>NC_092338.1:354312500-357170000 GCF_046630445.1 Rutidosis leptorrhynchoides
GTAAAAGAAGGCCAAATTAGAACATAAAAAGGTGAATTCGAATAATTTTGTATGTGTTAGAACAATTTTCGTTGTAGAACGAAATTTGTTCTAACCCAACAAAATTGTGTGCCTTTGTCCTTATTTATATTTATATATATATTGATAGACAAAAAACTGTTGCACTATTCATCAATAGTAATCAGGGGTATTTTCGTCATTTTACGTTTTTTTTTTGCCCTAACGTTAAAAGAAGCAACTTCCGTAAAAGAATCAACCCTTCAATGTTACCAAAACATGTCGAAAAAATTCTTTTTTACAAAAAAATCAACTAACTTTTTTTTTTTCTTTTTTTTTTCTTCTCTTTTCTTCCTCAACAATAAAAGAGGCAACTTTCATAAAATGAACAACCCTTCAATACTACCAAAATATGTCGAAAAACATCCTTTTTTTACAAAATAGATCAACCAACTTAAAAAAAAAAAAAAAACGCTAAAAGAAGCAACTTCAAAAGGAACAACCCTTTAATGTTAGATGTCGAAGTTTTTTTTTTACAAAATAGATCAAGACTTTTTTTTAACTCGCATTCAAAACGGAGCCCCTGGCGCGAATCAACGGCTCCACAACTAGTTTGTTCTAAAACCTAGTTCTGGCAAGACCAAGAAACGATCAGGAACCAATTCTGGCAAGACCAAGAAACAAGAAAAAATAATACATTAATAAAAAGAGCTTTTTACTTATTGTTTAATAGTAACTTAATGTAGTAACTAGTACATCAAAAAAATCAAAAAGAGACACAAACACCTGAACTGGCCGGGAACTAATTCCAGCAATACCAAGAAACAAGAAAAACAAATGCATTATTAGAAAGAGCATTTTATTTATTGTTCTATAGTAACTTATTATCATACAACATGTAATAAATAATACATAATTAATAATTAATAATTGTAAGATCATTCTCGTAAATAAATCAAATCGATTATTAAATTTGTGATTAAAGGATATGCCTCAAAGAGTCAAAGGTAACCCATAAGTATTATTCGTATAATCATATGTAACTAATGTTTGCAGATGAAGCATATGAGTTGGTCAAGGACTACCCGCACTTGGCTGTATTAAACTATATGAATGTTACTCCATTACTCTCTATTGCAAATAAGCAGGACGCATATCTAAGTGGAAGACGATACAACCGTTACCAAGAATTCCTTTATTCTCGTATCTACCTTTCTTTTACTCAAATTTTTTTTTTTTTTACTCAATATGTTAATGTTAAATGTTAAAAAACTTTAATTTTGGCTAATCAATTTATGCTCAATAATATTTAACTTCAGAAATTAACATGTCTAACAATTCACCACACATAAATTTTAGATTGAGATTTCTGATTTCAAAATGTATCAAAAAATTACATACTTTCTCTGTCGCAGTATAATAATTGACCAACAAAAGGTCAACATTTTAATAAACGTAATTATCAATTTTTATTTAGTTTACAGTTTTACATCGTACTTTTACCTACTTTTTTGTTTTACATGCATAAAATAATAGTATAATAGAATTTTACCTCATTATTTTTGTTTATTTATGAAAGTGGACTGTCATTTTGAAACATCACAAAAATAAAAAAGAGGACTATTGAATTTAGATGGATGAAATATTTTTTGTTACTTTAAAGGGCCAAACGACCTTGAAACTATTGCATATACGTATATAGCTATATAAGTTGCAAAACATTTGTTTTATGGTTTGGTGTGTATATATATATATATATATATATATATATATATATATATATATATATATATATATATATATATATATATATATATATATATATATATATATATATATATATATAGTGTTTTAATTAAGAGGAAAGCAATTTTTTGGGAGAAAATAATTTTTTTCGTTTTTTTGAAATTTTATTTTTTAAACATTAAGATCACATGAAAATATGAATATTAAAAAAAATACACTTTGTGATAAATGTTATTATTTTAGCGAGAAAACGCTCGAAAAATAAATGATAACATTCATTGCAATGAATATTTTGCTTCTGAGTTTTTTTTAAGGGATTAAAAATTAGAGTTTATAAATTAGGGTTAAAAATAAGGGGGTTAAAAATTAGGGTTTAGCTATTAGGGTTTAGAAATTAGAGTTTTGGGTTTAGATTGAATTTTTTACACGAACGGTTTAGTGTTTAGGGTTTAGGACTTAGGGTTTAGGGACTAAACCCAGAACACTAAACCCCTAACTTTTAATCGGGCAAAATTTCGAAAAAAACGCTTCACACAAGATGAACAAAACGATGCAAATAAACTTTAACTAAAACATTACTCATGATGAATGTTATCATTTATTTCTTCGAGCGATTTCCCACCAAAATAATAATATTCGTCACAAGATGTATTTTTTAGTTTGAAAAAAAAAATTTAAAAACAAAATTACTTCCCCCACTTCTCCTCAAAAAAGTGCTTCCCTCTTGATGATAACCATATATATATATATATATATATATATATATAGGGGCAGGATCAATGGGGAAGTAATCAATCGGGGGGGGGGGAAGCGGGGGATGAAAAAAAAAAAATCGTTTTTTTGGAATTTTTTTTTCCGGCATCAAGATCACACGAAAATATGAATATTTAGAAGAGACACTTCTTGATGAATATTATTATTTAGGCGGGAAAACGATCGATAAAAATAACATTCAAGATAATATTGTTCGTGAAGAATATGAACGTTTTTTTTTCATGTTTTGTGAATTAAATTTAGCCCGATTTTGAGTTTAGGGTTTGGTGTTTTGGGTTTATTCCATAAACCCAAAACACCAAACCCTAAACCCTAAACCCTAAACCCTAAACTCTAAACCGTTCGTGTTAAAAACTCAATCTAAATCCTAAATCTAAACCCTAAACCCTATATTTCTAAACCCTAATATCTAAACCCTATAAACCCTAATATCTAAACCCAATAGCTAAAACCTCAACATATGCTCGAAAAACACGATAATTATATATATTATTTCTCCGAGCGTTTTCCCGCCAAAATAAAAATATTTATTACAAAGTGTCTCTACTAAATGTTCATATTTTCATCTCATCTATAATGTTCGTGAACAAAGTTTTTTCAAAAAACGATAAAAAAAAAAAGTTTTTGCTTACCCCCGCTTCCCCCCGATTGGTTACTTCCCTCTTGATCCTACCACAATATATATATATATATATATATATATATATATATATATATATATATATATATATATATATATATATATATATATATATATATATATATATATATATATATATATATATATATATGAAGTGTTTGTGATTGACGTTTTTTAATGTTTTTTACATACTATATATATAACACATTTTCAAAGTTCACCTCACAATGAAGAAAATTTTGGGAAGTTTAATATATTTTGAAAAAAAAAAAAAAAAAATCCTTAAATCAATATACTTCTATATTTTCATATAGAGATCACGATCTAAATTATAGTTGATTATCTTTTGAAGATGTGCCTACAACGATCGATGATGTATGGAATGCACAAGAGATCTCAGATATCGAGAACCAACATACAAATACCGCCTTTATATACTCAGGTTTGTGATTTCTAAAGTATTGCTTAACTAAACCATTGATATCTTTTACCTCATTTCAAGTACAACGTGTTCTCATTTAGTATCTAGCACGATACACTAAAAAATGAATATATTAGTAAGTTACACACATCTTGTTGGAACAACAATGGCCCAAAACTTACGATAGTTCAACTATAAAATAAATTTACAAAAGATAAACAAGGGTGAAACGACTTCGATATTAAGGCTACATTTTTTAATACTTCTTAGGCCCCGTATGTTTTTTTTTTTTTTTTTTTTTTTTCTTATTAAGTCCTTTTGTTTGAATATATGTATGACGTATGAGAAAATTAATTAAGTCATTTCGTGATGTAGGTCGTTGATAAGTGTCGTGTTGTTTTTCTAGCTACTTGCTAGTTTGTCTTTATTTTATAAAATTATTGCCTTTCGGAAAAAAAAAATGAACACCCTTTAATAATTTATTATATTATATTATACCTATATACTAAAACACGCGCCAGATTTCGCCGTTTCAGTTCTATCGGATTGTCGTTTTGAGTTTCCGTCCACACTACAAACGGTCCCTCAACTTCGACTCAATTTACACAACGGCCCCTCAACTTTACACTTTTTCAGGAGTAAAAAACATAAATATATAATTTTACTAAAATAAAAGAAACTAATTCCATCCGAATTTTTAACGGGCCCTATCTTTTCGCTCGATGCGAGTTAAATTTTTCCAAGACCACCGTTCAACTCGAACAGATCTAATGAACACAACGGGACTAACTACGCGCGAAACGGACATCGTTAAAAAAACACTAGATAACGGGCCCTATATTCTCGCTCGGTGCGAGTTAAATTTTTCCGATACCACCGTTTAACTCGAAATAATTTTATGAACACAATGCGGCTAACTATACGCGAAACGGACATCGTTAAAAAACACTAAATATTTCGGGCTATAATACATACATATACATACACGTCCAACAAACAACTCAACTTACTAGATATATATTAGGTACCAAACAACGTATATCCAAATTCGACCGCGCGTCGAATACAACCGCAGCAACGCGCGATCGAATTTTTTTGTAGTTAAATTTCATTGTATTAAATTAATTAAGTGTAAAACAAACATGACCTTACTTTCATTATTCTCAACCAAAACTATTAATAGTCAAAGAAAATTATAAGTTAGCAACTAACACCACACCTTCAATACTCCATCCATGGTTGCAAAAATCGGGAGAACTCGGCGAGAACTCGGCGAGAACTCGGAATTTCATTCCTGGCGAGAACTCGTTTTGAAATCGGTCAAAAAATCGGTCAACGACCAAAAATCGGTCAAATCTCCAAAAAATAGGTCAAATCTCGGAAAAATCGGTCAAATCTCAGAAAAATCGGTCAAATCTCGGTAAAATCAGTCAAATCTCGGAAAAAACTCGATAAAATCTCAAAAGTCAACGAAAGTCAACCGCCGATAACTCCCCGAGTTCTCCCCGAGTTCTCCGAGTTCTCGTTTTGGAGACCCTGCCGAGAACTCCCCGAGAACCGATTTCTGCAACCTTGACTCCATCTATCTATATGACCATTATTATTATTATTATTATTATTATCTTTCCTAACATTTCGATCCACTCAAAAGCCAATTCAAACTTAGCAATTAGATTTAACAAATTTCGGAGTACTAATAAAACTAATTGTTGGAACATGCTTATAAGACCATTCCCTACGCAAATTGATTTTGTTGTGGTATTGTGGGGGATTTTTGCTGACCAGAGGTGTCTTCGAGCATAGACAAGATAAACAACTGCCTAGGGCCTAAAAATTTAAAAGGTTCAAAATTTTGAATATGTAAATATTTTTCTCAATATATTTAATTAAATTAAATAAAAAATTGTCAATTAAAGTTTAAATACGTTGTTTTTAATAGTTAAAAATTTCGTACAATGTACGTAAATAAATAGATAAATTGGAGTATTATTTTTTATACTCAGTAAAAAAATTTAACGTGTATGTGGGCTCATTTTTTTTTTCGCCTAGAGCCTTTAAATTGTTGAGATGCCCCTGTTGCTGACGTGGCATTGTTGTGGGATTGAGGAGGCGATGTGGTAAATGTTGTGTTGTGTGTGTTGTGAATATTGTGGGTGATGTGGTAAAAAATAATTGGTATTGAATTAATAAATAAATAAATAAATAAATTGCTAACCAATCATATTTTACATTCTCCGTTGTATGCATCATGGTTCGACCCACCACTTCACAACGAAGTAGAGCACAACGGTGTCATAATGGGCCTTTGTAATTGTTGTAACACAACGAATTCCTTCTTTGACAAGCGTAAGAAATAGTCTAATTATATCATATCATATTATATTATATTATATTATATTATATTATATTATATTATTATTATTATTATTATTATTATTATTATTATTATTATTTTATTATATTATATTATATTATATTATATTATATTATATTATATTATTATTATATTATATTATATTATATTATATATATATTATTATTATTATTATTATTATTTTATTATTATTATATTATAAGAGATGTAAACTTGTGTCGTTCCCCCTGATTTTTTTGTCGTTCAACACCACCCATTTTATTATTATTATATTATAAGAGATGTAAACTTGTGTCGTTCCCCCTGATTTTTTTGTCGTTCAACACCACCCATTCACAATGTGAATTTTCACTTACCCTCCCTCAACTATATTGGGCTGTTAAATTCTGTAGGAGTTAAAAGCGTAACTTCAATTTTTAATGTAATCAAAAAGAAAACTCACCATAAACTTCAACAGACCTTATCTTCCTACTCATAGCGAATTAATTTTCACCGCTACTACCATTAAACTTAAAATAATTTTACGAACAAAACGAGACTAACGACGTCCGAAACGAATACCTTTTTAAAAACGCTAATCACACCGACATCTAAATGGGTCTTAACACATGGGCCGTTTATCTCTCTGTACATATAGAACGCTACGTTAAATAGGAGCATGCATGCTGAAAGCCTCCACCGCATCGCGCGGGCTGCTCCAGACTAGTTACTCTCTAATATATGAACAAAATATAAAGAGTAAAAGAAACAAACAAAACCCAAAAGACTACATTTTTTTTTCTAACTTTCTGTGCACCTTTTATTAATGACCAAAAACATGCTATTTAAAAACTAGTTTTTTTTTTAACAGCTTGGAAATTTTATTAAAACTAGCAAGAAGCTAGAGAATCACAACGACATTAAAGGATTATGTAACCAAACATTCCAATTAAGATTAACTTTCTTATAACGGGAAGAAAGCCAATCAAAGGACGATAAAACAATAGCATCTATAATATGACACTTCTTAAATTTGTTTGGCTTGTAAATGACCCCGTTCCTGAATCGCCACAAGGTCCACATAGTTGCAAAGCAGATAACTTTGATAACCAAGGATTCTTTCGGATCTTTAAGAGAGACTGTTAACCATTGCCACGTATCATCAAAAGTTTGCCATTTTGGAATATCAACTCCCGTCCAGGAAGCGATGTATGCCCAGACGCAAGTAGCAATTTCACATTCGAAGAAGATGTGGGGAAAGTCTTCAACCTGTAACGAGCAAGACGAGCATAAAAGGTTTTGAACCACAACGCCCCTATCCAATAAATTACATTTATCTGGGAGCTTGTTATGTCTAGCACGCCAAAGAAAAAAATTCACTTTTGGAGGAAGCAAATTGCACCATTGAAACGTACGAGAACAAGCATCAGAATCGTCTAACACCCTTCGAAATTTGCTAACAGAAAAACAACCTTCAGGAGTCAAGTTGCAAACCCATTTGTCTGGTTTTTCCGAGAAAGTAACACCATCAGTAGCAGCACAAAGGTCGATCAGCTGTTGGTTTTCTAAACCTGATCGAACATTCCTGCGCCAAGCCCATATCCACTCCTGATTATGATGACGATCACCAACCTTGCAAAATTTAGACGTTTCTAAAGCAAATAAACGAGGAAATTTGGTCCTCAAAGGGATATCGTTTATCCATTTGTCGTACCAGAAGGATGTGTCTACTCCGTTACCTATTTTAAGAGACAACACATTATTAACAGAGGGAAAACTATCATGAATGTCAAGAATAACTCGATTAATAACAGCCCATGTTCCACCATAAACATTGTTAACAGGAGGGGAATAACCATCTAGTTGAACGCCGTGAATAGATTTGATCACATTTACCCAAAGCCAATCTCTACACATAAGATATCTCCAACGCCATTTGTATAGAAGAGCTTTATTGAGAGATTCTAAACTAACAACCCCGAGGCCACCTTTTTCTTTAGCCTTGAGAATATCATCCCATTTAATCCAATGTATTTTTCGATCCTCCTTTGAGCCTCCCCATAGGAAAGTCGCTCGAAGAGATTCTAGGTACTTGAGCACTCCTTTAGGCACTTTAAAGATAGAAAAGAAATAGGTCCCAAGAGCGCCTAGGACCGATTTAATAAGAGTTAAACGACCGCCATGAGTAAGGAGGTTCACTTTCCACGTTGCAAGACGTTTTTCAACTTTTGAAATGATCGGTTTCCAATTGTCAATGAGGTTCATATTGGCGCCAATGGGGATGCCTAAGTATGTGAAAGGGAAAAAAGCAGGTTTGCAACCAAAAGTACCCGCCAATCTATTAATTTCATCCAATGGAATACCGATACCAAGAACGTTTGATTTATGAACATTAATTTGAAGACCAGAGACCAAGAAAAAGCATTCAAGAATAGTGATGAGATTTCGAAAATTATCATCACTCCATTCACCGATAAAGAGTGCGTCGTCAGCAAAAAAACAGTGAGACATGAGGACTGCATTATCATCACCACCCACGGAAAGACCCTTGTAAATATTATGCTCTATAGCATCCATCATAGCCACATGTAAACCTTCCATACAAATTAGAAATAGAAAAGGAGACAAAGGATCACCTTGACGAAGCCCTCGACCGATTTTGAATTCCTCCGTCGGGCATCCATTAACCAACACCGAAGCAAAAGAAGAATTAAGGCATCCTTTGATCCACATAATCCACCTATGGCCAAAACCCAGATGAGAAAGCATGTCGACCAAGAAATCCCAACTAATCGAGTCAAAAGCTTTTTCAAAATCAACTTTAAGAAGCATTGCTTTTTTCTTTTTTCGCTTACACCAACTGATGGTTTCATTAATCATCAAAGGGCCATCAAGAACTTGACGACCCTTAATAAAGGCCGATTGTTCCCGACTAATAATCCTATCAATAACCTTTGCTAAGCGGTTTGCCAGTAATTTAGCAAGGATTTTGTATTGAATCCCGATAAGGCTAATAGGACGAAAGTCTTTAACGAAAAGAGGATTATCAACCTTAGGGATCAATGTGAAAAAAGAGGAGTTACATCCCTTTGGAATGAAACCTGTAGCATGAAAGTTATGAATGAAGGCGCACACATCGACTTTGACAAGCTCCCAGAAAAACTTGATGAAACGAAAGGAAAACCCGTCGGGACCAGGGGCTTTATCATCACCACAATCCCACACTGCTTTCTTAATTTCAAAATCCGTAAAAGGCTGTTCCAAATCAGTAACTATATGAGTAGGGAGAGGACTCAGATTTGTACTAGGATGATCCAATTTAACAGTTCGAGCATAACAAAATTTTTCTTTAAAGAAAGTAAGGAATGTATTTTTCACAATTGGTGGAGAGGTTAACCATTCTCCATTAGCAAGAACACCCGAGATAGCAACGTTTTTCCTATGGCGTTTGATTGAAGTATGAAAAAAGGATGAATTCTCATCCCCGTAACGATTCCATAACTTTTTATTTTTCTGAGCCGCATTGAGAGAATCTCCTTTTTCGATAAAAGCAAGTTCATTAAGGATATTAACCCTCTCATAAGAAAGAGTTATATAGTTTCCTCCATTCGCCAAATTAGTATCGATCATATCTAGAGATTCTAACAGGTACTTTTTTCTAGCACCACATGAATTGTGGTAGTTGCTGTACAATGTCTTTAATTGCTTCTTGACAAACTTAAGTTTGTTTTTAAAAGCTATAAAAGGGTTGCTATCAACACAAGAGTTCAACAGAATAGGATCATTCCAAGCTCTCTTCACAACATCTTCAAATCCTTTAATCGAAAACCAAGAAGCAAATAGCTTAAAAGGAGTAGGCCCATAATCCAAGTGTTCGTTAAAAAGCACAATCGGGCAATGGTCTGACCACAAATTTGGAAGAATACGCCCAACCATATCCGGATATGCCTCAGAAAATGAATTAGATAAAAGAAAACGATCAAGCTTTGCTCGGCTATCACACGATTTACTAGATCTAGTAAAAGCCCGACCACCCAAAGAAATGTCAACCAATCCAGAAGATGTAATGAAATGATTAAATTCATTAGCCGATAAAGGACAAAAAATGGATCCTTGCCGTTCATGAGCATCCCGAACCACGTTAAAATCACCAAAAATAGCGTATTCCCCTTGATTATTAAAGATGAACTCGGACAAAAGAGACCAAAGCCTAGCTTTTTTTGATCTTTCCTGCGGAGCATAAACATTAACCAGAAAACAACGATTGGAACAATTGTGCCTACAACCCTCTACAATCAAAACGTTTTCATAAGAGATGATACGTTTCTTTATGAAGCAAGAAGGGTCCCAACCAGTAAGAATGCCACCAGATCTTCCTCTGGAGCATGTGGTAGCAACCTCAAAAGAATTATTACCCCAGAGAGACTTAACGATAAACAAATCCAAACGTGTTAATTTAGTTTCCTGTACACCCAGGACATTAATTTTGTACTTGTTGCAAATATTACGAATCCATTTTTGATTATTATTATAACTCGCTCCTCCTCCAATGTTGATAGAAAGAATATTCATTAAACAGGTTTGTACACACCCATTCTAGTCAACATACTCTTCAAATCTGCTTGACTACCATTCATATCATAACCAAGTGTCATACCAACCGAGATTATCTTATCTATATGATCAGCCAAATCAGATTCTGAATGGTTCTTGTTCTGATAATTATCGATACTAGACGATACAGATTGTGGACGCTGTGTATTATTAGAGACTCTCGGGGAAGAAAAACGTACCCCATTAAAACTCGGAGGTTTAGACAGAGAAGAAGAGCATTGCGCCTGTTCATTGGGATCAACAGTATCTTTGCCATTGGTCTCCCCGTTGTGATCATCTTTGTTCACCGAATAATACTGAATAGGGTACTCACCAGTAGTGGGAACTTTATCAGGTTTACATACGTTACCTATGTTAACCAATTCTTCTTCTTTATGTTCTTCAAAGAATGGAGGATTCGTATTAGGGTCACAATACGAGTCTTTAACAAATTCTCCTTCTTCCAGTGATTCATGGCTCGAAGAATCAGAATGAAGATCATTAACATGGGACCTATCTTCAGATTTATCAAACATCGATTCGTTAATAACCTTCAAAATTGATGGACTCCAATCCCCTACTTCTTTGACAAGAACAACATAATCTTTCTTTTTCACAGTTATGATCACTCGTTCATGAATTGGATCAAGTGAAGTAGTAAGGATACACACCTTTCCAATACTTTTTTTATCTTCCAACTCAGAATCTTGAAAGAGAACCTTGCCAAAATGAAAAGCTACTTTATTGAACACATCGTAGTTCCACGCTACAGCTGGTGATCCAGAAAATTCAAGCCATATAGATCGTTCCTTAATAGTGAAAGAGTCCGAATAAGGGCAGATCTCAGAAAGCGAATTACGAACAAGAAGATTCTTCATGAAGTTGGTACGAGATTCAACATTCGGATGTTCAATCCATAACCAAGTCCCCCCCATGTACTGCACATTAAGAGAATCAAAGCCTTCCTCATGCCAAATGCGATTAAGAAAAGGAATTTGAGGAGGAAAGGAAGCCTTCCCAAACAAGATTAAATCCGAATTTTCCATTGAAATTAACTCATCATCTTCAATATTAATTCGCTTCAGTGGGTGTAATTGATGAGTAGGTTTAGAACCACCCACTACAGAGGCGTATGAAAAATCATGCAATTTAACTTTAGTAGCAGAATCATAAACCTTCGGTTTCACAGCCGGTTCATGATTGCCATAACGATCATAATTAATTTTAGGATTCGATTTATCAAATCTAGCCAAAGAAGCGAAAAGGTGAAAATTACCTACCCAGATCGAGGAGATCGATTTTTCAATTTCTTTGATTGAAGATACGTTTAGGAATCTAACAAATGCAAATCGCCTTCCATTCTTCGTCAATTTACGGGCAACATAGACATCGGTCACCCTTCCATACTTAGAACACAGATCTCGCAGATCATTAGATTGAAAATTATGAGGAAAGTTAGTGACGAAGATATTGGTAGAGATTTTGGATGTGGATTGGTGGTCATTGTATGAAGGTTGAGACATATTGATCAGTGTGCTATTTAAAAACTAGTACAAAACAAAATAACTTCTACTCCATGTTACCCATTACTTGCGTATTATTCTCCCATATCCTACTTTCTAGGATGACCAAGTACACCATAGTAATCCAATTAAATTAATCAACTGTGCACTAAATATTCTCCTTGGACTGCTGGATCACGTCAACTGAGCCTCTTCACTTATTAATGGGCTGCAATATTGGGCTTGACTTTGGACTTTCAATATTACCCTAACACAAACATGGACTAAGAATAATAAATCAAGTGCATGACCAATTATTCCGATGCAACGTCTGACTTCTTCCATCTATTACTTGGATTAATTACTGCTTGGACTTCTACAATAATGGGCCATACTTGGGCTATTTTACTTGCTGATAACGGGCTACAACTTGGGCTTCAAGATTACCCAACACATCTCTTATACCAGCCTGTGGCCTGTGGGAGGTATTTATGGAAAGAATATTTCTACGTTCCTAAGTATGGGTTGTCTACGTACTACATTTTTCACACCCTGCCGTAAGCGAGATTGGGTAGTGTAAGTTAGTTAGTCACATATATTGACCAACATAGTACATTTCATTATTCTGATTATATTATATTATATTATATTATATTATATTATATTATATTATACTATACCTATATTCTAAAAGACATAGGAGAAATGAATAGTACCCGGAGTATTTTCGACTTTTTGTTTTTTTTTTTTTTTGCAAATTCAACCACAAACCACCCCACACTTTATCCAAAAAAATCAAATCCACCCCCTAAACAGTGGGGTAAAGTGTCAATTAACAATTCTCATAAAAAATTTTAAACAAACTTCACCCAAATATTCAACGGGCCATATCTTCGCACTCGCAACGAGTTAAATTTTTCCGCCACCATCGTTAAACTCGAAATAATTTTAGGAACACAATGTCACTAGTTATACGCAAAACGGGCACTTTTTAAAAAACGCTAAATATTTGGGGTACTTTTCATACACGTTAATTCCCCATTAAATTTTTAAAAGTCGACAACTCCATAGCGAAACGCGGAGATGCACATATATTGTTAATTTTAAATAACATTTAAATCTTTCACGGGTTATACCTTAGTTCGACTCGAGTTGCGTTTCAACAACATCATCGTTAGCCACAAAAAAAATTTACAAACTAAACGCAATAAAATACATTAAAAAACGAACCCCCGGCGCGAAGCGAGGGTTCGAACACTAGTTTAATTTAATTGGTCAATTGGTTCTAACTAGTTTTCGAACCCTCGCATCGCGCCGGGGGTTCGATTTTTAATGTATTTTATCGTGTTTAGTTACGTAGTCTGCGAGTGAAAAATCAACATATATGAATAGTACCCTAAATATTTAGCGTTTTTTTAAAAGTGTCCGTTTTGCGTATAGTTAGTGACATTGTGTTCATAAAATTATTTCGAGTTTAAGATGGTGTCGGAAAAATTTAACTCGTTGCGAGTGAGAAGATATGACCTGTTAAATATTTAAGTGGAGTTTATTTAAGATATTTTATGAAAATTTTGATTTGACGCTTTAACCCCCTGTGTTGGGGGTCGATTTTAATTTTTTAACAAAGTGTGTGGGGCTTGTGTGGTGTTACTTGAAAGAAAGAAGGGAAAAGGGAAAAATTTTTTTTGTGAAAAGACGAAAATATCCCTGATACTATTCATAAGTTTTGTCTAATAATTAATATGGAAAGTTCTAATTTGTAAGGTTTATTGAAATTCTATCTTACGTCTTAATTATTCGTGTGATTTCTTCTATTCACAACCGTCATTCATGTTATCGTTAAGTCATACATAACAATATTCCTCTATTTTTAAACACTACAACAAATGAGCCCTTCTCAGACGACATTTTGCGACGACATGTCGTCTAGAAAGCCCTATCCTGACGACATGTCGTCGCTTATGCGTCGTCCCTAAAGCCTCGTCGCGAAAAGGTATTCCCGACGCCTATTTTGCGTCTATTCCGACGACAGTGGGACCCACTTTGACTGACACAGTCAAAGATCAAGTGGCTCCTTTCGCGACGACCTTTTGCGACGACATGTCGTCAGACATGAAAAAGTCAATTGTTGACTGATTTTGACATTTTTGGTCAAATTCACCTTTCGCGACGACCCTTTTGCGACGACATGTTGTATGGAAAGCCTGTATTAATTTTTTTTTGTAGCAGCTTCAAAACAGCTATTGTCCAGCCGAATTGGTCACACAAAATACAATTTCTGCACAGATGTTCAAAACAAAAAACATACCATAATATAATAAATATAAATAAATGTAAATGATTAACATTTAAAATAACATCACAAATATTAACATCATTCAAAAAGATTACAAATCGTTCAAAATTCTAATACAATCCTAAACAATAACATTTAGTGTAGCTAATAAGTTGCATCTTTATAGCATTCTTTTTCTAGAGTACAAACTAACAAGCCGCATCTTTATTAACTGTTAGTGTAACTAATAACCAGATTAGTCAAACTATTGTATAAACATCATTATTGTAACTGCATCTCCCTGCAACAAATGAATAAACATTAAAAACGATCAAAACAAAGCATATTTATTATTATTATTATTATTATTATTATATATATATATATATATATATATATATATATATATATATATATATATATATATATATATATACGAACTCGAAAACATAATAATTAACAATCAAACAAAACAATAGTAGTCATTATCAATATATATATATATATATATATATATATATATATATATATATATATATATATATATATATATATATATATATATATATATATATATGTATGAACTCGAAAACATAATAATTAACAATCAAACAAAACAATAGTAGTCATTATCAAAACTGGAATTTTTACAATTGAACCAAGCATAGTAGGCGTGGATTATAGCACATCACCATTTATAACAGTCGAAAGCCTAGCACTTCACTTCATCAAACAGTAGCACCTTCAATTAGGTGCATCTGATCGAAATCCCAAACTCCTAATATATTTTTTAAATAAAATTAAATAAAATGTTAACTGTATAATAGATGACTTCAATTTTAAATAATTTATAACATGTTTACCATGTCCTTTTCCGAGTCTTCTTAATTGAGAAACATATTCATATATCTTTCTAATCGCTTAAACCTATTAACCACAACGAAAAAAATGTCTTCCCCTTAAGGCAAGGAGCAAAAAACACAATTATTCAACCGCATGTCATAATTTATAGAATTAAAGGTGGAATTATACCTGTTCACCTAATAAATAGCTTTCAACAAAATCAACTAATTGCACATCATCGTTCTTGTTGGATACCTGCTCCAATCAAATATCAAATTTCACATAATTTAGCACAAACTCACATAAGAGATACACTAATATACAACTGTTGGTGCCATTATTTATGAATTGTTAATTTAAATTATCAAATGCACAATACTTACCTCTTTCCTATTTTCTGCTCGTTTTAAATGTCCCGTTCATATTGATTATAAACGTTCCATATTAATTGATTTCGTTGCGAGGTTTTGACCTCTATATGAGACGTTTTTCAAAGACTGCATTCGTTTTTAAAACAACCATAACCTTTATTTTATCAATAAAGGTTTCAAAAGCATTACCTAGATTATCAAATAATGATAATATAAAATATGCTGTTTACACACGACCATTACATAATGGTTTACAATAGAAATATATTACATCGACATATGTTTCTTGAATGCAGTTTTTACATAATATCATACAAACATGGACTCCAAATCTTGTCCTTATTTTAGTATGCAACAGCGGAAGCTCTTAATATTCACCTGAGAATAAACATGCTTTAAACGTCAACAAAAATGTTGGTGAGTTATAGGTTTAACCTATATATATCAAATCGTAACAATAGACCACAAGATTTCATATTTCAATATACATCCCATACATAGAGATAAAAATCATTCATATGGTGAACACCTGGTAACCGACATTAACAAGATGCATATATAAGAATATTCCCATCATTCCGGGACACCCTTCGGATATGATATAAATTTCGAAGTACTAAAGCATCCGATACTTTGGATGGGGTTTGTTAGGCCCAATAGATCTATCTTTAGGATTCGCGTCAATTAGGATGTCTGTTCCCTAATTCTTAGATTACCAGACTTAATAAAAAGGGGCATATTCGATTTCGATAATTCAACCATAGAATGTAGTTTCACGTACTTGTGTCTATTTTGTAAATCATTTATAAAACCTGCATGTATTCTCATCCCAAAAATATTAGATTTTAAAAGTGGGACTATAACTCACTTTCACAGATTTTTACTTCGTCGGGAAGTAAGACTTGGCCACTAGTCGATTCACGAACCTATAACAAATATGTACATATATATAAAAGTATATTCAAAATATATTTACAACACTTTTAATATATTTTGATGTTTTAAGTTTATTAAGTCAGCTGTCCTCGTTAGTAACCTACAACTAGTTGTCCAACGTTAGATGTACAGAAAAAAATTGATATATTATCTTGAATCAATCCACGACCCAGTGTATACACGTCTCAGGCTAGATCACAACTCAAAGTATATATATTTTTGGAATCAACCTCAACCCTGTATAGCTAACTCCCACATTACTGCATATAGAGTGTCTATGGTTGTTCCAAATAATATATACACATGGTTCGATATGATATGTCAAAACATTTGCATACGTGTCTATGGTATCCCAAGATTACATAATATATTAGAATACATGTATAATACAATATAAGTTAGCTAGGATATGATTAATATAGATTGTTACCAATTTTCACATTGCTACAACAAGAAAAATTATGCAATCTTGTTTTACCCATAACTTCTTCATTTTAAATCCGTTTTGAGTGAATCAAATTGCTATGGTTTCATATTGAACTCTATTTTATGAATCTAAACAGAAAAAGTATAGGTTTATAGTCGGAAATATAAGTTACAAGTCATTTTTGTAAATGTAGTCATTTCAGTCGAAAGAACGACGTCTAGATGACCATTTTAGAAAACATACTTTCACTTTGAGTTTAACCATGATTTTTGGATATAGTTTCATGTTTATAAGAAAAATCATTTTTTCAGAAGAACAACTTTTAAATCAAAGTTTATCATAATTTTTAATTAACTAACCCAAAACAGCCCGCGGTGTTACTACGACGGCGTATGTCCGGTTTTACAGTGTTCTTCGTGTTTCCAGGTTTTAAATCATTAAGTTAGCATATCATATAGATATAGAACATGTGTTTATTTGATTTTAAAAGTCAAGTTAGAAGGATTAACTTTTATTTGCGAACAAGTTTAGAATTAACTAAACTATGTTCTAGTGATTACAAGTTTAAACCTTCGAATAAGATAGCTTTATATGTATGAATCGAATGATGTTATGAACATCATTACTACCTCAAGTTTTCTGGATAAAGCTACTGGAAATGAAAAAAATGGATCTAGCTTCAAAGGATCCTTGGATGGCTTGAAAGTTCTTGAAGCAGAATCATGACACGAAAGCAAGTTCAAGTAAGATTTCCACTCGAAATAAGATTGTTATAGTTATAGAAATTGAATCAAAGTTTGAATATGAGTATTACCTTGTATTAGAAAGATATCTTACTGTAATTAATAAAGATTTCTTGAGGTTGGATGATCACTCTACAAGATTGGAAGTAAGCTAGCAAACTTGGAAGTATTCTTGATTTTATGAAACTAGAACTTGTAGAATTTATGAAGAACACTTAGAACTTGAAGATAGAACTTGAGAGAGATTAATTAGATGAAGAAAATTGAAGAATGAAAGTGTTTGTAGGTGTTTTTGGTCGTTGGTATATGGATTAGATATAAATGATGTGTAATTTTGTTTACATGTAAATAAGTCATGAATGATTACTCATATTTTTGTAATTTTATGAGATATTTCATGCTAGTTGCCAAATGATAGTTTCCACATGTGTTAGGTGACTCACATGGGCTGCTAAGAGCTGATCATTAGAGTGTATATACTAATAGTACATACATCTAAAAGTTGTGTATTGTACGAGTACGAATACGGGTGCATACGAGTAGAATTGTTGATGAAACTGAACGAGGATGTAATTGTAAGCATTTTTGTTAAGTAGAAGTATTTTGATAAGTGTCTTGAAGTCTTTCAAAAGTGTATGAATACATATTAAAACACTACATGTATATACATTTTAACTGAGTCGTTAAGTCATCGTTAGTCATTACATGTAAGTGTTGTTTTGAAACCTTTAGGTTAACGATCTTGTTAAATGTTGTTAACCCATTGTTTATTAAATCAAATGAGATGTTAAATTATTACATTATCATGATATCATGATGTGTTAATATATCTTAATATGATATATATACATTAAATGTCGTTACAACGATAATCGTTACATATATGTCTCGTTTCAAAATCATTAAGTTAGTAGTCTTGCTTTTACATATGTAGTTCATTGTTAATATACTTAATGATATATTTACTTATCATAATATCATGTTAACTATATATATATATATCCATATATATGTCATCATATAGTTTTTACAAGTTTTAACGTTCGTGAATCACCGGTCAACTTGGGTGGTCAATTGTCTATATGAAACCTATTTCAATTAATCAAGTCTTAACAAGTTTGATTGCTTAACATGTTGGAAACATTTAATCATGTAAATATTAATTTCATTTAATATATAAAAACATGGAAAAATTCGGGTCACTACATCGTTGACCAGTCTTAAAACTGAGACCAGTGGCGTTTAAAAATGATACATATATTGAAGAAATCAATTTGCAGATATTATTTCAATTCACAGAGGTGATAAATTACTTGATGTTAGCAGAAGCTTTACGAATTGCTAACATGATGATAATTACTTAATTGAATGTTCATATGACAACTACCAATATTTTAACAAATACTAACTAATAATCTTTTAACAAATCAACTAAACACAAACCCTAACTTCATAAATCTAACAATTAAACACCAACCCTAACTTTAATCTTTGATAAATTAACTAAATAAAAACCAAGCATCATAAATAAATCTAAAAATTAAACACAAACCTTAACTTTAATCTTTAATAAATTACCTAAATACAAACCCTAACTTCATAAATCATCACATAATCGCAAGAAACGAGTTAAAGCATATGGATTAAAACCTTAAATCCAAAAATAATCATATTGAGCAACAATATCTCGAAAATAAAAAAGGAAAAGAAAAGAAAGAGATAGATAAATCATACCTTGGAGCGGGTTTGAGGAGAAATTGGTGGGGAAAGCTAAAACAATGAAGAAACCTTCTAATTTTGTTGAAATCGTCGGTGTGCTTGAGAGGAATTTTGTGGGTTTTAGTTTCTAAAAAGTGAAGTAGCAGAAGGCACTGAAGGGGATTTGATTCAAGTTCTTTTCCCGACGACCCTTTCCCGACGACAAGTCGTCTGGATAGGAAATTTAATGAATTGAATTTCATTGATCGGGTATCTGGAGGGAAACGAAAATTACCAGGAGGGAAACGAAAATTTATTGTACCTTCTATCCAGACGACATGTCGTCGGGGTAGGTCGGTCAACAAAAAACTACGAAAAGTCTGACAAAGAAGTGAATTTTTGTTGTTTTGCGGTATTAATCCCGACGACACATGTCGTCGGAAAAAGTGTCGTCGGGAATGTTCACTTTTCTTGTAGTGAAAATTGTACATTAAATTATATTTCTTGTAGTGATCGGAAGGATTTATATAACGATTTGGGAAGCTGCACTACTACATGGTAATAATGTTTTCATCATTAATTAATACTCCCTACTACGCCTCAAAAGTTAATTTTCTTATTTTATAAATTTTATATTTTTCAACTTTGAATTTGATTTTTCGTTTGTGAGTTAACAAATGAATTTGTTGAAAATGGGAAGTGATAAATAGAACAAAAAAAATCTATTCATACACTAAACTTTTTGAAATTGCAGTAACACACATCAAGGAGCTCCAAGAAGACAAAAGGAAACATAAAAAAACTTTAATGTTACTGAAGCTTATATTGGATGAAGTTGATAAACTAAAGAAAAGTAGTGACGTGGTTTTACATTTTGGGCCAGCCTTTATTAGAGCAGGGTTAAATGATACTTATGAGGTGGTAGATGAGATCCTGGAGTATTTTCCACGAGCAATTTGGACCATACAAAACAATTGTTTTATTTCTCAACTTGCACTTACAAATCGCTGTGAAAATGTGTTCAACTTTTTGATACACAAGCTGAGTTTGAGTCATGAAGACCATGTATGTAAAGTAAATCGTAACCCAGAACGCAACAAACTTCTGCACTTTGCTGCAAAATTGGCACCTATAGAGAAACTCAATCTTGTTTCTGGTGCAGCTCTACAAATGCAAAGGGAGCTACAATGGTTTGAGGTGAATACGTTCTTATTTTTTTAACTATTATTTTATTTATAAATTTGCGCTATCGTTAGCATGCTTAATTTACATTGTAATTTGATAACTGCCTGTTAAAATGTAGGTATTGTAATTGATAATAACCTCCATGTACAATAATATATAAAACATATAAAATTAACGACAGCCCTTATGTATGGTCGTCGTTAGTAAAAACCATTTATATATAATACTACTTAAGTAGTAGCAAATAATGTACCTGTGTTGGTTATTGAAGGCAATAAAGAAATATAGTCTTCCTTCGGACAATGAAGAAAAGAACAATAAACAAGAGACACCGTTTATGATTTTTCGAAGAGAACATGAAAATTTAAGAAAGGAAGGGGAAGAGTGGATGAAAAAGACTGCAGATTCATACACAATCTCGGCAGCACTTATCATTACAATAGTTTTTGCAGCAGCCATTACTGTACCTGGAGGAACCAATGACGATAATGGAAAACCAATCTACGCTTCAAAACGCAGTTTCATCATATTTGCCATATCAGATGCGATATCGTTATTCACAGCCACAACATCCTTATTGTTATTTCTATCCATTCTCACTACACGCTTTCGTGATGAAGACTTTTTATATAAGTTACCTAAGAGATTAATATTCGGTTTAACAATGTTGTTCTTGTCGGTTACCTCCTTGATGGTAGCCTTTAGTGCGACATTATATTTAATGTTTGGAGACGGAAGAGCATGGATCTTGATCCCGATAGCTTCATTAGCATGTTTGCCGGTCGCTTCATTTGTGACACTACAATTACCATTGCTTTTTGATCTTATATGTTCAACGTATAGTCAAGGAATCTTTGAGAAACCTACAAAGACCAAGAAAAAGAAAATCAGGAAGATCGAATGACATCATCAAAAGCAATGAATCCTTGAGGTTTTAAGGTGTGAGTTTCAGCTCTAATTACGATATCAATAATTGATCGTTAGAATCAAAAGTCGATGCTTTCTTAAGAACGTTATTTTGTACTATGATAATTTATGAAATGTATTAGTTAGTGTGTGTAATCCCAGTTCTATGAATTGTAAACGTTCTATCGTAATACTTGTTATATTTCTATCGTAATACTTGTTATATTTCAGTCATGTATGAATATTGGTTACGGTTTATTATTGTTTAATGTCTTCAACCAATGCCGTAGGATGGTTTCGACTTGTTTGGTTGGCAACTCAGACCATCGACTAATGGAAGGCACCATCGGTCGAGGGACAAGGACCATCGGCCGATGGTCGAAGACCATCGACCGAGGGTCGCTGAAGGTGTATATAAATAGAGATGTCAAGTTTCTTTGTTAGTTTACGAACCCTACACCTCCTAGCCGACTCATTCACTCCTTTTATCGTCCCTAGCAATACCCCAACCGAATATAAACCCTAAGGCGTCGAATTAATCAACAATTCGTTGGTTTTTATTGATCCCGAAGCGTAATTGTATTCGTCTCGACCTAGATTAGTGTTTTCCGCCTATAATCCTGGTTATACATTTGTTCTTAGATCCTTGGTGAGTTCATAGGTTTATCATAAAACAATAAAATTCATCATTTTGATAGACCACAAGATTTAAATCCTGCATGGTACAAATGGGCCCGAATCCTATACCCACCTGTAATGTACATGCGATATCTTTTAAATACAGTACACCTTTCTCGTGTACGAAATCATCTTTCATAAATCTTAGTAACCGTACACATATCTTTTGCACAAAAATAACATACACATAATCTGTGTATAAAATCATTCTCTCGATACATAACATTCACTTTTCATTGCTTTCATAGCTTGGCTTGGTAACCGACCTTAACATATAATGCGCATAATAATATCCCCAAAACAGAACATCTCGTCTGTATAATAATCATATAAACTTCGAAGTACTAAACACCACGCCCACTAGCCCTTTCGTCTAGTGAACATTCTGGGTGGGGATGTTAAACGCGGTAGCTACCTTTAGGATTCGCGTCAATTAGGCGTGCATTAATTCTCAAAATTAGTGATGTTCCCTAATTCTTAGGTTACCAAGCAATAATAATCAGGGGAAAAATATTCATATCAATTGTGGCAATTATCAAGTCCACATAATTCAATGGTGGCAATTATCACGTCCACATAATTCATTCGAGGAATGTTTTACTTGTGTCTATCTCGTCAAACATTTATAAAAGTATTTCATGTATTCGCAGTTCAAAATGTATTTCAAAAGCATTTAATAAAGCAGTTGTAAAAGTAGCGCATGTATTCTCAGTCCCAAAAATGTAAAGAGTCAAAGGGAATCAAATGAACTCACTATACGATATTTTGTAGTAAAAATATTCATACGACGATACTGAACAATGCAGGGTTAGCCTCTGATTCACGAACCTCAAAGAAGTAGCCTTTTTTAAAAAAAAATGCCCAAGTCTGGGTTTGAACCCGCGACGTCCCGCTAACCCGATAACACTCCTTTGACTCAACTTTTATGAAATTACAACTAACCCATATATATTTAACCCAATATAACTGTTTGTCTTCTTCTTCTTTTTCAAAAAAAAATAAAAAAATGCTACAGCTCGGGTTCGAACCCGAGACCTCTCGTTCATCAACACAACACCCTAACCATTCGTCTATATCGCAAATCATTTATCATCAACGAGTCATCAACAACACCTTCGTTATCATCACGGTCATATCTATCCTAGTTTCATCATCATACTCATATGATCATTATTATTATTTCCGTCACCTTCCACCATCATCATGATCGAGTCGCTTCCCGGTTATCATCTTTCAACATCAACAACAACATAACCGTCATTCTCATGTATCAATATACCATCTAATATTTTGGCCCACTAGAAAACTAAACCTTGGCCCAACCATATAAAGGATCCCGGCCCCTTTAAAATAGATTAAAAAGCCCACGAACTAGAACAATATATCTTCATCAGGTTTTATAAAATTATGTATTAGATAAACAAAACCACGTGTGGACCATTCCCACTGGTCGGCCATATGCAAAAAAAAATATATAATAAACAGTTCGACTTATTAATGCAGGCTATGATTCGAATTATATATTGGTTGTGTGGTTTTTGTTGGGTTCGTTCACAGAAACAGATGCTATCGTAGCAGCAACAAGTAATGGCGAGTGATGATTTGTGCTAGCTGGAATAGAGACAGGAAACGAGTAGTACTTGTAGTCTTTTCAATGGGGTTTTTGTGGTGGTGATGGTTGATAAAAAAAATGGAAATGAGTAGGTTTCAAGTGGTGTTTTCAGCTGAAACCGAAATCAGAATAGCAGCAGCAGTTAGGAAACCGATGTGTGATGTTGATGATGGTTGTGATCGAGGATTGTAAATTGGTGTTGGTTATGGTGGTTTATGTGGTTGACGATGGAGATTAGCGAGCAACAGTAGATTGCAGGAGGGTTGATGGTGTTGGAGAAGATGATCGTGTATGTGGGTGTTCATATTGGTACCCAAACACAGAAATATAAACAGTTTAGCCAACATGCTTTATGGTGACGGTTATGAATAAGTTGCAAAAGGTTCTTGGGTGGTGGTGTGTTTTGATAATGGTATTTGGTTTGGTTCACTTCGAAAGTAGAAACAGAAGAAGCGAGTAGCAACAAGATCACAATAGTTGTTTTGGGTTCGGTCTAGTGCACCAACAACAAGAAATTATTGGACTTCGAAAAGAGAACAAAAAAATTTGATAGAAAGAGAGAGAGATAGAGAAAGAGAGGGAAAAGAGAAAGAAAATTGGCGATGGTTTCATGGTTGTGCCGGGTCGTTCATGTTGGTTGTGGAGGTGACCGATGGTGGTGGTGTTGCGGTTGTAACGGCCGCCGGTGGTGGAGCTTTTGAGATGATTTTGTAGAAGACCAAGTGGTGTTGGGTGTTGAATAAAAAAAATCAAAGAAAACAATAACAAGTTGCTGCCATAATTTATGGTGGTCCATGGTGGTGTTTTGGCGGTTTTAAACAGAAGTAGAAACAGAAAATAGTAGAACGCAGAGGTGGTTTCACGATTTAAGTGGGTTGGAGATGGTGGTCTTTGAGGGTTGTTCTTGAAGGTAGTGAGACTTGTGTTTCCTGGAGAATTGGCTAAACATGCTTGTATGAAGGAACAAGGATGTTACCAAGTTTACTAACTCTTAGACTTGTTGTTTAAATCATCTATTGTGATTTTTTTTCGGAAGGTGGAAGTTTAAAGAATGATGATGAGATGAAATGTGGTAATTCATGAATTGTATGCATTGTATATATATATATAAATAATCAGATAGATATTTAAAATGCATCTATCATTTTAGTCAACAACAAAAACAGTAATATAACACTCAAATTACATAATTCAAATTACACAGTACAGCAGCCGGGTGTGTTGGAGTTTTGTACCGACAGTTTTCACGGGGTGTGTCCATTGCTAAACAGTTACGGCTAATTTAATTCGGAAAAATCCCATATTTTAAAATTAAGTCCCTTTATTTATTTCAGTCATTACCTGTTTGAAACCTGATCAGAAAGATTCGATAATTACTTATTTTATGTTCCAATTTATATGTACGGAGTACAAAAACTTAGATTGAAAAGGTAATAAAAATATTTATCAAAACTATAATCTTTTTAATCAAATTTTGGACCAACTTTTATTTTAAAACTTCATATATATATATATATATATATATATATATATATATATATATATATATATATATATATTAGACTTATTTTAAAAATAATTAAACGTCAACCAAAAGTTACAGACATTTACCATTTAAGCTCAAAATTTATTATATTTAATATACACTATGTATATATATAAACAGTTTTAAATAACAAAATTTACTATGCAAATAAATATATATTAAATAATTAAATTAGATATAATAATATATATATACAAGAAATATACATATAAAATAATAGTTTTTATTACAATGTATTTTATTTTACATATTTATTTATAACAATAAATGTATATAATAGTTTATTAATGTTCATGTTATTATATATATTATACATATATTTATATACACACATATTTATATATATCCACATATTTACAAGCAATGGTTCGTGAATCATCGGAGACAGTCGAAGGTCACATGAATATATGAAAATAGTTCAAACTTTTTGAGACTCAACTCTACAGACTTTGCTTATCGTGTTGGAAGCATATAAAGACTAAGTTTAAATTTGGTCGGAAATTTCCGGGTCGTCACAGTACCTACCCGTTAAAGAAATTTCGTTCCGAAATTTGAGTGGGATCATCATGGCTGACAATAAGTATGTTTTCATGACTCATATGAGCTGATAAATAGAGTTTTATTACCATTGAGTAATAAGGATAAAATAATTCGATTATTCGAAGAGTACGAATGAAGCTATCACAAAAGAGTGAAATGAGTAAATGCAGGTTCGTCTTAACCGGTGACATAATCACGGTTGATTTCATGGATTTAAAGGAAAAGATAGAACTATCAAGATAATATGTTCTTGATATGTTTAGAGATCAGATAGAATGTAAGAGTCGTGTAACATGGCACATGATAACGTTATGATCTGTGAATCATCACGTACCATTAGAAACTCAGCATGATTTACTGTAAAATAATCATGTTGATCAAGTGTCATTATATTATACTAACTCATGCTTCAGTTCCCAACACTACTTCAAAAACATTCATATTTTAAACTCGAATTTTTTTTAAAGAAATTTGGAAACTAAAGTAGTTTCCTTTATGATGTAATATAGATAGCACGAAGAGATAAATAATTTTGGACGAGAATATTTATGAAAATATCTTCAAAAATATCGAAGATATTTATGATGATATTTTAGAATTTCTAAGTTCGAAGGTTGATGAAGAAAAATTTTCCGCAAGATTTTAACATAAGTACGGAGCAAGATATTCGTTTCCAGAATTACCTGGATTCTTTGAATATATGGTATGGTCCTTGTATTTGGCTTTGGTCTCCTTTATGGTTTGCTTAAATCTGTTTTTAGTACCAAATTTTCTATCGAGCGTTCCTAACACTCCCTTCTTTATCATCAAACTTTTGGCCGTTTAGACCATCTACAATTTTTCTGTTTCCTCTGCATTTAATGCTACCATACCTGAATCATCGGTTATCAATCCGAGGTGGTTTTAAGAGAATTGTGTTTTTAGATAATTAAACGCTGATGGTAATATGGTGGAATATAAAAGGTTCCTTGGTAACGATGACGAAGGCAAACTTATATATCGAGGTTATAATAAGACTTATCCGAATGAAAAGTCGAAGTTGACTTGGTGGAGCTGTGACAAAATTTGCTACTTTGAAAGGAATTACCAAGTTATTTTGGGTAATAATAACACTAAAGGAATTAGCACAGATACGTGTTAAACGTTTACTCAGGTTCCGAGAGTTTTTAAGTGCAAATCTCTAAAACATTAGAGATTACATAATCGTCATGAAGAATGAAGATAATTTATGTAGAACGATACGTAGAATGATGATTATACTCGAGGTACAGAATGAGATGTTGAGGCACGGATTGTTGATGGTACTGGTGCTATTACTGATGGTACTGCTAGTGCCGGTGATGTTGCTGAAGCTGGTAAATTTTGCACCATATTCTCCAAATTGATTACTCGAGCGCGAATCTCATTGACTTTTTCCATTACTCCAGGATGATTGTCGGTTGGAACGAGCGGATAAATAAAATCTAGAATTTGATGTAGTATATAATCGTGACGAGATATTCTGGAAATGAGAGAGAAAATAGTGTTTCGGACAGGTTCGTCGGTAAGTGCTTCAGGTTCTTCGCCAAGAGGGCAATGTGGTGGATGGAAGGGATCGCCTTCTTCGCTTCTCCATTGATTAAGTCGACTACGTACCCATCAGATGAATTGGGGATGGCTGATTGATTGATTCATTCTGGTGACACCGCTTTCGGAGCTTAGGTGAGTATCCATGTCGGAATAGCTGTCGAAATAACTATCGGAATAGCTTATCGAAATCTGAGGGACTCGAACTGGTTGAGGAATTCATCTCGTACGATCAGATGAAGGATTTTCGATAAGAAATAGATTATAGGATGTAGATTAGTACCCTGCAATACATAATTTACATATGCATATATAATACTAAAATCTCATAAGTTACAGAGGAATCTACGGAAGCTGTCAGGCAAAGGTAACAATAACAGATACGCTAAGATATGAATTTATCTATACACTGTCTATGCAATAGAGGTAGTAAGACATGTCTAGACTAAGAATGATAAGCAGGTAATTTTCTAAGGATGATAAGCAGATAATTTTCGACTAGAAATGATAAGAAAAACTTTTGACATGCAGACACGGTCGAAGTCCAGACTCACTAATGCATCCAAATGACTTATCAGTTAGACACACTAATGCAGACCTGGTTCGCTAAGACCACCGCTCTGATACCAACTGAAAGGACCCGTTCATATACAATATAAACGATTCACAATAGTTGATTACATCGCGAGGTAATTGACCTCTATATGATACATTTTACAAACACTGCATTCATTTTTAAAAGACAAACTTTCTTTACATCAAAAGTTGACGGCAAGCATACTATTTTATAATACCTCCAACTATAATTGACTTAATAATAATCTTGATGAACTCGATGACTCGAATGCAACGTCTTTTGAAATATGTCATGAATGACTCCAAGTAATATGTCTAATATGAGCAAATGCACAGCAGAAGATTTATTTCATACCTGAGAATAAACATCCTTTCAAGTGTCAACCAAAAGGTTGGTGAGTTCATAGGTGTATCATAAAACAATAAAATTCATCATTTTGATAGACCACAAGATTTAAATCCTGCATGGTACAAATGGGCCCGAATCCTATACCCACCTGTAATGTACATGCGATATCTTTTGAATACAGTACACCTTTCTCGTGTACGAAATCATCTTTCATAAATCTTAGTAACCGTACACATATCTTGTGCACAAAAATAACATACACATAATCTGTGTATAAAATCATTCTCTCGATACATAACATTCACTTTTCATTGCTTTCATAGCTTGGCTTGGTAACCGACCTTAACATATAATGCGCATAATAATATCCCCAAAACAGAACATCTCGTCTGTATAATAATCATATAGACTTCGAAGTACTAAACACCACGCCCACTAGCCCTTCCGTCTAGTGAACATTCTGGGTGAGGGTGTTAAATCCGGTAGCTACCTTTAGGATTCGCGTCAATTAGGCGTGCACTAATTCTCAAATTTAGTGATGTTCCCTAATTCTTAGGTTACCAAGCAATAATAATCAGGGGAAAAATATTCATATCAATTGTGGCAATTATCACGTCCACATAATTCAATGGTGGCAATTATCACGTCCACATAATTCATTCGAGGAATGTTTTGCTTGTGTCTATCTCGTCAAACATTTATAAAAGCATTTCATGTATTCGCAGTTTAAAATGTATTTCAAAAGCATTTAATAAAGCAGTTGTAAAAGTAGCGCATGTATTCTCAGTCCCAAAAATGTAAAGAGTAAAAGGGAATCAAATGAACTCACTATACGATATTTTGTAGTAAAAATATTCATACGACGATACTGAACAATGCAGGGTTGGCCTCTGATTCACGAACCTCAAAGAAGTAGCCTTTTTTTAAAAAAAAAAGCCCAAGTCCGGGTTTAAACCCGCGACATCCCGCTAACCCGATAACACTCCTTGGACTCAACTTTTCTGAAATTACAACTAACCCATATATATTTAACCCAATATAACTGTTTATCTTCTTCTTCTTTTAAAAAAAAAAAATACTACAGCTCGGGTTCGAACCCTAGACCTCTCGTTCATCAACACAACACCCTAACCATTCGTCTATATCGCAAATCATTTATCATCAACGAGTCATCAACAACACCTTCGTTATCATCACGGTCATATCTATCCTAGTTTCATCATCATACTCATATGATCATTATTATTATTTCCGTCACCTTCCATCATCATCATGATCGAGTCGCTTCCCGATTATCATCTTTCAACATCAACAACAACATAACCGTCATTCTCATGTATCAATATACCATCTAATATTTTGGCCTACTAGAAAACTAAACCTCGGCCCAACCATATAAAGGATCCCGGCCCCTTTAAAATAGATTAAAAATCCCACGAACTAGAACAAGATATCTTCATTAAGTTTTATAAAATTATGTATTAGATAAACAAAACCACGTGTGGACCATTCCCACTTTCCACTGGTCGACCATATGCAAAAAAAATATATAATAAACAGTTTGACTTATTAATGCAGGCTATGATTCGAATTATATATTGGTTGTGTGGTTTTTGTTGGGTTCGTTCACAGAAACAGATGTTATCGTAGCAGCAACAAGTAATGGCGAGTGATGATTTGTGCCAGCTGGAATAGAGACAGGAAACGAGTAGTACTTGTAGTCTTTTCAATGGGGTTTTTGTAGTGGTGATGGTTGATAAAAAAATGGAAATGAGTGGGTTTCAAGTGGTGTTTTCAGCTGAAACCAAAACCAGAATAGCAGCAGCAGTTAGGAAACCGATGTGTGATGTTGATGATGGTTGTGATCGAGGATTGTATAATGGTGTTGGTAATGGTGGTTTATGTGGTTGACGATGGAGATTAGCGAGCAACAGTAGATTGCAGGAGGGTTGATGGTGTTGGAGAAGATGATCGTGTATGTGGGTGTTCATATTGGTACCCAAACACAGAAATATAAACAGTTTAGCCAACATGCTTTATGGTGACGGTTATGAATAAGTTGCAAAAGGTTCTTGGGTGGTGGTGTGTTTTGATAATGGTATTTGGTTTGGTTCACTTCGAAAGTAGAAACAGAAGAAGCGATTAGCAACAAGATCACAATAGTTGTTTTGGGTTCGGTCTAGTGCAACAATAACAAGAAATTATTGGACTTCGAAAAGAGAACAAAAAAATTTGATAGAAAGAGAGAGAGATAGAGAAAGAGAGGGAAAAGAGAAAGAAAAGTGGCGATGGTTTCATGGTTGTGCCGGGTCGTTCATGTTGGTTGGGAGGTGACCGTTGGTGGTTGTGTTGCGGTTGTAACGGTCGTCGGTGGTGGAGCTTGTGAGATGATTTTGTAGAAGACCAAGTGGTGTTGGGTGTTGAATAAGAAAAATCAAATAAAACAATAACAAGTTGCAGCCATAATTTATGGTGGTCCATGATGGTGTTTTGGCGGTTTTAAACAGAAGTAGAAACAGAAAATAGTAGAACGCAGAGGTGGTTTCACGATTTAAGTGGGTTGGAGATGGTGGTCTTTGAGGGTTGTTCTTGAAGGTAGTGAGACTTGTGTTTCCTGGAGAATTGGCTAAACATGCTTGTATGAAGGAACAAGGATGTTACCAAGTTTACTAACTCTTAGACTTGTTGTTTAAATCGTCTGTTGTGATTTGTTTTCGGAAGGTGGAAGTTTAAAGAATGATGATGAGATGGAATGTGGTAATTCATGAATTGTATGCATTGTATATATATATATATATATATATATATATATATATATATATATATATATATATATATATATATATATATATATATATATATATATATATATATATATAATCAGATAGATATTTAAAATGCATCTATCATTTTAGTCAACAACAAAAACAGTAATATAACACTCAAATTACATAATTCAAATTACACAGTACAGCAGCCGGGTGTGTTGGAGTTTTGTACCGACAGTTTTCACGGGGTGTGTCCATTGCTAAACAGTTACGGCTAATTTAATTCGAAAAAATCCGATATTTTAAAAATAAGGCCCTTTATTTATTTCAGTCATTACCTGTTTGAAACCTGATCAAAAAGATTCGATAATTACTTATTTTCTGTTCCAATTTATATGTACGGAGTACAAAAACTTAGATTGAAAAGATAATAAAAATATTTATCAAAACTATAATCTTTTTAATCAAATTTTAGACCAACTTTTATTTTAAAACTTCATATATATATATTAGACCTATTTTAAAAATAATTAAACGTCAACCGAAAGTTACAGACATTTACCATTTAAGCTCAAAAGTTATTATATTTAATATACACTATGTATATATATAAACAGTTTTAAATAACAAAATTTACTACGCAAATAAATATATATTAAATAATTAAATTAGATATTACAATATATATATACAAGAAATATACGTATAAAATAATAGTTTTTATTACAATGTATTTTATTTTACATATTTATTTATAACAATAAATGTATATAATAGTTTATTAATGTTCATGTTATTATATATATTATACATATATTTATATATACACATATTTATATATATCCACATATTTACAAGCAATGGTTCGTGAATCATCGGAGACAGTCGAAGGTCACATGAATATATGAAAATTGTTCAAACTTTTTGAGACTCCTCTCTACAGACTTTGCTTATCGTGTCGGAAACATATAAAGATTAAGTTTAATTTTGGTCAGAAATTTTCGGGTCGTCACAAAAACTGTGTCTAGATCGAAATCCCCATCGAAACCCTAGTTTTTCTGCGTAGATTGTAGAAGTACTACCTTCGGCTGATCGTCAAAGACCATTGGCCGAGTGTCCCACCATCGCCCGAGTGTCACCTGTCCTACACCCGATAGTCTCACCTACGACCGAGGGAGTTTTTGTCATACCTTAGAGCATTTTGTCCTAACCTTCTACTATTTGTCTCTAGACCCTCGACAATTCTTCTAGTACCATCGACCGAGTGTTTAGTCCATCGACCAGAGGTCTCTCATAACACCAACTTATCATCATAATACACCATCGAACATTAGACACCGACCATCAGCCGTCCGTCTCAGTCCATCGACCGAACGTAACAAACCATCGGCCGACCGTCATTTAATGCAAAAACTTAATTTTTCTTAATTAATACTTAAATCATTAAAATGTCTGACACTAATCAAGCTAGTGCTAGTGAATGTGCTTATGTATGGACACCTAGAATTCGGAAACTGTTAATTGCTGAAAATGAATCAGGGACCTCAAACAAAGTGCCTAAACATGAAAATCTTAAGGACTGGAAAAGTAGGTTTATGATTTACTTGAATGGGATAGACTCTAGATTGTGGGAATTTATCGAAGCTGAGTATGTTTGGCCTGTAGGTGTGGATGGTCAGAATAAAGAAACATCACAGTTTGATCGTGAAGAAAGAAAAAAGTATAATTTAGAGTGCAAGTGTTATGCACAGTTGAATCAGGCCTTATCTAAGGAAATCTTTCATCAACTTAAGGCCAAAAATAAGACATCCTATACTCTTTGTGTTGCCCTTCAATCGGCTACTGAGGGTACTGAAACTTACCGTGCAACGAAAGTTAAGGTGTTGAAGAATGAGTGGAGAGTGTTTGATGCTCTTTCTACTGAGAGCTTAGAGCAGACCTTATCAAGATATCGCCATCTCATATCTGAGCTCACTGATTATGGAATTGAAGTTACTGATGCTAAAGCCATAAGAGTCTTGAAGGATGGACTTCCAGAGCAATAGGATCTGATTATTGAACAGATTCAGAATAGGGCTACCAATTCAGCTCGCCCCTTGACTTTGTCAACTTTTACCTCTAATATAATGGAAAAGGATGTACAGCTTGAAACGAATAGGAAACTTCTTGGAACCGTACAACATCCTTCAGTTTATAAGGGAGGTGAAATTGGTAGTTCTTCCTCAATGGTTCATGCTCCACTACAAAGTGCATATATTTCCTGTAATGCTTCACAGAGTTCTACACAACCAGTTCTTATTGGATACTATCAGCCACCACCACAGAGTCCAGTTCCATTGAGTCAGTTGGTGGACACTTCACACGTTCAACAGACTCCTACCCATAGGTTAAAGACAGAGAACATTAAGAAACAACATCTAGAGCTTATTCAGGAAGATATGGCACTTACTGCCATCGTGGTTAATTCTTATAATGATATGATAAGTGGACAGGTTGTAAATGGTCATCTGGAGAATGAAGATTATGATTAGATTGAAGAAGATGAGCTGGAAAGAATGGATATCTTGTGGGTTATGGGGAGTGCTGTTAGACGAGCTAGGAAGTACTTGAAAAGAACTGGTCAAAAGACTTTGAGTGTGAACAGAAATACTAAGTTTGGTTTCGACATGTCCAAGGTTAGATGTCATAACTGTGATGAACTTGGTCACTTCAAGAGAACCTGCACAAGACCAGCAAAGACGGGTTTCCATAATCCGTTCCATAATACACCCATTGAAGCTAACCGTAGGTATACTGTTCGCATTGAAGAGGTTTCAAAGGATGCTACTGCAGATGGTCAATCTAAAGCTTTGAAAACTACTTATGCTGATGAAGTTTGCAATTGGTCAATTTATGCTGAGACTGAAAAGGCTAATGTAGTGTTTGTTGGTAAGACTGAAGAGGAGCTTGAGCAGGAGAGAGTCACAAGGGAGAAAGCTGGTTGTATTGGTAAGGATAAGGAGTGCAAATGCTATGTTTGCAAACGTGAAGCTAGGTTACAGAGAGCTGAAGAGATCATGAAATATGCTCTCAAGGTGAGAATTCGAATCATTTATATGATAAGCTCCGTAATGCTAAGGATTTGTCCGATGTGTCTTTCGAATCTTTGGATGATGATGAAGCACTGGGTTTGGAGTTTGATGCTGGTACTTGGTTTAAGAAAGAAGAGGAGATGGTTGTTGCAGGCTTTGATAAGGGTACTGTAGAAAAAGTTGATAATGTGAAGGATACTGATGCTTCAAATTCTGGTAGCTCGAGAGGTTATGATGCTGATGCTAAAAAGACTAATGCTTATTCTGATAGTACGAGTTCCGAGTCCGAATCAGAATCAGATACAGATTCACAAGATGGTAGAATCAACTATGCATTCATGGCCGATATGTCAAGTAATGATAAGGTATGCAATGAATCTACTTCTGTTTGTTTTAAATGTTGTAAATTTGAACAGGAAATTGCTAGACTTGAATGTGTTATTTCTAAGTTTAGTGAAATTCCTGTAACGTGTGAAAATCGTCCAAAACTTAAGCTTGAACTTAAGAACTTAGGTTTAGACAATCGGGCAAATAAGAAGAATTATCAAGATATTGTATATTATCTTAATAAGAAAAAGGAATACGTGGATGCTATTCATACCTTAGAGAATCAGGTTGGTCATTTAAAAGCAACTGTCATAGATGATCAGAAGGCCATAACTATGTACTTGAATCAGATTGAGAGCCTTAAGAAAGAAAAAGAGTCTTATAAATTAAAGTATGTGTCAGGGCTAGAATTGATAATTGGCAAAGATCAACGTATGTGATGCAGAGCTTTAATCCACCTAAGAATGATAAACCAGAAAGGACTATGTTACAATCAGTGCCCTCCACCACTTATCAATGAATACATTAAAAAGCCTAATGAGAAGTGTAGAAGTGAGATCCTCGCTCCAACACCGGTTGAGAATGCGAAGGTAGAGGAAAAGAAACATTTGGAAGTTGTCTATGTGACAGAGTCCGATATTGATATCGACACTGAAAAGGACAGCAAACAATTCCAACCTGTGACTAAACCCATCACCATTTTGAAAAATCCTAAAAATTCTCGTAGGGTTAGTGACAATCAGAAATCACCGCAGAAACGTACAGAGAGGCATAGGCCTACTAGAACTAAGAACAAAATGCTGACACCTGTTAAGTTCTAAAACGGGAATAATGCTGCAAAGGATGATACTGTTGGTATACTACCACCAAAAGGTGAGAGTTCTACATCTATAAGAAGTGTTCCAAAATATGTTCCCCCAAGCCGTAGACAGACTGTGAAGAAACCGGCATCATCACCCCCACCAATCCGAAAGAAGACCACTCCACCTAGAAGACAGTATTCACCTCCTAGAAATCAATATGATAATTTTGCATGTTCCAGTGATGTTAAATGTTTTATGCGACGACCCGGATTTTTTTTCGTAGATATATATGAGATTAATATTTACATAAATAAATGTTTCCAACATGTTAAGCAATCAAACTTGTTAAGTCTTGAGAAATTGAAAAGGGTTTTATACAAACGTTTGACCACCCAGTTTGTCCGACGATTCATGACAGAATAAAAAAGTGATTCGAGTGAAGTGTGATTTAATTTCATGTTCTGTATTACTTGAGGACAAGCAACGTTCAAGTGTGGGGATATTTGATAGTGCTATAAATTAACATATATTTAGGCGCAATTTCCTTCCAATATGTAAAGCTTTTATTGCTATTGTTCTATTTTTATGTAATTTTCGTTTAAATAAATAAGTGCGAAGACAAAAGAAGCAAATAAAGATTTGAAGATGCAAATTGAAATGTCCCGTTCTTATTGATTAAAAACGTTCCATATTAATTGATTTCGTTGCGAGGTTTTGACCTCTATATGAGACGTTTTTCAAAGACTGCATTCATTTTAAAACAAACCATAACCTTTATTTCATCAATAAAGGTTTAAAAAACTTTACGTAGATTATCAAATAATGATAATCTAAAATATCCTGTTTACACGCGACCATTACATAATGGTTTACAATACAAATATGTTACAACGAAATAAGTTTCTTGAATGCAGTTTTTACACAATATCATACAAGCATGGACTCCAAATCTGATCCTTATTTAAGTATGCGACAGCGGAAGCTCTTAATAATCACCTGAGAATAAACATGCTTAAAACGTCAACAAAAATGTTGGTGAGTTATAGGTTTAACCTATATATTATCAAATCATAATAATAGACCACAAGATTTCATATTTCATTACACATCCCATACATAGAGATAAAAATCATTCATATGGTGAACACCTGGTAACCGACATTAACAAGATGCATATATAAGAATATCCCCATCATTCCGGGACACTCTTCGGATATGATATAAATTTTGAAGTACTAAAGCATCCGGTACTTTTGATGGGGTTTGTTAGGCCTAATAGATCTATCTTTAGGATTCGCGTCAATTAGGGTGTCTGTTTCCTAATTCTTAGATTACCAGACTAAATAAAAAGGGGCATATTCGATTTCGATAATTCAACCATAGAATGTATTTTCTCGTACTTGTGTCTATTTTGTAAATCATTTATAAAACCTGCATGTATTCTCATCCCAAAAATATTAGATTTTAAAAGTGGGACTATAACTCACTTTCACAGATTTTTTACTTCGTCGGGAAGTAAGACTTGGCCACTGGTTGATTCACGAACCTATAACAATATATACATATATATCAAAGTATGTTCAAAATATATTTACAACACTTTTAATATATTTTGATGTTTTAAGTTTATTAAGTCAGCTGTCCTCGTTAGTAACCTACAACTAGTTGTCCACAGTTAGATGTACAGAAATAAATTGATAAATATTATCTTGAATCAATCCACGACCCAGTGTATACATATCTCAGTATTGATCACAACTCAAACTATATATATTTTGAAATCAACCTCAACCCTGTATAGCTAACTCCAACATTCACATATAGAGTGTCTATGGTTGTTCCGAAATATATATAGATGTGTCGACATGATAGGTCGAAATATTGTATACGTGTCTATGGTATCTCAAGATTACATAATATATAATACAAGTTGATTAAGTTATGGTTGGAATAGATTTGTTACCAATTTTCACGTAGCTAAAATGAGAAAAATTATCCAATCTTGTTTTACCCATAACTTCTTCATTTTAAATCCGTTTTGAGTGAATCAAATTGCTATGGTTTCATATTGAACTCTATTTTAGGAATCTAAACATAAAAAGTATAGGTTTATAGTCGGAAAAATAAGTTACAAGTCGTTTTTGTAAAGGTAGTCATTTCAGTCGAAAGAACGACGTCTAGATGACCATTTTAGAAAACATACTTCCACTTTGAGTTTAACCATAATTTTTGGATATAGTTTCATGTTCATAATAAAAATCATTTTCCCAGAATAAAAACTTTTAAATCAAAGTTTATCATAGTTTTTAATTAACTAACCCAAAACAGCCCGCGGTGTTACTACGACGGCGTAAATCCGATTTTACGGTGTTTTTCGTGTTTCCAGGTTTTAAATCATTAAGTTAGCATATCATATAGATATAGAACATGTGTTTAGTTGATTTTAAAAGTCAAGTTAGAAGGATTAACTTTTATTTGCGAACAAGTTTAGAATTAACTAAACTATGTTCTAGTGATTACAAGTTTATAACGTTGAATAAGACAGCTTTTTATGTATGAATCGAATGATGTTATGAACATCATTACTACCTCAAGTTCCTTGGATAAACCTACTGGAAATTAGAAAAATGGATCTAGATTCAAAGGATCCTTGGATGGCTTGAAAGTTCTTGAAGCAGAATCATGACACGAAAACAATTTCAAGTAAGATTTCCACTCGAAATAAGATTGTTATAGTTATAGAAATTGAATTAAAGTTTGAATATAATTATTGCCTTGTATTAGAATGATAACCTACTGTAAGAAACAAAGATTTCTTGAGGTTGGATGATCACCTTACAAGATTGGAAGTGAGCTAGCAAACTTGAAAGTATTCTTGATTTTATGTAACTAGAACTTGTAGAATTTATGAAGAACACTTAGAACTTGAAGTTAGAACTTGAGAGAGATCCATTAGATGAAGAAAATTGAAGAATTAAAGTGTTTGTAGGTGTTTTTGGTCGTTGGTGTATGGATTAGATATAAAGGATATGTAATTTTGTTTTCATGTAAATAAGTCATGAATGATTACTCATATTTTTGTAATTTTATGAGATATTTCATGCTAGTTTCCAAATGACGGTTCCCACATGTGTTAGGTGACTCACATGGGCTGCTAATAGCTGATCATTGGAGTGTATATACCAATAGTACATACATCTAAAAGCTGTGTATTGTACGAGTACGAATACGGGTACATACGAGTAGAATTGTTGATGAAACTGAATGAGGATGTAATTGTAAGCATTTTTGTTAAGTAGAAGTATTTTGATAAGTGTCTTGAAGTCTTTCAAAAGTGTATGAATACATATTAAAACACTACATGTATATACATTTTAACTGAGTCGTTAAGTCATCGTTAGTCGTTACATGTAAGTGTTGTTTTGAAACCTTTAGGTTAACGATCTTGTTAAGTGTTGTTAACCCAATGTTTATAATATCAAATGAGATTTTAAATTATTATATTATCATGATATTATGATGTATAAATATCTCTTAATATGATATACATACATTAAATGTCGTTACAACGATAATCGTTACATATATGTCTCGTTTCAAAATCATTAAGTTAGTAGTCTTGTTTTTACATATGTAGTTCATTGTTGATATACTTAATGATATGTTTACTTATCATAATATCATGTTAACTATACATATATATATATATATATATATATATATATATATATATATATATATATATATATATATATATATATATATATATATATATATATATATATATGTCATCATATAGTTTTTACAAGTTTTAACGTTCGTGAATCACCGGTCAACTTGGGTGGTCAAATGTCTATATGAAACCTATTTCAATTAATCAAGTCTTAACAAGTTTGATTGCTTAACATGTTGGAAACACTTAATCATGTAAAATAACAATTTCATTTAATATATATAAACATGGAAAAGTTCGGGTCACTACAGTACCTACCCGTTAAATAAATTTCGTCCTGAAATTTTAAGCAGTTGGAGGTGTTGACGTATCTTCTGAAAATAAATGCGGGTATTTCTTCTTCATCTGATCTTCTCGTTCCCAGGTGAACTCGAGTCCTCTACGAGCATTTCATTGAACCTTAACAATTGGTATCTTGTTTTGTTTAAGTCTCTTAACTTCACGATCTATTATTTCAACGGGTTCTTCAATGAATTGAAGTTTTTCATTGATTTGGATTTTGTCCAACGGAATAGTGAGATCTTCTTTAGCAAAACATTTCTTCAAATCCGAGACGTGGAAAGTGTTATGTACAACCGCGAGTTGTTGAGGTAACTCAAGTCGGCAAGCTACTGGTCCGACACGATCAATAATCTTGAATGGTCCAATATACCTTGGATTTAATTTCCCTCGTTTACCAAATCGAACAACACCTTTCCAAGGTGCAACCTTAAGCATGACCATCTCTCCAATTTCAAATTCTATATCTTTTCTTTTAATGTCGGCGTAGCTCTTTTGTCGACTTTGGGCGGTTTTCAACCGTTGTTGAATTTGGATGATCTTCTCAGTAGTTTCTTGTATTATCTCCGGACCCGTAATCTGTCTATCCCCCACTTCACTCCAACAAATCGGAGACCTGCACTTTCTACCATAAAGTGCTTCAAACGGAGCCATCTCAATGCTTGAATGGTAGCTATTGTTGTAGGAAAATTCTGCTAGCGGTAGATGTCGATCCCAACTGTTTCCGAAATCAATAACACATGCTCGTAGCATGTCTTCAAGCGTTTGTATCGTCCTTTCACTCTGCCCATCAGTTTGTGGATGATAGGCAGTACTCATGTCTAGACGTGTTCCTAATGCTTGCTGTAATGTCTGCCAGAATCTTGAAATAAATCTGCCATCCCTATCAGAGATAATAGATATTGGTATTCCATGTCTGGAGACGACTTCCTTCAAATACAGTCGTGCTAACTTCTCCATCTTGTCATCTTCTCTTATTGGCAGGAAGTGTGCTGATTTGGTGAGACGATCAACTATTACCCAAATAGTATCAAAACCACTTGCAGTCCTTGGCAATTTAGTGATGAAATCCATGGTAATGTTTTACCATTTCCATTCCAGGATTTCGGGTTGTTGAAGTAGACCTGATGGTTTCTGATGCTCCGCTTTGACCTTAGAACACGTCAAACATTCCCCTACGTATTTAGCAACATCGGCTTTCATACCTGGCCACCAAAAATGTTTCTTGAGATCCTTGTACATCTTCCCCGTTCCAGGATGTATTGAGTATCTGGTTTTATGAGCTTCTCTAAGTACCATTTCTCTCATATCTCCAAATTTTGGTACCCAAATCCTTTCAGCCCTATACCGGGTTCCATCTTCCCGAATATTAAGATGCTTCTCCGATCCTTTGGGTATTTCATTCTTTAAATTTCCCTCTTTTAAAACTCCTTGTTGCGCCTCCTTTATTTGAGTAGTAAGGTTATTGTGAATCATTATATTCATAGATTTTACTCGAATGGGTTCTCTGTCTTTTCTACTCAAGGCGTTGGCTACCACATTTGCCTTCCCCGGGTGGTAACGAATCTCAAAGTCGTAATCATTCAACAATTTAATCCACCTACGCTGCCTCATGTTCAGTTGTTTCTGATTAAATATGTGTTGAAGACTTTTGTTGTCGGTATATATAATATTTTTGACCCCATATAAGTAGTGCCTCCAAGTATTTAATGCAAAAACAACCGCGCCTAATTCCAAATCATGCGTCGTATAATTTTGCTCGTGAATCTTCAATTGTCTAGACGCATAAGCAATTACCTTCGTTCGTTGCATTAATACACAACCGAGACCTTGCTTTGAGGCGTCACAATATATCACAAAATAATCATTCCCTTCAGGCAATGACAATATAGGTGCCGTAGTTAGCTTTTTCTTCAATAACTGAAACGCCTTTTCTTGTTCATCCTTCCATTCAAATTTCTTCCCTTTATGCGTTAATGTAGTCAAGGGTTTTGCTATTTTGGAGAAATCTTGGATGAATCTTCTGTAGTAACCAGCCAATCCTAAAAATTGACGTATATGCTTCGGAGTTTTTGGGGTTTCCCACTTTTCAACGGTTTCGATCTTTGCCGGATCCACCTGGATACCTTCTTTGTTCACTATGTGACCGAGGAATTGAACTTCTTCCAACCAAAATGCACACTTTGAAAACTTAGCGTACAGTTTTTCTTTCCTCAATACTTCTAACACTTTTCTCAAATGTTCTTCGTGCTCTTAATCATTCTTTGAGTAAATAAGTATGTCATCGATGAAAACAATGACAAACTTGTCAAGATATAGCCCACACACTCGGTTCATAAGGTCCATGAACACAGCTGGTGCGTTAGTCAATCCAAACGGCATAACCATAAACTCGTAATGACCATAACGCGTCCTAAAAGCAGTTTTTGGAATATCATCCTCCTTTACTCGCATTTGATGATATCCAGAACGTAAATCGATCTTCGAATAAACCGATGAGCCTTGTAGTTGATCAAATAAGTCGTCAATTCTCGGCAGTGGATAACAGTTTTTGATGGTAAGTTTGTTCAAATCTCTGAAGTCAATACACAACCTAAATTTACCATCTTTCTTCTTGACAAACAAAACAGGAGCTCCCCATGGTGATGTGCTTGGTCGAATGAAACCACGTTCTAATAGTTCTTGTAATTGACTTTGCAGTTCTTTCATCTCACTGGGTGCGAGTCTGTAAGGAGCACGAGCTATTGGTGCAGCTCCTGGTACAAGATCTATTTGAAATTCAACGGATCGATGTGGGAGTAATCCCGGTAATTCTTTCGGAAATACATCGGGAAATTCTTTTGCGACGGGAACATCATTGATGCTTTTTTCTTCAGTTTGTACTTTCTCGATGTGTGCTAGAACAGCATAGCAACCTTTTCTTATTAGTTTTTGTGCCTTCAAATTACTAATAAGATGTAGCTTCGTGTTGTCCTTTTCTCCGTACACCATTAAGGGTTTTCCTTTTTCTCGTATAATGCGAATTGCATTTTTGTAACAAACAATCTCTGCTTTCACTTCTTTCAACCAGTCCATACCGATTATCACATCAAAACTCCCTAACTCTACTGGTATCAAGTCAATCTTAAATGTTTCGCTAACCAGTTTAATTTCTCGATTCCGACATATATTATCTGCTGAAATTAATTTACCATTTGCTAATTCGAGTAAAAATTTACTATCCAAAGGCGTCAATGGATAACTTAATTTAGCACAAAAATCTCTACTCATATAGCTTCTATCCGCACCCGAATCAAATAAAACGTAAGCAGATTTATTGTCAATAAGAAACGTACCCGTAACAAGCTCCGGGTCTTCCTGTGCCTCTGCCGCATTAATATTGAAAACTCTTCCGCGGCCTTGTCCATTCGTGTTCTCCTGGTTCGGGCAATTTCTAATAATGTGGCCCGGTTTTCCACATTTATAACAAACTACATTGGCATAACTTGCTCCGACACTACTTGCTCTGCCATTACTCGTTCCGACACCATTTGTTCCTTTTGTTCTGTTAACCCCTGGTCCGTAGACCTCACACTTCACCGCGCTATGACCATTTCTTTTACACTTGTTGCAAAATTTGGTGCAGAACCCCGAGTGATACTTTTCACACCTTTGGCATAGCTGCTTCTGATTGTTGTTGTTGTTGCGGTTGTTATTGTTGTTGGGATGATTGTTGTAGTTGATGTTGTTGTTGTTGTTGTTGTTGTTGTTGTTGTTATTGTTGTTGTTGGGCCGTTTGTTGTAGTTGCGATTGATGTTGCGATTGTTGAGATAATTGTTGCGATTATTATTGTAATTGCTGTTGTTGTTGTATTGGTGATTCTTATCACCGTTTTCCTCCCACTTTCTTTTAACTTGCTTCACATTGGCCTCTTCAGCTGTCTGTTCTTTAATTCTTTCCTCAATCTGGTTCACTAGTTTGTGAGCCATTCTACATGCCTGTTGTATGGAGGCGGGCTCGTGTGAACTTATATCTTCTTGGATTCTTTCCGGTAATCCTTTCACAAACGCGTCGATCTTCTCTTCCTCATCTTCGAACGCTCCCGGACACAATAGATACAATTCTGTGAATCGTCTTTCGTACGTGGTAATATCAAATCCTTGGGTTCGTAACCCTCTAAGTTCTGTCTTGAGCTTATTGACCTCGGTTCTGGGACGGTACTTCTCGTTCATCAAGTGCTTGAATGCTGACCACGGTAGTGCGTACGCATCATCTTGTCACACTTGCTCTAGATAGGTATTCCACCATGTTAACGCAGAACCTGTGAAGGTATGCGTAGCGTACTTCACTTTGTCCTCTTCAGTACACTTACTTATGGCAAACACCGATTCGACCTTCTCGGTCCACCGTTTCAATCCGATCGGTCCTTCGGTTCCATCAAATTCCAAAGGTTTACAAGCAGTGAATTCTTTGTAGGTGCATCCTACACGATTTCCTGTACTGCTAGATCCAAGGTTATTGTTGGTATGTAGCGCAGCCTGTACTGCGGCTACGTTTGAAGCTAGAAAAGTACGGAATTCCTCTTCATTCATATTCACGGTGTGTCGAGTAGTCGGTGCCATTTCCCTCAAAATAGTTAAATGGAACAAGTTAATCATACAGAATATTAAGAGTAGTTAATAGTATTTCGTAGCATAATATGAACTCATTTATAAAAGCTTTTTCTTCATATTAGCGTTTTATAAGTTTAAATTCGGGTAGTACCTACCCGTTAAGTTCATACTTAGTAGCTAATATACAATTCAACTACTACAATTCTATATGAAAAACGGATTATAATAATATTTCGCGTTCCAACTTTTACACAATATTTTACAAACTTACAATACCGCTTATTTTACATATAGCATGAAATATAGCACACAATAAATTTGATACAAGATGGTTGTGAAGATAATTCTAGCTAGTACACAAGTCGTTCAGCAAAGGCAATAAAGACACGTAATTCATACGTCCAGAAACAAGTCATGCATTCTGGTTTTACTAGGATTACTTCCCATCCTTGGTCTTGTGGAACATAAACATTATGGCCGTTGATAAGACAGCGTGTTGTAACGTCGTCAAAGGGACGAGGGTTACGTAATGTCCAACAGTCCCGTAACAATCTAAAAACCTCATTTCTTACCCCAATTACTGACTCCGTCACTTGTGGGAACGTTTTGTCTAATAGTTGTAGCCCGATGTTCTTGTTCTCACTTTGGTGAGAAGCGAACATTACTAATCCGTAAGCATAACATGCTTCTTTATGTTGCATGTTAGCCGTTTTTTCTAAATCACGAAGTCCTATATTTGAATACATTGAGTCAAAATAATTTCTTAACCCGTTGCGTAAAATAGCATTTGGGTTCCCCGCAATATATGCGTCAAAGTAAACACATCGTAACTTATGGGTTTCCCAATGTGATATCCCCCATCTTTCGAACGAAAGTCTCTTATAAACCAAGACATTCTTGGAACGTTCTTCGAATGTCTTACAAACTGATCTCGCCGTAAATAGTTGTGCCGAAGAATTCTGACCGACTCTAGACAAGATTTCATCAATCATGTCTCCGGGTAGGTCTCTTAAAATATTGGGTTGTCTATCCATTTTGTATTTTTATACTGTAAAATAGACAAGAGTTAGATTCATAAAAAAAAATACTTATTAATACAAGCAATTTTTACATATATCATAAAGCATAAGCACACTATATTACATATATTACACCACACGAATACAACTATCTTATTCCGACTCGCTCGTTACTTCTTCTTCGGTTTTGGTTCGTTTTGCCAAGTTTCTAGGGATATATGATGTTCCCCTAATACGAGCCGTCGTTTTCCACGTTGGTTTAGAAAAACCTGGTGGTTTAGAGGTTCCCGGGTCATTGTTACAACTTAAGGACTTCGGGGGTTGACGATACATATAAAGTTCATCGGGGTTGGAATTAGATTTCTCTATTTTTATGCCCTTTCCCTTATTATTTTCTTTTGCCTTTTTAAATTCAGTTGGGGTAATTTCTATAACATCATCGGAATTCTCGTCGGAATTCGATTCATCGGAGAATTGGTAATCCTCCCAATATTTTGCTTCCTTGGCGGAAACACCATTGACCATAATTAACCTTGGTCGGTTGGTTGAGGATTTTCTTTTACTTAACTGTTTTATTATTTCCCCCACTGGTGAAATGTCCCGTTCTTATTGATTAAAAACGTTCCATATTAATTGATTTCGTTGCGAGGTTTTGACCTCTATATGAGACGTTTTTCAAAGACTGCATTCATTTTAAAACAAACCATAACCTTTATTTCATCAATAAAGGTTTAAAAAGCTTTACGTAGATTATCAAATAATGATAATCTAAAATATCCTGTTTACACACGACCATTACATAATGGTTTACAATACAAATATGTTACATCGAAATCATTTTCTTGAATGCAGTTTTTACACAGTATCATACAAACATGGACTCCAAATCTTGTCCTTATTTTAGTATGCAACAGCGGAAGCTCTTAGTATTCACCTGAGAATAAACATGCTTTAAACGTCAACAAAAATGTTGGTGAGTTATAGGTTTAACCTATATATATTAAATCGTAACAATAGACCACAAGATTTCATATTTCAATACACATCCCATACATAGAGATAAAAATCATTCATATGGTGAACACCTGGTAACCGACATTAACAAGATGCATATATAAGAATATCCCCATCATTCCGGGACACCCTTCGGATATGATATAAATTTCGAAGTACTAAAGCATCCGGTACTTTGGATGGGGTTTGTTAGGCCCAATAGATCTATCTTTAGGATTCGCGTCAATTAGGGTGTCTGTTCCCTAATTCTTAGATTACCAGACTTAATAAAAAGGGGCATATTCGATTTCGATAATTCAACCATAGAATGTAGTTTCACGTACTTGTGTCTATTTTGTAAATCATTTATAAAACCTGCATGTATTCTCATCCCAAAAATATTAGATTTTAAAAGTGGGACTATAACTCACTTTCACAGATTTTTACTTCGTCGGGAAGTAAGACTTGGCCACTGGTTGATTCACGAACCTATAACAATATATACATATATATCAAAGTATGTTTAAAATATATTTACAACATTTTTAATATATTTTGATGTTTTAAGTTTATTAAGTCAGCTGTCCTCGTTAGTAACCTACAACTAGTTGTCCACAGTTAGATGTACATAAATAAATCGATAAATATTATCTTGAATCAATCCACGACCCAGTGTATACGTATCTCAGTATTGATCACAACTCAAACTATATATATTTTGGAATCAACCTCAACCCTGTATAGCTAACTCCAACATTCACATATAGAGTGTCTATGGTTGTTCCGAAATATATATAGATGTGTCGACATGATAGGTCGAAACATTGTATACGTGTCTATGGTATCTCAAGATTACATAATATACAATACAAGTTGATTAAGTTATGGTTGGAATAGATTTGTTACCAATTTTCACGTAGCTAAAATGAGAAAAATTATCCAATCTTGTTTTACCCATAACTTCTTAATTTTAAATCCGTTTTGAGTGAATCAAATTGCTATGGTTTCATATTGAACTCTATTTTATGAATCTAAACAGAAAAAGTATAGGTTTATAGTCAGAAAAATAAGTTACAAGTCATTTTTGTAAAGGTAGTCATTTCAGTCGAAAGAACGACGTCTAGATGACCATTTTAGAAAACATACTTCCACTTTGAGTTTAACCATAATTTTTGGATATAGTTTCATGTTCATAATAAAAATCATTTTCCCAGAATAACAACTTTTAAATCAAAGTTTATCATAGTTTTTAATTAACTAACCCAAAACAGCCCGCGGTGTTACTACGACGGCGTAAATCCGGTTTTACGGTGTTTTTCGTGTTTCTAGGTTTTAAATCATTAAGTTAGCATATCATATAGATATAGAACATGTGTTTAGTTGATTTTAAAAGTCAAGTTAGAAGGATTAACTTTTGTTTGCGAACAAGTTTAGAATTAACTAAACTATGTTCTAGTGATTACAAGTTTAAACCTTCGAATAAGATAGCTTTATATGTATGAATCGAATGATTTTATGAACATCATTACTACCTTAAGTTCCTTGGATAAACCTACTGGAAAAGAGAAAAATGGATCTAGCTTCAACGGATCCTTGGATGGCTCGAAGTTCTTGAAGCAGAATCATGACACGAAAACAAGTTCAAGTAAGATCATCACTTGAAATAAGATTGTTATAGTTATAGAAATTGAATCAAAGTTTGAATATGATTATTACCTTGTATTAGAATGATAATCTACTGTAAGAAACAAAGATTTTTTGAGGTTGGATGATCACCTTACAAGATTGGAAGTGAGCTAGCAAACTTGAAAGTATTCTTGATTTTATGTAACTAGAACTTGTAGAATTTATGAAGAACACTTAGAACTTGAAGATAGAACTTGAGAGAGATCAATTAGATGAAGAAAATTGAAGAATGAAAGTGTTTGTAGGTGTTTTTGGTTGTTGGTGTATGGATTAGATATAAAGGATATGTAATTTTGTTTTCATGTAAATAAGTCATGAATGATTACTCATATTTTTGTAATTTTATGAGATATTTCATGCTAGTTGCCAAATGATGGTTCCCACATGTGTTAGGTGACTCACATGGGCTGCTAAGAGCTGATCATTGGAGTGTATATACTAATAGTACATACATCTAAAAGCTGTGTATTGTACGAGTACGAATACAGGTGCATACGAGTAGAATTGTTGATGAAACTGAACGAAGATGTAATTGTAAGCATTTTTGTTAAGTAGAAGTATTTTGATAAGTGTATTGAAGTCTTTCAAAAGTGTATAAATACATATTAAAATACTACATGTATATACATTTTAACTGAGTCGTTAAGTCATCGTTAGTCGTTATATGTAAGTGTTGTTTTGAAACCTTTAGGTTAACGATCTTGTTAAATGTTGTTAACCCAATGTTTATAATATCAAATGAGATTTTAAATTATTATATTATCATGATATTATCATGTATGAATATCTCTTAATATGATATATATACATTAAATGTCTTTACAACGATAATCGTTACATATATGTCTCGTTTAAAAATCATTAAGTTAGTATTCTTGTTTTTACATATGTAATTCATTGTAAATATACTTAATGATATGTTTACTTATCATAGTATCATGTTAACTATATATATATATATCCATATATATGTCATCATATAGTTTTTACAAGTTTTAACGTTCGTGAATCACCGGTCAACTTGGGTGGTCAATTGTCTATATGAAACATATTTCAATTAATCAAGTCTTAACAAGTTTGATTGCTTAACATGTTAGAAACATTTAATCATGTAAATATCAATCTCAATTAATATATATAAACATGGAAAAGTTCGGGTCACTACAGTACCTACCCGTTAAATAAATTTCGTCCCGAAATTTTAAGCTGTTGAAGGTGTTGACGAATCTTCTGGAAATAGATGCGGGTATTTCTTCTTCATCTGATCTTCACGCTCCCAGGTGAACTCGGGTCCTCTACGAGCATTCCATCGAACCTTAACAATTGGTATCTTGTTTTGCTTAAGTCTTTTAACCTCACGATCCATTATTTCGACGGGTTCTTCGATGAATTGAAGTTTTTCGTTGATTTGGATTTCATCTAACGGAATAGTGAGATCTTCTTTAGCAAAACCTTTTTTCAAATTCGAGACGTGGAAAGTGTTATGTACAGCCGCGAGTTGTTGAGGTAACTCTAGTCGGTAAGCTACTGGTCCGACACGATCAATAATCTTGAATGGTCCAATATACCTTGTATTTAATTTCCCTCGTTTACCAAATCGAACAACGCCTTTCCAAGGTGCAACTTTAAGCATGACCATCTCTCCAATTTCAAATTCTATATCTTTTCTTTTAATGTCAGCGTAGCTCTTTTGTCGACTTTGGGCGGTTTTCAACCGTTGTTGAATTTGGATGATCTTCTCGGTAGTTTCTTGTATAATCTCCGGACCCGTAATCTGTCTATCCCCCACTTCACTCCAACAAATCGGAGACCTGAACTTTCTACCATAAAGTGCTTCAAACGGCGCCATCTCAATGCTTGAATGGTAGCTGTTGTTGTAGGAAAATTCTGCTAACGGTAGATGTCGATCCCAACTGTTTCCGAAATCAATAACACATGCTCGTAGCATGTCTTCAAGCGTTTGTATCGTCCTTTCGCTCTGCCCATCAGTTTGTGGATGATAGGCAGTACTCATGTCTAGACAAGTTCCTAATGCTTGCTGTAATGTCTGCCAGAATCTTGAAATAAATCTGCCATCCCTATCAGAGATAATAGAGATTGGTATTCCATGTCTGGAGACGACTTCCTTCAAATACAGTCGTGCTAACTTCTCCATCTTGTCATCTTCTCTTATTGGTAGGAAGTGTGCTGATTTGGTGAGACGATCAACTATTACCCAAATAGTATCAAAACCACTTGCAGTTCTTGGCAATTTAGTGATGAAATCCATGGTAATGTTTTCCCATTTCCATTTCGGGATTTCGGGTTGTTGAAGTAGACCTGATGGTTTCTGATGCTCAGCTTTGACCTTAGAACACGTCAAACATTCTCCTACGTATTTAGCAACATCGGCTTTCATACCCGGCCACCAAAAATGTTTCTTGAGATCCTTGTACATCTTCCCCGTTCCAGGATGTATTGAGTATCTGGTTTTATGAGCTTCTCTAAGTACCATTTCTCTCATATCTCCAAATTTTGGTACCCAAATCCTTTCAGCCCTATACCGGGTTCCGTCTTCCCGAATATTAAGATGCTTCTCCGATCCTTTGGGTATTTCATCCTTTAAATTTCCCTCTTTTAAAACTCCTTGTTGCACCTCCTTTATTTGAGTAGTAAGGTTATTATGAATCATTATATTCATAGATTTTACTCGAATGGGTTCTCTGTCCTTCCTGCTCAAGGCATCGGCTACCACATTTGCCTTCCCCGGGTGGTAACGAATCTCAAAGTCGTAATCATTCAACAATTCAATCCACCTACGCTGCCTCATATTCAGTTGTTTCTGATTAAATATGTGTTGAATACTTTTGTGGTCGGTATATATAATACTTTTGACCCCATATAAGTAGTGCCTCCAAGTCTTTAATGCAAAAACAACCGCGCCTAATTCCAAATCATGCGTCGTATAATTTTGCTCGTGAATCTTCAATTGTCTAGACGCATAAGCAATCACCTTTGTCCGTTGCATTAATACACAACTGAGACCTTGCTTTGATGCGTCACAATAAATCACAAAATCATCATTCCCTTCAGGCAATGACAATATAGGTGCCGTAGTTAGCTTTTTCTTCAATAACTGAAACGCTTTCTCTTGTTCATCATTCCATTCAAATTTCTTCCCTTTATGCGTTAATGCAGTCAAGGGTTTTGCTATTCTGGAAAAGTCTTGGATGAACCTTCTGTAGTAACCAGCTAGTCCTAAAAACTGGCGTATGTGTTTCGGAGTTTTCGGGGTTTCCCACTTTTCAACAGTTTCTATCTTTGCCGGATCCACCTTAATACCTTCTTTGTTCACTATGTGACCGAGGAATTGAACTTCTTCTAACCAAAATGCACACTTTGAAAACTTAGCATACAGTTTTTCCTTCCTCAATACTTCTAACACCTTTCTCAAATGTTCACCGTGTTCTTGGTCATTCTTTGAGTAAATAAGTATGTCATCAATGAAAACAATGACAAACTTGTCAAGGTATGGTCCACACACTCGGTTCATAAGGTCCATGAACACAGCTGGTGCATTAGTTAAACCAAACGGCATGACCATAAACTCGTAATGACCGTAACGTGTTCTGAAAGCAGTCTTTGGAATATCATCTTCTTTCACCCGCATTTGATGATACCCGGAACGTAAGTCAATCTTTGAATAAATAGACGAGCCTTGTAGTTGATCAAATAAGTCGTCGATTCTCGGTAGTGGGTAGCGGTTCTTGATTGTAAGTTTGTTCAACTCTCGGTAGTCGATACACAACCTGAATGTACCATCTTTCTTCATGACAAACAAAACAGGAGCTCCCCACGGTGATGTGCTTGGTCGAATGAAACCACGCTCTAAAAGTTCTTGTAATTGGCTTTGCAGTTCTTTCATCTCGCTGGGTGCGAGTCTGTAAGGAGCACGAGCTATTGGTGCAGCTCCTGGTACAAGATCTATTTGAAATTCAACGGATCGATGTGGGGGTAATTCCGGTAATTCTTTCGGAAATACATCGGGAAATTCATTTGCAATGGGAACATCATTGATGCTCTTTTCTTCAGTTTGTACTTTCTCGACGTGTGCTAGAACAGCATAGCAACCTTTTCTTATTAGTTTTTGTGCCTTCAAATTACTAATAAGATGTAGCTTCGTGTTGCCCTTTTCTCCGTACACCATTAAGGGTTTTACTTTTTCTCGTATAATGCGAATTACATTTTTGTAACAAACGATCTCTGCTTTCACTTCTTTCAACCAGTCCATACCGATTATCACATCAAAACTCCCTAACTCTACTGGTATCAAGTCAATCTTAAATGTTTCGGTAACCAGTTTAATTTCTCGATTCCGACATATATTATCTGCTGAAATTAATTTACCATTTGCTAATTCGAGTAAAAATTTACTATCCAAAGGCGTCAATGGATAACTTAATTTAGCACAAAAATCTCTACTCATATAGCTTCTATCCGCACCCGAATCAAATAAAACGTAAGCAGATTTATTGTCAATAAGAAACGTACCCGTAACAAGCTCCGGGTCTTCCTGTGCCTCTGCCGCATTAATATTGAAAACTCTTCCGCGGCCTTGTCCATTCGTGTTCTCCTGGTTCGGGCAATTTCTAATAATGTGGCCCGGTTTTCCACATTTATAACAAACTACATTGGCATAACTTGCTCCGACACTACTTGCTCCGCCATTACTCGTTCTGACACCATTTGTTCCTTTCGTTCTATTAACCCCTGGTCCGTAGACCTCACACTTCGCCGCGCTATGACCATTTCTTTTACACTTGTTTCAAAATTTGGTGCAGAACCCCGAGTGATACTTTTCACACCTTTAGCATAGCTGCTTCTGATTGTTGTTGCTGTTGCGGTTATTATTGTTGTTGGGATGATTGTTGTAGTTGCTGTTGTTGTTGTTGTTGTTGTTGGGCCGTTTGTTGTAGTTGCGATTGTTGGGATAATTGTTGCGATTATTGTTGTAATTGCTGTTGTTGCTGTATTGGCGATTCTTATCACCGTTTTCCTCCCACTTTCTTTTGACTTGCTTCACATTGGCCTCTTCAGCAGTCTGTTCTTTAATTCTTTCTTCAATCTGGTTCACTATTTTGTGAGCCATTCTACATGCCTGTTGTATGGAGGCGGGCTCGTGTGAACTTATATCTTCTTGGATTCTTTCCGGTAATCCTTTCACAAACGCGTCGATCTTCTCTTCCTCATCTTCGAACGCTCCCGAACACAATAGGCACAATTCTGTGAATCTTCTTTCGTACGTGGTAATATCAAATCCTTGGGTTCGTAACCCTCTAAGTTCTGTCTTGAGCTTATTGACCTCGGTTCTGGGACGGTACTTCTCGTTCATCAAGTGCTTGAATGCTGACCACGGTAGTGCGTACGCATCGTCTTGTCCCACTTGCTCTAGATAGGTATTCCACCATGTTAACGCAGAACCTGTGAAGGTATGCGTAGCGTACTTCACTTTGTCCTCTTCAGTACACTTACTTATGGCAAACACCAATTCGACCTTCTCGGTCCACCGTTTCAATCCGATCGGTCCTTCGGTTCCATCAAATTCCAAAGGTTTGCAGGCAGTGAATTCTTTGTAGGTGCATCCTACACGATTTCCTGTACTGCTAGATCCAAGGTTATTGTTGGTATGTAGCGCAGCCTGTACTGCGGCTATGTTTGAAGCTAGAAAAGTACGGAATTCCTCTTCATTCATATTCACGGTGTGTCGAGTAGTCGGTGCCATTTCCTTCAAAATAGTCAAATGGAACAAGTTAATCATACAGAATATTATGAGTAGTTAATAGTATTTCGTAGCATAATATGAACTCATTTATAAAAGCTTTTTTCTTCATATTAGCGTTTTATAAGTTTAAATTCGGGTAGTACCTACCCGTTAAGTTCATACTTAGTAGCTAATATACAATTCAACTACTACAATTCTATATGAAAAACTGATTATAATAATATTTTGCGTTCAAACTTTTTCACAATATTTTACAAACTTACAATACCGCTTATTTTACATATAGCATGAAATATAGCACACAATAAATTTGATACAAGATGGTTGTGAAGATAATTCTAGCTAGTACACAAGTCGTTCAGCAAAGGCAATAAAGACACGTAATTCATACGTCCAGAAACAAGTCATGCATTCTGGTTTTACTAGGATTACTTCCCATCCTTGGTCTTGTGGAACATAACCGTTAAGGCCGTTGATAAGACAGCGTGTTGTAACGTCGTCAAAGGGACGAGGGTTACGTAATGTCCAACAGTCCCGTAACAATCTAAAAACCTCATTTCTTACCCCAATTACCGACTCCGTCACTTGTGGGAACGTTTTGTTTAATAGTTGTAGCCCGATGTTCTTGTTCTCACTTTGGTGAGAAGCGAACATTACTAATCCGTAAGCATAACATGCTTCTTTATGTTGCATGTTAGCCGCTTTTTCTAAATCACGAAGTCCAATATTCGGATATATTGAGTCAAAATAATTTCTTAACCCATTGCGTAAAATAGCATTTGGGTTTCCCGCAATATATGCGTCAAAGTAAACACATCGTAACTTATGGATTTCCCAATGTGATATCCCCCATCTTTCGAATGAAAGCCTTTTATAAACCAAGGCATTCTTGGAACGTTCTTCGAATGTCTTACAAACTGATCTCGCCTTAAATAGTTGTGCCGAAGAATTCTGACCGACTCTAGACAAGATTTCATCAATCATGTCTCCGGGTAGGTCTCTTAAAATATTGGGTTGTCTATCCATTTTGTGTTTTTATACTGTAAAATAGACAAGAGTTAGATTCATAAAAAAAAAATACTTATTAGTACAAGCAATTTTTACACATCATAAAGCATAAGCACACTATATTACATATATTACACCACACGAATACAACTATCTTATTCCGACTCGCTTGTTTCTTCTTCTTCGGTTTTGGTTCGTTTTGCCAAGTTTCTAGGGATATATGATGTTCCCCTAATACGAGCCGTAATTTTCCACATTGGTTTAGAAAAACCTGGTGGTTTAGAGGTTCCCGGGTCAATGTTACAACTTAAGGACTTCGGGGGTTGACGATACATATAAAGTTCATCGGGGTTAGAATTAGATTTCTCTATTTTTATGCCCTTTCCCTTATTATTTTCTTTTGCCTTTTTAAATTCAGTTGGGGTAATTTCTATAACATCATCGGAATTCTCGTCGGTATCCGATTCATCGGAGAATTGGTAATCCTCCCAATATTTTGCTTCCTTGGTGGAAACACCATTGACCATAATTAACCTTGGTCGGTTGGTTGAGGATTTTCTTTTACTTAACCGTTTTATTATTTCCCCCACCGGTTCTATTTCTTCATCCGGTTCCGATTCTTCTTCCGGTTCCGATTCTTCTTACGGTTCCGACTCTTCTTCCGGTTCCTCTTCGGGAACTTGTGAATCAGTCCACGAATCATTCCAATTTACATTTGACTCTTCATTATTATTAGGTGAGTCAATGGGACTTGTTCTAGAGGTAGACATCTATCACATAATAAAAACGCGTTAAGAGATTAATATATCACATAATATTCACATGTTAAAAATATATAGTTTCCAACAAAATTTGTTAAGCAATCATTTTTCAACTAAACACGGTCGAAGTCCAGACTCACTAATGCATCCTAACAAACTCGATAAGACACACTAATGCAAAATTCTGGTTCTCTAAGACCAACGCTCGGATACCAACTGAAATGTCCCGTTCTTATTGATTAAAAACGTTCCATATTAATTGATTTCGTTGCGAGGTTTTGACCTCTATATGAGACGTTTTTCAAAGACTGCATTCATTTTAAAACAAACCATAACCTTTATTTCATCAATAAAGGTTTAAAAAGCTTTACGTAGATTATCAAATAATGATAATCTAAAATATCCTGTTTACACACGACCATTACATAATGGTTTACAATACAAATATGTTACATCGAAATCATTTTCTTGAATGCAGTTTTTACACAGTATCATACAAACATGGACTCCAAATCTTGTCCTTATTTTAGTATGCAACAGCGGAAGCTCTCAGTATTCACCTGAGAATAAACATGCTTTAAACGTCAACAAAAATGTTGGTGAGTTATAGGTTTAACCTATATATATTAAATCGTAACAATAGACCACAAGATTTCATATTTCAATACACATCCCATACATAGAGATAAAAATCATTCATATGGTGAACACCTGGTAACCGACATTAACAAGATGCATATATAAGAATATCCCCATCATTCCGGGACACCCTTCGGATATGATATAAATTTCGAAGTACTAAAGCATCCGGTACTTTGGATAGGGTTTGTTAGGCCCAATAGATCTATCTTTAGGATTCGCGTCAATTAGGGTGTCTGTTCCCTAATTCTTAGATTACCAGACTTAATAAAAAGGGGCATATTCGATTTCGATAATTCAACCATAGAATGTAGTTTCACGTACTTGTGTCTATTTTGTAAATCATTTATAAAACCTGCATGTATTCTCATCCCAAAAATATTAGATTTTAAAAGTGGGACTATAACTCACTTTCACAGATTTTTACTTCGTCGGGAAGTAAGACTTGGCCACTGGTTGATTCACGAACCTATAACAATATATACATATATATCAAAGTATGTTTAAAATATATTTACAACATTTTTAATATATTTTGATGTTTTAAGTTTATTAAGTCAGCTGTCCTCGTTAGTAACCTACAACTAGTTGTCCACAGTTAGATGTACATAAATAAATCGATAAATATTATCTTGAATCAATCCACGACCCAGTGTATACGTATCTCAGTATTGATCACAACTCAAACTATATATATTTTGGAATCAACCTCAACCCTGTATAGCTAACTCCAACATTCACATATAGAGTGTCTATGGTTGTTCCGAAATATATATAGATGTGTCGACATGATAGGTCGAAACATTGTATACGTGTCTATGGTATCTCAAGATTACATAATATACAATACAAGTTGATTAAGTTATGGTTGGAATAGATTTGTTACCAATTTTCACGTAGCTAAAATGAGAAAAATTATCCAATCTTGTTTTACCCATAACTTCTTAATTTTAAATCCGTTTTGAGTGAATCAAATTGCTATGGTTTCATATTGAACTCTATTTTATGAATCTAAACATAAAAAGTATAGGTTTATAGTCAGAAAAATAAGTTACAAGTCGTTTTTGTAAAGGTAGTCATTTCAGTCGAAAGAACGACGTCTAGATGACCATTTTAGAAAACATACTTCCACTTTGAGTTTAACCATAATTTTTGGATATAGTTTCATGTTCATAATAAAAATCATTTTCTCAGAATAACAACTTTTAAATCAAAGTTTATCATAGTTTTTAATTAACTAACCCAAAACAGCCCGCGGTGTTACTACGACGGCGTAAATCCGGTTTTACGGTGTTTTTCGTGTTTCTAGGTTTTAAATCATTAAGTTAGCATATCATATAGATATAGAACATGTGTTTAGTTGATTTTAAAAGTCAAGTTAGAAGGATTAACTTTTGTTTGCGAACAAGTTTAGAATTAACTAAACTATGTTCTAGTGATTACAAGTTTAAACCTTCGAATAAGATAGCTTTATATGTATGAATCGAATGATGTTATGAACATCATTGATGTGGTAGCGGAGGGGTACGTGATAGTATTATTTTTAATACAAAATACTACAAAATATGACACAAGTTTTATTAATTTACGGATGGGATATACCTAAACCTTGCTACAACACTATAGGCAGTGTACCTAATCGTAGAGTAGTGTAGTTTTTAGTAAGTCCGGTTCGTTCCACAGGGAGCTGGCGATACTTACTATATTTTTAACAACTATATTTATACAAAATATATATAATTATATAAGTAGTAATATTATTATAAAAGGGGGGTTTTACCGTTTAATGACCGGTTTGTCGATTCTATATTTTAAGCGCAAAGATAAATGACGATAATTAAAGTGCGTAAAATAATGACAATAAATAAAATGACAGTAAATAAAATTGCGAGTAATAAAATGACAGTAAATAAAGATACGATGAGAAATACAATAAAAGAATTATACTTATTTAAACTTCCGTAATCATGATGTTTGACGTGTTGATTTTAATTTATTACCATGGGTTAATTGTCCTTTGTCCTGGTTTATTTGATACATCTATCTGGTTTTTGTCCATAATAGTCCATCGGTCATAAATATAAAGTGCGAGTGTCCTCGTCAAATTACCCTTATACCCGAAGTCAAATATTCCAACTAATTAAGGATTTAAACTGTGACGCAGTTATCACTTCTGTCAACAATTACACCAGTTATCACTGTATGTAATCTACCCCTGTTTTGATTAGATATGAATATTAATTTACCCACTTGATCAGTTTGAATAATCAATTACCCAACCCGAATAATTAATTAAATGATTATAATAGATTCCATATGAACGTCACTAAATAGGACAACCATAATCATTATTAATTATTAGGATAATTAATTTGAAGATAGTTTCGACAGACTCCAATGAGTTGTCACTCAATTAGACAATACCCCCCATCTATTAATAGTCAATAGTCCAATTTCCACAAGTGTCGGTCTTTTGCCCAAACCTTAATTATGGTACAAAGCCCAATTACCCAATTTTAGTAATTAGCCCAACATCATGATTACTTCGTTTTAAATAAGCATAATAATAACTTAGCTACGAGACATTAAATTAAAAAGGAAAGACATAACTTACAGTGGGTATTAATATCGTAGTATTACACGGGCAGAGTCTTGACTTAAAACCCGTAAATCATTTGTTACAATACTAAACTAAATCATAATTATTAAAATTATAATTAAAATTATAATTATTTATTTATGTTATATGTTTACAGAGAAGGAAAAGAAAAAGATGTGTTTGAGTTCGTGCATAAACTGCCTTTTTATAGGCATTTGGCCAGATTTTTACTGCCATGCGACTCGCATGGGTTTATGCCTATTTGCCATGCGACTCGCATGGCCACGCTGGACAGCTCACATATCTTTTGTCTTCTTGTTCGTCGACATATTTATTAAATATATATAAAATATAAATAATTTTAATAATTATTTATATATTATATTATATTTATGTGCATAGTAGACTAGATATTTTTGGTCCATTGCGTCGGGCGTTTCTTCTTGGCTCGGGTCCCGGTTCCGGATTTTCGGACGTCCTTTCGTACTATTTTATATCGTGTACTTTGCGTTCCGCAACTTGTACTCTTGTCATTTTTAGACGTTCTTCATCAATAATTTGAACCTTTTTATTTGTATCTTGTATATTTGAGCTTTTTGGACCTTTGTGTCTTTAATTCGTCGTTTTCGCCTTTTGTCTTCGCACTTATTTAATATAAACGAATATCACTTGAAAATGGAACAATTGCAACTAAAATCTTGTCTTTCTTGGGGGATTTTGCTATAAAATATATGTTCCTTTTTAGCCTTATCAATATCCCCACACTTGAGCATTGTTTGTCCTCAAGCAATACAGTCTTGAAATAATATAATACATCACACGAATCACTTCTTTATTCTTCACACTTTGTACATCAGTGATTTTGATAGAGCGGTATAAACAATGATATTAACAATAGAACCATGGTTAAAGGTGGGTGTGTCATCCACAGTTGCCTTGGGTTTAGGTCAACGACACTTGCAATCAAATAGCCGATTTACTTTCAGTTTCCAAAGCAAAGTGCACATTTAAAAGGCGGTTTACAGTCCCACATGACTATAAAAATGTAGATCCTTTAGGAAATTGGATCTTTATGAAAACATTTGATCTTTTAAAAATTCAAGCTAGATTTTACCCTAGACAAGTTTTCTGATTTGACCCACCATCGGTGTTGCAAAATATATTTGTGGATCAATATTTTGGCTAAAAACATTTAGGTTCGTGTAATCCACTGCTATCCCTGTATCGGAAAGCACACATCCAATTTACTTGTTCCGTATATTACCTTTCGGTAAACTACCGTCCGGTTGTAAAGGAAAGCGATGAACAAGAAACTGTTAAGGCAATGTCCCATGACATGCAGATGATTATGGTCTTTTGACGTGTCGGATGCTAGTACTATCCTTGGTAGGAGCAATAGTAAAGATCATCCTATGATTTTTCGGTCTGGCACAAGGTCCTGTCTCCGACCATGCTATGCAACCACCGTTCTTACGGTTGACACCCGATTTGGTTCAGGTGACCTAATGAATTCCAGGTGAATTCCTAGGATTTTACGTTCAATGGTGATGAACGCATTGAAAATGGGTTTTCAGAAAACAAATCGGTTTGTATTTTTGATCAAAATATTTTCTCGTTCAAGCTCGAGTTTAGATATCATTGAATTCCATGAGTTTGAATTCTCAATCTTTAAGGTCAATATCAAGGATTGAGTAATATCAGGCTTAAATGCTGATTTTTAATCTTTAAGGAGATTATCCTTTCTGGGGATCTGATTCATTAGTCTTATCAAGCTAATTTGCACGGTGCCCCCCCATTGTACGAGATAAATCCTTCTCATGGTTAGGATAAATCTGACCACATGGCGACCCTGTTTTATGTTGAGGTCCGTGGATTTCCAGCCGATTTTAGTGATGACTTTTCTAGATTTTTCGTCAACCTACAGCTGGTCTGGACGACAACTTCTTGACCTAAATCAAGAAGCGTGTGTCTTTTTCGGAAGACTTTACTTCCTTCAAATGATGGAATTGATTCATCGTGTAGATCCATCTTTCTTTCAAAAGTATTATAGTAAATCGGGTAAAACTGATTAGTATCATCCAAAATAAAAGTACCTGCAATAATCTTGTACAAAGATATGTGATAGATAGTTTTTAATTGAATAACTTGGTACATTCTCCCCACACTTAGTTTCTTTCTTTGCCTTTTTATTCTCCTTTATTCCATTTTAAATGAATTCAAGCATTTTAGGTTGTTTCTCAATTTATGTCCTTTCCGATAATTTCGGTATTATCACCTAGTTTTCACCGTTCATAAATATGTATAAACATGATTTTGACTTCATTTAATTGAAAATTTTTCAAATTTTCACAAAATTTGGCAAATAAACCAAGTATAAACCTGAGAGAATTTATAACCCTTCCCCACACTTAAGATCATGCAATGCCCTCATTTGCATGAAATCAGACTATAATTTAAATTCATGAGGGTGATTAGCGTAGAAAAGTGATTAAAAATACTGAGTTTGTAATTACAAAGCTCGTCGAATGATAGATGGCGCCTCATCGTTCATTCCTTCATTTGTTATATCATATTTGTTGTTTTGCGTCTTGTCGTCAAAATTAGTACCTTTTGCTGAACTTTAATGACAGTCTTTGAAAGTGCGTTGTTTTACCCTGTTTTGTACATAAGATAAAATACAAACATATATATATATATATATTTTTGAAGTTTGGTTTATAACCCCACTTTTCAAAAATTTATAAAGTATAATATTTTTGGCATACTTTAAATCAATAAAATTAAAAATAATGATAACAAAATTTGTCGCCCCGCCCTCGGGTAAAGTAATTTCGGCTCTATGACCTAGTCTTCAACTCACGACGAATTTTAGAAATCAATTTTTTTTTTAACTTAATGAAATAAAGTAAATTTTGTTTTTAAAATCACACAAAACTTAAATTTAAAAAGCATATTAATTTTTATATAAAACCTACAAAATAAAAAAAATTCAGAATGGAGGGAGGAAACTAGTTCTTTAGTGTCTGCTAGCGGAAAAGACCAATCGGGTTCCATTCTCGGAACTACACGAGAACAGAACAACTAACTCTAGATAGCATTTTCTTTTTAGAACATTTGAATCTCCCCACACTTAGGTAGCCGTGGTGTCAAAATTGTGATTAACTTCATCGTCAATTTCTCTTGGTCCATAATCAACTTGCATATCTGTGACTTTCTCTTTAAGCCATTGGTCGGATTCCTGTGTAATATCCACAATTTCAACTAGTTTCTCCTTTTCTTTAGGTAATAGATTGGATACTAACCGGTTACATAACTTAAAGTTCCCCTTGGTTCTAGCATCGCGAATCCGTTTAATAAGTTTCTTCATTGAACTATTAATAACGAGATCATTTAATTTCGTATCAACAACGGGGTTCTTTGTTATCATGTCATCATTAGGTGTTACTTCATTTTCCCCACACTTAGGCGTTTCATTATTATTAAGCACTACCGTTGGAGTTGGTAAAACAACATGGTTGTTACCAATCGTTTTTGCTGGTTCAATGGTTTTGGTTGGTGGAGATTTAGACTTTCGAATCATAAAGGTGATCGATTTGTTACCACTACTAAGTGTCATTCTTCCATTTCCTACATCAAATAACGCCCCGGTGGACGCAAAGAATGGTCGACCTAAAATTAGAGGAATGTTTGGGTCCTCTTCTATGTCAATGACAATGAATTCGACTAGAAAGGTTAAATTACCTACTTGAATGGGTAGGTTGTCAGCAATTCCAACTGGGTGCTTAATGGTTTGATCAAAGAGTCGAACACTCATATCCGTTGGACTTAACTTACCTACACCTAATCTCTTATATAAGGAAAGAGGCATAACACTTACACTTGCACCTAAATCTGCTAGTGCATCATACATGACACAATCACTAAGTAGACAAGGAACAATAAATTCACCCGGATCACCTACCCTAGGTGGAGGTTTTGGTGGAACTGTCTTCACCGGGTTTATATTTACGGCTTTTGTTTCTTGCACTTTCTTATTCTTTTTCTTCTTCTTCTTTCCAGAGGTATCACAATCTTTATTACCTATCACTTGCTCATACTCAACTCCTTTTCTTGGAAACGGGATGGGTGGTTTGTATGGTGCCACCATTGGCTTTACATACTCGGGTGGTGGTGGTGTAACTTCTTCATTGTTACTCTCATCTAAAACCTTCCCATCTTCTGGTGCTGGTTTTTCAGAATTCGTTGAAACCATATTAACATTCTCATTCCGAGGATTTACTTCAGTATTACTCGGTAGCTTTCCTTGTTCCCTCTCACTCATCATGCTAGCAAGAGTACCTACGTGTTTTTCTAGATTCAAAATGGAAGCTTGTTGAGTTCTTAATGACTGATCAAATCTCTCGTTCGTTTGGGTTTGAGATGTAATGAATTGTGTTTGAGATTCAATCAGCTTTGCCATCATTTCTTCTAGATTTGGCTTTTTCTCTTCGGGTTGTTGTGGTGGTTTATACAAGCTAGGTCTTTGTTGATTGAAAGTGTTGTTTTGAGTCGGTTGGTTATTCGGACCTTGTTGGTTATACCAGTTATTTTCGGGTCCTTTTGGATTGTAAAGAATGTTTTGATTTCGATTTAAGTTTAGCCTTGGCGGTTGATAATTATTTTGATAATTATTTCCCGGCCTTTGGTTCATATAGGAAACATTCTCTCGTTGTTCCATCATTGGTTCAATGTGACAATCTTTCAATAAGTGTGGTCCACCGCATTGCTCACAACTGATTCGTATTGCGTGAATATCTTTATTCATCTTTTCCATTCGTCTTTCGAAAGCATCTATTTTTGCGGAAACGGAATCAAAGTCATGGCTAGAATCGGCTCTAGCCACTTTAGATGAACGAAAAATATCTTTTTCTTGGTGCCACTCATGCGAGTGGGAGGCTGTATTATCAATAATTTTGTAAGCTTCAGTTGCGGTTTTCTTCATGATGGAACCACCAGCTGTTATGTCGATGTCTTTTCATGTAGCAACGTTGACACCTTGGTAGAATATTTGTACTATTTGGTAAGTGTCTAAACCGTGTTGAGGACATCCTCTCAACATCCTTCCGAATCTTGTCCACGCCTCATATAATGTTTCATTTGGCTTTTGCGCGAACGTAACAATTTCTCCTTGAAGTCTCACGGCTTTAGATGCCGGAAAGAATTGTTTAAGAAAATTTTCAACTAAAACATCCCATGTGTCAATCGCCCCTTCAGGTAACGATTCTAACCAATCTTTGGCTTCTCCCTTTAAAGTCCAGGGAAACAACATGAGATAGATCTGCTCATCTTCCACTTCTCGGATTTTGAATAGTGTACAAATTCTTTTAAATGTACGAAGGTGTTCGTTAGGATCTTCATTCGGTGCACCACTGAATTGGCATTGGTTAGTTACCATGTGTAGAATTTGTCCTTTGATTTCATAATCTGGCGCATTAACTTCTGGCTTAATAATGGCGTGACCTTGGCCCGTGCGTGTGGCTCTCATTCGATCTTCCATACTTAGAGGTTCCGTTACTTCCATAATTGAATTTGTTGAATACGATTCACTAGAGGATTCTGATTTAATGGTTTGTGGCTCAGGAGGAATAATTAGTGGTTCAGGATCTTGGAATTGTCCTTGAATATGATCCGGGTTCTTAATTGTGAAGTCGGGTTCAAAAGATGGATTATTGGAAATTTGAGTTGGAGTTCTTGTTCGACTAGATGACGATTCTAAAGAAAAATCAACGGCGACAATATTTGCTAGATGTCTTGATCGAGTTACAGGTGGTGAACGTATGAAAGGTGGTGAACGTTTTGCTCGGTGCATTCACTGAATATCCTATTAGTTTTTAAAAAGGAAAGAAAAATTATAATAAGTTATCCAATTAATAGACTTTTCTGATTTTGCCCACGTTTCGAATAGCCAAAAGATGCAGCAGAGGGGCAGGATTCGTTTGGTCTCAATATAATTGAGGACTGTTTGGCTCCAATAACCCGGTCCACGTACAAATCCAACTATTACTACGAACCAGAAAATTTTGATGTCTATCAATTTAACCACTTAAAATAAATTTTTGTAATTTTAAGAAATTTAGAGAAGAAGTAGAAAAAATTCTAAGTCCTAAAAACTAGAATGGCGAGAAATAAGAGAGAAAAAGATTGCGCGTCGAAAAGTGTCGAAAAATGAAAAAGACGAAGAGTGGTTTGTAAACACGCGGTTAATCCAACCTTATAACAATCACTATCTTAAAATTAAAGCTATAAATGGAGATCACTAATTGGAATTGTAATTGATACATAGGTAAAAGGCGTCGAAAAATACGAAATAAGAAAATAGCATGAAAAATGGCGTCGCAAAATTTTAAGGCACCTAAATCTTAGTCTAAAGAAAAAGCACTTAAGGGATTTTACGGCAAAACTAAAAATTCTAGAAGTAAAAATAACTATGGCAAAACTAAACTTAATACTAAAAGTTGCGAATATAGTCTAAAAATCTAAAGGTAATAAAACTAAAATTTTTTTTTTTTTTTTATAGACAAAATCTTAAAAATATATTTTTTATAATTTTTTTTTTTTTTTTTTACGTTTTTTTTTTTTTACGTTTTTTTTTTTTTTTTTTTTTTTTTTTTTTGCAAATATAAATTAAAAATATAGCGTTTTAGTGCTCCCCGGCAGCGGCGCCAAAAACTTGATGTGGTAGCGGAGGGGTACGTGATAGTATTATTTTTAATACAAAATACTACAAAATATGACACAAGTTTTATTAATTTACGGATGGGATATACCTAAACCTTGCTACAACACTATAGGCAGTGTACCTAATCGTAGAGTAGTGTAGTTTTTAGTAAGTCCGGTTCGTTCCACAGGGAGCTGGTGATACTTACTATATTTTTAACAACTATATTTATACAAAATATATATAATTATATAAGTAGTAATATTATTATAAAAGGGGGGTTTTACCGTTTAATGACCGGTTTGTCGATTCTATATTTTAAGCGCAAAGATAAATGACGATAATTAAAGTGCGTAAAATAATGACAATAAATAAAATGACAGTAAATAAAATTGCGAGTAATAAAATGACAGTAAATAAAGATACGATGAGAAATACAATAAAAGAATTATACTTATTTAAACTTCCGTAATCATGATGTTTGACGTGTTGATTTTAATTTATTACCATGGGTTAATTGTCCTTTGTCCTGGTTTATTTGATACGTCTATCTGGTTTTTGTCCATAATAGTCCATCGGTCATAAATATAAAGTGCGAGTGTCCTCGTCAAATTACCCTTATACCCGAAGTCAAATATTCCAACTAATTAAGGATTTAAACTGTGACGCAGTTATCACTTCTGTCAACAATTACACCAGTTATCACTGTATGTAATCTACCCCTGTTTTGATTAGATATGAATATTAATTTACCCACTTGATCAGTTTGAATAATCAATTACCCAACCCGAATAATTAATTAAATGATTATAATAGATTTCATATGAACGTCACTAAATAGGACAACCATAATCATTATTAATTATTAGGATAATTAATTTGAAGATAGTTTCGACAGACTCCAATGAGTTGTCACTCAATTAGACAATACCCCCCATCTATTAATAGTCAATAGTCCAATTTCCACAAGTGTCGGTCTTTTGCCCAAACCTTAATTATGGTACAAAGCCCAATTACCCAATTTTAGTAATTAGCCCAACATCATGATTACTTCGTTTTAAATAAGCATAATAATAACTTAGCTACGAGACATTAAATTAAAAAGGAAAGACATAACTTACAGTGGGTATTAATATCGTAGTATTACACGGGCAGAGTCTTGACTTAAAACCCGTAAATCATTTGTTACAATACTAAACTAAATCATAATTATTAAAATTATAATTAAAATTATAATTATTTATTTATGTTATATGTTTACAGAGAAGGAAAAGAAAAAGATGTGTTTGAGTTCGTGCATAAACTGCCTTTTTATAGGCATTTGGCCAGATTTTTACTGCCATGCGACTCGCATGGGTTTATGCCTATTTGCCATGCTACTCGCATGGCCACGCTGGACAGCTCACATATCTTTTGTCTTCTTGTTCGTCGACATATTTATTAAATATATATAAAATATAAATAATTTTAATAATTATTTATATATTATATTATATTTATGTGCATAGTAGACTAGATATTTTTGGTCCATTGCGTCGGGCGTTTCTTCTTGGCTCGGGTCCCGGTTCCGGATTTTCGGACGTCCTTTCGTACTATTTTATATCGTGTACTTTGCGTTCCGCAACTTGTACTCTTGTCATTTTTAGAGGTTCTTCATCAATAATTTGAACCTTTTTATTTGTATCTTGTATATTTGAGCTTTTTGGACCTTTGTGTCTTTAATTCGTCGTTTTCGCCTTTTGTCTTCGCACTTATTTAATATAAACGAATATCACTTGAAAATGGAACAATTGCAACTAAAATCTTGTCTTTCTTGGGGGATTTTGCTATGAAATATATGTTCCTTTTTAGCCTTATCAATCATTACTACCTTAAGTTCCTTGGATAAACCTACTGGAAAAGAGAAAAATGGATCTAGCTTCAACGGATCCTTGGATGGCTCGAAGTTCTTGAAGCAGAATCATGACAAGAAAACAAGTTCAAGTAAGATCATCACTTGAAATAAGATTGTTATAGTTATAGAAATTGAATCAAAGTTTGAATATGATTATTACCTTGTATTAGAATGATAATCTACTGTAAGAAACAAAGATTTCTTGAGGTTGGATGATCACCTTACAAGATTGGAAGTGAGCTAGCAAACTTGAAAGTATTCTTGATTTTATGTAACTAGAACTTGTAGAATTTATGAAGAACACTTAGAACTTGAAGATAGAACTTGAGAGAGATCAATTAGATGAAGAAAATTGAAGAATTAAAGTGTTTGTAGGTGTTTTTGGTTGTTGGTGTATGGATTAGATATAAAGGATATGTAATTTTGTTTTCATGTAAATAAGTCATGAATGATTACTCATATTTTTGTAATTTTATGAGATATTTCATGCTAGTTGCCAAATGATGGTTCCCACATGTGTTAGGTGACTCACATGGGCTGCTAAGAGCTGATCATTGGAGTGTATATACTAATAGTACATACATCTAAAAGCTGTGTATTGTACGAGTACGAATACAGGTGCATACGAGTAGAATTGTTGATGAAACTGAACGAAGATGTAATTGTAAGCATTTTTGTTAAGTAGAAGTATTTTGATAAGTGTATTGAAGTCTTTCAAAAGTGTATAAATACATATTAAAATACTACATGTATATACATTTTAATTGAGTCGTTAAGTCATCGTTAGTCGTTATATGTAAGTGTTGTTTTGAAACCTTTAGGTTAACGATCTTGTTAAATGTTGTTAACCCAATGTTTATAATATCAAATGAGATTTTAAATTATTATATTATCATGATATTATCATATATGAATATCTCTTAATATGATATATATACATTAAATGTCTTTACAACGATAATCGTTACATATATGTCTCGTTTAAAAATCATTAAGTTAGTAGTCTTGTTTTTACATATGTAATTCATTGTAAATATACTTAATGATATGTTTACTTATCATAGTATCATGTTAACTATATATATATATCCATATATATGTCATCATATAGTTTTTACAAGTTTTAACGTTCGTGAATCACCGGTCAACTTGGGTGGTCAATTGTCTATATGAAACATATTTCAATTAATCAAGTCTTAACAAGTTTGATTGCTTAACATGTTAGAAACATTTAATCATGTAAATATCAATCTCAATTAATATATATAAACATGGAAAAGTTCGGGTCACTACAACCAGTTCCGATTCTTCTTCCGGTTCCGATTCTTCTTCCGGTTCTGACTCTTCTTCCGGTTCCTCTTCGGGAACTTGTGAATCAGTCCACGAATCATTCCAATTTATATTTGACTCTTCATTATTATTAGGTGAGTCAATGGGACTTGTTCTATAGGTAGACATCTATCACATAATATCAAACACGTTAGGAGATTAATATATCACATAATATTCACATGTTAAAAATATATAGTTTCCAACAAAATTTGTTAAGCAATCATTTTTCAAGTAAACACGGTCGAAGTCCAGACTCACTAATGCATCCTAACAAACTCGATAAGACACACTAATGCAAAATTCTGGTTCTCTAAGACCAACGCTCGGATACCAACTGAAATGTCCCGTTCTTATTGATTAAAAACGTTCCATATTAATTGATTTCGTTGCGAGGTTTTGACCTCTATATGAGATGTTTTTCAAGGACTGCATTCATTTTAAAACAAACCATAACCTTTATTTCATCAATAAAGGTTTAAAAAGCTTTACGTAGATTATCAAATAATGATAATCTAAAATATCCTGTTTACACGCGACCATTACATAATGGTTTACAATACAAATATGTTACAACGAAATAAGTTTCTTGAATGCAGTTTTTACACAATATCATACAAGCATGGACTCCAAATCTCGTCCTTATTTAAGTATGCGACAGCGGAAGCTCTTAATAATCACATGAGAATAAACATGCTTAAAACGTCAACAAAAATGTTGGTGAGTTATAGGTTTAACCTATATATTATCAAATCATAATAATAGACCACAAGATTTCATATTTCATTACACATCCCATACATAGAGATAAAAATCATTCATATGGTGAACACCTGGTAACCGACATTAACAAGATGCATATATAAGAATATCCCCATCATTCCGGGACACCCTTCGGATATGATATAAATTTTGAAGTACTAAAGTATCCGGTACTTTAGATGGGGTTTGTTAGGCCCAATAGATCTATCTTTAGGATTCACGTCAATTAGGGTGTCTGTTCCCTAATTCTTAGATTACCAGACTTAATAAAAAGGGGCATATTCGATTTCGATAATTCAACCATAGAATGTATTTTCACGTACTTGTGTCTATTTTGTAAATCATTTATAAAACCCGCATGTATTCTCATCCCAAAAATATTAGATTTTAAAAGTGGGACTATAACTCACTTTCACAGATTTTTTACTTCGTCGGGAAGTAAGACTTGGCCACTGGTTAATTCACGAACTATAACAATATATACATATATATCAAAGTATGTTTAAAATATATTTACAACACTTTTAATATATTTTGATGTTTTAAGTTTATTAAGTCAGCTGTCCTCGTTAGTAACCTACAACTAGTTGTCCACAGTTAGATGTACAGAAATAAATCGATAAATATTATCTTGAATCAATCCACGACCCAGTGTATACGTATCTCAGTATTGATCACAACTCAAACTATATATATTTTGGAATCAACCTCAACCCTGTATAGCTATCTCCAACATTCACATATAGAGTGTCTATGGTTGTTCCGAAATATATATATAGATGTGTCGACATGATAGGTTGAAACATTGTATACGTGTCTATGGTATCTCAAGATTACATAATATACAATACAAGTTGATTAAGTTATGGTTGGAATAGATTTGTTACCAATTTTCACGTAGCTAAAATGAGAAAAATTATCCAATTTTGTTTTACCCATAACTTCTTCATTTTAAATCCGTTTTGAGTGAATCAAATTGCTATGGTTTCATATTGAACTCTATTTTATGAATCTAAACAGAAAAAGTATAGGTTTATAGTCAGAAAAATAAGTTACAAGTCATTTTTGTAAAGGTAGTCATTTCAGTCGAAAGAACGACGTCTAGATGACCATTTTAGAAAACATACTTCCACTTTGAGTTTAACCATAATTTTTGGATATAATTTCATGTTCATAATAAAAATCATTTTCCCAGAATAACAACTTTTAAATCAAAGTTTATCATAGTTTTTAATTAACTAACCCAAAACAGCCCGCGGTGTTACTACGACGGCGTAAATCCGATTTTACGGTGTTTTTCGTGTTTCCAGGTTTTAAATCATTAAGTTAGCATATCATATAGATATATAACATGTGTTAAGTTGATTTTAAAACTCAAGTTAGAAGGATTAACTTTTATTTGCGAACAACTTTAGAATTAACTAAACTATGTTCTAGTGATTACAAGTTTATAACGTTGAGTAAGACAGCTTTTTATGTATGAATCGAATGATGTTATGAACATCATTACTACCTCAAGTTTCTTGGATAAACCTACTGGAAATTAGAAAAATGGATCTAGCTTCAAAGGATCCTTGGATGGCTTGAAAGTTCTTGAAGCAGAATCATGACACGAAAACAATTTCAAGTAAGATTTCCACTGGAAATAAGATTGTTATAGTTATAGAAATTGAATTAAAGTTTGAATATGATTATTAACTTGTATTAGAATGATAACCTACTGTAAGAAACAAAGATTTCTTGAGGTTGGATGATCACCTTACAAGATTGCAAGTGAGCTAGCAAACTTGAAAGTATTCTTGATTTTATGTAACTAGAACTTGTAGAATTTATGAAGAACGCTTAGAACTTGAAGTTAGAACTTGAGAGAGATCAATTAGATGAAGAAAATTGAAGAATTAAAGTGTTTGTAGGTGTTTTTGGTCGTTGGTGTATGGATTAGATATAAAGGATATGTAATTTTGTTTTCATGTAAATAAGTCATGAATGATTACTCATATTTTTGTAATTTTATGAGATATTTCATGCTAGTTGCCAAATGATGGCTCCCATATGTATTAGGTGACTCACATGGGCTGCTAAGAGCTGATCATTAGAGTGTATATACCAATAGTACATACATCTAAAAGCTGTGTATTGTACGAGTACGAATACGGGTACATACGAGTAGAATTGTTGATGAAACTGAATGAGGATGTAATTGTAAGCATTTTTGTTAAGTAGAAGTATTTTGATAAGTGTCTTGAAGTCTTTCAAAAGTGTATGAATACATAATAAAACACTACATGTATATACATTTTAACTGAGTCGTTAAGTCATCGTTAGTCGTTACATGTAAGTGTTGTTTTGAAACCTTTAGGTTAACGATCTTGTTAAGTGTTGTTAACCCAATATTTATAATATCAAATGAGATTTTAAATTATTATATTATCATGATATTATGATGTATAAATATCTCTTAACATGATATACATACATTAAATGTCGTTACAACGATAATCGTTACATATATGTCTCGTTTCAAAATCATTAAGTTAGTAGTCTTGTTTTTACATATGTAGTTCATTGTTGATATACTTAGTGATATGTTTACTTATCATAATATCATGTTAACTATATATATATCCATATATATGTCATCATATAGTTTTTACAAGTTTTAACGTTCGTGAATCACCGGTCAACTTGGGTGGTCAATTGTCTATATGAAACCTATTTCAATTAATCAAGTCTTAACAAGTTTGATTGCTTAACATGTTGGAAACACTTAATCATGTAAAATAACAATTTCATTTAATATATATATAAACATGGAAAAGTTCGGGTCACTACACAAATGACCAAAAAGCTCAAATGTACAAGATATGATCCAAGTGATTCCATTTATTGATGAGAAACGTCTAAAAATTACAAGAGTACAAGTCACGGAACGCAAAGTACAAGATATCTACGCGTACGAAAGGACGTTCGAAAATCCGGAACCGAGACATAAACCGAGTATCAACGCGCAAGTCAACAGTCCTAAAATTACGAGTCAACTATGCACAAGAATATAGTATAATATATATATAATTAATATAAATTATATATATTATATATATATTTAAATAAAACGTCGGTAAACTAGAAAGCAAAAACATGTGAGCTGATACAGCTGGCCATGCGATCGCATGGCCAGGATGCCCATAACCCATGCGATCGCATGACACCCAAAGTCAGGCCAGATGCTATAAATTGCAACGAATTTAGCGAGTTGTGTACACTTCAATTTTCTTTCTTCCTCTGTAGAGAATTATATATATTTATATTTATAATTTAAAGTTTAAATTAAGTTTAATAATAATTGGGTTAATGTAAGAAATGTTTTAAGGTTTTGTAAAGACGGAACTCTATCCATGTAACGCTACGCAATAAATAATCACTGTAAGCTATGTTCTTCCTTTTTAAATTAATGTCTCGTAACTAAGTTATTATTATGCTTCTAAGTTATTATTATGCTTATTTGAGCCGAAGTAATCGTGATGTTGGGCTAAATATTAAGACGGGGTTATTGGATTTTGTACCATAATTAGGGTTTGTACAAAATACCTACACTTGTTAACATTGGACTATTGACTATTAATAAGTAGGGGGTATTGTCTAATTGAATGACAACTCATTGGAACCTGTCGAACCTATCTTCAAATTAGTTAATCTAATAATTATTAAATTGATTACGAATGTCCTATTTAGTGACGTTTATACGACATCGTTTACAATCATTTAATTAATCAATTGGATTGGGTAATTGATTATTCATTATGGCCAAGTGAATAAATTAATGTATCATGGACTAATTAAAACAGGGGTGTATTACATACAAGGGTAATTGGTTAATTGTTAACAAAGTATTAAAACCTTGGATTACACGCAGTCGATAACCTGGTTTAATTATTAACAAAGTATTAAAATCTTGTTACAGTTCGAGTCCCTAATTAGTTGAAATATTTGACTTCGGGAATAAGGTTAATTTGACTAGCATTTTATAATTATGACCGATGGACTATTATGGATAAAAACCAGATAGGTATCAAATAAACCAGGATAAAAGACAATTAACCCATGTAACAATTAATTAAAATTAAAACGTCAAACATCATTGATATGGCCAAAACGGACGGTTTTATTTTCGAGGTGTCGTTAGGCCGCGTCACGTCAGAATCAGCTACCACGAGGGCGAGTAGTGGGTTGTTTTATCATTTATATTTAGCTGGGGTTCCAAGCTATAACTCACCTACTTGTCTTCCTTTTAATGAGTAAGTGGTAAATATAACTCAGGTACGTATTTTTGTATGTCTGTTCAGTAATGTGGGATAAAAGTGCCTATATAGTTAACCCTAGTGACAAGAGGTGATAGATTTAAGATTAACTAGATAAAATAGTAATTTAGGCAATAAAAGTAAAGATAGGTATGAAGAATAGAATTCTGAAGGGGAATTATTGCAAGAGTTTAACTTCCTAGGATAAACACTAAACCTCAACCAACTGGGCTGTGGACCTAACTGATTTGTCACTAAGAGTTTAGGCTTTGAAGATTCTGGCTAAGACAGATATCCCTACACCCAACGTTAACCTGAAAGGTTTGAACGACCTTATGGATGGAATCCTAGGTACATGAACAAAGTGGTTTACCCAATAAAGGAACGTCTCAGCTTTTCTTAATCCTAGTTGGTCTGACTAAAGCAATATCCTACCACTAAATCACTATGCTATGCCTCAACATTAACAGATGTACAATCTTAGATATCCTAAGGTATTACTAATTGGGATAGAAGTCTCTCCTTTGCGATCACTTATTCAACCCCGGATCATCTTACAACATCTCAAGAACATTGCTTCTAACGCGAATCATGCTTCCGAGTAAGCTAGTGTTCACTGAACTCTCTATTGCTAACTTTAACCACAATTTAAATGGGCAGCTCTTCTATGATGAACAAATGGTTGTTCATACGTAGGTACTATATCCCTATTGTGACCTTTAGCACACATAACTACTTACCTTGTATCCTAGGGTTGATCAGGTCCTAATACTAGGTTATAGCCACGTGAATAAGCGGAAAGGGTGATCCGTAAATTAAACTTCTAAACCGTCAAGGTTTCAGCATAACAATATGATAAGTTTCAGATAAAATATTCAACACATAATAAACAATTGTAATAGATAGATAATCATGCAAGATGAAAGCAACTCAAGATAATAACTTTATTAAATTAAGGAAAGCGTTCACCGTTTACAGACGAGATCTGGACCATTACAAGTGCTGACAACCTCTAGCCCGCTCCTATTACAATCTTCGGCGTTCGCCTCCGGGTACTTAATTTCCCGCTCGGAGGTGAGAAGGCCTTGAAAGCTCTAGTGGGAGAAAGTGTATTGTAGTGAGAGAGTGAAGAGAGGTGTGTCTTGGAATGAATGACAAAGACCCTTTAAATAGACTTGAAAATTTGCCAAATACACCTGGCAGGCCGTTTGGCAGGCCGTATTTGGTAGGCTGTATTGCTGGCAGGTCGTTTGGTGGCTCGTGTGGTGGCATGTATCTGGCAGGCCATTTCCATACTGGCAGGCCATTTGGTAGGCCCTATGGCAGGCCGTATTGCTTGCTGGTCAGCCTTGATTTCCTGGATCGTAACTTGATTTCTTGTCTTTCACCGTTTTCGCTCTAGAATCTTCGTTTTAGCTCCGTTTCTCTTGATTCTTTTTGCATTGTCTTTGTAATTACTTTACCTACAAGTTTAACTGAAAAAGCGATTATTTTGCCGACAAAGCTTTGAACTTTATGCTTTTGGGACTCAATATCGGGGGTAAAAACGTGACTTTTTAGCCGATATCAAATATCCCACACTTAGACTTTGCTTGTCCTCAAGCAAACTTCCGAACTTAAAACAGTGAGGACTTTAATTCGTAGAGATCAAGCTTTTTGTTCCTCAAGACGGAAGAGCGCAAACTTAGTTTTTATTCTTTTTGTTATTCTCGAATCTTTTCCCGCAAACATGAGAGGGGGTTACATAACTGAGGCTATCTCACTCGGGTCACTCATTTCACTAAAGTGTTTAGGGTATCCTAAAGTTCTGAGAAATGAAGTCACTCTTAGCCAGTTATGCTTACACTCTTCGTCATAGGCTTGATCAAGACTCAAATCTCCATCACTTATTTGTGAGAATTTTTGGTTATTATCGCAGCTTAAATTGTGATGAGATGGAGGGGGTTCGGAAGTTTCTAGAATGCGAAGGGTTTTGATAGATAGGAGTAACTTTTTGAACGATTGATTTCACGATCCCTTCAGCTTTTGTCAGGAATTTCTTGGTGAGCATCCTTCTTTTTGACTGCCAGGAGTTCTTTTCTCGAATCTTTGCTGGCTCTGCTCCCTTTCTCAGAGCCTTTATTCGTAGAGACTTTGCTCTAGTTTTTTTTTTTTTTTTTTTTTTTTGAAAGCATCTTTTGCTTTTCTCTTCGAGGTCTCCTTTTGGGCGATCTTCTTTGATATTTGGCTTGGATGCTTGCATTTTTCTAGTGCGATTTTGGAGGTTTTCCCAAAAAAGAATGATTTAGTTGGGATTTAGTTGTTTATGAAGCGAATAGAGTAAATAAGAAAAAGTGAAATGGATTTGTGGAGGGAAAATGGAAACGAAGGTGTGTAGCAGAGGTTGTTTTTGTCTTCACGGATAGCTGAGGTTTTAACTTAGTCATCCTCGTCAAAAGGTGTGATTCCGAAATGTAGATCAAGAGCAAGTTCTGATTCCGCGATGTTAACATCGGCGCACTCAACGGAAATATAGTGAAGCACTAAAAATGAGTGCTTATAAAGCCTTATTTAGGGATGCCTTACAACAATTATAGCAAGTCGAATTGCGCCTTTTGTTATGCAATGCTCTATTGGGAAAATTTATTTTGATTTTCGCAAAAAGTTTTCAACCTTGTTTTTACCTTTTTTGTCTATTTTGTAGCGAAATTTTTTTGATCTTTTATAGAATTTTATCATCCTTAGCATTTTATAATTCGAAAAGCTTTAAATTTTGTCAAAAACTTGAGGATTTTACAAGAATCGTTATATGTGCAATATTTGCTATCCCACACTTTAAAATAACATTGTCCTCAATGTTAAGGTTACGGAGTATCCCACACTTTAGTTTTTAAAAGAGGCGTTTATGTTATTTAAAGTTTATGTTGGTGAGGTTGCCAATCCCACACTTAGTTTTTAAAGTGGTATAGTAATTTGCGCATATTCTATTTGAAAAGGTGATGAAGACGTAGTACTCCCCTATGGTTTCAATACGTGCAACTGGATGACACGCTAATTATGAATTCTTCAATTCTTGTGCCAGCGTCATCTTCGTTCAAAGCATCCTTGCTCCAAGTTATTTCCATCTCGTACGGTCTCGATCGTCGTTTGTTTTGTGACGTTTATTCATGCAATTATTTATTCTAAAAGCAACCATACATACTAAAACATAAAAGTAGTTATGCCCGCAACCGGGCGTATAGAAATATAAGATAATGTAATGTAGCATCAGTACTAATATTACAAATGTTTCAAAGGTAAACATGGTTACGGCTGAGGTGGTGGATATGTAGGAGAATAGATTATGCTAGTGCGGGGCCTGGCTGGGTTCCTCAATCTGGACTGACCCTCGCTGGTCATCTCCTCGTCTGTGGCAAACTGGTCTGCTAACTCCTCTGTGTTCATGCCCGAGGATATTCTAAATTCTATCTCATCCGATCTCGCGATTAACCCAGTAAGTGACGACGTGCTCGTATAAACCATCGGCCCAGTCTGCCAACCCATACTATCCTGTAAATCTCTACCTCTACCCCACTGCTGGTTAACATCCATACTATCTATACCCTGTGCAATCCCTGCAGTCGTACGTTGCTCCAACGCCTGTTCCCACCTAGGGTCCTGACCAACAGTAGACGTGTTAACGTTGAACAACTCTTCAACAAAATTCTCGGGCCCTGTAGTCTGTGGAGGTGGTGGTGTAGGTGTAGATGTAATGACTGTACGCTGCGTGTAGTGATGAGTAGGTGGAGGTGTAGGTCCTGAAAACTGATGGCTCGGGCCTGCTCCCCTAGGATCACGGTGGGCCTGCATTACCGGATACTCATGTGGGTATGGTGGGATGTCGAACTGCCTCCCCGCATAATGCGCAAAGTGATCCAAATTCTCAAGGATCGCGTGCTGGGAAAACCAACTCTCATGCCCAGGTAAATCTCCCATATGGTACTGGTTGCCGTACGGTGGATATCGTGGACGATCACCCTCGCCAACTGATGAGTGACGGCGAGTGTCAGTGGGCCATCCATGAGTTGTGAGGTCATCCTCATCCACAGGTTCCTGGGAACCTCGTCTCCTACTACCATCCCGTGTCCTAGTATCAGGTCTGAATCCCTGAACTCTCACCCCTGGTACCGTCCGCTCTTCGGAACCGGGTATCTCTGGGTTTGCCTGGATGATCAACTGCTCACCCTCAACGCGAATATACTTCCAGTTGCTCAGCAACTTATACCCAATCACCTATGATACGGCCCCAATCGTATAGTTAAACCGTGCAACATCCCCCAAAACACGCATGCTCTTGAGCAACTTAGTCACAACACCCCCTAAAACTGGCACAATCGTGCTTGCTGAATTCTTCTCGTTGGTGATAGCCTGAGCTAGGAGATGCGCCACCTGTAGATTCTGGTTGTTCATTATGGCGTGCATCAGGCGCATGTCTCTGATTGTAACAGCACCGCCAAATCTGGCTTTAGGATGGAGGGTTTTGGTGATTAGGTGGTGGAGGATTCGGAGTACGAGGTTGGCGAATTTTGACGCCTTTTTACTTGACTGCCATGGCCCGTTATCTGTGGTGTGCTCTTACCAGAAAGTCTGATGATCCATGTAATTCAAGGTGGTCAATCCATCTCTGAATATTGGCCGGTTGAGTTGTGATGATTTGTACAACTCTAGGTGTCTTGCAAATCATGCGAGAGTCAAGTGATACATTCGGTTTTGATGTCGAAAATGGATGCATTCTTGATTATTATAATCTTCCGGATCAATCGTTGAATCAAAACTCCAGGTAGCCATAAACTCTGCATATGGCTCGTTATACGTTGTTTCGTTTAACTCAAACAACATTTTTCAGGCCCGGTGCGTTCTACCTTCGGCTTGGAAAGTCAACATTATTCTGAGATCAGCATCCCAACCACACTGTTCCAATATCGTCCAATTTATGTACTTATTACCCGCTTTATCTCGATTAACCCAAACTCTCATAAAGGGCTCATTTTCCTCCGGGTTATCCTGCCCATGAAGACAATGGGGCAACTCAACATCATTTCGACGATTGGCCATCTGCAAAAATCAAGTAAAATAGGTTATGCTCCAAAAATTAAGACTTAGAGTCCAAAAATGCCTATATTTTTCGAAAAAAATTCGAAATGAGGGCTTTAAAAAATGGGGTTTTCCAAAATCCTGTTATAGTCAAATATAGCCAAAATTACCACAAACAACATTTAAATGAACTACAATCTTACTTTTGAGCAAAATTCAAAGTGTACCCGTGATTACAATAAATAAAGTAATAAAGAATAATTATAGTCATTTAGTCGTAATAAGCAATTTTTAACCAAATGTGATGATTTTTAAGCATACAATGATCCTAACAACCATTTTTAATTACCTTAAATATTTTTAAACATCAAACTTGAGCTATACCATGTTAAAGTCAAAGATTAGAGCCGTTTGACCAAAAAATATTCATTTTGATCAAAAGGTACAAAATAAGGAAAATCAAGGTTTAAGCTACATTTTCACGAGCAAATCAATGATTTCGTCATTTGAACTAGTTCTAAGGTAATCCTAAGTTTTAAAAACATTTTAACTATAGGAAAAACCGAAGTCCTAATTACGTGTAGTTTGACCAATATACCAAGTTCAAGCAAACAAGCCTTCTTTGTTCCAAATTCAGTTTCTAAAGGTTCCTAATGAATCACTAAGCCTAACTAAGCTAGCAAACCATTAAATTTCCAAGAATTTCACCAAATTTCACCCTAAAAACCTCAAGTAACTAGTCTAGAGCCAAAAGCTATCCAAAATATCTCAATCAAGCCTAAAAACTAACACAAAGTAATCACATTATCTATCTAAGCATAAAGGAATTCAAAATTGAGTCAAAAACTAAGTTTTTCCAAAAAGTCAAAAATTTGACCCTAGGAGAAAATTCGAATTTTCATCAAGAAAGAGTACCTTTTGTTCGAAATTGATAGTAGAATCGCGTTTAGGAGGCTAGAGAGAACAAGTTTTGAGCTTTGAATCGTTGGATTTGGTTAAAAATTGAGGGTTTTAAGGTGGTGGTGGTGTGCGTCGGTGATGGAGGCAGAGGGAAGAAAAAAAATTCACAAAAAGAAAAGAGAAGGAAGAAGAAAAGAGAAGGAAAAGAGAAAGAAAAAGGCCCGTATGGCTCGCGGGCTTATTTTCCCGACCCGACTTGCACAATTTTTAAATTTTTATGATTTTCAAATTTAAAGGGTTTTAAGAGAAGATAAATAAAATAAAACCTCGAATTTTGATCCGGTTATTTTTATATTATTTTGTTTTTATATTTTCTAAGATATATCACTAACTAAAATAAGAAAAGAAAAGACAACTAAAAATTAAAATATTTTATTTTTATTAAAAACACAAATTACACAGGTTCTACAACTAAATTCCAGAAATGACGCAGAAAGAAAGACAAGTTTAAAACTTCTTTGACCATCCAGAGCAGATCAGCGGAGTGTATTGAAAATATCTCGAAATCACTTAACATTTTACGCTCGCGCTTCTGTAAATCTCCGATATCGTCCATAAGTTTAACCAAAGCCCTTTTAACTTTCTTAGTGTTTGAAATTCCGTCCCTTGGCCCAGTATCTCTATAATTTAGTTCAAAAAGAAGTTTTGCCACTGTGTCTTGAAATAAAAGATCTTCCGCGCAGTCAGGATCACCTATAGTAAATTTAAAGTTTGCAGATATTTCTCGAATGATCTTCCTTTGCGGGTTTGTAAATGGAAATTTTGACATAGTGAGGATTTGCACGAGTTCCGAATATACTTCCTTTCTTTTTGCGAAGAAATTCTGATGTATTCTTTCCTCGGTAGAATCCGAAAAAGCTTCAATTAATCTTTTGATGAGAAATGAGGCTGGATCAAAGTAAAAGAAATCTCGGTTTCCGTAGGTTGAAATAGGGTTAGGTGTCTTGCTTTCAATCCAAAACTCTAATTCAGAGATCATTGTCGAGACGTAACGGTTTATATGAATTAGAGAAACTTCCTTATTGGTGAAATGAGGGAGAAAAGCAACGAATGATTCTAAATCGAATTTGAAATTAATTTCTGCATCCCGATATTTGACGAAAAGGTCATCCCCACATTCTTTTAACAGTTTGTGAAGAGAACGAGTCTGAGAACGCAGCTCTTTTAACAGATTGATTTGAAATGTTGAAAATGGGAAGTATGAGGAATAGAGGTGCCTAACGAATTCTCTATAGACGTCTAACCTTCTGCTAGGATTTAACAAATTTCCAATAAACGGAGCTTTTGTTTTATCAGGGTTTCCTATCTCTTTAGGATTAAATTCGAACAAGTCTGGATAGTTGAAAATAGTTGGATATTCTTCCCTTATCTCATCTTCCATAATCAGGAGTTTGTTAAGACTGAGCCTCCCTTTTGGATCGTGAAGAGGGTTGAATCCTGGTTCATTTGAGTAAAACTTGTCCAAAAGCAATGAAATCTCTAAGTCAGATGAAATTATCCGGCTTCTTGGACTACAAGAATCAAGAGCTAAGTCTTGATGAGATTCATCAGGGTTTAGATTCATTTTAGGTTTATAAAGAAAAACTTCACCGGTTTCTGAAGTCGTGGGAGAGCAACTGCCATTCGCACTTTCTTCGTAGTCGGTTAAGTTTGAACTGGAAACTACAAAAATTAAAACCATAATTAATATTTTTGTTTTTATAATTTGAAAAGGGTTTACTGTAATGGCCACTTTAAATCCTATACCGACAAACTCTCTGCTTGTTAAGCATGTGTGATTCTTGTCAGTTTATCTTTTGAAACAAGTGGTCAGGCAGACAACGGAGAGTCAGGATCCTTTTGGTTCCAATATAATTGGAGACTGTTCGGAAAATCCAATAACCAAGTCCGAGTATAATTGTCTTTCTTAGACACCACTCAAGAATCTTAGATATCTTGATAGAATCAGCGATTACCTTAACAGATAGAAAATAAGTCCCCAACAGCGGCGCCAAAAACTTACTACTACTCTCATGATATGGCCAAAACAGACGGTTTTATTTTCGCGGTGTCGTTAGGCCGCGTCACGTCAGAATCAGCTACCACGAGGGCGAGTAGTGGGTTGTTTTATCATTTATATTTAGTTGGGGTTCCAAGCTATAACTCACCTACTTGTCTTCCTTTTAACGTGTAAGTGGTAAATATAACTCAGGTACGTATTTTTGTATGTCTGTTCAGTAATGTGGGACAAAAGTGCCTATATAGTTAACCCTAGTGACAAGAGGTGATAGATTTAAGATTAACTAGATAAAATAGTAATTTAGGCAATAAAAGTAAAGATAGGTATGAAGAATAGAATTCTGAAGGGGAATTATCACAAGAGTTTAACTTCCTAGGATAAACACTAAACCTCAACCAACTGTGAAATGTCCCGTTCTTATTGATTAAAAACGTTCCATATTAATTGATTTCGTTACGAGGTTTTGACCTCTATATGAGACGTTTTTCAAAGACTGCATTCATTTTTAAAACAAACCATAACCTTTATTTCATAGATAAAGGTTTTAAAAAGCTTTACGTAGATTATCAAATAATGATAATCTAAAATATCCTGTTTACACACGACCATTACATAATGGTTTACAATACAAATATGTTACAACAAAATAAGTTTCTTGAATGCAGTTTTTACACAATATCATACAAGCATGGACTCCAAATCTCATCCTTATTTAAGTATGCGACAGCGGAAGCTCTTAATAATCACCTGAGAATAAACATGCTTAAAACGTCAACAAAAATGTTGGTGAGTTATAGGTTTAACCTATATATATCAAATCATAATAATAGACCACAAGATTTCATATTTCAATACACATCCCATACATAGAGATAAAAATCATTCATATGGTGAACACCTAGTAACCGACATTAACAAGATGCATATATAAGAATATCCCCATCATTCCGGGACACCCTTTGGATATGATATAAATTTCGAAGTACTAAAGCATCCGGTACTTTGGATGGGGTTTGTTAGGCCCAATAGATCTATCTTTAGGATTCGCGTCAATTAGGGTGTCTGTTCCCTAATTCTTAGATTACCAGACTTAATAAAAAGGGGCATATTCGATTTCGATAATTCAACCATAGAATGTAGTTTCACGTACTTGTGTCTATTTTGTAAATCATTTATAAAACCTGCATGTATTCTCATCCCAAAAATATTAGATTTTAAAAGTGGGACTATAACTCACTTTCACAGATTTTTACTTCGTCGGGAAGTAAGACTTGGCCACTGGTTGATTCACGAACCTATAACAATATATACATATATATCAAAGTATGTTCAAAATATATTTACAACACTTTTAATATATTTTGATGTTTTAAGTTTATTAAGTCAGCTGTCCTCGTTAGTAACCTACAACTAGTTGTCCACAGTTAGATGTACAGAAATAAATCGATAAATATTATCTTGAATCAATCCACGACCCAGTGTATACGTATTTCAGTATTGATCACAACTCAAACTATATATATTTTGGAATCAACCTCAACCCTGTATAGCTAACTCCAACATTCACATATAGAGTGTCTATGGTTGTTCTGAAATATATATAGATGTGTCGACATGATAGGTCGAAACATTGTATACGTATCTATGGTATCTCAAGATTACATAATATACAATACAAGTTGATTAAGTTATGGTTAGAATAAATTTGTTACCAATTTTCACGTAGCTAAAATGAGAAAAATTATCCAATCTTGTTTTACCCATAACTTCTTCATTTTAAATCCGTTTTGAGTGAATCAAATTGCTATGGTTTCATATTGAACTCTATGTTTTGAATCTAAACAGAAAAAGTATAGGTTTATAGTCGGAAAAATAAGTTACAATTCATTTTTGTAAAGGTAGTCATTTCAGTCGAAAGAACGACGTCTAGATGACCATTTTAGAAAACATACTTCCACTTTGAGTTTAACCATAATTTTTGGATATAGTTTCATGTTCATAATAAAAATCATTTTCCCAGAATAACAACTTTTGAATCAAAGTTTATCATAGTTTTTAATTAACTAACCCAAAACAGCCCGCGGTGTTACTACGACGGCGTAAATCCGGTTTTACGGTGTTTTTCGTGTTTCCAGGTTTTAAATCATTAAGTTAGCATATAATATAGATATAGAACATGTGTTTAGTTGATTTTAAAAGTCAAGTTAGAAGGATTAACTTTTATTTGCGAACAAGTTTAGAATTAACTAAACTATGTTCTAGTGATTACAAGTTTAAACCTTCGAATAAGATAGCTTTATATGTGAAAATTGAATGATGTTATGAACATCATTAATACCTCAAGTTCCTTGGATAAACCTACTGGAAATAAGAAAAATAGATCTAGCTTCAAAGGATCCTTGGATGGCTTGAAAGTTCTTGAAGCAGAATCATGACACGAAAATAATTTCAAGTAAGATTTCCACTCGAAATAAGATTGTTATAGTTATAGAAATTGAATTAAAGTTTGAATATGATTATTAACTTGTATTAGAAATATAACCTACTGTAAGTAACAAAGATTTCTTGATCTTGGATGATTACTTGGAATGGATTTAGAAAACTTGGAAGTAAACTTGCAATCTTGGAAGTATTCTTGATTTTATGAAACTAGAACTTTTAGAATTTATGAAGAACACTTAGAACTTGAAGATAGAACTTGAGAGAGATCAATTATATGAAGAAAATTGAAGAATGAAAGTGTTTGTAGGTGTTTTTGGTCGTTGGTGTATGGATTAGATATAAAGGATATGTAATTTTGTTTTCATGTAAATAAGTCATGAATGATTACTCATATTTTTGTAATTTTATGAGATATTTCATGCTAGTTGCCAAATGATGGTTCCCACATGTGTTAGGTGACTCACATGGGCTGCTAAGAGCTGATCATTGGAGTGTATATACCAATAGTACATACATCTAAAAGCTGTGTATTGTACGAGTACAAATACGGGTGCATACGAGTAGAATTGTTGATGAAACTGAACGAGGATGTAATTGTAAGCATTTTTGTTAAGTAGAAATATTTTGATAAGTGTCTTGAAGTCTTTCAAAAGTGTATGAATACATATTAAAACACTACATGTATATACATTTTAACTGAGTCGTTAAGTCATCGTTAGTCGTTACATGTAAATGTTGTTTTGAAACCTTTAGGTTAACGATCTTGTTGAATGTTGTTAACCCATTGTTTATTATAACAAATGAGATGTTAAATTGTTATATTATCATGATATTATGATATATAATATATCTTAGTATGATATATATATACAGTTAAATGCCGTTACAACGATAATCGTTACATATATGTCTCGTTTCGAAATCATTAAGTTAGTAGTCTTATTTTTACATATGTATTTCATTGTTAATACACTTAATAATATGTTTACTTATCATTTAACATAATTAAACAAGTGTATCAATATCTTAATATGATTCATATGTACCTAGTAAGACGTTGTTATAACGATAATCGTTATATATATCGTTTTCGAGTTTCTTAAATTAATAGTCTCATTTTTATGTATATAACTCATTGTTAAAATACCTAATGAGATACATACTTATAATAAAATCATGTTAACTATATATATAACCATATATATGTCATCGTATAGTTTTTACAAGTTTTAACGTTCGTGAATCACCGGTCAACTTGGGTGGTCAATTGTCTATATGAAACCTATTTCAATTAATCAAGTCTTAACAAGTTTGATTGCTTAACATGTTGGAAACACTTAATCATGTAAATAACAATTTCATTTAATATATATATAAACATGGAAAAGTTCGGGTCACTACAGTACCTACCCGTTAAATAAATTTCGTCCCGAAATTTTAAGCAGTTGGAGGTGTTGACGTATCTTCTGGAAATAAATGCGGGTATTTCTTCTTCATCTGATCTTCACGCTCCCGGGTGAACTCAGGTCCTCTACGAGCATTCCATCGAACCTTAACAATCGGTATCTTGTTTTATTTAAGTCTCTTAACCTCACGATCCATTATTTCGACGGGTTCTTCAATGAATTGAAGTTTTTCATTGATTTGGATTTCGTCCAACGGAATAGTGATATCTTCTTTAGCAAAACATTTCTTCAAATTTGAGACATGGAAAGTGTTATGTACAGCCGCGAGTTGTTGAGGTAGCTCCAGTTGGTAAGCTACTGGTCCGACACGATCTATAATCTTGAATGGTCCAATGTACCTTGGATTTAGTTTCCCCCGTTTACCAAATCGAACAACGCCTTTCCAAGGTGAAACCTTAAGCATGACCATTTCTCCAATTTCAAACTCTATATCTTTTCTTTTACTGTCCGCGTAGCTCTTTTGTCGACTCTGGGCGGTTTTCAATCTTTGTTGAATTTAGATGATTTTCTCGGTAGTTTCTTGTATTATCTCCGGACCCGTAATCTGTCTATCCCCCACTTCACTCCAAAAAATTGGAGACCTACACTTTCTACCATAAAGTGCTTCAAATGGCGCCATCTCAATGCTTGAATGGTAAATGTTGTTGTAGGAAAATTCTGCTAACGGTAGATGTCGATCCCAACTGTTTCCGAAATCAATAACACATGCTCGTAGCATGTCTTCAAGCGTTTGTATCGTCCTTTCGCTCTGCCCATCAGTTTGTGGATGATAGGCAGTACTCATGTCTAGATGAGTTCCTAATGCTTGCTGTAATGTCTGCCAGAATCTTGAAATAAATCTGCCATCCCTATCAGAGATAATAGAGATTGGTATTCCATGTCTGGAGACGACTTCCTTCAAATACAGTCGTGCTAACTTCTCCATCTTGTCATCTTCTCTTATTGGCAGGAAGTGTGCTGATTTGGTGAGACGATCAACTATTACCCAAATAGTATCAAAACCACTTGCAGTCCTTGGCAATTTAGTGATGAAATCCATGGTAATGTTTTCCCATTTCCATTCCGGGATTTCGGGTTGTTAAAGTAGACCTGATGGTTTCTGATGCTCAACTTTGACCTTAGAACACGTCAAACATTCTCCTACGTATTTAGCAACATCGGCTTTCATACCCGGCCACCAAAAATGTTTATTGAGATCCTTGTACATCTTCCCCGTTCTAGGATGTATTGAGTATCTGGTTTTTTGAGCTTCTCTAAGTACCATTTCTCTCATATCTCCAAATTTTGGTACCCAAATTCTTTCAGCCCTATACCGGGTTCCGTCTTCCCGAATATTAAGATGCTTCTCCGATCCTTTGGGTATTTCATCCTTTAAATTTCCCTCTTTTAAAACTCCTTGTTGCGCCTCCTTTATTTGAGTAGTAAGGTTAGTGTGAATCATTATATTCATAGATTTTACTCGAATGGGTTCTCTGTCCTTTCTGCTCAAGGCGTCGGCTACCACATTTGCCTTCCCCGGGTGGTAACGAATCTCAAAGTCGTAATCATTCAACAATTCAATCCACCTACGCTACCTCATATTCAGTTGTTTCTGATTAAATATGTGTTGAAGACTTTTGTGGTCAGTATATATAATACTTTTGACCCCATATAAGTAGTGCCTCCAAGTCTTTAATGCAAAAACAACCGCGCCTAATTCCAAATCATGCGTCGTATAATTTTGCTCGTGAATCTTCAATTGTCTAGACGCATAAGCAATCACCTTCGTCCGTTGCATTAATACACAACCGAGACCTTGCTTTGATGCGTCACAATAAATCACAAAATCATCATTCCCTTCAGGCAATGACAATATAGGTGCCGTAGTTTGCTTTTTCTTCAATAATTGAAATGCCTTTTCTTGTTCATCATTCCATTCAAATTTCTTCCCTTTATGCGTTAATGCAGTCAAGGGTTTTGCTATTTTGGAGAAATCTTGGATGAATCTTCTGTAGTAACCAGCCAATCCTAAAAATTGACGTATATGCTTCGGAGTTTTTGGGGTTTCCCACTTTTCAACAGTTTCTATCTTTGCCGGATCCACCTTAATACCTTCTTTGTTCACTATGTGACCGAGGAATTGAACTTCTTCCAACCAAAATGCACACTTTGAAAACTTAGCGTACAATTCTTCCTTCCTCAATACTTCTAACACCTTTCTCAAATATTCACCGTGTTCTTGGTCATTCTTTGAGTAAATAAGTATGTCATCAATGAAAACAATGACAAACTTGTCAAGGTATGGTCCACACACTCGGTTCATAAGGTCCATGAACACAGCTGGTGCGTTAGTCAATCCAAACGGCATAACCATAAACTCGTAATGATCATAACGCGTCCTAAAAGCAGTTTTTGGAATATCATCCTCCTTTACTCGCATTTGATGATATCCAGAACGTAAATCGATCTTCGAATAAACCGACGAGCCTTGTAGTTGATCAAATAAGTCGTCAATTCTCGGCAGTGGATAACGGTTTTTGATGGTAAGTTTGTTCAACTCTCTGTAGTCAATACACAATCTAAATGTACCATCCTTCTTCTTGACAAACAAAACAGGAGCTCCCCATGATGATGTGCTTGGTCGAATGAAACCACGTTCTAATAGTTCTTGCAGTTGGCTTTGCAGTTCTTTCATCTCACTGGGTGCGAGTCTATAAGGAGCACGAGCTATTGGTGCAGCTCCTGGTACAAGATCTATTTGAAATTCAACAGATCGATGTGGAGGTAGTCCCGGTAATTCTTTCGAAAATACATCGGAAAATTCTTTTGCAATGGGAACATCATTGATGCTCTTTTCTTCAGTTTGTACTTTCTCGACATGTGCTAGAACAGCATAGCAACCTTTTCTTATTAGTTTTTGTGCCTTCAAAGTACTAATAAGATGTAGCTTCGTGTTGCCCTTTTCTCCGTACACCATTAAGGGTTTTCCTTTTTCTCGTATAATGCGAATTGCATTTTTGTAACAAACGATCTCTGCTTTCACTTCTTTTAACCACTCTATACCGATTATCACATCAAAACTCCCTAACTCTACTGGTATCAAATCAATCTTAAATGTTTCGCTAACCAGTTTAATTTCTCGATTCTGACATATATTATCTGCTGAAATTAATTTACCATTTGCTAATTCGAGTAAAAATTTACTATCCAAAGGCGTCAATGGACAACTTAATTTAGCACAAAAATCTCTACTCATATAGCTTCTATCCGCACCCGAATCAAATAAAACGTAAGCAGATTTATTGTCAATAAGAAACGTACCCGTAACAAGCTCCGGGTCTTCCTGTGCCTATGCCGCATTAATATTGAAAACTCTTCCGCAGCCTTGTCCATTCGTGTTCTCTTGGTTCGGGCAATTTCTAATAATGTGGCCCGGTTTTCCAAATTTATAACAAACTACATTGGCATAACTTGCTCCGACACTACTTGCTCCGCCATTACTCGTTCTGACACCATTTGTTCCTTTCGTTCTATTAACCCCTGGTCCGTAGACCTCACACTTCGCCGCGCTATGACCATTTCTTTTACACTTGTTGCAAAATTTGGTGCAGAACCCCGAGTGATACTTTTCACACCTTTAGCATAGCTGCTTCTGATTGTTGTTGTTGTTGTTGTTGGGCCATTTGTTGTTGTTGCGATTGATGTTGCGATTGTTGGGATAGTTGTTGCGATTATTATTGTAATTGCTGTTGTTGTTGTATTGGTGATTCTTATCACCGTTTTCCTCCCATTTTCTTTTGACTTGCTTCACATTGGCCTCTTCAGCCGTCTGTTCTTTAATTCTTTCCTCAATCTGGTTCACTAGTTTGTGAGCCATTCTACATGCCTGTTGTATGGAGGCGGGCTCGTGTGAACTTATATCTTCTTGGATTCTTTCCGATAATCCTTTCACAAACGCATCGATCTTCTCTTCCTCATCTTCGAATGCTCCCGGACACAATAAGCACAATTCTGTGAATCGTCTTTCGTACGTGGTAATATCAAATCCTTGGGTTCGTAACCCTCTAAGTTCTGTCTTGAGCTTATTGAATTCGGTTCTGGGACGGAACTTCTCGTTCATCAAGTGCTTGAATGTTGACCACGGTAGTGCGTACGCATCGTCTTGTCCCACTTGCTCTAGATAGGTATTCCACCATGTTAACGCAGAACCTGTGAAGGTATGCGTAGCGTACTTCACTTTGTCCTCTTCAGTACACTTACTTATGGCAAACACCGATTCGACCTTCTCGGTCCACCGTTTCAATCCGATCGGTCCTTCGGTTCCATCAAATTCCAAAGGTTTGCAGGTAGTGAATTCTTTGTAGGTGCATCCTACACGATTTCCTGTACTGCTAGATCCAAGGTTATTGTTGGTATGTAGCGCAGCCTGTACTGCGGATATGTTTGAAGCTAGAAAAGTACGGAATTCCTCTTCATTCATATTCACGGTGTGTCGAGTAGTCGGTGCCATTTCCTTCAAAATAGTCAAATGGAACAAGTTAATCATACAGAATATTAAGAGTAGTTAATAGTATTTCGTAGCATAATATGAACTCATTTATAAAAGCTTTTTCTTCATATTAGCGTTTTATAAGTTTAAATTCGGGTAGTACCTACCCGTTAAGTTCATACTTAGTAGCTAATATACAATTCAACTACTACAATTCTATATGAAAAACTGATTATAATAATATTTCGCTTTCAAACTTTTACACAATATTTTATAAACTTACAATACCGCTTATTTTACATATAGCATGAAATATAGCACACAATAAATTTGATACAAGATGGTTGTGAAGATAATTCTAGCTAGTACACAAGTCGTTCAGCAAAGGCAATAAAGACACGTAATTCATACGTCCAGAAACAAGTCATGCATTCTAGTTTTACTAGGATTACTTCCCATCCTTGGTCTTGTGGAACATAAACGTTATGGCCGTTGATAAGACAGCGTGTTGTAACATCGTCAAAGGGACGAGGGTTACGTAATGTCCAACAGTCCCGTAACAATCTAAAAACCTCATTTCTTACCCCAATTACTGACTCCATCACTTGTGGGAACGTTTTGTTTAATAGTTGTAGCCCGATGTTCTTGTTCTCACTTTGGTGAGAAGCGAACATTACTAATCCGTAAGAATAACATGCTTCTTTATGTTGCATGTTAGCCGCTTTTTCTAAATAACGAAGTCCAATATTCGGATATATTGAGTCAAAATAATTTCTTAACCCATTGCGTAAAATAGCATTTGGGTTCCCCGCAATATATGCGTCAAAGTAAACACATCGTAACTTATGGATTTCCCAATGTGATATCCCCCATCTTTCGAACGAAAGCCTTTTATAAACCAAGGCATTCTTGGAACGTTCTTCGAATGTCTTACAAACTGATCTCGCCTTAAATAGTTGTGCCGAAGAATTCTGACCGACTCTAGACAAGATTTCATCAATCATGTCTCCGGGTAGGTCTCTTAAAATATTGGGTTGTCTATCCATTTTGTGTTTTTAAACTGTAAAATAGACAAGAGTTAGATTCATAAAAAAAATTACTTATTAATACAAGCAATTTTTACATATATCATAAAGCATAAGCACACTATATTACATATATTACACCACACGAATACAACTATCTTATTCCGACTCGCTCGTTTCTTCTTCTTCGGTTTTGGTTCGTTTTGCCAAGTTTCTAGGGATATATGATGTTCCCCTATTACGAGCCGTCGTTTTCCACATTGGTTTAGAAAAACCTGGTGGTTTAGAGGTTCCCAGGTTATTGTTACAACTTAAGGGCTTCGGGGGTTGACGATACATATAAAGTTCATCGGGGTTGGAATTAGATTTATCTATTTTTATGCCCTTTCCCTTATTATTTTCTTTTGCCTTTTTAAATTCAGTTGGGGTAATTTCTATAACATCATCGGAATTTTCGTCGGAATCCGATTCATCGGAGAATTGGTAATCCTCCCAATATTTTGCTTCCTTGGCGGAAACACCATTGACCATAATTAACCTTGGTCGGTTGGTTGAGGATTTTCTTTTACTTAACCGTTTTATTATTTCCCCCACCGGTTCTATTTCCTCCTCCGGTTCCTCCTCTTCCGGTTCTGATTCTTCTTCCGGTTCCGACTCTTCTTCCGGTTCCTCTTCGGGAACTTGTGAATCAGTCCACGAATCATTCCAATTTACATTTGACTCTTCATTATTATTAGGTGAGTCAATGGGACTTGTTCTAGAGGTAGACATCTATCACATAATATCAAACGCGTTAAGAGATTAATAAATCACATAATATTCACATGTTAAAAGTATATAGTTTCCAACAAAATTTGTTAAGCAATCATTTTTCAAGTAAACACGGTCGAAGTCCAGACTCACTAATGCATCCTAACAAACTCGATAAGACACACTAATGCAAAATTCTGGTTCTCTAAGACCAACGCTCGGATACCAACTGAAATGTCCCGTTCTTATTGATTAAAAACGTTCCATATTAATTGATTTCATTGCGAGGTTTTGACCTCTATATGAGACATTTTTCAAAGACTGCATTCATTTTTAAAACAAACCATAACCTTTATTTCATAGATAAAGGTTTTAAAAAGCTTTACGTAGATTATCAAATAATGATAATCTAAAATATCCTGTTTACACACGACCATTACATAATGGTTTACAATACAAATATGCTACAACAAAATAAGTTTCTTGAATGCAGTTTTTACACAATATCATACAAGCATGGACTCCAAATCTCGTCCTTATTTAAGTATGCGACAGCGGAAGCTCTTAATAATCACCTGAGAATAAACATGCTTAAAACGTCAACAAAAATGTTGGTGAGTTATAGGTTTAACCTATATATATCAAATCATAATAATAGACCACAAGATTTCATATTTCAATACACATCCCATACATAGAGATAAAAATCATTCATATGGTGAACACCTGGTAACCGACATTAACAAGATGCATATATAAGAATATCCCCATCATTCCGGGACACCCTTCGGATATGATATAAATTTCGAAGTACTAAAGCATCCGGTACTTTGGATGGGGTTTGTTAGGCCCAATAGATCTATCTTTAGGATTCGTGTCAATTAGGGTGTCTGTTCCCTAATTCTTAGATTACCAGACTTAATAAAAAGGGGCATATTCGATTTCGATAATTCAACCATAGAATGTAGTTTCACGTACTTGTGTCTATTTTGTAAATCATTTATAAAACCTGCATGTATTCTCATCCCAAAAATATTAGATTTTAAAAGTGGGACTATAACTCACTTTCACAGATTTTTACTTCGTCGGGAAGTAAGACTTGGCCACTGGTTGATTCACGAACCTATAACAATATATACATATATATCAAAGTATGTTCAAAATATATTTACAACACTTTTAATATATTTTGATGTTTTAAGTTTATTAAGTCAGCTGTCCTCGTTAGTAACCTACAACTAGTTGTCCACAGTTAGATGTACAGAAATAAATCGATAAATATTATCTTGAATCAATCCACGACCCAGTGTATACGTATCTCAGTATTGATCACAACTCAAACTATATATATTTTGGAATCAACCTCAACCCTGTATAGCTAACTCCAACATTCACATATAGAGTGTCTATGGTTGTTCTGAAATATATATAGATGTGTCGATATGATAGGTCGAAACATTGTATACGTGTCTATGGTATCTCAAGATTACATAATATACAATACAAGTTGATTAAGTTATGGTTGGAATAAATTTGTTACCAATTTTCACGTAGCTAAAATGAGAAAAATTATCCAATCTTGTTTTACCCATAACTTCTTCATTTTAAATCCGTTTTGAGTGAATCAAATTGCTATGGTTTCATATTGAACTCTATTTTATGAATCTAAACATAAAAAGTATAGGTTTATAGTCGGAAAAATAAGTTACAAGTCGTTTTTGTAAAGGTAGTCATTTCAGTCGAAAGAACGACGTCTAGATGACCATTTTAGAAAACATACTTCCACTTTGAGTTTAACCATAATTTTTGGATATAGTTTCATGTTCATAATAAAAATCATTTTCCTAGAATAAAAACTTTTAAATCAAAGTTTATCATAGTTTTTAATTAACTAACCCAAAACAGCCCGCGGTGTTACTACGACGGCGTAAATCCGGTTTTACGGTGTTTTTCGTGTTTCCAGGTTTTAAATCATTAAGTTAGCATATCATATAGATATAGAACATGTGTTTAGTTGATTTTAAAAGTCAATTTAGAAGGATTAACTTTTATTTGCGAACAAGTTTAGAATTAACTAAACTATGTTCTAGTGATTACAAGTTTAAACCTTCGAATAAGATAGCTTTATATGTATGAATTGAATGATGTTATTAACATCATTACTACCTCAAGTTCCTTGGATAAACCTACTGGAAATTAGAAAAATGGATCTAGCTTCAAGGGATCCTTGGATGGCCTGAAAGTTCTTGAAGCAGAATCATGACACGAAAACAATTTCAAGTAAGATTTCCACTCGAAATAAGATTGTTATAGTTATAGAAATTGAATTAAAGTTTGAATATGATTATTACCTTGTATTAGAAATATAACCTACTGTAAGTAACAAAGATTTCTTGATCTTGGATGATTACTTGGAATGGATTTAGAAAACTTGGAAGTAAACTTGCAATCTTGGAAGTATTCTTGATTTTATGAAACTAGAACTTTTAGAATTTGTGAAGAACACTTAGAACTTGAAGATAGAACTTGAGAGAGATCAATTAGATGAAGAAAATTGAAAAATGAAAGTGTTTGTAGGTGTTTTTGGTCGTTGGTGTATGGATTAGATATAAAGGATATGTAATTTTGTTTTCATGTAAATAAGTCATGAATGATTACTCATATTTTTGTAATTTTATGAGATATTTCATGCTAGTTGGCAAATGATGGTTCCCACATGTGTTAGGTGACTCACATGGGCTGCTAAGAGCTGATCATTGGAGTTTATATACCAATAGTACATACATCTAAAAGCTGTGTATTGTACGAGTACAAATACGGGTGCATACGAGTAGAATTGTTGATGAAACTGAACGAGGATGTAATTGTAAGCATTTTTGTTAAGTAGAAGTATTTTGATAAGTGTCTTGAAGTCTTTCAAAAGTGTATGAATACATATTAAACACTACATGTATATACATTTTAACTGAGTCGTTAAGTCATCGTTAGTCGTTACATGTAAATGTTGTTTTGAAACCTTTAGGTTAACGATCTTGTTGAATGTTGTTAACCCATTGTTTATTATAACAAATGAGATGTTAAATTGTTATATTATCATGATATTATGATATATAATATATCTTAGTATGATATATATACAGTTAAATGCCGTTACAACGATAATCGTTACATATATGTCTCGTTTCGAAATCATTAAGTTAGTAGTCTTATTTTTACATATGTATTTCATTGTTAATACACTTAATAATATATTTACTTATCATTTAACATAATTAAACAAGTGTATCAATATCTTAATATGATTCATATGTACCTAGTAAGACGTTGTTATAACGATAATCGTTATATATATCGTTTTCGAGTTTCTTAAATTAATAGTCTCATTTTTATGTATATAACTCATTGTTAAAATACCTAATGAGATACATACTTATAATAAAATCATCTTAACTATATATATAACCATATATATGTCATCGTATAGTTTTTACAAGTTTTAACGTTCGTGAATCACCGGTCAACTTGGGTGGTCAATTGTCTATATGAAACCTATTTCAATTAATCAAGTCTTAACAAGTTTGATTGCTTAACATGTTGGAAACATTTAATCATGTAAATAACAATTTCATTTAATATATATATAAACATGGAAAAGTTCGGGTCACTACAAACTGGGCTGTGGACCTAACTGATTTGTCACTAAGAGTTTAGGCTTTGAAGATTCTGGCTAAGACAGGTATCCCTACTCCCAACATTAACCTGAATGGTTTGAACAACCTTATGGATGGAATCCTAGGTACATGAACAAAGTGGTTTACCCAATAAAGGAACGTCTCAGCTTTTCTTAATCCTAGTTGGTCTGACTAAAGCAATATCCTACCACTAAATCACTATGCTATGCCTCAACATTAACAGATGTACAATCTTAGATATCCTAAGGTACAGCTAATTGGGATAAAAGTCTCTCCTTTGCGATCACTTATTCAACCCCGGATCATCTTACAACATCTCAAGAACATTGCTTCTGACGCGAATCATGCTTCCGAGTAAGCTAGTGTTCACTGAACTCTCTATTGCTAACTCTAACCACAATCTAAATGGGCAGCTCTTCTATGATGAACAAATGGTTGTTCATACGTAGGTACTATATCCCTATTGTGATGTTAAGCACACATAACTACTTACCTTGTATCCTAGGGTTGATCAGGTCGTAATACTAGGTTATAGCCCCGTGAATAAGCGGAAAGGGTGATCCGTAAATTAAACTTCTAAACCGTCAAGGTTTCAGCATAACAATATGATAAGTTTCAGATAAAATATTCAACACATAATAAACAATTGTAACAGATAGATAATCATGCAAGATGAAAGCAACTCAAGATAATAACTTTATTAAATTAAGGAAAGCGTTCACCGTTTACAGACGAGATCTGGACCATTACAAGTGCTGACAACCTCTAGCCCGCTCCTATTACAATCTTCGGCGTTCGCCTCCGGGTACTTAATTTGTTATAGACGAGATCTGGACCATTACAAGTGCTGACAACCTCTAGCCCGCTCCTATTACAATCTTCGGCGTTCGCCTCCGGGTACTTAATTTCCCGCTCGGAGGTGAGAAGGCCTTGAAAGCTCTAGTGGGAGAAAGTGTATTGTAGTGAGAGAGTGAAGAGAGGTGTGTCTTGGAATGAATGACAAAGACCCTTTAAATAGACTTGAAAATTTGCCAAATACGCCTGGCAGGCCGTTTGGCAGGCCGTATGGCAGGCCGTATTTGGCAGGCCGTATTGCTGGCAGGCCGTTTGGTGGCTCGTGTGGTGGCACGTATCTGGCAGGCTGTTTCCATATTGGCAGGCCATATGGCAGGCCGTATTGCTTGCTGGTCAGCCTTGATTTCCTGGATCGTAACTTGATTTCTTGTCTTTCACCGTTTTCGCTCTAGAATCTTCGTTTTAGCTCCGTTTCTCTTGATTCTTTTTGCATTGTCTTTGTAATTACTTTACCAACAAGTTTAACCGAAAAAGCAATTATTTTGCCGACAAAGCTTTGAACTTTATGCTTTTGGGACTCAATATCGGGGGTAAAAACGTGACTTTTTAGCCGATATCAATCATGATTACGGAAGTTTAAATAAGCATAATACTTTTATTTCATATTTCATCGTACCTTTATTTACTGTCATTTTAATTACTGCAATTTACTTTATCGTAATTTAAATTCTGTCATTTATATTATCGTCATTTATCTTTACGCTTTATTTAAAATCGACAAACCGGCCACTAAACGGTAAAACCCCCTTTTATAATAATAATACTATATATAAATATATATATATATATATATATATATATATATATATATATATATATATATATATATATATATATATATATATATATATATATATATATATATATATATATATATATATACAAATATAGTTTTTAAAAATATAGCGCTAAACTTAGCTGTATCCCTGTAAAATGAACGACTTACTAAAAACTACACTACTCTACGTGTAGTGACCCGAACTTTTCCATGTTTATATATATTAATTGAGATTGATATTTACATGATTAAATGTTTCCAACATGTTAAGCAATCAAACTTGTTAAGACTTGATTAATTGAAATATGTTTCATATAGACAATTGACCACCCAAGTTGACCGGCGATTCACGAACGTTAAAACTTGTAAAAACGACATGACGATATATATATGGATATACATATGGTTAACATGATATTATGATAATTAAGTATCTCCATAAGTATATTAACAATGAGTTATATACATATAAACAAGACTACTAACTTAAGGATTTCGAAACGAGACATATATGTAACGATTATCGTTGTAACGACATTTAAATGTATATATATCATATTAAGATATATTAATATATCATAATATCATGATAATATAATAATTTAACATCTCATTAGATATAATAAACAATGGGTTAACAACATTAATTGAGATCGTTAACTTAAAGGTTTCAAAACAACACTTACATGTAACGACTAACGATGACTTAACGACTCAGTTAAAATGTATATACATGTAGTGTATTTAGATGTATTAAAATACTTTTGGAAGACTTCAAGACATATATCAAAACACTCATACTTAACGAAAATGGTTACAGTTACTTTTCCATTCTTTTCTTCCATCAAGAATTCTAGTCGTATTCTTACCCGTATTATACACAGCTTCAAAACGTACTTACTATGAGCATATACCAATAGGAACTAGCATGGGATTCCACTCTTGATTATGTCATGTATGACTAATCAATTTTAACTTCTACCATGAGCTATTCAACTAACTAGAACTCCTTTTAACCCCACTCACCACTCACCAATTACCACTCATCATTCACTCCATTTCACTTCCAATTCTCTTTCTAATTCTCTCTCAACACACACACACACACACTATTATGAACGTATTTTTCCAGTAGTTAATCATCATCTTCATCAAAAATCACTTCAAGAATCAAGCTATAATCATCATAGGAAGAACACTTCAAGAACACTTCAAAAATCCCTTCAAGTTTACTAATTTACTTCCAAGCTTTCTAATCCATTCCAAGTAATCATCTAAGATCAAGAAACCTTTGTTATATACAGTAGGCTATCTTTCTTATTCAAGGTAATATTCATATTCAAACTTTGATTCAATTTCTATAACTATAAACTATCTTAATTCGAGTAAAAATCTTACTTGAACTTGTTTTTGTGTCATGATCCTACTTCAAGAACTTTCAAGCCATCCAAGATCCTTTGAAGCTAGATCATTTCTTGTCACTTCCAGTAGGTTTACCTACTAAACTTGAAGTAGTAATGATGTTCATAACATCATTCGATTCATATATATAAAACTATGTTATTCGAAGGTTTAAACTCGTAATCACTAGAACATAGTTTAGTTAATTCTAAACTTGTTCGCAAACAAAAGTTAATCCTTCTAACTTGACTTTTAAAATTAACTACACACATGTTATATATCTATATGATATGCTAACTTAATGATTTAAAACCTGGAAACACGAAAAACACCGTAAAACCGGATTTACGCCGTCGTAGTAACACCGCGGGCTGTTTTGGGTTAGTTAATTAAAAACTATGATAAACTTTGATTTAAAAGTTGTTATTCTGAGAAAATGATTTTTATTATGAACATGAAACTATATCCAAAAATTATGGTTAAACTCAAAGTGGAAGTATGTTTTCTAAAATGGTCATCTAGACGTCGTTCTTTCGACTGAAATGACTACCTTTACAAAAATGACTTGTAACTTATTTTTCTGACTATAAACCTATACTTTTTCTGTTTAGATTCATAAAATAGAGTTCAATATGAAACCATAGCAATTTGATTCACTCAAAACGGATTTAAAATGAAGAAGTTATGGGTAAAACAAGATTGGATAATTTTTCTCATTTTAGCTACGTGAAAATTGGTAACAAATCTATTCCAACCATAACTTAATCAGCTTATATTGTATATTATGTAATCTTGAGATACCATAGACACATATACAATGTTTCGAACTATCATGTCGACACATCTATATATTTCGGAACAACCATAGACACTCTATATGTGAATGTTGGAGTTAGCTATACAGGGTTGAGGTTGATTCCAAAATATATATAGTTTGAGTTGTGATCAATACTGAGATACGTATACACTGGGTCATGGATTGATTCAAGATAATATTTATCGATTTATTTCTGTACATCTAACTGTGGACAACTAGTTGTAGGTTACTAACGAGGACAGCTGACTTAATAAACTTAAAACATCAAAATATATTAAAAGTGTTGTAAATATATTTTGAACATACTTTAATATACATGTATATATTGTTATAGGTTCGTGAATCAACAGTGGCCAAGTCTTACTTCTCGACGAAGTAAAAATCTGTGAAAGTGAGTTATAGTCCCACTTTTAAAATCTAATATTTTTGGGATGAGAATACATGCAGGTTTTATAAATGATTTACAAAATAGACACAAGTACGTGAAACTACATTCTATGGTTGAATTATCGAAATCGAATATGCCACTTTTTATTAAGTCTGGTAATCTAAGAATTAGGGAACAGACACCCTAATTGACGCGAATCCTAAAGATAGATCTATTGGGTCTAACAAACCCCATCCAAAGTACCGGATACTTTAGTAGTTCGAAATTTATATCATATCCGAAGGGTGTCCCGGAATGATGGGGATATTCTTATATATATGCATCTTGTTAATGTCGGTTACCAGGTGTTCACCATATGAATGATTTTTATCTCTATGTATGGGATGTGTATTGAAATATGAAATCTTGTGGTCTATTGTTACGATTTGATATATATAGGTTAAACCTATAACTCACCAACATTTTTGTTGACGTTTAAAGCATGTTTATTCTCAGGTGAATACTAAGAGCTTCCGCTGTTGCATACTAAAATAAGGACAAGATTTGGAGTCCATGTTTGTATGATATTGTGTAAAAACTGCATTCAAGAAACTGATTTCGATGTAACATATTTGTATTGTAAACCATTATGTAATGGTCGTGTGTAAACAGGATATTTTAGATTATCATTATTTGATAATCTACGTAAAGCTTTTTAAAACTTTATTTATGAAATAAAGGTTATGGTTTGTTTTAAAAATGAATGCAGTCTTTGAAAAACGTCTCATATAGAGGTCAAAACCTCGCAACGAAATCAATTAATATGGAACGTTTTTAATCAATAAGAACGGGACATTTCAGTTGGTATCCGAGCGTTGGTCTTAGAGAACTAGAAAATTTGTATTAGTGTTTCTTATCGAGTTTGTTAGGATGCATTAGCGAGTCTGGACTTCGACCGTGTTTTCTTTAAAAATGATTGCTTAACATTTTTGTTGGAAACTATATATTTTAACATATGAATATTATGTGATATATTAATCTCTTAACGTGTTTGATATTAAGTGATAGATGTCTACCTCTAGAACAAGTCCCATTGACTCACCTAATAATAATAAAGAGTCAAATGTAAATTGGAATGATTCGTGGACTGATTCACAAGTTCCCGAAGAGGAACCGGAAGAAGAGTCGGAACCGGAAGAAGAATCGAAACCGGAAGAAGAATCGGAACCGGAAGAAGAAATAGAACCGGTGGGGGAAATAATAAAACGGTTAAGTAAAAGAGAATCCTCAACCAACCGACCAAGGTTAATTATGGTCAATGGTGTTTCCGCCAAGGAAGCAAAATATTGGGAGGATTACCAATTCTCCGATGAATCGGATTCCGACGAGAATTCCGATGATGTTATAGAAATTACCCCAACTGAATTTAAAAAGGCAAAAGAAAATAATAAGGGAAAGGGCATAAAAATAGAGAAATCTAATTCCAACCCCGATGAACTTTGTATGTATCGTCAACCCCCGAAGTCCTTAAGTTGTAACAATGACCCGGGAACCTCTAAACCACCAGGTTTTTCTAAACCAATGTGGACAACGACGGCTCGTATTAGGGGAACATCATATATCCCTAGAAACTTGGCAAAACGAACCAAAACTGAACAAGAAGAAACGAGCGAGTCGGAATAAGATAGTTGTATTCGTGTGGTGTAATATATGTAATATAGTGTGCTTATGCTTTATGATATATGTAAAAATTGCTTGTATTAATAAGTATTTTTTTTATGAATCTAACTCTTGTCTATTTACAGTATAAAAACACAAAATGGATAGACAACCCAATAATTTAAGAGACCTACCCGGAGACATGATTGATGAAATCTTGTCTAGAGTCGGTCAGAATTCCTCGGCACAACTATTTAAGGCGAGATCAGTTTGTAAGACATTCGAAGAACGTTCCAAGAATGCCTTGGTTTATAAAAGGCTTTCGTTCGAAAGATGGGGGATATCACTGAAATGTCCCGTTCTTATTGATTAAAAACGTTCCATATTAATTGATTTCGTTGCGAGGTTTTGACCTCTATATGAGACGTTTTTCAAAGACTGCATTCATTTTTAAACAAACCATAACCTTTATTTCATCAATAAAGGTTTAAAAAGCTTTACGTAGATTATCAAATAATGATAATCTAAAATATCCTGTTTACACACGACCATTACATAATGGTTTACAATACAAATATGTTACAACAAAATAAGTTTCTTGAATGCAGTTTTTACACAATATCATACAAGCATGGACTCCAAATCTTGTCCTTATTTAAGTATGCGACAGCGGAAGCTCTTAATAATCACCTGAGAATAAACATGCTTAAAACGTCAACAAAAATGTTGGTGAGTTATAGGTTTAACCTATATATATATCAAATCGTAACAATAGACCACAAGATTTCATATTTCAATACACATCCCATACATAGAGATAAAAATCATTCATATGGTGAACACCTGGTAACCGACAATAACAAGATGCATATATAAGAATATCCCCATCATTCCGGGACACCCTTCGGATATGATATAAATTTCGAAGTACTAAAGCATCCGGTACTTTGGATGGGGTTTGTTAGGCCCAATAGATCTATCTTTAGGATTCGCGTCAATTAGGGTGTCTGTTCCCTAATTCTTAGATTACCAGACTTAATAAAAAGGGGCATATTCGATTTCGATAATTCAACCATAGAATGTAGTTTCACGTACTTGTGTCTATTTTGTAAATCATTTAAAAAAACCTGCATGTATTCTCATCCCAAAAATATTAGATTTTAAAAGTGGGACTATAACTCACTTTCACAGATTTTTACTTCGTCGGGAAGTAAGACTTGGCCACTGGTTGATTCACGAACCTATAACAATATATACATATATATCAAAGTATGTTCAAAATATATTTACAACACTTTTAATATATTTTGATGTTTTAAGTTTATTAAGTCAGCTGTCCTCGTTAGTAATCTACAACTAGTTGTCCACAGTTAGATGTACAGAAATAAATCGATAAATATTATCTTGAATCAATCCACGACCCAGTGTATACGTATCTCAGTATTGATCACAACTCAAACTATATATATTTTGGAATCAACCTCAACCCTGTATAGCTAACTCCAACATTCACATATAGAGTGTCTATGGTTGTTCCGAAATATATATAGATGTGTCGACATGATAGGTCGAAACATTGTATACGTGTCTATGGTATCTCAAGATTACATAATATATAATACAAGTTGATTAAGTTATGGTTGGAATAGATTTGTTACCAATTTTCACGTAGCTAAAATGAGAAAAATTATCCAATCTTGTTTTACCCATAACTTCTTCATTTTAAATCCGTTTTGAGTGAATCAAATTGCTATGGTTTCATATTGAACTCTATTTTATGAATCTAAACAAAAACAAATATAGGTTTCTAGTCGAAAAAATAAGTTACAAGTCGTTTTTGTAAAGGTAGTCATTTCAGTCGAAAGAACGACGTCTAGATGACCATTTTAGAAAACATACTTCCACTTTGAGTTTAACCATAATTTTTGGATATAGTTTCATGTTCATAATAAAAATCATTTTCTCAGAATAACAACTTTTAAATCAAAGTTTATCATAGTTTTTAATTAACTAACCCAAAACAGCCCGCGGTGTTACTACGACGGCGTAAATCCGGTTTTACGGTGTTTTTCGTGTTTCCAGGTTTTAAATCATTAAGTTAGCATATCACATAGATATAGAACATGTGTTTAGTTGATTTTAAAAGTCAAGTTAGAAGGATTAACTTTTGTTTGCGAACAAGTTTAGAATTAACTAAACTATGTTCTAGTGATTACAAGTTTAAACCTTCGAATAAGATAGCTTTATATGTATGAATCGAATGATGTTATGAACATCATTACTACCTTAAGTTCCTTGGATGAACCTACTGGAAAAGAGAAAAATGGATCTAGCTTCAATGGATCCTTGGATGGCTCAAAGTTCTTGAAGCAAAATCATGACACGAAAACAAGTTCAAGTAAGATCATCACTTGAAATAAGATTGTTATAGTTATAGAAATTGAACCAAAGTTTGAATATGATTATTACCTTGTATTAGAATGATAACCTACTGTAAGAAACAAAGATTTCTTGAGGTTGGATGATCACCTTACAAGATTGGAAGTGAGCTAGCAAACTTGAAAGTATTCTTGATTTTATGAAACTAGAACTTTTGGAATTTATGAAGAACACTTAGAACTTGAAGATAGAACTTGAGAGAGTTCAATTAGATGAAGAAAATTGAAGAATGAAAGTGTTTGTAGGTGTTTTTGGTCGTTGGTGTATGGATTAGATATAAAGGATATGTAATTTTGTTTTCATGTAAATAAGTCATGAATGATTACTCATATTTTTGTAATCTTATGAGATATTTCATGCTAGTTGCCAAATGATGGTTCCCACATGTGTTAGGTGACTCACATGGGCTGCTAAGAGCTGATCATTGGAGTGTATATACCAATAGTACATACATCTAAAAGATGTGTATTGTACGAGTACGAATACGGGTGCATACGAGTAGAATTGTTGATGAAACTGAACGAGAATGTAATTGTAAGCATTTTTGTTAAGTAGAAGTATTTTGATAAGTGTATTGAAGTCTTTCAAAAGTGTATAAATACATATTAAAACACTACATGTATATACATTTTAACTGAGTCGTTAAGTCATCGTTAGTCGTTACAAGTAAGTGTTGTTTTGAAACCTTTAGGTTAACGATCTTGTTAAATGTTGTTAACCCAATGTTTATAATATCAAAAGAGATTTTAAATTATTATATTATCATGATATTATGATGTACGAATATCTCTTAATATGATATATATACATTAAATGTCGTTACAACGATAAACGTTACATATATGTCTCGTTTCAAAATCATTAAGTTAGTAGTCTTGTTTTTACATATGTAGTTCATTGTTAATATAATTAATGATATGTTTACTTATCATAATATCATGTTAACTATATATATAACCATATATATGTCATCATATAGTTTTTTTACAAGTTTTAACGTTCGTGAATCACCGGTCAACTTGGGTGGTCAATTGTCTATATGAAACATATTTCAATTAATCAAGTCTTAATAAGTTTGATTGCTTAACATGTTGGAAACATTTAATCATGTAAATATCAATCTCAATTAATATATATAAACATGGAAAAGTTCGGGTCACTACAGTACCTACCCGTTAAATAAATTTCGTCCCGAAATTTTAAGCCGTTGAAGGTGTTGACGAATCTTCTGGAAATAGATGCGGGTATTTCTTCTTCATCTGATCTTCACGCTCCCAGGTGAACTCGGGTCCTCTACGAGCATTCCATCGAACCTTAACAATTGGTATCTTGTTTTGCTTAAGTCTTTTAACCTCACGATCCATTATTTCGACGGGTTCTTCGATGAATTGAAGTTTTTCGTTGATTTGGATTTCATCTAACGGAATAGTGAGATCTTCTTTAGCAAAACATTTCTTTAAATTCGAGACGTGGAAAGTGTTATGTACAGCCGCGAGTTGTTGAGGTAACTCTAGTCGGTAAGCTACTGGTCCGACACGATCAATAATCTTGAATGGTCCAATATACCTTGGATTTAATTTCCCTCGTTTACCAAATCGAACAACACCTTTCCAAGGTGAAACTTTAAGCATGACCATCTCTCCAATTTCAAATTCTATATCTTTTCTTTTAATGTCAGCGTAGCTCTTTTGTCGACTTTGGGCGGTTTTCAACCGTTGTTGAATTTGGATGATCTTCTCGGTAGTTTCTTGTATAATCTCCAGACCCGTAATATGTCTATCCCCCACCTCACTCCAACAAATCGGAGACCTACACTTTCTACCATAAAGTGCTTCAAACGGCGCCATCTCAATGCTTGAATGGTAGCTGTTGTTGTAGGAAAATTCTGCTAACGGTAGATGTCGATCCCAACTGTTTCCGAAATCAATAACACATGCTCGTAGCATGTCTTCAAGCGTTTGTATCGTCCTTTCGCTCTGCCCATCAGTTTGTGGATGATAGGCAGTACTCATGTCTAGACGAGTTCCTAATGCTTCCTGTAATGTCTGCCAGAATCTTGAAATAAATCTGCCATTCCTATCAGAGATAATAGAGATTGGTATTCCATGTCTGGAGACGACTTCCTTCAAATACAGTCGTGCTAACTTCTCCATCTTGTCATCTTCTCTTATTGGTAGGAAGTGTGCTGATTTGGTGAGACGATCAACTATTACCCAAATAGTATCAAAACCACTTGCAGTCCTTGGCAATTTAGTGATGAAATCCATGGTAATGTTTTCCCATTTCCATTCCGGGATTTCGGGTTGTTGAAGTAGACCTGATGGTTTCTGATGCTCAGCTTTGACCTTAGAACACGTCAAACATTCTCCTACGTATTTAGCAACATCGGCTTTCATACCCGGCCACCAAAAATGTTTCTTGAGATCCTTGTACATCTTCCCCGTTCCAGGATGTATTGAGTATCTGGTTTTATGAGCTTCTCTAAGTACCATTTCTCTCATATCTCCAAATTTTGGTACCCAAATCCTTTCAGCCCTATACCGGGTTCCGTCTTCCCGAATATTAAGATGCTTCTCCGATCCTTTGGGTATTTCATCCTTTAAATTTCCCTCTTTTAAAACTCCTTGTTGCGCCTCCTTTATTTGAGTAGTAATGTTATTATGAATCATTATATTCATAGATTTTACTCGAATGGGTTCTCTGTCCTTCCTGCTCAAGGCATCGGCTACCACATTTGCCTTCCCCGGGTGGTAACGAATCTCAAAGTCGTAATCATTCAATAATTCAATCCACCTACGCTGCCTCATATTCAGTTGTTTCTGATTAAATATGTGTTGAAGACTTTTGTGGTCGGTATATATAATACTTTTGACCCCATATAAGTAGTGCCTCCAAGTCTTTAATGCAAAAACAACCGCGCCTAATTCCAAATCATGCGTCGTATAATTTGGTTCGTGAATCTTCAATTGTCTAGACGCATAAGCAATCACCTTCGTTCGTTGCATTAATACACAACCGAGACCTTGCTTTGATGCATCACAATAAATCACAAAATCATCATTCCCTTCAGGCAATGACAATATAGGTGCCGTAGTTAGCTTTTTCTTCAATAACTGAAACGCTTTCTCTTGTTCATCATTCCATTCAAATTTCTTCCCTTTATGCGTTAATGCAGTCAAGGGTTTTGCTATTCTGGAAAAGTCTTGGATGAACCTTCTGTAGTAACCAGCTAGTCCTAAAAACTGGCGTATGTGTTTCGGAGTTTTCGGGGTTTCCCACTTTTCAACAGTTTCTATCTTTGCCGGATCCACCTTAATACCTTCTTTGTTCACTATGTGACCGAGGAATTGAACTTCTTCCAACCAAAATGCACACTTTGAAAACTTAGCGTACAATTCTTCCTTCCTCAATACTTCTAACACCTTTCTCAAATGTTCACCGTGTTCTTGGTCATTCTTTGAGTAAATAAGTATGTCATCAATGAAAACAATGACAAACTTGTCAAGGTATGGTCCACACACTCGGTTCATAAGGTCCATGAACACAGCTGGTGCATTAGTTAAACCAAACGGCATGACCATAAACTCGTAATGACCGTAACGTGTTCTGAAAGCAGTCTTTGGAATATCATCTTCTTTCACCCGCATTTGATGATACCCGGAACGTAAGTCAATCTTTGAATAAACAGATGAGCCTTGTAGTTGATCAAATAAGTCGTCGATTCTCGGTAGTGGGTAGCGGTTCTTGATGGTAAGTTTGTTCAACTCTCGGTAGTCGATACACAACCTGAATGTACCATCTTTCTTCTTGACAAACAAAACAGGAGCTCCCCACGGTGATGTGCTTGGTCGAATGAAACCACGCTCTAAAAGTTCTTGTAATTGGCTTTGCAGTTCTTTCATCTCGCTGGGTGCGAGTCTGTAAGGAGCACGAGCTATTGGTGCAGCTCCTGGTACAAGATCTATTTGAAATTCAACGGATCGATGTGGGGGTAATCCCGGTAATTCTTTCGGAAATACATCGGGAAATTCTTTTGCAATGGGAACATCATTGATGCTCTTTTCTTCAGTTTGTACTTTCTCGACGTGTGCTAGAACAGCATAGCAACCTTTTCTTATTAGTTTTTGTGCCTTCAAATTACTAATAAGATGTAGCTTCGTGTTGCCTTTTTCTCCGTACACCATTAAGGGTTTTCCTTTTTCTCGTATAATGCGAATTGCATTTTTGTAACAAACGATCTCCGCTTTCACTTCTTTCAACCAGTCCATACCGATTATCACATCAAAACTCCCTAACTCTACTGGTATCAAATCAATCTTAAATGTTTCGCTAACCAGTTTAATTTCTCGATTCCGACATATATTATCTGCTGAAATTAATTTACCATTTGCTAATTCGAGTAAAAATTTACTATCCAAAGGCGTCAATGGACAACTTAATTTAGCACAAAAATCTCTACTCATATAGCTTCTATCCGCACCCGAATCAAATAAAACGTAAGCAGATTTATTGTCAATAAGAAACGTACCCGTAACAAGCTCCGGGTCTTCCTGTGCCTCTACCGCATTAATATTGAAAACTCTTCCACGGCCTTGTCCATTCGTGTTCTCCTGGTTCGGGCAATTTCTAATAATGTGGCCTGGTTTTCCACATTTATAACAAACTACATTGGCATAACTTGCTCCGACACTACTTGCTCCGCCATTACTCGTTCCGACACCATTTGTTCCTTTCGTTCTATTAACCCCTGGTCCGTAGACATCACACTTCGCCGCGCTATGACCATTTCTTTTACACTTGTTGCAAAATTTGGTGCAGAACCCCGAGTGATTCTTTTCACACCTTTGGCATAGTTGCTTCTGATTGTTGTTGTTGTTGCGGTTATTATTGTTGTTGGGATGATTGTTGTAGTTGCTGTTGTTGTTGTTGTTGTTGGGCCGTTTGTTGTAGTTGCGATTGATGTTGCGATTGTTGGGATAATTGTTGCGATTATTGTTGTAATTGATGTTGTTGTTGTATTGGTGATTCTTATCACCGTTTTCCTCCCACTTTCTTTTGACTTGCTTCACATTGGCCTCTTCAGCAGTCTGTTCTTTAATTCTTTCTTCAATCTGGTTCACTAGTTTGTGAGCCATTCTACATGCCTGTTGTATGGAGGCGGGCTCGTGTGAACTTATATCTTCTTGGATTCTTTCCGGTAATCCTTTCACAAAAGCGTCGATCTTCTCTTCCTCATCTTCGAATGCTCCCGGACACAATAGGCACAATTCTGTGAATCGTCTTTCGTACGTGGTAATATCAAATCCTTGGGTTCGTAACCCTCTAAGTTCTGTCTTGAGCTTATTGACCTCGGTTCTGGGACGGTACTTCTCGTTCATCAAGTGCTTGAATGCTGACCACGGTAGTGCGTACGCATCATCTTGTCCCACTTGCTCTAGATAGGTATTCCACCATGTTAACGCAGAACCTGTGAAGGTATGCGTAGCGTACTTCACTTTGTCCTCTTCAGTACACTTACTTATGGCAAACACCGATTCAACCTTCTCGGTCCACCGTTTCAATCCGATTGGTCCTTCGGTTCCATCAAATTCCAAAGGTTTGCAGGCAGTGAATTCTTTGTAGGTGCATCCTACACGATTTCCTGTACTGCTAGATCCAAGGTTATTGTTGGTATGTAGCGCAGCCTGTACTGCGGCTATGTTTGAAGCAAGAAAAGTACGGAATTCCTCTTCATTCATATTCACGGTGTGTCGAGTAGTCGGTGCCATTTCCTTCAAAATAGTTAAATGGAACAAGTTAATCATACAGAATATTAAGAGTAGTTAATAGTATTTCGTAGCATAATATGAACTCATTTATAAAAGCTTTTTCTTCATATTAGCGTTTTATAAGTTTAAATTCGGGTAGTACCTACCCGTTAAGTTCATACTTAGTAGCTAATATACAATTCAACTACTACAATTCTATATGAAAAACTGATTATAATAATATTTCGCGTTCAAACTTTTATACAATATTTTACAAACTTACAATACCGCTTATTTTACATAAAGCATGAAATATAGCACACAATAACTTTGATACAAGATAGTTGTGAAGACAATTCTAGCTAGTACACAAGTCGTTCAGCAAAGGCAATAAAGACACGTAATTCATACGTCCAGAAACAAGTCATGCATTCTGGTTTTACTAGGACTACTTCCCATCCTTGGTCTTGTGCAACATAACCGTTATGGCCGTTGATAAGACAGCGTGTTGTAACGTCATCAAAGGGACGAGGGTTACGTAATGTCCAACAGTCCCGTAATAATCTAAAAACCTCATTTCTTACCCCAATTACTGACTCCGTCACTTGTGGAAACGTTTTGTTTAATAGTTGTAGCCCGATGTTCTTGTTCTCACTTTGGTGAGAAGCGAACATTACTAATCCGTAAGCATAACATGCTTCTTTATGTTGCATGTTAGCCGCTTTTTCTAAATCACGAAGTCCAATATTCGGATATATTGAGTCAAAATAATTTCTTAACCCGTTGCGTAAAATAGCATTTGGGTTCCCCGCAATATATGCGTCAAAGTAAACACATCGTAACTTATGGGTTTCCCAATGTGATATCCCCCATCTTTCAAACGAAAGTCTCTTATAAACCAAGACATTCTTGGAACGTTCTTCGAATGTCTTACAAACTGATCTCGCCTTAAATAGTTGTGCCGAAGAATTCTGGCCGACTCTAGACAAGATTTCATCAATCATGTCTCCGGGTAGGTCTCTTAAAATATTGGGTTGTCTATCCATTTTGTGTTTTTAAACTGTAAAATAGACAAGAGTTAGATTCATAAAAAAAATACTTATTAATACAAGCAATTTTTACATATATCATAAAGCATAAGAACACTATATTCCATATATTACACCACACGAATACAACTATCTTATTCCGACTCGCTCGTTTCTTCTTCTTCGGTTTTGGTTCGTTTTTCCAAGTTTCTAGGGATATATGATGTTCCCCTAATACGAGCCGTCGTTGTCCACATTGGTTTAGAAAAACCTGGTGGTTTAGAGGTTCCCGGGTCATTGTTACAACTTAAGGACTTCGGGGGTTGACGATACATATAAAGTTCATCGGGGTTGGAATTAGATTTCTCTATTTTTATGCCCTTTCCCTTATTATTTTCTTTTGCCTTTTTAAATTCAGTTGGGGTAATTTCTATAACATCATCGGAATTCTCGTCGAAATCCGATTCATCGGAGAATTGGTAATCCTCCCAATATTTTGCTTCCTTGGCGGAAACACCATTGACCATAATTAACTTTGGTCGGTTGGTTGAGGATTTTCTTTTACTTAACCGTTTTATTATTTCCCCCACCGGTTCTATTTCTTCATCCGGTTCCGATTCTTCTTCCGGTTCCGATTCTTCTTCCGGTTCCGACTCTTCTTCCGGTTCCTCTTCGGGAACTTGTGAATCAGTCTACAAATCATTCCAATTTACATTTGACTCTTCATTATTATTAGGTGAGTCAATGGGACTTGTTCTAGAGGTAGACATCTATCACATAATATCAAACACGTTAAGAGATTAATATATCACATAATATTCATATGTTAAAAATATATAGTTTCCAACAAAAATGTTAAGCAATCATTTTTAAAGAAGACACGGTCGAAGTCCAGACTCACTAATGCATCCTAACAAACTCGATAAGACACACTAATGCAAATTTTCTGGTTCTCTAAGACCAACGCTCGGATACCAACTGAAATGTCCCGTTCTTATTGATTAAAAACGTTCCATATTAATTGATTTCGTTGCGAGGTTTTGACCTCTATATGAGACGTTTTTCAAAGACTGCATTCATTTTTAAACAAACCATAACCTTTATTTCATCAATAAAGGTTTAAAAAGCTTTACGTAGATTATCAAATAATGATAATCTAAAATATCCTGTTTACACACGACCATTACATAATGGTTTACAATACAAATATGTTACAACAAAATAAGTTTCTTGAATGCAGTTTTTACACAATATCATACAAGCATGGACTCCAAATCTTGTCCTTATTTAAGTATGCGACAGCGGAAGCTCTTAATAATCACCTGAGAATAAACATGCTTAAAACGTCAACAAAAATGTTGGTGAGTTATAGGTTTAACCTATATATATCAAATCGTAACAATAGACCACAAGATTTCATATTTCAATACACATCCCATACATAGAGATAAAAATCATTCATATGGTGAACACCTGGTAACCGACAATAACAAGATGCATATATAAGAATATCCCCATCATTCCGGGACACCCTTCGGATATGATATAAATTTCGAAGTACTAAAGCATCCGGTACTTTGGATGGGGTTTGTTAGGCCCAATAGATCTATCTTTAGGATTCGCGTCAATTAGGGTGTCTGTTCCCTAATTCTTAGATTACCAGACTTAATAAAAAGGGGCATATTCGATTTCGATAATTCAACCATAGAATGTAGTTTCACGTACTTGTGTCTATTTTGTAAATCATTTAAAAAAACCTGCATGTATTCTCATCCCAAAAATATTAGATTTTAAAAGTGGGACTATAACTCACTTTCACAGATTTTTACTTCGTCGGGAAGTAAGACTTGGCCACTGGTTGATTCACGAACCTATAACAATATATACATATATATCAAAGTATGTTCAAAATATATTTACAACACTTTTAATATATTTTGATGTTTTAAGTTTATTAAGTCAGCTGTCCTCGTTAGTAATCTACAACTAGTTGTCCACAGTTAGATGTACAGAAATAAATCGATAAATATTATCTTGAATCAATCCACGACCCAGTGTATACGTATCTCAGTATTGATCACAACTCAAACTATATATATTTTGGAATCAACCTCAACCCTGTATAGCTAACTCCAACATTCACATATAGAGTGTCTATGGTTGTTCCGAAATATATATAGATGTGTCGACATGATAGGTCGAAACATTGTATACGTGTCTATGGTATCTCAAGATTACATAATATATAATACAAGTTGATTAAGTTATGGTTGGAATAGATTTGTTACCAATTTTCACGTAGCTAAAATGAGAAAAATTATCCAATCTTGTTTTACCCATAACTTCTTCATTTTAAATCCGTTTTGAGTGAATCAAATTGCTATGGTTTCATATTGAACTCTATTTTATGAATCTAAACAAAAAAAAATATAGGTTTCTAGTCGAAAAAATAAGTTACAAGTCGTTTTTGTAAAGGTAGTCATTTCAGTCGAAAGAACGACGTCTAGATGACCATTTTAGAAAACATACTTCCACTTTGAGTTTAACCATAATTTTTGGATATAGTTTCATGTTCATAATAAAAATCATTTTCTCAGAATAACAACTTTTAAATCAAAGTTTATCATAGTTTTTAATTAACTAACCCAAAACAGCCCGCGGTGTTACTACGACGGCGTAAATCCGGTTTTACGGTGTTTTTCGTGTTTCCAGGTTTTAAATCATTAAGTTAGCATATCACATAGATATAGAACATGTGTTTAGTTGATTTTAAAAGTCAAGTTAGAAGGATTAACTTTTGTTTGCGAACAAGTTTAGAATTAACTAAACTATGTTCTAGTGATTACAAGTTTAAACCTTCGAATAAGATAGCTTTATATGTATGAATCGAATGATGTTATGAACATCATTACTACCTTAAGTTCCTTGGATGAACCTACTGGAAAAGAGAAAAATGGATCTAGCTTCAATGGATCCTTGGATGGCTCAAAGTTCTTGAAGCAAAATCATGACACGAAAACAAGTTCAAGTAAGATCATCACTTGAAATAAGATTGTTATAGTTATAGAAATTGAACCAAAGTTTGAATATGATTATTACCTTGTATTAGAATGATAACCTACTGTAAGAAACAAAGATTTCTTGAGGTTGGATGATCACCTTACAAGATTGGAAGTGAGCTAGCAAACTTGAAAGTATTCTTGATTTTATGAAACTAGAACTTTTGGAATTTATGAAGAACACTTAGAACTTGAAGATAGAACTTGAGAGAGTTCAATTAGATGAAGAAAATTGAAGAATGAAAGTGTTTGTAGGTGTTTTTGGTCGTTGGTGTATGGATTAGATATAAAGGATATGTAATTTTGTTTTCATGTAAATAAGTCATGAATGATTACTCATATTTTTGTAATCTTATGAGATATTTCATGCTAGTTGCCAAATGATGGTTCCCACATGTGTTAGGTGACTCACATGGGCTGCTAAGAGCTGATCATTGGAGTGTATATACCAATAGTACATACATCTAAAAGATGTGTATTGTACGAGTACGAATACGGGTGCATACGAGTAGAATTGTTGATGAAACTGAACGAGAATGTAATTGTAAGCATTTTTGTTAAGTAGAAGTATTTTGATAAGTGTATTGAAGTCTTTCAAAAGTGTATAAATACATATTAAAACACTACATGTATATACATTTTAACTGAGTCGTTAAGTCATCGTTAGTCGTTACAAGTAAGTGTTGTTTTGAAACCTTTAGGTTAACGATCTTGTTAAATGTTGTTAACCCAATGTTTATAATATCAAAAGAGATTTTAAATTATTATATTATCATGATATTATGATGTACGAATATCTCTTAATATGATATATATACATTAAATGTCGTTACAACGATAAACGTTACATATATGTCTCGTTTCAAAATCATTAAGTTAGTAGTCTTGTTTTTACATATGTAGTTCATTGTTAATATAATTAATGATATGTTTACTTATCATAATATCATGTTAACTATATATATAACCATATATATGTCATCATATAGTTTTTTTACAAGTTTTAACGTTCGTGAATCACCGGTCAACTTGGGTGGTCAATTGTCTATATGAAACATATTTCAATTAATCAAGTCTTAATAAGTTTGATTGCTTAACATGTTGGAAACATTTAATCATGTAAATATCAATCTCAATTAATATATATAAACATGGAAAAGTTCGGGTCACTACAATCACATTGGGAAATCCATAAGTTACGATGTGTTTACTTTGACGCATATATTGCGGGGAACCCAAATGCTATTTTACGCAACGGGTTAAGAAATTATTTTGACTCAGTATATCCGAATATAGGACTTCGTGATTTAGAAAAAGCGGCTAACATGCAACATAAAGAAGCATGTTATGCTTACGGGTTAGTAATGTTCGCTTCTCACCAAAGTGAGAACAAGAACATCGGGCTACAACTATTAAACAAAACATTCCCACAAGTGACGGAGTCGGTAATTGGGGTAAGAAATGAGGTTTTTAGGTTATTACGAGACTGTTGGTCATTATGTGATGACCCGGAAATTTTTGACTAAATTTAAACTTTATCTTTATATTATTCTGACACGATAAGCAATGTTTGTTAAGTTAAATCTCAAGGATTTTAAACTATGTTTATACATTCATTTAAACCTCGACCAAATTCCACTGATTCACGAACCATTAAATGAACATAAATGAATATGTATGTATATGTGTATATGTTATAAATTGAAAATGTCAACAAAGTATTTAAAAGTATAATGCTTTATATGAATGTATTTGTTTCAATATGATTATCGACGAAATTAAAAAAATATATATTAAATGATTGAATTATCAGAAACATTGAATTATGATTACAAGTCTCTGTTGAGAGGTCCACTATGATTTGAGAAATCTATTCCTCTTAACGATATTCGGAATAATTTGTAAAGCTATTTATAAATAAAAATAAAAAGTGTCATTTACGAAAGTTAGACAAAAGCTATTGGAGAATTGGTTTTCATAATATTCTATTAATCTATTTTCAAACGTACAAAAACGTTTTCAGTTTAAAAAGAACTTTATTATTAAAATGTATATAACTTTTATAAATATCTAGAATCACTTTTGACAACTCATTACTTAACCAGTATAATAAATATAACGATATTTATATTTTATTTCATTAAATATATATAACGATTTAAATTAATATTATATATATTTATACACGTATTATACATACATAGTTTTTATATTTTTACTATACTTTAACTTTACCTTTACTTTACTTTACTTTTACTTTAACTTTAATAATTTACTTTAATAATTCATACTTTAATAATTCATACTTTAATAATTCACTTTACTAATTCATACTTTAATAATTCACTTTAATAATTCATACTTTAATAATTCACTTTAATAATTCATACTTTAATAATTCACTTTAATAATTCATACTTTAATAATTCACTTTAATAATTCATAGTTTAATAATTCACTTTAATAATTCATACTTTAATAATTCACTTTAATAATTCAAAAATCTATTATAAATAGAATTCAATAGGTTTCATTATTTCATAGAAACTTGAAAATATATTTCTCTAAACTCTCTCAATCGATTTACATATATATATATATATATATATATATATATATATATATATATATATATATATATATATATATATATATTTGCTCTATATTATTTCAAAATATTATTAGTATACATAAAATATTACGACGGAGTGATGTCCGAGTGATTTCAAAATAGTTTTTTTGAATGAGTCGAAGCTAAGGAAATTATGGGTTATAGCTATGGAGGTGATGGGTATGGTTCATGGGTATGCTCGTGAGGTCAATCTAGTTTTTATCATCTCCGTTGCGTCTACGTACTTTCCTGCAATATTGAATCTCAATATTGATACGTGAGCACTCATAACTTAACTTTTATATATCAATAGTGTATCCCTGACTAGTGCTCGAGTATATAGGATTATGCATGCTTGTACATTCGATATTATCCTTAGATAGGTTTGTTGAATCCTGAATTAGATACATATGCTACTGAGATAGGGTATATGATATGCATGTCATTGGAAAGCTAGCGAAAAATTAAGAACTTTTCATCTAGATATCGAATGGTTTCGATGAACGGATTTGAAGTTATAGTCAACTGAATTTTAGTATTATTGTTAAAATGATTATTATTACTATCGTCGTTATTATTTTAATAGAAATATCATTGTTATTATAAAATATCATTATTACTATTATGTTAGTATTATCATTTTATCATAATAACATTTTTAGTAAATATAAATATTGTTATTTTTTTATAGAATAATAATAATTATTATTACAAAATAATACAACTTTTACTTATTATTATTATGATCAATATTATTTTATCAAATAAATAGGGGATACAAAGATATTTTTCACCACGCGTAATATAATTACATTAATAATACTTACCACTATAGTTTTACGATATTAAGTGAACTTTATAAATTTTACTACTTAAGATATATAAAAGTATATTTTATAATATATAAACGTTAATATAAATTTTTATTAATAAATGACTTTTATTATTATAAAATCTAATAAATATATTTAAATATATAAAACGACTATAGCTAAGTTATATAATAAACACGTATAAATTTTAGAAGTCATTTTGGGTCAAGTTGACTTTTGCACATTAGTCTCGAGCATTAGGATTGTGGTACACTATGACTTGACCAAAAATTGTTAGACAAATATTGACCAACATATAAATATATATAATTAATATAGGTTCGTGAATCCGAGGACAACCTTGCACTTGTTAAATGACGTTATATGTATTTTTACTACGAAATACAGTATGGTGAGTTTCATTTGCTCCCTTTTATATATATTTTTGGGACTGAGAATACATGCGCTGTTTTTATAAAGGTTTTACGAAATAGGCACAAGTACTAAAACTAATTCTACGTGGGTTTAAACCAGAAATATACCCTTAGCTTGGTAACATTAAACTACTTGTCTATGTACGGTAGGCGCGAATCCTAAAGATAGATCTATTGGGCCTGACAAACCCCATCCTGACTATGGGATGCTTTAGTACTTCGAGGTTATTTTAAACACACCTGATCTGGTGTACTTCAGAGGGTAAAACATGAACGTTAAGGCTTGTTACCGGGTGCCTACAACTTATAGAATACTTTTATACACTTGCGAGTGTACATATATTTATAAACGGAAATCTTGTGGTCTATTAATATATTGAAATGATTATTATGATAAACCTATGAACTCACCAACCTTTTGGTTGACACTTTAAAGCATGTTTATTCTAAGGTATTAAAGAAATCTTCCGCTGTGCATTAGCTCATTTTAAGGATATTACTTGGAGTCATTCATGGCATATTTTGAAAGACGTTGCATTCGAGTCATTGAGTTCATCAAGATTATTATTATGTCAATTATAGTTGGATGTATTATGAAATGGTGTGCATTCCGTCAACTTTCGTTGTAAAGAAAATTTGTCTTTTAAAAACGAATGCAATGTTTGTAATATGTATCATATAGAGGTCAAAATACCTCGCGATGTAATCAACTATTATGAATCGTTTATAATGTATATGAACGGGTCCTTTCACATTACGTAACCCTCATCCCTTTGACGATGTTACAACACACTGTCTTATCAACGACCATAACGGTTATGTTCCACAAGACCAAGGATGGGAAGTAGTCCTAGTAAAACCAGAATGCATGACTTGTTTCTGGACGTATGAATTACGTGTCTTTATTGCCTTTGCTGAACGACTTGTGTACTAGCTAGAATTATCTTCACAACTATCTTGTATCAAAGTTATTGTGTGCTATATTTCATGCTTTATGTAAAATAAGCGGTATTGTAAGTTTGTAAAATATTGTATAAAAGTTTGAACGCGAAATATTATTACAATCAGTTTTTCATATGGAATTGTAGTAGTTGAATTGTATATTAGCTACTAAGTATGAACTTAACGGGTAGGTACTACCCGAATTTAAACTTATAAAACGCTAATATGAAGAAAAAGCTTTTATAAATGAGTTCATATTATGCTACGAAATACTATTAACTACTCTTAATATTCTGTATGATTAACTTGTTCCATTTGACTATTTTGAAGGAAATGGCACCGACTACTCGACACACCGTGAATATGAATGAAGAGGAATTCCGTACTTTTCTAGCTTCAAACATAGCCGCAGTATAGGCTGCGCTACATTCCAACAATAACCTTGGATCTGGCAGTACAGGAAATCCTGTAGGATGCACCTACAAAGAATTCACTGCCTGCAAACCTTTGGAATTTGATGGAACCGAAGGACCGATCGGATTGAAACGGTGGACCGAGAAGGTCGAATCGGTGTTTGCCATAAGTAAGTGTACTGAAGAGGACAAAGTGAAGTACGCTATGCATACCTTCACAGGTTCTGCATTAACATGGTGGAATACCTATCTAGAGCAAGTGGGACAAGATGATGCGTACGCACTACCGTGGTCAGCATTCAAGCACTTGATGAACGAGAAGTACCGTCCCAGAACCGAGGTCAATAAGCTCAAGACAGAACTTAGAGGGTTACGAACCCAAGGATTTGATATTACCACGTACGAAAGACGATTCACAGAATTGTGTCTATTGTGTCCGGGAGCATTCGAAGATGAGGATGAGAAGATCGACGCGTTTGTGAAAGGATTACCAGAAAGAATCCAAGAAGATATAAGTTCACACGAGCCCGCCTCCATACAACAGGCATGTAGAATGGCTCACAAACTAGTGAACCAGATTGAAGAAAGAATTAAAGAACAGACTGCTGAAGAGGCCAATGTAAAGCAAGTCAAAAGAAAGTGGGAGGAAAACGGTGATAAGAATCACCAATACAACAACAACAGCAATTACAACAATAATTGCAACAATTATCCCAACAATCGCAACATCAATCGCAACTACAACAAATGGCCCAACAACAACAACAACAACAACAACAACAACAACAACAACAGCAACTACAACAATCATCCCAACAACAATAATAACCGCAACAACAACAATAATCAGAAGCACCTATGCCAAAGGTGTGAAAAGTATCACTCGGGGTTCTGCACCAAATTTTGTAACAAGTGTAAAAGAAGTGGTCATAGCGCGGCGAAGTGTGAGGTCTACGGACCAGGGGTTAATAGAACGAAAGGAATAAATGGTGTCGGAACGAGTAATGGCGGAGCAAGTAGTGTCGGAGCAAGTTATGCCAATGTAGTTTGTTATAAATGTTGAAAACCGGGCCACATTATTAGAAATTGCCCGAACCAGGAGAACACGAATGGACAAGGCCGCGGAAGAGTTTTCAATATTAATGCGGCAGAGGCACAGGAAGACCCGAAGCTTGTTACGGGTACGTTTCTTATTGACAATAAATCTGCTTACGTTTTATTTGATTCAGGTGCGGATAGAAGCTATATGAGTAGAGATTTTTGCGCTAAATTAAGTTGTCCATTGACGCCTTTGGATAGTAAATTTTTACTCGAATTAGCAAATGGTAAATTAATTTCAGCAGATAATATATGTCGGAATCGAGAAATTAAACTGGTTAGCGAAACATTTAAGATTGATTTGATACCAGTAGAGTTAGGGAGTTTTGATGTGATAATCGGTATGGACTGGTTGAAAGAAGTGAAAGCAGAGATCGTTTGTTACAAAAATGCAATTCGCATTATACCAGAAAAAGGAAAACCCTTAATGGTGTACGGAGAAAAGGGCAACACGAAGCTACATATTATTAGTAATTTGAAGGCACAAAAACTAATAAGAAAAGGTTGCTATGCTGTTCTAGCACACGTCGAGAAAGTACAAACTGAAGAAAAGAGCATCAATGATGTTCCCATTGCAAAAGAATTTCCCGATGTATTTCCGAAAGAATTACCGGGATTACCCCCACAGCGATCCGTTGAATTTCAAATAGATCTTGTACCAGGAGCTGCACCAATAGCTCGTGCTCCTTACAGACTCGCACCCAGCGAGATGAAAGAACTGCAAAGCCAATTACAAGAACTTTTAGAGCGTGGTTTCATTCGACCAAGCACATCACCGTGGAGAGCTCCTGTTTTGTTTGTCAAGAAGAAAGATGGTACATTCAGGTTGTATATCGACTACCGAGAGTTGAACAAACTTACCATCAAGAACCGCTACCCACTACCGAGAATCGACGACTTATTTGATCAACTACAAGGCTCGTCTGTTTATTCAAAGATTGACTTACGTTCTGGGTATCATCAAATGCGGGTGAAAGAAGATGATATTCCAAAGACTGCTTTCAGAACACGTTACGGTCATTACGAGTTTATGGTCATGCCGTTTGGTTTAACTAATGCACCCGCTGTGTTCATGGACCTTATGAATCGAGTGTGTGGACCATACCTTGACAAGTTTGTCATTGTTTTCATTGATGACAAACTTATTTACTCAAAGAATGACCAAGAACACGGTGAACATTTGAGAAAGGTGTTAGAAGTATTGAGGAAGGAAGAATTGTACGCTAAGTTTTCGAAGTGTGCATTTTGGTTGGAAGAAGTTCAATTCCTCGGTCACATAGTGAACAAAGAAGGTATTAAGGTGGATCCGGCAAAGATAGAAACTGTTGAAAAGTGGGAAACCCCGAAAACTCCGAAACACATACGCCAGTTTTTAGGACTAGCTGGTTACTACAGAAGGTTCATCCAAGACTTTTCCAGAATAGCAAAACCCTTGACTGCATTAACGCATAAAGGGAAGAAATTTGAATGGAATGATGAACAAGAGAAAGCGTTTCAGTTATTGAAGAAAAAGCTAACTACGGCACCTATATTGTCATTGCCTGAAGGGAATGATGATTTTGTGATTTATTGTGACGCATCAAAGCAAGGTCTCGGTTGTGTATTAATACAACGAACGAAGGTGATTGCTTATGCGTCTAGACAATTGAAGATTCACGAACAAAATTATACGACGCATGATTTGGAATTAGGCGCGGTTGTTTTTGCATTAAAGACTTGGAGGCACTACTTATATGGGGTCAAAAGTATTATATATACCGACCACAAAAGTCTTCAACACATATTTAATCAGAAACAACTGAATATGAGGCAGCGTAGGTGGATTGAATTATTGAATGATTATGACTTTGAGATTCGTTACCACCCGGGGAAGGCAAATGTGGTAGCCGATGCCTTGAGCAGGAAGGACAGAGAACCCATTCGAGTAAAATCTATGAATATAATGATTCATAATAACCTTACTACTCAAATAAAGGAGGCGCAACAAGGAGTTTTAAAAGAGGGAAATTTAAAGGATGAAATACCCAAAGGATCGGAGAAACATCTTAATATTCGGGAAGACAGAACCCGGTATAGGGCTGAAAGGATTTGGGTACCAAAATTTGGAGATATGAGAGAAATGGTACTTAGAGAAGCTCATAAAACCAGATACTCAATACATCCTGGAACGGGGAAGATGTACAAGGATCTCAAAAAATATTTTTGGTGGCCGGGTATGAAAGCCGATGTTGCTAAATACGTAGGAGAATGTTTGACGTGTTCTAAGGTCAAAGCTGAGCATCAGAAACCATCAGGTCTACTTCAACAACCCGAAATCCTGGAATGGAAATGGGAAAACATTACCATGGATTTCATCACTAAATTGCCAAGGACTGCAAGTGGTTTTGATACTATTTGGGTAATAGTTGATCGTCTCACCAAATCAGCACATTTCCTGCCAATAAGAGAAGATGACAAGATGGAGAAGTTAGCATGACTGTATTTGAAGGAAGTCGTCTCCAGACATGGAATACCAATCTCTATTATCTCTGATAGGGATGGCAGATTTATTTCAAGATTCTGGCAGACATTACAGCAAGCATTAGGAACTCGTCTAGACATGAGTACTGCCTATCATCCACAAACTGATGGGCAGAGCGAAAGGACGATACAAACGCTTGAAGACATGCTATGAGCATGTTTTATTGATTTCGGAAATAGTTGGGATCGACATCTACCATTAGCAGAATTTTCCTACAACAACAGCTACCATTCAAGCATTGAGATGGCGCCGTTTGAAGCACTTTATGGTAGAAAGTGCAGGTCTCCGATTTGTTGGAGTGAAGTGGGGGATAGATAGATTACGGGTCCGGAGATTATACAAGAAACTACCGAGAAGATCATCCAAATTCAACAACGGTTGAAAACCGCCCAAAGTCGACAAAAGAGCTACGCTGACATTAAAAGAAAAGATATAGAATTTGAAATTGGAGAGATGGTCATGCTTAAAGTTGCACCTTGGAAAGGCGTTGTTCGATTTGGTAAACGAGGGAAATTAAATCCAAGGTATATTGGACCATTCAAGATTATTGATCGTGTCGGACCAGTAGCTTACCGACTTGAGTTACCTCAACAACTCGCGGCTGTACATAACACTTTCCACGTCTTGAATTTGAAGAAATGTTTTGCTAAAGAAGATCTCACTATTCCGTTAGATGAAATCCAAATCAACGAAAAACTCCAATTCATCGAAGAACCCGTCGAAATAATGGATCGTGAGGTTAAAAGACTTAAGAAAAACAAGATACCAATTGTTAAGGTTTGATGGAATGCTCGTAGAGGACCCGAGTTCACCTGGGAGCGTGAAGATCAGATGAAGAAGAAATACCCGCATCTATTTCCAGAAGATTCGTCAACACCTTCAACAGCTTAAAATTTTGGGACGAAATTTATTTAACGGGTAGGTACTGTAGTGACCCGAACTTTTCCATGTTTATATATATTAATTGAGATTGATATTTACATGATTAAATGTTTCCAACATGTTAAGCAATCAAACTTGTTAAGACTTGATTAATTGAAATATGTTTCATATATACAATTGACCACCCAAGTTGACCGGCGATTCACGAACGTTAAAGCTTGTAAAAACGACATGACGATATATATATGGATATACATATGGTTAAATTGAGATTATGATAAGTAAGTATCTCCATAAGTATATTAACAATGAGTTATATACATATAAACAAGACTACTAACTTAAGGATTTCGAAACGAGACATATATGTATCGATTATCGTTGTAACGACATTTAAATGTATATATATCATATTAAGATATATTAATATATCATAATATCATGATAATATAATAATTTAACATCTCATTAGATATAATAAACAATGGGTTAACAACATTAATTGAGATCGTTAACTTAAAGGTTTCAAAACAACACTTACATGTAACGACTAACGATGACTTAACGACTCAGTTAAAATGTATATACATGTAGTGTATTTAGATGTATTAAAATACTTTTGGAAGACTTCAAGACATATATCAAAACACTCATACTTAACAAAAATGGTTACAGTTACTTTTCCATTCTTTTCTTTCATCAAGAATTCTAGTCGTATTCTTACCCGTATTATACACAGCTTCAAAACGTACTTACTATGAGCATATACCAATAGGAACTAGCATGGGATTCCACTCTTGATTATGTCATGTATGACTAATCAATTTTAACTTCTACCATGAGCTAGTCAACTAACTAGAACTCCTTTTAACCCCACTCACCAATTACCACTCATCATTCACTCCATTTCACTCCCAATTCTCTTTCTAATTCTCTCTCAACACACACACACACACACTATTATGAACGTATTTTTCCAGTAGTTAATCATCATCTTCATCAAAAATCACTTCAAGAATCAAGCTATAATCATCATAGGAAGAACACTTCAAGAACACTTCAAAAATCCCTTCAAGTTTACTAATTTACTTCCAAGCTTTCTAATCCATTCCAAGTAATCATCTAAGATCAAGAAACCTTTGTTATATACAGTAGGTTATCTTTCTTATTCAAGGTAATATTCATATTCAAACTTTGATTCAATTTCTATAACTATAAACTATCTTAATTCGAGTAAAAATCTTACTTGAACTTATTTTTGTGTCATGATCCTACTTCAAGAACTTTCAAGCCATCCAAGATCCTTTGAAGCTAGATCATTTCTTGTCACTTCCAGTAGGTTTACCTACTAAACTTGAGGTAGTAATGATGTTCATAACATCATTCGATTCATATATATAAAACTATCTTATTCGAAGGTTTAAACTCGTAATCACTAGAACATAGTTTAGTTAATTCTAAACTTGTTCGCAAACAAAAGTTAATCCTTCTAACTTGACTTTTAAAATTAACTACACACATGTTCTATATCTATATGATATGCTAACTTAATTATTTAAAACCTGGAAACACGAAAAACACCGTAAAACTGGATTTACGCCGTCGTAGTAACACCGCGGGCTGTTTTGGGTTAGTTAATTAAAAACTATGATAAACTTTGATTTAAAAGTTGTTATTCTGAGAAAATGATTTTTATTATGAACATGAAACTATATCCAAAAATTATGGTTAAACTCAAAGTGGAAGTATGTTTTCTAAAATGGTCATCTAGACGTCGTTCTTTCGACTGAAATGACTACCTTTACAAAAACGACTTGTAACTTATTTTTCCGACTATAAACCTATACTTTATATGTTTAGATTCATAAAATAGAGTTCAATATGAAACCATAGCAATTTGATTCACTCAAAACGAATTTAAAATGAAGAAGTTATGAGTAAAACAAGATTGGATAATTTTTCTCATTTTAGCTACGTGAAAATTGGTAACAAATCTATTCCAACCATAACTTAATCAACTTGTATTGTATATTATGTAATCTTGAGATACCATAGACACGTATACAATGTTTCGACCTATCATGTCGACAAATCTATATATATTTCGGAACAACCATAGACACTCTATATGTGAATGTTGGAGTTAGCTATACAGGGTTGAGGTTGATTCCAAAATATATATAGTTTGAGTTGTGATCAATACTGAGATACGTATACACTGGGTCGTGGATTGATTCAAGATAATATTTATCGATTTATTTCTGTACATCTAACTGTGGACAACTAGTTGTAGGTTACTAACGAGGACAGCTGACTTAATAAACTTAAAACATCAAAATATATTAAAAGTGTTGTAAATATATTTTGAACATACTTTAATATACATGTATATATTGTTATAGGTTCGTGAATCAACAGTGGCCAAGTCTTTCTTCTCGACGAAGTAAAAATCTGTGAAAGTGAGTTATAGTCCCACTTTTAAAATCTAATATTTTTGGGATGAGAATACATGCAGATTTTATAAATGATATACAAAATAGACACAAGACCGTGAAACTACATTCTATGGTTGAATTATCGAAATCGAATATGCCCCTTTTTATTAAGTCTGGTAATCTAAGAATTAGGGAACAGACACCCTAATTGACGCGAATCCTAAAGATAGATCTATTGGGTCTAACAAACCCCATCCAAAGTACAGGATGCTTTAGTACTTCGAAATTTATATCATATCCGAAGGGTGTCCCGGAATGATGGGGATATTCTTATATATATGCATCTTGTTAATGTCGGTTACCAGGTGTTCACCATATGAATGATTTTTATCTCTATGTATGGGATGTGTATTGAAATATGAAATCTTGTGGTATATTGTTACGATTTGATATATATAGGTTAAACCTATAACTCACCAACATTTTTGTTGACGTTTAAAGCATGTTTATTCTCAGGTGAATACTAAGAGCTTCCGCTGTTGCATACTAAAATAAGGACAAGATTTGGAGTCCATGTTTGTATGATATTGTGTAAAAACTGCATTCAAGAAACTGATTTCGATGTAACATATTTGTATTGTAAACCATTATGTAATGGTCGTGTGTAAACAGGATATTTTAGATTATCATTATTTGATAATCTACGTAAAGCTTTTTAAACCTTTATTTATGAAATAAAGGTTATGGTTTGTTTTAAAAATGAATGCAGTCTTTGAAAAATGTCTCATATAGAGGTCAAAACCTCGCAACGAAATCAATTAATATGGAACGTTTTTAATCAATAAGAACGGGACATTTCACTACGATTAAGTACACTGCCTATAAGTGTTGTAGCAAGGTTTAGGTATATCCCATTCTATATAAATAAATAAAACTTGTATCATATTTCGCCGTATTTCATATTAAAAGTAATTGTATTTCGTATACATTTTGTACCCCTCCGCTTTAACATCAAGTTTTTGGCGCCGCTGCCGGGGAACACGCCGAAGCGAAACGCTATATTCTAAATATATATATATATATATATATATATATATATATATATATATATATATATATATATATATATATATATATATATATATATATTTATTTATTTATTTATTTATTTTTAATCTATTTTTGTAAAAAAATATAGGAAGTTTTAAATATTAAAATATAAAAAACAACATAAAAAAAAGAAAAGAAAAATATATATCTATATTTTTAAGTGTTTAAATTAAAAAGTTTTTATTTTTTTAGTTACAAAAACTAATAACTAATTTTTATTATATATAAGTTTTAATTAAATTATATTTTCTATAAAATAAAAACAGAAAAAAAAAAAACGATTTGGGCCTGCAATTTTTGGCCTGCATAACAGTTGAACCTACATATCATGCGATCACATGAGATGGGAGCTTTAATCCCATGCGACCGCATGGTTAGGTCTGACACGCCCAGAACCTAGTACGTACGGATTAGGGTTACGTTTAATAATAATAATAATTAGTTAATTTGGGTTTAGTTTATTTAATATTTAGTTTTTGTTTTTAATTAAATTTTCATTTTTAAGTTTAATTTAGTTTTATTAATTATAAAATTAATACTTTTATAAAATAATAATATAAAAATAATATTTTTATAAAAATACGTAATTTTATCATTTTTTGTCTCTTTTTATAAATTGTATATTTTTAACGTTTAATTCGTAATTTGTAATTTATTGTTCGTAATTAGTTTTAAACTTAGTTTTTGCCATAGTATCTTATATTTCTAGATTTTTAGGTTTTTCCGTAAAATCCCTTAAGTGCTTTTTCTTTAGATTAAGATTTAGACGCTTTAGAATTTTACGACGTTGCTTATCGCTTTAGTTTTAAATAAGTTTTAGTGCCTTTTTAAGTTATTGCCATTTTGGATATAGAATTCCTTTAAGCCTTAATACCTTTAGGCGCAACTTTTTATTTTTAGTTTTTAGGCTTTTAAGTTTCGACACTTTACTTTCTTATTTTTATTTTTCGACTGTTTGTTTTTTGACGTTTGTTTTTCGACTCTTATTTCTCGACGCGCTTTTTCTTTTTCATTTCTACGCTCTAGTTTTTAGGACATAGAATTTTCTATATTTTCCTTAAATTTCGACGAAAAATTATTTTAAGCGATTAAATCAATAGACATCCAAATTTTCTGGTTCCTAGTAATAGTTGGATTTGTTAGTGGTGAGTTGTGAACTTCCGATTTAAAGGGTCCTGGCTACCTGCTGCATCTATTGGCTATTCGAAACGTGGGCAAAATCAGAAAAGTCTATTAATTTGATAACTTATATAATTTTTATTTTTATAACTAATAGGATATTCAGTGAATGCACCGAGCAAAACGCTCACCACCTTTCATACGTTCACCTCCTGTAACTCGATCAAGACATCTAGCCAATATTATCGCCGTTGATTTTTCTTTAGAATCATCATCTAGTCGAACGAGTACTCCAACTCAAACTTCCGATAATCTATTTTTTGAACCCGACTTCAAAATTGAAAACCCGGAGGATATTCAAGGATAATTCCAAGATCCAGAACCACTAATCATTCCTCCTGAACCACAAACTGTTAAATCAGAATCTTCTAGTAATTCGAATTCAACAATTTAAAATATGGAAATAACGGATCCCCAAAGCATGAAAGACCGAATAAGAGCCACACGCACGGGCCAAGGTCACGCCATTATTCGGCCAGATGTTAATGCGCCAGATTATGAAATCAAAAGAAAAATCCTACACATGGTAACTAATCAATGCCAATTTAGTGGTACGTCAAAAGAAGATCCAAACGAACATCTTCAAACCTTTAATAGGATCTGTACTCTATTTAAAATCAGAGAAGTTGAGGATGAACAGATCTATCTCATGTTGTTTCCCTGGACTTTAAAGGGAGAAGCCAAAGATTGGTTAGAATCGTTACCTGAAGGGGCGATTGACACATGAGATGTTTTAGTTGAGAAATTTCTTGAAAGATTCTTTCCGGCATCTAAAGCCGTGAAACTTCAAGGAGAAATTGTTACGTTTGCGCAAAAGCTAAATGAAACATTATATGAGGCGTGGACAAGATTCAGGAAGTTGTTGAGAAGATGTCTCAGCACGGGTTATACACTTATCAAATAGTACAAATATTCTACCAAGGTGTCGACGTTGCTACACGAAAAGACATCGATATAGCAGTTGGTGGTTCCATTATGAAGAAAACTGCAACTGAAGCTAACAAAATTATTGATAACACTGGTTCCCACTCACATGAGTGGCATCAGGAAAAAGATATTTTTCGTTCATTTAAAGCATCTAGAGCCGATTCTAGCCCTGACTTTGATTACGTTTCCGCAAAAATAGATGCTTTCGAGAGACGAATGGAAAAGATGAATAAAGATATTCACGCAATACGAATCAGTTGTGAGCAATGCGGTGGACCACACTTAACGAAAGATTGTCAAATTGAACAAACGATGGAACAACGTGAGAATGTTTCCTACATGAACCAAAGGCAGGGAAATAATTATCAAAATAATTATCAACCGCCAAGGCCAAACTTTAATCGAAATCAAAACATTCTTTACAATCCAAATGGACCCAACAATAACTCGTACAACCAACAAGGTCCGAATAACCAACCAACTCAAAACAACACTTTCAATCAACAAAGACCTAGCTTGTATAAACCACCACAACAAACCGAAGAGAAAAAGCCAAATCTGGAAGAAATGATGGCAAGGCTAATGGAATCTCAAACACAATTTATTACATCTCAAACCCAAACCAACGAGAGGTTTGATCAATCATTAAGAACTTAACAAGCTTCCATTTTGAATCTAGAAAAACATGTAGGTACTCTTGCTAGCATGATGAGTGAGAGGGAACAAGGAAAGCTACCGAGTAATACTGAAGTAAATCTTCGGAATGAGAATGTTAATATGGTGTCAACAAATTCTGAAAAACCATCATCAAAAGATGGAAAGGTTTTAGATGTGAGTAACAATGAAGAAGTTACATGAAAGGACCCGTTCATATACATTATAAACGATTCACAATGGTTGATTATATCGCGAGGTATTTTGACCTCTATATGATACATTTTACAAACATTGCATTCGTTTTTAAAAGACAAACTTTCTTTACAACGAAAGTTGACGGCATGCACACCATTTCATAATACATCCAACTATAATTGACATAATAATAATCTTGATGAACTCAATGACTCGAATGCAACGTCTTTCAAAATATGCCATGAATGACTCCAAGTAATATCCTTAAAATGAGCTAATGCACAGCGGAAGATTTCTTTAATTCCTGAGAATAAACATGCTTTAAAGTGTCAACCAAAAGGTTGGTGAGTTCATAGGTTTATCATAACAATCATTTCAATATATTAATAGACCACAAGATTTCCGTTTATAAATATATGTACACTCGCAAGTGTATAAGAGTATTCTATAAATTGTAGGCACCCGGTAACAAGCCTTAACGTTCATGTTTTACCCTCTGAAGTACACCAGATCAGGTGTGTTTAAAATAACCTCGAAGTACTAAAGCATCCCATAGTCAGGATGGGGTTTGTCAGGCCCAATAGATCTATCTTTAGGATTCGCGCCTACCGTACATAGACAAGTAGTTTAATGTTACCAAGCTAAGGGTATATTTCTGGTTTAAACCCACGTAGAATTAGTTGTAGTACTTGTGCCTATTTCGTAAAACATTTATAAAAAATAGCGCATGTATTCTCAGTCCCAAAAATATATATAAAAGGGAGCAAATGAAACTCACCATACTGTATTTCGTAGTAAAAATACATATAACGTCATTTAACAAGTGCAAGGTTGGCCTCGGATTCACGAACCTATATTAATTATATATATTTATATGTTGGTCAATATTTGTCTAACAATTTTTGGTCAAGTCATAGTGTACCACAATCCTAATACTCGAGACTAATATGCAAAAGTCAACAAAAGTCAACATGACCCAAAATGACTTCTAAAATTTATACGTGTTTATTATATAACTTAACTATAGTCGTTTTATATGTTTAAATATATTTATTAGATTTTATAATAATAAAAGTCATTTATTAATAAAAATTTATATTAACGTTTATATATGATAAAATATACTTTTATATATCTTAAGTAGTAAAATTTATAAAGTTCACTTAATATCTTAAAACTATAGTGGTAAGTATTATTAATATAATTATATTACGCGTGGTGAAAAATATCTTTGTATCCCCTATTTATTTGATAAAATAATATTGATCATAATAATAATAAGTAAAAGTTGTATTATTTTGTAATAATAATTATTATTATTCTATAAAAAAATAACAATATTTATATTTACTAAAAATGTTATTATAAAATGATAATACTAACATAATAGTAATAATGATATTTTATAATAACAATGATATTTCTATTAAAATAATAACGACGATAGTAATAATAATCATTTTAACAATAATACTAAAATTCAGTTGACTATAACTTCAAATCCGTTCATCGAAACCATTCGATATCTAAATGAAAAGTTCTTAAGTTTTCGCTAGCTTTCCAATGACATGCATATCATATACCCTATCTCAGTAGCATATGTATCTAATTCAGGATTCAACAAACCTATCTAAGGACAATATCGAATGTACAAGCATGCATAATCCTATATACTCGAGAACTAGTCAGGGATACACTATTGATATATAAAAGTTAAGTTATGAGTGCTCACGTATCAATATTGAGATTCAATATTGCAGGAAAGTATGTAGACGCAACGGAGATGATAAACACTAGATTGACCTCACGAGCATACCCATGAACCATACCCATCACCTCCATAGCTATAACCCATAATTTTCTTAGCTTCGACTCATTCAAAAAATATTTTGAAATCACTCGGACATCACTCCGTCGTAATATTTTATGTATACTAATAATATCTTGAAATAATATAGAGCAAATATATATATATATGTAAATCGATTGAGAGAGTTTAGAGAAATATATTTTCAAGTTTCTATGAAATAATGAAACCTATTGAATTCTATTTATAATAGATTTTTGAATTATTAAAGTGAATTATTAAAGTATGAATTATTAAAGTGAATTATTAAAGTATGAATTATTAAAGTGAATTATTAAAGTATGAATTATTAAAGTGAATTATTAAAGTATGAATTATTAAAGTGAATTATTAAAGTATGAATTATTAAAGTGAATTATTAAAGTATGAATTATTAAAGTGAATTATTAAAGTTAAAGTAAAGTAAAAGTAAAGTAAAGGTAAAGTTAAAGTATGGTAAAAGTATAAAAACTATGTATGTATAATACGTGTATAAATATATATAATATTAATTTAAATCGTTATATATATTTAATAAAATAAAATATAAATATCGTTATATTTATTATACTGGTTAAGTAATGAGTTGTCAAAAGTGATTCTAGATATTTATAAAAGTTATATACGTTTTAATAATAAAGTTCTTTTTAAACGGAAAACGTTTTTGTACGTTTGAAAATAGATTAATAGAATATTATGGAAACCAATTCTCCACTAGCTTTTGTCTAACTTTCGTAAATAACACTTTTTATTTTTATTTATAAATAGCTTTACAAATTATTCCGAATATCGTTAAGAGGAATAGATTTCTCAAATCATAGTGGACCTCTCAACAGAGACTTGTAATCATAATTCAATGTTTCTGATAATTCAATCATTTAATATATTTTTTTTAATTTCGTCGATAATCATATTGAAACAAATACGTTCATATAAAGCATTATACTTTTAAATACTTTGTTGACATTTTCAATTTATAACATATACACATATACATACATATTCATATATGTTCATTTAATGGTTCGTGAATCATTGGAATTTGGTCGAGGTTTAAATGAATGTATAAACATAGTTTAAAATCCTTGAGATTTAACTTAACAAACATTGCTTATCGTGTCAGAATAATATAAAGATAAAGTTTAAATTTAGTCGAAAATTTTCGGGTCGTCACAGTACCTACCCGTTAAAGAAATTTCATCCCCGAAATTTGATAGAGGTCGTTATGGATAACAATGAGAATGTTATTATGACGATTATGAGGTTTTATCATGTCTAAGAAGTATAGATAAAATAATTCGATTACTCAAAGCGTATGAGGGAAGTTATCGTAAATGAAGGAAATAAGATTATAGTGATTCGTCATATCTTTTGACGTCATCACAATTGATCTCCGAATTTAAAGAAAATCTTTGTAATCTATGTTGGATTTAATGCTTCGGTGATTAAGGAGATTATGATTCTCTTCGAATTAATACGATAATCCATCTTGATTTCTCTGTCGGGTATTTCACTATAAATTCACCTCCTTCATTTCCTTACAACTCACACCTTCTATTCTTTCTCCCTCAACTCATATTTTAAAGTATTTGTCAATATGCTTCATCCAGTACTGATTCTCGATATACTCCTCACTTTCATATCTGTCGTTCTTCTTTTTCATCTGCCTCCAGAAGAATCTATTTACTTCTACTATACTCTAGGTTTTATAGTGTTTTTAGTTCTTCCGTGTCTTTATATTGCTATATGCATCGATATATACGGTTTATAATTTTTGGGTGGTTGTTGGGTTTTATATCTTCCCTTATATTTTAAAGCCCCTGCTTTTGTCTTCTATAATCATTGACATCCAAGTTAATGCTCCCTTCTATTTGCTGCGATTTATACTCCAATTTCTATTTTAGAGTTTTGTCCTTTCGTTTCTTCTTCTTGCGATTAAGCAACGTTTGTAATGGTCCAGTATTCGTAGATATGAATTTCAGAATGAACATAGTTAATGTTCTAAGAAGGAAATGGTAATGGCACGATCTTGATTTGTTAATTTACCAGAATACCTTGAAAAGACCGAATCATCAAGAAAATATATTCTTGATATTTTTAGAGATTAAATAGAATACAAGAGTCGTGTAACATGGAACATGATGACGGCATGGTCTGTGAATCGTCATGTCCCATTAGAAACTCAGCATGACTTACTGTAATATAATCACATTGATCAAGTGTCATTATATTATACTAACTCATGCTTCAGTTCCCAACACTACTTCAAAACATTCATAATTTAAACTCGAAAGTTTATAGAATATAGAAACTAATAGTTTCTTATATGATGTAACACTGATAGCGCAAAGAGATAAATGACTTCAGATAAGATTAGTTGTGAAAATATCTTCAGAAATATCGCGGATATTTATAATGAAAGATATAATAATATCTTAGAATTTCTAATATTGATGGATGATGATGAAGATTTGTCTGTAAAGGTTTAGAATAAAGAGTAAGGTATTCGTTAATGACTTTAGCAGGCACTGAATCATTTGGATTCTTTGAAGGCAGATTTAGTCTTTGTGATTTGTCCACAGCCTCCTTCATAGTCTGTTCAATTCGTTTTCCAGTTCCAAACCTTCTCATTTTCTCAGCTTTACCACCTTACTATTCTTTGTCATCAAACTTTTTACTATTAAGATCGTTTACAGTTTTTGATGCTTCGTCAGCATTTCAAGAACTAGTTTGCAGTTCAAAATATTTTTCAGAACTTCACATTCAAAGTATGTAAGTCCAGGAGATAGACGTTTTACGTACACATATAACTGTTGGCGTAGACATGCTGCGAGATTTCAAAATACTGGTTACTGTTTTTCGATGATTCGTATGACAATTCTCGTTACAAGATGCGAATGAGTTAATGATGTGATTTCAATAAATATAATGATTTTTCGAAAAGTCAAAGATAATTGAAGTTGTTGGTAAGTTTATTGCTAAGGTGGCGAGATATGAAAGGTCCCCAGTAACGATGACGAAAGGGCAACGTATCTATCGAGGTTATAATAAGACTAGTCCGACTGAAAAGTTGAAGTTGACTTGCTGGAGCTGTGACAAAACTTTCTACTTTGAAAAGGAATTGAAAAGTCATTTTAGTTAATAAATGCCAAAGGGTCTGACACGGATACGCGTCGAACTATGACTTTGGCTTCGAGAGCTTTTTAGGTACATAAATGTGGGTAATATGTGGTTGGATCATCATCTCAATTGTTCATTGTTTGAAGTGTCTTCGAAAACTTCGGAGAGTTTGAACACAGTTTGTAATCGTTAATATACATATGATGTTCTAACACGGTTTTGAAGTCAAAGTATAGCTTTGAAAGATGTAGGAATCTAAGAGTGATGTCTTCTGTTAAATCATGACTTGGATTTTGATTTGTCAAAATCAGAATGCGTAATCAAATTTGGGTGAGAATGGTTGTTTTGATTTCTATACAAGAATGTATATTGTTGTGAGATTTTGGGATTATAGTTGATGATTTGCTTAATCAGATTCGAAAAATGTAATATTAAAATTGTGAATTTATATATCTCTCGGGTATTACCTACCCGTTAAAAAAATTTCACAATTAATATTTTGTACAACAGAATTTTATTACAGTCTTTATGAAAATATATATGTGCATATTTTCTTCAGATGTAACATAGATTTAATGAGTTAATATTAAATTAAACTCATTTGATTTACGGTTGAAACTAGAACTGAATAATCCCTAAAGACTTTAGAAATTACATAACTTTTACGGAGTATTTATTCAATAAAATTGAAATTATGAATTAATACTTCGTTATTTGTTGGTGTTTGTAACCCTTGCACCATATTCTCAAAAGCCACTACTCGAGCGCGAAGCTCGTTGACTTCTTCTATTACACCGGGGTGATTGTCGGTTCGGATGAGCGGATAAATAAAATCTAGAATTTGATGTAGTATATAATCGTGACAAGATACTCTGAAAATGAGAGAGAAAATGGTGTTTCGGACCGGTTCACCGGTAAGTGCTTCAGGTTCATCGCCAAGAGGGCAATGTGGTGGATGGAAAGGATCACCTTCTTCTTGTCTCCAATTATTTAGGAGGCTACGAACCTATCCCCAATTCATTCATAATAGATGATGGCTAATTGGTTGATCCATTCCGGTCACACTGCTTTCGGAGCTTGAGTGGGATTCCATATCGGAATTCGAGGGACTTGAACTAATGACGAATTCCATTTCGTTCGATTGAATAAAGAATTTTTCGATATGAAATGATTTTTCGGCTATCGGGTGGTATTCTAATTACATAGAATATCTATATATATAGCGCAAAAGATTTCGTAGATTACGGAGGAAATTACGGGATATGTCAGGCAAAGTTTACAGTAACAGATACGCTAAGATATGGATTAGCAGATACGCTAAGATATGAATTTTGTCTATACACTATTCATGCAATCAATGCAGTAAGACGTGTCTAGACTAAGAATGATAAGCAGGCAATTTCCGACAAAAATGATAAGCAAAACTTTTAACATGCAGACACGGTCAAAGTCCAGGCTCATTAATGCATCCTAACAACTATCAGTTAGACACACTAATGCAGACCTGGTTCGCTAAGACCACCGCTCTGATACCAACTGAAAGGACCCGTTCATATACATTATAAACGATTCACAATGGTTGATTACATCGCGAGGTATTTTGACCTCTATATGATACATTTTACAAACATTGCATTCGTTTTTAAAAGATAAACTTTCTTTACAACGAAAGTTGACGGCATGCACACTATTTCATAATACATCCAACTATAATTGACATAATAATAATCTTGATGAACTCAATGACTCGAATGCAACGTCTTTCAAAATATGCCATGAATGACTCCAAGTAATATCCTTAAAATGAGCTAATGCACAGCGGAAGATTTCTTTAATTCCTGAGAACTTTAAAGTGTCAACCAAAAGGTTGGTGAGTTCATAGGTTTATCATAACAATCATTTCAATATATTAATAGACCACAAGATTTCCATTTATAAATATATGTACACTCGCAAGTGTGTAAGAGTATTCTATAAATTGTAGGCACCCGGTAACAAGCCTTAACGTTCATGTTTTACCCTCTGAAGTACACCAGATCAGGTGTGTTTAAAATAACCTCGAAGTACTAAAGCATCCCATAGTCAGGATGGGGTTTGTCAGGCCCAATAGATCTATCTTTAGGATTCGCGCCTACCGTACATAGACAAGTAGTTTAATGTTACCAAGCTAAGGGTATATTTCTGGTTTAAACCCACGTAGAATTAGTTTTAGTACTTGTGCCTATTTCGTAAAACATTTATAAAAAACAGCGCATGTATTCTCAGTCCCAAAAATATATATAAAAGGGAGCAAATGAAACTCACCATACTGTATTTCGTAGTAAAAATACATATAACGTCATTTAACAAGTGCAAGGTTGGCCTCGGATTCACGAACCTATATTAATTATATATATTTATATGTTGGTCAATATTTGTCTAACAGTTTTTGGTCAAGTCATAGTGTACCACAATCCTAATACTCGAGACTAATATGCAAAAGTCAACAAAAGTCAACGTGACCCAAAATGACTTCTAAAATTTATACGTGTTTATTATATAACTTAACTATAGTCGTTTTATATGTTTAAATATATTTATTAGATTTTATAATAATAAAAGTCATTTATTAATAAAAATTTATATTAACGTTTATATATGATAAAATATACTTTTATATATCTTAAGTAGTAAAATTTATAAAGTTCACTTAATATCTTAAAACTATAGTGGTAAGTATTATTAATATAATTATATTACGCGTGGTGAAAAATATCTTTGTATCCCCTATTTATTTGATAAAATAATATTGATCATAATAATAATAAGTAAAAGTTGTATTATTTTGTAATAATAATTATTATTATTCTATAAAAAAATAACAATATTTATATTTACTAAAAATGTTATTATAAAATGATAATACTAACATAATAGTAATAATGATATTTTATAATAACAATGATATTTCTATTAAAATAATAACGACGATAGTAATAATAATCATTTTAACAATAATACTAAAATTCAGTTGACTATAACTTCAAATCCGTTCATCGAAACCATTCGATATCTAAATGAAAAGTTCTTAAGTTTTCGCTAGCTTTCCAATGACATGCATATCATATACCCTATCTCAGTAGCATATGTATCTAATTCAGGATTCAACAAACCTATCTAAGGACAATATCGAATGTACAAGCATGCATAATCCTATATACTCGAGCACTAGTCAGGGATACACTATTGATATATAAAAGTTAAGTTATGAGTGCTCACGTATCAATATTGAGATTCAATATTGCAGGAAAGTATGTAGACGCAACGGAGATGATAAACACTAGATTGACCTCACGAGCATACCCATGAACCATACCCATCATCTCCATAGCTATAACCCATAATTTTCTTAGCTTCGACTCATTCAAAAAACTATTTTGAAATCACTCGGACATCACTCCGTCGTAATATTTTATGTATACTAATAATATCTTGAAATAATATAGAGCAAATATATATATATATGTAAACCGATTGAGAGAGTTTAGAGAAATATATTTTCAAGTTTCTATGAAATAATGAAACCTATTGAATTCTATTTATAATAGATTTTTGAATTATTAAAGTGAATTATTAAAGTATGAATTATTAAAGTATGAATTATTAAAGTGAATTATTAAAGTATGAATTATTAAAGTGAATTATTAAAGTATGAATTATTAAAGTGAATTATTAAAGTATGAATTATTAAAGTGAATTATTAAAGTATGAATTATTAAAGTGAATTATTAAAGTTAAAGTAAAGTAAAAGTAAAGTAAAGGTAAAGTTAAAGTATAGTAAAAGTATAAAAACTATGTATGTATAATACGTGTATAAATATATATAATATTAATTTAAATCGTTATATATATTTAATAAAATAAAATATAAATATCGTTATATTTATTATACTGGTTAAGTAATGAGTTGTCAAAAGTGATTCTAGATATTTATAAAAGTTATATACGTTTTAATAATAAAGTTCTTTTTAAACTGAAAACGTTTTTGTACGTTTGAAAATAGATTAATAGAATATTATGGAAACCAATTCTCCACTAGCTTTTGTCTAACTTTCGTAAATGACACTTTTTATTTTTATTTATAAATAGCTTTACAAATTATTCCGAATATCGTTAAGAGGAATAGATTTCTCAAATCATAGTGGACCTCTCAACAGAGACTTGTAATCATAATTCAATGTTTCTGATAATTCAATCATTTAATATATTTTTTTTAAATTCGTCGATAATCATATTGAAACAAATACGTTCATATAAAGCATTATACTTTTAAATACTTTGTTGACATTTTCAATTTATAACATATACACATATACATACATATTCATATATGTTCATTTAATGGTTCGTGAATCATTGGAATTTGGTCGAGGTTTAAATGAATGTATAAACATAGTTTAAAATCCTTGAGATTTAACTTAACAAACATTGCTTATCGTGTCAGAATAATATAAAGATAAAGTTTAAATTTAGTCGGAAATTTCCGGGTCGTCACATTACACCACCACCACCACCCGAGTATGTAAAGCCAGTGGTGGCACCATACAGACCACCCATCCCGATTCCAAGAAAAGGAGTTGAGTATGAGCAAGTAATAGGTAATAAAGTTTGTGATACCTATGGAAAGAAGAAGAAGAATAAGAAAGTGCAAGAAACAAAAACCATAAAAGTAAACTCGGTAAAGATAGTTCCACCAAAACCTCCACCCAGGTTGGGTGATCCGGGTGAATTTATTGTTCCTTGTCTACTTAGTGATTGTGTCATGTATGATGCACTAGCAGATTTAGGTGCAAGTGTGAGTGTTATGCCTCTTTCATTATATAAGAGATTAGGAGTAGGTTAGTTAAGTCAACGGAGATGAGTGTTCGACTCTTTGATCAAACCATTAGGCACCCAGTTGGAATTGCTGACAACCTACCCGTTCAAGTGGGTAATTTAACCTTTCTAGTCGAATTTATTGTCATTGACATAGAAGAAGACTCAAACATTTCTCTAATTTTAGGTCGACCATTCTTAGCATCCACCGGGGCGTTATTTGATGTAAGAAAAGGTAGAATGACACTTAGTGATGGTGACAAATCGGTTACCTTTGTGATTCGAAAGTCTAAATCTCCACCAACCAAAACCGTTGAACCAATAAAAATGATCGATGAGAACCATATTGTTTTACCAACTCCAACGGTAGTGCTTAGCAATAATAAAACACCTAAGTGTGGGGAAGATGAAGTAACACCTAATGATGAACTGATAACAAAGAACCCCGTTGTTGATGCGAAATTAAATGACCCCGTTATTAACAGTTCAATGAAGAAACTTTATAAACGGACTCGCAATGCTAGAACCAAAGGGAACTTTAAGTTATGTAACCGGTTAGTATCTAATTTATCGCTTAAAGAAAAGGCAAAACAAGTTGAATTTGTGGATGTTATAAAGGAATCCGACCAATGGCTTAAAGCAAAAGTCACAGATATGCAAGTTAATTATGGTCCAAGAGAAATTGACGATGAAGTTAATCACAATTTCGACACCACAGCTACCTAAGTGTGAGGAGATTCAAATGTTCTAAAAAGAAAATGCTGTCTAGAGTTAGTTGTTCTGTTCTCGTGTAGTTCTGAGAATGGAATCCGATTGGTCTTTTCCACTAGCAGACACTAAAGAACTAGTTTTCTCCCCCCATTCTAAAATTTTTGTTTTATAGGTTTTATTTGAAATTTATATGCATTTTTAAATTTAAGTTTTGTGTGAATTTAAAAACAAAAAAAATTACTTTATTTCATTAAGTTTAAAAAAATAATTTCTAAAATTCATCGTAAGTTGAAGACTAGGTCATGGAACCTAAATTGCTTTACCCGAGGGCGGGGCGAAACATTTTGTTATCATTATTTTTAATTTTATTGATCTAAAGTATACAAAAAAAATTAAAAAACCCAAAAATCTTTGCTTTTAAAACAATCACTTTAAAAATGAAAAATTTTAAATTTTGTCGAGGGACGGACTAGGTAAACATACCGAAACTACCTAAAGTAAAAGGAAACAAAATTTTAAAAAAAATATTCATTTAATTTGTTTTAATAAATAAAGGTTTTATAATATATATATATATATATATATATATATATATATATACATATATATATACATATACATATATATATACATATACATATATATATATATATATATATATATGTTTGTAGTTTATCTTATGTACAAAATAGGGTAAAACAGCGCATTTTCAAAGACTGACATTAAAGTTCAGCAAAAGCTACTAATTTTGACGACAAGACGCAAAATATCAAATGTGATATAAAATAATATGTTTGCAAACGCGTTATTTTTAATCACTTTTCTACACTAATCACCCTCATGAATTTATAATTATAGTCTGATTTCATGCAAATGAGGGCATTGCATGATCTCAAGTGTGGGGAATGGTTATAAATTCTCTCGGGTTTACACTTAGTTTAATTGCCAAATTTTGTGAAAATTTGAAAAATTTACAACTAAATGAATTCAAAATCATGTTTATACATATTTATGAATGATAAAACTAGGTGTTAATGCCGAAATTATTGTTACCTCGAAGAGAACATAAATGGAGAAACAACCCAAAACGTTAGAATTCATTTAAAATGGAATAGAGGAGAATAAAAAGGCAAAGAAAAAAATAAATAAAAGCTAAGTGTGGGAAGAATTTACCAAGTTATTTAAAACACATATCACATATGTTTGTACAAGATTATTACAGGTACTTTTGCTTTGGACTAAACTAATCAGTTTTACCCGATTTATTGTAATACCTTTGAAAGAAAGATGGATCTGCACGATGAATCAATTCCATCATTAAAAGGAAGTAAACTCTTTCAAAAAAGACACGCGCTTCTTGATTTAGGTCAGGAAGTTGTCGTCCAGACCAACTGTAGGTTGACGAAAAATCTAGAAAAGTCATCTCTAAAATCAGCAGGAAAGCCATGGACCTCAACATCAAACAGGGTCGCCAAGTGGTCAGACTTATCCTAACCATGAGAGGATCTGTCTCATAAAATGGGGAGGGCGCCGTGCAAATTAGCTTGATAAGACTAATAAATCAGACCCCCAGAAAGGATAATCTCCTTAAAAGATTAAAAATCAGCTTTTAAGTCTGATATTACTCAATCCTTGAGATTGACTTTAAAGATTGAGAATTACAAACTCATGGAATTCAATGATATCTAAACTCGAGCTTGAACGAGAAAATATTTTGATCAAATTAAAACCAATTTGTTTTTCTGAAAACCTATTTTCAATGCGTTCATTACCATTGAACGTAAAATCCTGAGAATTCACCTAGAATTCATTAGGTCACCTGAACCAATTCGGGTGTCAACCGTAAGAACGGTGGTTGCATAGCATGGTCGAAGACAGGACCTTGTGCCAGACCGAAAAATTATAGGGTGATCTTTACTATTGCTCCTACAAAGGATAGTAATTGCATCCGACACATTTTAGACCATGAACATCTGCATGTCATTAGACATTGCCTTAACAGTTGCTTGTTCAACGCTTTCCTTTACAACCGGACGGTAGTTTACCGAAAGGTAATATACGAAGCAAAGTATACTGGACGTGTTGCTTTCCTAATACAAGGATTAGCAAGTGGGTGACACAAAACCATAAGTTTTGAGCTAAAATTTGAAAATATGAAACCCACAAAACCCACAAAAACATTTTACAAACACCGGTGAAGGAATATTCCAGAAAACTTATCTAGGGTAAAAGCTAGAATGAATTTTTAAAAGATCAAATGTTTTCATAAAGATCCAATTTCCTTAAAGGATCTAAATTTTCATAGTCATGTGGGACTGTAAACTACATCATTACTATCATTGTTTATACCGCCGTATCAAAATCACTGATGTATAAAGTGTGAGAATAAAAAAAGTGATTCGAGTGAAGTGTAATTTTATTTTAAGTTCTGTATTGCTTGAGGACAAGCAACGCTCAAGTGTGGGGATATTTGATAGTGCTCCAAATGAACATATATTTAGGCACAATATCCTTCCAATATGTAAAGCTTTTAGTTGTAATTGTTCTATTTTTATGTAATATTCGTTTAAATAAATAAGTGCGAAGACAAAAGAAGAAAACGACGATTTAAAGACGCAAATGACCAAAAAGCTCAAATGAACAAGATATAATTCAAGTGGTTCCATTTATTGATAAGAAACGTCTAAAAATGACAAGAGTACAAGTTGCGGAACGCAAAGTACAAGATATTAAATCGTACGAAATGACGTTCGAAAATCCGGAACCGGGACCTGAGCCAACTATCAACGCGCGACGCAATGGAGCAAAAATTACAAATAAACTATGCACATGAATATAATATAATATATATATAATTATATAAAATTATATATATATATATATATTATATATATTAAATAAATATATCGACAAGCTAGGAGCCAAAAAGTATGTGACCAGGAAATGACGGCCATGCGATCGCATGGCCAGAAGGCACAAAACTCATGCACTCGCATGAGTTACTGTAGTAGGCCACATTCTATAAAACTCACGTTTTCTGGCCGAAATTAAACACACATCTTTTTCTCTTCCTTTATCTGTAATCAAATATATATATTTATATTTATAGTATTAAGTTTAAATTAAGTTTAATAATAATTGGGTTAATGTAAGAAATGTTTTAAGGTTTTGTAAGTCGGAACTCTGTCCGGGTAACGCTACGCGATTAATCACCACTGTAAGCTATGTTCTTCCTTTTTAAATTAATGTCTCGTAACTAAGTTATTATTATCCTTATTTGAGCCGAAGTAATCGTGATGTTGGGCTAAATATTAAAGATGGGGTTATTGGATTTTGTACCATAATTCGGGTTTGGACAAAAGACCGACACTTGTGGACATTGGACTATGAACTATTAATAGATGGGGGGTATTGTCTAATCGAATGACAACTCATTAGAATCTGTCGAACCTATCTTCAAATTAGTTAATCTAATAATTATTAAATGATTATGCATGTCATATTTAGTGACGTTTATACGACATCTTTTACGATCATTTAAGTAATTATTCGGGTTGAGTAATTGATTATTCAAACTGATCAAGTGGGAAAATTAATGTTCATATCTTATTAAAACAGGGGTGAATTACATACAAGGGTAATTGGTCTAAGTGTTAACAAAGTATTAAAACCTTGGATTATATGCAGTCGATAACCTGGTGTAATCATTAAACAAAGTATTAAAACCTTGTTACAGTTCGAATCCCTAATTAGTTGGAATATTTGACTTCGAGAATAAGGTTAATTTGACGAGCATTTTATAATTATGACCGATGAACTATTATGGACAAAAACCAGATAGGTATCAAATAAATCCAGGACAAAGGACAATTAACCCAGATAAATAAATTAAAATCAAAACGTCAAACATCATGATTACGGAAGTTTAAATAAGCATAATACTTTTATTTCATATTTCATCGTACCTTTATTTACTGTCATTTTAATTGCTGCAATTTACTTTATCGTAATTTAAATTCTGTCATTTATATTATCGTCATTTATATTTACGCTTAAAATATAAAATCGACAAACCGGTCATTAAACGGTAAAAACCCCCTTTTATAATAATATTACTATATATAATTATGTAGTGACCCGAACTTTTCCATGTTTATATATATATATTAAATGAAATTGTTATTTACATGATTAAGTGTTTTCAACATGTTAAGCAATCAAACTTGTTAAGACTTGATTAATTGAAATAGGTTTCATATAGACAATTGACCACCCAAGTTGACCGGTGATTCACGAACGTTAAAACTTGTAAAAACTATACGATGACATATATATGGTTATATATATAGTTAACATGATTTTATTATAAGTATGTATCTCATTAGGTATTTTAACAATGAGTTATATACATAAAAATGAGACTATTAATTTAAGAAACTCGAAAACGATATATATAACGATTATCGTTATAACAACGTCTTACTAGGTACATATGAATCATATTAAGATATTGATACATGTCATAACCCGTCCTTAACCATAAGAACGCGTTAGATAACGTATGATTTCATTGCGAGGTATTGACCTCTATATGAGACATTTTTGAAAGAAAACTGCATATATTATACATTACAAACCATAACCATTATTTTTGTTACAAGCTTAAGACAATAAAAAGAAGATTAACGTTTAGCGATAATCTTCGACTTACAAACTTTACAAATGATGACAACAACACGGTTTCTAGCATATTTTACAATACAACATCTCGGATATGCAGTTTTATTTTTGACACAAACATGCGTACGCAAGATCCTGGTTAGATCCAACATGATGCAGCGGAAACTTTAGAAATCACCTGAGAATAGACATGTTTTAAAAGGTCAACATAAAGTTGGTGAGATATAGGTTTAATGCCGGCAGCAATATATATATATATAGACCACAAGATTTCGTATATAAACAGTTTCATAAAAGTATTCTAAGTGGTTGAGCACTTGGTAACCATACTTAACATTTTCACGTCGCATATTCCCTTTAATATGAAATCTTACTACACCGTACCAAGTGTAGTCACCAAACGAAGTACTGTGCAACCGTTGAATACTGGTCGTCCAGTCCGGTTGGGGTTGTCAGGCCCGATAGATCTATCAACAGGATTCGCGTTTACAATACCGCTGTAAATATTAGTTACCAAGCTACAGGGAAGTATGCCAGTGGTACAACTCAACGTAGAACATATTTTTCAGTTACTTGTGTCCATATCGTAAAACATAAAATACATGTATTCTCATCCCGAAATATTTAGAGTTTAAAAGTGGGACTATATACTCACGGTTGTCTTTGAAGATATAGATAATTGACTTGGTCTCCCGGTTGATATCACGAACCTATCCATATATAATATATCAATATGTTTTCATTTTTAAACAAACGTTATAAATATATACTTGTTATACTTTTAATACTTTGAATAATTCCTTAGTCCGTAGTTAGCAGTCCGATGTTAGTAATTCAATTTTAATGGTTCATTTTTAGATGTTTAATATACCCGCAATGAAATAAATAAAACCCCCAACGAAATCAATAAAACCCCAACGTATATGTATTGGTCGAGATTAATCTTGACCCACGGTACCGGTGTTGTCAAATGACGTGTTGCGTACATAAAGTACCGGTGTTGTCAAATGACGTGTTGCGTACAATCATGGGATCTTATGATTAATCTTCTCGTGTTGTTTACGGGTGATCCTGAACCATATAAAATTGAATTATAAGTACATATATATAAAATATCATGTTATCTTAGAAATATGTGATTTATATCATTTTTTTCCAATTGATCCCGTAGTTGAAATGATCTAGGATAACCAATTTTGTTTCGGTCATAGTTTCTTCATTACAAATCCGTTTTCGTTGATTCAAATTGCCATCTTCTTGGATCGAGTTCTTCTTTAAGACTATGAACTGTAAATACCTTTGTTTGTATTCAAAATCATACGGCATAAGTGAAACATTAGTGAAACATATGAAGTTAAACATTTTTGTTACAACAAAATCATTTAATGACCATTTTTTCTAAAAAATACTTATACTTTGAAAAACCAAGTTTTACCTTGTTAAATTAACATATAAATAAGTTATGTTACATGTCTTGAAGTATTTTAAAAGTTAAGTTAGAAGGATCTATTTAGTTTGCAAACAAGTTTGAAAACATTCAAACTATGTTCTTGTTGTTAAACTTTTGTACCACAAAATAAGATAGCTATATATATATGAATTGAATAAGGTTATGAACATAAATTCTACCTCAAGTTCCTTGGATAAGTTTGCTGTAAAAGAGGAGTAAGAAGCTAGAACAAAAAGGGTGATTGAAGTGGATGAAAGATTGGAAGTAAGTTGGTGTTCTTGGAGGGTTTTCTTGAAGTGTTTTTGTATGGTTTTCTTATGGTGTTTTAGTATGGTTTTTGAAGCTAGATCTTCTTGGTAAGTTGCTGAAGTGTTATGGAGTTTAGAGTTCTTGAAAGAGTGTGTGTTTTTGCTAAGATAATTGAAGTGAAAGTGAATCAAAAATGGGAAATGAATGGAAGTATTTAAGGTGGTGATGGTGGCGTTTTTGATGGTGTACAAGGACAAAAGTTTTAGTTGTTTTCTTGTATAATTAGTCAAGTATTCATCCAAAAGTAATTACCTAGCTCTAAGGGCATGAATAATGGCTGGTTAGGTGGTGATTTTGATGTGTATTTACTATTAGTAAATACGTATAGGAGCTAGGTATGATACGAGTACAAATACTCTAGGTATACGTATAGAAATTTTGTGAAAAATGAAATGAGGATTCAAATATAGCTATCTTTTGTGAATACACTTATATGGTTTTATGTATTTAAGTTCTTTAAAAGTAATTAAATACATTACTTATACAATATATGTATAACATTATAAGTCTTAAGTATATATGTCAAATAACGTTACGTATTGTTATCGTTTTGAAAACTTAAGTTAGTAGTTTCAAAATACACATATAACTTGTTGTTATTAATATAAAATGAGGTATTAAAACATTCTTAAATCATGTTAAATATGTATATATACATATATATACACAAACGTATAATTATCATATATTGTATAGTTCGTGATATCATCGGTCAAACTAGACGGTCAAACGTTGTGTAAAACTCTTTTCGGAAATATAAGTCTCAACAATTTGGATTGCTTATCATGTTGGTAAGGTTTAATTTATGTAAATATCAATCTTATAAGTATAGAACGATCGAAAAAGTGCGGGTCGTTACATTACCTCCCCGTTAAATAAATTTCGTCCCGAAATTTTAAAATTTGTACCTATTTTGCGTCATCGAGAAACAAATGCGGATACTTTCGTTTCATCTGATCCTCTCGTTACCAAGTAAACTCGGGACCTCTTCTAGCATTCCAACGAACCTTAACAATCGGTATATTGCTCTGTTTGAGCTGTTTAACTTCACGGTCCATGATTTCAATTGGTTCTTCGACGAATTGTAGTTTCTCGTCGACATGGATTTCTTCAAGAGGAATAGTGAGGTCTTCCTTTGCAAGACACTTCTTAAGGTTTGAGACGTGAAAGGTATTATGTACTCCGGCGAGTTGTTGCGGTAACTCGAGCCGATAAGCTACCGGTCCAATGCGTTCGATGATCTTAAACGGGCCTACGTACCTTGGGTTCAGTTTACCCCTTTTTCCAAAACGTATCACACCTTTCCAAGGTGACACCTTTAGCATAACCATGTCCCCGACCTGAAACTCTAATGGTTTCCTTCGGACATCGGCGTAGCTCTTTTGGCGACTGCGGGCTGTTTTTAATCTCTCCTTGATTTGTACTATCTTCTCGGTCGTTTCGTGTATGATTTCGGGACCAGTTAAATGTCGATCTCCTACTTCATTCCAACAGATAGGAGATCTACACTTCCTTCCGTACAATGCTTCGAATGGCGCAGCTCCAATGCTCGCATGATAACTATTATTATACGAGAATTCTGCTAACGGTAGATATTTATCCCATCCGTTTCCAAAATCGATCACACATGCCCTGAGCATGTCTTCAAGAGTCTGAATTGTTCTTTCACTCTGCCCGTCGGTCTGCGGATGATATGCGGTACTCATATCCAAACGAGTTCCTAATGCCTCCTGTAGTGATTGCCAGAATTTTGAGGTAAATCTACTATCACGATCGGATATAATGGAAATAGGTATTCCATGCCTTGAAACAACTTCCTTTATATACAATCGTAATAGTTTCTCCATTCTACCCGTTTCCTTTATAGGTAAGAAATGTGCAGACTTGGTGAGACGATCAACAATCACCCAAATGGTGTCGTATCCCCAGGCAGTCTTTGGTAACTTCGTGATGAAATCCATAGTAATACCATCCCATTTCCATTCTGGAATTTCTGGTTGTTGAAGTAACCCTGACGGCTTTTGGTGTTCTGCTTTGACTTTGGAACAAGTCAAACATTCCCCAACATATGTTGCAACGTCGGTCTTTAAATTTGGCCACCAATAACGTGTCTTAAGATCTTGATACATCTTTCCAACTCCAGGATGTATCGAGTATCTTGTCTTATGTGCCTCATTCAATATCAACTTCCTTAATCCACCCAACTTCGGTACCCAAATACGATTTGCAAAATATCGAATTCCATCTTCCCGCATAACGAGTTGCTTCTCATACTTCTTCATTATTTCATTTCCTTTATTTTCTTTAGTAAGTGCTTCTCGTTGAACTTCTTTGATTTGTGAGTTGAGATTCATGCGAATTTTTATATTCATTGCTCGAACTCGAATTGGTTCTCGTTCCTTTCTGCTTAAAGCATCGGCCACCACGTTCGCCTTTCCGGGATGATAACGAATTTCACAATCATAGTCGTTTATTAACTCGACCCACCTACGTTGCCTCATATTCAATTGTTTCTGATCAAAAATATGTTGAAGGCTTTTATGATCAGTAAACACAGTGAATTTAACCCCATACAAGTAGTGTCTCCACATCTTCAATGCAAACACGACTGCTCCCAATTCTAGATCATGCGTCGTATAATTTCGCTCGTGAATCTTCAATTGTCGGGATGCAAATGCAATAACTTTCTTCCGTTGCATAAGAACACAACCAAAACCTTGTCGCGAAGCGTCACAATATATTTCAAAATCATCGTTCCCTTCAGGTAACGATAAAATAGGCGCCGTAGTTAACTTCTTCTTCAGTAATTGAAATGCATTCTCCTGCTCCGAGGTCCATTCGTATTTCTTCCCTTTTTGCGTTAACGCTGTCAACGGCTTAGCTATTCGGGAAAAATCTTGAATAAACCTTCTATAATAACCAGCTAAACCCAAAAATTGGCGTATCTGTGTTGGTGTATTAGGAGTCTCCCATTTTTCAATAGCTTCAGTTTTTGCTGGATCAACCTGAATTCCTTCGCTATTAACAACATGGCCAAGAAATTGCACTTCTTTCAACCAAAAAGCACACTTAGAAAATTTAGCATATAGCTGTTCTTTTCTTAACAACTCCAATATCAACCTTAAATGCTCTTCATGCTCTTGCTCACTCTTGGAATAGATAAGAATATCATCAATGAAAACGATAACAAACTTATCTAAATACGGACTACAAACTCGATTCATGAGGTCCATGAATACAGCTGGCGCATTCGTCAATCCAAACGGCATGACCAAAAATTCGTAATGACCATAACGTGTCCGAAAAGCAGTTTTCGGAATGTCCTCTTCTTTGACGCGTAGTTGATGATAGCCCGATCTTAAGTCGATTTTCGAATACACACATGATCCTTGCAATTGATCAAATAAGTCATCAATTCTCGGTAGTGGATACCGATTCTTGATAGTTAACTTATTTAATTCACGATAATCTATACACATCCTGAAAGATCCATCTTTCTTCTTAACAAACAAAATTGGAGCTCCCCACGGTGAAGTACTCGGTCGTATGAATCCACGGTCCAGTAATTCTTTTAACTGACTTTGAAGTTCTTTTAACTCGGACGGTGCAAGTCTATATGGAGCACGAGCCACTGGTGCAGCTCCTGGTACTAAATCTATTTGAAATTCTACCGATCTAAATGGAGGTAATCCCGGCAATTCTTCCGGAAAAACTTCAGGAAAATCTCTTGCCACAGGCACGTCGTTGATGCACTTTTCTTTCTTTTCGACTTTATTAACATGTGCTAAAATAGCGTAACATCCCTTTTCTAAACACTTCTTGGCTTTCAAACAGCTAATGAGTTTTAGCTTTGAATTACCCTTCTCTCCATAAATCATCACCGGTATTTTATCCTTACCAGGAATACGAATTGCCTTCTTAGCACAAACAACTTCCGCTCCTATTTTGGACATCCAGTCCATGCCGACTATTACATCAAAACCTCCTAATTCCACGGGTATTAAGTCGATTTTAAACGTTTCTCCGGCTAGATTTATTTCACAATCACGACAAATTTTATCGGCTTTAATTAGTTTACCATTAGCTAACTCAATCAAGTACTTAGCATCTAGAGGTAATGATGAACAATTCAATTTAGTGTAAAAATTTATACACACGTAACTTCTATCGGCGCCAGTATCAAATAAAATAGATGCTGATAAGTTATTAATGGTAAACGTACCCGTAACAAGCTCCGGGTCTTCTCGTGCCTCACTAGCATTAATAACAAACGCTCTTCCACGTGCAGGTCCGCCATTCTTTTCTGGATTCGGGCACTGACTCTTATAGTGACCTTGTTTTCCACACCCAAAACAAGTAATGTTAGCCAAAGCAGTTCTATTTGCGTTGGTGGCAGGAGTCTTGCTACCGTTTGCATTTGTAACGAGAGCCTTACAATCTTCAGCAAGATGTCCCTGTCGATTGCATTTGGTGCACAACACACTACAGTAACCAAAGTGATGTTTGTGACATCGGTTGCATAAAGGACTTTGTCCTTTGTAACCAAAGCCTGAACCGCTACCCGCACCTTTCGGGGTTTCTGGTTTCTTAAAAGATTGCTGTTGGTAACCTCGATCATAATTTCCGTTCCACTTCCTTTTGTTACTCGATACCTTCACCTCAGTAGTGAATGCTTTCTTATCCAGAATGACCTGATCCATTAACTCGTTCGCCATGGTTATAGCTTCATGAATTGTCTTAGGTTTCGACGCCGTAACGTTTGCCTTGACCTTTTTGGGCAACCCACCTTTGTACATTTCAATCTTCCGTGCTTCGGTTGGAACCAATTCAGGACATAGTAAAACCAATTCCATGAATCGCTGATTGTAGTTGGTGATTTCAGTACCAACCACCTTCAAACTTCGTAACTCATCTTCTAACTTAATAACCTCATTCCTTGGACAATACTCGGTGATTATCATTGCTTTGAATTCTTCCCATGGAGTATCATAAGCTACATCTCCTCCTACCGCCTTCACATAATTCTTCCACCATGTGAGTGCACTATCTTGTAAAGTGCACGATGCATACTTGGTCATGTCTTTTTCATCACAACCACTGATTTTGAACACCGTCTCCATCTTTTCTATCCATCGGGTTAAACCGATCGGTCCTTCCGTTCCACTGAATGATGAGGGCTTGCAAGCTTGAAACGTCTTGTAGGAGCATCCTACACGAGGATTTGGATTAACTGCAGCAGCTCTTGCAGCCTCAACCCATAACATTCTATCGTTCACTCACTGGTTGATGAGTTCCTCGAGTTCTTGTTCCGTCATTCGATTCAATCGCGCCATTTCCTAATGAAAGAAAATAATTATTCACATGGAATATTATAGATGTAGTGTGTATTTATAGTACATTTATAGCTTGTTAATAATATGAACCAGGTATTATTATAAAAGCCTTTTCTTCTTATTAGCGTTTTATAATTATATCTAGGGTAGTACCTACCCGTTAATGTTCATACTTAATAGCTTAGTACAGAATCAATTACTACAATCTAAATAATACTTAACCATGGAAAATTATTGCATTTCATACTTCGCTATTTTACATATGCTTACATCAAACTTTAAACAAACCACACTAATAATATTATACAAAACATTATTTGATTCCATGGTTTAATTCGGCAGCGCATCGTTTGATCTATTTCCCAAAACATTTATGTCCAGGGAATCCCCCAACGCGAATCCTAGCTGTCTCCCTACGTTTTGGCTGAGGTGCCGAAGAACTAGATGCGGGGATAGCACTAATAGGAATAGCGGGAATAGGGGTGGTAGTGTTGAGTGGAATTGGTGCCACTTCATTCTCACTAAGTTCGGGATTTGAATTTTCTAATTCATTCACTTTTCGTTTCTTTCCTTGATCGAATTTTTTCTTTCGTAATTTCTAGTATTTCTTCCTCGGGTTCACTTTCTTCTTCGGGTTCACTTTCCTCTTCGGGTTCACTTTCCTCCTCGGGTTCACTTTCCGATATTTCTATAGTTGGTTCATCCGGAAATTGTGAGTCTTCCCCAAAAATACCACTTTCGTCATCGGATATGTTAATGACTGAAACACAATCTGAAGATTCTGGTTCGGAGTCGCTGAATGTGATAATAAGTTTCGAGCCCGACATCTATCACATAACAACTAACCCATTAGTACTTACATAATATTTATATATAAATTTTTAACCAACAGTGATAAGCAATGGTTTTTAAAATCAGACCCGGTCAAAGTCCAGACTTTACTAATGTATCCTAACGACTTCTCGGTTAGACACACTAATGCAAACCTGGTTCGCTAAGACCAACGCTCTGATACCACATGTCATAACCCGTCCTTAACCATAAGAACGCGTTAGATAACGTATGATTTCATTGCGAGGTATTGACCTCTATATGAGACATTTTTGAAAGAAAACTGCATATATTATACATTACAAACCATAACCATTATTTTTGTTACAAGCTTAAGACAATAAAAAGAAGATTAACGTTTAGCGATAATCTTCGACTTACAAACTTTACAAATGATGACAACAACACGGTTTCTAGCATATTTTACAATACAACATCTCGGATATGCAGTTTTATTTTTGACACAAACATGCGTACGCAAGATCCTGGTTAGATCCAACATGATGCAGCGGAAACTTTAGAAATCACCTGAGAATAGACATGTTTTAAAAGGTCAACATAAAGTTGGTGAGATATAGGTTTAATGCCGGCAGCAATATATATATATATAGACCACAAGATTTCGTATATAAACAGTTTCATAAAAGTATTCTAAGTGGTTGAGCACTTGGTAACCATACTTAACATTTTCACGTCGCATATTCCCTTTAATATGAAATCTTACTACACCGTACCAAGTGTAGTCACCAAACGAAGTACTGTGCAACCGTTGAATACTGGTCGTCCAGTCCGGTTGGGGTTGTCAGGCCCGATAGATCTATCAACAGGATTCGCGTTTACAATACCGCTGTAAATATTAGTTACCAAGCTACAGGGAAGTATGCCAGTGGTACAACTCAACGTAGAACATATTTTTCAGTTACTTGTGTCCATATCGTAAAACATAAAATACATGTATTCTCATCCCGAAATATTTAGAGTTTAAAAGTGGGACTATATACTCACGGTTGTCTTTGAAGATATAGATAATTGACTTGGTCTCCCGGTTGATATCACGAACCTATCCATATATAATATATCAATATGTTTTCATTTTTAAACAAACGTTATAAATATATACTTGTTATACTTTTAATACTTTGAATAATTCCTTAGTCCGTAGTTAGCAGTCCGATGTTAGTAATTCAATTTTAATGGTTCATTTTTAGATGTTTAATATACCCGCAATGAAATAAATAAAACCCCCAACGAAATCAATAAAACCCCAACGTATATGTATTGGTCGAGATTAATCTTGACCCACGGTACCGGTGTTGTCAAATGACGTGTTGCGTACATAAAGTACCGGTGTTGTCAAATGACGTGTTGCGTACAATCATGGGATCTTATGATTAATCTTCTCGTGTTGTTTACGGGTGATCCTGAACCATATAAAATTGAATTATAAGTACATATATATAAAATATCATGTTATCTTAGAAATATGTGATTTATATCATTTTTTTCCAATTGATCCCGTAGTTGAAATGATCTAGGATAACCAATTTTGTTTCGGTCATAGTTTCTTCGTTACAAATCCGTTTTCGTTGATTCAAATTGCCATCTTCTTGGATCGAGTTCTTCTTTAAGACTATGAACTGTAAATACCTTTGTTTGTATTCAAAATCATACGGCATAAGTGAAACATTAGTGAAACATATGAAGTTAAACATTTTTGTTACAACAAAATCATTTAATGACCATTTTTTCTAAAAAATACTTATACTTTGAAAAACCAAGTTTTACCTTGTTAAATTAACATATAAATAAGTTATGTTACATGTCTTGAAGTATTTTAAAAGTTAAGTTAGAAGGATCTATTTAGTTTGCAAACAAGTTTGAAAACATTCAAACTATGTTCTTGTTGTTAAACTTTTGTACCACAAAATAAGATAGCTATATATATATGAATTGAATAAGGTTATGAACATAAATTCTACCTCAAGTTCCTTGGATAAGTTTGCTGTAAAAGAGGAGTAAGAAGCTAGAACAAAAAGGGTGATTGAAGTGGATGAAAGATTGGAAGTAAGTTGGTGTTCTTGGAGGGTTTTCTTGAAGTGTTTTTGTATGGTTTTCTTATGGTGTTTTAGTATGGTTTTTGAAGCTAGATCTTCTTGGTAAGTTGCTGAAGTGTTATGGAGTTTAGAGTTCTTGAAAGAGTGTGTGTTTTTGCTAAGATAATTGAAGTGAAAGTGAATCAAAAATGGGAAATGAATGGAAGTATTTAAGGTGGTGATGGTGGCGTTTTTGATGGTGTACAAGGACAAAAGTTTTAGTTGTTTTCTTGTATAATTAGTCAAGTATTCATCCAAAAGTAATTACCTAGCTCTAAGGGCATGAATAATGGCTGGTTAGGTGGTGATTTTGATGTGTATTTACTATTAGTAAATACGTATAGGAGCTAGGTATGATACGAGTACAAATACTCTAGGTATACGTATAGAAATTTTGTGAAAAATGAAATGAGGATTCAAATATAGCTATCTTTTGTGAATACACTTATATGGTTTTATGTATTTAAGTTCTTTAAAAGTAATTAAATACATTACTTATACAATATATGTATAACATTATAAGTCTTAAGTATATATGTCAAATAACGTTACGTATTGTTATCGTTTTGAAAACTTAAGTTAGTAGTTTCAAAATACACATATAACTTGTTGTTATTAATATAAAATGAGGTATTAAAACATTCTTAAATCATGTTAAATATGTATATATACATATATATACACAAACGTATAATTATCATATATTGTATAGTTCGTGATATCATCGGTCAAACTAGACGGTCAAACGTTGTGTAAAACTCTTTTCGGAAATATAAGTCTCAACAATTTGGATTGCTTATCATGTTGGTAAGGTTTAATTTATGTAAATATCAATCTTATAAGTATAGAACGATCGAAAAAGTGCGGGTCGTTACAATACACTTGGTTAATTATGTTAAATTATAAGTAAATATATTATTAAGTGTATTAATAATGAAATACATATGTAAAAATAAGACTACTAACTTAATGATTTCGAAACGAGACATATATGTAACGATTATCGTTGTAACGACATTTAACTGTATATATATCATACTAAGATATATTATATATCATAATATCATGATAATATAACAATTTAACATCTCATTTGTTATAATAAATAATGGGTTAACAACATTCAACAAGATCGTTAACCTAAAGGTTTCAAAACAACATTTACATGTAACGACTAACGATGACTTAACGACTCAGTTAAAATGTATATACATGTAGTGTTTTAATATGTATTCATACACTTTTGAAAGACTTCAAGACACTTATCAAAATACTTCTACTTAACAAAAATGCTTACAATTACATCCTCGTTCAGTTTCATCAACAATTCTACTCGTATGCACCCGTATTCGTACTCGTACAATACACAGCTTTTAGATGTATGTACTATTGGTATATACACTCCAATGATCAGCTCTTAGCAGCCCATGTGAGTCAACTAACACATGTGGGAACCATCATTTGGCAAATAGCATAAAATATCTCATAACATTACAAAAATATGAGTAATCATTCATGACTTATTTACATGAAAACAAAATTACATATCCTTTATATCTAATCCATACACCAACGACCAAAAACACCTACAAACACTTTCATTCTTCAATTTTCTTCATCTAATTGATCTCTCTCAAGTTCTATCTTCAAGTTCTAAGTGTTCTTCATAAATTCCAAAAGTTCTAGTTTCATAAAATCAAGAATACTTCCAAGATTGCAAGTTTACTTCCAAAGTTTCTAAATCCATTCCAAGTAATCATCCAAGATTAAGAAACCTTTGTTACTTACAGTAGGTTATCTTTCTAATACAAGGTAATAATCATATTCAAACTTTAATTCAATTTCTATAACTATAACAATCTTATTTCGAGTGGAAATCTTACTTGAAATTGTTTTCGTGTCATGATTCTGCTTCAAGAACTTTCAAGCCATCCAAGGATCCTTTGAAGCTAGATCTATTTTTCTCATTTCCAGTAGGTTTATCCAAGGAACTTGAGGTAGTAATGATGTTCATAACATCATTCTATTCATATATATAAAGCTATCTTATTCGAAGGTTTAAACTTGTAATCACTAGAACATAGTTTAGTTAATTCTAAACTTGTTCGCAAATAAAAATTAATCCTTCTAACTTGACTTTTAAAATCAACTAAACACATGTTCTATATCTATATGATATGCTAACTTAATGATTTAAAACCTGGAAACACGAAAAACACCGTAAAACCGGATTTACGCCGTCGTAGTAACACCGCGGGCTGTTTTGGGTTAGTTAATTAAAAACTATGATAAACTTTGATTTAAAAGTTGTTATTCTGGGAAAATGATTTTTTATTATGAACATGATACTATATCCAAAAATTATGGTTAAACTCAAAGTGGAAGTATGTTTTCTAAAATGGTCATCTAGACGTCGTTCTTTCGACTGAAATGACTACCTTTACAAAAATGGCTTGTAACTTATTTTTCCGACTATAAACCTATAATTTTTATGTTTAGATTCATAAAATATAGTTCAATATGAAACCATAGAAATTTTATTCACTCAAAACGGATTTAAAATGAAGAAGTTATGGGTAAAACAAGATTGGATAATTTTTCTCATTTTAGCTACGTGAAAATTGGTAACAAATCTATTCCAACCATAACTTAATCAACTTGTATTGTATATTATGTAATCTGGAGATACCATAGACACGTATACAATGTTTCAACCTATCATGTCGATACATCTATATATATTTCGGAACAACCATAGACACTCTATATGTGAATATTGGAGTTAGCTATACAGGGTTGAGGTTAATTCCAAAATATATATAGTTTGAGTTGTGATCAATACTGAGATACGTATACACTGGGTCGTGGATTGATTCAAGATAATATTTATCGATTTATTTCTGTACATCTAACTGTGGACAACTAGTTGTAGGTTACTAACGAGGACAGCTGACTTAATAAACTTAAAACATCAAAATATATTAAAAGTGTTGTAAATATATTTTGAACATACTTTGATATATATGTATATATTGTTATAGGTTCGTGAATCAACCAGTGGCCAAGTCTTACTTCCCGACGAAGTAAAAATCTGTGAAAGTGAGTTATAGTCCCACTTTTAAAATCTAATATTTTTGGGATGAGAATACATGCAGGTTTTATAAATGATTTACAAAATAGAGACAAGTACGTGAAACTACATTCTATGGTTGAATTATCGAAATCGAATATGCCCCTTTTTATTAAGTCTGGTAATCTAAGAATTAGGGAACAGACATCTTAATTGACGTGAATCCTAAAGATAGATCTATTGGGCCTAACAAACCCCATCCAAAGTACTGGATGCTTTAGTACTTCGAAATTTATATCATATCCGAAGGGTGTCCCGGAATGATGGGGATATTCTTATATATGCATCTTGTTAATGTCGGTTACCAGGTGTTCACCATATGAATGATTTTTATCTCTATGTATGGGATGTGTATTGAAATTTGAAATCTTGTGGTCTATTGTTACGATTTGATATATATATATATATATATATATATATATATATATATATATATATATATATATATATATATATATATATATATATATATATATATATATATATATATATAGGTTAAACCTATAACTCACCAACATTTTTGTTGACATTTAAAGCATGTTTATACTCAGGTGAATACTAAGAGCTTCCGCTGTTGCATACTAAAATAAGGACAAGATTTGGAGTCCATGTTTGTATGATATTGTGTAAAAACTGCATTCAAGAAACTGATTTCGATGTAACATATTTGTATTGTAAACCATTATGTAATGGTCGTGTGTAAACAGGATATTTTAGATTATCATTATTTGATAATCTACGTAAAGCTTTTTAAACCTTTATTTATGAAATAAAGATTATGGTTTTTTTAAAAATGAATGCAGTCTTTGAAAAACGTCTCATATAGAGGTCAAAACCTCGCAACGAAATCAATTAATATGGAACGTTTTTAATCAATAAGAACGGGACATTTCAGTTGGTATCCGAGCGTTGGTCTTAGAGAACCAGAAAATTTGCATTAGTGTATCTTATCGAGTTTGGTAGGATGCATTAGTGAGTCTGGACTTCGACCGTGTTTTCTTTAAAAATGATTGCGTAACATTTTTGTTGGAAACTATATATTATTAACATGTATATATTATGTGATATATTAATCTCTTAACATGTTTGATATTGTGTGATAGATGTCTACCTCTAGCACAAATCCCATTGACTCACCTAATAATAACGAAGAATCGAATATATATTGGACTGATTCACAAGTTCCCGAAGAAGAACCGGAAGAAGAATCAGAACCGGAAGAAGAATCAGAACCGGAAGAGGAGGAACCGGAGGAGGAAATAGAACCGGTGGGGGAAATAATAAAATGGTTAAGTAAAATAAAATCCTCAACCAACCGACCAAGGTTAATTATGGTTAATGGTGTTTCCGCCAAGGATGCAAAATATTGGGAGGATTACCAATTCTCCGATGAATCGGATTCCGACGAGAATTCCGATGATGTTATAGAAATTACCCCAACTGAATTTAAAAAGGCAAAAGAAAATAATAAGGGAAAGGGCATAAAAATAGAGAAATCTAATTCCAACCCCGATGAACTTTATATGTATCGTCAACCCCCGAAGCCCTTAAGTCGTAACAATGACCCGGGAACCTCTAAACCACCAGGTTTTTCTAAACCGTTGTGGAAAACGACAGCTCGTATTAGGGGAACATCATATATCCTTAGAAACTTGGCAAAACGAACCAAAACCGAAGAAGAAGAAACGAGCGAGTCGGAATAAGATAGTTGTATTCGTGTGGTGCAATATATGTAATATAGTGTACTTATGCTTTATGATATATGTAAAAATTGCTTGTATTAATAAGTATTTTTTTTTATGAATCTAACTCTTGTCTATTTTACAGTATAAAAACACAAAATGGATAGACAACCCAATATTTTAAGAGACCTACCCGGAGACATGATTGATGAAATCTTGTCTAGAGTCGGTCAGAATTCTTCGGCACAACTATTTACGACGAAATCAGTTTGTAAGACATTCGAAGAACGTTCCAAGAATGTCTTGTTTTATAAGAGACTTTCGTTTGAAAGATGGGGGATATCACATTGGGAAACCCATAAGTTACGATGTGTTTACTTTGACGCATATATTGCGGGGAACCCAAATGCTATTTTACGCAACGGGTTAAGAAATTATTTTGACTCAATGTATCCGAATATAGGACTTCATGATTTAGAAAAAGCGGCTAACATGCAACATAAAGAAGCATGCTATGCTTACGGGTTAGTAATGTTTGCTTCTCACCAAAGTGAGTAAAAGAACATCGGGCTACAACTACTAAACAAAACGTTCCCACAAGTGACGGAGTCGGTAATTGGGGTAAGAAATGAGGTTTTTAGGTTATTACGAGACTGTTGGTCATTACGTAACCCTCGTCCCTTTGACGACGTTACAACACGCTATCTTATCAACGGCCATAACGGTTATGTTCCACAAGACCAAGGATGGGAAGTAGTCCTAGTAAAACCAGAATGCATGACTTGTTTCTGGACGTATGAATTACGTGTCTTTATTGCCTTTGCTGAACGACTTGTGTACTAGCTAGAATTATCTTCACAACTATCTTGTATCAAAGTTATTGTGTGCTATATTTCATGCTTTATGTAAAATAAGCGGTATTGTAAGTTTGTAAAATATTGTATAAAAGTTTGAACGCGAAATATTATTATAATCAGTTTTTCATATAGAATTGTAGTAGTTGAATTGTATATTAGCTACTAAGTATGAACTTAACGGGTAGGTACTACCCGAATTTAAACTTATAAAACGCTAATATGAAGAAAAAGCTTTTATAAATGAGTTCATATTATGCTACGAAATACTATTAACTACTCTTAATATTCTGTATGATTAACTTGTTCCATTTGACTATCATCCCAACAATCGCAACATCAATCGCAACTACAACAAACGGCCCAACAACAACAACAACAACAACAACAACAACAACAGTAACTACAACAATCATCCCAACAACAATAATAACCGCAACAACAACAACAATTAGAAGCAGCTATGCCAAAGGTGTGAAAAGTATCACTCGGGGTTCTGCACCATATTTTGCAACAAGTGTAAAAGAAATGTTCATAGCGCGGCGAAGTGTGAGGTCTACGGACCCGGGGTTAACAGAACGAAAGGAACAAATGGTGTCGGAACGAGTAATGGCGGAGCAAGTAGTGTCGGAGCAAGTTATGCCAATGTAGTTTGTTATAAATATGGAAAACCGGGCCAGATTATTAGAAATTGCCCGAACCAGGAGAACACGAATGGACAAGGCCGCGGAAGAGTTTTCAATATTAACGCGGCGGAGGCACAGGAAGACCCGGAGTTTGTTACGGGTACATTTCTTATTGACAATAAATCTGCTTACGTTTTATTTGATTCGGGTGCGGATAGAAGCTATTGAGTAGAGATTTTTGTGCTAAATTAAGTTGTCCATTGACGCCGTTGGATAGTAAATTTTTACTCGAATTAGCAAACGGTTAATTAATTTCAGCAGATAATATATGCCGGAATCGAGAAATTAAACTGGGTAGCGAAATATTTAAGATTGATTTGATACCAGTAGAGTTAGGGAGTTTTGATGTAATAGTTGGCATGGACTGGCTGAAGAAGGTGAAAGCAGAGATCGTATGTTATAAAAATGCAATTCGCATTGTACGAGAAGAAGGAGAACCCTTAATGGTGTACGGAGAAAAGGGCAACATGAAGCTACATCTTATTAGTAATTTGAAGGCACAAAAACTAATAAGAAAAGGTTGCTATGCTGTTCTAGCACACGTCGAGAAAGTACAAACTGAAGAAAAGAGCATCAATGATGTTCCTGTCGCAAAAGAATTTCCCGATGTATTTTCGAAAGAATTACCGGGACTACCTCCACATCGATCTGTTGAATTTCAAATAGTTCTTGTACCAGGAGCTGCACCAATAGCTCGTGCTCCTTATAGACTCGCACCCAGCGAGATGAAAGAACTGCAAAGCCAACTGCAAGAACTATTAGAACGTGGTTTCATTCGACCAAGCACATCACCATGGGGAGCTCCTGTTTTGTTTGTCAAGAAGAAGGATGGTACATTTAGGTTGTGTATTGACTTCAGAGAGTTGAACAAAATTACCATCAAAAACCGTTATCCACTGCCGAGAATTGACGACTTATTTGATCAACTACAAGGCTCGTCGGTTTATTCGAAGATCGATTTATGTTCTGGATATCATCAAATGCGAGTAAAGGAGGATGATATTCCAAAAACTGCTTTTAGGACGCGTTATGGTCATTACGAGTTTATGGTTATGCCGTTTGGATTGACTAACGCACCAGCAGTGTTCATGGACTTTATGAACCGAGTGTGTGGGCCATATCTTGACAAGTTTGTCATTGTTTTCATCGATGACATACTTATTTACTCAAAGAATAATCAAGAGCACGAAGAACATTTGAGAAAAGTGCTAGAAGTATTGAGGAAAGAAAAACTGTACGCTAAGTTTTCAAAGTGTGCATTTTGGTTGGAAGAAGTTCAATTCCTCGGTCATATAGTGAACAAAGAAGGTATCCAGGTGGACCCGGCAAAGATCGAAACCGTTGAAAAGTGGGAAACCCCAAAAACTCCGAAGCATATACGTCAATTTTTAGGATTGGCTAGTTACTACAGAAGATTCATCCAAGATTTCTCCAAAATAGCAAAACCCTTGACTGCATTAACACATAAAGGGAAGAAATTTGAATGGAAGGATGAACAAGAGAAGGCGTTTCAATTATTGAAGAAAAAGCTAACTACGGCACCTATATTGTCATTGCCTGAAGGGAATGATGATTTTGTGATTTATTGTGACGCATCAAAGCAAGGTCTCGGTTGTGTATTAATGCAACGGACGAAGGTGATTGCTTATGCGTCTAGACAATTGAAGATTCACGAGCAAAATTATACGACGCATGATTTGGAATTAGGCGCGGTTGTTTTTGCATTAAATACTTGGAGGCACTACTTATATGGGGTCAAAAGTATTATATATACTGACCACAAAAGTCTTCAACACATATTTAATCAGAAACAACTGAATATGAGGCAGCGTAGGTGGATTGAATTGTTGAATGATTACGACTTTGAGATTCGTTACCACCCGGGGAAGGCAAATGTGGTAGCCGACGCCTTGAGCAGAAAGGACAGAGAACCCATTCGAGTAAAATCTATGAATATAATGATTCACACTAACCTTACTACTCAAATAAAGGAGGCGCAACAAGGAGTTTTAAAAGAGGGAAATTTAAAGGATGAAATACCCAAAGGATCGGAGAAGCATCTTAATATTCGGGAAGACGGAACCCGGTATAGGGCTGAAAGAATTTGGGTACCAAAATTTGGAGATATGAGAGAAATGGTACTTAGAGAAGCTCATAAAACCAGATACTCAATACATCCTGGAACGGGGAAGATGTATAAGGATCTTAAGAAACATTTTTGGTGGCCAGGTATGAAAGCCGATATTGCTAAATATGTAGGAGAATGTTTGACGTGTTCAAAGGTCAAAGCTGAACATCAGAAACCATCAGGTGTACTACAACAACCTGAAATCCCGGAATGGAAATGGGAAAACATTACCATGGATTTCATTACTAAATTGCCAAGGACTGCAAGTGGTTATGATACTATTTGGGTAATAGTTGATCGTCTCACCAAGTCAGCACACTTCCTGCCAATAAGAGAAGATGACAAGATGGAGAAGTTAGCACGACTGTATTTGAAGGAAGTCGTCTCCAGACATGGAATACCAATCTCTATTATCTCTGATAGGGATGGCAGATTTATTTCAAGATTCTGGCAGACATTACAGCAAGCATTGGGAACTCGTCTAGACATGAGTACTGCCTATCATCCACAAACTGATGGGCAGAGCGAAAGGACGATACAAACGCTTGAAGACAGGCTACGAGCTTGTGTTATTGATTTCGGAAACAGTTGGGATCGACATCTACCGTTAGCAGAATTTTTCTACAACAACAGCTACCATTCAAGCATTGAGATGGCGCCGTTTGAAGCACTTTATGGTAGAAAGTGTAGGTCTCCGATTTGTTGGAGTGAAGTGGGGGATAGACAGATTACGGGTCCGGAGATAATACAAGAAACTACCGAGAAAATCATCCAAATTCAACAAAGATTGAAAACCGCCCAGAGTCGACAAAAGAGCTACGCGGACAGTAAAAGAAAAGATATAGAGTTTGAAATTGGAGAAATGGTCATGCTTAAGGTTTCACCTTGGAAAGGCGTTGTTCGATTTGGTAAACGGGGGAAACTAAATCCAAGGTACATTGGACCATTCAAGATTATAGATCGTGTCGGACCAGTAGCTTACCAACTGGAGCTACCTCAACAACTCGCGGCTGTACATAACACTTTCCACGTCTCAAATTTGAAGAAATGTTTTGCTAAAGAAGATCTCACTATTCCGTTGGACGAAATCCAAATCAATGAAAAACTTCAATTCATTGAAGAACCCGTCGAAATAATGGATCGTGAGGTTAAGATACTTAAACTGTAACGACCCGGAAATTTCCAACCAAATTTAAACTTAACCTTTATATGTTTCCGACACGATAAGCAGAATTTGTAATGTTGAATCTTAAAAAGTTTGGAACTACATTCATGTAATCAATTACCCTTTGACCGTGTTCGACGATTCACGAACAATTATGTGTATATAGATATGTATATATAATATATAATATTAACTGAAAACATTAACAAAGTATTAGATATATGATACTTTACATGAACATATTTGTTTCGATATATTTATCGACAGAATTAAGAGATAATATCAAATGATTGAATTATCAGATACATTATGATATGATTACGGGCCTATGTTATGAGGTCCACTATGATTTAAGAAATCTATTCTTTTTGACAACTCATTACTTAACCAGTATGATAAAGATAACGATATTTATATTTTATTTTATTAAATATATATAACGATTTAAATTAATATTATATATTTTTATACGCGTATTATACGTACATAGTTTTATACTTTTACTATACTTTAACTTTACCTTTACTTTACTTTTACTTTACTTTAACTTTAATAATTCATACTTTAATAATTCACTTTAATAATTCATACTTTAATAATTCACTTTAATAATTCAAAAATCTATTATAAATAGAATTCAATAGGTTTCATTATTTCATAGAAACTTGAAAATATATTTCTCTAAACTCTCTCAATCGAATTACATATATATATATTTACTTAGTACTATTTCAAGATATTATTAGTATACATAAAATACTACGACGGAGTTATATTCAGACGATTTCAAAATAAGTTTTCAAATGGGATATAGCTAAGGAAATTATGGGTTATAGCTATGAAGGTTATGGGTATTGATCGAGGGTATTGCTCGTGAGGTCAACCTAACATTTATCATTTTCGTTGCGTCTACGTACTTTCCTGCAATATTGAATCACAATATTGATACGTTCGTGAATCCGAGACAAACCCTGCACTTGTTCAGTGCCGTCATATACATAATTGCTATAAAATACAGTATTGTGAGTTTCATTTGCTCCCTTTTTATATATATTTTTGGGCTGAGAATACATGCGCTGATTTATAAATGTTTTACGAAATAGGCACAAGTACTAAAACTAATTCTATGTGGGTTTAAACCAGAAATATACCCTTAGCTTGGTAACATTAAACTACTTGTCTATGTACAGTAGGCGCGAATCCTAAAGATAGATCTATTGGGCCTGACAAACCCCATCCTGACTATGGGATGCTTTAGTACTTCGAGGTTATTTTAAACACACCTGATCTGGTGTACTTCAGAGGGTAAAACATGAACGTTAAGGCTTGTTACCGGGTGCCTACAACTTATAGAATACTTTTATACACTTGCGAGTGTACGGATATTTATAGAAACTAAAATCTTGTGGTCTATTACTATTACGGAAATGATGGATTATGATAAACTAATGAACTCACCAACCTTTTGGTTGACACTTTAAAGCATGTTTATTCTCAGGTATTAAAGAAATCTTCCGCTGTGCATTAGCTCATTTTAAGGATATTACTTGGAGTCATTCATGGCATATTTTGAAAGACGTTGCATTTGAGTCATTGAGTTCATCAAGATTATTATTAAGCCAATTATAGTTGGATGTATTATGAAATGGTGTGCATGCCGTCAACTTTCTTTGTAAAGAAAGTTTGTCTTTTAAAAACGAATGCAATGTTTGTAAAATGTATCATATAGAGGTCAAATACCTCGCGATGTAATCAACTATTGTGAATCGTTTATAATGTATATGAACGGGTCCTTTCAGTTAGTATCAGAGCGGTGGTCTTAGCGAACCAGGTCTTGCATTAGTGTGTCTAACTGATAGTTGTTAAGATGCATTAGTGAGTCTGGACTTCGACCGTGTTTGCATGTCAAAATTTTTGCTTATCATTTTTAGTCAGAAATCATCTACTTACCATCCTTAGGAAATTACCTGCTTATCATTCTTAAGTCTAGACGCGTTTTCCTACATTTATTTCATAATAGTGTATAGACGAATTCTTATCTTAGCATATCTGTTACTGTGAACTTTGACTGACACCTTTCAAAGATTCCTCCGTAATTTATGGGATTTTGGTATTATATATACATATGTAAATTATGTATTGAAGAATACCAAATCTAAATTCTACAATCTATTTCATACCAAAAAAATTCTTTCCCTGACCATACAAGATAGATCCCTCAACCAGTTCGAGTTCCTCGGATTCCGACAGCTATGCCGATATGGATTTCCACATGAGCTCCGAAAGCAGCGTGACCGGAATGAATCAACCAATTAGCCATCATCTATTCTGGATGAATTGGGGATGGGTTCGTAATCTACTTAACCATTGGAGACAAGAAGAAGGCGATCCCTTTCATCCACCACATTGCCCTCTTGGCAATGAACCTGAAGCACTTACCGGCGAACCTGTCCGAAACACCATTTTCTCTCTCATTTCCAGAGTATCTCGTCATGATTGTATACTACACCAAATTCTAGATCTTATTTATCCGCTCGCCCGAACTGACAATTACCCCGGTGTAATAGAAGAAGTCAACGAGCTTCGCGCTCGGGTAGTAGCTTTGGAGAATATGGTGCAAAGATTACAAACACCAGCAGCAGCACCAACAGCATAACTAGTACCGTCATCAACAGTACCATTACCACCACCAACAACAACCGCATCGCAAACCTCAACTTCACAATCTGTCCCACGAGCATCGACATCATACGCCATGTAGATACCAAGGAATACCACAACGATGAAGTATTGATTCATAACTTCATTGGGGAAACATTCTACGGCGATTATGTAATTTCTAAAGTTTAGAAATTATCTATCCTCGCCTTAACTATAAATCAAATGAGTTTAATTTAATATTAACTCATTAAATCAATATTACATCTGAAGAAATATACACATATATATTTCCATAAAGACTGTAATAAAATTCTTTTGTACAAAATATTAATTGTGAATTTTTTTTAACGGGTAGGTAATACCCGAGAGATATATAAATTCACAATTATTATGTTACATTCTTCGAATCTGATTCAGCAAATCATCCATTATACTCCCTACTTTCACAACAATATACATTCTTTTATAAAAATCAAAACAACCATACTCATTCAAAATCTAATTACATATTCTGATTTTGAAATCTCATAATTCGATTCAAGATATAACCGAAATCGTCACTCTTAGATTCCTACATCTTTCAAAACTATACTTTGACTTTAAAACTGTCCTAGAACCTCATTTCTATTCATGGAACTCACAAAAATATTTATATCATTCAAAATCTTAGAACATCATATGTATATTAACAATTACAATATGTGTTCAAACACTTCGAAATTCCTAAAGACATGCGAGATGATGATCCAACCACATATTACCCACTGTCATGCATCTGAAAAGCTCTCGAAACCAAAGTTATAGTTTAACACGTATCCATGTCAGATCCTTTGATATTTATTACCAAATATAATTTTTCAATCTCTTTCCAAAATAGACAGTTTTGTCACAGCTCCAGCAAATCACCTTCATTTGTTTATACGAATAAACCTTATTATAACAATTACCCCTTCATCATTGTTACCGGGGAACCTTTCATATCTCGCCACATTAGCAGTAAACTTATCAACAACTTCATTAACCTTCGACTTAAGCCTCTCCGAAAAGCCACTATACTTATTCATTAAAACCCCATCATGTACTCACCTACATCCTGTAACAATAATTGTCACACCAACTACTGGGAATTAGCAATCAGTATTTTGAATTTCGCGACAATTTTACGTCAAAAGTTATACATATAACGTCTATCTCCTAGACTTACATACTTCAAATGTGAATTTTCTGAAAAACATCCCAAACCATGAACTAGTTCTCCGAAATTGTAAAAATGCTGATGAAGTAGCAAAAACTGTAAACGGCTTTAACCGTCAAAAGTTTGATGATAAAGAATAGTATGGTGGTAAAGTTGAGAAAAAGAGAAGGTTTGAAACTGGAAAACGGATTGAGCATACCATGAAGGATGCTGTGGACAAATCACAAAGACTAAACCTTCCTTCAAAGGATCCAAATGATTCAGTGTCTACTGAAATCGTTAGCAAACAACTTACTTCTTATTCTAAACCTTCACAGACAAATCTTCTTCATCATCCATATTATCGTATCTTTTATTATAATATCTTCGATATTCCTGAAGATATTTTCACAACTATTCTTATCTGAAATCTTTTATCTCTTCGCAATATCTGCGTTACAACATAAAAAGAAACTGTGTTTGTTTCTAAATTCTAAAAAAAAAATTTGAATTTAAAATAGAAATGTTTTTGAAGTAGTGTTGGGAACTGAAGCATGAATTAGTATAATATAATGACACTTGATCAACGTGATTATATTACAGTAAGTCATGCTGAGTTTCTAATGGAACGTGATGATTCACAGAACATACTGTTATCATGTACTGTTTACACGACTCTTACATTCTACCCAATTTCCAAACATATTAAGAACATATCATCTTGATAGCTCTATATTTTTGGATATTCTGGTAATTTGCCAAATCAAGATCGTGCCATTACGATTTTCTTCTTGGAATATTAACTATGTTCATCCAAAAATTCATATCTACGAAATCTGGACCATTATCCGCTTGACTTAAGGTCGGAAAGAGAAAACGAAAGCATGAAGCTCCGAAATATAATGGAGAATATAAAGCCCGACAACAACCCCGAAATTACAAACCTTGTATATCAATGCGTATAGCAATATAAAGACACGGGAGAATGAAAAACACAATAACCCCAAGGTAATGGTAGAAGAAAATAACTTCCTCCGGTGGTAGATGAAAAAGAAGAATGACATATATGAAAGTTAAGAGTATATCAAGAATCAATACTGGATGAAGCATATTAACGAATGCTTTAAAGTATGAATTGGGGAGAAAGACTAGAAGGTGTGAGATGTGGAAATAAAGAAACGAAGGGGGTGGAATTATAGTAAAATATCAGACAGAGAAATCGAGACAGATTATCGCATTTAATCAAAGAAGATCCTGATTTCCTTAATCGCCGAAGAACCAAATCTTATTGCAAAGATTTTCTTTAAATCCCATGAATTCCGAAAATCAATCATAACTACGTCATCGGTTAAAACGAATATACGTTTACTCATTTCACTCTCTTGCGATAGCTTCACTTATACTCTTCGCGTAATCAAATTATTTTATCTATATTACTCAATGATGATAAAACTCTATTTATCAACTCATATTCATCATGAAAACATTTTTATAGTTAGCCATGACGACCTCGATCAAATTTCAGGACGAAATTTCTTTAACGGGTAGGTACTGTAACGACCCGGAAATTTCCGACCAAATTTAAACTTAACCTTTATATGTTTCCGACACGATAAGCAGAATTTGTAATGTTGAATCTTAAAAAGTTTGGAACTACATTCATGTAATCAAATACCCTTTGACCGTGTTCGACGATTCACGAACAATTATGTGTATATAGATATGTATATATAATATATAATATTAACTGAAAACATTAACAAAGTATTAGATATATGATACTTTACATGAACATATTTGTTTCGATATATTTATCGACAGAATTAAGAGATAATATCAAATAATTGAATTATCAGATACATTATGATATGATTACGGGCCTATGTTATGAGGTCCACTGTGATTTAAGAAATCTATTCTTTTTGACAACTCATTACTTAACCAGTATGATAAAGATAACGATATTTATATTTTATTTTATTAAATATATATAACGATTTAAATTAATATTATATATTTTTATACGCGTATTATACGTACATAGTTTTATACTTTTACTATACTTTAACTTTACCTTTACTTTACTTTTACTTTACTTTAACTTTAATAATTCATACTTTAATAATTCACTTTAATAATTCATACTTTAATAATTCACTTTAATAATTCAAAAATCTATTATAAATAGAATTCAATAGGTTTCATTATTTCATAGAAACTTGAAAATATATTTCTCTAAACTCTCTCAATCGAATTACATATATATATATTTACTTAGTACTATTTCAAGATATTATTAGTATACATAAAATACTACGACGGAGTTATATTCAGACGATTTCAAAATAAGTTTTCAAATGGGATATAGCTAAGGAAATTATGGGTTATAGCTATGAAGGTTATGGGTATTGATCGAGGGTATTGCTCGTGAGGTCAACCTAACGTTTATCATTTTCGTTGCGTCTACGTACTTTCCTGCAATATTGAATCACAATATTGATACGTTCGTGAATCCGAGACAAACCCTGCACTTGTTCAGTGCCGTCATATACATAATTGCTACAAAATACAGTATTGTGAGTTTCATTTGCTCCCTTTTTATATATATTTTAAGGCTGAGAATACATGCGCTGATTTATAAATGTTTTACGAAATAGGCACAAGTACTAAAACTAATTCTATGTGGGTTTAAACCAGAAATATACCCTTAGCTTGGTAACATTAAACTACTTGTCTATGTACGGTAGGCGCGAATCCTAAAGATAGATCTATTGGGCCTGACAAACCCCATCCTGACTATGAGATGCTTTAGTACTTCGAGGTTATTTTAAACACACCTGATCTGGTGTACTTCAGAGGGTAAAACATGAACGTTAAGGCTTGTTACCGGGTGCCTACAACTTATAGAATACTTTTATACACTTGCGAGTGTACGGATATTTATAAAAACTGAAATCTTGTGGTCTATTACTATTACGGAAATGATGGATTATGATAAACTAATGAACTCACCAACCTTTTGGTTGACACTTTAAAGCATGTTTATTCTCAGGTATTAAAGAAATCTTCCGCTGTGCATTAGCTCATTTTAAGGATATTACTTGGAGTCATTCATGGCATATTTTGAAAGACGTTGCATTCGAGTCATTGAGTTCATCAAGATTATTATTAAGCCAATTATAGTTGGATGTATTATGAAATGGTGTGCATGCCGTCAACTTTCTTTGTAAAGAAAGTTTGTCTTTTAAAAACGAATGCAATGTTTGTAAAATGTATCATATAGAGGTTAAATACCTCGCGATGTAATCAACTATTGTGAATCGTTTATAATGTATATGAACGGGTCCTTTCATAAACAAAACAAGATACCGATTGTTAAGGTTCGATGGAATGCTCGTAGAGGACCCGAGTTCACCTGGGAGCGTGAAGATCAGATGAAGAAGAAATACCCGCATTTATTTCCAGAAGATACGTCAACACCTCCAACTGCTTAAAATTTCAGGACGAAATTTATTTAATGGGTAGGTACTGTAGTGACCCGAACTTTTCCATGTTTATATATATATTAAATGAAATTGTTATTTACATGATTAAGTGTTTTCAACATGTTAAGCAATCAAACTTGTTAAGACTTGATTAATTGAAATAGGTTTCATATAGACAATTGACCACCCAAGTTGACCGGTGATTCACGAACGTTAAAACTTGTAAAAACTATACGATGACATATATATAGTTATATATATAGTTAACATGATTTTATTATAAGTATGTATCTCATTAGGTATTTTAACAATGAGTTATATACATAAAAATGAGACTATTAATTTAAGAAACTCGAAAACGATATATATAACGATTATCGTTATAACAACGTCTTACTAGGTACATATGAATCATATTAAGATATTGATACACTTATTTAATTATGTTAAATGATAAGTAAATATATTATTAAGTGTATTAATAATGAAATACATATGTAAAAATAAGACTACTAACTTAATGATTTCGAAACGAGACATATATGTAACGATTATCGTTGTAACGACATTTAACTGTATATATATCATACTAAGATATATTATATATCATAATATCATGATAATATAACAATTTAACATCTCATTTGTTATAATAAATAATGGGTTAACAACATTCAACAAGATCGTTAACCTAAAGGTTTCAAAACAACATTTACATGTAACGACTAACGATGACTTAACGACTCAGTTAAAATGTATATACATGTAGTGTTTTAATATGTATTCATACACTTTTGAAAGACTTCAAGACACTTATCAAAATACTTCTACTTAACAAAAATGCTTACAATTACATCCTCGTTCAGTTTCATCAACAATTCTACTCGTATGCACCCGTATTCGTACTCGTACAATACACAGCTTTTAGATGTATGTACTATTGGTATATACACTCCAATGATCAGCTCTTAGCAGCCCATGTGAGTCACCTAACACATGTGGGAACCATCATTTGGAAACTAGCATAAAATAGCTCATAAAATTACAAAAATATGAGTAATCATTCATGACTTATTTACATGAAAACAAAATTACATATCCTTTATATCTAATCCATACACCAACGACCAAAAACACCTAAAAACACTTTAATTCTTCAATTTTCTTCATCTAATTGATCTCTCTCAAGTTCTATCTTCAAGTTCTAAGTGTTCTTCATAAATTCCAAAAGTTCTAGTTTCATAAAATCAAGAATACTTCCAAGATTGCAAGTTTACTTCCAAAGTTTCTAAATCCATTCCAAGTAATCATCCAAGATTAAGAAACCTTTGTTACTTACAGTAGGTTATCTTTCTAATACAAGGTAATAATCATATTTAAACTTTAATTCAATTTCTATAACTATAACAATCTTATTTCGAGTGGAAATCTTACTTGAAATTGTTTTCGTGTCATGATTCTGCTTCAAGAACTTTCAAGCCATCCAAGGATTCCTTGAAGCTAGATCCATTTTTATAATTTCCAGTAGGTTTATCCAAGGAACTTGAGGTAGTAATGATGTTCATAACATCATTCGATTCATACATATAAAGGTATCTTATTCGAAGGTTTAAACTTGTAATCACTAGAACATAGTTTAGTTAATTCTAAACTTGTTCGCAAATAAAAGTTAATCCTTCTAACTTGACTTTTAAAATAAACTAAACACATGTTCTATATCTATATGATATGCTAGCTTAATGATTTAAAACCTGGAAACACGAAAAACACCGTAAAACCGGATTTACGCCGTCGTAGTAACACCGCGGGCTGTTTTGGGTTAGTTAATTAAAAACTATGATAAACTTTGATTTAAAAGTTGTTATTCTGAGAAAATGATTTTTATTATGAACATGAAACTATATCCAAAAATTATGGTTAAACTCAAAGTGGAAGTATGTTTTCTAAAATGGTCATCTAGACGTCGTTCTTTCGACTGAAATGACTACCTTTACAAAAACGACTTGTAACTTATTTTTCCGACTATAAACCTATACTTTTTATGTTTAGATTCATAAAATAGAGTTCAATATGAAACCATAGCAATTTGATTCACTCAAAACGGATTTAAAATGAAGAAGTTATGGGTAAAACAAGATTGGATAATTTTTCTCATTTTAGCTACGTGAAAATTGGTAACAAATCTATTCCAACCATAACTTAATCAACTTGTATTGTATATTATGTAATCTTGAGATACCATAGACACGTATACAATGTTTCGACCTATCATGTCGACACATCTATATATATTTCGGAACAACCATAGACACTCTATATGTGAATGTTGGAGTTAGCTATACAGGGTTGAGGTTGATTCCAAAATATATATAGTTTGAGTTGTGATCAATACTGAGATACGTATACACTGGATCGTGGATTGATTCAAGATAATATTTATCGATTTATTTCTGTACATCTAACTGTGGACAACTAGTTGTAGGTTACTAACGAGGACAGCTGACTTAATAAACTTAAAACATCAAAATATATTAAAAGTGTTGTAAATATATTTTGAACATACTTTGATATATATGTATATATTGTTATAGGTTCGTGAATCAACCAGTGGCCAAGTCTTACTTCCCGACGAAGTAAAAATTTGTGAAAGTGAGTTATAGTCCCACTTTTAAAATCTAATATTTTTGGGATGAGAATACATGCAGATTTTATAAATGATTTACAAAATAGACACAAGTACGTGAAACTACATTCTATGGTTGAATTATCGAAATCGAATATGCCCCTTTTTATTAAGTCTGGTAATCTAAGAATTAGGGAACAGACACCCTAATTGACGCGAATCCTAAAGATAGATCTATTGGGCCTAACAAACCCCATCCAAAGTACCGGATGCTTTAGTACTTCGAAAGTTATATCATATCCGAAGGGTGTCCCGGAATGATGGGGATATTCTTATATATGCATCTTGTTAATGTCGGTTACCAGGTGTTCACCATATGAATGATTTTTATCTCTATGTATGGGATGTGTATTGAAATATGAAATCTTGTGGTCTATTGTTACGATTTGATATATATATATAGGTTAAACCTATAACTCACCAACATTTTTGTTGACATTTAAAGCATGTTTATTCTCAGGTGAATACTAAGAGCTTCCGCTGTTGCATACTAAAATAAGGACAAGATTTGGAGTCCATGTTTGTATGATATTGTGTAAAAACTGCATTCAAGAAATTGATTTCGATGTAACATATTTGTATTGTAAACCATTATGTAATGGTCGTGTGTAAACAGGATATTTTAGATTATCAATATTTGATAATCTACGTAAAGCTTTTTAAACCTTTATTTATGAAATAAAGATTATGGTTTTTTTTTAAAATGAATGCAGTCTTTGAAAAACGTCTCATATAGAGGTCAAAACCTCGCAACGAAATCAATTAATATGGAACGTTTTTAATCAATAAGAACGGGACATTTCAAATTATATATATTTTATGTAAATATAGCTGTTAAAAATATAGCGTTAAACCCAGCTAGCTCCCTGTGGAACGAACCGGACTTACTAAAAATTACACTACTCTACGATTATGTACACTGCCTATAAGTGTTGTAGCAAGGTTTAAGTATATCCCATCTATATAAATAAATAAAACTTGTGTAAATTGTATTGTATTTCGTAATAAAAATAATAGTATTTCGTACTACACCTCGCACACATCAGTAATAAAGTTTGTGATACCTCTGGAAAGAAGAAGAAGAATAAGAAAGTACAAGAAACTAAAGCCGTAAAAGTAAACCCGGTGAAGACAGTTTCACCAAAAATTTCACCAAGGTTGGGTGATCCGGGTGAATTTATTGTTCCTTGTCTACTTAGTGATTGTATCATGTATGATGCACTAGCAGATTTAGGTGCAAGTGTAAGTGTTATGCCTCTTTCATTATATAAGATATTAGGAGTAGGTGAGCTAAGTCCAACAAAAATGAGTGTTCGACTCTTTGATTAAACCATTAGGCATCCAGTTGGAATTGCTGACAACCTAACTATTCAAGTAGGTAATTTAACCTTTCTAGTCGAATTTGTTGTTATTGACATAGAAGAGGACTCAAACATTCCTCTATTTTTAGGTCGACCATTCTTAGCGTCCACCGGGGCGTTATTTGATGTAAGAGAGTGTAGAATGACACTTAGTAATGGTGAAAAATCGATCACCTTTATGATTCGAAAGTCTAAATCTCCACCAACCAAAACCGTTGAACCAATAAAGACGATTGGTAAGAACCATGTTGTTTTAGCAACTTCAACGGTAGTGCTTCGCAATAATAAAATGCATACGTGTGGGGAAGATGAAGTAACACCTAATGATGACTTGATAACAAAGAACCCTGTTGTTGATAAGAAATTAAATGACTCTGTTATTAACAGTTCAATGAAGAAACTTATTAAATAGATTCGCGATGCTAGAACCAAGGGGAACTTTAAGTTATGTAACCAGTTAGTATCCAATCTATCTCCTAAATAAAAGGCGAAACTAGTTGAATTTGTGGATATTACACAGGAATCCAACCAATGGCTTAAAGCAAAAGTCACAGATATGCAAGTTGATTATGGTCCAAAAGAAATCGACAATGAAGTTAATCACAATTTCGACACCACAGCAACTTAAGTATGGGGAGATTCAAATGTTCTAAAAAGAAAATGCTGTCTAGAGTTAGTTGTTCTGTTCTCGTGTAGTTCCGAGAATGGAATCCGGTTGGTCTTTTCCACTAGCAGACACTAAAGAACTAGTTTTCTCCCCTCATTCTGGATTTTTTTTGTTTTATAGGTTTAATATAAAATTAATATGCTTTTTAAATTTAAGTTTTGTGTAAAATTTAAGAAAACAAAATTTACTTTATTTCATTAAGTATAAAAAATGATTTCTAAAATTCGTCGTGAGTTAAACACTAGGTCGTAGAACCGAAATTACTTTACCCTATGCCAAAAATATTATATGAACGTGGGGTTATATATCAAACTTCAAAAATATGTATATATATGTTTGTATTTTATGTTATATACAAAACAGAGTAAAATAACATTTTCAAAAATTAGCAAACAGTTCAGAAAAGCAACATTTTTTGAAGAAAAACATGTGTGATAAAATAACAAAAGGAATGAATGATGAGGCTCGCCATCTATCATTCGACGAGTTTTGTAATTACAAACTGGGTATTTTTAATCACTTTTCTACACTAATCACCCTCATGAATTTATAATTATAGTCCGATTTCATGCAAATGAGGGCATTGCATGATCTCAAGTGTGGGTAAGGGTTATAAATTATCTCTGGTTTACACTTAGTTTAATTGCCAAATTTTGTGAAATTTTAAAAAAAATTCAATTAAATGAATTCAAAATCATGTTTATACATATTCATGAAGGATAAAACTAGGTGATAATACCGAAATTATTGTTACCTCAGAAAGGACATAAATTGAGAAACAACCCAAAACGCTTGAATTTATTTAAAATGGAATAGAAGAGAATAAAAAGGCAAAGAAAAAAATAAATAAAAGCTAAGTATGGGAAGAATTTACCAAGTTCTTTAAAACATATATCACATATATTTGTACAAGATTATTGCAGGTACTTTTGTTTTGGACGATACTAATCAGTTTTACCCAATTTACTGTAATATATTTGAAAGAAAGATGGATCTACACGATGAATCAATTTCATCATTAAAAGGAAGTAAAGTCTTCCAGAAAAAGACACGCGCTACTTGATTTAGGTCAGGAAGTTGTCGTCCAGACCAGCTCTAGGTTGACGAAAAATCCAGAAAAGTCATCTCCAAAATCAGCAGGAAATCCACGGACCTCAACATCAAACAGGGTCGCCAAGTGGTCAGACTTATCCTAACCATGAGAGGATCTTTCTTGTAAAATGGGGAGGGCGCCGTGCAAATTAGCTTGATAAGACTAATGAATCAGACCTCCAGAAAGGATAATCTCCTTAAAGATTAAAAATCAGTTTTTAAGACTGATATTACTCAATCCTTGAGATTGACCTTAAAGATTGAGAATTACAAACTCATGGAATTCGATGATATCTAAACTCGAGCTTGAACGAGAAAATATTTTGATCAAAATTAAAAAACCGATTTGTTTTTTGAAAACCTATTTTCAATGCGTTCATTACCATTGAACGTAAAATCCTAAGAATTCACCGGAATTCATTTGGTCGCCTGAACCAAATTGGGTGTCAACCGCAAGAACGGTGGTTGCATAGCATGGTCAAAGACAGGACCTTGTGCCAGACTAAAAAAATTATAGGGTGATCTTTCCTATTTCTCCTACAAAGGATAGTAATTACATCCGATACTTTGTGGACCATGAACACCTGCATGTCATTAGACATTGCCTTAACAGTTGCTTGTTCAACGCTTTCCTTTACAACCGGATGGTAGTTTACCAAAAGGTAATATACGGAGCAAGTAAACTGGACGTGTGTTTTCCTAATACAAGGTTAGCAAGTGGGTGACACAAAACCACAAGTTTTGAGCTAAAATTTTAAAATATGAAACCCACGAAACCCACAAAAATATTTTGCAAACACCGGTGAAGGGTTATTCCGGAAACCTTATCTAGGGTAAAAGCTAGAATGAATTTTTAAAAGATCAAATGTTTTCATAAAGATCTATTTTCTTAAAGGATCTAAATTTTTATAGTCATGTGGGACTGTAAACCACATCGTTACTATCATTGTATATACCGCCGTATCAAAATCACTTATGTATAAAGTGTGAGAATAAAAAAGTGATTCGAGTGAAGTGTAATTTAATTTCAAGTTCTGTATTGTTTGAGGACAAGCAACGTTCAAGTGTGGGGATATTTGATAGTGCTCTAAATGAACATATATTTAGGCGCAATATCCTTCCAATATGTAAAGCTTTTAGTTGCTATTGTTCTATTTTTATGTAATTTTCATTTAAATAAATAAGTGCGAAGACAAAAGAAGCAAATGAAGATTTGAAGACGCAAATGACCAAAAAGCTCAAATGTACAAGATACGATCCAAGTGATTCCATTTATTGATGAGAAATGTCTACAAATTACAAGAGTACAAGTTGCGGAACGCAAAGTACAAGATATCTACGCATACGAAAGGACGTTCGAAAATCCGGAACGGAGACATAAACCGAGCATCAACGCGCAAGTCAACGGTCCTAAAATTACGAGTCAACTATGCACAAGAATATAAATATATATATAATTAATATAAATTATATAAATTATATATATATTTAAATAAAACATCGGCAAACTAGAAAACAAAAACATGTGAGCTGATCCAGCTGGCCATGCGATCGCATGGCCAGGATGCCCATAACCCATGCGATCGCATGGCACCCAAAGTCAGGCCAGGTGCTATAAATTACAATGAATTCAGCGAGTTGTGTACACCTCAATTTTCTTTCTTCCTCTGTAAAGAATTATATATATTTATCTTTATAATTTAAAGTTTAAATTATGTTTAATAATAATTGGGTTAATGTAAGAAATGTTTTAAGGTTTTGTAAAGACGGAACTCTGTCTGTGTAACGCTACGTAATAAATAATCACTGTAAGCTATGTTCTTCCTTTTTAAATTAATGTCTCGTAACTAAGTTATTATTATGCTTATTTGAGCCGAAGTAATCGTGATGTTGGGCTAAATATTAAGACGGGGTTATTGGATTTTGTACCATAATTAGAGTTTGGACAAAAGACCGACACTTGTGAACATTGGACTATTAACTATTAAAAGGTAGGAGGTATTGTTTAAATGAATGACAACTGATAGTGCTCCAAATGAACATATATTTAGGCACAATATACTTCCAATATGTAAAGCTTTTAGTTGCAATTGTTCTATTTTTATGTAATATTCGTTTAAATAAATAAGTGCGAAGACAAAAGAAGAAAACGACGATTTAAAGACGCAAATGACCAAATAGCTCAAATGAACAAGATATAATTCAAGTGGTTCCATTTATTGATAAGAAACGTCTAAAAATGACAAAAGTACGAGCCGCGAAACGTAAAGTACAAGATATTAAATAGTACGCAAGGACGTTCAAAAATCCGGAACTGGGACCAGAGTCAACTCTCAACGCGCGACGCAACGGAGCTAAAATTACAAGTCAACTATGCACATGAATATAATGTAATATATAAATAATTCTTAAAAATTATATATATATTATATTATATAATAAAACGTCGGCTAATAAGAAAACAAAAATATGTGAGCTGTCCCAGGCGGCCATGCGATCGCATGGCCAGAAGGCACAAATTCCATGCGATCACATAGGCATCAGAACCTGGCCACATCTATAAATTGCAACGTTTTTTTAGCAAATTATGTACATATTTTTCTCTTCTCTTCATCTGTAACATAAATATATATATTTATAATTTTAATTTTAATTTAAGTTTAATAATAATTGGGTTATTGTAAGAAATGTTTTACGGGTTTTACGTCGGAACTCTGTCCGTGCAACGCTACGTGATTAATCATTGTAAGTTATGTTCAACCTTTTTAAATTAATATCTCGTAGCTAAGTTATTATTATGCTTATTTAAGCCGAAGTAATCGTGATGTTAGGGCTAGAATATTAAAGATTGGGTTATTAGATTTTGTACCATAATTAAGGTTTGAATAAAAGACCGACACTTGTGGACATTGGACTATGACTATTAATAGATAAGGGGTATTGTCTAATTGAGCGACAACTCATTGGAACCTGTCGAACCTATCTTCAAATTAGTTAATCTAATAATTATTAAAATAATTATGTATGTCCTATTTAGTGACGTTTATACGACATATTTTACGATCATTTAATTAATTTTTCGGGTTGGGTAATTGATTATTCATTCTGATCAAGTGGGTAAATTAATATTCATATCTCATTAAAATAGGGGTGGACTACATACAAGGATGATTGGTGTAATTGTTAATAAAGTATTAAAACCTTGGATTACGCGCAGTCGATAACCTGGTGTAATTATTAACAAAGTATTAAAACCTTGTTACAGTTCGAATCCCTAATTATTTGGAATATTTGACTTCGGGAATAAGGTTAATTTGACGAGCATTTTATAATTATGACCAATGGACTATTATGGACAAAAACCAAATAGGTATCAAATAATCCAGGACAAAGGACAATTAAACCGGGTAATAAATTAAAATCAACACGTCGAACATCATGATTACGAAAGTTTAAATAAGCATAATACTTTCATTTTATATTTCATCGTACCTTTATTTACTGTCATTTTAATTACTGTAATTTACTTTATCGCAATTTAAATTTTATCATTTATATTATCGTCATTTATCTTTACGCTTTATTTAAAATCGACAAACCGGTCATTAAATGGTAAAAACCCCCTTTTATAATAATATTACTATATATAATATAGTTTTAAAAATATAGCGTTAAACTTGGCTAGTTCCCTGTGGACGAACCGGACTTACTAAAAACTACACTACTTTACGATTAGGTTCACTGCCTATAGTGTTGTAGCAAGGTTTAGGTATATCCACTCTATAAATAAATAAATAACTTGTGTAAAATTGTATCTTATTTAATAGTATTTAGCAATAAAAATATAACTATTTCGTACACTACCCTGCACACAAGAAGTTTTTGGCGCCGCTGTCAGGGAACCGAAAGCGAAACGCTAAAAAAAAAAGATTTTTATCAAGTCTTAATTTACTTTTGTAAAAATACGTTTTAAATATCAAAAATATAAAAACAATAATATATATATATATATATATATATATATATATATATATATATATATATATATATATTACTATATTTTTTACGTTTTTTAATTAAAAAGTTTGTATTTTTTTTTTAGTTACAAAAACTAATAGGTAGTTTTTAAAATATAAGTTTTTATTTATATAAATATTTTATATAAAATAAAAACAGAAAAAAAAGAAAAAAAAGTAAAATAAAATAAAAATTACGTTGAACCTGTCAATTTTAAACCTGCATGTGAACTGAACCTGATCCTCATGCGATCGCATGAAGGTTCAGTTATAAATCCATGCGACCGCATGGCCATGTCTGACAGGTCTGAACCTGAGCTGGTTCGGATAGGGTTTGTGTTTAATTAATATTATTATTATTAATTAATTAGATTTAGGGTTAATTAAAATAATAATTAGTTTAATTTAGTTTTATTTTTAGTTTTAGTTAGTTTTATTAAGTTTATTTAAATATATAAAACTAATACTTTTATATAAATAATATAAAAATAATATTTTTATAAAAAATTGTATTTTTATAACTTTAAGCTTATTTTTACATTTTGTATCTTTTTAATCGTTAATTCGTAATATTTATATTTTTCGCTCGTATTTAGTTTTAAGTCATAGTTTTTGCCATAGTTATTTTTATTTAAAATCCCTTAAGTGCTTTTCTTTAGACTAAGATTTAGGTGCTTTAGAATTTTACGACGCCATTTTATAAATTTTAATACCTTTTTAAGTTATAGAGGTTTTGGATATAGAATTCCTTTTAAGCTTTAATACCTTTAGACGCAAGTTTTAATATTTAGTTTTTAGACTTTTAAGTTTCGACGCTCTACTTTCTTATTTTTGTTTTTCGACTTTTTATGTTTCGACGTTTTACGACGCGCTCTTTTTCTTTCTTATTTCTCGATGCTCTAGTTTTTAGGACATAGAATTTTCTATTTCTTCTCTAAAATTTCAAAATGAAAAATTATTTTAAGTGGTTAAATTGATAGACATTCAAAATTTTCTGGTTCGTAGTAATAGTTGGATTTGTTAGTGGCGAGTTGTGGGCTTCCGATTTAAAGGGTCCTGGCTACCTGCTGCATCTATTGGCTATTCGAAACGTGGGCAAAAGCAGAAAAGTCTATTAATTTGATAACTTATATAATTTTTATCTTTTATAACTAATAGGATATTCAGTGAATGCACCGAGCAAAACGTTCACCACCTTTTATACGTTCACCACCTGTAACTCGATCAAGACATATAGCCAATATTGTCGCCGTTGATTTTTCTTTAGAATCGTCATCAAGTCGACCAAGTACTCCAATTCAAATTTCCGATAATCCATTTTTTGAACCCGACCTCACAATTGAGAATCCGGAGGATATTCAGGGACAATTCAGAGATCCTAAACCACTAATCTTTCCTCCGGAACCACAAATCATTCAAACGGAGATTGTTGAGGAACAACCCATTAAATCAGAATCCTTTAGTGATTCAGATTCAACAAATTCAATCATGGAAAATCTGGAACCTCTAAGTATGGAAGACCGAATGAGAGCTAAACGCACTGGCTAAGGTCACGCAATTACTCAACCTGACATTAATGCGCCAGATTATGAAATTAAAGGACAAATCCAACACATGGTAACTAATCAATGCCAATTTAGTGGTGCGCCGAAGGAAGATCCAAACGAACATCTTCGTACCTTTAATATGATCTGTACTTTATTTAAAATCAGAGAAGTTGAGGATGAACAGATGTATCTCATGTTATTTCCTTGGACTTTAAAGGGAGAAGCCAAAGATTGGTTAGAATCGTTACCTGAAGGGGCGATTGATACATGGGATGTGTTAGTTGAGAAATTTCTTAAAAGATTCTTTCCGGCATCTAAAGCCGTGAGACTTCAAGGAGAAATTGTTACGTTCACGCAAAAGCCAAATGAATCTCTATATGAGGCATGGAAAAGATTTGGAAAGTTGTTGAGAGGATGTTCCCAACATGGTTTAGACACTTATCAAATAGTACAAATATTCTACCAAGCTATCGACATTGCTACACGAAAAGACATCGACATAGCAGCTGGTGGTTCCATTATGAAGAAAACTACAACTAAAGCTTACAAAATCATTGATAACGCAGCCTCCCACTCGCATGAGTGGCACTAAGAAAAAGATATCTTTTGTTCATCTAAAGCGGCTAGAGCCGATTCTAGCCATGACTCTGATTTCGTTTCCGCAAAAATAGATGCTTTCGAGAGACGAATGGAAAAGTTGACTAAAGATATTCACGTAATACGAATCAGTTGTATGTAATGCGGTGGACCACACTTAACGAAAGATTGTAACATTGAACAAATGATGGAACAACGTGAGAATGTTTCCTACATGAACCAAAGGCCAGGAAATAATTATCAAAATAATTATCAACCGCCAAGGCCGAACTTTAATCGAAATCAAAACATTCTTTACAATTCAAATGGACCCAACAATAACTCCTACAACCAACAAGGTCCGAATAACCAACCAACTCAAAACAACACTTTCAATCAACACAGACCTAGCTTGTATAAACCACCACAACAAATCGAAGAGAAAAAGCCAAATTTAGAAGAAATGATGGCAAAGCTAATGGAATCTCAAACACAATTTATTACATCTCAAACCCAAACAAATGAGAGGTTTGATCAGTCATTAAGAACTCAACAAGCTTCCATTCTGAATCTAGAAAAACACGTAGGTACTCTTGCTAGCATGATGAGTGAGAGGGAACAAGGAAAGCTACCGAGTAATACTGAAGTAAATCCTCGGAATGAGAATGTTAATATGGTGTCAACAAATTCTGAAAAAGCAGCTCCAGAAGATGGAAAGGTTTTTGATGTGAGTAACAATGAAGAAGTTACAACACCACCACCACCCGAGTATGTAAAGCCAGTGGTGGCACCATACAGACCACCCATCCTGTTTCCAAGAAATGGAGTTGAGTATGAGCAAGTAATAGGTAATAAAGTTTGTGATACCTTTGGAAAGAAGAAGAAGAATAAGAAAGCACAAGAAACAAAAACCGTAAAAATAAACCCGGTAAAGACAGTTCCACCAAAACTTACACCCAGGGTGGGTGATCCGGGTGAATTTATTGTTCATTGTCTACTTAGTGATTGTGTCATGTATGATGCACTAGCAGATTTAGGTGCGAGTGTGAGTGTTATGCCTCTTTCATTATATAAGAGATTAGGAGTAGGTGAGTTAATTCCAACGAAAATGAGTGTTAGACTCTTTGATCAAACCATTAGGCATCCAGTTGGAATTGCTGACAATCTACCCGTTCAAGTAGGTAATTTAACCTTTTTAGTCAAATTTATTGTCATTGACATAGAAGAGGACTCAAACATTCCTCTAATTTTAGGTCGACCATTCTTAGCGTCCACCGGGGCGTTATTTGATGTAAGAAAAGGTAGAATGACACTTAGTAATGATGAAAAATCGATCACCTTTGTGAGTCGAAAGTCTAAATCTCCACCAACCAAAACCGTTGAATCAACAAAAACGATTGTTAAGAACCATGTTGTTTTACCAACTCCAACGGTAGTGCTTAGCAATAATAAAACGCCTAAGTGTGGGGAAAATGAAGTAACACCTAATGATGACTTGATAACAAAGAACCCCGTTGTTGATACGAAAGTAAATGACTCCATTATTAACAGTTCAATGAAGAAACTTATTAAACGGATTCGCGATGCTAGAACCAAGGGGAACTTTAAGTTATGTAACCGGTTAGTATCCAATCTATCGCCTAAAGAAAAGGCAAAACTAGTTGAATTTGTGGATATTACACAGGAATCCGACCAATGGCTTAAAGCAAAAGTCACAGATATGCAAGTTGATTATGGTCCAAGAGAAATTGACGATGACGTTTACCACAATTTTGACACCACAGCTACCTAAGTGTGGGGAGATTCAAATGTTCTAAGAAATAATGTTGTCTAGGGTTAATTGTTCTGTTCTCGTGTAGTTTCGAGAATGGAATTCGATTGGTCTTTTCCACTAGCAGACACTAAAGAACTAGTTTTCTTCCACCGTTCTGAATTTTTGTTTTGTAGGTTTTGTATGAAATTAATATGCATTTTTAAATTTAAGTTTTGTGTAAATTTAAAAACAAAAATTACTTTATTTCATTAAGTTAAAAAAAGTGATTTCTAAAATTCATCGTAAGTTGAAGACTAGGTCATGGAACCGAAATTACTTTACCCAAGGATGGGGCGAAAATTTTTGTTATCATTATCTTTAATTTTATTGATCTAAAGTATACCAAAAAAAATTAAAAAACAAAAAAATCTTTACTTTTAAAACAATCGCTTTAAAAATGACAAATTTTAAATTTTGTCGAGGGACGGACTAGGGAAACATACCGAAACTACCTAAAGTAAAAGTAAACAAAATTTTAAAAAATTATTCATTTAAATTTTTTAATAAATAAAGGTTTTTATAAAAAATATATATATTTATATAATATATATATGTTTGTAGTTTATCTTATGTACAAAACAGGGTAAAACAGCGCATTTTCAAATACTGACATTAAGTTCAGCAAAAGCTACTAATTTTGACGACAAGATGCAAAATATCAAATGTGATATAAAATAATATGTTTGCAAACTGAGTATTTTTATTCACTTTTCTACACTAATCACCCTCATGAATTTATAATTATAGTCTGATTTCATGCAAATGAGGGCATTGCATGATCTCAAGTGTGGGAAAGGGTTATAAATTCTCTCGAGTTTACACTTAGTTTAATTGTCAAATTTTGTGAAAATTTGAAAAATTTTCAATAAAATGAATTCAAAATCATGTTTATACATATTTATGAATGATAAAACTAGGTTTTATTACCAAAATTATTGTTATCTCGGAGAGAACATAAATGGAGAAACAACCCAAAACGTTAGAATTCATTTAAAATGGAATAGAGGAGAATAAAAAGGCAAAGAAAATAAAAATAAATAAAAGCTAAGTGTAGGAAGAATTTACCAAGTTATTTTATACACATATCACATATGTTTGTACAAGATTATTACAGGTACTTTTGTTTTGGACGATTTTAATCAGTTTTACTCGATTTACTGTAATATATTTGAAAGAAAGATGGATCTACACGATGAATCAATTCCATCATTAAAAGGAAGTAAAGTCTTCCGAAAAAGACACACGCTTATTGATTTAGGTCAGAAAGTTGTCGTCTAGACCAGTTGTAGATTCTACGAAAAACCTTGAAAAGTTTTCTCGAAAATCAGCTGGAAATCCACGGACCTCAACATCAAACAGGGTCGCCAACTGGTCAGACTTATCCTAACCATGAGAGGATCTGTCTTGTAAAATGGTGAGGGCGCCGTGCAAATTAGCTTGATAAGACTAATGAATCAGACCCTCAGAAAGGATAATCTCCTTAAAGATTAAAAATCAGCTTTTAAAGCCTGATATTACTCAATCCTTGAGATTGACCTTAAAGATTGGGAATTACAAACTCATGGAATTCGATGATATCTAAACTCGAGCTTGAACGAGAAAATATTTTGATCAAATTAAAACCGATTTGTTTTTTGAAAGCCTATTTTCAATGCGTTCATTACCATTGAACGTAAAATCCTAAGAATTCACCAAAATTCATTAGGTCACCTGAACCAAATCGGGTGTCAACCGTAAGAACGGTGGTTGCATAGCATGGTCGAAGATAGGACCTTGTGCCAGACCGAAAAACTATAGGGTGATCTTTACAATTGCTTCTACAAAGGATAGTAATTGCATCCGACATGATATAGACCATAATCAAAAGCATGTCACGGGACATTGCCTTAATAGTTACTTGTTCAACGCTTTCCTTTACAATCGGACGGTAGTTTACCGAAAGGTAATATACGGAGCAAGTATATTGGACGTGTTGCTTTCCTAATACAAGGTTAGCAAGTGGGTGACACAAAACCATAAGTTTTGAGCTAAAATTTTTAAATCTGAAACCCACCAAACCCATAAAAACAATTTGCAAAGAACAAACACTTCGCCTAATTCTTTTGAATCCCGGCCCGCTTTTTCCCCACTAACTAATTACGTTACGACCACTGAACAAACTTGGTTGACGAACATAGTTTATGCGCCGCTCCGCGTTCTCCAAGTGGTTGATCTTAGCTTAGCGTGCTAGCCGCTGCTTCATTTCGTATAGTGATAACGCTTTCTCTTTCTTAGCGCTTCGCCCCCACACCGGTGAAGGGTTATTCGGGAAAAATTATCTAGGGTAAAAGCTAGAATAAATTTTCAAAAGATCAAATGTTTTCATAAAGATCCAATTTCCTTAAAGGATCTAAATTTTTATAGTCACGTGGGACTGTAAACCACATCGTTACTATCATTGTGTATACCGCTGTATCAAAATCACTGATGTATAAAGTGTGAGAATAAAAAAGTGATTCGAGTGAAGTGTGATTTTATTTTAAGTTCTGTATTACTTGAGGACAAGAAACGCTCAAGTGTGGGGATATTTGATAGTGCTCCAAATGAACATATATTTAGGCACAATATCCTTCCAATATGTACAGCTTTTAGTTGCAATTGTTCTATTTTTATGTAATATTCGTTTAAATAAATAAGTGTGAAGACAAAAGAAGAAAACGACGATTTAAAGATGCAAATGACCAAAAAGCTCAAATAAACAAGATATAATTCAAGTGGTTCCATTTATTGATAAGAAACGTGTAAAAATGACAAGAGTACGAGCCGTGAAACGCAAAGTACAAGATATTAAATAGTACACAAGGAGGTTCGAAAATCCGGAACTGGGACCAGAGTCAACTCTCAAAGCCGCGAAAATGCACATGAATATAATATAATATATAAATAATTCTTAAAAATTATATATATATTATATTATATAATAAAATGTCGGCAAATAAGAAAACAAAAAATATGTGAGCTGTCCCAGGCGGCCATGCGATTGCATGGCCAGAAGGCACAAAATCCATGCGATCGCATGGGCATCAGAATCTGGCCACATCTATAAATTGCAACGTTTTTCAGCGAATTATGTACATATTTTTCTCTTCTCTTCATCTGTAACATAAATATGTATATTTATAATTTTAATTTAAGTTTAATAATAATTGGGTTATTGTAAGAAATGTGTTACGAGTTTTAAGTCAGAACTCTGTCCGTGCAACGCTACGCGATTAATCATTATAAGTTATGTTCAACCTTTTCAAATTAATGTCTCGTAGCTAAGTTATTATTATGCTTATTTAAGCCGAAGTAATCGTGATGTTAGGGCAAAAATATTAAAGATTGGGTTATTAGATTTTTTACCATAATTAAGGTTTGGACAAAAGACCGACACTTGTGGACATTGGACTATGACTATTAATAGATAAGGGGTATTGTCTAATTGAGCGACAACTCATTGGAACCTGTCGAACCTATCTTGAAATTAGTTAATCTAATAATTATTAAAATGATTATGTATGTCCTATTTAGTGACGTTTATCCGACATCTTTTACGATCATTTAATTAATTTTTCGGGTTGGGTAATTGATTATTCATTCTGATCAAGTGGGTAAATTAATATTCATATCTCATTAAAATAGGGGTGGACTACATACAAGGATGATTGGTGTAATTGTTAATAAAGTATTAAAACCTTGGATTACGCGCAGTCGATAACCTGGTGTAATTATTAACAAAGTATTAAAACCTTGTTACAGTTCGAATCCCTAATTATTTGGAATATTTGACTTCGGGAATAAGGTTAATTTGACGAGCATTTTATAATTATGACCAATGGACTATTATGGACAAAAACCAAATAGGTATCAAATAATCCAGGACAAAGGACAATTAAACCGGGTAATAAATTAAAATCAACACGTCGAACATCATGATTACGAAAGTTTAAATAAGCATAATACTTTCATTTTATATTTCATCGTACCTTTATTTACTGTCATTTTAATTACTGTAATTTACTTTATCGCAATTTAAATTTTATCATTTATATTATCGTCATTTATCTTTACGCTTTATTTAAAATCGACAAACCGGTCATTAAATGGTAAAAACCCCCTTTTATAATAATATTACTATATATAATATAGTTTTAAAAATATAGCGTTAAACTTGGCTAGTTCCCTGTGGACGAACCGGACTTACTAAAAACTACACTACTTTACGATTAGGTTCACTGCCTATAGTGTTGTAGCAAGGTTTAGGTATATCCACTCTATAAATAAATAAATAACTTATGTAAAATTGTATCGTATTTAATAGTATTTAGCAATAAAAATATAACTATTTCGTACACTACCCTGCACACATCAACAACTCTTTGGAACCTGTCGAACCTATCTCAAATTAGTTAATCTAATAATTATTAAATTGATTACGAATGTCCTATTTAGTGACGTTTATACGACATCGTTTACAATCATTTAATTAATCAATTGGATTGGGTAATTGATTATTCATTATGGCCAAGTGAATAAATTAATGTATCATGGACTTATTAAAACAGGGGTGGATTACATACAAGGGTAATTGGTGTAATTGTTAACAAAGTATTAAAACCTTGGATTATACGCAGTCGATTTCCTGGTGTAATTATTAACAAAGTATTAAAACCTTGTTACAGTTCGAGTCCCTAATTAGTTGGAATATTTGACTTCGGGAATAAGGTTAATTTGACGAACATTTTATAATTATGACCGATGGACTATTATGGACAAAAACCAGATAGGTATCAAATAAACCAGGACAAAGGACAATTAACCCGGGTAACAATTAATTAAAATTAAAACGTCAAACATCATGATTTCGGAAGTTTAAATAAGCAATAATACTTTTATTTCATATTTCATCGTACCTTTATTTACTTTCATTTTAGTTACTGCAATTTACTTTATCGGAATTTAAATTCTGTCATTTATATTATCGTCATTTATCTTTACACTTTATTTAAAATCGACAAACCGGTCACTAAACGGTAAAACCCCCTTTTATAATATATATATATATATATATATATATATATATATATATATATATATATATATATATATATATATATATATATATATACAAATATAGTTTTTAAAAATATAGCGTTAAACTTAGCTGTATCCCTGTGGAATGAACCGAACTTACTAAAAACTATACTACTCTACGATTAGGTACACTGCCTATAAGTGTTGTAGCAAGGTTTAGATATATCCCATTCTATATAAATAAATAAAACTTGTATCATATTTCGCTGTATTTCATATTAAAAATAATTCTATTTCGTATACATTTTGTACCCCTCCTCTTTAACATCATATATATATATATATATATATATATATATATATATATAAAACTTGAAAATATGATAAATAAGTACCTCATTAAGTATATTAACAAATGATTATATACATATTTTGAGACTACTAACTTAAGGGTTTTGAAACATTACTTATATGTAACATTTAACGACGTAATAACCAAGTCAAAATGTATTTATATGCATTATATTATGAGTATTAATACGTACCTAAAAGACTTTAAATACATTCATTAACATACTTATACTCAACAAAGATAGCTATACTCGTATTCGCATTCGATTTCCTCATGAATTCTACTTTATACCCATCTAATACACAACTTCTATACGTATTTACTATTGGTATATACCAATAGAAATCTGCAATTATTTGTGTAACATGTCATCCATGACATAATCAATTTAACATGTCATCATGACATAATCAATTTAACTTATCTTAGATATTTTCACTAAAAACCAAATTTTAAAGCTTATAAATAAGCACCATTTTTAACTCATTTTTACACATTAATTTTCCAAATTTTCTTTCAAGTATTCAATCTCTCTCAAGTTCTATATTCTAGTTCTACATGTTCTTCATCATGTTCCTAAGATTCTAGCTTCAAAACTAAACTATAATCACCATAACAATAATTAAACGAGAAGACTTCAAGAAGACTTTTCATTTCAAGTTTATATTTCCAAGCTATCAAGGATACCTTCAAGCTCAAGATTATTTCTTATCTTTTCCAGTAACTTTACTTTCTAAACTTGAGGTGATATCCTTGTTCATAATCTCGTTCAATTCATATCTATATAGCTATCTTATTTGGAGTATATAACTTATAACAACTAGACCATAGTTTACTTAATTCTAAACTTGTTTGCAAACATAATTAATCCTTCTAACTTGACTCTTAAAACACTTATACATATGTATTATGATAGTATTATATGCTAACATAAGGATATATAACTTGCATATATGAAGAACACCTTAAAACTGAACATGCGCCGTCGTAGAGAAATCGGGGACTGCTTTGGGTTGGATATTTAAAACCTATCTTAAACTTTGAATTGGAAGTTCATATTCTGAAAAAATATTATTTCATATGAACATGATAACACATCCAAAAATCATGGTTAAACTCAAAGTGGAAGTATGTTTATCAAAATGGTCATCAAGATGTCGTTCTTGCGACGAATATGACCACCTTCTTTTAAATTGATATGTGACCTGTAACCCCGACTTAAAACCTATACTTTTACAGTTTAGTTTTTGAAAATTGAGTTCATTACAAAACCATAGCAATTCGATTCACTCAAATCCGATTTGTAACGAAGAAATTATGGGCAAAACAATATTGGTTAGAAATGGCTAGTTTTAGCTACGGTTTTGATTTGATAAAATCTATACTAACCATATCCTAGCTAAATTATCCTATATCCTACATGTATTTATACATTTCATGACTATTTCTTTGTAATATACTAGTCTTGGTTAATTCCGAGACAATATAATATAATCTTGATTAGTTAAGACAACACGTCTATAATACGTTGAATAAATCATAAGACACCATGTATACAATACGTCTTGATTAATTCTAAAGACAACACGTGTAAAATAGGTCGTGATTGAGTCTTAAACAATACGTATACAAAATGTTTGGATTAATTCTAAGATTATATATATTGGACTATTGGACGATTATGGGACTAATAGCATTGGACTACTAACTTGACAACTTAAATAATCACATGTGATTGAAAATATTATATGAATATAATTGTATTATATTTTGATATATTTGATATATATAATTGTTATTGGTTCGTGAATCCGGAGACTACCGTTCACTTTTCACTACGCTGTGATTATATAATTACCAACTTTGTATCGTGAGTTTATAGATCCCTTTTTAAATGCTTTAAATATTTTTGAGCTGAGAATACATGCACTTTATTTGTATGCAATGGACACAAGTACATATTTAATTCTACACTGAGTTTAAACCGAAAATCCCTTTGCTTTGGTAACTAGTAGCTGCCAGTACATAGGATGTGGACTGGTGGGCGCGAATAATTGTATATGGATCCATAGGGCTTGACATCCCCGTCCGAGCTAGTAGCGCTAGCCTTAAACGGACGTATGTTATTTGAGTTCACGACACGTTGGTTTGCGTGTATTAAAACAACAGGGGTAATTATTATTATAGTGTTAAGTTTAGTTACCAGGGTGCTCTGTTACGTAGAATCTATTGACAAACTTTTGATAAAATATTGTGGTCCATCTTTATATACTTATGACTAGAGCAATTAAACCTATAACTCACCAACATTCATGTTGACCTTTTTAGTATAATTTATGCTCAGGTCCTTAGACTGCTTCCGCTATGATGTGCTTGTTTCCTGCATGGAGTCTCTCATGCTTTGTTTAAATTTTATTGCATTCGAAACAAAACTATGATGTGTAATAAATAATTTGGTTGTGATGTCAACATGTATTATTAAAACTTATGTATTTTGGGGATTTAATTATACTTAAGTAATCACCCACATGTTTATAACTTTTTATGTTTAGAAAGTCACCTATTTTAATGAATGCAATATTTTTATTAAAACGTATCATGTTGAGGTCAAAACCTCACTATGAAATCAATGATTAACGTACCGCGTTAATAGCGATTTTGACGGGTCGTTACAGTTGGTGTCATAGCTTGAGGCCATAGGGAACCAGAATTTGCATTAGTGTATCTAACGGATAATTTCTAAGATGCATTAGTAAGTCTGGACTATGACCATATTTGTTGTTGATATATTTTGCTTATTAATTCCTGTCGGAAACTGTATGTTTAACATGTAAATTATATTTAAACATATAAGATGTCTCAAATATTTGATGCTGAGTTTGAGGAACTAGTCGAGAAATGTGTGAATGAAAGAATTGCTGCAGCCGAGGCAGCAAAAGCAGCAGCCGAATCAGCAGCAGTGAATACAAACCCACAAAACGGATGCTCATACAAAACCTTTCAAGCGTGCAAACCACAAACGTTTAGTGGAACCGAGGGACCAATCGGTCTAATCCAATGGTTTGAAAAAATGGAGTCTGTTTTCAAAATCAGTAATTGTGCGGACTGTGATGACCCGGGAATTTCCGACCAAATTTAAACTTTAATCTTTATATGTTTCCGACACGATAAGCAAAAATCCGTAATGTTGAGTCTCGAAAGTTTTGAAATCTCTATTCATGTAATCAATTACCCTTTGACTATGCTCAACGATTCACGAACCTCTAATTGTAAACAGAAATATATGTATAAATAATCATATATGTAAACAATTATATATAATAAAACTAAACATATTAATGTACTAGTATGTGATTTAGTTATTATGAAAGATAAATTAAAATGACTAAAACTTATTATTTTGAATAAAGAGAGTAGATTGAATATACATAATTTATCAATATCAACAAAGTAATTAAATGTTATACTCAGATATTATTTGTTTCAATATATATAATTAATATAATTATCTACTTAATACTTAAAACCTAATTGTATATATAGTAGTATACATATAAATGAATTTTGTTCATAATTGGCAATTGTATGAATATAATAATATATTAAAATGTATAAATAATAAATACTCAAAATATGTTATTTCAAGTTTAAAGTATAGTTGTACTAGTAATATTATTATTACATTAAATAATAATATCAATATTAGTATTAGTAATAAATATATATCATATAGATATGAAATTAGTATATAAATTGTTATATTATTATTATTGCATTATTGATATACATTTATGGTTGATATCATTAGTAATATTATAATTCCTATTATATCATTATAAATTTGTATTATTATTATTATCATTATTAAGAGTATTATTATTATAGATATATTTATTAATAATAGTAATTATAATCTATAAAAGAAAAATAATTAATAATAATAATAAATAAATATATAAATATAATAGATATACATACATAGAGATAAATATATACAAATATATATATCATATATGTACGCAGCTATACAGATATAATTATAGGAAATCAGTAATAATTTTATTTAGATTATTATTATTAATTTAATTATAATTATTAATTATTAATAATTAATATATATACTGTAGTGACCCGAACTTTTCCATGTTTATATATATTAATTGAGATTGATATTTACATGATTAAACGTTTCCAACATGTTAAGCAATCAAACTTGTTAAGACTTGATTAATTGAAATAGGTTTCATATAGACAATTGACTACCCAAGTTGACCGGTGATTCACGAACGTTAAAACTTGTAAAAACTATATGATGACATATATATGGTTATATATATAGTTAACATGATATTATGATAAGTAAACATATCATTAAGTATATTAACAATGAACTACATATGTAAAAACAAGACTACTAACTTAATGATTTTTAAACGAGACATATATGTAACGATTATCGTTGTAACGACATTTAAATGTATATATATCATATTAAGATATATTAATATATCATAATATCATGATAATATAATAATTTAACATCTCATTAGATATAATAAACAATGGGTTAACAACATTAATTGAGATCGTTAACTTAAAGGTTTCAAAACAACACTTACATGTAACGACTAACGATGACTTAACGACTCCGTTAAAATGTATATACATGTAGTGTATTTAGATGTATTAAAATACTTTTAGAAGACTTCAAGACATATATCGAAACACTCATACTTAACGAAAATGGTTACAGTTACTTTCCCATTCTTTTCTTTCATCAAGAATTCTAGTCGTATTCTTACCCGTATTATACACAGCTTCAAAACGTACTTACTATGGGTATATACCAATAGGAACTAGCATGGGATTCCACTCTTGATTATGTCATGTATGACTAATCAATTTTAACTTCTACCATGAGCTAGACAACTAACTAGAACTCCTTTTAACCCCACTCACCACTCACCAATTAACACTCATCATTCACTCCATTTCACTTCCAAATCTCTTTCTAATTCTCTCTCAACACACCCACACTATTATGAACGTATTTTTCCAGTAGTTAATCATCATCTTCATCAAAAATCACTTCAAGAATCAAGCTATAATCATCATAGGAAGAACACTTCAAGAATACTTCAAAAATCCCTTCAAGTTTACTAATTTACTTCCAAGCTTTCTAATCCATTCCAAGTAATCATCTAAGATCAAGAAACCTTTGTTATATACAGTAGGTTATCTTTCTTATTCAAGGTAATATTCATATTCAAACTTTGATTCAATTTCTATAACTATAAACTATCTTAATTCGAGCAAAAATCTTACTTGAACTTGTTTTTGTGTCATGATCCTACTTCAAGAACTTTCAAGCCATCCAAGATCCTTTGAAGATAGATCATTTCTTGTCACTTCCAGTAGGTTTACCTACTAAACTTGAGGTAGTAATGATGTTCATAACATCATTCGATTCATATATATAAAACTATCTTATTCGAAGGTTTAAACTCGTAATCACTAGAACATAGTTTAGTTAATTCTAAACTTGTTCGCAAACAAAAGTTAATCCTTCTAACTTGACTTTTAAAATTAACTAAACACATGTTCTATATCTATATGATATGCTAACTTAATGATTTAAAACCTGGAAACACGAAAAACACCGTAAAACCGGATTTACGCCGTCGTAGTAACACCGCGGGCTGTTTTGGGTTAGTTAATTAAAAACTATGATAAACTTTGATTTAAAACTTGTTATTCTGAGAAAATGATTTTTATTATGAACATGAAACTATATCCAAAAATTATGGTTAAACTCAAAGTGGAAGTATGTTTTCTAAAATGGTCATCTAGACGTCGTTCTTTCGACTGAAATGACTACCTTTACAAAAACGACTTGTAACTTATTTTTCCGACTATAAACCTATACTTTTTCTGTGTAGATTCATAAAATACAGTTCAATATGAAACCATAGCAATTTGATTCATTCAAAACGGATTTAAAATGAAGAAGTTATGGGTAAAACAAGATTGGATAATTTTTATCATTTTAGCTACGTGAAAATTGGTAACAAATCTATTCCAACCATAACTTAATCAACTTGTATTGTATATTATGTAATCTTGAGATACCATAGACACGTATACAATGTTTCGACCTATCATGTCGACACATCTATATATATTTCGGAACAACCATAGACACTCTATATGTGAATGTTGGAGTTAGCTATACAGGGTTGAGGTTGATTCCAAAATATATATAGTTTGAGTTGTGATCAATACTGAGATACGTATACACTGGGTCGTGGATTGATTCAAGATAATATTTATTGATTTATTTCTGTACATCTAACTGTGGACAACTAGTTGTAGGTTACTAACGAGGACAGCTGACTTAATAAACTTAAAACATCAAAATATATTAAAAGTGTTGTAAATATATTTTGAACATACTTTAATATATATGTATATATTGTTATAGGTTCGTGAATCAACAGTGGCCAAGTCTTACTTCTCGACGAAGTAGAAATCTGTGAAAGTGAGTTATAGTCCCATTTTTAAAAATCTAATATTTTTGGGATGAGAATACATGCAGGTTTTATAAATGATTTACAAAATAGACACAAGTACGTGAAACTACATTCTATGGTTGAATTATCGAAATCGAATATGCCCCTTTTTATTAAGTCTGGTAATCTAAGAATTAGGGAACAGACACCCTAATTGACGCGAATCCTAAAGATAGATCTATTGGGCCTAACAAACCCCATCCAAAGTACCGGATGCTTTAGTACTTCGAAATTATATCATATCCGAAGGGTGTCCCGGAATGATGGGGATATTCTTATATATGCATCTTGTTATTGTCGGTTACCAGGTGTTCACCATATGAATGATTTTTATCTCTATGTATGGGATGTGTATTGAAATATGAAATCTTGTGGTCTATTATTATGATTTGATATATATAGGTTAAACCTATAACTCACCAACATTTTTGTTGACGTTTTAAGCATGTTTATTCTCAGATGATTATTAAGAGCTTCCGCTGTCGCATACTTAAATAAGGATGAGATTTGGAGTCCATGCTTGTATGATATTGTGTAAAAACTGCATTCAAGAAACTTATTTTGTTGTAACATATTTGTATTGTAAACCATTATGTAATGGTCGTGTGTAAACAGGATATTTTAGATTATCATTATTTGATAATCTACGTAAAGCTTTTTAAACCTTTATTGATGAAATAAAGGTTATGGTTTGTTTTAAAATGAATGCAGTCTTTGAAAAACGTCTCATATAGAGGTCAAAACCTCGCAACGAAATCAATTAATATGGAACGTTTTTAATCAATAAGAACGGGACATTTCAGTTGGTATCCGAGCGTTGGTCTTAGAGAACCAGAAAATTTGCATTAGTGTGTCTTATCGAGTTTGTTAGGATGCATTAGTGAGTCTGGACTTCGACCGTGTTTTCTTTAAAAATGATTGCTTAACATTTTTGTTGGAAACTATATATTTTTAACATATGAATATTATGTGATATATTAATCTCTTAACGTGTTTGATATTATGTGATAGATGTCTACCTCTAGAACAAGTCCCATTGACTCACCTAATAATAATGAAGAGTCAAATGTAAATTGGAATGATTCGTGGACTGATTCACAAGTTCCCGAAGAGGAACCGGAAGAAGAGTCGGAACCGGAAGAAGAATCAGAACCGGAAGAAGAATCGGAACCGGAAGAAGAATCGGAACCGGTGGGGGAAATAATAAAATGGTTAAGTAAAAGAGAATCCTCAACCAACCGACCAAGGTTAATTATGGTCAATGGTGTTTCCGCCAAGGAAGCAAAATATTGGGAGGATTACCAATTCTCCGATGAAACGGATTCCGACGAGAATTCCGATGATGTTATAGAAATTACCCCAACTGAATTTAAAAAGGCAAAAGAAAATAATAAGGGAAAGGGCATAAAAATAGAGAAATCTAATTCCAACCCCGATGAACTTTATATGTATCGTCAACCCCCGAAGTCCTTAAGTTGTAACAATGACCCGGGAACCTCTAAACCACCAGGTTTTTCTAAACCAATGTGGAAAATTACGGCCCGTATTAGGGGAACATCATATATCCCTAGAAACTTGGCAAAACGAACCAAAACCGAAGAAGAAGAAACAAGCGAGTCGGAATAAGATAGTTGTATTCGTGTGGTGTAATATATGTAATATAGTGTGCTTATGCTTTATGATATATGTAAAAATTGCTTGTATTAATAAGTATTTTTTTTTATGAATCTAACTTTTGTCTATTTTACAGTATAAAAACACAAAATGGATAGACAACCCAATATTTTAAGAGACCTACCCGGAGACATGATTGATGAAATCTTGTCTAGAGTCGGTCAGAATTCCTCAGCACAACTATTTAAGGCGAGATCAGTTTGTAAGACATTCGAAGAACGTTCCAAGAATGATTTGGTTTATAAAAGGCTTTCGTTCGGAAGATGGGGGATATCACATTGGGAAATCCATAAGTTACGATGTGTTTACTTTGACGCATATATTGCGGGGAACCCAAATGCTATTTTACGCAACGGGTTAAGAAATTATTTTGACTCAGTATATCCAAATATAGGACTTCGTGATTTAGAAAAAGCGGCTAACATGCAACATAAAGAAGCATGTTATGCTTACGGATTAGTAATGTTCGCTTCTCACCAAAGTGAGAACAAGAACATCGGGCTACAACTATTAAACAAAACGTTCCCTCAAGTGACGGAGTCGGTAATTGGGGTAAGAAATGAGGTTTTTAGGTTATTACGAGACTGTTGGTCATTACGTAACCCTCGTCCCTTTGACGACGTTACAACACGCTGTCTTATCAACGGCCATAACGGTTATGTTCCACAAGACCAAGGATGGGAAGTAGTCCTAGTAAAACCAGAATGCATGACTTGTTTCTGGACGTATGAATTACGTGTCTTTATTGCCTTTGCTGAACGACTTGTGTACTAGCTAGAATTATCTTCACAACTATCTTGTATCAAAGTTATTGTGTGCTATATTTCATGCTTTATGTAAAATAAGCGGTATTGTAAGTTTGTAAAATATTGTATAAAAGTTTGAACGCGAAATATTATTATAATCAGTTTTTCATATAGAATTGTAGTAGTTGAATTGTATATTAGCTACTAAGTATGAACTTAACGGGTAGGTACTACCCGAATTTAAACTTATAAAACGCTAATATGAAGAAAAAGCTTTTATAAATGAGTTCATATTATGCTACGAAATACTATTAACTACTCTTAATATTCTGTATGATTAACTTGTTCCATTTGACTATTTTGAAGGAAATGGCACCGACTACTCGACACACCGTGAATATGAATGAAGAGGAATTCCGTACTTTTCTAGCTTCAAACATAGCCGCAGTACAGGCTGCGCTATATACCAACAATAACCTTGGATCTGGCAGTACAGGAAATCGTGTAGGATGCACCTACAAAGAATTCACTGCCTGCAAACCTTTGGAATTTGATGGAACCGAAGGACCGATCGGATTGAAACGGTGGACCGAGAAGGTTGAATCGGTGTTTGCCATAAGTAAGTGTACTGAAGAGGACAAAGTGAAGTACGCTACGCATACCTTCACAGGTTCTGCGTTAACATGGTGGAATACCTATCTAGAGCAAGTGGGACAAGATGATGCGTACGCACTACCGTGGTCAGCATTCAAGCACTTGATGAACGAGAAGTACCGTCCCAGAACCGAGGTCAATAAGCTCAAGACAGAACTTAGAGGGTTACGAACCCAAGGATTTGATATTACCACGTACGAAAGACGATTCACAGAATTGTGCCTATTGTGTCCGGGAGCGTTCGAAGATGAGGAAGAGAAGATCGACGCGTTTGTGAAAGGATTACCTGAAAGAATCCAAGAAGATATAAGTTCACACGAGCCCGCCTCCATACAACAGGCATGTAGAATGGCTCACAAACTAGTGAACCAGATTGAAGAAAGAATTAAAGAACAGACTGCTGAAGAGGCCAATGTGAAGCAAGTCAAAAGAAAGTGGGAGGAAAACGGTGATAAGAATCGCCAATACAGCAACAACAGCAATTACAACAATAATCGCAACAATTATCCCAACAATCGCAACTACAACAAACGGCCCAACAACAACAACAACAACAACAACAACAACAACAACAACAACAACTACAACAATCATCCTAACAACAATAATAACCGCAACAACAACAACAATCAGAAGCAGCTATGCCAAAGGTGTGAAAAGAATCACTCGGGGTTCTGCACCAAATTTTGCAACAAGTGTAAAAGAAATGGTCATAGCGCGGCGAAGTGTGAGGTCTACGGACCAGGGGTTAATAGAACGAAAGGAACAAATGGTGTCGGAACGAGTAATGGCGGAGCAAGTAGTGTCGGAGCAAGTTATGCCAATGTAGTTTGTTATAAATGTGGAAAACCGGGCCACATTATTAGAAATTGCCCGAACCAGGAGAACACGAATGGACAAGGTCGTGGAAGAGTTTTCAATATTAATGCGGCAGAGGCACAGGAAGACCCGGAGCTTGTTACGGGTACGTTTCTTATTGACAATAAATCTGCTTACGTTTTATTTGATTCGGGTGCGGATAGAAGCTATATGAGTAGAGATTTTTGTGCTAAATTAAGTTGTCCATTGACGCCTTTGGATAGTAAATTTTTACTCGAATTAGCAAATGGTAAATTAATTTCAGCAGATAATATATGTCGGAATCGAGAAATTAAACTGGTTAGTGAAACATTTAAGATTGATTTGATACCAGTAGAGTTAGGGAGTTTTGATGTGATAATCGGTATGGACTGGTTGAAAGAAGTGAAAGCAGAGATCGTCTGTTACAAAAATGCAATTCGCATTATACGAGAAAAAGGAAAACCCTTAATGGTGTACGGAGAAAAGGGTAACACGAAGCTACATCTTATTAGTAATTTGAAGGCACAAAAACTAATAAGAAAAGGTTGCTATGCTGTTCTAGCACACGTCGAGAAAGTACAAACTGAAGAAAAGAGCATCAATGATGTTCCCATTGCAAAAGAATTTCCCGATGTATTTCCGAAAGAATTACCGGGATTACCCCCACATCGATCCGTTGAATTTCAAATAGATCTTGTACCAGGAGCTGCACCAATAGCTCGTGCTCCTTACAGACTTGCACCCAGCGAGATGAAAGAACTGCAAAGCCAATTACAAGAACTTTTAGAGCGTGGTTTCATTCGACCAAGCACATCACCGTGGGGAGCTCCTGTTTTGTTTGTCAAGAAGAAAGATGGTACATTCAGGTTGTGTATCGACTACCGAGAGTTGAACAAACTTACCATCAAGAACCGCTACCCACTACCGAGAATCGACGACTTATTTGATCAACTACAAGGCTCGTCTGTTTATTCAAAGATTGACTTACGTTCCGGGTATCATCAAATGCGGGTGAAAGAAGATGATATTCCAAAGACTGCTTTCAGAACACGTTACGGTCATTACGAGTTTATGGTCATGCCGTTTGGTTTAACTAATGCACCAGCTGTGTTCATGGACCTTATGAACCGAGTGTGTGGACCATACCTTGACAAGTTTGTCATCGTTTTCATTGATGACATACTTATTTACTCAAAGAATGACCAAGAACACGGTGAACATTTGAGAAAGGTGTTAGAAGTATTGAGGAAGGAAGAATTGTACGCTAAGTTTTCAAAGTGTGCATTTTGGTTGGAAGAAGTTCAATTCCTCGGTCACATAGTGAACAAAGAAGGTATTAAGGTGGATCCAGCAAAGATAGAAACTGTTGAAAAGTGGGAAACACCGAAAACTCCGAAACACGTACGCCAGTTTTTAGGACTAGCTGGTTACTACAGAAGGTTCATCCAAGACTTTTCCAGAATAGCAAAACCCTTGACTGCATTAACGCATAAAGGGAAGAAATTTGAATGGAATGATGAACAAGAGAAAGCATTTCAGTTATTGAAGAAAAAGCTAACTACGGCACCTATATTGTCATTGCCTGAAGGGAATGATGATTTTGTGATTTATTGTGACGCATCAAAGCAAGGTCTCGGTTGTGTATTAATGCAACGAACGAAGGTGATTGCTTATGCGTCTAGACAATTGAAGATTCACGAACAAAATTATACGACGCATGATTTGGAATTAGGTGCGGTTGTTTTTGCATTAAAGACTTGGAGGCACTACTTATATGGGGTCAAAAGTATTATATATACCGACCACAAAAGTCTTCAACACATATTTAATCAGAAACAACTGAATATGAGGCAGCGTAGTTGGATTGAATTATTGAATGATTACGACTTTGAGATTCGTTACCACCCAGGAAAGGCAAATGTGGTAGCCGATGCCTTGAGCAGGAAGGACAGAGAACCCATTCGAGTAAAATCTATGAATATAATGATTCATAATAACCTTACTACTCAAATAAAAGAGGCGCAACAAGGAGTTTTAAAAGAAGGAAATTTAAAGGATGAAATACCCAAAGGATCGGAGAAGCATCTTAATATTCGGGAAGACGGAACCCGGTATAGGGCTGAAAGGATTTGGGTACCAAAATTTGGAGATATGAGGGAAATGGTACTTAGAGAAGCTCATAAAACCAGATACTCAATACATCCTGGAACGGGGAAGATGTACAAGGATCTCAAGAAACATTTTTGGTGGCCGGGTATGAAAGCCGATGTTGCTAAATATGTAGGAGAATGTTTGACGTGTTCTAAGGTCAAAGCTGAGCATCAGAAACCATCAGGTCTACTTCAACAACCCGAAATCCCGGAATGGAAATGGGAAAACATTACCATGGATTTCATCACTAAATTGCCAAGGACTGCAAGTGGTTTTGATACTATTTGGGTAATAGTTGATCGTCTCACCAAATCAGCACACTTCCTGCCAATAAGAGAAGATGACAAGATGGAGAAGTTAGCACGACTGTATTTGAAGGAAGTCGTCTCCAGACATGGAATACCAATCTCTATTATCTCTGATAGGGATGGCAGATTTATTTCAAGATTCTGGCAGACATTACAGCAAGCATTAGGAACTCGTCTAGACATGAGTACTGCCTATCATCCACAAACCGATGGGCAGAGCGAAAGGACGATACAAACGCATGAAGACATGCTACGAGCATGTGTTATTGATTTCGGAAACAGTTGGGATCGACATCTACCGTTAGCAGAATTTTCCTACAACAACAGCTACCATTCAAGCATTGAGATGGCGCCGTTTGAAGCACTTTATGGTAGAAAGTGCAGGTCTCCGATTTGTTGGAGTGAAGTGGGGGATAGACAGATTACGGGTCCGGAGGTTATACAAGAAACTACCGAGAAGATCATCCAAATTCAACAACGGTTGAAAACCGCCCAAAGTCGACAAAAGAGCTACGCTGACATTAAAAGAAAAGATATAGAATTTGAAATTGGAGAGATGGTCATGCTTAAAGTTGCACCTTGGAAAGGCGTTGTTCGATTTGGTAAACGAGGGAAATTAAATCCAAGGTATATTGGACCATTCAAGATTATTGATCGTGTCGGACCAGTAGCTTACCGACTTGAGTTACCCCAACAACTCGCGGCTGTACATAACACTTTCCACGTCTCGAATTTGAAGAAATGTTTTGCTAAAGAAGATCTCACTATTCCGTTAGATGAAATCCAAATCAATGAAAAACTCCAATTCATCGAAGAACCCGTCGAAATAATGGATCGTGAGGTTAAAAGACTTAAGCAAAACAAGATACCAATTGTTAAGGTTCGATGGAATGCTCGTAGAGGACCCGAGTTCACCTGGGAGCGTGAAGATCAGATGAAGAAGAAATACCCGCATCTATTTCCAGAAGATTCGTCAACACCTTCAACAGCTTAAAATTTCGGGACGAAATTTATTTAACGGGTAGGTACTGTAGTGACCCGAACTTTTCCATGTTTATATATATTAATTGAGATTGATATTTACATGATTAAACGTTTCCAACATGTTAAGCAATCAAACTTGTTAAGACTTGATTAATTGAAATAGGTTTCATATAGACAATTGACTACCCAAGTTGACCGGTGATTCACGAACGTTAAAACTTGTAAAAACTATATGATGACATATATATGGTTATATATATAGTTAACATGATATTATGATAAGTAAACATATCATTAAGTATATTAACAATGAACTACATATGTAAAAACAAGACTACTAACTTAATGATTTTTAAACGAGACATATATGTAACGATTATCGTTGTAACGACATTTAAATGTATATATATCATATTAAGATATATTAATATATCATAATATCATGATAATATAATAATTTAACATCTCATTAGATATAATAAACAATGGGTTAACAACATTAATTGAGATCGTTAACTTAAAGGTTTCAAAACAACACTTACATGTAACGACTAACGATGACTTAACGACTCCGTTAAAATGTATATACATGTAGTGTATTTAGATGTATTAAAATACTTTTAGAAGACTTCAATACATATATCGAAACACTCATACTTAACGAAAATGGTTACAGTTACTTTCCCATTCTTTTCTTTCATCAAGAATTCTAGTCGTATTCTTACCCGTATTATACACAGCTTCAAAACGTACTTACTATGGGTATATACCAATAGGAACTAGCATGGGATTCCACTCTTGATTATGTCATGTATGACTAATCAATTTTAACTTCTACCATGAGCTAGACAACTAACTAGAACTCCTTTTAACCCCACTCACCACTCACCAATTAACACTCATCATTCACTCCATTTCACTTCCAAATCTCTTTCTAATTCTCTCTCAACACACCCACACTATTATGAACGTATTTTTCCAGTAGTTAATCATCATCTTCATCAAAAATCACTTCAAGAATCAAGCTATAATCATCATAGGAAGAACACTTCAAGAATACTTCAAAAATCCCTTCAAGTTTACTAATTTACTTCCAAGCTTTCTAATCCATTCCAAGTAATCATCTAAGATCAAGAAACCTTTGTTATATACAGTAGGTTATCTTTCTTATTCAAGGTAATATTCATATTCAAACTTTGATTCAATTTCTATAACTATAAACTATCTTAATTCGAGCAAAAATCTTACTTGAACTTGTTTTTGTGTCATGATCCTACTTCAAGAACTTTCAAGCCATCCAAGATCCTTTGAAGATAGATCATTTCTTGTCACTTCCAGTAGGTTTACCTACTAAACTTGAGGTAGTAATGATGTTCATAACATCATTCGATTCATATATATAAAACTATCTTATTCGAAGGTTTAAACTCGTAATCACTAGAACATAGTTTAGTTAATTCTAAACTTGTTCGCAAACAAAAGTTAATCCTTCTAACTTGACTTTTAAAATTAACTAAACACATGTTCTATATCTATATGATATGCTAACTTAATGATTTAAAACCTGGAAACACGAAAAACACCGTAAAACCGGATTTACGCCGTCGTAGTAACACCGCGGGCTGTTTTGGGTTAGTTAATTAAAAACTATGATAAACTTTGATTTAAAACTTGTTATTCTGAGAAAATGATTTTTATTATGAACATGAAACTATATCCAAAAATTATGGTTAAACTCAAAGTGGAAGTATGTTTTCTAAAATGGTCATCTAGACGTCGTTCTTTCGACTGAAATGACTACCTTTACAAAAACGACTTGTAACTTATTTTTCCGACTATAAACCTATACTTTTTCTGTGTAGATTCATAAAATACAGTTCAATATGAAACCATAGCAATTTGATTCATTCAAAACGGATTTAAAATGAAGAAGTTATGGGTAAAACAAGATTGGATAATTTTTATCATTTTAGCTACGTGAAAATTGGTAACAAATCTATTCCAACCATAACTTAATCAACTTGTATTGTATATTATGTAATCTTGAGATACCATAGACACGTATACAATGTTTCGACCTATCATGTCGACACATCTATATATATTTCGGAACAACCATAGACACTCTATATGTGAATGTTGGAGTTAGCTATACAGGGTTGAGGTTGATTCCAAAATATATATAGTTTGAGTTGTGATCAATACTGAGATACGTATACACTGGGTCGTGGATTGATTCAAGATAATATTTATTGATTTATTTCTGTACATCTAACTGTGGACAACTAGTTGTAGGTTACTAACGAGGACAGCTGACTTAATAAACTTAAAACATCAAAATATATTAAAAGTGTTGTAAATATATTTTGAACATACTTTAATATATATGTATATATTGTTATAGGTTCGTGAATCAACAGTGGCCAAGTCTTACTTCTCGACGAAGTAGAAATCTGTGAAAGTGAGTTATAGTCCCATTTTTAAAAATCTAATATTTTTGGGATGAGAATACATGCAGGTTTTATAAATGATTTACAAAATAGACACAAGTACGTGAAACTACATTCTATGGTTGAATTATCGAAATCGAATATGCCCCTTTTTATTAAGTCTGGTAATCTAAGAATTAGGGAACAGACACCCTAATTGACGCGAATCCTAAAGATAGATCTATTGGGCCTAACAAACCCCATCCAAAGTACCGGATGCTTTAGTACTTCGAAATTATATCATATCCGAAGGGTGTCCCGGAATGATGGGGATATTCTTATATATGCATCTTGTTATTGTCGGTTACCAGGTGTTCACCATATGAATGATTTTTATCTCTATGTATGGGATGTGTATTGAAATATGAAATCTTGTGGTCTATTATTATGATTTGATATATATAGGTTAAACCTATAACTCACCAACATTTTTGTTGACGTTTTAAGCATGTTTATTCTCAGATGATTATTAAGAGCTTCCGCTGTCGCATACTTAAATAAGGATGAGATTTGGAGTCCATGCTTGTATGATATTGTGTAAAAACTGCATTCAAGAAACTTATTTTGTTGTAACATATTTGTATTGTAAACCATTATGTAATGGTCGTGTGTAAACAGGATATTTTAGATTATCATTATTTGATAATCTACGTAAAGCTTTTTAAACCTTTATTGATGAAATAAAGGTTATGGTTTGTTTTAAAATGAATGCAGTCTTTGAAAAACGTCTCATATAGAGGTCAAAACCTCGCAACGAAATCAATTAATATGGAACGTTTTTAATCAATAAGAACGGGACATTTCATATACTCATACGTACGAATTTGGAATCAAAATTGGTTTTGCGTCTCAATCCAACTGTAATTGATTTTTGTTCCTATCTTCAGCTTGTTACATATTGTGATGACCCGGGAATTTCCGACCAAATTTAAACTTAATCTTTACATGATCTCGATACGATAAGCAAAGTCTGTAATGTTGAGTCACAAATATTTTGAACTTTTTCATATATTCAATTGACCTTCGACTGCTCTCGACGATTCACGAACCACCATTTGTAAATAGATACATATATATTTAAATATATGAATTTGAAATATAAGTTGAAATATTATATGACGTAACTGTTAGAACTAATAATGTAAAATAAAATAATATATAATAACTATTATTTAAATGGTATCTATATATGTTATTACATAATATAATTATTAGATATTACAAAATTAATAATATATTAAATTTAATTATAAGCTAATATATAATTGTTATATTAATATTTTTATTGTTATTATTAATATCAATATCAACATTATTACTAATAATTATTATAATCATTATCACTATTATCATTATAATTATGACAATTATCATTATTAGTAGTAACAAGTATTAATAATATTAAAATTAATATATTTATTAATTATTATATTAATTAAATAAATTATAAAAGTCAGATAAAAATTTACGAATTCGGTTATCCATCAAAATCAACTTTATATATGTTTTTTATGTTTTCTTCCTGATCCCTGTTCATCTGTGATTATATGTCGATACCTACTCAATCATATACCAATCAATCATCATTTTACAACTCCCTTAAACACCACCATATATCATACACAAACACAGTCCACCTTCTCCTAATATTGTGAAACCCATATACCATCCTCTCCATAAACCATGAACTTCCACTCGCCATCTGTTGCTGCACCAAAAGATCACCACCCATCGATCACTAACTAATTACAACTGATCAAACTTGTCTCCGGTCCAAAAACCGACCCAAGAAACTATTCTATCCTACTTCATATTCATCATCATAGTTGCTTTGATCATTTTTTTCTTCTTTCAACTCACACACAAGCCCAAAGGACTGTTAAAACAAGTTTGTTGTTGCTAATGTTTCCTTGATCGAACAATACTATCAACCCTACACAAACCTTTTCGATAAATGCTATTGTTAACCAAACTTATAAACCGAACCACCCAAATATACACCCTAAAAACACGACCAAAAAATAAAAAAATAAAATAAAATAAAACTACCCTACGATTATATCATGGATTACCTTGCTGCTACTGCACGTTGATGGTTCCTGAACTGCAGCTGCTATATTACTTGCTTCCATTAATTCAATTGTCCTTTTAAATACGGTATGTTCTTGTTTCAAACCAAGTGACCGACTACTCTTGACTAATTCAGTTTATGCTTCATTACCGAGACCAAAAGCCACCATAAACATAACCATAAATTGCTGCTGCAATACCTTTTCCATTTTCTAATTTCACCTTTCACTACCTCATTATCGAAACAACCATAATCCGTCACCTTATATCTCCTTTATATATTTTCTTTCTTCTGCTCGATTTCTGTTTCAGACCATCATCAACCTCACCATCGCACACCATCAACACCAACGACCATAGATTATTGCTGTTAATGTTTCCTGGTTCAATCGACACCCAAAACCACCATCATCATCATTCGATACTTACTGCTACACGCTATTTCTGTTTGTTTCGTAAACCCACCCTATCATACGGAGGTTTAATACTTCGATCATTATTGGTGTACGAAACCCATTCACACACCGCAACCCATATGTTCCTGTGTAGATTCAAATCGCGAAGAAGGTTGATAATTGATGATATTTTTTTTTCGGTGATAAACAGTTGTTAAAATTTAATAAATGCAGAGTAATAATTATGTATTGTGTGTTAATGGATGATGATGGATGGTATATGTGACGACCCAGAAATTTCCGACCAAATTTAAACTTAACCTTTATATGTTTCCGACACGATAAGCAGAATTTGTAATGTTGAATCTTAAAAAGTTTGGAACTACATTCATGTAATCAATTATCCTTTGACCGTGTTCGACGATTCACGAACAATTATGTGTATATAGATATGTATATATAATATATAATATTAACTGAAAACATTAACAAAGTATTAAATATATGATACTTTACATGAACATATTTGTTTCGATATATTTATCGACAGAATTAAGAGATAATATCAAATGATTGAATTATCAGATACATTATGATATGATTACGGGCCTATGTTATGAGGTCCACTGTGATTTAATAAATCTATTCTTTTTGACAACTCATTACTTAACCAGTATGATAAAGATAACGATATTTATATTTTATTTTATTAAATATATATAACGATTTAAATTAATATTATATATTTTTATACGCGTATTATACGTACATAGTTTTATATTTTTACTATACTTTAACTTTACCTTTACTTTACTTTTACTTTACTTTAACTTTAATAATTCATACTTTAATAATTCACTTTAATAATTCATACTTTAATAATTCACTTTAATAATTCATACTTTAATAATTCACTTTAATAATTCATACTTTAATAATTCACTTTAATAATTCAAAAATCTATTATAAATAGAATTCAATAGGTTTCATTATTTCATATAAACTTGAAAATATATTTCTCTAAACTCTCTCAATCGAATTACATATATATATATATATATTTACTTAGTACTATTTCAAGATATTATTAGTATATATAAAATACTACGACGGAGTTATATTCAGACGATTTCAAAATAAGTTTTCAAATGGAATATAGCTAAGGAAATTATGGGTTATAGCTGTGAAGGTTATGGGTATTGATCGAGGGTATTGCTCGTGAGGTCAACCTAACGTTTATCATTTTCGTTGCGTCTACGTACTTTCCTGCAATATTGAATCACAATATTGATACGTGAGCATTCATATCTTATCTTTTATATATTAATAGTGTATCCCTGACTAGTGCTCGAGTATATATGATTATGCATGTTTGTATGCTTAGTTTTGTCGTTAAATAGTTTATGATAAATCACGAATTTGATACATATGCTACTGAGATAAGTTATATGATATGCATGTCATTGAAAAGCTGAAGAAAAAAATTAATAACTTTTCATTTAGAAATCGTGTGGTTTCGATGAACGGATTAAAAGATATGGTCAACTGAATTATCATTAATTTTAATATTATTATTAAAACGATTATTATAACTGTTATCAGTTGATGTTATTACTAAAATTATCTTTATTACTAAAAATTAATATTTTTATTGAAACTATCATTTTATTATTTTTATCATTATTATTATTATCAATATTATTTTATCAAATAAATATACGTACAAAGATATTTTTACCACACGTAATGTAATTACATTAATAATACATACCACTATATTTTTATGATATTAAGTGAATTTTATAAATTTTATTACTTGAGATATATAAAAGTATATTTTTATCATATATGAATTTTAATATAAATTTTTATTTATTAATAAATGACTTGTATTATTTAGTATAATAAGATCTGATAAATATATTTAAATATGTAAAACTACTATATATAAGTTATATAATAAACATGTATAGATTTTGAAAGTCATTTTGGGTCAAGTTGACTTTTGTTGACTTTTTCATGTCGGTCTCGAGCATTAGGATTGTGATACACTACGACTTGACCTAAATTGTTAGACAGATATTGAACAACATTTAAATATATATACTTAATATAGGTTCGTGAATCCGAGACAAACCCTGCACTTGTTCAGTGCCGTCATATACATAATTGCTACGAAATACAGTATTGTGAGTTTCATTTGCCCTTTTTACTCTTTACGTTTTTGGGCTGAGAATACATGCAAATGCTTATTAACTGTTTTACAATATTTATATGCGTGAGTTTCATTTGCCCTTTTTACTCTTTACGTTTTTGGGCTGAGAATACATGCAAATGCTTATTAACTGTTTTACAATATTTATATGCGTGAGTTTCATTTGCTCCCTTTTTATATATATTTTTGGGCTGAGAATACATGCGCTGATTTATAAATGTTTTACGAAATAGGCACAAGTACTAAAACTAATTCTATGTGGGTTTAAACCAGAAATATACCCTTAGCTTGGTAACATTAAACTACTAGTCTATGTACGGTAGGCGCGAATCCTAAAGATAGATCTATTGGGTCTGACAAACCCCATCCTGACTATGGGATGCTTTAGTACTTCGAGGTTATTTTAAACACACCTGATCTGGTGTACTTCAGAGGGTAAAACATGAACGTTAAGGCTTGTTACCGGGTGCCTACAACTTATAGAATACTTTTATACACTTGAGAGTGTACGGATATTTATAGAAACTGAAATCTTGTGGTCTATTACTATTACGGAAATGATGGATTATGATAAACTAATGAACTCACCAACCTTTTGGTTGACACTTTAAAGCATGTTTATTCTCAGGTATTAAAGAAATCTTCCGCTGTGCATTAGCTCATTTTAAGGATATTACTTGGAGTCATTCAAGACATACTTTGAAAGACGTTGCATTCGAGTCGTTGAGTTCATCAAGATTAATATTAAGTCAATTATAGTTGGACATAATATGAAATGGTATACATGCCGTCAATTTTTGATGTAAAGAAAGTTTGTCTTTTAAAAATGAATGCAATGTTTGTAAAACGTATCATATAGAGGTCAAATACCTCGCGATGTAATCAACTATTGTGAATAGTTTTAAATGTATATGAACGAGTCCTTTCAGTTGTTATCAGAGCGGTGGTCTTAGTGAACCAGGTCTTGCATTAGTGTGTCTAACTGATAGTTGTTAAGATGCATTAGTGAGTCTGGACTTCGACCGTGTCTGCATGTCAAAATTTTTGCTTATCATTTTTAGTCGGAAATCATCTACTTACCATCCTTAGGAAATTACCTGCTTATCATTCTTAAGTCTAGACGCGTTTTCCCACATTTATTGCATAATAGTGTATAGACGAATTTTTATCTTAGCATATCTGTTACTGTGAACTTTGACTGACATCTTTCAAAGATTCCTCCGTAATTTATGGGATTTTGGTATTATATATACATATGTAAATTATGTATTGAAGAATACCAAATCTAAATTCTACAATCTATTTCATACCAAAAAATTCTTTCCCTGATCATACAAGATGGATCCCTCAACCAGTTCGAGTTCCTCGGAATCTGACAGCTATGCCGATATGGATTTCCACATGAGCTCCGAAAGCAGCGTGACCGGAATGAATCAACCAATTAGCCATCATCTATTCTGGATGAATTGGGGATGGGTTCGTAATCTACTTAACCATTGGAGACAAGAAGAAGGCGATCCCTTTCATCCACCACATTGCCCTCTTGGCAATGAACCTGAAGCACTTACCGGCGAACCTGTCCGAAACACCATTTTCTCTCTCATTTCCAGAGTATCTCGTCATGATTGTATACTACACTAAATTCTAGATCTTATTTATCCGCTCGTCCGAACCGACAATTACCTCGGTGTAATAGAAGAAGTCAACGAGCTTCGCGCTCGGGTAGTGGCTTTGGAGAATATGGTGCAAAGGTTACAAACACCAGCAGCAGCACCAACAGCATAACCAGTACCACCATCAACAACATCAACAGTACCATTTCCACCACCAACAACAACCGCATCGCAAACCTCAACTTCACAATCTGTCCCACGAACATCGACGTCATACGCCATGTAGATACCAAGGAATACCACAACGATGAAGTATTGATTCATAACTTCATTGGGGAAACATTTTACGGCGATTATGTAATTTCTAAAGTTTAGAAATTATCTATCCTCGCCTTAACCATAAATAAAATGAGTTTAATTTAATATTAACTCATTAAATCAATATTACATCTGAAGAAATATACACATATATATTTCCATAAAGACTGTAATAAAATTCTTTTGTACAAAATATTAATTGTGAATTTTTTTAACGGGTAGGTAATACCCGAGAGATATATAAATTCACAATTAATATGTTACATTCTTCGAATCTGATTCAGCAAATCATCCATTATACTCCCTACTTTCACAACAATATACATTCTTTTATAAAAATCAAAACAACTATATTCATTCAAAATCTAATTACATATTCTGATTTTGAAATCTCAGAATTCGATTCAAGATATAACCGAAATCGTCACTCTTAGATTCCTACATCTTTCAAAACTATACTTTGACTTCAAAACTGTCCTAGAACCTCATTTCTATTCATGGAACTCACAATATTAGTATCATTCAAAATCTTAGAACATCATATGTATATTAACAATTACAATATGTGTTCAAACACTTCGAAATTCCTAAAGACATGCGAGATGATGATCCAACCACATATTACCCACTGTCATGCATCTGAAAAGCTCTCGAAACCAAAGTTATAGTTTAACACGTATCCATGTCAGATCCTTTGATATTTATTACCAAATATAATTTTTCAATCTCTTTCTAAAATAGACAGTTTTGTCACAGCTCCAGCAAATCACCTTCATTTGTTTATACAAATAAACCTTATTATAACAATTACCCCTTCATCATTGTTACCGGGGAACCTTTCATATCTCGCCACATTAGCAGTAAACTTATCAACAACTTCATTAACCTTCGACTTAAGCCTCTCCGAAAAGCCACTATACTTATTCATTAAAACCCCATCATGTACTCACCTACATCCTGTAACAATAATTGTCACACCAACTACTGGGAATTAGCAATCAGTATTTTGAATTTCGCGACAATTTTACGTCAAAAGTTATACATATAACGTCTATCTCCTAGACTTACATACTTCGAATGTGAATTTTCTGAAAAACATCCCAAACCATGAACTAGTTCTCTGAAATTGGAAAAATGCTGATGAAGCAGCAAAAACTGTAAACGACTTTAACAGTCAAAAGTTTGATGATAAAGAATAGTATGGTGGTAAAGCTGAGTAAAAGAGAAGGTTTGAAACTGGAAAACGGATTGAGCAGACCATAAAGGAAGCTGTGGACAAATCATAAAGACTAAACCTGCCTTCAAAGGATCCAAATGATTCAGTATCTACTGAAATCGTTAGCAAACAACTTACTTCTTATTCTAAACCTTCACAGACAAATCTTCTTCATCATCCATATTATCGTATCTTTTATTATAATATCTTCGATATTCCTGAAGATATTTTCACAACTATTCTTATCAGAAATCTTTTATCTCTATGCAATATTTGCGTTACAACATAAAAAGAAATGTGTTAGTTTCTAAATTTTAAAAAAAAAAATTTGAATTTAAAATAGGAATGTTTTTGAAGTAGTGTTGGGAACTGAAGCATGAGTTAGTATAATATAATGACACTTGATCAACGTGATTATATTATAGTAAGTCATGCTGAGTTTCTAATGGAACGTGATGATTCACAGAACATACCGTCATCATGTACTGTTTACACGACTCTTACATTCTACCCAATTTCCAAACATATTAAGAACATATCATCTTGATAGCTCTATATTTTATGATATTCTGGTAATTTGCCAAATCAAGATCATGCCATTATGATTTTCTTCTTGGAACATTAACTATGTTCATCCAAAAATTCATATCTACGAATTCTGGACCATTATCCGCTTGACTTAAGGTCGGAAAGAGAAAACGAAAGCATGAAGCTCCGAAATATAATGGAGAATATAAAGCCCGATAACAACCCCGAAATTACAAACCGTGTATATCAATGCGTATAGCAATATAAAGACACGGAAGAATGAAAAACACAATAACCCCAAGGTAATGGTAGAAGAAAATAATTTCCTCCTGTGGTAGATGAAAAAGAAGAATGACATATATGAAAGTTAAGAGTATATCAAGAATCAATACTGGATGAAGCATATTAACGAATGATTTAAAGTATGAATTGGGGAGAAAGACTAGAAGGTGTAAGATGTGGAAATAAAGAAACGAAGGGGGTGGAATTATAGTAAAATATCAGACAGAGAAATTGAGACAGATTATCGCATTTAATCAAAGAAGATCCTGATTTCCTTAATCGCCGAAGAACCAAATCTTATTGCAAAGATTTTATTTAAATCCCATGAATTCCGAAAATCAATCATAACTACGTCATCGGTTAAAACGAATATACGTTTACTCATTTCACTCTCTTGCGATAGCTTCACTTATACTCTTCGCGTAATCAAATTATTTTATCTATATTACTCAATGATGATAAAACTCTATTTATCAACTCATATTCATCATGAAAACATTTTTATAGTTAGCCATGACGACCTCAATCAAATTTTGGGACGAAATTTCTTTAACGGGTAGGTACTGTGACGACCCGGAAATTTCCGACCAAATTTAAACTTAACCTTTATATGTTTCCGACACAATAAGCAGAATTTGTAATGTTGAATCTTAAAAAGTTTGGAACTACATTCATGTAATCAATTACCCTTTGACCGTGTTCGACGATTCACGAACAATTATGTGTATATAGATATGTATATATAATATATAATATTAACTGAAAACATTAACAAAGTATTAAATATATGATACTTTACATGAACATATTTGTTTCGATATATTTATCGACAGAATTAAGAGATAATATCAAATGATTGAATTATCAGATACATTATGATATGATTACGGGCCTATGTTATGAGGTCCACTGTGATTTAAGAAATCTATTCTTTTTGACAACTCATTACTTAACCAGTATGATAAAGATAACGATATTTATATTTTATTTTATTAAATATATATAACGATTTAAATTAATATTATATATTTTTATACGCGTATTATACGTACATAGTTTTATACTTTTACTATACTTTAACTTTACCTTTACTTTACTTTTACTTTACTTTAACTTTAATAATTCATACTTTAATAATTCACTTTAATAATTAATTCATACTTTAATAATTCACTTTAATAATTCATACTTTAATAATTCACTTTAATAATTCATACTTTAATAATTCACTTTAATAATTCATACTTTAATAATTCACTTTAATAATTCAAAAATCTATTATAAATAGAATTCAATAGGTTTCATTATTTCATAGAAACTTGAAAATATATTTCTCTAAACTCTCTCAATCGAATTACATATATATATATATTTACTTAGTACTATTTCAAGATATTATTAGTATACATAAAATACTACGACGAAGTTATATTCAGACGATTTCAAAATAAGTTTTCAAATGGGATATAGCTAAGGAAATTATGGGTTATAGCTATGAAGGTTATGGGTATTGATCGAGGGTATTGCTCGTGAGGTCAACCTAACGTTTATCATTTTCGTTGCGTCTACGTACTTTCCTGCAATATTGAATCACAATATTGATACATGAGCATTCATATCTTATCTTTTATATATTAATAGTGTATCCCTGACTAGTGCTCGAGTATATATGATTATGCATGTTTGTATGCTTAGTTTCGTCGTTAAATAGTTTATGATAAATCACGAATTTGATACATATGCTACTGAGATAAGTTATATGATATGCATGTCGTTGAAAAGCTGAAGAAAAAAATTAATAACTTTTCATTTAGAAATCGTGTGGTTTCGATGAACGGATTAAAAGATATGGTCAACTGAATTATCATTAATTTTATTATTATTATTAAAACGATTATTATAACTGTTATCAGTTGATGTTATTACTAAAATTATCTTTATTACTAAAAATTAATATTTTTATTGAAACTATCATTTTATTATTTTTATCATTATTATTATTATCAATATTATTTTATCAAATAAATATACGTACAAAGATATTTTTACCACACGTAATGTAATTACATTAATAATACATACCACTATATTTTTATGATATTAAGTGAATTTTATAAATTTTATTACTTGAGATATATAAAAGTATATTTTTATCATATATGAATTTTAATATAAATTTTTATTTATTAATAAATGACTTGTATTATTTAGTATAATAAGATCTGATAAACATATTTAAATATATAAAACTACTATATATAAGTTATATAATAAACATGTATAGATTTTGAAAGTCATTTTGGGTCAAGTTGACTTTTGTTAACTTTTGCATGTCTCTCTCGAGCATTAGGATTGTGATACACTACGACTTGACCTAAATTGTTAGACAGATATTGACCAACATTTAAATATATATACTTAATATAGGTTCGTGAATCCGAGACAAACCCTGCACTTGTTCAGTGCCGTCATATACATAATTGCTACGAAATACAGTATTGTGAGTTTCATTTGCCCTTTTTACTCTTTACGTTTTTGGGCTGAGAATACATGCAAATGCTTATTAACTGTTTTACAATATTTATATGCGTGAGTTTCATTTGCCCTTTTTACTCTTTACGTTTTTGGGCTGAGAATACATGCAAATGCTTATTAACTATTTTACAATATTTATATGCGTGAGTTTCATTTGCTCCCTTTTTATATATATTTTTGGGCTGAGAATACATGCGCTGATTTATAAATGTTTTATGAAATAGGCACAAGTACTAAAACTAATTCTATGTGGGTTTAAACCAGAAATATACCCTTAGCTTGGTAACATTAAACTACTAGTCTATGTACGGTAGGCGCGAATCCTAAAGATAGATCTATTGGGTCTGACAAACCCCATCCTGACTATGGGATGCTTTAGTACTTCGAGGTTATTTTAAACACACCTGATCTGGTGTACTTCAGAGGGTAAAACATGAACGTTAAGGCTTGTTACCGGGTGCCTACAACTTATAGAATACTTTTATACACTTGCGAGTGTACGGATATTTATAGAAACTGAAATCTTGTGGTCTATTACTATTACGGAAATGATGGATTATGATAAACTAATGAACTCACCAACCTTTTGGTTGACACTTTAAAGCATGTTTATTCTCAGGTATTAAAGAAATCTTCCGCTGTGCATTAGCTCATTTTAAGGATATTACTTGGAGTCATTCAAGACATACTTTGAAAGACGTTGCATTCGAGTCGTTGAGTTCATCAAGATTAATATTAAGTCAATTATAGTTGGACATAATATGAAATGGTATACATGCCGTCAATTTTTGATGTAAAGAAAGTTTGTCTTTTAAAAATGAATGCAATGTTTGTAAAACGTATCATATAGAGGTCAAATACCTCGCGATGTAATCAACTATTGTGAATAGTTTTAAATGTATATGAACGGGTCCTTTCAGTATATGTCACGATGAGGAGGAATCATAGGATCCACGAATGGCTTCTCCTTTTGAATACAATCATGGACTTAATTAGTTGGTAAAGTTGGGCCATGAATTCCATTTTTTGATGTTGGGCCGTAATAGTAATTGGGCCGAGATCTTTGGTTTGTGTCGGGCCGAATAAAGGATTAAAAGGATTCGGGTATCAGTTAAATTAGAAAGACAACAGATGGAGCTATGGTAAAGGGTGTTAGCGGGTATTCAGGAGGTCTTGGGTTCGAGTCTCATTTGAGGCAATTCTTTTTAGAAAATTTTTTTTTTTTCGAAAGGGTATATACTTTTACTTTCATTTCCATCATCATTATAATTATTATTATTATTATTATTATTATTATTATTATTATTATTATTATTATTATTATTATTATTATTATTATTATTATTATTATTATTATTATTATTATTATTATTATTATTATTATTATTATTATTATTATTGTTATTGTTATGATATTATTATTAATCCCTATTATTATTACTTGTATTGTTATTATCATTAATATAAATATCATTATTATTACTAGTACTAGTATTATCACCAAATATTATTATCATGATAAATATTACTACTAATATTATATTTAGGGGTTACGAATTGATGCCATAGAAACTTTAATTATTGTTTTAGAAATTAATTATGAAGATTTTATTATTGTTATTAACAAAATGTATTATTATTAAAATTATCACTAGAAAAAGGATTGTTATAACTATTATTGTTATTATTGAGTATTAGGTATTATTATCAAAACTATTATTTTTATTACCATTACTATTAAATTATTTATGTTATTAAAAACTACTATTATTACTCTTACTATTAGATTTTTGTTATAAAAAAAAAAAAACAAAACTATCATTAATATTATAGTTTATAGAATTAATAACACTATTATCATTATTATTAGTATTATCATTATTATTATTGTTATCACCTAAGGTATTAATTTAGTATTATTAAAATACAACTTTAACAACCAAATGATATTAATATATAAATATAATTAATACATATAATGTAAGAACCCGTCCTAATCCATCCGGACGAAGTCCATATCGATTACAAACGATTCACAACAGTTGATTACATCGCGAGGTAATTGACCTCTATATGATAAATTTTACAAACATTGCATTCGTTTTTAAAAGACAAACTTTCGTTACATTGACAGTTGACAGGCATGTAGAGCATTTCATAATATATCCAAATATAATTGACTTAATAATAATCTTGATGAACTCAACGACTCGAATGCAACATCTTTTGAAATATGTCATGAATGACTCCAAGTAATATCTCTAATATGAGCAAATGCACAGCGGAAGATTTCTTTCGTACCTGAGAATAAACATGCTTTAAAGTGTCAACCAAAAGGTTGGTGAGTTCATTAGTTTATCATAAAGAATCATTTCATAATTTTAATAGACCACAAGATTTCATACTTCCATTTCTCATAATCATACGTCCCATGCATAGAGACAAAAATATCATTCATATGGATTGAACACCTGGTAACCGACATTCACAATATGCATATAAGAATATCCCCATCATTCCGGGATCCTCCTTCGGACATGATATAAATTTCGAAGTACTAAAGCATCCGGTACTTTGGATGGGGCTTGTTGGGCCCGATAGATCTATCTTTAGAGTTCGCGTCAATTAGGGTGTCTGTTCCCTAATTCTTAGATTACCAGACTTAATAAAAAGGGGCATATTCGATTTCGATAATTCAACCATAGAATGTAGTTTCACGTACTTGTGTCTATTTTGTAAATCATTTATAAAACCTGCATGTATTCTCATCCCAAAAATATTAGATTTTAAAAGTGGGACTATAACTCACGCATATAAATATTGTAAAACAGTTAATAAAGCATTTGCATGTATTCTCAGCTCAAACATGTAATGAGTAAAAAGGGAATCAAATGAAACTCACGATACTGTATTTTGTAGTAAAAATACATATGACGAAATTGAACAATGCAGGGTTGGCCTTGGATTCACGAACCTATATCAGTTGTATATATATTAAAACATATAATGGAAATTGAGTAACTTATATATTATGAGTGATATGATTTATATGCTTCATTGATTCTTTTATTAATATTAATATAATAAATTTTAAGGTAGTTTAATAATTTATTTGTAATTATAATATTTATCCTTCATTAATAATATGAACTTATTTTAAGGTTTATTTGATAAAAATATACATGTATATATATATATATATATATATATATATATATATATATATATATATATATATATATATATATATATATATATATATATATATATATATATATATATTCATTAATAAAATTTATATATAGTTTAGTTAATATCCTTTTAATGATAACATATAGTATTATGTATTATAATTGTAATGTATTTTTAGATAAAATATATATTTGTAATAATAATAATAATAATAATAATAATAATAATAATAATAATAATAATAATAATAATAATAATAATAATAATAATAATAATAATAATGAGTAATAAGTAAACTACCTCAAAGAAATATCCCCTACAAAATGTCCAAGACCGGGTTTGAACGCGCAACCTCTCGCTAACCCGATATCATACCAAACCAACTGCTCTGTCTAATACTTTTTGTTAGAACTAGGATATTAATTTTTTTTTTTATCCCATTTCATTTCTGTTGTTACTTCTTTCTCTTCTTAACATCATCACTATGATCATTCATATCATCATCATCATCTATATCATCTCTAACTTCCTCGTTATTATTTCATGTATTATAGTTATCAATAATTCGATCACCGTCATCAGAGTTATTATAATTGTGATCAAACCATACTCATATTCACCCGAAAATAATTTGGTATAAGTCTAAAGCGTCTAGGCCCAATATACTTCGGCCCATCATAACTTTCTAAGCCTAAATAATATCGGCCCAACAGGATAAATAGTTTTCAACCTACATTAAATCAAGTAAATGGCCTTCTAATAAAAATAAAACGAAAACCAGATTGCCCAACAAGTAGAAACGGCTCATAGAGAAACCTTGTTGAATCTAGGATTCGGTTTCCATGTTATACCCCGTTCGTTTGCAATCACTTTCACAATCTCCTGTAACCGTCACTTTCAAGTATGATTATCATCATCATATATCAGCACCATTATTGTTATTTTAATATAAACGTGATCATTATCATTTTGTTTATGTAACATCAATATTCCAATTTCACACTAGAGACCCACCAACCCTCTTCTTCTCATTATCGTGGACCTATTTATTCATTGAAAGGTACTTGCTTTTCATTATGCTCGACATTTTGAACTGTTTTTGGTGGAACTTTGTATCATCAAATTGTGAAAATTATTTACAATCATAATTAAACAGTCCAGGTCTCCTTGTCACTATTAGTTGTCGATGGGTACTAATATTATGCTTGTCACATCGCGTTTTAAACAGCATCAATATCAGCTACCTTTTATAGCAGCAGAAGGTGGTTTGTAGTAGTAATAATGGTTGTTTGTCGGTTGTTTTGGGTGAAGCAAAGGTGGCGGTCATGAGTGGTTTTCAACAAAAAAAATAAAACTAATAAGGTAGGTGGTGATGATTAAATGGGTGTTGGTGGTTTTGAGTTGTGAAAGTGGTGCCGGTTCTATTGATGGTGAGTTGTGATGATTCGAAAAGAAATAGAAAATAATACCTTGAGATGATGATGAAGATGGCTCGTGTTGATGGGAGATGATCAAGGTGATGACTAGTTGGTGGATCACGATGGCTTTCATTTTTATGGTGATGAAGGTGAAGACCATGGCCTAAAGTGTGCAACCGTAAAAAGAAACAAGGATGGTGTTTGAGTCTTGGGTTCATGAATAAATTCATAAGAAAGAAGGAGAAGTAAGAGAAAGAAGAAATATGGTGATAAGGTGTTGTCTGATTGTTAATCAATGAAAGAATGATTGATTGTTATTTTATTGAGTGGTATTGACAGAAAAATTGATTAAAAAGGATACAAACAAAATAAAATAAAATCAGATTAGGATGGGTAACAACTCGTACGATTATAAATGTTATTGATTGGTATCAATTTCAGACAAGAATCCAGAATTAGGTAAAGGTTGAAAGAAATATGCAACGGATTCTGCTTCAAAAATCATTTTTGCGATTTTATATGAATGATTTTTAATAATTAATAATTATAATTATATTAATAAAAATCAAAATACTAATAATAATAATAATAATAATATTAATAATTAATAATAATAATAATAATAATATGAGTAATAATAATAATAATAATAAGTCATGATAATAATAATTTTAGTGAAATTTATAACAATTATAATAGTAATACTAATTATATCATTATTAATAATAATATTAGTAATAATAATATATAACAATTTTCTTGACTATATATATATTGTTAAAAATAATATTATTAATAATAATGTAACAAATCAAATTTATCAACTTTTACATCTATATTTTATATGATAATATTAATACTACAGATATTGATATTAATATTATTATTTATGTTAATGATAATAAGAAAAGTAATAATAAGAATTTTAATATATTAAATTTTAACTTGTAATTACATATATTTATTTTATATACTATTAATTTCATAATATTAAATGTTTACATAATACATATTATATATTTAATATTCATACATTTTAACGTTCTATTTACGATTAAAGGTTCGTGAATCGTCGGGAATAGTCAAAGGTCGAATGTACATATGAATACAGTTCAAAGTTTTTGAGACTTCATCATTACAGATTTTGCTTATTGTGTCGAAATTAAATAAAGATTAAGTTTAAATTTTGGTCAAAAATTCCCGGGTCATCACATATAACACAACAAACTTAATATTTTTATGTACCAAATGAATATATGAAATATACATATATTATTAATATAAAAAGGATATAATTAGTAAATCTATATATATATTTATTCAATTACAATTATGAGTATTAATAAATATATAAATGTTATATGTTCGTGAATCCGAGGCCAACCCTGCATTGTTCAGTTTCGTCATGTGTATTTTTACTACAAAATACAGTATGGTGAGTTTTCATTACTCCCTTTTTATATATATATTTGGGACTGAGAATACATGTGCTACTTTTATAAATGCTTTACGGAATAGACACAAGTGATCGAAACTACATTCTATGGTTGAATTATCGAAATCGAATATGCCCCTTTTTATTAAGTCTGGTAATCTAAGAATTAGAGAACAGACACCCTAATTGACGTGAACTCTAAAGATAGATCTATCGGTGTGACGACCCGGAAATTTCCGACCAAATTTAAACCTAACCTTTATATGTTTCCAACACGATAAGCAGAATTTGTAATATTGAATCTCAAAAAGTTTGGAACTACATTCATGTAATCAATTACCCTTTGACCGTGTTTGACGATTCACGAACAATTATGTGTATATAGATATGTATATATAATATATAATAACTGAAAACATTAACAAAGTATTTGATATATATGATACTTTACATGAACGTATTTGTTTCGATATATTTATCGACAGAATTAAGAGATAATATCAAATGATTGAATTATCAGATACATTATGATATGATTACGGGCCAATGTTATGAGGTCCACTGTGATTTAAGAAATCTATTCTTTTTGACAATATTCGAAAAATGGTAAAGTGATCTATAAGTAAGAACGTGGAGTGTATATAACTTAGATGTTGGATATCGACAAGTTAAGTAACTCGACATTTTTCATTAAGATGATTTCATACGTTTATTAAACCTTTGGATTTTATCCCATGCTTCACCAACAGACTGTAATTTAAAAACTTGAAACCTATTATGAATATATATAGTTCTACTTTTCTAAAATGTTTTATGATATAACGATTTAAATTAATATTAAATATATTTATACGCGTATTATACGTACATAGTTTTATACTTTTACTATACTTTAACTTTACCTTTACTTTACTTTTACTTTACTTTAACTTTAATAATTTACTTTAATAATTCAGTTTAATAATTCACTTTAATAATTCATACTTTAATAATTCACTTTAATAATTCATACTTTAATAATTCACTTTAATAATTCATACTTTAATAATTCACTTTAATAATTTAAAAATCTATTATAAATAGAATTCAATAGGTTTTATTATTTCATAGAAACTTGAAAATATATTTCTCTAAACTCTCTCAATCGAATTACATATATATATTTACTTAGTATTATTTCAAGATATTATTAGTATACATAAAATACTACGATGGAGTTATATTCAGACGATTTCAAAATAAGTTTTCAAACGGGATAGAGCTAAGGAAATTATGGGTTATAGCTATGGAGGTTATGGATATTGTTCGAGGGTATTGCTCGTGAGGTCAACCTAACTTTTATCATTTTCGTTGCGTCTACGTACTTTCCTGCAATATTGAATCACAATATTGATACGTGAGCATTCATATCTTATCTTTTATATATTAATAGTGTATCCCTGACTAGTGCTCGAGTATATATGATTATGCATGTTTGTATGCTTAGTTTCGTCGTTAAATAGTTTATGATAAATCACGAATTTGATACATATGCTACTGAGATAAGGTATATGATATGCATGTCGTTGAAAAACTAAAGAAAAATTAATAACTTTTCATTTAGAAATCGTGTGGGTTCAATGAACGGATTAAAAGAAATGGTCAACTGAATTATTATTAATTTTAATATTATTATTAAAACGATTATTATAATTGTTATCAGTTGATGTTATTACTAAAATTATTTTTATTACTAAAAATTAATATTTTTATTGAAACTATCATTTTATTATTTTTATCATTATTATTATTATCAATATTATTTAATCAAATAAATATGCGTACAAAGATATTTTTACCACACGTAATATAATTATATTAATAATACATACAACTATATTTTTATGATATTAAGTGAATTTTATAAATTTTATTACTTGAGATATATAAAAGTATATTTTTATCATATATGAATTTAAATATAAATTTTTATTTATTAATAAATGACTTGTATTATTTAGTATAATAAGATCTGATAAATATATTTAAATATATAAAACGACTATATATAAGTTATATAATAAACATGTATAGATTTTGGAAGTCATTTTGGGTCAAGTTGACTTTTGTTGACTTTTGCATGTCGGTCTCGAGCATTAGGATTGTGATACACTACGACCTGACCTAAATTGTTAGACAGATATTGACCAACATATAAATATATATATATATATACTTAATATAGGTTCATGAATTCGAGACAAACCCTGCACTTGTTCAGTGCCGTCATATACATAATTGCTATGAAATACAGTATTGTGAGTTTCATTTGCTCCCTTTTATATATATTTTTGGGACTGAGAATACATGCGCTGTTTTTTATAAATGTTTTACGAAATAGGTACAAGTACTAAAACTAATTCTACGTGGGTTTAAACCAGAAATATACCCTTAGCTTGGTAACATTAAACTACTTTTCTATGTACGGTAGGCGCGAATCCTAAAGATAGATCTATTGGGCCTGACAAACCCCATCCTGACTATGGGATGCTTTAGTACTTCGAGGTTATTTTAAACACACCTGATCTGGTATACTTCAGAGGGTAAAACATGAACGTTAAGGCTTGTTACCGGGTGCCTACAATTTATAGAATACTCTTATACACTTGCGAGTGTACATATATTTATAAACGAAAATCTTGTGGTCTATTAATATATTGAAATGATTGATATGATAAACCTATGAACTCACCAACCTTTTGGTTGACACTTTTAAGCATGTTTATTCTCAGGTATTAAAGAAATCTTCCGCTGTGCATTAGCTCATTTTAAGGATATTACCTGGAGTCATTCATGACATACTTTGAAAGACGTTGCATTCGAGTCGTTGAGTTCATCAAGATTAATATTAAGTCAATTATAGTTGGATGTAATATGAAATGGTATGTATGCCGTCAATTTTTGATGTAAAGAAAGTTTGTCTTTTAAAAACGAATGCAATGTTTGTAAAACGTATCATATAGAGGTCAAATACCTCGCGATGTAATCAACTATTGTGAATCGTTTATAATGTATATGAATGGATCCTTTCCGTTGGTATCAGAGCGGTGGTCTTAGCGAACCAGGTCTTGCATTAGTGTATCTAACTGATAGTTGTTAAGATGCATTAGTGAGTCTGGACTTCGACCGTGTCTGCATGTCAAAAGTTTTGTTTATCATTTTTAGTCGGAAATCATCTACTTACCATCCTTAAGAAATTACCTGCTTATCATTCTTAGTCTAGACACGTCTTGCTGCATTGATTGCATGAATAGTGTATAGACAAAATTCATATCTTAGCGTATCTGCTAAATCATATCTTATCGTATCTATTACCGTAAACTTTGCCTGACATATTCCGTAAATTCCTCCGTAATCTATGAAATCTTTTGATCTATATATATATATATATATAGATATTCTATGTAGTTAGAATACCACCCGATAGCCGGAAAATCATTTCGTATCAAAAAAATCCTTTATCAAATCGTACGAAATGGAATTCGTCATCAGTTCAAGTTCCTCGAATTCCGAAATGGAATCCCACTCAAGCTCCGAAAGCAGTGTGACTGGAATGGATCAACCAATCAGCCATCATCTATTCTGGATGAATTGGGGATGGGTTCGTAGCTTCCTTAATCATTGAAGACAAGAAGAAGGCGATCCTTTCCATCCACCACATTGCCCTCTTGGCAATGAACCTGAAGCACTTACCGGCGAACCTGTCCGAAACACCATTTTCTCTATCATTTCCAGAGTATCTCGTCATGATTATATACTACACCAAATTCTAGATCTTATTTATCCGCTCGTCCGAACCGACAATCACCCCGGTGTAATAGAAGAAGTCAACGAGCTTCGCGCTCGGGTAGTGGCTTTGGAGAATATGGTGCAAAGGTTACAAACACCAGCAGCAGCACCAGCAACATAACCAGTACCACCATCAACAACATCAACAGTACCATTACCACCACCAACAACAACCGCATCGCAAACCTCAACTTCACAATCTGTCCCATGAGCATCGACGTCATACGCCCTGTAGATACTAAAGAATACCACAACGATGAAGTATTGATTCATAAATTCATTGGGAAAACATTCTACGACGATTATGTAATTTCTAAAATTTAGAAATTATCTATCCTAGCCTTAACCATAAATCAAGTGAGTTTAATTTAATATTAACTCATTAAATCTATATTACATCTGAAGAAATATACACATATATTTCCATAAAGACTGTAATAAAATTCTTTTGTACAAAATATTAATTGTGACATTTTTTTAACGGGTAGGTAATACCCGAGAGATATATAAATTCACAATTAATATGTTACATTCTTAGAATCTGATTCAGCAAATCATCCATTATACTCCCTACTTTCACAACAATATACATTCTTTTATAGAAATCAAAACAACCATACCCATTCAAAAATTTAATTACATATTCTGATTTTGAAATTGCCGAATTCAATTCAAGTTATAACCGGTATCATCACTCTTAGATTCTTACATCTTTCAAAACTATACTTTGACTTCAAAACTGTCCTAGAACCTCATTTCTATTCATGGAACTCACAAAAATATTTGTATCATTCAAAATATTAGAACATCATATGTATATTAACAATTACAATATGTGTTCAAACACTTCGAAATTATTAAAGACATGCGAGATGATGATCCAACCACACATTACCCACTGCCATGCACCTTAAAAGCTCTCGAAACCAAAGTTATAGTTTAACACGTATCCGTGTCAGATCCTTTGATATTTATTACCAAATATAATTTTTCAATCTCTTTCCAAAATAGACAGTTTTGTCATAGCTTCAACAAATCACCTTCATTTGTTTATACGAATAAACCTTATTATAACAATTACCCCTTCATCATTGTTACCGGGGAACCTTTCATATCTCGCCACATTAGCAGTAAACTTATCAAAAATTTCATTAACCTTCGACTTAAGCCTCTCCGAAAAGCCACTATACTTATTCATTAAAACCCCATCATGTACTCACCTACATCCTGTAACAATAATTATCACACCAACTACTGGGAATTAGCAATCAGTATTTTGAATTTCGCGACAATTTTACATCAAAAGTTATATGTATACATATAACGTCTATCTCCTAGACTTACATACTTCGAATGTGAAGTTTCTGAAAAACATCCCAAACTATGAACTAGTTCTCCGAAATTGGAAAAATTCTGATGAAGCAGCAAAAACTGTAAACGACTTTAACAGTCAAAAGTTTGATGATAAAGAATAGTATGGTGGTAAAGCTGAGAAAAAGAGAAGGTTTGAAACTGGAAAACGGATTGAGCAGACCATGAAGGAGGTTGTGGACAAATCACAAAGACTAAACCTGTCTTCAAAGGATCCAAATGATTCAGAGTCTACTAAAATTGTTAGCAAACACCTTACTTCTTATTCTAAACCTTCACAGACAAATCTTCTTCATCATCCATCTATGTTAAGAATTCTAAGATATTATCGTATCTTTTATTATAAATATCTTCGATATTCCTAAAGATATTTTCACAACTATTCTTATCCAAAATCTTCTATCTATTCGCAATATCTGCGTTACAACATAAAAAGAAACTGTGTTAGTTTCTAAATTCTGAAGAAAAAAAAAATTTCGAATTTAAAATAGGAATGTTTTTGAAGTAGTATTGGGAACTGAAGCATGAGTTAGTATAATATAATGACACTTGATCAATGTGATTATATTACAGTAAGTCATACTGAGTTTCTAATGGAACGTGATGATTCACAGAACATACCATCATCATGTACTATTTACACGACTCTTACATTCTACCCAATTTCCAAACATATTAAGAACATATCATCTTGATAGCTCTATATTTTAGGATATTCTGGTAATTTTCCAAATCAAGATCATGCCATTACGATTTTCTTCTTGGAATATTAACTATGTTCATCCAAAAATTCATATCTACAAATTCTGGACCATTATCCGCTTGACTTAAGGTCGGGAAGAGAAAACGAAAGCATGAAGCTCCGAAATATAATGGAGAATATAAAGCCAGATAACAACCCCGAAATTACAAACCTTGTATATCAATGCGTATAGCAATATAAAGACACGGGAGGATGAAAAACACAATAACCCCAAGGTAATGGTAGAAGAAAATAACTTCCTCCGGTGGTAGATGAAAAAGAAGAATGACAGATATGAAAGTTAAGAGTATATCAAGAATCAATACTGGATGAAGCATATTAACGAATGCTTTAAAGTATGAATTGGGGAGAAAGACTAGAAGGTGTGAGCTGTGGAAATAAAGAAACGAAGGGGCGGATTTATAGTAAAATATCAGACAGAGAAATCGAGACAGATTATCGCATTTAATCAAATAAGATCCTGATTTCCTTAATCGCCAAAGAACCAAATCTTATTGCAAAGATTTTCTTTAAATTCCATGAATTCCCGAAATCAATCATAACTACGTCATCGGTTAAAACGAATATACGTTTACTCATTTCACTCTCTTGCGATAGCTTCACTTATACTCTTCGCGTAATCAAATTGTTTTATCTATATTACTCAATGATGATAAAACTCTATTTATCAACTCATATTCGTCATGAAAACATTTTTAAAGTTAGCCATGACGACCTCGATCAAATTTCGGGACGAAATTTCTTTAACGGGTAGGTACTGTGACGACCCGGAAATTTCCGACCAAATTTAAACCTAACCTTTATATGTTTCCAACACGATAAGTAGAATTTGTAATGTTGAATCTCAAAAAGTTTGGAACTACATTCATGTAATCAATTACCCTTTGACCGTGTTTGACGATTCACGAACAATTATGTGTATATAGATATGTATATATAATATATAATAATTGAAAACATTAACAAAGTATTTGATATATATGATACTTTACATGAACGTATTTGTTTCGATATATTTATCGACAGAATTAAGAGATAATATCAAATGATTGAATTATCAGATACATTATGATATGATTACGGGCCAATGTTATGAGGTCCACTGTGATTTAAGAAATCTATTCTTTTTGACAATATTCGGAAAATGGTAAAGTGATCTATAAGTAAGAACGTGGAGTGTAAATAACTTAGATGTTGGATATCGACAAGTTAAGTAACTCGACATTTTTCATTAAGATGATTTCATACATTTATTAAACCTTTGGATTTTATCCCATGCTTCACCAACAGACTGTAATTTAAAAACTTGAAACCTATTATGAATATATATAATTCTACTTTTCTAAAATGTTTTATGATATAACGATTTAAATTAATATTAAATATATTTATACGCGTATTATACGTACATAGTTTTATACTTTTACTATACTTTAACTTTACCTTTACTTTACTTTTGCTTTACTTTTACTTTACTTTAACTTTAATAATTCACTTTAATAATTCACTTTAATAATTCATACTTTAATAATTCACTTTAATAATTCATACTTTAATAATTCACTTTAATAATTCATACTTTAATAATTTACTTTAATAATTTAAAAATCTATTATAAATAGAATTCAATAGGTTTTATTATTTCATAGAAACTTGAAAATATATTTCTCTAAACTCTCTCAATTGAATTACATATATATATTTACTTAGTATTATTTCAAGATATTATTAGTATACATAAAATACTACGACGGAGTTATATTCAGACGATTTCAAAATAAGTTTTCAAACGGGATAGAGCTAAGGAAATTATGGGTTATAGCTATGGAGGTTATGGATATTGTTCGAGGGTATTGCTCGTGAGGTCAACCTAACTTTTATCATTTTCGTTGCGTCTACATACTTTCCTGCAATATTGAATCACAATATTGATATGTGAGCATTCATATCTTATCTTTTATATATTAATAGTGTATCCCTGACTAGTGCTCGAGTATATATGATTATGCATGTTTGTATGCTTAGTTTCGTCGTTAAATAGTTTATGATAAATCACGAATTTGATACATATGCTACTGAGATAAGGTATATGATATGCATGTCGTTGAAAAACTAAAGAAAAATTAATAACTTTTCATTTAGAAATCGTGTGGGTTCAATGAACGGATTAAAAGATATGGTCAACTGAATTATTATTAATTTTAATATTATTATTAAAACGATTATTATAATTGTTATCAGTTGATGTTATTACTAAAATTATTTTTATTACTAAAAATTAATATTTTTATTGAAACTATCATTTTATTATTTTTATCATTATTATTATCAATATTATTTAATCAAATAAATATGCGTACAAAGATATTTTTACCACACGTAATATAATTACATTAATAATACATACCACTATATTTTTATGATATTAAGTGAATTTTATAAATTTTATTACTTGAGATATATAAAAGTATATTTTTATCATATATGAATTTAAATATAAATTTTTATTTATTAATAAATGACTTGTATTATTTAGTATAATAAGATCTGATAAATATATTTAAATATATAAAACGACTATATATAAGTTATATAATAAACATGTATAGATTTTGGAAGTCATTTTGGGTCAAGTTGACTTTTGTTGACTTTTGCATGTCGGTCTCGAGCATTAGGATTGTGATACACTACGACCTGACCTAAATTGTTAGACAGATATTGACCAACATATAAATATATATATATACTTAATATAGGTTCATGAATTCGAGACAAACCCTGCACTTGTTCAGTGCCGTCATATACATAATTGCTACGAAATACAGTATTGTGAGTTTCATTTGCTCCCTTTTATATATATTTTTGGGACTGAGAATACATGCGCTGTTTTTTATAAATGTTTTACGAAATAGGCACAAGTACTAAAACTAATTCTACGTAGGTTTAAACCAGAAATATACCCTTAGCTTGGTAACATTAAACTACTTGTCTATGTACGGTAGGCGCGAATCCTAAAGATAGATCTATTGGGCCTGACAAACCCCATCCTGACTATGGGATACTTTAGTACTTCGAGGTTATTTTAAACACACCTGATCTGGTGTACTTCAGAGGGTAAAACATGAACGTTAAGGCTTGTTACCGGGTGCCTACAATTTATAGAATACTCTTATACACTTGCGAGTGTACATATATTTATAAACGGAAATCTTGTGGTCTATTAATATATTGAAATGATTGATATGATAAACCTATGAACTCACCAACCTTTTGGTTGACACTTTTAAGCATGTTTATTCTCAGGTATTAAAGAAATCTTCCGCTGTGCATTAGCTCATTTTAAGGATATTACCTGGAGTCATTCATGACATACTTTGAAAGACGTTGCATTCGAGTCGTTGAGTTCATCAAGATTAATATTAAGTCAATTATAGTTGGATGTAATATGAAATGGTATGCATGCCGTCAATTTTTGATGTAAAGAAAGTTTGTCTTTTAAAAACGAATGCAATGTTTGTAAAACGTATCATATAGAGGTCAAATACCTCGCGATGTAATCAACTATTGTGAATCGTTTATAATGTATATGAATGGATCCTTTCAATCGGGCCCAACAAGCCCCATCCAAAGTACAAGATGCTTTAGTACTTCGAAATTTATATCATGTCTGATGGAGGATCCTGGAATGATGGGGATATTCTTATATGTATATTGTGAATGTCGGTTACCAGGTGTTCAATCCATATGAATGATATTTTTGTCTCTATGCATGAGACGTATATTTACGAGAATTGGAAATATGAAATCTTGTGGTCTATTAAAATTATGAAATGATTATTTATGCGAAACTAATGAACTCACCAACCTTTTGGTTGACACTTGAAAGCATGTTTATTCTCAGGTACGAAAGAAATCTTCCGCTGTGCATTTGATCATTTTAAAGATATTACTTGGAGTCATTCATGACATATTTCAAAAGACGTTGCATTCGAGTCGTTGAGTTTATCAAGATCATTATAAAGTCAATTATAGGATATATTATGAAATGGTATGCATGTCTGTCAACTTTAGATGTAATAACTTTAGATGTAATGAAAGATTGTCTTTTCAAAACGAATGCAATGTTTGTAAAATGTATCATATAGAGGTCAAGTACCTCGCGATGTAATCAACTGTTGTGAATCATTTATAATCGATATGGACTTCGTCCGGATGGATTAGGACGGGTCCTTTCAGTTGGTATCAGAGCGGTGGTCTTAGCGAACCAGGTCTTGCATTAGTGTGCCTAACTAATAGTCATTAAGATGCATTAGTGAGTCTGGAATTCGACCGTGTCTGCATATCAAAAGTTTTACTTATCATTTCGTGTCAAAAATTTCCTGCTTATCATTCTTAGGGAATCACTTGCTTATCATTCTTAGTCTAGACACGTTTTACTGCATTGACTGCATGAATAGTATATAGACAAAATTCATATCTTAGCGTATCTGCTACTTTATATCTTAGCGTATCTGTTACTGTAACTTTTCCTGACAACTTCCGTAGATTCCTCCGTAACTTATGGGATTTTAGTATTATATATGCATATGTAAATTATGTATTGCGGGGTACTAATCTACATCCTATAATCTATTTCTTATCGAAAATCCTTCATCTGATCGTACGAGATGAATCCTGCAACCAGTTCGAGTCCCTCAGATTCCGATAACTATTCCGATAGTTATTCCGACAGCTATTCCGACATAGATGTTCACCTAAGCTCCGAAAACAGCGTCATCGGCATGAATCAACCAATCAGCCATTATCAATCCATCTGATGGGTTCGTAGTCGACTTAATTAATGGAAACACGCAGAAGGCAATCCCTTCCACCAACCGAATTCACCTCTTGACAATGAACCTGAAGCGTTTACCGGCGAAACTGTTCGAGACACCATTTTCAGTCTCATTTCCAGGGTAACTCGACAAGATTATATTCTATCCACAATTCTGAACCTTATTCATCCGCTCGTTCTGACCGACAATCATCCTGGAGTAATAAGTCAATGAACTTCGCGCTCGAATAATTAATTCGGAGAATATGGTGTAAAATGTACCAGCTTCAGCAACATCACCGGCACTAACAGTACCATCAATAACAAAACCAATACCATCAACAATCCATGCTTCAATATCATCATCTGTACTTTGAGTATGATCTTCGTTCTACGTATCGTTCTACCTCATTTATCTTCGTTCGACATGACTAATATGTAATCTCTAAAGTTTTAGAGATTATTTATTCTAGTTCCAACCGAAAAGCAAATGAGTGTAATATCATATTAACTCATTAAATCCATGAATACATCTAAAGAAAATATATATGTATATATGTTTTCATAAAGATTGTAATTAAAAATTCTCTTGTACAAACTGTTAATGGTGAAAAATATTTTAACGGGTAGGTAATTCCCGAGGAATATTTTGATTTCACATTAATAAATTACACTGTACATTCTTCGAATCTGATTCAACAATCATTTACTATCCTACTTACATTCACCGATATATGAATCTGTTCACCACAAAATAACCATTTTCATTTAATTTCATATTTGGATTTTGATTTATCAGAATCCAACAAGTGGCATAATGAAGAAAACATTTGACAAAATAAAATTTGTTAGAAACAAACAAATTAACTATGAGAAATTCTGTTAAGAATCCACGCTAACTGTTCCAAGCTAATTGTTCCCAGCTAACTAATTACACTTTATTTATCGCAATTTAATTATCGCAATTTACATTCTCGTAATTTTAGTTATCGTCATTTAATTCCTGTTATTTACTTTACGCATTTTATTTATCGTCATTTAATTTCTGTATTTATTTTACGCACTTTATATATCGGGACACATATACAAGGTTTTGACATATCATATCGACGCATATATATATATATATATATATATATATATATATATATATATATATATATATATATATATATATATATATATATATATATATATATATATATATGTATATATAGTAATGATCGAGTTCTCTATACAGGGTTGAGGTTGATTCTACAATAATATATATACTTTGAGTTGTGATCGAGTCTGAGACATGTACACGGGTCACTATACGTATTAATTAATTCGAATATTATATATTAAATTATATATGAATTATTGAATTGCTAACTGTGGACTATCGACTGAGAATTACCAACATTGGACAATTAAAATGAATTAAAATATTGATTATAACATATGAAACTAAACAATTCTTCAAGTTTGCCACTTGATTTCGTCTTAAACCTCATTTGTATCTTCACAATTACATTCTGCGTTCAAACCTTTCATGATTCTTGAAAACACCTCAATCGATAGGATGAATCAACCACACTTCATCTACAGAAGGAAAGATTTGTGCATATAATTATGCACCTGAGAAACTCTCGGCAACTGAGAAAAAGTTTAACACGTAGCCGCGTTAGATCCATTGGCATTTATTAGCAAAAATAACTTTGCGATCCCTTTTCAAAGTAGCCAATTTTGTCACAGCTCCAGCAAGTCAATTTTGACTTTTCGTTCGAAAACAACCTTATTATAACCTTGATTTATATGTGTGCTCTTTTATTGTTACCGGGGAACCTTTTATTATATTCCACCATATTACCAGCAGATGTATCAGCAACCTCGTTGCTCCTTGGCTTAAATCTCTCCGACAAATCACTATATTTATCTATTGAATTCTTATCATATACTCATCTGCATCTTGTAACGAGAACTGCCATGCCAATTATCAAGAATCAGCAATCAGTACTTTGAAAACTCAGAGCATATCTACATCAACAGTTATATGTATAACATATATCTCTTAGAATTATGATCTTTCATTCTGAAATTCTGAAAAGCACTCAGTCTACAAATCAATATTCTGAATGTTGAAAAAGCTGAATGAAGCAGCAGAAGCCGTAGACAACCGTAAACGACCTTAATCATCAGAAGTTTGATGATAAAGAATAGTATGTTGGAAAAGCTCAGAAAAGTTGGAACTGGAAAACGGATTGAGCTAACCACTAAGGAGACCAAGGACAAATACAAGGACCATACTCTATATTCAAAGAATCCAGGTAATTCTGGATCCGTTGAAATCTTTAGAGAATATCTTGCTCCGAAGTCACGTTAAAATCTTGCGAAAAATTTTTCTTCATCAACCTTCAAACTTAGAAATTCCAAAATATCATCATCAATATCTTCGATATTTTCTGAGGATATTTTCAAAAATATTCTCGTCCGAAATTATATACCTCTTCGTGATTTCTGTGTATCATTATATTGGAAACATTCAAGAGGAAATTTAGTACCGAAAAGCAGATTATGCGAAACTATGAAGAAAGCCGTGGACAAATCACAAAGAATAAGTTTGACTTCAAAGAATCTAAATGATTCAATGTCTGCTGAAGTCTTTAGCGAATATCTTGCTCGTTACTCTAAACCCTTGCAGACAATAGTCTCCATCATTCTCTGATCTTAGATATTCAAAGATATTATCGTATCTTTCATTATAAATATTCTCGATATTTCTAAATATATTTTTATAACTAATACTGTCTGAAATCATTTATCTCTTCGTGCTATCAGTGTTACATCATATAGAAACTGTTAGTTTCTATATTCTGTAAACTTTCGAGCTTAAACTATGAATGTTATTGATGTAATGTTGGGAACTGATGCATGAGTTAGTATAATATAATGACACTTGATCAACGTGATTATATTACAGTAAGTCATGCTGAGTTCTAATGGGACATGATGGTTCACAGTAGATCATACCACCATCATGTGTCATGTTACATAACTCTTTCATTCTAATTAACTTCTGAACATATCAAGAAAGTATATTCTTGATAGCTCTATTCTCAATGATTCTGGTAATTTGACGAATCAAATCGTGCTATTACGTTCATTCTTGATTATAACATTAAATTCATTCGAAACTCCATACTTACAAATTCTAGACCATTACTCGTTTTACTAGAGATCGAGAGGAGATTAAAAAGACGAAGAGCTTCGAAACATAAAGGAAGATATAAAACTCGACAACAACACTGAAATTACAATAATTAAAAATTAAAACATCGCGACAATTAAAAATTAAAAGATTACAATCAAACTACTCATCGTCGTCAATTGTCATTTGCAAAGTAGCGTTCACCAGTCATTTCACCATCCGTGAGGTACTCTGGAGACATCGGTATTTCTCTTGATGTCTCAACTGCTGCTTCAGCTGATTCATCGAGGTAACGATAACCCAACATCTCTTCATCTTCAAGAACCACATACAAAGAAATGCGTTTACCGTGATCTTCAATGGTATCTTTTATAAAGTACCATTGATCATCGGTACACAGAAAACTTGCCCTACAATCCGCATCATAATCGTCTTTATAAAAGAACACAGACGTGAATTCACACGGAACTTTTTCCTTCAGAAAGGATAGCAAGTCTTGTAAACCAACAACATGAATGTCGATACCTTCAAACGAAATACTGTCGCCCCACTTATATTCCTTCATTTGATTTCAGAAATCACCTCCGTAATGAACATCGAATGAAACAATCATTGGGGGAAGTGTTAACATTTTGCAGTTTGGGAATGTTTGATTTTGATTTTGAGAAAGGTGGAAATATAAAAGAAATATATGTTTGAGTGTATAGAATGAAGTATATGGTTGGTGTTTTTATAGTGTAAAAGTGACCGTTGGGATAGCCGTTGGAATTTTTTTTTTTTTTTTTACTAACGGCTAAAAAAAAATATATAAAATAAAATAAAATTTGGGCAAGTTTTTGGGCGAAGGTGGACGATGCCCGTTGGGACCTCTCTCATGATAGTTTCATTTGTGCTCTTTGAATAATCGAATTATTTTATCTGTATTATTCTGTAATGATGAAAACTCTATTTATCAGCTCATATTCGTCAAGAAAAACATATTTATTGTTAGCCATGACGACCTCACTCAAATTTCGGGACGAAATTTCTTTAACGGGTAGGTACTGTGATGACCCGGGAATTTCCGACCAAATTTAAACTTAATCTTTACATGATCTCGATACGATAAGCAAAGTCTGTAATGTTGAGTCACAAATATTTTGAACTTTTTCATATATTCAATTGACCTTCGACTGCTCTCGACGATTCACGAACCACCATTTGTAAATAGATACATATATATTTAAATATATGAATTTGAAATATAAGTTGAAATATTATATGACGTAACTGTTAGAACTAATAATGTAAAATAAAATAATATATAATAACTATTATTTAAATGGTATCTATATATGTTATTACATAATATAATTATTAGATATTACAAAATTAATAATATATTAAATTTAATTATAAGTTAATATATAATTGTTATATTAATATTTTTATTGTTATTATTAATATCAATATCAACATTATTACTAATAATTATTATAATCATTATCACTATTATCATTATAATTATGACAATTATCATTATTAGTAGTAACAAGTATTAATAATATTAAAATTAATATATTTATTAATTATTATATTAATTAAATAAATTATAAAAGTCGGATAAAAATTTACGAATTCGGTTATCCATCAAAATCAACTTTATATATGTTTTTTATGTTTTCTTCCTGATCCCTGTTCATCTGTGATTATATGTCGATACCTACTCAATCATATACCAATCAATCATCATTTTACAACTCCCTTAAACACCACCATATATCATACACAAACACAGTCCACCTTCTCCTAATATTGTGAAACCCATATACCATCCTCTCCATAAACCATGAACTTCCACTCGCCATCTGTTGCTGCACCAAAAGATCACCACCCATCGATCACTAACTAATTACAACTGATCAAACTTGTCTCCGGTCCAAAAACCGACCCAAGAAACTATTCTATCCTACTTCATATTCATCATCATAGTTGCTTTGATCATTTTTTTTTCTTTCAACTCACACACAAGCCCAAAGGACTGTTAAAACAAGTTTGTTGTTGCTAATGTTTCCTTGATCGAACAATACTATCAACCCTGCACAAACCTTTTCGATAAATGCTATTGTTAACCAAACTTATAAACCGAACCACCCAAATATACACCCTAAAAACACGACCAAAAAATAAAAAAATAAAATAAAATAAAACTAACCTACGATTATATCATGGATTACCTTGCTCCTACTGCACGTTGATGGTTCCTGAACTGCAGCTGCTATATTACTTGCTTCCATTAATTCAATTGTCCTTTTAAATACGGTATGTTCTTGTTTCAAACCAAGTGACCGACTACTCTTGACTAATTCAGTTTATGCTTCATTACCGAGACCAAAAGCCACCATAAACATAATCATAAATTGCTGCTGCAATACCTTTTCTATTTTCTGATTTCACCTTTCACTACTTCATTATCGAAACAACCATAATCCGTCACCTTATATCTCCTTTATATATTTTCTTTCTTCTGCTCGATTTCTGTTTCAGACCATCATCAACCTCACCATCGCACACCATCAACACCAACGACCATAGATTATTGCTGTTAATGTTTCCTGGTTCAATCGACACCCAAAACCACCATCATCATCATTCGATATTTACTACTACACGCTATTTCTATTTGTTTCGTAAACCCACCCTATCATATGGAGGTTAAATACTTCGATCATTATTGGAGTATGAAACCCATTCACACACCGCAACCTATATGTTCCTGTGTAGATTCAAATCGCGAAGAACGTTGATAATTGATGATATTTTTTTTTCGGTGATAAACAGTTGGCAAAATTTAATAAATGCAGAGTAATAATTATGTATTGTGTGTTAATGGATGATGATGGATGGTATATGTCACGATGAGGAGGGATCATAGGATCCACGAACGCCTTCTCCTTTTGAATACAATCATGGACTTAATTAGTTGGTAATGTTGGGCCATGAATTCCATTTTTTGATGTTGGGCCGTAATAGTAATTGGGCCGAGATCTTCGGTTTATGTCGGGCTGAATAAAGGATTAAAAGGATTCGGGTATCAGTTAAATTAGAAAGACAACAGATGGAGCTATGGTAAAGGGTGTTAGCGGGTATTCAGGAGGTCTTGGGTTTGAGTCTCATTTGAGGCAATTCTTTTTAGAAAAACTTTTTTTTCGAAAGGGTATATACTTTTACTTTCATTTCCATCATCATTATAATAATAATAATAATAATAATAATAATAATAATAATAATAATAATAATAATAATAATAATAATAATAATAATAATAATAATAATAATAATAATAATAATAATAAGTTGATTAACGGGTAGGTATCTCAAGATTACATAATATACAATACAAGTTGATTAAGTTATGGTTGGAATAGATTTGTTACCAATTTTCACGTAGCTAAAATGAGAAAAATTATCCAATCTTGTTTTACCCATAACTTCTTCATTTTAAATCCGTTTTGAGTGAATCAAATTGCTATGGTTTCATATTAAACTCTATGAATCTAAACAGAAAAAGTATAGGTTTATAGTCGGAAAAATAAGTTACAAGTCGTTTTTGTAAAGGTAGTCATTTCAGTCGAAAGAACGACGTCTAGATGACCATTTTAGAAAACATACTTCCACTTTGAGTTTAACCATAATTTTTGGATATAGTTTCATGTTCATAATAAAAATCATTTTCTCAGAATAACAACTTTTAAATCAAAGTTTATCATAGTTTTTAATTAACTAACCCAAAACAGCCCGCGGTGTTACTACGACGGCGTAAATCCGGTTTTACGGTGTTTTTCGTGTTTCCAGGTTTTAAATTATTAAGTTAGCATATCATATAGATATAGAACATGTGTGTAGTTAATTTTAAAAGTCAAGTTAGAAGGATTAACTTTTGTTTGCGAACAAGTTTAGAATTGACTAAACTATGTTCTAGTGATTACGAGTTTAAACCTTCGAATAAGATAGCTTTATATGTATGAATCGAATGATGTTATGAACATCATTACTACCTCAAGTTCCTTGGATAAACCTACTGGAAAAGAGAAAAATGGATCTAGCTTCAACGGATCCTTGGATGGCTCGAAGTTCTTGAAGCAGAATCATGACACGAAAACAAGTTCAAGTAAGATCATCACTTGAAATAAGATTGTTATAGTTATAGAAATTGAACCAAAGTTTGAATATGATTATTACCTTGTATTAGAATGATAACCTACAGTAAGAAACAAAGATTTCTTGAGGTTGGATGATCACCTTACAAGATTGGAAGTGAGCTAGCAAACTTGAAAGTATTCTTGATTTTATGTAACTAGAACTTGTAAAATATATGAAGAACACTTAGAACTTGAAGATATAACTTGAGAGAGATCAATTAGATGAAGAAAATTGAAGAATGAAAGTGTTTGTAGGTGTTTTTGGTCGTTGGTGTATGGATTAGATATAAAGGATATGTAATTTTGTTTTCATGTAAATAAGTCATGAATGATTACTCATATTTTTGTAATTTTATGAGATATTTCATGCTAGTTGCCAAATGATGGTTCCCACATGTGTTAGGTGACTCACATGGGCTGCTAAGAGCTAATCATTGGAGTGTATATACCAATAGTGCATACATCTAAAAGCTGTGTATTGTACGAGTACGAATACGGGTGCATACGAGTAGAATTGTTGATGAAACTGAACGAGGATGTAATTGTAAGCATTTTTGTTAAGTAGAAGTATTTTGATAAGTGTCTTGAAGTCTTTCAAAAGTGTATGAATACATATTAAAACACTACATGTATATACATTTTAACTGAGTCGTTAAGTCATCGTTAGTCGTTACATGTAAATGTTGTTTTGAAACGTTTAGGTTAACGATCTTGTTGAATATTGTTAACCCATTGTTTATTATAACAAATGAGATGTTAAATTATTATATTATCATGATATTATGATATATAATATATCTTAGTATGATGTATATACAGTTAAATGTCGTTACAACGATAATCGTTACATATATGTCTCGTTTCGAAATCATTAAGTTAGTAGTCTTATTTTTACATATGTATTTCATTGTTAATACACTTAATAATATATTTACTTATCATTTAACATAATTAACCAAGTGTATCAATATCTTAATATGATTCATATGTACCTAGTAAGACGTTGTTATAACGATAATCGTTATATATATCGTTTTCGAGTTTCTTAAATTAATAGTCTCATTTTTATGTATATAACTCATTGTTAAAATACCTAATGAGATACATACTTATAATAAAAACATGTTAACTATATATATAACCATATATATGTCATCGTATAGTTTTTACAAGTTTTAACGTTCGTGAATCACCGGTCAACTTGGGTGGTCAATTGTCTATATGAAACATATTTCAATTAATCAAGTCTTAACAAGTTTTATTGCTTAACATGTTGGAAACATTTAATCATGTAAATATCAATCTCAATTAATATATATAAACATGGAAAAGTTCGGGTCACTACAGTACCTACCCGTTAAATAAATTTCGTCTCGAAATTTTAAGCTGTTGAAGGTGTTGACGAATCTTCTAGAAATAGATGCGGGTATTTCTTCTTCATCTGATCTTCACGCTTCCAGGTGAACTCGGGTCCTCTACGAGCATTCCATCGAACCTTAACAATTGGTATCTTGTTTTGCTTAAGTCTTTTAACCTCACGATCCATTATTTTGACGGGTTCTTCGATGAATTGGAGTTTTTCGTTGATTTGGATTTCATCTAACGGAATAGTGAGATCTTCTTTAGCAAAACATTTCTTCAAATTCGAGACGTGGAAAGTGTTATGTACAGCCGCGAGTTGTTGAGGTAACTCAAGTCGGTAAGCTACTGGTCCGACACGATCAATAATCTTGAATGGTCCAATATACCTTGGATTTAATTTCCCTCGTTTACCAAATCGAACAACGCCTTTCCAAGGTGCAACTTTAAGCATGACCATCTCTCCAATTTCAAATTCTATATCTTTTCTTTTAATGTCAGCGTAGCTCTTTTGTCGACCTTGGGCGGTTTTCAACCGTTGTTGAATTTGAATGATCTTCTCTGTAGTTTCTTGTATAATCTCCGGACCTGTAATCTGTCTATCCCCCACTTCACTCCAACAAATCAGAGACCTGCACTTTCTACCATAAAGTGCTTTAAACGGCGCCATCTCAATGCTTGAATGGTAGCTGTTGTTGTAGGAAAATTCTGCTAATGGTAGATGTCGATCCCAACTGTTTTCGAAATCAATAACACATGCTCGTAGCATGTCTTCAAGTGTTTGTATCGTCCTTTCGCTCTGCCCATCAGTTTGTGGATGATAGGCAGTACTCATGTCTAGACGAGTTCCTAATGCTTGCTGTAATGTCTGCCAGAATCTTGAAATAAATCTGCCATCCCTATCAGAGATAATAGAGATTGGTATTCCATGTCTGGAGACGACTTCCTTCAAATACAGTCGTGCTAACTTCTCCATCTTGTCATCTTCTCTTATTGGCAGGAAATGTGCTGATTTGGTGAGACGATCAACTATTACCCAAATAGTATCAAAACCACTTGCAGTCCTTGGCAATTTAGTAATGAAATCCATGGTAATGTTTTCCCATTTCCATTCCGGGATTTCAGGTTGTTGAAGTAGACCTGATGGTTTCTGATGCTCAGCTTTGACCTTAGAACACGTCAAACATTCTCCTACGTATTTAGCAACATCGGCTTTCATACCCGGCCACCAAAAATGTTTCTTGAGATCCTTGTACATCTTCCCCATTCCAGGATGTATTGAGTATCTGGTTTTATGAGCTTCTCTAAGTACCATTTCTCTCATATCTCCAAATTTTGGTACCCAAATCCTTTCAGCCCTATACCGGGTTCCGTCTTCCTGAATATTAAGATGCTTCTCCGATCCTTTGGGTATTTCATCCTTTAAATTTCCCTCTTTTAAAACTCCTTGTTGCGCCTCCTTTATTTGAGTAGTAAGGTTATTATGAATCATTATATTCATAGATTTTACTCGAATGGGTTCTCTGTCCTTCCTGCTCAAGGCATCGGCTACCACATTTTCCTTCCCTGGGTGGTAACGAATCTCAAAGTCGTAATCATTCAACAATTCAATCCACCTACGATGCCTCATATTCAGTTGTTTCTGATTAAATATGTGTTGAAGACTTTTGTGGTCGGTATATATAATACTTTTGACCCCATATAAGTAGTGCCTCCAAGTCTTTAATGCAAAAACAACCGCTCCTAATTCCAAATCATGCGTCGTATAATTTTGTTCGTAAATCTTCAATTGTCTAGACGCATAAGCAATCACCTTCGTTCGTTGCATTAATACACAACCGAGACCTTGCTTTGATGCGTCACAATAAATCACAAAATCATCATTCCCTTCAGGTAATGACAATATAGGTGCCGTAGTTAGCTTTTTCTTCAATAACTGAAACGCTTTCTCTTGTTCATCATTCCATTCAAATTTCTTCCCTTTATGCGTTAATGCAGTCAAGGGTTTTGCTATTCTGGAAAAATCTTGGATGAACCTTCTATAGTAACCAGCTAATCCTAAAAACTGGTGTATGTGTTTCGGAGTTTTCGGGGTTTCCCACTTTTCAACAGTTTCTATCTTTGCCGGATCCACCTTAATACCTTCTTTGTTCACTATGTGACCGAGGAATTGAACTTCTTCCAACCAAAATGCACACTTTGAAAACTTAGCGTACAATTCTTCCTTCCTCAATACTTCTAACACCTTTCTCAAATGTTCACCGTGTTCTTGGTCATTCTTTGAGTAAATAAGTATGTCATCAATGAAAACAATGACAAACTTGTCAAGGTATGGTCCACACACTCGATTCATAAGGTCCATGAACACAGCTGGTGCATTAGTTAAACCAAACGGCATGACCATAAACTCGTAATGACCGTAACGTGTTCTGAAAGCAGTCTTTGGAATATCATCTTCTTTCACCCGCATTTGATGATACCCGGAACGTAAGTCAATCTTTGAATAAACAGACGAGCCTTGTAGTTGATCAAATAAGTTGTCGATTCTCGGTAGTGGGTAGCGGTTCTTGATGGTAAGTTTGTTCAACTCTCGGTAGTCGATACACAACCTGAATGTACCATCTTTCTTCTTGACAAACAAAACAGGAGCTCCCCATGGTGATGTGCTTGGTCGAATGAAACCACGCTCTAAAAGTTCTTGTAATTGGCTTTGCAGTTCTTTCATCTCGCTGGGTGCGAGTCTGTAAGGAGCACGAGCTATTGGTGCAGCTCCTGGTACAAGATCTATTTGAAATTCAACGGATCGATGTGGGGGTAATCCTGGTAATTCTTTCGGAAATACATCGGGAAATTCTTTTGCAATGGGAACATCATTGATGCTCTTTTCTTCAGTTTGTACTTTCTCGACGTGTGCTAGAACAGCATAGCAACCTTTTCTTATTAGTTTTTGTGCCTTCAAATTACTAATAAGATGTAGCTTCGTGTTGCCCTTTTCTCCGTACACCATTAAGCGTTTTCCTTTTTCTCGTATAATGCGAATTGCATTTTTGTAACAGACGATCTCTGCTTTCACTTCTTTCAACCAGTCCATACCGATTATCACATCAAAACTCCCTAACTCTACTGGTATCAAATTAATCTTAAATGTTTCGCTAACCAGTTTAATTTCTCGATTCCGACATATATTATCTGCTGAAATTAATTTACCATTTGCGAATTCGAGTAAAAATTTACTATCCAAAGGCGTCAATGGACAACTTAATTTAGCACAAAAATCTCTACTCATATAGCTTCTATCCGCACCCGAATCAAATAAAACGTAAGCAGATTTATTGTCAATAAGAAACGTACCCGTAACAAGCTCTGGGTCTTCCTGTGCCTCTACCGCATTAATATTGAAAACTCTTCCGCGGCCTTGTCCATTCGTGTTCTCCTGGTTCGGGCAATTTCTAATAATGTGGCCCGGTTTTCCACATTTATAACAAACTACATTGGCATAACTTGCTCCGACACTACTTGCTCCGCCATTACTCATTCCGACACCATTTGTTCCTTTCGTTTTATTAACCCCTGGTCCGTAGACCTCACACTTCGCCGCGCTATGACCATTTCTTTTACACTTGTTGCAAAATTTGGTGCAGAACCCCGAGTGATACTTTTCACACCTTTGGCATAGCTGCTTCTGATTGTTGTTGTTGTTGCGGTTATTATTGTTGTTAGGATGATTGTTGTAGTTGCTGTTGTTGTTGTTATTGTTGGGCCGTTTGTTGTAGTTGCGATTGATGTTGCGATTGTTGGTATAATTGTTACGATTATTGTTGTAATTGCTGTTGTTGTTGTATTGGTGATTCTTATCACCGTTTTCCTCCCACTTTCTTTTGACTTGCTTCACATTGGCCTCTTCAGCAGTCTGTTCTTTAATTCTTTCTTCAATCTGGTTCACTAGTTTGTGAGCCATTCTACATGCCTGTTGTATAGAGGCGGGCTCGTGTGAACTTATATCTTCTTGGATTCTTTCCGGTAATCCTTTCACAAACGCGTCGATCTTCTCTTCCTCATCTTCGAATGCTCCCGGACACAATAGGCACAATTCTGTGAATCGTCTTTCGTACGTGGTAATATCAAATCCTTGGGTTCGTAACCCTCTAAGTTCTGTCTTGAGCTTATTGACCTCGGTTCTGGGACGGTACTTCTCGTTCATCAAGTGCTTGAATGCTGACCACGGTAGTGCGTACGCATCGTCTTGTCCCACTTGCTCTAGATAGGTATTCCACCATGTTAACGCAGAACCTGTGAAGGTATGCGTAGCGTACTTCACTTTGTCCTCTTCAGTACACTTACTTATGGCAAACACCGATTCGACCTTCTCGGTCCACCGTTTCAATCCGATCGGTCCTTCGGTTCCATCAAATTCCAAAGGTTTGCAGGCAGTGAATTCTTTGTAGGTGCATCCTAAACGATTTCCTGTACTGCTAGATCCCCGGTTATTGTTGGTATGTAGCGCAGCCTGTACTGCGGCTATGTTTGAAGCTAGAAAAGTACGGAATTCCTCGTCATTCATATTCACGGTGTGTCGAGTAGTCGGTGCCATTTCCTTCAAAATAGTCAAATGGAACAAGTTAATCATACAGAATATTAAGAGTAGTTAATAGTATTTCGTAGCATAATATGAACTCATTTATAAAAACTTTTTCTTCATATTAGCGTTTTATAAGTTTAAATTCGGGTAGTACCTACCCGTTAAGTTCATACTTAGTAGCTAATATACAATTCAACTACTACAATTCTATATGAAAAACTGATTATAATAATATTTCGCGTTCAAACTTTTATACAATATTTTACAAACTTACAATACCGCTTATTTTACATAAAGCATGAAATATAGCACACAATAACTTTGATACAAGATAGTTGTGAAGATAATTCTAGCTAGTACACAAGTCGTTCAGCAAAGGCAATAAAGACACGTAATTCATACGTCCAGAAACAAGTCATGCATTCTAGTTTTACTAGGACTACTTCCCATCCTTGGTCTTGTGCAACATAACCGTTATGGCCGTTGATAAGACAGCGTGTTGTAACGTCATCAAAGGGACGAGGGTTACGTAATGTCCAACAGTCCCGTAATAATCTAAAAACCTCATTTCTTACCCCAATTACCGACTCCGTCACTTGTGGAAACGTTTTGTTTAATAGTTGTAGCCCGATGTTCTTGTTCTCACTTTGGTGAGAAGCGAACATTACTAATCCGTAAGCATAACATGCTTCTTTATGTTGCATGTTAGCCGCTTTTTCTAAATCACGAAGTCCAATATTCGGATATATTGAGTCAAAATAATTTCTTAACCCGTTGCGTAAAATAGCATTTGGGTTCCCCGCAATATATGCGTCAAAGTAAACACATCGTAACTTATGGGTTTCCCAATGTGATATCCCCCATCTTTCAAACGAAAGTCTCTTATAAACCAAGACATTCTTGGAACGTTCTTCGAATGTCTTACAAACTGATCTCGCCTTAAATAGTTGTGCCGAAGAATTCTGACCGACTCTAGACAAGATTTCATCAATCATGTCTCCGGGTAGGTCTCTTAAAATATTGGGTTGTCTATCCATTTTGTGTTTTTAAACTGTAAAATAGACAAGAGTTAGATTCATAAAAAAAAATACTTATTAATACAAGCAATTTTTACATATATCATAAAGCATAAGAACACTATATTACATATATTACACCACACGAATACAACTATCTTATTCCGACTCGCTCGTTTCTTCTTCTTCGGTTTTGGTTCGTTTTGCCAAGTTTCTAGGGATATATGATGTTCCCCTAATACGAGCCGTCGTTGTCCACATTGGTTTAGAAAAACCTGGTGGTTTAGAGGTTCCCGGGTCATTGTTACAACTTAAGGACTTCGGGGGTTGACGATACATATAAAGTTCATCGGGGTTGGAATTAGATTTCTCTATTTTTATGCCCTTTCCCTTATTATTTTCTTTTGCCTTTTTAAATTCAGTTGGGGTAATTTCTATAACATCATCGGAATTCTCATCGGAATCCGATTCATCGGAGAATTGGTAATCCTCCCAATATTTTGCTTCCTTGGCGGAAACACCATTGACCATAATTAACCTTGGTCGGTTGGTTGAGGATTCTCTTTTACTTAACCGTTTTATTATTTCCCCCACCGGTTCTATTTCTTCTTCCGGTTCTGATTCTTCTTCCGGTTCCGATTCTTCTTCCGGTTCCGACTCTTCTTCCGGTTCCTCTTCGGGAACTTGTGAATCAGTCCACGAATCATTCCAATTTACATTTGACTCTTCATTATTATTAGGTGAGTCAATGGGACTTGTTCTAGAGGTAGACATCTATCACAAAATATCAAACACGTTAAGAGATTAATATATCACATAATATTCATATGTTAAAAATATATAGTTTCCAACAAAAATGTTAAGCAATCATTTTTAAAGAAAACACGGTCGAAGTCCAGACTCACTAATGCATCCTAACAAACTCGATAAGACACACTAATGCAAATTTTCTGGTTCTCTAAGACCAACGCTCGGATACCAACTGAAATGTCCCGTTCTTATTGATTAAAAACGTTCCATATTAATTGATTTCGTTGCAAGGTTTTGACCTCTATATGAGACGTTTTTCAAAGACTGCATTCATTTTTAAAACAAACCATAACCTTTATTTCATAGATAAAGGTTTTAAAAAGCTTTACGTAGATTATCAAATAATGATAATCTAAAATATCCTGTTTACACACGACCATTACATAATGGTTTACAATACAAATATGTTACAACAAAATAAGTTTCTTGAATGCAGTTTTTACACAATATCATACAAGTATGGACTCCAAATCTCGTCCTTATTTAAGTATGCGACAGCGGAAGCTATTAATAATCACCTGAGAATAAACATGCTTAAAACGTCAACAAAAATGTTGGTGAGTTATAGGTTTAACCTATATATATCAAATCGTAACAATAGACCACAAGATTTCATATTTCAATACACATCCCATACATAGAGATAAAAATCATTCATATGGTGAACACCTGGTAACCGACATTAACAAGATGCATATATAAGAATATCCCCATCATTCCGGGACACCCTTCGGATATGATATAAATTTCGAAGTACTAAAGCATCCGGTACTTTGGATGGGGTTTGTTAAGCCCAATAGATCTATCTTTAGGATTCGCGTCAATTAGGGTGTCTGTTCCCTAATTCTTAGATTACCAGACTTAATAAAAAGGGGCATATTCGATTTCGATAATTCAACCATAGAATGTAGTTTCACGTACTTGTGTCTATTTTGTAAATCATTTATAAAACCTGCATGTATTCTCATCCCAAAAATATTAGATTTTAAAAGTGGGACTATAACTCACTTTCACAGATTTTTACTTCGTCGGGAAGTAAGACTTGGCCACTGGCTGATTCACGAACCTATAACAATATATACATATATATCAAAGTATGTTCAAAATATATTTACAACACTTTTAATATATTTTGATGTTTTAAGTTTATTAAGTCAGCTGTCCTCGTTAGTAACCTACAACTAGTTGTCCACAGTTAGATGTACAGAAATAAATCGATAAATATTATCTTGAATCAATCTACGACCCAGTGTATACGTATCTCAGTATTGATCACAACTCAAACTATATATATTTTGGAATCAACCTCAACCCTGTATAGCTAACTCCAACATTCACATATAGAGTGTCTATGGTTGTTCCGAAATATATATAGATGTGTCGACATGATAGGTCGAAACATTATATACGTGTCAATGGTATCTCAAGATTACATAATATACAATACAAGTTGATTAAGTTATGGTTGGAATAGATTTGTTACCAATTTTCACGTAGCTAAAATGAGAAAAATTATCCAATCTTGTTTTACCCATAACTTCTTCATTTTAAATCCGTTTTGGGTGAATCAAATTGCTATGGTTTCATATTAAACTCTATTTTATGAATCTAAACAGAAAAAGTATAGGTTTATAGTCGGAAAAATAAGTTACAAGTCGTTTTTGTAAAGGTAGTCATTTCAGTCGAAAGAACGACGTCTAGATGACCATTTTAGAAAACATACTTCCACTTTGAGTTTAACCATAATTTTTGGATATAGTTTCATGTTCATAATAAAAATTATTTTCTCAGAATAACAACTTTTAAATCAAAGTTTATCATAGTTTTTAATTAACTAACCCAAAACAGCCCGCGGTGTTACTACGACGGCGTAAATCCGGTTTTACGGTGTTTTTCGTGTTTCCAGGTTTTAAATTATTAAGTTAGCATATCATATAGATATAGAACATGTGTGTAGTTAATTTTAAAAGTCAAGTTAGAAGGATTAACTTTTGTTTGCGAACAAGTTTAGAATTGACTAAACTATGTTCTAGTGATTACGAGTTTAAACCTTCGAATAAGATAGCTTTATATGTATGAATCGAATGATGTTATGAACATCATTACTACCTTAAGTTCCTTGGATAAACCTACTGGAAAAGTGAAAAATGGATCTAGCTTCAACGGATCCTTGGATGGCTCGAAGTTCTTGAAGCAGAATCATGACACGAAAACAAGTTCAAGTAAGATCATCACTTGAAATAAGATTGTTATAGTTATAGAAATTGAACCAAAGTTTGAATATGATTATTACCTTGTATTAGAATGATAACCTACAGTAAGAAACTAAGATTTCTTGAGGTTGGATGATCACCTTACAAGATTGGAAGTGAGCTAGCAAACTTGAAAGTATTCTTGATTTTATGTAACTAGAACTTGTAAAATATATGAAGAACACTTAGAACTTGAAGATAGAACTTGAGAGAGATCAATTAGATGAAGAAAATTGAATAATGAAAGTGTTTGTAGGTATTTTTGGTCGTTGGTGTATGGATTAGATATAAAGGATATGTAATTTTGTTTTCATGTAAATAAGTCATGAATGATTACTCATATTTTTGTAATTTTATGAGATATTTCATGCTAGTTGCCAAATGATGGTTCCCACATGTGTTAGGTGACTCACATGGGCTGCTAAGAGCTGATCATTGGAGTGTATATACCAATAGTGCATACATCTAAAAGCTGTGTATTGTACGAGTACGAATACGGGTGCATACGAGTAGATTTGTTGATGAAACTGAACGAGGATGTAATTGTAAGCATTTTTGTTAAGTAGAAGTATTTTGATAAGTGTCTTGAAGTCTTTCAAAAGTGTATGAATACATATTAAAACACTACATGTATATACATTTTAACTGAGCCGTTAAGTCATCGTTAGTCGTTACATGTAAATGTTGTTTTGAAACGTTTAGGTTAACGATCTTGTTGAATATTGTTAACCCATTGTTTATTATAACAAATGAGATGTTAAATTATTATATTATCATGATATTATGATATATAATATATCTTAGTATGATGTATATACAGTTAAATGTCGTTACAACGATAATCGTTACATATATGTCTCGTTTCAAAATCATTAAGTTAGTAGTCTTATTTTTACATATGTATTTCATTGTTAATACACTTAATAATATATTTACTTATCATTTAACATAATTAACCAAGTGTATCAATATCTTAATATGATTCATATGTACCTAGTAAGACGTTGTTATAACGATAATCGTTATATATATCGTTTTCGAGTTTCTTAAATTAATAGTCTCATTTTTATGTATATAACTCATTGTTAAAATACCTAATGAGATACATACTTATAATAAAAACATGTTAACTATATATATAACCATATATATGTCATCGTATAGTTTTTACAAGTTTTAACGTTCGTGAATCACCGGTCAACTTGGGTGGTTAATTGTCTATATGAAACATATTTCAATTAATCAAGTCTTAACAAGTTTTATTGCTTAACATGTTGGAAACATTTAATCATGTAAATATCAATCTCAATTAATATATATAAACATGGAAAAGTTCGGGTCACTACAGTAGCCTCCTCAATCATTGGAGACAAGAAGAAGGCGATCCTTTCCATCCACCACATTGCCCTCTTGACGAAGAACCTGAAGCACTTACCAGCGAACCTGTTCGAAACACCATTTTCTCTCTCATTTCCAGGGTATCTCATCACGATTATATACTATACCAAATTCTAGATAATATTTATCCGCTCGTCCGAACCGACAATCACCCCGGTGTAATCGAAGAAGTTAACGAGCTTCGCGCCTGAGTAATGATTTTTGGAGAATATGGTGCAAAATTTACCAGATTCAACAACATCATCAGCACCAACAGTACCATCAGCAACAGCACCGGCAACACCAGTACCACCAACAACAACATCCACAGCACAAGCCACAACACTACACGTCTCAAACTCTCAGTCTGTACCTCCAGCATAATCATCATACTACATGATGTCCTACATCGATTATCTTCGTTCTACATGACGTTCTACATCATTTATCTTCGTACGACATGGCGATTATGTAATCTCTAATGTTTTAGGGATTATATATTCTTGTTCTAATGGTAAATCAAATGAGTTTAATATCATATTAACTCATTAAATCTATGATTACATCTGAAAGAAATATATATGTATATATGTTTTCATAAAGATTGTAATTAAAAATTCTTTTGTACAAACTGTTAATGATGAAAATATTTTAACGGGTAGGTAATACCCGAGGAATATTTAGATTTCACATTAATAAGTTACACTGTACATTCTTTCAAATCTGAATCAACAGTCATTTACTATCCTAGTTACATCCACCGATGCACGTATCCGTTCACCACAGAATAACCATTTTCATCCAATTTCATATTGGAATTTTGATTTATCAGAATCCAACAAGTTGTAACACCCGTTTTCAGTTACGAGTTATTTCGAACGACATTCAAAATACGAGGCATGTAAGTGTATATTTGGATCCCAAATAAAGATGGAGTTGATGTTCTAAAACCTTACCATTGGATAGTAAATCTCATTAAGTTTCCAACGATATTTGATTCGTCAAAAACGGAGTTACGGTTTGAAAGTTACGACCAAAACAAGTTCAGTTTCAGACTCAGTTCATTGGGACTCCGTCCAGACTTTGGGACGCCGTCCAACAATGAAGGTTAGGACGCCGTCGAAGCTTTTTGGACGCCGTCCAGAAGGCCTGACGGGCCAGCAGCTCTATTTTACTCAAATTAAAAGGGGTATTTGGGTCTTTTCACTTGGGGTCGGTTTGGGATCATCAAAAATGATCTAGAACTCCATTTGGAGCTCATTCTCACCCACACAAAACACTCTCATCTTATTTTAGAGAGAGAGGGTTAATTTAGAGTGAGAAAGCTTGGTTTGGTGAAGAAGATGAGCGTTTCGGGTCAAAGCTCGAGAGTTAAAGTTGTTCCTTTCATTCACGGCTACATTTTGGTAGTATTGGTAAGTCTTAACTCCGAATTTCATTGTTAAGATTCTTGTGTACATTTAGGGTTTGAGCTTGTTATTTGTAAAACCCTTTTAGATGATGAAGAGGGTTTATGGAAACCCACTATTTTGATATTTTGCGGGTTTGGGTTGGTTAATAATTTAAGCATGTTTAAGGTTTGTAAGTGGGGTATAATCACTAGTATTAGTGATTTTAGGAGTGTTGGGACTTGTAAGACCCATTTGGGGGTAAAATGGGTGAATTTGGGTTATGTTGAGATAAGGAAAACCCTAATAGCTATGATCTAGGGTTTGGCCATGTGAATTGAAGTTGTAAGTGTTAAATTGTGTTGATTAGTCATTAATACATTTGTAAGTGATGGAAGAATTGTAAATGGGTCATGTTTGGCTAAAATGGTATGTATAAGTGTTGAAATGGGTCGAATGAGTTAAGGTTGACCCAATTGGGTGAAATGGATATGAAACACCCTAAGTTTGTGCTAATTGGTGTTAGTAGACTTACATCACTAGTTTTAGTAATTAAAGATGAGTCTTGGCCATTTTATGGGCGGTTTTGGGTGTGAGTGAGTATTTTGGTTAATTCCACAAGTTGTGTATTAAATGTGTACTTATGTATTAGGTACCTTGCTCGAAGCATACGGAAGTGCTAAATCACCACCGACGTGATAAGGTGAGTGGAATAATTATATGTGTAGGTATATAATGTATCTATTTGTTGTAGCGTGAAATGTGTAGTGTCGAGGTGCTAAGACACCATGTTTCACGTGAAGAGTGTAGCATCGAGGTGTTAAGATGCCACTCGGGTGTAGCATCGAGGTGTTAAGATGCCACCTAGGAGTGTAGTGTCGAGGTGTTAAGACACCACTCCGTAAAATAATGAGTGTTGCATCGAGGTGTTAAGATGCCACTCGGGGTGATGTGCCGAGGTGTTAAGGTGCCACCCTAGGGGTTAGTGGTGCGAGGTGTTAAGTGCCCTAACGGATGTTATGAACACCGATGGTGTTTTCGCGAGCGCCGTTCCCTTGTACTATTGGTTAACCATGGTTATTTGTGTTGTAGCGTAAGCATATTATATTTGTTCATATTATATATGCTTTTGTTATGCTAGCTTCATTATTGGAGGTTATAGCTTGTAATTGTGATGATAAGCTAATTGTGTTGCTAGCATGTATGCGGTATGTGAGTAAGTGTTTGCAAGTAGGTATATTATATATGTATGTGTATAATTATTGCATTCACTAAGCCTCGGCTTACCCCTCTCGTTGTTTACCTTTTTACAGGTATTGTGTTATTGATGCTAGCTAGTTGTTAGACTAGACGTTCAAGAGCGGTTGGGCTTGATGGGGTAGCTTTCGGATAATTGGACTCGGATGGGGGTTTTGGTAGTCCCCGGGATTATGCTCTTGGTATCGGGTTGGGTTGTAGAGTTCTAATCCGTCTAAAGAGATAAATGGGTCGAAACTGCTACTTTATTTGTAAAACGGGTCATTGTGAGCCCGGGGTTGTAAAACTTGTTTTTATGGTGGCAATATCTTAGTTTTACTTAATATGTCATATTGTGAAAATGGTTTCGTTGAAAAGTGTCGGGGAGCGAGTTTTTCGCTCGCGTGTAAACAAAAAACTGATCAGTACTTTTTAGTTCATTGGGACGCCGTCCCAAATACTTGGACGCCGTCCCAGTTGTAAAGGCTGGACGCCGTCCCGATTCTTGGACGCCGTCCAGATGGGCAGTCACGGAAATTTTTTTTTTGTGTCGTGTTTTTGGTAAATCAATGTTGGGTTGTTACAAGTGGTATCAGAGCATAGTCTAAGGGAATTAGGTGACCTTGAGATAGGTGCCTAGTCTTAGACTTATTGGCGATTGTGCGTTATTTGCGGGGCTTGTAGGAGTACGGGTCGGATTGAGATTTGTTAGTGCCATAGAGTAGGTGACTAACTAGGACTAGTGCTTATCCAATGTGGGATTATGTGGGGCCTTATTTCGCGTGTAAATTAGTGCCTTAGATTGCTAGTGCCTAAGGTAAGTAGGCGAACGGGGACGTTGTTTTAGTGATAGTCACCTAGGCTGTAGGATGACGTGTTATTACGGTGTGCTTGTGTATATTTATTATTATGTTGTATATAGGTGTATATATACAGGTATCTTTTGTGCGGTATCCTAGGGATGAATCTATTGGGGAGATTCGTATGTTTGGCGGTTTCGAGTGATCAAGTTCACGGTAAGGACTTTGGTCATTCAGGTACTAGGAGTTATTGCGTGTTATTTTGTGTGAATGTTGCGTCAGTCCGGGTAAAGTACTTTGCGTGACCATGTGGAAATGGTAAGATACGCATTTGTAATAATGACCGATCACCATTATTATGAAAGTGTATCTTGACACTAAACATGACATGACAAGTACCGAACGGAGGAGACGTGGCATGGTTGGGGTAGAACGGGACGAATTATGAATCTTTTATTGGTTCCAAGGATATAGTAGTCTCGAGTGATGTGCTTGTTATCACATCAGGTTCTTTGTGAGTCGGGAAGTGTACGATGGAATCGGTTAGTTAAGTGAGCGAGCTAACTCACAAGTTTGGTGCGTGCTTAGCCACCCTCGGTAGTGGGTGCATTATTGAGATTGTAATTGGTTTTAGTTACCCATCGTAACTAGGATGACCAATTTATGCTTGCGTGTGTGCGACGAGGACTTGAATTCCGTAATGGAATGCGACAAGTCTAATGATTGTAGTTTTGAGTTACACTCGGTAGAGTGTGTGGGTAGAGAATCGTGTTAGGATTCTAATTGTGAGTCGCCTTGGAATTGGCGAATCGAGGAGTCTTCGGGTCATTAAACTCATGGGAGTGGGACCCATATGACGATGTTTACGATAGTGTGTTGGTGTGTTGTGGATTATAGGGTAACATTCCAAACGGAATACCCCTGTCGTTGTGACTGTGCCGATAGGTGGAAGGGTGTAAGACTTGGTGTTCTCAAGCATCTCCTTAGTGTTAGATGAAGGGTTTCGTTAGGCTATATCGTTTTGGCCTTGTGAAAATTGCGGGTAGCATGTGATCGCTAGGAACCTTCGATAAGACGATAAACTGTAAGGTTTGTCGGGTATGTATGACTTCGGGTCATTATTATAGAGAGACGGGTGACATCGGGTGTATGGAACCTAAAGATCGAGTTCTAAAATTTAGTAGGTTGTGGCGGGAGTCTGTATGACCCTGCGTCAGGTGCCTTCTTATACCTGCTAGTGTGATGTTCAACTCCGATGATGGTGTGATAACTTTGTGCTTAGGGTGCCGGTGAGATACCCTTGGAAGCGTCGGAGATTATAATAGTGATCGACGGGTGATGGTAATTTGACGGTTGCGAAAGTCGAAGTTTAAGAGCATTGTGACGAATACTTCTTATGAAGTGACGGGTGAGCGAATCTTGTTGCTCTTAAGTGATAGACGGGTAGAGATGACCGGTGAGCCGGTGACGGACTTAATGGTCGGTTAGTCCGAAGGATATGATGAAGTGTTGACATTGTAGTGGAAGCAATTATGGTGTCGGAATTGGTCACTCTTCTCCATGAGAGTGGGCAATTATTGAAAAAGTTCGTTACGTGGAAGGGCGGGTGATCTCGACTGAGAATCACCACTAAGTAAGCGGCGTGACATATGCCTAGGCTTAGAGGCATATGTAAGACTTTGGTGGAGTTTGCTTTTCGAACGATTAAGGTAGTTAGTTGTGAATTGTGGTATGAAGGTGCGATTTCATCGCGTGTACGACGTCTCAAGTGATTGTGTTTGTCGGCTCTGAGAGCTTAAAGTGAATTTGCGGTGAATTGATGTTATGACCAACGGTGACAATGGTCAGGTGTGACGTGGAATTTCAATTCCGCGGGATGTTATCATCTTGGCGGTGAGAATATGGAGTTAAATCCTAAGTGGGGGAGTTTTTACTGTCGCCCGAGGAAAAACTCCAGTGGTGTTATGTATAGTGAAATGTTAGAGCGTACCGTGCTAAGCCTCAATGGGTATTTGGAGCTCCTAACGAGGAAGAGTGACGGGTTGCTAATGTCGACTCGAGATCGTGCTTTATGATTGTGAGTTACAACTCGAGAATGTTATGCGTGAAGATTGTGATGATGGGATCGAAGGAAGTGTAAGACTTCCTTTGTAAGGTGGTCGTGTAGTACCAATGTGCGGTATGAGACCAAATGTGAAGTTTGAGATCCCGGAGTGAGAGAATGAAGTTGTCGTTGCGGGTGCTCCCGTAGTGAAAAATCTGGGTTGTCGTGAAACCCGGACAGTATAATTGAATGAGAACAAGTTCGATATCGTGACGAATATCGTATTTTCCCTGTCGGGAAATGCAATCGTGGAGATTGTCAGTGGATTATTCCACTTTATGGACGAATGTAAGGCGGAGAGTGTCGATTCTGATTGTCTCACATCGAGACACGCGGATGTTGTTTGTTTGCGAGAGTGTGTTCCCTAGTAATGCGACTGTTAGTTGCATTGAAATGTCGAGACCATCCTTAACGGACAGTCTAGGTAGGAAAGTTCACCCGGCGTGGTGAATATTTTTGTGAGTCGTGTGGCGAATTGCGGAAATTTTGTGATGATGATTCGCCGTTGACGGGATTTTGGTATACGAATAGCTTCTATGCTAGTACTAGGAAGCCGTATTGTATGGTTCAGAGGAGAAACCTTATGACGATGTGTTGATGCTTCGTCTAATTCGTGGTGTATTATTTTTGTCCTGGATTAATCCAGTGACGGATTGGTTGTGTGCGGATTGACTGATGGTTACGGACGTAGCTTGTGGCGAGTTGTAGCCGAGAGAACTTGAAGGTATATGTAGTGATTTTCGTATTTTCCTAAATGGAAATTCTGGACGTTGAGTGTATGAGTTATCGTTTGTTGCGGTAGTGCACGCTAGTGATTATTAGCGTGTGGTTAGGTCTTCGGATTTGTAGAAGATGTTATGGATGTCGGGCTTGGTTGTGTTTCATAAGATCATGAGGCATGACGACGATGTTTGTCGGCAAATTGTTCTACTCTTAGGACGATTGTGAAGTGTATGGTATGAGTTTGGATACTCGGCGTAGGAGCAACGGTTACGGTTGTTTCGACTCGTGGGTTGATTACCCAATATTGTTGTATTATGATGCATTAGTGCACGAAGCGAGAGAGCGGATGCAAGTACTACTTGTGTGACTCCGCATTGGAAGCGGAGATGTTCGAGGGAGAACTGCTTAACTTCTATTATAGGTGCGGATCACGAGGACGTGATCCAATTTAAGTGGGGGAGAGTTGTAACACCCGTTTTCAGTTACGAGTTATTTCGAACGACATTCAAAATACGAGGCATGTAAGTGTATATTTGGATCCGAAATAAAGTTGGAGTTGATGTTCTAAAACCTTACCATTGGATAGTAAATCTCATTACGTTTCCAACGATATTTGATTCGTCAAAAACGGAGTTACGGTTTGAAAGTTACGACCAAAACAAGTTCAGTTTCAGACTCAGTTCATTGGGACTCCGTCCAGACTTTGGGACACCGTCCAACAATGAAGGTTAGGACGCTGTCCAAGCTTTTTGGACGCCGTCCAGAAGGCCTGACGGGCCAGCAGCTCTATTTTACTCAAATTAAAAGGGGTATTTGGGTCTTTTCACTTGGGGTCGGTTTGGGATCATCAAAAATGATCTAGAACTCCATTTGGAGCTCATTCTCACCCACACAAAACACTCTCATCTTATTTTAGAGAGAGAGGGTTAATTTAGAGTGAGAAAGCTTGGTTTGGTGAAGAAGATGAGCGTTTCGGGTCAAAGCTCGAGAGTTAAAGTTGTTCCTTTCATTCACGGCTATATTTTGGTAGTATTGGTAAGTCTCAACTCCGAATTTCATTGTTAAGATTCTTGTGTACATTTAGGGTTTGAGCTTGTTATTTGTAAAACCCTTTTAGATGATGAAGAGGGTTTATGGAAACCCACTATTTTGATATTTTGCGGGTTTTGGGTTGGTTAATGATTTAAGCATGTTTAAGGTTTGTAAGTGGGGTATAATCACTAGTATTAGTGATTTTAGGAGTGTTGGGACTTGTAAGACCCATTTGGGGGTAAAATGGGTGAATTTGGGTTATGTTGAGATAAGGAAAACCCTAATAGCTATGATCTAGGGTTTGGCCATGTGAATTGAAGTTGTAAGTGTTAAATTGTGTTGATTAGTCATTAATACATTTGTAAGTGATGGAAGAATTGTAAATGGGTCATGTTTGGCTAAAATGGTATGTATAAGTGTTGAAATGGGTCGAATGAGTTAAGGTTGACCCAATTGGGTGAAATGGATATGAAACACCCTAAGTTTGTGCTAATTGGTGTTAGTAGACTTACATCACTAGTTTTAGTAATTAAAGATGAGTCTTGGCCATTTTATGGGCGGTTTTGGGTGTGAGTGAGTATTTTGGTTAATTCCACAAGTTGTGTATTAAATGTGTACTTATGTATTAGGTACCTTGCTCGAAGCATACGGAAGTGCTAAATCACCACCGACGTGATAAGGTGAGTGGAATAATTATATGTGTAGGTATATAATGTATCTATTTGTTGTAGCGTGAAATGTGTAGTGTCGAGGTGCTAAGACACCATGTTTCACGTGAAGAGTGTAGCATCGAGGTGTTAAGATGCCACTCGGGTGTAGCATCGAGGTGTTAAGATGCCACCTAGGAGTGTAGTGTCGAGGTGTTAAGACACCACTCCGTAAAATAATGAGTGTTGCATCGAGGTGTTAAGATGCCACTCGGGGTGATGTGCCGAGGTGTTAAGGTGCCACCCTAGGGGTTAGTGGTGCGAGGTGTTAAGTGCCCTAACGGATGTTATGAACACCGATGGATTTTTCGCGAGCGCCGTTCCCTTGTACTATTGGTTAACCATGGTTATTTGTGTTGTAGCGTAAGCATATTATATTTGTTCATATTATATATGCTTTTGTTATGCTAGCTTCATTATTGGAGGTTATAGCTTGTAATTGTGATGATAAGCTAATTGTGTTGCTAGCATGTATGCGGTATGTGAGTAAGTGTTTGCAAGTAGGTATATTATATATGTATGTGTATAATTATTGCATTCACTAAGCCTCGGCTTACCCCTCTCGTTGTTTACCTTTTTACAGGTATTGTGTTATTGATGCTAGCTAGTTGTTAGACTAGACGTGCAAGAGCGGTTGGGCTTGATGGGGTAGCTTTCGGATAATTGGACTCGGATGGGGGTTTTGGTAGTCCCCGGGATTATGCTCTTGGTATCGGGTTGGGTTGTAGAGTTCTAATCCGTCTAAAGAGATAAATGGGTCGAAACTGCTACTTTATTTGTAAAACAGGTCATTGTGAGCCCGGGGTTGTAAAACTTGTTTTTATGGTGGCAATATCTTAGTTTTACTTAATATGTCATATTGTGAAAATGGTTTCGTTGAAAAGTGTCGGGGAGCGAGTTTTTCGCTCGCGTGTAAACAAAAAATTGATCAGTACTTTTTAGTTCATTGGGACGCCGTCCCAAATACTTGGACGCCGTCCCAGTTGTAAAGGCTGGACGCCGTCCCGATTCCTGGACGCAGTCCAGATGGGCAGTCACGGAAATTTTTTTTTTGTATCGTGTTTTTGGTAAATCAATGTTGGGTTGTTACACAAGTGGCATAATGAAGAAAACATTTGACAAATTAAAATTTGTTATAAACAAACAAATTAACTATGAGGAATTTTGTTAAGAATCCACGCTAACTGTTCCTAGCTAATTGTTCCTAGCTAACTGATTATATTTTATTTATCGCAATTTAATTATCGCAATTTTATTTATCGACATTTAATTTCTGTTATTTACTTTACGCACTTTATTTATCGTCATTTAATTTCTGTTATTTATTTTTACGCACTTTAAATATCGGGACACGTATACAAGGTTTTGACATATCATATCGACGCATATATATATATATATATATATATATATATATATATATATATATATATATATATATATATATATATATATATATATATATATATTATTTAGAATAAACATAGACACTCTATATGCAGTAATGATAGAGTTCTCTATACAGGGTTGAGGTTGATTCTACAATAATATATATACTTTGAGTTGTGATCGAGTCTGAGATGTATACGGGTCACGACACGTATTAATTACTTCGAATATTATATATTAAACTATATATGAATTATTGAACTGTCAACTGTGGACTATCAACTGTGGACTGCCGACATTGGACAATTAAAATGAATTAAAATATTGATTATAACTTATGAAAGTAAACAATTCTTCAAGTTTGCCACTTGATTTCATCTTAAACCTCATTTGTATCCTGACGATTACAACCTGCGTTCAAACCTTTCATGATTCTTGAAAAACACCTCAATCGAGAAGATGAACCAACCGCACTTCATCTATGAAAGGAAAGATTTATGCATATAGTTATGTATCTAAAAACACTCGGAACTTGAGTAAACGTTTAAACCGTATCTATGCAAACTCCTTTGGCATTATTATTATCGAAAATAACCATACAATTCTTTCCAAATTAGCCAATTTTGTCACAGCTCCAGCAAGTCAACTTCGACTTTTCGTCCGAAACAACCTTATTATCACCTTGATTTATATGCATGCTCTTTTATTGTTACCATAGAACCTTTTATATTCCACCATATTACCAGCAGATGTACCAGCAACCTCGTCGCTCCTTGGCTTAAATCTCTTTGACAAATCACTATATTTATCTATTGAAGTCTTATCATGAACTCATCGGCATCTTGTAACGAGAATTGCCATACCAATTAACGAGAATCAGCAATCAGTATTTCGAATCCCGCAACATTTCTACATCAACAGTTATATGTATGACATTTATCTCTTAGAATTATGATCTCTCATTCTGAAATTCTGAAAAGCACTCAGTCACAAATCGATACTCTGAATGTTGAAAAAGCTGAATGAAGCAGCAGAAACTATAGACAACAGTAAACGACCTTAATCATTGAAAGTTTGATGATAAATGAAATGTCCCGTTCATATTGATTATAAACGTTCCATATTAATTGATTTTGTCGCGAGGTTTTGACCTCTATATGAGACGTTTTTCAAAGACTGCATTCATTTTTAAAACAACCATAACCTTTATTTTATCGATAAAGGTTTAAAAAGCATTACGTAGATTATCAAATAATGATAATCTAAAATATATCTTTTACACACGACCATTACATAATGGTTTACAATAAGAATATATTACATCAAAAATAAGTTTCTTGAATGCAGTTTTTACATAATATCATACAAGCATGGACTCCAAATCTTGTCCTTATTTTAGTATGCAACAGCGGAAGCTCTTAATAATCACCTGAGAATAAACATGCTTAAAACGTCAACAAAAATGTTGGTGAGTTATAGGTTTAACCTATATATTATCAAATCATAATAATAGACCACAAGATTTCATATTTCAATATACATCCAATACAAGAGATAAAATTCATTCATATGGTGAACACCTGGTAATCGACATTAACAAGATGCATATAAGAATATCCCCTATCATTCCGAGAATTCCTTCGGACATGATAAAAACGAATTCGAAGTACTAAAGCATTCGGTACTTTGGATGGGGTTCGTTAGGGCCAATAGATCTATCTTTAGGATTTGCGTCAATTAGTAGATCGGTTTACTAATTCTTAGGCTACCAAGCAAAAGGGGCATATTCGGCTTCGATCATTCACCCATATAATGTAGTTTCAATTACTTGTGTCTATTTCGTAAAACATTTATAAAACTGCATGTATTCTCATCCCAAAATATTAGATTTTAAAAGTGGGACTATAACTCACTTTCACAGATTTTTACTTCGTCGGGAAGTAAGACTTGGCCACTGGTCGATTCACGAAACTGTAATAAATATGTACATATATATCAAAGTATGTTCAAAATATATTTACAACATTTTTAATACGTTTTACTGTTTTAAATTTATTAAGACAGCTGTCCTCGTTAGTAACCTACAACTAGTTGTCCAAAGTTAGATGTATAGAAAAAAATTGATATATATTATCTTGAATCAATCCATGACCCAGTGTATACACGTCTCAGGCTAGATCACAACACAAAGTATATATATTTTTGGAATTAACCTCAACCCTGTATAGCTAACTCCCACATTACTACATATAGAGTGTCTATGGTTGTTTCAAATAATATATATACATGGGTTGATATGATATGTCAAAACATTTGCATACGTGTCTATGGTATCCCAAGATTATAAAATATATTAGAATACATGTATAATACAATATATGTTAGCTAGGATATGATTTGTATAGATTTGTTAAACATATCCCGTAGCTAAAATAATTAAAAAATATCCAATCTTGTTTTACCCATAACTTCTTCATTTTAAATCCGTTTTAAGTAAATAAAATTGCTATGGTTTCATATTGAACTCTAATTTAAGAATATAAACAGAAAAAGTATAGGTTTATAGTCAGAAATTTAAGTTACATGTCAATTACTAAAGAGGTAGTCATTTCCGTCGAAAAAATGACATCTTGATGACCATTTTGGAAAACATACTTTCACTTTGAGTTTAACCATAATTTTTGGATATAGTTTCATGTTCATAAGAAAAATCTTTTTCTCAGAAGAACAACTTTTAAATCAAAGTTTATCATAGTTTTTAATTAACTAACCCAAAACAGCCCGCGGTGTTACTACAACGGCGTATATCCAGTTTTACGGTGTTTTTCGTGTTTTTCGGTTTTAAATCATTAAGTTAGCATATCATATAGATATAGAACATGTGTTTAGTTGATTTTAAAAGTCAAGTTAGAAGGATTAACTTTTATTTGCGAACAAGTTTAGAATTAACTAAACTATGTTCTAGTGATTTCAAGTTTAAACCTTCGAATAAGGTAGTTTTATATATATGAATCGAATGATGTTATGAACATCATTACTACCTCATTTTTTGTGGATAAACCTACTGGAAATGAAAAAATAGATCTAGCTTCAAAGGATCCTTGGATGGCTTGAAAGTTCTTGAAGCAGAATCATGACACGAAAACAAGTTCAAGTAAGATTTCCACTCGAAATAAGATTGTTATAGTTATAGAAATTGAATCAAAGTTTGAATATCAGTATTACCTTATATTAGAAAGATATCTTACTGTAAATAAGAAAGATTTCTTGAAGTTGGATGATCACTTTACAAGATTGGAAGTATGCTAGCAAACTTGGAAGTATTCTTGATTTTATGAAACTAGAACTTATAGAATTTATGAAGAACACTTAGAACTTGAAGATAGAACTTGAGAGAGATCACTTAGATGAAGAAAATTGAAGAATGAAAGTGTTTGTAGGTGTTTTTGGTCGTTGGTATATGGATTAGATATAAAGGATGTGTAATTTTGTTTTCATGTAAATAAGTCATGAATGATTACTCATATTTTTGTAATTTTATGAGATATTTCATGCTAGTTGCCAAATGATGGTTCCAACATATGTTAGGTGACTTACATGGGTTGCTAAGAGCTTATCATTGGAGTGTATATACCAATAGTACATACATCTAAAAGCTGTGTAATGTACGAGTATGAATACGGGTGCATACGAGTAGAATTGTTGATGAAACTGAACGAGGATGTAATTGTAAGCATTTTTGTTAAGTAGAAGTATTTTGATAAGTGTCTTAAAGTCTTTCAAAAGTGTATGCATACATATTAAAACACTACATGTATATACATTTTAACTGAGTCGTTAAGTCATCGTTAGTCGTTACATGTAAATGTTGATTTGAAACCTTTAAGTTAACGATCTTGTTAAATGTTGTTAACCCAATGTTTATTATATCTAATGAGATGTTAAATTATTATATTATCATGATATTATGATATATTACTATATCTTAATATGATATATACACATTTAAATGTCGTTACAACGATAATCGTTACATATATGTCTCGTTTCGAAAACCTTAAGTTAGTAGTCTTGTTTTTACATATGTAGTTCATTGTTAATATATATAATGACATGTTTACTTATTATTTATCATGATTAAACTTAGTGTATCAATATCTTAATATGATTCATATGTATTTAGTAAGACGTTGTTATAACGATAATCGTTATAGATATCGTTTCGAGTTTCTTAATTCAATAAACTCAATTTTATGTATATAACTCATTGTTAAAATACCTAATGAGATACATAATTATCATAATATCATGTTAACTATATATATATATATATATATATATATCCATATATATGTCATCATATAGTTTTTACAAGTTTTAACGTTCGTGAATCACCGGTCAGCTTGGGTGGTCAATTGTCCATATAAAACCTATTTCAATTAATCAAGTCTTAACAAGTTTGATTGCTTAACATGTTGGAAACACTTAATCATGTAAATTTCAATTTCATTTAATATAAATAAACATGGAAAAGTTCGGGTCACTACAGTACCTACCCGTTAAATAAATTTCGTCCCGAAATTTTAAGCAGTTGAAGGTGTTGACGTATCTTCTGAAAATAAGTGCGGGTAGTTCTTCTTCATTTGATCTTCTCGTTCCCAGGTGAACTCGGGTCCTCTACGAGCATTCCATCGAACCTTAACAATTGGTATCTTATTTTTTTTAAGTCTTTTAACCTCACGATCCATTATTTTGACGGGTTCTTCGATGAATTGAAGTTTTTCGTTGATTTGGATTTCGTCTAACGGAATAGTGAGATCTTCTTTAGCAAAACATTTCTTCAAAATCGAGACGTGGAAAGTGTTATGTACAGCCGCGAGTTGTTGAGGTAATTCAAGTCGGTAAGCTACTGGTCCGACACGATCAATAATCTTGAATGGTCCAATATACTTTGGATTTAATTTCCCTCGTTTACCAAATCGAACAACGCCTTTCCAAGGTGCAACCTTAAGCATGACCATCTCTCCAATTTCAAATTCTATATCTTTTCTTTTAATGTCGGCGTAGCTCTTTTGTCGACTTTGGGCGGTTTTCAACCGTTGTTGAATTTGGATGATCTTCTCGGTAGTTTCTTGTATTATCTCCGGACCCGTAATCTGTCTATCCCCCACTTCACTCCAACAAATCGGAGACCTGCACTTTCTACCATAAAGTGCTTCAAACGGCGCCATCTCAATGCTTGAATGGTAGCTATTGTTGTAGGAAAATTCTGCTAACGGTAGATGTCGATCCCAGATGTTTCCGAAATCAATAACACATGCTCGTAGCATGTCTTCAAGCATTTGTATCGTCCTTTCGCTCTGCCCATCAGTTTGTGTATGATAGGCAGTACTCATGTCTAGACGAGTTCCTAATGCTTGCTGTAATGTCTGCCAGAATCTTGAAATAAATCTGTCATCCCTATCAGAGATAATAGAGATTGGTATTCCATATCTGGAGATAACTTCCTTCAAATACAGTCGTGCTAACTTCTCCATCTTGTCATCTTCCCTTATTGGTAGGAAGTGTGCAGATTTGGTGAGACGATCAACTATTACCCAAATAGTATCAAAACCACTTGCAGTCCTAGGCAATTTAGTGATGAAATCCATGGTAATGTTTTCCCATTTCCATTCTGGGATTTCGGGTGGTTGAAGTAGACCTGATGGTTTCTGATGCTCAGCTTTGACCTTAGAACGCGTCAAACATTCCCCTACGTATTTAGCAACATTGGCTTTCATACCTGGCCACCAAAAATGTTTCTTGAGATCCTTGTACATCTTCCCCGTTCCAGGATGTATTGAGTATCTGGTTTTATGAGCTTCTTTAAGTACCATTTCTCTCATATCTCCAAATTTTGGTACCCAAATTCTTTCAGCCCTATACCGGGTTCCGTCTCCCTGAATATTAAGATGCTTCTCTGATCCTTTGGGTATTTCATCCTTTAAATTTCCCTCTTTTAAAACTCCTTGTTGCGCCTCCTTTATTTGAGTAGTAAGGTTAGTGTGAATCATTATATTCATAGATTTTACACGAATGGGTTCTCTGTCCTTTCTGCTCAAGGCGTCGGCTACCACATTTGCCTTCCCTGGGTGGTAACGAATCTTAAAGTCGTAATCATTCAACAATTCAATCCACCTGCGCTGCCTCATGTTCAGTTGTTTCTGATTAAATATGTGTTGAAGACTTTTGTGGTCAGTATATATAATACTTTTGACCCCATATAAGTAGTGCCTCCAAGTCTTTAATGCAAAAACAACTGCGCCTAATTCCAAATCATGCGTCGTATAATTCTGCTCGTGAATCTTCAATTGTCTAGATGCATAAGCAATTACCTTCGTGCGTTGCATTAATACACAACCGAGACCTTGCTTTGAGGCGTCACAATATAACACAAAATCATCATTCCCTTCAGGTAATGACAATATAGGTGCCGTAGTTAACTTTTTATTTAACAATTGAAACGCTTTCTCTTGTTCATCTTTCCATTCAAATTTCTTCCCTTTATGCGTTAATGCAGTCAAGGGTTTTGCTATTCTGGAAAAGTCTTGGATGAACCTTCTGTAGTAACCAGCTAGTCCTAAAAACTGGCGTATGTGTTTCGGAGTTTTCGGGGTTTTCCACTTTTCAACGGTTTCAATCTTTGCTGGATCCACCTGAATACCTTCTTTGTTCACTATATGACCGAGGAATTGAACTTCTTCCAACCAAAATGCACACTTTGAAAACTTAGCGTACAGTTTTTCTTTTCTCAGCAACTCTAGCACTTTTCTCAAATGTTCTTCGTACTCTTGATCATTCTTCGAGTAAATAAGTATGTCATTGATGAAAACAATAACAAACTTGTCAAGATATGGCCCACACACTCGGTTCATGAGGTCCATGAACACAGCTGGTGTGTTAGTTAATCCAAACGGCATAACCATAAACTCGTAATGACCGTAACGCGTCCTAAAAGCAGTCTTTGGAATATCATCCTCATTCACCCGCATTTGATGATATCCAGAACGTAAATCGATCTTCGAATAAACAGACGAGCCTTGTAGTTGATCAAATAAGTCATCGATTCTCGGTAGTGGGTAGCGGTTCTTGATGGTAAGTTTGTTCAACTCTCGGTAGTCGATACACAACCTGAATGTACCATCTTTCTTCTTGACAAACAAAACAGGAGCTCCCCTTGGTGATGTGCTTGGTCGAATGAAACCACGCTCTAAAAGTTCCTGTAACTGACTTTGTAATTCTTTCATTTCACTAGGTGCGAGTCTGTATGGAGCACGAGCTATTGGTGCAGCTCGTGGTACAAGGTCTATTTAACGGATCGATGTGGGGGTAATCCCGGTAATTCTTTCGGAATTACATCGGGAAATTCTTTTGCGACGGGAACATCACTGATGTTCTTTTCTTCAGATTTAACTTCCTCGATGTGTGCTAGAATGACATAACAACCTTTTCTTATTAGTTTTTGCGCCTTCAAACTACTAATAAGATTTAACTTCGCGTTGTTCTTTTCTCCGTACACCTTTAAAGGTTTTCCTTTTTCACACATAATGCGAATCGCATTTTTGTAACAAACGACCTCTGCTCTCACCTTTTTCAACCAGTCAATGTCAATTATTACATCAAAACTCCCTAACTCGACTGGTATTAAATCAATTTTAAACGTTTCATCCCAGTTTAATTTCTCTCTCCCGACATATATTATCTGCTGAAATTAATTTACCGTTTGCTAATTCGAGTAAAAATTTATTATCCAAAGGCATCAATGGGCAACTTAATTTAGCACAAAATTCTCTACTCATATAGCTTCTATCCGCACCCGAATCAAATAAAACATAAGCATATTTATCGTCAATAAGAAACGTACCCGTAAAAAGCTCCGGGTCTTCCTGTGCTTCTGCCGCATTAATATTGAAAACTCTTCCACGGCCCTGCCCATTAGTATTCCCCTGATTCGGGCAATTTCTAATAATGTGGCCCGGTTTCCCACATTTATAACAAACAGTGTTGGTAATACTTGCTCCGACACTATTCGTTTCGGCATTACTTGTTCTGACATTATTTGCTCCCTTAGTTCTGTTAAACTTTGGTCCGTAGACCTCACACTTTGTCGCGCTATGACCATTTTTTTACACCTGTTGCAAAATGTCGTGCAAAACCCCTGGTGATTTTCTTCACACCTATGACATGGCTATTTTTGGTTTTTGTTGCCGTTGTTGTTATTGAGGTTGTTGTTGGAATTGTTATTGTTGTTAAAACAGTTGTTGTAGTTGTTGTTGTTGTTGTTGGGTTGTTTGTTGTAGTTATTGTTAGGATTGCGGTTATTGTTGCGATTTTTGTTGCGGTTGTTGGGATATTTGTTGCGATTGTGATTGTAATTGTTGTTGTTGTTGTTGTACTGGTGACTCTTGTCACCGTTTTCCTCCCACTTCCTCTTGAGTTGTTTCGTGTTGGCTTCTTCGGCCGCCTGCTCTTTAATTCTTCTCTCAATCTGATTTTGAGTTTATGAGCCATTCGACTTGCCTTCTGTATAGAAGCGGGCTCGTGTAAACTCACATCTTCTTGAATCCTTACTGGTAACCCTTTTACAAATGCGTCGATCTTCTCTTCTTCATCTTTGAATGCTCCTGGACACAATAGGCACAACTCTGTGAATCGTCGTTCATATGTGGTAACTTCGAACCCTTGTGTTGGTAACTCTCTAAGTTCTGCCTTGAGTTTATTGACTTCGTTTCTAGGACGGTACTGCTCGTTCATCAATTGCTTGAATGCCGACCACGGTAGTGCGTAAGCAGCATTTTGTCCTACCTGTTCAAGATAGGTGTTACACCACGTTAACGCAGTACCTGTGAAGGTATGTGTAGCGTACTTAACTTTGTCCTCTTCAGTACACTTACTTATGGCAAACACCGATTCGACTTACTCGGTCGACCATTTCAATCCAATTGGTCCTTCGGTTCCATCAAATTCCAAAGGTTTGCAGGCAGTGAATTCTTTGTAGGTGCATCCTACACGATTTCTTGCGCCGTTAGCTGCATTGCTAGATTCAGAGTTATTGTTGGTATGTAGCGCAGCCTGTACTGCAGCTATGTTTGCAGTAAGAAAAGTACGAAATTCCTCTTCGCTCATATTCATGGTGTATCGAGTAGTCGGTGCCATTTCCTTCAAAATAGCCAACTGAATCGAGTTAATCATACAGAATATTAAGAGTAGTCAATAGTATTTCGTAGCATAATAGGAACTCATTTATAAAAGCTTTTTCTTCATATTAGCGTTTTATAAGTTTAAATTCGGGTACTACCTACCCGTTAAGTTCATACTTATTAGCTAATATACAATTCAACTACTACAATTCCATATGAAAAACTGATTATAATATTATATCACATACAAATATTCTTCAAACTTACAACTTCGCTATATTACATATAACATGAAATATAGTACACTATGATACAGGACAGTTTTGAAGATAAATCTAGTTAATACGCAAGTTGTTCAGCAAAGGAAATAAAGACACGTAATTCATAAGTCCAGAAACAAGTCATGCATTCTGGTTTTACTAAGACGACTTCCCATCCTTGGTCTTGTGGAAAATAACCGTTATGACCATTGGCTAGGCAGCATGTTGTAATGTCGTCAAAAGGACGAGGGTTTCGTAATGTCCAACAGCCCCGTAATAATCTAAAAATCTTGTTTCTCACCCCAACTACTGAATCCGTCACTTGTGGGAAGGTTTTATTTAAAAGTTGCAATCCTATATTCTTTTTCTCACCCTGGTAAGAAGCGAACATCACTAACCCGTAAGCATAACATGCTTCTTTATGTTTCATGTTAGAAGCTCTTTCTAATTCACGAAATCCTATGTTGGGATATGCTGAGTCAAAATAGGTTCTTAACCCGTAGCGTAAAATTGCATTTGGGTTCCCCGCATTTAACGCTTTAAAGAAAACACGGCGTAACTTACGGTCTCCCCAATGTGATATACCCCACCTATCAAAGGAAAGCCTTTTATAAACTAAGGCATTTCCGGAAAGTCTTTCAAATGTTTGACAAGTTAATTTCGCCATAACTAAATGTGCTGATGAATTCTGACCGACTCTAGACAAGATTTCCTCAATCATATCCTCTGGTAGGTCTTCTAAAATATTCGGTTGTCTACCCTTAACGTCCATTTTGTTTTTATAATGTAAAATAGACAAGGATTAGATTCGTAAAAGATAATTAACAAACAATACAAGCAATTTTTACATAGAACATAAAAGTACAAGCACAGTACAATACATATAATACACAACATGATAACAACCCTCTAATCTGAATCAATGGTTTCTTCTTCTTCGGACTTGGTTCGTTTTCCTAATTTTCTAGGAATATATGATGTTCCTCTAATACGACCCGTCATTTTCCATAATGGTTTAGAAAAACCTGGTGGTTTAGAGGTTCCCGGGTCATTGTTACTTTTTAGAAAATACGGATGTTGTCGATACATATAAAGTTCATCGGGGTTGGAATCGGGTTTCTCTATTTTTATACCTTTTCCCTTATTATTTTCTTTCGCTTTATTAAATTGGGTCGAGTTAATTTCTATAACATCATCGGAATCATCATCGGGATCCGATTCATCGGAAAATTGGTAATCTTCCCAATATTTTGCTTCCTCAGCGGAAACACCATTGACCATTATTAACTTTGGTCCGTTGGTTGAGGATTTTCTTTTATTTAATCGATTTACTATAGGTATCAATATTTCTTCCTCTGGAACCTCTTCCTCTTCCGGTTCCTCCTCTTCCGATTCCTCCTCTTCTGGTTCCTCTTCTTCCGGTTCCTCCTCTTCCGGTTCCTCCTCTTCCGGTTCCTCTTCGGGAATTTGTGAATCTTCCCAAAATATATTCGACTCTTCATTATTATTAGGTGAATCAATGGGATTTGTGCTAGAGGTAGACATCTATCACACAATATCAAATATGTTAAGAGATTAATATATCACATAATATTTACATGTTAATAATATATAGTTTCCAACAAAAATGTTAAGCAATCATTTTTAAAGAAAATACGGTCGAAGTCCAGACTCACTAATGCATCCTAACAAACTCGATAAGACACACTAATGCAAATTTTCTGGTTCTCTAAGACCAACACTCGGATACCAACTGAAATGTCCCGTTCATATTGATTATAAACGTTCCATATTAATTAATTTTGCCGCGAGGTTTTGACCTCTATATGAGACGTTTTTCAAAGACTGCATTCATTTTTAAAACAACCATAACCTTTATTTTATCGATAAATGTTTAAAAAGCATTACGTAGATTATCAAATAATGATAATCTAAAATATACCATTTACACACGACCATTACATAATGGTTTACAATAAGAATATATTACATCAAAAATAAGTTTCTTGAATGCAGTTTTTACATAATATCATACAAGCATGGACTCCAAATCTTGTCCTTATTTTAGTATGCAACAGCGGAAGCTCTTAATAATCACCTGAGAATAAACATGCTTAAAACGTCAACAAAAATGTTGGTGAGTTATAGGTTTAACCTATATATTATCAAATCATAATAATAGACCACAAGATTTCATATTTCAATATACATCCAATACATAGAGATAAAATTCATTCATATGGTGAACACCTGGTAACCGACATTAACAAGATGCATATAAGAATATCCCCTATCATTTCGGAAAATCCTTCGGACATGATAAAAACGAATTCGAAGTACTAAAGCATCCGGTACTTTGGATGGGGTTCGTTAGGCCCAATAGATCTATCTTTAGGATTCGCGTCAATTAGTAGATCGGTTTACTAATTCTTAGGCTACCAAGCAAAAGGGGCATATTCGGCTTCGATCATTCACCCATATAATGTAGTTTCAATTACTTGTGTCTATTTCGTAAAACATTTATAAAACTGCATGTATTCTCATCCCAAAATATTAGATTTTAGAAGTGGGACTATAACTCACTTTCACAGATTTTTACTTCGTCGAGAAGTATGACTTGGCCACTGGTCGATTCACGAACCTATAACAAATATGTACATATATATCAAAGTATGTTCAAAATATATTTACAACATTTTTAATACGTTTTACTGTTTTAAATTTATTAAGTCAGCTGTCCTCGTTAGTAACCTACAACTAGTTGTCCAAAGTTAGATGTATAGAAAAAAATTGATATATATTATCTTGAATCAATCCACGACCCAGTGTATACATGTCTCAGGCTAGATCACAACTCAAAGTATATATATTTTTGGAATCAACCTCAACCCTGTATAGCTAACTCCCACATTACTGCATATAGAGTGTCTATGGTTGTTCCAAATAATATATATACATGGGTCGATATGATATGTCAAAACATTTGCATACGTGTCTATGGTATCCCAAGATTATATAATATATTAGAATACATGTATAATACAATATATGTTAGCTAGGATATGATTTGTATAGATTTGTTAAACATTTCCCGTAGCTAAAATAATCAAAAAATATCCAATCTTGTTTTACCCATAACTTCTTCATTTTAAATCCGTTTTGAGTGAATCAAATTGCTATGGTTTCATATTGAACTCTAATTTAAGAATCTAAACAGAAAAAGTATAGGTTTATAGTCAGAAATTTAAGTTACAAGTCAATTACTAAAGAGGTAGTCATTTCAGTCGAAAAAACGACATCTTGATGACCATTTTGGAAAACATACTTTCACTTTGAGTTTAACCTTAATTTTTGGATATAGTTTCATGTTCATAAGAAAAATCATTTTCCCAGAAGAACAACTTTTAAATCAAAGTTTATCATAGTTTTTAATTAACTAACCCAAAACAGCCCGCGGTATTACTACAACGGCGTATATCCGGTTTTAAATCATTAAGTTAGCATATCATATAGATATAGAACATGTGTTTAGTTGATTTTAAAAGTCAAGTTAGAACTATTAACTTTTGTTTGCGAACAAGTTTAGAATTAACTAAACTATGTTATAGTGATTTCAAGTTTAAACATTCGAATAAGGTAGTTTTATATATATGAATCGAATGATGTTATGAACATCATTACTACCTCAGGTTTTGTGGATAAACCTACTGGAAATTAGAAAAATATATTTAGCTTCAAAAGATCCTTGGATGGCTTGAAAGTTCTTGAAGTAGAATCATGACACGAAAACAAGTTCAAGTAAGATTTCCACTCGAAATAAGATTGTTATAGTTATAGAAATTGAATCAAAGTTTTAATATGAGTATTACCTTGTATTAGAAAGATATCTTACTGTAAATAAGAATGATTTCTTGAAGTTGGATGATCACTTTACAAGATTGGAAGTATGCTAGCAAACTTGGAAGTATTCTTGATTTTATGAAACTAGAACTTATAGAATTTATGAAGAACACTTAGAACTTGAAGATAGAACTTGAGAGAGATCACTTAGATGAAGAAAATTGAAGAATGAAAGTGTTTGTAGGTGTTTTTGGTCATTGGTATATGGATTAGATATCAAGGATGTGTAATTTTGTTTTCATGTAAATAAGTCATGAATGATTACTCATATTTTTGTAATTTTATGAGATATTTCATGCTAGTTGCCAAATGATGGTTCCCACATATGTTAGGTGACTCACATAGGCTTCTAAGAGCTGATTATTGGAGTGTATATACCAATAGTATATACATCTAAAAGCTGTGTATTGTACGAGTACGAATACGGGTGCATACGAGTAGAATTGTTGATGAAACTGAACGAGGATGTAATTGTAAGAATTTTTGTTAAGTAGAAGTATTTTGATAAGTGTCTTGAAGTCTTTCAAAAGTGTATAAATACATATTAAAACACTACATGTATATACATTTTAACTGAGTCGTTAAGTCATCGTTAGTCGTTACATGTAAATGTTGATTTGAAACCTTTAAGTTAACGATCTTGTTAAATGTTGTTAACCCAATGTTTATTATATCTAATGAGATGTTAAATTATTATATTATCATGATATTATGATATATTACTATATCTTAATATGATATATATACATTTAAATGTCGTTACAACGATAATCATTACATATATGTCTCGTTTCGAAAACCTTAAGTTAGTAGTCTTGTTTTTACATATGTAGTTCATTGTTAATATACATAATGACGTGTTTACTTATCATTTATCATGATTAAACATAGTGTATCAATATCTTAATATGATTCATATGTATTTAGTAAGACGTTGTTATAACGATAATCGTTATATATATCGTTTCGAGTTTCTTAATTCAATAAACTCAATTTTATGTATATAACTCATTGTTAAAATACCTAATGAGATACATACTTATCATAATATCATGTTAACTATATATATATATATATCCATATATATGTCATCATATAGTTTTTACAAGTTTTAACATTCGTGAATCACCGGTCAACTTGGGTGGTCAATTGTCCATATAAAACCTATTTCAATTAATCAAGTCTTAACAAGTTTGATTGCTTAACATGTTGGAAACACTTAATCATGTAAATATCAATTTCATTTAATATAAATAAACATGGAAATGTTCGGGTCACTACAATAAAGAATAGTATGTTGGAAAAGCTCAGAAAAGTTGGAACTGGAAAACGGATTGAGCTAACCACGAAGGAGACCAAGGACAAATACAAGGACCATACCATATATTCAAAGAATCCAGGTAATTCTGGATCCGATGAAACCTTCAACGAATATCTTGCTCCGTATTCATGTTAAAATCTTGCAGAAAATCTTCCTCATCAATCATCGAACTTAGAAATTTCAAAATATCATCATAAATATCTTCGATATTTCTGAAGATATTTTCATAAATATTCTTATCTGAAATCATTAATCCCTTCGTGCTATCAGTGTTACATCATATAGAAACTGTTAGTTTCTATATTCTGTAAACTTTCGAGCTTAAAATATGAATGTTATTGAAGTAATGTTGGGAACTGATGCATGAGTTAGTATAATATAATGACACTTGATCAACGTTATTATATTACAGTAAGTCATGCTGAGTTTCTAAATGGAACATGATGATTCATAGATTATAACGTCATCATGTGTCATGTTACATAACTCTTTCATTCTGATTAACTTCTGAACATATCAAGAAAATATATTCTTGATAGTTCTATTCTCAGTGATTCTGGTAATTGACAAATCAAATCGTACTATTACGTTCTTTCTCGTTTAGAATATTAAGTTCATTCGAAACTCCATACTTACGAATTCTGGACCATTACTCGCTTTACTAGAGGTCGAGAGGAGAATAAAAAGGCAAATAGCTCCAAAATATAAGAGAAAATATAAAGCCCAATAACAACACGGAGATTACAAACCGTGGATATTAATACGAATAGCAATATAAAGACACGGTAGAATAAAGAATAGTAACACCCCAAGGTAATAGTAGAAGCAAACAAATTTTTCTAGAGGAAGATTGAAAAGGAGGATGACAGAAATGATAATTAGGAAATATCAAGGATTAGAACTGGATTAAGCATTTTCACAATCTTTTGGATGTATGGGCTAAGAAAGAAAGCATAGGAATGGTGAAAATAATGGAACGAAAAAAGTTTAAATTTATAATGGAAATATTGGACAGAGTAATCAAGGCAGATCACCGTATTTAATTATAAAGATCTTAATTTTCTTATTCACCGAAGAATCAAATCTTTTATATTTTGAAGATTTTCTTTGAATCTCTTGAATTCCGGAATTCAATCAAGACGACGTCAAAAGTTAAGACGAACCTTATTTTCTAAATTCAACCATGACTAGTCAAAAGTTATGATGAAACTTGTCTTTCTCATTTCATTCTTTTGTGATAGCTTCATTCGTACGCTTCGAGTTATCGAATTGTTTTATCTATATTACTCAATGATGATAAAACTCTATTTATCAGCTCATATTCGTCTGGAAAACATTCTTATTGTTATCCATGACCACCTCACTCAAATTTCGGGGCGAAATTTCTTTAACGGGTAGGTACTGTGATGACCCGGGAATTTTCGACCAAATTTAAAATTTAATCTTTATATGTTTCCGACACGATAAGCAAAAATCTGTAATGTTGAGTCTCGAAAGTTTTGAAATCTGTATTCATGTAATCAATTACCCTTTGACTATGCTCAACGATTCACGAACCTCTAATTGTAAAAAGAAATATATGTATAAATAATCATATATGTAAACAATTATATATAATAAAACTAAACATATTAATGTACTAGTATGTGATTTAGTTATTATGAACGATAAATTAAAATGACTAAAACTTATTATTTTGAATAAAGAGAGTAGATTGAATATACATAATTTATCAATATCAACAAAGTAATTACATGTTATACTCAGATATTATTTGTTTCAATATATATAATTAATATAATTATCTACTTAATACTTAAAACCTAATTGTATATATAGTAGTATACATATAAATGAATTTTATTCATAATTGGCAATTGTATGAACATAATAATATATTAAAATGTATAAATAATAAATACTCAAAATATGTTATTTCAAGTTTAAAGTATAGTTGTACTAGTAATATTATTATTACATTAAATAATAATATCAATATTAGTATTAGTAATAAATATATATCATATAGATATGAAATTAGTATATAAATTGTTATATTATTATTATTGCATTATTGATATACATTTATGGTTGATATCATTAGTAGTATTATAATTCCTATTATATCATTATAAATTTGTATTATTATTATCATTATTGAGAGTATTATTATTATAGATATATTTATTAATAATATTAATTATAATCTATAAAAGAAAAATAATTAATAATAATAATAAATAAATATATAAATATAATAGATATACATACATAGAGATAAATATATACAAATATACATATATATATATATATATATATATATATATATATATATATATATATATATATATATATATATATATATATATATATATATATATATATATATATATATATATATATATATATATCATATATGTACGCAGCTATACAGATATAATTATAGGAAATCAGTAATAATTTTATTTAGATTATTATTATTAATTTAATTATAATTATTAATTATTAATAATTAATATATATACTCATACGTACGAATTTGGAATCAAAATTGGTTTTGCATCTCAATCCAACTGTAATTGATTTTTGTTCCTATCTTCAGCTTGTTACATATCAACATCAAACGTATCAATCTATTAACTTTACAGCTTGATATATTTTTTTTATTTAATTCTATTTTTGATTAAATTGAACCCATCGATATCAATGGGCAATAAAAAAGCAATCAAGCTGTGTTTTTGACAAACTCATTCAACTTTACGTTCTCTATATCAAATACAATTACATTTAACAGCTGTTAGCGATTGAATTAAACAGAAAAGCTAGGAACACAGCTCGTAGCTCTGTTCTTGGTTCATTTTTACAACAGCTCGATTTTTACATTAATTTCAAAATCTAGAATTGTAGATTTGTTAGTAGTCCTCTATTGAAACTATCTGCAAAAGCTTGGATTCCAATTCTTAAAATTGAGTATGAATTTTGAAGTCAAAGTTTAGTTCTAAAAAGTCAAACTTTTTAGTTCTTCGGGAAATTTGAAATTGTCTTGATGATTCAAGTTAAATTAATGATTCCAATAGGTTCTAGGTGTAATTTGAAACATAATTCGTGTTAAAAACTTTATCTTAAACGTCCTAAAATTCGATCTTTATTTTTGAGTTTTTATTTTTTTTTATTTTTTTTTCGTGTAATCTGAGCTAAATTCTTTCTGTTATTTCTTTTGTTGTTCTCTGTTAATAAGAATCAAACACAACAGATCGATTTATTTAAATTACAAGTTTTAAAAGCAAATGATTAACTCGATGTTAGTGTGGATTGTGGATTCCTATCGATTAAATTTTGAGGAAGAAGGTGAAATAGATAGATGGGTTAAATATTTTGAAAGGGGAATTAAAATAGAAAAACAGAAATCAGAGCAATGGTTTAGGGTGTTTCGGGTTAAGCGAGTGGTCAAGGGTTCGAGTCCTTGGAGTGGCGGTATTCGTTTTTTAGGCCGATTTCCTTTAAGGTAGTTCTCTTACTTTTATTATTATTAGTATTAGTACTAATCTAATTATTATTATTAATGTTGTTATTGTTAGAATTATATTTATTATTATTATTATTATTATCATTATCAATTATATTATTATTTTTAAGTTAATTATTGTTAACACTAATGTTAATATTATGAATGTTATTATCATTATTATTAAATATCAAATAAAACTTATTAGTATTATCATTACCGATATTATTATTATTATCAGTATTATTATCATTTTTAATATTACTAATATATGTATCGTTATTGTTATTAAGAACATAAGTACTATTATTAATATTATCACCATTATTATTAATATGATTATGATTATTAGTATTGTTCTTATTAAACTTACTATTACCATTATTATTACTTGTACTAAAATGGTTATTTTTATAGCTAGTATTATTACTAGTACTATTCGTATTAATATCATCAACACAATCTTATATAAATATTATTTTATCATCCTTATTATTAAAAGTATCATTATTAAAACTATTAGAATTATCATGAAAATAAGTATTATTATTATCATGATTATTAAGATTATCTTTTATTAAAAGTTTCATTTTATTTTTATTATTATTACTTTATTAATATTATTATTATCACAATCGTTATTACTACAAATAAAGTGACGAATGTTAGTATCCAAAATTATTATTTTCCATATCATTATTAAACCTAGTTATATATTATCATTATTTTGGTATTATCATTAATTTAACAAATAAATAATATTGGTATATAAGTATATTTAATACGCATAACTTAACTATATTTATATTTGAAATGAAAATACGTGAATGAATAATAATACTTATAAAATATTAAATATATAAATTGCATCATTAATAATAATATACAAATCTGTTCAATTACTATTATATATTTTAATATATATATGAATGATCTACGTTCGTGAATCCGAGGCCAACCCTACACTTGTTAAATGTCGATATATGTATTTTTACTACAAAATACATTAGGTGAGTTTCATTTGCCTTTTTACCCTTTATATTTTTGGGCTGAGAATACATGCGCAATTTTTATAAATGTTTTACGAAATAGACACAAGTAATCGAAACTACATTATATGGTTGAATTATCGAAATTGAATATGCCCCTTTTTATTAAGTCTGGTAATCTAAGAATTAGGGAACAGACACCCTAATTGACACGAATCCTAAAGATAGATCTATTGGGCCTAACGAACCCCATCCAAAGTACCGGATGCTTTAGTACTTCGATGTTGTTTTATATCATGTCCGATGGATTCCCGGAATGATAGGGGATATTCTTATATGCATCTTGTTAATGTCAGTTACCAGGTGTTCAATCCATATGAATGATATTTCTGTCTCTATGCATGGGACGTTTACTTATGAGAATTGGAAATATGAAATCTTGTGGTATATTAAAATTATGAAATGATTGTTTATGATAAACTAATGAACTCACCAACCTTTTGGTTGACACTTTAAAGCATGTTTATTCTCAGGTATGAAAGAAGTCTTCCACTGTGCAATTGTTCATTTTAAAGATATTACTTGGAGTCATTCATGACATATTTCAAAAGACGTTGCATTCGAGTCGTTGAGTTCATCAAGATTACTATTAAGTCAATTATAGTTAGATATATTATAAAATGGTATGCATGTCGTCAACTTTCGATGTAATGAAAGATTGTCTTTTCAAAAACGAATGCAATGTTTGTAAAATGTATCATATAGAGGTCAAGTACCTTGCGATGTAATCAACCATTGTGAATCGTTTATAATCGATATGGACTTCGTCTGGATGGATTAGGACGGGTCGCTACACGGACGTAGACAAGTCAAAGTATGCTTCATGCACGTTGCAAGACGGTGCACTTACTTGGTGGAACAATTATGCTAAAGCAGAAAGGATAGATTCGGCATACGATATCTCTTGGGAAGAACTGAAAAGGATACTATTTGAAGAATACTGTCCCCGAAATGAGATTAGAAAGATGGAGACTGAGCTACGTAATCTAAAGGTTGTCGGCACGAATCTCACCAATTATGACAAGCATTTCATGGAACTAGCCTTGTTGTGTCCCGAATTAGTGCCAAACGAGAAGCGAAAGATTGAGATGTATATTGACGATTTGTCACTCAATATCAAGGGAAATGTCACATCGTCCAAACCGAAGACGATGCAAGAAGCCATCAGCATGGCACACCAACTCTTAGACCAGATCATAGAGAGTTCGATTAAGGCACCAACTACTGAAGTTAAGACAGCTGAAGGAAAGAGGAAATGGGAAGATCATCAGGGCAAAAGTACTCACCAACACCACTCGAAGAGGCAAGAGACTTTTAAAGGTAAACAAGATGGGGCAACTGCTAGCCTATATTACAAGGGACCCCATCCGTTCTACAAAATATGTTATAAACATCATTCAGTTTATTGCCAGGTGATCTGCGATAATTGCAACAAGAAAGATCATGTGGCGAAAGATTGTTATGCCTCTATTTCTGGAACGAAGACAAACCCGACCGATGTAAAGAAATGTTTTGGATGTAGAAAGCCTGGTCACTTTAAAAATCAATGCCTTGATAAGGAGAAGAACAAAGAACCTGCACGTGGGAGGGCATTTAATATTAATGTCAGTGAAGCACGTGAGGACCCTGGTCTTGTTACGGGTATGTTTAACGTTAATAATCAACTAGCTTCTATTATGTTTGATACTGGTGCTGAAAGAAGTTATATATGTAAAGACTTTAGTTCTAAGTTGAAATGTTCGTCATTGCCTCTAGACGATAAATATACTGTTGAATGAGCTAATGGTAAACTCATAAAAGCCGATAATATTTGCCATGGTTGTAAGATAAACTTAGCTGGTAAAACATTCGAAATTGATTTGATACCCGTAGAATTAGGAAGTTTTGACGTAATCGTTGGCATATACTGGATGTCCAAAATAAGAGCAGAAGTTGTTTGTGCCGAGAAAGCAATCCGCATCCCTCGTAAGGATGAAATGTCATTGATGATTTATGGGGAGAAGAGCAACCCGAAGCTGAATCTTATCAGCTGTATGAAGGCCCAGAAACTTATAAGAAAAGGATGTTATGCTATTCAGGCACATGTGAAGAAAATTAAAATAGAGGAAAGAAGCATTGATGAAGTGCCAGTTGTGAGAGAATATCCCGAAGTATTTCCAGAAGAATTACCTGGGCTACGCTCTAGATATCATCAGCTGAGAGTGAAGGAAGAAAATGTTCCTAAAACCACATTCAGAACTCGTTACGGTCACTATGAGTTTCTAGTCATGTCGTTCAGATTGACTAATGCTCCAGCAGTGTTCATGGATATAATGTACCGCGTCTGTAGGCCATATTTAGACAAATTCATTATTGTTTTTATCGACGACATATTGATTTACTCGAAGAACAAGGAAGAACATGAGCAACACTTAAGACTGGTGCTAGAAATACTCAAGAAAGAAGAACTGTATGCAAAATTTTTGAAGTGTGATTTCTAGTTACAAGAAGTACAATTTTGGGGCCATGTTGTTAGTAAACAAGGAATCCAGATTAAGATCGAATCCATCAGTAAATGGGAAACACCGACGACTCTGACACAAATCTGCCAATTTCTAGGTCTTGCTGGTTACTACTGAAGATTCATTCAAGATTTCTCCAAAATTGCCAAACCCTTAACTGCATTGACTCAAAAGGGAAAGAAGTATGATTGGTCCACGGAACAGGAATCCGCATCAACTATTAAAGAAGAAGTTAATATATATAAATTGATATGATAATATAAATATTAGTATTATTGTTGAAAAATATTAGTGCTATTATAATTAGTATTATTATATTATTATTAATAATACTATTGTTATATATTCTATAGTATATATATATATATATATATATATATACGTCTGCACCCATTTTGTCATTACCGAAAGGAAATGATGATTTCGTGATCTATTATGACGCTTCGCGCCAAGGTTTAGGCTGTGTATTAATGCAACGCACAAAAATTATCGCATACGCCTCACGACAACTAAAAGTTCACGAAATGAACTATACGACGCACGATTTGGAACTTGGAGCAGTAGTTTTTGCACTCAAAATATGGAGACACTATCTATATGGAACCAAGTGTACAGTGTACACCGACCATAAGAGTCTTCAGCATATTTTTGATCAAACATAACTCAATATGAGACAACGTCGCTGGGTAGAGTTATTTACCGATTACGATTGTGAAATCCGTTACCACCCCGGAAAGGCTAATGTTGTAGCTGATGCCTTAAGTCGGAAAGAAAGAGTAAAACCTCTTAGGGTTCGAGCTTTGAATATTACAATTCGTACTGATCTCACAAAGCAAATTCAAGCAGCACAGTTAGAAGTTTTAAAAGAAGAAAACGTAAAAGGCGAAATGATCAGGGGGTTAGAAAAACAACTTGAAGTAAAGGCCGATGGAACTCTGTATGTTGCTGGTAGGATATGGGTACCAAAACATGGTAACCTAAGGCAACTAGTATTGGATGAAGCACACAAAATGAGGTACTCAATTCACCCGGGAAATGGGAAAATGTACCACGATCTCAAGAAGTTCTATTGGTGGCCTAATATGAAGATCTAAATTGCTACTTATGTAAGCAAATGTTTGACATGTGCGAAGGTCAGAGCTGAGCATCAAAAGCCGTCAGGATTACTACAACAACACGAGATTCCTCAGTAGAAATGGGAGAGGATAACCATGGATTTCATTACCAAACTACCAAGGACTGTGAGTGGTTACGACACCATTTGGGTGATAGTTGATCGCCTCACTAAATCTGTTCACTTTCTGCCTATGAAGGAGGCGGACAAAATGGAGACACTGGCATGCCTATATTTAAAGGAAGTTGTTTTCACACATGGTGTACCTATCTCCATCATATCTGATTGTGACACCCGATTCACATCATGATTTTGGCAGTCATTACAAGAAGCATTGGGAACTCGATTAGATCTGAGTACCGCTTATCACCCACAGACAGATGGTCAACGTGAAAGAACAATACAAACGTTAAAAGACATGTTACAGGCATGCGTGATTAATTTTAGAACTAGCTGGGATCGACACTTACCTTTGGCAGAGTTCTCATACAACAACAGCTATCATACGAGCATCAATGCGGCGCCATTTGAAGCAGTTTATGGTAGAAAGTGTAGATCTCCTATTTGTTGGAGAGAAGTTGGAGATAGACAGCTTACTGGACCATAAATTATTTACGAAACCACCGAAAAGTTTATTCAAATACAGCAACGATTGAAAACGGCTAGGAGTTACCAAAAGAGTTATGCTGACGTAAGAAGAAAACCGCTAGAATTTCAAGTAGGCGACAAATTTATGTTGAAAGTGTCACCCTGGAAAGGCGTCGTACGATTCGGTAAACGAGGAAAGCTAAGTCCTGGGTACGTAGGACCCTTTAAAATCACCAAAAGAATTGGAACAGCTGCTTATCGATTAAAACTACCACAAGAACTTAGTGGTATTCATGACACATTCCACGTGTCAAATTTGAAGAAATGTTTAGCCAAAAAGGACGTCGTGATTTCTCTTGACGAAATACGAATCAATAATAAAATTCATTTCATAGAATAACCTATTGAAATCATGGACCGTGAGGTTAAACGATTAAAACATAGCAACATACCAATTGTTAGAGTTCGTTGGAACGCTAGACGAGGGCCCGAGTTTACTTGGGAACGTGAAGATCAAATGAAGCAAAAGTATCCACATTTTTTCACCGATCTTGTTCATAAAACATGTACTACTCAAAATTTCGGGACGAAATTTATTTTAACGGGTAGGTATTATGACGACCCGGATTTTTTTTGTAGATATATATGAGATTAATATTTACATAAATAATTGTTTCCAATATGTTAAGCAATCAAACTTGTTAAGTCTTGAGAAATTGAAAAGGGTTTTATACAAACGTTTGATCACCCAGTTTGTCCGAACGTCATTATCTGTTTTAATTATTTAATTGTGTGTGTGTGTGTGTGTATATATATATATATATATATATATATATATAACTTTAAAATATGATAAATAAGTATCTCATTAAGTATATTAACAAAGGATTATATACATATTTTGAGACTACTAACTTAAGGGTTTTGAAACATTACCTATATGTAATATTTAACAACGCAATAACCCATAAGTCAAAATGTATTTATATGTATTATATTATGAGTATTAATACATACCTACAAGACTTTAAATACATGCATTAACATACTTATACTCAACAAAGACAGCTATACTAGTATTCGCATTCGATTTCTTCATGAATTCTACTCGTATTTATACGATATTTATACCCATCTAATATATAACTTCTATATGTACTTACTATTGATATATACCAATAGAAGTCTGCAATTATTTGTGTAATATGTTATCCATGACATAATCAATTTAATATGTCATCCATGACATAATCAATTTAATATGTCATCCATGACATAATCAATTTAACTTATCTTAGATATTTTCACTAAAAACCAAATTTTAAAGATTATAAATAAAAACCATTTTAACTCACTCTTACACATTCATTTTCCAAATTTTCTTTCAAGTATTCAATCTCTCTCAAGTTCTATATTCTAGTTCTAAGTATTCTTCATCATCTTCATAAGATTCTAGCTTCAAAAACAAAACTATAATTACCATAACAGTAATTAAACAAGAAGACTTCAAGAAGACTTTCCATTTCAAGTTTATATTTCCAAGTTATCAAGGATACCTTCAAGCTTAAGATTATTTCTTATCTTTTCCAGTATCTTTACTTTCTGAACTTGAGGTAATAGCCTTGTTCATAATCTCGTTCGATTATTATCTATATAGCTATCTTATTTGGAGTATATAACTTATAACAACTAGAACATAGTTTAGTTAATTCTAAACTTGTTTGCAAACAAAGTTAATCCTTCTAAATTGACTCTTAAAACACTTAAATATATGTATTATGACAGTATGATATGCTAACATAAGGATATATAACTTGCATATATGAAGAACACCTTAAAACTGAACATACGCCGTCGTAGAGAAATCGAGGACTCTTTGGGTTGGATATTCAAAACCTATCTTAAACTTTGACTTGGAAGTTTATATTCTGAAAAAATGTTTTTTCATATGGACATGATAACACATCCAAAAATCATGGTTAAACTCAAAGTGGAAGTATGTTTATCAAAATGGTCATCAAGATGTCGTTCTTGCGACGAATATGACCACCTTCTTTTAAATTGATATGTAACCTGTAACCCCACCATAAAACCTATACTTTTACAGTTTAGTTTTGGAAAATTGAGTTCATTATAAAACCATAGCAATTCGATTCACTTAAATCCGATTTGTAACAAAGAAATTGTGGGCAAAATAATATTGGTTAGAAATGGCTAGTTTTAGCTACGGTTTTGATTTGATAAAATCTATACTAACCATATCCTCACTAACTTATCCTATATCCTACATGTATTTATACATGTCATGACTATTTCCTTGTAATATACTAGTGTTGGTTAATTTTGAGACAATATAATATAATCTTGATTAGTTAAGACAACACGTCTACAATACGTTGGATAAATCATAAGACACCATGTATAAAATACGTCTTGATTAATTCTAAACACAACACGTGTACAATGGGTCATGATTGAGTCTTAAAAAATATGTATACAAAACGTCTTGATTAATTCTAAGATTATATATATTGGACTATTGGACGATTATGAGACTAATAACATTGGATTGCTAACTTGACAATTTAAATAATCATATGTGATTGAAAATATTATATGAATATAATTGTATTATATTTTCATATATTTGATATATATAATTGTTATAGGTTTGTGAATCCGGAGACTACCGTGCACTTTTCACTACGCTGTGATTATATAATTACCAACTTTGTATAGTGAGTTTATAGATCCCTTTTTAAATGCTTTAAATATTTTTGGGCTGAGAATACATGCACTTTATTTGTACGCAATAGACACAAGTACATACTTAATTCTACACTGAGTTTAAACCGAAAATCCCTTAGCTTTGGTAACTAGTAGCTGCCAGTACATAGGATTTGGACTGGTGGGAGTGAATAATTGTATATGGATCCATAGGGCTTGACATCCCCGTCCGAGCTAGTAGCGCTAGCCTTTTAACGGACGTATGTTATTTGAGTTCACGACACATTGGTTTGCGTGTATTAAAACAACAGGGGTAATCATTATTATAGCGTTAAGTTTAGTTACCAGGGTGCTCTGTTACGTAGAATCTATTGACAAACTTTTGATAAAATATTGTGGTCCATCTTTATATACTTATGGCTTGAGCAATTAAACCTATAACTCACCAACATTCGTGTTGACCTTTTTAGCATGTTTTATTCTTAAGTCCTTAGACTGCTTCCGCTATGATGTACTTGTTGCCTGCATGGAGTCTCTCATGCTTTGTTTAAAGTTTATTGCATTCGAAACAAAACTATGTTGTGTAATAAATAATTTGGTTTTGATGTAAACCTGTATTATTAAAACTTATGTACTTTGGGGATTTACTTATACTTAAGTAATCATCCACATGTTTATAACTTTCTATGTTTAGAAAGTCACCTATTTTAATGAACGCAATATTTTTATTAAAACGTATCATGTAGAGGTCAAAATCTCACAATGAAATCCATGATTAACGTACCGCGTCAATAGCGATTTTGACGGGTCGTTACATTTTAATTGCGGGATGTTGGGACATCGGGCTGTGAATTGTAGACCCATTAGTCGAACACCACATAGGAAGATTGATCTGCGTAAAAAAGTTGATATGCGTAAAACAGACCAAATCTTATTGTAATATGATTACGAATTCGTGCTCAGGGAGCAGCGTTTAAGATTTAAACAACTAATAATTATTCTAAGATTTGGGGATTTTTGTTTTGAATTTAAGTAATTATAAACAGTAGCAAAAGTAAAACAATGAATTAACCAGATAAGGAGAAGCTCTGTCCACTTTAATGCTAAACAAATGACTAGGATTGTTCTTTAATTAAAACCGTTTATTTAAGGTCTAGGTAATTAGTTCATATCGTTCTCACGAAATCAATGAACCAAAGGCATAATGAATTCAATTTACTCACATAAATTATCATTCAGAGGTCCAAATTACCATGTAAAATTAATATAGACTTTCTCTTGGTTAAACTCACGTAAAACCTAGGCTAACGGGATTACTCGGAAAAGCCTACACGATTGTGTTATCACAATATAATTTAATTACCAATTGCACTCACATACAGTTGTCTAGATCTAAAAGATGAAGTACAAGCATATGAATATTGATAAACTCACATAAATCAAATTCGATAACCTGTATAATTAAATAAACGATATATAGATAAACACAACAATGGATCTTTCAAGAAAGCACAATTAATTAAACATAAACCTTAATAAATCACAAGATAGAACAATCCCAATTCATAAGTCTTACATCAAAGTGAACACAATAAAAGTTTAGCCTAACATGGCAAAAGAAAGAACAATTAAACAGTTGGAACAGATAGTATTCATTATAAAATCACTAAAATAATGAAGAACTAGGGTACCAATGATTAATGGATGATCCAATCTTCAACCTTGATGTTATGATCTTCAAATTTGGTGAAGAGTGGCTCAAAAGCCTTCAAAAACGACCCTCCTAGCCTCTGGATTCGTCAAACAATCGATACCCTAAAGTTGGGGTTAAATGGGGTATTTATAAGGCTGAATTTCGGAATGCTGACAGACCCCGCATTGCGGCCACGATTCACCAATCGCGACCACGATTGATGATGTGGCAGATGAATTGCAACCGCGATCCGACTATTGCGGCCGCGATCCGGCTATTGCGACTGTGATCCGGCTGTTGCGACCGCGATTGACGCTGTTTCAGAAAATGCTGACTTCTGTTAATGTATCACGGCCGGGATCCACTTTATTGCAGCCGCGATCACCCTCAGACTCAATAACACTTCATTTTTTCGCGTTTAAATTTACTTTGAGCTTATATGAAGCTAATTCTTCGCCGAAATTAACCAAAACATTAAACCAAAGACTTTGCGAGCTCAAATCATCAATATCACTCAAATAACCACAAAAGTCTTCAAGTCTTCACAAATAAATAACAATAAAGACCCGATATCGAGATATAATATATGTAAAATTTGAGCAATATCAGTCTTAAACGCACTTTTAACAGGAGATCATCTTCATCAATGTCAAAATCATCTTCTGAAAAATCAACTGAAACTAAAGTTTTCCAGACTAACGATTATTACAAGAGACCGTTACCGAAGAGTACTGTTTGGAAGCGAAAATCAGAGGGTAAGGGTGTTCAAAACTGTTAGGACCCCAGAAATTGCATAGATAGTGTGCCAAGCCTTAGAATGGTGGGATATTGAAGAGGTCTATAAATATCCCACAAGGCAGCCTTAGATGTAAGCCATCACACATAGCCAAAGTACCCAAGTGAGTTCAAGAGAGTTGTGGAATTAGTCAATCTTGACTCTTTGATTAATTCTCTCAACATTCATATCAATATACACGATACTCATATCGGACCTAACATGTGGTATCAGAGCGGGACCTTCAACGAAACGAAGGAGATCCCTACGAATATCGTGTGTATCTTCAGACCATCTTCATACCGAATCTTCAAATATTCAAAACACCTTCATACTCATCTTCTAATCTTCATCTAATCTTCATACTCATCTTCGAATATTCATACCGAATCTTCGAACTTCAACTCAAAAATTACCAAATCCGAATTTACCGAATCTTATAAAAATACTTTTCATATTTCATTTTCACAAAAAATAAAAAAAAATCTTTTACCGAATCTCACCTGTACATCAACAGATCTGTCTTTATCTTCTAAACAAAAACACGTGCTCACATTTTTCCTAAACTACTTTACATCTGTCAGCTACAATTAAAAAAAAGGGAGAATACCGAGTCTTCTTCTTCTCTCTCCTACAGCTACAGTAACCTTACCTATCTCTATCTACATCGATCATCTATATCATCTTCAACATAAATATTCAACATCGATCAAACTTTTACACAATACCGAATTCTTAATCTTCAACAATAACATCAACAATTTCACAATCGGTACAAGATCAGATTCGAACAGTATGTTTTTAAACTTCGTGTTCATCATCGGTTGAACATTCAAACTCGTTTTAGTCTCCGGAGTGATTCAGAGATTTTTAGAACAAATTAAAGAGAGATTTAGATTCCTTATCATTCATCCAAACTATCTGGAACTTCAATTCTAATTGAACAACATCACAAATTCATCAATTCGTCGGTCAATGTTTTGATAAAAAAGTCAACTGAAATTTCAATCATCAAATTCGTGAAATAGATGATGTTTCTGGTGGAATTGATGATCAAAGAAGCTTAGTTACATGAATTGCAACATATTTCATTTAGGAATTGAGATCTAAACTTGTCTGAAACTGAAAATCAATTCTCAAGTTCATATGAACATTTTCGGTACTGTTCATCAGATTTATCACGGATTGTTGCTGTTTTGGATGATTATGCTTCACAACTTTTGTTAATCGCTAACTTTGAAGCACACTGGAACTGATTTGAGGTTGATTTATTTATTTAATTTTACTCAAGACTGAATTGGATTCATGAGGATGATGACGGTTATGAACAGGATTCGGTAGAATGAAACTTTAAATCTGCTTCGGTATCATAGCTTCGGTATTTGCTTCGGTAATTTATTCAGTATTCAACTCGGTTCCAGATTCATTACTGTACTTGGATCATACTTGGTTTTAACTTCGGTATATTAATTTGGGCTAATAGAGTTCTAATTGGGCTTACCAAATTAGCAAGGCCCAACAAGCTTGACAAAATCACTTAAGTGGACTTACCAAATTTAATAAGCCCAATACCTAAACTGGTGGAAATTTGTCACTTTTGGTCCCTGACAGGTTTCAAGTTTTGCAACAGCAGTCCATTACCGAATCTGAACTAACGAAAAGTTAACGAAAGTCAACAAACGTTCAAAAACAAAATTTGATTCACCGGAATCATATTTTGAGGGGGAGAAAAGGCGATAATACTTGATATTATTCAACATTTCGTGATGATGAAGCGTGTTACACAAGATTTACCTCTGAAACCAGATTTCAATGAACGATTTAATCATTGAGACAAGAGATGTTCTTGTTACTACAACACTCGCGAAAAATGTGCTTTTATCAGATTTGTGGAAGCAACGAAAGCTACACAACTTGAGTCGATTGCTTTGTTAATGACTCCAGCAGAACCGTCCTCTGTTGAAGTGACTGCACACTATGAGTATGGTTGTTCATGCCACAACAGAAGTGAACGTTCCAATTGTATCTTTATGCAACACAAACTTCATCAACAACTTCAAACAGAACTTCAACAGATAAGAGAACAAGAAGTTCAAACGACATCTTCAGAGATTTCCAAGTTGCAAGCTCAAATTAAAGAATTAGAATCTCCCGTTGCATACAGTAAATCAGAATATGAAAAGATTCAAAAGCAAATGACTACTCTTCAAAGTGACTTAGAGAGTCAAGCAAAGACTTACAAAGAAAAAGATGAGAGTAACGCTCACATCATTCAGGATCTTCGTTCACAGGTTGTTGAAAAACTAATACTTTCCAAGGAACATGAGCTTGATTCAAAGATCATCACTCAACTTCGCAATGATCTTGATCATGCTCGGATTCAAACTCGAACATTAACTCGTGACTTTGAGAAACGCATCTCTGAGTTACAAAAGGAGTTAGATGTTAAATCAACACCAATTCTGAAACCCAAAATGGTGTCACTAGGAGTTAATACTGATCCAATATTAGTAATGAATAAACCAAAGACTACGATTACGGATTCTCCTTAAACGGTTGAGAAGAAGTTCATCAAGATGGAATCAACTCCTCCTACAGTTTCTAAACCCAAGACAACTTTTTCCTCAAGCAAAAAGATTTATTCAGCTTACAAGACCAATGTGAATCGTCCATTTCTAAAAACCACATACGGGGAGAATGGAGAAATTACGGGTTATCGCGATCAATATGGTAGGTTTCCACACAAAACCAAGAAGTCATCCATAGGTCCGAGAAAAACCCCTCGCACAAAAGTTGACCTAGTTTCTAAAACTTCAAAGTTTTTGTTTCCGAAACAAATGTCAATCAAAGCTGGAACCACACCTGTTTCTTCAACAACAACCAAATACTCTTTTCAAGAGTTGCTCAAGTTTAAGCCAAGATCCGTGAATATGGCTAAAACTTCATTCCCTTCAGTACCACCAGAATTATTCTCAAAAGCTAAACCAAGTGTTCCAATAAAGTGGAGTGAAGAATCCATAGATGCAATTGATAATACCTACCAGTGGTATTTCAAACGAAGATGATTTGACTTCACTATGGTTTCCATATACTTCTGTATGGCACCCGGTCTTCAAAGAGATGTTAAACATCATACCTTGACTAACGTAACTTTTCAAAGGGGAGAAAGTGTTCTTACTTCTAGGGGGAGCACCGGTTTTTCTTTCCAGGGGGAGTGAACACACGCTTACCATGATTCCTGACTCTGATACCTTGATTAAGTTTCCACATTAGTCAAGGGGGAGCTATGCATGAAGATTCAATGCCGATTATCTTTGCGTAGGCTCTCATACCATTTCCCTCTCAGATCAAAATATGCTTAAGAGTTAATCACATTTTGAGGGGTATATAAGGGAAAGTACGAGGTCTTCAGCAATTTGCAAATTTGAAGAAGATTCTCAAGAAGTCCGTTGAAGCTCCAAGAATTCAAGAAATTCAAGATCGTCAACAACGGCAACATACATGAATCGAAGACTAGACTAGTAGTTTTAGATTTTTTTTGTATGTAATTAGTAAGGTTGCTAAATTTTTGCACACTATCAATGCAAAGGGGGAGATTGTTAGAACCCCAGGAATTGCATAGATAGTGTGCTAAGCCTTGTAATTGTGGGATATACATGAGGGCTATATATATCCCGCAAGGTAACCTTAGAAGGAAGCACTTCACACACATAGCCAAAGTACCTAAGAGAGTTCAAGAGAATTGTGGAAAAGTCAATCTTGACTAATTGACTTTTCCTCTCAATATTCATATCAATCTTCATAGATATTCATACATTCGTACGATATTCATCACATTACACCCCAACAAGAACTCTGAAGGTCCTTCTAGATCTACGGGGCCAACGAGTAGAATTTCCAGTAGTTGGTGTTGATGGGAAACCCATTGCCATTAGGGCATGGGTTTCCCTCTCGAACTAATCTCCTAATATATTTATGCAGGTCACCTACAATCTACGCTACAGTACATGGATTGTTGATAATAGGGCGTTCAGGCACATGACAGGGAACTTTTCTTTACTTTCTAATGTCAAGGCAGTAGATGGTGGACCAGTTTCTTTTGCAGGAAATGAGGGAGGTTATATTACCGCACAGGGGGTGATCGCTAATGAAAATGTCAGCTTTGATAAGGTTAATTTTGTTGAGTAGATGTCGAACAATCTACTTTCTGTTTCACAGGTTACTGACAAAAAGTACACTGTTGCTTTTGATGATAAACTTTGTTATATTCTACGAAAAGAGTTTATGATTTTGGAAGACATGATTCTAATGACTGCTCCAAGGTGCAAGGATCTTTATATTCTTGATATGAGAAAGGCTCACGTGAAAGCTGCTACTGGCCTGGCTAGGCCTTTGTATCAAAAGCTACTGAACAAGAGTCAATCTTATGGTACAAGCGTATGAGTCATTTGAGTTTAAGGAAGATGAATACTCTTGTTCACAATGGGCTAGTTGAAGGCGTTAATGTAAAGAGTTTTCAAATTCCTAAGGGGTATCTTCCATACAAGAAAGGGAAAAAGACGAAGAAATCTCATGCATCCAAGAAGCATCATTTTGTAAATGTTTCTCTAGAGTTACTTCATATGGATCTCTTTGGTCCAGTTAATCGTAAGACTATCTCTAGAGATTCTTATTGCTTGGTTGTTACAGATGAGTATTCGCATTTCTCCTGGGTTTTTATGTTGAAAAAAAAGTCTGATGCTTTTGAACACATCAGATTGTTGATTTTGAAGCTTGGAAGCTTATACAAGTTGAAAGTGAGAAAGTTACGTACGGATAATGGTATGGATTTTAAGAATCAACACATGCTGAGTTTTTACAATGAAAAGGGTATACAACAACAGTTCAGTCCAGCATATACTCCACAGTTAAATGGTGTAGCTGAAAAAAAGAACATGATGTTGATTGAAGCTGCAAGAACCATATTAGCTGACTCAAGTTTACCCATTACTTTCTGGGGTGAAGCTGTGAGTACAACGTGTTATGTGATGAAGAGAGTGCTGCTAGTTAAAAGACATGGGAAGACGTGTTATTAACTATTGCACAAGAGAAAGCCTAAACTCAAACATCTCGAAACTTTTAGTATTCCGTGTACAATCATGATACGGGACACTGGAGGAAAGTTTAATCCAAAGGCTGTTTCTGGTATATTCTTAGGCTATGAGAATCCTAATAAGAGAGTGTATAACTTAGAATCTCAATATGTTGCAGAGCGTTTTAAGGTTGATGTTCTACGTAACACTCCTGCTCGTGTTGGTAAAGGATTCGCTTGGCAGTTTGATTATGATAAATTTTTTGATTCTTTCAATCTTCCACCTGATGTTACTAATGAGGATGTGATTTCTCAAATGTTGTATGATTCACAGAATGCTACAGATAATACTGTTACAATTTCAGGTCTGTAGGTTGTTCCAGGGAATACAGATACATATGTAGAAGGAGTAATAGAGTCTGATGATGATAGTGAAGTTGAGTCACTAGAAGGGGTTAATCGGTTGACTGAGGAACACATTAATCCTCTTTACAATCAACCACTAACCGTAACAGTATCCGAACAACCGACTGAAGAAGGAGGTATCTGTAGGTCAAATCGTGTTATCATTCGTCCTAAATGTCTGGACGATTATCTTGTTGATATGACAGGTATTCCTCAAATTAGCATTCCTCACACATCAAATAATGAAGCATCTACATCTACAGCTCCATCTACATCAGAGGTTCTGGTAGTATCTGAAAGTCCGAGTGAAACTGAATATCAAGAAACATTACATGCAAATGTGGTGACAACTTTTTATTCTTCCTTGAATAAGACTGGGAGAGTTTTTGTGCATGTGCATTCCTATTTTGTTTGTCAATTTGAACCTAAGGATGCATTCAAGGCATTACAGTATGATGAATGGGTTAGTGCTATACCAGAAGAGCTGTTACAATTCAAACATTTGAAGGTATGGAAGTTAGTCAATCCACCAAATGGTTTCAAACCCTAAGGTCTTCGCTGGGTGTTAAAGAACAAGAAGGATGAACAGGGTATAGTGATCAGAATTAAAGCTAGATTGGTGGTGAAGGGATATCAACAGATCCTTGAGATTGACTAGGATGAAGTTTTTGCTCTAGTTGCTCGACTGGAGGCTATCAGAATATTCTTGGCATTGCGTCCTTCATGGGATTCATAGTCTATCAGATGAATGTCAAAAGTGCATTTTTGTACGGTGTTATAAATGAGAGGTTATTTGTTGAGCAACCGCCTGGTTTTGAAGATCCTCACTTTCTAGAAAAGGTGTATCGACTTGAAAAGGCACTGTATGGGCTTCATCATGCTCCTAGGGCGTAGTATGCTACTTTTTCCAATTATATGCTTGAAAACGGATTTAGGAGTGGTGTCATTGATCAGACACTTTTTATCATGAAAAAGGGACAGCATCTCATGCTGGTACAAGTATATGTTGATGACATCATCTTTGGGTCGACAGATCAGGCGATGGCTGATGAATTTGAGAAGGTTATGCAGAGGAACTTTAAGATGAGTTCCATGGGAACTATTAAGTGATTCTTAGGTTTATAAATAGCTCAAACGGATCAAGGCATCGTCTTGCATCAAACTAAGTATGTTGCTGATATCCTCAAAATGTTTTCAAATGGAAGCAGAGAGACCTGCTAAGACTCCATTGTCGGTGAATCACGGGATTTCACCAGATTGTGAAGGTGCTAAAGTGGATCAAACTTTATATAGGGCTATCATTGGGTCTCTGATGTATCTAACATCTTCTCGACCAGGTATTATGTTTGCGGTTTACATGTGTGCTCGTTATCAGGCGAATCCTAATGTTGATCATATGCTCATGGTCAAGAAGATTTTGCGGTATTTGAAGGATACACCAAGTTTGGGTTTATGTTATCAATGTGATGATGGTTTTGAGCTAACAACATACAGTCATTCTGACTATGGCGGATGTAAGAAAGATTTCAAGTCAACTTCTGGGGTTGTCAATTTCTTGGAAGCAGACTCGTTACTTGGTAGTGCAAGAAACAAACGGCAGTGGCTCAATCCACTTGTGAAGTTGAATACATTGTTGTGTGTACATCTCAGGTTATCTGAATCTAACAGCAGCTACGTGACTACGGTTTGCATATTTCTAACACTCCTAATTATGTTGATAATACTACTGCCATAGCTGTCACTAAAAATCCTGTTAATCATTCTAAAACCAAACACATAGGGATTAAATACCATTTCATTAGAGACTGCTATGAAAAGAAACTGATAGATGTAGTGCAGATAGACACTACGACCCAAAGGGCTGATCTCTTCACAAAAGCTTTTGATAAACAACGTTTTAATTACTTGTTAAAAGAAATAGGTATTAAAATCTTAACTGATATGGTTCCAATCACCGAGGTTCCTGACACAGAGGAACCTGACAAAGAAACTGAGGAGTAATTGCTATAAAACTGCTTGTATATTATATGTACATTTCCATGATAGACATAGTTATTGCATGTTTATTTCGGTTTGCATGGTAGTTAGTTTATTTCTAATTTAGTTGCATGTTACTTTCCGTTATGCTTATCTTCTTATGTTTATGTATAGATAAAACAGAAAAGCCATAAAAATCATAAAATCAAGAAAATCAAATAAAAAGTTAAAAAATAGAAAATCCATAAAAAGTTGAAAAATTCTGAAAATGAGTTGCTTAATCTATTTGTTGGGAAGTGATTGCATTGCTGAACTGACATGTTACTGTTATAAAGTAAGTAGTACAGGATAATTGATGATGTATTACTAGGCTTTACTGACCTAATTCTAGATAGAGATGATCACACTAAGAACGCGCAAATATCATGATGAAGAAATCATGGAAAGGTTTACAGCAGATGAGGGTAGTCACCTAATTATCACTGAAAATGTATTGAGAAATGATTGTTCAGAAACTCAACCGACGGTTGAGGTCTCCCCTACTAAGATTTATACTCGGTAGAGAAAGATAGTTTTGCATGTCCCCGAAGTCAGTTTACTCTGTATATGATGCATACTTGTTTCTATTTACCATTAATGCTTTGACTGAAACTCTACATACATACATGTTGGGTATCTAAAGGGGTTTTCTCTCTATGAACGGGTTGAGAAGTTCAATCTTGTGTCACAGACATTGAATGATTTGAATACACAACATCATCGGATGGCAGAATTCAACACCGGAAGACACATATATGTTTTTCGTAAGATTCAACTTAAGTTGAAGACTGTGGTGCATCATCATTCTATTTGTATTTTTCATCATGTTTTATGTTTTGTATTTTTGCAATGAGAAAAGCGCAACATCAGAAAATCAAAAAAAAAAGATGTATTATATTCATTTTTATATTATTAAGTTTGTAAATAAGGATGGTGCACCACACCATAACACACAGAATCATTGATTAAGAACTGAGCAAGTTAAAGGGATTCAAACGTTATCTAAGTCTGAGACAACAGATGTTTCAAGAAGAGAACTATCGAAAAGATTTAGTTATCTACATCCGAGGGGGAGAAGATCATCATATCAATAAGATATAGAGAACTCAAATCATTCTGTCTACTTTGCTAACTCTTAGCTGGACTACATATCTTTTGTCTGTGGTATGGGGTTGTATCTATTGGCCTAAATATCAGGGGACATTTTCTGGAGGGTATCTTAGCATATCATTCCATCACTCAAATATATCACTATCATCCATCCATCATACGTTTTTCGTTCAGGTATGGGGTTTATAGTAACCAGTATGCGTCCTTTCAAAGTGTGCAATAAATTTGAGACAAGCAATGCAATTTGAAACAAAATGTATAAGTTTAAGGTAGAAGCTCATGGCTGACAGGGTTGCTAGAAACACCGTGAGAGTTTTCTGTTCAATCAATTCGAAAATACATTAATGTGATAACAGACAGTGTCAATAGATTTGTGCTCATTTGACTACCTAATAAATCATGCAATCTCAAATGATAACTGAGTCGTTGATCATAATCTAGCATTGAAAAATGTTAAAGTAATTAATTTAACATAATCATCGAAGTCTAGAATGAAAGTTGGTGAATGCTAAATGATATATCTGAAAATTGTCCTGTATATGCTTCATTGAAACTGCTACTGAGTGAATTCTGAAAAAACATGTCAATATAGTTCAGTTATGATCCCTGAATCAATATGATAAATCAACTCACTAAAATGTGTGATATTTCAAAGCATGTGCTGTTTTTGATTAATGATAATACCTGTGCTTATCCACTGAACGTTTAATTCTTGATGATTCATATGCTTAGTGAATTAGATGTTTAAAGGTGAATGTGTAAACTGCAAATAAGTTCTTACACTATATGCTTGATTTGGTATTGTTTATCATGAAAAATTGGCAAGTGTACAGTGTTTGCCTTTCATGTTTGCATGTTTTATATGAAAAATCCAAAAATATTTGCATCATTGTTAGCTTGTTGTTAGTCACAGTTCTTAAGACAACCCGGAAATTTCTGACTAAATTTAAACCTAACTTTTATATGATTCCGATGATTCACGAACAATTATTTGTAAATAATTAAGCATTTATTTGATATATTAATATTATTATTATTAATATCCTTTTTAAACAATATATCAATAATTAATATCATTATTATCAGTATTGTTATTATTAAAAACAATATTATTATTATTATCAAAATTATTATTACTATTCATCATTTATTATCATTATGATTACTATGATTATTAATATCATTAAGATAATTTATATTATTATCATTATTATTATTAAGAGTACTATCATTACTAATATTATTATTATTAGTATTATTATTGTTGTTACATTAATACAACTTATTTATAATATTATTATTATTATTAATATTATTATTAATAATTATCATTATTAATATTATTATTATTATTAATGATATTAAAAGTATTATTATTATTATTAATATTATCAATATATTTTTACTCTTATCATTATACTTAATAATATTAAGAATTATTATTATCAATATTATTATAATTATTAATATTATTATTATTATCATTAGTATTTTTTTAATATTAATAGTATTATTAATATTAATAAAAAATGCAGATAACAAAATTAGGTTTAGGAATCTGCTTTTATTTTTTTATTTTTCTTTCCAGATCACGATCGATTTCTTTTTATTATTAATTCTGCATTATTAAAGGATAACCTGCTTTTAATTTTTTTAGAGATCGTGATGTATTTTTTAATTCTACTGGTTATAACTTTGTTTTCTGTCAAATTCTTGGCTATAAAACTAACGAATTGTTATCACATTCATATCCACCACTGCAATTTATTAATCAAAATAGAAATATATATATATTTTTTCTCGACCTCTGTTCTTGAGCATTTTTCTCAAAACTTGATTTCGAAACCCATTTCTAAAACTAAAATTGCAGTTATGTTAGGATTTATTTGTTCGAACTTTCTGCAAAATCTCATCTTTCAATTCATTATATCGAGCTTTAATTTTTGAGTCAAAGTTTTGGTTTTCAAAAGTCAAACTTTGTTCTAAGATTGAATTGGAGATTTGTGTGATGTTTCTGTTATAATTAACGATCTCAAAAGTTTATATGAGTCATTTGAAACATAATTCGTGTTATAAGTATTGTCTAAAACGTTTACAAAATCAAAATCATTATTTTTTTTTTCAAAAATCGACGGCAGCAGCACTCTATATTTTTTTTATTTTTTTTGTTGTTAATTCAAATATTCCATAACCAATCGTTTTTGTTGCAATTTAGAAATCTAAAAACCAAAAATCGAATTGTTTGATTTTGTTTCCTGTTCGAATTAAATGAAGAAGAAGGAGAAAAAGGAATCAGATAATAATACGGGTTATATTAATAAAGGATGGGTATTAAAACAGAAAAAGAGGAAATGGAAGGATGGTCATAGGTGTTAGTGAGTGAGCGAGAGGTCACGGGTTCGAGTCCCGTGTTGGGCATTTTTTTACTAAAGGCTTAATTGAGGTAGTTTTCAATTTTAAAATTATTATTGTTATTATTATTATTATTGTTGTTATTATTATTATTATTATTATTATTATTATTATTATTATTATTATTATTATTAATTATTGTTATGTTAATAAGTATTATTAATATTAAGATTATTATTATTATTATCATAATTATTATAGTTATTATTATTATTATTACTAGTATCAAGTATTATTATCAAAAATTATAATTTTTATTATCATTTTATTGTTAATATGAGTATTTTTATTATTATTAAGAACTATTGTTATTATCATTTTCATTAAAAACTACTATTATTATAATTATTATTTGTATTATTAATGACATCAGTACCATTATTTTTAAATCTATCGATATATCCAATATTATCATTAAGAATATTATTAGTAGTATCATTATTATAAAAATTAACATTTTTATTAAAACTATCATCTTAAATAAAAATTATCATTTCTAAGTATTATTATTATTACTACTATTATGATTATTATCATTTTTACTACTAGTATTATTATATTATTACAAAATAATACAACCCTTTATTCATTATCATTATTAATATCATTTTTATCAAATAAATACTTATATATAGAATATATAAAAGTATGTATACAGAAATATATAACAATTGAAATAATATATATAAACTTGTTCAATTACGAGTATATGTGTTAATATATATACTTGATATAGGTTCGTGAATCCGAGTTCATCTCTGCACTTGTTCAGTGCCATAATATGTGTAATTACTACAGAATATCGTATCGTGAGTTTCATTTGCTCCCTTTTTATGTATATTTTTGGGCTGAGAATACATGTACTATTTTATAACTATTTGACAAAATAGACACAAGTAATAAAACTTCGTTCTACGTGGGTTTGAATCAAAAATCCCCTATCTTGGTAACTTTAAACATTGGTCTTTGTACTGATGGCGTGAATCCTAAAGATAGATCTATCGGGTTTAACACCCCACCCAGTATGTTGTACTAGTTAATGATTTATATTGGCTTAGAAGAACGGGTTTTTAGTACTTTGAGGTTAACAAACATGCACTTGATAAGGTGTACCTATTATTATAACTCATGGGGTAAAAACTTTGTTAAGGCTAGTTACCGGGTGCTCACAACATGGAATACTTTTATACACTGCGGTGTACATATTTATTTATTGAAACTGAAATCTTGTGGTCTACTATATATATACTGAAATCATGATTTATGATAAAATTTTGAACTCACCAACCTTTTGGTTGACACTTTTTAGCATGTTTATTCTCAGGTCATACATAATGCTTCCGCTATTCATTTGCTAATTGCAAACCACATTACAACGAGTCATTCATGGATAATTTGAAAGACTTGCATTCAAAATCAACTATGTGCATCATATAGATATCAATACCTCACAATGGGACCTGATGTTGACATACCGCGTCAATGGCGATTTTGGCGGGGGTGTTACAGTTCTATAGCTTACAACTCAGTCCTTAATGTCTACTGTGAAAAGAACCTTGTGTAATGCTTAAATGAACAAAACGTAATTAATTTTATGGTAGAGATCAGTCTCACGGGGAGCTAAGGTGAATAAGATGGATATTTTTCTGAAAAATCAAGTTTTGAATTTTTAAGGTCAGACCCTTGACCGATGGTTAGGGAGCTCCGGCCTCCGGTTGATGTCCATCGGCAAATGGAAATAACCATCGGGTAGAAGCTTAAGTGTCGGTCGAGAACATCGGCCGATGGTCTCTGTAGGGTATAAAAGGACCTAGACTCGAACGGGTCAGTATACTTGGAGTTTTTGGATTAAATTTTGTCTAATTTTCAATCAGTTGCGAAAGGAATTTTTGACCAATTGTTTTGTGCATCTTTGCCTTGTGATTACAGCGCCAGTATCCAGGTAATCTATCTCATATTCATTCGAAAGTTATGGTTGATTTTAGTGTTCGAACTTTATACCCTTTCTTATTCGAATCTGAGATATTTAGGTAGTGTTTATGTAAATCATTAATAATATGATGTTGATCGGTGTTATCTGTTACTTATGTGCATATTTTCTAGCCAAAAGAACCACAAAACTGTGAAAATCGAACTTTTAGGGTTTCAGTTCTGATGAACTAACATCGGTCGTTGTTATCTTGACCATCGCCCCGATGGAGTGCCTCATCTGGCTGATGGTACGTACCTTCAGTCGTTGGTCTTTATGTTGAACTGATGGTGTCAATCAGGAGATGCTCTAGACCAACTGCCCAAGGGTCTACACCATCGGACAGATGGTCCACACCATCGACCGATCGTCCACTCTTTGGATAGATGGTACAGTTTAAATTATTAAGTTGGAGCTTTTGTTAGATATCTACATGTTCAGTCCAGTTTAGCTAATATCTGTACTTGTAGTTTATCTAAGAATGTCAGGTGGATTGTTCATCGGAACCTGGATGTTTGATCTTGATCGTAGGAGAGTTTTAGCCGAACACCGACCAATCCAAGTAGAACAAAAGGTCATTGCAACTCGTACCATCCGCGATCAATGGAAAGGCCTAGATGTCTGGCTTTTCTTGATATAGGAGACTATTATTGTCCCAAGTTAGTGCGAGAATTCTATACTAGTGTATCACTGGAGGAGGGTAAGAAGAATTACGTTCATGCTAGCTTCTTTGGACAGCCTTTTCGATGGACCATGGATGAGTTCTCAGATCATTTACAAGTACGTTACTGGGGACCCAAAATCTACAGTCCTAGTAAAGACCTGAGAAAGATTCCTAAAAAATTTAGTGCGGTAGGATTGGTCACTCGTGTTTGTAAACCGGAGTATGTTTTAGTAACGGTAGGATTGAGGTTAGAGATGGTGACATACGAGACGATCTGATATCTCACCTAAGGATTATCAAGAGAAATGTCACGTTTAGAGACATTCACGATGATGTGCTATCTGGTACTGAAGCAGTTCTCAAAGGTGAACATTGGTTACATCCTCATTCGTATAATGAAGGATATTCTGGAATCAGATAGACCATTCCCTTATGCCGTACTTTTAAACCATTTGTTTGAAGAGCTAGATCTAATCGAGGACAGTTACCCCTTGAAACCAGTGCCAGAAGATTCAATTATGGGATAAGTTTAATTGTTTATTTGTATCTGAATAATTTGTACTAGAGTGTTATTTCAAATGTTCAATTCGAAAATGCTAGCCTGATAGCATTGAAACATTTACTTGAATTTGTAATAACTTTGAATGTGCTGATTAATCGTATGGACGTGATGTGTAACAAACAATGCATAATGATCTCAAATGCTTACATTTTTAATGTTTGCTGATTATGAAACATTTATATTTGAATGTTAGATGCTTATGTGTATTGTGTGTGCAATATTTGTTAAATATGTCAGGAATTCAAGGAGAACCAGAGCAGGTAGTTCATCGATCTGATACCGAGTCATCAGGAGGAGGTCCTGAATCTGTTTATTTACCAGTGTTGAAAGCTTGTGTGTATGGCAACTTGACTGCTTGTTTAGATGATAAAGGTCCTAATGCTGGCAAATACAAGGGAGTTATTGACTTCCTAAAGCGTTCTAGGGTTTATGCTGCTATTTCTATGCCGTGTACTGCTTACTATTCACATCGGAGAGAATTTTGGGAACATGCAAGAGTTGAGACTGAGAATGAGAAGAAGGCCATTATGAGTGCTATCTCTAATCGAGTGGTAAAGGTGTCTGAGCAAATGATTCGTGACACATTTTTATTTGAAGATGCTGACGATATGTTAAAGGCATTATCCAAAACAAAGATTAATGGGTACATGTTGAGATGTAAGTATACCGGAGATATCACGAAGGCTACAATTAAAAGAAGTGGGTTCACACCACCGGGATATCTGTCTCTGGTGGTTCTTCAATGCTTGAGCCCTCTACAAGGAGGATTTGATGAGATTAGTGAGCTATGTCGGGGAATGTTTGTTGCGTTGGTTTTGAAGGCAGATTTCAATTTCTCTGGTGTTATCTTTGACTTGATGGTTGAAAATGTGTCTAGTCAGTCACATCTGGTAAATCTGAGGTTTTTGCAGATCTTGATAAACAATCAAACCGTTAATCTGCCAGGGTTGAAGAAGGATGCGATCAAGCAGAATCACATGTTTGATCGTACTTTATTCGATTAAATCAAAAGCGAAGTGCTAATGATGGTAAACTTGTGTGTCATCTCACAAGGCAAAACTATCAGTGTCCACCCGGCAAGAAGTGGAGAAATGAAAATAGTAATTCTGATAAAGAACCTGATTTTGAAGTGGAAATTAGTGATTGAAGTGGAACAGCCACTGAATACTCAGACTACTGGTGGTTCAGGTGCTGATCGATTGGTTGATGAGTTTGGTAATGAGATTCCTGATATTGGTGATGAGAATACTGCTAGAACTCAAAAGAGAAGATTGATTAAGGATGAAGGGATCTCAAGTATCAACAAAGTTAAAGCTGAAGAAGAGGTTTAGATTGGTGTTAAAGGATGGCAGTGGATCCTCTGCTGGAACTCAATAGGCTCCACAACAACCATCGGTTTAAGGACAACAACAACGTTTCACTCATCAAAAGTCGCCAACTGTTACACAGCAAGTTTCGCAAGAGATTGTGTCTACTCCTACTCCTGATGTACCTTCGCCAACTGTAACTGAAGCTGGTGTTGAATCTTCAACACTCCAATCTTTGACAGATTTTTATGTTCAAGCTATAACTGATAATCTGAGATTGAGAAAGGACATGGAAGAGAAATTTGAGAAGCTACAGGAGGAGAATAAGACAAAGTTTGAGGATGTTGTTATGTTGACTATGCAGGTTGAGGCACTTCAGAAGAAAGTTGGTGATCAGTCCTTGTTGTTGACTAATGCAAAGAAGGCTGCTGTCGATGCAAAAGCTCGGGCAGATGCAGCTATTAATCGTTGAATGTATGGGATGAGATGTTTGAGCTGATTGAGGTATACCAAGATGAAACTGAAAACAGAATTGTCGAAGCTCCCGGATCCTCCAAAGCAATTGCACTGTCAGTAATTCCTCTTAAAATTGATTATAGCATTAGTGAATTCTTTTCTAAACAGGATTAGCTTAAGCATACCATTATTTATGATGATCTAGATGAGGGGGAGATCCCCCATAACTACACTAGGGCTGAGCTGGACGAACTGGTGCGTCTATAGCAAGAAGAAAAAGAAACTGCTAACGCATCGTCCAATGATCCTCAATCTGAGGATGATTCTTTTAGTCCCGAGGTTACTGAAGGTTTTAGTGAGAAAGATGTTAATGATGTGATAGAAGATGTTACTGCTGAAGAATATCCGACTTATCAAAATGATAAGAACGAAGATATTCCTGGTTTTGATGAACTTTTTAAGACAAATGATGAATTGTTGGATAAAAAGTGTGAAGAGAAAGAAAAGACTGAGGTTTTTCCAGAAGGATTTTTGCCTGTTAAGATTCACAAGGAGAAAGTTGAAGTTTTAGAAGAAGAGTGGAGGATTTTGTTGAGAATTAGAAAGTACTGTGAAAAGCTGAAGTTTGAGCCAAAGTATTTGAAAATGATTAATCTGAGAAAGGTGCAAAAGGAAGAATCCTTGCCTAGGCACACATTGAAGAATTCAACATGTTTGCGATCAAAAGAGAGTTTGGTGTAGACTATATCAAGCATTATCGAAATTCAGGTCATTACCATATTATGAGCTCATGCAGGTTGCCCGACTAAGGATATTATATTGTGGTGTTGATGACCGATCTTCGTTGTTTGTGAAGAAGGTTAGAAATGTGTTTCGATCAAAGAATTGGGAAGGTTTTAGACCACAGTTTTCGAGGATTAGCTATAAGGTTGATCCTAGAACAGGTGAATCTCGAAAGATTGTGAAGCACAAACCTGTGAGAACGATGAAGAAAGTTCCTTTGAGAAGGATTCCGCAGAATTTTAGTCAGAGGTTAAGATGGTGGTACTGCGATGATCGTTTTGAGGAGGCTGTGATTGTCTTGGTAAAGAAGACCAAAAGTGATAATAACAGAATTTGTGTGTTGGACCCAATTTGGCTGAGAAACTGTACTGAGGCTGATATTTTCACATTGTATTACGATCGTATGTTATATCGCAGGGAAAATCGAGTGCAGGCTGAGCAGTATGTGAAAGTTGCAAAGCTGTGCTATTTGAACAACATGGTTACGGATCCATATGAATGAAGAAGATGACTGAAAACTTTTGAATAGAACTAGGTCTTAGGGGGAGTTTGTTAGTGCATGTAAACCCCAGTTCCATGTATTGTAAACGTTCTATTGTAATACTTATTATATTTCAGTCATGTATGAATATTGGTTCCTGTTTATTATTGTTTAATGTGTTTAACCAATGTCATAGGATGGTTTTGAGTTGTTTGGTTGGCAACTCAGATCATCGACTGATGGAAGGCACCATCGGTCGAGGGACAAGGACCATCAGCCGATGGTCGAAGACCATCGATCGAGGGTCGCTGCAGGTGTATATAAATAGAGGTGTTGGGTTTCTTTGTTAGTTTACGAACCCTACACCTCCTAGCCGACTCATTTACTCATGTTATCATCCCTAGCAATACTGATATGGCCGAAACGGACGGTTTTATTTGTGCGGTATCGTTAGGTCGCAACACATCAGAATCAACCTACAAGAGGGGGGTACTATTTAAATTTATATTTAGCGGGGCCTAAATCGCACTACTCCTTAGTATGAGTAAGGGAAGTATGACCTAGAGTTGTATTTTTGATATATTAGTAGAATCGAATCTATATTTAAGCCTAAGATAGTTAGGAAGGAGTAGTGGTTACTTAATTTTGGGATTTTCTAATTTATAAGACATATAAAGTAAATGCAATAAAATTCGTAATTCAGATAAGGTTAAAGTGAGTGCATACTATCACTTCATTAGTTATTCTGTTGAGATTATGGAATACTGGCTCATGAATAGGCAGAGGCCTTGTATTCATTACACTGGTCCTAAACGCCCCTGTCATAAGACATGTCACTGGGTATTGCGTTAGGCTTGAAGATTCTGAATAGACAGCAACGTCCCTTACCCCCGACGCCCGTGCAGTCTGACTACAGGCATACACGTTCAGACGGCTCATCCAATTGAGCGACTCGGTTGGGTGACGTATTAATATTCCACAGTGGTCTAAACTTTCTTAAGCATAATAGAATACATGGTTTACCATATCCGAGAGACGTGATGTGTTTCAATGCTTTCGTTAATGATTGGTTTTAAAAGATAGTTAGGCCCTTTAAAAAGAGTTCAACCATAAAGAACACCATGGCCAAGTCAAGATGACTTCCATGAACACGTTCGGTTATCCTAACTGTCCAATCCTTTATGTGTTTAAACAAACAGTTCCTTAATTAACTAAGAATCCCTCAAGCGGGGTGTAATGCTTGAGACCGAATTATGGAGCAGTGTACTAATCAACACTGACTGGGTTCCATGGCCTTACTTAGCAGAGGTACAGCTTACAACAACCGTTGTGCTTCAGTGTGCACGTACGAAGTTTATATGGTTGGTGACTACACTAGCATGGTCTGGGACCGACAATGTACTAAGGGTCTAGTCAGATGTTTCACTACGAAAGAGTCCTCAGTCGGAATCCAAAGCTCGATAGACTTACTACAACCGATGTGCCTCAGTCGATCTTACGTTGTATCCGATAGACTTCTCTTACCAAGGGGTGACACAGATAGTGTACTCTAAAAATCGGGGTTCGCGAATTCCCAATAACAGAGTCAATAACTACGTTCTATTAATTGGAAAAGCAATTGAGTTTAAAGCATAATCGAAAATCATTTTAACAACATACACAAACCATAACATTATTTCGGCATTATAACTGCTTACATCATAGCATACACTAAAGATAACTACTCGCTAATCATGGAAACAATATCACAGGACATAATGATAGAAGACATTATATAAAGATAAAGGATAGAAGTACCAGTAGATTAAACTAGTTCTGAATACAAAAGTGACAACTTCAAGACACCAGACCACTCCTAATACAATCTTCGGCGTTCTTCTCTAAGTACTAGTAGATTAAATGATTAATCCATTTGGCAGGCCGTTTGTGAACAAGGCAAGCCGTTTAGCAGGGCGTTTGGCTTGCCTGGTCAGCTGGATTCCCTGGATCATAACTTGATTTCTTGTCTTTCACCGTTTTGGCTCTAGAATCTTCGTTTTAGCTCCGATTCTCTTATTCTTTTTGCACTGCCTTCGTAATTACTTGTTCTTCAATTCTAACCGACGAAGTGGGTATTTTGCTTACAAAGTTCGAATATTTCTTATTTTTGGGCCTTTATACCGGGGTGAAAACGTGACTTTTTAGCCGATATCAAATATCCCACACTTAGACTTTGCTTGTCCTCAAGCAAACTCTCATTTTCCATAAGAAATCTTTTCGGAGTTTCTTTTTTAATAGCCTAAGCATTTTGCTTTTTATTATAAAAGCAAAAAGATAAGGTGAGTCATCTATATTATGATTGAAACTATCTCTGCAAGCATGCGAGGAGGTTACATGACATAGGCTAGCTTTCACGGGTCACTCAAATCACATAAGTGTTTAAGGTTCCCTATAGATCTAAGAAATGAATTCACTCATAGCCAGTCATGCTGCACTCATCGTCATAGGCTTGATAAAGACTCAAATCTTAGATGCTAATGTGAAAACGGTAGTAATCTTAGCTTCTAGGTCATTTGTCAATGATGGAAAAGGAGTTTTGGAGTGGTAGTGAAGTTGTTTTTGAAGGGAGAGAGAAAAGGGTAATGTAGTCTTTATACAGACTTTTATTCGGATAGATAGGAGCGTTGAAGTGTTTGAGAAGCACTTTTGAACTTTGCTTCCTTTGATAATCATTTTCAGTCAAGTTTTTCTTCGGCGTTTCTCTTAAAAAGTTCTGCTCCTTTTTTCAGAACTTTAAAAAAAATTATTATTTTTTTATTTTTATTTTTAGAGATTTTATCTCGAGAAACTTTTTGCCGATAAACTTTTTTAAATACATTTGGCATGATACTTGAGAGGTTTATAACATCGGGTTTTCAGAAGGAATCTCATTTTCTGGATTATTCAAGTAATAGTAAAGATGATGTAGATGTGGTGGTGGAGTAGAAGTGGTGGAGGTGCGATAGGCTTATTTTTGACAAATGGCCAGCTCTTTTGATTATAACCGAATCACGTTTCGCTGCTTTGGAAATGTAGATCTAAAGCAAGTTCTGATTCTGAGCTCAGACATCGGCACTCTCAACAGAAAATAGTAAAGCATTAAAGATGAATGCTGGTCTTATTTGGGGTGCCTCATCATAATCAATTTAGGTCGATAATGCCTTAGTCATGCAATGCTCTATTAGAGATTTGGTTCATCCTAACAAGATTTCCACCCTACTTAAGCCTTACTTTTATTTACAAACATTTCAGGTTTTGAAAAATACTTTTTCGAAAAGGCTTTCTCTTGCTAAAAATTTTGAAATTTGGCTTAAGAACTTGAAATCTTCGTAATGGGTTATTTTAATACAGCATAAAAAGATTATACCAACATCCCACACTTAGACGAACATTTTCCTTAATGTTCCTAGTGTATCCCACACTTAGGAGTTTTAGTTGAAGATTTAGAAGTATTTTTCTAGTGTTTTAATTGGGTTGGAATCCCACACTTAGTGATAAGCTAGGATGTGGCATAATTTGAATCTTGAGCTAGTAGCGGGAAGAAATAAATACCCCTAGTAGACGCGGCTGGCTTTGAATCCTTGCTTCTTTTATTGATCGGCTCATTTGTCATCCTTTATTCTTCTACTCTACTTTATTGCACGAGTTGCCTCCCGGGAAGCGCTTTTGTTTAAGGTCGTTGGCTCGACCGTAGTGACGCTTTAAAAAGAAAACATTCCTCGCTGATGGTTGTAATCTTGGTCTTCTCGAGGGAATGTGAGTCTTGGCAGGTAAATCCTGAGAAAGTGTCGGACCAATAGTGGTAGAAGATCCGGTATTTCTCTTGAAGATCTTCTTAAAGATAAGTAGTACGCAGTTTCAGCTCTTGATAAGTCTTGAAGTCCGATGAGAATATGGTCCACGGCTCTGCTGGTTGACCCATGAATGTCAATCATAGAAGCAGTGCTGGTGGTGATTGTTTCTCTGATGGGATGCTCATTTCGGAGGTCTTCAAACAATGTTAGAAACTGTATCTTTAGAATCTCGAAGTCTTCGGAATGGTGATCTCCACAGTAAGAGTCTGTAGCTTTGCACAGATTTTTTAGAAGATGAAGCTGAAAAGAAGTGAATAGCAATCCTGACCCGAGCATTAATGTCACCATCTTTGAGTATATCTCCCGACATCCGGCTTTAAATGTGAAACTTAGATCTGTGGATTCATGGAAGATACATGATATCTGCTTCGTAACATAGGTGGCAATGTTGACTCGATCTGGTTCTAGATGAGAGAACGGATTGTTGCGCCTTACTTCCTCCGTAACAGCATCTCATAACTCTTTGATAATCAGATCAGCATGGTGATCAATTGTCACATAAATCACTAGTCTATCTGGTGTGCTTTCGAAATTATCTCTTTTCAAGAGAGCGAAAAAGCTGTGAATATCCTCGATCATTTGCAAATCAGAGTGATAAGTCGGGCATCCGGTGGAAAGATCCATGTGCTTCCGGATGAGAGTCAGTAGTGCTTGTTGGTTTGCTGAGAACGGAAATGCAGATCTGGCTAAGGCGTTATAAACCTTAGAGTAAATGATCTTCTGATCTCGACAAAATCTTGTCTCAAGAATAGTGCGAATCACTGAATTGTGCTCTCGTTGCCTTTCTTCTTGGTAGATATGATCGTGAAGAGTGTTGATAAAGTCTTGAATGTATTCTTTTAGGATTTCAACATCATTGTCTTCTCTTTGGAGATAAAGGTTGTATTCTTCTCGGATAGCCATAATTCGTTCTATTAAGCGTAGCGTAAAATCAATTGTTGATTTACGGACGGCTTCGAGAATATCTTCAAATTCATCGGTATCATTGATGAAAGTTATCATGTCTGCATGTGTGGATATGACCGGAATACGATCTGAAGAAGAGTCTGACTCCCCTTGATCTGGTTCGGTTGGAGAGTGTGAGTTATTCAGAATGTCTTCATGTTGCTCTTCGTCGTCATCATCATTATATTGTTCTTCTGAGGATGCGTCTGATGAAGGGGTTTCTTCAGTATTCTAATTCTCCACTTTGATACTTGCAGGATCAATTTCTATTTCCTTAACTTCAGCCTTGTCAGCCTTCTTTCTGAAGCGAATGATTAAACTGCGATCTTTCGTCTCAAGCCTCACTAATTCTTCGTGATGCTCAATGCTCATAGCGGGTATTGTTGCAGTTTCTTTTACGTCTTCCATTTCCTCTTCCTCTTCAGATTCCTCCTCTTCCTCTATTTCTTCTCTGGGATCCTCTTCTTCCATTTCTGAGTCGTCTACAGACTGTGATTCGACACCTATCTCGATATCATTTGCTGGTGGTGAAGACTCGTCATCGGAAGTGATCCGTCTGGTGGAAATAGCAAACATCTCTGTCTGTCCAGAAAGATCGGTTGGTCGGTCAATTTTGAAGGTATCACTCTCCCCATGTGATCGCAAGATCAAGGTTTGATTGTACACATCAATGACAGTCCTAGCCGTATTCTTGAAAGGTCTTCCAAACACTACTGTTGTGTGTAGGTCTTCCTTAATATCCATTACTACGAAATCCGTAGGATACAAGAATTTGTCGACTTTCACCAAGACGTTCTCAACTATGCCCTTAGGATATCAAATTGTGTGATCGGCGATTTGGATTGTCATTTTAGTTGGTGACAAATCTCCTAATTCTAATCTCTTATAGAGAGAGTAGCGGATTAGGTTGATATTTGCTCTTAAATTTGCTAGCGCATGAATGGTTCCAGATTGGTAGATTGAACACGGGAAAACGAATCGGCCCGTATCTCCTAGCTTTGGTGGTAGAGAGTTTCTGAGTAATGCAGAGCATTCTTCACTCAGTAGAATTTTGTTAGAATCTGGTATCCTTTCCTTTGTAGAGAGAAGCCTTCGGATGTATCTCTTCTGGTTGGGGACTTTGGACATAGTGTCCAGGAATCTTCCATCAAGTTTGAAAGAATCAAGCTTGGATGGTTCCTCCTGTAGCCTTCCAGGATAGGGTACATGAACTGGAGTTTCAGTGGTCAACTTCTGAGTATATGTCGACTTGTTCTTAAGCCTTGCTGATCTTCTCCGTGGTTCTTCCTCTGGGATTACGGAATCCATTTGCTTTGCTTCTTCTATATGGGGATTTTGGATAGTATTACTTTGTAACCTTCCCTACGGTCGGGTTTCAAGGCATTATGATAACTGTTCGAGCTGCTTTGTTACCGGTGATCAGGGTGAACAGATTCTCAAGTGCGGTTCCCTGGACGGCAGGTTGCGACAGGGAGTGTTTGTATGCCGGTGGCACAGCCTGCACAAGGAGCTCGGTCAACCATGCATTTGCGGCAGCCTTGGTGAGACCCTCGCTTGCCGCATTGATGTTTAACATTGGGCTAGTTTTTCAGAATTTCTAGAGTTTGCGATTGTTGCTTCTCTGCTAGACTATTATCGTTCAACATGGACTTTAGCTTTTTGATTACTTGTTTCTCGACATCGGTTGAGATCATTTTGGTGATCATGTCGATGTCGTTGTGAGAGGATCCAATGCCGCTTGAACCACCAGTTTTAAGACCAAGAGTTTCGAGCTTCAACCTATCTCCACCGAGCGGTGATCCCTCGTGTGTATCCTCATCATCGTCGGAGATATTCATATCGTCTCCTGACGCATCACCGGAGTGAATGTGAGTGGTTGATTGCTTTTGAGGTTGAGGTGGTTCCACCGGTGGTGAGTTTCCTTTGTTTAGAGGTGGTTGAGCGTCATCGTTTGTTCCTTTATTGCTTGCCGTTTCGCTGTATGGTTTCACTATGGTCTTCGTACATTTAGGTGGCGCCATTTAATCAAACCAAAATCGTCTTGTATGAATAGATTTCGGGTTTGAGTGCTTGATTTGGGAGAAATAGAGAGTCGAATGTTTTAACTCCAATAATTGTGCAAACCCCGATTTGGAATCTGGATTCCAAGGGCGTAAAACAATATATCGGATTAGCCTTATTCGATCTGGATTCTAAGAGTGAGGAATAATTCTAACGGTGATCAGAGCACCGGCTGGAATTGGTTTAACGACTGGAGTAGTGTTACCGCAATTGATTTGGGCAGAGTAACATTAATGCATCCAGTGTTGTCTGAATGAAAGAACTTGTTTACGTATTTATAGATGTCTAGGAGGGAATGATGACGTGGCACATGTCCCTTTCATGGTTGTAACGAACTTTGTCAATCTCGAGGGGTGACGTGGCACATGTCCCTTTCGTGCGGAATATCGGATCCTAACAAACTTCCCTAGATTCGCGGGCTGACGTGGCATGCAACTTGCTTGCATGCTTACTCCATCGTTAGGTAATCGTTCCGGGAGGAAGTGTCTGCTCCGAGACAATGCACTTTCTTCGGGATGGCGGGTTCATCCCGGGAGAATATCTTCATGCCAGGATGGAATGTCGGGATGGAATGCCGTGATGGTACTGACGGCAGGTTGGTCCCGGTTAAGGCATCACGGTGCTCTTAGTCTAGTCGGGAAGGTTTCGCTTTCTACTTTGTTCCAAGTGTTTCTTCATGGTTATGATTATCACGACTGGCTGTATGACACCAGTTATGTGTATGTCATCCGGGTTCTTGGTCTTGCCATTTGTTCGGCATGGTAAAGTTTCCGGGATGACGTCAGGCGGACGTCGGGAAAAGAAGTCCGTATTCCGGGACACGCGATACCTGGTAAGATTTTTGCCGAGATGCTTGTCTGTTTTTGAGACGGATCATTATGCGTATCATTAAGTCCCCCCAATTTAATGGTGGTAGCCGGGACGGTTACCGTCGTCAAACTGCCGAGACAAGGCCACGCTTCCTGATTATATGTGCATTTAATATTTGTTAGTGTGGAAAGACAGTTTCTGCAAATGTGCCTCCTCTTTTTATGTTTTTTTCCTTTTATCAATTTCTTGAAACATTTTCCAAGGGGCAATTCTATACCACTTTCATCATTGCTTCTTGTTTCCTTTGTGGCTATAAATAGCCTCGCTTTTCACCTGAGTTTTTCACTTTTGTACTTCCAACTATTCTACATTTCTGTTCTTCAATACTACTTCACTTTTACATATTCTCAGCCTTCGAAAGTTGCCTTTCGATGTTATGAATAGCCTCTTTGCTTGGTTAATTATTGATGTTGTTGTTGTTGTTGTCGTTGATGCCCGAAGGACGGCGTTGCCGCTATTTGCTGAGTCATGTTACCCACAACATTGGTGAGCATTTGTGTTTTTCCTTTTCTGTCTTCTCTTCTTGTGCGACCTGCTTATTGTTGTTTTGATTTGGTTCAGGCTTCGATTTGGATATGAAGATTTGTTTCGAATCCTTGAATTTTTCAGAACGTATTCCGCCTTTAACTGCGGATAGATTGTGTGACGACCCGGAAATTTCCGACCAAATTTAAACTTAATCTTTATATAATTTCGTCACAATAAGCAAAGTCTGTTAGGTGGAGTCTCAAAAATTTTGAACTGTTTCATATATTCAATTGATCTTCGACCATTCCCGACGATTCACGAACTTGTACTTGTAAATAAATATGTATATATATAAATGTAATATATATAAAATGTATAATTATCAAATATTTAAATATTGTTATCATATAATGAATGATATAATTACATAATTAATAGATTGTAATATTAATATATTAAATGTAGTTACAAGTTAAAATATAATTATTATACTAATATTATTATTACTTCTATTAATATTATTATTAATATTATTAATTCTATTATCATTATTACTAAAAATTAACACTTTTAATTAGATATTATGATTACCATTATTTTATCACTTTTATCATTATTCTTATTATTATTAGTATCATTAATAAGATTATTATTATCATTTTTATTTATAAAATTTATAAACATTATCATTAGTATTAACACTATCATGTTACTATTTATCATTTATTATTACTAGTCTCTTTATCAAAAATATTATTACTATTAGTACTATTAAGAGTATTAATGTATTTATATTTGTTAATTATCCAAAATATACGAATATATATATATATATATATATATATATATATATATATATATATATATATATATATATATATATATATATATATATATATATATATATATACAGTTATATGAACAGGTATATAAATACAGATATATATAAATACATATACATATATAAAATACAATTATATATATATAAATACAGATAATTACGTATTTATACATATAGGAAATCAAAATCAGTTTCCTATCATTATCTAAACTATGTAATTTGTCTGTTTGATATCTGTGAATTGTACGAATTCGTTTGCTATCACACTCAGCTATATTTCTTTTCCTGTCTTCTTGCTCTTATCAAGATTCTATGTCGACATCACTTTTGGCAATAGACAATCTCTTCATACTGGAAAAAGTCCTTCGAGTTCCTCCACCATCGATATCAGTTATATGTATTTGTTTTATCTGGAAATAAAGAAACAGAAAAATTGTACAAAGAGTGGTTAGCCTTCACTGTCCGTGAGAATCAAAGGACAACTGAATAACAACAAATTCTGTTACACATCTCATCCAAATCGTACCAATATGGAATATCTAAAGGTGCTTTTAAATTTTTTATTAATTAAAAAATTTTCTGATCGAATATCATCTGTCGACTCAATCTCAGCTATAAAACAGATTACAATCGAATCTTAATGTTGTAGTAATTGTTAATTAACACATTATAATCACATATACAAAACATAAAAAGGGAGAGAAAACAAAACCCATTTATGATCTTATTGTTTACTCATCGATTTACAGCAGCCACGTTTCTTCAATCGTACCTTCTTTCTCTGTTTCTAATCGAGCCAAGAGTCACCAACTTTCTATTTCCTGTCATTTCACATTCACATTCACATTATTCTTACAATGGAATTATTTGATTCTTTGTCTTTAATTTGTTATAGGTCACTATCCTAGTTTTCATATATATATATATATATATATATATATATATATATATATATATATATATATATATATATATATATATATATATATATATATATATATATATATATAATGCATGATTAATAAGATCAAAAACAAAAACTCAATCACCTTTGATCACCACCTTGTTCATCTCCTTCAACACTTCCAACCGCTAACCATATCACCACCTTAATATCTAAGTAGATCATCAGTTACCTAGTATTGTTTTGTGAAATCCTAAACTGAACCAAATGGTCACTGTCGACTGCAAGCACTTCCACCTTCATCAAGAACCGCTAATAACCACCTTAAACCCATTACCATCTTCAACCTTCGATCACCCTCCTTCCACCAATGAAAACCCCTACAACCGTGAACCACCTCAAATTTTTTTTCTCTCTCTCATCTTCTCTCCTTGTAACCGAGAACTACGAATAACTACCATCACCATGATTCCTATTGCTGCCATATTAATTTTTCTCAATTTCTCTCTTACTTTATTCGAACCAGGCTACATAGGTTTATGCTTCTGTTAAGCCCAAAGACTGACAATAAGACCAGACTTTAAATTGGATCGATACCCACACATACCCGTAGAAAACTGTAGCATTGTTTTCTTATCTAGATCGAATTAATTCAACCACCAACGAATATTTATATTACTTGAGCTCCCCACTTGACAACCTTTTTCATTAGTGGATTATAAAGATGTGATTATTAGAGTGTGGGTCACAATTTAATAATCGGGCAAGTTTGACGTATAGAATATATTGAACGAGTTCTTTTACTACAAGTGGAACAAAAGGAGTTATGGAAGACCAAGATGGGTCACATGAGATGATGTTTTTATTTTTTTTCTTTTCTTTTCCTTTGATGATCGATTACATTAGATGGTGTGAGACGTATAACAGTTTCCTGATTTTGCAAATTCGAACTACGGTTATCGCTTTTGTTATTGTAGACTGCATATTGGGTTTCTAAATTATTGGACAATTAGTGTCATTTGAAGCCCAACCGAAATTTTTTTGAATCATGGGCTCCTTCTACAGTTGCTGCTACGATGGGCATTGTGTTGCCACTTCTGTTAAAAGAACGATGGAAGGATGATGATAATTTATTAGTACACTATAGTGACCCGAACTTTTCCATGTTTATATATATTAAATGAAATTTAATATTTACATGATTAAGTGTTTCCAACATGTTAACCAATCAAACTTGTTAAGACTTGATTAATTGAAATAGGTTTCATATAGACAATTGACCACCCAAGTTGACCGGTGATTCACGAACGTTAAAACTTGTAAAAACTATATGATGACATATATATGATTATATATATAGTTAACATGATATTATGATAAGTAAGTATCTCATTAGGTATTTTAACAATAAGTTATATACATAAAATTGTGTTTATTGAATTAAGAAATTCGAAACGAGACATATATGTAACGATTATCGTTGTAACGACATTTAAATGTATATATATCATATTAAGATATATTAATATATCATAATATCATGATAATATAATAATTTAACATCTCATTAGATATAATAAACATTGGGTTAACAACATTTAACAAGATCGTGAACTTAAAGGTTTCAAATCAACATTTACATGTAACGACTAACGATGACTTAACGACTCAGTTAAAATGTATATACATGTAGTATTTTAATATGTATTCATACACTTTTGAAAGACTTCAAGACACTTATAAAAATACTTCTACTTAACAAAAATGCTTACAATTACATCCTCGTTCAGTTTCATCAACAATTCTACTCGTATGCACCCGTATTCGTACTCGTACAATACACAGCTTTTAGATGTATGTACTATTGGTATATACACTCCAATGATCAGCTCTTAGCAGCCCATGTGAGTCACCTAACACATGTGGGAACCATTATTTGGCAACTAGCATGAAATATCTCATAAAATTTAAAAAATATGAGTAATCATTCATGACTTATTTACATGAAAACAAAATTACACATCCTTTATATCTAATCCATATACCAACGACCAAAAACACCTACAAACACTTTCATTCTTCAATTTTCTTCATCTAAGTGATCTCTCTCAAGTTCTATCTTCAAGTTCTAAGTGTTCTTCATAAATTCTATAAGTTCTAGTTTCATAAAATCAAGAATACTTCCAAGTTTGCTAGCTTACTTCCAATCTTGTAAAGTGATCATCCAACTTCAAGAAATCTTTCTTATTTACAGTAATATATCTTTATAATACAAGGTAATACTCATATTCAAACTTTGATTCAATTTCTATAACTATAACAATCTTATTTCGAGTGGAAATCTTACTTGAACTTGTTTTCGTGTCATGATTCTGCTTCAAGAACTTTCAAGCCATCCAAGGATCCTTTGAAGCTAGATCTATTTTTCTCATTTCCAGTAGGTTTATCCACAAAACCTGAGGTAGTAATGATGTTCATAACATCATTCGATTCATATATATAAAACTACCTTATTCAAAGGTTTAAACTTGAAATCACTAGAACATAGTTTAGTTAATTCTAAACTTGTTCGCAAACAAAAGTTAATTCTTCTAACTTGACTTTTAAAATCAACTAAACACATGTTCTATATCTATATGATATGCTAACTTAATGATTTAAAATAGGAAAACACGAAAAACACCGTAAAATCGGATATACGCCGTTGTAGTAACACCGCGGGCTGTTTTGGGTTAGTTAATTAAAAACTATGATAAATTTTGATTTAAAAGTTTATCTTCTGGGAAAATAATTTTTCTTATGAACATGAAACTACATCCAAAAATCATGGTTAAACTCAAAGTGGAAGTATGTTTTCCAAAATGGTCATCTAGACGTCGTTCTTTCGACTAAAATGACTACCTTTACAAAAAAGACTTGTAACCTATAATTCCGACTATAAACTTATACTTTTTCTGTATAGATTCATAAACTTAAGTTCAATATGAAACCATAGCAATTGGATTCACTCAAAACGGATTTAAAACGAAGAAGTTATGGGTAAAAACAAGATTGGTTATTTTTGCTTGTTGTAGCTACGTGAAAATTGGTAACAAATCTATATTAATCATATCCTAGCTAACTTATATTGTATTATACATGTATTCTAATACATTATGTAATCTTGGGATACCATAGACACGTATGCAAATGTTTTGACATATCATATCGACCCATATATATATATTATTTGGAACAACCATAGACACTCTATATGCAGTAATGTTGGAGTTAGCTATACAGGGTTGAGGTTGATTCCAAAAATATATATAGTTTGAGTTGTGATCTAGCCTGAGACGTGTATTGTGAGGACCTCGACCTTATCCTCCCGGACGAAGTCTTCAACAGTTGATCCCAATGCGATGATCGACTCCAAGTAATGTCTTTAGTATGAGCAAATGCACAGCGGAAGACTTAATTCGTACCTGAGAATAACATGCTTTAAAAAGTCAACATAATGTTGGTGAGATATATAGGTTTGATGCTAGCAGCGTTATAACTATGGACCACAAGATTTCATATGTAAACATTTTAATAAAAATATTCTAAGTGGTTGAGCACTTGGTAACCATACTTAACATTTAATCACGTCGCATATTCCCTTTATTATGAAATCTTACTACACCGTACCAAGTGTAGTCACGAAACGAAGTACTGTGCAACCGTTGAATACTGGTCGTCCAGTCCGGTTGGGGTTGTCAGGCCCGATAGATCTATCAACAGGATTCGCGTTTACAATACCGCTGTAAATAATAGTTACCAAGCTACAGGGAAGTATGCCAGTGGTACAACTCAACGTAGAATATATTTTTCAGTTACTTGTGTCCATAACGTAAAACATAAAATACATGTATTCTCATCCCAAAATATTTAGAGTTTAAAAAGGGACTATATACTCACCATACTGTATTTTGTAGTAAAAATACATATAACATCACTGAACACGTATAAGGTTGGCCTCGGATTCACGAACCTATATTATTTGTATACATATTAACACATATATAATCGAAATCGAACAGATTTGCATAATATATCTTAACTTATGTATTTATATATATTTAATTTATGTATTTATTTAAAATGATTAATATTTATAAAATTATATCAATATATATATTAAAAATACCACATTTTCTTTTAAAATGTTAATATGATTAGTATTAAATTTAAAATTCAATAATTATTATTAAGAAGACTAATTTAATAATAATGATACTGAAAATATTAGATTTTGATATTAATACTTATTACTTGATAATAATAATTATATCAATTTTATTTTTAAGGGTAACATTAATAAAAATACTTTTGCAAATAATAATAATTATACTTCTAAAGATAACATTAATATTAATATTCATAATAAAAATAGTAATAATAATAATAATAAAATTGATGACTACCTTAAAGACCCCAAAAAGATAACAAATTGCTCAAGCTAGGACTCGAACCCGCGACCTCTCTTAAACCAAAACCAACACTCGACCATTCAGCCATTCAGTCTTTCTATTTTAATCCATAAACTGAATCTATTTTAACCTGTTTATTTGTTTTCATCTTCTTCTTAACAACCATCATAAGATCATGATTATCATTATCATTTTCATGTATATCGAACTAAGCCTCATCATAATCTTTATCAACGTCATTACTAACATCATTATCTTAAGTATTTTCGCTAATGACCATCATTATTTTTATTTCTGTTTCATGTATCCTTTGTAACTCCTATCATTATAATTATCAGCGGCCCAATCATAAAATAAACTCACCGGCCCAATTTAAGTATGATCATAACAGTCCGCTAGCCAAACCCAATTTATTTGGTACAGATAGTTTCGAAATAAGTAACTAGGTACTGGGGTTGTAGTCAATAATACCCGTCCCCATCTTGCACTCACATCACAATCCATTAACAATAACACCAAAATACTAGCTGGAAAGGAAAAAAAATGCCACCTTTTTATACTTATGTGATACCCACAGAACAGTAATAGCGAGGGGTTGATTGTGATGGTTTAGTTTAAATGGGAAATAGAAAATCATGGTAGCAGCAGTAGGGTTTAAGGTCGCCAACAAGCACAATATGGTGATCAAATGGTGAGATTGTAGTGGTGATCAATAAAGAAGATGGTGGTTTGAGGAAGATTAAAGATGTAGAAAAAGATGATGATCAATAGAAGAAGAAAAAAGAAAAAAAAATGTATTTTTGATATTAGAAAGTAAAACATAAATCGGTTGGTGTTGTGGTGAGTTTGAGGTTGAAAAATGAAAATAGAAGTGAGAAAAGTAGATGGTGGTGACGACTTTCAAGGCGGTTCAATGGTGGAGATGGCATCGTGTTCGATGGTTGTGAGTTTGTAAGAGGAGGGTTTGAATATAAAAGAAATGGTGGTGACGTTTGGTTCACTATAGTGTATTGTGGATCTTCGTTCAATCAACCCGAAAGTGATAATAGTGTAAACAAGAGCTGCACGAAATTGTTGAGTTGCAAACCGGAGTCGAGTTGTTGAATGATTTAGATGCTTGTTTGGGTTGATCAAGCGTATATATATTAACCGAAGAAAGGAAGACAATTCGATGAGTTTGATCGAGATACAAAGGAGATTACCGTTTGCAGTTTATGGTTGAGAAGAATGGTGGCCATAGTAATCGAACGAGAAGGTGATAGTGATGTTCTTGGTATTTGTTGTAGTTGCTATTTGAAGATGATGAAGATGATGGTGAGCGTCGAACCATGGTTTAGTGATGGAGATGGTGGCGATTGATCATGTTGTTTATCAAAGTGTTGGGTTGATCAATACATAAAGAAAGAAGGGTGGGTTGGTTATCGGAATTAACTTAGAAACGGATAGTGATTGAAGGATGGTGAGGTGATGAAGTGGTGGCTCAGGATATGGGGACTCATAATACATAAATATATATAAAGATGATATGTGTAATTATACCTCATTATCCGTGTATATATTAACTATATAGATAGATATTTAAATGCCAGCTAATGGAAGAATGAGGACAATCAACAAACGAAATTTTCAATGTTCAAACAGTGATCAAAATAATATAATAATATAATTATAATATAATATAAAATTAAAACGTGTAATTAAATTAATCGTCGTCCACTATTTCAATTACGGACTGAAATTCGTGCTCCGTTGATCATTAGTGGTGGATAAAGCTTTTCCTAAAAATCTCAAATTTTAAAAATATTGAATCTAATCATTTTTTTTTTATATATAAAACGGTCATTAGTTGTTTAAAATTATTAAATAAAATTTAAATCATTATCCGCGCTCGATTCCAGGTAAAATATAAAAATATATTAAACTTAACAAATAGTTCCTAAAAACCCCAAATTCTTAGATTAATTATAATTAATTATTTTACTCAATACCTGATCAAATAATATCTTAAATTATTATTATATATATAATTATATATGTATCTATTTACAAATAGTTGTTCGTGAATCGTCGGAAACAGTCAAAGGTCAAAAGGGTAACTAGTTATCCAAATATAGATTTCAAATTTTCTAGACTCAACGTTAAGGTTTTTGCTTATCGTGTCGGAAACATATAGAGTTTAAGGTTTAAATTTGGTCGGAAATTTCCGGGTCGTTACAGTACCCACCCGTTAAAGAAATTTCGTCCCCGAAATTTGGTAGAGGTTGTCATAAATAACAATAGGAATGTTTTCATGACGAATATGAGGTAATAATAGAGTTTTATCCGTATCGAGAGATATTAGATAAAACAATTCGATCATGTGAAGCGTACGAATGAAGCTATCACAAAAGAGTGAAATGAGTAAATATGGAATTGTTTTAACCGATGACAGGATTTAGAATTGATTTCCTGAATTTATGGGATTTAAAGAAAATCTTATGTAATAAGATTTGGTTCTTCGGCGATCAGGATTTTCTTTGATTTAATGCGGCAATCTGTTTCGATTTCTCTGTCGGATATTTCACTATAAATCTACCCCCTTCGTTTCCTTATTTCCATATCCCACATCTTCTACTTTTTCTCCTAAATTCTTACTTTAAACATTCGTCAATATGCTCCATCCCATTCTGATTCCTGATATACTCCTAATTTTCACATCTGTCGTTCTTCTTTTCCATCTACCACCAGAAGAATCTATTTACTTCTACTATACTCTTGTGTTTATAGTGTTTCTAGTTCTCCCGTTTGATATACACGGTTTGTAATTTTAAGGTTATTATCGGGCTTTATATTTTTCATTATTTTTCGGAGCTTCATGTTTTCATTTTCTCTTCCCGACTTCGAATCAAACGAGCAATGGTCCGGAATTCGTAAGTATGGAATTCAGAATAAACATACCTAATGCTCTTAGAAGGAAATGGTAATGACACGATTTTGATTTGTCAAATTACCAGAATATCCTGGAAAAACCGAATCATCAAGAGAATATTTTCTTGATATGTTTAGAGATTGGATAGAATGTAAGAGTCGTGTAACATGGCACATAATGATGGTACTGTAAATCATCACATTCCATTAGAAACTTAACATGACTTACTGTAATATAATGAAGTTGATCAAGTTTCATTATATTATACTAATTCATGCATCAGTTCCCAACACTGCTTCAGGACATTCCTATTTTAAACTCGAAGGTTTTAGAACTTAGAAACTAACACAGTTTCTTTTATGTTGTAACGTAAATGTTACGGAGAGATAAATGATCCCAGATAAGAATAGTTGTGAAAATATCTCCAGAAATATGGAGAATACGTATAATGGAAGATATGAAGATATCTTATAATATCTAAGATAGATGAATGATGAAGAATATCATCTAGAAATTTTAGGATAAAGAGTAGGGTTTTTACTAACGGTTTCAGCAGACACTGAATCATTTAGATTCTTTGAAAGCAGGTTCAGTTCTTGAGATTTATCTACAATCTCTTTCATACTTTGCTCAATCCGGTTTTCAATTCCAAATCTTCTCTTTTTCTTTTCCAACACACTCTACTTCATCATCAAACTTTGGTCTGTTAAAGTCGTTTACAGTTTTTGCTGCTTCATCAGCATTTCAAGAACTATCCGTAGTTCGAGATGTTTTCAGAAATTTCACATTCGAAGTATGTAATTCTTAAGGATAGACGTTACCTGGAAGTTTTGAGAGATTTTCAAAATACTAATTGCGAATTCCGCCAAAGAGATGACGATCTGCTGGTACATCTGCCGATGATGTTATGGAATATAATAGGTTCTTCGGTAACGACGGCGAAAGAACAACGTATATATATCGAGGTTATAATGAGACTAGTTTTACTGAGATGTCGAAGTTAACTTGCTGGAGCTGTGACAAAATTGGCTATTTTGAAAGGGAATCGTAAGGTTATTTTGCTAATAAATGATAAAGAATGCAACGCGGTACGTGTTAAGCTATGAATTTGGGTTCGAGAGTTTTTCAGGTGCATAAATCTTTTCTTCCGTAAATGAAGTGCGGTTGGTTCAACTTCTCGGTTGAGGTGTTTTCAGGTATCATGAAGGGTTCGAACGCAGTTTGGAATCGTCGAGATACAAATGAGGTTTAGGATGAAATCAAGTGGCAAACTTGAAGAATTGTTTAGTTTCATATGTTATAATCAAGATTTTAATTCATTTTAATTGTCCAAAGTTAGCAGTCCAATAGTCCGATAGTCCAATAGTTCAATAGTTCAATGATTCATATATAATTTAATATATAATAATCGAATTAAATAATACGTATCGTGACCCGTGTACCGGTCTCAGTATTGATCACAACTCAAAGTATATATATATTTTGGAATCCACCTCAACCCTGTATAGCCAACTCCCACCTTCACATATAGAGTGTCTACAGTTGTTCCGAAATATATATATAGATGGGTCGATATGATAAGTCGAAACCTTGCATACGTGTCCCGTTATTTATAGTGCATAAAAGTAAATAACAGAAATTAAATGACGATAAATAAAATTGCGAGAATGTAAATTGCGATAAATTAAATGTTAATCAGTTAGCTAGGAACAGTTAGCCGGAACAGTTAGCGTGGAATCCTTAACAGATTTTCAATTAGTTAATTCATGTGTTTCTAACAATTTTTAATTTGTCCAATGTTTCTTCTTTATGCCACTTGTTGGATTCGGATAGGTAAAAATTCAAATATGAAATTTGAATGGAAATGGTTATTCTGTGATGAACGGATACGTATATCGGTGATTGTAAGTAGGATAGTAAATGACCGTTGAATCAGATTCGAAGAATGTACAGTGTAACTTGTTAATGTGAAATCTAAATATTTCTCGGGTACTACCTACCCGTTAAAATATTTTTCACCATTAATTAGTTTGTACAAAAGAATTTTCAATTACAATCTTTATGAAAATATACTTGCATATATATTTTCGTCGGTTGTAATCATAGATTTAATGAGTCAATAAGATATTAAACTCATTTGATTTATCGTTAATACTGAATTACATGATCTCTAAAACATTAGAGATTTCATAATCACCATGTCGAACGAAGATATATGAGGTAGAACGTTACATAAAGCGAAGGTAGTCGATGTAAAATGATATATAAAACGAGGATTATACTTGAAGTACAGATGATGATATTGAGGCGTGTGATGTTGATATCCGAGATACAGATCGTGATGTTGAGATTTGCGACGTGATTGTGGTTGGGTGTTAAGAGTATTGTCGGCGTTGATGATGGTGGTACGGATTATGCTGCTGGTGCTGCTACTGGTGTTTGTAACCTTCGCACCATGTTCTCCAAAGCCGTCACACGAGCGCGTAGTTCGTTAACTTCTTCTATTATGCCAGGAAGATTGGCGGTTGGGACGAGCGAATGAACAAGATTCGAAATATGGGATAATATATAATCGTGACGAGATACTCTAGAAATGAGAGAGGAACTGGTTTCTCGAACAGGTTCATCGGTAAGTGCTTCAGGTTCATCGCCAAGAGGACAATTTGGTGGATGGATAGGATCTTCGATGTAAAATGATTTTCAGATATCGGATGATATTCTAACTTTTATAGAATATCTCTATATGTAATACTAAAGATTTCGTAGACTACAGAGGAACCTACGGTATATATCAGGCAAGTCTACAGATGCGCCAAGATCAGATACGCTAAGATATGAATTTTGTCTATACACTATCGATGCACTAAATGCAGTAAGACGTGTCTAGACTAAAGAATAATAAGCAGGCAATTTCCTAAGGATGATAAGCAGATGGTTTCCGACTAGATATGATAAGCAAAACTTTTGACAGGCAGACACGGTCAAAGTCCAGACTCACTAATGTATCCTAACAACTACCAGTTAGACACACTAATGGGAGACCTGGTTCGCTAAGACCAACGCTCTGATACCACCTGTGAGGACCTCGACCTTATCCTCCCGGACGAAGTCTTCAACAGTTGATCCCATTGCGATGATCGACTCCAAGTAATGTCTTTAGTATGAGCAAATGCACAGCGGAAGACTTAATTCGTACCTGAGAATAACATGCTTTAAAAAGTCAACATAATGTTGGTGAGATATATAGGTTTGATGCTAGCAGCGTTATAACTATGGACCACAAGATTTCATATGTAAACATTTTAATAAAAATATTCTAAGTGGTTGAGCACTTGGTAACCATACTTAACATTTAATCACGTCGCATATTCCCTTTATTATGAAATCTTACTACACCGTACCAAGTGTAGTCACGAAACGAAGTACTGTGCAACCGTTGAATACTGGTCGTCCAGTCCGGTTGGGGTTGTCAGGCCCGATAGATCTATCAACAGGATTCGCGTTTACAATACCGCTGTAAATAATAGTTACCAAGCTACAGGGAAGTATGCCAGTGGTACAACTCAACGTAGAATATATTTTTCAGTTACTTGTGTCCATAACGTAAAACATAAAATACATGTATTCTCATCCCAAAATATTTAGAGTTTAAAAAGGGACTATATACTCACCATACTGTATTTTGTAGTAAAAATACATATAACATCACTGAACACGTATAAGGTTGGCCTCGGATTCACGAACCTATATTATTTGTATACATATTAACACATATATAATCGAAATCGAACAGATTTGCATAATATATCTTAACTTATGTATTTATATATATTTAATTTATGTATTTATTTAAAATGATTAATATTTATAAAATTATATCAATATATATATTAAAAATACCACATTTTCTTTTAAAATGTTAATATGATTAGTATTAAATTTAAAATTCAATAATTATTATTAAGAAGACTAATTTAATAATAATGATACTGAAAATATTAGATTTTGATATTAATACTTATTACTTGATAATAATAATTATATCAATTTTATTTTTAAGGGTAACATTAATAAAAATACTTTTGCAAATAATAATAATTATACTTCTAAAGATAACATTAATATTAATATTCATAATAAAAATAGTAATAATAATAATAATAAAATTGATGACTACCTTAAAGACCCCAAAAAGATAACAAATTGCTCAAGCTAGGACTCGAACCCGCGACCTCTCTTAAACCAAAACCAACACTCGACCATTCAGCCATTCAGTCTTTCTATTTTAATCCATAAACTGAATCTATTTTAACCCGTTTATTTGTTTTCATCTTCTTCTTAACAACCATCATAAGATCATGATTATCATTATCATTTTCATGTATATCGAACTAAGCCTCATCATAATCTTTATCAACGTCATTACTAACATCATTATCTTAAGTATTTTCGCTAATGACCATCATTATTTTTATTTCTGTTTCATGTATCCTTTGTAACTCCTATCATTATAATTATCAGCGGCCCAATCATAAAATAAACTCACCGGCCCAATTTAAGTATGATCATAACAGTCCGCTAGCCAAACCCAATTTATTTGGTACAGATAGTTTCGAAATAAGTAACTAGGTACTGGGGTTGTAGTCAATAATACCCGTCCCCATCTTGCACTCACATCACAATCCATTAACAATAACACCAAAATACTAGCTGGAAAGGAAAAAAAATGCCACCTTTTTATACTTATGTGATACCCACAGAACAGTAATAGCGAGGGGTTGATTGTGATGGTTTAGTTTAAATGGGAAATAGAAAATCATGGTAGCAGCAGTAGGGTTTAAGGTCGCCAACAAGCACAATATGGTGATCAAATGGTGAGATTGTAGTGGTGATCAATAAAGAAGATGGTGGTTTGAGGAAGATTAAAGATGTAGAAAAAGATGATGATCAATAGAAGAAGAAAAAAGAAAAAAAAATGTATTTTTGATATTAGAAAGTAAAACATAAATCGGTTGGTGTTGTGGTGAGTTTGAGGTTGAAAAATGAAAATAGAAGTGAGAAAAGTAGATGGTGGTGACGACTTTCAAGGCGGTTCAATGGTGGAGATGGCATCGTGTTCGATGGTTGTGAGTTTGTAAGAGGAGGGTTTGAATATAAAAGAAATGGTGGTGACGTTTGGTTCACTATAGTGTATTGTGGATCTTCGTTCAATCAACCCGAAAGTGATAATAGTGTAAACAAGAGCTGCACGAAATTGTTGAGTTGCAAACCGGAGTCGAGTTGTTGAATGATTTAGATGCTTGTTTGGGTTGATCAAGCGTATATATATTAACCGAAGAAAGGAAGACAATTCGATGAGTTTGATCGAGATACAAAGGAGATTACCGTTTGCAGTTTATGGTTGAGAAGAATGGTGGCCATAGTAATCGAACGAGAAGGTGATAGTGATGTTCTTGGTATTTGTTGTAGTTGCTATTTGAAGATGATGAAGATGATGGTGAGCGTCGAACCATGGTTTAGTGATGGAGATGGTGGCGATTGATCATGTTGTTTATCAAAGTGTTGGGTTGATCAATACATAAAGAAAGAAGGGTGGGTTGGTTATCGGAATTAACTTAGAAACGGATAGTGATTGAAGGATGGTGAGGTGATGAAGTGGTGGCTCAGGATATGGGGACTCATAATACATAAATATATATAAAGATGATATGTGTAATTATACCTCATTATCCGTGTATATATTAACTATATAGATAGATATTTAAATGCCAGCTAATGGAAGAATGAGGACAATCAACAAACGAAATTTTCAATGTTCAAACAGTGATCAAAATAATATAATAATATAATTATAATATAATATAAAATTAAAACGTGTAATTAAATTAATCGTCGTCCACTATTTCAATTACGGACTGAAATTCGTGCTCCGTTGATCATTAGTGGTGGATAAAGCTTTTCCTAAAAATCTCAAATTTTAAAAATATTGAATCTAATCATTTTTTTTTTTATATATAAAACGGTCATTAGTTGTTTAAAATTATTAAATAAAATTTAAATCATTATCCGCGCTCGATTCCAGGTAAAATATAAAAATATATTAAACTTAACAAATAGTTCCTAAAAACCCCAAATTCTTAGATTAATTATAATTAATTATTTTACTCAATACCTGATCAAATAATATCTTAAATTATTATTATATATATAATTATATATGTATCTATTTACAAATAGTTGTTCGTGAATCGTCGGAAACAGTCAAAGGTCAAAAGGGTAACTAGTTATCCAAATATAGATTTCAAATTTTCTAGACTCAACGTTAAGGTTTTTGCTTATCGTGTCGGAAACATATAGAGTTTAAGGTTTAAATTTGGTCGGAAATTTCCGGGTCGTTACATGTATACACTGGGTCGTGGATTGATTCAAGATAATATATATCGATTTATTTCTGTGCATCTAATTATGGATAACTAGTTGTAGGTTACTAACCAGGACAGCTGACTTAATAAACTTAAAACAGTAAAACGTATTAAAAATGTTGTAAATATATTTTGAACATACTTTGATATATATGTACATATTTGTTATAGGTTCGTGAATCGACCAGTGGCCAAGTCTTACTTCCCGACGAAGTAAAAATCTGTGAAAGTGAGTTATAGTCCCACTTTTAAAATCTAATATTTTGGGATGAGAATACATGCAGTTTTATAAATGTTTTACGAAATAGACACAAGTAAATGAAACTACATTATATGGGTGAATGATCGAAGCCGAATATGCCCCTTTTGCTTAGTAGCCTAAGAATTAGTAAACCGATCTACTAATTGACGCGAATCCTAAAGATAGATCTAGTGGGCCTAACGAACCCCATCCAAAGTACCGGATACTTTAGTACTTCGAATTCGTTTTTATCATGTTCGAAGGATTTCCCGGAATGATAGGGGATATTCTTATATGCATCTTGTTAATGTTGGTTACCAGGTGTTCACCATATGAATGATTTTTATCTCTGTGTATGGGATGTATATTGAAATATGAAATCTTGTGGTCTATTATTATGATTTGAGAATATATAGGTTAAAAATATAACTCACCAACATTTTTGTTAACGTTTTAAGTATGTTTATTCTCAGGTGATTATTAAGAGCTTCCGCTGTTGCATACTAAAATAAGGACAAGATTTTGATGTAATATATTCTTATTGTAAATCATTATGTAATGGTCGTATGTAAACGGTATATTTTAGATTATCATTATTTGATAATATACTTAATGCTTTTTTAAACCTTTATAGATAAAATAAAGGTTATGGTTATTTTAAAAATGAATGCAGTCTTTGAAAAACGTCTCATATAGAGGTCAAAACCTCGCGACGAAATCAATTAATATGGAACGTTTATAATCAATATGAACGGGACATTTCATACATAAAATTATAAACATGATCATGATATAGAAGATGATGTTATGGTTGAATTCAGATGATGATTGTAATGGAATAATAACGATTATGATCATAACGAATAATGATGAATTGGGTTTTAAAATTAAGAAGATGAAGAAGAAACAGAAAATGGATTAAAAGAATATAAGGGTCGAATCTAAACAGATATATAGAAACGGATGAGTCGTTAATGAGGTTGTGTTTATGAACGAGAGGTCTTGGGTTCGAGCCTGAGTTGTAGCATTTTTTTTTATGAAAAAAAAAGAAGAAGAAGAAGAAGAAGAAGGAACAATTAATAGGTTAAACTAAATCAAGTATGCTCATTATCAGAAAATAAGGAATAGAGGAGTGGTTTGTAGTGGTATCGGGTTAGCGGGACGTCGCGGGTTCAAACTCGGACTTGGGCATTTTTTTAAGAGCTACTCCTTTGAGGTAGTATTACTATTACCATTATTAATAGTATTATTATTATTATTATTATTATTATTATTATTATTATTATTATTATTATTATTATTATTATTATTATTATTATTATTATTATTACTATTATTATTACTATTATTATTATTATTATTATTATTATTATTATTATTATTATTATTAGTATCATATCATTTTTAATAATATAAGTATTATTATCAATATTATTGTTTTCATTATAAAAATGAAATAAATTATTATTATTATTATTATTATTATTATTATTATTATTATTATTATTATTATTATTATTATTATTATTATTATTATTATTATTATTATTATTATTATTATTATCATTATCATTTTTATTATTAGTATTTGATCAATCCATAATTAATGAATTACTTAATTATGAATTGAGTGCAATAATATTATGATAGAGGATGGAATGTTTGATGATTATTTTGGGCCCCGATGATCGTCTTTCACTTTAGCAATCAAGTGATCAACCACCCCGACCCGGTCTTGATTGTCGATTAACATGATTTACCTTAGCGCAATGTAAAAATCCTTTGGGCAAAATCACAAGTGGAAATCACAAACGCTTGGGCAAATGGCAGAGAATCAACAACCTATAATTGAGAGGTCATGCTCTCTATTTATAGTATTCTAAACATTCGAGGTCTGCGGATTGCTTAACTATCCGCGAAAATTTAGCGAAATGACCCGCAGTCTTTTATAAGCGCGGAAACATAACTGTTTTACTTATTTTCAGCGAATATTCCATAACTTTGGATTATAGTTCACGCAATTCTGCTTTTAGCCTTTAGCAAATAAAATATACATATACAATGCTATGTATATGATCAAGTCCCCCCAGTTGATTATGATACATCTCGCATAGCAGATGTATCATGATAAACTCTAAAAAATTCGCAGTTGTCATAACCATTACTCGCATTGAGACATTTTTGCTCTACCTTTGTTACCGTTACAGCAAACTAAGTTACCGTTTGAATTATCTCAACGGACAAACAACACAACCAAGTACTACATTTGCATCCCCTATATATACAGTAGACCAAAATAAAAAATTTCCCACTTCCTTATTCTGAATTACTTCGCAATTAATCAAATTCTCGATTAGCCTTTACAACTTTCTTCTTTATTCATAACTTTACCTTCATTCCAAAAATGAAAATCGACGAGGTTGATAGCAAGGTTAACCCAAAAACCTTGATCACCAAACTATTAACAAGCCCGGAGGCTAAATCGGCATCATCGAAAGAGAAACAATCCATTTCAATTGTCGACTTAACCTCCAAATCTCCTTATTCAAAGCCAAGCTCCACTAAGCGACCATTACAGATGCCGCCACAATCACAAAGTAAAAAGCTCAAACAACAAGACGCCGCTATTTTCGATAATCCAATTACGCCGGATTACGAAGGGAACCAACAAACTGGTACATCGCAGTTATTATTTCATATGAATAACATGCATTATTCATTTGTTTCGCTAGCTAACCAATTGCTTTATCTTGCAGGCGATTCCACTGGTGATCCCATTTTTGCGAGCCCAAACACTCTTGATCAGATCACAGAGTTGTTCCGCACTCCACCCGACTCTTACGGGGTGTGGATTGATGGTTTATCAGGTTACACTTATGCTTCAGCTACTGCTGCTCTGGATCAGCGCCAACAGATGAAGTTAGCAATCCCCGGCGAGCTTCGCCGTGAGTTCTCTAAGCTCTCTGCGCTGGATGCGCATAACAGTTTTGTTCAAAATTTCTACATGTGCTTCAATTCTGCGTATGATATGATTTGCCGTCAAGAACAATTTTTCAACGTTCTTGAGGCTGAAAAACAAAATATCACACCGAGAAGGCCAAATCTGCAGACAGCGAGAAACGCTGTGTTGACCTCTCCTACGAACTCACCGCAGCAAAAACCACCGTTGATGACTTGAAACAACAGGTTTCTACTGCGACTGAGAAAGAAAACAATTTACAAGCCACTATTAAATCGGTGTCAGAGGATGTGGCGAAGCTTACAGTAGAGCGGGACAGCGCTTTAGCTTCTAAAGCTTCTGCGGAGCTTAAGTTCAACAAGCTCCGCCAACATCTCCCCGAATTGGCTAGGAAAATTCTCAATTCCAAGCCTGTTTCCACAAATTTTTCAACATTCGCTACCGCATTAAAACTTCGCGAGAGGGTAGAGTTTATGGACGAGATTGCCATCAACTGCCCACTGCCAGATCCACTACCATCTGCCATTGCTGATCGCCTTTGCTCCTTAGAAGAGGCAAAATCAGCATACGAAGTTGCTCAGCAGGGCATAGCCGAAATTCCCCTCCCTAAGATAATCGCAATAAGCGAGCGAGAGGATGTCACTGCAGATGACATCCTCAAGCTTAACTTAACCAAGGAGTAGAAACTCGCTTTGTATAACAGCACGCAGCTACCTCTGCGTCATTATTAATAAAATTTCTCTTTTTCTTATATTTGCAAGTACTTTTATTTATATAGCGCTTTCATTATCAAATATTCATAACACGGACTTGTCCTTTGCAATTTCCATCTTTTATTATTGTGCACATAATAAATGTGTACTTTTGCGAAACAATCTGTATGCGTATATATTTATACGTTATGAATCTTCTAAGTCCGCCGTAACGATCCTTAGGCAATCAATTAGCATTGCGAAGCATCTAAGCATTGGCTAAATCAAACACTTAGGATGTAAATTCCTTTCGCAATAATTTCTGCTGCCAAAGTGGGCTTTTTCATAACTTTGCTATCTAAACACTGCGAAATATCACAACATTATGAAACAAAGTATAAAACATTTCATAATCATTTGCATTTCACAAGTAAATATTTTGCATATTCTTTCTAATGCCAATTCTGAAATTCTTACAAGCGTGATCAAGACTTGTAGAAATTAAAAATTAGAAAACATAAAAAGAATATCAACTATAAGGCTTGAAGCTAATTTCGCACATTACGCATATGCATCTTGGGTTACATATAACTTTGCGCAGAGTTATGCATAATATCGCTTTAGTAAAATAGCATGCCACGCATTAGGTAAAGTTTGCCCATCTACATCCGCGAGCTTATATGAACCTGCTGCATTAATTGCTACAATTTGATAAGGGCCTTCCCAATTAGGTCCCAATTTGCCAAGCTTTTCTGCTCTGCTTGCCTCATTATTTCGCATTACCCATTCTCCTATGTCGAAAGACAAAGCTCGTACTCGTGTATTATAATACTTAGCGATCTGTTGTTTATTATTCGCTTCTCTGATAGCAGCCATTAACCTTCGCTCTTCAATGAAATTTAAATTCTCGCCCAATGCATCATCGTTTGCTTCTTCATCAAAGTTAGCGACTCTATGCATTGGCACAAGAATTTCAGCGGGTATTACTGCCTCAGATCCATACACCAAACTAAAAGGTGTTTCCCCTGTGCTTTTCTTGAAAGTAGTGCGATGTGCCCACAACACATTGGGTAATTCATCCACCCAACCGGTTCCCTTTTCGCATAACCTCCTTTTAATGCCATTTACAATATCGCGATTGGTTACTTCGCATAATCCATTAGCCTGTGGATGCGCTACTGATGTAAATTTTTGTATTATATTCAAATCAGTGCACCATGTCTTAAAAGGATCTTTCACTATTTATGCACCGTTATCACTAACCAATTCACGCGGAATACCAAATCTGCAAACAATGTATTCCCACACAAAGTTTCACACTTGCACACCAGTGATAGTGCGAACCACCTTAGCTTCCACCCATTTTGTAAAGTAATCAATAGCCACAATTAGAAACTTGACATTTCCAGTTCCCGCAGGAAATGGCCCTACAATGTCAATAGCCCACTTGTGAAATGGCCATGGCGAATTGACAGGAATCATATCATGCCTTGGCATTCAATTTTGCGGAGCATGCCTTTGGCAACTTTTACATCTCTTAACAATTTTTGCAACATCGCGATATAGGGATGGCCAAAAGTAACCCATCCGCATAATTCTGGCAGCAATAGTTTTATAGCCTGAATGCAGTGCACAAGAACCGCTATGCACTTCATCAACTATCATTTCTGCCTCAATTGGTCCAACACATCGCATCATTGGACCACAGTATGATTTGCGATATAAGATATCATTTTGAATGATATACATTGGTGCTCGCTCTCTTACTAGGCGAGCTTCGCGCTTATCACTTGGCAAAACATCACTGCGAATGTATTACAAAATTGGTTCCATCTAATTTGACTGTTCCTCTTTAACAGACGCAACCATTAAGTCATTATCTATTGATTTGCTTGGCAATTCCTCAACCCAAACTTGTTTTTGAAAGTGTGAAAATGCTAAAGCAGCCAATTTACTTAAAGCATCCGCCTACTTATTTTGACTTCTTGGCACTTGCGCGAGTTCAAAATATTCAAACCGCTCTGCCAAATCATTCAATAATTGCAAATATTTCTGCATTGAAGAATCATGTGCTTCAAAAGATCCATTAAACTGATTTACTACTAACTGTGAATCTGTGAATGCCCGTAACTTAGTTATATTCATTCTTCGTGCAATATTTAAACCAGCAAGTATCGCTTCATACTCCGCTTCATTATTTGTCACATCAAAATTAAAACGCAGCGCATATGTATGCTCTTCACCACTTGGGCTTGCCAAAATGAAACCCACACATGCGCCCTCTGCACATGAAGAACCATCAGTAAATAAATCCCAAGTTTCGCCCATTAACGGTTTTAACGTTGTCCGCTCATTAATCACCTCCAACTCTCCAGACATTTTAGCGAGATAATCCGCCATAACATGACCCTTTATAGCACTTCGTGGAAGGTAAGATATTTGATAAGCACCCAACTCTACCGCCCACAACGCAAGTCTGCCAGATATCTCTGATTTTGTAAAGACTTGCATGATCGACATATTGGTTAACACATGTACTGGGTGCCCCTAAAAATATCTTCTTAGCCTTCTCGATGTTAAAATAAGCGCGTATACAAACTTCACAATCAGCGCATAGTTTATTTCACTTCCCGTAAGGGCTTTACTGACAAAATACACAGGCTTTTGTATTTTATCCCTTTCCGCGATTAAAGCTGAGCCAAAAGCTTCATTTGCCACTAATATATAAAGGTATAGAATTTCGCCATCAATTGGCGCTGTTAATGTAGGCAAAGTTTTTAACAACTTCTTCATTTCTTGAAATGCTGCTTCTGCTTCGCTTGACCAAACAAAGCTTTTTTATTTTAAGCAGCCTTTTAAAGTTTTGAAAAATGGAAATTGTCTTTCAGCAGCTTTAGACAAGAAACGCGTTAATGCTGCTAACTTTCCCGTCAAACTTTGCACCTCTTTAACCGTTCTCGGCGCGGTCATATTTTCAATAGCCGCAATCTTTTTTGGATTAGCTTGAATACCTTGTTCTGTAACGAGATATCCCAAAAACTTTCCTTCTGTTTCGCCAAAACTACATTTAAGCGGATTAAGCTTCATGTTTATTCTTCGCAATGTGTCGAATGTTTCGCACATATCTTCTATGATTCACTCTTGCGTTGCGCTTTTGATCACTAAATCATCAACATAAGCCTCAAGATTATGCCCAATTTTTTTCGAACGCGGTGTCAATTAAACGTTGATATGTCGCACCCGCATTGATTAAACCAAAATGCATCATTATATAGGAAAATATGCCTTTGCCAGTATGAAAAGCGGTTTTGTCTATATCTTCTTGAGCCATTGGGATCTGGTGATAACCCCTTGCCGCATCTAAAAAACATTTATATTGAAAAGCGTGCAAAGATTCCACTTTTAAATCAATTTCTGAAAGCGGGTAATTATCCTTAGGGCACACTTTATTTAAATCCTTAAAATCAATACACATTCTCCATGAACCATCAGGTTTTTTTTACCAATACTGGATTAGTAATCCATGATTGGTATTGAGCCTCGCGTAAAATTCTAGCTCTCACCAACTTTGTTACCTCTTCACATAGCCATTTCACACGATCGGGGGCCATGCCTCTACGCTTCTGCACCACAGGTTTTAAGGCTGGATTTACATTAAGTCGGTGTTCCGCAATATGACGCGGAACACCAGTCATATCATTTTCACACCAAGAAAAAACATCCATGTACTACACAAGTAACTGGACAATTTATTTCCTTGTGTCCGCACTAACATTACATCCTACTTTAATTTTTTGTTCGGGATACGCGGGATTAACCAATACCATATTTTCCGCGACTTCCGCAGCTTCTTGAACTGCACTTTTTACGTTAATAGCCGCACAAATGGGCACCTTGCTTGTTGAATTTATTGTCGCGACACCTTTGCGTGTTGCAAATTTAATCATGCCATGAATTGTAGACGGGACAATTCCGAATTTACCTAAGGCAGTTCTGCCTAACAACATGTTATAGCGAGATGAGGTTCGCATAACATAGAAATCTAGCTGCGCTCGGCGCACTAAACTATCATCATTGTCATCAACAAGGTCAACATCTAAAGGCAAAACACCCATAGGCAATGAAGATTCCCCCGCAAAACCAGTCAGCGAAGCTGTGGTTGGTTGTAAAGTTACTCTGATACTCTCCGGCAGTTGAACAAAACATTGCTCGTAAACAATATCAACGCTACTGCCATTATCAACATGAACTTTCATGATTGTGATTCCAGTTTCCACGATCTTGCACGATACTACTATCGGCATTTCAGAGAAATCTTCGCTCTGCATTTTTGGAAAATTAATTGGCGCAAATTGCCAATTTTGATACATTCTTCCCGACTTTCGCTTTTTTCCCCTTTTTTGAGCATTTGTTTGAGCAGTAGCATTGCTCATTATTTCAGTTAATCCAGCAACTTACCGCTAACTACAAACGTATTCGCCTGTGAATCATCAAAATAATACACGATCAGAATTAAACAAGGCAATTAATCGCTTGATAGCACAAAACAAAAAATTTCAAGTTTAATTAGTAAAACGTGTCCCACGGATGGCGCCAATTGATCAATCCATAATTAATGAATTACTTAATTATGAATTGAGTGCAATAATATTATGATGGAGGATGGGATGTTTGATGATTATTTTGGACCCCAATGATCGTCTTTTACTTTAGCAATCAAGTGATCAACTACCCCGAACCGGTCTTGATTGTCGATTAGCATGATTCACCTTAGCGCGATGTAAAAATCCCTTGGGCAAGATCACAAGTGGAAATCACAAAGGCTTGGGAAAATGGCAGAGAATCAACAACCTATAAATGAGATGCCATGCTCTCTATTTCTAGTATTCTAAACATTCGCGGTCTGCGGATTGCTTAACTATCCGCGGAAATTTAGCGAAATGACCCGCAGTCTTTTATAAGCGCGGAAACATAACTGTTTTACTTATTTTCAGCGATTATTCCATAACTTTTGATTATAGTTCACGCAATTCTGCTTTTAGCCTTTAGCAAATAAAATATACATATACAATGCTATGTATATGATCAGTATTATCATTATCATTATTAATAAAGTTATTATTATTATTATTATTATTATTATTATTATTAGTAAATCATTATTAACAAAACTATCATTTTAAGGAATAACTATATAAAATATGTAATTTAAAATATAATATAAGTATACGTTTTTAAAAGGAATTTCTTATAAATTCCATATAACCACAAATATATAAATAATATATATTAATAAATGAAATTATGTGATCCCCATTATATGTTTTAATAGATATACAATTGATATAGGATCGTGAATCCGAGGCCAACCTTACTTTGTTCAGTTCCGTCGTATGCATATTTTTACTACAAAATATCGTATCGTGAGTTCATTTGATTCCCTTTTACTCTTTACATTTTTGGGACTGAGAATACATGCGCTGTTTTTTATAACTGTTTTATTAAATGCTTTTGAAATATATTTTGAAATGAGAATACATGAAATGCTTTTATAAATTTTTGACGCGATATGACACAAGCAAAACATTCCTCGAATGAATTATTATGCAGACTGAAGTTCTATGGATTATTATTGAATTAGTTGGACGTTATAATTTCCACTAATTGTTGTGAATATTTCCCCTAATTATTATTGCTTGGTAACCTAAGAATTAGAAACGGGTATGGCCCTAATTCACGCGAATCCTAAAGGTAGCTACCGGGTTTAACACCCCTACCCAGAATGTTCACTAGACGGAAGGGCTAGTGGGTGTGGTGTTTAGTACTTCGAAGTTTATATATTATACAGACGAGATGTTCTGTTTTGGGGATATTATTGATGCGCATTATATGTTAAGGTCGGTTACCATGTTGAGCAATGAAATCAAATTGAATGTTATGTATCGAGAGAATGATTTTTATACACAGGTTATGTGTATTATTTTTGTGCACGAGATATGTGTACGGTTATTTAAAAATCGCGAGGCAACCTACGAGGGAGAAAAGGATACGAACCTACTCTGCTAAGCATTATGAAAAAATGGTTTTGTACACGAGATAGGTGTACTGTATTTAAATCTTGTGGTCTATCAAAATGATGAATTTTATTGCTTATGATGAACCTATGAACTCACCAACCTTTTGGTTGACACTTGAAAGCATGTTTATTCTTAGGTATGAAAGAAATCTTTCGTTGTGCATTTGCTCATTTAGAGATATTACATGGATTCGTTCATGGCATATATGCGTCAGTTCAATGCGATGGTACCAGATGTTATTATATTCGTTCAGGTAGATTTGGACGGGGTATGACATGTGGTATCAGAGCGGTGGTCTTAGCGAACCAGGTCTTGCATTAGTGTGTCTAACTAGTAGTTGTTAGGATGCATTAATGAGTCTGGACTTTGACCTAGTAGTTGTTAGAATACATTAATAAGTCTGGACTTGAACCTGGTCTGCATGTCAAAATTTTTTCTTACAATTCTTTGTCGAAAAATATCTACTTATCATTTTCAGTCACGATACGTCTTATTGCAATTATTGCATAGATGGTGTACAGAAAAATTCACATCCTAGCACATTAAATCTTATCTGACACGTTTCATTAATTCCCTCCGTAATCTACAGGATCTTCTGTACTATATATAGGTATTAGGTATTCTATGTAATTAGAATATCATCCGATATCCGAAAATAATTTCATATCGAAAATCCTTTATCTAACCATGCAAGATGAATTCTGCAACCAGTTCAAGTCCCTCGAATTCCGACAGCTCTTTCGATATGGATTTCCACTCAAACTCCGAAAGCAGCTTAACCGGGATGGAGCAACCAATTAGTCATCTTCAATTCTGGATGAATTGGGGATGGGTTCGTAGCCTATTTAATCATTGGAGACAAGAAGAAGGTGATTCTTTCCATCCACCACATTCCACTCTTGGCGAAGAACCTGAAGCACTTACCAGCGAACCCATTCGAAACACCATTTTCACTCTCTTTTCCAGAGTATCTCGCTACGATTATATTCTATCTAAAATTCTAAACCTTATTCATTCGATCGTTCCTACCGACAATCATCCTGGAGTAAATGGAAGAAGTCAACGAACTTCGCGCCCTAGTAATCAATTTGGAGAATATGGTGCAAAACTTACCAGCTTCAGCAACATCACCGGCACCAACAGTACCACCAACATCAACACCAGTACCACCAATAACCTAAGTTTCAACATCACACGCCTCAACATCTCATTATGTACCTCGAGCATAATCATCGTTCTACGTATCATTCTATATACTTTATCTTCATTCTACATAACAGTTATGTAATTTCTAAAGTTTTAGAGATTATATATTCTAGTTCTAACGGTAAATCAAATGAGTTTAATATTATATTGACTCATTAAATCCATGATTACATTTGAAGAAAATATATATGTATATATATTTTCATAAAGATTGTAATTGAAAATTCTTTTGTACAAACTGTTAATGATGAGAATATTTTAACGGGTAGGTAATATCCGAGAAATATTTAGATTTCACATTAATAAGTTACAATGTACATTCTTCCAATCTGATTCAACAGTCATTTACTATCCTAATTACATCCACAGATATACATATCCGTTCACCGCAGAATAACCATTTTCATTAAATTTCATATTTAGATTTTGACCTATCAGAATCCAACAAGTGGCATAATGAAGAAAACATTAGACAAAATAAAATTTATTAGAAACAAACAAATTAACTATGAGAAATTTTGTTAAGATTCCACGCTAACAAAATCCTAGCTAACTGTTCCTAGCTAACTGTTAATTCCTTATTACATTTATTTATCGCAATTTATGTATCGCAATTTTAATTCTCGCAATTTTATTTATCGTCATTTAATTTTTGTTATTTATTTTACGCACTTTAAATATCGTCGGATAAATAAGGACACATATATAATGTTTTGACATATCATATCGATGTCATCTATATATATTATTTGGAATAACCATAGACACTCTATATGCGGTAATGCTCGAGTTAGCTATACAGGGTTGAGGTTGATTCTAAAATAATATATATACCTTGAGTTATGATCGAGTCTGAGACATGTATACAATGGGTCACGACACATATTAATTAATTTGAATATTAAATATTAAACTATATATGAATTATTGAACTACTAACTATGGGTTACTAATTGTGGACTACTAACCTTGGACAATTAAAATGAATTAAAATATTGATTATAACATATGAAACTAAACATTCCTTCAAGTTTGCCACTTGATTTCATCTTAAACCTCATTTGTATCTTGACGATCCCAATCTGTGTTCAAACCGTTCATGATTCTTGAAAACACCTCAATTGAGAGGATGAACCAATCGCACTTCACCTACGGAAGAAAAGATTGATACATATTGTTATGCACCTGGAAAACTTTTGGAACCTAGTAGAAGTTATGATTTCTTGGCATTATTATTACCGAAAATAACTTTACAATCTCTCTCCAAATTAGCCAATTTTGTCACAGCTCCAGCAAATCAACTTTAAGTTTTCATTCGAATAAGCCTTATTATCACAATTACCCCTTCATCATCGTCACCAGGGAACCTTTTATATTCCGCCACATTAGCAGTAAACTTACCAGCAACTTCATTGATCTCTAACTTTTCGAAGAATCATTAAATTTGTTCATTAAAACCCTATCATATATTCATCCGCATTTTGTAACGAGAATTGCCATACCAATTACCAGAAATCAGAAATCAGTACTTTAAATCTCGCAGTATTTCTATATCAACAGTTATATGTATATATATAACATATATCTCCTAGAATTAAAATCTTCCAATCTAAAATTCTGAAAAAGCTGAATGAAGCAGCAGAAGCTGTAGACAACCATAAACGACCTTAACCGTCGAAAGTTTGATGATAAAGAATAGTATGTTGGCAAAGCTCAGAAATGTTGGAACTGGAAAATGGATTGAGCAAACTATAAAGAAGGATGTGAATGAATCACAAAGAATAAACCTGCCTTCAAAGAATTCAAATGATTCAACATCTGCTGAAGTCATTATCGAATACCTTGCCCCTAACTCTAAACCTTTACAGACAAATCTTCATCATCCATCGATATTAGAAATTCTAAGATATCATCGTATCTTTCATTATAAATATACTCGATATTTCTGAAGATATTTTTATACCTATTCTTATCTGAAATCATTTATCTTTTCGCGATATCAGTATTACATCAGAAAGGAAACTATTTTAGTTTCTAAATTTTGAAAATTCAAATCTAAATATGAATGTTTTTGAAGTAGTGTTGGGAACTGATGCATGAGTTAGTATAATATAATGATACTTGATCACGTGATTATATTACAGTAAGTCATGCTGAGTTTCTAATGGAACGTGATGATTCACAGACAATACCATCATCATGTGCCATGTTACATAACTCTTCCATTCTATTTAATCTCTAAACATATCAAGGACATATTTTCTTGATATTTCGATCTTTCCGGATTTTCGGGTAATTTAACAAGTCAGATCGTGCTGTTACCATTTCTTTCTTAGAACGTTAGCCATGATCATTTGAAATTCAAAGATTTAACCTATTAATCAGAGACGTCTTAATTGCTTTACTTAAAGTCAAGACGAATCTTATTTTACTTATTTCACTCTTTTTGTGATAGCTTCACTCGTACGTTTCGAGTAATCGAATTGTTTCATTCATATTACTCAAGGATGATAAAACTCTATTTATCAACTCATATTCGTCATAAAAACATTCTTATTGTTAGCCATGACGACCTCGATCAAATTTCGGGACGAAATTTCTTTAACGGGTAGGTACTGTGACAACCCGGAAATTTCCGACCAAATTTAAACTTAATCTTTATATGATTTTGTCACAATAAGCAAAGTCTGTTAGGTGGAGTCTCAAAAATTTTGAACTGTTTCATATATTCAATTGATCTTCGACCATTCTCGACGATTCACGAACTTGTACTTGTAAATAAATATGTATATATATATAAATGTAATATATATAAAATGTATAAGTATCAAATATTTAAATAATGTTATCATATAATGAATGATATAATCACATAATTAATAGATTGTAATATTAATATATTAAATGTAGTTACAAGTTAAAATATAATTATTATACTAATATTATTATTACTTCTATTAATAATATTATTAATTCTATTATCATTATTACTAAAAATTAACACTTTTAATCAGATATTATGATTACCATTATTTTATCACTTTTATCATTATTCTTATTATTATTAGTATCATTAATAAGATTATTATTATCATTTTTATTAATAAAATTTATAAACATTATCATTAGTATTAACACTATCATGTTATTATTTATCATTTATTATTACTAGTCTCTTTATCAAAAATATTATTACTATTAGTAATATTAAGAGTATTAATAGTATTAATGTATTTATATTTGTTATTTATCCAAAATATACGAATATATATATATATATATATATATATATATATATATATATATATATATATATATATATATATATATATATATATATATATATATATATATATATATATATATATATATATATATATTCGTATATTTTGGATAAATACAGATATATATATATTCGTATATATATATACAGTTATATGAACAGGTATATAAATACAGATATATATAAATACATATACATATACAAAATACAATTATATATATATATATAAATACAGATAATTACGTATTTATACATATAGGAAATCAAAATCAGTTTCCTATCATTATCTAAACTGTGTAATTTGTCTGCTTGATATCTGTAAATTGTAAGAATCCGTTTGTTATCACACTCAGCGCTATTTCTTTTCCTGTCTTCTTGCTCTTATCAAGATTCTGTGTCGACTTCACTTTTGGCAATAGACAATCTCTTCATATTGGAAGAAGTCCTTCGAGTTCCTCCACCATCGATATCAGTTATATGTATTTGTTTTATCTGGAAATAAAGAAACAGAAAAATTGTACGAAGAGTGGTTAGCCTTCACTGTCTGTGAGAATCAAAGGACAACTGAATAACAACGAATTCTGTTACACATCTCATCCAAATCGTACCAATATGGAATATCTAAAGTTGCTTTTAAATTGTTTATTAATTAAAAATCTTCTGATCGAATATCATCTGTCGACTCAATCTCAGCTATAAAACAGATTACAATCAAATCTTAATGTTGTAGTAATTGTTAATTAACACATTATAGTCACATATACAAAACATAAAAACGGAGAGAAAACAAAACCCATTTATGATCTTATTGTTTACTCACCGATTTACAGCAGCCACGTTTCTTCAATCATACCTTCTTTCTCTGTTTCTAATCGAGCCAAGAGTCACCAACTTTTTATTTCCTGTCATTTCACATTTACATTCACATTATTCTTACAATGGAATTATTTGATTCTTTGTCTTCAATTTGTTATAGGTCACTATCCTAGTTTTCATATATATACATATATGTATACAATGCATGATTAAGAAGATCAAAAACAAAAACTCAATCACCTTTGATCCCCACCTTGTTCATCTCCTTCAATACTTCCAACCGCTAACCATATCACCACCTTAATATTTAACTAGATCATCAGTTACCTTGTATTGTTTTGTGAAATCCTAAACTGAACCAAATGGTCACTGTCGACTGCAAGCACTTCCACCTTCATCAAGAACCGCTAACAACCACCTTAAACCCATTACCATCTTCAACCTTCGATCACCCTCCTTCCACCAATGAAAACCCCCACAACCGTGAACCACCTCAAATTTTTTCTCTCTCTCTCATCTTCTCTCCTTGTAACCGAGAACTACGAATAACTACCATCACCGTGATTCCTGTTGCTGCCATATAAATTTTTCTCAATTTCTGTCTTACTTTATTCAAACCAGGCTGCATAGGTTTATGCTTTTGTTAAGCCCAAAGACCCACAATAAGACCACACCCACACATACCCATAGAAAACTGCAGCATTTTTTTTTATCTAGATCGAATTAATTCAACCACCATCGAATATTTATATTACTTGAGCTCCCCACTTGACAACCTTTTTCATTAGTGGATTATAAAGATGTGATTATTGGAGTGTGGGTCACAATTTAATAATCGGGCAAGTTTGACGTATAGAATATATTGAACGAGTTCTTTTACTATAAGTGGAACAAAAGGAGTTATGGCCGACCAAGATGGGTCACATGAGATGATGTTTTTATTTTTTTCTTTTCTTTTCCTTTGATGATCAATTACATTGGATGGTGTGAGACGTATAACAGTTTCCTTGTTTTGCAAATTCGAACTAGGGTTATTGCTTTTGTTCTTGTGGACTGCATATTGGGTTTCTAAATTATTGGACAATTAGTGTCATTTGAAGCCCAACCGAAATTTTTTTGAATCATGGGCTCCTTCTGCAGTTGCTGCTATGATAGGCATTGTGTTGCCACTTCTGTTAAAAGAACGATGGAAGAATGATGATAATTTATTAGTACATAAAATTATAAACATGATCATGATATAAAAGATGATGTTATGGTTGAATTCAGATGATGATTGTAATGAAATAATAATGATTATGATCATAACGAATAATGATGAATTGGGTTTTAAAATTAAGAAGATGAAGAAGAAATAGAAAATAGATTAAAAGAATATAAGGGTCGAATCTAAACAGATATATAGAAACGGATGAGTGGTTAATGAGGTTGTGTTTATGAACGAGAGGTCTTGGGTTCGAACCTGAGTTGTAGCATTTTTTTTATGGAAAAAAAGAAGAAGGAACAATTAATAGGTTAAACAAAATCAAGTATGGTCATTATCAGAAAATAAGGAATAGAGGAGTGGTTTGTAGTGTTATCGGGTTAGCGGGACGTCGCGGGTTCAAACCCGGACTTGTGCATTTTTTTAAGAGCTACTCCTTTGAGGTAGTATTACTATTACCATTATTATTATTATTATTATTATTATTATTATTATTATTATTATTATTATTATTATTATTATTATTATTATTATTATTATTATTATTATTATTATTATCATATCATTTTTAAGAATATAAGTATTATTATCAATATTATTGTTTTCATTATAAAAATGAAATAACTTATTATTATTATTATTATTATTATTATTATTATTAAAGATTATCATTATCATTTTTATTATTAGTATTATCATTATTAATAAAGTTATTATTATTATTATTATTATTATTATTATTATTATTATTATTATTATTATTATTATTAATATTATTATTATTATTATTATTATTATTATTATTATTATTATTATTAGTAAATCATTATTAACAAAACTATCATTTTAACGAATAGCTATATATAACATGTAATTTAAAATATAATATAAGTATACGTTTTTAAAAGGAATTTATTATAAATTCCATATAACCACAAATATATAAATAATATATATTAATAAATGAAATTATGTGATCTCCGTTATATGTTTTAATAGATAAACAATTGATATAAGTTCATGAATCCGAGGCCAACCTTGCTTTGTTCAGTTCCGTCGTATGCATATTTTTACTACAAAATATCGTATCGTGAGTTCATTTGATTCCCTTTTACTCTTTACATTTTTGGGACTGAGAATACATGTGTTGTTTTTTATAACTGTTTTATTAAATACTTTTGAAATATATTTTGAACTGAGCATACATGAAATGCTTTTATAAATGTTTGACGCGATATGACACAAGCAAAACATTCCTCGAATGAATTATTATGCAGACAGAAGTTCTGTGGATTATTATTGAATTAGTTGGACGTTATAATTGCCACTAATTGTTGTGAATATTTCCCCTGATTATTATTACTTGGTACCCTAAGAATTAGAAACGGGTATGGCCCTAATTCACGCGAATCCTAAAGGTAGCTACCGGGTTTAACACCCCCACCCAGAATGTTCATTAAACGGAAGGGCTAGTGGGCATGGTGTTTAGTACTTCGAAGTTTATATATTATACAGACGAGATGTTCTGTTTTGGGGATATTATTGATGCGCATTATATGTTAAGGTCGGTTACCATGTTGAGCAATGAAATCAAATTAAATATTATGTATCGAGAGAATGATTTTTATACACGGGTTATGTGTATTATTTTTGTGCACGAGATATGTGTACGGTTATTTAAAAATCGCGAGGTAACCTACGGGGGAGAAAAGGATACGAACCTACTCTGCTAAACATTATGAAAAAATGGTTTTGTACACGAGATAGGTGTACTGTATTTAAATCTTGTGGTCTATCAAAATGATGAATTTTATTGCTTATGATGAACCTATGAACTCACCAACCTTTTAGTTGACACTTTCGATGTGCATTTGCTCATTTAGAGATATTACATGGAGTCGTTCATGGCATATATGCGTAAGTTCATCGCGATGGTACCAGATGTTATTGTATTCGTTCAGGTGGATTTGGACGGGGTATGACAGATTGGAGACAACCGAACGCTGATGGTCGTTCGATGTATCTTACGTCATCCGACTGGTCGCTGGGTTATTAGATCTTCCGGGATCGAGGGACACAATTCGTTTACGCTCGGATAACGATGTGCTATGCACATCTATTGCGAATGAAAGTTGTTTCTTGTGCTTCTTGTTGATTTCGAGACTCGAATTACGACCCGTGGGGCCGTCGAACACTTACCTGTCTTGCGATCTTCCCAATACCAGCCGGGCCATGTTGGTGATTGCTCGTTGAGAGCTTTTGATTTCTTTCAACATATGTGCCCATTTTTACTTCTTCTTGGGAGTGACCTTTGACAGATCATATACGAGAGTTTCCTTTTGTTTGTATAAGATTTGATGATGTTTTCGTGTTGCAACCATAGGTTGTTAAGGTTTGCAACTGCTATACATGTAGCTTTCGCGCTTAGCAATGAAATAAACTACGTTTGTATTTTTTCTTGAAATAAACTGCTATGCAATATATTGGTGACGTATACGCTTGATGGACTGTCTTTACTTTTGTCGTTGTCTGTGCTGAAACTCTATTTTGAGAGAATTTTTTGTAACTGCGGAGTTATCCGTGAATTCCCTTGACTTTTCACTTTTGTGATTTAAAACAAAAGCCTGCCGTGATATGCTCATATTTTCCATGGTGCCCGATGGGTCTTGCGAATTTAATCTTTAAGATTTTTCGAGGGCAAATTTGGGCTTACCGGGAGGGTTGGGTTGTCCGATCGTTCTCCGAGTTTAATGTCAACTATGATGTCCACAGAGATGTCGTTTCTAAGGGGTTTTTACCCGGATATGTTGGGATTTGTTTATGCCCTATCTGTTGATAAAAATGTGAGCTGCTTGGGTCTGAGCTCTCGCAGCTTTTGCCCCTTTTTCTTGTCAACTTTAATTAGGGAAAGCAGAATGTCACGACCCGGGAGTCTATTGCTCGGGATTTGTGAGTGATGTTGAAGGCTGCTTTCGGAGAGTCTGACCGCTTGTAGTCTAAGCTTCCATCTTTCCTGAAAAAGATGCATGGTTTCGTCGTATGTGACGGGGCCACTGGGTTCGTTCTTGTAGTGCCTTGTAGCTATCGGTGCATTTGTACGAATGCACTATCTCGGATTCGACTTTGTTCTTAATCCAGGGATGGTCAGTAAGGTCAGAGTGGATGCCTTTAAGGAGGCTCGTATGGCATAGGTAGCGGTGAATACCTGGTTTAAATATCGTAGGAATTTGTACACCAAGGAGAGTACGACGGTCAACCAATTTTTAGAATTCAGTTGTATTGTTCTATCGGGCAGTTGCGTTGCATCTGGGGCATGTATCGCGGATGTCCATTTTTGTAACAGTTGTCCCTTTGTAGTTTGTGTACTTTTGGTGAAACTTGTAATGAATCATGTATAGCTAATGAAATTTTTGATTTCAAGTATTTTGCATCGATTTTCCTTGAGTTGAACTAGTTCATATCTTCATATGTATGTCTAGAATACATTTGTGTTAGTTTTGGCATGTACATCGTGCAATCACGCGTGTTTATGCCATCTACTCATTGGCCGTTTATCAGTATAAACTTGTATCGACGAGGGCTAGACAATCACCTCTTAAGGGGGTACAAAATAACTAGTGTGGGACTTACGTGGATGTCGGAATCTGTCTACCGCTAACCGGTTATTAATATATGAACATCGTTCGTAAATAACGTACTGAACAAGTTATTGTAAAAGGTAAAATATTTTTATTCATTCCTGAAAATGAAAAACATACATAGATTCTTTATTGAAAAAGAGACATAAACATCAAGATAGCCGTAAGTTGAAGTGATCAGTTTCAGTCACGGTATCCATCTAAATTACAGTGTAGCATCTAGCCACTTTTGTTTCCCTTAGCGGGTGTTCCATCTCGGTTGGAGCTTTCATGACTTTCTGGCCTAGAATGTTTTGGTGCCCGACTAAGGTGTTCAGTTGTTCCATGGTTATTGATAAATTGTTCTTCCCATCCCGGAAAATAGCACCAGCCAGCGCTCCCGGTTTCGGTCTTTTAAGAGTTAGTTGGCCTCTTTTTGTTGGAGTATGATGCTGGAGGGAAGTAACTTAGCCGTTTAAGCACTGACACACGTTTTTCTTCCAAGATGTGCGCTGTTTTACTCGTTTGTGTTCTTCGTGTGACTTGAGTATTGCCTCTTACCGGGAAAGGCTGTCGGGTCGATTCGACTGTAGACACACCTTTCCGGGTTGGAAATTTAAGCAAACCGTGAGCATTGGAGGTTATGGCGCTAAACTTTCTGAAGAAGTTTCTTCCCAAGATCACATTCGTGGCGGTCACAGATTTAACCACATAAAAGTCAATGACCTCATTACGAAGGTAGGGTTGTGTGCCTACCATCACTGTTGCTTTGACTCTTCCTATGGGTTCTTCAGTAGAGCCCGCAAATCCAGAGATGATGGCGTTGGAGTGCCTCATTTTTCTACCGACATATTTTGGGAGTTGGGAAAGGCAATGAGCGTACAAGACATCAACCTCACTCCCAGTGTTAGTCATTTCCTGGACACGAAAGCCGTCTATCAGGCCGTAAATCACCACATGTTCTTCCCGAGCGTATCATGTCGGTAACCTAGGGAATGTAATTGCCGCGTGATAATGCTAAAAACGAACATATATTTCATAGCATTATCCCTCAAGAAAGACAAGCTTTTAGTTGCTATTGTTCTATTTACAAGTAATATTCATTTAAATAATAAAAGGTGAAGACAAAAGACAGATTCGATGATTTGAAGACGCAAACGACCAAAAAGCTAAAAAGTACAAAGTACAATCAAAGTGGTTCAAATTATTGATGAGAAACGTCTCAAAATTGCAAGAGTACAAGACGCAAAATGCAAAGTACAAGATATTAAATAGTACACAAGGACGTTCGAAAATCCGGAACCGGGACCTAAGTCAACTTTTAACGCGCGATGCAACGGGCCGAAAATTACAAGTCCACTATGCACATAAATATAATATAACATATAAATAATTGTTAAAATTATATATATATATATATTATATTTATATTTTAAAAACTATCGGCAAAGCTAGGATCCAAAGTGTGAGCTGGAATCCACAGATCCGCACTCGCGGAGCTTCGAAGGCAAGAAAAACCGCACTCGCGGAGTGCACAGTATCCAGATGGGGCCTATAAAAGGCAACGCATTTTGCTGAATTCGGCACATCTTTTTCTTCTTCTTACTCAAACGTGTATATATATATATATATATATATATATATATATATATATATATATATATATATATATATATATATATATATATATATATATATATATATATATATATATATATATATATATTTTAATTTTAATTTTAATTTTAAATTCTAATAATAATGGTATGTTAGCAAATGTTGTAAGGGTGTAAGTCGAAATTCTGTCCGTGTAACGCTACGCTATTATTAATCATTGTAAGTTATGTTCAACCTTTTTAAATTAATGCCTAGTAGCTAAGTTATTATTATGCTTATTTAAATTGAAGTAATCATGATGTTGGGCTAAATATTAAAGACGGGGTAATTGGGCTTTGTACCATAATTGGGATTTGGACAAAAGAACGACAATTGTGGAAATTAGACTATGGGCTATTAATGGGCTTTATATTTGTTTAATTAAATGATAGTTTGTTAATTTAATATAAAGATTTACAATTGGACGTACCTATAAATAACCATATACACTCGATCGGACACGATGGGCGGGATATTTATAAGTACTAATAATCGTTCATTTAACCGGACACGGGAATGAATTAATAGTTAATGGACTTATTAAAACAGGGGTGAATTATATACAAGAACACTTGGTGTAATTATAGTTTAAGTCCCCAATTAGTTGGAATATTTGACTTCGGATATAAGGATAATTTGACGAGGACACTCTCACTTTATATTTATGACTGATGGACTATTATGGATAAAAACCAGATAGACCTATTGAATAATTCAGGACAAAGGACAATTAACCCATGGTAATAAACTAAAATCAACACGTCAAACATCATGATTACGGAAGTTTAAATAAGCATAATTTATATATTTCATATTTAATTGCACTTTTTATTATCGCACTTTAATTTATTGTCATTTTATTTATCGTACCTTTTAATTATCACAAATTTTATTTTATCGCACTTTTATTTATCGCAATTTCATTATCGTTATTTACTTTACGCTTTAAATTAAGTTATATTTATTTTTAATATTTTACGTTAGGTTTTAACTGCGACTAAAGTTTTAAAATCGACAAACCGGTCATTAAACGGTAAAAACCCCTTTTATAATAATAATTGTAATATATATTTATTTACAAATATAGTTTTAAAAATATAGCGTTAAACTTGGCAAGTTCCCTGTGGACGAACCGGACTTACTAAAAACTACACTACTGTACGATTAGGTACACTGCCTATAAGTGTTGTATTAAGGTTTAGGTATATCCACTCTATAAATAAATAAATAACTTGTGTAAAATTGTATCGTATTTAATAGTATTTTGTTGTAAAAATATAACTATTTCGTATACACCTCTACGCACATCAAGTATTTTTAGCGCCGCTGCCGGGGAACAACACTTAACGCCGAAGCGAGACCCTAAAAAAAAATTTAGTTTTTACGTTATTTTTGTAAAAGTATATTTACATAAGTTTTAAATTTCAAAAATATAAAAACATAAAAACTATATATCTTTAAGTCTCTAAAAAAAGTATTTTTAGTTATAAAATACTAATAAGTGATTTTTATTTAAAATATAAGTTTTAGTTATATTATAAAACATTTTCTATAAAATAAAAACAGAAAATTAAAAAACAAAACATAAAAAGTAAAAAAAAATAGAAACTGAGCCTAAAAAAATTCGACCTGCATCTGTGACATCCGCATTCGCGGTACTTTTTGCCAGTTGCCATCCGCACCCGCAGAGGTATCTGACAAGTCAAACATTGCAGCATTAATTACGAAATTAGGGTTATTTATTTATTTATTATTATTAATTAGGGTTTAATTAAAATATTAATTAGTTTTAGTTAATTAAATTTGTATTTTTAGGTATTAATTAGTTTTATTACTTATAAAATTAATACTTTTATAAAATATTAATTTAAAAATAATATTTTTATAAAAATTGTATTTTTTTTACAACTTTAAATTTTATTTTTAAAATTTCGTAACTTTTTAATCGTTTATTCGTAATATTTGTATTTTTCAATCGTATTTAGTTTTAAGTCATAGTTTTTGCCATAGTTATTTTTATTTCTAGATTTTTAGGCTTTGCCGTAAAATCCCTTAAGTGCTTTTTCTTTAGAATAAGATTTAGGTGCTTTCGATTTTTGCGACGCCGTTTTAAGATTTTAGTACTTTTTAAGTTATTGCCGTTTTGAATATAGAATTTCTTTTAAGCTTTAATACCTTTAGACGCAACCTTTAATTCTTAGTTTTAGACTTTTAAGTTTCGACGTTTTTCTTTCTTATTTTTATTTTTCGACCTTTTATTCTTCGACGTTTTTCGACGCGCTCTTTTTCTTTCTTATTTTTCGCCACTAGTTTTTAGGACATAGAATTTTCTATTTCTTCTCTAAAATTTCTTTAAACTTCGATAAAAAATTATTTTAAGTGATTAAATTGAAAGACATCCAAAATTTTCTGGTTCGTAGTAATAGTTGGATTTGTTAGTGGCTGAGTTGTGAGCTTTTGATTTAAAGGGTTCTGGCTCCCTGCTACATCTATTGGCTATTCGAAACGTGGGCAAAAGCAGAAAAGTCTATTAATTGAATAACTTATATAATTTTTCTTTCTTTTTAAAAACTAATAGGAATAGGATATTCAGTGAATGCACCGAGCAAAACGTTCACCACCTTTTGTACGTTCACCACCTGTAACTCGATCAAGACATCTAGCAAATATTGTTGCCGTTGATTTTTCTTTAGAATCGTCATCCAGTCGACCAAGTACTCCAATTCAAATTTTCGATAATCCATTTTTTAAACCCGACCTCACAATTGAGAATCCGGAAGATATTCAGGGACAATTCAGAGATCCTGAACCACTAATCTTTCCTCCAGAACCACCAATCATTCAAACAGAGATTGTTGAGGAACCTACCATTAAATCGGAATCCTCTAGTGATTCAGATTCAACAAATTCAATCATGGAGAATCTGGAACCTCTAAGTATGGAAGACCGAATGAGAGCTAAATGCACTGGCCAAGGTCACGCAATTACTCAACCTGACATTAATGCGCCAGATTATGAAATCAAAGGACAAATCCTACACATGGTAAATAATCAATGCCAATTTAGTGGTGCGCCGAAGGAAGATCCAAATGAACATCTTCGTACCTTTAATAGGATCTGTACTTTATTTAAAATCTGAGAAGTTGAGGATGAACAGATATATCTCATGTTATTTCCCTGGACTTTAAAGGGAGAAGCCAAAGATTGGTTAGAATCGTTACCTTAAGGGGCGATTGATACATGGGACGTTTTAGTTGAAAAATTTCTTAAACAATTCTTTTCGGCATCTAAAGCCGTAAGACTTCAAGGAGAAATTGTTACGTTCACGCAAAAGCCAAATGAAACTTAATATGAAGCATGGACAAGATTTGAAAAGTTATTGAGGGAATGTCCGCAACATGGTTTAGACACTTGTCAAATAGTACAAATATTCTACCAAGGATGCGACATCACTACACGAAAAGACATCGATATAGCAGCTGGTAGTTCCATTATGAAGAAAACCGCAACTGACGCTTATCAAATTATTGATAACACTGCTTCCCACTCACATGAGTGGCACCAAGAAAAAGATATCGTTAGATCATCTAAAGCAGCTAGAGCCGATTCTAGCCATGACTTAGATTCCATTTCCGCAAAGATAGATGCTGTCGAGAGACGAATGGAAAAGATGACTAAAGATATTCACTCAATACGAATTAGTTGTGAGCAGTGTGGAGGACCACATTTGACAAAAGATTGTCTCGGTATTGAACTAACAATGGAACAAAGAGAGAATGTTTCATACATAAACCAAAGGCCTGGAAATAATTATCAGAATAATTATCAACCGCCAAGACCGATCTACAATCAAAATCGGAACTATAACCGAAATGTTCCATATAACAACCAACAAGGTCCTAGCAACCAACAAGTATCCAACAATACTTACAATCAGCAAAGACCTATTTTTCAAAACAAACCACCACAAACGGATGATAAGAAGCCAAATTTAGATGACATGATGTCGAAGCTAGTTGAATCTCAAACTCAATTTTTCACATCTCAGAAACAAACCAATGAACAAAATGCTCAAGCATTTAGAAATCAACAAGCTTCTATTCAAAATCTGGAACAAGAAGTGAGCAACCTAGCAAGGTTGATAGGTGAAAGAAAACCGGGAAGTCTACCTAGTGATACAAATGATAATCCCTAGAATGAAACAGCTAAAGCTATTACCACAAGAAGTGGTATTACACTTAAACCACCTGAAATACCTATAATTTCTGATGACTCTATTCCTACTACACAAGAACCACAATCTGAGCAAGATAAGGAAATAGAACTGGTAGTTGAAAGGGTTAATGAAGATAACACAGTTAAGGCTAAACCTTATGTTAAACCATACCAATCACCACTTCCTTACCCAAGTAAAATGAGAAAAGAGAGACTTGAAGCCGAGCAATCTAAATTCTTGGATATGTTTAAATAGATAAATGTAAATCTTCCTTTCATTGATGTGATTTCAGGAATGCCTAGATATGCTAAATTTCTGAAAGATCTAATCACAAATAGAAAGAAAATGGAAGAACTCTCGGCTGTTACTATGAATGCTAATTGTTCTGCGGTACTGTTGAATAAGATACCAGAAAAACTTTCAGATCCAGGAAGTTTCACAATTCCATGTTTTCTGGGTAGTCTTAGTTCAATAGAAGCATTGGCAGACTTAGGTGCTAGTATAAATCTAATGCCGTATTCACAATACGCTAAACTAGACCTTGGAGAATTGAAACCAACACGAATAAGCATACAACTAGCCGATCGATCAGTAAAATATCCTAGAGGGATAATGGAAAACATTCTAGTTAAAGTTGGTACTTTAGTATTTCCAGTAGATTTTGTTATTTTGGACATGGAAGAAGATTCTCGAGTTCCTCTCATATTAGGAAGACCATTCTTAAACACGGCCAAAGTAATAATAGACGTGTTTGGTAAGAAACTGACCCTAAGTATAGAGGACGAGAGTGTTACCTTTTCAGTTGATAGAGCCATGCAACAACTGCAATCTGCAGATGATACATGCTATTATATTCAAACTATAGATTCACATGCAGAATTATTAGAAAAATTTCCAGAATTACAAGGAACATGAGAATGTTCTTTAGGTGAAGGAACTGAACCAATTGATAAAACTGAAATGTTAGCTACACTTATGGCTAATGGATATGAACCAACAACAGAAGAAATTCAAATGCTAAAAGAAGAAGACAGATATCGATATAAATCATCGATAGAAGAACCACCGACATTAGAGTTAAAGGCACTTCCAAACCATTTGGAATATGCTTATTTACATGGTGAATCTGAATTACCTGTAATAATATCGTCTTCTCTTACTGAAAATGAAAAATCTCAACCTATTTCTGTGCTAAAAGCTCATAAACCAGCTATTGCATGGAAAATTCATGACATTAAAGGAATAAGTCCTTCGTATTGCACACATAAAATCTTTATGGAAGAAGGTCATAAAACGTATGTGCAACGCCAACGAAGACTAAATCCTAATATGCAAGATGTTGTTAAAAAAGAAATTATTAAACTGCTAGATGCAGGTTTAATTTATCCAATCTCTGATAGTCCATGGGTAAGCGCAGTTCAATGCGTACCTAAGAAGGGTGGCATGACTGTCATCACAAATGAAAAAAATGAGCTTATTCCTACTAGAACCGTAACAGGATGGCGTGTTTGTATTGATTATAGAAAATTAAATGACGCCACCAGAAAAGATCACTTTCCCTTACCTTTCATTGATCAATTGTTGGAAAGATTAGCCGGAAATAGTTACTATTGTTTTCTTGATGGTTTTTCCGGATATTTTCAAATTCCAATAGCACCCGAGGACCAAGAGAAAACCACGTTCACGTGCCCTTATTGTAATTTTGCTTACAAACGCATGCCATTTGGACTTTGCAACGCCCCTGCAACCTTTCAAAGGTGCATGATGGCGATTTTTCACGACATGATAGAAGAATGCATGGAAGTTTTCATGGATGACTTTTCAGTCTTTGGTGATACATTTGAATCATGTCTAGTTAATCTTGAACGAATGCTTATTAGATGCGAACAATCAAATCTAGTTCTTAATTAGTAGAGATGCCATTTCATGATTAAAGAAGGCATCGTTCTTGGTCATAAAATTTCAAAGGAAGGAATTGAAGTGGATAGAGCTAAAGTAGATGTAATTGCTAAACTTCCACATCCCACCAATGTTAGAGGAGTTAGGAGTTTTCTAGGGCATGCCGGTTTTTACCGACGTTTCAAAAAAGATTTTTCTAAAATTGCCACTCCTATGAATAAACTCCTAGAAAAGGATGCTCCATTCATCTTTTCAGATGAATGCATCAAAACTTTTAATATTCTTAAATAAAAACTCACTAATGCGCCAATCATGATAACACCAAATTGGAATCTACCATTTGAACTCATGTGCGATGCAAGTGATTTTGCAATGGGAGCCGTTTTAGGACAAAGGATTGAAAAATGATTTCAACCTATTTATTATGCTAGTAAGACGTTACAAGGAGCACAAATGAATTACACAACTACTGAAAAAGAACTCCTTGCTATTGTCTTTGCTTTTGACAAATTTCGTTCATATCTCGTTCTAGCTAAAACAGTGGTCTATACCGACCATTCTGCTCTTAGATACTTATTTTCGAAACAAGATGCTAAACCAAGATTAATCCGTTGGATCTTACTCTTACAAGAGTTCGATATTGAAATCCGAGACAAAAAGGGAGCAGAAAATCTCGCCGCTGATCATCTTTCTCGTCTTGAAAATCCCGAATTAGAAGTTCTAAATGAATCGGCCATACAAGATAACATTCCTGATGAATATCTATTGAAGATAGATTATAATGAAATTCCATGGTTTGCAGACTATGCAAATTATTTAGTATGTGGATTCCTTGAAAAAGGGTTTTCGTACCAAAAACGAAAGAAATTCTTTAGTGATATAAAACACTATTTCTGGGAAGATCCACATTTGTTTAAAAGTTGTCTCGATGGAATAATACACCGATGTGTATTCGGGGATGAAGCTAGTCAAATATTAAACCATTGTCACATAAGACCAACAGGAGGGCATTATGGGCCTCAAATTACAGCAAGAAAAGTTTACGATGCTGGATTCTCTTGGGCTACACTTTTCAAAGACGCACACCTTCTTTGCAAATCTTGTGATGCTTGTCAAAGGGCCGGAAAAATAAGTCAACGTGATGAAATGCCACAAAATGTCATTCAAGTATGTGAAGTATTTGACGTTTGGGGTATTGACTTTATGGGTCCATTTCCAAAATCTCATAATAATCTCTACATTGTCGTTGCCATTGATTATGTATTTAAATGGGCAGAAGCACAAGCTCTCCCGACTAACGATGCACGAGTCGGAGTCAACTTTTTAAAACGTCTTTTTGCCAGGTTTGGAACACCGAAAGCTTTAATAAGTGATCGGGGTACTCATTTTTGTAATAATCATCTTGAGAAAGTTCTCAAAAGATATGGAGTAACTCATAAAATCTCAACCGCTTATCATTCACAAACAAGTGGACAAGTTAAAAATACCAACCGAGCTTTAAAACATATTCTAGAGAAAATCGTAGGATCAAATCCGAAGGAATGGTCCATGAAATTGGAGGATGCACTCTGGGCTTTTAGAACAGCCTACAAAACTCCAATTGGAACCACACCTTTTAGACTCATTTACGGAAAAGCATGTCACCTTCCAGTAGAAATTGAACACAAAGCATTTTGGGCTTTGAAGACATGTAATCTTAATTTACATGAAGCGGGACGTCTACAATTAAGTCAACTAAACGAATTAGAAGAATTAAGACTTGAGGCATATGAAAATTCCTTAATCTATAAGGAAAGAACAAAGAAATGGCATGATAAAAGAATCAGAAGTTCAAAAGAATTTAAAGAAGGAGACAGAGTTCTTCTTTTCAATTCACGATTCAAGCTATTTCCTGGACAATTGAAATCAAGATGGTCTGGACCATTTATAATCAAAAAAGTTTTCCGATATGGAACAGTAGAGTTAATAAATTCAAATGGGATTGAATTTAAGGTTAATAGTCACAGAGTTAAACATTACATAGATAATCCAATGGAAGTTGAAGATGATATTAATCACAATTTCGACACCACAGCTAACTAAGTGTGGGAAGGTTCGAATCCTTTTAGGGTAATATATATTTCTGTTAGAGTTAGATATTCTGTTTTCGTGTAGTTTTCGAGAATGGAATCCAAATGGTCTTTCCCTAGCAGACCCTAAAGAACTAGTCTTCTCCCCCCATTCTGAATTTTTATTTTTTTTAGGTTTTACGAGATGAAGAATTCCTGTGAACTAAACCATGGTCTAATGCTACACGCTTTGATCACTAAACGTAATAATGACACACTCCCGAGTGACCTGGTATCAGTAATAAGAGCCAAATTGGACGGAGTAAGAAAAGAACTCAGGAACGATCATAATAAGTTACATTTTGGTAAAGGAAAATCAAAATCCGCAACAAAAAGAAGAGCACGACACCTTGAAAGATGTTACAAATGCGGAAAATGGTTACACGAAGGTAAATGTTCAAATAATCAAACATATTCAAATACCGAATTTGTTACTCTATGCAGAGAAGGACCATTCATATGTTTAGAAGAAAAGATATTGAAGATTCGAGGTTATGCATACGTAGCTATGGAGAACCAAATCACACGACTATCTGATGAGTGGGCTAAAGCAGGTCACTGAGAATTCTATCTCACAGGTAAGTATGTACAGTTTTTATTTTTATTTTATTGCTTTTAACCTTTTGATAATAAACGCTAAATCGTTCGCTATAAAGTATTAAATTGGAATTCAATAAAATTAGGTTTTGCGACTGAAATTATTGATAGCATACAAAAATTTATTACATCACTGCAAAATTTACCGTTTATTCTTAAGGCATAAATTTCTTTAATCAATCAACCCAAAATATTTCAAAAATTCGTCAGGAGTAAAACTAGGTAATATAGCCGAAATTACTTTACCGAAAAGAGGGGAGTATATTTTTGACAATATTTGATTGATTAAAGTGGGATAAAAGACCAAAAAGATTTTTAATTTTATTTTTACTTTGTTTTTAAAATTAATATTAAATTATTATTGTAAACTTTTTAAAATCAATATATTTAAGTTTGTAAATATTTGAAAAAATTAATATTTTTAATAAGTTTTTATGTATAAAAATATTAATAATATGAATTTTTAATTTTATGCATTTTAAATTTAAGTTTGGTGTGAATTTAAAAACAAAAATTTACTTTATTTCGTTAAGTTAAAAATTTGATATTTAAAATTCATCGTGAGTTGAAAACTAGGTCGTTGAACCGAAATTGCTCTACCCAAGGGAGGGACGAGAAATTTTATTATCATTATTTTTAATCTTATTGATTTAAAGTATGCCAAAAATATTAAAAACCCAAAAATATTTGCTTTTAAAACAACGCTTTAAAATGACGAATTTTTAAAAATTTTGTCGAGGGACGAACTAGGTCAACGTACCGAAACAACCTCGTCCTAAATAAAAAGGAAAATAAAAGTTTAAATTAATCAAGTAATTGTTTTATTAATAAAGGTTTTATATAAAAAAAAAAGAGTAAAATTCAGCACTCGTGGTACTTTGTGGGTTCCACATCCGAACTCGCAGAGGTCTGGAATCCCAGACCAGATAAACTGGTCAACAGACCAGTTTCTACACACCCACACCCATTTTTTTATTTTTCTGCGATAAAACCCACAGAACCACTCTCAAATTCGCAATTTTTCACCGTTAAACATTAAATTTTTTGCTAAAATCATGTTGAGAAGGATGCTACCAAGAAGTTACTCAAGAAAATCGGTAATTTCTACATCTAAACACCCTTTAATTCGGATTATTAGTGTTCTTGAACAAAAATATACCTAATTTGATTTTGATGATTTCTAGTGTAATTATGCTTAAATTGATTGTATATTATGCTTGTATAACCTAGATTGATGCTATTTAACATGATTAGAAGCCTTAAACTTCAAATTTTGAGTAATCTAGGGTTTGTGTTCTTGAGCAAAATTTGGAGCTTTTTGATATAAACGGGTTATGGCAGAATTTTGTTGTTAGTTTATACTAAATTGAGTAGTGTAACATGTTTAGGTTGCTAAATGATCAAAACTTTGATCCTAAACATGATTTTCAAGTATTAAAGTAGACTTTTTGAATAAAAAAAATACATGAACTTGATCTAATTCATATGAATGCCATGTGGAACCTGTTTAATTGCTATAATGATTATTTTTGACATGTTTTAGAAGTTAAATGATTTGGAATGTTGTATACATTTTCATATAAGTTTATTTGTAAAAATATAGAATTGTTAGTATTATGAAAATGTGTATAAAGTTTAATATAGTTTAAACATGTCATTGTAATTGTTTTGATTTATGATTTTGCTAACACTAATGCATATTTAGATGCACAAAAATTGTGTTTGATGTATTTTGCAGACTGAAAGGGGTGAATCTTCATCCGCATCTCAGGCTCACAATGCTCCTCCTGAGAATGCAGAAGAACAGGAGATTAACGACCAATATAGACAAGATTTACCGCATCAATTCATTTCATATTCAAATATAGAATTGGCAGATTTACATCCTAATTTAAGGTTTGATTGTTATTGGATAGATTATCCAAAATACCAGAGGAACTTGCACACATTTCAGTCTAATGTTGTTGAAGTACCTAGAGTAATAGATTGGGAACCGTTAGAAACAGTTGGATTGGCCGGTCCAATCAGAGAATTACTTACACAAAGGTATGGTAATTCTACTTTTACTGATTGGGAACGTTTGTTTAATATACGTAGGCGTGTATATAGAGAATGGTGTGTAGAATTATTATGTAGTGTTGAAATAAATGATCGGGTATCTACCTTAACGATCGTAGTTTTATTAGATTTTTATTAGGAGGTGTGATGCGCCATATGTCTCTACTAGACATGGCTCAGGCTTTGTGTATATATACGCCTGAGGAACTAGCATCTGCTGATTGTCAAAGGTTGATAGTTGAGGGTAGGAGGGTTGATGAGAATTTTGATATGAATGGTGTATGGAGTAGAATGACTAGGCATAACCGATTTTGTGGGGGGAATAACTATTATACTGATATTGATAGAGCTGAGCTAAGAGTAATCCATAGGTTCTTAGCAAACTCGATTACACAGCAAGGTAAGAACAAAGAGAAAGTAAATGAGAATGATTTATTTTATCTCATGTGTATTCGAGACCCACAGAGCGCTGTGAGTATACCTTATTGTGTGGGTTATTATTTATCAGCTATAGTTAAGAGTATACGGCCTAATGGTATAATCGGAGGTGGTATCTTTGTTACTTTAATTGCTGAGTATCTCGGTGTCGATAGAAGTCGGGGGGGATTAATAATTGCAGCATCAGAACCCCGTGATCCAATTGGTTTGAAAGTATATCATGGTGCTAAGGTTTTAAAGAAACGACATAACGCTGCAGCACCATATGATGGCTCGCATCCACAGGTTGAAAGAGATCAGCAGCAAGGTAACGCGGGAGGGGGGAATGAGATGACAGAAATGCAACTTTTTATGGCTCATCATGAGTATGAAATGGCTAGACAACGAGCATTTCAAGATTGGCAGTATCATCAAAACCAAATCATAAGTCATCGTGCACACATTAATGCAAACTACATTGCTACTCCAATGCCCGTATTTCCTCCCTGGACTATACAGACCCGACCACCATGCCCTACATATGACCCAGCTCAAGCATTCTACAGTACATACGGCTATGAATGGAATCCCTATTGGCATAATCCTTATCAACCCTGATTTTCTTTATGCTTATTTTTATTTATTTGGTAACTTGTAATTTTATACTTTTAATATTTCTTTTGATACTTTAATAATTTTTATAATTTTCTAACTTTTCTTATTAGATTTTTAATAATTTTTGAATGTGGGGTGATATACCCAACTTCAAAAAAATGTATATATATGTTTGTAGTTTATCTCATGTACAAAACAGGGTAAAACAGCGCATTTTCAAAGACTGGCATTAAGTTCAGCAAAAGCAACTAATTTTGACGACAAGATGCAAAATATATGTGAAATAACAACTACAGGAATGAACAAATGATGTGCACCATTTATCATTCAACAAACAAACGCCAATATGTTTGGAAACTTTGGTAAAATTTAATCATTTTTTCTACGCTAATCACCATCAATAATTTAAATTTTTACTGATTTCTTGCAAATGAGGGCATTGCAAGATCTTAAGTGTGGGAAGGGGTTAAATTCTTTCGGATTTTTAAAATTTTTGACTTATACACTTGGTTACCATTAAAAATACTAGTAACGCAGTAGTTGTATTAGAATTTAGTGCTCTCTGATAATAAAGAACAGCCCTAGTCTTATACACTGACTACCCAATTCTAGTAAAATTTTTCAAAATTTTCAAATAAATGAATTCAAAATCATGTTTATACATATTTATGAACGATAAAACTAGGTGTTAACACCGAAATTATTGTTACCTCGAAAAGAACATAAATTGAGAAACAACCCAAAATGTTAGAATTCATCTAAAATGGAATAGAGGACAATAAAAAGGCAAATAAAGGAAAATAAAAGCCAAGTGTGGGAAAAATTTACCAAGTTCTTTAAAACATATATCACATATTTTGTACAAAGATACTTTTGTTTTGGAAAAAATTAACCATTTTACCCAATTTATTGTAATACTTTTGAAAGAATAGATGGATCTACACGATGAATCAATTCCATCATTTAAAGGAAGTAAAGTCTTCCGAAAAAGACACGCGCTTCTTGATTTAGGTCAAGAAGTTGTCGTCCAGACCAGTTGTAGAGTCTACGAAAAACCTTGAAAAGTTTTCTCAAAAATCAGCTGGAAATCCACGGACCTCAGCATCAAACAGGGTCGCCAAGTGGTCAGACTTATCCTAACTATGAGAGGATCTGTCTCGTGAAATGGGGAGGGCGCCGTGCAAATTAGGTTGATAAGACTAATAAATCAGATCCCCAGAAAGGATAATCTCCTTAAAGATCAAAAATCAGCTTTTAAGACTGATATTACTCAATCCTAGAGATTGACTTTTAAAGATTGAGAATTCAAACTCATGGAATTCGATGATATCTAAACTCGAGCTTGAACGAGAAAATATTTTGATCAAAATTACAAACCGATTTGTTTTCTGAAAACCCATTTTTAATGCGTTCATTACCATTGAACGTAAAATCCTAGGAATTCACCTGGAATTCATTAGGTCACCTGAACCAAATCGGGTGTCAACCGTAAGAACGGTGGTTTCATAGCATGGTCGAAGACAGGACCTTGTGCCAGATCGAAATCTATAGGGTGAGCTTTACTATTTCTCCTACAAAGGATAGTAATTGCATCCGACACGTTTTTGACCATGATCATCTGCATGTCACGGGACATTGCCTTAACAGTTGCTTGTTCAACGCTTTCCTTTACAACCGGACGGTGGTTTATCGAAAGGTAATATACGGAGCAAGTATACTGGACGTGTTGCTTTCCCAATACAAGGTTAGCAAGTGGGTGACACAAAATCATAAGTTTTGAGCTAAAATTTTCAAATCTGAAACCCACCAAACCCACAAAAACATTTTGCAAACATCGGTGAAGGGTTATTCCGGAAAACTTATCTAGGGTAAAAACTAGATTGAATTTTCAAAAGATCAAATGTTTTCATAAAGATCCAATTTCCTTAAGGATCTAAATTTTCATAGTCATATGGGACTGTAAACCACAACGTTACTACCATTGTTCATACCGTCGTATAGAATTCACTGATGTACAAAGTGTGAAGAATAAAGAAGTGATTCTAGTATTTTTATTTCAAGACTATATTGCTTGAGGACAAGCAACGCTCAAGTGTGGGAATATTTGATAATGCTAAAAACGAACATATATTTCATAGCATTATCCCTCAAGAAAGACAAGCTTTTAGTTGCAATTGTTCTATTTACAAGTAATATTCGTTTAAATAATAAAAGGTGAAGACAAAAGACAGATTCAACGATTTGAAGACGCAAACGACCAAAAAGCTAAAAAGTACAAAGTACAATCAAAGTGGTTCAAATTATTGATGAGAAACGTCTCAAAATTGCAAAAGTACAAGACGCAAAATGCGAAGTACAAGATATTAAATAGTACACAAGGACGGTCGAAAATCCGGAACCGGGACCTAAGTCAACTTTCAACGCGCAACGTAACGGGCCAAAAATTACAAGTCAACTATGCACATAAATATAATATAATATATAAATAATTCTTAAAATTATATATATATATTATATTTATATTTAAAAAACCGTCGGCAAAGCTAGGATCCAAAGTGTGAGCTGGAATCCACAGATCCGCACTCGCGGAGCTTCGAAGGCAAGAAAAACCGCACTCGCGGAGTGCACAATATCCAGATGGGGCCTATAAAAGGCAACGCATTTTGCTGAATTCGGCACATCTTTTTCTTCTTCTTACTCAAATGTATATGTATATATTATATTTTAATTTTAATTTTAATTTTAAATTCTAATAATAAGGGTATGTTAGCAAATGTTGTAAGGGTGTAAGTCGAAATTCTGTCTGTGTAACGCTACGCTATTATTAATCATTGTAAGTTATGTTCAACCTTTTTAAATTAATGTCTAGTAGCTAAGTTATTATTATGCTTATTTAAATTGAAGTAATCATGATGTTGGGCTAAATATTAAAGACGAGGTAATTGGGCTTTGTACCATAATTGGGGTTTGGACAAAAGAACGACAATTGTGAAAATTAGACTATGGGCTATTAGTGGGCTTTATATTTGTTTAATTAAATGATAGTTTGTTAATTTAATATAAAGATTTACAATTGGACGTACCTATAAATAACCATATACACTCGATCGAACACGATGGGCGGGATATTTATAAGTACTAATAATCGTTCATTTAACCGGACACGGGAATGAATTAATAGTTAATAAACTTATTAAAACAGGGGTGAATTATATACAAGGACACTTGGTGTAATTATAGTTTAAGTCCTCAATTAGTTGGAATATTTGACTTCGGATATAAGGATAATTTGACGAGGACACTCGCTCTTTATATTTATGACTGATGGACTGTTATGGACAAAAACCAGATGGACATATTGAATAATTCAGGACAAAGGACAATTAACCCATGGTAATAAACTAAAATCAACACGTCAAACATCATGATTACGGAAGTTTAAATAAGCATAATTTTTATATTTCATATTTAATTGCACTTTTAATTATCGCACTTTAATTTATTGTCATTTTATTTATCGTACCTTTTAATTATCACAAATTTTATTTTATCGCACTTTTATTTATCGCAATTTCATTATCGTTATTTACTTTACGCTTTAAATTAAGTTATATTTATTTTTAATATTTTACATTAGGTTTTAACTGCGACTAAAGTTTTAAAATCGACAAACCGGTCATTAAACGATAAAAACCCCCTTTTATAATAATAATTGTAATATATATATTTATTTACAAATATAGTTTTAAAAATATAGCGTTAAACTTGGCGAGTTCCCTGTGGACGAACCGGACTTACTAAAAACTACACTACTGTACGATTAGGTACACTGCCTATAAGTGTTGTAGCAAGGTTTAGGTATATCCACTCTATAAATAAATAAATAACTTGTGTAAAATTGTATCGTATTTAATAGTATTTTGTTGTAAAAATATAACTATTTCGTATACACCTCTACGCACATCACCGCGTCTCTCCAGGGGTCGACCTCATCTTTTTTGATCCTAATCATGTTGATTACAACTTTATCTTTCGCCTTCTCACGTTTCTTACCATCTTCCTTCTGCCAACTGAATGATTTGTTAGGGTAGGCCTTCTTGAACTTCCGTCCTGACAACAAGTGATTGAGTTCGCCTGCTTTGATTTTGGCGATGATTTCGCGTATCAATGCCTTGCATTCATCGGTGTCGTGGCCGTTGTCTTCGTGGAACTCACAATACTTGTCTGACTTTTGACCGTCACGTTTTTCCAGTGGTTCCAGAGGGGTAAACTTTGCCTTTACGGGTTCTGTTAATAGTATTTCCCTTGGAGTTTTAGATAGGCTGTCGATTAGGGACCCCTTATCATATGGTCTTCGGCTGCTATTATCATGCCTATGGCTGTCATGGCCTTTGTCGTGACTGTTGTTGTGACGTCCTCCAGATAGGGCCTGGAAGAATAATGTCACTAAACATATCAAATCACAGTTGTATAAACGAGAATGACTCTATATGAGACGTTATATTGAGTTTTGCAGCGGAAGATAAATAGATTACAATGTATTTAATGAACAATGCATTAAATGTCTTTAATTGATATGATATGTGATGAAGACTCCAAGCATAGCAAGCAATTATCATCAAAGCAACAGATATACAGTGGAAGCAATATTTAAGTACCTGAGAATAAACATGCTTAAAAAGTCAATACTAGGTTGAGTGAGTTCATAGGTTTGTCATAAATAATGATTTCAGTAATAGTGTTAGACCACAAGATTTTTGTTTATAAGCTTGGCCTCGCAGGGACCAATTAGTAGATCTCGCAGATCCAAAATTTGTTCATAAAGTTGGTCTCGCATGGACTAAAAAGTAGATCATGCAGATCTAAAAGTTATTCATAAGCTTGGTCTCACAAGGACCAATTAGTAGATCACGCAGATCCAAAAGTTGTTCATAAGCTTGGTCTCATATGGACCAATTGGTAGATCATGCAGATCCAAAAGTTATTCATAAGCTTGGTCTCGCAGGGACCAATTAGTAGATCACGTAGATCCCAAAAGTTGTTCATAGTTTGCCCCAAAGACAAGTTGTGTTTATACTTATCGATTAGGGACTTAGTCGGACATAGCCGGGTATAGTGTAGTTTAAAGTTGGTACTTATGTCTAGCGTGTAAAACAGTTATAAAAGTTGTGCATGTATTCTCAGCCCAAAAATGTAAAGAGTAAAAAGGATCTATAAACTCACGATACGATACGATAATTTGTAGTAAATATGTGTATGATGGCACTGAACAAGTGCGGAGTTGTCTTCGGATTCACGAACCTATATCAAGTTTATATATATTAAAACCTATAATTTTAATCAAACGATTATATTATTAATGGTGTAATTGTTATTTTAATAGGTTATATGTTTCATTATATACTTTAGATGAATAATTAGGTATTTAAAATGTTAATATAGTTTTGCTATATGTATTAAATATCTTTTTATATGACTATTACTTATTTATTATAATAATATCAATAATGATAAATAAAAAGTTGTATTTGATTATAATAATAATAATAATAGTAATACTAATGATGATAACTATTATAGTAATAAATATCATAATAATAATAATGTTAATAAAAGTAATGATAATTTAAATAATAATCATGATAATAATAGTAAAAATAATGTTAATAATAATAACTTTAATGATAATACGTAACAATAGTTTCTAATTTTAATAATAATGATAAAAATAAAAATTTTGATAATTAATAATACTCATAAATTAAAAATAATATTAATATTCGTAAAAGGATAATAATAATATTAGTAATAATAATAATAATAATAATAATAATAATAATAATAATAATAATAATAACACTAAGTGATAATACTTAAACGATAATAATATTTGTAGTAATAATAATAATAGTCTTAATTGTAATTTTAATCGTGTTAAATGATAATTAATACTTTTTGTAATAAAATTAATAATTATAACACTTAATGATAATATTATGATAATAATAGTAGTAACTTAATAATAATAATAATAATAATAATAATAATAATAATAATAACAATAATAATTAATAATAATAATAATAATAATAAGAAAGATGAAAACTACCTTAGAAGCTTTTCTAAAAAAATGCCCAAGACGGGACTCGAACCTGTGACCTCTCGCTCACCCGTCACCCACACTAACCATCAAGCCATTCATTCTTTTCTGATTTAATACCCACTGTATTAAATATAACCCGTAATTAAATATCATCATCCTCTTCAACATAAGTTCAAATCGACCAGGAGCAATTCATAACAACACTTTGATTTGTTTGGTTTAGAATTAAATTAGAAATAGAAAACAATCGACCCTGAGGTGTTCATGATTAACAGGTAGAAGGAGAAGAAAGAAAAAAAAAATTAAAACAGTAGCAGCGGTCATAAATATGCGAAGAACAACCCAATTGGTGATTTTAAAATATAGATCGTTTTAGATTAAGATTACAAAAAGAAGTTGGTAGTAAATCGTTCCTAGAAACTTTCCCAAGTATCAATTTAACATGAAACATCAAAATAAACTTGAATTTGATCAAGAACAATTCGTTTGACTTTTTGAATTACAACTTTGACTCGAAAATTAAGAATCGATAAAACGAATTGGAAGCTAAACTTTTACAGTTAGTTTTCTTAGAGGATTCCTAACAACATGGCATTTAAGGATTTTGAAAAACAATACGAAATCGAGCATTTGAATAATTGAGCTAAGAACAGAGTTATCGGTAAAAAAAAAATTAACAATGTGTTTCTGTTTAAAAATAGTTGTAATTGATGTAGAGGGTGGAGAAAATGAATGTATTAATCATTTGTAATGAGAACTGATTGTTTTATAGCAGAGAAACTCGACAGGAGTAATAATTCAGGAATCAAAATATAAGAAAAATAAGAAGCATGTAAATAAAAAAATGTCACGATGGTTATAAAAATTAAAAAGCAGATTTGCCAATCGATCATGATTTGTTGTAAAGATTAAAAACAGATATGTTTAGATTAAAAATTAAAAAGCAGTTTTGATAACAAACCAAATTTTGTATTTGTCTGCATCATTTTTATTTTTAATTTTAATTAATAATTAATAGATATATTAATAATAATAATACTTTTAATAATAATAGAATTAATAATGATAATAATAATATTATTAATACTAATAATATCAAAATAATACTAATAATACAATAATATTAATAATAATAATATTGATAATATTATTTGATAAAAATGATATCAATAATAATAATTTTAACAATAAGAGTAATAATGCTTTTAATATCATTAATACTAATAATAATATTAAAAATGATAACTAATAATAATTTTGATAATAATAATATTAATAATAATGACAATACTGATAATGATAATTGAAAATAATAATAATTAATGATAACTATAATATTAATGATAATAATTTCTATTGTTGCTATATAATAATAATAATAATGATTATAATAATAGATTGTAGTATTGATAAATATATTAATAATACTGATAATAAAGATAGTAATTATTGATATATTATTTAAAAAGATACTAATAATAATATTAATATTATTAATACATAATTATTTACAAATAATGGTTCGTGAATCGTCGAAAATTAGTCGAAGTTAAATGAATTCATGAAAAGATTTTGTTTAAATTAACTCAGAAATTTACGGGTTATCACAGTACCTACCCGTTAAAAGAAATTTCGTCCCGAAATTTAGTTGTTGACATCAATCGGCTTTGTTTGTAAACAGGTGAAGATATTTCCATTTTATTTGGTCTTCACGTTCCCAGGTATGTTCGGGGCCTTGCGTAAATTCCAACAGATAGAATATTGTTCTGTTTCAAGCGTTTAAATCATACGAACCATAAATTCTACAGGTTTTTCGATGAAGTGCATTTTATTATTAATGTGGAGATCATTCAAAATGATAATGTTATACAAGTCATTTGAGTAAATTGGATACATGAAATGTGTTATGAATAGTATTGAGCTCATTTAAAACCTTAAGCGTTTTATGCCACAATATTAGGGCAGACAAACAGGGAGTAGTTTGTGAAAATTACAGTCATGAAATTTGATAGAGATTATCATTGTTTACAACAAGAATAATGTAATGATGAATATAAGTTGAAAAATAAAGTTTTATCACTATTGAATAATTTGCATAAAACGATTCGATTATAGGAAGAGTATAAATGAAGCTATCACAAAAGAGTGAAATGAGGAAATTAAATGTTCGCCTTAACTTTTGACGTAGTCACGATTGATTTTCGGAATTTAAGGAATTAAAGAAATCTTCATAATCTTTATAAGATTTGATTCTCCGGTAATTAAGGAAATTAGGATTTCCTTTAATTAAATGCAGTGAATTGCCTCGATTGTTGTGTCTGGAATTTTACTATAAATTAGCTTCTTCCGTTTCATTATCTTCACCACTTCTATACTTTCTTCCTCAATTCATACTTCCAAAAGATTTGTTAATATGCTCAATCCCGTATTGATCCTTGTTATTATATTGACCATATATATAATCATTCTTCTTTTTCATTTACCACCAGAAGAACTTGTTTTCTTCTACTATTCCCTTAGAGTTATAATGTTTTTAATTCTCCTGTGTCTTTACGTTGCAATACGTATTGATATACACGGTTTATAATTTCGGTGTCGTTATCGGGCTTTATATTTTCCCTTATATGTCGGAGCTTCATGCTTTTGTAAAGCAAGTAATGGTCCAGAATTCGTAGGTATGAAGTTTCGAATGATCATAATATATAAAGTAGAAAGGAAAGGTAATAGCACGATTTGATTTGTCAAATTACCAGAATATCCAGAAAAGACCGAATCATCAAGAAAAATATTTTCTTGATATGTTTAGAGGTTAAATAGAATGTAAGAGTCGGGTAACATGGCAAATGATGATTATAAAGTCTATGAATCATCATCTTCCATTAGAAATTTAGCATGACTTACTGTAATATAATCACGTTGGCCTGACGTCATTATATTATACTAACTCATGCTTCAATTCTCAACACTTCTTCAAAACATTTATAATTTAAACTTGAATTTTAGAGAATATAGAAACTAAAATAGTTTCCTTTATGATGTGATAAAGATATCGCAAAGAGATAATTAATTACGAACAAGAATCGTTATGAAGATATCTTCAGAAATATAGAGGATATTTATAACGAAAGATACGATGATATCTTTAGAATTTCTAAGATCGAATGATAATGAGGAAAATTCTTCTATAAGGATTTAGAATGCGTAAGGAGATTATTTGTCTTCTGCAGTTTCCATCAGAAATTGAATCATCTGGATTCCTTAAGTATATGTTTATGAAACGACCCGTCCATATTACTATAAATGTAGTACGTTATTCATTGGTCCCATAGCGAGGTATTTGACCTCTATATGATACATTTTAGAAAATATTGCATTCGTTTCATAAAAAGCACACCATTATTATACATAATAAGAGTTTTAAACATATGGGCGAAAATAATCCCCATGATACATCGATTTTCAAATATTACAAAGGTGACATAACAGTCGAATATAATACATGACCAAAGTTTTATTGAATGCAACCCTCTTTTGAACAAAAGCATGAGACTCCTTGCAAAGCTTGCTTAGATAATGCGACAGCGGAAGACTTTCTTAAGGACCTAAGAATAAACATGTAATGACCCGGAATTTTCCGACCAAATTATACTTATGAGATTAATATTTACATAAATTAAACCATACCAACATGATAAGCAATCTAAATTGTTGAGACTTGCGTTTTTGAAAAGAGTTTTACACAACGTTTGACCGTCCAATATGACCGATGATATCACGAACTATATAACATACGATAATTATACATTTGGGTATATATATGTATTTATATATATTTAACATGATCTAAGGATGGTTTAACATCTCATTGTGTACTAATGACAATGAGTTATAAGTATATTTTGAAACTACTAACTTAAGTTTTCAAAACGATAACTATACGTAACATTCTTTGATATATATACTTATAATCTATAATGCTTATACATGTATCGTATATATAATGTATTTAATCACTTTTTAAGGACTTAAATACATAAAAAAATATAAGTATATTCACAAAAGATAGCTATATTTGAATTCTCGTTCCGTTTCCTCAAGATTTCTATACGTATATCTAGGGTATATGTACCCGTATCATACCCAGCTTCTATACGTATTTACTATTGGTATATACACATCAAATCAACATCCTAATCAACGTTATTACTGCCCTAGATATGAGGTAACTAGGATTTGTCAAGTAGTATGAATTATTAGTAAGAAAACAAAATTAGGAATCATTTTCTTTCTTTATAAACTAAAAACGTTTTTATAAATGAACACCATTTCTTCACTCCATTTTCTCATACCTACACCCTCATTTCTCTCTCAAAATACTCCTAACTTCATACTTGATCATCTCCAAGCATTTTCCCCATCATTTAGCTTCAATTATAAGCCTTAAACACCATAAGAAAACTCTTTCAAGAACATATCAAAATAACCACCCATTTGAAAAAGTTTACTTCCAACCTTTTGATCTAACTCCACCACTCTTTGATTCCAAGATTATTTCTTATATTTTGCGGTAACTTTGTCCAAGTAACTTGAGGTAGTAACCTTGTTCATAATCTTATTCAATTCATATTCATATAGCTATCTTATTTTGTGGTATAAAATTTTAACAACAAGAACATAGTTTGAATGATTTTAAACTTGTTCGCAAACTAAATAGATCCTTATAACTTGACTTTTAAAACACTTCAAGACCTGTAATATATCATAATAATATGCTAACCTAACAAGATATAACTTGGTTTTACAAAGAACATCTTAAAAACTGAATCTACGTCGTCGGAGTGCAACCGGGGGCTGTTTTGGGTTGGATAATTAAAAACCATCTTGAACTTTGAATTGGAAGTTCATGTTCTGGAAAAATGATATTTATTATGAATATGTTAACACATAAAAATTTCATGGTTTAACTCAAAGTGTAAGTATTTTTAGAAAAATGATCATTAAATGTTGTTTTTATGATGGAAAATGATCACTTTCATAAGTTTCACCAAAGTTTGACCTATAACCTATGATTTCGAATCCAAACTAAGGTATTTTAAGTTCATATTCTTAAAATTTGACTCGATCCAAGGAAGTGGCAATTTGAACCAACAAAAACGGAGTTGTAATGAAGAAACTACGACTAAAACAAGATTGGGTATCCGAAGCTAGTTTAGCTACGAAAATATTTGGAGAAAAAGTAAATTAATCATATCTTTTCTAATTAATATGATATTTTATATATAATTACTTATGATTTGATTTTATATATTTCAGGACCACCCGTAAACAACACGAGAAAATTAATCATAAGACCTCATGATTGTACGCAACACGTCATTTGACAACACGGTACTTTATGTACGCAACACGTCATTTGACAACATGGTACCATGGGTCGAGATTAATTCTGATCAATTCGAATACGATGGGGTCTTTATTTATTTTATTTAAGCAACTAATTGTGGACCACTAACATCGGACTGCTAACTATGGACTAAGAAAATATTAAAAGTATATATATATGTAACAATTACTTAAAAAGAAAATATGTTGATATATTATATATATGGTTAGGTTCGTGATATCTATCGGAGACCAAGTCGAATTAAATACCTTCAAGGCAAAAGTGAGTTTCATTTGCTCCCTTTTTAATTGCTTTTGCAATATATATTTTTGGGCTGAGAATACATGCGCTGCTTTTATAAATGTTTACAAAATAGACACAAGTACTTAAAAATATATTCTACGTTGAGTTGTACCACTGACATATTTCCCTGTAGCTTGGTAACTACTATTTACATGGGTATTGTAAACGCGAATCATGTTGATATATCTATCGCGCCTGACAACCCCAACCGGACTGGACGACTAGTATTCAACGGTTGCACAGTACTTCATTTTGGTGACTACACTTGGTACGGTGTAGTGAGATTTCATAATAAAGGGAATATGCGACGTTGATTAAATTTTAAGTATGGTTACCAAGTGCTCAACCACTTAGAATGCTTTACATACACTTGCGAGTGTATTATATTTATGATTATGAAATCTTGTGGTCTATTAACATATTGAAATGATTGTTATGATAAACCTATGAACTCACCAACCTTTTGGTTGACACTTTAAAGCATGTTTATTCTCAGGTACGAATTAAGTCTTCCGCTGTGCATTTGCTCAATATAAGGACATTACTTGGAGCCGATCATCGCAATGGGACCAAATGTTGATGACTTCGTCCAGGTGGATTAGGACGGGTCCTTTCAGTTGGTATCAGAGCGGTGGTCGTAGTGAACCAGGTCTTGCATTAGTGTGTCTAACTAGTAGTTGTTAGGATGCATTAATGAGTCTGGACTTCGACCGTGTCTACATGTCAAAAGTTTTGCTTATCATTTCTAGTCGGAAATCATTTGCTTATCATCCTTAGGAAATTACCTGCTTATCATTCATAAGTCTAGACACGTTTTACTGCATTTACTGCATTGATAGTGTATAGAAGAATTCTTATCTTAGCATATCTGTTATTGCAAACTTTGACCGATACCTTTTCAAAGATTCTCCGGAAAAGGCTCTAGCGACGGGAAACCGGCCACTAGTTACAAAGCTCCAATTTACGGGATTTTGGTATTATATATACATATGTAAATTATGTATTGAAGAGTACCAAATCTAACTCCTATAATCTATTCCATACCAAAAATTCATTTTCCCCATTATACAAGATGGATTCCGCATCTAGTTTGAATTCTTCAGATTTCGACAGTTATGCCGATATGGATTTCCATTCGGGCTCCGAAAGCAGCGTCACCGGAATGGATCAACCAATTTCCCATCATCTATTCTGGATGAATTGAGGATGGGTTTGTAATATACTAAATCACTGGAGACAAGAAGAAGGTGATCCATTCCATCCACCAAATTGCCCTCTTGGCGATGAACCTGAAGCACTTACCGGCAAACCTATTCGAAACACCATTTTCTCTCTCATTTCTAGAGTATCTCGTCACGATTATATACTATCCCATATTACAAATCTTGTTCATTCGCTCGCTCCAACCGCCAATCATCCCGGTGTACTAGCAGAAGTTAACGAACTTCGCGCTCGCGTGACGGCTTTGGAGAACATGGTGCGAAGGTTGCAAACACCAGCAGCAGCATCAGCAGCATAATCAGCACCACCATCAATAACATCAACAATACCATCATCACCACTAACAAAGAACATCCGCATCACACGTCTCGACATCATAATCTGTCCACAAACATCAACATCATACGCACCATAGATACCAAGGAGTACCAACAATAATGAACGATGAAGTATTGATCCATAACTTCATTGATATTCTGCGAAGAATATGTGGTTTCAAAAAGTTTTAGAGATTTCTTATTATAGCTCAAACCGAAAAGCAAATGAGATTAATATCATATTAACTCATTAAATTCATGATTTCATCTGAAGAAAATATATATGTATATATGTTTTCATAAAGATTGTAATTAAAAGTTCTTTTGTACAAAATATTAATGGTGAAATTTTTTTTTTAACGGGTAGGTAATACCCGAGGAATAATTAGATTTCATCTTAATAAGTTACATTGTACATTCGTCGAAGCTGATTCAACAGTCATTTACTATCCTACTTACAACCACCGATATACGTATCCGTTCACCGCAGTATAACCATTTTCATTCAATTTCATATTTGGATTTTGACTTCCCAGAATCCAACAAGTGGCATATGAAGAAAACATATGACAAAATAAAATCTGTTAGAAACAAACAAATTAACTATGAAAAATTTTGTTAAGAATCCACGCTAACTGTTCCAGCTAACTGTTCCTAGCTAACTAATTACATTTTATTTATTGCAGTTTATTTATCGCAATTTAATTATCGCACTTTTATTTATCGTCATTTAATTTCTGTAATTATTTTACGCACTTTAAATATCGGGACACGTATACAATGTTTTGACATATCATATAGACGCATCTATATATATTATTTGGAATCACCATAGACACTCTATATGCAGTAATGATCGAGTTCTCTATACAGGGTTGAGGTTGATTCTACAATAATATATATAGTTTGAGTTGTGATCGAGTCTGAGACGTATACGGGTCACGACACGTATTAATTAATTCATATATTATATATTAAACTATATATGAATTATAGGACTGTTACTGTGGACTATCGACTGTGGACTAATGACATTGGACAATTAAAATGAATTAAAATATTGATTATAACATATGAAACTAAACATTTCTTCAAGATTGCCACTTGATTTCATCTTAAACTTCATTGTATCTCGACGATTACAATCAGCGTTCAAATCTATCATGATTTTTAAAAACACCTCAATCGAGAGGATAAACCAACCGCACTTCATCTATGAAAGAAAAGATTGATGCATATAGTTATGCACCTGAAAAACCCTCGGAAACTGAGTAAACGTTTGACACGTATCTGTTCTAGTTCCTTTGACATTGTTATTACAGAAGATCGTTTTACAATCCCTTTCCAAAGTAGCTAATTTTGTCACAGCTCCAGCAAGTCAACTCCGACTTTTCATCCGAAACAACTTTATTATAACCGCGATATATATGCGTACTCTTTATTTTAACTGGGGAACCTTTTATATTCCACAATATTACCATCAGCGATTAATCATTCTAAAAAACACAATTCTCCTGAAACTACCTCGGTTTGATAACCGATGACCCAGATCAGTTAACTTTGAAAATGCTGACGAAGCAGCATGTTGTAGATGATCTTAATGGCTAAAAGTTTGATGATAAAGAAAGGAGTGTTAGGAACGCTCGATAGAAAATTTAGTACCGAAAAGCGGATTATGCAAAACTATGAAGAAAGCCGTGGACAAATCATAAAGAATAAGTTTGCCTTCAAAGAATCCAAATGATTCTGTGCCTGCTGAAATCGTTAGCAAACATCTTATTTCTCATTCTAAAACTTCACAGACAAATCTTCTTCATCATCCATTGATATTAGAAATTCTAAGATATTCTCGTATGTTCTATTATAAATATCCTCCATATTTCTGGCGATATTTTCACAACTCTTCTTATCTGAGATCATTTATCTCTTCGTAATATCTGCAACATAAAAGAAACTGTGTTAGTTTCTAAATTCTGAAACCTTCGAGTTTAAAATATGAATGTTTTGAAGTAGTGTTGGGAACTGAAGCATGGATTAGTATAATATAATGACACTTGATCAACGCCATTATATTACAGTAAGTCATGCTGAGTTTCTAATGAAGCATGATGATTCACAGTACCGTCATTATGTGCCATTTACACGACTCTTACATTCTATCTAATCTCTAAACATATCAAGAGAATATTTTTCTGGATGACTCGATCTTCTCCAGGGTATTCTGGTAATTTAACAAATCAAAATCGTTCTATTACCATTTTCTTCTTAGAGCATTAGCTATGTTCATTCTGAATTTCATATCTACGAATTCCAAACCATTACTCGCTTGACTCGAAGTCGGGAAGAGAAAACGAAAGCATGAAGCTCCGAAAAATAATGAAGAATATAAACTCCGATAATAACCCCGAAATTTACAAACCGTGTATATCGATGCAGATAGCAATATAGAGACACGGGAGAATTAGAAACACTATAAACACAAGAGTATAGTAGAAGTAAATAGATTCTTCTGGTGGTAGATGAAAAAGAAGAATGACAGATATAAAAGTTAGGAGTATATCAAGAATCAGGACTGGATGGAGCATATTGATGAATGCTTTAAAGTAAGAATCAAGGGAGAAAGAATAGAAGGTGTGAGTCATGGAAAATAAGGAAACGGAGGGGTGAATTTATAGTGAAATATCCGACAGAGCAATCGAAACAGATTATTGCATATAATCAAAGAAGATCCTGATTTCCTTAATCACCAAAGAACCAAATCTTATTACGTAAGATTCTCTTTAAATCCCTTAAATCCCGAAAATCAATCATAACTACGTCATCGGTTAAGACGAATATATTTTACTCATCTCACTCTTTTACGATAGTCTCATTTATATTCTTCGCATAATCGAATCATTTTATCTACATTACTCAATGATGATAAAACTCCATTATCACCTTATATTTGTCATGAAAACCTTCTTATTGTTATCCATAACAACCTCTATCAAATTTCGGGGACGAAATTTCTTTAACGGGTAGGTACTGTAATGACCCAGAATTTTCTGACCAAATTATACTTATGAGATTAACATTTACATAAATTAAACCATACCAACATGATAAGCAATCCAAATTGTTGAGATTTGCGTTTTTGAAAAGAGTTTTACACAACGTTTGACCGTCCAATATGACCGATGATATCACGAACTATATAACATACGATAATTATACATTTGTGTATATATATGTATTTATATATATTTAACATGATCTAAGGATGGTTTAACATCTCATTGTGTACTAATGACAATGAGTTATAAGTATATTTTGAAACTACTAACTTAAGTTTTCAAAACGATAACTATACGTAACATTCTTTGATATATATACTTATAATCTATAATGCTTATACATGTATCGTATATATAATGTATTTAATCACTTTTTAAGGACTTAAATACATAAAACAATATAAGTATATTCACAAAAGATAGCTATATTTGAATTCTCGTTCCGTTTCCTCAAGATTTCTATACGTATATCTAGGGTATATGTACCCGTATCATACCCAGCTTCTATACGTATTTACTATTGGTATATACACATCAAATCAACATCCTAATCAACATTATTACTACCCTAGATATGAGGTAACTAGGATTTGTCAAGTAGTATGAATTATTAGTAAGAAAACAAAATTAGGAATCCTTTTCTTTCTTTATAAACTAAAAACGTTTTTATAAATGAACACCATTTATTCACTCCATTTTCTCATACCTACACCCTCATTTCTCTCTCAAAATACTCCTAACTTCATACTTGATCATCTCCAAGCATTTTCCCCATCATTTAGCTTCAATTATAAGCCTTAAACACCATAAGAAAACTCTTTCAAGAACATATCAAAATAACCACCCATTTGAAGAAGTTTACTTCCAACCTTTTGATCTAACTCCACCACTCTTTGATTCCAAGATTATTTCATATCTTTTGCAGTAACTTTGTCCAAGTAACTTTAGATAGTAACCTTGTTCATAATCTTATTCAATTCATATTCATATAGCTATCTTATTTTGTGGTATAAAATTTTAACAACAAGAACATAGTTTGAATGATTTCAAACTTGTTCGCAAACTAAATAGATCCTTCTAACTTGACTTTTAAAACACTTCAAGACCTGTAATATATCATAATGATATGCTAACCTAACAAGATATAACTTGGTTTTACAAAGAACATCTTAAAAACTGAATCTACGTCGTCGGAGTGCAACCGGGGGCTGTTTTGGGTTGGATAATTAAAAACCATCTTGAACTTTGAATTGTAAGTTCATGTTCTGGAAAAATGATATTTCTTATGAATATGTTAACACATAAAAATTTCATGGTTTAACTCAAAGTGTAAGTATTTTTAGAAAAATGATCATTAAATGTTGTTTTTATGATGGAAAATGATCACTTTCATAAGTTTCACCAAAGTTTGACCTATAACCTATGATTTTGAATCCAAACTAAGGTATTTTAAGTTCATATTCTTAAAATTTGACTCGATCCAAGGAAGTGGCAATTTGAACCAACAAAAACGGAGTTGTAATGAAGAAACTACGACTAAAACAAGATTGGGTATCCGAAGCTAGTTTAGCTACGAAAATATTTGGAGAAAAAGTAAATTAATCATATCTTTTCTAATTAATATGATATTTTATATATAATTACTTATGATTTGATTTTATATATTTCAGGACCACCCGTAAACAACACGAGAAAATTAATCATAAGACCTCATGATTGTACGCAACACGTCATTTGACAACACGGTACTTTATGTACGCAACACGTCATTTGACAACATGGTACCATGGGTCGAGATTAATTCTGATCAATACGAATACGATGGGGTCTTTATTTATTTTATTTAAGCAACTAATTGTGGACCACTAACATCGGGTTGCTAACTACGGACTAAGAAAATATTAAAAGTATTAAAAGTATATATATATATGTATGATGTGTGAAAGCTAAGGGGTATAAAATACTATTAAATTTTAGCAGGAAATACTATTAAATACGATACAATTTTACACAAGATATTTATTTATTTATAGAATGGATATACTTAAACCTTGCTACAACACTTATAGGCAGTGTACCTAATCGTACAGTAGTGTAGTTTTTAGTAAGTCCGGTTCGTTCCACAGGGAAAATCTTTTAATCAAAGCTTAATGCTATATTAGTTTAATTTATAAAAATACGAATATATATATAAGTAATATTATTATTTTAAAGGGGGGTTTTTACCGTTTAATGACCGGTTTGTCTATTTTAAAACTTTAGTCGCAGTTAAAACAAAATGTAAAATATTAAATAAATAAAAGACTTAATTTAAAGCGTAAAGTAAATAACGATAATGAAATTGCGATAAATAAAAGTGCGATAAAATAAACTTGCGATAATTAAAAAGTACGATAATTAAAATTGCAATTAAATATAATAACAATAAATAAAAGTGCGATAATTAGAAGTGTAATTAAATATAAAATAAAGGAAATTAAATATGAAATAAAAAAATTATGCTTATTTAAACTTCCGTAATCATGATGTTTGACGTGTTGATTTTAGTTTTATGCCCATGGGTTAATTGTCCTTTGTCCTGGATTATTTAATATGTCCGTCTGGTTTTTGTCCATAATAGTCCATCAGTCATAAATATAAAGTGCGAGTGTCCTCGTCAAATTATCCTTATACCCGAAGTTAAATATTCCAACTAATTGGGGACTTAAACTGTAACAAGATTTTAATACTTTGTTATCAATTACGCCAAGTGTCCTTGTACATAATTTCACCCCTGTTTTAATAATTCTAGTGGCTATTAATCCATTCCCGTGTCCGGTTAAATGAACGATTATTCGTACATATAAATACCCCGCCCATCGTGTTCGATCGAGTGTAAATGGTTATTTATAGGGATACCCATTAACATTAACATTAACAAACTATCATTTAGTTAAACAAATATAAATCCCATTAATAGCCCATAGTCTAATTTCCACAAGTGTCGTTCTTTAGTCCAAACCCCAATTATGGTACAAAGCCCAATTACCCAATTTTAATATTTTTAGCCCAACATCATGATTACTTCGGATTAAATAAGCATAATAATAACTTAGCTACGAGACATTAAATTAAAAAGGTTGAACATAACTTACAATGATTAAAAATAGCGTAGCGTAACGGAGAGAATTTCGACTTACACCCTTACAACATTCGCTAACATACCCTTATTATTAGAATTAAAATTAAAATTAAAATTAAAATTAAAATATAAATATATACTACGTATATAGATAGAGAGATTGATATATCTTGAAAAATGGTGCACCAAAGCTCGATTTTTATAGGCCTGTGATCTGGAAAAGGGGCTCATGCGATCGCATGAGCTTTGCTCTTCAAGGCCATGCGATCGCATGGCCAGCTGGGGAGGCTCACATTTGGTTGTTTTCTTCTGCCGACGGTTTTATAATATAATATAATATATATATTAATTTTAAGAATTAATTATATATTATATTATATTCATGTGCATAGTTAACTTGTAATTTTTAGTCCGTTGCGTCGAGCGTTGAGAGTTGACTCTGGTCCCGGTTCCGAATTTTCGAACGTCCTTGCGTACAATTTAATATCTTGTACTTTGCGTTTTGAATCTTGTACTCTTGTAATTTCGAGACGTTTCTTATCAATAATTGGAACCTCTTTGATTGTATTTTGTTCTTTTGAGCTTTTTGGTCGTTTGCGTCTTCAATTCATCGAATCTGTCTTTTGTCTTCACCTTTTATTATTTAAACGAATATCACTTGTAAATAGAACAATTGCAACTAAAAGCTTGTCTTTCTTGAGGAATAATGCTATGAAATATATGTTCGTTTTTAGCATTATCAAATATTCCCACACTTGAGCGTTGCTTGTCCTCAAGCAATATAGTCTTGAAATACTAAAATCACTTCTTTATTCTTCACACTTTGTACATCAGTGATTTCTTTACGGCGGTATAAACAATGGTAGTAACGATGTGGTTTACAGTCCCACATGACTGTAAAATTTAGATCCATTAAGGAAATTGGATCTTTATGAAAACATTTAATCTTTTGAAAATTAAATCTAGTTTTTACCCTAGATAAGTTTTCCGGAATAACCCTTCACCGGTGTTTGCAAAATATTTTTGTGGGCTTGGTGGGTTTCAGATTTGAAAATTTTAGCTCAAAACTTGTGGTTTTGTGTCACCCACTTGCTAACCTTGTATTAGGAAAGCAACACATCCAGTATACTTGCTCCGTATATTACCTTTCGGTAAACTACCGTCCGGTTATAAAGGAAAGCGTTGAACAAGCAACTGTTAAGGCAATGTCCCCTGACATGCTTTTAATTATGGTCTATAACGTGTCGGACGCAATTACTATCCTTTGTAGGAGCAATAGTAAAGCTCACCCTTATGATTTTTCGGTCTGGCACAAGGTCCTGTCTTCGACCATGCTATGCAACCACCGTTCTTACAGTTGACACCCGATTTGGTTCAGGTGACCTAATGAATTCCAGGTGAATTCCTAGGATTTTACGTTCAATGGTAATGAACGCATTGAAAATGGGTTTTCAGAAAACAAATCGGTTTGTAATTTGATCAAAATATTTTCTCGTTCAAGCTCGAGTTTAGATATCATTGAATTCCATGAGTTTGAATTCTCAATCTTTAAGGTCAATCTCAAGGATTGAGTAATATCAGGCTTAAAAGCTGATTTTTAATCTTTTAAGGAGATTATCCTTTCTGGGGATCTGATTTATTAGTCTTATCAAGCTAATTTGCACGGCGCCCTCCCCATTTTACGAGACAGATCCTCTCATGGTTAGGATAAGTCTGACCACTTGGCGACCCTGTTTGATGCTGAGGTCCGTGGATTTCCTGCTGATTTTAGTGATGACTTTTCTAGATTTTTCGTCAACCTACAGCTGGTCTGGACGACAACTTCATGACCTAAATCAAGAAGTGCGTGTCTTTTTCGAAAGACTTTACTTCCTTTTAACGATGGAATTGATTCATCGTATAGATCCATCTCTTCTTTTCTTTCATCGGGTAAAACAGTTAATTATCGTCCAAAACAAAAGTATTTTCAATTATTTGTACAAAAATATGTGATATGTATTTTGAATAACTCGGTGAAAATTTCCCACACTTTGCTTTTATTTTCCTTTTTATTGTCCTCTATTCCATTTTAAATGAATTTTAACATTTTGGTTTGTTTCTCAATTTATGTCCTTTCCGAGGTAACAATAATTTTGGTGTTAACACCTAGTTTTATCGTTCATAAATATGTATAAACATGATTTTGAGTTCATTTAATTGAAAATTTTGAAAAATTTTACTAGAATTGGGTAGTCAGTATATAAGACTAGGGCTGTTCTTTATTATCAGAGAGCACTAGATTCTAATACAACTACTACTTTACTAGTATTTCTAATGGTAACCAAGTGTTTAAAGTAAAAAAAATTTTAAAAATCCGAAAGAATTTAACCCCTTCCCACACTTAAGATCTTGCAATGCCCTCATTTGCAAGAAATCAGTAACAATTTAAATTATTGAGGGTGATTAGCGTAGAAATGATTAAATTTTACCAAAGTTTCCAAACATATTGGTGTTTGTTTGCTGAATGATAAATGGTACATATCATTTGTCCATTCCGTCTGTTGTTACATCACATTTATCTTGTCGTCAAAATTAGTAGTTTACCATATACATACATACAAATATAAACATGCATGGCAATTTGAAATGGGACTTAATATCCCACTTTCAAATCCTAAATGTGAAATATTAGTACACAATAATAATAAAAATGATAAAGATTACATAAGTATATTCAATAACATAAGTTTAAACATGAATAAGTAAAAAGATAAAAACATAAAAATCATATAAATAACCAAATGGAACTAAATCAGTCTGGATATGGGTTCCAGTTCATCTCGTCAGGTGGGTTCCATTGTTGGTTATAGGTGTTCTGATAGGCTTGATTATAGTCATACCGGTTAAAGGGTGGTCGGATATCGGGGTTGTGTGGCGGAAAATGAGCAGGTCGAGTAGGTACATAGTTATTTGGTACCTGATATGATAGCTGGCTCATGATTTGGTGCTGATGAACTAACCAGCTATCGTGTTGGCGTCGCCTATAATCCTCGTATACTCGCTCGGAGTTCCACTACTCATACATACTATGTCTGGCCGCGTTCGTCATTGCTTCCTCATCTATACGAACGTGGACGTCAAGAATAGCATCTCGAAAGACATCCCTAATGTCTTCCGCCTCCTCCATTTCCTCGTCTGAGCCTCTCTCTACCTGAGGATGAGATCCCTCATAGGGTACTGCCTGGTTACGTCTACTTTTCAATACCTTAGCACTCACATAAAATTTCAATCCTAAGGGTTCAACCTGTTCTCTACAAAGCTGTAATGGACCCCCTTGGTTCCTATCAACACCTAAATACTCTCCAATGAGAGTAACAAAAATACCTCCTCCTATTATACTCCCATCCTGCATTCCCTCTACCATTTTATATAAATAAAAAGCAACACAGTAAGGGATATTGACAAAGCTTCTAGGATCCCGAATACACTTTAGGTAGAATAAATCATGTAAGGTAATTTTTTCTTTATTATGACCTCTCTGTGTAATCGAGTTAGCCAAAAATCTATGAATAATACGAAGCTCGGCTCTGTCAATATGTGTATAGGAGTGTCCTCCTGCTCGTGTAAAAACATCAAAATGTGACATACGCCTCCAAATGGCGTCAGCGTCAAAGTTACTATCTACCCTTTCACCATAATGAATCAAATTTGTACAATCGGGTAATAGCAACTCACCAGGAGTATATATCTGTAAGGCCCTGGCCATGTCCAGCATGGACATTCTGTACATCCTACCGCCAAGGATAAACCTAAGAAATCTTCTATCATCTATTCTAACTATATTTGTATCAAGTGATACAGTACTCATCAACTCAACACACCATTCCTTATATACAGGTCTACGAATGGTGAAAAGACGTTCCCAATCTGTAAAAGAAGAACTGCCATACCTTTGAACTAAAAGCTGTCTAACACGGTCAGCTAGATGGACCGTTTCCAAAGGGGCCTAATCGATTACCCTTGGCACCTCTACATTTTTTGTTACCAATTTGAATTTGTTCCTTTGATATGTCTCGTAATCTCTCCATCTCCTATCAAATCTCATATTAGGATGCAGTATGTGCTCAGGAATCGTTGGGAATTCTACTGGCGGCCTCATTGGGAATACTATGAATTCATCAACAAACTGTACCGGATCATAATAAGGTACGTGCTGATCAGGCTGTTGTTGTTGTTCCTGTTGTGGTTCTTGTTCGTGTTGCATTTCTGGTTCTGGTGCTGGTCGTCTAGATGATGATGCTCCTGAACCCCCAGTATCGGCTTTCTGCAAAACACATTAAACACAAAATTTGTGCATTCAAATATGTATTAGTGTTAGCAAAATAACAACTTAAAACAATCACTATAACATATTAAATCAAAATTAAACTTATACACATTTTCACAATTTTTCACAATTCTACACTTTTCAAATAAGCACATATGAAAATTTATACAAAATTCATAAGCATTTAACTCAAATAACATGTCAAAATAGTCATTACTAATAATTAAACAAGTCTCAAATGGCAAATATATCAAATTAATCAAGTTCATGAATTTTGGACTTAAAAAGTCCACTTTAATCTCTAAAAATCATGTTTAGGATCAATATTTGGATCATTTAACTATCTAAACATGTTACACTACTCAATTTAGCAATAATTCATGACAAAAATCGGCCATAACCTGTTTATATCAAAAAGCCTCAAATTGCTCAAGAACACAAACCCTAGATTTCTAAAAATTTTGAAGTTTTTAGCTTCAAATCATGTTAAATAGCATCAATCTAGGTTATACATGCATAAAATGCTAACAATTTAACACTAATTACACTAGAAATTAACAAAATTGCATTAGGTAAAAAATTGGTAATTATCACATAAACTAGGAATTTATAGAGTTTAGGGGTGTAATTTTTTACCATTTTGCTGAAGAATGAGAATCTAGGCATGATTAGAGCAAGAAAAATGACGAATTACGGTGGAAAAATGATGAAATTTGGTGAGGTTTTGAGAGAGTTTCATGTTTGTGTGTGTGTTGTGGTGAGGAAGACAGACTCGCTGGGAGTTTTGAGTCTGACCTGCATTTGGTCCCCATGCGATCGCATGGGTTCCAAGTGCAAACCCCATGCGATCGCATGGGGTGCCGGCTACAGTGTTTCAGCTTTTTTTTTTATATAAAACCTTAAACTAAATAAAACATATAATTAATAAAATTTTAAAAATTTGTTTCTTTTTAGGATGAGGGCTTTTCGGATCGATGTCCAAGTCTGTCCCTCGACAAAAATTTTAAAATTTATCAAATCAAAGCGCGGTTTTAAAAGTAAAGATTTTTGGATTTTTTTAATGTTTTTGGCATACTTTAATTCAATAAGATTAAAAATAATGATAATAAAAGTTCTCGTCCCTCCCTCGGGTAAAGCAATTTCGGTTCAACGACCTAGTCTTCAACTCACGACGAATTTTAAAAATCATATTTTGAACTTAGCGAAATAAAGTAAATTTTTGTTTTTAAATTCACACCAAACTTAAATTTAAAATATGCATAAAATTAAAAATTCACACCAAACTTAAATAAAAATTCATATTATAAATTCACACCAAACTTATATTATATTTTTGTTTTTATACATACAAAATTATATTAAAAAGATTAATTTTTCAAATATTTACAATTTTAAATATATTAATTTAAAAAGTTTACAATATTAATTTAAGATTTATATATTAATTTTAAAAACATGGTAAAAATAAAAATAAAAATCTTTTTGGTCTTTTATCCCACTTTAATCAATCAAATATTATCAAAAATGTGCGCCCCTCTTTTCGGTAAAGTAATTTCGGTTCCATGACCTAATTTAACTCATGACGAATTTTTGAAATATTTTGGGTTGATTGATTAAAGATATTTATACCTTAAGAATAAACGTTAAATTTCCCAGTGATGTAATAAATTTTTGTATGATATCAATAATTTTGGTCGCCAAACCTAATTTTATTCAATACCAATTTAATACTTTATAGCGAACAAATTAGCGTTTATTATCAAAAGGTTAAAAATAAAAATAAAAAAATAAAAACTGTACAGACTTACCTGTGAGATAGTATTCTTAGTTATATGATCTATCCCATTCATAAGATAGTCGGTTTAATTGGTTTTCCATAGCTACATAGGCGTAACCTCGAGCATTCAGTGTTTTTTCTTCTAAACATATGAACGGTCCGTCTCTGCAAAAAGTAACAAATTCGGTATTTGAATAGGTTTGATTATTTGAACATTTACCTCCATGTGACCATTTTCCGCATTTGTGACATCTTTCAAGGTGTCGTGCTCTTCTTTTCGCTGCGGATTTTAATTTTCCTTTACCAAATTGTAACTTATTATCTTCGCATCTGGATTCTTTTCTTACTCCGTCCAATCTTTCTCTGATTACTGATACTATTTCACTCGAAAGTGTGTCATTATTACGTTTAGTGATCAAAGCGTGTAGCATTAGACCATGGTTTAGTTCACAGGCAGTCTTCATTTCCTAAAAAAAAATAAAAATTCAGAATGGGGGGAGAAGACTAGTTCTTTAGGGTCTGCTAGGGAAAGACCATTCGGGTTCCATTTTCGAGAACTACACGAAAACAGACAATCTAACTCTAACAGAAATACATAAAATCCTTAAAAGACTTGATTCTCCTCACACTTAGTTAGCTGTGGTATCGAAATTGTGATTAACTTCGTTGTCGACTTCCATCGGACTATCTATGTAATGTTTAACTCTGTGACCATTAACTTTAAATTCAATTCCATTTGAATTTATTAATTCTATCGTTCCGTATGGGAAAACTCTTTTGACTATGAATGGTCCAGACCATCTTGATTTCAATTTTCCAGGAAATAGCTTGAATCGTGAATTGAAAAGAAGAAGTCTGTCTCCTTCTTTAAATTCTTTTGAACTTCTGATTCTTTTATCATGCCATTTCTTCGTTCTTTCTTTATAGATTAACGAATTTTCGTATGCTTCATGTCTTAATTCTTCTAATTCGTTTAGTTGACTTAATCGTAGACGTCCAGCTTCATGTAAATCAAGATTACATGTCTTCAAAGCCCAAAATGCTTTGTGTTCAATTTCTACTGGAAGATGACATGCTTTTCCGTAGACGAGTTTAAAAGGTGTAGTTCCAATTGGAGTTTTGTAGGCTGTTCTAAAAGCCCAGAGTGCATCCTCCAATTTAATGGACCATTCCTTCGGATTTGATCCTACGGTTTTCTCTAGAATACGTTTTAAAGCTCGGTTGGTATTTTCAACTTGTACACTTGTTTGTGGATGATATACGGTGGAGATTTTATGAGTTACTCCATATCTTTTGAGAACTTTCTCAAGTTGATTATTACAGAAATGAGTACCCCGATCACTTATTAAAGCTTTCGGTGTTCCAAAACTTGCAAAAAGACGTTTTAAAAAGTTGACTACAACTCGTGCATCGTTAGTTGGGAGAGCTTGTGCTTCCGCCCATTTAGATACATAATCAATGGCTGCAAGAATATAGAGATTATTATGAGATTTTGAAAATGGACCCATAAAGTCAATACCCCAAATGTCAAATACCCATATATATATAACTTTTCTTGCTGTTAGTTGAGGCCCATAGTGCCCTCCTGTTGGTCCTGTGTGACAATGGTTTAAAATTTTACTAGCTTCATCTCCGAATACACATCGGCGTATTATTCCATTGGGACAACTTTTAAACAGATGTGGATCTTCCCAAAAATAGTGTTTTATATCACTGAAGAATTTCTTTCGTTTTTGGTACGATAATCCTTTTTCAAGGAATCCACATACTAAGTAGTTTGCATAGTCTGCAAACCATGGTATTTCATTATAATCTATCTTCAATAGATATTCATCAGGAAAGTTGTCTTGTATGGCCGATTCATTTAGAACTTCTAATTCAGGATTTTCAAGACGAGAAAGATGATCAGCGGCGAGATTTTCTGCTCCTCTTTTATCTCGGATTTCAATATCGAATTCTTGTAAGAGTAAGATCCAACGGATTAATCTTGGTTTGGCATCTTGTTTCGAAAATAGGTATCTAAGAGCAGAATGGTCGGTATAGACCACCGTTTTTGCTAGAACGAGATATGAATGAAATTTGTCAAAAGCAAAGACAATAGCAAGGAGTTCTTTTTCAGTAGTTGTATAATTTGTTTGTGCTCCTTGTAACGTCTTACTAGCATAATATATAGGTTGAAATCGTTTTTCAATCCTTTGTCCTAAAACGGCTCCCATTGCAAAATCACTTGCATCGCACATTAGTTCAAACGGTAGATTCCAATTTGGTGTTATCATGATCCGCGCATTAGTGAGTTTTTCTTTAAGAATATTAAAAGATTTGATACATTCATCTGAAAAGATGAATGGAGCATCCTTTTCTAGGAGTTTATTCATAGGAGTGGCAATTTTAGAAAAATATTTTATGAAACGTGGGTAAAAACCGGCATGCCCTAGAAAACTCCAAACTCCTCTAACATTGGTGGGATGTGAAAGTTTAGCAATTACATCTACTTTAGCTCTATCCACTTCAATTCCTTCTTTTGAAATTTTATGTCCAAGAACGATGCCTTCTTTAACCATGAAATGGCATTTCTCCCAATTAAGTACTAGATTTGATTGTTCGCATCTAATCAGCATTCGTTCAAGATTAGCTAGACATGATTCAAATGTATCACCGAAGACTGAAAAGTCATCCATGAAAACTTCCATGCATTCTTCTATCATGTCGTGAAAAATCGCCATCATACACCTTTGAAAGGTTGCAGGGGCGTTGCAAAGTCCAAATGGCATGCGTTTGTAAGCAAAAGTACCATAAGGACACGTGAATGTGGTTTTCTCTTGATCTTCGGGTGCTATTGGAATTTGAAAATATCCGGAAAAACCATCAAGAAAACAATAGTAACTATTTCTGGCTAATCTTTCCAATATTTGATCAATGAAAGGTAAGGGAAAGTGATCTTTTCTGGTGGCGTCATTTAATTTTCTATAATCAATACATACACGCCATCCTGTTACAGTCCTTGTAGGAATAAGCTCATTTTTTTCATTTGTAATGACAGTCATGCCACCCTTCTTAGGCACGCATTGAACTGGGCTTTCCCATGGACTATCAGAAATTGGATAAATTAGACCCGCGTCTAGCAGTTTAATAATTTCTTTTTTAACTACATCTTGCATATTCGAATTTAGTCTTCGTTGGCGTTGCACATACGTTTTATGACCTTCTTCCATAAGGATTTTATGTGTGCAATACGAAGGACTTATTCCTTTAATATCATGAATCTTCCATGCAATGGCTGGTTTAAGAGCTTTCAACACAGAAATGAGTTGTGATTTCTCATTTTCAGTAAGAGAAGACGATAATATTACAGGTAATTCAGATTCACCATGTAAATAAGCGTATTCCAAATGGTTTGGAAGTGGCTTTAACTCTAATTTCGGAGGTTCTTCTATCGATGATTTATATCGATATCTGTCTTCTTCTTTTAGCATTTGAATTTCTTCTGTTGTTGGTTCATATCCATTAGTTATAAGTGTAGCTAACATTTCAGCTTCATCAATTTGTTCAGTTCCTTCTCCTAAAGAACATTCTCCTGTTCCTTGTAATTCTGGAAATTCTTCTAACAATTCTGCATGTGAATCTATAGTTTGAATATAATAACATGTATCATCTGTAGATTGCGGTTGTTGCATTGCTCTATCAACTGAAAAGGTAACACTCTCGTCCTCTATACTTAGGGTCAATTTCTTACCGAACACGTCTATCATTGCTTTAGCCGTGTTTAAGAATGGTCTTCCTAATATGAGAGGAACTTGAGAATCTTCTTCCATGTCCAGAACAACAAAATCTACTGGAAATACTAAAGTACCAACTTTAACTAGCATATTCTCCATTATCCCTCTAGGATATTTTATTGATCGATCGGCTAGTTGTATGCTTATTCTTGTTGGCTTCAATTCTCCAAGGTCTAGTTTAGTGTATAGTGAAAACGGCATTAAATTTATACTAGCACCTAAGTCTGCCAATGCTTCTATTGAACTAAGACTACCCAGAAAACATGGAATTGTGAAACTTCCTGGATCAGATAGTTTTTCTGGTATCTTATTCAACAGCACTGTTGAACAATTAGCATTCATAGTAACAGCCGAGAGTTCTTCCATTTTCTTTCTATTCGAGATTAGAACTTTCAGAAATTTAGCATATCTAGGCATTCCTGAAATCACATCAATGAAAGAAAGATTTACATTTATCTGTTTAAACATATCCAAGAATTTAGATTGCTCGGCTTCAAGTTTCTCTTTTTTCATTTTACTTGGGTAAGGAAGTGGTGGTTGGTATGGTTTAACATAAGGTTTATCCTTAGCTGTGTTATCTTCATTAACCTTTTCAACTACCGGTTCTTTTTCCTTATCTTGTTCAGGTTATGGTTCTTGTGGAGTAGGAATAGCTTCATCAGAAGTTACAGGTATTTCAGGTGGTTTAAGTGTTGTACCACTTCTTGAGGTAATGGCTTTAGCTGTTTCATTATGGGGGTTAGCATTTGTATCACTAGGTAAACTTCCCGGTTTTCTTTCACCTATTAACCTTGCTAGGTTACTTACTTCTTGTTCCAAGTTTTGAATAGAATCTTGTTGATTTCTAAATGCTTGAGCATTTTGTTCATTAGTTTGTTTCTGAGATGTGAAAAACTGCGTTTGAGTTTCAACTAGCTTCGTCATCATATCTTCTAAATTCGGCTTTTTATCATCGGGTTGTGGTGGTTTGTTTTGAAAATTAGGTCTTTGCTGGTTGTAAGTATTGTTAGATACTTGTTGATTGCTAGGACCTTGTTGGTTGTTGTATGGAATATTTCGGTTATAATTCTGATTTTGATTGTAAATTGGTCTTGGCGGTTGATAATTATTCTGATAATTATTTCCAGGCCTTTGGTTTAGATATGAAACATTCTCTCTTTGTTCCATTGTTAATTCAATACTGAGACAATCTTTTGTCAAATGTGGTCCTCCACACTGCTCACAACTAATTCGTATTGAGTGGATATCTTTAGTCATCTTTTCCATTCGTCTCTCGACAGCATCTATCTTTGCAGAAATGGAATCTAAGTCATGGCTAGAATCGGCTCTAGCTGCTTTAGATGATCTAACGATATCTTTTTCTTGGTGCCACTCATGTGAGTGGGAAGCAGTGTTATCAATAATTTTGTAAGCATCAGTTTCGGTTTTCTTCATAATGGAACCACCAGCTGCAATATCTATGTCTTTCCTTATAGTGATGTCGCATCCTTGGTAGAATATTTGTACTATTTGACAGGTGTCTAAACCATGTTGCGGACATCCTCTTAATAACTTTCCAAATCTTGTCCACGCCTCATATAGAGTTTCATTCGGTTTCTGTGTGAACGTAACAATTTCTCCTTGAAGTCTTACGGCTTTAGATGCCGGAAAGAATTGTTTAAGAAATTTTTCAACTAAAACGTCCCATGTATCGATCGCCCCTTCAGGTAACGATCCCAACCAATCTTTGGCTTCTCCCTTTAAAGTCAAGGGAAATAACATGAGATATATCTGTTCATCCTCCACTTCTCGGATTTTAAATAGAGTGCAGATCTTATTAAAGGTACGAAGATGTTCATTTGGATCTTCCTTTGGCACACCACTAAATTGGCATTGATTAGTCACCATATGTAGAATTTGTCCTTTGATTTCATAATATGGCGCATTAATGTCTGGATGAGTAATTGTGTGACCTTGGCCAGTGCGTTTAGCTCTCATTCGGTCTTCCATACTTAAAGGTTCCAGATTCTCCATAATTGAATTTGTTGAATCGGAATCACTAGAGGATTCTGATTTAATGGTTCGTTCCTCAACAATCTCTATTTGAATGATTGGTGGTTCCGGAGGAAAATTTAATGGTTCAGGATCTATGAATTGTCCCTGAATATTATTCGGATTCTCAATTGTGAGGTCGGGTTCAAAAAATGGATTATCAGAAATTAGAATTGGAGTACTTGGTCGACTGGATGATGATTCTAAAGAAAAATCAACGGCGGTAATATTTGCTAGATGTCTTGATAGAGTTACAGGTGGTGAACGTACAAAAGGTGGTGAACGTCTTGCTCGGTGCATTCACTGAATATCCTATTAGTTTTTAAAAGGAAAGAAAAAATTATATAAGTTATCCAATTAATAGACTTTTCTGATTTTGTCCACGTTTCGAATAGCCAAAAGATGCAGCAGAGGGGCAGGATTCGTTTGGTCTCAATATAATTGAGGACTGTTTGGCTCCAATAACCTGGTCCACGTACAAATCCAACTATTACTACGAACCAGAAAATTTTGATGTCTATCAATTTAACCACTTAAAATAAATTTTCGTAATTTTAAGAAGTATAGATAAGAAGTAGAAAAAATTCTAAGTCCTAAAAACTAGAATGACGAGAAATAAGAAAGAAAAAGAGCGCGTCGAAAAAGGTCGAAAAATAAAAAGGGTTGAAAAATAAAAGGCGTCGAAAAATAAGAAAGAAGAAAAAAAAATGACTATAAAACTAAAAAAAAAAAAAACTCGACTAACCCAACCTTATTACTATCACTAACTTAAAATTATAATCGCAAATTGAGATTACTAATTGGAATGATAATTGATACATAGGTAAAAGGTGTCTAAAAATATTGAAGCTTACAAGTAAAACTATATCCCAAATGGCAATATCTTAAAAAGGAACTAAAACTTAAAAAGGCGTTGCAAAATTCTAAAGCACCTATATCTTAGTCTAAAGAAAAAGCACTTAAGGAATTTTACGGCAGAGCCTAAAAATCTAAAAATAACTATGGCAAAAACTATGTCTTAAACTAAATACGAGCGAAAAATACAAAAGTTACGCTAAAATAATTAAAAAGGGACAAAATATAAAAATATACTAAAAGTTGTAAAAAGTACAATTTTTATAAAAATATTATTTTTATATTATTTATTTTATAAAACTATTAATTTTATAATTTAATTAAACTAATTAAACTAAATAATACAAATTAATAATAAAAACTAAATTAATAATTAAAAATTAAACCATAATTAGGGTTATAATAATAATAATTATATATTAATTAAAACCCTAAACAGGCGGCTGAGGTTACCAGGCCTGTCAAATCACCTCATGCGATCGCATGAGGTGTTAGTTGATTTTCCATGCGATCGCATGGCTTGCGAAATTGAGCCAGGCTCTGGGCTGCAACAGTGATCGGGCAGAGTATGTTTTTTATATTTTTTTTTTATGTTTTGCTGTTTTGATTTTTCTATTTTAAATAAATACAAAATATTTAAATAAAATTTATATTTTTACAAACTTAAAAATAAAAATAAAGAAACTTTATAAAACTTAAATATTTAACAAACTCTTAAAAATATTTATATTTTTGTTTTCTTTTTATATTTTCGAATATTTAAAACGTATTTTTACAAAAGCGTATTTTTTTTATATGTGTGGCGTTTCGCTTCGGCGATTCCCCGGCAGCGGCGCCAAAAACTTGATGCGTGAAAGCTAAGGGGTATAAAATACTATTAAATTTTAGCAGAAAATACTATTAAATACGATACAATTTTACACAAGATATTTATTTATTTATAGAATGGATATACTTAAACCTTGCTACAACACTTATAGGAAGTGTACCTAATCGTACAGTAGTGTAGTTTTTAGTAAGTCCGGTTCGTTCCACAGGGAAAATCTTTTAATCAAATCTTAACGCTATATTAGTTTAATTTATAAAAATACGAATATATATATAAGTAATATTATTATTTTAAAGGGGGGTTTTTACCGTTTAATGACCGGTTTGTCGATTTTAAAACTTTAGTCGCAGTTAAAACAAAATGTAAAATATTAAATAAATAAAAGACTTAATTTAAAGCGTAAAGTAAATAACGATAATGAAATTGCGATAAATAAAAGTGCGATAAAATAAACTTGCGATAATTAAAAAGTACGATAATTAAAATTGCAATTAAATATAATAACAATAAATAAAAGTGTGATAATTAGAAGTGCAATTAAATATAAAATAAAGGAAATTAAATATGAAATAAAAGAATTATGCTTATTTAAACTTCCGTAATCATGATGTTTGACGTGTTGATTTTAGTTTTATGCCCATGGGTTAATTGTCCTTTGTCCTGGATTATTTAATATGTCCGTATGGTTTTTGTCCATAATAGTCCATCAGTCATAAATATAAAGTGCGAGTGTCCTCGTCAAATTATCCTTATACCCGAAGTTAAATATTCCAACTAATTGGGGACTTAAACTGTAACAAGATTTTAATACTTTGTTATCAATTACGCTAAGTGTCCTTGTACATAATTTCACCCCTGTTTTAATAATTCTAGTGGCTATTAATCCATTCCCGTGTCTGGTTAAATGAACGATTATTCGTACATATAAATACCCCGCCCATCGTGTCCGATCGAGTGTAAATGGTTATTTATAGGGACGCCCAATTGTAAATCTTTATATTAACATTAACAAACTATCATTTAGTTAAACAAATATAAAGCCCATTAATAGCCCATAGTCTAATTTCCACAAGTGTCGTTCTTTTGTCCAAACCCCAATTATGGTACAAAGCCCAATTACCCAATTTTAATATTTTTAGCCCAACATAATGATTACTTCAGATTAAATAAGCATAATAATAACTTAGCTACGAGACATTAAATTAAAAAGGTTGAACATAACTTACAATGATTAAAAATAGCGTAGCGTTACACGGACAGAATTTCGACTTACACCCTTACAACATTCGCTAACATACCCTTATTATTAGAATTAAAATTAAAATTAAAATTAAAATATAAATATAAATATATACTACGTATATAGATAGAGAGATTGATATATCTTGAAAAATGGTGCACCAAAGCTCGATTTTTATAGGCCTGTGATCTGGAAAAGGGGCTCATGCGATCGCATGAGCTTTGCTCTTCAAGGCCATGCGATCGCATGGCCAGCTGGGGAGGCTCACATTTGGTTGTTTTCTTCTGCCGACGGTTTTATAATATAATATAATATATATATATATATATTAATTTTAAGAATTAATTATATATTATATTATATTCATGTGCATAGTTGACTTGTAATTTTTAGTCCGTTACGTCGAGCGTTGAGAGTTGACTCTGGTCCCGGTTCCGAATTATCGAACGTCCTTGTGTACAATTTAATATCTTGTACTTTGCATTTTGAATCTTGTACTCTTGTAATTTCGAGACGTTTCTTATCAATAATTGGAACCTCTTTGATTGTATTTTGTTCTTTTGAGCTTTTTGGTCGTTTGCATCTTCAATTCATCGAATCTGTCTTTTGTCTTCGCCTTTTATTATTTAAACGAATATCACTTGTAAATAGAACAATTGCAACTAAAAGCTTGTCTTTCTTGAGGAATAATGCTATGAAATATATGTTCGTTTTTAGCATTATCAATGTAACAATTACTTAAAAAGAAAATATGTTGATATATTATATATATGGTTAGGTTCGTGATATCTATCGAAGACCAAGTCGAATTAAATACCTTCAAGGCAAAATTGAGTTTCATTTGCTCCCTTTTTAATTGCTTTTGCAATATATATTTTTGGGCTGAGAATACATGCGCTGCTTTTATAAATGTTTACAAAATAGACACAAGTACTTAAAAATATATTCTACGTTGAGTTGTACCACTGACATATTTCCCTGTAACTTGGTAACTACTATTTACATGGGTATTGTAAACGCGAATCCTGTTGATAGATCTATCGGGCCTGACAACCCCAACCGGACTGGACGACTAGTATTCAACGGTTGCACAGTACTTCGTTTTGGTGACTACACTTGGTACGGTGTAGTGAGATTTCATAATAAAGGGAATATGCGACGTTGATTAAATGTTAAGTATGGTTACCAAGTGCTCAACCACTTAGAATTCTTTACATACACTTGCGAGTGTATTATGTTTATGATTATTAAATCTTGTGGTCTATTAACATATTGAAATGATTGTTATAATAAACCTATGAACTCACCAACCTTTTGGTTGACACTTTAAAGCATGTTTATTCTCAGGTACGAATTAAGTCTTCCGCTGTGCATTTGCTCAATATAAGGACATTACTTGGAGCCGATCATCGCAATGGGACCAAATGTTGATGACTTCGTCCAGGTGGATTAGGACGGGTCCTTTCAAAACATGCTTAAACAGTCAACACAAAGGTTGGTGAGATATATAGGTTTAAAGCTAGCATCGATATAAATATAGACCACAAGATTTCATAGTTACAAATATTTCAATAAAGATATTCTATAAGTTGTTGAGCGCTTCGGTAACCATACTTAACCACTAATGTGGCATATTCCCTTTATTATGAAATCTCCCTACACTGTACCAAGTGTAGTAAAAACGAAGTACTATGCAACCGTTTACGATACTAGAGCGACTAGCCCGGTTGGGGTTGTCAAACCCGATAGATCTATCAATAGGATTCGCGCTTACATGTTCTTACAACATGTAAATATTAGTTACCAAGCTATTAGGAAAGATATGCAAGGTGGTACAACTCAACGTAGAATATATTTTAAGTACTTGTGTCCATGGCGTAAAACATAAAATGCATGTATTCTCATCCCAAAATATTTATAGAGTTTAAAAATGGGACTATATACTCACGGTAGTAAAAGTATATTAATAATAAGTTTTCAACTTATTAAAAATATGGTCGTCGTCCTTGGATTCACGAACCTATAATAATAATAATAATGATTCAGATAATAATACCACATATATTATTTTTTTGTTTTTAATAATTATATTTTTATAAAACTTATATAGAAATAATTTATAATTTTATAAATAAAAATCTTAAAAATAGATTTATATATATATTTTTTTTTCGGTTTTTAAATTTTTAAATTTTTTAATATTTAAAATGTATTTTTACAAAAACTAAATAAAACTTAATAAAAATCTCTTTTTTTTTATGTGGCGTTTCGCTTCGGCGTTCCCCGGCAGCGGCGCCAAAAATACTTGATGTTATGCGAGGTGTATATAAAATAGTTTTATTTTTACAACGAAAAACTATTAAATACGATACGATTTTACACAATATATTTATTTATTTATAGAATGGATATACTTAAACCTTGCTACAACATTTATAGGCAGTGTACCTAATCGTACAGTAGTGTAGTTTTTAGTAAGTCCGATTCGTTCCACAGGGAAAATCTTTAAACAAAGCTTAACGCTATATTAGTTTTAATTTATAAAAATACAAATATATAAATAAGTAATATTATTATTATAAAAGGGGGGTTTTTTTACCGTTTAATGACCGGTTTGTCGATTTTAAAAACTTTAGTCGCAGTTAAAACCTAATGTAAAATAATAAAAATAAATATAACTTAATTTAAAGCGTAAAGTAAATAACGATAATGAAATTGCGATAAATAAAAGTGCGATAAAATAAAATTGCGATAATTAAAAAGTACGATAATTAAAAGTACAATTAAATACAATAACAATAAATAAAAGTGCGATAATTAGAAGTGCAATTAAATATAAAATAAAGGAAATTAAATATGAAATAAAAGAATTATGCTTATTTAAACTTTCGTAATCATGATGTTTGACGTGTTGATTTTAGTTTTATGCCCATGGGTTAATTGTCCTTTGTCCTGGATTATTTAATATGTCCGTCTGGTTTTTGTCCATAACAGTCAATCAGTCATAAATATAAAGTGCAAGTATTCTCGTCAAATTATCCATATACCCGAAGTCAAATATTCCAATTAATTGGGGACTTGAACTTTAACAAGGTTTTAATACTTTGTTTAATAATTACACCAGGTTATCGACTGCGTGTAACCCAAGGTTTTAATACTTTGTTATCAATTATGCCAAGTGTCCTTGTACATAATTTCACCCCTGTTTTAATAATTCTAGTGACTATTAATCCATTCCCGTGTCCGGTTAAATGAACGATTATTCGTACATATAAATATCCCGCCCATCGTGTCCGATCGAGTGTATATGGTTATTTATAGGGACGTCTAATTGTAAATCTTCATATTAAAATTAACAAACTATCATTTAGTTAAACAAATATAAAGCCCATTAATAGCCCATAGTCTAATTTCCACAAGTGTCGTTCTTTTATCCAAACCCCAATTATGGTACAAAGCCCAATTACCCAATTTTAGTAATTAGCCCAACATCATGATTACTTCAGCTTAAATAAGCATAATAATAACTTAGCTACGAGACATTAAATTAAAAAGGTTGAACATAACTTACAATGATTAAAAATAGCGTAGCGTTACACTGACAGAATTTCGACTTACACCCTTACAACATTCGCTAACATACCCTTATTATTGGAAATTAAAATTAAAATTAAAATTAAAATATAAATATATATATATATTACGTATGAATGAGGAGAAGAAAAAGATGTATCAAACGTTCAGAATGCGCGAGCTTTTATAGGCATTTTTGTCCAGGACAGCTTCGCGAGTCGCGGTATTTTTGCACTACAAACTCCGCAAGTCGCGAAGTTCGTAAATCCAGCTCACACAAGTTTGGATCCTAGTCTGCCGACGGTTTTAATATATAAATATAATATATATATAATTTATATAATTAATTATATATTATATTATATTTATATACATAGTTAACTTGTAATTTTTAGTCCGTTGCGTCGAGCGTTGAGAGTTGACTCTGGTCCCAGTTCCGGATTTTCGAACGTCCTTGCGTACTATTTTATATCGTGTACTTTGCGTTTTGCGTCTTGTACTCTTGTCATTTTTAGACGTTTCTCATCAATAATTTGAACCTTTTTGATTGTATCTTGTACTTTTTAGCTTTTTGGACCTTTGCGTCTTCAATTCGTCGAATCTGCCTTTTGTCTTCACCTTTTAATATTTAAACGAATATCACTTGTAAATAGAACAATTGCAACTAAAAGCTTGTCTTTCTTGAGGGATAATGCTATGAAATATATGTTCGTTTTTAGCATTATCAATTATTCCCACACTTGAGTGTTGCTTGTCCTCGAGCAATATAGTCTTGAAATACTAGAATCACTTCTTTATTCTTCACACTTTGTACATCAGTGATTTCTTTACGGCGGTATAAACAATGGTAGTAACGTTATGGTTTACAGTCCCACATGACTATAAAAATTTAGATCCATTAAGGAAATTGGATCTTTATGAAAACATTTGATCTTTTGAAAATTAAATCTAGCTTTTACCCTAGATAAGTTTTCCGGAATAACCCTTCACCGGTGTTTGCAAATTCTTTTTGTGGGTTTCAGATTTGAAATTTTTAGCTCAAAACTTACGGTTTTGTGTCACCCACTTGCTAACCTTGTATTAGGAAAGTAACACGTCCAGTATACTTGCTCCGTATATTACCTTTCGATAAACTACCGTCCGGTTGTAAAGGAAAGCGTTGAACAAGCAACTGTTAAGGCAATGTCCCCTGACATGCTTTTAATTATGGTCTATAACGTGTCGAATACAATTACTATCCTTGGTAGGAGCAATAGTAAAGCTCACCCTTATAATTTTTCGGTCTGGCACAAGGTCCTGTCTTTGACCATGCTATGCAACCACCGTTCTTACGGTTGACACCCGATTTGGTTCAGGTGACCTAATGAATTCCAGGTGAATTCCTAGGATTTTACGTTCAATGGTAATGAACGTATTGAAAATGGGTTTTTAGAAAATAAATCGGTTTGAAATTTTGATCAAAATATTTTCTCGTTCAAGCTCGAGTTTAGATATCATTGAATTCCATGAGTTTCTAATTCTCAATCTTTAAGGTCAATCTCTAGGATTGAGTAATATCAGGCTTAAATGCTGATTTTTGATCTTTAAGGAGATTATCCTTTCTGGGGATCTGATTCATTAGTCTTATCCAGCTAATTTGCACGGCGTCCTCCCCATTTTACAAGACAGATCCTCTCATGGTTAGGATAAGTCTGACCACTTGGCGACCCTGTTTTATGCTGAGGTCCGTGGATTTCCTGCTGATTTTAGTGATGACTTTTCTAGATTTTTCGTCAACCTACAGCTGGTCTGGACGACAACTTCTTGACCTAAATTAAGAAGCGCGTGTCTTTTTCGGAAGACTTTACTTCCTTTAAATGATGGAATTGATTCATCGTGTAGATCCATCTCTTCTTTTCTTTTATCGGGTAAAACAGTTAATTATCGTCCAAAACAAAAGTATTTTCAATTATTTGTACAAAAATATGTGATATATATTTTGAATAACTTGGTAAATTTTCTCACTTGGCTTTTATTTTCCTTTTTATTGTCCTCTATTCCATTTTAAATGAATTCTAACATTTTGGTTTGTTTCTCAATTTATGTCTTTTCCGAGGTAACAATAATTTCGGTGTTAACACCTATTTTTATCGTTCATAAATATGTATAAACATGATTTTGAATTCATTTAATTGGAAATTTTAAAAATTTTACTAGAATTGGGTAGTCAGTATATAAGACTAGGGCTGTTCTTTGTTATCAGAGAGCACTAGATTCTAATACAACTACCGTGTTACTAGTATTTTTAATGGTAACCAAGTGTTTAAGTTAAAAAATTTTAAAAATCCGAAAGAATTTAACCCCTTCCCACACTTAAGATCTTGCAATGCCCTCATTTGCAAGAAATCAGTAACAATTTAAATTATTGAGGGTGATTAGCGTAGAAAAATGATTAAATTTTACCAGAGTTTTCAAACATATTGGATTTTTTTTTCTTTTTTTTTATCTTTAACTTATAAAACAAATAATTAATTAATTTTAAAATTTTGTTTCTTTTGTTATTTAGAACGAGGTCGTTTCGGATCGATGTCCTAGTCCGTCCCTCGACAAAATTTTAAAATTTGTCTTTTTGTAGCGATTGTTTTAAAAGCTAAGATTTTTTGGAATTTTTTTAATTTTTTTTGGCATACTTTGAGTCAATAAGATTAAAAATAATGATAATAAAAATTTTCGTCCCGCCCTCGGGTAAAGCAATTTCGGTTCAACGACCTAGTCTTCAACTTACGACGAATTTTAAAAATCATATTTTTAACTTAGCAAAATAAAGTAAATTTTTTTGTTTTTAAATTCACACCAAACTTAAATTTAAAATGCATAAAATTAAAAATTCATATTTTTTTTAAAAAATTAAAAATTCACACCAAACTTATATTATATTTTTGTTTTTATACATACAAACTTATATTAATTTTTCAAATATTTACAATTTTAAATAAGTTTACAATATTAAATTAATATTTATATGTTAATTTAAAAAAAACATGGTAAAAATAAAATTAAAAATCTTTTTGGTCTTTTATCCCACTTTAATCAATCAAATATTATCAAAAATATACGCCCCTCTTTTCGGTAAAGTAATTTCGGTTCCATGACCTAATTTTAACTCATGACGAATTTTTGAAATATTTTGAGTTGATTGATTAAAGATATTTATAACTTAAGAATAAACGTTAAATTTAGCAGTGATGTAATAAATTTTTGTATGATATCAATAATTTCGGTCGCAAGACCTAATTTCATCGAATACCAATTTAATACTTTATAGCGAACAAATTAGCGTTTATTATCAAAAGGTTAAAAATAAAAATAAAAATAAAAACTGTACAAACTTACCTGTAAAATAGATTTCTTAGTGATATGCTCTAGCCCACTCATAAGATAGTCGGACTAATTAATTTTCCATGGCTACATAAGCGTAACCTCGAGCATTCAATGTTTTTTCTTCTAAACATATGAACGGTCCATCTCTGCATAAAGTAACAAATTCGGTGTTTGAATAGGTTTGATTATTTGAGCATTTACCTTCGTGTGACCATTTTTCGCATTTGTGACATCTTTCAAGGTGCCGTGCTCTTCTTTTTGCTGTGGATTTTGATTTTCCTTTACCAAATTGTAACTTATTATCTTCGCATCTGGATTCTTTTCTTAATCCGTCCAATTTACTTCTGATTAATGATACTAGTTCACTCGGAAGTGTGTCATTATTACGTTTAGTAATCAAAGCGTGTAGCATTAGACCATGGTTTAGTTCACAGGAAGTCTTCATTTCGAAAAACCTAAAAAAAATAAAAATTCAGAATGGGGGGAGAAGACTAGTTCTTTAGGGTCTGCTAGGGAAAGACCATTCGGGTTCCATTTTCGAGAACTACACGAAAACAGAAAATCTAACTCTAACAGAAATACATATTATCCTTTAAAGACTTGATTCTCCCCACACTTAGTTAGCTGTGGTATCGAAATTGTGATTAACTTCGTTGTCAACTTCCATTGGACTATCTATGTAATGTTTAACTCTGTGACCATTAACCTTAAATTCAATTCCATTTGAATTTATCAATTCTACTGTTCTGTATGGGAAAACTCTTTTGACTATGAATGGTCCAGACCATCTTGATTTCAATTTTCCAGGAAATAGCTTGAATCGTGAATTAAAAAGAAGAACTCTATCTCCTTCTTTAAATTCTTTTGAACTTCTGATTCTTTTATCATGCCATTTCTTCGTTCTTTCCTTATAGATTAACAAATTTTTGTATGCTTCTTGTCTTAATTCTTCTAATTCATTTAGTTGACTTAAACATAGACGTCCGGCTTCATGTAAATCAAGATTACATGTCTTCAAAGCCCAAAATGCTTTGTGTTCAATTTCTACTGGAAGATGACATGCTTTCCCGTAAACGAGTCTAAAAGGTGTGGTTCCAATTGGAGTTTTGTAGGCTGTTCTAAAAGCCCAGAGTGCATCCTCCAATTTAATGGACCATTCCTTCGGATTTGATCCTACAGTTTTCTCTAGAATACGTTTTAAAGCTCGGTTGGTATTTTCAACTTGTCCACTTGTTTGTGGATGATATGCGGTGGAGATTTTATGAGTTACTCCATATCTTTTGAGAACTTTCTCAAGTTGATTATTACATAAATGAGTTCCCCGATCACTTATTAAAGCTTTCGGTGTTCCAAACCTTGCAAAAAGACGTTTTAAAAAATTGACTACAACTCGTGCATCGTTAGTTGAGAGAGCTTGTGCTTCCGCCCATTTAGATACATAATCAATGGCTACAAGAATATATAGATTATTATGAGATTTTGGAAATGGACCCATAAAGTCAATACCCCAAATGTCAAATACTTCACATACTTGAATGACATTTTGTGGCATTTCATCACGTTGACTTATTTTCCCGGCCCTTTGATATGCATCACAGGATTTGCAAAGAAGGTGTGCGTCTTTGTAAATTGTAGGCCAATAGAATCCAGCATCATAAACTTTTCTTGCTGTTAGTTGAGGCCCATAATGCCCTCCAGTTGGTCCTGTGTGACAATAGTTTAAGATTTGATTGGCTTCATCTCCGAATACACATCGGCGTATTATTCCATCGGGACAACTTTTAAACAAATGTGGATCTTCCCAGAAATAGTGTTTTATATCACTAAAGAATTTCTTTCGCTTTTGGTACGATAATCCCTTTTCAAGGAATCCACATACTAAGTAGTTTGCATAGTCTTCAAACCATGGTATTTCATTATAATCTATCTTCAATAGATATTCATCAGGAAAGTTGTCTTGTATGGCCGATTCATTTAGAACTTCTAATTCGGGATTTTCAAGACGAGAAAGATGGTCAGCGGCGAGATCTTCTGCTCCTCTTTTATCTCGGATTTCAATATCAAACTCTTGTAAGAGTAAGATCCAACGGATTAATCTTGGTTTAGCATCTTGTTTCGAAAATAAGTATCTAAGAGCAGAATGGTCGGTATAGACCACCGTTTTAGCTAGAACGAAATATGAACGAAATTTGTCAAAAGGAAAGACAATAGCAAGGAGTTCTTTTTCAGTAGTTGTGTAATTCGTTTGTGCTCCTTGTAACGTCTTACTAGCATAAAATATAGGTTGAAATCGTTTTTCAATCCTTTATCCTAAAACGGCTCCCATTGCAAAATCACTTGCAATCGCACATTAGTTCAAACGGTAGATTCCAATTTGGTGTTATCATGATTGGCGCATTAGTGAGTTTCTCTTTAAGAATATTAAAAGATTTGATACATTCATCTGAAAAGATGAATGGAGCATCCTTTTCTAGGAGTTTATTCATAGGAGTGGCAATTTTAGAAAAATCTTTTATGAAGCGTCGGTAAAAACCGGCATGCCCTAGAAAACTCCTAACTCCTCTAACATTGGTGGGATGTGGAAGTTTAGCAATTACATCTACTTTAGCTCTATCCACTTCAATTCCTTCCTTTGAAATTTTATGACCAAGAACGATGCCTTCTTTAACCATGAAATGGCATTTCTCCCAATTAAGAACTAGATTTGATTGTTCGCATCTAATAAGCATTCGTTAAAGATTAACTAGACATGATTCAAATGTATTACCGAAGACTGAAAAGTCATCCATGAAAACTTCCATGCATTCTTCTATCATGTCGTGAAAAATTGCCATCATGCACCTTTGAAAGGTTGCAGGGGCGTTGTAAAGTCCAAATGGCATGCGTTTGTAAGCAAAAGTACCATAAGGGCACGTGAATGTGGTTTTCTCTTGGTCCTCGGGTGCTACTGGAATTTGAAAATATCCGGAAAAACCATCAAGAAAACAATAGTAACTATTTTTGGCTAATCTTTCTAACATTTGATCAATGAAAGGTAAGGGAAAGTGATCTTTTCTGGTGGCGTCATTTAATTTTCTATAATCAATACAAACACGCCATCCTGTTACAGTCCTAGTCGGAATAAGCTCATTTTTCTCATTTGTAATGACAGTCATGCCACCCTTCTTAGGCACGCATTGAACTGGACTTACCCATGGACTATCAGAAATTGGATAAATTAAACCTGCATCAAGTAGTTTAATAATTTCTTTTTTAACAACATCTTGCATATTAGGATTTAGTCTTCGTTGGCGTTGCACATACGTTTTATGACCTTCTTCCATAAGGATTTTATGTGTGCAATACGAAGGACTTATTCCTTTAATATCATGAATCTTCCATGCAATGGCTGGTTTATGAGCTTTCAACACAGAAATGAGTTGAGATTTTTCATTTTCAGTAAGAGAAGATGATATTATTACAGGTAATTCAGATTCACCATTTAAATAAGCGTATTCCAAATGGTTTGGAAGTGGCTTTAACTCTAATGTCGGTGGTTCTTCTATCGATGATTTATATCGATATCTGTCTTCTTCTTTTAGCATTTGAATTTCTTCTGTTGTTGGTTGATATTTGCAGCGGGGTATACGAAATACTATTAATTTTAGCAGAAAAATACTATTAAATACGATACAATTTTATACAAGATATTTATTTATTTAGAGAATGGATATACTTAAACCTTGCTACAACACTTATAGGCAGTGTACCTAATCGTACAGTAGTGTAGTTTTTAGTAAGTCCGGTTCGTTCCACAGGGAAAATCTTTAAACAAAGCTTAACGCTATATTAGTTTACTTTTATAAAAATGCAAATATATATATAAGTAATATTTTTATTATAAAGGAGGGATTTTACCGTTTAATGACCGGTTTGTCGATTTTAAAACTTTAGTCGCAGTTAAAACCAAATGTAAAATATTAAAAATAAATACAAGACTTAAATTAAAGCGTAAAGTAAATAACGATAATGAAATTGCGAATAATAAAAGTTCGATAAAATAAACTTGCGATAATTAAAAAGTACGATAATTAAAAGTGCAATTAAATACAATAACAATAAAAATGCGATAATTAGAAGTGCAATTAAATATAAAATAAAGGAAATTAAATATGAAATAAAAGAATTATGCTTATTTAAACTTCCGTAATCATGATGTTTGACGTGTTGATTTTAGTTTTATGCCCATGGGTTAATTGTCCTTTGTCCTGGATTATTTAATATGTCCGTCTGGTTTTTGTCCATAACAGTCCATCAGTCATAAATATAAAGTGCGAGTGTCCACGTCAAATTATTCTTATACCCGAAGTTAAATATTCCAACTAATTGGGGACTTAAACTGTAACAAGATTTTAATACTTTGTTTAATAATTACACCAGGATGTCGACTGAGTGTAACCCAAGGTTTTAATATTTTGTTATCAATTATACCAAGTGTCCTTGTACATAATTTCACCCCTGTTTTAATTATTCTAGTGGTTATTAATCCATTCCCGTGTCCAGTTAAATGAACGATTATTCGTACATATAAATACCCCACCCATCGTATCCGATCGAGTGTATTTGGTAATTTATAGGGACGCCCAATTGTAAATCTTTATATTGACATTAACAAACTATCATTTAGTTAAACAAATATAAAGCCCATAAATAGCCCATAGTCTAATTTCCACAAGTGTCGTTCTTTTATCCAAACCCCAATTATGGTACAAAGCCCAATTACCCAATTTTAGTAATTAGCCCAACATCATGATTACTTCGGATTAAATAAGCATAATAATAACTTAGCTACGAGACATTAAATTAAAAAGGTTGAACATAACTTACAATGATTAAAAATAGCGTAGCGTTACACGGACAGAATTTCGACTTACACCCTTACAATATTCGCTAACATATCCTTATTATTAGAATTATAATTAAAATTAAAATTAAAATATAAATTATAAATATATATATTACGATATAGATAGAGAGAAGAAGAAAAAGGATGATGAAAATGATCAGAATTCGGTTGGCTTTATAGGGAATTGAGTTCAGGGGTACTCCGCGACTCGCGGCCCTTTTTGCCTTCAAACTCCGCGAGTCGCGGAGTTTGTAAATACAGCTCACTCCATTTTGGAGTCTTTCTTGCCGACGATTTATTTTATTTATATAATATATAAATAATTATAAGAATTATTTAAATATTATATTATATTTATGTGCATAGTTGACTTGTAATTTTTAGTCCGTTGCGTCGAGCGTTGAGAGTTGACTCTGGTCTCGGTTCCGGATTTTCGAACGTCCTTGCGTACAATTTAATATCTTGTACTTTGCGTTTTGAATCTTGTACTCTTGTAATTTCGAGACGTTTCTTATCAATAATTGGAACCTCTTTGATTGTATTTTGTACTTTTGAGCTTTTTGGTCGTTTGCGTCTTCAATTCGTCGAATCTGTCTTTTGTCTTCACCTTTTATTATTTAAACGAATATCACTTGTAAATAGAACAATTGCAACTAAAAGCTTGTCTTTCTTGAGGAATAATGCTATGAAATATATGTTTGTTTTTAGCATTATCAAATATTCCCACACTTGAGTGTTGCTTGTCCTCAAGCAATATCGTCTTGAAATACTAGAATCACTTCTTTATTCTTCACACTTTGTACATCAGTGATTTCTATACGGCGGTATAAACAATGGTAGTAACGATATGGTTTACAGTCCCACATGACTATAAAAATTTAGATCCATTAAGGAAATTGGATCTTTATGAAAACATTTGATCTTTTGAAAATTAAATCTAGTTTTTACCCTAGATAAGTTTTCCGGAATAACCCTTCACCGGTGTTTGCAAAATATTTTTGTGGGTTTGGTGGGTTTCAGATTTGAAAATTTTAGCTCAAAACTTATGGTTTTGTGTCACCCACTTGCTAACCTTGTATTTGAAAAGCAACACGTCCAGTTTACTTGTCCCGTATATTACCTTTCGGTAAACTACTGTCCGGTTGTAAAGGAAAGCGTTGAACAAGCAACTGTTAAGTCAATGTCCCCTGACATGCTTTTAATTATGGTCTATAACGTGTCGGACGCAATTACTATCCTTGGTAGGAGCAATAGTAAAGCTCACCCTTATTATTTTTCGGTCTGGCACAAGGTCCTGTCTTTGACCACTATGCAACCACCGTTCTTACGGTTGACACCCGATTTGGTTCAGGTGACCTAATGAATTCCAGGTGAATTCCTAGGATTTTACGTTCAATGGTAATGAACGCATTGAAAATGGGTTTTTAGAAAACAAATCGGTTTGTAATTTTGATCAAAATATTTTCTCGTTCAAGCTCGAGTTTAGATATCATCGAATTCCATGAGTTTGAATTCTCAATCTTTAAGGTCAATCTCTAGGATTGAGTAATATCAGGCTTAAAAGCTAATTTTTGATCTTTTAAGGAGATTATCCTTTCTGGGGATCTGATTCATTAGTCTTATCCAGCTAATTTGCATGGTGCCCCCCATTTTACGAGATAAATCCTTCTCATGGTTAGGATAAATCTGACCACTTGGCGACCCTGTTTAATGCTGAGGTCCGTGGATTTCCTGCTGATTTTAGTGATGACTTTTCTAGATTTTTCGTCAACCTACAACTGGTCTGGACGACAACTTCTTGACCTAAATCAAGAAGCGCGTTTCTTTTTCGGAAGACTTTATTTCCTTTTAATGATGGAATTGATTCATCGTGTAGATCCATCTTTCTTACAGTAAATCAGGTAAAACTTTTTAGTTTAGTCCAAAGCAAAAGTATTTTCAGTTATTTGTACAAAAATATGTGATATATGTTTTGAATAACTTGGAGAATTTTCCCACACTTGGCTTTTATTTTCCTTTTTATTGTCCTCTATTCCATTTTAAATGAATTTTAACATTTTGGTTTGTTTCTCAATTTATGTCATTTCCGAGGTTACAATAATTTCGGTGTTAAAATCTAGTTTTATCGTTCATAAATATGTATAAACATGATTTTGAGTTCATTTAATTGAAAATTTTGAAAAAATTTACTAGAATTGGGTAGTCAGTATATAAGACTAGGGCTGTTCTTTATTATCAGAGAGCACTAGATTCTAATACAACTACTGCTTTACTAGTATTTTTAATGGTAACCCAGTGTTTAAGATAAAAATTTTAAAATCCGAAAGAATTTAACCCCTTCCCACACTTAAGATCTTGCAATGCCCTCATTTGCAAGAAATCAGTAACAATTTAAATTATTGAGGGTGATTTGTGTGAAAATGATTAAATTTTACCAAAGTTTCCAAATATATTGGCGTTTGTTTGCTGAATGATAAATGGTGCACATCATTTGTTCATTCCGTCTTGTTGTTATTTCACATATATTTTGCATCTTGTCGTCAAAATTATTTGCTTTTGCTGAACTTAATGCCAGTCTTTGAAAATGCGTTGTTTTACCCTGTTGTGTACATAAGATAAACTGCAAACATATATACATATTTTTGAAGTTTGGTATATTACCCCACATTCAAAAATTATTAAAATCTAAGAATAAAAGTTAGAAAATTATAAAAACTATTACAATATTAACATAAGTATTAAACGTATAAACATTACAAATTACAAAATAAATAAAACTAAGTAGACTAGGGATGATACTGATACCAATAGGGGTTCCATGCATAACCATAGGTGCTAATGAATGCTTCGGCTGGGTTATACGTAGGATACGGTGGTTGCATCTCTATAGACCAGGGAGGGAATATGGGTTTTGGAGTAGGAATATAGTTTCTACCTATATGTTGGCAATGAGCTATGATTTGGTTTTGATGAACTTGCCAATCTTCAAATGCTCTCTGTCTATCATTTTCGTACTCCTGTGAAGCTATAAACCTTTGCATTTCTTGCATTTCATTTCCCCCTCCTACATTACCTTGCTGTTGGTTTCTCTCAACCTGTGGATGTCTACCATGGTATTGTACTCCTGCGTTATTTCGCCTCTTCAAAACTTTCACACCATGGTACACATTTAAACCTATAGTATCGCGGGGTTCTGGTTCTTCGACTAATAATCCCCCCCGACTTATATCCACACCGAGATATTCAGCAATCAAAGTAATAAATATACCACCTCCTATTATGCTATGTGGTCTCATCCCCCTAACCATAGCTGATAAATAATAACCCACATAATAAGGTATACTTACAGCGCTTTGTGGGTCTCGAATACACATATGGTAAAACAAATCCTGTTCATTTACCTTTTCCTTGTTCTTACCTCTTTGTGTAATCGAATTAGCTAAAAACCTATGAATCACTCTTAATTCAGCTCTATCTATATCTAAATAAGAGTAATTTCCCCCTTTGAATCGGTGATGGCTTGTCATTTGACTCCATACACCATGTGTATCAAAATTTTCATCTATCTTTCTACCATTTAGTATCAACCCTCTACAATCGGCAGATGCTAACTCCTCAGGCGTATATATACGTAAAGCCTGAGCCATGTCTAGTAAAGACATGTGGCGCATCGAACCTCCTAACAAAAATCTAATAAAAGATTGATCGGTTAAACTAGCTACCCGATCATTTAATTCTATACTACACAACAATTCTTCACACCATACTTTATATACAGGTCTACGCATGGTGAATAAACGTACCCAGTCGTTAAAAGTAGAATTACCATACCTCTGTGCAAGTAATTCCCTAATTGGCCCGGCCAATTCTACAGCTTCTAATGGTCCCCATTCTATGACCCTCGGTACCTCAACAACTTTAGAATGAAGAGTATGCAAACCCCTTTGGTATTTTGGATAATCTATCCAAAGTCTGTCAAATCTCATGTTCGGGTGTAAATCTTCCAAGTGCATATCAGAAAATGTCATGACTGGATGAGGTATATCTTGCTTGTAGTAGTTATCCACCTCCTGTTGTTCCGCATTCTCAGCAGGAGCATTGCGAGCTTGGGATGAAGATTCACCCCTTTCAGTCTGCAAAACACATCAAACACAATTTTTGTGCATCCAAATATGCATTAGTGTCAGCAAAATCATCAATCAAAATAATTACAATGACATGATCAATTTATATCAAACTTAAGCTCATTTTCATATTTTCATCAAATCTACACTTTTTCAAATAAGCATATACGAAAATATTCGCCAAGTTCATAAGCATTCAACTCAAATAACATGTCAAAATAATCATTACTTGCAATTAAATAAGTTTCAAATGGCATTATCTTTCAAAAATCAAGTTCATGAATTTTAGACTTGAAAAAGTCCACTTTAATTCTCAAAATCATGTTTAGGCTCAAAGTTTGGATCATTTAACTACCTAAACATGTTACACTACTTAATTTAGCAACAATTCATGACAAAAATCGGCCATAACCTGTTTATATCAAAAAGCCCCAAATTGCTCAAGAACACAAACCCTAGATTACTCAAAATTTAAAGTTTAAGCCTTCTAATCATGTTAAATAGCATCAATCTAGGTTATACAAGCATAATACATAAGCAATTTAAGCATAACTACACTAAAAAGCATCAAAATCAAATTGGGGAAAAAATTGCTCAAGAACACTAATTTTCGGATTAAATGGTGTTTAGGTGTAGAAATTTACCGTTTTTCTTGAGTAATTCCTTGATAGCATCCTTCTCAACATGATTTTAGTAAAAGATTTGATGATTAACGGTTAAAAATTGTGATTTTGGGGGTGTTTTTGCGGGTTTTTGCACAGTGTTTTCGCAGTGTTTTTCTTGTTTGAGGTGTGCAACTGAGCTGTTCCAGCTCCTTTTATTTTTTTTTGTAATTCGGTCCCTCCGCGAGTCGCGGGGTTTTTACCTTCAAACTCCGCGAGTCGCGGAGTTTGTTATTTTTTATTTTTTTTATATATCTTATACTAATTAAAACAATTAAGTAATTAATTTTAAAATTTTGTTTCCCTTGTTATTTAGGACGAGGTCATTTTGGATCGATGTCCTAGTCCGTCCTTTGACAAAATTTTAAAATTTGTCTTTTTGTAGCGATTGTTTTAAAAGCTAAGATTTTTGGGTTTTTTAATGTTTTTGGCATACTTTAATTCAATGAGATTAGAAATAATGATAATAAAAGTTCTCGTCCCTCCCTTGGGTAAAGCAATTTCGGTTTAAAGACCTAGTCTTCAACTTACGACAAATTTTAAAAATCATATTTTTAACTTAATGAGATAAAGTAAATTTTTGTTTTTAAATTCACACAATTTAAATATAAAATTCAAAATTAATATTAAAAATTCACACCAAACTTAAAATTTGAAATGCATAAAATTAAAATTCATATTTTAAAAATTAAAAATTCACACCAAACTTAATTTAAAAATTCATATTATAAATTCATACCAAACTTAATTTAAAAATTCATATTATAAATTCACACCAAACTTATATTAATTTTTCAAATATTTACAATTTTAAATATATTGATTTTACAAAGTTTACAATATTAATTTAAGATTTATATATTAATTTTAAAAACATGGTAAAAATAAAATTAAAAACCTTTTTGGCTTTTTATCCCACTTTAATCAATCAAATATTATCAAAAATATGCGCCCCTCTTTTCGGTAAAGTAATTTCGGTTCCAAGACCTAATTTAACTCATGACGAATTTTTGAAATATTTTGGGTTGATTGATTAAAGATATTTATACCTTAAGAATAAACGTTAAATTTCGCAGTGATGTAATAAATTTTTGAATGATATCAATAATTTCGGTCGCCAAACCTAATTTTATTCAATACCAATTTAATACTTTATAGCGAATAAATTAGCGTTTATTATCAAAAGGTTAAAAATAAAAAAATAAAAACTGTACAAACATACCTGTGAAATAGATTTCTTAGTTATATGATCTATCCCATTCATAAGATAGTCGGTTTAATTGGTTTTCCATGGCTACATAGGCGTAACCTCGAGCATTCAGTGTCTTTTCTTCTAAACATATGAACAGTCCGTCTCTGCATAAAGTAACAAATTCGGTGTTTGAATAGGTTTGATTATTTGAACATTTACCTCCATGTGACCATTTTCCGCATTTGTGACATCTTTCTAGGTGTCGTGCTCTTCTTTTCGCTGCGGATTTTGATTTTCCTTTACCAAATTGTAACTTATTATCTTCGCATCTGGATTCTTTTCTAACTCCGTCCATTCTTTCTCTGATTACTGATACTATTTCACTCGGAAGTGTGTCATTATTACGTTTAGTGATCAAAGCGCGTAGCATTAGACCATGGTTTAGTTCACAGGCAGTCTTCATTTCCTAAAAAAAATAAAAATTCAGAATAGGGGGAGAAGACTAGTTCTTTAAGGTCTGCTAGGGAAAGACCATTCGGGTCCCATTTTCGAGAACTACACGAAAACAGACAATCTAACTCTAACAGAAATACATATTATCCTTTAAAGACTTGATTCTCTCCACACTTAGTTAGCTGTGGTGTCGAAATTGTGATTAACTTCGTTGTCGACTTCCATCGGACTATCTATGTAGTGTTTAACTCTGTGACCATTAACTTTAAATTCAATCCCATTTGAATTTATTAATTCTATCGTTCCGTATGGGAAAACTCTTTTGACTATGAATGGTCCAGACCATCTTGATTTCAATTTTCCAGGAAATAGCTTGAATCGTTAATTGAAAAGAAGAACTCTGTCTCCTTCTTTAAATTCTTTTGAACTTCTGATTCTTTTATCATGCCATTTCTTCGTTCTTTCTTTATAGATTAATGAATTTTCGTATGCTTCATGTCTTAATTCATCTAATTCGTTTAGTTGACTTAATCGTAGACGTCCGGCTTCATGTAAATCAAGATTACATGTCTTCAAAGCCCAAAATGCTTTGTGTTCAATTTCTACTGGAAGATGACATGCTTTTCCATAAACAAGTCTAAAAGGTGTGGTTCCAATTGAAGTTTTGTAGGCTGTTCTAAAAGCCCAGAGTGCATCCTCCAATTTAATGGACCATTCCTTCGGATATGATCCTATGGTTTTCTCTAGAATATGTTTTAAAGCTCGGTTGGTATTTTCAACTTGTCCACTTGTTTGTGGATGATATGCGGTGGAGATTTTATGAGTTACTCCATATCTTTTAAGAACTTTCTCAAGTTGATTATTACAGAAATGAGTACCCCGATCACTTATTAAAGCTTTCGGTGTTCCAAACCTTGCAAAAAGACATTTTAAAAAGTTGACTACAACTCGTGCATCGTTAGTTGGGAGAGCTTGTGCTTCCGCCCATTTAGATACATAATCAATGGCTACGAGAATATAGAGATTATTATGAGATTTTGGAAATGGACCCATAAAGTCAATACCCCAAATGTCAAATACTTCACATACTTGGATGACATTTTGTGGCATTTCATCACGTTGACTTATTTTTCCGGCCCTTTGACAAGCATCACAGGATTTGCAAAGAAGGTGTGCGTCTTTGTAAATTGTAGGCCAATAGAATCCAGCATCATAAACTTTTCTTGCTGTTAGTTGAGGCCCATAATGCCCTCCTGTTGGTCCTGTGTGACAATGGTTTAATATTTTACTAGCTTCATCTCCAAATACACATCGGCGTATTATTCCATCGGGACAACTTTTAAACAGATGTGGATCTTCCCAAAAATAGTGTTTTATATCACTGAAGAATTTCTTTCGTCTTTGGTACGATAATCCTTTTTCAAGGAATCCACATACTAAATAGTTTGCATAGTATGCAAACCATGGAATTTCTTTATAATCTATCTTCAATAGATATTCATCAGAAAAGTTGTCTTGTATGGCCGATTCATTTAGAACTTCTAATTCAGGATTTTCAAGACGAGAAAGATGATCAGCGGCGAGATTTTCTGCTCCTCTTTTATCTCGGATTTCAATATCAAACTCTTGTAAGAGTAAGATCCAACGGATTAATCTTGGTTTAGCATCTTGTTTTGAAAATAGGTATCTAAGAGCAGAATGGTCGGTATAGACCACTGTTTTTGCTAGAACGAGATATGATCAAAATTTGTCAAAAGCAAAGACAATAGCAAGGAGTTCCTTTTCAGTAGTTGTATAGTTCGTTTGTGCTCCTTGTAACGTCTTACTAGCATAATATATAGGTTGAAATCGTTTTTCAATCCTTTGTCCTAAAACGGCTCCCATTGCAAAATCACTTGCATCGCACATTAGTTCAAATGGTAGATTCCAATTTGGTGTTATCATGATCGGCGCATTAGTGAGTTTCTCTTTAAGAATATTAAAAGATTTGATACACTCATCTGAAAAGATGAATGGAGCATCTTTTTCTAGGAGTTTATTCATAGGAGTGGCAATTTTAGAAAATTCTTTTATGAAACGTCGGTAAAAACCGGCATGTCCTAGGAAACTCCTAACACCTCTAACATTGGTAGGATGTGGAAGTTTAGCAATTACATCTACTTTAGCTCTATCCACTTCAATTCCTTCTTTTGAAATTTTATGTCCAAGAACGATGCCTTCTTTAACCATGAAATGGCATTTCTCCCAATTAAGTACTAGATTTGATTGTTCGCATCTAATAAGCATTCGTTCCAGATCAACTAGACATGATTCAAATGTATCACCGAAGACTGAAAAGTCATCCATGAAAACTTCCATGCATTTTTCTATCATGTCATGAAAAATCGCCATCATACACCTTTGAAAGGTTGCAGGGGCGTTGCAAAGTCCAAATGGCATGCGTTTGTAAGCAAAAGTACCATAAGGGCACGTGAACGTGGTTTTCTCTTGATCTTCGGGTGCTATTGGAATTTGAAAATATCCGGAAAATCCATCTAGAAAACAATAGTAACTATTTCCGGCTAATCTTTCTAACATTTGATCTATGAAAGGTAAGGGAAAGTGATCTTTTCTGGTGGCGTCATTTAATTTTCTATAATCAATACATACACGCCATCCTGTTACAGTCCTAGTAGGAATAAGCTCATTTTTTTCATTTGTAATGACAGTCATGCCACCCTTCTTAGGCACGCATTGAACTGGGCTTACCCATGGACTATCAGAGATTGGATATATCAAACCTGCATCTAGAAGTTTAATAATCTCTTTCTTAACTACATCTTGCATATTAGGATTTAGTCTTCGTTGGCATTGCACATACGTTTTATGACCTTCTTCCATAAGGATTTTATGTGTGCAATACGAAGGACTTATTCCTTTATGAGTTGTGATTTCTCATTTTCAGTAAGAGAAGACGATATTATTACAGGTAATTCAGATTCACCATGTAAATAAGCGTATTCCAAATGGTTTGGAAGTGGCTTTAACTCTAATTTCGGAGGTTCTTCTATCGATGATTTGTATCGATATCTGTCTTCTTCTTTTAGCATTTGGATTTCTTCTGTTGTTGGTTCATATCCATTAGCTATAAGTGTAGCTAACATTTCAGCTTCATCAATTGGTTCATTACCTTCTCCTAAAGAACATTCTCCTGTTCCTTGTAATTCTGGAAATTCTTCTAATAATTCTGCATGTGCATCTATAGTTTGAATATAATAACATGTATCATCTGCAGATTGCGGTTGTTGCATTGCTCTATCAACTGAAAAGGTAACACTCTCATCCTCTATACTTAGGGTCAATTTCTTACCGAACACGTCTATCATTGCTTTAGCCGTGTTTAAGAATGGTCTTCCTAATATGAGAGGAACTTGAGAATCTTCTTCCATGTCCAGAACAACAAAATCTACTGGAAATACTAAAGTACCAACTTTAACTAGCATGTTCTCCATTATCCCTCTAGGATATTTTATTGATCTATCGGCTAGTTGTATGCTTATTCTTGTTGGTTTCAATTCTCCAAGGTCTAGTTTAGCGTATAGTGAATACGGCATTAGATTTATACTAGCACCAAAATCTGTCAATGCTTCTATTGAACTAAGACTACCCAGAAAACATGGAATTGTGAAACTTCCTGGATCAGATAGTTTTTCTGGTATCTTATTCAACAGCACTGCTGAACAATTAGCATTCATGGTAACAGCCGAGAGTTCTTCCATTTTCTTTCTATTTGAGATTAGATCTTTCAAGAATTTAGCATATCTAGGCATTCCTGAAATCACATCAATGAAAAGAAGATTTACATTTATCTGTTTAAACATATCCAAGAATTTGGATTGCTCGGCTTCAAGTTTCTCTTTCTTCATTTTACTCGGGTAAGGAAGTGGTGGTTGGTATGGTTTAACATAAGGTTTAGCCTTAACTGTGTTATCTTCATTAACCTTTTCAACTACCGGTTCTTTTTCCTTATCTTGATCAGGTTGTGGTTCTTGTGGAGTAGGAATAGCTTCATCAGAAGTTGCAGGTATTTCAGGTGGTTTAAGTGTTGTACCACTTCTTGTGGTAATAGCTTTAGCTGTTTCATTCCGGGGGTTAGCATTTGTATCACTAGGTAGACTTCCCAGTTTTCTTTCACCTATTAACCTTGCTAGGTTACTTACTTCTTATTCCAGATTTTGAATAGAAGCTTGTTGATTTCTAAATGCTTGAGCATTTTGTTCATTAGTTTGTTTTTGAGATGTGAAAAACTGCGTTTGAGTTTCAACTAGCTTCGTCATCATATCTTCTAAATTCGGCTTTTTATCATCGGTTTGTTGTAGTGGTTTGTTTTGAAAATTAGGTCTTTGCTGATTGTAATTATTATTAGATACTTGTTGATTGCTAGGACCTTGTTGGTTGTTGTATGGAATATTTCGGTTATAGTTCTGGTTTTGATTGTAAATCGGTCTTGGCGGTTGATAATTATTCTGATAATTATTTCCAGGCCTTTGGTTTATGTATGAAATATTCTCTCTTTGTTCCATTGTTAATTCAATACTGAGACAATCTTTTGTCAAATGTGGTCCTCCACACTGCTCACAACTAATTCGTATTGAGTGAATATCTTTAGTCATCTTTTCCATTCGTCTCTCAACAGCATCTATCTTTGCGGAAATGGAATCTAAGTCATGGCTAGAATCGGCTCTAGCTGCTTTAGATGATCTAATGATATCTTTTTCTTGGTGCCACTCATGTGAGTGGGAAGCAGTGTTATCAATAATTTTGTAAGCATCAGTTTCGGTTTTCTTCATAATAGAACCACCAGCTGCTATATCTATGTCTTTCCTTGTAGTGATGTCGCATCCTTGGTAGAATATTTGTACTATTTGACAGGTGTCTAAACCATGTTGCGGACATCCTCTTAATAACTTTCCAAATCTTGTCCACACCTCATATAGAGTTTCATTTGGTTTCTGTGTGAACGTAACAATTTCTGCTTGAAGTCTTACGGCTTTAGATGCAGGAAAGAATTGTGTAAGAAAATTTTCAACTAAAACGTCCCATGTATCAATCGCCCCTTCAGGTAACGATTCCAACCAATCTTTGGCTTCTCCCTTTAAAGTCCAGGGAAATAACATGAGATATATCTGTTCATCCTCCACTTCTCGGATTTTAAATAGTGTGCAGATCCTATTAAAGGTACGTAGATGTTCATTTGGATCTTCATTCGGCGCACCACTAAATTGGCATTGATTAGTCACCATGTGTAGAATTTGTCCTTTGATTTCATAATCTGGCGCATTAATGTCTGGATGAGTAATTGCGTGACCTTGGCCAGTGCGTTTAGCTCTCATTCGGTCTTCCATACTTAAAGGTTCTAGATTCTCCATAATTGAATTTGTTGAATCGGAATCACTAGAGGATTCTGATTTAATGGTTCGTTCCTCAACAATCTCTGTTTGAATGATTGGTGGTTCCGGAGGAAAATTTAGTGGTTCAGGATCTACGAATCGTTCCTGAATATTCTCCGGATTCTCAATTGTGAGGTCGGGTTCAAAAAATGGATTATCGGAAATTTGAACTGGAGTACTTGGTCGACTGGATGACGATTCTAAAGAAAAATCAACGGCGGTAATATTTGCTAAATGTCTTGATCTAGTTACAGGTGGTGAACGTACAAAAGGTGGTGAACGTCTTGCTCGGTGCATTCACTGAATATCCTATTAGTTTTTAAAAGGAAAGAAAAATTATAATAAGTTATCCAATCAATAGACTTTTCTGATTTTGCCCACGTTTCGAATAGCCAAAAGATGCAGCAGAGGGGCAGGATTCGTTTGGTCTCAATATAATTGAGGACTGTTTGGCTCCAATAACCCGGTCCACGTACAAATCCAACTATTACTACGAACCAGAAAATTTTGATGTCTATCAATTTAACCACTTAAAATAAATTTTCGTAATTTTAAGAAATTTAGATAAGAAGTAGAATAAAAATCTATGTCCTAAAACTAGAATAGCGAGAAATAAGAAAGAAAAAGAGTTCGTCGGAAAAAGGTCGAAAAAGAAAAATGGTTGAAAAATAAAAGGTGACGGAAAAATAAAAGAAACTTATAAAACTTAAAAATACTTGACTAACCTAACCTTATTACTACAACTAACTTAAAATTATAATCGCAAATTGAGATTACTAATTGGAATGATAATTGATACATAGGTAAAAGTCGTCTAAAAATATTAAAGCTTACAGGAAAAACTATATCCCAAATGGAAATAACTTAAAAAGAAACTAAAACTTAAAAAGGCGTCACAAAATTCTAAAGTACCTAAATCTTAGTCTAAAGAAAAAGCACTTAAGGAATTCTACGGCAAAGCCTAAAAATCTAGAAGTAAAAATAACTATGGCAAAAACTAAGTTTAAAACTAAATATGAGCGAAAAATACAAATATTACGCTAAAACGATTAAAAAGGGACAAAATATAAAAATATACAAAAAGTTGTAAAAAGTACAAATTTTATAAAAATATTATTTTTATATTATTTATTTATTAAAACTATTAATTTTACAATTTAATTAAACTAATTTAACTAAAATATAAATTAAATAAAAAGTAACTTTAAAATAAAACTAATTATAATAATAATAATTATTTAGGGTTAATAATAATAATAATTAATAATTACCCGTAATTAATGCTGAATTAGGGTTCTGTCGGTGTCAGAGTAGCTCCGCGAGTTGCGGTTCCCGAAGCAGAAAACTCCGCGAGTCGCGGGGTTCCAGAATTCAACTCAGGTACAGTTTTTTTTTATTCGACGTTTTTTTTTTATATGTTTTAAATAAAAACAAAATACTTAAATAAAACTTATATAAAAATAAAGAAACTTTATAAAACTTAAATATTTAACAAAATCTTAAAAATACTTATATTTTTGTTTTTCTTTTTATATTTTCGAATATTTAAAACGTATTTTTATAAAAACGAATTTTAATAAAAGTAAACTAAAATTTTTTTTTTTTATATATTTTATCGTTGCGCTTCCGGCGTTTAAGATATCCCCGGCAGCGGCGCCAAAAATACTTTTGATATTTGCAGCGGGGTATACAAAATACTATTAATTTTAGCAGAAAAATACTATTAAATACGATACAATTTTAAACAAGATATTTATTTATTTAGAGAATGGATATACTTAAACTTTGCTACAACACTTATAGGCAGTGTACCTAATAGTACAGTAGTGTAGTTTTTAGTAAGTCCGGTTCATTCCACAGGGAAAATCTTTAAACAAAGCTTAACGCTATATTAGTTTACTTTTATAAAAATGCAAATATATATATAAGTAATATTTTTATTATAAAGGAGGGTTTTTACCGTTTAATGACCGGTTTGTCGATTTTAAAACTTTAGTCGCAGTTAAAACCAAATGTAAAATATTAAAAATAAATACAAGACTTAAATTAAAGCGTAAAGTAAATAACGATAATGAAATTGCGAATAATAAAAGTTCGATAAAATAAACTTGCGATAATTAAAAAGTACGATAATTAAAAGTGCAATTAAATACAATAACAATAAAAATGCGATAATTAGAAGTGCAATTAAATATAAAATAAAGGAAATTAAATATAAAATAAAAGAATTATGCTTATTTAAACTTCCGTAATCATGATGTTTGACGTGTTGATTTTAGTTTTATGCCCATGGGTTAATTGTCCTTTGTCCTGGATTATTTAATATGTCCGTCTGGTTTTTGTCCATAACAGTCCATCAGTCATAAATATAAAGTGCGAGTGTCCTCGTCAAATTATTCTTATACCCGAAGTTAAATATTCCAACTAATTGGGGACTTAAACTATAACAAGATTTTAATACTTTGTTTAATAATTACACCAGGATGTCGACTGAGTGTAACCCAAGGTTTTAATATTTTGTTATCAATTATACCAAGTGTCCTTGTACATAATTTCAGTCCTGTTTTAATTATTCTAGTGGCTATTAATCCATTCCCGTGTCCAGTTAAATGAACGATTATTCGTACATATAAATACCCCGCCCATCGTATCCGATCGAGTGTATATGGTAATTTATAGGGACGCCCAATTGTAAATCTTTATATTGACATTAACAAACTATCATTTAGTTAAACAAATATAAAGCTCATTAATAGCCCATAGTCTAATTTCCACAAGTGTCGTTCTTTTATCCAAACCCCAATTATGGTACAAAGCCCAATTACCCAATTTTAGTAATTAGCCCAACATCATGATTACTTCGGATTAAATAAGCATAATAATAACTTAGCTACGAGACATTAAATTCAAAAGGTTGAACATAACTTACAATGATTAAAAATAGCGTAGCGTTACACGGACAGAATTTCGACTTACACCCTTACAATATTCGCTAACATACCGTTATTATTAGAATTATAATTAAAATTAAAATTAAAATATAAATTATAAATATATATATTACGATATAGATAGAGAGAAGAAGAAAAAGGATGATGAAAATGATCAGAATTCGGTTGGCTTTATAGGGAATTGAGTTCAGGGGTACTCCGCGACTCGCGGCCCTTTTTGCCTTCAAACTCCGCGAGTCGCGGAGTTTGTAAATACAGCTCACTCCATTTTGGAGTCTTTCTTGCCGACGGTTTATTTTATTTATATAATATATAAATAATTATAAGAATTATTTAAATATTATATTATATTTATGTGCATAGTTGACTTGTAATTTTTAGTCCGTTGCGTCGAGCGTTGAGATTTGACTCTGGTCCCGGTTCCGGATTTTCGAACGTCCTTGCGTACAATTTAATATCTTGTACTTTGCGTTTTGAATCTTGTACTCTTGTAATTTCGAGACGTTTCTTATCAATAATTGGAACCTCTTTGATTGTCTTTTGTACTTTTGAGCTTTTTGGTCGTTTGCGTCTTCAATTCGTCGAATCTGTCTTTTGTCTTCACCTTTTATTATTTAAACGAATATCACTTGTAAATAGAACAATTGCAACAAAAAGCTTGTCTTTCTTGAGGAATAATGCTATGAAATATATGTTTGTTTTTAGCATTATCATTGGTTCATATCAATTAGCTATTAGTGTAGCTAACATTTCAGTTTCATCAATTGGTTCAGTTCCTTCTCCTAAAGAACATTCTCCTGTTCCTTGTAATTCTGAAAATTCTTCTAACAATTCTGCATGTGATTCTATAGTTTGAATATAATAACATGTATCATCTGCAGATTGCGGTTGTTGCATTGCTCTATCAACTGAAAAGGTAACACTCTCGTCCTCTATACTTAGGGTCAGTTTCTTACATAATACGTCTATCATTGCTTTAACCGTGTTTAAGAATGGTCTTCCTAATAAGAGAGGAACTTGAGAATCTTCTTCCATGTCCAGAACAACAAAATCTACTGGAAATACTAAAGTACCAACTTTAACTAGCATGTTCTCCAATATCCCTCTAGGATATTTTATTGATCTATCGGCTAGTTGTATGCTTATTCTTGTTAGTTTCAATTCTCCAAGGTCTAGTTTAGTGTATAGTGAATACGGCATTAAATTTATACTAGCACCTAAGTCTGCCAATGCTTCTATTGAACTAAGACTACCCAGAAAACATGGAATTGTGAAACTTCCTGGATCAGGTAAATTTTTCTGGTATCTTATTCAACAGCACTGCTGAACAATTAGCATTCATAGTAACAGCCGAGAGTTCTTCCATTTTCTTTCTATTTGTGATTAGATCTTTCAGAAATTTAGCATATCTAGGAATTCCTGAAATCACATCAATGAAAGGAAGATTTACATTTATCTGTTTAAACATATCCAAGAATTTGGATTGCACGGCTTCAAGTTTCTCTTTTTTCATTTTACTCGGGTAAGGAAGTGGTGGTTGGTATGGTTTAACATAAGGTTTTGCCTTAATTGTGTTATCTTCATTAACCTTTTCAACTACCGGTTCTTTTTCCTTATCTTGTTCAGGTTGTGGTTCTTGTGGAGTAGGAATAGCGTCCTCAGAAATTACAGGTATTTCAGGTGGTTTAAGTGTAATACCACTTCTTGTGGTAATGGCTTTAGCTGTTTCATTCCGGGGGTTAGCATTTGTATCACTAGGTAGACTTCCCGGTTTTCTTTCACCTATTAACCTTGCTAGGTTACTTACTTCTTGTTCCAGATTTTGAATAGAAGCTTGTTGATTTCTAAATGCTTGAGCATTTTGTTCATTGGTTTGTTTCTGAGATGTGAAAAACTGCGTTTGAGTTTCAACTAGCTTCGTCATCATATCTTCTAAATTCGGCTTTTTATCATCGGTTTGTGGTGGTTTGTTTTGAAAATTAGGTCTTTGCTGATTGTAAGTATTATTGGATACTTGTTGATTGCTAGGACCTTGTTGATTGTTGTATGGAACATTTAAGTTATAATTCTAGTTTTAATTGTAAATTGGTCTTGCGGTTGATAATTATTCTAATAATTATTTCCAGGCCTTTGGTTTAGATATGAAACATTCTCTCTTTGTTCCATTATTAGTTCAATACTGAGACAATCTTTTGTCAAATGTGGTCCTCCACACTGCTCACAACTAATTTGTATTGAGTGAATATCCTTAGTCATCTTTTCCATTCGTCTCTCGGCAGCATCTATCTTTGCGGAAATGGAATCTAAGTCATGGCTAGAATCGGCTCTAGTTGCTTTAGATGATCTAACGATATATTTTTCTTGGTGCCACTCATGTGAGTGGGAAGCAGTGTTATCAATAATTTTATAAGCATCAGTTTCTGTTTTCTTCATAATAGAACCACCAGCTGCTATGTCGATGTCTTTCCTTGTAGTGATGTCGCATCCTTGGTAGAATATTTGTACTATTTGAAAGGTGCCTAAACCATGTTGCGGACATCCTCTCAATAACTTTCCAAATCTGGTCCATGCCTCATATAGAGTTTCATTCGGTTTCTGTGTGAACGTAACAATTTCTCCTTGAAGTCTTACGGCTTTAAATGCCGGAAAGAATTGTTTAAGAAATTTTTCAACTAAAACGTCCCATGTATCAATCGCCCCTTCAGGTAACGATTCCAACCAATCTTTGGCTTCTCCCTTTAAAGTCCAGGGAAATAACATGAGATATATCTGTTCATCCTTAACTTCTCTTATTTTAAATAGTGTGCAGATCCTATTAAAGGTACGAAGATGTTCATTTGGATCTTCCTTCGGCGTACCACTAAATTGGCATTGATTAGTCACCATATGTAGAATTTGTCCTTTGATTTCATAATCTGGCGCATTAATGTCTGGATGAGTAATTGCGTGACCTTGGCCAGTGCGTTTAGCTCTCATTCGATCTTCCATACTTAAAGGTTCCAGATTCTCCATGATTGAATTTGTTGAATCTGAATCACTAGAGGATTCTGATTTAATGGTTCGTTCCTCAACAATCTCTGTTTGAATGATTGGTGGTTCCGGAGGAAAAATTAATGGTTCGGGATCTATGAATCGTCCCTGAATATTCTCCGAATTAATGGCAGGATTAGTTTGGTCTCAATATAATTGAGTACTGTTTGGCTCTAATAACCCGGTCCACGTACAAATCCAACTATTACTACGAACCAGAAAATTTTGATGTCTATCAATTTAACCACTTAAAATAAATTTTCATAATTTTAAGAAATTTAGATAAGAAGTAGAATAAAAATCTATGTCCTAAAAACTAGGATGTCGAGAAATAAGAAAGAAAAAGAGCGCGTCGAAAAAGGTCGAAAAAGAAAAGGGTTGAAAAATAAAAGGCGTCGAAAAAGAAAAAAAAATGACTATAAAACTTTAAAACACTCGACTAACCCAACCTTATTACTATCAATAACTTAAAATTAAAATTGCAAATTGAGATTACTAATTGGAGTGATAATTGATACATAGGTAAAAGACGTCGAAAAATAAAAATAAGAAAGTAGTGCGTTAAAACTTAAAAAGGAACTAAAAACTAAAAAATTAAAAGTTGCGTCTAAAAATATTAAAGCTTAAAAGAAAAACTATATCCCAAATGGCAATAACTTAAAAAGGTACTAAAACTTAAAAAGGCGTCGCAAAATTCTAAAGCACCTAAATTTTAGTCTAAAGAAAAAACACTTAAGGGATTTTACGGTAAAGCCTAAAAATCTAGAAATAAAAATAAGCTACGACAAAATACTAGAACTTAAAACTAGCTACGAACGATAAAAATACAAATATTACGCTAAAACAAATAAAAAGATACAAAATATAAAAATAAACTTAAAGTTGTAAAAAGTACAATTTTTATAAAAATATTATTTTTATATTATTTATTTTATAAAACTATTAATTTTATAAACTAATTAAACTTAAAATACAAATTAAATAAATAAAACTTAATTAATTATTTATTTAAAATACTAACCCTAATTAGGGTTTTAATTAAATAATAATAATAATTATTATTACACCGTAATTAATGCAGAATAGGGTTTCTGTGTGACCTGTCTGGGCAGCTCCACGAGTTACGGTGCCACGTACCAAATAAACCCGCGAGTCGCGGAGGTTAAAATTTTAAATGCACAAGTTTCGTTCGACAGGTTCTGTAGTTTTTTTAAATTATATTTTATATATTTTTCTGTTTTTAATAATTATATTTTTATAAAACTTATATAGAAATACTTTATAATTTTATAAATAAAAATCTTAAAAATAGATTTATATATATATATATTTTTTTTCGGTTTTTAAATTTTTATATTTTTTAATATTTAAAATGTATTTTTACAAAAACTAAATAAAACTTAATAAAAATCTCTTTTTTTTTTATGTGGCGTTTCGCTTTGGCGTTCCCCGACAGCGGCGCCAAAAATACTTGATGTTATGCGAGGTGTATATAAAATAGCTTTATTTTTACAACGAAAAACTATTAAATACGATACAATTTTACACAAGATATTTATTTATTTATATTATGGATATACTTAAACCTTGCTACAACATTTATAGGCAGTGTACCTAATCGTACAGTAGTGTAGTTTTTAGTAAGTCCGGTTCGTTCCACAGGGAAAATATTTAAACAAAGCTTAACGCTATATTAGTTTTAATTTATAAAAATACAAATATATAAATAAGTAATATTATTATTATTATAAAAGGGGGGTTTTTACCGTTTAATGACCGGTTTGTCGATTTTAAAAACTTTAGTCGCAGTTAAAACCTAATATAAAATAATAAAAATAAATATAACTTAATTTAAAGCGTAAAGTAAATAACGATAATGAAATTGCGATAAATAAAAGTGCGATAAAATAAAATTGCGATAATTAAAAAGTACGATAATTAAAAGTACAATTAAATACAATAACAATAAATAAAAGTGCGATAATTAGAAGTGCAATTAAATATAAAATAAAGGAAATTAAATATGAAATAAAAGAATTATGCTTATTTAAACTTTCGTAATCATGATGTTTGACGTGTTGATTTTAGTTTTATGCCCATGGGTTAATTGTCCTTTGTCCTGGATTATTTAATATGTCCGTCTGGTTTTTGTCCATAACAGTCCATCAGTCATAAATATAAAGTGCGAGTATCCTCGTCAAATTATCCTTATACCCGAAGTCAAATATTCCAATTAATTGGGGACTTGAACTGTAACAAGGTTTTAATACTTTGTTTAATAATTACACCAGGTTATCGACTGCGTGTAACCCAAGGTTTTAATACTTTGTTATCAATTATGCCAAGTGTCCTTGTACATAATTTCACCCCTGTTTTAATAATTCTAATGACTATTAATCCATTCCCGTGTCCGATTAAATGAACGATTATTCGTACATATAAATATCCCGCTCATCGTGTCCGATCGAGTGTATATGGTTATTTATAGGGACGTCCAATTGTAAATTTTCATATTAAAATTAACAAACTATCATTTAGTTAAACAAATATAAAGCCCATTAATAGCCCATAGTCTAATTTCCACAAGTGTCGTTCTTTTGTCCAAACCCCAATTATGGTACAAAGCCCAATTACCCAATTTTAGTAATTAGCCCAACATCATGATTACTTCGGCTTAAATAAGCATAATAATAACTTAGCTACGATACATTAAATTAAAAAGGTTGAACATAACTTACAATGATTAAAAATAGCGTAGCGTTACATTGACAGAATTTCGACTTACACCCTTACAACATTCGCCAACATACCCTTATTATTGGAAATTAAAATTAAAATTAAAATTAAACTATATATATATATATATATATATATATATATATATATATATATATATATATATATATATATATATATATTACGTATGAATGAGGAGAAGAAAAAGATGTATCAAACGTTCAGAATGCGCGAGCTTTTATAGGCATTTTTTTCCAGGACAGCTTCGCGAGTCGCGGTATTTTTGCACTACAAACTCCGCAAGTCGCGAAGTTCGTAAATCCAGCTCACACAAGTTTGGATCCTAGTCTGCCGACGGTTTTAATATATAAATGTAATATATATATATATATATATATATATATATATATATATATATATATATATATATATATATATATATAATTTATATAATTAATTATATATTATATTATATTTATATACATAGTTAACTTGTAATTTTTAGTCCGTTGCGTCGAGCGTTGAGAGTTGACTCTGGTCCCAGTTCCGGATTTTCGAACGTCCTTGCGTACTATTTTATATCGTGTACTTTGCGTTTTGCGTCTTGTACTCTTGTCATTTTTAGACGTTTCTCATCAATAATTTGAACCTTTTTGATTGTATCTTGTACTTTTTAGCTTTTTGGACCTTTGAGACTTCAATTCGTCGAATCTGCCTTTTGTCTTCACCTTTTAATATTTAAATGAATATCACTTGTAAATAGAACAATTGCAACTAAAAGCTTGTCTTTCTTGAGGGATAATGCTATGAAATATATGTTCGTTTTTAGTATTATCATAAGTTAAAATGTATTAAGTCATGGATGACATATTAAATTGATTAGGTCATGGATGACATATTACACAAATAATTGCAGATTTCTATTGATATATACCAATAGTAAATACTTCTAGAAGCTGTGTATAATACGGGTAAAAAAATACCGTATGAATGTGAGTAGAATTCTTGAGGAAATTGAACGGAAATACGAGTATAGCTATCCTTTATATGTATTGGTATATTATAAAGTGTATTCAATACTTGTAAGGATGTATTTACACTCGTAATACATTGTATGTAAATACATTTTAATTTAAGTTAATTACGTCGTTTAAATAGTAACATATATATTGTTCAAAAACTCTTTAAATTAGTAGTATGAAAATATATATAATACTTTGTTAATACACTTAATGAGATATTTAATTATCATATTTTCAAGTTAAATATATGTATATATACACATATATATAATTAATACAAGTTATGACGTTCGTGAATCGTATGAATAAAAGGGTGGTCAACTACTTATATAAAATTATTTCCGGAGGTTCAAGACTTATTAAAATTCATTGCTTATCATGTCAAAATTATTAAATCAAATAAATAGTATAATCAAGTAGTCGGAAAAATCCGGGTCATCACAGTACCTACCCGTTAAAGAAATTTCGTCCCGAAATTTGAAGTAGTACCTATTTAATGGGCGGTGTTTGTAAACAGATGTGGATACTTCTGTTTCATCTGGTCCTCTCTTTCCCAAGTGAACTCGGGACCTCTTCGAGCATTCCAACGAACCCTAACTATAGGTATGTTGCTTTGCTTGAGCTGTTTGACTCAATGGTCCATGATTTCGACAGACTCTTCTATAAAATGCAGTTTCTCGTCGATTTGGATTTCTTTAAGAGGAACAGTGAGGTCTTCTTTTGCAAGGCATTTCCTTAGGTTCGAGACGTGAAAGGTATTGTGTACTCCAGCAAGTTGTTGTGGTAGCTTAAGTCGATAAGCCACCGGTCCTATACGTTCGATGATCTTGAATAGTCCTACGTATCTTGGGTTCAATACGTTCCAAGGTGACACTTTTAACATAACCATGTCATCAACCTAAAATTCTAACGGCTTCCTTCGAACATCAGCATAGCTCTTTTGACGACTTTGGGCGGTCTTCAATATCTCCTTGATTTGCACAATCTTATCAGTAGTCTCCTGCATGATCTCGGGACCAGTCAGTTGTCTGTCACCTACTTCGTTCCAACAGATAGGGGATCTACACTTTCTTCCATAAAGTGCTTCGAATGGTGCAGCATTAATACTCGTATGATAACTGTTGTTATACGAGAATTCTGCCAATGGTAAATATTTATCCCATCCGTTTCCGAAATCGATCACACATGCTCTAAGCATGTCTTCAAGAGTCTGAATGGTCCTTTCACTTTACCCATCGGTCTGAGGATGATATGCAGTGCTCATATCCAGACGAGTCCCTAGAGCTTCATGTAGTGATTGCCAAAACCTTGACGTAAACCGACTGTCGTGATCGGATATAATGGAGATAGGTACTCCATGTCTTGAAACAACTTCCTTCATGTATAATCGTACCAATTTCTCCATCTTATCCATTTCCTTTATAGGTAGGAAATGTGCAGATTTGGTGAGATGATCGACAATTACCCAAATGGTATCGTAACCCCATGCAGTCTTTGGTAGCTTCGTGATGAAATCCATAGTATTACATTCCCATTTCCATTCCGGGATTTCTGGTTGTTGAAGCAGACCTGACGGTTTCTGATGTTCCGCCTTGACTTTGGAGCAAGTCAAACATTCTCCGATGTACGTTGCAATATCAGCTTTCAAATTTGGCCACCAAAAGTGTGCTTTAAGATCTTGATACATCTTTCCAGCTCCGGGATGTATCGAGTATCTCGTCTTATATGCCTCATCCAAAACCAATTTTCTTAACCCTTTAAACTTCGGTACCCAAATGCGTCCAGCGAAGTATCGGGTTCTGTCCTCCCGTGTAACAAGCTGTTTATCTAACCCTTTAAGCATCTCATTTCCAAAGTTTTCTTTAGAAAGAGCTCCTTGTTGAGCCTCCTTAATTTGGGTAGTGAGGTTCGTACGAATCTTCATATTCATTGCTCGTACTCGAATCGGCTCTCTTTCCTTCCTGCTTAAAGCATCTGCTACTACATTTGCTTTCCCGGGATGATATCGAATTTCACAATCATAGTCGTTTATCAGTTCGACCCACCTACGTTGCCTCATGTTAAGTTGTTTTTGGTTGAAGATATGTTGAAGGCTTTTATGATCGGTATACATAGTACATTTAACCCCGTACAAGTAGTGTCTCCAAATCTTTAATGCAAACACCACTGCTCCCAATTCTAGATCATGAGTCGTATAATTTTGTTCACAAATCTTCAGTTGTCGGGATGCATATGCAATAACCTTCTTTCGTTGCATGAGAACACAACCAAAACCTTGTTGCGAAGCGTAACAATAAATTACAAAATCATCGTTCCCTTCAGGTAACGATAGAATAGGCGATGTAGTCAACTTCTTCTTCAATAATTGAAATGCGGCTTCCTGCTCAGAAGTCCATTCATACTTCTTCCCTTTGTGTGTTAATGATGTTAATGGTTTGGTTATCAGGGAAAAATCTTGAATAAACCTTCTGTAATAGCCAGCAAGACCCAAAAATTGGCGTATTTGCGTTGGAGTCTTTGAGGTCTCCCACTTTTTTCAATGGCTTCAATCTTGGCTGGATCAACCTGAATTCCTTCACTGCTGACAATGTGACCAAGGAACTGTACTTCCTTCAGCCAAAAGGCGCACTTGGAAAACTTTGCGTATAACTGTTCTTTCTTTAACAGTTCCAGCACTAACCTTAAATGTTGTTCATGATCTGCTTCATTCTTAGAATAAATAAGAATGTCATCAATAAAGACGATAATAAACTTATCCAAATACAGACTGCATACCCGATTCATGAGGTCCATGAATACAGCTGGTGCATTTGTCAGCCCGAACGGCATGACTAAAATTCATAATGACCGTAGCGTGTCCAAAATGCGGTTTTCGGAATATCGTCTTCTTTGACACGCAACTGATGATAACCCGATCTTAGATCAATTTTAGGGTAAACACGTGATCCTTGCAGTTGATCAAACAAGTCATCAATTCTCGGTAATGGGTACCGATTCTTGATAGTGAACTTGTTTAATTCGCGATAATCTATACACATTCGAAAGGATCCATCTTTCTTCTTGACGAATAAAATCGGAGCTCCCCACGGTGAAGTGCTCGTTCGAATGAATCCACGATCCAGTAATTCTTGTAACTGGCTTTGTAACTCTTTCATCTCAGACGGTGCAAGTCTGTATGGAGCACGAGCCACTGGTGAAGCTCCTGGTACTAGATCTATTTGAAATTCTATATATCTAAATGGAGGTAATCCCGGCAACTCTTCCAGAAAGACTTCAGGAAAATCTCTTGCCACAGGCACATCATTGATGCTCTTCTCTTTTTCTTTTGTTTCGACTTTATTAACATGTGCTAGGATAGCATAGCACCCTTTCTTCAAGTACTTTTGGACTTTTAAGCAGCTAATGAGTTTTAGCTTTGAGTTACCCTTCTCTCCATAAATCATTACTTTCGTTTTATCCTTACGGGGAATGCGAATTGCCTTCTTGGCACACACAACTTCAGCTCCTATTTTGGACATCCAGTCCATGCTGACTATTACATCAAAACTTCCTAATTCTACGGGTATCAAATCAATTTTAAATGTTTCTCCGACTAAATTTATTTTACAATCACGGCAAATTTTATCGGCTTTAATTAATTTACCATTAGCTAACTCAATCATGTACTTAACATCTAGAGGTAATGATGAACAATTCAATTTAGCGTAAAAGTCTCTACACATGTAACTTCTATCGGCACCAGTATCAAATATAATAGATGCAGATAAGTCATTAATGGTAAACGTACCCGTAACAAGCTCCAGGTCTTCACACGCCTCTCTAGCATTAATAACAAATGCTCTTCCCCGTGCAGGTCTGTTATTCTTCTCTGGATTCGGGCACTAGCTCTTAATATGACCCTGTTTCCCACACCTGTAACAAGTAACAGTAGCCAAGGTAGTTCTATTTGCATTGGTGGCAGGAGTCTTGGTGCCATTTATATTTGTAACGGGAACCCAACAATCTTCAGCAAGATGACCCCTTCGATTACATTTATTGCACACCACATTACAAAAACCAGTGTGATGTTTGTGGCATCTATTACATAAGGTATTATGCCCTTTGTAACTCGAGCTTGAACCACTACCCGCACCTTGCGTGGTTTCCTGTTTCTTAAGAGATTGTTGCTGGTGTCATAACCCGTCCTTAACCGTAAGAACGTGTTAGATAACGTATGATTTCATTGCGAGGTATTGACCTCTATATGCGACATTTTTAAAAGAAAAACTGCATATATTATACATTACAAACCATGATTCTTATTTTTGATACAAGCTTTGGACGAAATAAAGATGATTATCGTTTAGCGATAATCTTCGACTTACAAACTTTACAAATGATGATAACAACACGATTTCTAGCATATTTTACAACACAAGTTCTTGGATATGCAGTCTTATTTTTGACACAAATATGCGTACGCAAGATCCTGCTCAAATTCAACATAATGCAGCGGAAACTTCTAATTATCACCTGAGAATAAACATGTTTAAAACGTCAACATAAAGTTGGTGAGATATAGGTTTAGTGCCGGCAGCAATATATATATATAGACCACAAGATTTCGTATATAAACAGTTTAATAAAAATATTCTAAGTGGTTGAGCACTTGGTAACCATACTTAACAATTAATCACGTCGCATATTCCCTTTAATATGAAATCTTACTACACTGTACCAAGTGTAGTCACGAAACGAAGTACTGTGCAACCGTTGAATACTGGTCGTCCAGTCCGGTTGGGGTTGTCAAGCCCGATAGATCTATCAACAGGATTCGCGTTTACAATACCGCTGTAAATATTAGTTACCAAGCTACAGGGAAGTATGCCAGTGGTACAACTCAACGTAGAATATATTTTTCAGTTACTTGTGTCCATAACGTAAAACATAAAATACATGTATTCTCATCCCGAAATATTTAGAGTTTAAAAGTGGGACTATATACTCACTTTCGTCTTGAAGATATATATATTTTGACTTGGTCTCCCGGTTGATATCACGAACCTATCCATATATAATATATCAATACCTTTTCTTTTTAAACAACGTCACATATATATTCTTGTTATACTTTTAATACTTTTTATAATTCCTTAGTCCGTAGTTAGCAGTTCGTTGTTAGTAATTCAATTTTAATGGTTCATATTTAGATGTTTAATAAACCCCCAACGAAATAAATAAAACCCCCAACGTATATGTATTGGTCGAGATTAATCTTGACCCACGGTACCGGTGTTGTCAAATGACGTGTTGCGTACATAAAGTACCGGTGTTGTCAAATGACGTGTTGCGTACAAACATGGGATCTTATGATTAATCTTCTCGTGTTGTTTACGGGTGATCCTGAACCATATAAAATTGAATTATGAGTACATATATATAAAATATCATGTTATCTTAAAAAGATGTGATTTATTTTAATTTTCTCCAATTAATCCCGAAGTTAAACTAGTCTTGGATAGCCAATTTTGTTTCGGTCATAGTTTCTTCGTTACAACTCCGTTTTCGTTGATTCAACTTGCCATCTCCTTGGATCGAGTTCCTCTTTAAGACTATGAACTGTAAATATCTTAGTTTGTATTCAAAATCACACGGCATAGGTGAAACTTTAGTGAAACTTATGAAGTTAAACCTTTTCCTTTATGTAGGCAACCTTAAATGAATATTTTTCTAAAAATAATTATACTTTGAATTAAATCATGAAATTTTTATGTGTTACCATATTCATAGTAAAAATCATTTTTCCAGAACATAAACCTTCAATTCAAAGTTTAAGATGGTTTTTAATTATCCAACCCAAAACAGCCCCCGGTTACACTCCGACGTCGTAAAAACAGTTTTTAAGGTGTTCTTTGAAAAACCAAGTTATACCTTGTTAAATTAGCATATATTTAAGTTATATTACAGGTCTTGAAGTATTTTAAAAGTTAAGTTAGAAGGATCTATTTAGTTTGCAAACAAGTTTGAAAACATTCAAACTATGTTCTTGTTGTTAAAATTGTATACCACAAAATATGATAGCTATATATATATGAATCGAATAAGGTTATGAACATAGATACTACCTCAAGTTCCTTGGACAAGTTTCTGTAAAAGAGGAGTAAGAACCTAGAACCAAAAGGGTGATGGAATTGGATGAAAGATTGGAAGTAAGTTTGTGTTCTTGGAAGGATTTCTTGAAGTGTTTTTGTAAGGTTTTCTTATGAGATTTAAGTGTTGTTTTTGAAGCTAAATGATGGAGAAAATGCTTGGAGATGATCAAGTATGAAGTTAAGAGTATTTTGAGAGAGAAATGGAAGTGTAAGTATGAGAAAATGGGGTGAAGAAATGGTGTGCATGCATAAAAACGTTTTTAGGTTATAAAGGAAAAAAAAGATACCTAACTTTGTTTTCTTGCTAAATAATTCATGCTACTTGACAAATGGTTGGTTCCACATGTTTCTTAATCATTTAAGGCTGCTAAGGAGCAGATTTTTATTGGTATATACCAATAGTAAATACATCTAGAAGCTGCGTATGATACGAGTACATATACTCTAGATATACGTATAGAAATTTTGTGAAAAATGGAATGAGGATTCAAATATAGCTATCTTTTGTGAATACACTTATATGGTTTTATGTATTTAAGTTCTTAAAAGTGATTAAATTCATTACTTATACGATATATGTATAAACATTATAGGTCATAAGTATTTAAGTCAAATAACGTTGCGTATGGTTATCGTTTTGAAAACTTAAGTTAGTAGTTTCAAAATATACATATAACTTATTGTTATTAATACAAAATGAGATATTAAAACATTCTTAGATCATGTTAAATATGTATATATACATATATATACACAAACGTATAATTATCATATGTTATATAGTTCGTGATATCATCGGTCAAACTAGACGGTCAAACGTTGTGTAAAACTCTTTTCAAAAACATAAATCTTAACAATTTGGATTGCTTATCATGTTGGTAAGGTTTAATTTATGTAAATATTAATCTTACAAGTATAGAATGATCGAAAAAGTGCGGGTCATTACAGTACCTACCCGTTAAATAAATTTCGTCCCGAAATTTTAAAATTGTACCTATTTTGCGTCATCGGGAAATAAGTGTGGATACTTTTGTTTCATTTGATCCTCTCGTTCCCAAGTAAACTCGGGACCCCTTCGAGCATTCCAACGAACCTTAACGATCGGTATGTTGCTCTGCTTGAGCCGTTTAACTTCACGATCCATGATTTCGATTGGTTCTTCGATGAATTGTAGTTTCTCGTCGACTTGGATTTCTTCAAGAGGAATGGTGAGGTCTTCCTTTGCAAGACACTTCTTAAGGTTTGAGACGTGAAAGGTATTATGTACTCCGGCGAGTTGTTGCGGTAACTCGAGTCGATAAGCTACCGGTCCAATGCGTTCAATGATCTTGAACGGGCCTACATACCTTGGGTTTAGTTTACCCCTTTTTCCAAAACGTATTACACCTTTCCAAGGTGACACCTTTAACATAACCATGTCACCGATCTGAAACTCTAATGGTTTCCTTCGAACATCGGCGTAGCTCTTTTGGCGACTACGGGCTGTTTTCAATCTCTCCTTGATTTGTACTATCTTCTCAGTCGTTTCGTGTATGATCTCGGGACCAGTTAATTGTCGATCTCCTACTTCATTCCAACAAATAGGAGATCTACACTTCCTTCCGTACAATGCTTCGAATGGCGCAGCTTTAATGCTCGCATGATAACTATTATTATACGAGAATTCTGCTAATGGTAGATATTTATCCCATCCGTTTCCAAAATCGATCACACATGCCCTGAGCATGTCTTCAAGAGTCTGAATCGTTCTTTCACTCTGCCCGTCGGTTTGCGGATGATACGCGGTACTCATATCCAAACGAGTTCCTAGGGCCTCCTGTAGTGATTGCCAGAACTTTGATGTAAATCTACTATCACGATCGGATATAATGGAAATAGGTATTCCATGCCTTGAAACAACTTCCTTTATATACAATCGTAATAGTTTCTCCATTCTATCCGTTTCCTTTATAGGCAAGAAGTGTGCAGACTTGGTGAGACGATCAACAATCACCCAAATGGTGTCGTATCCCCAGGCAGTCTTTGGTAACTTCGTGATGAAATCCATGGTAATACCATCCCATTTCCATTCTGGGATTTCTGGTTGTTGAAGTAACCCTGACGGCTTCTGGTGTTCAGCTTTGACTTTGGAACAAGTTAAACATTCCCCAACATATGTTGCAACGTCTGTCTTTAAATTAGGCCACCAATAATGTGTCTTAAGATCTTGGTACATCTTTCCAACTCCAGGATGTATCGAGTATCTTGTCTTATGTGCCTCATTTAATATCAACTTCCTTAATCCACCCAACTTCGGTACCCAAATACGATTTGCAAAATATCGAATTCCATCTTCCCGCATAACGAGTTGCTTCTCATACTTCTTCATTATTTCATTTCCTATATTTTCTTTAGTAAGTGCTTCTCGTTGAACTTCTTTGATTTGTGAGTTGAGATTCATGCAAATTTTTATGTTCATCGCTCGTACTCGAATTGGTTCTCATTCCTTTCTGCTTAAAGCATCGGCCACCACGTTCGCCTTCCCGGGATGATAACGAATTTCACAATCATAGTCGTTTATTAACTCGACCCACCTACGTTGTCTCATGTTCAGCTATTTCTGATCAAAAATATGTTGAAGGCTTTTATGATCAGTAAACACAGTGCATTTAACCCCATACAAGTAGTGTCTCCATATCTTCAATGCAAACACGACTGCTCCCAGTTCTAGATCATGCGTCGTATAATTCCGCTCGTGAATCTTCAATTGTCGGGATGCGTATGCAATAACTTTCTTCCGTTGCATAAGAACGCAACCAAAACCTTGTCGCGAAGCGTCACAATATATTTCAAAATCATCGTTCCCTTCTGGTAACGATAAAATAGGCGCCGTAGTTAACTTCTTCTTTAGTAATTGAAATGCACTCTCCTGCTCAGAAGTCCATTCATATTTCTTCCCTTTTTGCGTTAACGCTGTCAACGGCTTAGCTATTCGGGAAAAATCTTGAATAAACCTTCTATAATAACCGGCTAAACCCAAAAATTGACGTATCTGCGTTGGTGTCTTAGGAGTCTCCCATTTTTCAATGGCTTCAATTTTTGCTGGATCAACCTGAATTCCTTTGCTACTAACAACGTGGCCAAGAAATTGCACTTCTTTCAACCAGAAAGCACATTTAGAAAATTTAGCATATAGCTGTTCTTTTCTCAACAACTCTAATATCAACCTTAAATGCTGCTCATGCTCTTGCTCACTCTTGGAATAGATAAGAATATCATCAATGAAAACGATAACAAACTTATCTAAATATGGACTACAAACTCGATTCATGAGGTCCATGAATACAGCTGGCGCATTTGTCAACCCAAACGGCATGACCAAAAATTCGTAATGACCATAACGTGTCCGAAAAGCAGTTTTCGGAATGTCCTCTTCTTTGACACGTAATTGATGATAGCCCGACCTTAAGTCAATTTTTGAGTACACACATGATCCTTGGAGTTGATCAAATAAGTCATCAATTCTCGGTAGTGGATACCGATTCTTGATAGTTAACTTATTTAATTCACGATAATCTATACACATCCTAAAAGATCCATCTTTCTTTTTAACAAATAGAATCGGAGCTCCCCACGGTGAAGTACTTGGTCGTATGAATCCATGATCCAGTAATTCTTTTAACTGACTCTGAAGTTCTTTTAACTCGGACGGTGCAAGTCTATATGGAGCACGAGCCACTGGTGCAGCTCCTGGTACTAAATCTATTTGAAATTCTACAGATCTAAATGGAGGTAATCCCGGCAACTTTTCCGGAAAGACTTCAGGAAAATCTCTTGCCACAGGCACGTCATTGATGCTCTTCACTTTTTCCTTTGTTTCGACTTTATTAACATGTGCTAAGATAGCATAGAACCCTTTCTTCAAGCACTTTTGAGCTTTCAAATAACTAATGAGTTTTAGCTTTGAGTTACCCTTCTCTCCATAAATCATTACTGGCGTTTTATCCTTACGAGAAATGCGAATTGCCTTCTTGGCGCACACAACTTCAGCTCCTATTTTGGACATCCAGTCCATGCCGACTATTACATCAAAACTTCCTAATTCTACGGGTATCAAGTCAATTTTAAACGTTTCTCCGGCTAAATTTATTTTACAATCACGGCAAATTTTATCGGCTTTAATTAGTTTACCATTAGCTAACTCAATCATGTACTTAGCATCGAGAGATAATGATGAACAATTCAATTTAGCGTGAAAGTCTCTACACACGTAACTTCTATCAGCACCAGTATCAAATATAATAGATGCGGATAAGTTATTAATGGTAAACGTACCCGTAACAAGCTCCGGGTCTTCACATGCCTCTTTAGCATTAATAACAAATGCTCTTCCACGTGCAGGTCCGATATTCTTCTCTGGATTCGGGCACTGGCTCTTATAGTGACCTTGTTTTCCACACCCAAAACAAGTAATGGTAGCCAAAGCAGTTCTATTTGCATTGGTGGCAGGAGTCTTGGTACCATTTGTATTTGTAACGAGAGCCCTACAATCTTCAGCAAGATGACCCTTTCGATTACATTTGTTGCATACCACATTACAGTAACCAGAGTGATGTTTGTGGCATCGGTTGCATAAAGGATTTTGTCCTTTATAACCAAAACTTAAACCACTACCCGTACCTTGCGTGTTTTCTTGTTTCTTAAAAGATTGTTGTTGGTTACCTCGATCATAATTTCCATTCCACTTTCTTTTGTTACCTGATACCTTCACATCAGTATTGGATACTTTCTTATCCATGATGACCTGATCCATTAGCTCGTTTGCCATGGTTATAGCTTCATGAATTGTCTTAGGTTTCGATGCTGTAACATTTGCCTTGACCTTTTTGGGCAAACCATCTTTGTACATTTCAATCTTCCGTTCTTCGGTTGGAACCAATTCAGGACATAGCAAAACTAATTCCATGAATCGCTGATTGTAGTTGGTGATTTCAGTACCAATAACCTTCAGACTTCGTAACTCATCTTCCAACTTCCTAACCTCGTTCCTTGGACAATATTCATTGATTAACATTGTTTTGAATTCTTCCCACGGAGTATCATAAGCTACATCTCCTCCTACAGCCTTCACATAATTTTTCCACCACGTGAGTGCACTATCTTGTAAAGTGCACGATGCGTATTTGGTCATGTCCTTTTCAACACAACCACTGATTTTGAACACAGTTTCCATCTTTTCTATCCACCGGGTTAAACCGATCGGTCCTTCTGTTCCACTGAATGATGAGGGCTTGCAAGCTTGAAAAGTTTTGTAAGTGCACCCCACACGAGGATTTGGGTTAACTGCAGCACCTCTTGCAGCCTCGACCCATAACATTCTGTCGTTCACTCGTTGATTGATGAGTTCCTGGATTTCTTGTTCCGTCATTCGGTTCAATCGCGCCATATTCTTCTATAAGAATGAAAAGAAAATAATTATTCACATGGAATATTATAGATGTAGTGTATATTTACAGTACATTATAGCTTATTAATAATATGAACCAGGTATTATTATAAAAGCCTTTTCTTCTTATTAGCGTTTTATAATTATATCTAGGGTAGTACCTACCCGTTAATGTCCATACTTAATAGCTTAGTACAGAATCAATTACTACCATCTAAATAATACTTAACCATGGAAAATTATTGCATTTCACACTTCACTATTTTACATATGCTTATCTTACATCGAACATTAAGCAAACCACACTAATAATATTATACAAAACATTATATGATCCCATGGTTTAATACGGCAGCGCATCGTTTGGTCTATTTTCTAGGACGTTTAGGTTCAAAGAATCGCTTAACGCTTATCCTGGCTGTCTGCCTATATTTTAGCTGTGGGACTGAAGAACTGGATGCCGGGATAGAACGAATAGGAATAGTGGGAATAGGGGTGGTAGTGTCTAGTGGAGTTGGTGCCACATCATCCTTATTAAACTCAGGATTTGAATTTTCTAATTCATTAGCCTTTCGTTTCTTTCCTAGTTCGAACTCTTCTTTTGTAATTTCCTGTATTTCTTCCTCGGGTTCACTTTCCTCCTCGGGTTCACTTTCCTCCTCGGGTTCACTTTCCTCCTCGGGTTCACTTTCCGGGTTCTCTATAGTCGGTTCATCCGGAATTTGTGAGTCTTCCCCAAAGATATTATTTTCGTCATCGGATAGGTTAATGACTGGAACACCATCTGAAGATTCTGGTTCGGAGTCGCTGAATGTGATAACAAGTTTTGAGCCCGACATCTATCACACAACAACTAACCCATTAGTACTACATAATATTTACATATAAATTTTAACCAACAATGATAAGCAATGGTTTTTAAATCAGACCCGGTCAAAGTCCAGACTTACTAATGTATCCTAACGACTTATCAGTTAGACACACTAATGCAAACCTGGTTTGCTAAGACCACCGCTCTGATACCACATGTCATAACCCGTCCTTAACCGTAAGAACGTGTTAGATAACGTATGATTTCATTGCGAGGTATTGACCTCTATATGCGACATTTTTAAAAGAAAAACTGCATATATTATACATTACAAACCATGATTCTTATTTTTGATACAAGCTTTGGACGAAATAAAGATGATTATCGTTTAGCGATAATCTTCGACTTACAAACTTTACAAATGATGATAACAACACGATTTCTAGCATATTTTACAACACAAGTTCTTGGATATGCAGTCTTATTTTTGACACAAATATGCGTACGCAAGATCCTGCTCAAATTCAACATAATGCAGCGGAAACTTCTAATTATCACCTGAGAATAAACATGTTTAAAACGTCAACATAAAGTTGGTGAGATATAGGTTTAGTGCCGGCAGCAATATATATATAGACCACAAGATTTCGTATATAAACAGTTTAATAAAAATATTCTAAGTGGTTGAGCACTTGGTAACCATACTTAACAATTAATCACGTCGCATATTCCCTTTAATATGAAATCTTACTACACTGTACCAAGTGTAGTCACGAAACGAAGTACTGTGCAACCGTTGAATACTGGTCGTCCAGTCCGGTTGGGGTTGTCAAGCCCGATAGATCTATCAACAGGATTCGCGTTTACAATACCGCTGTAAATATTAGTTACCAAGCTACAGGGAAGTATACCAGTGGTACAACTCAACGTAGAATATATTTTTCAGTTACTTGTGTCCATAACGTAAAACATAAAATACATGTATTCTCATCCCGAAATATTTAGAGTTTAAAAGTGGGACTATATACTCACTTTCGTCTTGAAGATATATATATTTTGACTTGGTCTCCCGGTTGATATCACGAACCTATCCATATATAATATATCAATACCTTTTCTTTTTAAACAACGTCACATATATATTCTTGTTATACTTTTAATACTTTTTATAATTCCTTAGTCCGTAGTTAGCAGTTCGTTGTTAGTAATTCAATTTTAATGGTTCATATTTAGATGTTTAATAAACCCCCAACGAAATAAATAAAACCCCCAACGTATATGTATTGGTCGAGATTAATCTTGACCCACGGTACCGGTGTTGTCAAATGACGTGTTGCGTACATAAAGTACCGGTGTTGTCAAATGACGTGTTGCGTACAAACATGGGATCTTATGATTAATCTTCTCGTGTTGTTTACGGGTGATCCTGAACCATATAAAATTGAATTATGAGTACATATATATAAAATATCATGTTATCTTAAAAAGATGTGATTTATTTTAATTTTCTCCAATTAATCCCGAAGTTAAACTAGTCTTGGATAGCCAATTTTGTTTCGGTCATAGTTTCTTCGTTACAACTCCGTTTTCGTTGATTCAACTTGCCATCTCCTTGGATCGAGTTCCTCTTTAAGACTATGAACTGTAAATATCTTAGTTTGTATTCAAAATCACACGGCATAGGTGAAACTTTAGTGAAACTTATGAAGTTAAACCTTTTCCTTTATGTAGGCAACCTTAAATGAATATTTTTCTAAAAATACTTATACTTTGAATTAAATCATGAAATTTTTATGTGTTACCATATTCATAGTAAAAATCATTTTTCCAGAACATAAACCTTCAATTCAAAGTTTAAGATGGTTTTTAATTATCCAACCCAAAACAGCCCCCGGTTACACTCAGACGTCGTAAAAACAGTTTTTAAGGTGTTCTTTGAAAAACCAAGTTATACCTTGTTAAATTAGCATATATTTAAGTTATATTACAGGTCTTGAAGTATTTTAAAAGTTAAGTTAGAAGGATCTATTTAGTTTGCAAACAAGTTTGAAAACATTCAAACTATGTTCTTGTTGTTAAAATTGTATACCACAAAATATGATAGCTATATATATATGAATCGAATAAGGTTATGAACATAGATACTACCTCAAGTTCCTTGGACAAGTTTCTGTAAAAGAGGAGTAAGAACCTAGAACCAAAAGGGTGATGGAATTGGATGAAAGATTGGAAGTAAGTTTGTGTTCTTGGAAGGATTTCTTGAAGTGTTTTTGTAAGGTTTTCTTATGAGATTTAAGTGTTGTTTTTGAAGCTAAATGATGGAGAAAATGCTTGGAGATGATCAAGTATGAAGTTAAGAGTATTTTGAGAGAGAAATGGAAGTGTAAGTATGAGAAAATGGGGTGAAGAAATGGTGTGCATGCATAAAAACGTTTTTAGGTTATAAAGGAAAAAAAAAATACCTAACTTTGTTTTCTTGCTAAATAATTCATGCTACTTGACAAATGATTGGTTCCACATGTTTCTTAATCATTTAAGGCTGCTAAGGAGCAGATTTTTATTGGTATATACCAATAGTAAATACATCTAGAAGCTGCGTATGATACGAGTACATATACTCTAGATATACGTATAGAAATTTTGTGAAAAATGGAATGAGGATTCAAATATAGCTATCTTTTGTGAATACACTTATATGGTTTTATGTATTTAAGTTCTTAAAAGTGATTAAATTCATTACTTATACGATATATGTATAAACATTATAGGTCATAAGTATTTAAGTCAAATAACGTTGCGTATGGTTATCGTTTTGAAAACTTAAGTTAGTAGTTTCAAAATATACATATAACTTATTGTTATTAATACAAAATGAGATATTAAAACATTCTTAGATCATGTTAAATATGTATATATACATATATATACACAAACGTATAATTATCATATGTTATATAGTTCGTGATATCATCGGTCAAACTAGACGGTCAAACGTTGTGTAAAACTCTTTTCAAAAACATAAATCTTAACAATTTGGATTGCTTATCATGTTGGTAAGGTTTAATTTATGTAAATATTAATCTTACAAGTATAGAATGATCGAAAAAGTGCGGGTCATTACAGCTGGTGACCTCGATCACGGTTTCCATCCCACTTTCTTTTGTTATCCGATACCTTGGCATCGGTATTTGATGCGTTCTTATCCAGGATGATCTGATCCATTAGCTCGTTTGCCATGGTTATAGCTTCATGAATTGTCTTGGGTTTGGATGCTGTAACATTGGCCTTGATGTTCTTTGGCAGACCATCTTTGTACAATTCAATCTTCCGCTCTTCCGTTGGTACCAATTCAGGACATAAAAAGGCTAATTCCATGAATCGCCTGTTATAGTTGGTAAGTTCGGTTCCGACAACTTTCAGATTTCGTAACTCGGCTTCTATTTTTCTAACCTCGTTCTTTGGGCAGTATTCATTGATTAGCATATTTTTCAACTCCTCCCAAGGAGTATCATATGCTTCATCGCCCCCTACAGCTTTTACATAGTTTTTCCACCATGTAAGTGCACCATCTTGTAATGTGCATGAAGCATACTTTGTCCTATCCCCTTCCGCACAACCACTGATTTTAAATACGGACTCGAGCTTTTTGAACCATCGGGTTAAACCGACTGGTCCTTCTGTTCCGCTGAATGATGAAGGTTTGCAACCTTGAAATGCTTTATATGTGCATCCAACACAAGGGTTGGTGTTATTTGCTGATGCTCTTGCCGCTTCGACCCAAAGCATACGGTTGTTTACGCGTTGGTTGATAAGCTCCTCAATTTCTTGTTCTGTCATTCGGTTTAATTGAGCCATGTTTCTTCAATAAACATATAATTTAATTAATCACATAGAATATTATAGATGTAGTGAGTAATTAATGGTACATCATGGCATATTAATAATATGAACCAATTATTATAAAAGCATTTTCTTCTTATTAGCATTTTATAATTATTTCTAGGGTATTACCTACCCGTTAAAGTTCATACTTAATAGCTTAGTACAAAAATTAACTACTACAATCTAGATAATATTCTATTATGAAAAATTTAAAGTAAAATCACATAATTATTTCACGCTTATTCATGATATAGCAATACAATACCAGTATTTCACATAGGTATATTTTACATGATACATATGTAGGATAAAATAAAGCACACTACATAATATTATAAATGGCGTGAAATGTTATCATAGCGGGAGGTGATTCAAAAACAACGGGGCCTTTTAGTTGTTGGTGAATCAATTTGTTTAGGTGGAATGAGGGATAGACGCACAGTGTATTTTGTTGTTGGTCATGGGTTGGAGATACTTGGTATCTTGGTGGGATTATCAGGGAGATTTATATGGTAAGGGTGGTTTGGTGGTAAAAGATGTCGGTTCTCAAGCCCTACTATAATAGGAAGTTTAACATCCCTTGTTGCGTTATTCCAATCTTGTTTAGAAATTTCTTTGACTTCCTCCGCCGCCTCCGGATCATTTTCAGGTTCTTTCACTTCTGGTTCTTCTGGAATTTGTGAATCTTCCCAAAATGCATCCCACTCTAGATCATCATCATCATCAGTTATATAGATGATTGATACATCTTTCTTCGAGTCATCGTGGTTATCAGATAAGTCAATGATTGGTACTTTTGCTGGAGATTCCTCTTCGGAGTCGCTGAATGTGATAATGAGATTGGTGCTAGAAGTAGACATCTATCACACATTAACTACTACATTAGAAATATATCACATAATATTTATATGTTATAATATTCAATTTTTCGACCAAAAATGATAAGCGATGGTTTTCAAAAACAAGTTTGGTCAAAGTCCAGACTCACTAATGCATCCTAACAAATACCGGTCAGACACACTAATGCAATTTCTAGTTCGCTAAGACCTCTGCTCTGATACCAACTGAAACGACCCGTCCATATTACTATAAACGCAGTACGTTATTCATTGGTCCCATAGCGAGGTATCTGACCTCTATATGATACGTTTTAGAAAATATTACATTCGTTTCATAAAAAGCACATCATTATTATACATAATACGAGTTTCAAACATATGGGCAAAAATAATCCCCATGATACATCGATTTTCAAATATTACAAAGGTAACATAACAGTCGAATATAATACATGACCAAAGATTTATTGAATGCAACCCTCTTTTAAACAAAAGCATGAGACACCTTGCAAAGCTTGCTCAGATAATGCGACAGCGGAAGACTTTCTTAAGGACCTGAGAATAAACATGCTTAAACAGTCAACACAAAGGTTGGTGAGATATATAGGTTTAAAGCTAGCATCGATATAAATATAGACCACAAGATTTCATAGTTACAAATATTTCAATAAAGATATTCTATAAGTTGTTGAGCGCTTCAGTAACCATACTTAACCATTAATGTGGCATATTCCCTTTATTATGAAATCTCCCTACACTGTACCAAGTGTAGTAAAAATGAAGTACTATGCAACCGTTTACGATACTAGAGCGACTAGCCCAGTTGGGGTTGTCATACTCGATAGATCTATCAATAGGATTCGCGCTTACATGTTCTTACAACATGTAAATATTAGTTACCAAGCTATTAGGGAAGATATGCAACGTGGTACAACTCAATGTAGAATATATTTTAAGTACTTGTATATATGGTGTAAAACATAAAATGCATGTATTCTCATCCCAAAATATTTGTAGAGTTTAAAAATGGGATTATATACTCACGGTAGTAGAAGTATATTAATAATAAGTTTTCAACTTATTAAAAATATGGCCGTCGTCATTGGATTCACGAACCTATAATAATAATAATGATTCAGATAATAATACGACATATGAAAAAAAAACAAGTTCATAGAATACATATATAATAATTTTTAACATTTTATGTTGGCCGTCCAAAATAGTTCGAAAAGTCCATTAATCGGTATATATATATATAATCTTAGAATTACCCCACGGCGTATTGTGTACGTATTATCTTGCATCAATCCAGAGACGTATTGTATACTTATTGTCTTAGAATTAACTAAGACGTATTGTGTACGTATTGTCTTAAGATTTATCAAAACGTATTGTGCACGTATTGTCATGGAACATACCAAGATTATTATATATATACAATCTCGGAATTAATCAAGATTATAATATTTTGTTATACTAATGATAACATGTACAAATATATATAGGATATAGGAAAAGTTAACAAGGATATGGTTAATATAGTTTTTATAATATAAATTTCGTCCATACGACGTTAATTTTAGCAGATTTTGTTTTGCTCGCCAAATATTCATTACAACTCCGTTTAAAGTGAATCAAATTGCTATGGATTCCTTAAGAAGTAAATTTTAGAAAACCAATTCAAAAAGTTCATCCCAAGTAGTAATTTTTAGATTTTTACCCTCTTTTTGTGTTGGTGGACAGATTTGGAAAAATCCCGGCATCCACCCAATATATGATTTTTGATAAAATACTTCTAATTTGTCTAAAATCATGAAAAAAATACTGGAAGTCTAATTTACATATATTAACATATTTCCAAAGTCATAGCCTCGAACTCAAAGTATAAGATAGGTTTTTAATTCCCAACCCAAAACAGCCCGCTTTTTACCAAATGGAGATTAAAGGATATATGTTAAGTTTCAAGGTGTTCTTCATATGTACAAGTTATAAGTTATTATATTAACTTAATATAACATCCTAATACATATAAATAAGTGTTATTAGAGTTAAGTTAGAAAGATTAAATTAATTTTTCAAACAAGTTTAGAATCAACTAAACTATGTTCTAGTTTATAAACTCTTATATAGATAGCTATAAACATATGAGTTGAACAAGAGTTGAAGTAGAGTTTTTACCTCAAGTTTAGAATGTAAAGTTGCTGGAAAGAAGTAGTAGAACAAAACTTGAGAGAGTTCTTGCAAGTGTGCATAAAAATGAGTTAGAAATTGTGCTTATTTATAGTCTTGAAAATTTGGTTTTTAGTGAAAATATCTAAGATAAGTTAAAATGTATTAACTCATGGATGACATATTAAATTGATTAGGTCATGGATGACATATTACACAAATAATTGCAGATTTCTATTGGTATATACCAATAGTAAATACTTCTAGAAGCTGTGTATAATACGGGTAAAAAAATACCGTATGAATGCGAGTAGAATTCTTGAGAAAATTGAACGGAAATACTAGTATAGCTATCCTTTATATGTATTGGTATATTATAAAGTGTATTCAATACTTGTAAGGATGTATTTACACTCGTAATACATTGTATGTAAATACATTTTAATTTAAGTTAATTACGTCTTTTAAATAGTAACATATATATTGTTCAAAAACTCTTTAAATTAGTAGTATGAAAATATATATATTATACTTTGTTAATATACTTAATGAGATATTTAATTATCATATTTTCAAGTTAAATATATGTATATATACACATATATAATGAATACAAGTTATGACGTTCGTGAATCGTAGGAATAAAAGGGTGGTCAACTGCTTATATAAAATTCTTTCCGGAGATTCAAGACTTATTAAAATTCATTGCTTATCATATCGAAATTATTAAATTATATAAATAGTATAATCAAGTAGTCAGAAAAATCCGGGTCATCACAGTTTAGTCCTTGTGATTTGTCCACAGCCTCCTTCATAGTTTGCTCAATCCATTTTCCAGTTCCAAATCTGAGTTTATACCATTCTTTATCATCAAACTTTTGGCCATTAAGACCATCTATAGCTTTTGCTGCTTTGTCAGCATTCTCAAGGTTAACGAATCTGAATCATTGATTATCAATCCGAGATAGTTTCAAGAAATTTTATTTTTAGATGATTAAATGCTGATTGTAATTGTCAACGGATCTAATGGTTGACGAATAGGCGTTGTTGATTTCAAAAGTAATGAATGATAATTTTGGTGGTTTGATGTGATAATTCATCATAGAATACGAATGAATATAATTCATGAATGTAGTGATCTTTAGGAAGATAACACCTGCTAAAGCTTTACTTGGATTCTGATATATCAAAATCAGAATATGTAATTGAAAATGGTTGTTCTTTAGTGAACGGATACATATATCTTGTGATTGTAATCAGTATATTTACTGACTACTGAATCAGAATTGAAGAATGTACAATGTAACATATTAATGTGAGATATAAATATTTCTCGGGTTTTACCTACCCGTTAAAATATTTTCACAATTAACAGTTTGTTCAAAAGAGTTTTTAATTACAATCTTTATGAAGATATATATTCATATATATATTCTTCAGATGTAATCATGGATTTAATGAGCTAATATAATATTAAACTCATTTGATTTGCAGTTGAAACGAGAATAAATGATCTCCAAAACCTTAGAGATTTCATAATTGTTTCGAAATATTTCGCTAATGAAGTTATGAATCAATACTTCATCGTTCATTGTTATTGATATACCTCGGTATATGATGTTGGTGCTCGTGGAATCCTTGTGAAATTCACAAGACACGAATAATGTTTTTCTAAAAAGTTTCGAGTATATCAAAAATGGAAGTATACAATCAATCATGTATTTGAGTAATACACTTGGTTTATTATGAAATGGAGTTTATTGTGCTGAAGCAGTGATTAATTATTGTTAAGTCATTAACAAAAGATGTACATCATAGCATATTAGTGATATGAATTAACCAAGTAGTACATACTAGTTAAGATTCACACGTAATAGCTTAGTACGAAATGATTTATTAAACCATATGTATATATATATATATATATATATATATATATATATATATATATATATATAAAGTATACATATATAATTCTTCGGGAAGAATGAGTCAATACATCTTAACTCATTATTACTAATATTCCTCGGTATTTATGAGCGTATGATGTTGATATCCGAGGTACCGAGTGTGATGTTGAGGCGTGAAATGCGGATGTTGTTGTTGAAGCTGATGTTGTTGGTGGTGATGCTGATGGTACTGGTGGTGCTGGTTATGCTGCTGGTGCTACTGATGCTTGTAGAATTTGCACCATATTCTCCAGAGCCACCACTCGAGCGCGAAGCTCGTTGACTTCTTCTCTTACTCCGGGATGATTGGCGGTTCGGACTAGCGGATGAATAAGATCTAGAATTCTAGATATTATATATTCGTGACGGGATATCCTGGAAATGAGGGTGAGAATAGTGTTCCGAACGGGTTCGCCGGTAAGTGCTTCAGGTTCTTCGCCAATAGGGCAATGTAGTGGGTGAAAAGGATCACCTTCTTCACTTCTCCATTGATTAAGTCGACTACGAACCCATCCCCAATTCATCCAGAATAGATGATGGCTGATTGGTTCGTTTGTTCCAGTTACGCTGCCATTGGAGCTCGAGGAGTTCGAAGAATCCATATTATGTGTTTGGAGTAGGGTTTGATATGAAATAAGTGTTGGATACTGATTGATATATTCGTCTCCTTAAATACGTATATATAGCAAAAAGATTTACGTAATTTACGGAGGAAATTTAGGAAAAGTGTTAGACAAAGTCTATTGGGATAGATATGATAAGATATGATTTGTCTATACTCCAATAATGGCAGTATGACGTGTTGAGATCATAAAATGATAAGTATGTAATCTAATAATCTTTCGATTAAAGACTTTCAATTCGTATACTGTGATAACCCAATGACATTTTTCGGTTCGCAAACCGATGCATATAGGCATAAGGCATATAGGTACGTGATATATAACAGGGAGTTATATATGTTTGAGTATGAATAGTAACAATTATAGGAGTTTCAAAAATCATGGATAATGTTTCATGTAATACATATGTAATACACAAAACCATGATAAATGACATAGGAATGTCAAGAATTTCAGAAATCTTGGTGTTGCATTTAAATGCGGTGGCGTAATTGGATAATACTTAGGAAAGTGAGCAGAGTTCTTAGATTGACTCGGCATTCTAAGATAAGTAAAGTTTCTAAAGTATAGTGTAGCATTTATCAGTTAAAGGCAACAAGTAAAGGCACTATGGTCAAGGAAAGTTGTAGTCCTACATTGCTAAGGTACCTAATTGTATAAGGCACACAAAAAATGCAATCCTGGTTCTCTACAACAAACTGCTCTGATACCAATCTGTGACGTCCTCCAGATAGGGCCTGAAAGAATAACGTCACTAAATATATCAAATCACAGTTGTATAAACGAGAACGACTCTATATGAGACATTATATTGAGTTTTGCAGCGGAAGATAAATAGATTACAATGTATTTAATGAACAATGCATTAAATGTCTTTAGTTGATATGATATGTGATGAAGACTCCAAGCATAGCAAGCAATTATCATCAAAGCAGTAGATATACAGCGAAAGCAATATTTAAGTACCTGAGAATAAACATGCTTAAAAAGTCAACACTAGGTTGAGTGAGTTCATAGGTTTGTCATAAATAATGATTTCAGTAATAGTGTTAGACCACAAGATTTTTGTTTATAAGCTTGGCCTCGCAGGGACCAATTAGTAGATCTCGCAGATCCAAAAGTTGTTCATAATGTTGGTCTCGCAGGGACCAAAAAGTAGATCACGCAGATCGAAAAGTTATTCATAAGCTTGGTCTCACAAGGACCAATTAGTAGATCACGCAGATCCAAAAGTTGTTCATAAGCTTGGTCTCACATGGACCAATTAGTAGATCACGCAGATCCAAAAGTTATTCATAAGCTTGGTCTCGCAGGGACCAATTATTAGATCACGTAGATCCCAAAAGTTGTTCATAGTTTGCCCCAAAGACAAGTTGTGTTTATACTTGTCGGTTAGGGACTTAGTCGGACATAGCCGGGTATTACGTAGTTTAAAGTTGGTACTTGTGTCTAGCATGTAAAACAGTTATAAAAGTTGTGCATGTATTCTCAGCCCAAAAATATAAAGAGTAAAAGGGATCTATAAACTCACGATATGATACGATAGTTTGTAGTAAATATGTGTATGATGGCACTGAACAAGTGCGGAGTTGTCTTCGGATTCACGAACCTATATCAAGTTTATATATATTAAAACCTATAATTTTAATCAAACGATTATATTATTAATGGTGTAGTTGTTATTTTAATAGGTTATATGTTTCATTATATACTTTAGATAAATAATTAGGTATTTAAAATGTTAATATAGTTTTGCTATATGTATTAAATATCTTTTTATATGACTATTACTTATTTATTATAATAATATCAATAATGATAAATAAAAAGTTGTATTTGATTATAATAATAATAGTAATACTAATGATGATAACTATTATAGTAATAAATATCATAATAATAATAATAATGTTAATAAAAGTAATGATAATTTAAATAATAATCATGATAATAATAGTAAAAATAATGTTAATAATAATAACTTTAATGATAATACTTAACAATAATAACAATAGTTTCTGATTTTAATAATAATGATAAAAATAAAAATTTTGATAATTATTAATACTCATAAATTAAAAATAATATTAATATTCGTAAAAGGATAATAATAATATTAGTAATAATAATAATAATAATAACACTAAGTGATAATACTTAAACGATAATAATATTTGTAGTAATAATAATAATAGTCTTAATTGTAATTTTAATCGTGTTAAATGATAATTAATACTTTTTGTAATAATATTAATAATTATAACACTTAATGATAATATTATGATAATAATAGTAGTAACTTAATAATAATAATAATAATAATAATAATAATAATAATAACAATAATAATTAATAATAATAATAATAAGAAAGATGAAAACTACCTTAGAAGCTTTTCTAAAAAAAATGCCCAAGACGGGACTCGAACCCATGACCTCTCGCTCACCCGTCACCCACACTAACCATCAAGCCATTCATTCTTTTCTGATTTAATACCCACTGTATTAAATATAACCCGTAATTAAATATCATCATCCTCTTCAACATAAGTTCAAATCGACCAGGAGCAATTCATAACAACACTTTGATTTGTTTGGTTTAGAATTAAATTAGAAACAAAAAACAATCGACCCTGAGGTGTTCATGATTAACAGGCAGAAGGAGAAGAAAGAAAAAAAAATTAAAACAGTAGCAGCGGCCATAAATATGCGAAGAACAACCCAATTCATGATTTTAAAATATAGATCGTTTTAGATTAAGATTACAAAAATAAGTTGGTAGTAAATCGTTCCTAGAAACTTTCCCAAGTATCAATTTAACATGAAACATCAAAATAAACTTGAATTTGATAAAGAACAATTCGTTTGACTTTTTGAATTACAACTTTGACTCGAAAATTAAGAATCGATAAAACGAATTGGAAGCTAAACTTTTGCAGTTAGTTTTCTTAGAGGATTCCTAACAACATGGCATTTAAGGATTTTGAAAACCAATACGAAATCGAGCATTTGAATAATTGAGCTAAGAACAGAGTTATCGGTAAAAAAAAAATTAACAATGTGATTCTGTTTAAAAATAGTTGTAATTGATGTAGAGGGTGGAGAAAACAAATGTATTAATCATTTGTAATGAGAACCGATTGTTTTATAGCAGAGAAACTCGACAGGAGTAATAATTCAGGAATCGAAATATAAAAAAAATGAGAAGCAGATAAATAAAAAAATGTCACGATGGTTATAAAAATTAAAAAGCAGATTTGCCAATCGATCATGATTTGTTGTAAAGATTAAAAGCAGATACGTTTAGATTAAAAATTAAAAAGCAGTTTTGATAACAAACCAAATTTTGTATTTGTCTGCATCAGTTTTATTTTTAATTTTATTTAATAATTAATAGATATATTAATAATAATAATAATAATACTTTTAATAATAATAGAATTAATAATGATAATAATAATATTATTAATAATAATAATATCAAAATAATACTAATAATAATATAATAATATTACAACAACAACAATAATAATAATATCAAAATAATACTAATAATATAATAATATTAATAATAATAATAATATTGGTAATATTATTTGATAAAAATGATATCAATAATAATAATTTTAACAATAAGAGTAATAATGCTTTTAATATCATTAATACTAATAATAATATTAAAAATGATAACTAATAATAATTTTGATAATAATAATATTAATAATAATGACAATACTGATAATGATAATTGCAAATAATAAAAATTAATGATAACTATAATATTAATGATAATAATTTCTATTGTTGCTATATAATAATAATAATAATGATTATAATAATAGATTGTAGTATTGATAAATATATTAATAATACTGATAATAAAGATATTAATTATTGATATATTGTTTAAAAAGATACTAATAATAATATTAATATTATTAATACATAATTATTTACAAATAATGGTTCGTGAATCGTCGAAAATTAGTCGAAGTTAAATGAATTCATGAAAAGATTTTGTTTAAATTAACTCGGAAATTTACGGGTTATCACAGTTGTGGCCTTTGTGATGGCTTTCGCTGCACCTGCTGCTGTCGTGACGGTGCCTGCTGTCGCTTCTTCTTTCCTCTTCTGTTTTCTTTTCGTCCCGGTGATACCCGGCTTGTCTTTCCCTTCCAGAGTGTTGGTACTGCCTCGCTACCGTCACTGCGCCTACAAATGTACTCGGGATGTTCCACCGGAGTTCAGAGACGAGTGACGGGTGTGCATCTTTATCCAGGCATGTTATGAATCCGGAAATCTGATGTGTTTCCGGGAGTCCGGGTATTTTTTGACACTCCAGCATATACCTTGTAATGAAGCTTTCAATTTTCTCTCCCCGGTACATTGGTATTTCGTGAGCATACAGGTGCGTATATGTGTGTCGGTGGAGGTTCTGATATTGCATGAGGAACTTTTTCCGCAAGTCTGCGAAGCACGTGATTCCATTAGGTGGTAATTTTGCGAACCATTCCCTGGCAGCCGACTGCAGGACGGTCAGAAAGAGATGGCACGCTACCTCATCGCTCCAATGTTGGGTTTTCATGGCGCCCTCAAAGATTTGCAGGAATTCATCCGGGTCGGTGGTGCCATTGTACACCCCCAAAGTGACCGGTATGACGATGTTAGCAGGGAGTGTACATCCGGCGATCCGTTCGCAGAGCTTTTGGCTAGTTGACGACATCTCAACCGGTCACTTTGCTTTGTTACCGGTGATCAGGGCGAACAAATTCTTAAGTGTGGTTCCCTGGACGGCAGGTTACGACAGGGAGTGTTTGTATGCCGGCGGCACAGCCTGCACAAGGAGCTCAGTCAACCATGCATTTGCAGCAGCCTTGGTGACACCCTCGCTTGCCGCACCGATGTTTAACATTGGGCTAGTTTTCAGAATGTCAAGAGTTTGCGATTGATGCTTCTCTGCTAGACTGTTATAGTTCAACGTGGACTTTAGCTTTTTGATTACTTGTTTCTCGATGTCGGCTGAGATCATTTTGGTGATCACGTCGGCGTCGTTGTGAGAGGATCCGATGCCCAGTTTTAAGACCAAGAGTTCCGAGCTTCAACCAATCTCCACCGAGCGGTGATCCCTCATGTGTATCCTCATCGTAGTCTGAGATATTCTTATCGTCTCTCGACGCGTCACCGGAGTGAATATGAGCGATTGATTGCTTTTGATGTTGAGGTGGTTCCACCGGTGGTGAGTTTCCTTTGTTTAGAGGTGGTTGAGCGTCATCGTTTGTTCCTTTCTTGCTTGTTGTTTTGCTACCTGGTTTCACTATGGTATTCGTACCTTTAGGTGGCGCCATTTGATCAAACCAAAATCGTCTTGTATGAATAGATTTTAGGTTTGAGTGCTTGATTTGGGAGAAATAGAGAGTCGAATGTTTTAACTCCAATAATTGTGCAAACCCCGATTTGGAATCTGGATTCCAAGAGCGTAAAACAATCGATCGAATTAGCCTTATTCGATCAGAATCAAATAAGCTAATATCTAAGATTGAGGATTAATTCTGACGGTGATCGGAGCACCGACTGGAATTAGTTTAACGACTGGAGTAGTGTTACCGTAATTGATTTGGGCAGAGTAACATTAATGCATCCAGTGTTGTCTGAATGAAAGATCTTGTTTACGTATTTATAGATGTCTATGAGGGAATGATGACGTGGAACATGTCCTTTTCATGGTTGTAACGAACTTTGTCAATCCCGAGGGGTGACGTGGCACCTGTCCCTTTCGTGCGGAATATCATATCCTAGCGAACTTCCCTAGATTCGCGGGCTGACGTGGCATGCAACTTGCTTGCATGCTTACTCTGTCGTTAGGTAATCGTTCCGGGATGAAGTGTCTGCTCCGGGATAGTGCACTTTCTTTGGGACAGTGGGTTCATCACGGGAGAATATCTTCATTCTGGGATGGAACGCCGTGACGGTACTGACGGCAGGTTGGTCTCGGTTAAGGAATCACGGTGCTCTCAGTCTAGCCGGGAAGGTTTCGCTTTCTGCTTTGTTCCAAGTGTTTCTTCACGGTTATGATTATCACGACTGGCTGTATGACGCCAGTTATGTGTATGTCATCCGGGTTCTTGGTCTTGCCATTTGTTCGGCATGGTAAAGTTTTCGGGATGACGTCAGGCGGACGTCGGGAAAAGAAGTCCGTATTCCGGGACACGCGGTACCTGGTAAGATTTTTGCCGAGATGCTTGCCTGTTTTTGAGACGGATCATTATGCGTATCATTAGCCGGACTACATCTTGTCCTATCCCTGGATGTTTGTAGGAGTTCAAAAGAGATATGAATTTATCAAGGTGAGTATTAGGATCGTCATTCGGTAATCCATGAAATTGACAGCTATTCTGGATGAGTTGGATGATGTGATGTTTTAACTCGAACGAGTGCCCTTGAATCTCTAGAAATCTGATCGGTCCTCCACGACCTTCAATCGAGGGTTGGTATTTTCTGCTAAGGTAATGCGTAACGTCATTCGATTTCTGATTCGTGATTCCTTGCATGCTTTAGAGATTATTGCGTCTGGATCAGGTACGAACAACAACGGCCTTAGTCTAGAACGGGTTTGGGTCATACATGTAGTGACCCAAACTTTTCCATGTTTATATATATTAATTGAGATTGATATTTACATGATTAAATGTTTCCAACATGTTAAGCAATCAAACTTGTTAAGACTTGATTAATTGAAATATGTTTCATATAGACAATTGACCACCCAAGTTGACCGGCGATTCACGAACGTTAAAACTTGTAAAAACGACATGACGATATATATATATATGGATATACATATGGTTAACATGAGATTATGATAAGTAAGTATCTCCATAAGTATATTAACAATGAGTTATATACATATAAACAAGACTACTAACTTAAGGATTTCGAAACGAGACATATATGTAACGATTATCGTTGTAACGACATTTAAATGTATATATATCATATTAAGATATATTAATATATCATAATATCATGATAATATAATAATTTAACATCTCATTAGATATAATAAACAATGGGTTAACAACATTAATTGAGATCGTTAACTTAAAGGTTTCAAAACAACACTTACATGTAACGACTAACGATGACTTAACGACTCAGTTAAAATGTATATACATGTAGTGTATTTAGATGTATTAAAATACTTTTGGAAGACTTCAAGACATATATCAAAACACTCATACTTAACGAAAATGGTTACAGTTACTTTTCCATTCTTTTCTTTCATCAAGAATTCTAGTCGTATTCTTACCCGTATTATACACAGCTTCAAAACGTACTTACTATGAGTATATACCAATAGGAACTAGCATGGGATTTCACTTTTGATTATGTCATGTATGACTAATCAATTTTAACTTCTACCATGAGCTAGTCAACTAACTAGAACTCCTTTTAACCCCACTCACCACTCACCAATTACCACTCATCATTCACTCCATTTCACTTCCAATTCTCTTTCTAATTCTCTCTCAACACTCACACACTATTATGAACGTATTTTTCCAGTAGTTAATCATCATCTTCATCAAAAATCACTTCAAGAATCAAGCTATAATCATCATAGGAAGAACACTTCAAGAACACTTCACAAATCCCTTCAAGTTTACTAATTTACTTCCAAGCTTTCTAATCCATTCCAAGTAATCATCTAAGATCAAGAAACCTTTGTTATATACAGTAGGTTATCTTTCTTATTCAAGGTAATATTCATATTCAAACTTTGATTCAATTTCTATAACTATAAACTATCTTAATTCGAGTAAAAATCTTACTTGAACTTGTTTTTGTGTCATGATCCTACTTCAAGAACTTTCAAGCCATCCAAGATCCTTTGAAGCTAGATCATTTCTTGTCACTTCCAGTAGGTTTACCTACTAAACTTGAGGTAGTAATGATGTTCATAACATCATTCGATTCATATATATAAAACTATCTTATTCGAAGGTTTAAACTCGTAATCACTAGAACATAGTTTAGTTAATTCTAAACTTGTTCGCAAACAAAAGTTAATCCTTCTAACTTGACTTTTAAAATTAACTACACACATGTTCTATATCTATATTATATGCTAACTTAATGATTTAAAACCTGGAAACACGAAAAACACCGTAAAACCGGATTTACGCCGTCGTAGTAACACCGCGGGCTGTTTTGGGTTAGTTAATTAAAAACTATGATAAACTTTGATTTAAAAGTTGTTATTCTGAGAAAATGATTTTTATTATGAACATGAAACTATATCCAAAAATTATGGTTAAACTCAAAGTGGAAGTATGTTTTCTAAAATGGTCATCTAGACGTCGTTCTTTCGACTGAAATGACTACCTTTACAAAAATGACTTGTAACTTATTTTTCCGACTATAAACCTATAATTTTCTGTTTAGATTCATAAAATAGAGTTCAATATGAAACCATAGCAATTTGATTCACTCAAAACGGATTTAAAATGAAGAAGTTATGGGTAAAACAAGATTGGATAATTTTTCTCATTTTAGCTACGTGAAAATTGGTAACAAATCTATTGCAACCATAACTTAATCAACTTGTATTGTATATTATGTAATCTTGAGATACCATAGACACGTATACAATGTTTCGACCTATCATGTCGACACATCTATATATATTTTGGAACAACCATAGACACTCTATATGTGAATGTTGGAGTTAGCTATACAGGGTTGAGGTTGATTCCAAAATATATATAGTTTGAGTTATGATCAATACTGAGATACGTATACACTGGGTCATGGATTGATTCAAGATAATATTTATCGATTTATTTCTGTACATCTAACTGTGGACAACTAGTTGTAGGTTACTAACGAGGACAGCTGACTTAATAAACTTAAAACATCAAAATATATTAAAAGTGTTGTAAATATATTTTAAACATACTTTGATATATATGTATATATTGTTATAGGTTCGTGAATCAACCAGTGGCTAAGTCTTACTTCTCGACGAAGTAAAAATCTGTGAAAGTGAGTTATAGTCCCACTTTTAAAATCTAATATTTTTGGGATGAGAATACATGCAGGTTTTATAAATGATTTACAAAATAGACACAAGTACGTGAAACTACATTCTATGGTTGAATTATCGAAATCGAATATGCCCCTTTTTATTAAGTCTGGTAATCTAAGAATTAGGGAACAGACACCCTAATTGACGTGAATCCTAAAGATAGATCTATTGGGCCTAACAAACCCCATCCAAAGTACCGGATGCTTTAGTACTTCGAAATTTATATCATATCCGAAGGGTGTCGGGGATATTCTTATATATGCATCTTGTTAATGTCGGTTACCAGGTGTTCACCATATGAATGATTTTTATCTCTATGTATGGGATGTGTATTGAAATATGAAATCTTGTGGTCTATTGTTACGATTTGATATATATAGGTTAAACCTATAACTCACCAATATTTTTGTTGACGTTTAAAGCATGTTTATTCTCAGGTGAATACTAAGAGCTTCCGCTGTTGCATACTAAAATAAGGACAAGATTTGGAGTCCATGTTTGTATGATATTGTGTAAAAACTGCATTCAAGAAACTGATTTCGATGTAACATATTTGTATTGTAAACCATTATGTAATGGTCGTGTGTAAACAGGATATTTTAGATTATCATTATTTGATAATCTACGTAAAGCTTTTTAAACCTTTATTTATGAAATAAAGGTTATGGTTTGTTTTAAAAATGAATGCAGTCGTTGAAAAACGTCTCATATAGAGGTCAAAACCTCGCAACAAAATCAATTAATATGGAACGTTTTTAATCAATAAGAACGGGACATTTCAGTTGGTATCCGAGCGTTGGTCTTAGAGAACCAGAAAATTTGCATTAGTGTGTCTTATCGAGTTTGTTAGGATGCATTAGTGAGTCTGGACTTCGACCGTGTTTTCTTTAAAAATGATTGCTTAACATTTTTGTTGGAAACTATATATTTTTAACATATGAATATTATGTTATATATTAATCTCTTAACGTGTTTGATATTATGTGATAGATGTCTACCTCTAGAACAAGTCCCATTGACTCACCTAATAATAATGAAGAGTCAAATGTAAATTGGAATGATTCGTGGACTGATTCACAAGTTCCCGAAGAGGAACCGAAAGAAGAGTCGGAACCGGAAGAAGAATCGGAACCGAAAGAAGAATCGGAACCGGAAGAAGAAATAGAACCGGTGGGGGAAATAATAAAACGGTTAAGTAAAAGAGAATCCTCAACCAACCGACCAAGGTTAATTATGGTCAATGGTGTTTCCGCCAAGGAAGCAAAATATTGGGAGGATTACCAATTCTCCGATGAATCGGATTCCGACGAGAATTCTGATGATGTTATAGAAATTACCCCAACTGAATTTAAAAAGGCAAAAGAAAATAATAAGGGAAAGGGCATAAAAATAGAGAAATCTAATTCCAACCCCGATGAACTTTATATTTATCGTCAACCCCCGAAGTCCTTAAGTTGTAGGAACCTCTAAACCACCAGGTTTTTCTAAACCAATGTGGACAACGACGGCTCGTATTAGGGGAACATCATATATCCCTAGAAACTTGGCAAAACGAACCAAAACCGAACAAGAAGAAACGAGCGATTCGGAATAAGATAGTTGTATTCGTGTGGTGTAATATATGTAATATAGTGTGCTTATGCTTTATGATATATGTAAAAATTGCTTGTATTAATAAGTATTTTTTTTATGAATCTAACTCTTGTCTATTTTACAGTATAAAAACACAAAATGGATAGACAACCCAATATTTTAAGAGACCTACCCGGAGACATGATTGATGAAATCTTGTCTAGAGTCGGTCAGAATTCCTCGGCACAACTATTTAAGGCGAGATCAGTTTGTAAGACATTCGAAGAACGTTCCAAGAACGCCTTGGTTTATAAAAGGTTTTCGTTCGAAAGATGGGGGATATCACATTGGGAAATCCATAAGTTACGATGTGTTTACTTTGACACATATATTGCGGGGAACCCAAATGCTATTTTACGCAACGGGTTAAGAAATTATTTTGACTCAGTATATCCGAATATAGGACTTCGTGATTTAGAAAAAGCGGCTAACATGCAACATAAAGAAGCATGTTATGCTTACGGGTTAGTAATGTTCGCTTCTCACCAAAGTGAGAACAAGAACATCGGGCTACAACTATTAAACAAAACGTTCCCACAAGTGACGGAGTCGGTAATTGGGGTAAGAAATGAGGTTTTTAGGTTATTACGAGACTGTTGGTCATTACGTAACCCTCGTCCCTTTGACGACGTTACAACACGCTATCTTATCAACGGCCATAACGGTTATGTTCCACAAGACCAAGGATGGGAAGTAGTCCTAGTAAAACCAGAATGCATGACTTGTTTCTGGACGTATGAATTACGTGTCTTTATTGCCTTTGCTGAACGACTTGTGTACTAGCTAGAATTATCTTCACAACTATCTTGTATCAAAGTTATTGTGTGCTATATTTCATGCTTTATGTAAAATAAGCGGTATTGTAAGTTTGTAAAATATTGTATAAAAGTTTGAACGCGAAATATTATTACAATCAGTTTTTCATATAGAATTGTAGTAGTTGAATTGTATATTAGCTACTAAGTATGAACTTAACGGGTAGGTACTACCCGAATTTAAACTTATAAAACGCTAATATGAAGAAAAAGCTTTTATAAATGAGTTCATATTATGCTACAAAATACTATTAACTACTCTTAATATTCTGTATGATTAACTTGTTCCATTTGACTATTTTGAAGGAAATGGCACCGACTACTCGACACACCATGAATATGAATGAAGAGGAATTCCGTACTATTCTAGCTTCAAACATAGCCGCAGTACAGGCTGCGCTACATACCAACAATAACCTTGGATCTGGCAGTACAGGAAATCATGTAGGATGCACCTACAAAGAATTCACTGCCTGCAAACCTTTGGAATTTGATGGAACCGAAGGACCGATCGGATTGAAACGGTGGACCGAGAAGGTCGAATCGGTGTTTGCCATAAGTAAGTGTACTGAAGAGGACAAAGTGAAGTACGCTACGCATACCTTCACAGGTTCTGCGTTAACATGGTGGAATACCTATCTAGAGCAAGTGGGACAAGATGATGCGTACGCACTACCGTGGTCAGCATTCAAGCACTTGATGAACGAGAAGTACCGTCCCAGAACCGAGGTCAATAAGCTCAAGACAGAACTTAGAGGGTTACGAACCCAAGGATTTGATATTACCACGTACGAAAGACGATTCACAGAATTGTGCCTATTGTGTCCGGGAGCATTCGAAGATGAGGAAGAGAAGATCGACGCGTTTGTGAAAGGATTACCGGAAAGAATCCAAGAAGATATAAGTTCACACGAGCCCGCCTCCATACAACAGGCATGTAGAATGGCTAACAAACTAGTGAACCAGATTGAAGAAAGAATTAAAGAACAGACTGCTGAAGAGGCCAATGTGAAGCAAGTCAAAAGAAAGTGGGAGGAAAACGGTGATAAGAATCACCAATACAACAACAACAGCAATTACAACAATAATCGCAACAATTATCCCAACAATCGCAACATCAATCGCAACTACAACAAACGGCCCAACAACAACAACAACAACAACAACAACAGCAACTACAACAATCATCCCAACAACAATAATAACCGCAACAACAACAACAATCAGAAGCAGCTATGTCAAAGGTGTGAAAAGTATCACTCGGGGTTCTGCACCAAATTTTGCAACAAGTGTAAAAGAAATGGTCATAGCGCGGCGAAGTGTGAGGTCTACGGACCAGGGGTTAATAGAACGAAAGGAACAAATGGTGTCGGAACGAGTAATGGCGGAGCAAGTAGTGTCGGAGCAAGTTATGCCAATGTAGTTTGTTATAAATGTGGAAAACCGGGCCACATTATTAGAAATTGCCCGAACCAGGAGAACACAAATGGACAAGGCCGCGGAAGAGTTTTCAATATTAATGCGGCAGAGGCACAGGAAGACCCGGAGCTTGTTACGGGTACGTTTCTTATTGACAATAAATTTGCTTACGTTTTATTTGATTCGGGTGCGGATAGAAGCTATATGAGTAGAGATTTTTATGCTAAATTAAGTTGTCCATTGACGTCTTTGGATAGTAAATTTTTACTCGAATTAGCAAATGGTAAATTAATTTCAGTAGATAATATATGTCGAAATCGAGAAATTAAACTGGTTAGCGAAACATTTAAGATTGATTTGATACCAGTAGAGTTAGGGAGTTTTGATGTGATAATCGGTATGGACTGGTTGAAAGAAGTGAAAGCAGAGATCATTTGTTACAAAAATGCAATTCTCATTATACGAGAAAAAGGAAAACCCTTAATGGTGTACGGAGAAAAGGGCAACACGAAGCTACATATTATTAGTAATTTGAAGGCACGAAAACTAATAAGAAAAGGTTGCTATGCTGTTCTAGCACATGTCGAGAAAGTACAAACTGAAGAAAAGAGCATCAATGATGTTCCCATTGCAAAAGAATTTCCCGATGTATTTCCGAAAGAATTACTGGGATTACCCCCACAGCGATCCGTTGAATTTCAAATAGATCTTGTACCAGGAGCTGCACCAATAGCTCGTGCTCCTTACAGACTCGCACCCAGGGAGATGAAAGAACTGCAAAGCCAATTACAAGAACTTTTAGAGCGTGGTTTCATTCGACCAAGCACATCACCGTGGGGAGCTCCTGTTTTGTTTGTCAAGAAGAAAGATGGTACATTCAGGTTGTGTATCGACTACCGAGAGTTGAACAAACTTACCATCAAGAACCGCTACCCACTACCGAGAATCGACGACTTATTTGATCAACTACAAGGCTCGTCTGTTTATTCAAAGATTGACTTACGTTCCGGGTATCATCAAATGCGGGTGAAAGAAGATGATATTCCAAAGACTGCTTTCAGAACACGTTACGGTCATTACGAGTTTATGGTCATGCCGTTTGGTTTAACTAATGCACCAGCTGTGTTCATGGACCTTATGAACCGAGTGTGTGGACCATACCTTGACAAGTTTGTCATTGTTTTCATTGATGACATACTTATTTACTTAAAGAATGACCAAGAACACGGTGAACATTTGAGAAAGGTGTTAGAAGTATTGAGGAAGGAAGAATTGTACGCTAAGTTTTCAAAGTGTGCATTTTGGTTGGAAGAAGTTCAATTCCTCGGTCACATAGTGAACAAAGAAGGTATTAAGGTGGATCCGGCAAAGATAGAAACTGTTGAAAAGTGGGAAACCCCGAAAACTCTGAAACACATACGCCAGTTTTTAGGACTAGCTGGTTACTACAGAAGGTTCATCCAAGACTTTTCCAGAATAGCAAAACTGATAATGCTAAAAACGAACATATATTTCATAGCATTATTCCTCAAGAAAGACAAGCTTTTAGTTGCAATTGTTCTATTTATAAGTGATATTCGTTTAAATAATAAAAGGTGAAGACAAAAGACAGATTCGACGAATTGAAGACGCAAACGACCAAAAAGCTCAAAAGTACAAAAGACAATCAAAAAGGTTCCAATTATTGATAAGAAACGTCTCGAAATTACAAAAGTACAAGATTCAAAACGCAAAGTACAAGATATTAAATTGTACGCGAGGACGTTCGAAAATCCGGAACCGGGACTAGAGTCAACTCTTAACGCTCGACGCAACGGACTAAAAATTACAAGTTAACTATGTATATAAATATAATATAATATATAATTAATTATATTAATTATATATATATTATATATATATAATAAAAACCGTCGGCAGCAAGAAACTCCAAGGGTGTGAGCTGTAAATATCTCTCCGCGACTCGTGGAGTTTTAAGGCCATTTTGCCGCGAGTCGCGGAGCCCCAAAAATCAAGTCTGGCTATAAAGCCAACCGAATTCTGATCAAATTTCATATATCATTTCTCTATCTCTCTCAATATATACGATATATATATATATAATTTATATTTTAATTTTAATTTTAATTTTAAATCCTAATAATAAGGGTATGTTAGCGAATGTTGTAAGGGTGTAAGTCGAAATTCTGTCCGTGTAACGCTACGCTATTTTTAATCATTGTAAGTTATGTTCAACCTTTTTATATTAATGTCTCGTAGCTAAGTTATTATTATGCTTATTTAAAACGAAGTAATCATGATGTTGGGCTAATTACTAAAATTGGGTAATTGGGCTTTGTACCATAATTGGGGTTTGGATAAAAGAACGACACTTGTGGAAACTAGACTATGGGCTATTAATGGGCTTTATATTTGTTTAACTAAATGAAAGTTTGTTAATGTTAATATAAAGATTTACAATTGGGCGTCCCTATAAATTACCATATACACTCGATCGGACACGATGGGCGGGGTATTTATATGTACGAATAATCGTTCATTTAACCGGACACGGGAATGGATTAATAGCCACTAGAATAATTAAAACAGGTGTGAAATTACATTCAAGGGTAATTGGTGTAATTGTTAACAAAGTAGTAAAACCTTGGTTTACACGCAGTCGATAACCTGGTGTATTCATTAAACAAAGTATTAAAACCTTGTTACAATTCGAATCCCCAATTAGTTGGAATATTTATCTTCGGGTATAATAATAATTTGACAAGGACACTTGCAATTTATATTTATGACTGATGGACTGTTATGGACAAAAACCAGACGGACATATTGAATAATCCAGGACAAAGGACAATTAACCCATGGGCATAAAACTAAAATCAACACGTCAAATATCATAATTACGGAAGTTTAAATAAGCATAATTCTTTTATTTCATATTTAATTTCCTTTATTTTATATTTAATTGCACTTCTAATTATCGCACTTTTATTTATTGTTATTTTATTTAATCGCACTTTTAATTATCGTACTTTTAATTATCGCAATTTAATTTTATCGCATTTTTATTATTCGCAATTTCATTATCGTTATTTACTTTACGCTTTAATTTAAGTCTTGTATTTATTTTATATTTTACATTAGGTTTTAACTGCGACTAAAATCTTAAAATCGACAAACCGGTCATTAAACGGTAAAAACCCCCCCTTTATAATAATAATATTACTTATATATATATTTGTATTTTTATAAAAGTAAACTAATATAGCGTTGAGCTTTGTTTAAAGATTTCCCTGTGGAACGAACCGGACTTACTAAAAACTACACTACTGTACGATTAGGTACACTGCCTATAAGTGTTGTAGCAAGGTTTAAGTATATCCATTCTATAAATAAATAAATATCTTGTGTAAAATTGTATCGTATTTAATAGTATTTTCTGGTAAAAATTAATAGTATTTTATACCCCTCTGCTTTAACATCAAGTATTTTTGGCGCCGCTGCCGGGGAACAACTCTTAAAAACCGGAAGCGCAACGCTAATATAAAAAAAGATTTTTAGTTACTTTTATTAAAAAGTCGTTTTTGTAAAAATACGTTTTAAAAATTCGAAAAATATAAAAAGAAAAACAAAAATATTAGTATTTTTAAGATTTTGTTAAATATTTAAGTTTTATAAGTTTCTTTATTTCTATTTTAGTTTATAAAAATATAAATTTTATTCAACATCTTTTATTTATTTTAAAAAAACAGAAAACACAAAAAAAAAAAAAAATAAAGAAAAACGCGTAAAAGTGAAACCTGTCAGCTCAAATTCTGAACCCCGCGACTCGCGGGGTTTTCTTCTTTATTTGCCGCAACTCGCGGAGCTACTCTGACACTCGCACAGGAAGCCCTAAAACTGCATTAATTACGGGTTTTAATTATTATTATTATTTAACTTAATTATTATTATTATTATTATTAATTTTAGTTTTATTTTTACTTTTTACTTTATATTTATGTATTTTGTTTAATTAGTTTTATTAGAATTGTAAAATTAGTAGTTTTATTAAATAAATAATAAAAAATAATATTTTTATAAAAATTGTAATTTTTACAACTTTTTGTATATTTTTATATTTTGTACCTTTTTAATCATTGTAGCGTAACTTTTGTATTTTTAGCTCATAATTAATTTTAAACTTAGTTTTTGCTATAGTTATTTTTACTCCTATATTTTTAGGCTTTGCCGTAGAATTCCTTAAGTGCTTTTTCTTTAGACTAAGATTTAGGTGCTTTAGAATTTTGCGACGCCTTTTTAAGTTTTAGTTTCTTTTTAAGTTATTTCCATTTGGGATTTAGTTTTTCCTTGTAAGCTTTAATATTTTTAGACACCTTTTACTATGTATCAATTATCATTCCAATTAGTAATTTCAATTTGCAATTATAATTTTAAGTTAGTTGTAGTAATAAGGTTAGGTTAGTAAAGTATTTTTAAGTTTTTATAAGTTTCTTTTATTTTTCCGTCACCTTTTATTTTTCAACCATTTTTTCTTTTTCAACCTTTTTCGACGAACTCTTTTTCTTTCTTATTTCTCGCCATTCTAGTTTTTAGGACATAGATTTTTATTCTACTTCTTATCTAAATTTCTTAAAATTGCGAAAATTTATTTTAAGTAGTTAAATTAATAGACATCAAAATTTTCTGGTTCGTAGTAATAGTTGGATTTGTACGTGGACCGGGTTATTGGAGCCAAACAGTCCTCAATTATATTGAGACCAAACGAATCCTGCCCCTCTGCTGCATCTTTTGGCTATTCGAAACGTGGGCAAAATCAGAAAAGTCTATTGATTGGATAACTTATTATAATTTTTCTTTCCTTTTTAAAACTAATAGGATATTCAGTGAATGCACCGAGCAAGACGTTCATCACCTTTTGTACGTTCACCACCTGTAACTAGATCAAGACATCGTTTAACAAATATAACCGCCGTTGATTTTTTTTTAGAATCGTCATCCAGTCAACCAAGTACTTCAGTTCAAATTTCCGATAATCCATTTTTTGAACCCAACCTCACAATTGAGAATCCGGAAAATATTCAAGAACGGTTCATAGATCCTGAACCATTAAACTTTCCTCCGGAACCACCAATCATTCAAACAGAGATTGTTGAGGAACGAACTATTAAATCAGAATCATCTATTGATACCGATTCAACAAATTCAATTATGGAGAATCTGGAACCTTTAAGTATGGAAGACCGAATGAGAGCTAAACGCACTGGCCAAGGTCACGCAATTACTCATCCAGACATTAATGCGCCAGATTATGAAATCAAAGGACAAATTCTACACATGGTGACTAATCAATGCCAATTTAGTGGTGCGCCGAAGGAAGATCCAAATGAACATCTACGTACCTTTAATAGGATCTGCACACTATTTAAAATACGAGAAGTGGAGGATGAACAGATATATCTCATGTTATTTCCCTGGACTTTAAAGGGAGAAGCCAAAGATTGGTTGGAATCGTTACCTGAAGGGGCGATCGATACATGGGATGTTTTAATTGACAAATTTCTTAAACAATTCTTTCCTGCATCTAAAGCCGTAAGACTTCAAGCAGAAATTGTTACGTTCACACAGAAGCCAAATGAAACTCTATATGAGGCGTGGACAAGATATGGAAAATTGTTAAGAGGATGTCCGCAACATGGTTTAGACACCTGTCAAATAGTACAAATATTCTACCAAGGATGCGACATCACTACAAGAAAAGACATAGATATAGCAGCTGGTGGTTCTATTATGAAGAAAACCGAAACTGATGCTTACAAAATTATTGATAACACTGCTTCCCACTCACATGAGTGGCACCAAGAAAAAGATATCATTAGATCATCTAAAGCAGCTAGAGCCGATTCTAGCCATGACTTAGATTCCATTTCGGCAAAGATAGATGCTTTCGAGAGACGAATGGAAAAGATGACTAAGGATATTCACTCAATACGAATTAGTTGTGAGCAGTGTGGAGGACCACATTTGACAAAAGATTGTCTCAGTATTGAATTAACAATGGAACAAAGAGAGAATATTTCATACATAAACCAAAGGCCTGGAAATAATTATCAGAATAATTATCAACCGCCAAGACCGATTTACAATCAAAACCAGAATTATAACCGAAATATTCCATACAACAACCAACAAGGTCCTAGCAATCAACAAGTATCCAATAATACTTACAATCAGCAAAGACCGAATTTTCAAAACAAACCACCACAACAAACCGATGATAAAAAGCCGAATTTAGAAGATATGATGACGAAGCTAGTTGAAACTCAAACGCAGTTTTTCACATCTCAAAAACAAACCAATGAACAAAATGCTCAAGCATTTAGAAATCAACAAGCTTCTATTCAAAATCTAGAACAAGAAGTAAGTAACCTAGCAAGGTTAATAGGTGAAAGAAAACCGGGAAGTCTACCTAGCGATACAAATGCTAACCCCCGGAATGAAACAGCTAAAGCTATTACCACAAGAAGTGGTACAACACTTAAACCACCTGAAATACCTGTAACTTCTGATGAAATTATTCCTACTCCACAAGAACCACAACCTGATCAAGATAAGGAAAAAGAACCGGTAGTTGAAAAGGTTAATGAAGATAACACAGTTAAGGATAAACCTTATGTTAAACCATACCAACCACCACTTTCTTACCCGAGTAAAATGAAGAAAGAAAAACTTGAAGCCGAGCAATCCAAATTCTTGGATATGTTTAAACAGATAAATGTAAATCTTCCTTTCATTGATGTGATTTCAGGAATGCCAAGATATGCTAAATTCTTGAAAGATCTAATCACGAATAGAAAGAAAATGGAAGAACTCTCGGCTGTTACTATGAATACCAATTGTTCAGCAGTGCTGTTGAATAAGATACCAGAAAAACTATCTGATCCAGGAAGTTTCACAATTCCATGTTTTCTGGGTAGTCTTAGTTCAATAGAAGCATTGGCAGACTTAGGTGCTAGTATAAATCTAATGCCGTATTCACTATACGCTAAACTAGACCTTGGAGAATTGAAACCAACCAGAATAAGCATACAACTAGCCGATAGATCAATAAAATATCCTAGAGGGATAATGGAGAACATGCTAGTTAAAGTTGGTACTTTAGTATTTCCAGTAGATTTTGTTGTTTTGGACATGGAAGAAGATTCTCAAGTTCCTCTCATATTAGGAAGACCATTCTTAAACACGGCTAAAGCAATGATAGACGTGTTCGCTAAGAAACTGACCCTAAGTATAGAGGATGAGAGTGTTACCTTTTCAGTTGATAGAGCAATGCAACAACCACAATCTGCAGATGATACATGTTATTATATTCAAACTATAAATGCACATGCAGAATTATTAAAAGAATTTCCAGAATTACAAGGAACAGGAGAATGTTCTTTAGGAGAAGGTAATGAACCAATTGATGAAGCTGAAATGTTAGCTACACTTATAGCTAATGGATATGAACCAACAACAGAAGAAATTCAAATGCTAAAAGAAGAAGACAGATATCGATATAAATCATCGATAGAAGAACCTCCGAAATTAGAGTTAAAGCCACTTCCAAACCATTTGGAATACGCTTATTTACATGATGAATCTGAATTACCTGTAATAATATCGTCTTCTCTTACTGAAAATGAGAAATCACAACTCATTTCTGTGTTGAAAGCTCATAAACCAGCCATTGCATGGAAGATTCATGATATTAAAGGAATAAGTCCTTCGTATTGCACACATAAAATCCTTATGGAAGAAGGTCATAAAACGTATGTGCAACGCCAACGAAGACTAAATCCTAATATGCAAGATGTAGTTAAGAAAGAGATTATTAAACTGCTAGATGCAGGTTTGATATATCCAATCTCTGATAGTCCATGGGTAAGCCCAGTTCAATGCGTACCTAAGAAGGGTGGCATGACTGTCATCACAAATGAGAAAAATGAGCTTATTCCTACTAGGACTGTAACAGGATGGCGTGTATGTATTGATTATAGAAAATTAAATGACGCCACCAGAAAAGATCACTTTCCCTTACCTTTCATAGATCAAATGTTGGAAAGATTAGCCGGAAATAGTTACTATTGTTTTCTAGATGGATTTTCCGGATATTTTCAAATTCCAATAGCACCCGAAGACCAAGAGAAAACCACATTCACGTGCCCTTATGGTACTTTTGCTTACAAAAGAATGCCATTTGGACTTTGTAACGCCCCTGCAACCTTTCAAAGGTGTATGATGGCGATTTTTCATGACATGATAGAAGAATGCATGGAAGTATTCATGGATGACTTTTCAGTCTTCGGTGATACATTTAAATCATGTCTAGTTAATCTGGAACGAATGCTAATTAGATGCGAAAAATCAAATCTAGTACTTAATTGGGAGAAATGCCATTTCATGGTTAAAGAAGGCATCGTTCTTGGACATAAAATTTCAAAAGAAGGAATTGAAGTGGATAGAGCTAAAGTAGATGTAATTGCTAAACTTCCACATCCCACCAATGTTAGAGGAGTAAGGAGTTTTCTAGGGCATGCCGGTTTTTACCGACGTTTCATAAAAGATTTTTCTAAAATTGCCACTCCTATGAATAAACTCCTAGAAAAGGATGCGCCATTCATCTTTTCAGATGAATGTATCAAATCTTTTAATATTCTTAAAGAAAAACTCACTAATGCACCGATCATGATAACACCAAATTGGAATCTACCATTTGAACTAATGTGCGATGCAAGTGATTTTGCAATGGGAGCCGTATTAGGACAAAGGATTGAAAAACGATTTCAACCTATATATTATGCTAGTAAGACGTTACAAGGAGCACAAACAAACTATACAACTACTGAAAAAGAACTCCTTGCTATTGTCTTTGCTTTTGACAAATTTCGATCATATCTCGTTCTAGCAAAAACGGTGGTCTATACCGACCATTCTGCTCTTAGATACCTATTTTCAAAACAAGATGCTAAACCAAGATTAATCCGTTGGATTTTACTCTTACAAGAGTTTGATATTGAAATCCGAGATAAAAAAGGAGCAGAAAATCTCGCCGCTGATCATCTTTCTCGTCTTGAAAATCCTGAGTTAGAAGTTCTAAATGAATCGGCCATACAAGACAACTTTCCTGATGAATATCTATTGAAGATAGATTATAAAGAAATCCCATGGTTTGCAGACTATGCAAACTACTTAGTTTGTGGATTCCTTGAAAAAGGATTATCGTACCAAAGACGAAAGAAATTCTTCAGTGATATAAAACACTATTTCTGGGAAGATCCACATCTGTTTAAAAGTTGTCCCGATGGAATAATACGCCGATGTGTATTTGGAGATGAAGCTAGTAAAATTTTAAACCATTGTCACACAGGACCAACAGGAGGGCATTATGGGCCTCAACTAACAGCAAGAAAAGTTTATGAAGCTGGATTCTATTGGCCTACAATTTACAAAGACGCACACCTTCTTTGCAAATCCTGTGATGCATGTCAAAGGGCCGGAAAAATAAGTCAACGTGATGAAATGCCACAAAATGTCATCCAAGTATGTGAAGTATTTGACATTTGGGGTATTGACTTTATGGGTCCATTTCCAAAATCTCATAATAATCTATATATACTCGTAGCCATTGATTATGTATCTAAATGGGCGGAAGCACAAGCTCTCCCAACTAACGATGCACGAGTTGTAGTCAACTTTTTAAAACGTCTTTTTGCAAGGTTTGGAACACCGAAAGCTTTAATAAGTGATCGGGGTACTCATTTCTGTAATAATCAACTTGAGAAAGTTCTTAAAAGATATGGAGTAACTCATAAAATCTCCACCGCATATCATCCACAAACAAGTGGACAAGTTGAAAATACAAACCGAGCTTTAAAACGTATTCTAGAGAAAACCGTAGGATCAAATCCGAAGGAATGGTCCATTAAATTGGAGGATGCACTCTGGGCTTTTAGAACAGCCTACAAAACTCCAATTGGAACCACACCTTTTAGACTTGTTTATGGAAAAGCATGTCATCTTCCAGTAGAAATTGAACACAAAGCATTTTGGGCTTTGAAGACATGTAATCTTGATTTACATGAAGCCGGACGTCTACGATTAAGTCAACTAAACGAATTAGAAGAATTAAGACATGAAGCATACGAAAATTCGTTAATCTATAAAGAAAGAACGAAGAAATGGCATGATAAAAGAATCAGAAGTTCAAAAGAATTCAAAGAAGGAGACAGAGTTCTTCTTTTCAATTCACGATTCAAGCTATTTCCTGGAAAATTGAAATCAAGATGGTCTGGACCATTCATAGTCAAAAGAGTTTTCCCATACGGAACGATAGAATTGATAAATTCAAATGGGATTGAATTTAAAGTTAATGGTCACAGAGTTAAACATTACATACATGGTCCGATGGAAGTCGACAACGAAGTTAATCACAATTTCGACACCACAGCTAACTAAGTGTGGGGAGAATCAAGTCTTTAAAGGATAATATGTATTTCTGTTAGAGTTAGATTGTCTGTTTTCGTGTAGTTCTCGAAAATGGAACACGTATGGTCTTTCCCTAGCAGACCCTAAAGAACTAGTCTTCTCCCCCCATTCTGAATTTTTATTTTTTTAGGTTTTTACGAAATGAAGACTGCCTGTGAACTAAACCATGGTCTAATGCTACACGCTTTGATCACTAAACGTAATAATGACATACTCCCGAGTGAAATAGTATCAGTAATCAGAGAAAGAATGGACGGAGTTAGAAAAGGATCCAGATGCGAAGATAATAAGTTACAATTTGGTAAAGGAAAATCAAAATCCGCAGCGAAAAGAAGAGCACGACACCTAGAACGATGTCACAAATGCGGAAAATGGTCACATGGAGGTAAATGTTCAAATAATCAAACCTATTCAAATACCGAATTTGTTACTTTATGCAGAGACGGACCGTTCATATGTTTAGAAGAAAAGACAATGAATGCTCGAGGTTACGCCTATGCAGCCATGGAAAACCAATTAAACCGACTATCTTATGAATATAATAGATCATATAACTAAGAAATCTATTTCACAGGTATGTCTGTACAGTTTTTATTTTTATTTTTATTTTTAACCTTTTGATAATAAACGCTAATTTGTTCGCTAAAAAGTATTAAATTGGTATTAAATAAAATTAGGTTTGGCGACCGAAATTATTGATATCCTTCAAAAATTTATTACATCACTGCGAAATTTAACGTTTATTCTTAAGGTATAAATATCTTTAATCAATCAAACCAAAATATTTCAAAAATTCGTCATGAGTTAAATTAGGTCTTGGAACCGAAATTACTTTACCGAAAAGAGGGGCGCATATTTTTGATAATATTTGATTGATTAAAGTGGGATAAAAAGACAAAAAGATTTTTAATTTTATTTTTACCATGTTTTTAATCTTAATATTTAAATCTTAAATTAATATTGTAAATTTTGTAAAAACAATATATTTAAAATTGTAAATATTTGAAAAATTAATATAAGTTTGGTATGAATTTATAATATGAATTTTTAAATTAAGTTTGGTGTGAATTTTTAATTTTTTTTTAAAATATGAAATTTTAATAGTATGCATTTCAAATTTTAAGTTTGGTGTGAATTTTTAATTTTTAATATTAATTTTGAATTTTATATTTAAGTTGTGTGAATTTAAAAACAAAAATTTACTTTATCTCATTAAGTTAAGAATATGATTTTTAAAATTCGTCGTAAGTTGAAGACTAGGTCTTTGAACCGAAATTGCTTTACCCGAGGGAGGGACGAGAACTTTTATTATCATTATTTTTAATCTTATTGATTTAAAGTATGCCAAAAACATTGAAAAACCCAAAAATCTTAGCTTTTAAAACAATCGCTACAAAAAGACAAATTATAAAATTTTGTCGAGGAACGGACTAGGACATCGATCCGAAACGACCTCGTCCTAAATAACAAGGGAAACAAAATTTTAAAATTAATTTCTTAATTGTTTTATAAGTTAAAGATTATAAAAAAAAAAAAAAAAAAAAAAAAAAAATACCAAACTCCGCGAGTCGCGGAGTTTGGAGGGTAAATCTTCGCGAGTCGCGGAGAGACCGGATTACAGAAAAAAAAATAAGAGCTGCACACGAACTGATCAGTCACTCTCCCACACACAAACACACTGCATAAACACCCGAAAAATACTGCGAAAAACCCGAAAATCACCCCCAAAAATCTCAATTTTTAACCGTTAATCACCAAATTTTTTGCTAAAATCATGTTGAGAAGGATGATATCTAAGAACTACTCAAGAAAAACGGTAAATTTCTACACCTAAACACCATTTAATTCGAAATTTTGTGTTCTTGAGCTATTTTTTCCCCAATTTGATTTTGATGCTTTTTAGTGTAATTAAGCTTAAATTGTTTATGTATTATGCTTGTATAACCTAGATTGATGCTGTTTAACATGATTAGAAGCCTTAAACTTCAAATTTTGAATAATCTAGGGTTTGTGTTCTTGAGCAATTTGGGGCTTTTTGATATAAACAGGTTATGGCCGATTTTTGTCATGAATTGTTGCTAAATTGAGTAGTGTAACATGTCTAGGTAGTTAAATGATCCAAACTTTGAGCCTAAACATGATTTTGAGAATTAAAGTGGACTTTTTCAAGTCCAAAATTCATGAACTTGATTTTTGAAAGATAATGCCATTTGAGACTTGTTTATTTGCTAGTAATGATTATTTTGACATGTTATTTGAGTTGAATGCTTATGAACTTGGCGAAAATTTTCATATATGCTTATTTGAAAAAGTGTAGATTTGATAAAAATGTGAAAATAAGCTTAAGTTTGATATAAATTGATAATGTCATTGTAATTATTTTGATTGATGATTTTGCTAACACTAATGCATATTTGGATGCACAAAATTTGTGTTTGATGTGTTTTGCAGAATGAAAGGGGTGAATCTTCATCCCAAGCCCGCCATGCTCCTGCTGAGAACTTGGAACAACAGGAGGTAGATAACTACTACAAGCAGGATGTACCTCATCCAGTCATGACCTTTTCAGATATGCACTTGGAACAGTTGCACCCGAACCTGCGATTTGACAGACTTTGGATAGATTATCCAAAATATCAACGGGGTTTGCATACTCTTCACTCTAAGGTTGTTGAGGTACCGAGGGTCATAGAATGGGGACCCTTAGAAGCTGTAGAATTGGCCGGGCCAATTAGGGAATTACTAGTACAGAGGTATGGTAATTCTTCTTTTAATGACTGGATATGTTTATTCACCATACGCAGACCTGTATATAAAGTATGGTGTGAAGAGTTGTTATGTAGTATAGAGTTGAATGATCGGGTAGCTAGTTTAACCGATCGTTCTTTTATTAGATTTTTGTTAGGCGGTTCGATGCGCCACATGTCTTTACTGGACATGGCTCAGGCTTTACGTATATATACGCCTGAGGAGTTAGCGTCTGCCGATTGTAGAGGATTGATACTAAACGGTAGGAAAATAGATGAAAATTTTGATACACACGGTGTGTGGAGTCAAATGACAAGCCATCACCGTTTCAAAGGGGGAAACTACTCTTATTTGGATATAGATAGAGCCGAATTAAGAGTAATACATAGGTTTTTAGCTAATTCGATTACACAAAGGGGTAAAAACAAAGAAAAGGTAAATGAACAAGATTTGTTTTACCATATGTGTATTCGAGACCCACACAGCGCTGTAAGTATACCATATTGTGTGGGTTATTATTTATCAGCTATGGTTCGAGGGATGCGTCCACATAGCATAATAGGAGGTGGTATTTTTATTACTTTGATTGGTGAATATCTCGGTGTGGATATAAGTCGGGGGGGATTATTAGTAGAAGAGCCGGAACCCCGCGACACTATAGGTTTAAATGTATACCATGGTGCGAAAGTTTTGAAGCGGCGAAATAACGCCGCAGTACGATACAATGGTAGACATCCACAGGTAGAGAGAAACCAGGAACAAGGTAATGTAGGAGGGGGGAATGAGATGCAAGAAATGCATAGGTTTATAGCTTCTCAGGAATACGAAAATGCTAGACAGAGAGCATTTGAAGATTGGCAAGTTCATCAGAACCAGATCATAGCGCATTGCCAACATATAGGTAGAAACTATATTCCTACACCGAAACCCGTCTTCCCTCCTTGGTCGATAGAGATGCAGCCACCATATCCTACGTATGACCCTGCCGAAGCATTCTATAGCACTTATGGTTATGCGTGGAATCCCTATTGGTACCAATATCATCCTTAGTTTACTTATTATTATTTTTTTATTTTGTAATTTGTAATTATTGATATGTTTAATACTTTTGTTAATATTGTAATCATTTTTATAATTATCTAACTTTTATTCTTAGATTTTAATAATTTTTGAATGTGGGGTAATATACCAAACTTCAAAAATATGTATATATGTTTGCAGTTTATCTTATGTACACAACAGGGTAAAACAACGCATTTTCAAAGACTGGCATTAAGTTCAGCAAAAGCAACTAATTTTGACGACAAGATGCAAAATACATGTGAAATAACAACAAGACGGAATGAACAAATGATGTGCACCATTTAGCATTCAGCAAAAAAACGCCAATATATTTGGAAACTTTGGTAAAAATTTAATCATTTTCACACAAATCACCCTCAATAATATAAATTGTTACTGATTTCTTGCAAATGAGGGCATTGCAAGATCTTAAGTGTGGGAAGGGATTAAATTCTTTCGGATTTTAAAATTTTTATATTAAACACTTGGTTACCATTAAAAATACTAGTAAAGCAGTAGTTGTATTAGAATCTAGTGCTCTCTGATAAAAAAGAACAGCCCTAGTCTTATATACTGACTACCCAATTCTAGTAAAATTTTTCAAAATTTTCAATTAAATGAATTCAAAATCATGTTTATACATATTTATGAACGATAAAACTAGGTTTTAACACCGAAATTATTGTTACCTCGGAAAGGACATAAATTGAGAAACAAACTAAAATGTTAAAATTCATTTAAAATGGAATAGAGGACGATAAAAAGAAAAATAAAAAGCCAAGTGTGGGAAAATTTACCAAGTTATTTTAAACATATGTCACATATATTTGTAACAAATAACTGAAAATACTTTTGCTTTGGACTAAACTAAACTGTTTTACCCAATGAAAGAAAAGAAGAGATGGATCTACACGATGAATCAATTCCATCATTAAAAGGAAGTAAAGTCTTCCGAAAAAGAAACGCGCTTCTTGATTTAGGTCATGAAGTTGTCGTCCAGACCAGCTGTAGGTTGACGAAAAATCTAGAAAAGTCATCACTAAAATCAGCAGGAAATCCACGGACCTCAGCATTAAACAGGGTCGCCAAGTGGTCAGATTTATCCTAACCATGAGAAGGATTTATCTCGTACAATGGGGGGCACCGTGCAAATTAGCTGGATAAGACTAATGAATCAGATCCCCAAAAAGGATAATCTCCTTAAAGATTAAAAATCAGCTTTTAAGACTGATATTACTCAATCCTAGAGATTGACCTTAAAGATTGAGAATTCAAACTCATGGAATTCAATGATATCTAAACTCGAGCTTAAACGAGAAAATACTTTGATCAAAAATTACAAACCGATTTGTTTTCTGAAAACCCTATTTTCAATGCGTTCATTACGATTGAACGTAAAATCCTAGGAATTCACCTGGAATTCATTAGGTCACCTGAACTAAATCGGGTGTCAACCGTAAGAACGGTGGTTGCATAGCATGGTCAAAGACAGGACCTTGTGCCAGACCGAAAAATTATAAGGGTGAGCTTTACTATTGCTCCTACCAAGGATAGTAATTGCGTCCGACACGTTATAGACCATAATCAAAAGCATGTCACGGGACATTGCCTTAACAGTTGCTTGTTCAACGCTTTCCTTTACAACCGGACGGTAGTTTGCCGAAAGGTAATATACGGAACAAGTAAACTGGACGTGTTGCTTTCCAAATACAAGGTTAGCAAGTGGGTGACACAAAACCGCAAGTTTTGAGCTAAAATTTTCAAATCTGAAACCCACCAAACCCACAAAAATATTTTGCAAACACCGGTAAAGGGTTATTCCGGAAAACTTATCTAGGGTAAAAACTAGATTTAATTTTCAAAAGATCAAATGTTTTCATAAAGATCCAATTTCCTTAATGGATCTAAATTTTTATAGTCATGTGGGACTGTAAACCATATCGTTACTACCATTGTTTATACCGCCGTATAGAAATCACTGATGTACAAAGTGTGAAGAATAAAGAAGTGATTCTAGTATTTCAAGACAATATTGCTTGAGGACAAGCAACGCTCAAGTGTGGGAATATTTGATAATGCTAAAAACGAACATATATTTCATAGCATTATTCCTCAAGAAAGACAAGCTTTTAGTTGCAATTGTTCTATTTATAAGTGATATTCGTTTAAATAATAAAAGGTGAAGACAAAAGACAGATTCGACGAATTGAAGACACAAACGACCAAAAAGCTCAAAAGTACAAAAGACAATCAAAAAGGTTCCAATTATTGATAAGAAACGTCTCGAAATTACAAAAGTACAAGATTCAAAACGCAAAGTACAAGATATTAAATTGTACGCAAGGACGTTCGAAAATCCGGAACCGGGACTAGAGTCAACTCTTAACGCTCGACGCAACGGACTAAAAATTACAAGTTAACTATGTATATAAATATAATATAATATATAATTAATTATATTAATTATATATATATTATATATATATAATAAAAACCGTCGGCAGCAAGAAACTCCAAGGGTGTGAGCTGTAAATATCTCTCCGCGACTCGCAGAGTTTTAAGGCCATTTTGCCGCGAGTCGCGGAGCCCCAAAAATCAAGTCTGGCTATAAAGCCAACCGAATTCTGATCAAATTTCATATATCATTTCTCTATCTCTCTCAATATATACGATATATATATATAATTTATATTTTAATTTTAATTTTAATTTTAAATCCTAATAATAAGGGTATGTTAGCGAATGTTGTAAGGGTGTAAGTCGAAATTCTGTCCGTGTAACGCTACGCTATTTTTAATCATTGTAAGTTATGTTCAACCTTTTTATATTAATGTCTCGTAGCTAAGTTATTATTATGCTTATTTAAAACGAAGTAATCATGATGTTGGGCTAATTACTAAAATTGGGTAATTGGGCTTTGTACCATAATTGGGGTTTGGATAAAAGAACGACACTTGTGGAAACTAGACTATGGGCTATTAATGGGCTTTATATTTGTTTAACTAAATGAAAGTTTGTTAATGTTAATATAAAGATTTACAATTGGGCGTCCCTATAAATTACCATATACACTCGATCGGACACGATGGGCGGGGTATTTATATGTACGAATAATCGTTCATTTAACCGGACACGGGAATGGATTAATAGCCACTAGAATAATTAAAACAGGTGTGAAATTACATTCAAGGGTAATTGGTGTAATTGTTAACAAAGTAGTAAAACCTTGGTTTACACGCAGTCGATAACCTGGTGTATTCATTAAACAAAGTATTAAAACCTTGTTACAATTCGAATCCCCAATTAGTTGGAATATTTATCTTCGGGTATAATAATAATTTGACAAGGACACTTGCAATTTATATTTATGACTGATGGACTGTTATGGACAAAAACCAGACGGACATATTGAATAATCCAGGACAAAGGACAATTAACCCATGGGCATAAAACTAAAATCAACACGTCAAATATCATGATTACGGAAGTTTAAATAAGCATAATTCTTTTATTTCATATTTAATTTCCTTTATTTTATATTTAATTGCACTTCTAATTATCGCACTTTTATTTATTGTTATTTTATTTAATCGCACTTTTAATTATCGTACTTTTAATTATCGCAATTTAATTTTATCGCATTTTTATTATTCGCAATTTCATTATCGTTATTTACTTTACGCTTTAATTTAAGTCTTGTATTTATTTTATATTTTACATTAGGTTTTAACTGCGACTAAAATCTTAAAATCGACAAACCGGTCATTAAACGGTAAAAACCCCCCCTTTATAATAATAATATTACTTATATATATATTTGTATTTTTATAAAAGTAAACTAATATAGCGTTGAGCTTTGTTTAAAGATTTCCCTGTGGAACGAACCGGACTTACTAAAAACTACACTACTGTACGATTAGGTACACTGCCTATAAGTGTTGTAGCAAGGTTTAAGTATATCCATTCTATAAATAAATAAATATCTTGTGTAAAATTGTATCGTATTTAATAGTATTTTCTGGTAAAAATTAATAGTATTTTATACCCCTCTGCTTTAACATCAAAAACCCTTGACTGCATTAACGCATAAAGGGAAGAAATTTGAATGGAATGATGAACAAGAGAAAGCGTTTCAGTTATTGAAGAAAAAGCTAACTACGGCACCTATATTTTCATTGCCTGAAGGGAATGATGATTTTGTGATTTATTGTGATGCATCAAAGCAAGGTCTCGGTTGTGTATTAATGCAACGAACGAAGGTGATTGCTTATGCGTCTAGACAATTGAAGATTCACGAACAAAATTATACGACGCGTGATTTGGAATTAGGCGCGGTTGTTTTTGCATTAAAGACTTGGAGGCACTACTTATATGGGGTCAAAAGTATTATATATACCGACCACAAAAGTCTTCAACATATATTTAATCAGAAACAACTGAATATGAGGCCGCGTAGGTGGATTGAATTATTGAATGATTACGACTTTGAGATTCGTTACCACCCGGGAAAGGCAAATGTGGTAGCCGATGCCTTGAGCAGGAAGGACAGAGAACCCATTCGAGTAAAATCTATGAATATAATGATTCATAATAACCTTACTACTCAAATAAAGGAGGCGCAACAAGGAGTTTTAAAAGAGGGAAATTTAAAGGATGAAATACCCAAAGGATCGGAGAAACATCTTAATATTCAGGAAGACGGAACCCGGTATAGGGCTGAAAGGATTTGGGTACCAAAATTTGGAGATATGAGAGAAATGGTACTTAGAGAAGCTCATAAAACCAGATACTCAATACATCCTAGAACGAGGAAGATGTACAAGGATCTCAGGAAATATTTTTGGTGGCCGGGTATGAAAGCTGATGTTGCTAAATACGTAGGAGAATGTTTGACGTGTTCTAAGGTCAAAGCTGAGCATCAGAAACCATCAGGTCTACTTCAACAACCCGAAATCCCGGAATGGAAATGGGAAAACATTACCATGGATTTCATCACTAAATTGCCAAGGACTGCAAGTGGTTTTGATACTATTTGGGTAATAGTTGACCGTCTCACCAAATCAGCACATTTCCTGCCAATAAGAGAAGATGACAAGATGGAGAAGTTAGCACGACTGTATTTGAAGGAAGTCGTCTCCAGACATGGAATACCAATCTCTATTATCTCTGATAGGGATGGCAGATTTATTTCAAGATTCTGGCAGACATTACAGCAAGCATTAGGAACTCGTCTAGACATGAGTACTGCCTATCATCCACAAACTGATGGGCAGAACGAAAGGACGATACAAACGCTTGAAGACATGCTACGAGCATGTGTTATTGATTTCGGAAACAGTTGGGATCGACATCTACCATTAGCAGAATTTTCCTACAACAACAGCTACCATTCAAGCATTGAGATGGCGCCGTTTGAAGCACTTTATGGTAGAAAGTGCAGGTCTCCGATTTGTTGGAGTGAAGTGGGGGATAGACAGATTACGGGTCCGGAGATTATACAAGAAACTACCGAGAAGATCATCCAAATTCAACAACGGTTGAAAACCGCCCAAAGTCGACAAAAGAGCTACGCTGACATTAAAAGAAAAGATATAGAATTTGAAATTGGAGAGATGGTCATGCTTAAAGTTGCACCTTGGAAAGGCGTTGTTCGATTTGGTAAACGAGGGAAATTAAATCCAAGGTATATTGGACCATTCAAGATTATTGATCGTGTCGGACCAGTAGCTTACCGACTTGAGTTACCTCAAAAACTCGCGGCTGTACATAACACTTTCCACATCTTGAATTTGAAGAAATGTTTTGCTAAAGAAGATCTCACTATTCCGTTAGATGAAATCCAAATCAACGAAAAACTCCAATTCATCGAAGAACCCGTCGAAATAATGGATCGTGAGGTTAAAAGACTTAAGCAAAACAAGATAACAATTGTTAAGGTTCGACGGAATGCTCGTAGAGGACCCGAGTTCACCTGGGAGCGTGAAGATCAGATGAAGAAGAAATACCCGCATCTATTTCCAGAAGATTCGTCAACACCTTCAACAGCTTAAAATTTCGGGACGAAATTTATTTAACGGGTAGGTACTGTAGTGACCCAAACTTTTCCATGTTTATATATATTAATTGAGATTAATATTTACATGATTAAATGTTTCCAACATGTTAAGCAATCAAACTTGTTAAGACTTGATTAATTGAAATATGTTTCATATAGACAATTGACCACCCAAGTTGACCGGCGATTCACGAACGTTAAAACTTGTAAAAACGACATGACGATATATATATGGATATACATATGGTTAACATGAGATTATGATAAGTAAGTATCTCCATAAGTATATTAACAATGAGTTATATACATATAAACAAGACTACTAACTTAAGGATTTCGAAACGAGACATATATGTAACGATTATCGTTGTAACGACATTTAAATGTATATATATCATATTAAGATATATTAATATATCATAATATCATGATAATATAATAATTTAACATCTCATTAGATATAATAAACAATGGGTTAACAACATTAATTGAGATCGTTAACTTAAAGGTTTCAAAACAACACTTACATGTAACGACTAACGATGACTTAACGACTCAGTTAAAATGTATATACATGTAGTGTATTTAGATGTATTAAAATACTTTTGGAAGACTTCAAGACATATATCAAAACACTCATACTTAAAGAAAATGGTTACAGTTACTTTTCCATTCTTTTCTTTCATCAAGAATTCTAGTCGTATTCTTACCCGTATTATACACAGCTTCAAAACGTACTTACTATGAGTATATACCAATAGGAACTAGCATGGGATTCCACTCTTGATTATGTCATGTATGACTAATCAATTTTAACTTCTACCATGAGCTAGTCAACTAACTAGAACTCCTTTTAACCCCACTCACCACTCACCAATTACCACTCATCATTCACTCCATTTCACTTCCAATTCTCTTTCTAATTCTCTCTCAACACACACACACTATTATGAACGTATTTTTCCAGTAGTTAATCATCATCTTCATCAAAAAATCACTTCAAGAATCAAGCTATAATCATCATAGGAAGAACACTTCAAGAACACTTCACAAATCCCTTCAAGTTTACTAATTTACTTCCAAGCTTTCTAATCCATTCCAAGTAATCATCTAAGATCAAGAAACCTTTGTTATATACAGTAGGTTATCTTTCTTATTCAAGGAAATATTCATATTCAAACTTTGATTCAATTTCTATAACTATAAACTATCTTAATTCGAGTAAAAATCTTACTTGAACTTGTTTTTGTGTCATGATCCTACTTCAAGAACTTTCAAGCCATCCAAGATCCTTTGAAGCTAGATCATTTCTTGTCACTTCCAGTAGGTTTACCTATTAAACTTGAGGTAGTAATGATGTTCATAACATCATTCGATTCATATATATAAAACTATCTTATTCGAAGGTTTAAACTCGTAATCACTAGAACATAGTTTAGTTAATTCTAAACTTGTTCGCAAACAAAAGTTAATCCTTCTAACTTGACTTTTAAAATTAACTACACACATGTTCTATATCTATATGATATGCAAACTTAATGATTTAAAACCTGGAAACACAAAAAACACCGTAAAACTGGATTTACGCCGTCGTAGTAACACCGCGGGCTGTTTTGGGTTAGTTAATTAAAAACTATGATAAACTTTGATTTAAAAGTTGTTATTCTGAGAAAATGATTTTCATTATGAACATGAAACTATATCCAAAAATTATGGTTAAACTCAAAGTGGAAGTATGTTTTCTAAAATGGTCATCTAGACGTCGTTCTTTCGACTGAAATGACTACCTTTACAAAAACGACTTGTAACTTATTTTTCCGCCTATAAACCTATACTTTTCTGTTTAGATTCATAAAATAGAGTTCAATATGAAACCATAGCAATTTTATTCACTCAAAACGGATTTAAAATGAAGAAGTTATGGGTAAAACAAGATTGGATAATTTTTCTCATTTTAGCTACGTGAAAATTGGTAACAAATCTATTCTAACCATAACTTAATCAACTTGTATTGTATATTATGTAATCTTGAGATACCATAGACACGTATACAATGTTTCGACCTATCATGTCGACACATCTATATATATTTCGGAACAACCATAGACACTCTATATGTGAATGTTGGAGTTAGCTATACAGGGTTGAGATTGATTCCAAAATATATATAGTTTGAGTTGTGATCAATACTGAGATACGTATACACTGGGTCGTGGATTGATTCAAGATAATATTTATCGATTTATTTCTGTACATCTAACTGTGGACAACTAGTTGTAGGTTACTAACGAGGACAGCTGACTTAATAAACTTAAAACATCAAAATATATTAAAAGTGTTGTAAATATATTTTAAACATACTTTGATATATATGTATATATTGTTATAGGTTCGTGAATCAACCAGTGGCCAAGTCTTACTTCCCGACGAAGAAAAAATCTGTGAAAGTGAGTTATAGTCCCACTTTTAAAATCTAATATTTTTGGGATGAGAATACATGCAGGTTTTATAAATGATTTACAAAATAGACACAGGTACGTAAAACTACATTCTATGGTTGAATTATCGAAATCGAATATGCCCCTTTTTATTAAGTTTGGTAATCTAAGAATTAGGGAACAGACACCCTAATTGACGCGAATCCTAAAGATAGATCTATTGGGCCTAACAAACCCCATCCAAAGTACCGGATGCTTTAGTACTTCGAAATTTATATCATATCCGAAGGGTGTCCTGGAATGATGGGGATATTCTTATATATGCATCTTGTTAATGTCGGTTACCAGGTGTTCACCATATGAATGATTTTTATCTCTATGTATGGGATGTGTATTGAAATATGAAATCTTGTGGTCTATTGTTACGATTTGATATATATAGGTTAAACCTATAACTCACCAATATTTTTGTTGACGTTTAAAGCATGTTTATTCTCAGGTGAATACTAAGAGCTTCTGCTGTTGCATACTAAAATAAGGACAAGATTTGGAGTCCATGTTTGTATGATATTGTGTAAAAACTGCATTCAAGAAACTGATTTCGATGTAACATATTTGTATTGTAAACCATTATGTAATGGTCGTGTGTAAACAGGATATTTTAGATTATCATTATTTGATAATCTACGTAAAGCTTTTCAAACCTTTATTTATGAAATAAAGGTTATGGTTTGTTTTAAAAATGAATGCAGTCTTTGAAAAACGTATCATATAGAGGTCAAAACCTCGCAACGAAATCAATTAATATGGAACGTTTTTAATCAATAAGAACGGGACATTTCAATACACTGGGTATGCCTTTTTGTTTTTAATTTTAAACAGATAAACTAAACTTCTAAAGTAATCTAAGGTAAGCTAAGCTAGTCTAAGGTAGTCTTAATCTAAGGTAGTCTAATCTAAAGTAGTCTAGTTTAAAGTAATCTAATTTAACTAACTATCCTAAGGTTGAATATGTTTTTGGTTCTGGCTACTGATTCCCTGGTATTTCGATAACAGAGCTCCGCACGAACTATTCAACAAACCAAGTGGCCAGGCCGACTACGGAGAGGCAGGATCCTTTTGGTCCCAATATAATTGGAGACTGTTCGAAAAATCCAACAACCAAGTCCGTGTAAAATTGTCTTTCTTAGACACCACTAAATGCTTGTGAATAAGTTTGATAGAGAGCAGTATTGTCTGATACCAGTTCCCCGGCAGCAGCGCCAAAAACTAGCTTCCCTCTTGATATTGCCAAAACGGACGGTTTTATTTGTGCGGTGTTGTTAGGTCGCAACACGTCAGAATCAACCACCAAGAGGGGGGTACTGTTTTAAATTTATATTTAGCGGGGCCTAAATCATACTACTCCTTAGTATGAGTAAGGGAAGTATGACCTAGAGTCGTATTTTTGAGATATCAGTAGAATCGAACCTATATTTAAGCCTAAGATAGTTATGAACGAGTAGTGGTTACTTAATTTTTTGGGATTTTCTAATTTATAAGACAGATAAAGTAAATGAGATAAAATTTATAATTCAGATAAGGTTAAAGTAAGTGCATACTATGATTTCATCAGTTACTTTGCCGAGATTATGGAATGCTGGCTCATGAATAGGCAGAGGCCTTGTATTCATTACACTGGTCCTAAACGCCCCTGTCATAAGACATGTCACTGGGTACTGCGCTAAGCTTGAAGATTCTAAATAGACAGCAACGTCCCTTACCCCCGACGCCCGTGCAGTCTGACTACAGGCATACACGTTCAGACGGCTCATCCAATTGAGCGACTCGGTTGGGTGACGTATTAACATTCCACAAATGTCTAAACTTTCTTAAGCATAATAGAATACATGGTTTACCATATCCGAGAGATATGATGTGTTTCAATGCTTTCGTTAATGAATGGTTTTAAAAGATAGTTAGGCCCTTAAAAACAGTTCAACCATAAAGAACACCATGGCCAAGTCAAGCTGACTTCCATGAACACGTTCGGTTATCCTAACGGTCCAATCCTTTATGTGTCTAAACAAACAGTTCCTTAATTAACTAAGAATCCCTCAAGCGGGGTGCAATGCTTGAGACCGCGTTATGGTGCAGTGTACTAATCAACACTGACCGGGTTTCATGGCCTTACTTAGCAGAGGTGCAGCTTACAACAACCGCTGTGCTTCAGTGTGCACGTACGAAGTTTATATGCTTGGTGACTATACTAGCATGGTCTGGGACCGACAATGTACTAAGGGTCTAGTCAGATGTTTCACTACGAAAGAGTCCTCAGTCAGAATCCAAAGCTCGATAGACTTACTACAACCGGTGTGCCTCAGTCGATCTTACATTGTATCCTATAGACTTCTGTTACCAAGGGGTGACACAGATAGTGTACTCTGAATCAGGGTTCGCGACTTCCCAATAACAGAGCCAATAACTACGTTCTATTAGTTGGAAAAGCGATTGAGTTTAAAGTATAATCGAAAAGCATTTCAACGACATAAACAAACCATAACATTATTTCGGCATTATAACTGCTTACATCATAGCATACACTAAAGATAACTACTCGCTAATCATGGCAACAATATCACAGAACATAATGATAGAAGACATTATATAAAGATAAAGGATAGAAGTACCAGTAGATTAAACGAGTTCCGAATATAAAAGTGACAACTTCAAGACTCCAGACCGCTCCTAATACAATCTTCGGCGTTCTTCTCCGGATACTAGGTTTCCCGCATGGAGTCGAAGACCTTAAAAGTATGACTAATATTATACAAGAGAGAGAAAGAAGTGAATTGAAGTGTGTGTTGGAATGAATGACAAAGACCCTTTAAATAAGCATGATTTTTCCCTGCAAACGGCTGGCAGGCCGTTTGCAGGGGCCTTTTGCCAAGCCAAGCCGTTTACCCTGGCCGTTTGGCAGGCCGTTTGTGAGCCAGGAAAGCTGTTTGGCAGGCCGTTTGGCTTGCCTGGTCAGCTGGATTCCTTGGATCGTAACTTGATTTCTTGTCTTTCACCGTTTTAGCTCCGATTCTCTTATTCTTTTTTGCACCGCCTTCGTAATTACTTGTTCTTCAATTCTAACTGACGAAGTGGGTATTTTGCTGACAAAGTTCGAATCTTTCTTGTTTTTGGGACTTTATACCGGGGTGAAAACGTGACTTTTTAGCCGATATCAAATACCCTAACCGAATACAAACCCTAAGGCGTCGAATTAATCAACAATTCATTAGTTTTCTTTGATCCCGAAGCGTAACCGTATTCGTCTCGACCATGATTAGTGTTTTCCACCTCTAATCCTGGTTATACGTTTATTCTAAGATCCTAAGATCGTATACAGTATTCTATCATTATGAGAACGTTAAGGTTGAAAAATATGAGAGACGGATTCGAGTCGATCAAGCTCTTAAAAGTTTGAGTCACGGGGTCGAGACAGTTAAGACGGGGTCATGTCAGTTGAGATGAGGTCTTGTTAGTTGAGACGAGGTCAAGAAGAACGTTTAGTTTTAAATATAAATATACCCCGTATTAAATATAAATATTTTAAACATAAAGATTTTTAGCATTAATTTTTTTAAAATAAAATGACTTGCAAATAAGATGATGAGGTGTTAGTTTAATTGGCAAATAATCAAAAAGGTAAAATAAAGTCTAAATTTCCTAATAAAAGGAATATCACTTTTACATTTGTCCAAACACAATTTTAATTTTAATTTGGTGTATAAAAAGGTATCTGATTGGAAAATCATTCCAAATGTCATAAAATCTGATATCGTAGATTTTTTTTAATTATTATTCATGATATCTATTTCTTTGTCATGTCCATATCAAACTGATTTTCCTTTATTGATAAATTTTTTACTTTTGTCCTACTTTTTGGTATCAGCCAAAATTAAATATGATGTGGAATTTACAAATTAGCAAAAAAAAAAAAAAAATTCATGTGTCATTTTTACCTCGATTGCAATGCTTTTTTTAATGAGATAAACTTTTTACACATTAAATTTAAATCAAAGTCCTTTTTAGGCAATTATAAGAGCACAGGGTGTCGTGATGCGTCAGTTCAGTGTTAGTTCAGTGTCTTGCTGATGACTGGACGCTGACTGGACTGACATTGGTGAAAAACATAGGAATTGGGAAGATTGTCAGTTCAATGTCTTGGAAAGAAAAAATATTTTATGTTTTTATTATTTAATTATTTTTTAAAATTAATTAAATTATTTGATAAAATATAAATGATAAATAAAATAAAACTTGCACAAAATTTAAAAGTCCTAGTTTATTAAAATTAAAAATCCTAGTACATAAATAAGATAAAAATACAACAACTACGATCGTTCACACACAAATACAATTATTGAAATATAAATAACATAACTCAAACACAAATACGATTCTTCATTCTTCATCACCGAAGTCGGAGTATGAGTCTTCCAAAGCCATTTCTCGACGAATCCTCTCCTTCTTTTTCTCGATTGCCCTCCTATCATGTTCATTCAAATTGTCCGTATCAATAGCCAAAATCCTCAACTGCGACTCCATCTTCATTTGAGAGTAGTACGATTTCTTTTCTCGAGACACATCTTCAAAGTGTTCCTTCATGGACACGTGTAAAGACTCACGGGATGATGCGGCTGAATCACTTGAGGTCTTCCTTGATTTCCTTGAGCTAGCCTTCCTTGGTTTGCCGGGTAGACGTTGTAGTCAATCTCTGCCAAATAGCTCCTCATTTGGATTTGTTTCAACTTCTTCATCTCCGTTCAAGTCAAAATCAGTTTCATCTACAGCTTCATCAGCAACGGGATCAGGCACTCGCTTGTTTCGCCTACCAATAACAACGGGATTAGGATGTAGCCACTTTGGTTTGTCTTGCAAAAAGTCCCATGCCTTATAACTTGGAAAAGTCTTCCCCATCTCGAACCTAAACTGATCGTCACACCTGGTGCGAAAAATTTTATCATTTTCCCCGCTCCTCCACGCGGCCTTCAAACGGTTCACAATACCGTTATACTTATTGCAATCAGCATTCAACTTGGTCCACTTCGAAGACAATGCATCTTTCGTACGAGCACATGGTGGATTACGTTTGTTGTATTCTTCAACAATTTGGTACCAAAAGGTTTTTCCTATACGTATAAACGTTGTCAGTGCATATTTATATAAATAATAATATACGAATACGTATACATATATATAATAATTAATAATGCGTGTATACATATATATAATAAATATATACGTATATACCGGTCATTGCGTTTCCTACAATCGAGTTCTCGGAAACATGTATCCAACATTGAGCCAAACGTAACTCGTCATCGGCATCCCACGTGGTTTGGATGCGGCTCGAACCTTCATCATTCATCGGCTTCTTTTTTTCCTTTGCTTTGGCTTTTTTTGAGACGGTGACGGCACTTCATCTACGGATTGATTGTTTGATAGATTAATTGAGTAATGTTGTGAGTCGCTTCTTCCTTGATTGTTGAAAGCATTCCAAGACAAAAATTCACGGTAGTCATCTTGAGTTTGTGGCACTTGAGTTTGATTAATCGAACCATATTGACTACCAAACGAACCATATTGAGGACCACTTTCATTTTGCATATTAACCCAAGTATTAGGATTACTCCAATTCCAATTTTGGTCAAATGCATTGTTTGGATTCATAGGGTGTTGTGGGTGATTAGTGTTGTTTAGATTCATAGTTAGGAATTGTGGAGTGTGTGTTTTAATTGAAGAAATTGTGTGTGTATAAAATGAAATGGGGATATGGTGTGTATATATAATGTTAAAATTTTATTTTGAAAAAAAAAAGGTTGCAACGTTCAAATATTTGAATTTGGGTCCCACTTGTTCTCCCTCAGCCAACGTCGAGCAGACGACGTCGGGACCTCCGACGCTGGGTCAGCATCGTCCGACCATCGTCTGCAGTTTTTTGGGGTGGCGACGTCGAGGTGACATAAACCACACCTCAAGCTCTAAAGGTGATATTCCTTTCATTAGGAAATTTAGTTTTTATGTTACGTTTTTAGCTATTTGCCATGGTTTAAATAATATAAAGGTTTTAAAACTTATTTATAACGGACACTGTGTAAGTCAGTTTTATTTTTAACTAATTTTTGAATGTGCTTTAGATTTTCATTTATACTAAAACGAGACCAAATTTTCCCTTTGCCCACTTTTAAAGACGACGCTCAGAACACATACTTGTCTATTGCAAATTAGTTTCTTGTGTTTGAGATCAAATTCTAAAATGGTGGTCCCTTGACTCATACAAGATCGAGAGCCTGGAGAATGCATTCGTGAATACCCCCCCTGATATCATGAAATCGGCTTCAGGAAACATAATTTGACTAGTCACAAGATGGGTCTGCGGTTACATTATTTGGAAACATTGGAACAACAATGTTTATAGGAAATGGGAATGATCCATCTTTGCTATCATATACTGAGACTCAAAGTTCAAAGTTTTGGTTGTACCGCCAAATGCCTCAAGAAAACCTCGTCGGAATGAAGTCAATGGCTAATCAACCCGAGATTTTATGCTCTCCCATCGTCTGATAGATCTGACATTAGATAAATGAACTACTGAAGACTGGCATTCTCGCTACTGATGTAGTGCATACTATCAAAATTGTTGCCGTTTGAAAAATTGTTGTTAATGTAATATTGTATCAGTGTATATATTCGCGGTTACATCTTGATTTACTTTATTTTAATTACATAATTACACATAATCCCTTATTAAGCTGCCCTTAAACAACTTTTACTCTGGAGACATGCCGGCAGTATGCACATGATTTATATATACGTATGTAAATGTATAGATGTATAGATCTAATGATGTATAGATTTGATGCCCAAGGATACCTAACACCGGTGGGCAAACCCGCAAATGATTATGAATTTAATTGAAAATTAGCAGGTATGAGTCAGATTTTACCTAACAGTGATGCCCAAGGATACCTAGCGGCAGTATGCGCGAGTTGATTTTTACATGTAGCGGGTATGATATATTCATGATCCGCCCACTACCCGTCAACGAGTAGAAAACTTTACCCAAACTGTATCAACGGGTACATTTTTTTGAATTTACCCATAAATCAAGAGTCAGTTACTTGCAAGCCATGAGTTTTTTCCACCGATTTTCATTCTAGTGTTAATGCATATTTTAAAGGTATAAAAAATTTTACAATTTTCTTTTATCCATGGAGATTTAATAATTAATTTGTATCACATCGATATATAGATTTGTAAGCGAGGCGAGCCGAGCATGTGCTCAGCTCATTTTAAATTCACAGAGCTTGAGCTCGGCTCGATTTGAGCCTAATATTTTAATCTTGAGTTCGACTCGTTTAATATTATAGTAGCTCGAGCTCGAGTCGAGCTCGACTCGTTTGATATTATAGAAGCTCGAACTCGACTCGTTTAATACATGATTATATTTACTACTAGGCTCGCAATTTTCTTCGAATTTGAGTTTTGAAGCTCGAGTTCATTTACTAAACGTGCTTCTAAGTATGTTCAAGGTCTTATTTAAGCTCGATTCGGATCAAGTTTTGTTGCAACTTGAGGGAGTTGCTCAGCTATTTACACATATACCCTTGGGGGTGTGGAGTGAAAAGTATCTCACCCCAATCAAATAACTGCTTTCTAAAACCTCCTGAACGACCCATTTTTTATAATCGCTCTTATATATATATATATATATATATATATATATATATATATATATATATATATATATATATACAAGAAAAAAGCTAGGGAAACTAGGCTTCAATTTGGGTGCGAAATAGTGTAATTATCGAAGTTCAGATCTTCTTTCACCTAAGGTAATTAATCTCTTTTCATTTATCGATTTTTGATGATGAATTGAAATTTTTGTTTGTTTCTTCATGGAAATTGAGAAATGTAGGTTTAATTAATGCAAATCATGTTCTCAGTAAGTTGTAGATCATTGACTTTAGTTTCAAATTTCATTTTGTTTTTTCGTTTCATTTATGTGAAATTGATAAGTTTTTTTGTAAAATATAGGAACGGATCTGGTGAATTATTGATTTGGTTATGTTACAGTATTATGTTATCTGCTCAATTGGATCAAATATTTTTTAGGTTTAACTATCCAATTAGGTTTGTGATCACGTTAGTTAAGATCGCGCATATGATATTTAGATCATAACAAAAAGGGTTATTTTACTGATTACCATCTGTTTGACTTGATTTGGGACTAAATTTATAAACAAAATAGAACCCCCACCATGCTACAACACTAAGTCCCCGTTTGGCTCATGGAATACAATGAGATTCCGGCGGAATTGGAATTGGAATTGAATTTAGATACGCGTTGTGTTTTGATTCAATTCCAATTCCGGATTCCGTGAGCTAAACGGGGCCTAAGAGATAACATGGTATGATGGGGGGGTTGATTGTTGAGTAATGGTCGAAAACTGGTTTGGATCAAAATGTTACATTTGAAAAACAATCAAACGGGTCAGAATCTAGTCGATTTAACCAGAACAATCTGTTCCAATCACTTGTTATAGGTACTCAGTGTGTATGCTATAGATACCTAATTTCTCATTTAGCTGCTAATCGAATAGTATCATTTATGGGTCACATTTATATACTACCTTTTTCATATGGGTTTTATTTGGTATCCTGTTATCTCAGTTTCTTCTTATATTATCCTTGTACGCCTCTTTAATCTCAGGAAATGGGAGAGCTAGTAGCCGAAAAGCACGCCGCTTACATCATCAATGTCGAAAAGAAGAAAGACAGTATCGAGTCTGTCTTAATGGAGCATCTTCGAATCAACGGTGCGTATTGGGGATTAACCACACTTGACATCTTAGGTAAACTTAAAGCTGTGGACCAAGAAACAATAATTTCATGGGTCATGAGTTGTCAACACGAATCTGGTGGTTTCGGTGGTAACATGGGTCACGACCCACATCTACTTTACACTCTTAGCGCAATCCAAATCCTAGCACTATTTGGCAAGATCGAAACACTCGATAGTGATAAAGTGTCAAATTACATTGCTAGCCTACAACAAGAAGATGGTTCTTTTTCAGGAGATATATGGGGTGAAATAGATACTAGATTCTCATACGTTGCTATATCTTCGCTTGCGCTGTTACAACGTTTAGATAAAATAAACATTGAAAAAGCGGTTAAATACATTGTAAGTTGCAAGAATCTTGATGGCGGGTTTGGGTGCACCCCGGGTGCCGAATCTCACGCGGGTCAAATATTTTGTTGTGTAGCTGCACTTGCGATAACGGGTTCGTTACATTATGTTGATAAGGATCTTTTGGGTTGGTGGTTATGTGAAAGACAAGTTAAATCTGGTGGGTTAAATGGTAGGCCCGAGAAGCTTCCGGATGTTTGTTACTCGTGGTGGGTCCTATCTAGTTTGATTATGATCGATAGGGTTCATTGGATTGATAAAGAAAAGCTTGTTAAGTTTATTTTAGACTGTCAGGATAAAGAAAATGGAGGAATTTCAGATAGACCTGATGATGCAGTTGATGTTTTTCACACTTATTTTGGCGTTGCGGGTCTTTCACTTCTTGAGTATCCCGGATTGAAGGCCATAGATCCGGCTTATGCATTGCCCGTTGATGTCGTTAATGGGATTTTTCTTAGGTGATTTGTGTTCTGTTTGTTTAGATTATATATATAAGGGTTTGTGATACTTAGTTCATTAATATTAATAGACCTTTGTTCTGGCATGACTACTAGCAACAAGTAATAGACTTGCTTTATCTGCATTCGTCGTAATATTTCCATTTCACAAGCTGGTGTCAAACGGCTGCAGGTACCGAGTTTTGTCATGTTACAATTCGATTTTCATGAAATCGAGTAAGATTTTGTTGCCAAAGCCATTTTTTATCCAAATTATATAAATTTAGCGTGTTAAATTGGAGTATCATCTCTTATGTTAAACGCCATACACAGGGATAATACACCTTGCCACACTGGGATATAATCCATGTTAAATTTAACGACACTTAAATTAAAGGTAATTTTTTATTTGTTGTACAACTTATTAATTAATTTTCATGAATGTAACCGTTAATAATGTCGTTAACATGTGGAACAGTATTGTACAATTAAATAATACAGTAGTTACTTTGAGTTAACATGTAGAACAGTATTGTACAATTAAATAATACAGTAGTTACGTTGAATTAAGGATTTAATACAGTAGTTACGTTGAATTAAGGATTTTGTTAAGGACAATCAAATTATTGAGTTATTGCAAATTATTGAGTTGTCAGTTGAATAACAGATAAGTGGAGTGAACATGCTCTATTAATCCTCTTAAAATTCGACCAACTAGGCAGATTTGGGGACTAGTCCGACCCGACTAGGCCCAAGTCGGTCAAAGCCACCGGTTAAAGGGTCAAAATTGGTCAAAGGGTCATAATCATTCAAAAGTTAGATTTAGTCGGTTAAAGTCAATATTATTGTCAAAATTTGTCAGAATCAGGTAAAATCAAAGTTGGTCAATGACCGACTAGTCTAAACTGACTAGGGCCCCTGACTATCAACTTTCACAACCTTGGTGCCCAAACTTCAAATTTAATGAACAACACAGATGAATCAAATGGATAACTTCTCTTGGATTTTACGTTAACTATTGTTAGAAATTTAGTGTAATTGAGGGATTTAATCTATACTTGTAAATGGGTTAGGAGGTACGGAGTGTACACCCATTAAGTGATAGATTGCCCGGACCCGAAAATGGTTTTCCATTATCACAAATTTGAGTGATTACGGAAGTATTATTCTTGCACTAGGTGGAAATAAAACAAACAACTTTATGAAAAGGATTTAATCTAGATTTCCTTGATTTGGTTGTTGGAAATAAAACAAACAACTTTATATAAAGGATTTGTTTTAGATTTGAAAACGATTTCCTTGATTTGGATGTTTGAAATAAAACAAACAACTTTATGTAAAGGATTTGTTTTAGATTTGAAAACGATTTCCTTGATTTGGATGTTTGAAATAAAACAAACAACTTTATGTAAAGGATTTGTTTTAGATTTGAAAACGATTTCCTTGATTTGGATGTTTGAAATAAAACAAACAACTTTATGTAAATGATTTGTTTTAGATTTGAAAACGATTTCCTTGATTAGGATGTTTGAAATAAAACAAACAACTTTATGTAAAGGATTTGTTTTAGATTTGAAAACGAAATTAGTTAGTGAAACATCTCCATCGTGGAATAATACTTGTTTTTGGGTGCCTATAAATAGAGACTATCATTTATGAGAATAAGATATACGAAAAACACCTTAATACTCTTATGCAAAAGAGTTCTTGTTTACTGCCAATAACAAGAACAAATCTCTGTCTTATCCCAAAGTGATATTCGTGTAACCCAGGCAATAAGGGTCGAATAATTACTTTCGGAAAGTGATACCACGATTCAGTGATTTATCCGGCTATCGATTATTTTACCCTACACGAAATCTCAATAAAACCTCCAACAATCGAAAGTAAATATTCGTTATAATCGATGGCGGCTACGATGAAACACATGACGGCGAATTTCTCCAAACTTGATAAGTTTGAGGGAATTGATTTTAGGAGATGGCAAAAGAAGATGCACTTCTTTCTGAGCAGCATGAGTGTGGTGTACGTACTCAGCACACCAATTCCTGAAGATCATGGTGATGATGCCACTATTGAACAAATTCGGAAAAGGTGCAAGTGGGAGAACGATGACTACATCGCTAGAGGTTTAATCCTCAATGGTATGGCTGATTCCCTTTTTGATATTTACCTAAATGTTGAATCTTCTAAAGAACTATGGGACTGTTTAGAAACCAAGTATATGTCTGAGGATGCTTCTAGTAAAAAGTTCCTTGTTAGTAATTTTAATAATTACAAGATGGTCGATTCTAGACCGGTCTTGGAACAATACAATGAGCTCATTCGTATACTTGGTCAATTCACACAACATAAGATGAACATGGATGAGTCTATTCAAGTCTCAAGCATAATTGATAAACTACCTCCATCTTGGAAAGAATTTAAACATTCTTTGAAACATAAGAAGGAGGAGTTAACTCTTGTTGAGTTGGGTAGTCATCTGCGTATTGAGGAATCCCTCAGGTTGCAGGATAATGACAAGCCAAAGAGCAACGAAGTTGCTGGTACGTCTGTTGTCAATATGGTGGAACATAAAAAGTTCACTAGTAATAATGACAAAAAGGGCAAACGTAAACATCGAGGTTATAACAAGGCTAATCCGAACAAGAAGTCTAAATTGACTTGTTGGAAGTGTGGTAAAACTGGACACATAAAAAAGGATTGCAAGGTTATTTTTGGTAATAATAATGCCAAAGGATCTAGCACAAGCGGTTCGGGAAATGGTTTAAACAACCACAACTCGAAAGGTCAGAATATATTTAATAATTCAAATAAGAATTATTATGTTTCATATATATCTGAGGCTTATTTTGTGCAGGATGATGATGTCGCGTGGTGGGTTGACTCGGGAGCCACCACCCATGTATGTAAGGATAGATTTTGGTTCAAGACTTACGAGTCCGTGACTGATGGATCAATTCTTCATATGGGAAATGAGTCAACAGCCTCTGTTCATGGACGTGGAAGTGTGGATTTGTGTTTTAGTTCTGGAAAAACTATTTGTTTGTTTGATGTTTTGCATGTACCACAAATAAGAAAAAATTTAGTTTCCAGTAGTGTGTTAAATTGTTGTGGTTATAAACAAGTGATTGAATCTGATAAGTTTGTTTTGTCAAAACATGGTATGTTTGTTGGTTTTGGTTATTTATGCAATAGAATGTTTAGACTTAACATTAATCACTTGAATGTTAATTTTGCTTTTATATCTACTTCTAGCATAAATAATTCTACACTTTGGCATGCTAGACTAGGACATATACACTTTAAAAGAATGCAAGATATGTCTAAAGATGGATTAATACCGGTTTTTGACATGAACAATGAAAAGTGTAAAACGTGTATGTTAACAAAGATCACTAAGAAACCATTTCAAAATGTACATCGTGATACTGAAATTTTGGAATTAATACATAGTGATTTATGTGATTTGCATGCTACTCCTACTTTAGGAAACAAGAAATATTTTGTGACTTTTATTGATGATGCTTCTAGATTTTGCTATGTTTATTTGTTACATACTAAGGATGAAGCATTAGATAAATTTAAAATATTTAAAACTGAAGTAGAATTACAACAAAAGGCTTTGATTAAAAGACTTAGAACAGATAGGGGAGGTGAATACATTGACCAATCGTATTTCCAATCCGTTGGTATTATCCATGAGACCACAGCTCCTTATACTCCACAACAAAATGGTATATCTGAAAGGAAGAATAGGGTCCTTAAGGAAATGGTTAATTCCATGTTATCCTATTCGGGTTTAAGTGAAGGATTTTGGGGGGAAGCTATGTTAACAGCTTGTTATTTGCTTAATAGAGTTCCTAACAAAAGAAACAAGATTACACCTTATGAACTTTGGAATAAAAGGAAACCTAACTTGAATTATCTTCGTGTATGGGGTTGTAGGGCGGTTGTAAGACTGCCTGATCCCAAAAAGAAAAGTTTAGGTGAAAGAGGTATAGATTGCATTTTTATTGGATATGTTGAACATTCCAAGGCATATAGGTTCTATGTAATAGAGCCTAATGAATTTGTCTCAATCAATTCTGTGATTGATTCAAGGGATGCAATCTTTGATGAAAATCGATTTTCATCTATACCTAGACCAAAGGATATGATTCCAAGTAACAATGGAATCAATAAGGATTGTAATGATGAAGTCTCTGAAAAGGCTGTTGATCAGTCACTTGAGCTTCGGAAAAGCAAAAGAGAAAGGAAACCTAAATCATTCGGACCAGATTTTCAACTATACTTAGTTGAAGGTTCTAGGGATGATGTTTCTACCCAATATTCATATTGTTTCAATGTTGATGATGATCCTAAAACATATGATGAAGCAATGAGGTCTCAGGATGTTGCATTCTGGAAAGAGGCAATTAATGATGAGATGGATTCCATCATGGGCAATAACACTTGGGTGTTAGCTGATCTACCTCCCGGTTGCAAACCTTTGGGTTGCAAATGGATCTTCAAAAAGAAGATGAAGGTGGATGGAACTATTGAAAAGTTCAAGGCAAGGTTAGTCATTCAAGGCTTTAGACAAAAGTCTGGAATTGACTATTTTGATACTTATGCTCCTGTGGCACGTATCACTACCATTAGACTGCTGATTGCTTTGGCTACAATTCACAATCTGGTTATTCACCAGATGGATGTGAAGACAGCATTCTTGAATGGTGATTTGGATGAGGAGGTTTATATGAACCAACCTCAGGGCTTTGTCATGCCAGGAAATGAAAGCAAGGTGTGCAAACTTGTGAAGTCCTTATATGGTTTGAAACAAGCACCTAAGCAATGGCATCAGAAGTTTGATGAAGTAGTTTTATCTAGTGGTTTTAGATTGAACCAAGCAGATAAATGTGTGTATAGCAAATTTGATGATTCTGGTAAAGGAGTTATAATTTGTCTATATGTTGATGACATGTTAATCTTTGGGACTGACCAAAGTCAAGTTGATTTAACAAAAGAATTTTTGTCATCAAAGTTCTCCATGAAAGATATGGGGGAGGCTGACGTTATCCTTGGTATTAGGATCAAACGTGAAAGCAAAGGAATTTCAATTTCTCAATCTCATTATATTGAGAAGGTGTTGAGAAAGTTTAATTGCTTTGAATGTACTCCTGTGAGTACACCTGTTGATCCAAGTGAGAAGCTTATGCCTAACCAAGGTAAAGCTGTATCACAACTTGAGTATTCTCAGGTGATTGGCTGTTTGATGTACGCCATGACATGTACAAGGCCAGATATTGCTTTTGCTGTGGGAAAACTGAGTAGATATACTAGTAATCCTAGTACTCATCACTGGCAAGCAATTAGGCGGGTACTGAAGTATTTAAAGAAAACTATGGCATATAGTTTATCTTACAGTGGATTTCCTTCTGTAATAGAAGGATATTCTGATGCGAGTTGGATAACCAATATTGAAGATCATTCTTCAACGAGTGGTTGGGTGTTCTTGCTTGGGGGAGGTGCTATTTCATGGGCTTCTAAAAAGCAGACATGTATTACCAACTCAACGATGGAATCTGAGTTTGTTGCTTTAGCTGCTGCTGGTAAAGAAGCAGAATGGCTTAGAAACTTGATCCATGAGATACCATTATGGCCTAAACCTATAGCACCCATGTCTATCCATTGTGATAGTGCTGCGACATTGGCAAAAGCTTATAGCCAGATGTACAATGGAAAGTCTAGACACTTAGGTGTCAGACATAGTATGATTCGTGAACTCATCATGAATGGGGTGATTTCTATAGTGTTCGTAAGGTCACAACAGAATTTAGCTGATCACTTGACGAAGGGATTGGCAAGAGACTTGGTTGACAAGTCTGCTGTGGGGATGGGTTTAAAGTCCACATAAATTTCTAATTATAAGATACCCAATTCCCTTCTGATGAAAATTAGAAGTTGAATTCAATGCGGAAGGCTTATACTTAGAAATTTGGAGTACATAAATTTTATATCATCCCAAGGTAAGGTATGTACTCGGACCTGCTGAAGGTCAGGTTGAAGTCTAGCTTCTTAATAGTTCATTTGAAAAAGTGCAAGAGCAGGTGCATGACTGAAGTGAACTACCTATGTGAATGTGAAGTTTTGCCGCTTCAACAAAGCTTGGACTTTTAGCTTTGGATACATTCATGAAAGGATATGGACACATGGCTTGTAAAGTGTCAGGATAGCTTTAGAGTATTTGAAAACTTATGTGTATGTTATTTTCAGTTATTCAAAATGGGTTGAAGGGTTCAATTCTTAGAACACCCTGATTCTCGAATATTTGGAATGTGTAATGTACTAAGGTGAAAATTCAATCTTCAAGATATTTTCATTTATGCATGAGTTTTTGTTTTAATTTGTTTAATTCTCATGAAACGAATTGCACTAAATTGGGGAGGATTGTTAGAAATTTAGTGTAATTGAGGGATTTAATCTATACTTGTAAATGGGTTAGGAGGTACGGAGTGTACACCCATTAAGTGATAGATTGCCCGGACCCGAAAATGGTTTTCCATTATCACAAATTTGAGTGATTACGGAAGTATTATTCTTGCACTAGGTGGAAATAAAACAAACAACTTTATGAAAAGGATTTAATCTAGATTTCCTTGATTTGGTTGTTGGAAATAAAACAAACAACTTTATATAAAGGATTTGTTTTAGATTTGAAAACGATTTCCTTGATTTGGATGTTTGAAATAAAACAAACAACTTTATGTAAAGGATTTGTTTTAGATTTGAAAACGATTTCCTTGATTTGGATGTTTGAAATAAAACAAACAACTTTATGTAAAGGATTTGTTTTAGATTTGAAAACGATTTCCTTGATTTGGATGTTTGAAATAAAACAAACAACTTTATGTAAATGATTTGTTTTAGATTTGAAAACGATTTCCTTGATTAGGATGTTTGAAATAAAACAAACAACTTTATGTAAAGGATTTGTTTTAGATTTGAAAACGAAATTAGTTAGTGAAACATCTCCATCGTGGAATAATACTTGTTTTTGGGTGCCTATAAATAGAGACTATCATTTATGAGAATAAGATATACGAAAAACACCTTAATACTCTTATGCAAAAGAGTTCTTGTTTACTGCCAATAACAAGAACAAATCTCTGTCTTATCCCAAAGTGATATTCGTGTAACCCAGGCAATAAGGGTCGAATAATTACTTTCGGAAAGTGATACCACGATTCAGTGATTTATCCGGCTATCGATTATTTTACCCTACACGAAATCTCAATAAAACCTCCAACAACTATGTACTACAACAGATCAATCAAACATTAACTATAAAGAAGGATTTTACATTATGTATGTTTTGTGAGTATAAGAGATGGTTAAAATCATGTACCTGGCTACCTGCAGTGGCGGTACTTAGTATAACTCAAAGGGGGGTATTCGCCCCACCTAGATTAAACGGGAAAAAATTGTACACTAAAAAAAAAAAAAATTACTAAAACATAAGGTTTTTTTTAGTGTTTATCCCTCCTAACAATTAAAAATTTATTTAATTTTTACACGCCCCATCTGTATTCGGGTTCAAGTTCCGCCACTGTGAACCTGGTCACAAGAAAAGTTTTCTAGAAAGCACAAAACTTCGCCAAGAGCCTGCTAGTAACTCTTAGGTACATCTCGATATCAATTTAGCATAGAAATCAGAAACCTGGAGGGTAAAACTTTAACTGACAACTATATAACAAGTGGTCCAAACATGTAGAAATAATAACCCGTTATACGGTTTTGACGAGTACAACCAATAAGTCGCTTCAACCAAATAATTTAATTGTTATCGTACTAACATCTTTTCAAAGTTATGCTCAACAATCTGAAATAAGTACTTTCGGGTCAGCACAACTCGAGCCATACATCAAATGTAATGCACTTTTATAATCATGGCCGTAATACACAACTGAGTAGTTATAACATTCACACGATATTACCCCTAATGTTGAAACATGACATAGTCACCTTATGGCATACTCTATACAGTTTCAAACCAAAAAGTCCAAATGTACATGATATAACAAAGGAATTGAACTTGGTTACCAAAGTTGTGTATTTCAAGAGGCTTAGACTGAAGATTTCTTTAGCTTCCACCGTCGCAAAGATAAGGATTGGTCTAATGCATGTAAATTTTTATATGCATTTTATGGCATCCAATGGTTACCTTCTTGCCAACTAAGCTATTTGAATCATTGATTAGCTAAAAGTGACTTTAATATAATACAGATAGATTCTGAATCCCGTTGACTGAAAGAAGAATAAACATTAGACAAGTCCATTGCTTTACCAACTGTTTCTGTGTTTTGAGAGGTCTCAGACAGTAATATAACTTTGACTTTCCTGATTCACAAGGAAGCTTGGTAAGAAAAATGAACATGAGTTACATGATGAAAACCCAAAAATCAGGTAACTAAAATGAACATGGACTGATTTTAATTACTCTGATGAACAAGTCAGAAGATATGACTACAATGAGTCATGTAACAAAAATGGACCAGATAAACAACGATTGAACGAAAAAAAATGTGTGTTGGATGAAATGTAAATTACCTCCTCCTACATCCATGTAATTGTTAATCACCCATATAAAATCGGTAACAGTCACAACATCTTCAAGGATGCACAAATCTACAAGATCTTCAATCAATTCACATTCCACATCTGGTACATATGAAACTCATTTGTACAACAAGGGTTTAACCGTGCTAACTTTTATAACAGTGCCGCTTACAGTAACAACTAACAAGCCTGTCTGTATAATATTAAGGAAAATATACTTAGCTGGCACCCGTGGCGAATCTAGGATGAAAATTCAATGGGTTTAAAAAAAAATTACTAATTATATATGAAGGGTACTTTAGTGGTTGTTTACCTCCAAAAAAAGTAAATTTTAAAAATATATGAGCCCTATAGTTAAATTTAGTAGTGTCACGTATAACAGTAAAGTATACTTTGTATAAAAAAAATTCCCACTAGTGGAGTCATAGTACCTCAACCCCCTCAGGTGTAAACTCGCCGTACAAGATAGATGCACCTTGTAGTGAAATAGATAAACTAAAGTACTAAATTCAACAATGTAAGGTGCCTTCGGGTTCTTCAAAACAATCATAGATTTAGGGTGATTGTGCAAGCAGATGTTTACCTTTGCACTTTCATCCCATTCTTCGTCATACAATTTTAAGTAAAGAACCTATTTTAAGTTCAACTTGATAATCAAGTTTAATGAACCAAAAGGCATGTGAATTGAATAAACCAAGTACTATTTCACCTTGTGTACTGCAGCGCTAATGCATAAAAGAGCTTCTTTAGGTTTACTTTCTAACATTTCATAAAAATCCTTGATCTCGCATCCTTTTCGAAAATGCTTGAAATCTAAAGGCAAAATGAACAACAAACCATCTTTTTTAACCTATTTGAAGACAACATAAAGTAAACAGAAATTGGTTGGTCCCTTAGTTTACATGAAATTAAGTGTTTGGTCCCTAAACTTCATTTTAATAACAGCCGTTATAAAAGCCCGTTAAGTTATGTCATGTGAGATGCATGTGAGGGGTATTTCTGTCTTTCAATTTCATCTCTTTCTCTTTCCTTTGTATTCCAGTTTCCAATCTTTATTTTTATCTTTGTTAACATAAAACAGAGCACCAAATATTTAACCAAATCAAACATCTTCTACAAAATCAAAAGATAAAGAAAGTCCATTTGACATCACTTAACTTCAGAAACATATGCAGGTTAATTCGAGCTCGGTTGAAGATTACTAAACCCTAATAGTTCCAAAAAATAATGTAATCTCCATTTGCAAATTTAACACAACAATTGATATTATTAAGAGCTTTAATCTCCAACAAAAAATAAGAATTATGTAATGAAGAAGATGAATGTTGAATGAAGGACTGATTTTATTGATGAAATGTAAATGAGTGAAACAAAATAACATCATAGAAGAACCATAACAAACTAACGAAGGTATGAACAATTTATTCTAGCAGAAATATTAAATGTCTCTTTACTACTGCTCCAGATTAAGGGTCTACATGCCTAATTTCTCTTTCTTGCAGCCCCAGATTAGCTGCTATTACTCTGGGCCTCCATCATGCCTCTTTCTATAGCTTCTGCAATCAATTGAGGCGTCAGTTGCTCTTTCAGTTGCTTGAAAGCATAATCCATTAATGAAACTCCAACAAAAAACGTCAATCCTCCTACTAAAAATCCCTCAACAAAAGGCAATCCCAAAAATCCTTTAACAGAAGGCCATAACCACTTCCTTACTCCCTCCTTTTCCTTTTCTTCTTCACGTGATCTTTGGTTCACTTCAATAAACAACAACAACTATTCTTCAACATGTTAATTACAAACTTAAACAAACATGTATAAATGCATAAATTTATGCATACCAGGAGGACCTTTTAGAGTAATAGTCTCTCCGGTAGGAGTCTTGATCAGATACTTCACCTGTATCGTTTACAAACAAACAATTAATAAAGATAATAGCCAAAATATAACAATTTTATAGGAATAGGATTATGACTAGTGCAAAACACCCCTTAGATAACAATCACGAATTGAGATTAGAGACTGATTGAAGGGTTTGCCATGAATTGTGGGTAAAATTAGGGTTGATTTATACCAAGCACTAGATCGTTGAAAACAAAAAGAAAGACCGACTCAAAGAGAGTTGGTTAAAATAAATCCAATTAGAATATGTGGTACATGTGTTCTGATCGAGTCATGACACCAAAGGTAGGAATCATTCGGAAACTATAATTGCCACCTTCCGTTTTTCATATTGATAAATTTAAAATATATTCATATTTAGGATTTTGCTTCCCCTAACACGTCATTAACGTACATTAGATGATTGTACTAATCGGTTATATTTGACTTTTAGATGGTATTTATTTAAATGTACAATGCGTTCAAGCTTCTTAACGACAACCCTAAGGGTTGTCGTTAGCAAGATTCATTCACCATTTGACATATCACTCCTGCTGTCATGCATGTACATAATTTACTTTTTCATCACTGTACAACTCTCATTCAAATAATATTCACAAAGACTAAATAACAGGTCCAGCAACACATGTTAATAGCCATGAACCATATTTATAAACTTATAAAACTTTCATCGCAGACACCAAATTAATCAATTACATACAGCTTAAACAATTGCCAGATTCTGATTATCTCAAACAGGATATTAATTACTGTTGGTGCATTATAGTCCCCAGGTTCATTGCGATCAAGTTGGAATGCGTAAACGTTTAATATTCACCTCTGGAATGCAACCGTGCGGATGCAGTATGCATCCGTACGGATACACAGTGCAACTGGACTGTTGCAGGGGTGCAACCGTACGGTTGCACACGCTGTGTATATATATATATATAGAACTTCGGTTTCATGATTAGGTTAACGATCCTAGCCGCACTAAAACGTCTAAACCGATTCTCTGGTCATCTAGCATTCATCTAGGTCGATCTTTAACACCCTAAAGTCGTTCTATATCTAAAGATCAAAGTATATTTGTGCGTTTTGAGTATAAAACCCTATATCGAGATTTTCCGCACTCGATATAGTTGATTAGGTCGTTTAATCCTGTTTACACGGTCCTACAAGTGGTATCAGAGCTTGTGTACGTGATTGAACGATCGGTTTTTGTCAAAATCGTTGAATTTGTTTTATTAAGTTTTGGGTTTTTGGGGTTTTTGTTGAAAAATCCTTAAATCTTAAAACTTTCACGTATTTGATCATGTTTTTGTTAATCTAAAACGTTATTAAGGTTGGTTTTAATGTTTTGAACGTGAAAAACTTAAACTTTTTGATCCAGATCGAGTGCTAGATCCCATCCAACCCAAAACCCTATTTTACGGGCTGTTCTCTGCCCAGATCTGTTCAAGAATACAACCGCACGGTTACACTCTGCAACCGTGCGGATACACCATCCGGTTACTACAACCGCACAGATACAGACCTACATCCGTGCTTCCTACAACTGTTCTTTTGCAACCGTGTTTATCTGAAACCGTACGGATATACACTGTACCCGTCCGGTTACACTCTCAACCGCCCGGTTACACTTTGAAACCGTGGTTTACTGTAACCGTATCTGTTCAACCGTGTGAACCTTGCATCCGTGTCATTTTCTGAAACCGTGTATTGCAACCGTGCACTTTTCTGCAACCGTATATTGCAACCGTACGGTTACAATGTCTGATCAGTTTGATGGTTCAGAAATGGAATCTGCTCTAGTTGGTTCTTCATCGTCGGGTTTACATCACTTGCTTAAGACAGAGAATGAGATAGGTAGTGCGTATCGGGTACCTAGGCTAGAATCACTTGATGACTTTGCTGAATGGAAACCTAGGTTCTTGATCTCGTTAAATGGGATAGATTCACGTCTGTACAACTTCTTGAAAGTTGAGTATACTTTCCCGCTTAAGGATCATGGTGAACCAAAGACTCCAATGGAGCTAAATGCTGTTGAAAGAGAGGACTATAACTTAGAATGTAAAACCTACAGTCATCTAACTCGGGCTCTCACAAAGGATATATTTCATCAATTCGAGACTCATCTAACAGCATATTCAATGTGGAATGCCATTGAGAGTGGTGTTGAGGGAAGTGCTGAATATCGGAAAACTAAAGGAAAAGTTCTCAAGAAGGAGTGGAAGAATTTTGCGGTTCAGCCTGATGAATCATTGGATGCTGCTGTTGCTAGGTTTCGTCATTTGATGACCGAGCTGAGACGATCTGATATTACTTTCCCAAAGAAGAAAATCGTCCAGTGCTTTCGTGAGGGGTTACCTATTAAATGGGATCCTATTGTGCAAGGAGGATATCAAGGTGCTGCGAAGACACCCAATCTTTTATGAAATGCCTAATGCGGAGCACGCTATTCAGTTCAATCGTGCTGTTCGTACATGCTATGTGTTTGATATCCATGCTTAGATGTCTATCTTTTGGATTTGAACTTATGATCTGTGAACTTGAACGTTTAATTCTATTATTCGACATGGTTGTAATAACTTAATTTGAACGTTTTTATCTATGTACCGTTATGTTTGCTAGATTGCATGTTTGTTTGTTGGTTTGTTTTGCAGGTGAAGCATATTTTATTGATCTGTTTAATATACTGGGTCCTAGGGGGAGTTTGTTGGTGCATTATAGTCCCCAGGTTCATTGCGATCAAGTTGGAATGCGTAAACGTTTAATATTCACCTCTAGAATGCAACCGTGCGGATGCAGTATGCATCCGTACGGATACACAGTGCAACCGGACGGTTGCAGGGGTGCAACCGCACAGTTGCACACGCTGTGTATATATATAGAGAACTTCGGTTTCATGATTAGGTTAACGATCCTAGCCGCACTAAAACGTCTAAACCGATTCTCTGGTCATCTAGCATTCATCTAGGTCGATCACACCCTAAAGTCGTTCTATATCTAAAGATCAAAGTATATTTGTGTGTTTTGAGTATAAAACCCTATATCGAGATTTTCCGCACTCGATATAGTTGATTAGGTCGTTTAATCCTGTTTACACGATCCTACAATTACCAAGTCCACTATGCCTGATAACTGATAAGTACAATTTTTCAGCTCTCAATTTCTAATTTGACCTAATAGTACGTAAGTTAATGAGTTATATCGCAATACACACTAAAAATAAGATGTGCAACAGCACCTACATATATACAGCAGTATTCAATATTCAATAAACCAGTTGAACAAAAATAATTAGATCATAATTAGTTCAATAAACTAAACTCAAATAATTTGAAAAATATCAAGTTATCAACAATTGAGGCCAGATTATTTGGAAGAAGTAGCACAAAATACGCACCGATTCACTTTTGGAAGCAGATGACGGAAGTTTAGCACCGAGACTGAAATGAAACATTTAAACCGTACTTCAAACGAATGAGTAACATAATACTTAAAATCATCCACAAAATTATACTGTAGGATACATTACACAATCTGTATCTGTTACCTTTCGAGATAATCACGGAAGTAAGAGAGTGAAGGATCACTGAGAAGTGAAGGATCGGATTTGCACTGGCTGATGAATTGTTTCAACTGATCTGATTTTGCGTCGTCCATCGCCGTTGTAACTTCGCCGGAATACATCCGGCTGAGTGTTTTGAAGGAAGGTTTTGGTGGTGGCATTGTTGAGCTGATATAAAGTGATGATTCTAGAAGGTTCCGTTTGCTTTAGAAGTATAACGTTACAATAATGGTCCCTCAGCTATTTGAGTGTTTACATTATTACGAGTATGATTTAATCGTTACGTTGTGAATTTTAGTTACTGAACACGTAATTACGGAGTAGTTTCTTTAGCAATGAACATCTGCTTTACAGATTTTTCGTTCCCAGTGTTTCAAATAGTAAAAAATATATATATATATTTTCAGTTTTAACCTTATCTTATTAGTTAGTAGTACACATTTTTTTTTTTTAACTATATAAGCTAAAAATTGATGAAGAAAGCAAAAGAACAGTTTGCATCGACTTCATTCAAGCAAAGTAATATTGAAAAACACAAGACTTTGAAATATGTTTATGATAATGATGAAATTATCCTGGAATTAGAAGACGCTAATGGGAGACTAGTTAATGTGGTAAATTATAGATAAGTGACTAAAAAAAAAAATGAATTTCAATTAGTAAAATTTTAGTAAATTCATAAAAGAAATAATATAGTTACAAATTGAGATTATTAAATTAGATTTGATATTAAAAAGTATAAAATTATATTTTGTGGAATCACATCTCTTCTCTGAGTCGTAACCAAATCACCTGTCGTCAGCAACAATATGAGTTTAGTATCAAAATCGGTGTGGCCAATTTTCATGATCAACATAAGAACCAACATCTTATCTAGAAGGCCCATAAGATTGTTATCGAAAAATTCTTATCTAGATGAATTCATTCATAAGGTGTCTAGAGTTCAAGATAGGTAAACATTAGGATGGGATGAAAGAACCACCGACAAATTTTACACTTCTGTGGTTTCTCAAATAATCCAGCCTGGTGATTAAAGTCCCACGAAATATTTTCTAAAATAGGTCAACCACAACACTCTTAACAAGATACACCCATTCTCAACAAATTAAAGAACCTTCATTTATGTATGTAGTAACAAGTAATAGTTTGATAGGGTTTACGTATTATGTATAGAGTGCATTTCCTCCTTAGCTATATTAAGGCATAATAAATGGTGACAATTTTCCCTTCTAAGATTTGGTTTTGTACTAAAAAAATGTACAATTGCACATATGTGCACATATATAGATGATGCATCCATAACCTAAATCTCTCAAAATTTCTAACGAATAGTATCTATCAGTCACTTGTTCGTATCCTTCAAACATATTACCACAATACTTCTCTAATAAAAACCAAAACTTTTGTTTATGATATCCTTGAAATATACTACCACAAAGTCTTTAATATAAGAAGTTCATGAAATATATTACCACAACAATTCTCTAATGAAAATTAAAATTGTGTTTATGATAAACTATTACTGCACTTTGTACCCTACTACCTTAAAGTGGTTTATTTAAAGGCCAACTCTAATATCCATTTGATCTAAGAAGAGCAGATTCTGCTTAAATCTATACAATAAAAAGTACTAAATTTCTTCACATGTGTAACAATAATAATAGAAATATAAACCAGTATCTTGAGCTTATGCACATACCCATTACATCATCATCTTACCAAGGTAAGTCCCACTTTAGGATCTGCTAAGTTCTAGCATACAGACACACACTAAATGCAAGGACCATCATTAAGTATTTAGCGTAGACTACTTTACTAAGATGATCGAGTAATAAATGCTTCATCACAACAATATTGAAGCTTATTAAAGGGACTTGAACAAGCTAAGCAGACAACAACACAACTATAAACATATGCTCTTATGTGAAAAGAAATCAGAGTACAACCACAATCAACAATCAACCACAAGAAACCTTGCATCAAACACACAACATTGAGACTCGATATCTCATTCACATTTTATCCGTTTTGAACACACTTTAGCTCGTTTTAAAGTCCTCGTCAAGGACTACAAAAACCCACTAAATAGCTACTAATATATATTACGTTATCATATATTAATATGTGTCCAAAGTTTGGTAAAACCCATTTGTTTTAACCAAAATTTCCAACAATATTTATATTTATTAGCAACAAAATTTAAGGAACCATCTTAAACTGGGCAAAGCCATCTAATACTTCAGGATCCTTTTCTAACCCAAACAAGCAGCTATCTCTATCTATGTGAATTATCTGAGCAATTGCTCGGACAAACTGTTTTCGGGATTCAATTTTCCTTCGGGTGCCTTTCGATACTGTTGGAAAGACATTAATTTCATCAATAAAAGTTGGTGCTTCAAAAACGATGACAAGGTCGAGATGAAGCATAACCCGAAGCGAACCATATATGTAAATGGGTAAAGATTTATACACTGATCAAATGATAAAAATATATTATATATTTTATATATTCAGTATATTTATATTATATTATTATTCGAGAATTATACACTGATCAAATGAAAAATATATTTATATATATTCAGTATATTTATATTATATTATTATTATTATTCGAGAACAAACGATAGACTCGTCAACAAGCTAACGAGTAACGACAATCTTTATTTCTAGATAACATTATACTAACTTTCAATAATAAATAATAATATAAATATAAAATAATAATAATAATACAAAGCATAATATTACTGTATTAATCTTGCAAAATATAATATTTAACTTTCAAGCTAGATTTTACCCTAGACAGGTTTTCTGGAATAACTCTTCACCGGTGTTTGCAAAATATATTTTTTTTTTTTCTTGGGTTGTGTGGGATTCAGATTTGAAAATTTTACCTCAAAACGTGCGGTTTTGTGTCACCCACTTGCTAACCTTGTATTAGCAAAGCAACACGTCCAGTATACTTGCTCCGTATATTACCTTTCGGTAAACTACCGTCCGGTTGTAAAGGAAAGCGTTGAACAAGCAACTGTTAAGGCAATGTCTAATCCATCCCCGTGTCCGGTCAAATGAACGATTATTAGTATTTATAAATATCCCGCCCATCGTATCCGATCGAGTGTATGTGGTTATTTATAAATACGTTAAATTGTAAATCTCTATATTAAATTAACGAACTATCATTCAGTTAAACAAATATAAAGCCCATTCATAGCCCATAGTCCAATTTCCACAAGTGTCAGTCTTTTGTCCAAACCCCAATTATGGTCCAAAGCCCAATAACTCAGTCTTAATATTTAGTCCAACATCACGATTACTTCGGCTTAAATAAACATAATAATAACTTAGCTACGAGACATTAATTTAAAAATGTTGAACATAACTTACAATGAGTATTAATCGCGTAGTGTTACACTGACAGAGTTTCAACATACAAACCTTAAAACATTCGCTATAATAACCTTATTATTATTAACTTATTATTATTAACTTAATATTAAAATTACTCATCGATCAAACTGGCTATTTATAGGACCTGACCACACTTTTGAAGCCATGCGATCGCATGGATTTAAGCCTTCCTAGCCATGCGATCGCATGGCCGCCTTATCCTGGTCACATAGCAATTAAAACGTGGGCTGCTGCGAATAATATATTATATAATATAATATATATATATATATATATATATATATATATATATATATATATATATATATATATATATATATAATTATATATATATTATATTATATTCATGTGCATAGTATAATTGTAATTTTAGGTCCGTTGACTCGCGCGTTGATAGTCGGTTCATGTCTCGGTTCTGAATTTTCGAACGTCCTTTCGTACGCTTAGATATCTTGAACTTTGCATTTCGCGGCTTGTACTCCTATAATTTTTAGACGTTTCTCATCAATAAATTGAACCACTTTGATTGTATCTTGTACATTTGAGCTTTTTGATCATTTGCGTCTTTAAATCGTCGAATCTGTCTTTTGTCTTCACCTTTTATTATCTAAACGAATATCACTTGTAAATAGAACAATTGCAACTAAAAGCTTGTCTTTCTTGAAGAATAATGATATGAAATATATGTTCGTTTTTAGCATTATCAAATATTCTCACACTTTAGCGTTGCTTGTCCTCAAGCAATATAGAACTTGAATATAACTTTACTAGAATCACTTTTTTATTCTCCACATTATATACATCAGTGATTTTAACGATGTGGTTTACAGTCCCACATGACTATAAAAATTTAGATCCTTTATGTAACACCCCGTTTTCCCCATATATGATTTATAGGTGTATCGTGTATGTACGATAGGTGTATGAAGGCTTCGGGACATGTTCGAGGGTTAAAGTCTTGTATACGAGAAAATGAGTCAGGTCATGTGGTATTTCGCGGCGCGACATAGGAGGCCGCGTCGCGGCAATTAACTGGAATCAGGATCAGGAGGCATGTAAACAAGGGCACCAGACCACGGTTTATCTCGCGGCGCAGAGGAGGGTGTCGCGGCGCGGCATTCAGCTGATTTCAATTCCAGGAAGCATGTTAAGACAATCACCAAAATACGTTATATGTCGCGGCGCGACGATTAAGGTCGCGACGCGGCAATCTGGGCGGACTGGTACCAGTTTTGTGATTTTAAAAGATATTTAAGGGCATTTTGGTCATTTTACGTTTGAGCCAGATTTGAGATCTTAATCTCATCCACTCATTCATTTTCCTTTATTTCTTTTTCCTTTTCTTCTCATTTTTCTCTCAAAAACTTAAACACCCCAATTGATTCAAATGGATTTTTGGAAAGGAAGAAGCGGGTTTTGATCGAAAGCGTAAGAGACAAGGTTGTCCTCCTCGTTTGTAGCTACAATTTGATACTAGCGGTAAGCTCTAACTCCGAATTTCGTTTTTGTGTTCATCATTCAAATTTGGGATTTTTGATTGTATGTTCATAATGGAACCCATTTAATTGTTAATTGAAGATTAACACCAAGATTCGGGTTTATTGTTGTTATTGGCGGGTTTTGGGTTTGGTGAACAAGTGTAAGTTTGTAAGAGTTGCAAATGGGTGTAATCACTAGTATTTAGTGATTATTGAGGTGTTGGAAGCCTTTAGGGTTCATGTGGTTGACTAATTTTGATTAGAGTCAAAATTAGGGTTTGGTGATGATTATGACCCAATTGTCAATTTAATAAGGTTTATAAACTTAAAATGGATTAAGTTGAAGTATAAACCCGAGTTAAATATATTTTGGTGTCAAAACTTGTTCATGGCGAAATGTTGACTTCTTATGGGTCAAATTAGGGTTTATGGGCGATTTTGAGAATGATAAGTGTTTAACACTTATGATTGGGTTTAATTGGTGTGTTAGGACCATTGTCACTATTGTTAGTGATTATTGGTTAGTTTGGGCGCGGTTTGAGCTTGGAAGTGCAATTTGGGTCGAAATCGCACTAGTTGTCAATTTGGGTTGATTTGTAAATCCACCCTAATTGTGTTATTGTATTTGTGATTAATGGAATAGGTACTTTCCATTGGCGTGTTGCGGATTTTGGATTTCACTTCATCGAGGCGTTTAAGGTGAGTGTAAATTTACTATGCACATGTGTATGTGTAGAATGGGTGCGTGTGTGTAGAGTGACCCTTGCTTGGGTTTACTCTATGTTGTTGTGGTTGAAAGGGCTCCTCTTGTGCTTCGGGTCCATGTGATACGCTTATGCGTTGGGGGTTTTTTACCCATGGTGTTGTGAATTGGCTAGCGCTTTGGATAACCCTTTTTGGCGATGGGTTGCTAGCATTGTTGTTGAGGAAATGAATCTCGGTTAGTGCGGATTCATGATGACTCGGGTTGTTTCGGTCATCTTGTTGAAGTGGTGAATTTCGGGTTGTGCGAATTCACTAAGGCTCGGGTAGTTTGGCCAACCTCGGTTGTTCAAGTAGTGAAGGAAGTGAATCTCGGGTAGTGCGAATTCACTAAGGTCCGGGTAGTTCGGCCAACCTTCATGTGGTTTGGGTTAAGGGGTTAACCTTATCGATAATGTTGATTATATACTTATTGTTGTGTTGTAGCTAATCTGGTGGGTTAGCTTGGTGATTTCGTAGCGTGTAGCTACTTTGTGTATTGTGCTCTTTTGTAGTTGTTTACCATGCGGATACGGTATGTGTTATTTTGATGCTTGGTGATGCGTAGCCATTTTATGCATATGTATGTGTATAATATCTTTACATTCACTAAGCATTAGCTTACCCTCTCGTTGTTGATATTTTTATAGGTTCGCGTGATGGCGGCTCGGGTAAGCATGGGGATTAGAGACCTTGGCTAGGTTGCTTTAGAAGATCTCGCTTTTGTACTCGATTAGGATTTGGGTAGCGTAGTCCCAAATCACCATGCTCGGTTTTGTGTAAATGTAACTAGTAGGGTCATAATGATTATAACCGGTTTATGATTTAGCTAACGTATTATTGTATTAAGAAGTTTAAATTATTGTCGTACATCTTTAAGTTCGTTGAACTTACTTTGATCAAAATATGTTTTGGAAACTGTGTAATGGGACCTAAAGTATTATTTAACGTGTATTAAAAGGAAAAAATTTTACGGGCCGGTTTTAATACGGGTTGGGTCGTTACAAGTGGTATCAGAGCATGGTCTAAGGGATTTAGGCGACTTGAGATAGGTGCCTAGACTTAGACTTTTGTGTGTGCTTATTTGTTGCGGGACTTGTAGGTGAACGGGTCTGAACGGGTTATAGTTAGTGCCTTGTTTGTAGGTGGATTAACGTTTATGTTAATATGTGGATTCTATTAATATATTATTGCGTTGTGTTGGTTTATATCATCGAGCTAGGCGGTCGTTGTACTAACGAGTCGATACGGCATGTGTGCGCAATAAGGACTTGCAAACCTTATTACGAGTGCAAATCGTGTCAAAGAAGTGATGTACGACGGGTGTTGAGCAAGATGGGGCGGTGTTGTGCGTGTGGTTTTATACGTTCGTGGACTAATCGTTTTGCATTCTTTAGAATGGCGACGCAAAATGAGATCGAGACGAATGACGAGGAGTTTAACGCTAGAGTTGCGGCCGCCGTTGCGGAGCAAATGGGTACGTTTCGAGAAGAAATGGATAGGAAGTATTCCGAATTTCGGGGTAGTAGTGAAATGGAGCGTTGTCTTAAGAGTTTCATGAGGACTAAACCTCCGATGTACGATGGGAAACCGGATCCTTTGGTAAGCACAACTTGGATCTCGGATTTTGAAGGGTGTTTTCGCACGATTGAATGCCCTCCCGAGAAGAGGAAAAGACTCGCTACTAGCTTGTTGCGGGGTAGGGCAAAGGATTGGTTGGATGGTAAGATTGATCTTGTTGGTGGTGAATCGTTTATGGCGTTGTCGTGGGACGAGTTTAAGAAGGAATTCTTCGAGGAGTTCCGGACTTCAGCCGATTTGTCGGAAATGCGAAATGTGTTGCGAAATTTGTAACAAGGATCGATGGACTTGAATACTCTAAAGACGACCTTTATGTCGAAGGCTCGTTTTTGCCTGGAGTATATTGGGAATGATCGGATGTTGATGGAAGATTTCTATCGGACTTTGAATGATGAGTTGCAGGGAAAAATTAGCGTTGGCCAAGTGAACTCGTTTGCGGAGTTATTCAACATGGCTAGGGGTTTCGAATCATATTCGCGATCGAAGGCTTGGGAGCTTTCAAGTAAGAGAAGAGTTGATTCGTATGGTGCTCCAAGTAAGAAAACTAAGGGCGCGAGTGCGAGTATGGGTAATGTGGAGAATGGTTTGACGAGTTCTCGTGTGCCTAGATGTTTCAATTGTGGTGTTAGGGGCCACAAGTTATGGGAATGCACAATGCCGAGAAGTGATGACGGAATGTGCTACTATTGTCATAAAGAGGGACATCGTGTAGTGACCCAAACTTTTCCATGTTTATATATATTAATTGAGATTGATATTTACATGATTAAATGTTTCCAACATGTTAAGCAATCAAACTTGTTAAGACTTGATTAATTGAAATATGTTTCATATAGACAATTGACCACCCAAGTTGACCGGCGATTCACGAACGTTAAAACTTGTAAAAACGACATGACGATATATATATGGATATACATATGGTTAAAATGAGATTATGATAAGTAAGTATCTCCATAAGTATATTAACAATGAGTTATATACATATAAACAAGACTACTAACTTAAGGATTTCGAAACGAGACATATATGTAACGATTATCGTTGTAACGACATTTAAATGTATATATATCATATTAAGATATATTAATATATCATAATATCATGATAATATAATAATTTAACATATCATTAGATATAATAAACAATGGGTTAACAACATTAATTGAGATCGTTAACTTAAAGGTTTCAAAACAACACTTACATGTAACGACTAACGATGACTTAACGACTCAGTTAAAATGTATATACATGTAGTGTATTTAGATGTATTAAAATACTTTTGGAAGACTTCAATACATATATCAAAACACTCATACTTAACAAAAATGGTTACAGTTACTTTCCCATTCTTTTCTTTCATCAAGAATTCTAGTCGTATTCTTACCCGTATTATACACAGCTTCAAAACGTACTTACTATGGGTATATACCAATAGGAACTAGCATGGGATTCCACTCTTGATTATTTCATGTATGACTAATCAATTTTAACTTCTACCATGAGCTAGTCAACTAACTAGAACTCCTTTTAACCCCACTCACCACTCACCAATTACCACTCATCATTCACTCCATTTCACTTCCAATTCTCTTTCTAATTCTCTCTCAACACACACACTATTATGAACGTATTTTTCCAGTAGTTAATCATCATCTTCATCAAAAATCACTTCAAGAATCAAGCTATAATCATCATAGGAAGAACACTTCAAGAACACTTCAAAAATCTCTTCAAGTTTACTAATTTACTTCCAAGCTTTCTAATCCATTCCAATTAATCATCTAAGATCAAGAAACCTTTGTTATATACAGTAGGTTATCTTTCTTATTCAAGGTAATATTCATATTCAAACTTTGATTCAATTTCTATAACTATAAACTATCTTAATTCGAGTAAAAATCTTACTTGAACTTGTTTTTGTGTCATGATCCTACTTCAAGAACTTTCAAGCCATCCAAGATCCTTTGAAGCTAGATCATTTTTTGTCACTTCCAGTAGGTTTACCTACTAAACTTGAGGTAGTAATGATGTTCATAACATCATTCGATTCATATATATAAAACTATCTTATTCGAAGATTTAAACTCATAATCACTAGAACATAGTTTAGTTAATTCTAAACTTGTTCGCAAACAAAAGTTAATCCTTCTAACTTGACTTTTAAAATTAACTAAACACATGTTCTATATCTATATGATATGCTAACTTAATGATTTAAAACCTGGAAACACGAAAAACACCGTAAAACTGGATTTACGCCGTCGTAGTAACACCGCTGGCTGTTTTGGGTTAGTTAATTAAAAACTATGATAAACTTTGATTTAAAAGTTGTTATTCTGAGAAAATGATTTTTATTATGAACATGAAACTATATCCAAAAATTATGGTTAAACTCAAAGTGGAAGTATGTTTTCTAAAATGGTCATCTAGACGTCGTTCTTTCGACTGAAATGACTACCTTTACAAAAACGACTTGTAACTTATTTTTCCGACTATAAACCAATACTTTTTCTGTTTAGATTTATAAAATAGAGTTCAATATGAAACCATAGCAATTTGATTCACTCAAAGTGGATTTAAAATGAAGAAGTTATGGGTAAAACAAGATTGGATAATTTTTCTCATTTTAGCTACGTGAAAATTGGTAACAAATCTATTCCAACCATAACTTAATCAACTTGTATTGTATATTATGTAATCTTGAGATACCATAGACACGTATACAATGTTTCGACCTATCATGTCGACACATCTATATATATTTCGGAACAACCATAGACACTCTATATGTGAATGTTGAAGTTAGCAATACAAGGTTGAGGTTGATTCCAAAATATATATAGTTTGAGTTGTGATCAATACTGAGATACGTATACACTGGGTCGTGGATTGATTCAAGATAATATTTATCGATTTATTTCTGTACATCTAACTGTGGACAACTAGTTGTAGGTTACTAACGAGGACAGCTGACTTAATAAACTTAAAACATCAAAATATATTAAAAGTGTTGTAAATATATTTTGAACATACTTTAATATATATGTATATATTGTTATAGGTTCGTGAATCAACAGTGGCCAAGTCTTACTTCTCGACGAAGTAAAAATCTGTGAAAGTGAGTTATAGTCCCACTTTTAAAATCTAATATTTTTGGGATGAGAATACATGCAGGTTTTATAAATGATTTACAAAATAGACACAAGTACGTGAAACTACATTCTATGGTTGAATTATTGAAATCGAATATGCCCCTTTTTATTAAGTCTGGTAATCTAAGAATTAGGGAACAGACACCCTAATTGACGCGAATCCTAAAGATAGATCTATTGGGCCTAACAAACCCCATCCAAAGTACCGGATGCTTTAGTACTTCGAAATTTATATCATATCTGAAGGGTGTCCCGGAATGATGGGGATATTCTTACATATGCATCTTGTTAATGTCGGTTACCAGGTGTTCACCATATGAATGATTTTTATCTCTATGTATGGGATGTGTATTGAAATATGAAATCTTGTGGTCTATTGTTACGATTTGATATATATAGGTTAAACCTATAACTCACCAACATTTTTGTTGACGTTTAAAGCATGTTTATTCTCAGGTGAATATTAAGAGCTTCCGCTGTTGCATACTAAAATAAGGACAAGATTTGGAGTCCATGTTTGTATGATATTGTGTAAAAACTTCATTCAAGAAACTGATTTCGATGTAACATATTTGTATTGTAAACCATTATGTAATGGTCGTGTGTAAACAGGATATTTTAGATTATCATTATTTGATAATCTACGTAAAGCTTTTTAAACCTTCATTTATAAAATAAAGGTTATGGTTTGTTTTAAAAATGAATGCAGTCTTTGAAAAACGTCTCATATAGAGGTCAAAACCTCGCAACGAAATCAATTAATATGGAACGTTTTTAATCAATAAGAACGGGACATTTCAGTTGGTATCCGAGCGTTGGTCTTAGAGAACCAGCATTTTGCATTAGTGTGTCTTATCGAGTTTGTTAGGATGCATTAGTGAGTCTGGACTTCGACCGTGATTACTTGAAAAATGATTGCTTAACAAATTTTGTTGGAAACTATATATTTTTAGCATGTGAATATTATGTGATATATTAATCTCTTAACGCGTTTGATATTATGTGATAGATGTCTACCTCTAGAACAAGTCCCATTGACTCACCTAATAATAATGAAGAGTCAAATATAAATTGGAATGATTCGTGGACTGATTCACAAGTTCCCGAAGAGGAACCGGAAGAAGAGTCGGAACCGGAAGAAGAATCGGAACCGGATGAAGAAATAGAACCGGTGGGGGAAATAGTAAAATGGTTAAGTAAAAGAAAATCCTCAACCAACCGACCAAGGTTAATTATGGTCAATGGTGTTTCCGCCAAGGAAGCAAAATATTGGGAGGATTACCAATTCTCCGATGAATCGGATTCCGACGAGAATTCCGATGATGTTATAGAAATTACCCCAACTGAATTTAAAAAGGCAAAAGAAAATAATAAGGGAAAGGGCATAAAATAGAGAAATATAATTCCAACCCCGATGAACTTTATATGTATCGTCAACTCCCGAAGTCCTTAAGTTGTAACAATGACCCGGGAACCTCTAAACCACCAGGTTTTTCTAAACCAATGTGGAAAACGACGGCTCGTATTAGGGGAACATCATATATCCCTAGAAACTTGGCAAAACGAACCAAAACCGAAGAAGAAGAAACAAGCGAGTCGGAATAAGATAGTTGTATTCGTGTGGTGTAATATATGTAATATAGTGTGCTTATGCTTTATGATATATGTAAAAATTGCTTGTATTAATAAGTATTTTTTTTTTTTTATGAATCTAACTCTTGTCCATTTTACAGTATAAAAACACAAAATGGATAGACAACCCAATATTTTAAGAGACCTACCCGGAGACATGATTGATGAAATCTTGTCTAGAGTCGGTCAGAATTCTTCGGCACAACTATTTAAGGCGAGATCAGTTTGTAAGACATTTGAAGAACGTTCCAAGAATGCCTTGGTTTATAAAAGGCTTTCGTTCGAAAGATGGGGGATATCACATTGGGAAATCCATAAGTTACGATGTGTTTACTTTGACGCATATATTGCGGGGAACCCAAATGCTATTTTACGCAATGGGTTAAGAAATTATTTTGACTCAATATATCCGAATATTGGACTTCGTGATTTAGAAAAAGCGGCTAACATGCAACATAAAGAAGCATGTTATGCTTACGGATTAGTAATGTTCGCTTCTCACCAAAGTGAGAACAAGAACATCGGGCTACAACTATTAAACAAAACGTTCCCACAAGTGACGGAGTCGGTAATTGGGGTAAGAAATGAGGTTTTTAGATTGTTACGGGACTGTTGGACATTACGTAACCCTCGTCCCTTTGACGACGTTACAACACGCTGTCTTATCAACGGCCATAACGGTTATGTTCCACAAGACCAAGGATGGGAAGTAATCCTAGTAAAACCAGAATGCATGACTTGTTTCTGGACGTATGAATTACGTGTCTTTATTGCCTTTGCTGAACGACTTGTGTACTAGCTAGAATTATCTTCACAACCATCTTGTATCAAATTTATTGTGTGCTATATTTCATGCTATATGTAAAATAAGCGGTATTGTAAGTTTGTAAAATATTGTGTAAAAGTTTGAACGCGAAATATTATTATAATCAGTTTTTCATATAGAATTGTAGTGGTTGAATTGTATATTAGCTACTAAGTATGAACTTAACGGGTAGGTACTACCCGAATTTAAAATTATAAAACGCTAATATGAAGAAAAAGCTTTTATAAATGAGTTCATATTATGCTATGAAATACTATTAACTACTCTTAATATTCTGTATGATTAACTTGTTCCATTTGACTATTTTGAAGGAAATGGCACCGACTACTCGACACACCGTGAATATGAATGAAGAGGAATTCTGTACTTTTCTAGCTTCAAACATAGCCGCAGTACAGGCTGCGCTACATACCAACAATAACCTTGGATCTAGCAGTACAGGGAATCGTGTAGGATGCACCTACAAAGAATTCACTGCCTGCAAACCTTTGGAATTTGATGGAACCGAAGGACCGATCGGATTGAAACGATGGACCGAGAAGGTCGAATCGGTGTTTGCCATAAGTAAGTGTACTGAAGAGGAAAAAGTGAAGTACGCTACGCATACCTTCACAGGTTCTGCGTTAACATGGTGGAATACCTATCTAGAGCAAGTGGGACAAGACGATGCGTACGCACTACCGTGGTCAGCATTCAAGCACTTGATGAACGAGAAGTACCGTCCCAGAACCGAGGTCAATAAGCTCAAGACAGAACTTAGAGGGTTACGAACCCAAGGATTTGATATTACCACGTACGAAAGATGATTCACAGAATTGTGCCTATTGTGTCCGTGAGCATTCGAAGATGAGGAAGAGAAGATCGACGCGTTTGTGAAAGGATTACCGGAAAGAATCCAAGAAGATATAAGTTCACACGAGCCCGCCTCCATACAACAGGCATGTAGAATAGCTCACAAACTAGTGAACCAGATTGAAGAAAGAATTAAAGAACAGACTGCTGAAGAGGCCAATGTGAAGCAAGTCAAAAGAAAGTGGGAGGAAAACGGTGATAAGAATCACCAATACAACAACAACAGCAATTACAACAATAATCGCAACAATTATCCCAACAATCGCAACATCAATCGCAACTACAACAAACGGCCCAACAACAACAACAACAACAGCAACTACAACAATCATCCCAATAACAATAATAACCGCAACAACAACAACAATCAGAAGCAGCTATGCCAAAGGTGTGAAAAGTATCACTCGGGGTTCTGCACCAAATTTTGCAACAAGTGTAAAAGAAATGGTCATTGCGCGGCAAAGTGTGAGGTCTACGGACCAGGGGTTAATAGAATGAAAGGAACAAATGGTGTCGGAACGAGTAATGGCGGAGCAAGTAGTGTCGGAGCAATTTATGCCAATGTAGTTTGTTATAAATGTGGAAAACCGGGCCACATCATTAGAAATTGCCCGAACCAGGAGAACATGAATGGACAAGGCCGCGGAAGAGTTTTCAATATTAATGCGGCAGAGGCACAGGAAGACCCGGAGCTTGTTACGGGTACGTTTCTTATTGACAATAAATCTGCTTACGTTTTATTTGATTCGGGTGCGGATAGAAGCTATATGAGTAGATATTTTTGTGCTAAATTAAGTTGTCCATTGACGCCTTTGGATAGTAAATTTTTACTCGAATTAGCAAATGGTAAATTAATTTCAGCAGATAATATATGTCGGAATCGAGAAATTAAACTGGTTAGTGAAACATTTAAGATTGATTTGATACCAGTAGAGTTAGGGAGTTTTGATGTGATAATCGGTATGGACTGGTTGAAAGAAGTGAAAGCAGAGATCGTTTGTTACAAAAATGCAATTCGCATTATACGAGAAAAGGGAAAACCCTTAATGGTGTACGGAGAAAAGGGCAACACGAAGCTACATCTTATTAGTAATTTGAAGGCACAAAAACTAATAAGAAAAGGTTGTTATTCTGTTCTAGCACACGTCGAGAAAGTACAAACTGAAGAAAAGAGCATCAATGATGTTCCCATTGCAAAAGAATTTCCCGATGTATTTCCGAAAGAATTACCGGGATTACCCCCACATCGATCCTTTGAATTTCAAATAGATCTTGTACCAGGAGCTACACCAATAGCTCGTGCTCCTTACAGACTCGCACCCAGCGAGATGAAAGAACTACAAAGCCAATTACAAGAACTTTTAGAGCGTGGTTTCATTCGACCAAGCACATCACCGTGGGGAGCTCCTATTTTGTTTGTCAAGAAGAAAGATGGTACATTCAGGTTGTGTATCAACTACCGAGAGTTGAACAAACTTACCATCAAGAACCGCTACCCACTACCGAGAATCGACGACTTATTTGATCAACTACAAGGCTCGTCTGTTTATTCAAAGATTGACTTACGTTTCGGGTATCATCAAATGCGGGTGAAAGAAGATGATATTCCAAAGACTGCTTTCAGAACACGTTACGGTCATTACGAGTTTATGGTCATGCCGTTTGGTTTAACTAATGCACCAGCTGTGTTCATGGACCTTATGAACCGAGTGTGTGGACCATACCTTGACAAGTTTGTCATTGTTTTCATTGATGACATACTTATTTACTCAAAGAATGACCAAGAACACGGTGAACATTTGAGAAAGGTGTTAGAAGTATTGAGGAAGGAAGAATTGTACGCTAAGTTTTCAAAGTGTGCATTTTGGTTGGAAGAAGTTCAATTCCTCGGTCACATAGTGAACAAAGAAGGTATTAAGGTGGATCCGACAAAGATAGAAACTGTTAAAAAGTGGGAAACCCCGAAAACTCCGAAACACATACGCCAGTTTTTAGGACTAGCTGGTTACTACAGAAGGTTCATCCAAGACTTTTCCAGAATAGAAAAACCCTTGACTGCATTAACGCATAAAGGGAAGAAATTTAAATGGAATGATGAACAAGAGAAAGCGTTTCAGTTATTGAATAAAAAGCTAACTACGGCACCTATATTGTCATTGCCTGAAGGGAATGATGATTTTGTGATTTATTGTGATGCATCAAAGCAAGGTCTCTGTTGTGTATTAATGCAACGAATGAAGGTGATTGCTTATGCGTCTAGACAATTGAAGATTCACGAACAAAATTATACGACGCATGATTTGGAATTAGGCGCGGTTGTTTTTGCATTAAAGACTTGGAGGCACTACTTATATGGGGTCAAAAGTATTATATATACCGACCACAAAAGTCTTCAACACATATTTAATCAGAAACAACTGAATATGAGGCAGCATAGGTGGATTGAATTATTGAATGATTACGACTTTGAGATTCGTTACCACCCGGGGAAGGCAAATGTGGTAGCCGATGCCTTGAGCAGGAAGGACAGAGAACCCATTCGAGTAAAATCTATGAATATAATGATTCATAATAACATTACTACTCAAATAAAGGAGGCGCAACAAGGAGTTTTAAAAGAGGGAAATTTAAAGGATGAAATACCCAAAGGATCGGAGAAGCATCTTAATATTCGGGAAGATGGAACCCGGTATAGGGCTGAAAGGATTTGGGTACCAAAATTTGGAGATATGAGAGAAATGGTACTTAGAGAAGCTCATAAAACCAGATACTCAATACATCCTGGAACGGGGAAGATGTACAAGGATCTCAAGAAACATTTTTGGTGGCCGGGTATAAAAGCCGATGTTGCTAAATACGTAGGAGAATGTTTGACATGTTCTAAGGTCAAAGTTGAGCATCAGAAACCATCAGGTCTACTTCAACAACCCGAAATCCCGGAATGGAAATGGGAAAACATTACCATGGATTTCATCACTAAATTGCCAAGGACTGCAAGTGGTTTTGATACTATTTGGGTAATAGTTGATCGTCTCACCAAATCAGCACACTTCCTGCCAATAAGAGAAGATGACAAGATGGAGAAGTTAGCACGACTGTATTTGAAGGAAGTCGTCTCCAGACATGGAATACCAATCTCTATTATCTCTGATAGGGATGGCAGATTTATTTCAAGATTCTGGCAGACATTACAGCAAGCATTAGGAACTCGTCTAGACATGAGTACTGCCTATCATCCACAAACTGATGGGCAGAGCGAAAGGACGATACAAATGCTTGAAGACATGCTACGAGCATGTGTTATTGATTTCGGAAACAGTTGGGATCGACATCTACCGTTAGCAGAATTTTCCTACAACAACAGCTACCATTCAAGCATTGAGATGGCGCCGTTTGAAGCACTTTATGGTAGAAAGTGCAGGTCTCTGATTTGTTGGAGTGAAGTGGGGTATAGACAGATTACGGGTCCGGAGATTATACAAGAAACTACCGAGAAGATCATCCAAATTCAACAACGGTTGAAAACCGCCCAAAGTCGACAAAAGAGCTACGCTGACATTAAAAGAAAAGATATAGAATTTGAAATTGGAGAGATGGTCATGCTTAAAGTTGCACCTTGGAAAGGCGTTGTTCGATTTGGTAAACGAGGGAAATTAAATCCAAGGTATATTGGACCATTCAAGATTATTGATCGTGTCGGACCAGTAGCTTACCGACTTGAGTTACCTCAACAACTCGCGGCTGTACATAACACTTTCCACGTCTCGAATTTGAAGAAATGTTTTGCTAAAGAAGATCTCACTATTCCGTTAGATGAAATCCAAATCAACGAAAAACTTCAATTCATCGAAGAACCCGTCGAAATAATGGATCGTGAGGTTAAAAGACTTAAGCAAAACAAGATACCAATTGTTAAGGTTCGATGGAATGCTCGTAGAGGACCCGAGTTCACCTGGGAGCATGAAGATCAGATGAAGAAGAAATACCCGCATCTATTTCCAGAAGATTCGTCAACACCTTCAACAGCTTAAAATTTCGGGACGAAATTTATTTAATGGGTAGGTACTGTAGTGACCCGAAATTTTCCGTGTTTATATATATTAATTGAGATTGATATTTACATGATTAAATGTTTCCAACATGTTAAGCAATCAAACTTGTTAAGACTTGATTAATTGAAATATGTTTCATATAGACAATTGACCACCCAAGTTGACCGGCGATTCACGAACGTTAAAACTTGTAAAAACGACATGACGATATATATATGGATATACATATGGTTAAAATGAGATTATGATAAGTAAGTATCTCCATAAGTATATTAACAATGAGTTATATACATATAAACAAGACTACTAACTTAAGGATTTCGAAACGAGACATATATGTAACGATTATCGTTGTAACGACATTTAAATGTATATATATATCATATTAAGATATATTAATATATCATAATATCATGATAATATAATAATTTAACATATCATTAGATATAATAAACAATGGGTTAACAACATTAATTGAGATCGTTAACTTAAAGGTTTCAAAACAACACTTACATGTAACGACTAACGATGACTTAACGACTCAGTTAAAATGTATATACATGTAGTGTATTTAGATGTATTAAAATACTTTTGGAAGACTTCAAGACATATATCAAAACACTCATACTTAACGAAAATGGTTACAGTTACTTTCCCATTCTTTTCTTTCATCAAGAATTCTAGTCGTATTCTTACCCGTATTATACACAGCTTCAAAACGTACTTACTATGGGTATATACCAATAGGAACTAGCATGGGATTCCACTCTTGATTATGTCATGTATGACTAATCAATTTTAACTTCTACCATGAGCTAGTCAACTAACTAGAAATCTTTTTAACCCCACTCACCACTCACCAATTACCACTCATCATTCACTCCATTTCACTTCCAATTCTCTTTCTAATTCTCTCTCAACACACACACACTATTATGAACGTATTTTTACAGTAGTTAATCATCATCTTCATCAAAAATCACTTCAAGAATCAAGCTATAATCATCATAGGAAGAACACTTCAAGAACACTTCAAAAATCCCTTCAAGTTTACTAATTTACTTCCAAGCTTTCTAATCCATTCCAAGTAATCATCTAAGATCAAGAAACCTTTGTTATATACAGTAGGTTATCTTTCTTATTCAAGGTAATATTCATATTCAAACTTTGATTCAATTTCTATAACTATAAACTATCTTAATTCGAGTAAAAATCTTACTTGAAATTGTTTTTGTGTCATGATCCTACTTCAAGAACTTTCAAGCCATCCAAGATCCTTTGAAGCTAGATCATTTTTTGTCACTTCCAGTAGGTTTACCTACTAAACTTGAGGTAGTAATGATGTTCATAACATCATTCGATTCATATATATAAAACTATCTTATTCGAAGGTTTAAACTCGTAATCACTAGAACATAGTTTAGTTAATTCTAAACTTGTTCGCAAACAAAAGTTAATCCTTCTAACTTGACTTTTAAAATTAACTAAACACATGTTCTATATCTATATGATATGCTAACTTAATGATTTAAAACCTGGAAACACGAAAAACACCGTAAAACCGGATTTACGCCGTCGTAGTAACACCGCGGGCTGTTTTGGGTTAGTTAATTAAAAACTATGATAAACTTTGATTTAAAAGTTGTTATTCTGAGAAAATGATTTTTATTATGAACATGAAACTATATCCAAAAATTATGGTTAAACTCAAAGTGGAAGTATGTTTTCTAAAATGGTCATCTAGACGTCGTTCTTTCGACTGAAATGACTACCTTTACAAAAACGACTTGTAACTTATTTTTCCGACTATAAACCTATACTTTTTCTATTTAGATTCATAAAATAGAGTTCAATATGAAACTATAGCAATTTGATTCACTCAAAATGGATTTAAAATGAAGAAGTTATGGGTAAAACAAGATTGGATAATTTTTCTCATTTTAGCTACGTGAAAATTGGTAACAAATCTATTCCAACCATAACTTAATCAACTTGTATTGTATATTATGTAATCTTGAGATACCATAGACACGTATACAATGTTTCGACCTATCATGTCGACACATCTATATATATTTCGGAACAACCATAGACACTCTATATGTGAATGTTGGAGTTAGCTATACAGGGTTGAGGTTGATTCCAAAATATATATAGTTTGAGTTGTGATCAATACTGAGATACGTATACACTGGGTCGTGGATTGATTCAAGATAATATTTATTGATTTATTTCTGTACATCTAACTGTGGACAACTAGTTGTAGGTTACTAACGAGGACAGCTAACTTAATAAACTTAAAACATCAAAATATATTAAAAGTGTTGTAAATATATTTTGAACATACTTTAATATATATGTATATATTGTTATAGGTTCGTGAATCAACAGTGGCCAAGTGTTACTTCTCGACGAAGTAAAAATCTGTGAAAGTGAGTTATAGTCCCACTTTTAAAATCTAATATTTTTGGGATGAGAATACATGCAGGTTTTATAAATGATTTACAAAATAGACACAAGTACGTGAAACTACATTCTATGGTTGAATTATCGAAATCGAATATGCCCCTTTTTATTAAGTCTGGTAATCTAAGAATTAGGGAACAGACACCCTAATTGACGCGAATCCTAAAGATAGATCTATTGGGCCTAACAAACCCCATCCAAAGTATCGGATGCTTTAGTACTTCGAAATTTATATCATATCCGAAGGGTGTCCCGGAATGATGGGGATATTCTTACATATGCATCTTGTTAATGTCGGTTACCAGGTGTTCACCATATGAATGATTTTTATCTCTATGTATGGGATGTGTATTGAAATATGAAATCTTGTGGTCTATTGTTACGATTTGATATATATAGGTTAAACCTATAACTCACCAACATTTTTGTTGACGTTTAAAGCATGTTTATTCTCAGGTGAATATTAAGAGCTTCCGCTGTTGCATACTAAAATAAGGACAAGATTTGGAGTCCATGTTTGTATGATATTGTGTAAAAACTGCATTCAAGAAACTGATTTCGATGTAACATATTTGTATTGTAAACCATTATGTAATGGTCGTGTGTAAACAGGATATTTTAGATTATCATTATTTGATAATCTACGTAAAGCTTTTTAAACCTTCATTTATAAAATAAAGGTTATGGTTTGTTTTAAAAATGAATGCAGTCTTTGAAAAACGACTCATATAGAGGTCAAAACCTCGCAACGAAATCAATTAATATGGAACGTTTTTAATCAATAAGAACGGGACATTTCACATCGCAAGCCGGATTGTCCCGAGTTAGCAGCGGCGAATGCCGCAAGGAGACGTTGAGGTACGTTTCATTTTAATAAATATGTCCTTTGAATATTTATGAAATGTCCCGTTCTTATTGATTAAAAACGTTCCATATTAATTGATTTCGTTGCGAGGTTTTGACCTCTATATGAGACGTTTTTCAAAGACTGCATTCATTTTAAAACAAACCATAACCTTTATTTCATAAATAAAGGTTTAAAAAGCTTTATGTAGATTATCAAATAATGATAATCTAAAATATCCTGTTTACACACGACCATTACATAATGGTTTACAATACAAATATGTTACATCGAAATCAGTTTCTTGAATGCAGTTTTTACACAATATCATACAAACATGGACTCCAAATCTTGTCCTTATTTTAGTATGCAACAGCGGAAGCTCTTAATATTCACCTGAGAATAAACATGCTTTAAACGTCAACAAAAATGTTGGTGAGTTATAGGTTTAACCTATATATATCAAATTGTAACAATAGACCACAAGATTTCATATTTCAATACACATCCCATACATAGAGATAAAAATCATTCATATGGTGAACACCTGGTAACCGACATTAACAAGATGCATATATAAGAATATCCCCATCATTCCGGGACACCCTTCGGATATGATATAAATTTCGAAGTACTAAAGCATTCGGTACTTTGGATGGGGTTTGTTAGGCCCAATAGATCTATCTTTAGGATTCGCGTCAATTAGGGTGTCTGTTCCCTAATTCTTAGATTATCAGACTTAATAAAAAGGGGCATATTCGATTTCGATAATTCAACCATAGAATGTAGTTTCACGTACTTGTGTCTATTTTGTAAATCATTTATAAAACCTGCATGTATTCTCATCCCAAAAATATTAGATTTTAAAAGTGGGACTATAACTCACTTTCACAGATTTTTACTTCGTCAGGAAGTAAGACTTGGCCACTGGTTGATTTACGAACCTATAACAATATATACATATATATCAAAGTATGTTCAAAATATATTTACAACACTTTTAATATATTTTGATGTTTTAAGTTTATTAAGTCAGCTGTCCTCGTTAGTAACCTACGACTAGTTGTCCACAGTTAGATGTACAGAAATAAATCGATAAATATTATCTTGAATCAATCCACGACCCAGTGTATACGTATCTCAGTATTGATCACAACTCAAACTATATATATTTTGGAATCAACCTCAACCCTGTATAGCTAACTCCAACATTCACATATAGAGTGTCTATGGTTGTTCCGAAATATATATAGATGTGTCGACATGATAGTTCGAAACATTGTATACGTGTCTATGGTATCTCAAGATTACATAATATACAATACAAGTTGATTAATTTATGGTTGGAATAGATTTGTTACCAATTTTCATGTAGCTAAAATGAGAAAAATTATCCAATCTTGTTTTACCCATAACTTCTTCATTTTAAATCCGTTTTGAGTGAATCAAATTGCTATGGTTTCATATTGAACTCTATTTTATGAATCTAAATAGAAAAAGTATAGGTTTATTGTCGGAAAAATAAGTTACAAGTCGTTTTTTGTAAAGGTAGTCATTTCAGTCGAAAGAACGACGTCTAGATGACCATTTTAGAAAACATACTTCCACTTTGAGTTTAACCATAATTTTTGGATATAGTTTCATGTTCATAATAAAAATAATTTTCTCAGAATAACAACTTTTAAATCAAATTTTATCATAGTTTTTAATTAACTAACCCAAAACAGCCCGCGGTGTTACTACGACGGCGTAAATCCGGTTTTACGGTGTTTTCCGTGTTTCTAGGTTTTAAATCATTAAGTTAGCATATCATATAGATATATAACATGTGTTTAGTTAATTTTAAAAGTCAAGTTATAAGGATTAACTTTTGTTTGCGAACAAGTTTAGAATTAACTAAACTATGTTCTAGTGATTACGAGTTTAAACCTTCGAATAAGATAGTTTTATATATATGAATGGAATGATGTTATGAACATCATTACTACCTCAAGTTTAGTAGGTAAACCTATTGGAAGTGACAAGAAATGATCTAGCTTCAAAGGATCTTGGATGGCTTGAAAGTTCTTGAAGTAGGATCATGACACAAAAACAAGTTCAAGTAAGATTTTTACTCGAATTAAGATAGTTTATAGTTATAGAAATTGAATCAAAGTTTGAATATGAATATTACCTTGAATAAGAAAGATAACCTACTGTATATAACAAAGGTTTCTTGATCTTAGATGATTACTTGGAATGGATTAGGAAGCTTGGAAGTAAATTAGTAAACTTGAAGGGATTTTTGAAGTGTTCTTGAAGTGTTCTTCCTATGATGATTATAGCTTGATTCTTGAAGTGATTTTTGATGAAGATGATGATAAATATTGGAAAAATACGTTCATAATAGTGTGTGGGTATGTTGAGAGAGAATTAGAAAGAGAATTGGAAGTGAAATGGAGTGAATGATGAGTGGTAATTGGTGAGTGGTGAGTGGGGTTAAAAGGAGTTCTAGTTAGTTGACTAGCTCATGGTAGAAGTTAAAATTGATTAGTCATACATGACATAATCAAGAGTGGAATCCCATGCTAGTTCCTATTGGTATATACCCATAGTAAGTACGTTTTGAATCTGTGTATAATACGGGTAAGAATACGACTAGAATTCTTGATGAAAGAAAAGAATGGGAAAGTAACTGTAACCATTTTCGTTAAGTATGAGTGTTTTGTTATATGTCTTGAAGTCTTCCAAAAGTATTTTAATACATCTAAATACACTACATGTATATACATTTTAACTGAGTCGTTAAGTCATCGTTAGTCGTTACATGTAAGTGTTGTTTTGAAACCTTTAAGTTAACGATCTCAATTAATGTTGTTAACCCATTGTTTATTATATCTAATGAGATGTTAAATTATTATATTATCATGATATTATGATATATTAATATATCTTAATATGATATATATACATTTAAATGTCGTTACAACGATAATCGTTACATATATGTCTCGTTTCGAAATCCTTAAGTTAGTAGTCTTGTTTATATGTATATAACTCATTGTTAATATACTTATGGAGATACTTACTTATCATAATCTCATGTTAACCATATGTATATCCATATATATATATCGTCATGTCGTTTTTACAAGTTTTAACGTTCATGAATCGTCGGTCAACTTGGGTGGTCAATTGTCTATATGAAACATATTTCAATTAATCAAGTCTTAACAAGTTTGATTGCTTAATATGTTGGAAAAATTTAATCATGTAAATATCAATCTCAATTAATATATATAAACATGGAAAAGTTCGGGTCACTACAGTACCTACCCGTTAAATAAATTTCGTCCCGAAATTTTAAGCTGTTGAAGGTGTTGACGAATCTTCTGGAAATAGATGCGGGTATTTCTTCTTCATCTGATCTTCATGCTCCCAGGTGAACTCGGGTCCTCTACGAGCATTCCATCGAACCTTAACAATTGGTATCTTGTTTTGCTTAAGTCTTTTAACCTCACGATCCATTATTTCGACGGGTTCTTCGATGAATTGGAGTTTTTCGTTGATTTGGATTTCATCTAACGGAATAGTGAGATCTTCTTTAGCAAAACATTTTTTTAAAATTCGAGACGTGGAAAGTGTTATGTACAGCCGCGAGTTGTTGAGGTAACTCAAGTCGGTAAGCTACTGGTCCGACACGATCAATAATCTTGAATGGTCCAATATACCTTGGATTTAATTTCCCTCGTTTACCAAATCGAACAATGCCTTTCCAAGGTGCAACTTTAAGCATGACCATCTCTCCAATTTCAAATTCAATATCTTTTCTTTTAATGTCAGCGTAGCTCTTTTGTCGACTTTGGGCGATTTTCAACCGTTGTTGAATTTGGATGATCTTCTCGGTAGTTTCTTGTATAATCTCCGGACCCGTAATCTGTCTATCCCCCACTTCACTCCAACAAATCGGAGACCTGCACTTTCTACCATAAAGTGCTTCAAACGGCGCCATCTCAATGCTTGAATGGTAGCTATTGTTGTAGGAAAATTCTGCTAACGGTAGATGTTGATCCCAACTGTTTCCGAAATCAATAACACATGCTCGTAGCATGTCTTCAAGCGTTTGTATCGTCCTTTCGCTCTGCCCATCAGTTTGTGGATGATAGGCAGTACTCATGTCTAGACGAGTTCCTAATGCTTGCTGTAATGTCTGCCAGAATCTTGAAATAAATCTGCCATCCCTATCAGAGATAATAGAGATTGGTATTCCATGTCTGGAGACGACTTCCTTCAAATACAGTCGTGCTAACTTCTCCATCTTGTCATCTTCTCTTATTGGCAGGAAGTGTGCTGATTTGGTGAGACGATCAACTATTACCCAAATAGTATCAAAACCACTTACAGTCCTTGGCAATTTAGTGATGAAATCCATGGTAATGTTTTCCCATTTCCATTCTGGGATTTCGGGTTGTTGAAGTAGACCTGATGGTTTCTGATGCTCAGCTTTGACCTTAGAACACGTCAAACATTCTCCTACGTATTTAACAACATCGGCTTTCATACCCGGCCACCAAAAATGTTTCTTGAGATCCTTGTACATCTTCCCCGTTCCAGGATGTATTGAGTATCTGGTTTTATGAGCTTCTCTAAGTACCATTTCTCTCATATCTCCAAATTTTGGTACCCAAATCCTTTCAGCCCTATACCGGGTTCCGTCTTCCCGAATATTAAGATGCTGCTCCGATCCTTTGGGTATTTCATCCTTTAAATTTCCTTCTTTTAAAACTCCTTGTTGCGCCTCCTTTATTTGAGTAGTAAGGTTATTATGAATCATTATATTCATAGATTTTACTCGAATGGGTCCTTTGTCCTTCCTGCTCAAGGCATCGGCTACCACATTTGCCTTCCCCGGGTGGTAACGAATCTCAAAGTCGTAATCATTCAACAATTCAATCCACCTACGCTGCCTCATATTCAGTTGTTTCTGATTAAATATGTGTTGAAGACTTTTGTGGTCGGTATATATAATACTTTTGACCCCATATAAGTAGTGCCTCCAAGTCTTTAATGCAAAAACAACTGTGCCTAATTCCAAATCATGCGTCGTATAATTTTGCTCGTGAATCTTCAATTGTCTAGACGCATAAGCAATCACCTTCGTTCGTTGCATTAATACACAACCGAGACCTTGTTTTGATGCGTCACAATAAATCACAAAATCATCATTCCCTTCAGGCAATGACAATATAGGTGCCGTAGTTAGCTTTTTCTTCAATAACTGAAACGCTTTCTCTTGTTCATCCTTCCATTCAAATTTCTTCCCTTTATGCGTTAATGCAGTCAAGGGTTTTGCAATTCTGGAAAAGTCTTGGATGAACCTTCTGTAGTAACCAGCTAGTCCTAAAAACTGGCGTATGTGTTTCGGAGTTTTCGGGGTTTCCCACTTTTCAACAGTTTCTATCTTTGCCGGATCCACCTTAATACCTTCTTTGTTCACTATGTGACCGAGGAATTGAACTTCTTCCAACCAAAATACACACTTTGAAAACTTAGCGTACAATTCTTCCTTCCTCAATACTTCTAACACCTTTCTCAAATGTTCACAGTGTTCTTGGTCATTCTTTGAGTAAATAAGTATGTCATCAATGAAAACAATGACAAACTTGTCAAGGTATGGTCCACACACTCGGTTCATAAGGTCCATGAACATAGCTGGTGCATTAGTTAAACCAAATGGCATGACCATAAACTCGTAATGACCGTAACGTGTTCTGAAAGCAGTCTTTGGAATATCATCTTCTTTCACCCGCATTTGATGATACCCGGAACGTAAGTCAATCTTTGAATAAACAGACGAGCCTTGTAGTTGATCAAATAAGTCGTCGATTCTCGGTAGTGGGTAGCGGTTCTTGATGGTAAGTTTGTTCAACTCTCGGTAGTCGATACACAACCTGAATGTACCATCTTTCTTCTTGACAAACAAAACAGGAGCTCCCCACGGTGATGTGCTTGGTCGAATGAAACCACGCTCTAAAAGTTCTTGTAATTGGCTTTGCAGTTCTTTCATCTTGCTGGGTGCGAGTCTGTAAGGAGCACGAGCTATTGGTGCAGCTCCTGGTACAAGATCTATTTGAAATTCAACGGATCGATGTGGGGGTAATCCCGGTAATTCTTTCGGAAATACATCGGGAAATTCTTTTGCGACGGGAACATCATTGATGCTCTTTTCTTCAGTTTATACTTCCTCGACGTGTGCTAGAACAGCATAGCAACCTTTTCTTATTAGTTTTTGTGCCTTCAAATTACTAATAAGATGTAGCTTCGTGTTGCCCTTTTCTCCGTACACCATTAAGGGTTTTCATTTTTCTCGTATAATGCGAATTGCATTTTTGTAACAAACGATCTCTGCTTTCACTTCTTTCAACCAGTCCATACCGATTATCACATCAAAACTCCCTAACTCTACTGGTATCAAATCAATCTTAAATGTTTCGCTAACCAGTTTAATTTCTCGATTCCGACATATATTATCTGCTGAAATTAATTTATCATTTGCTAATTCGAGTAAAAATTTACTATCCAAAGGTATCAATGGACAACTTAATTTAGCACAAAAATCTCTACTCATATAGCTTCTATCCGCACCCGAATCAAATAAAACGTAAGCAGATTTATTGTCAATAAGAAAAGTACCCGTAACAAGCTCCGGGTCTTCCTGTGCCTCTGCCGCATTAATATTGAAAACTCTTCCGCGGCCTTGTCCATTCGTGTTCTCCTGGTTCGGGCAATTTCTAATAATGTGGCCCGGTTTTCCACATTTATAACAAACTACATTGGCATAACTTGCTCCGACACTACTTGCTCCGCCATTACTCGTTCCGACACCATTTGTTCCTTTCGTTCTATTAACCCCTGGTCCGTAGACCTCACACTTCACCGCGCTATGACCATTTCTTTTACACTTGTTGCAAAATTTGGTGCAGAACCCCGAGTGATACTTTTCACACCTTTGACATAGCTGCTTCTGATTGTTGTTGTTGTTGCGGTTATTATTGTTGTTGGGATGATTGTTGTAGTTGCTGTTGTTGTTGTTGTTGTTGTTGTTGTTGGGCCGTTTGTTGTAGTTGCGATTGATGTTGCGATTATTGTTGTAATTACTGTTGTTGTTGTTTTGGTGATTCTTATCACCGTTTTCCTCCCACTTTCTTTTGACTTGCTTCACATTGGCCTCTTCAGTAGTCTGTTCTTTAATTCTTTCTTCAATCTGGTTCACTAGTTTGTGAGCCATTCTACATGCCTGTTGTATGTAGGCGGGCTCGTGTGAACTTATATCTTCTTGGATTCTTTCCGGTAATCCTTTCACAAACGCGTCGATCTTCTCTTCCTCATCTTCGAATGCTCCCGGACACAATAGGCACAATTCTGTGAATCGTCTTTCATACGTGGTAATATCAAATCCTTGGGTTCGTAACCCTCTAAGTTCTGTCTTGAGCTTATTGACCTCGGTTCTGGGACGGTACTTCTCGTTCATCAAGTGCTTGAATGCTGACCACGGTAGTGCGTACGCATCGTCTTGTCCCACTTGCTCTAGATAGGTATTCCGCCATGTTAACGCAGAACCTATGAAGGTATGCGTAGCGTACTTCACTTTGTCCTCTTCAGTACACTTACTTATGGCAAACACCGATTCGACCTTCTCGGTCCACCGTTTCAATCCGATCGGTCCTTCGGTTCCATCAAATTCCAAAGGTTTGCAGGCAGTGAATTCTTTGTAGGTGCATCCTACACGATTTCCTGTACTGCTAGATCCAAGGTTATTGTTGGTATGTAGCGCAGCCTGTACTGCGGCTATGTTTGAAGCTAGAAAAGTACAGAATTCCTCTTCATTCATATTCACGGTGTGTCGAGTAGTCGGTGCCATTTCCTTTAAAATAGTCAAATGGAACAAGTTAATCATACAGAATATTAAGAGTAGTTAATAGTATTTCGTAGCATAATATGAACTCATTTATAAAAGCTTTTTCTTCATATTAGCGTTTTATAAGTTTAAATTCGGGTAGTACCTACCCGTTAAGTTCATACTTAGTAGCTAATATACAATTCAACTACTACAATTCTATATGAAAAACTGATTATAATAATATTTCGCGTTCAAACTTTTATACAATATTTTATAAACTTACAATACCGCTTATTTTACATAAAGCATGAAATATAGCACACAATAACTTTGATACAAGATAGTTGTGAAGATAATTCTAGCTAGTACACAAGTCGTTCAGCAAAGGCAATAAAGACACGTAATTCATACGTCCAGAAACAAGTCATGCATTCTGGTTTTACTAGGACTACTTCCCATCCTTGGTCTTGTGGAACATAACCGTTATGGCCGTTGATAAGACAGCGTGTTGTAACGTCGTCAAAGGGACGAGGGTTACGTAATGTCCAACAGTCCCGTAACAATCTAAAAACCTGATTTCTTACCCCAATTACCGACTCCGTCACTTGTGGGAACGTTTTGTTTAATAGTTGTAGGCCGATGTTCTTGTTCTCACTTTGGTGAGAAGCGAACATTACTAATCCGTAAGCATAACATGCTTCTTTATGTTGCATGTTAGCCGCTTTTTCTAAATCACGAAGTCCAATATTCGGATATATTGAGTCAAAATAATTTCTTAACCCATTGCGTAAAATAGCATTTGGGTTCCCCGCAATATATGCGTCAAAGTAAACACATCGTAACTTATGGATTTCCCAATGTGATATCCCCCATCTTTCGAACGAAAGCCTTTTATAAACCAAGGCATTCTTGGAACGTTCTTCGAATGACTTACAAACTGATCTCGCCTTAAATAGTTGTGCCGAAGAATTCTGACCGACTCTAGACAAGATTTCATCAATCATGTCTCCGGGTAGGTCTCTTAAAATATTGGGTTGTCTATCCATTTTGTGTTTTTATACTGTAAAATAGACAAGATTTAGATTCATAAAAAAAATACTTATTAATACAAGCAATTTTTACATCTATCATAAAGCATAAGCACACTATATTACATATATTACACCACACGAATACAACTATCTTATTTCGACTCGCTTGTTTCTTCTTCTTCTTCGGTTTTGGTTCGTTTTGCCAAGTTTCTAGGGATATATGATGTTCCCCTAATACGAGCCGTCGTTATCCACATTGGTTTAGAAAAACCTGGTGGTTTAGAGGTTCCCGGGTCATTATTACAACTTAAGGACTTCGAGGGTTGACGATACATATAAAGTTCATCGGGGTTGGAATTAGATTTCTCTATTTTTATGCCCTTTCCCTTATTATTTTCTTTTGCCTTTTTAAATTCAGTTGGGGTAATTTCTATAACATCATCGGAATTCTCGTCGGAATCCGATTCATCGGAGAATTGGTAATCCTCCCAATATTTTGCTTCCTTGGCGGAAACACCATTGACCATAATTAACCTTGGTCGGTTGGTTGAGGATTTTCTTTTACTTAACCATTTTATTATTTCCCCCACCGGTTCTATTTCTTCATCCGGTTCCGATTCTTCTTCCGGTTCCGATTCTTCTTCCGGTTCCGACTCTTCTTCCGGTTCCTCTTCGGGAACTTGTGAATCAGTCCATGAATCATTCCAATTTACATTTGACTCTTCATTATTATTAGGTGAGTCAATGGGACTTGTTCTAGAGGTAGACATCTATCACATAATATCAAACGCGTTAAGAGATTAATATATCACATAATATACACATGTTAAAAATATATAGTTTCCAACAAAATTTGCTAAGCAATCATTTTTCAAGTAAACACGGTCGAAGTCCAGACTCACTAATGCATCCTAACAAACTCGACAAGACACACTAATGCAAAATTCTGGTTCTCTAAGACCAACGCTCGGATACCAACTGAAATGTCCCGTTCTTATTGATTAAAAACGTTCCATATTAATTGATTTCGTTGCGAGGTTTTGACCTCTATATGAGACGTTTTTCAAAGACTGCATTCATTTTAAAACAAACCATAACCTTTATTTCATAAATAAAGGTTTAAAAAGCTTTATGTAGATGATCAAATAATGATAATCTAAAATATCCTGTTTACACACGACCATTACATAATGGTTTACAATACAAATATGTTACATCGAAATCAGTTTCTTGAATGCAGTTTTTACACAATATCATACAAACATGGACTCCAAATCTTGTCCTTATTTTAGTATGAAACAGCGGAAGCTCTTAATATTCACCTGAGAATAAACATGCTTTAAACGTCAACAAAAATATTGGTGAGTTATAGGTTTAACCTATATATATCAAATCGTAACAATAGACCACAAGATTTCATATTTCAATACACATCCCATACATAGAGATAAAAATCATTCATATGGTGAACACCTGGTAACCGACATTAACAAGATGCATATATAAGAATATCCCCATCATTCCGGGACACCCTTCGGATATGATATAAATTTCGAAGTACTAAAGCATCTGGTACTTTGGATGGGGTTTGTTAGGCCCAATAGATCTATCTTTAGGATTCGCGTCAATTAGGGTGTCTGTTCCCTAATTCTTAGATTACCAGACTTAATAAAAAGGGGCATATTCGATTTCGATAATTCAACCATAGAATGTAGTTTCACGTACTTGTGTCTATTTTGTAAATCATTTATAAAACCTGCATGTATTCTCATCCCAAAAATATTAGATTTTAAAAGTGGGACTATAACTCACTTTCACAGATTTTTACTTCGTCGGGAAGTAAGACTTGGCCACTGGTTGATTCACGAACCTATAACAATATATACATATATATCAAAGTATGTTCAAAATATATTTACAACACTTTTAATATATTTTGATGTTTTAAGTTTATTAAGTCAGCTGTCCTCGTTAGTAACCTACAACTAGTTGTCCACAGTTAGATGTACAGAAATAAATCGATAAATATTATCTTGAATCAATCCACGACCCAGTGTATACGTATCTCAGTATTGATCACAACTCAAACTATATATATTTTGGAATCAACCTCAACCCTGTATAGCTAACTCCAACATTCACATATAGAGTGTCTATGGTTGTTCCGAAATATATATAGATGTGTCGACATGATAGGTCAAAACATTGTATACGTATCTATGGTATCTCAAGATTACATAATATACAATACAAGTTGATTAAGTTATGGTTGGAATAGATTTGTTACCAATTTTCACGTAGCTAAAATGAGAAAAATTATCCAATCTTGTTTTACCCATAACTTCTTCATTTTAAATCCGTTTTGAGTGAATCAAATTGCTATGGTTTCATATTGAACTCTATTTTATGAATCTAAACAGAAAAAGTATAGGTTTATAGTCGGAAAAATAAGTTACAAGTCGTTTTTGTAAAGGTAGTCATTTCAGTCGAAAGAACGACGTCTAGATGACCATTTTAGAAAACATACTTCCACTTTGAGTTTAACCATAATTTTTGGATATAGTTTCATGTTCATAATAAAAATCATTTTCTCAAAATAACAACTTTTAAATCAAAGTTTATCATAGTTTTTAATTAACTAACCCAAAACAGCCCGCAGTGTTACTACGACGGCGTAAATCCAGTTTTACGGTGTTTTTCGTGTTTCTAGGTTTTAAATCATTAAGTTAGCATATCATATAGATATAGAACATGTGTTTAGTTAATTTTAAAAGTCAAGTTAGAAGGATTAACTTTTTTTTGCGAACAAGTTTAGAATTAACTAAACTATGTTCTAGTGATTACGAGTTTAAACCTTCGAATAAGATAGTTTTATATATATGAATGGAATGATGTTATGAACATCATTACTACCTCAAGTTTAGTAGGTAAACCTACTAGAAGTGACAAGAAATGATCTAGCTTCAAAGGATCTTGGATGGCTTGAAAGTTCTTGAAGTAGGATCATGACACAAAAACAAGTTCAAGTAAGATTTTTACTCGAATTAAGATAGTTTATAGTTATAAAAATTGAATCAAAGTTTGAATATGAATATTACCTTGAATAAGAAAGATAACCTACTGTATATAACAAAGGTTTCTTGATCTTAGATGATTACTTGGAATGGATTAGGAAGCTTGGAAGTAAATTAGTAAACTTGAAGGGATTTTTGAAGTGTTCTTGAAGTGTTCTTCCTATGATGATTATAGCTTGATTCTTGAAGTGATTTTTGATGAAGATGATGATTAACTACTGGAAAAATACGTTCATAATAGTGTGTGTGTGTGTGTTGAGAGAGAATTAGAAAGAGAATTGGAAGTGAAATGGAGTGAATGATGAGTGGTAATTGGTGAGTGGTGAGTGGGGTTAAAAGGAGTTCTAGTTAGTTGACTAGCTCATGGTAGAAGTTAAAATTGATTAGTCATACATGACATAATCAAGAGTGGAATCCCATGCTAGTTCCTATTGGTATATACCCATAGTAAGTACGTTTTGAAGCTGTGTATAATACGGGTAAGAATACGACTAGAATTCTTGATGAAAGAAAAGAATGGGAAAGTAACTGTAACCATTTTCGTTAAGTATGAGTGTTTTGTTATATGTCTTGAAGTCTTCCAAAAGTATTTTAATACATCTAAATACACTACATGTATATACATTTTAACTGAGTCGTTAAGTCATCGTTAGTCGTTACATGTAAGTGTTGTTTTGAAACCTTTAAGTTAACGATCTCAATTAATGTTGTTAACCCATTGTTTATTATATCTAATGAGATGTTAAATTATTATATTATCATGATATTATGATATATTAATATATCTTAATATGATATATATACATTTAAATGTCGTTACAACGATAATCGTTACATATATGTCTCGTTTCGAAATCCTTAAGTTAGTAGTCTTGTTTATATGTATATAACTCATTGTTAATATACTTATGGAGATACTTACTTATCATAATCTCATGTTAACCATATGTATATCCATATATATATCGTCATGTCATTTTTACAAGTTTTAACGTTCGTGAATCGTCGGTCAACTTGGGTGGTCAATTGTCTATATGAAACATATTTCAATTAATCAAGTCTTAACAAGTTTGATTGCTTAACATGTTGGAAACATTTAATCATGTAAATATCAATCTCAACTAGTATATATAAACATGGAAAAGTTCGGGTCACTACAATTTATTTATGTGCTTATGCGTCGGGTTTGTTAAATGCATTGTGTTGTGCATGATATTGTTATGAGTGACGTTCCTAATGGAAGTACCCTATGGTGACATTTTGATTGGTGGGCGAAGGGCGTAAGACTTGGTGCAACCAAGCATTCCTTGGTATTTGAGAAATGTTTCTACCAAGCCATGCGTATGGGCTTTGGTGTTCGGATGTTAGAGCGTGTTCGCTCTCGTGTTAATGTAGATGGACCGTGAGGTTCGTCAAGTGAATGAAACCCTTGAGATAGAGTGTTTTGAATCTCGATGTATGATTGGTGAAGGAGTCTATGTGACGCAACGATAGGTGCCTCTTTTATACCTACTAGCGTGATGTTCGACTCCGATGGCATTGCGGTTACATTGTACTTTGGGTACCGAAGAGAAACCCTTGGGTACATGGGTGAATAGGTGGAAATTTGACAAGCCATAGCAATTGGATGATTGCGAGAGTAACGTTTGTATACTTGTGGTAAACTCTTCGTTCGAAGTGTTTAAGGATTGGTTAAAATCCTTCGTAAGCTCAAGGTTGGAGCAAGTTGTGGTGATGGGTCATGTGAACCCAACTGTTAGTAAAGTCTACCTTTGGTAGCATTGTACGGTTGTACAAGATGCGGTTATGGGACGTAGTTCCAAGTGGGGGAGTTACACTACCGCACGAGGTGGTTTTAGTGCGAGATTTTGGATGATGCTCTTAGTATATCCGGAACTTGTGATGGGACCTAGAATTGGTCGATTTGAGGTAGAGTACAATTTCGGTTAAAATTGTACTTATGATTTTGGACTTAAATTATCACCGAGGTGATAATGTGGTGAATCTCGTTGAGAGATAATGGGCGTATTTGATGAGCAAGGTGAAATCCCTCGGTTAGGGATGTGCGTGTCGGATTCTCTTTTAGAGAATTATTGTTTTGTGCCTATGTGCGATATAGATGGTTCTTGCTCGATTGTGATAGCGATGTTCGCGTAAACGAATATAATGTATTTATTTGTTTGGTACGAATGTGGAATTGTCGCGGTATTTAAGACACCACATTCTATGTAACGAGTGGTATTGTCGCGGTGTTTAAGACACCACTCATTGGTTTGATTGACACGTGGTATTGTCGAGGTGTTCAAGACACCACATTGTTATGGGAGTGAAATTGTCGCGGTGTTTAAGACACCACTCATTGTTTTGATTGGCATGTGGAATCGTCGCGGTGTTCAAGACGCCACATTGTCATGGGGTGAGTTAGTTGCGGTGTTTAAGACATCACCCGAGGAATTAGTTTACGCGGTGTTAAGTATACTAATGGATATTTGTGATGGGAGTAGTGTTATATCGGCATGGTATAACATTAACGGGAAATGCGAGTACCGGTGGGAAATGCGAGTACCATTCCTTGTATGTGGTTTGGGACGTGAATATCGGGTTGTTCGTATTCACAATGTTTCGGGTTGTACGATTGTCCCTGTTGGTTGGACTCATAGTTTGAGGTAGTGAATGTCGGGTAGTTCAAATTCACTAAGGCTCGGGTTGTACGGCCATCCTCGGTTATACTATGGGGTGGAGGTAGTGAATATCGGTTTGCGCGTATTCACGGTGACTCGGGTTGTGCGGTCATTTTGTTGTGGAAATATGGATTGGGTTGGTGAATTTCGGGTTGTTGCGAATTCACTAAGGTTCGGGTTGGTTCGACCATCCTCCATATGTGTTTAGGCTCGGGTTGTTTCGGCCATGTTGGATGTGATTTATTGGTTGTTTTATACACCAATGGTAGGGTCGTAAGGACCATGTTGTGTGATCTATTGGTTGTTTTATACGTCAATGGTGGGGTCGTAAGGATCATTTTGGTGTGAATAGTGATGCAATAGTCGTATTTTGCTCACGTGTTTGCGGTAGTTGCGTATTAGACGTGTTTGCGCACTACAAGGGATGTTAAGTGGTAAGTGTTATCCGTCAGACTTCACTTTTATTTGGTCTTCCTCGGTTAGATGGTTAGTTTGGGACGTGGTTACTTTTAGCATTGTACTTTGTATGGTACGCTAAAGGGTTGATATCACGGTACGAGATTGGTGGAGTTTTTCCCGATATGAGGGATTGAGCAAGTTTGTAGTGCTCGGATCTGTGGATTCTTAATAAGTCACGAATGACGATTTAGTTGTTAAGTGTAACTCTTGAGAAGAATTGCCTAGAGAAGTTGGAAGAATACGTGGCAATTTCGCGTATTCTAAGTGATCGTTGTAGACTTCGGTTGTTGCGTGTATTGCGCGTCTTGGAATACGCGCGTGTGTGTATTTAGTTAATGGATTTACCTTCGGGTTAATGAGTAATGTGGTGGAAGTCAGATTAGAACGATTGTTTGGGAACCATAGCGTGTACGTTCAGATTGGTTAAGTGATTAGGATCACGAGGACGTGATCGAATCTAAGTGGGGGAGAGTTGTAACACCCCGTTTTCCCCATATATGATTTATAGGTGTATCGTGTATGTACGATAGGTGTATGAAGGCTTCGGGACATGTTCGAGGGTTAAAGTCTTGTATACGAGAAAATGAGTCAGGTCATGTGGTATGTCGCGGCGCGACATAGGAGGCCGCGGCGCGGCAATTAACTGGAATCAGGATCAGGAGGCATGTAAACAAGGGCACTAGACCACGGTTTATCTCGTGGCGCGGAGGAGGGTGTCGCGGCGCGGCATTCAGCTGATTTCAATTCCAGGAAGCATGTTAAGGCAATCACCAAAATATGTTATATGTCGCGGCGCGACGATTAAGGCCGCGGCGCAGCAATCTGGGCGGACTGGTACCAGTTTTGTGATTTTAAAAGATATTCAAGGGCATTTTGGTCATTTCGCGTTTGAGCCAGATTTGAGATCTTAATCTCATCCACTCATTCATTTTTCTTTATTTCTTTTTCCCTTTCTTCTCATTTTTCTCTCAAAAACTCAAACACCCCAATTGATTCAAAGGGATTTTTGGAAAGGAAGAAGCGGGTTTTGATCGAAAGCGTAAGAGACAAGGTTGTCCTCCTTGTTCGTAGCTATAATTTGATACTAGCGGTAAGCTCTAACTTCGAATTTCGTTTTTGTGTTCATCATTCAAATTTGGGGTTTTTGATTGTATGTTCATAATGGAACCAATTTAATTGTTAATTGAAGATTAACACCAAGATTCGGGTTTATTGTTGTTATTAGCGAGTTTTGGTTTTGGTGAACAAGTGTAAGTTTGTAAGACTTGCAAATGGGTGTAATTACTAGTATTTAGTGATTATTGAGGTGTTGGAAGCCTTTAGGGTTCATGTGGTTAACTAATTTTGAATAGAGTCGAAATTAGGGTTTGGTGATGATTATGACCCAATTGTCGATTTAATAAGGTTTATAAACTTAAAATGTATTAAGTTGAAGTATAAACCCGAGTTAAATATGTTTTGGTGTCAAAACTTGTTCATGGCGAAATGTTGACTTCTTATGGGTCAAATTAGGGTTTATGGGCGATTTTGAGAATGATAAGTGTTTAACTCTTATGATTGGGTTTAATTGGTGTGTTAGGACCATTGTCACTATTGTTAGTGATTATTGGTTAGTTTGGGCGCGGTTTGAGCTTAGAAGTGCAATTTGGGTCGAAATCGCACTAGTTGTCAATTTGGGTTGATTTGTAAATCCACTCTAATTGTGTTATTGTATTTGTGATTAATGGAATAGGTACTTTCCATTGGCGTGTTGTGGATTTTGGATTTCACTTCATCGAGGCATTTAAGGTAAGTGTAAATTTGCTATGCACATGTGTATGTGTAGAATGGGTGCGTGTGTGTAGAGTGACCCTTGCTTGGGTTTACTCTATGTTGTTGTGGTTGAATGGACTCCTCTTGTGATTCGGGTCCATGTGATACGCTTATGCGTTGGGGGTTTTTACCCATGGTGTTGTGAATTGGCTAGCGCTTTGGATAACCCTTTTTGGCGATGGGTTGCTAGCATTGTTGTTGAGGAAATGAATCTCGGTTAGTGCGGATTCATGATGACTCGGGTTGTTTCGGTCATCTTGTTGAAGTGGTGAATTTTGGGTTGTGTGAATTCACTAAGGCTCGGGTAGTTCGGCCAACCTCGGTTGTTGAAGTAGTGAAGGAAGTGAATCTCGGGTAGTGCGAATTCACTAAGGTCCGGGTAGTTCGGCCAACCTTCATGTAGTTTGGGTTAAGGGGTTAAGCTTATCGATAATGTTGATTATATACTTATTGTTGTGTTGTAGCTAATCTGGTGGGTTAGCTTGGTAATGTACATGCGATATCTTTTAAATACAGTACACCTTTCTAGTGTACGAAATCATCTTTCATAAATCTTATTAACCGTACACATATCTCGTGCACAAAAATAACATACACATAACCTGTGTATAAAATCATTCTCTCGATACATAACATTCACTTTTCATTGCTTTCATAGCTTGACTTGGTAACCGACCTTAACATATAATGCGCATAATAATATCCCCAAAACAGAACATCTCGTCTGTATAATAATCATATAAACTTCGAAGTACTAAACACCACGCCCACTAGCCCTTCCGTCTAGTGAACATTCTGGGTGGGGGTGCTAAACCCAGTAGCTACCTTTAGGATTCGCGTCAATTAGGCGTGCACTAATTCTCAAAATTAGTGATGTTCCCTAATTCTTAGGTTACCAAGCAATAATAATCAGGGAAAAATATTCATATCAATTGTGGCAATTATCACGTCCACATAATTCAATGGTGGCAATTATCACGTCCACATAATTCATTCGAGGAATGTTTTGCTTGTGTCTATCTCGTCAAACATTTATAAGAGCATTTCATGTATTCGCAGTTCAAAATGTATTTCAAAAGCATTTAATAAAGCAGTTGTAAAAGTAGCGCATGTATTCTCAGTCCCAAAAATGTAAAGAGTAAAAGGGAATCAAATGAACTCTCGCATATAAATATTGTAAAACAGTTAATAAAGCATTTGCATGTATTCTCAGCCCAAAAATGTAAAGAGTAAAAGGGGAATCAAATGAACTCACCTATTGTATTTTGTAGTAAAAATACATATAACGTCATTGAACAAGTATAGGATTGGCCTCGGATTCACGAACCTATACCAAGTATATTTATTAACACATATAATTGTAATCGAACAAATTCATACATTGTTACTAATGATATAATTGTTATATTTAATAATTTATAGGTTTTATTAATTAAGTATGTTTATTTTATATATACTTTAGATAAATAATTATTGTTTATTATATACATATTAATATATTTATGTTATATGTATTAAATATAGTTTTATATAACTTAATAGTTATTTGATAATATAATATTAATGGTAATAATTATAAGGTTAAAAATAATACTAATAATGATATTAATAATAAAAATGATAAAATAACCATAATTCTAATAATAATAATAATAATAATAATAATAATAATAATAATAATAATAATAATAATAATAATAATAATAATAATAATAATAATAATAATAATAATAATAATAATAATAATAATAATAATAATAATAATAATTAAAAATTCTACCTCAAAACGAAAAAGGCTTAAAGTAATGCCCCAGCCCGGGCTCGAACCCACAACCTCTCGTTCCACTAACCCACTCTCAAACCATCCCTCTGCCTATTGCGTTTCTGCTATAACTTGTTTCCTTAAATCATTTTAACCATTATATCCGCCTATTTTCTTCATACCCATCATCATTTTATGTACGTCCTTCTTTCATAAAAAAAAACATTCAAAACGTTCGCTGCTTTAAACCAGTTGGGTAATAACCCGTCCCAAAACTCATCGGCCCAATTAACTTCAGTCCAAAAGTTTTTTTTTTTTTAAAAAAATCACGATGCAGTTTTGTGTAGGAAGTCGAATAGAAAACCAAACAGATAACAGTCGTAGCAGTTGAAATTAAAGCAGAAGGGACAGCGGTTTCCTCATCATCATAACTCTTTTCATCGATTATCATATTATCATCATCATCCTACGGTATCATCATCATCCATCTCATCAATATCATAATCATCATTATCGCAGAAGTCTAAACCATAAATATATTCACAACTTTATCACCAACTACAAGTGGGGATTGTTTGATTTATTATTTGTAATAGAAAAAATGTCGGCCATAACATGTACTACTAACCCCACTTGCCTTGTTAATATGACTAGATCTATTTACACATACACATGTATAAACAATTCATTGGATGGTGATGGTGTATCGACCCATCACAGGAACCGAACAAGCAGAAGAAAAAGCGTTAGTGGGTGAAGAATCGTTATCATTATTCAACCTTTTTATAATCGTTTCAAATGCATGTTCCTTCTTTTAATTTTTAATAATCGATAATGGGTTGTAAAGGGTGAAGTAATCGACTTGCAAGCTATCCCCATCTGATTCTTTTCTCCATTTATTTCGACTTCATAATCATCAAAATGTATTGTTTTCAATATATATATATATATATATATATATATATATATATATATATTCTTTCCCCCTTGCTCACTTTAGTTTCATCATATCGTAGTAGTAAAAAGAAAACATACGATAGTACCAGTAGCAGTAACCTTCATAGTCTAAAACAATTTCAAGTAACGGTGGCTGCAACTCGTGGTGTTTTATTGGTTTAGAATGGCAACCATAAAACTCAAGATAGGCAGGAGTAAACAAAGAGATGAATTTGTGTCCATGGTTGGTTTCGATTGTGTTGTTTTGTGGCTCAACGCAAACAGAAAAAGAATAGAAATATACTGGCAGTTTTGGTGTTCAAGGAGAAGCAGACAAGAGTAGTATAGAAGAAGAATACGAATATGAATGTAAATAGGTTTCGGCTACAAGGATAAAACCGAAAGTGGTGTGACGGGTTTTGGTTTTTTTTTTTGGGGTTGGAGATGGGTTGTGGTTCATGAGTTTGAAGATAGAAGTGATGGCGGTTAGTTTGAGCTTGTAGATGGAAAATGAGAACGTTTTAATTGATATGTGATTATGATGATGGAAACACTCAATGATTTCTTTCCAATTACACAGGCTAATTTGGTTGTTTATAGCAAAAAGGAAATCCACAAGAAAATCGATCGTACAGCTTTTTTTTTATATAAAAATTAAAAGTGACAATAATGGTTAACAGAATTAGACAAGAAGGACAGAGTTGTTCAACCAAAAAGAAAAAGAAATGAAAAATAATCAGATATCTACTTTCCAATTGATTTGTACAATTTACTGCAGATGATGCTAGCAATTTGTAAACAAAACAAAACGAATAAAGTTTTGATGTGTACATGTAACAAATTCGATCCAGAAATCTGAATCTTATAAATTAAACTTTATTAATATTATTAGTTAATTAAATATATACATATAGATAATTATAATCCTGAAATTGAGTTAGTAATAATAATAAAATTTATTAATAACAGTAATATCAAATAATTCTAAATTAAGTAACTACAATCATAATTTTTATGTATTACAACATATAATACTACTTATGTATAGAATTTATATATATTTATTTTAATAGTAACTTAATTATTCTATATATTATTTTACATTTTATATATTAATCTTTTATATTATTCATTATGTAATACCTATATCGTATTTGAATTGTTAATATTTATATATTTTAAATTTATTACAATTTACATATAATATTAACTATATATGAAAGTCATATATATATGTATATATATATATATGTATATATATATATATGTATATATATATATATGTATATATATATGTATATATATATATATACATATATATATATACATATATATATATATATACATATATACATATATATATATACTTACACATTTATGTAAACACATTTATTTACATCCAACTGTTCGTGAATCGTCGGGAAATAGTCAAAGGTTTAAATGTATTCATTAAAATAGTTCAAAAATTTTCGAGACTCAACATTACAGACTTTGCTTATCATGTCGAAACCATATAAAGATTAAGTTTAAATTTGGTTGGAAATTTTCGGGTCGTCACAGTACCTACCCGTTAAAGAAATTTCGTCCCGAAATTTGAGTGAGGTAGTCATGGCTAACAATAAAAATGTTTTCATGACGAATATGAGTCGATAAAGAGAGTTTTATCATTATTGATAAATATAGATAAAATGATTCGATTATGTGGAGCGTTTGAGTGAAGCTGTCACAATATATTGAGATAGAGATTTAACTTTTGACGTAGATACGGTGGATTTTCGGAATTCAAGGAATTTAAAAGAAAATCTTGGAAATCTAAAAGATCTGATACTTCGGAATTTATGGAAATTAAGATCTCTTTTAATTAAATGCGATCATCTGTCTCGATTGCTTTGTCTGATATTTTACTATAAATTCATCTCTTCCGCTCCATTATTTCCACCATTCCTATACTTCCTTCCTTATTTCCTACTTTCAAAAGATTGTGGAAATGCTTAATCCAGTTCTGGTGCTTGACCTTATTCTGACTATCGCAACAATCATTCTTCTATTCCAACTCCCACCGGAGGAATCTGTTTACTTCTACTTCGCCCTTGAGGTAGTGATTTTCATAATCCTTTCTTGCATCTGTCTTTCCATAATTATTGACATCCACGGTTAATGACATTTTTATTTGCTGTGATTTATACTCCTATTATATTTTGAAGCTCTATGCTTTTGTTTTCTCTTCCCGACCTTAAGTCAAGCGATCAAGACGTCTCGGATTGTAGGTATGAAGTTCGAAAGAACATAACTAAGATTATAAACAGAAAGGAAAGGTAATAGCACGATTTGGCTTGTTAAATTACCATAATCACGGAGGATAGAACTATGAAGAATATATTTTCTTGATATGATTATAGGTTAAGTAGAATGAAAGAGTTATGTAACCTGACACATGATGAGGGTATGATCTGTGAACCATTATCACGTCCATTAGAAATTCAGCATGACTTACTGTAATATAATTATGTTGGCCGGGCGTCATTATATTATACTAACTCATGCTTCAATCCCCAACACTCTCCACAATTCATTCATAATTTATACTTAAATTTTACAGAAGTTTCCAATATAATGGAATACAGAAAACATGAAGAGGTAGAAAATTTCGGACGAAAATTTTTATGAAAATATCCTCAGAAATATCGAAGATATTTATGATGATATTTTGGAATTTCTAAGTTCGTAGGTTGATGAAGAAAGATTTTCCGCATGATTTTAACATGACTTCGAAGCAAGATATTCTCTAAAGATTTCATCAGATCCAGAATTACTTGGATTCTTTGAATATAGAGTTTGGTCCTTGTCTTTGTCCCTGGTCTCTTTCATGGTTAGCTCAATCCATTTTTCAGTACCCAATTTTCTATCGAGCGTTCCTAATACTCCCTTCTTTATCATCAAACTTTTGACCGTTTAGACCATCTACAATTTTTCTGTTTCGTCTGCATTTAATGCTAAGATACCTAAATCATCGGTTATCAATCCGAGGTGTTTTCAAGGGAATTGTGTTTTTTAGATGATTAAACGCTGATGGTAATATGGTGGAATATAAAAGGTTCTCCGGTAACAATAAAAGAGCACGCATATATATCAAAGTTATAATATGGTTGTTTCGAACAAAAAGTCGAAGTTGTCATGCTGGAGCTGTGAAAAAATTTGCTACTTTGAAAGGAATTATCAAGTTATTTTGGGTAATAATAACACTAAGGAATTAGCACAACTACGTGTTAAACGTTTACTCAGTTTCTGAGAGTTTTCAGGTGCATAACCATATGCATCAATCTTTTCTTCCGTAGATAAAGTGCGATTGGTTCATCCTCTCGATTGAGGTGTTTTCAAGAATCATGAAAGGTTTGAACGCAGATTGTAATCCACAAGATACAAATAAGGTTTAAGATGGAATCAAGTGGCAAATTTGAAGAATTTTTTAGTTTCATATGTTATAATCAATATTTTAACTCATTTTAATTGTCCAAATGTTATTAGTCCACAGTCGATAGTTCACAGTTGACAGTCCAATAATTTTTATATAGTTTAATATATAATATTTGAATTAATTAATACGTATCGTGACCCGTGTACATGTCCCAGATTCGATCACAACTCAAACTATATATATTATTGTAGAATCAACCTCAACCCTGTATAGCTAACTCCAGCATTAATGCATATAGAGTGTCTATGGTTATTCCAAATAATATATATAGATCCGTCGATATGATATGTCAAAACCTTGTATACGTGTCCTGATATTTAAAGTGCGTAAAATAAATAACAGAAATTAAATGACAATAAATAAAATTGCGAGAATTAAAATTGCGATAATTAAATTGCGATAAATAAATTGTAATCAGTTAGCTAGGAACAGTTAGCTGGAATAGTTAGCGTGGATTCTTAACAAAATTTTTTGTAGTTAATTTGTTTGTTTCTAACAGATTTTATTTTGTCCAATGTTTTATTCATTATGCCACTTGTTGGATTCTGAGAAGTCAAAATCCAAATATGAAATTGAATGAAAATGGTTATTTTGTAATGAACAGATTCGTATATCGGTGAATGTAAGTAGGATAGTAAATGACTGTTGTATCAGATTCGAAGAATGTACAGTGTAACTTATTAAAGTGAAATCTAAATATTCCTTGGTATTACCTACCCGTTAAAATATTTTCACCATTAACAGTTTGTACAAAAGAATTTTTAATTACAATCTCTATGAAAACATATATACATATATATTTTCTTCAGATGTAATCAAGGATTTAATGAGTCAATATAATATTAAACTCATTTGATTTACCGTTAGAACTAGAATACATAATCTCTAAAACATTAGAGATTACATAATCGCCATGTAGAACGAAGATTATGCTCGGGGTATAGATTGTGATGTTGAGGCTACTTGTGCTGGTGGTACTGGTATTGATGTTGGTGCTAGTGATGTTGCTGAAGCTGGTACATTTTGCACCATATTCTCCAAATTGATTACTAGAGCACGAAGTTTGTTGACTTCTTGTATTACTCCGGGATGATTGTCGGTCGGAACGAGCAGATGAATAAGGTTTCAAATTTTGAGATAGTATATAATCATGGCGATATTTTCAAAATGATGGTGAAAATGGTGTTTCAGACTGGTTCGCCGGTAAGTGCTTCAGATTATTCGTCAAGAGGGCAATTTGGTTGGTGGAAAGGATCGCCTTCTTCGCGTCTCCATTGATTAAGTCGTCTACGAACCCATCAGATGAATTGGGGATGGCTGATTGGTTGATTCCTTCTGGTGATGCTACTTTTGGAGCTTAGGTGAACATCCATGTCGAAATAGCTTTCGGAATAACTATCGGAATAGCTATCGGAATCTGAGGGACTCGAACTGGTTGAGGGATTCATCTTGTACGATCAGATGAAGAATTTTCGATAAGAAACAGATTATAGGATGTAGATTAGTACTCTGCAATACATAATTTACATATGCATATATATTTCTAAAATCCCATAAGTTACGGAGGAATCTACGAAAGCTGTCAGGCAAAGTCTACAGTAACAGATATGTTAAGATATGGATTTATCTATACACTGTCTATGCAATAGATGCAGTAAGGCGTGTCTAGACTTAAGGATGATAAGCAGATAATTTTCGACACGAAATGATAAGCAAAACTTTTGACATGCAGACACGATCGAAGTCCAAACTCACAAATGCATCCTAAACAACTATCAGTTAGACACACTAATGCAAGACCTGATTCGCTAAAACCACCGCTCTGATACTAACTGAAAGGACCCGTCCTAATCTATCCAGACGAATACATTACATTTGGTTACATCACGAGGTACTTGACCTCTATATGATACATTTTACAAACATTGCCTTCGCTTTTTAAAAGACAAACTTTCATTACATCAAAAGTTGACGGCATGCATACCATTTCCTAATATATCTAACTATGAATGACTTAATAATAATCTTGATGAACTCTATGACTCGAATGCAACGTCTTTTGAAATATGTCATTAATGACTCCAAGTAATATCTCTAAAATGAGCAAATGCACAGCGGAAGATTTCTTTCATACCTGAGAATAAACATGCTTTCAAGTGTCAACCAAAAGGTTGGTGAGTTCATAAGTTTATCGTAAACAATAAAATTCAACATTTTGATAGACCACAAGATTTAAATGCTGCATGGTACAAATGGGCCCGAATCCTATACCCACCTGTAATGTACATGCGATATCTTTTAAATACAGTACACTTTTCTCGTGTACGAATTCATCTTTCATAAATCTTAGTAACCGTACACATATCTCGTGCACAAAAATAACATACACATAACCTGTGTATAAAATCATTCTCTCGATACATAACATTCACTTTTCATTGCTTTCATAGCTTGACTTGGTAACCGGCCTTAACATATAATGCGCATAATAATATCCCCAAAACAGAACATCTCGTCTGTATAATAATCATATAAACTTCGAAGTACTAAACACCACGCCAACTAGCCCTTCCGTCTAGTGAACATTCTGGGTGGGGGTGTTAAACCCAATAGCTACCTTTAGGATTCACGTCAATTAGGCGTGCACTAATTCTCAAAATTAGTGATGTTCCCTAATTCTTAGGTTACCAAGCAATAATAATCAGGGGAAAAATATTCATATCAATTGTGGAAATTATCACGTCCACATAATTCAATAGTGGCAATTATCACGTCCACATAATTCATTCGATGAATGTTTTGCTTGTTTCTATCTCGTCAAACATTTATAAGAGCATTTCATGTATTCACAGTTCAAAATGTATTTCAAAAGCATTTAATAAAGCAGTTGTAAAAGTAGCGCATGTATTCTCAGTCCCAAAAATGTAAAGAGTAAAAGGGAATCAAATGAACTCACGCATATAAATATTGTAAAACAGTTAATAAAGCATTTGCATGTATTCTCAGCCCAAAAATGTAAAGAGTAAAAGGGAATCAAATGAACTCACCTATTGTATTTTGTAGTAAAAATACATATGACGTCATTGAACAAGTATATGGGCCTCGGATTCACGAACCTATACCAAGTATATTTATTAACACATATAATTGTAATCGAACAAATTCATACATTGTTACTAATGATATAATTGTTATATTTAATAATTTATAGGTTTTATTAATTAAGTATGTTTATTTTATATATACTTTAAATAAATAATTATTATTTATTATATACATATTAATATATTTATGTTATATGTATTAAATATAGTTTTATATAACTTAATAGTTATTTGATAATATAATATTAATGGTAATAATTATAAGGTTAAAAATAATACTAATAATGATATTAATAATAAAAATGATAAAATAACCATAATTCTAATAATAATAATAATAATAATAATAATAATAATAATAATAATAATAATAATAATAATAATAATAATAATAATAATAATAATAATTAAAAATTCTACCTCAAAACGAAAAAGGCTTAAAGTAATGCCCCGGCCCGGGCTCGAACCCACAACCTCTCGTTCCACTAACCCACTCTCAAACCATCCCTTTGCCTGTTGCGTTTCTGCTATAACTTGTTTCCTTAAATCATTTTAACCATTATATCCGCCTATTTTCTTCATACCCACCATCATTTTATGTACGTCCTTCTTTCATAAAAAAAAAACATTCAAAACTTTCGCTGCTTTAAACCAGTTGGGTAATAACCCGGCCCAAAACTTATAGGCCCAATTAACTTCAGTCCAAAAGGATTTTTTTTAAAAAAAAATCACGATGCAGTTTTGTGTAGGAAGTCGAATAGAAAACCAAGCAGATAACAGTCGTAGCAGTTGAAATTAAAGCAGAAGGGACAGCGGTTTCCTCATCATCATAACTCTTTTCATCGATTATCATATTATTATCATCATCCTACGGCATCATCATCATCCATCTCATCAATATCATAATCATCATTATCGCAGAAGTCTAAACCATAAATATATTCACAACTTTATCACCAACTACAAGTGGGGTTTGTTTAATTTATTATTTGTAATAGAAAAAATGTCGGCCATAACATGCACTACTAACCCCACTTGCCTTGTTAATATGACTAGATCTATTTACACATACACATGTATAAACAATTCATTGGATGGTGATGGTGTATCGACCCATCACAGGAACCGAACAAGCAGAAGAAAAAGCGTTAGTGGGTGAAGAATCGTTATCATTATTCAACCTTTTTATAATCTTTTCAAATGCATGTTCCTTCTTTTAATTTTTAATAATCGATAATGGGTTGTAAAGGGTGAAGTAATCGACTTGCAAGCTGTCCCCATCTGATTCTTTTCTCCATTTATTTCGACTTCATAATCATCAAAATGTATTGTTTTCAATATATATATATTCTTTCCCCCTTGCTCACTTTAGTTTCATCATATTGTAGTAGTAAAAAGAAAACATACGATAGTACCAGTAGCAGTAACCTTCATAGTCTAAAACAATTTCAAGTAACGGTGGCTGCAACTCGTGGTGTTTTATTGGTTTAGAATGGCAACCATAAAACTCAAGATAGGCAGGAGTAAACAAAGAGATGAATTTGTGTCCATGGTTGGTTTCGATTGTGTTGTTTTGTGGCTCAACGCAAACAGAAAAAGAATAGAAATATACTGGCAGTTTTGGTGTTCAAGGAGAAGCAGACAAGAGTAGTATAGAAGAAGAATACGAATATGAATGTAAATAGGTTTCGGCTACAAGGATAAAACCGAAAGTGGTGTGACGGGTTTTGGTTTTTTTTTTTTTGGGGTTGGAGATGGGTTGTGGTTCATGAGTTTGAAGATAGAAGTGATGGCGGTTAGTTTGAGCTTGTAGATGGAAAATGAGAATGTTTTAATTGATATGTGATTATGCTGATGGAAACACTCAATGACTTCTTTCCAATTACACAGGTTAATTTGGTTGTTTATAGCAAAAAGGAAATCTACAAGAAAATCGATCGTACAGCTTTTTTTTATATAAAAATTAAAAGTGACAATAATGGTTAACAGAATTACACAAGAAGGACAGAGTTGTTCAACCAAAAAGAAAAAGAAAGGAAAAATAATCAGATATCTACTTTCCAATTGATTTGTACAATTTACTGCAGATGATGCTAGCAATTTGGAAACAAAACAAAACGAATAAAGTTTTGATGTGTACATGTAAAAAATTCGATCCAGAAATCTGAATCTTATAAATTAAACTTTATTAATATTATTAGTTAATTAAATATAAACATATAGGTAATTATAATCCTGAAATTGAGTTAGTAATAATAATAAAATTTATTAATAATAGTAATATCAAATAATTCTAAATTAAGTAACCACAATCATAATTTTTATGTATTATAATATATAATACTACTTATGTATAGAATTTATATATATTTATTTTAATAGTAACTTAATTATTCTATATATTATTTTACATTTTATATATTAATCTTTTATATTATTCATTATGTAATACCTATATCGTATTTGAATTGTTAATATTTATATATTTTATATTTATTACAATTTACATATAATATTAACTATATATGAAAGTCATATATATATATATATATATATATATATATATATATATATATATATATATATATATATATATATATATATATATATATATATATATATACATATACATACATACATACATACACATTTACGTAAACACATTTATTTACATCCAATTGTTCGTGAATCGTCGGGAAATAGTCAAAGGTTTAAATGTATTCATTAAAATAGTTCAAAAATTTTCGAGACTCAACATTACAGACTTTGCTTATCGTGTCGAAACCATATAAAGGTTAAGTTTAAATTTGGTCAGAAATTTCTGGGTCGTCACACTAGCATTGTTGTTGAGGAAATGAATCTCGGTTAGTGCGGATTCATGATGACTCGGGTTGTTTCGGTCATCTTGTTGAAGTGGTGAATTTCGGGTTGTGCGAATTCACTAAGGTTCGGGTAGTTCGGCCAACCTCGGTTGTTGAAGTAGTGAAGGAAGTGAATCTCGAGTAGTGCGAATTCACTAAGGTCCGGGTAGTTCGGCCAACCTTCATGTGGTTTAGGTTAAGGGGTTAACCTTATCGATAATGTTGATTATATACTTATTGTTGTGTTGTAGCTAACCTGGTGGGTTAGTTTGGTGATTTCGTAGCGTGTTGCTACTTTGTGTATTGTGCTCTTTTGTAGTTGTTTACCATGTGGATACGGTATGTGTTATTTTGATGCTTGGTGATGCGTAGCCATTTTATGCATATGTATGTGTATAATATCTTTGCATTCACTAAGCATTAGCTTACCCTCTCGTTGTTGATAATTTTATAGGTTCGCGTGATGGCAGCTCGGGTAAGCATGGAGATTAGAGGCCTTGGCTAGGTTGCTTTAGAAGATCTCACTTTTGTACTCGATTAGGATTTGGGTAGCATAGTCCCAAATCACCATGCTCGGTTTTGTGTAAATGTAACTAGTCGGGTCATAATGATTATAACCGGTTTATGATTTAGCTAACGTATTATTGTATTAAGAAGTTTAAATTATTATCGTACGTCTTTAAGTTCGTTGAACTTACTTTGATCAAAATATGTTTTGGAAACTGTGTAATGGGACATAAAGTATTATTTAACGTGTATTAAAAGGAAAAAATTTTACGGGCCGGTTTTAATACGGGTTGGGTCGTTACACTTTAGGAAATTGGATCTTTATGAAAACATTTAATCTTTTGAAAATTCATTCTAGCTTTTACCCTAGATAAGTTTTCTGATTTGACCCACCATCGGTGTTGCAAAATATTTTTGTGGATCAATATTTTGGCTAAAAACTTTTAGGTTCGTGTAATCCACTGCTATCCCTGTATCGGAAAACACATATCCAGTTTACTTGTTCCGTACATTACCGTCCAATTGTAAAGGAAAGCGATGAACAAGAAACCCTTAAGGCAATGTCTAATGACATGCAGTTAATCATGGTCCACAACGTGTCGGATGCAATTACTATCCTTTGTAGGAGCAATAGTAAAGATCACCCTATAATTTTCGGTCTGGCACAAGGTCCTGTCTTCGACCATGCTATGCAACCACCGTTCTTACGGTTGACACCCGATTTGGTTCAGGTGACCTAATGAATTCAAGTGAATTCTTAGGATTTTACGTTCAATGGAAATGAACGCATTGAAAATGGGTTTTCAGAAACAAATCGGTTTGTAAGTTTGATCAAAATATTTTCTCGTTCAAGCTCAAGTTTAGATATCATCGAATTCCATGAGTTTGTAATTCTCATCTTTAAGGTCAATCTCAAGGATTGAGTAATATCAGGCTTAAAAGCTGATTTTTAATCTTTTAAGGAGATTACCCTGTTTGATGCTGAGGTCCGTGGATTTCCTGCTGATTTTAAAGATGACTTTTCTAGATTTTTCGTCAACCTACAGCTGGTCTGGACGACAACTTCCTGACCTAAATCAAGAAGCGCGTATCTTTTTTGGAAGACTTTACTTCCTTTTAATGATGAAATTGATTCATCGTGTAGATTTATCTTTCTTTCAAATATATTACAGAAAATCGGGTAAAACTGATTAGTATCGTCTAAAACAAAAGTATCTGCAATAATCTTGTACAAAAATATGTGATATATATTTTAAATAACTTGATAAATTCTTCTCACACTTAGCTTGTATTTATTTATTTATTTATTTATTTATTTATTTATTTGCCTTTTTATTCTCCTTTATTTCATTTTTAAATGAATTCAAACGTTTTGGGTTGTTTCTCAATTTATGTCGTTTCCGAGGTAACAATAATTTTGGTATTAACACCTAGTTTTATCGTTCATAAATTAATGTTTAAACCGAAAGAATTTAATCCCTTCCCACACTTAAGATCTTGCAATGCCCTCATTTGCAAGAAATTAGTAAAAATTTAAATTCATGAGGGTGATTAGCGTAGAAAAATGATTAAAATTTTACCAGAGTTTTCAAACATATTGTTGTTTGTTTGAATGATAAATGGTGCACATCATTTGTTATTTCACATATATTTTGCATCTTGTCGTCAAAATTAGTTGCTTTTGCTGAATTTAATGCCAGTCTGTGAAAGTTCGCTGTTTTACCCTGTTGTGCACAATTGACAATATACAATACAAATATAAACATGCATGGTAATTTGAAATGGGACTTAATATCCCACTTTCAAATTATAAATATGAAATATTAGTAACAAAATAATAAAAATGTTAAAAATTACATAAAAGTATCAAAATATTAAATGTTTAAACATAAATAGATAAAAAGATAAGAAAACACCAATGAAACTGTATCAATCTGGATATGGATTCCAGTTCATATTATTGTCTGGGTTCCATGGCTGGTGATAGGTGTTCTGAAAGGCTTAGTTGGGGTCGTATAGGTTAAAGGGCGGTTGCATGTCAGGCTGATGTGGTGGATAATAAGCAGGTTGAGTCGGGATGTAGTTTTGTGGTACCTTATATGATAGATGGCTCACGGTCTGGTGCTGATGAACTTGCCATCTATCGTGTTGGCGTCACCTGGATTGCTCATATTCATCTGCGGCTCTCCACTACTCATACTGACGATGTCGAGCTTCGTTAATCATTTCCACCTCATCTATACGCTGAAAAATATCAGTATAACTATCTCTAATGACATCCCTAATGTCATCTGCTTCCTCCATCTCCTCGTCCGAACCCCTCTATACCTGTGGTCGGGTACCCTGATATAGTACTGCCCTATTATGTCTCCTTAACAGTACATGTGCCCCATGATAAACCGATAGACATATAGGTTCGGTTTGTTCCTGAACCACCATCATTGGACCCCCTTGTTCCCTATCTATACCTAAATACTCTCCAATGAGAGTAACAAAAATTCCACCTCCTATTATTCCCCCCTCCTGTATACCTTCAAAATTCCACCATTTTGGACAAATAATAACCAACACGGTAGGGGATGTTAACAAAGCCTTTGGGGTCACGAATACACTTAAGGTAAAATAGATCATGTAAAGTAATCTTTTCCTTATTTTTACCCTGTTGTGTAATCTAGTTCGCTAAAAATCTATGAATTATGCGAAGCTCTGCCTTGTCAATATCTAAATAGGAGTGTTTTCCACCCCGCATAAACTCATTAAATTTTGACATACGCCTCCATATGGCATTAGCGTCAAAATCTCTATCTACCCTATCACCTTCATAAATCAAAGTTGTACAATCAGGTGATAATAAATCAGCGGGGGTGTAAATCTGTAAGGCCCTAGCCATGTCCATCATGGACATCCTACCTCCAATCAAAAATCTAAGAAAACTCTTATCTTCTAACATAGATACATCCTTATTAAATGCTATAGTACTCATTAATTCAACACACCATTCCTTATATACAGGCCTACGGATGGTAAACAAACGTTCCCAGTCAGGAAAAACAGAGTTCTCATACCTTTGGATTAGTAACTGCCTAACTGAGTTAGCTAGGTTGACTTCTTCCAAAGGTCTCCAATCTATCACCCTTAGTACTTCCACATTTTTGGTGTAAAGCTTATATTTATTAGGTTGGTACTTCGGGTAATCTGCCCAGTTTTGCTCAAATCTGAGATTGGGATGTAATTTCTGTTCATGCACTCTTGAGTGTACTATTAACTCATGAGGCGGAAATTGTATGTAGGAAATAAAAAAATGTAGTTCCGATTCATAATATGGCAGTGTTAATCATAATGTTGCTGCTCTTGTTGTGGCTCAGGCTGCAGCTCTAGTTGTGGCTATGGATCAACTTGTCTAGACGATGATGCACTGTCAGTATCTGTATTTCTCTGCAAAACACATCAGACACAAAATGTTGTGCATCCAAATAATGCATTAGTGTTAGCAAAATAACAGATTAACACAATTTCAATAACATGTTTAAACAAAATTAAACCTATACACATTTTCAAAAATTTAACAATTCTACACTTTTTCAATAAGCATATATGAAAATGTATACAACGTTCATAAGCATTCATCTCAAATAACATGTCAAAATAATCATTATTAGCAATTAAACAAGTTTCAAATGGCATTTATATCAAATTAATCAAGTTCATGAATTTTAGACTTAAAAAGTCCACTTTGATGCTCAAAAATCATGTTTAGGATCAAAGTTTGGATCATTTAACACCCTAAACATGTTACACTGCTTAATTTAGCAATAATTCATAACAAAAATCGGCCATAACTTGTTTATATCAAAAAGTCCCAAATTGCTCAAGAACACAAACCCTAGATTTTCTAAAAAGTTTGAAGTTTAAGGCTTCAAATCATGACAAATAGTATCAATCTAGGTTATAGAAGCATAATATACTAACAATTTAACTCTAATTAAGCTAGAAATCATTAAAATTAAATTAGGTAAAAATTGCTCATAATCACTATAAATTCGAAATTAAAGAGTTTTAGGGGTGAAATCGTTACCTTCTTTGAAAAACTTCTTGAAAGGTATCTCCTCATTGTGATTTTAGTGAAGACTTGGTGAAAAAGGGTGAAATTAGAGAGGGTTTGTGTGTTGGTTAGCGTATGTGTGTGTGTGTGTTTTAGTGAGACTGAAACCAGGTCGTGGAGCTTATGAATCTGTCCAGTTTTTTCTTCCCATGCGATTGCATGGATATCATGTGCAAACCCCACGCGATCGCATGGGGTCTATTTCTTTTATTTTATTTTTTTTATAAAACCTTCAACTAATAAAACAATTAATTAATTAATTTTTAAAATTTTGTTTCTTTTTAGTATTGAGGTCGTTTTGGTATGTTTACCTAGTTCGTCCCTCGACAAAATTTTAAAAATTATCATTTTAAAGCGATTGTTTTAAAAGTAAAGATTTTAGGATTTTATAATATTTTTGGCATACTTTAAATCAATAAGATTAAAAATAATGATTACAAAATTTGTCGCCTCGCCCTCGGGTAAAGCAATTTCGGTTCAATGACCTAGTGTTTTAACTTACAACGAATTTTAGGAATCAATTTTTAACTTAATGAAATAAAGTACATTTTGTTTTTAAATTCACACTAAACTTAAATTTAAAATGCATATTAATAAAATTTTATATTATTAATATTTATATATTTTAGTTTTACAAAACTTATATAGTTATATATAAATTTTAAAAACAAGATAAAAAAAATCTTTTTGTTCTTTTATCCCACTTTAATCAATCAAATATTAATAAAAATATACGTCCCTCTTTTGGGTAAAGTAATTTCGGCTATTACCTAGTTTTACTCTTGACGAATTTCTGAAATATTTTGAATTGATTGATTAAAGATATTTATACCATATGAATAAACGGTAAATTTCGCAGTGATGCATTAAATTTTTGTAAATCCTGTAATGCATGTCAAAGGGTCGGAAAAATAAGTCAACGTGATGAAATGCCACAAAATGTCATTCAAATATGTGAAGTATTTGACATTTGGGGTATTGACTTTATGGGTCCAAAAAAATTAAAAAATCCTAAAATCTTTACTTTTAAAACAATCGCTTTAAAATGACAATTTTTAAAATTTTGTCGAGGGACGAACTAGGTAAACATACCAAAACGACCTCAATACTAAAAAGAAACAAAATTTTAAAAATTAATTAATTAATTGTTTTATTAGTTGAAGGTTTTTATAAAAAAAATAAAAAATAAAAAAAAAGAAATAGACCACATGTGATCGCATGGGGTTTGCACATGATATCCATGCGATCGCATGGGAAGAAAAAACTGGACAGATTTATAAAATTTCATATTATTAATATTTATATATTTTAGTTTTACAAAACTTATATAGTTATATAAAAATTTTAAAAACAAGGTAAAAGAAATCTTTTGGCCTTTTATCCCACTTTAATCAATCAAATATTAACAAAAATATACGTCCCTCTTTTAGGTAAAGTAATTTCGGCTATGTTACCTAGTTTTACTCTTAACGAATTTCTGAAATATTTTGAATTGATTGATTAAAGATATTTACACCATATGAATAAACGGTAAATTTCGCAGTGATGCATTAAATTTTTATAAATGCACACCTTCTTTGTAAATCCTGTAATGCATGTCAAAGGGCCGGAAAACTAAGTCAACGTGATGAAATGGCACAAAATGTCATTCAAGTATGTGAAGTATTTGACATTTGGGGTATTGACTCTATGGGTCCAAAAACATTAAAAAATCCTAAAATCTTTACTTTTAAAACAATCGCTTTAAAATGACAATTTTTAAAATTTTGTCGAGGGACGAACTAGGTAAACATACCAAAACAACCTCAATATTAAAAAGAAACAACATTTAAAAATTAATTAATTAATTGTTTTATTAGTTGAAGGTTTTTATTAAAAAATAATAAAATAAATAAAAAAAAAGAAATAGACCCCATGCGATCGCATGGGGTTTGCACATGATATCCATGCGATCGCATGGGAAGAAAAAACTGGACAGATTCATAAGCTCCACGACCTAGTTCTCAGTCTCACAAAAACACACACACATACGCGAACCAACGCACAAACCCTCTCAAATTTCACCCATTTTTCACCAAATCTTCACTAAAATCACAATGAGGAGATACCTTTCAAGAAGTTTTTCAAAAAAGGTAACGATTCCACCCCTAAAACTCTTTAATTTCGAATTTATAGTGATTATGAGCAATTTTTACCTAATTTTATTTTAATGATTTCTAGCTTAATTAGAGTTAAATTGTTAGTATATTATGCTTGTATAACCTAGATTGATGTTATTTGTCATGATTTGAAGCCTTAAACTTCAAAAATTTTAGAAAATCTAGGGTTTGTGTTCTTGAGCAATTTGGGACTTTTTGATATAAACAGGTTATGTCCGATTTTTTTTATGAATTATTGCTAAATTAAGCAGTGTAACATGTTTAGGGTGTTAAATGATCCAAACTTTGATCCTAAACATGATTTTTGAGCATCAAAGTGGACTTTTTAAGTCTAAAATTCATGAACTTGATTAATTTGATATAAATGCCATTTGAAACTTGTTTAATTGCTAATAATGATTATTTTGACATGTTATTTGAGATGAATGCTTATGAACATTGTATACATTTTCATATATGCTTATTGAAAAAGTGTAGAATTGTTAAATTTTTGAAAATGTGTATAGGTTTAATTTTGTTTAAACATGTTATTGAAATTGTGTTAATCTGTTATTTTGCTAACACTAATGCATTATTTGGATGCACAACATTTTGTGTCTGATGTGTTTTGCAGAGAAATACAGATACTGACGGTGCATCATCGTCTAGACAAGCTGATCCAGAGCCACAACTAGAGCTGCAGCCTGAGCCACAACAAGAGCAGCAACATTATGATCAACACCTGCCATATTATGAATCGGAACTACAATTTTTTATTGCCTACATATAATTTCCGCCTCATGAGTTAATAGTACACTCAAGAGTTCATGAACAGAAATTACATCCCAATCTCAGATTTGAGCGAAACTGGGCATATTACCCGAAGTACCAACGTAATAAATATAAGCTTTACACCAAAAATGTGGAAGTACTAAGGGTGATAGATTGGAGACCTTTGGAAGAAGTCAACCTAGCTAACTCAGTTAGGCAATTACTAATCCAAAGGTATAGGAACTCTGTTTTTCCTGACTGGGAACGTTTGTTTACCATCTGTAGGCCTGTATATAAGGAATGGTGTGTTGAATTAATGAGTACTATAGCATTTAATAAGGATGTATCTATGTTAGAAGATAGGAGTTTTCTTAGATTTTTGATTGGAGGTAGGATGTACAGGATGTCCATGATGGACATGGCTAGGGCCTTACAGATTTACACCCCCGCTGATTTATTATCACCTGATTGTACAGCTTTGATTTATGAAGGTGATAGGGTAGATAGAGATTTTGACACTAATGCCATATGGAGGCGTATGTCAAAATTTAATGAGTTTAGGCGGGGTGGAAAACACTCCTATTTAGATATTGACAAGGCAGAGCTTCGCGTAATTCATAGATTTTTAGCGAACTCGATTACACAACGGGGTAAAAATAAGGAAAAGATTACTTTACATGATCTATTTTACCTTCAGTGTATTCGAGATCCCAGAGGCTTTGTTAACATCCCCTACTGTGTTGGTTATTATTTGTCCAAAATGGTGGAAAGTATACAGGAGGGGGGAATAATAGTGATGTGTGCGAGGTGGTGTATAAAATAGTTATATTTTAACAAGGAAATACTATTAAATACGATACAATTTTACACAAGTGATTTATTTATTTATAGAGTGGATATACCTAAACCTTGCTACAACACTTATAGGCAGTGTACCTAATCGTACAATAGTGTAGTTTTTAGTAAGTCCAGTTCGTTCCACAGAGATCTTTTAAACAAGCTTAACGCTATATTTTTAAAAACTTATATTTGTAAAAACACAAAAATATATAAGTAATATTATTATTATAAAAAGGGGGTTTTTACCGTTTAATGACCGGTTTGTCGATTTTAAAACTTTAGTCGCAGTTAAAACCTAATGTAAAATATTAAAAATAAATATAACTTAATTTAAAGCGTAAAGTAAATAATGATAATGAAATTGCGATAAATAAAAATGCGATAAATAAAAAGTATGACAATTAAAGAGTACGATAATTAAAAGTGCAATTAAATATAATGACAGTAAATAAAAGTGCGATAATTAAAAGTGCAATTAAATATGAAATATATAAATTATGCTTATTTAAACATCCGTAATCATGATGTTTGACGTGTTGATTTTAGTTTTATTACCATGGGTTAATTGTTCTTTATCCTGGATTATTCAATATGTCCATACGGATTTGTCCATAATAGTCCATCAGTCATAATCATAAAATGCGGAAGTCTTCGTCAAATTATTCTTATTCCCGAAGTCAAATATTCCAACTAATTTGGGATTCGAATTGTAACAAGGTCATAATACTTTGTTTAATGAATACACCAGGTTATCGACTGCGTGTAGTCCAAGGTTTTACTACTTTGTTAACAATTACACCAATTACCCTTGAATGTAATCCACCCCTGTTTCAACGAGTCTATTAACTATTAATCCAATCCCGTATCCGGTAAAATGAACAATTATTGGTATTTATAGATATCCCGCCCACCGTACCCAGTCAAGCGTATGTGATTATATATAAATACGTCAAATTATAAGTCTATATATTAAATTAACGAGGTGTCGTTTAGTTAATATAAAGCCCATTAATAGCCCATAGTCTAATTTCCACAAGTGTCGTTCTTTTGTCCAAACCCCAATTATGGTACAAAGCCCAATTACCCAATTTTAATATTTAGCCCAACAACACGATTACTTCGGCATTAAATAAGCATAATAATAACTTAGCTACGAGACATTAAATTAAAAAATTTGAACATAACTTACAATGATTAAAAATAGCGTAGCGTTACACGGACAGAATTTCGACTTACACCCTTACAACATTAACTAACATACCCTTATTATTAGAATTTAAAATTAAAATTAAAATTAAAATATAATATATATATATATATATATATATATATATATATATATATATATATATATATACGTTTGATAGATAGAGAGATGGATGGATATATGATAAAAACTGAGCCAAAACACGCGAATTTATAGCATGTGGCCTGGATTTCAGGGCCATGCGATCGCATGGAAAATAAGCCTACAGGCCATGTGATCGCATGGAGGTAGGTATCAGCTCACACTCCTTTATTTTCTTGTTTGCCGACGTTTATAATATATAATATAATATATATATTAATTTTGAGAATTAATTATATATTATATTATATTCATGTGCATAGTTGACTCATAATTTTTAGTCCGTTGCGTCGAGCGTTGAGAGTTGACTCTGGTCTCGGTTCCGGTTTTTCGAACGTCCTTGCGTATAATTTAATATCTTGTACTTTGCATTTCGCATCTTGTACTCTTGTAATTTTGAGACGTTTCTTATCAATAATTGGAACCACTTTGATTGTACTTTGTACTTATGAGCTTTTTGGTCGTTTGCGTCTTCAATTCGTCGAATCTATCTTTTGTCTTCACATTTTATTATTTAAACGAATATTACTTGTAAATAGAACAATTGCAACTAAAAGCTTGTCTTTCTTGACGGATAATGCTATGAAATATATGTTCGTTTTTAGCATTATCAAATATTCCCACACTTGAGCGTTGCTTGTCCTCAAGCAATACAGTCTTGAAATAAAAACATACTAGATGAAATGTCCCGTTCTTATTGATTAAAAACGTTCCATATTAATTGATTTCGTTGCAAGGTTTTGACCTCTATATGAGACTTTTTTCAAAGACTGCATTCATTTTTAAAACAAACCATAACCTTTATTTCATAAATAAAGGTTTAAAAAGCTTTACGTAGATTATCAAATAATGATAATCTAAAATATCCTGTTTACACACGACCATTACATAATGGTTTACAATACAAATATGTTACATCGAAATCAGTTTCTTGAATGCAGTTTTTACACAATATCATACAAACATGGACTCCAAATCTTGTCCTTATTTTAGTATGCAACAGCGGAAGCTCTTAATATTCACCTGAGAATAAACATGCTTTAAACGTCAACAAAAATGTTGGTGAGTTATAGGTTTAACCTATATATATCAAATCGTAACAATAGACCACAAGATTTCATATTTCAATACACATCCCATACATAGAGATAAAAATCATTCATATGGTGAACACCTGGTAACCGACATTAACAAGATGCATATATAAGAATATCCCCATCATTCCGGGACACCCTTCGGATATGATATAAATTTCGAAGTACTAAAGCATCCGGTACTTTGGATGGGGTTTGTTAGGCCCAATAGATCTATCTTTAGGATTCGCGTCAATTAGGGTGTCTGTTCCCTAATTCTTAGATTACCAGACTTAATAAAAAGGGGCATATTCGATGTCGATAATTCAACCATAGAATGTAGTTTCACGTACTTGTGTCTATTTTGTAAATCATTTATAAAACCTGCATGTATTCTCATCCCAAAAATATTAGATTTTAAAAGTGGGACTATAACTCACTTTCACATATTTTTACTTCGTCGGGAAGTAAGACTTGGCCACTGGTTGATTCACGAACCTATAACAATATATACATGTATATCAAAGTATGTTCAAAATATATTTACAACACTTTTAATATATTTTGATGTTTTAAGTTTATTAAGTCAGCTGTCCTCGTTAATAACCTACAACTAGTTGTCCACAGTTAGATGTACAGAAATAAATCGATAAATATTATCTTGAATCAATCCACGACCCAGTGTATACGTATCTCAGTATTGATCACAACTCAAACTATATATATTTTGGAATCAACCTCAACCCTGTATAGCTAACTCCAACATTCACATATAGAGTGTCTATGGTTGTTCCGAAATATATATAGATGTGTCGACATGATAGGTCGAAACATTGTATACGTGTCTATGGTATCTCAAGATTACATAATATACAATACAAGTTGATTAAGTTATGGTTGGAATAGATTTGTTACCAATTTTCACGTAGCTAAAATGAGAAAAATTATTCAATCTTGTTTTACCCATAACTTCTTCATTTTAAATCCGTTTTGAGTGAATCAAATTGCTATGGTTTCATATTGAACTCTATTTTATGAATCTAAACAGAAAAAGTATAGGTTTATAGTCGGAAAAATAAGTTACAAGTCGTTTTTGTAAAGGTAGTCATTTCAGTCAAAAAAACGACGTCTAGATGACCATTTTAGAAAACATACTTCCACTTTGAGTTTAACCATAATTTTTGGATATAGTTTCATGTTCATAATAAAAATAATTTTCTCAGAATAACAACTTTTAAATCAAAGTTTATCATAGTTTTTAATTAACTAACCCAAAACAGCCCGCGGTGTTACTACGACGGCGTAAATCCGGTTTTACGGTGTTTTTCGTGTTTCCAGGTTTTAAATCATTAAGTTAGCATATCATATAGATATAGAACATGTGTTTAGTTGATTTTAAAAGTCAAGTTAGAAGGATTAACTTTTGTTTGCGAACAAGTTTAGAATTAACTAAACTATGTTCTAGTGATTACAAGTTTAAACCTTCGAATAAGATAGCTTTATATGTATGAATCGAATGATGTTATGAATATCATTACTACCTTAAGTTCCTTGGATAAACCTACTGGAAAAGAGAAAAATGGATCTAGCTTCAATGGATCCTTGGATGGCTCGAAGTTCTTGAAGCAGAATCATGACACGAAAACAAGTTCAAGTAAGATCATCACTTGAAATAAGATTGTTATAGTTATAGAAATTGAACCAAAGTTTGAATATGATTATTACCTTGTATTAGAATGATAACCTACTGTAAGAAACAAAGATTTCTTGAGGTTGGATGATCACCTTACAAGATTGGAAGTGAGCTAGCAAACTTGAAAGTATTCTTGATTTTATGAAACTAGAACTTTTGGAATTTATGAAGAACACTTAGAACTTGAAGATAGAACTTGAGAGAGATCAATTAGATGAAGAAAATTGAAGAATGAAAGTGTTTGTAGGTGTTTTTGGTCGTTGGTGTATGGATTAGATATAAAGGATATGTAATTTTGTTTTCATGTAAATAAGTCATGAATGATTACTCATATTTTTGTAATTTTATGAGATATTTCATGCTAGTTGCCAAATGATGGTTCCCACATATGTTAGGTGACTCACATGGGCTGCTAAGAGCTGATCATTGGAGTGTATATACCAATAGTACATACATCTAAAAGCTGTGTATTGTACGAGTACGAATACGGGTGCATACGAGTAGAATTGTTGATGAAACTGAACGAGGATGTAATTGTAAGCATTTTTGTTAAGTAGAAGTATTTTGATAAGTGTATTGAAGTCTTTCAAAAGTTTATAAATACATATTAAAACACTACATGTATATACATTTTAACTGAGTCGTTAAGTCATCGTTAGTCGTTACATGTAAGTGTTGTTTTGAAACCTTTAGGTTAACGATCTTGTTAAATGTTGTTAACCCAATGTTTATAATATCAAATGAGATTTTAAATTATTATATTATCATGATATTATCATGTATGAATATCTCTTAATATGATATATATACATTAAATGTCTTTACAACGATAATCGTTACATATATGTCTCGTTTAAAAATCATTAAGTTAGTAGTCTTGTTTTTACATATGTAGTTCATTGTTAATATACTTAATGATATGTTTACTTATCATAGTATCATGTTAACTATATATATATCCATATATATGTCATCATATAGTTTTTACAAGTTTTAACGTTCGTGAATCACCGGTCAACTTGGGTGGTCAATTGTCTATATGAAACATATTTCAATTAATCAAGTCTTAATAAGTTTGATTGCTTAACATGTTGGAAACATTTAATCATGTAAATATCAATCTCAATTAATATATATAAACATGGAAAAGTTCGGGTCACTACAGTACCTACCCGTTAAATAAATTTCGTCCCGAAATTTTAAGCTGTTGAAGGTGTTGACGAATCTTCTGGAAATAGATGCGGGTATTTCTTCTTCATCTGATCTTCACGCTCCCAGGTGAACTCGGGTCCTCTACGAGCATTCCATCGAACCTTAACAATTGGTATCTTGTTTTGCTTAAGTCTTTTAACCTCACGATCCATTATTTCGACGGGTTCTTCGATGAATTGAAGTTTTTCGTTGATTTGGATTTCATCTAACGGAATAGTGAGATCTTCTTTAGCAAAACATTTCTTCAAATTCGAGACGTGGAAAGTGTTATGTACAACTGCGAGTTGTTGAGGTAACTCTAGTCGGTAAGCTACTGGTCCGACACGATCAATAATCTTGAATGGTCCAATATACCTTGGATTTAATTTCCCTCGTTTACCAAATCGAACAACGCCTTTCCAAGGTGCAAATTTAAGCATGACCATCTCTCCAATTTCAAATTCTATATCTTTTCTTTTAATATCAGCGTAGCTCTTTTGTCGACTTTGGGCGGTTTTCAACCGTTGTTGAATTTGGATGATCTTCTCGGTAGTTTCTTGTATAATCTCCGGACCCGTAATCTGTCTATCCCCCACTTCACTCCAACAAATCGGAGACCTGCACTTTCTACCATAAAGTGCTTCAAACGGCGCCATCTCAATTCTTGAATGGTAGCTGTTGTTGTAGGCAAATTCTGCTAACGGTAGATGTCGATCCCAACTATTTCCGAAATCAATAACACATGCTCGTAGCATGTCTTCAAGTGTTTGTATCGTCCTTTCGCTCTGCCCATCAGTTTGTGGATGATAGGCAGTACTCATGTCTAGACGAGTTCCTAATGCTTGCTGTAATGTCTTCCAGAATCTTGAAATAAATCTGCCATCCCTATCAGAGATAATAGAGATTGGTATTCCATGTCTGGAGACGACTTCCTTCAAATACAGTCGTGCTAACTTCTCCATCTTGTCATCTTCTCTTATTGGCAGGAAGTGTGCTGATTTGGTGAGACGATCAATTATTACCCAAATAGTATCAAAACCACTTGCAGTCCTTGGCAATTTAGTGATGAAATCCATGGTAATGTTTTCCCATTTCCATTCCGGGATTTCGGGTTGTTGAAGTAGACCTGATGGTTTCTGATGCTCAGCTTTGACCTTAGAACATGTCAAACATTCTCCTACGTATTTAGCAACATCGGCTTTCATACCCGGCCACCAAAAATGTTTCTTGAGATCCTTGTACATCTTCCCCGTTCCAGGATGTATTGAGTATCTGGTTTTATGAGCTTCTCTAAGTACCATTTCTCTCATATCTCCAAATTTTGGTACCCAAATCCTTTCAGCCCTATACCGGGTTCCGTCTTCCCGAATATTAAGATGCTTCTCCGATCCTTTGGGTATTTCATCCTTTAAATTTCCCTCTTTTAAAACTCCTTGTTGCGCCTCCTTTATTTGAGTAGTAATGTTATTATGAATCATTATATTCATAGATTTTACTCGAATGGGTTCTCTGTCCTTCCTGCTCAAGGCATCGGCTACCACATTTGCCTTCCCCGGGTGGTAACGAATCTCAAAGTCGTAATCATTCAATAATTCAATCCACCTACGCTGCCTCATATTCAGTTGTTTCTGATTAAATATGTGTTGAAGACTTTTGTGGTCGGTATATATAATACTTTTGATCCCATATAAGTAGTGCCTCCAAGTCATTAATGCAAAAACAACCGCGCCTAATTCCAAATCATGCGTCGTATAATTTTGTTCGTGAATCTTCAATTGTCTAGACCATAAGCAATCACCTTCGTTCGTTGCATTAATACACAACCGAGACCTTGCTTTGATGCATCACAATAAATCTCAAAATCATCATTCCCTTCAGGCAATGACAATATAGGTGCCGTAGTTAGCTTTTTCTTCAATAACTGAAACGCTTTCTCTTGTTCATCATTCCATTCAAATTTCTTCCCTTTATGCGTTAATGCAGTCAAGGGTTTTGCTATTCTGGAAAAGTCTTGGATGAACCTTCTGTAGTAACCAGCTAGTCCTAAAAACTGGCGTATGTGTTTCGGAGTTTTCGGGGTTTCCCACTTTTCAACAGTTTCTATCTTTGCCGGATCCACCTTAATACCTTCTTTGTTCACTATGTGACCGAGGAATTGAACTTCTTCCAACCAAAATGCACACTTTGAAAACTTAGCGTACAATTCTTCCTTCCTCAATACTTCTAACACCTTTCTCAAATGTTCACCGTGTTCTTGGTCATTCTTTGAGTAAATAAGTATGTCATCAATGAAAACAATGACAAACTTGTCAAGGTATGGTCCACACACTCGGTTCATAAGGTCCATGAACACAGCTGGTGCATTAGTTAAACCAAACGGCATGACCATAAACTCGTAATGACCATAACGTGTTCTGAAAGCAGTCTTTGGAATATCATCTTCTTTCACCCGCATTTGATGATACCCGGAACGTAATTCAATCTTTGAATAAACAGACGAGCCTTGTAGTTGATCAAATAAGTCGTCGATTCTCGGTAGTGGGTAGCGGTTCTTGATGGTAAGTTTGTTCAACTCTCGGTAGTCGATACACAACCTGAATGTACCATCTTTCTTCTTGACAAACAAAAAGGAGCTCCCCACGGTGATGTGCTTGGTCGAATGAAACCACGCTCTAAAAGTTCTTGTAATTGGCTTTGCAGTTCTTTCATCTCACTGGGTGCGAGTCTGTAAGGAGCACGAGCTATTGGTGCAGCTCCTGGTACAAGATCTATTTGAAATTCAACGGATCGATGTGGGGGTAATCCCGGTAATTCTTTCGGAAATACATCGGGAAATTCTTTTGCGACGGGAACATCATTGATGCTCTTTTCTTCAGTTTGTACTTTCTCGACGTGTGCTAGAACAGCATAGCAACCTTTTCTTATTAGTTTTTGTGCCTTCAAATTACTAATAAGATGTAGCTTCGTGTTGCCCTTTTCTCCGTACACCATTAAGGGTTTTCCTTTTTCTCGTATAATGCGAATTGCATTTTTGTAACAAACGATCTCTGCTTTCACTTCTTTCAACCAGTCCATACCGATTATCACATCAAAACTCCCTAACTCTACTGGTATCAAATCAATCTTAAATGTTTCGCTAACCAGTTTAATTTCTCGATTCCGACATATATTATCTGCTGAAATTAATTTACCATTTGCTAATTCGAGTAAAAATTTACTATCCAAAGGCGTCAATGGGCAACTTAATTTAGCACAAAAATCTCTACTCATATAGCTTCTATCCGCACCCGAATCAAATAAAACGTAAGCAGATTTATTGTCAATAAGAAACGTACCCGTAACAAGCTCCGGGTCTTCCTGTGCCTCTGCCGCATTAATATTGAAAACTCTTTCGCGGCCTTGTCCATTCGTGTTCTCCTGGTTCGGGCAATTTCTAATAATGTGGCCCGGTTTTCCACATTTATAACAAACTACATTGGCATAACTTGCTCCGACACTACTTGCTCCGCCATTACTCGTTCCGACACCATTTGTTCCTTTCCTTCTGTTAACCCCTGGTCCGTAGACATCACACTTCGCCGCGCTATGACCATTTCTTTTACACTTGTTGCAAAATTTGGTGCAGAACCCCGAGTGATACTTTTCACACCTTTGGCATAGCTGCTTCTGATTGTTGTTGTTGTTGTGGTTATTATTGTTGTTAAGATGATTGTTGTGGTTGCTGCTGTTGTTGTTGTTGTTGTTGTTGTTGTTGTTGTTGTTGTTGTTGTTGTTGTTGTTGTTGTTGGGCCATTTGTTGTAGTTGCGATTGATGTTGCGATTGTTAGGATAGTTGTTGCGATTATTGTTATAATTGCTGTTGTTGTTGTATTGGTGATTCTTATCACCGTTTTCCTCCCACTTTCTTTTGACTTGCTTCACATTGGCCTCTTCAGCAGTCTGTTCTTTAATTCTTTCTTCAATCTGGTTCACTAGTTTGTGAGCCATTCTACATGCCTGTTGTATGGAGGCGGGCTCGTGTGAACTTATATCTTCTTGGATTCTTTCCGGTAATCCTTTCACAAACGCGTCGATCTTCTCTTCCTCATCTTCGAATGCTCCCGGACACAATAGGCACAATTCTGTGAATCGTCTTTCGTACGTGGTAATATCAAATCCTTGGGTTCGTAACCCTCTAAGTTCTGTCTTGAGCTTATTGACCTCGATTCTGGGACGGTACTTCTCGTTCATCAAGTGCTTGAATGCTGACCACGGTAGTGCGTACGCATCGTCTTGTCCCACTTGCTCTAGATAGGTATTCCACCATGTAACGCAGAACCTGTGAAGGTATGCGTAGCGTACTTCACTTTGTCCTCTTCAGTACACTTACTTATGGCAAACACCGATTCGACCTTCTCGGTCCACCGTTTCAATCCGATCGGTCCTTCGGTTCCATCAAATTCCAAAGGTTTGCAGGCAGTGAATTCTTTGTAGGTGCATCCTACACGATTTCCTGTACTGCTAGATCCAAGGTTATTGTTGGTATGTAGCGCAGCCTGTACTGCGGCTATGTTTGAAGCTAGAAAAGTACGGAATTCCTCTTCATTCATATTCAAGGTGTGTCGAGTAGTCGGTGCCATTTCCTTCAAAATAGTTAAATGGAACAAGTTAATCATACAGAATATTAAGAGTAGTTAATAGTATTTCGTAGCATAATATGAACTCATTTATAAAAGCTTTTTCTTCATATTAGCGTTTTATAAGTTTAAATTCGGGTAGTACCTACCCGTTAAGTTCATACTTAGTAGCTAATATACAATTCAACTACTACAATTCTATATGAAAAACTGATTATAATAATATTTCGCGTTCAAACTTTTACACAATATTTTACAAACTTACAATACCGCTTATTTTACATATAGCATGAAATATAGCACACAATAAATTTGATACAAGATGGTTGTGAAGATAATTCTAGCTAGTACACAAGTCGTTCAGCAAAGGCAATAAAGACACGTAATTCATACGTCCAGAAACAAGTCATGCATTCTGGTTTTACTAGGATTACTTCCCATCCTTGGTCTTGTGGAACATAACCGTTATGGCCGTTGATAAGACAGCGTGTTGTAACGTCGTCAAAGGGACGAGAGTTACGTAATGTCCAACAGTCCCGTAACAATCTAAAAACCTCATTTCTTACCCCAATTACCGACTCCGTCACTTGTGGGAACGTTTTGTTTAATAGTTGTAGCCCGATGTTCTTGTTCTCACTTTGGTGAGAAGCGAACATTACTAATCCGTAAGCATAACATGCTTTTTTATGTTGCATGTTAGCCGCTTTTTCTAAATCACGAAGTCCAATATTCGGATATATTGAGTCAAAATAATTTCTTAACCCATTGCGTAAAATAGCATTTGGGTTCCCCGCAATATATGTGTCAAAGTAAACACATAGTAACTTATGAATTTCCCAATGTGATATCCCCCATCTTTCGAACGAAAGCCTTTTATAAACCAAGGCATTCTTGGAACGTTCTTCGAATGTCTTACAAACTGATCTCGCCTTAAATAGTTGTGCCGAAGAATTCTGACAGACTCTAGACAAGATTTCATCAATCATGTCTCCGGGTAGGTCTCTTAAAATATTGGGTTGTCTATCCATTTTGTGTTTTTATACTGTAAAATAGACAAGAGTTAGATTCATAAAAAAAAAATACTTATTAATACAAGCAATTTTTACATATATCATAAAGCATAAGCACACTATATTACATATATTACACCACACGAATACAACTATCTTATTCCGACTCGCTTGTTTCTTCTTCTTCGGTTTTGGTTCGTTTTGCCAAGTTTCTAGGGATATATGATGTTCCCCTAATACGAGCCGTCGTGATCCACATTGGTTTAGAAAAACCTGGTGGTTTAGAGGTTCCCGGGTCATTGTTACAACTTAAGGACTTCGGGAGTTGACGATACATATAAAGTTCATCGGGGTTGGAATTAGATTTCTCTATTTTTATGCCCTTTCCCTTATTATTTTCTTTTGCCTTTTTAAATTCAGTTGGGGTAATTTCTATAACATCATCGGAATTCTCGTCGGAATCCGATTCATCGGAGAATTGGTAATCCTCCCAATATTTTGCTTCCTTGGCGGAAACACCATTGACCATAATTAACCTTGGTCGGTTGTGTAGTGACCCGAACTTTTCCATGTTTATATATATTAATTGAGATTGATATTTACATGATTAAATGTTTCCAACATGTTAAGCAATCAAACTTGTTAAGACTTGATTAATTGAAATATGTTTCATATAGACAATTGACCACCCAAGTTGACCGGTGATTCACGAACGTTAAAACTTGTAAAAACTATATGATGACATATATATGGATATATATATAGTTAACATGATACTATGATAAGTAAACATATCATTAAGTATATTAACAATGAACTACATATGTAAAAACAAGACTACTAACTTAATGATTTTTAAACGAGACATATATGTAACGATTATCGTTGTAAAGACATTTAATGTATATATATATCATATTAAGAGATATTCATACATGATAATATCATGATAATATAATAATTTAAAATCTCATTTGATATTATAAACATTGGGTTAACAACATTTAACAAGATCGTTAACCTAAAGGTTTCAAAACAACACTTACATGTAACGACTAACGATGACTTAACGACTCAGTTAAAATGTATATACATGTAGTGTTTTAATATGTATTTATACACTTTTGAAAGACTTCAATACACTTATCAAAATACTTCTACTTAACAAAAATGCTTACAATTACATCCTCGTTCAGTTTCATCAACAATTCTACTCGTATGCACCCGTATTCGTACTCGTACAATACACAGCTTTTAGATGTATGTACTATTGGTATATACACTCCAATGATCAGCTCTTAGCAGCCCATGTGAGTCACCTAACACATGTGGGAACCATCATTTGGCAACTAGCATGAAATATCTCATAAAATTACAAAAATATGAGTAATCATTCATGACTTATTTACATGAAAACAAAATTACATATCCTTTATATCTAATCCATACACCAACGACCAAAAACACCTACAAAAACTTTCATTCTTCAATTTTCTTCATCTAATTGATCTCTCTCAAGTTCTATCTTCAAGTTCTAAGTGTTCTTCATAAATTCCAAAAGTTCTAGTTTCATAAAATCAAGAATACTTTCAAGTTTGCTAGCTCACTTCCAATCTTGTAAGGTGATCATCCAACCTCAAGAAATCTTTTTTTCTTAAAGTAGGTTATCATTCTAATACAAGGTAATAATCATATTCAAACTTTGGTTCAATTTCTATAACTATAACAATCTTATTTCAAGTGATGATCTTACTTGAACTTGTTTTCGTGTCATGATTCTGCTTCAAGAACTTCGAGCCATCCAAGGATCCATTGAAGCTAGATCCATTTTTCTCTTTTCCAGTAGGTTTATCCAAGGAACTTAAGGTAGTAATGATGTTCATAACATCATTCGATTCATACATATAAAGCTATCTTATTCGAAGGTTTAAACTTGTAATCACTAGAACATAGTTTAGTTAATTCTAAACTTGTTCGCAAACAAAAGTTAATCCTTCTAACTTGACTTTTAAAATCAACTAAACACATGTTCTATATCTATATGATATGCTAACTTAATGATTTAAAACCTGGAAACACGAAAAACACCGTAAAACCGGATTTACGCCGTCGTAGTAACACCGCGGGCTGTTTTGGGTTAGTTAATTAAAAACTATGATAAACTTTGATTTAAAAGTTGTTATTCTGAGAAAATGATTTTCATTATGAACATGAAACTATATCCAAAAATTATGGTTAAACTCAAAGTGGAAGTATGTTTTCTAAAATGGTCATCTAGACGTCGTTCTTTCGACTGAAATGACTACCTTTACAAAAATGACTTGTAACTTATTTTTCCGACTATAAACCTATACTTTTTCTGTTTAGATTCATAAAATAGAGTTCAATATGAAACCATAGCAATTTGATTCACTCAAAACGGATTTAAAATGAAGAAGTTATGGGTAAAACAAGATTGGATAATTTTTCTCATTTTAGCTACGTGAAAATTGGTAACAAATCTATTCCAACCATAACTTAATCAACTTGTATTGTATATTATGTAATCTTGAGATACCATAGACACGTATACAATGTTTCGACCTATCATGTCGACACATCTATATATATTTCGGAACAACCATAGACACTCTATATGTGAATGTTGGAGTTAGCTATACAGGGTTGAGGTTGATTCCAAAATATATATAGTTTGAGTTGTGATCAATACTGAGATACGTATACACTGGGTCGTGGATTGATTCAAGATAATATTTATCAATTTATTTCTGTACATCTAACTGTGGACAACTAGTTGTAGGTTACTAACGAGGACAGCTGACTTAATAAACTTAAAACATCAAAATATATTAAAAGTGTTGTAAATATATTTTGAACATACTTTGATATATATGTATATATTGTTATAGGTTCGTGAATCAACCAGTGGCCAAGACTTACTTCCCGACGAAGTAAAAATCTGTGAAAGTGAGTTATAGTCCCACTTTTAAAATCTAATATTTTTGGGATGAGAATACATGCAGGTTTTATAAATGATTTACAAAATAGACACAAGTACGTGAAACTACATTCTATGGTTGAATTATCGAAATCGAATATGCCCCTTTTTATTAAGTCTGGTAATCTAAGAATTAGGGAACAGACACCCTAATTGACGCGAATCCTAAAGATAGATCTATTGGGCCTAACAAACCCCATCCAAAGTACCGGATGCTTTAGTACTTCGAAATTTATATCATATCCGAAGGTTGTCCCGGAATGATGGGGATATTCTTATATATGCATCTTGTTAATGTCGGTTACCAGGTGTTCACCATATGAATGATTTTTATCTCTATGTATGGGATGTGTATTGAAATATGAAATCTTGTGGTCTATTGTTACGATTTGATATATATAGGTTAAACCTATAACTCACCAACATTTTTGTTGACGTTTAAAGCATGTTTATTCTCAGGTGAATATTAAGAGCTTCCGCTGTTGCATACTAAAATAAGGACAAGATTTGGAGTCCATGTTTGTATGATATTGTGTAAAAACTGCATTCAAGAAACTGATTTCGATGTAACATATTTGTATTGTAAACCATTATGTAATGGTCGTGTGTAAACAGGATATTTTAGATTATCATTATTTGATAATCTACGTAAAGCTTTTTAAACCTTTATTTATGAAATAAAGGTTATGGTTTGTTTTAAAAATGAATGCAGTCTTTGAAAAACGTCTCATATAGAGGTCAAAACCTTGCAACGAAATCAATTAATATGGAACGTTTTTAATCAATAAGAACGGGACATTTCAGTTGGTATCAGAGCGTTGGTCTTAGAGAACCAGAATTTTGCATTAGTGTGTCTTATCGAGTTTGTTAGGATGCATTAGTGAGTCTGGACTTCGACCGTGTTTACTTGAAAAATGATTGCTTAACAAATTTTGTTGGAAACTATATATTTTTAACATGTGAATATTATGTGATATATTAGTCTCTTAACGCGTTTGATATTATGTGATAGATGTCTACCTCTAGAACAAGTCCCATTGACTCACCTAATAATAATGAAGAGTCAAATGTAAATTGGAATGATTCGTGGACTGATTCACAAGTTCCCGAAGAGGAACCGGAAGAAGAGTCGGAACCGGAAGAAGAATCGGAACCGGAAGAAGAATCGGAACCGGATGAAGAAATAGAACCGGTGGGGGAAATAATAAAACGGTTAAGTAAAAGAAAATCCTCAACCAACCGACCAAGGTTAATTATGGTCAATGGTGTTTCCGCCAAGGAAGCAAAATATTGGGAGGATTACCAATTCTCCGATGAATCGGATTCCGACGAGAATTCCGATGATGTTATAGAAATTACCCCAACTGAATTTAAAAAGGCAAAAGAAAATAATAAGGGAAAGGGCATAAAAATAGAGAAATCTAATTCCAACCCCGATGAACTTTATATGTATCGTCAACCCCCGAAGTCCTTAAGTTGTAACAATGACCCGGGAACCTCTAAACCACCAGGTTTTTCTAAACCAATGTGGATCACGACGGCTCGTATTAGGGGAACATCATATATCCCTAGAAACTTGGAAAAACGAACCAAAACCGAAGAAGAAGAAACAAGCGAGTCGGAATAAGATAGTTGTATTCGTGTGGTGTAATATATGTAATATAGTGTGCTTATGCTTTATGATATATGTAAAAATTGCTTGTATTAATAAGTATTTTTTTTATGAATCTAACTCTTGTCTATTTTACAGTATAAAAACACAAAATGGATAGACAACCCAATATTTTAAGAGACCTACCCGGAGACATGATTGATGAAATCTTGTCTAGAGTCGGTCAGAATTCTTCGGCACAACTATTTAAGGCGAGATCAGTTTGTAAGACATTCGAAGAACGTTCCAAGAATGCCTTGGTTTATAAAAGGCTTTCGTTCGGAAGATGGGGGATATCACATTGGGAAATCCATAAGTTACGATGTGTTTACTTTGACGCATATATTGCGGGGAACCCAAATGCTATTTTACGCAATGGGTTAAGAAATTATTTTGACTCAATATATCCGAATATTGGACTTCGTGATTTAGAAAAAGCGGCTAACATGCAACATAAAGAAGCATGTTATGCTTACGGATTAGTAATGTTCGCTTCTCACCAAAGTGAGAACAAGAACATCGGGCTACAACTATTAAACAAAACGTTCCCACAAGTGACGGAGTCGGTAATTGGGGTAAGAAATGAGGTTTTTAGATTGTTACGGGACTGTTGGACATTACGTAACCCTCGTCCCTTTGACGACGTTACAACACGCTGTCTTATCAACGGCCATAACGGTTATGTTCCACAAGACCAAGGATGGGAAGTAGTCCTAGTAAAACCAGAATGCATGACTTGTTTCTGGACGTATGAATTACGTGTCTTTATTGCCTTTGCTGAACGACTTGTGTACTAGCTAGAATTATCTTCACAACCATCTTGTATCAAATTTATTGTGTGCTATATTTCATGCTATATGTAAAATAAGCGGTATTGTAAGTTTGTAAAATGTTGTGTAAAAGTTTGAACGCGAAATATTATTATAATCAGTTTTTCATATAGAATTGTAGTAGTTGAATTGTATATTAGCTACTAAGTATGAACTTAACGGGTAGGTACTACCCGAAGTTAAACTTATAAAACGCTAATATGAAGAAAAAGCTTTTATAAATGAGTTCATATTATGCTACGAAATACTATTAACTACTCTTAATATTCTGTATGATTAACTTGTTCCATTTAACTATTTTGAAGGAAATGGCACCGACTACTCGACACACCGTGAATATGAATGAAGAGGAATTCCGTACTTTTCTAGCTTCAAACATAGCCGCAGTACAGGCTGCGCTACATACCAACAATAACCTTGGATCTAGCAGTACAGGAAATCGTGTAGGATGCACCTACAAAGAATTCACTGCCTGCAAACCTTTGGAATTTGATGGAACCGAAGGACCGATCGGATTGAAACGGTGGACCGAGAAGGTCGAATCGGTGTTTGCCATAAGTAAGTGTACTGAAGAGGACAAAGTGAAGTACGCTACGCATACCTTCACAGGTTCTGCGTTAACATGGTGGAATACCTATCTAGAGCAAGTGGGACAAGACGATGCGTACGCACTACCGTGGTCAGCATTCAAGCACTTGATGAACGAGAAGTACCGTCCCAGAACCGAGGTCAATAAGCTCAAGACAGAACTTAGAGGGTTACGAACCCAAGGATTTGATATTACCACGTACGAAAGACGATTCACAGAATTGTGCCTATTGTGTCCGGGAGCATTCGAAGATGAGGAAGAGAAGATCGACGCGTTTGTGAAAGGATTACTGGAAAGAATCCAAGAAGATATAAGTTCACACGAGCCCGCCTCCATACAACAGGCATGTAGAATGGCTCACAAACTCGTAAACCAGATTGAAGAAAGAATTAAAGAACAGACTGCTGAAGAGGCCAATGTGAAGCAAGTCAAAAGAAAGTGGGAGGAAAACGGTGATAAGAATCACCAATACAACAACAACAGCAATTACAACAATAATCGCAACAATTATCCCAACAATCGCAACATCAATCGCAACTACAACAAACGGCCCAACAACAACAACAACAACAACAACAACAACAGCAACTACAACAATCATCCCAACAACAATAATAACCGTAACAAAAATAACAATCAGAAGCAGCTATGCCAAAGGTGTGAAAAGAATCACTCGGGGTTCTGCACCAAATTTTGCAACAAGTGTAAAAGAAATGGTCATAGCGCGGTGAAGTGTGAGGTCTACGGACCAGGGGTTAATAGAACGAAAGGAACAAATGGTGTCGGAACGAGTAATGGCGGAGCAAGTAGTGTCGGAGCAAGTTATGCCAATGTAGTTTGTTATAAATGTGGAAAACCATGCCACATTATTAGAAATTGCCCTAACCAGGAGAACACGAATGGACAAGGCCGTGGAAGAGTTTTCAATATTAATGCGGTAGAGGCACAGGAAGACCCGGAGCTTGTTACGGGTACGTTTCTTATTGACAATAAATCTGCTTACGTTTTATTTGATTCGGGTGCGGATAGAAGCTATATGAGTAGAGATTTTTGTGCTAACTTAAGTTGTCCATTGACGCCTTTGGATAGTAAATTTTTACTCGAATTAGCAAATGGTAAATTAATTTCAGCAGATAATATATGTCGGAATCGAGAAATTAAACTGGTTAGCGAAACATTTAAGATTGATTTGATACCAGTAGAGTTAGGGAGTTTTGATGTGATAATCGGTATGGACTGGTTGAAAGAAGTGAAAGCGGAGATCGTTTGTTACAAAAATGCAATTCGCATTATACGAGAAAAAGGAAAACCCTTAATGGTGTACGGAGAAAAGGGCAACACGAAGCTACATCTTATTAGTAATTTGAAGGCACAAAAACTAATAAGAAAAGGTTGCTATGCTGTTCTAGCACACGTCGAGAAAGTACAAACTGAAGAAAAGAGCATCAATGATGTTCCCATTGCAAAAGAATTTCCCGATGTATTTCCGAAAGAATTACCGGGATTACCCCCACATCGATCCGTTGAATTTCAAATAGATCTTGTACCAGGAGCTGCACCAATAGCTCGTGCTCCATACAGACTCGCACCCAGTGAGATGAAAGAACTGCAAAGCCAATTACAAGAACTTTTAGAGCGTGGTTTCATTCGACCAAGCACATCACCGTGGGGAGCTCCTGTTTTTTTTGTCAAGAAGAAAGATGGTACATTCAGGTTGTGTATCGACTACCGAGAGTTGAACAAACTTACCATCAAGAACCGCTACCCACTACCGAGAATCGACGACTTATTTGATCAACTACAAGGCTCGTCTGTTTATTCAAAGATTGACTTACGTTCCGGGTATCATCAAATGCGGGTGAAAGAAGATGATATTCCAAAGACTGCTTTCAGAACACGTTACGGTCATTACGAGTTTATGGTCATGCCGTTTGGTTTAACTAATGCACCAGCTGTGTTCATGGACCTTATGAACCGAGTGTGTGGACCATACCTTGACAAGTTTGTCATTGTTTTCATTGATGACATACTTATTTACTCAAAGAATGACCAAGAACACGGTGAACATTTGAGAAAGGTGTTAGAAGTATTGAGGAAGGAAGAATTGTACGCTAAGTTTTCAAAGTGTGCATTTTGGTTGGAAGAAGTTCAATTTCTCGGTCACATAGTGAACAAAGAAGGTATTAAGGTGGATCCGGCAAAGATAGAAACTGTTGAAAAGTGGGAAACCCCGAAAACTCCGAAACACATACGCCAGTTTTTAGGACTAGCTGGTTACTACAGAAGGTTCATCCAAGACTTTTCCAGAATAGCAAAACCCTTGACTGCATTAACGCATAAAGGGAAAAAATTTGAATGGAATGATGAACAAGAGAAAGCGTTTCAGTTATTGAAGAAAAAGCTAACTACGACACCTGTATTGTCATTGCCTGAAGGGAATGATGATTTTGTGATTTATTGTGATGCATCAAAGCAAGGTCTCGGTTGTGTATTAATTCAACGAACGAAGGTGATTGCTTATGCGTCTAGACAATTGAAGATTCACGAACAAAATTATACGACGCATGATTTGGAATTAGGCGCGGTTGTTTTTGCATTAAAGACTTGGAGGCACTACTTATATGGGGTCAAAAGTATTATATATACCGACCACAAAAGTCTTCAACACATATTTAATCAGAAACAACTGAATATGAGGCAGCGTAGGTGGATTGAATTATTGAATGATTACGACTTTGAGATTCGTTACCACCCGGGGAAGGCAAATGTGGTAGCCGATGCCTTGAGCAGGAAGGACAGAGAACCCATTCGAGTAAAATCTATGAATATAATGATTCATAATAACATTACTACACAAATAAAGGAGGCGCAACAAGGAGTTTTAAAAGAGGGAAATTTAAAGGATAAAATACCCAAAGGATCGGAGAAGCATCTTAATATTCGGGAAGACGGAACCCGGTATAGGGCTGAAAGGATTTGGGTACCAAAATTTGGAGATATGAGAGAAATGGTACTTAGAGAAGCTCATAAAACCAGATACTCAATACATCCTGGAACGGGGAAGATGTACAAGGATCTCAAGAAACATTTTTGGTGGCCGGGTATGAAAGCCGATGTTGCTAAATACGTAGGAGAATGTTTAACGTGTTCTAAGGTCAAAGCTGAGCATCAGAAACCATCAGGTCTACTTCAACAACCCGAAATCCCAGAATGGAAATGGGAAAACATTACCATGGATTTCATCACTAAATTGCCAAGGACTGCAAGTGGTTTTGATACTATTTGGGTAATAGTTGATCGTCTCACCAAATCAGCACACTTCCTGCCAATAAGAGAAGATGACAAGATGGAGAAGTTAGCACGACTGTATTTGAAGGAAGTCGTCTCCAGACATGGAATACCAATCTCTATTATCTCTGATAGGGATGGTAGATTTATTTCAAGATTCTGGCAGACATTACAGCAAGCATTAGGAACTCGTCTAGACATGAGCACTGCCTATCATCCACAAACTGATGGGCAGAGCGAAAGGACGATACAAACGCTTGAAGACATGCTACGAGCATGTGTTATTGATTTTGGAAACAGTTGGGATCGACATCTACCGTTAGCAGAATTTTCCTACAACAACAGCTACCATTCAAGCATTGAGATGGCGCCATTTGAAGTACTTTATGGTAGAAAGTGCAGGTCTCCGATTTGTTGGAGTGAAGTGGGGGATAGACAGATTACGGGTCCGGAGATTATACAAGAAACTACCGAGAAGATCATCCAAATTCAACAACGGTTAAAAACCGCCCAAAGTCGACAAAAGAGCTACGCTAACATTAAAAGAAAAGATATAGAATTTGAAATTGGAGAGATGGTCATGCTTAAAGTTGCACCTTGGAAAGGCGTTGTTCGATTTGGTAAACGAGGGAAATTAAATCCAAGGTATATTGGACCATTCAAGATTATTGATCGTGTCGGACCAGTAGCTTACCGACTTGATTTACCTCAACAACTCGCGGATGTACATAACACTTTCCACGTCTCGAATTTGAAGAAATGTTTTGCTAAAGAAGATCTCACTATTCCGTTAGATGAAATCCAAATCAACGAAAAACTTCAATTCATCGAAGAACTCGTCGAAATAATGGATCGTGAGGTTAAAAGACTTAAGCAAAACAAGATACCAATTGTTAAGGTTTGATGGAATGCTCGTAGAGGACCCGAGTTCACCTGGGAGCGTGAAGATCAGATGAAGAAGAAATACCCGCATCTATTTCCAGAAGATTCGTCAACACCTTCAACAGCTTAAAATTTCGGGACGAAATTTATTTAACGGGTAGGTACTGTAGTGACCCAAACTTTTCCATGTTTATATATATTAATTGAGATTGATATTTACATGATTAAATGTTTCCAACATGTTAAGCAATCAAACTTGTTAAGACTTGATTAATTGAAATATGTTTCATATAGACAATTGACCACCCAAGTTGACCGGTGATTCACGAACGTTAAAACTTGTAAAAACTATATGATGACATATATATGGATATATATATAGTTAACATGATACTATGATAAGTAAACATATCATTAAGTATATTAACAATGAACTACATATGTAAAAACAAGACTACTAACTTAATGATTTTTAAACGAGACATATATGTAACGATTATCGTTGTAAAGACATTTAATGTATATATATATCATATTAAGAGATATTCATACATGATAATATCATGATAATATAATAATTTAAAATCTCATTTGATATTATAAACATTGGGTTAACAACATTTAACAAGATCGTTAACCTAAAGGTTTCAAAACAACACTTACATGTAACGACTAACGATGACTTAACGACTCAGTTAAAATGTATATACATGTAGTGTTTTAATATGTATTTATACACTTTTGAAAGACTTCAATACACTTATCAAAATACTTCTACTTAACAAAAATGCTTACAATTACATCCTCGTTCAGTTTCATCAACAATTCTACTCGTATGCACCCGTATTCGTACTCGTACAATACACAGCTTTTAGATGTATGTACTATTGGTATATACACTCCAATGATCAGATCTTAGCAGCCCATGTGAGTCACCTAACACATTTGGGAACCATCATTTGGCAACTAGCATGAAATATCTCATAAAATTACAAAAATATGAGTAATCATTCATGACTTATTTACATGAAAACAAAATTACATATCCTTTATATCTAATCCATACACCAACGACCAAAAACACATACAAAAACTTTCATTCTTCAATTTTCTTCATCTAATTGATCTCTCTCAAGTTCTATCTTCAAGTTCTAAGTGTTCTTCATAAATTCCAAAAGTTCTAGTTTCATAAAATCAAGAATACTTTCAAGTTTAATAGCTCACTTCCAATCTTGTAAGGTGATCATCCAACCTCAAGAAATCTTTTTTTCTTAAATTAGGTTATCATTCTAATACAAGGTAATAATCATATTCAAACTTTGGTTCAATTTCTATAACTATAACAATCTTATTTCAAGTGATGATCTTACTTGAACTTGTTTTCGTGTCATGATTCTGCTTCAAGAACTTCGAGCCATCCAAGGATCCATTGAAGCTAGATCCATTTTTCTCTTTTCCAGTAGGTTTATCCAAGGAACTTAAGGTAGTAATGATGTTCATAACATCATTCGATTCATACATATAAAGCTATCTTATTCGAAGGTTTAAACTTGTAATCACTAGAACATAGTTTAGTTAATTCTAAACTTGTTCGCAAACAAAAGTTAATCCTTCTAACTTGACTTTTAAAATCAACTAAAAACATGTTCTATATCTATATGATATGCTAACTTAATGATTTAAAACCTGGAAACACGAAAAACACCGTAAAACCGGATTTACGCCGTCGTAGTAACACCGCGGGCTGTTTTGGGTTAGTTAATTAAAAACTATGATAAACTTTGATTTAAAAGTTGTTATTCTGAGAAAATGATTTTTATTATGAACATGAAACTATATCCAAAAATTATGGTTAAACTCAAAGTGGAAGTATGTTTTCTAAAATGGTCATCTAGACGTCGTTCTTTCGACTGAAATGACTACCTTTACAAAAATGACTTGTAACTTATTTTTCCGACTATAAACCTATACTTTTTCTGTTTAGATTCATAAAATAGAGTTCAATATGAAACCATAGCAATTTGATTCACTCAAAACGGATTTAAAATGAAGAAGTTATGGGTAAAACAAGATTGGATAATTTTTCTCATTTTAGCTACGTGAAAATTGGTAACAAATCTATTCCAACCATAACTTAATCAACTTGTATTGTATATTATGTAATCTTGAGATACCATAGACACGTATACAATGTTTCGACCTATCATGTCGACACATCTATATATATTTCGGAACAACCATAGACACTCTATATGTGAATGTTGGAGTTAGCTATACAGGGTTGAGGTTGATTCCAAAATATATATAGTTTGAGTTGTGATCAATACTGAGATACGTATACACTGGGTCGTGGATTGATTCAAGATAATATTTATCAATTTATTTCTGTACATCTAACTGTGGACAACTAGTTGTAGGTTACTAACGAGGACAGCTGACTTAATAAACTTAAAACATCAAAATATATTAAAAGTGTTGTAAATATATTTTGAACATACTTTGATATATATGTATATATTGTTATAGGTTCGTGAATCAAACAGTGGCCAAGTCTTACTTCCCGACGAAGTAAAAATCTGTGAAAGTGAGTTATAGTCCCACTTTTAAAATCTAATATTTTTGGGATGAGAATACATGCAGGTTTTATAAATGATTTACAAAATAGACACAAGTACGTGAAACTACATTCTATGGTTGAATTATCGAAATCGAATATGCCCCTTTTTATTAAGTCTGGTAATCTAAGAATTAGGGAACAGACACCCTAATTGACGCGAATCCTAAAGATAGATCTATTGGGCCTAACAAACCCCATCCAAAGTACCGGATGCTTTAGTACTTCGAAATTTATATCATATCCGAAGGGTGTCCCGGAATGATGGGGATATTCTTATATATGCATCTTGTTAATGTCGGTTACCAGGTGTTCACCATATGAATGATTTTTATCTCTATGTATGGGATGTGTATTGAAATATGAAATCTTGTGGTCTATTGTTACGATTTGATATATATAGGTTAAACCTATAACTTACCAACATTTTTGTTGACGTTTAAAGCATGTTTATTCTCAGGTGAATATTAAGAGCTTCCGCTGTTGCATACTAAAATAAGGACAAGATTTGGAGTCCATGTTTGTATGATATTGTGTAAAAACTGCATTCAAGAAACTGATTTCGATGTAACATATTTGTATTGTAAACCATTATGTAATGGTCGTGTGTAAACAGGATATTTTAGATTATCATTATTTGATAATCTACGTAAAGCTTTTTAAACCTTTATTTATGAAATAAAGGTTATGGTTTGTTTTAAAAATGAATGCAGTCTTTGAAAAACGTCTCATATAGAGGTCAAAACCTCGCAACGAAATCAATTAATATGGAACGTTTTTAATCAATAAGAACGGGACATTTCAGGTTGGTTGAGGATTTTCTTTTACTTAACCGTTTTATTATTTCCCCCACCGGTTCTATTTCTTCATCCGGTTCCGACTCTTCTTCCGGTTCCTCTTCGGGAACTTGTGAATCAGTCCACGAATCATTCCAATTTACATTTGACTCTTCATTATTATTAGGTGAGTCAATGGGACTTGTTCTAGAGGTAGACATCTATCACATAATATCAAACGCGTTAAGAGATTAATATATCACATAATATTCACATGTTAAAAATATATAGTTTCCAACAAAATTTGTTAAGCAATCATTTTTCAAGTAAACACGGTCGAAGTCCAGACTCACTAATGCATCCTAACAAACTCGATAAGACACACTAATGCAAAATTCTGGTTCTCTAAGACCAACGCTCGGATACCAACTGAAATGTCCCGTTCTTATTGATTAAAAACGTTCCATATTAATTGATTTCGTTGCGAGGTTTTGACCTCTATATGAGACTTTTTTCAAAGACTGCATTCATTTTTAAAACAAACCATAACCTTTATTTCATAAATAAAGGTTTAAAAAGCTTTACGTAGATTATCAAATAATGATAATCTAAAATATCCTGTTTACACACGACCATTACATAATGGTTTACAATACAAATATGTTACATCGAAATCAGTTTCTTGAATGCAGTTTTTACACAATATCATACAAACATGGACTCCAAATCTTGTCCTTATTTTAGTATGCAACAGCGGAAGCTCTTAATATTCACCTGAGAATAAACATGCTTTAAACGTCAACAAAAATGTTGGTGAGTTATAGGTTTAACCTATATATATCAAATCGTAACAATAGACCACAAGATTTCATATTTCAATACACATCCCATACATAGAGATAAAAATCATTCATATGGTGAACACCTGGTAACCGACATTAACAAGATGCATATATAAGAATATCCCCATCATTCCGGGACACCCTTCGGATATGATATAAATTTCGAAGTACTAAAGCATCCTGTACTTTGGATGGGGTTTGTTAGGCCCAATAGATCTATCTTTAGGATTCGCGTCAATTAGGGTGTCTGTTCCCTAATTCTTAGATTACCAGACTTAATAAAAAGGGGCATATTCGATTTCGATAATTCAACCATAGAATGTAGTTTCACGTACTTGTGTCTATTTTGTAAATCATTTATAAAACCTGCATGTATTCTCATCCCAAAAATATTAGATTTTAAAAGTGGGACTATAACTCACTTTCACAGATTTTTACTTCGTCGGGAAGTAAGACTTGGCCACTGGTTGATTCACGAACCTATAACAATATATACATGTATATCAAAGTATGTTCAAAATATATTTACAACACTTTTAATATATTTTAATGTTTTAAGTTTATTAAGTCAGCTGTCCTCGTTAATAACCTACAACTAGTTGTCCACAGTTAGATGTACAGAAATAAATTGATAAATATTATCTTGAATCAATCCACGACCCAGTGTATACGTATCTCAGTATTGATCACAACTCAAACTATATATATTTTGGAATCAACCTCAACCCTGTATAGCTAACTCCAACATTCACATATAGAGTGTCTATGGTTGTTCCGAAATATATATAGATGTGTCGACATGATAGGTCGAAACATTGTATACGTGTCTATGGTATCTCAAGATTATATAATATACAATACAAGTTGATTAAGTTATGGTTGGAATAGATTTGTTACCAATTTTCACGTAGCTAAAATGAGAAAAATTATCCAATCTTGTTTTACCCATAACTTCTTCATTTTAAATCCGTTTTGAGTGAATCAAATTGCTATGGTTTCATATTGAACTCTATTTTATGAATCTAAACAGAAAAAGTATAGGTTTATAGTCGGAAAAATAAGTTACAAGTCATTTTTGTAAAGGTAGTCATTTCAGTCAAAAAAATGACGTCTAGATGACCATTTTAGAAAACATACTTCCACTTTCAGTTTAACCATAATTTTTGGATATAGTTTCATGTTCATAATAAAAATTATTTTCTCAGAATAACAACTTTTAAATCAAAGTTTATCATAGTTTTTAATTAACTAACCCAAAACAGCCCGCGGTGTTACTACGACGGCGTAAATCCGGTTTTACGGTGTTTTTCGTGTTTCCAGGTTTTAAATCATTAAGTTAGCATATCATATAGATATAGAACATGTGTTTAGTTGATTTTAAAAGTCAAGTTATAAGGATTAACTTTTGTTTGCGAACAAGTTTAGAATTAACTAAACTATGTTCTAGTGATTACAAGTTTAAACCTTCGAATAAGATAGCTTTATATGTATGAATCGAATGATGTTATGAACATCATTACTACCTTAAGTTCCTTGGATAAACCTACTGGAAAAGAGAAAAATAGATCTAGCTTCAATGGATCCTTGGATGGCTCGAAGTTCTTGAAGCAGAATCATGACACGAAAACAAGTTCAAGTAAGATCATCACTTGAAATAAGATTGTTATAGTTATAGAAATTGAACCAAAGTTTGAATATGATTATTACCTTGTATTAGAATGATAACCTACTGTAAGAAACAAAGATTTCTTGAGGTTGGATGATCACCTTACAAGATTGGAAGTGAGCTAGCAAACTTGAAAGTATTCTTGATTTTATGAAACTAGAACTTTTGGAATTTATGAAGAACACTTAGAACTTGAAGATAGAACTTGAGAGAGATCAATTAGATGAAGAAAATTGAAGAATGAAAGTGTTTGTAGGTGTTTTTGGTCGTTGGTGTATGGATTAGATATAAAGGATATGTAATTTTGTTTTCATGTAAATAAGTCATGAATGATTACTCATATTTTTGTAATTTTATGAGATATTTCATGCTAGTTGCCAAATGATGGTTCCCACATGTGTTAGGTGACTCACATGGGCTGCTAAGAGCTGATCATTGGAGTGTATATACCAATAGTACATACATCTAAAAGCTATGTATTGTACGAGTACGAATACGGGTGCATACGAGTAGAATTGTTGATGAAACTGAACGAGGATGTAATTGTAAGCATTTTTGTTAAGTAGAAGTATTTTGATAAGTGTATTGAAGTCTTTCAAAAGTGTATAAATACATATTAAAACACTACATGTATATACATTTTAACTGAGTCGTTAAGTCATCGTTAGTCGTTACATGTAAGTGTTGTTTTGAAACCTTTAGGTTAACGATCTTGTTAAATGTTGTTAACCCAATGTTTATAATATCAAATGAGATTTTAAATTATTATATTATCATGATATTATCATGTATGAATATCTCTTAATATGATATATATACATTAAATGTCTTTACAACGATAATCGTTACATATATGTCTCGTTTAAAAATCATTAAGTTAGTAGTCTTGTTTTTACATATGTAGTTCATTGTTAATATACTTAATGATATGTTTACTTATCATAGTATCATGTTAACTATATATATATATCCATATATATGTCATCATATAGTTTTTACAAGTTTTAACGTTCGTGAATCACCGATCAACTTGGGTGGTCAATTGTCTATATGAAACATATTTCAATTAATCAAGTCTTAACAAGTTTGATTGCTTAACATGTTGGAAACATTTAATCATGTAAATATCAATCTCAATTAATATATATAAACATGGAAAAGTTCGGGTCACTACACTAGAATCACTTCTTTATTCTTCACACTCTGTACATCAGTGATTTCTATACGGTGGTATAAACAATGAAAGTAACGATGTGGTTTACAGTCCCACATGACTATAAAAATTTAGATCCTTAAGGAAATTGGATCTTTATGAAAACATTTGATCTTTTGAAAATACAATCTAGCTTTTACCCTAGATAAGTTTTCCGGAATAACCCTTCACCGGTGTTTGCAAAATGTTTTTGTGGGTTTGGTGGGTTTCAGATTTGAAAATTTTAGCTCAAAACTTATGGTTTTGTGTCACCCACTTGCTAACCTTGTATTAGGAAAGCAACACGTCCAGTATACTTGCTCCGTATATTACCTTTCGGTAAACTACCGTCCGGTTGTAAAGGAAAGCGTTGAACAAGCAACTATTAAGGCAATGTCCCCTGACATACTTTTAATTATGGTCTATAACGTGTCGGATGCAATTACTATCCTTTGTAGGAGCAATAGTAAAGCTCACCCTATAATTTTTCGGTCTGGCACAAGGTCCTGTCTTTGACCATGCTATGCAACCACCGTTCTTACGGTTGACACCTAATTTGGTTCAGGTGACCTAATGAATTTCGGTGAATTCTTAGGATTTTACGTTCAATGGTAATGAACGTATTGAAAATAGGTTTTCAGAAAACAAATCGGTTTTAATTTGATCAAAATATTTTCTCGTTCAAGCTCGAGTTTAGATATCATCGAATTCCATTAGTTTGTAATTCTCAATCTTTAAAGTCAATCTCAAGGATTGAATAATATCAGGCTTAAAAGCTGATTTTTAATCTTTAAGGAGATTATCCTTTCTGGGAGTCTGATTCATTAGTATTATCAAGCTAATTTGCACGACGTCTTCCCCCTTTTACGAGACAGATCCTCTCATGGTTAGGATAAGTCTGACCACTTGGCGACCTTGTTTGATGCTGAGGTCCGTGGATTTCCTGCTGATTTTAGTGATGACTTTTCTAGATTTTTCGTCAACCTACAGCTGGTCTGGACGACAACTTCATGACCTAAATCAAGAAGCGCGTTTCTTTTTCGGAAGACTTTACTTCCTTTTAATGATGGAATTGATTCATCGTGTAGATCCATCTTTCTTTCAAAAGTATTACAATAAATTGGGTAAAATGGTTAATTTTGTCCAAAACAAAAGTATCTTTGTACAAAATATGTGATATATGTTTTAAAAAACTTGATAATTTTTCCCACACTTGGCTTTTATTTTCCTTTTTATTGTCCTCTATTACATTTTAAATTAATTCTAACATTTTGGTTTGTTTCTCAATTTATGTCCTTTCCGAGGTAACAATAATTTCGGTATTAACACCTAGTTTTATCATTCATAAATATGTATAAACATGATTTTGAATTCATTTAATTAAAAATTTTGAAAATTTTACTAGAATTGGGTAGTCAGTATATAAGACTAGGGCTGTTCTTTATTATCAGAGAGCACTAGATTCTAATACAACTACTACGTTACTAGTATTTTTAATGGTAACCAAGTGTATAAGTCAAAAATTTTAAAAATCTGAAAGAATTTAACCCCTTCCCACACTTAAGATCTTGCAATGCCCTCATTTGCAAGAAATCAGTAACAATTTAAATTATTGAAGGTGATTAGCGTAGAAAAATGATTAAATTTTACCAAAGTTTCCAAACATATTGGCGTTTGTTTGTTGAATGATGAATGGTGCACATCATTTGTTCATTCCGTCTTTTTGTTACATCACATTTGTTTTTCGTTTTGTCGTCAAAATCAGTAGCTTTTGCTGAACTTAATGCCAGTCTTTGAAAATGCGCTGTTTTACCCTGTTGTGTACAATTGACAATATACATATATACAAATATAAACATGCATGGTAATTTGGAATGGGACTTAAAATCCCACTTTCAAATCAAATATGAAATATTAGTACCAAATAATAAAATATTAAATACTACATTAATGTATCACAATATCATATGTTTAAACATAAATAAATAAAAATAATAAAAAGATAAAAATCATAAAAATCACCAACATAACTAAATCAATCTGGATAGGGGTTCCAGTTCATGTCATCGTCCGGGTTCCATGGTTGGTGATAGGTGTACTGGTAGGCCTGGTTAGGGTCATAGAGAGTATATGGTGGTCTCATCTCGGGCTGGTGTGGAGGATAGTAAGCGGGTCGGGTCGAAACGTAGTGATCCTGAGGTGACAGCCGGCTCATAATCTGACGCTGATGATAGTCCCATCTATCATACTGTCGTTGCCTGGAATGCTCGTAATCATTCTGGGCTTGCCACTGCTCCATCCGACGAAATCTCTCCGCGTTTGTCATATCTACCTCATCTATATGCTGGTAGACATCAGTCATAGCCTCCCGAATGAGATCCCTAATGTCATCCGCTTCCTCCATTTCCTCGTCTGAACCTCTCTCTACCTGAGGATGACTACCTTCATAGGGTACTGCTTGATTGCGTCTACTCTTTAATACCTTAGCACCTGCATAAACTCTCAATCCTAAAGGCTCAACCTGTTCTCTACATACCAAAAGTGGACCTCCTTGGTCCCTATCTACACCTAAATACTCTCCAATGAGAGTAACAAAAATACCTCCTCCAATTATCCCCCCTTCCTGTATTCCTTCCACCATTTTAGATAAATAAAGACCAACACAGTAAGGGATATTAACAAAGCCTCTTGGGTCTCAAATACACTTCAGGTAAAATAAATCATGTAAGGTCAATTTTTCCTTGTTGTGACCTCTCTGTGTAATCGAGTTAGCCAAAAATCTATGAATTATACGAAGCTCGGCTCTGTTAATATGTAAGTAGGTATGTGTTCCTGCCCGCCCAAAAACATTATAATCTGACATACGCCTCCAGACGGCGTTCGCATCAAAATTCCTATCTACCCTTTCACCACGATAAATCAAATTAATACAATCGGGTAGTAGTAATTCAGTGGGCATATATATCTGCAAAGCCCTGGCCATGCCCAGCATGGACATCCTGTACATCCTACGGCCAAGTATAAATCTAAGAAAACTTCTATCATCTAACCTATCTACATCTGCATTTAATGCTATAGTACTCATAAGCTCGACACACCATTCATTATATACAGGTCTACGAATGGTGAATAGACGTTCCCAATCGGTAAAAGAAGAACTGCCATACCTTTGAATCAGTAGCAATCTAACACGGTCAGCTAGATGTACCGTTTCCAAAGGATTCCAATCAATTACCCTAGGCACCTCTACATTTTTCGTTACTAATTTGAATTTATTACTTTGATATGCCGGGTAATCTCTCCAGCTTCTATCGAATCTCAGATTAGGATGCAATGTATGTTCAGGAATCGTTCGGTATTCTACTGGTGGATGTATCGGAAATACTGTGAAGGCATCAACAAATTGTAGCGGATCATAATAAGGTACATGTTGATCAGGTTGATGTTATTGTTCCTGTTGTGGTTCTTGTTCAGGTTCTGGCTCGTATTGCGGCTCATATTCTGGTTCAGGTTCTTGTTGTGGTTGTCTAGATGATGATGAAGCACCAGCAGTATCGATTTTCTGCAAAACATATTAAACACAAAATTTATGCATCCAAATATGCATTAGTGTTAGCAAAATAACAACTTGAAACAATTACAATAACATGTTAAATCAAAATTAAACTTATACACATTTTCACACTTTTATTAATTATACACTTTTTCAAATAAGCCTATATGAAAATGTATACAAAGTTCATAAGCATTTAACTCAAATAACATGTCAAAATAGTCATTACTAACAATTAAACAAGTCTCAAATGGCAATTATATCAAATTAATCAAGTTCATGAATTTTGTACCTAAAAAGTCCACTTTAATTCTCAAAAATCATGTTTAGGATCGAAGTTTGGATCATTTAACTACCTAAACATGTTACACTACTTAATTTAGCAATAATTCATGACAAAAATCGGCCATAACCTGTTTATATCAAAAAGCCCCAAATTGTTCAAGAACACAAACCCTAGATTCCTAAAAATTTTGAAGTTTTTGGCTTCAAATCATGTTAAATAGCATCAATCTAGGTTATACATGCATAAAATACTAATAATTTAACACTAATTACACTAGAAATTAACAAAATTGCATTAGGTAAAATATTGGTAATTATCAACAAAACTTGAAAATTTATGAGTTTAGGGATGTAATTTTTACCTTTTTGTTGAAGAATCCGAACCTAGGCATGATTAGAGCAAGAAATTTGACGAATTACGGTGAAAATTTGCGATTTTTAGAGATTATTTGGGTGTATTTTCGTGATATGTATGTGTGTTTGTGAGGAGACAGACCAGTCGACTGATATTTGATCTTGGCTAAAATTTTAGCTCCATGCGATCGCATGGACTGGAAGGCCAAATCCCATGCAATCGCATGGGGTTCGGGTACAGTGTATTTTGGTTTTTTTTTTTTTTTTATATATAAAACCTTACACTTTTTAAAACATATAATTAAATTAAATTTTAAAAATTTTGTTTCTTTTTAGGATGAGGGCGTTTCGGAACGATGTCCTAGTCCGTCCCTCGACAAAATTTTAAAATTTGTCAATTTTAAGCGCAGTTTTAAAAGCAAAGGTTTTGGGGTTTTTTAAATGTTTTTGGCATACTTTAATTCAATAAGATTAAAAATAATGATAATAAAAGTTCTCGTCCCTCCCTTGGGTAGAGCAATTTCGGTTCAACGACCTAGTTTTCAACTCACGACGAATTTTAAAAATCATATTTTTGACTTAGTGAAATAAAGTAAATTTTTGTTTTTAAATTCACACCAAACTTAAATTTAAAATGCATAAAATTAAAAATTCATATTATTATTAAAAATTCACACCAAACTTTTTATTATATTTTTGTTTTTATACAACAAACTTATATTAAAAATATTAATTTTTTAAATATTTACAATTTTAAATATATTGATTTAAAAAGTTTACAATAATAATTTGATATTAATATATTAATTTTAAAAAACAAAGTAAAAATAAAATTAAAAATCTTTTTGGTTTTTTTTTTCCACTTTAATCAATCAAATATTATCAAAAATATACGCCCTTTTTCGGTAAAGTAATTTTGGTTCCATAACCTAGTTTAACTCATGACGAATTTTTGAAATATTTTGGGTTGATTGATTAAAGATATTTATACCTTAAGAATAAACGGTAAATTTCACAGTGATGTAGTAAATTTTTGTATGATATCAATAATTTCGGTCGCAAAACCTAATTTTATTGAATACCAATTTAATACTTTATAGCGAACAATTTAGCGTTTATTATCAAAAGGTTAAAAACAAAATAAAAAAAAATAAATAAAAATTGTACATACTTACCTGTAAAATAGAATTCTCAGTGACCTGCTTTAGCCCACTCATAATATAGTCGGACTAATTGGTTTCCCATAGCTACATAGGCGTAACCTCGAGCATTCAACGTTTTTTCTTCGAAACATATGAACGGTCCTTCTCTGCATAAAGTAACAAACTCGGTATTGGAATATGTCTGATTTGTCGAGCATTTTTCTTCGTGTGACCATTTTTCGCATTTGTGACATCTTTCAAGGTGTCGTGCTCTTCTTTTCGCTGCGGATTTTGATTTTCCTTTACCAAACTGTAACTTATTATTTTCGTTCCTGGATTCTTTTCTTACTCCGTCCAATTTACCTCTGATTAATGATACCAATTCACTTGGAAGGGTGTCATTATTATGTTTAGTGATCAAAGCGTGTAGCATTAGACCATGGTTTAGTTCACAGGAAGTCTTCATCTTGTAAAACCTAAAAAAATAAAAATTCAGAATGGGGGGAGAAGACTATTTCTTTAGGGTCTGCTAGGGAAAGACCATTCGGATTCCATTCTCGAGAACTACACGAAAACAGAATATCTAACTCTAACAGAAATACATATTACCCTAAAAAGATTTGATTCTCCCCACACTTAGTTAGCTGTGGTGTTGAAATTGTGATTAACTTCGTTGTCAACTTCCATCAGATCATGTACGTAATGTTTAACTCTGTGACCATTAACCTTAAATTCAATCCCATTTGAATTTATTAATTCTACCGTTCCGTATGGAAAAACTCTTTTGACTATGAATGGTCTAGACCATCTTGATTTCAATTTTCCAGGAAATAGCTTGAATCGTGAATTGAAAAGAAGAACTCGGTCTCCTTCCTTAAATTCTTTTGAACTTCTGATTCTTTTATCATGCCATTTCTTCGTTCTTTCCTTATAGATTAACGAATTTTCGTATGCCTCAAGTCTTAATTCTTCTAATTCGTTTAGTTGACTTAATCGTAGACGTCCAGCTTCATGTAAATCAAGATTACATGTCTTCAAAGCCCAAAATGCTTTGTGTTCAATTTCTACTGGAAGATGACATGCTTTTCCGTAAACGAGTCTAAAAGGTGTGGTTCCAATTGGAGTTTTGTAGGCTGTTCTAAAAGCCCAGAGTGCATCCTCCAATTTCATGGACCATTCCTTCGGATTTGATCCTATGGTTTTCTCTAGAATACGTTTTAAAGCTCGGTTGGTATTTTCAACTTGTCCACTTATTTGTGGATGATAAGCAGTGGAGATTTTATGAGTTACTCCATATATTTTGAGAACTTTCTCAAGTTGATTATTACAAAAATGAGTACCCCGATCACTTATTAAAGCTTTCGGTGTTCCGAACCTTGCAAAAAGACGTTTTAAAAAGTTGACTACAACTCATGCATCATTAGTCGGGAGAGCTTGTGCTTCTGCCCATTTAGATACATAATCAATGGCAACGAGAATGTAGAGATTATTATGAGATTTTGGAAATGGACCCATAAAGTCAATACCCCAAATGTCAAATACTTCACATACTTGAATGACATTTTGTGGCATTTCATCACGTTGACTTATTTTTCCGGCCCTTTGACAAGCATCACATGATTTGCAAAGAAGGTGTGCGTCTTTGAAAATTGTAGGCCAATAGAATCCAGCATCGTAAACTTTTCTTGCTGTGAGTTGAGGACCATAATGCCCTCCTGTTGGTCCTGTATGACAATGGTTTAAGATTTTACTAGCTTCATCTCCGAATACACATCGGCGTATTATTCCATCGGGACAACTTTTAAACAAATGTGGATCTTCCCAGAAATAGTGTTTTATATCACTAAAGAATTTCTTTCGTTTTTGGTACGACAACCCTTTTTCAAGGAATCCACATACTAAATAGTTTGCATAGTCTGCAAACCATGGAATTTCATTATAATCTATCTTCAATAGATATTCATCAGGAAAGTTGTCTTGTATGGCCGATTCATTTAGAACTTCTAATTCGGGATTTTCAAAACGAGAAAGATGATCAGCGGCGAGATTTTCTGCTCCCTTTTTATCTCGGATTTCAATATCAAACTCTTGTAAGAGTAAGATCCAACGGATTAATCTTGGTTTAGCATCTTGTTTCGAAAATAGGTATCTAAGAGCAGAATGGTCGGTATAGACCACCGTTTTAGCTAGAACGAGATATAAACGAAATTTGTCAAAAGCAAAGATAATAGCAAGGAGTTCTTTTCCAGTAGTTGTGTAATTCGTTTGTGCTCCTTGTAACATCTTACTAGCATAATAAATAGGTTAAAATCGTTTTTCAATCATTTGTCCTAAAACGGCTCCCATTGCAAAATCGCTTGCATCGCACATAAGTTCAAACGGTAGATTCTAATTTGGAGTTATCATGATCGGCGCATTAGTGAGTTTTTCTTTAAGAATATTAAAAGATTTGATACATTCATCTGAAAAGATGAATGTAGCATCCTTTTCTAGGAATTTATTCATAGGAGTGGCAATTTTAGAAAAATCTTTTATGAAACGTCGGTAAAAATCGGCATGCCCTAGAAAACTCCTAACTCCTCTAACATTGGTGGGATGTGGAAGTTTAGCAATTACATCTACTTTAGCTCTATCCACTTCAATTCCTTCCTTTGAGATTTTATGTCCAAGAACGATGCCTTCTTTAACCATGAAATGGCATTTCTCCCAATTAAGTACTAGATTTGATTGCTCGCATCTAATAAGCATTCGTTCAAGATTAACTAAACATGATTCAAATGTATCACCGAAGACTGAAAAGTCATCCATGAAAACTTCCATGCATTCTTCTATCATGTCGTGAAAAATCGCCATCATGCACCTTTGAAAGGTTGCAGGGGCGTTGCAAAGTCCAAATGGCATGCGTTTGTAAGCAAAAGGACCATAAGGGCACATGAATGTGGTTTTTTCTTGGTCCTCGGGTGCTATTGGAATTTGAAAGTATCCGGAAAAACCATCAAGAAAACAATAGTAACTATTTCCGGCGAATCTTTCCAACATTTGATCAATGAAAGGTAAGGGAAAGTGATCTTTTCTGGTGGCGTCATTTAATTTTCTATAATCAATACAAACATGCCATCTTGTTACAGTCCTAGTAGGAATAAGCTCATTTGTGATGACATTCATGCCACCCTTCTTAGGTACGCATTGAACTGGGCTTACCCATGGACTATCAGAGATTGGATAAATTAAACCTGCATCTAGCAGTTTAATAATTTCTTTCTTAACAACATCTTGCATATTAGGATTTAGTCTTCATTGGCATTGCACATACATTTTATGGCCTTCTTCCATAAGGATTTTATGTGTGCAATACGAAGGACTTATGCCTTTAATATCATGAATCTTCCATGTAATAGCTGGTTTATGAGCTTTTAACACAGAAATGAGTTGAGATTTTTCATTTTCAGTAAGAGAAGACGATATTATTACAGGTAATTCAGATTCACCATGTAAATAAGCATATTCCAAATGGTTTGGAAGTGGCTTTAACTCTAATGTCGGTGGTTCTTCTATCGATGATTTGTATCGATATCTGTCTTCTTCTTTTAGCATTTGAATTTCTTCTGTTGTTGGTTCATATCCATTAGCCATAAGTGTAGCTAACATTTCAGTTTCATCAATTAGTTCAGTCCCTTCTCCTAAAGAACATTCTCCTGTTCCTTTTAATTCTAGAAATTCTTCTAACAATTCTGCATGTGAATCTATAGTTTGAATATAATAACATGTATCATCTGCAGATTGCGGTTGTTGCATTGCTCTATCAACAGAAAAGGTAACACTCTCGTCCTCTATACTTAGGGTCAGTTTCTTACCAAACACGTCTATTATTGCTTTAGCCATGTTTAAGAATGGTCTTCCTAATATGAGAGGAACTCGAGAATCTTCTTCCATGTCCAGAATAACAAAATCTACTAAAAATACTAAAGTACCAACTTTAACTAGCATGTTCTCCATTATCCCTCTAGGATATTTTACTGATCGATCGGCTAGTTGTATACTTATTCGTGTTGGTTTCAATTCTCCAAGGTCTAGTTTAGCGTATAGTGAATACGGCATTAAATTTATACTAGCACCTAAGTCTGCCAATGCTTCTATTGAACTAAGACTACCCAGAAAACATGGAATTATGAAACTTCCTGGATCAGATAATTTTTCTGGTATCTTATTCAAAAGCACTGCAGAACAATTAGCATTCATAGTAACAGCCGAGAGTTCTTCCATTTTCTTTCTATTTGTGATTAGATCTTTCAGAAATTTAGCATATCTAGGTATTCCTGAAATTACATCAATGAAAGGAAGATTTACATTTATCTGTTTAAATATATCCAAGAATTTGGATTGCTCGGCTTCAAGTCTCTTTTCTCATTTTACTCGGGTAAGGAAGTGGTGGTTGATATAGTTTAATATAAGGTTTAGCCTTAACTGTGTTATCTTCATTAACCTTTTCAACTACCGGTTCTTTTCCCTTATCTTGCTCAGGTTGTGGTTCTTGTGGAGTAGAAATAGCTTCATCAGAAATTACAGGTATTTCAGGTGGTTTAAGTGTAATACTACTTCTTGTGGTAATGGCTTTAGCTGTTTCATTCCGGGGGTTAGCATTTGTATCACTTGGTAGACTTCCCAGTTTTCTTTCACCTATTAACCTTGCTAGGTTACTTACTTCTTGTTCTAAATTTTGAATAGAAGCTTGTTGATTTCTAAATGCTTGAGCATTTTGTTCATTGGTTTGTTTCTGAGATGTGAAAAATTGAGTTTGAGATTCACCTAGCTTCGACATCATATCTTCTAAATTTGGCTTTTTATCATCGGTTTGTGGTGGTTTGTTTTGAAAAATAGGTATTTGCTGATTGTAAGTATTGTTGGATACTTGTTGATTGCTTGGACCTTGTTGATTGTTGTATGGAACATTTCGGTTATAATTCTGGTTTTGATTGTAGATTGGTCTTGGCGGTTGATAATTATTCTGATAATTATTTCCAGGCCTTTGGTTTATGTATGAAACATTCTCTCTTTGTTCCATTGTTAGTTCAATACTGAGACAATCTTTTGTTAAATGTGGTCCTCCACACTGCTCACAACTAATTCGTATTGAGTGAATATCTTTAGTCATCTTTTCCATTCGTCTCTCGACAGCATCTATCTTTGCGGAAATGGAATCTAAGTCATGGCTAGAATCGGCTCTAGCTGCTTTAGATGATCTAACAATATCTTTTTCTTGGTGCCACTCATGTGAGTGGGAAGCAGTGTTATCAATAATTTTGTAAGCGTCAGTTGCTGTTTTCTTCATAATGGAACCACCATCTGCTATATCGATGTCTTTTCTTGTAGTGATGTCGCATCCTTGGTAGAATATTTGTACTATTTGACAAGTGTCTAAACCATGTTGCGGACATCCTCTTAATAACTTTCCAAATCTTGTCCACGCCTCATATAGAGTTTCATTTGGCTTTTGTGTGAACGTAACAATTTCTCCTTGAAGTTTTACGGCTTTAGATGCCGGAAAGAATTGTTTAAGAAATTTTTCAACTAAAACGTCCCATGTATCAATCGCCCCCTCAGGTAACGATTCTAACCAATCTTTGGCTTCTCCCTTTAAAGTCCAGGGAAATAACATGAGATATATCTGTTCATCCTCCACTTCTCGGATTTTAAATAGTGTACAGATCCTATTAAAGGTACGAAGATGTTCGTTTGGATCTTCATTCGGCGCACCACTAAATTGGCATTGATTAGTCACCATGTGTAGGATTTGTCCTTTGATTTCATAATCTGGCGCATTAATGTCAGGTTGAGTAATTGCGTGACCTTGGACAGTGCGTTTAGCTCTCATTCAGTCTTCCATACTTAGAGGTTCCAGATTTTGCATGATTGAATTTGTTGAATCTGAATCACCAGAGGATTCTGATTTAATGGTAGGTTCCTCGACAATCTCCGTTTGAATGATTGGTGGTTCCGGAGGAAAGATTAATGGTTCAGTATCTATGAATTGTCCCTGAATATTCTCCGGATTCTCAATTGTGAGGTCGGGTTCAAAAAATGGATTATCGGAAATTTGAATTGGAGTACTTGGTTGACTGGATGACGATTCTAAAGAAAAATCAACGGCGACAATATTTGCTAGATGCCTTGATCGAGTTACAGGTGGTGAACGTACAAAAGGTGGTGAACGTTTTGCTCGGTGCATTCACTGAATATCCTATTAGTTATAAAAATAAGAAAAATTATATAAGTTATCAAGTTAATAGACTTTTCTGATTTTGCCCACGTTTCGAATAGCCAAAAGATGCAGCTGAGGGGCAGGATTCGTTTGGTCTCAATATAATTGAGTACTGTTTGGCTCCAATAACCCGGTCCACGTACAATTCCAACTATTACTACGAACCAGAAAATGGATGTCTATCAATTTAACCACTTAAAATAATTTTTCGTTTTGAAATTTTAGAGAAGAAATAGAAAAAAATCTATGTCCTATAAACTAGAGCGTCGAGAAATAAGAAAGAAAAAGATTGCGTCGAAAAATGTCAAAAAATAAAAGGTCAAAAAATAAAAAGAAGGTAGCGCGTCGAAACTTAAAAAGGAACTAAAAACTAAGAATTAAAAGTTACGTCTAAAAATATTAAAGCTTAGAGAAATACTATATCCCAAAACGGCAATAACTTAAAAAGGTACTAAAATATAAAAATGGCGTCGTAAAATTCTATAGCACTTAAATCTTAGTCTAAAGAAAAAGCATTTAAGGGATTTTACGGCAAAGCCTAACAATCTAGAAATAAAAATAACTATGGCAAAAACTATGAATTAAAACTAAATACGAACGAAAAGTACAAATATTACGCTAAAACAAATCAAAAGATACAAAATATAAAAATAAATTTAAAGTTGTGAAAAGTACAAAAAATATTATTTTTATATTATTTATTTTATAAAACTATTAATTTTATATATTTATAAAACTAATTACACTTAATAATACAAATTAATAATAAAACTAAAACTTAATTAATTAAATAACTAAACCCTAATTAGGGTTTTGATTAAATAATAATAATAATAATAATAATAATAATAATAATAATATACTCCGTAATGATTGCTGTTACCAGTCAACGATGGCGTGTCAGACTGGGCCATGCGATCGCATGGTCCTCACATTGAAAATCCATGCAGTCGCATGGAGTAGGTTTCTGGGCCAGGATATGGGCTGCTACAGTGATCAGGCCGAGTAGTTTACTATATTTTTTTATTTTTTTAAAAATAAATAAATATTTATATAAATTAAATAAAAACTTAATTCTTAAAACTAAAAATAAAGATAAAGAAACTTTATAATTTTATATATATATGTAACAAACTCTTAAATATATATATATTTTGTTTTTTTTTTTTATATTTAGCGTTGCGCTTTCGGCGTTTAACTTTCCCCGGCAACGGCGCCAAAAATACTTGATGTGTGCGAGGTGGTGTATAAAATAGTTATATTTTTATAAGGAAATACTATTAAATACGATACAATTTTACACAAGTGATTTATTTATTTATAGAGTGGATATACCTAAACCTTGCTACAATACTTATAGGCAGTGTACCTAATCGTACAGTAGTGTAGTTTTTAGTAAGTCCGGTTCGTTCCACAGGGATCTTTTAAACAAGCTTAACGCTATATTTTTAAAAACTTATATTTGTAAAAACACAAAAATATATAAGTAATATTATTATTATAAAAAGGGGGTTTTTACCGTTTAATGACCGGTTTGTCGATTTTAAAACTTTAGTCGCAGTTAAAACCTAATCTAAAATATTAAAAATAAATATAACTTAATTTAAAGCATAAAGTAAATAACGATAATAAAATTGCGATAAATAAAAATGCGATAAATAAAAAGTACGACAATTAAAGAGTACGATAATTAAAAGTGCAATTAAATATAATGACAATAAATAAAATTGTGATAATTAAAAGTGCAATTAAATATGAAATATATAAATTATGCTTATTTAAACTTCCGTAATCATGATGTTTGACGTGTTGATTTTAGTTTTATTACCATGGGTTAATTGTTCTTTGTCATGGATTATTCAATATGTTCATACGGATTTGTCCATAATAGTCCATCAGTCATAATCATAAAATGCGGAAGTCTTCGTCAAATTATTCTTATTCCCGAAGTCAAATATTCCAACTAATTGGGGATTCGAATTGTAACAAGGTCTTAATACTTTGTTTAATGAATACACCAGGTTATCGACTGCGTGTAGTCCAAGGTTTTACTACTTTGTTAACAATTACACCAATTACCCTTGAATGTAATCCACTCATGTTTCAACGAGTCTATTAACTATTAATCCAATCCCGTGTCCGATAAAATGAACAATTATTGGTATTTATAGATATCCCGCCCACTGTACCCAGTCAAGCGTATGTGGTTATATATAAATACATCAAATTATAAGTCTATATATTAAATTAACGAGGTGTTGTTTAGTTAATATAAAGCCCATTAATAGCCCATAGTCTAATTTCCACAAGTGTCGTTCTTTTGTCCAAACCCCAATTATGGTACAAAGCCCAATTACCCAATTTTAATATTTAACCCAACATCACAATTACTTCGGCATTAAATAAGCATAATAATAACTTAGCTACGAGACATTAAATTAAAAAAGTTGAACATAACTTACAATGATTAAAAATAGCGTAGCGTTACACGGACAGAATTTTGACTTACACCCTTACAACATTCGCTAACATACCCTTATTATTAGAATTTAAAATTAAAATTAAAATATAATATATATATATATATATATATATATATATATATATATATATATATATATATATATATATATATATATATATACGTTTGATAGATAGAGAGATGGATGGATATATGATAAAAACTGAGCCAAAACACGCGAATTTATAGCATGTGACCTGGATTTCAGGGCCATGCGATCGCATGGAAAATAAGCCTACAGGCCATGCGATCGCATAGAGGTAGGTATCAGCTCACACTCCTTTGTTTTCTTGTTTGCCGACGTTTATAATATATAATATAATATATATATTAATTTTAAGAATTAATTATATATTATATTATATTCATGTGCATAGTTGACTCATAATTTTTAGTCCGTTGCGTCGAGCGTTGAGAGTTGACTCTGGTCCCGGTTCCAGTTTTTCGAACGTCCTTGCGTATAATTTAATATCTTGTACTTTTCATTTCGCATCTTGTACTCTTGTAATTTTGAGACGTTTCTTATCAATAATTGGAACCACTTTGATTGTACTTTGTACTTATGAGCTTTTTGGTCGTTTTCGTCTTCAATTCGTTAAATCTGTCTTTTGTCTTCACCTTTTATTATTTAAACGAATATTAATTGTAAATAGAACAATTGCAACTAAAAGCTTGTCTTTCTTGAGGGATAATGCTATGAAATATATGTTCGTTTTTAGCATTATCAAATAGGAGGGGGAATTTTTGTTACTCTCATTGGAGAGTATTTAGGTGTAGATATGGAATAAGGGGGTCCAATGATCGTGGTTCAGGAACAAACCGAACCTATAGGTCTATCGGTTTATCATGGGGCACATGTACTGTTAAGGGAGACATAATAGGGCAGTACTATATCAGGGTACCCGACCACAGGTAGAGAGGGGTTCAGAAGAGGAGATGGAGGAAGCAGATGACATTAGGGATGTCATTAGGGATAGTTATACTGATGTTTTTCAGCGTATAGATGAGGTGGAAATGATTAACGAAGCTCGACATCGTCAGTATAAGCAGTGGAGAGCTGCGGATGAATATGAGCAATCCAGGCGACGCCAACACGATAGATGGCAAGTTCATCCGCACCAGATCATGAGCCATCTATCATATCAGGTACCACAAAACTACATCCCGACTCAACCTGCTTATTATCCGCCATATCAGCCCGACATGCAACCGCCCTTTAACCTATACGACCCCAACCAAGCCTATTAGAACACCTATCACCAACCATGGAACCCGGACGATAATATGAACTGGAATTCATATCCAGATTGATACAGTTTCATTAGTGATTTCTTATCTTTATATCTATTTATGTTTAAACATTTAATATTTTGATACTTTTATGTAATTTTTAATATTTTTATTATTTTGTTACTAATATTTCATATTTATAATTTGAAAGTGGGATATTAAATCTCATTTCAAATTACCATGCAAGTTTATATTTGTATTGTATATTGTCAATTGTACACAACAGGGTAAAACAGCGAACTTTCAAAGACTGGCATTAAGTTCATCAAAAGTAACTAATTTTGACAATATGCAAAATATATGTGAAATAACAAATGACGGAATGAACAAATGATGTGCACCATTTATCATTCAAATAAACAACAATATGTTTGGAAGCTTTGGTAAAATTTTAATCATTTTTCTACGCTAATCACCCTCATGAATTTAAATTTTTACTGATTTCTTGCAAATGAGGGCATTGCAAGATCTTAAATGTGGGAAGGGATTAAATTCTTTCGGTTTAAACATTAATTTATACACTTGGTTCAATTTCCAAATTTTGTGAAAATTTGAAAATTTTTCAATAAATGGAATATTTGATAATGCTAAAAACGAACAAATATTTCATAGCATTATCCTTCCAGAAAGACAAGCTTTTAGTTGCAATTGTTCTATTTACAAGTGATAATCGTTTAAATAATAAAATGTGAAGACAGAAGACAGAAGACAGAAACGACGATTTGAAGACGCAAATGACCAGAAAGCTCAAACATACAAGTTACAATCCAAGTGGTTCAATTTATTGATGAATAACGTCTAAATATTGATAAGAGTACAAGCCGTGAAACGCAAAGTACAAGATTATAAAGCATACAAAAAGACGTTCAAAAATCCGAAACCGAGACATAAACCGAGCATCAACGCACAAGTCAGCGGAGCTAAAATTACAAGTCAACTATGCATAAGAATATAATATAATATATAATTATATAAAATTATTTATATTATATATATTTTTATATATTATATCGGCGGACTAAAAAACAAAGCAAGTGAGCTGAACCAGGGAGGCCATGCGATCGCATGGCATATAAGCACAAAGCCCATGCGATCGCATGGGCATCAGAATCTCAAAATGTTCTATAAAAGCCAACGTTTTCTGCCGAGTGAAAAACACACCTTTTTCTATCTATTTCTCTGAATCCATATACGATATTTATATTTATATTTATAATTATAATTTTAAGTTTAATTTAAATTTAATAATAATTGGGTTATTGTAACGAATATTTTACGGTTTATAAGTCGAAACTCTGTCCGTGTAACACTACACGATAAATAATTATTGTAAGTTATGTTCAACCTTTTTAAATTAATGTCTCGTAAAAAAGTTATTATTATTGTTATTTGAGCCGAAATAATGGTGATGTTGGACTAAATATTAAGACGGGGTTATTGGACTTTGGACCATAATTAGGATTTGGATAAAAGACCGACATTTGTGGACATTGGGCTATGGGCTATTAATGGACTTTATATCTGTTTAACTAAATGATATCTCGTTAATTTAATATAGAGATTTACAATTTGACGTATCTATAAATAACCACATAAGCCCGATCGGGTACGATGGGCGGGGTATTTATAAATACTAATAATTGTTTATTTGACCGAAAACGGGGATGGATTAATAGTCAATGGACTCATTAAAACAGGGGTGGATTACATACAAGGGTAATTGGTGTAATTGTTAACAAAGTATTAAAACCTTGGATTACATACAGTCGACAAACCAGTCCACAGACCCCGTTCCCATTACATTTTTCTGCGAAAATACTCCACAAAAACACACACAAAACGCGATTTTCACCATTTTTCATCAAATCGTTCACTAAAAACACGATGAGGAGAATGCTACCTAGAAGCTTTACAAGGAGAAGGGTAATTTCTACATACAAACACTCTTTAATTTCGAATTTTTAGTGTTCTTGAGAAATTGTTACCTAATTTGATTTTGATGATTTCTAGCTTAATTATGCTTAAATTGTTTGTATATTATGCTTGTATAACCTAGATTGATGCTATTTACCATGATTAGAAGCATTAAACTTTCAAATTTTAACAATCTAGGGTTTGTGTTATTGAGCAAATTTGGGACTTTTTGCTATAAACGAGTTATGACCGATTTTTGTAGTGTAACATGTTTAGGTAGCTAATTGATCCAAACTTTGATCATAAACATGTTAGTTGCTTGAATTTGTTGACTTTTTAAGTCAAAATCGTATGAATATATATGCCAATTGGGACTCGTTTAAATGTTTGAAATGATTATTTTGACATGTTTTAGAAGATGAATTGTTATGAATATTATATACATTTTCATATATGTTTGTTTTGAAAAAGTATAGAATTGTTAAAAATATGAAAATGTGTATAAGTTTAAACATGTCATTATGATTGTTTTGATTTATTATTTTGCTAACACTAATGCATTACTTGGATGCACAAATTTTATGTTTATTGTGTTTTGCAGAATGAAAAGGGTGAATCTTCATCCACGCCCCACACTTATAATGCTCCTTCTGAAGATGCAGGCGAACGAGAGATCATTAATCAATACAGACAAAATCAACCACATGCATTCATTTCACTTTCACATATAAACGAGGCAAATTTACACCCGAACTTAAGATTTGATAGATTTTGGACAGAGTATCCAAAATTTCGGAGGAACTTAAATATTCTTCAACGTAAGGATGTTGAAGTGTCCAGGGTGATTGATTGGGCACCATTAGAGACTGTGGGATTGGCCGAACCAATCAGAAAATTACTTTACCAAAGGTATGATAATTCTACTTTTAACGATTGGGAATGTTTATTCACTATTCGTAGGCTTGTATATAAGGAATGGTGTGTTGAGTTAATAAGTACAATTAAGCTAAATGATCAAGTAGCTAAATTAACAGATAAGAGTTTTATTAGATTTTTATTAGGAGGTGTAATGCACCGAATGTCTTTATTAGATATGGCTGAAGCTTTGTATATATATATGTATGAAGAACTAGTATATGATGATTGTAGACAGTTAATAAGTAGTGGTAGAAGGGTTGATGAGAATTTTGATATGAATGCGTTATGGAGTAGAATGTCTAGGCATAACCAATTTCGTGGGTGTAGTTATTCTTATACCGATATTGATAGTGCTGAGCTTAGGGTAATACATAGATTCCTATAAAACTCTATTACACAAAGAGGTAAGAATAAGGATAAAGTGAATGAAAAAGATCTATTTATCTTATGTGTATTAGAGACCCACAGAGCTTCGTGAATATTTCTTTTTGTGTGGGTTATTATTTATCGGTAATGGTAAAGGGTATGAGACATAACAGTATTATAGGAGGTGGTATCTTTGTTACCTTAATTGCTGAGTATCTCGATGTGAATAGAACTCAGGGGAGGAAATTAGTTGAAGTGCTCGAACCCCGTGATAGAATTGATCTACGTGTATATGCTGGTGCAAAGGTTTTAATGAAAAGACATAACGCTGCACTACCATATGAAGGCAGGCATCCATAAGTGGAACGAGATAAGGATCAAGGTAATGTAGGTGGAGAAAATTAAAATTTAACAGAATTGCAACGATTAAGGGCCCTAAGTGAATACAATCAAGCTATGCAACATGAGTTTCAGGCTTGATAATATCATCAATATCAAATCCAAAGCCATTTATCCCACCAAAATCAATACACGGCCACCATATCCTACTTATGACCCACTCCAAGCGTTTCAAAACACGTACAACGAACCCATGAACCCCTAATGGACCATCTGCATCAACCGTAATTTTCTTATTCTTATTTTTTATTTTTTATTTTTTTTGTAATTTTTAATGTTATTACTATTAATACTTATTTTGGTATTGTAATAGTTTTTATAGTAATCTAATTTTCTAATATTAGATTTTTTAAATTTTTGAACGTGGGGTTATATACCCAACTTCAAAAATATTTATACGTTTGTAGTTTATCTTATGTACAAAACAGGGTAAAACAGCGCACTTTCAAAGACTGACATTAAGTTCGGCAAAAGCTACTAATTTTGACGACAAGACGAACAACAAATGTGATATAACAAATGCAGGAATGAACAAATGATATGCACCATTAATCATTCAAACAACAATATGTTTGAAAATTTTAGTAAATCTTAATCATCTTTTTACGATAACCAACCTTATGAATTTAAATTTTTACTGATTTCTTGTAAATAAGGGCATTGCAAGATCTTAAGTGTGGAAAGGGATTAAATTCTTTCGATTTAAACATTTAATTTTTACACTTATTTAATTGCCAAATTTTGTGAAAATTTGAATAAATTTCAACTAAATGAATTCAAAATCATGTTTATACATATTTATGAACGATAAAACTAGGTGTTAATACCAAAATTATTGTTACCTCGAAAAGGACATAAATTGAGAAACGACCCAAAACGCTTGAATTCATTTAAAATGGAATAGAAGAGAATAAAAAAGCAAAGAAAGAAATAAAATAATAGCCAAGTGTGGGAAGAATTCACCAAGTTCTTTAAAATATATATCACATATTTTTGTACAAGATTACTGCAGATACTTTTGTTTTGGACTAAACTAATCAGTTTTACCCAATTTACTGTAATACATTTGAATGAAAAGATGGATCTACACGATGTATCAATTCCATCATTAAAAGAAAGTAAAGTCTTTCGAAAAAGACACGCGCTTCTTGATTTAGGTCAAGAAGTTGTCGTCCAAACTAGCTGTAGGTTGACGAAAAATCTAGAAAAGTCATCTCTAAAATCAGCAGGAAATCCACGGACCTCAACATCAAACAGGGTCGCCATGTGGTCAGACTTATCCTTAAAGATTAAAAATCAGCATTTAAGCCTGATATTACTAAATCCTTGAGATTGACCTTAAAGATTGAGAATTACAAACTCATGGAATTCAATGATATCTAAACTCGAGTTTGAAAACCTATTTTCAATGCGTTCATTACCATTGAACGTAAAATCCTGAGAATTCATCAGAATTCATTAGGTCACCTGAACCAAATCGAGTGTCAACCTTAAGAACGGTGGTTGCATAGCATGGTCAAAGACAGGACCTTGTGCCAGACCGAAAAATTATAGGGCGATCTTTACTATTTCTCCTACAAAGGATAGTAATTGCATCCGACACGTTGTGGACCATGAACATCTGCATGTCATTAGACATTGTCTTAACAGTTGCTTGTTCAACGCTTTCCTTTACAACCGGACGATAGTTTACCAAAAGGTAATATACAAAGCAAGTATACTGGACGTGTGCTTTCCTAATACAAGGTTAGCAAGTGGGTGACACAAAGCCGCAAGTTTTGAGCTAAAATTTTAAAATCTGAAACCCACAAAACACACAAAAACAATTTTGCAAACACCGGTGAAGGGTTATTCCGGAAAACCTGTCTAGGATAAAATCTAGCATGAATTTTCAAAAGATCAAATGTTTTCATAAAGATCCAATTTCCTAAAGGATCTAAATTTTCATAGTCATGTGGGACTGTAAACCACAACGTTACTATCATTGTTCATACCGTTGTATCAAAATCACTGATGTATAAAGTGTGAAGAATAAAGAAGTGATTTCGAGTGAAGTTATATTCAAGTTCTATATTGCTTGAGGACAAGCAATATCCAAGTGTGGGAATATTTTATAATGCTAAAAACGAACACATATTTCATATCATTATCCTTCCAGAAAGACAAGCTTTTAGTTGCAATTGTTCTATTTCCAAGTTATAATCGTTTAAATAATAAAATGTGAAGACAGAAGACAGAAACGATGATTTGAAGACGCAAATGACCAAAAAGCTAAAACGTGCAAGTTATACTCCAAATGATACTATTTAGTGATGAATAACGTCTAAATATTGACAAGAGTACAAGCCGCGAAACGCAAAGTACAAGATATTAAAGCATACGAAATGACGTTTGAAAATCATGAACCGAGTATATTATAAAATTCAGCAGCCCACGTTTTGGATTCATATGATGAGCTGGAATCAAGCACTCCGCGATCGCGGAGCCTCGTATATATATATATATATATATATATATATATATATATATATATATATATATATTGATTATTTTAAGAGATTATAGCAAGGTTAATACTAATTAAATTAATTAAGGAAACGTGTTGAGCTCCTCCCCCAACCATAGAGTCACCCACCACCACCACCACCACCACCCCCCACCCCCCCCCACCCCTCTCTTTTGATTTTCTTTTTTTGCAATAAATAAGCTCATATGCAGTCTGATCTGATGCGACATACCAAAAGCCCAAAACCAATCAGATTGTAGTCCTTTTCTTTTCCCCAAACCGACTATTCAATTTCCGTTATTTTAAATCTTTAACATCTCGATCAAATCTTTATTCTCAAAAACCAAAAGTTTCTTTAGCCTACACCTTCCTTCTCAGTTGTACCGACAACTCACATCGCCAGAAAACCTTCTCTTCGTGTTAAAAATTGTAACAAATTTGAAAACTTGGATTGTTAATACTCTGTATTTGTTAATCACGTTATATATTTTTTTTGTTAGCCAATCATATGTTTCTCAATATATATATCAACTCATATATAATTGTTTCTTAATTTATTAATTTTACTCTTTATAGATGGAATACCGATAGAGATTATATTGTCGGATGTTAAACACTCAGTGAAGGTATGTTTTCTTTTATGATTATAATGACACCATCAATCAAAATATAATTTTGAATATAAGGTTGAGGTTCAAATGGGTTGGGTCAAACTCAAATAAAAAACTTCTTATCTTGTTGATGTGTTGAACATGATGATTACACATTTGCACAAATATACTGTTTCGATGAGATGATATAAAAAGTTCTATGCATTTGGTTACAATTTGGATGAATTTCTTACCCCATTGAATGTATTCTTTATGACTCAGTTGGTTTAGCTTGTAAGTTTGCATTGACACAAGCAAAGAACGACATAGACAGTAATCAAAAGCATAAACAATAACTCCCTATGTTAAATACTCAATTCTTATAATAAATTTTCATCATTTTTTTTATGCAGGCTCTTTTCAAGTAATCAGATTTGATAGCTTATTGAACTTGGAAAATAGATGGGCATGTTTTGGATCTTCTTTAGCGATGGCTATTTTAGTGTAAAATGTTTTGAATTGTTTTGGTTTATTTGTATGTCTTGTTACTTTTCATTTGTTATATGACAATCTTTTAATTCTATGATGATAAGCTACAACTTTTTAATGGTATTTGTTGTTATGGATGAGTTTTGTCTTGATCGTAAGTGTTGAATTTAGAGGATGTTACTTTTGTATCAAAATAAATTATCGTGTTGATTCAAATAAATTATCGAGTTGAAGTATTGCTTAACGAGCTTAAGTTTTAATTAACGAGCCGAGCTTTACTTATCGAGCTCGAGCTTTACTTAACGAGTCGAGCCAAATAATATATTTTAGACTTTTAACGAGCTTTTCACGAGCCGAGCTCGAGCTAAGAAATTGAGGCACGATTCGAGCCGAGCTCGAGCTAGAACTTTCTAAAAATCAATCGAGCCGAGCTCAAATACTATCAAGCTCGGACTCGGCTCGGTTCGTTTACAGCCCTACATTCGATGAAAAACAAAATATTCAATTAAAAGAGTTGAAATTTCCTTCACTAACTCGGAGTCAACAACTCCATTTTTTGACAATGAAACAGTGAATAAGATTTTAGTATATGAAAAATTGACAAATTAATCAGCCTATAAATCATAGTGTGTAATTTCAATATAGATATCCTATTAAAATTATAAGATATAGAATGTAGTACAACGAACATATTCAAGATTGATGAGCAGATATAAAATGTAGCACAAAGGTCAAGTTTAAAATTCAAAATCGATGATCAGATACAAATTATCACACATACATGCTTCAAAGACCACATTATTACACATACATGTGTATAATTTCAACATAAATATTCTATTAAAAGTATAAGATATAATAATATAAGATGTAGTACAAAGGCAACCTTATATAGCACTCGAACAATAATTAACATTATTTACATTTTAATATAGGATGTACTACAAAGGCAACCTTATAAAGCACATCAAACATTAATAAATGATTTACATTTTAAGGCTAATATTATAAATAAGCCTGAAGTAATATTGTTAACATATGAATACGTTTTCGTTTTTTTTTAAATAGTGTTACTCGTATTTACCACTTGCTATATAAGATAAATTTAAGAATAATATGAAATTGATTTTGTGTGATTTTGTTTTAATAATTGTAATATTGTATGTTATTAAGATTGTATTAGTCAGATATTGAAATTTATAAGGTTGCTTTTATAAACGCGTAGATTTCTTTGCATTTTTTAAAACCAACCTTATAAAGTTCAATATCTTGACTAATACAATCTCAATAACATACAATATTACAATTATTAAAACAAAACCATACAAAAACAATTTCATATTATTCCTAAATTTAACTTCTTTGCATTTTTTAAAACCAACCTTATAAAGTTCAATATCTTGACTAATACAATCTCAATAACATACAATATTACAATTATTAAAACAAAACCATACAAAAACAATTTCATATTATTCCTAAATTTAACTTATATAGATAGTGGTAAATACGAGTAACACTATTTAAAAAAACAAAACAGAAATTATACCATAACTGCAAATCAATACGTTTGATTTAAATATATTATTGCTTATAAACAAACAGCCTTAAAATGCAAATCTTATATTAAACCCTTAAAAAAGTATATAAAGTATCTTAAACACTATGATTTGAGCCTAGTGCTGGATAGAAAAAAGCAAAATGGTTTTTATAAAAATCCCACAAAACACGCCCTGTATCTAGATTACTTGAACTCTATCTTTACATTACACCCTGATTCAAACGAGAATTAAAAATCAAAGATACATATACATTGTTGAGTACATATAACTTAGTCCATGCATATAATTCATTTACTATGCAAATACCTAGCTAAATATACTGACATAAATCATACATGAATTCCAAAATTAACAAATGTAATAACAGCAGAAACATAAGAAATTAGACAGACTCAAAAGAACAACCACTAACGGCCCAAGTTTCCGGCAAGCCTTTGAAGAAGAAGAAGCGGCTGTCGTCTAGCAGAAAACCCTAGTGCTTGTTATAAATTAGGGTAGCGAAAATAATTTTATATGGGAAGTTTGTGATAAACAAAATGGGCCGATCTATGTGACTTATTTGCTTTGGGCCACAGTATAACTAAGCCTCTTTTTCTTTTCATCTTTTGCTATTTTTTATTTTATTTTATTTTTATTTTTTTAAATGCTACAAGATAACTAATCCTACGTATGTTTTTTTTTAACTTTTTTTTTTGCATTATATATTATACTGAGCCCGTGCATTGCATGTTTAGGACGAATATTTAGTTGTGGTCAAGGAAGGGTTGGAAACAGCCAAGGAATAATCCTGTTGGGCTGCGTACATCAGAGTATGGGGTCGGATTACTCACCCTCTCGAGTATCCCGAACCCGGAAAACCTGCTACCTTTCTACCTTTTCTTAAGATTAAAATCTTCTCTTCGATATGAACTATATACGAAGTCAAATAGTACTTTAACAAAGTTTCAATTCCACCATATTAAAGATGTAAACGTTATTAGCTTGAAGTCATGTACAGGTTCTTCAGCGAGACACATTAATTTGAGTTTACCTATTAATCATTCAAGGTCTATGAACAAGAGATATCCCTAAATCTCCACTTCAACAAATGAGAGTTTTCGATGGAACCGGTGAAGGGTTCACCACCATTCAAGAAAGGAAGAAGTTGGTTCAAACAAGTACTTCTCTCCTCTTGCTAAAAGGGTAATAAAGTACTACTACTGATTAAAGTATCCAGAATGTTTTGACTCCATTAAAATACATTCATTATTAATGAAAACAATGTTTTTAAGTTTAGGAGCTCTTGTGATGTACGGACGCTGAAAAAAATATATATCAAACCTATATAAGATATATTTACGGTGTAATTAAAGAAAATTAATATGATTTAACTAATTAAATGGATTTGCCGTTACAACAAATCGATAACCACTGGTGTTTTATCTTTTCCGTTAATTGTTTAGGTTTGAGTTGATGACTTGAGATATAAGTACTTGTTTTAATGATGTTAATGGTGCTTTATGAACATTGATATTGCACATTTCTCATATATTTATCATGGCAATATCCGTCATTTTTAGTCCAATTGGATACGGTTTTGGTTATTATTCGCGAGTATTATGAAGATTATGATTTGAGAGCCGAGAAGTGATTAATTGAGTGTTTTATGGAGTTTATGGCGCGTTTACAGCAGTTTCTATGTTATCGGGTGAATTGAGTTATGATCACGTCGAGTTATAAGTATAAACGCGTGAAAAATGCTGAGTTCAGGGGTGCGCGCCGCGTATAATCATGCGCACCGCGCATTAGTACTTCGCAACACATCAGTCACATTTAATTTGGTGCAGCGAATTTTCTTTAGAAGTGTGCGCCGTACACAATTATGTGCACCGCGCGTTTAAGGTCGACCAGATTTTAAGTGCTATAAATAAGGTGCAGTTTTTTATTCCAAAGTTAATCTTTTTCACAGCCGATTTTGGGAGCTCTTAGGGCGATTTTTGGGAACTTTTGGAGAATTCCAAGGTTACTCTTGAAATGTCCCGTTCATATTGATTATAAACGTTCCATATTAATTGATTTCGTTGCGAGGTTTTGACCTCTATATGAGACGTTTTCAAAGACTGTATTCGTTTTTAAAACAAACCATAACCTTTATTTTATCAACAAGGTTAAAAGGACATCATCTAGATTATCCAGAAATGATAATCTAAAAATATCACACTTACACACTACCAATACATATAGGTTTACAATATTAATATGTTACAACAAAGTAAATCTCGAATGCAGTTTTAAACAATATTATACAAACATGCTGACACCAAATCTTGTCCATATTTTAGCATGCAACAGCGGAAGCTCTTAATAATCACCTGAGAATAAACATGCTTTAAACGTCAACAAAAATGTTGGTGAGTTATAGGTTTAAACTATATATTTATCAAATCGTAATAATAGACCACAAGATTTCATATTTCAATACACATCCCATACATAGAGATAAAAATCATTCATATGGTGAACACCTGGTAACCGACCTTAACAAGATGCATATAGAATATCCCCTATCATTCCAGGACTCCCTTCGGACATGATGAATTCGAAGTACTAAAGCATCCGGTACTTTGGATGAGGTTTGTTGAACCCAAAAGATCTATCTTTAGGATTCGCGTCAATTAGGGTGTCTGTTCCCTAATTCTTAGATTACCAGACTAAAAAGGGGCATATTCGGTTTAATAATTCAACCATAGAATGTAGTTTTACGTACTTGTGTCTATTTTGTAAAACATTTATAAAACTGCATGTATTCTCATCCCAAAAATGTTAGATTTAAAAAGTGGGACTATAACTCACTTTCACAGATTTTTACTTCGTTGGAAAGTAAGACTTGGCCACTGGTCGATTCACGAACCTATAACAAATATGTACATATATATCAAAGTATGTTCAAAATATATTTACAACATTTTTAATACGTTTTAATGTTTTAAGTTTATTAAGTCAGCTGTCCTCGTTAGTAACCTACAACTAGTTGTCCATAGTTAGATGTACAGAAATAAATTGATATATATTATCTTGAATCAATCCACGACCCAGTGTATACACGTCTCAGGCTAGATCACAACTCAAAGTATATATATTTTTGGAATCAACCTCAACCCTGTATAGCTAACTCCAACATTACTGCATATAGAGTGTCTATGGTTGTTCCAAATAATATATATAGATGGGTTGATATGATATGTCAAAACATTTGCATACGTGTCTATGATATCCCAAGATTACAAAATATATTAGAATACATGTATAATACAATATAAGTTAGCTAGGATATGATTAATATAGATTTGTTACCAATTTTCACGTAGCTACAACAAGAAAAATTATCCAATCTTGTTTTACCCATAACTTCTTCGTTTTAAATCCGTTTTGAGTGTTTCAAGTTGCTATGGTTTCATATTGAACTTAAGTTTATGAATCTAAATAGAAAAAGTGTAAGTTTATAGTCGAAAATACAGGTTACAAGTCATTTTTGTAAAGGTAGTCATTTCAGTCGAAAGAACGACGTCTAGATGACCATTTTGGAAAACATACTTCCACTTTGAGTTTAACCATGATTTTTGAATATAGTTTCATGTTCATAAGAAAAATCATTTTCCCAGAAGAACAACTTTTAAATCAAAGTTTATCATATTTTTTAATTAACTAACCCAAAACAGCCCGCGATGTTACTACGACGACGTATATCCGGTTTTACGGTGTTTTTCGTGTTTTTCGGTTTTATATCATTAAGTTAGCATATCATATAGATATAGAACATGTGTTTAGTTGATTTTAAAAGTCAAGTTAGAAGGATTAACTTTTGTTTGCGAACAAGTTTAGAATTAACTAAACTATGTTCGAGTGATTTCAAGTTTAAACCTTCGAATAAGGTAGTTTTATATATATGAATCGAATGATGTTATGAACATCATTAATACCTCAGGTTTTGTGGATAAACCTACTGGAAATGAAAAAAATATATCTAGCTTCAAAGGATCCTTGGATGGCTTGAAAGTTCTTGAAGCAAAATTATGACATGAAAACAAGTTCAAGTAAGATTTTCACTCGAAATAAGATTGTTAAAGTTATAGAAATTGAATCAAAGTTTGAATATGAGTATTACCTTGTATTAGAAAGAAATCTTACTGTAAATAATAAAGATTTCTTGAGGTTGGATGATCACTCAAAGTGGATTTGCAAGATTGGAAGTAAGCTAGCAAACTTGGAAGTGTTGTTGGTGTGTTCTTGAGTAGTTGTTTTGTATCTTGGTTTATGTATGGATTTATGAACTAGATTGAGCTAGATTTTGATGAAGATGATGAAGAACACTTAGAACAAAGGAAGAACACTTGAGAGAGAGTAGTTTGATGCATGTAAGTTGAAAAATGAAATTGTTTGTGGACTCCCTAATTCACGTGAATATGGATGTATCATATAGGCTCCATTAGTTTGTTATTTTGTGAGATATTTCATACTAGATGTTAAATGATGGTTCCCACATGGTTAGGTGACTCACATGGGCTGCTAAGAGCTGATCATTGGAGTGTATATACCAATAGTAAATACATTTAGAAGTTGTGTATTGTACGAGTACAAATACGAGTGCATACGAGTAGAATTGTTGATGAAAATGAATGTGGATGTAATTGTAAGCATTTTTGTTAAGTAGAAGTACTTTGATAAGTGTCTTGAAGTCTTTCAAAAGTGTATAAATACATATTAAAACACTACATGTATATACATTTTAACTGAGTCGTTAAGTCATCGTTAGTCGTTACATGTAAATGTTGATTTGAAACCTTTAAGTTAACGATCTTGTTAAATGTTGTTAACCCAATGTTTATTATATCTAATGTGATGTTAAATTATTATATTATCATGATATTATGATATATTAATATATCTTAATATGATATATATACATTTAAATGTCGTTACAGCGATAATCGTTACATATATGTCTCGTTTCGAAATCCTTAAGTTAGTAGTCTTGTTTTTACATATGTAGTTCATTGTTAATATACATAATGACATGTTTAATTATCATTTATTATGATTAAACATAGTGTAACAATATCTTAATATGATTCATATGTAATTAGTAAGACGTTGTTATAACGATAATCGTTATATATATAGTTTTCGAGTTTCTTAATTCCATAGTCACATTTTTTATGTATATAACTCATTGTTAAAATACCTAATGAGATACTTACTTATCATAATATCAAGTTAACTATATATATATATATATATCCATATATATGTCATCATAAAGTTTTTACAAGTTTTAACGTTCGTGAATCACCGGTCAACTTGGGTGGTCAAATGTCTATATGAAACCTATTTCATTTAAACAAGTCTTAACAAGTTTGATTGCTTAACATGTTGGAAATACTTAATCATGTAAATATCAATTTCATTTAATATATATAAACATGGAAAATTTCGGGTCACTACAGTACCTACCTGTTAAATAAATTTCGTCCCGAAATTTTAAGCAGTTGGAGGTGTTGACGTATCTTCTGGAAATAAGTGCGGGTATTTCTTCTTCATCTGATCTTCTCATTCCCAGGTGAACTCAGGTCCTCTATAAGCATTCCATCGAACCTTAACAATTGGTGTCTTGTTTTGCTTAAGTCTTTTAACCTCACGATCCATTATTTCGACGGGTTCTTCGATAAATTGAAGTTTTTCGTTGATTTGGATTTCGTCTAACGGAATAGTGAGATCTTCTTTAGCAAAACATTTCTTCAAATTCGAGACGTGGAAAGTGTTATGTACAGCCGCGAGTTGTTGAGGTAACTCAAGTCGGTAAGCTACTGGTCCGACGCGATCAATAACCTTGAATGGTCCAATATACCTTGGGTTTAATTTCCCTCGTTTACCAAATCGAACAACGCCTTTCCAAGGTGTAACTTTAAGCATGACCATCTCTCCAATTTCAAATTCTATATCTTTTCTTTTAATGTCAGCGTAGCTCTTTTGTCGACTTTGGGCGGTTTTCAACCATTGTTGAATTTGAATGATCTTCTCGGTAGTTTCTTGTATTATCTCTGGACACGTAATTTGTCTATCCCCCACTTCACTCCAACAGATCGGAGACCTGCACTTCCTACCACAAAGTACTTCAAACGGCGCCATCTCAATGCTTGAATGGTAGCTGTTGTTGTAGGAAAATTCTGCTAACGGTAGGTGTCGATCCCAACTATTTCCAAAATCAATAAAACATACTCGTAGCATGTCTTCAAGCGTTTGTATCGTCCTTTCGCTCTGCCCATCAGTTTGTGGATGATAGGTAGTACTCGTGTCTAGACGAGTTCCTAATGCTTGCTGTAATGTCTGCCAGAATCTTGAAATAAATCTGCCATCCCTATCAGAGATAATAGAGATTGGTATTCCATGTGTGGAGACGACTTCCTTCAAATACAGTCGTGCTAACTTCTCCATCTTGTCATATTCTCTTATTGGCAGGAAGTGTGCTGATTTGGTGAGACGACCAACTATTACCCAAATAGTATCAAAATCACTTGCAGTTCTTGGCAATTTAGTGATGAAGTCCATGGTAATGTTTTCCCATTTCCATTCCGGAATTTCGGGTTGTTGAAGTAGACCTGATGGTTTCTGATGCTCCGCTTTGACCTTAGAACACGTCAAACATTCCCTTACGTATTTAGCAACATCGGCTTTCATAATTGGCCACCAAAAATGTTTCTTGAGATCCTTGTACATCTTCCCCGTTCCAGGATGTATTGAGTATCTGGTTTTATGAGCTTTTCTAAGTACCATTTCTCTCATATCTCCAAATTTTGGTACCCAAATTCTTTCAGCCCTATACCGGGTTTCGTCTTCTCAAATATTAAGATGCTTCTCCGATCCTTTGGGTATTTCATCCTTTAAATTTCCCTCTTTTAAAACTCCTTGTTGCGCCTCCTTTATTTGAGTAGTAAGGTTAGTGTGAATCATTATATTCATAGCTTTTACTCGAATGGGTTCTCTGTTCTTTCTGCTCAAGGCGTCGGCTACCACATTTGCCTTCCCCGGGTGGTAACGAATCTCAAAGTCGTAATCATTCAACAATTCAATCCATCTGCGCTGCCTCATGTTCAGTTGTTTCTGATTAAATATGTGTTGAAGACTTTTGTGATCGGTATATATAATACTTTTGACCCCATATAAGTAGTGCCTCCAAGTCTTTAATGCAAAAATAACCGTGCCTAATTCCAAATCATGCGTCGTATAATTCTGTTCGTGAATCTTCAATTGTCTAGACGCATAAGCAATTACTTTTGTTCATTGCATTAATACACAACCGAGACCTTGCTTTGAGGTGTCACAATATATCACAAAATCATCATTCCCTTCAGGTAATGACAATATAGGTGCTGTAGTTAACTTTTTCTTCAACAATTGAAACGCTTTCTCTTGTTCATCATTCCATTCAAATTTCTTCCCTTTTATGCGTTAATGCAGTCAAGGGTTTTGCTATTTTGGAAAAATCTTGGATGAATCTCCTGTAATAACCAGCTAGCCCTAAAAATTGGCGTATGTGTTTCGGAGTTTTCGGGGTTTTCCACTTTTCAACTGTTTCAATCTTTGCTGGATCCACATGAATACCTTATTTGTTCACTATGTGACCGAGGAATTGAACTTCTTTCAACCAAAATGCACACTTTGAAAACTTAGCGTACAGTTTTTCCTTCCTTAATAAATCTAGCACTTTTCTCAAATGTTCTTCGTGCTCTTGGTCTTTCTTTGAGTAAATAAGTATGTCATCGATGAAAACAATGACAAACTTGTCAAGGTATGGTCCACACACTCGGTTCATGAGGTCCATGAACACAGCTGGTGCGTTAGTCAACCCTAACGGCATAACCATAAACTCGTAATGACCGTAACGCGTCCTAAAAGCAGTCTTTGGAATATCATCCTCCTTCACCCGCATTTGATGATACCCAGAACGTAAATCAATCTTCGAATAAACCAACGAGCCTCGTAGTTGATCAAATAAGTCATCGATTCTCGGTAGTAGGTAGCGGTTCTTGATGGTAAGTTTGTTCAACTCTCGGTAGTCGATACACAACCTAAATGTGCCATCTTTCTTCTTGACAAACAGAACAGGAGCTCCCCATGGTGATGTACTTGGTCGAATGAAACCACGCTCTAAAAGTTCATGTAACTGAAAGGACCCGTCCTAAACCATCTGGACGAAGTCACCAACAACTGGTTTCATTGCGATGATCGACTCCAAATACTGTCTTTAAAATGAGCAAATGCACAGCGGAACGTTTCTTTCATACCTGAGAATAAACATGCTTTCAAGTGTCAACCAAAAGGTTGGTGAGTTCATTAGTTTATCATAAATAATCATTTCATAATTTTAATAGACCACAAGATTTCATATTTTCATTTCTCATAAACATACGTCCCATGCATAGAGACAAAAATATCATTCATATGGATTGAACACCTGGTAATCGACATTCACAATATACATATAAGAATATCCCCATCATTCCGGGATCCTCCTTCGGACATGATATAATTTTCGAAGTACTAAAGCATCCGGTACTTTGGATGGGGCTTGTTGGGCCCGATAGATCTATCTTTAGAGTTCGCGTCAATTAGGGTGTCTGTTCCCTAATTCTTAGATTACCAGACTAAATAAAAAGGGGCATATTCGATTTCGATCATTCAACCATATAATGTAGTTTCAATTACTTGTGTCTATTTCGTAAAACAGTTATAAAAACAGCGCATGTATTCTCAGTCCCAAAAAAAAATATATATTGCAAAAGCATTTAAAAAGGGAGCAAATGAAACTCACCATACTGTATTTTGTAGTAAAAATACATATAACGATATTGAACAATGCAGGGTTGGCCTCGGATTCACGAACCTATATCATTTATGTATATATTAATATATATTTCATTTAATCAACTGATTTTATTTATTTTATATATAGTATTAGGATAAATATGTTTTTATATAACTAATTCTTTAGTTGGTAAAATAATGTTGATAGTAGAAGGTTTTAATATATATTTTTATAATAATAATAATAATAATAATAATAATAATAATAATAATAATAATAATAATAATAATAATAATAATAATAATAATAATGATAATACCAGTAATAATTTTTATAAAAATAAGATTAACAATAATAGTGATAATAATAATAATCAAAATAATAAGAATGCTACCTTCAAGCTTAAAGAAAAAAAAACAATCATCACTACCCAGACTCGAACTCACGACCTCTTGCTTATCCCCAACACCTTATACCATTCCGCTATTTCTTTTTTTTTTTATGACATAGATCGTCCATTAAACCTTTTAAGTCATAAAACCCTGTTTCCTTCTTCTACTCCTTCTTTTCCTAAAAAGAAATGCAACAGCCCGGCTCGAACCCCAGACCTCTCGAATAACAGAAACACTTCCAACCACTGAACCATTAGTTTATTTTGGATAAAGCTCGCGTTATTATATATTTAACATATATGAACCCGTTCATTATTTTCCTCATCATCATCTAAATAACTTATGGTTTCGGCCCAACTGCAATACCGACCCAACATTAGGCAGTCCATTAACGACCCAACTTGTTAATCCATATCAATTAAAGAAGCCCAAACTCGTGGCTTGTTTTGTTGAATATCAACCGAAAAGGAAAAAAAAATAAAATTAAGATAATAACAGTTAAACCAAATCGGTTTCCTCAAATAATCATCTAGGGTTCTTTTTCCACATACTATCTTATTATTATCATAATCAAAACTTCTTAATCATTATCCACCATTGTTTGTTTCATAAGAGCAATTACTCGGGTCCTTACAATCGATGTTAACTGCCGAGATACAGTCCCACCATGCCTTTAGAAGTTGTTGTGATATATTTTTTTTTATTTAGCCTATCCCATCATTTTATATGATTATTACTTTCTCCACTCACTAGCTCCATTATATAAATATCATAATAGAAAAATAAAGTGATGGTGTTTTTGTTTATGATATAAATAGAGTTGCAATGAACAAGATCATATGCGAGAACTAACAGATAGATAGAAAAAAATATACCAGTTGTTTTTCCCAGTTTCACATAGATGAAGGGTGGTTAAAAGAGTGGGTGTTGGCGGATTTATTCATGGTGGGTCGATGGTAGTTAACAAAGAAGAGAAAAGGAAAGAGATAGTGTGTTGACGATTATGGTTGTGTTGTTTATCTTCTTCGATCAGAACCAGTAGAAATCAGTAACAAATTAAAAGGGTTCGTGGTGGTGATTGACGTGTGATGGTGGTTTTCTAGTGAGTTCATGATAACGAAATAAAAATGGTGGTGGCTATGGTTTGATTACGATTTCAAAACAGAAAGATGAAGAGAGAGAGTGAAGGTTGAAGGTGGAATGGTGTTCGGTGGTGGTCACGATGGTAGTGATGGAATCCATGGTGGTGTCAATTGGGTGACGGTTTGGTGGGTTCGCGATGATGGAGGTGATCCGTTCACGACCATAACAAAAACAAAAGTTAGAACGCAAGATGGTGTTAGAATGTTGGTTTGGTAGTCGATGGAAAAAAAAATGTGACCAAAGGTGCAATGATGGTGGTGGTACGGTTTGTAGTTAAGGGTGGAAAATAAGAACGCGATTTGTAGGAGTGGCAATAGAAGATAGTAAAAGAGTTATTTGAGTGGTGCAGTAGCAGCAGAAGTTAGCTGCAAATGGGCTGTTTGAGATAGGAAACGGAAGTAAGAGAATGTGTTTGGTTGGTGATGTTTGGATTTCTCGGCCATAACACAAAAGAAATGATAACCATAAGTGGGTGTTCGATTATAGAAACAAAAGAGTTCAATACTTTGGTTTATAATTCGGATTTGAGATGGTTTTGGGTTCGTTGTTCTTGAATTGAAATAGAATCACAAAATTGGCAGATGGGTTTCCAAGGTGATGAGGTTTGAAGTGGTATTATTGTAACTAAGGTGGATTGAAGGTGGTGGATATTAAGTATCATAATTATATCATAATTATATTGATATACACCCGTAACATATATTACTCTACTAATTAGATATATTAATATAATATAGGTTAGTGGATTCATTATATGAAAGAAGGATGGAAAGAAAAATGATGAGATGGTGATTGCCAATCACAAACAGTAACACTAATTCAATTATGCATTTCCAAAGACACCGAAATGTATGCAAGTGAAAGAGTGTGGTGTACTAGTACGGAGTATGTGTTAGTGGAGTTAGTAGGTAAACATGTTAATTACACGTTAGTCTAATTGGTTTGTTTAATAACAAAAGTGAAAACGAATCTCAAATAAGTCTCAAATCAAATATCAAATATCTAAATCAATTGGCAGCATGTGGTAATTGAATTCATAATTGATATACATTATGATAGTGGGAAACATTGACAAAAGAAAAACAGTGTACTTTATAGTTAAAATATAATGCTAACAGGTAATAATATTAGCCGTCGTCTTTTACGTACTAAATTTCTTACGTTGTTGTTAATCAGTGGCGGATAAAAGTACTCAGATATATTTCAAATTTTTATGATAATTATATTTATTTATTTCAGTCATTATGATATAAAATTCGAGCATTAACTATTAAATAAAAGTGACATTAATTATTCACTCCCAACCCCAAGTAAAATATAAAAACATTTTTAAAATTCAACATACAGTTTCTAAATACATTTTTAATAAGTCTAAAATTTGTAAAATGCATTTTCGGATCATCGTTTATTTTAAAATCATATAAATTTAAATTTAACTTGCTTAATATCAATCGAAACATCAAAAGAGTATTACAATCATTTAATATTTATTTTTAATATATTTTATTTATATATAGAGATATATTTTAAATAATAATTATTATAATATCCTATTTTCATTTTATTATTTTTTTAATAACAATAAAATATAATACATCGAATTATATTTCGAATTATTAATTATATATATACATACATATCTATTTACAATTAAATTGTTCGTGAATCGTCGAGAGCAGTCGATGGTCAATTGAATATATGAAACGGTTCAAACTTTTTGAGAGTCAACCTTACAGACTTTGCTTATCGTGTCGAAATCATATAAAGATCAAGTTTAAATTTAGTCGGAAATTCCCGGGTCGTCACAGTACCTACCCGTTAAATAAATTTCGTCCCGAAATTTGAGTGAGGTGGTCATGGCTAACAATAAAAATGTTTTCGTGACGAACATGAGTTGATAAATAGAGTTTTATCATCATTGAGTAATATGAATAAAATGATTCGATTAATTGAAGCGTATGAATGAAGCTATCACAAAAGATCGATACGAAGAAATGGAGATTTTCCATAACTTTTGACGTATTCGCGATTGAATTCCGGAATTCAAGGGATTTAAAGAAAATCTTCGAAATCTAAGAGATTTGATTCTTCGGCGAATAAGGAAATTAAGATCGCTATAATTAATGCGGAAATCTGCCTTGATTTCTTTGTCTGGTATTTTCACTATAAATGTACTTCTTCCGTTCTATTACTTTCACCATTTCTATACTTTCTTTCTTAGTTCATACATCCAAAAGTTTGTGAAAATGCTTAATCCAGTTCTGATCCTTGTTCTTATTCTAACTATCACAATGATCATTCTCCTTTTCCAACTTTCACCAGAGGAATCTGCTTTCTTCTACTTCGCCCTTGGGTTTATAATGTTTTTAATTCTCCCGTGTTTTTATGTTGCGATAAACATTGATATACACGGTTTGTAATTTATGTGTTGTTATCGGGCTTTATATTCTCCCTTATATTTCAAAGCTTTATGCTTTTGTTTCCTCTTCCCGACTTCAAGTCAAACGAATAATGGTCCAGAATTTGTAGATATAGAGTCTCGAATGATTATAATGTTCGAAGCAGGAAGGAATGTGATAGCACGGTTTGATTTGTCAAATTACCAGAATCACTGAGAATAGAACTATCAAGAATATATTTTCTTGATATGTTCGGAGGTGAAGTAGAATGAACGAGTCGTGTAACATGGCACATGATGACGTTATGATCTGTGAATCATCACATTTCATTAGAAACTCAGCATGACTTACTGTAATATAATCACGGTGATCAAGTGTCATTATATTATACTTACTCATGCATCAGTTCCCAACACTACTTCAAAAACATTCATATTTTAAATTCGAAAGTTTACAGAATATAGAAACTAACAGTTTCTATATGATGTAACACTGATATCTCAAAGAGATAAATGATTTCAGATAAGATTAGTTATGAAAATATATTCAAAAATATCGAGGATATTTATAATGAAAGATACGATAATATCTTTGAATATTTAAGATCAGGGGATGATAGAAACTATTATCTGCAAGGGTTTAGAGTAAGGAGCAAGATATTCACTAAAGACTTTAGCAGATATTGAATCATTTGGATTCTTTGTAGTCAAACTTATTCTTTGTGATTTGTCCACGGCTTTCTTCATAATTTCACATAATCAGCTTTTCGGTACTAAATTTTCTATTGAATGTTTCCAATATAATGATACACAGGAAGCACGAGGAGGTATATAATTTCGGACGAGAATATTTATGAAAATATCCTCAGAAATATCAAAGATATTGATGATGATATTTTGGAATTTCTAAGTTCGATGGTTGATGAGGAAAAATTTTTCCGCAAGATCTTAACATGACTTTGGAGCAGGATATTCTCTAAAGATTTCATCGGATCCAGAATTACCTGGATTCTTTGAATATAGAGTTTGGTCCTTGTATTTGTCCTTGGTCTTCTTCATGGTTAGCTCAATCCGTTTTCCAGTTCCAACTTTTCTGAGCTTTTCCAACATACTATTCTTTATCATCAAACTTTCGATGATTATGGTCGTTTACGGTTATCTACAGTTTCTGCTGCTTCATTCAGATTTTTCAACATTCAGAGTATTGATTTGTGACTGAGTGTTTTTTTTTTTTTTTTTTTTTTTTTTTTCTTCAGAATTTTAGAATGAGAGATCATAATTCTAAGAGATAAATGTCATACATATAACGGTTGATGTAGATATGCGGTGAGTTTTCAAAGTGCTGATTGCCGATTCCTCTACATTTACTGCTACCCTATCTGAATCATTTGTTATCGATCCGAGATGATTTCAAGAAAGTTGTGTTTTTAGATGATTAAACGCTGACGGTAATATGGTGGAATATAAAAGGTTCCCGGTAACAATAAATGAACATACATATTAGTCAAGGTGATAATGAGGTTGTTTCGAACGAAAAGTCGAAGTTGATTTGCTGAAGCTGTGACAAAATTTGCTACTTTGGAAAGAGATTACTAAGTTATTTTTGCTAATAAATGTCAAAGGATCTGACGCGGCTAAATGTTAAACTTTTACTCAGTTGCCGAGAGTTTCTCAGGTGCATAACTATATGCATAACTCTTTCCTTCCGTAAATGAAGTGCGGTTGGTTCATCCTCTCGATTGAGGTGTTTTCAAGAATCATGAAAGGTTTGAACGCAGATTGTAATTGTGATGATACTAATGGGGTTTAAAATGAAATCAAGTGGCAAACTTGAAGAATTGTTTAGTTTCATATGTTATAATCAATATTTTAATTCATTTTAATTGTCCAGTGTTGGTAGTCCACAGTTGATATTCCACAGTAACAGTCCAGTAATTCATATATAATTTAATATATGATATTCGAATTTATTAATAAATATCGTGACCCGTGTACATGTCTCAGACTCGATCACAACTCAAAGTATATATATTATTTGAGAATCAACCTCAACCCTGTATAGAGAACTCGATCATTACTGCATATAGAGTGTCTATGGTGATTTCAAATAATATATATAGATGCGTCGATATGATATGTCAAAACCTTGTATACGTGTCCCGATATTTAAAGTGCGTAAAATAAATAACAGAAATTAAATAACGATAAATAAAGTGCGTAAAGTAAATAACAGAAATTAAATGACAATAAATAAAATTACGAGAATATAAATTACGATGAAATAAATTGCGATAATTAAATTGCGATAAATTAAATGTAATACGGAATTAACAGTTAACTAGGAACAGTTAGCTCGGATTTTGTTAGCGTGGATTCTTAAATAGAATTTCATATTGTTAATTAATCTGTTTCTAATCATTTTTTTTTTTTTTATTGTGTCCATTATTTCTTCATTATGCCACTTGTTGGATTCTGATAGGTCAAAATCCAAATAGGTAATTGGATGAATATGGTTATTCTGTGGTGAACGGATTTGTATATCGGTGGATGTAAGTAGGATAGTATATGACTGTTGAAACAGATTTGAAGAACGTACAATGTAACTTATTAATGTGAAATTTAAATAGTCCTCGGGTATTACCTACCCGTTAAGATATTTTCACCATTAACAGTTTGAACAAGAGAATTTTTAATCACAATCTTTATGAAAATATACTTACATATATATTTTCTTCAGATGTAACCATGGATTTAATGAGTCAATATGATATTAAACTCTTTTGATTTACCGTTTGAACAAGTAGATATAATCTCTAAAACATTAGAGTTTACATAATCATCATGTCGAACGAAGATAAATGATGTAGAACGTCATGTGGAACGATGATTATACTCGAGGTACAGAATGAGGTGTCGAAGCTGGTGATGCGGATGTTGTTGTTGGTGGTACTAGTGCTGTTGATGATACTGCTGATGCTTGCAAACTGTGTACCGTGCTCTCTAAAGTTAACACTCGAGTTCGGAGTTCTTTAACTTCTTCTACTAACCCTGGTTGGTTATCAGTGTGGGGTAGAGGTTGGATATCTTCTCTAGTTCCGTTAATGGTAGTCTCAAGACGAAAAATTCTGGCAAAAAGGGTATAAACGGTGTTGCGAACAGGTTCGCCGGTGAGCGGGTCAAGTACTCCAAGGTTAGGTGGTAGATTCGATTCATGATATGGAGTACCTTCTTCCCTTCTCCATAGGGTGAGTATGTCGCGAACCCACCCCCATTTTCTCCAGTAATCACGATAGTTGATTGATTGGTGTGTTCCTGTCACGCTGTCTTCGGAGTCAGAGGAACTTGGTCGATTCGTAGAGGCCATCTTACGCGATTTCAGGAAGGATTTTTGACATGAAGAGTTTAGTGACAGTAATTGATAGCTGGATGCTATTCTTAATGCATAATTTACATAGATATATATAGTACCAGGATCCCTTAAATTAAGGAGAAATTTACGAGAGATATCAGACAAGGTCTACAGTAACAGATACGCTAAGATATGAATTGTCAGATACGCTAAGATATGAATTTTATCTATACACTATTCATGCAATCAATGCAGTAAGATGTGTCTAGACTAAGAATAATGAGCAGGTAATTTTCTAAGGATGATAAGCAGATGATTTTCGATAAAAATGATAAGTAAAACTTTTGACATGCAGACACGGTCGAAGTCCAGACTCACTAATGCATCCTAACGACTATCAGTTAGACACACTATTGCAAGACCTGGTTCGCTAAGACCATCGCTCTGATACCAACTGAAAGGACCCGTCCTAAACCATCTGGACGAAGTCACCAACAACTGGTTTCATTGCGATGATCGACTCCAAATACTGTCTTTAAAATGAGCAAATGCACAGCGGAACGTTTCTTTCATACCTGAGAATAAACATGCTTTCAAGTGTCAACCAAAAGGTTGGTGAGTTCATTAGTTTATCATAAATAATCATTTCATAATTTTAATAGACCACAAGATTTCATATTTTCATTTCTCATAAACATACGTCCCATGCATAGAGACAAAAATATCATTCATATGGATTGAACACCTGGTAATCGACATTCACAATATACATATAAGAATATCCCCATCATTCCGGGATCCTCCTTCGGACATGATATAATTTTCGAAGTACTAAAGCATCCGGTACTTTGGATGGGGCTTGTTGGGCCCGATAGATCTATCTTTAGAGTTCGCGTCAATTAGGGTGTCTGTTCCCTAATTCTTAGATTACCAGACTAAATAAAAAGGGGCATATTCGATTTCGATCATTCAACCATATAATGTAGTTTCAATTACTTGTGTCTATTTCGTAAAACAGTTATAAAAACAGCGCATGTATTCTCAGTCCCAAAAAAAAATATATATTGCAAAAGCATTTAAAAAGGGAGCAAATGAAACTCACCATACTGTATTTTGTAGTAAAAATACATATAACGATATTGAACAATGCAGGGTTGGCCTCGGATTCACGAACCTATATCATTTATGTATATATTAATATATATTTCATTTAATCAACTGATTTTATTTATTTTATATATAGTATTAGGATAAATATGTTTTTATATAACTAATTCTTTAGTTGGTAAAATAATGTTGATAGTAGAAGGTTTTAATATATATTTTTATAATAATAATAATAATAATAATAATAATAATAATAATAATAATAATAATAATAATAATAATAATAATAATAATAATAATAATGATAATACCAGTAATAATTTTTATAAAAATAAGATTAACAATAATAGTGATAATAATAATAATCAAAATAATAAGAATGCTACCTTCAAGCTTAAAGAAAAAAAAACAATCATCACTACCCAGACTCGAACTCACGACCTCTTGCTTATCCCCAACACCTTATACCATTCCGCTATTTCTTTTTTTTTTTATGACATAGATCGTCCATTAAACCTTTTAAGTCATAAAACCCTGTTTCCTTCTTCTACTCCTTCTTTTCCTAAAAAGAAATGCAACAGCCCGGCTCGAACCCCAGACCTCTCGAATAACAGAAACACTTCCAACCACTGAACCATTAGTTTATTTTGGATAAAGCTCGCGTTATTATATATTTAACATATATGAACCCGTTCATTATTTTCCTCATCATCATCTAAATAACTTATGGTTTCGGCCCAACTGCAATACCGACCCAACATTAGGCAGTCCATTAACGACCCAACTTGTTAATCCATATCAATTAAAGAAGCCCAAACTCGTGGCTTGTTTTGTTGAATATCAACCGAAAAGGAAAAAAAAATAAAATTAAGATAATAACAGTTAAACCAAATCGGTTTCCTCAAATAATCATCTAGGGTTCTTTTTCCACATACTATCTTATTATTATCATAATCAAAACTTCTTAATCATTATCCACCATTGTTTGTTTCATAAGAGCAATTACTCGGGTCCTTACAATCGATGTTAACTGCCGAGATACAGTCCCACCATGCCTTTAGAAGTTGTTGTGATATATATTTTTTTTATTTAGCCTATCCCATCATTTTATATGATTATTACTTTCTCCACTCACTAGCTCCATTATATAAATATCATAATAGAAAAATAAAGTGATGGTGTTTTTGTTTATGATATAAATAGAGTTGCAATGAACAAGATCATATGCGAGAACTAACAGATAGATAGAAAAAAATATACCAGTTGTTTTTCCCAGTTTCACATAGATGAAGGGTGGTTAAAAGAGTGGGTGTTGGCGGATTTATTCATGGTGGGTCGATGGTAGTTAACAAAGAATAGAAAAGGAAAGAGATAGTGTGTTGACGATTATGGTTGTGTTGTTTATCTTCTTCGATCAGAACCAGTAGAAATCAGTAACAAATTAAAAGGGTTCGTGGTGGTGATTGACGTGTGATGGTGGTTTTCTAGTGAGTTCATGATAACGAAATAAAAATGGTGGTGGCTATGGTTTGATTACGATTTCAAAACAGAAAGATGAAGAGAGAGAGTGAAGGTTGAAGGTGGAATGGTGTTCGGTGGTGGTCACGATGGTAGTGATGGAATCCATGGTGGTGTCAATTGGGTGACGGTTTGGTGGGTTCGCGATGATGGAGGTGATCGGTTCACGACCATAACAAAAACAAAAGTTAGAACGCAAGATGGTGTTAGAATGTTGGTTTGGTAGTCGATGGAAAAAAAAATGTGACCAAAGGTGCAATGATGGTGGTGGTACGGTTTGTAGTTAAGGGTGGAAAATAAGAACGCGATTTGTAGGAGTGGCAATAGAAGATAGTAAAAGAGTTATTTGAGTGGTACAGTAGCAGCAGAAGTTAGCTGCAAATGGGCTGTTTGAGATAGGAAACGGAAGTAAGAGAATGTGTTTGGTTGGTGATGTTTGGATTTCTCGGCCATAACACAAAAGAAATGATAACCATAAGTGGGTGTTCGATTATAGAAACAAAAGAGTTCAATACTTTGGTTTATAATTCGGATTTGAGATGGTTTTGGGTTCGTTGTTCTTGAATTGAAATAGAATCACAAAATTGGCAGATGGGTTTCCAAGGTGATGAGGTTTGAAGTGGTATTATTGTAACTAAGGTGGATTGAAGGTGGTGGATATTAAGTATCATAATTATATCATAATTATATTGATATACACCCGTAACATATATTACTCTACTAATTAGATATATTAATATAATATAGGTTAGTGGATTCATTATATGAAAGAAGGATGGAAAGAAAAATGATGAGATGGTGATTGCCAATCACAAACAGTAACACTAATTCAATTATGCATTTCCAAAGACACCGAAATGTATGCAAGTGAAAGAGTGTGGTGTACTAGTACGGAGTATGTGTTAGTGGAGTTAGTAGGTAAACATGTTAATTACACGTTAGTCTAATTGGTTTGTTTAATAACAAAAGTGAAAACGAATCTCAAATAAGTCTCAAATCAAATATCAAATATCTAAATCAATTGGCAGCATGTGGTAATTGAATTCATAATTGATATACATTATGATAGTGGGAAACATTGACAAAAGAAAAACAGTGTACTTTATAGTTAAAATATAATGCTAATAGGTAATAATATTAGCCGTCGTCTTTTACGTACTAAATTTCTTACGTTGTTGTTAATCAGTGGCGGATAAAAGTACTCAGATATATTTCAAATTTTTATGATAATTATATTTATTTATTTCAGTCATTATGATATAAAATTCGAGCATTAACTATTAAATAAAAGTGACATTAATTATTCACTCCCAACCCCAAGTAAAATATAAAAACATTTTTAAAATTCAACATACAGTTTCTAAATACATTTTTAATAAGTCTAAAATTTGTAAAATGCATTTTTGGATCATCGTTTATTTTAAAATCATATAAATTTAAATTTAACTTGCTTAATATCAATCGAAACATCAAAAGAGTATTACAATCATTTAATATTTATTTTTAATATATTTTATTTATATATAGAGATATATTTTAAATAATAATTATTATAATATCCTATTTTCATTTTATTATTTTTTTAATAACAATAAAATATAATACATCGAATTATATTTCGAATTATTAATTATATATATACATACATATCTATTTACAATTAAATTGTTCGTGAATCGTCGAGAGCAGTCGATGGTCAATTGAATATATGAAACGGTTCAAACTTTTTGAGAGTCAACCTTACAGACTTTGCTTATCGTGTCGAAATCATATAAAGATCAAGTTTAAATTTAGTCGGAAATTCCCGGGTCGTCACAGTAACTGACTTTGTAATTCTTTCATTTTGCTGGGTGCGAGTCTGTATGGAGCACGAGCTATTGATGCAGCTCCTGGTACAAGATTTATTTGAAATTCAACGGATCGATGTGGGGGTAATCCCGGTAATTCTTTCGGGAATACCTTGGGAAATTCTTTTGCGACGGGAACATCACTGATGTTCTTTTCTTCAGGTTTAACTTCCTCGATGTGGGCTAGAATGGCGTAACAACCTTTTCTTATTAGTTTTTGCGCCTTCAAACTACTAATAAGATTTAATTTCGCGTTGTTCTTTTCTCCATATACCATTAAAGGTTTTCCTTTTTCTCGCATAATGCGAATCGCATTTTTGTAACAAACGACCTCTCCTCTCACCTTTTTCAACCAGTCCATGTCAATTATTACATCAAAACTCCCTAATTCGACTGGTATTAAATCAATTTTAAACGTTTCATCCCCGAGTTTAATTTCTCTCTCCCGACATATATTATCTGCTGAAATTAATTTACCGTTTGCTAATTCGAGTAAAAATTTACTATCCAAAGGCGTCAATGGGCAACTTAATTTAGCACAAAAATCTCTACTCATATAGCTTCTATCCGCACCCGAATCAAATAAAACATAAGCAGATTTATTGTCAATAAGAAACGTACCCGTAACAAGCTCCGGGTCTTCCTGCGCTTCTGTCGCATTAATATTGAAAACTCTTTCGTGGCCTTGTCCATTAGTATTCCCTTGGTTTGGGCAATTTCTAATAATGTGACCCGGTTTTCCACATTTATAACAAACTACATCGGCATTATTTGTTTCTTTATTTTTGTTGTTCTTTGGTCCGTAAACCTCACATTTTGCAGCGCCATGACCACCTCTCTTACACTTGGTGCAAAATTTTGTGCAAAACGTATTCGGATGGTACTCTGCACACCTGAAGCATGGTTGTTTCTGTTGTTTGTTGTTATTGGGATTGTGATTATTGTTGAAACGGCTGTTGTAGTTGTTGCTGTTGTTGGGACGTTTGTTGTAGTTATTGTTAGGATTACGGTTATTGTTGCTATTGTTGTTGCGGTTGTTATGATTGTTATTGTGATTATGGTTGTGATTGTTGTTGTTGTTGTATTGGTGACCCTTGTCACTGGTTTCTTCCCACTTTCTCTTGAGTTGTTTCGTGTTGGCTTCTTCGGCCGCCTGTTCTTTAATTCTCCCCTCAATCTGATTTATGAGTTTATGAGCCATTCGACTTGCCTTCTGTATGGAAGTGGGCTCGTGTGAACTCACATCTTCTTGAATCCTTACTGGTAACCCTTTTACAAACGCGTCGATCTTCTCTTCTTCATCTTCGAACGCTCCCGGACACAATAGGCACAACTCTGTGAATCATCGTTCATATGTGGTAATGTCGAACCCTTGTGTTCGTAACTCTCTAAGTTCTACCTTGAGCTTATTGACTTCGTTTCTAGGACGGTACTGCTCGTTCATCAATTGCTTGAATGCCGACCATGGTAGTGCGTAAGCAGCATTTTGTCCTACCTGTACAAGATAGGTGTTCCACCACGTTAACGCAGTACCTGTGAAGGTATGCGTAGCGTACTTAACTTTGTCCTCTTCAGTACACTTACTTATGGCAAACACCGATTCGACCTTCTCGGTCCACCGTTTCAATCCAATTGGTCCTTCGGTCCCATCAAATTTCAAAGGTTTGCAGGCAGTGAATTCTTTGTAGGAGCATCCTACATGATTTCTTGTGAAATTAGTTCCACTGCTAGATCCAGAGTTATTGTTATTTTGCATCGCAGCCTATACTGCGGCTATGTTTGCTGCAAGGAAAACACGGAAGTCTTCCTCACTCATGTTCAAATTCTGACGAGTTGCCGGTGGCATTTCCTTCAAAAATAGCCCAAAAGAATTGAGTTAATCATATAGAATTTAAGAGTAGTCAATAGTATTATGTAGCATGATATGAACTTATTTATAAAAGCTTTTTCTTCATATTATCATTTTATAGTTTTAATTCAGGTAGTACCTACCCGTTAAGTTCATACTTACTAGCTACTATACAACTCAACTACTACGCTTCTATATGAAAAACTTATTACAATAATATTTCGCGTTCAAACTTTATACAATATTTTACAAACTTACAATACCGCTATTATACATATAGGATGAAATATAGCACATAATAACTTTACTACACGGCAGCTATAAAGGTAATTCTAATTAATACGCAAGTTGTTCAGCAAAGGCAATAAAGACACGTAATTCATAAGTCCAGAAACAAGTCATGCATTCTGGTTTTACTAAAACGACTTCCCATCCTTGGTCTTGTGGAAAGTAACCGTTATGACCATTAGCTAGGCAGCATGTTGTAATGTTGTCAAAAGGACGAGGGTTTCGTAATGCCCAACAGCCTCGTAGCAATCTAAAAACCTTGTTTCTTATCCCAACTACTGAGTCCGTCACTTGTGGGAATGTTTCATTTAATAGTTATAATCCGATGTTCTTTTTCTCACTTTGGTGAGAAGCGAACATCACTAACCCGTAAGCATAACATGCTTCTTTATGTTGCATGTTAGAAGCTCTTTCTAATTCACGAAATGCTATGTTGGGATATGTTGAGTCAAAATAGGTTCTTAACCCGTAGCGAAAAATTGCATTTGGGTTCCCCGCATTTAACACTTTAAAGAAAACACGGTGTAACTTACGGTCTCCCCAATGTGATATACCCCACCTATCAAAGGAAAGCCTTTTATAAACTAAGGCATTTCTGGAAAGTCTTTCAAATGTTTGACAAGTTAATTTCGCCATAACTAATTGTGCTGATGAATTCTGACCGACTCTAGACAAGATTTCATCAATCATATCCTCTGGTAGGTCTTCTAAAATATTCGGTTGTTTACCCTTAACGTCCATTTTTTGTTTTTATACTGTAAAAAATAGACGAGGGTTAGATTCATAAAAGATAATTAACAAACAATACAATCAATTTTACATTTATCATAAAAGCACAAGCACACTATATTACATATATTACACAATATGATTACAACTCTTTAATCCGACTCACTCGTTTCTTCTTCTTCGAACTTGGTTCGTTTTGCTAATTTCCTAGGGATATATGATGCTCCCCTAATACGAGCTGTCGTTTTCCACAATGGTTTAGAAAAACCTGGTGGTTTAGAGGTTCCCGGGTTATTGTTACAATTTAGGAAATACGGATGTTGCTGATACATATAAAGCTCATCGGGGTTGGAATCAGGTTTCTCTATTTTTATACCTTTTCCCTTATTATTTTCTTTTGCTATATTAAATTGGGTCGAGGTAATTTCTATAACATCATCGGATTCCTCATCGGGATCCGATTCATCGGAAAATTGGTAATCTTCCCAATATTTTGCTTCCTCGGCGGAAACACCATTGACCATTTTTAACTTTGGTTAGTTGGTTGAGGATTTTCTTTTATTTAATCGATTTACAGTAGGTATCAATATTTCTTCCTCCGGAACCTCTTCTTCTTCCGATTCCTCCTCTTCCGGTTCCTTCTCTTCCAGTTCCTCTTCTTCCGGTTCCTCCTCTTCCGGTTCCTCCTCTTCCGGTTCTTCTTCGGGAATTTGTGAATCTTCCCAAAATATATTCGAATCTTCATTATTATAATTAGGTGAGTCGATGAAATTTGTACTAGTGGTAGACATCTATCACACAATATCAAACACATTAGGAGGTTAATATATCATATAATATTTACATGTTAATAATATATAGTTTCCAACAAAAGTGTTAAGCAATCGTTTTTAAAGAAAACACGGTCGAAGTCTGATGTTTGCAGAGGTGTATACGAAATAGTTATATTTTTATTGCGAAATACTATTAAATACGATACAATTTTACACAAGTTATTTATTTATTTATAGAGTGGATATACCTAAACCTTGCTACGACACTTATATGCAGTGTACCTGATCGTACAGTAGTGTAGTTTTTAGTAAGTCCGGTTCGTCCACAGGGAACTAGCCAAGTTTAAGGCTATATTTTTAAAACTATATTTTAATAAATAAATATAAATATATAAGTAGTATTATTATTAAAAAAAGGGGGTTTTTTACCGTTTAATGACCAGTTTGTCTATTTTAAAACTTTAGTCGCAGTTAAAACCTAATGTAAAACATTAAAAAATAAAAATAACTTAATTTAAAGCGTAAAGTAAATGACGATAAATAAAAATGCGATAATTTAAGTACGATAATTAAAAGTGCGATAAATAAAATGATAGTAAATAAAAGTGCGATGAGATATAAAATAAAGGAATTATGCTTATTTAAACTTCCGTAATCATGATGTTTGACGTGTTGATTTTAGTTTATTACCATGGGTTAATTGTCCTTTGTCCTGGATTATTTGATATGTCCATACGGTTTTGTCCATAATAGTCCATCAGTCATAAATATAAAGTGCGAGAGTCTTCGTCAAATTATCCTTATACCTGAAGTCAAATATTCCAACTAATTGGGGATTCGAATTGTAACAAGGTCTTAATACTTTGTTTAATGAATACACCAGGTTATCAACTGCGTGTAATCCAAGGTTTTACTACTTTGTTAACAATTACACCAATTACCCTTGTATGTAATTCACCCCTGCTTCAACGAGTCTATTGATTATTAATCTATCCCCGTGTCCGGTCAAATAAATAATTATTGGTATTTATAGATATCCCGCCCACCGTACCCAGTCAAGCGTATGTGGTTATATATAAATACGTCAAATTATAAGTCTATATATTAAATTAACGAGGTATCATTTAGTTAATATAAAGCCCATTAATAGCCCATAGTCTAATTTCCACAAGTGTCATTCTTTTATCCAAACCCCAATTATGGTCCAAAGCCCAATTACCCCGTCTTTAATATTTAGCCCAACATCACAATTACTTCGATTTAAATAAGCATAATAATAACTTAGCTACGAGACATTAATTTAAAAAGGTTGAACATAACTTACAATGATTAATAATAGTGTAGCGTTACATGGACAGAATTTCGACTTACACACTTACAATATTCGCTAACATAACCTTATTATTATTAATCTTAAATTAAAATTAAAATTATAAATATATATATATATATATATATATATATATATATATATATATATATATATATATATATATATATATATATATATATATATATATATATTGAGAGTAAGAGATATTGAAAAATTATCTCTAAAATTCGGCCAGAACTCGTGCATCTTATAGGACCTGGCACGCTACAGTGCACCATGCGATCGCATGGCCTTCTTTTATAGCTCAGGTACTTTTATTTTTTATTTGCCGACGATTTTTAATATAAATATAATATATAAATAATTTATAGAATTATTTAAATATTATATTATATTTGTGTGCATAGTTGACTTGTAATTTTAGCTCCATTGCGTCGCGTTGAGAGTTGACTCTGGTCCCGGTTCTGGATTTTCGAACGTCCTTTCGTACTATTTAATATCTTGTACTTTGCGTTTTGCGGCTCGTACTCTTGTAATTTTTAGACGTTTCTCATCAATAATTTGAACCACTTTGATTGTACTTTGTACTTTTTAGCTTTTTGGTCGTTTGCGTCTTCAAATCGTCGAATCTGTCTTTTGTCTTCACCTTTTATCATTTAAACGAATATCACTTGTAAATAGAACAATTGCAACTAAAAGTTTGTCTTTCTTGAGGGATAATGCTATGAAATATATGTTCGTTTTTAGCACTATAAAATATTCCCACACTTGAGCGTTGCTTGTCCTCAAGCAATATAGTCTTGAAATAAAAATACTAGAATCACTTCTTTATTCTTCACACTTTGTACATCAGTGATTTCTATACGGCGGTATGAACAATGGTAGTAACGATGTGGTTTACAGTCCCACATGACTATGAAAATTTAGATCCTTTAGGAAATTGGATCTTTATGAAAACATTTGATCTTTTTGAAAATTCAATCTAGCTTTTACCCTAGATAAGTTTTCTGGAATAACCCTTCACCGGTGTTTGCAAAATGTTTTTGTGGGTTTTGTAGGTTTCAGATTTGAAAATTTTAGCTCAAAACTTGCGGTTTTGTGTCACCCACTTGCTAACCTTGTATTAGGAAAGCAACACGTCCAGTTTACTTGCTCCGTATATTACCTTTCGGTAAAATACTGTCCGATTGTAAAGGAAAGCGTTGAACAAGCAACTGTTAAGGCAATGTCCCGTGACATGCTTTTGATTATGGTCTATATCGTGTCGGATGCAATTACTATCCTTTGTAGGAGCAATAGTACTATAGTTTTTTGGTCTGGCACAAGGTCCTTTCTTCGACCATGCTATGCAACCACCGTTCTTACGGTTGACACCTGATTTGGTTCAGGTGACCTAATGAATTTCGATGAATTCCTAGGATTTTACGTTCAATGGTAATGAACGCATTAAAAATGGGTTTTCAGAAAACAAATCGGTTTGTAATTTTGATCAAAATATTTTCTCGTTCAAGCTCGAATTTAGATATCATCGAATTCCATGAGTTTGTAATTCTCAATCTTTAAGGTCAATCCCAAGGATTGAGTAATATCAGTCTTAAAAGCTGATTTTTGATCTTTAAGGAGATTATCCTTTCTGCGAATCTGATTCATTAGTCTTATAAGCTAATTTGCACGGTGCCCCCCATTGTACGAGACAGATCCTCTCATGGTTAGGATAAGTCTGACCACTTGGCGACCCTGTTTGATGCTGAGGTCCGTGGATTTCCAGCTGATTTTCGAGAAAACTTTTCAAGGTTTTTCGTAGACTCTACAACTGGTCTGGACGACAACTTCCTGACCTAAATCAAGAAGCGTGTTTCTTTTTTGGAAGACTTTACTTTCTTTTAATGATGGAATTGATTCATCGTGTAGATCCATCTTTTCTTTCAAATATATTATAAGAAATTTGGTAAAACTGATAAAATTGTTCAAAACAAAAGTATCTTCAATTATTTGTACAAAAATATGTGATATATGTTCTAAATAATTTGGTAAATTTTTCCAACACTTGGCTTTTATTTTCCTTTCTTTACGTTTTTATTTTTCTCTATTTCATTTTAAATGAATTCTAACATTTTAGGTTGTTTCTCAATTTATGTCCTTTCTGAGGTAACAATAATTTCGGTGTTAACACCTAGTTTTATCGTTCATAAATATGTATAAACATGATTCTGAATTCATTTATTTGAAAATTTTGAAAAATTTTACAAGAATTGGGTAGTCAGTATATAAGATTAGGGCTGTTCTTTATTATCAGAGAGCACTAGATTCTAATACAACTACTGCGTTACTAGTATTTCTAATGGTAACCAAGTGTTTTAATTTAAAATTTTAAAAATCCGAAAGAATTTAACCTCTTCCCACACTTAAGATCTTGCAATGCCCTCATTTGCAAGAAATCAGTACAATTTAAATTATTGAGGGTACTTAGCGTAGAAAAATGATTAAATTTTACCAAAGTTTCTAAATATATTGGCGTTTGTTTGTTGAATGATAAATGGTGCACATCATTTGTTCATTCCGACTTGTTGTTACATCACATTTATTTTTCGTTTTGTCGTCAAAATTAGTAGCTTTTGCAGAACTTAATGCTAGTCTTTGAAAATGCTCTGTTTTACCCTGTTTTGTACATAAGATAAACTACAAACATACATAATATTATTATTATTATTATTATTATTATTATTTTTTATAAAATATTTATTTATTAAAACAATTTAAATGAATAATTTTTTAAAATTTTGTTTCCTTTTACTTTAGGTAGTTTCGGTATGTTTACCTAGTCCGTCCCTCGACAAAATTTAAAATTTGTCATTTTTAAAGCTATTGTTTTAAAAGCAAAGATTTTTAGGTTTTTTAAATGTTTTTGGCATACTTTAAATCAATAAGATTAAAAATAATGATAACAAAATTTCTCGTCTCGCCCTCGGGTAAAGCAATTTCAGTTCAACGACCTAGTCTTCAACTCACGACGAATTTTAAATATCAAATTTTTAACTTAATGAAATAAAGTAAATTTTTTTTTTAAATTTACACCAAACTTAAATTTAAAATACATAAAATTAAAAATTCATATTAATATTATTAATATTTTTATACATTAATTTTACAAACTTTATATTGAAAATATTAATTTTTAAAATATTTAAAAACTTAAATATATTGATTTAAAAAATTTACATTATTAATTTTATATTAATATAAAAACAAGGTAAAAATAAAATTAAAAATCTTTTTGGTCTTTTATTCCACTTTAATCAATCAAATATTATCAAAAATATACGCCCCTCTTTTGGATAAAGTAATTTCGGCTATATTACCTAGTTTTATTCCTGACGAATTTTTGAAATATTTTGGGTTGATTGATTAAAGATATTTATACCTTAAGAATAAACGGTAAATTTTGCAGTGATGTAATAAATTTTTGTATGATATCAATAATTTTGGTTTCGCATACCTAATTTTATTGAATATTAATTTAATACTTTATAGCGAACGATTCAGCGTTTATTATCAAAAGGTTAAAAGCAATAAAAAAATAAAAACTGTACATACTTACCCGTGAGAAAGAATTCTCAGAGACCTGCTTTAGCCGACTCATAGGAGAGTCGTGTGATTTGGTTTTCCATAGCTACATAAGCGTAACCTCGATTCTTCAATATCTTTTCTTCTAAACATATGAACGGTCCTTCTCTGCATAGAGTAACAAATTCGGTATTTGAATATGTTTGATTGTTCGAATATTTACCTTCGTGTGACCATTTCCCGCATTTATGACATCTTTCTAGGTGTCGTGCTCTTCTTTTTGTTGCAGATTTTGATTTTCCTTTACCAAAATGTATTTTATGATGATCTTTCCTGAGTTCTTTCCTTACTTCGTCCATTTTTCCTCTTATGAATGATACAAGTTCACTCGGGAAGATGTTATTATTACGTTTAGTAATCATAGCGTGTAGTAGTAGACCATGGTTCAGATAAAAGGAATTCTTCATCTCGTAAAACCTAAAAAAATAAAAATTCAGAATGGAGGGAGAAGACTAATTCTTTAGGGTCTGCTAGGGAAAGACCATTCGGATTCCATTCTCGAAAACTACACGAAAACATAATATCTATCTCTAACAGAAATATATATTTTCCTTAAAAAGACTTGATTCTCCCCACACTTAGTTAGTTGTGGTGTCGAAATTGTGATTAACTTTGTTGTCAACTTCCATTGGACCATGTATGTAATGTTTAACTCTGTGACCATTAACTTTAAATTCAATCCCATTTGAATTTATCAACTCTATTGTTCCGTATGGGAAAGCTCTTTTGACTATGAATGGTCCAGACCATCTTGATTTCAATTTTCCAGGAAATAGCTTGAATCGTGAATTGAAAAGAAGAACTCTGCATCCTTCTTTAAATTCTTTTGAACTTTTGATTCTTTTATCATGCCATTTCTTCGTTCTTTCTTTATAGATTAATGAATTTTCATATGCTTCATGTCTTAATTCTTCTAATTCGTTTAGTTGACTTAATCGTAAACGTCCGGCTTCATGTAAATCAAGATTACATGTCTTCAAAGCCCAAAATGCTTTGTGCTCAATTTCTACTGGAAGATGACATGTTTTTCCGTAAACGAGTTTAAAAGGTGTGGTTCCAATTGGAGTTTTGTAGGCTGTTCTAAAAGCCCAGAGTGCGTCCTCCAATTTCATGGACCATTCCTTCGGATTTGATCCTACGGTTTTCTCTAGAATACGTTTTAATGCTCGGTTGGTATTTTCAACTTGTCCACTTGTTTGTGGATGATAAGCAGTGGAGATTTTATGAGTTACTCCATATCTTTTGAGAACTTTCTCAAGTTGATTGTTACAAAAATGAGTACCCCGATCACTTATTAAAGCTTTCGGTGTTCCGAACCTTGCAAAAAGACGTTTTAAAAAGTTGACTACAACTCGTGCATCGTTAGTTGGGAGAGCTTGTGCTTCCGCCCATTTAGATACATAATCAATAGCAACGAGAATGTAGAGATTATTATGAGATTTTGGAAATGGACCCATAAAGTCAATACCCTAAACGTCAAATACTTCACATACTTGAATGACATTTTGTGGCATTTCATCACGTTGACTTATTTTTCCGGCCCTTTGACATGCATCACAGGATTTGCAAAGAAGGTGTGCGTCTTTGAAAATTGTAGGCCAATAGAATCCAGCATCGTAGACTTTTCTTGCTGTGAGTTGAGGCCCATAATGCCCTCCTATTGGTCCTGTGTGACAATGATTTAAGATTTGACTGGCTTCATCCCCGAATACACATCGGCGTATTATTCCATCGGGACAACTTTTAAACAAATGTGGATCTTCCCAGAAATAGTGTTTTATATCACTAAAGAATTTCTTTCGTTTTTGGTACGACAACCCTTTTTCAAGGAATCCACATACTAAGTAGTTTGCATAGTCTGCAAACCATGGAATTTCATTATAATCTATCTTCAATAGATATTCATCAGGAAAGTTATCTTGTATGGCCGATTTATTTAGAACTTCTAATTCGGGATTTTCAAGACGAGAAAGATGATCAGCGGCGAGATTTTCTGCTCCCTTTTTGTCTCGGATCTCAATATCGAACTCTTCTAAAAGTAAGATCCAACGGATTAATCGTGGTTTGTTATCTTGTTTTGAAAATAAGTATCTAAGAGCAGAATGGTCAGTATAGACCACCGTTTTAGCTAGAATGAGATATGAAAAAAATTTGTCAAAAGCAAAGACAATAACAAGGAGTTCTTTTTCAGTAGTTGTGTAATTCGTTTGTGCTCCTTGTAATGTCTTACTTGCATAATAAATAGGTTGAAATTATTTTTCAATTCTTTGACCTAAAACGGCTCCCATTGCAAAACCACTTGCATCGAACATGAGTTCAAATGGTAGATTCCAATTTGGAGTTATCATGATCGGCGCATTAGTGAATTTTTCTTTAAGAATATTAAAAGATTTGATGCATTCATCTGAAAAGATGAATGGCGCATCCTTTTCTAGGAGTTTATTCATAGGAGTGGCAATTTTAGAAAAATCTTTTACGAAATGTCAGTAAAAACCGGCATGCCCTAGAAAACTCCTAACTCCTCTAACATTGGTGGGATGTGGAAGTTTAGCAATTACATCTACTTTAGCTCTATCCACTTCAATTCCTTCCTTTAAAATTTTGTGACCAAGAACGATGCCTTCTTTAACCATGAAATGGCATTTCTCCCAATTAAGAACTAGATTTGATTATTCGCATCTAATAAGCATTAGTTTAAGATTAACTAGACATGATTCAAAAGTATCACCGAAGACTGAAAAGTCATCCATGAAAACTTCCATGCATTCTTCTATCATGTCATGAAAAATCGCCATCATGCACCTTTGAAAGGTTGCAGGGGCGTTGCAAAGTCCAAATGGCATGCGTTTGTAAGCAAAAGTACCATAAGGGCACGTGAATGTGGTTTTCTCTTGGTCCTCGGGTGCTATTGGAACTTGAAAATATCTGGAGAAACCATCAAGAAAACAATAGTAACTATTTCCAGCTAATCTTTCCAACATTTGATCAATGAAAGGTAAGGGAAAGTGATCTTTTCTGGTGGCGTCATTTAATTTTCTATAATCAATACAAACACGCCATCCTGTTACAGTCCTAGTAGGAATAAGCTCATTTTTCTCATTTGTGATGACAGTCATGCCACCCTTCTTAGGTACGCATTGAACTGGGCTTACCCATGGACTATCAGAGATTGGATAAATTAAACCTGCATATAGCAGTTTAATAATTTCTTTCTTAACAACATCTTGCATATTAGGATTTAGTCTTCATTGGCATTGCACATACATTTTATGGCCTTCTTCCATAAGGATTTGTGCAATACGAAGGACTTATGCCTTTAATATCATGAATCTTCCATGCAATAGCTGGTTTATGAGCTTTTAACACAGAAATGAGTTGAGATTTTTCATTTTCAGTAAGAGAAGATGATATTATTACAGGTAATTCAGATTCACCATGTAAATAAGCATACTCCAAATGGTTTGGAAGTGGCTTTAACTCTAATGTCGGTGGTTCTTCTATCGATGATTTGTATCGATATCTGTCTTCTTCTTTTAGCATTTAAATTTCTTCTGTTGTTGGTTCATATCCATTAGCCATGAGTGTAGCTAACATTTCAGCTTCATCAATTGGTTCAGTTCCTTCTCCTAAAGAACATTCTCCTGTTCCTTGTAATTCTGAAAATTCTTCTAACAATTCTGCATGTTAATCTATAGTTTGAATATAATAACATGTATCATCTGCAGATTGCGGTTGTCGCATGGCTCTATCAACAGAAAAGGTAACACTCTCGTCCTCTATACTTAGGGTCAGATTTTGTGACAACCCAGGAATTTCCGACCAAATTTAAACTTTAATCTTTATATGTTTCCGACACGATAAGCAAAGTTTGTTAAGTTGAATCTCAAGAATTGTAAACTGTGTTTATACATTCATTACCCTTCGACTATTTCCGACGTAATAAAATATATTATTTAAATATAAATTATATATATAGTATTTTAAATATCTGTTATACTTAAAAAGTTTGAATATATCTTGTAACGCTTGTTGTCCTTTTAAATTTATCAAACAATTATATATGTACAATTATATGTTAATATATAATAATATATTAATTATGCATATATATATATATATATATATATATATATATATATATATATATATATATATATATATATCTTAGGTATTTTATAATATATATAATTATATTTAAAATCAAAATGAAGATTTCTAGTGAGCAACAAAAGACTACAACATTTTGTCTCAAGACTGCAAGTTAAAAAGATGGAAATCACGAAATCTATGCACCTGCACGAGAAAAATCATAACTAATTCATACTGACTCGAAAAAAGGTGAATCCAGAGCTCACGCATCCGTAATTCAAAAAGCTACAACTTTCATTATGATGTGTACTTGATATAAACCACGAAATTTGCTAGAGGAGCCTCAACACTCACGAAATTAAAATATGGAACTATGACGGAGACTTTTAGTGATTATATAAAATAAAAAAAAAGATTGAAAAAAAAAAGTGTCGACATACCCAACATCAAGTGCATTTGAAACACTATGCATTAACTTAAAATAATATAAAGGTGATCAATTTGGATGGCTGCTTTTTAGTTCTTTAGACAAAAGAAATGTTAAGGGGTCAAGTACTCAAGTATTGGTCAATTCTAAAATTCAAATACGGGATATATATCGAAGAAATAGGAGTTAGTAAAAGTTTAAAAAAAAACTTTAAGTTTGTTAAAAATATAATTATCTTTTAGTTATATAGACTATAATGTTATATTACATTTTGAGTGGTGCGTTTTCTTAAAACAAATGTATATATTATTTTATATAAACACCCACTTTTTACGACTCATTTCTCATAGGTCATGACACTTAAACTCTAAACAAAATATATATATATATATATTTTTTTATGTTACTAATACTAAAAAAAAAAAATTAGTTTAAGCCATACTAACTTGTGTAAATTAGAAATCCTAAATTTGAAGTTAATTGAGCAGCATGTTGATCATGCAATTAAAATTTATGAGTCACATCTAGCAAGTAATTTAATATGAGTTCAATGTAAATTAATAGAGACCCATGTACGTTAATGTAAGACGTATGTAAACATGAGACATTGATTTATAGAATCAAATAACCACAACACTTAAATGAATAAGTTACACCTTGAGTGGGATTGTTTTTCATTGATTTAAGTCTAATTATTAATAATGGTACACGTCGCGTAACGTAAAATACTAGTTTTCTAAGCGTACGAAAATGAGTTCGAGAAATCGAAAACAGGACATGGGTCGAGTGACAATGTACAATTCATAGGTGTTAAAATTACAACTTAACTATGCACGAGAATATAATATAATATTTAATTAATTCTAAAGATTAAATATATTATATATTAAATAATATATATATATATATATATATATATATATATATATATATATATATATATATATATATATATATATATATATATATATATATATATATTATATGTTATACAAAACTGTCGGTAAGATGAATTAGTGTGATTGAGCTGTACATGAAGTGGTTAGGTGGACAAGGATGCTTATAAGCTTGATCGTTCTCAGTTTCTAATTCACAAATCATTTCTTTCTAATCTATATTACACCGTATGATATGTATTTTATTTAAATTATTAATATTATTATTATTAGTACTAAGATTAATATTATTATTAAATTATTAATCTTATGGTTAGGAGTATTATTATTAGTATTATTATACATAAAATACTACGACGAGGTCATGAGCGAGCTATTTCAAAACATGTTTTGCGAGCGGGATAGGGCTAAGGAAATTATGGGTTCTAACTATGGAGGTTATGGGTATGGTTCGAGGGTATGCTCGTGAGGTCAATCTAGTGTTTATCATCTCCGTTGCGTTTACGTACCTTTCCTGCAATATTGAATCTCAATATTGATACGTGAGCACTCATAACTTAACTTTTATATATTAATAGTGTATCCCTGACTAGTGCTCGAGTATATAGGATTATGCATGCTTGTATTTTTGATATTCTCGTTAGATAGGTTATGTTGAATCCTGAATTAGTTACATATGCGGTTGAGATAAGGTATAAGATATGCATGTCGTTGGAAAGCTAGCGAAAAATTAAGAACTTTTCATTTAGATATCGAATGGTTTCGATGAACGGATTAGAAGTTATAGTCAATTGAATTTTTGTACTATTATTAAAAATGATTATTATTGTCGTATTATCGTCGTTCTAATTTTTATCTAATTATTATTATTATTATTATTATTATTATTATTATTATTATTATTATTATTATTATTATTATTATTATTATTATTATTATTATTATTATTATTATTATTATTATCAATAAAAAGTATTATCATTAAAAATTGTTATTTTTAATATTATTACTGTCGTTACAATCGTTAAGGTTATAATAATTATTATTATTATCATTAAAATAGTTATTAGTATTATCAATAATATTATCATAATTTTTATTATTATTAGTATTATTATAATTAAAATTAATATTAGTAACACCTAATTATTATGATTACTATTATTATCACTAATATGAACGCGATATAAAAGACGATTTAAAAACTATTAACAAATTGATTAGGAAATAATGAGTATGAGTATCATGATGAAATAAAAATATTGTAAGATATTGATTTAGATAAAAATTATCATTCTTATTATTTTTATCATTACTATTATTATTAAAAGTATAGTTAGTATTAAAGCTATCATTTTAACAAAAATTATCATTTTAATAGAAATATAATTATTATTATAAAATACCATTATTATTATCATTTTAAATAGAATTATTATTTTAAAGTTAATATTAAAAAGTATCGTAAATATTAATGTTATCATAATTAGAATTACCATTTTATCATAATATCATTTTTAGTAAATATAAATATTGATATTTTTATTAATAGAATAATAATAATTATTATTACAAAATAATACAATTTTTACTTATTATTATTATCAATGTATTTTAACAAATAAATTTGTAATACCAATAATAAAATTACCTTAATAAAACCTATCATAATATTTTATGATATTAAATGAACTCTATAAATTTTATTAATTAAGATATATAAAAGTATATTTTTATGAATTATGTTATTTACTCTATTAAATCTTTTAAAATATTTAAAAATATAAAACGACGATATTTAAACTATATAATAATCATGTATAAATTTTGGAAATCATTTTTAGTCAAATTGACTTTTGTTGAGTTCTGTATATTAGTCTCGAGCATTAGGATTGTGGTACACTATGACCTGACTTAAATTATTAGACATATATTGACCAACATATAAATATATATACTTAATTTAGGTTCGTGAATCCGAGGCCAACCTTGCACTTGTTCAATGACGTAATATGTATTTTTACTACGAAATACAATAAGTGAGTTTCATTTGATCCCTTTTACTCTTTACATTTTTGGGACTGAGAATACATGCGCTGCTTTATAAATGTTTGACGAAATAGATACAAGTACTTAAAACTACATTCTATGGCTGGATTATTAAACCAAATATGCCCCTTTTTATTAAGTCTGGTAATCTAAGAATTAGGGAACAGACACCCTAATTGACACGAATCCTAAAGATAGATCTATTGGGCCTAACAAACCCCATCCAAAGTACCGGATGCTTTAGTACTTCGAAATTTATATCATATCCAAAGGGTTTCCCGGAATGATAGGGGATATTCTTATATGCATCTTGTTAATGTCGGTTACCAGGTGTTCAATCCATATGAATGATATTTTTGTCTCTATGTATGGGACGAATATTTTTGAGAAATGAAAATCTTGTGGTCTATTAAAATGATGGAAATGATTATTTATGTTAAACTAATGAACTCACTAACCTTTTGGTTGACACTTTAAAGCATGTTTATTCTCAGGTACGAAAGAAATCTTTCGCTGTGCATTTGCTCATTTTAGGGAAATTACTTGGAGTCATTCATGACATATTTCAAAAGACGTTGCATTTGAGTCGTTGAGTTCATCAAGATTATTATTAAGTCAATTATAGTTAGATATATTATGAAATGGTATGCATGTATGTCAACTTTTGATGTAATAAAAGTTTGTCTTTTAAAACGAATGCAATGTTTGTAAAATGTATCATATAGAGGTCAAGTACCTCGCGATGTAACCAACTATTGTGAATCGTTTGTAATCAATATGGACTTCATCCGGATGGATTAGGACGGGTCATTAGAGATTTTTACCGAACACGTCTATTATTGCTTTAGCCGTGTTTAAGAATGGCCTTACTAATATGAGAGGAACTCGAGAATCTTCTTCCATGTCCAGAATAACAACATCTACTGAAAATACTAAAGTACCAACTTTAACTAGCATGTTCTCCATTATCCCTCTAGGATATTTTACTGATCGATCTGCTAGTTGTATGCTTATTCGTGTTGGTTTCAATTCTCCAAGGTCTAGTTTAGCGTATAATGAATACGGAATTAAATTTATACTAGCACCTAAATCTGCCAATGCTTCTATTGAACTAAGACTACCCAGAAAACATGGAATTATGAAACTTCCTGGATCTGAAAGTTTTTCTGGTATCTTATTCAACAGCACTGCAGAACAATTTGCATTCATAGTAACATCCGAGAGTTCTTCCATTTTCTTTCTATTTGTGATTAGATCTTTCAGAAATTTAGCATATCTTGGCATTCCTGAAATCACATCAATGAAAGGAAGATTGACATTTATTTGTTTAAACATATCCAAGAATTTAGATTGCTCGGCTTCAAGTTTTTCTTTTCTCATTTTACTCGGGTAAGGAAGTGGTGGCTGGTATGATTTTACATAAGGTTTAGCCTTAACTGTGTTATCTTCATTAACCTTTTCAACTACCGGTTCTGTTTCCTTATCTTGCTCAGGTTGTGGTTCTTGTGTAGTAGGTATAGAGTCATCAGAAATTACAGGTATTTTAGGTGGTTTAAGTGTAATACCACTTCTCGTGGTAATGGCTTTAGCTGTTTCATTCCGGGGGTTAGCATTTGTATCAGGTTATGGTTCTTGTCTAGTAGGAATAGTGTCATCAGAAATTACAGGGATTTCAGGTGGTTTAAGTGTAATACCACTTCTCGTGGTAATGGCTTTAGCTGTTTCATTCCGGGGGTTAGCATTTGTATCACTAGGTAGACTTCCCGATTTTCTTTCACCTATCAACCTTGCTAGTTTGCTTACTTCTTGTTCCAGATTTTGAATAGAAGCTTGTTGATTTCTAAATGCTTGAGCATTTTGTTCATTGGTTTGTTTCTGAGATGTGAAAAATTGAGTTTGAGATTCAACTAGCTTCGACATCATATCTTCTAAATTTGGCTTTTTATCATCGATTTGTGGTGGTTTGTTTTGAAAAATAGGTCTTTGCTGGATGTAAGTATTATTGGATACTTGTTGATTGCTAGGACCTTGTTGGTTGTTGTATGGAACATTTCGGTTATAATTCTGATTTTGATTGTAGATTGGTCTTGGCGGTTGATAATTATTCTGATAATTATTTCCAGGCATTTGGTTCATGTATGAAACGTTCTCTCTTTGTTCCATTGTTTATTCAATACTGAGATAATCTTTTGTCAAATGTGGTCCTCCACACTGCTCACAACTAATTCGTATTGAGTGAATATCCTTAGTCATCTTTTCCATTCATCTCACGACAGCATCTATCTTTGCAGAAATGGAATCAAAGTCATGGCTAGAATCGGCTCTAACCGCTTTAGATGATCTAACGATATCTTTTTCTTGATGCCACTCATGTGAGTGGGAAGCAGTGTTATCAATAATTTTGTAAGCTTCAGTTGCGGTTTTCTTCATAATGGAACCACCAGCTGCTATATCGATGTCTTTTCTTATAGTGATGTCGCATCCTTGATAGAATATTTGTACTATTTGATAAGTATCTAAACCATGTTGCGGACATCCTCTCAACAACTTTCCAAATCTTGTCCACGCCTCATATAGAGTTTCATTTGGCTTTTGCGTGAACGTAACAATTTCTCCTTGAAGTCTTACGGCTTTAGATGCCGGAAAAAATTGTTTAAGAAAATTTTCAACTAAGACATCCCATGTATCAATCGCCCCTTCAGGTAACGATTCTAACCAATCTTTGGCTTCTCCCTTTAAAGTCCAGGGAAATAACATGAGATAGATCTGTTCATCCTCAATTTCTCTTATTTTAAAAAAAGTACAGATCCTATTAAAGGTTCGAAGATGTTCGTTTGGATCTTCCTTCGGCGCACCACTAAATTGGCATTGATTAGTTACCATGTGTAGGATTTGTCCTTTGATTTCATAATCTGGCGCATTAATGTCCGGTTGAGTAATTGCGTGACCTTGGCCAGTGCGTTTAGCTCTCATTCGGTCTTCCATACTTAGAGGTTCCAGATTTTCCATGATTGAATTTGTTGAATCTGAATCACTAGAGGATTCTGACTTAATGGTTTCTTCCTCGACAATTTCTGAGTGAGTGATTTGTGGTTCATGAGGAATGATTGGTGGTTCAGGATCTCTGAATTGTCCCTGAATATCCTCCGGATTCTCAATTGTGAGGTCGGGTTCAAAAAATGGATTATCGGAAATTTGAATTGGAGTACTTGGTTGACTGGATGACGATTCTAAAGAAAAATCAACGGCAAAAATATTGGCTAGATGTCTTGATCGAGTTACAGGTGGTGAACGTATAAAAGGTGATGAACGTTTTGCTCGGTGCATTCACTGAATATCCTATTAGTTATAAAAGATAAAAATTATATAAGTTATCAAATTAATAGACTTTTCTGATTTTGCCCACGTTTCGAATAGCCAATAGATGCAGCAGGTAGCCAGGACCCTTTAAATCAGAAGACCACAACTCGCCACTAACAAATCCAACTATTACTACGAACCAGAAAATTTTGGATGTCTATCAATTTAACCACTTAAAATAAATTTTCGTTTTGAAATTTTAGAGAAGAAATAGAAAATTCTATGTCCTAAAAACTAGAGCGTCGAGAAATAAGAAAGAAAAAGAGCGCGTCGAAAAATATCGAAAAATAAAAGGTCGAAAAATAATACAAAGAACGTAGCGCGTCGAAACTTAAAAGTCTAAAAACTAAGAATTAAAAGTTACGTCTAAAGGTATTAAAGCTTAAAAGGAATTCTATATCCAAAACGGCAATAACTTAAAAAGTACTAAAATTTATAAAATATTAAAGCGATAAGCGACGTCGTAAAATTCTAAGGCGCCTAAATCTTAATCTAAAGAAAAAGCACTCAAGGGATTTTACGGCAAAGTCTAAAAATCTATAAATATAAAATAACTACGGCAAAATACTAAGTTACGAACTAATTACGAACGAAAAATTATAAAATTACGCTTTAACGATTAAAAATATACAAAATATAAAAATAGGCTTAAAGTTATAAAAATATTATTTTTATAAAAATATTATTTTTATATTATTATTTTATAAAATTATTAATTTATTATATTAATAAAACTAAATATAACTTAAAAATACAAAATAAATAAAACTAAAATTAATTAATATAATAAATAACCCTAATTAGGGTTTAATAATAATAATAATTAATAATACACCGTAATTAATGTTATACGATGATCAATTCTTGCGTGTCCGACAGTCTCATGCGATCACATGAGATTTAATCGCTTGGGTCATGCGATCGCATGGCTCTCGGATCTAGTTCAGATGTTGGGCTGCTACAGTGTAGTGGCCCGATTATTATTATTATTATTATTATTATTATTATTATTATTATTTTCTGTTTTTAATTTATATAAATAAAATGAATAAAAACTTAATTTTTAAAAACTAAAATAGAAATAGAAAAACTTTATATTTTAAACAAACTCTTAAAAATATATATATTTCGTTTTTCTTTTTATATTTTTGTATTTTTAATATTTAAAACGTATTTTTACAAAAAGAAATTAAAACTTAATAATTTTTTTTTATATAGCGTTTCACTCCGATGTTTAAGAGAGTTCCCCGGCAGCGGCGCCAAAAATACTTGATGTTTGCAGAGGTGTATACGAAATAGTTATATATTTTTATTGCGAAATACTATTAAATACGATACAATTTTACACAAGTTATTTATTTATTTATAGAGTGGATATACCTAAACCTTGCTACAATACTTATAGGCAGTGTACCTAATCATACAGTAGTGTAGTTTTTAGTAAGTTCGGTTCGTCCACATGGAACTAGCCAAGTTTAACGCTATATTTTTAAAACTATATTTTAATAAATAAATATAAATATATAAATAGTATTATTATTAAAAAAGGTGTTTTTTACCGTTTAATAACCGGTTTGTCTATTTTAAAACTTTAGTCGCAGTTAAAACCTAATGTAAAATATTAAAAATAAAAATAACTTAATTTAAAGCGTAAAGTAAATGACGATAAATAAAAATGCGATAATTTAAGTACGATAATTAAAAGTGCGATAAATAAAATGACAGTAAATAAAAGTGCGATGAGATATAAAATAAAGGAATTATGCTTATTTAAACTTCCGTAATCATGATGTTTGACGTGTTGATTTTAGTTTATTACCATGGGTTAATTGTCCTTTGTCCTGGATTATTTGATATGTCCATACGGTTTTGTCCATAATAGTCCATCAGTCATAAATATAAAGTGCGCGAGTCTTCATCAAATTATCCTTATACCCGAAGTCAAATATTCCAACTAATTGGGGATTCGAATTGTAACAAGGTCTGAATACTTTGTTTAATGAAATCACCAGGTTATCGACTGCGTGTAATCCAAGGTTTTACTACTTTGTTAACAATTACACCAATTACCCTTGTATGTAATTCACCCCTGTTTCAACGAGTCTATTGATTATTAATCCATCCCCGTGTCCGGTCAAATGAATAATTATTGGTATTTATAGATATCCCACCCACCGTACCCAGTCAAGCGTATGTGGTTATATATAAATACATCAAATTATAAGTCTATATATTAAATTAACGAGGTATCATTTAGTTAATATAAAGCCCATTAATAGCCCATAGTCTAATTTCCACAAGTGTCGTTCTTTTATCCAAACCCCAATTATGGTCCAAAGCCCAATTACCCCGTCTTTAATATTTAGCCCAACATCACAATTACTTCGATTTAAATAAGTATAATAATAACTTAGCTACGAGACATTAATTTAAAAAGGTTGAACATAACTTACAATGATTAATAATAGCGTAGCGTTACACGCACAGAATTTCGACTTACACACTTACAATATTCGCTAACATAACCTTATTATTATTAATCTTAAATTAAAATTAAAATTATAAATATAAATAAATATATATATATATATATATATATATATATATATATATATATATATATATATATATATATATATTGAGAGTAAGAGAGATTGAAAAATTATCTCTAAAATTCGGCCAGAACTCGTGCATCTTATAGGACCTGACACGCTACAGTGCACCATGTGATTGCATGGTTTTTGTCTTCTGGCCATGCGATCGCATGGCCTTCTTTTACAGCTCATGTACTTTTGTTTTTTATTTGCCGACGGTTTTTAATATAAATATAATATATAAATAATTTATAGAATTATTTAAATATTATATTATATTTGTGTGCATAGTTGAGTTGTAATTTTAGCTCCGTTGCGTCGCGCGTTGAGAGTTTACTCTGGTCCCGATTCCGGATTTTCGAACGTCCTTTCGTACTATTTAATATCTTGTACTTTGCGTTTTCATTTTGCGACTCGTACTCGTGTAATTTTTAGACGTTTCCCATCAATAATTTGAACCACTTTGATTGTACTTTGTACTTTTTAGCTTTTTGGTCGTTTGCGTCTTCAAATCGTCGAATCTGTCTTTTGTCTTCACCTTTTATTATTTAAACGAATATCACTTGTAAATAGAAAAATTGCAACTAAAAGCTTGTCTTTCTTGAGGGATAATGCTATGAAATATATGTTCGTTTTTAGCATTATCAAAGTCCAGACTCACTAATGTATCCTAATAAACTCGATAAGACACACTAATGCAAATTTCTGGTTCTCTAAGACCAATGCTCGAATACCAACTGAAATGTCCCGTTCATATTGATTATAAACGTTCCATATTAATTGATTTCGTTGCGAGGTTTTGACCTCTATATGAGACGTTTTCAAAGACTGCATTCGTTTTTAAAACAAACCATAACCTTTATTTTATCAACAAGGTTAAAAGGACACCACCTAGATTATCCAGAAATGATAATCTAAAAATATCACACTTACACACTACCAATACATATTGGTTTACAATATTAATATGTTACAACAAAGTAAATCTCGAATGCAGTTTTAAACAATATTATACAAACATGCTGACACCAAATCTTGTCCATATTTTAGCATGCAACAGCGGAAGCTCTTAATAATCACCTGAGAATAAACATGCTTTAAACGTCAACAAAAATATTGGTGAGTTATAGGTTTAACCTATATATTTATCAAATCGTAATAATAGACCACAAGATTTCATATTTCAATACACATCCCATACATAGAGATAAAAATCATTCATATGGTGAACACCTGGTAACCGACCTTAACAAGATGCATATAGAATATCCCCTATCATTCCGGGACTCCCTTCGGACATGATGAATTCGAAGTACTAAAGCATCCGGTACTTTGGATGGGGTTTGTTGAATCCAATAGATCTATCTTTAGGATTCGCGTCAATTAGGGTGTCTGTTCCCTAATTTTTAGATTACCAGACAAAAAAGGGGCATATTCGGTTTAATAATTCAACCATAGAATGTAATTTCACTTACTTATGTCTATTTTGTAAAACATTTATAAAACTGCATGTATTCTCATCCCAAAAATGTTAGATTTAAAAAGTGGGACTATAACTCACTTTCACAAATTTTTACTTCGTCGGGAAGTAAGACTTGGCCACTGGTCGATTCACGAACCTATACAAATATGTACATATATATCAAAGTATGTTCAAAATATATTTACAACATTTTTAATACGTTTTAATGTTTTAAGTTTATTAAGTCAGCTGTCCTCGTTAGTAACCTATAACTGGTTGTCCATAGTTAGATGTACAAAAATAAATCGATATATATTATCTTAAATCAATCCACGACCCAGTGTATACATGTCTCAGGCTAGATCACAACTGAAAGTATATATATTTTTGGAATCAACCTCAACCCTGTATAGCTAACTCCAACATTACTGCATATAGAGTGTCTATGGTTGTTCCAAATAATATATATAGATGGGTCGATATGATATGTCAAAACATTTTCATACGTGTCTATGGTATCCCAAGATTATATAATATATTAGAATACATGTGTAATACAATATAAGTTAGCTAGGATATGATTAATATAGATTTTTTTTTTTACCAATTTTCACGTAGCTACAACAAGAAAAATTATCCAATCTTGTTTTACCCATAACTTCTTCGTTTTAAATCCGTTTTGAGTGTTTCAAGTTGCTATGGTTTCATATTGAACTTAAGTTTATGAATCTAAATAAAAAAAGTGTAAGTTTATAGTCGAAAATATAGGTTACAAGTTGTTTTTGTAAAGGTAGTCATTTCAGTCGAAAGAACGACGTCTAGATGACTATTTTGGAAAACATACTTCCACTTTAAGTTTAACCATGATTTTTGGATATAGTTTCATGTTCATAAGAAAAATCATTTTCCCAGAAGAACAACTTTTAAATCAAAGTTTATCATAGTTTTTAATTAACTAACCCAAAACAGCCCGCGATGTTACTACGACGGCGTATATCCGGTTTTACGGTGTTTTTCGTGTTTTCCGGTTTTAAATCATTAAGTTAGCATATAATATAGATATAGAACATGTGTTTAGTTGATTTTAAAAGTCAAGTTAGAAGGATTAACTTTTGTTTGCGAACAAGTTTAGAATTAACTAAACTATGTTCTAGTGATTTCAAGTTTAAACCTTCGAATAAGGTAGTTATATATATATATGAATCGAGTGATGTTATGAACATCATTACTACCTCAGGTTTTGTGGATAAACCTACTGGAAATGGGAAAAATAGATCTAGCTTCAAAGGATCCTTGGATGGCTTGAAAGTTCTTGAAGCAAAATCATGACATGAAAACAAGTTCAAGTAAGATTTCCACTCGAAATAAGATTGTTAAAGTTATAGAAATTGAATCAAAGTTTGAATATGAGTATTACCTTGTATTAGAAAGATATCTTACTGTAAATAAGAAAGATTTCTTGAGGTTGGATGATCACTCAAAGTGGATTTGCAAGATTGGAAGTAAGCTAGCAAACTTGGAAGTGTTGTTGGTGTGTTCTTGAGTAGTTGTTTTATATCTTGGTTTATGTATGGATTTATGAACTAGATTGAGCTAGATTTTGATGAAGATGATGAAGAATACTTAGAACAAAGGAAGAACACTTGAGAGAGAGTAGTTGATGCATGTAAGTTGAAAAATGAAAGTGTTTATGGACTCCCTAATTCACGTGAATATGGATGTATCATATAGGCTCCATTAGTTTGTTATTTTGTGAGATATTTCATTCTAGATGTTAAATGATAGTTCTCACATGGTTAGGTGACTCACATGGGCTGCTAAGAGCTGATCATTGGAGTGTATATACCAATAGTAAATACATTTAGAAGCTGTGTATTGTACGAGTACAAATACAAGTGCATACGAGTAGAATTGTTCATGAAAATGAATGAGGATGTAATTGTAAAAAATTTTGTTAAGTAGAAGTACTTTGATAAGTGTCTTGAAGTCTTTCAAAAGTGTATAAATACATATTAAAACACTACATGTATATACATTTTAACCGAGTCGTTAAGTCATCGTTAGTCGTTACATGTAAATGTTGATTTGAAACCTTTAAGTTAACAATCTTGTTAAATGTTGTTAACCCAATGTTTATTATATCTAATGAGATGTTAAATTATTATATTATCATGATATTATGATATATTAATATATCTTAATATGATATATATACATTTAAATGTCGTTACAACGATAATCGTTACATATATGTCTCGTTTCGAAATCCTTAAGTTAGTAGTATTGTTTTTACATATGTAGTTCATTGTTAATATACATAATGACATGTTTACTTATCATTTATCATGATTAAACATAGTGTAACAATATCTTAATATGATTCATATGTAATTAGTAAGACGTTGTTATAACGATAATCGTTATATATATAGTTTTCGAGTTTCTTAATTCCATAGTCACATTTTTTATGTATATAACTCATTGTTAAAATACCTAATGAGATACTTACTTATCATAATATCAAGTTAACTATATATATATATCCATATATATGTCATCATAAAGTTTTTACAAGTTTTAACGTTCGTGAATCACCGGTCAACTTGGGTGGTCAAATGTCTATATGAAACCTATTTCATTTAAACAAGTCTTAACAAGTTTGATTGCTTAACATGTTGGAAACACTTAATCATGTAAATATCAATTTCATTTAATATATATAAATATGGAAAAGTTCGGGTCACTACAACTCTAACGCTCTAATCATTCCGCTATCAAGGATCAATTCAAGCACTAATCAAGATTCATCGTGTTAGGTTGATTCTACTTATCAAACAATGTTTTCTTTATTAATTTTTTCTTTGATTTCTATTGTTACCATGGTTATTGGCTAAGTTATTTAATGTTTGTCTAGACTAGATAATTCACATTAGTTAGATAATAACTGGGGCTTAATCTAAATGCATCCAATACTAGGTGTAAAAGGTCTAGATAAACATTCGTTCTCCTTTTTGATTACAGCTATCTTATTTGTACTTGTCTGTTTGCTTTAAAGCTTAAACTTAAAAACACAAAAATATTGTCTTTTACTTTTAATCTATCATTGATTTGGCTAATCGTTAAATAGCCACAAAAACCATTATCTCGTACTTTCAACTTTTGTAGATTAATTTAGTTTATATTTCATTAGTTGCAATCTTAATTCTCACGTTAAGCGGTCCTTGGAACGATTCCGGAATTACCAACTTTATACTATTGCACGATCGGGTACACTGCCCGTTAGTGTGTAGTAATCTTTAAAACCGGCATTTTCCAAAGATATATTATATACTAGATTTCACACATCAAGTTTTTGGCGCCACTGTCGGGGACAGTTGTGTCGAAAATTAAGATTGTTATCTAATTGTTCTTAGTTTAGTTTTAGTTATAGTTTATTATTTCTTTTCGTTTATTCTCAGTTGAATCGGTGCGTTTAATCGGTTGTTAGTTTTGATTTCTCAGAATACAGGTAGTGCATGCCACATACGCGTTCTTCTAATTCTCTGATTCTTCAACCGTTTGACGAACCCGAAAGAGAGTTATTCATAGCGTTAAGTCAAGAGCGATAGTCTACAGTGGATTTAGCTTCTTCTTCAAGTGCTAATATAATTAATTTGGGTAGTAGTTCTGAGACTGTGGTGCCCGATACACCACCTGAAATCAGAGAAGAAGAAGAATCTTACGTTTCATTTGATTTTTTCAAGACTGAAGAGATGGCTGAACAACTAGAACAACCAAATCGTCCTCAGACTATGGCAGAAAAGTTGAAGGCCACCCGAGCTGGCCAAGGCAATTCGATTACTCAACCGAACATCACTCATCCTTTTCAAATTACAGGTCCGATTCTGAGTTTGATTTCTTCTGATTGCCAATTTCATGGCAAGGATAGTGAGGATGCTAACGAGCATCTTCGTATTTTCAATGACGTTTGCAACCTTTTCAAGCTGCATGAGGTTGCCAATACTTCGATCAAGACAAGGCTTTTTTCCTGGACTCTTAAGGGAGAAGCTAAGAGATGGTTAGATAAGCAGCCAGAGGGAGCGATTACCTCTTGGGAAGTTTTGGTGGATAAATTTTTAGCAAAGTTTTTCCCTGCGTCTCGAGCTGCTAGACTTCAAGCAGATATTTCGCAATTCAGACAAAAGAGCAGTGAGACATTGTTTGATGCTTGGGACCATTATTCTAATATGTTACGCTCGTGTCCGCAACACGGGTTGAATGATTTACAAAAGGTCCAGATTTTCTATAAGGGGTGTGACATACCAACTCGTCAGAGTATTGATCAAGCAGCAGGTGGAACTTTAGTTTTAAATAAATTTTAGTGCCTTTTTAAGTTATTGTCGTTTTGAATTTAGAATTCCTTTTAAGCTTTAATACCTTTAGACGTAAGTTTTAATTTTTAGTTTTTAAACTTTTAAAGTTTCGACGCTGCATTTTATTATTTTTCGACTTTTAATTTTCGACGCTTATTTTTTTCGACCTTTTATTTTTCGACGTTTTCCGACGCACTCTTTTTCTTTCTTATTTCTCAACGCTCTAGTTTTTAGGACATAGAATTTTCTATTTATTCTCTAAAATTTCAAAACGAAAAATTATTTTAAGCAGTTAAATTGATAGACATCCAAATTTTCTAGTTCATAGTAATAGTTGGATTTGTTAGTGGCGAGTTGTGGGCTTCCGATTTAAAGGGTCCTGGCTACCTGCTGCATCTATTGGCTATTCGAAATGTGGGAAAAATCAGAAAAGTCTATTAATTTGATAAATTATATAATTTTTATATTTATAACTAATAGGATATTCAGTGAATGCACCGAGCAAAATGTTCACCACCTTTCATACGTTCACCACCTTTAACTCGATCAAGACATCTAGCCAATATTGTCGCCGTTGATTTTTCTTTTGAATCATCATCTATTCGACCAAGTACTCCAACTCAAAATCCTGATAATCCATTTTTTGAACCCGACCTCACAATTGAGAATCCGGAGGATATTCAGGGACAATTCAGAGATCCTGAACCACTAATCATTCCTCCTGAACCACAAATTACTCATCCAGAGATTGTCGAGGAAGAAACCATTAAGTCAGAATCCTCTAGTGATTCAGATTCAACAAATTCAATTATGGAAGTAACAGAACCTCTAAGTATGGAAGATCGAATGAGAGCCACACGCACTGGCCAAGGAAACGCCATTATTAAGCCATATGTTAATGCGCCAGATTATGAAATCAAAGGACAAATCCTACACATGGTAACTAATCAATGCCAATATAGTGGTACGCCAAAAGAAGATCCAAATAAACATCTTCAAACCTTTAATAGGATCTGTACTTCATTTAAAATAAGAGAAGTTGAGGATGAACAGATCTATCTCATGTTATTTCCCTGGACTTTAAAGGGAGAAGCCAAAGATTGGTTAGAATCGTTACATGAAGGGGCGATTGACACATGGGATGTTTTAGTTGAAAATTTTCTTAAACAATTCTTTCCGGCATCCAAAGCCGTGAGACTTCAAGGAGAAATTGTTACATTCACGCAGAAGCCAAATGAAACTCTATATGAGGCGTGGACAAGATTTGGAAAGTTGTTGAGAGGATGTCCTCAACACGGTTTAGACACTTATCAAATAGTACAAATATTCTACCAAGGTATCGACATTGCTACACGAAAAGACATCGATATAGCAGCTGGTGGTTCCATTATGAAGAAAACCGCAACTGAAGCTCACAAGATAATTGATAATACAGCCTCCCACTCACATGAGTGGCACCAGGAAAAAGATATTTTTCGTTCATCTAAAGCGGCTAGAGCCGATTCTAGCCATGACTTTGATTCCGTTCCGCAAAAATAGATGCTTTCGAGCGACGAATGGAAAAGATCACGCAATACGAATCAGTTGTGAGCAATGCGGTGGACCACACTTAACAAAAGATTGTCACATCGAGCAAACAATGGAACAACGAGAGAATGTTTCCTACATGAACCAAAGGCCGGGAAATAATTATCAAAATAATTATCAACTGCCAAGGCCAAACTTTAATCGAAATCAAAACATTCTTTACAATCCAAATGGGCCAAACAATAACTCGCACAACCAACAAGGTCCGAATAACCAACCAACACAAAACAACACTTTCAATCAACAAAAACCTAGCTTGTATAAACCACCACAACACACCGAAGAGAAAAAGCCAAATCTGGAAGAAATGATGGCAAAGCTAATGGAATCTCAAACACAATTTATTACATCTCAAACCCAAACAAATGAGAGGTTTGATCAGTCATTAAGAACTCATCAAGCTTCCATTTTGAATCTAGAAAAACACGTAGGTACTCTTGCTAGCATGATGAGTGAGAGGGGACAAGGAAAGCTACCGAGTAATACTGAAGTAAATCCTCGGAATGAGAATGTTAATATGGTTTCAACGAATTCTGAAAAACCATCATCAGAAGATGGGAAGGTTTTATATATGAGTAACAATGAAGAAGTTACAACACTACCACCACCCGAGTATGTAAAGCCAGTGGTGGCACCATATAGACCACCCATCCCGTTTCCAAGAAAAGGAGTTGAGTATGAGAAATTAATAGCTAATAAAGTTTGTGATACCTCTGGAAATAAGAAGAAGAATAAGAAAGTGCAAGAAATAAAAACCGTAAAAGTAAACCCGGTGAAGACAGTTCCACCGAAACCTCCACCCAGGTTGGGTGATCCGGGTGAATTTATTGTTCCTTTTCTACTTAGTGATTGTGTCATGTATGATGCACTAGCAGATTTAGGTGCGAGTGTGAGTGTTATGCCTCTTTCATTATATAAGAGATTAGGAGTAGGTGAGTTAAGTCCAACAGAGATGAGTGTCCGACTCTTTGATCAAACCATTAGGCACCCAGTTGGAATTGCTGACAACCTACCCGTTCAAGTGGGTAATTTAACCTTTTTAGTCGAATTTATTGTCATTGACATAGAAGACGACTCAAACTGAAATTTCCCGTTCTTATTGATTAAAAATGTTCCATATTAATTGATTTCGTTGCGAGGTTTTGACCTCTATATGAGACGTTTTTCAAAGACTGCATTCATTTTTAAAACAAACCATAACCTTTATTTCATAGATAAAGGTTTTAAAAAGCTTTACGTAGATTATCAAATAATGATAATCTAAAATATCCTGTTTACACACGACCATTACATAATGGTTTACAATACAAATATGTTACAACAAAATAAGTTTCTTGAATGCAGTTTTTACACAATATCATACAAGCATGGACTCCAAATCTCATCCTTATTTAAGTATGCAACAGCGGAAGCTCTTAATAATCACCTGAGAATAAACATGCTTAAAACGTCAACAAAAATGTTGGTGAGTTATAGGTTTAACCTATATATATCAAATCATAATAATAGACCACAAGATTTCATATTTCAATACACATCCCATACATAGAGATAAAAATCATTCATATGGTGAACACCTGGTAACCGACATTAACAAGATGCATATATAAGAATATCCCCATCATTCTGGGACACCCTTCGGATATGATATAAATTTCGAAGTACTAAAGCATCCGGTACTTTGGATGGGGTTTGTTAGGCCCAATAGATCTATCTTTAGGATTCGCGTCAATTAGGGTGTCTGTTCCCTAATTCTTAGATTACCAGACTTAATAAAAAGGGGCATATTCGATTTCAATAATTCAACCATAGAATGTAGTTTCATGTACTTGTGTCTATTTTGTAAATCATTTATAAAACCTGCATGTATTCTCATCCCAAAAATATTAGATTTTAAAAGTGGGACTATAACTCACTTTCACAGATTTTTACTTCGTCGGAAAGTAAGACTTGGCCACTGGTTGATTCACGAACCTATAACAATATATACATATATATCAAAGTATGTTCAAAATATATTTATAACACTTTTAATATATTTTGATGTTTTAAGTTTATTAAGTCAGCTGTCCTCGTTAATAACCTACAACTAGTTGTCCACAGTTAGATGTACAGAAATAAATCGATAAATATTATCTTGAATCAATCCACGACCCAGTGTATACGTATCTCAGTATTGATCACAACTCAAACTATATATATTTTGGAATCAACCTCAACCATGTATAGCTAACTCCAACATTCACATATAGAGTGTCTATGGTTGTTCCGAAATATATATAGATGTGTCGACATGATAGGTTGAAACATTATATACGTGTCTATGGTATCTCAAGATTACATAATATACAATACAAGTTGATTAAGTTATGGTTGGAATAGATTTGTTACCATTTTCACGTAGCTAAAATGAGAAAAATTATCCAATCTTGTTTTACCCATAACTTCTTCATTTTAAATCCGTTTTGAGTGAATCAAATTGCTATGGTTTCATATTGAACTCTATTTTATGAATCTAAACAGAAAAATTATAGGTTTATAGTCGGAAAATAAGTTACAAGTCGTTTTTGTAAAGGTAGTCATTTCAGTCGAAAGAACGACGTCTAGATGACCATTTTAGAAAACATACTTCCACTTTGAGTTTAACCATAATTTTTGGATATAGTTTCATGTTCATAATAAAAATCATTTTCCCAGAATAACAACTTTTAAATCAAAGTTTATCATAGTTTTTAATTAACTAACCCAAAACAGCCCGCGGTGTTACTACGACGGCGTAAATCCGGTTTTACGGTGTTTTTCGTGTTTCCAGGTTTTAAATCATTAAGTTAGCATATCATATAGATATAGAACATGTGTTTAGTTGATTTTAAAAGTCAAGTTAGAAGGATTAACTTTTGTTTGCGAACAAGTTTAGAATTAACTAAACTATGTTCTAGTGATTACAAGTTTAAACCTTCGAATAAGATAGCTTTATATGTATGAATCGAATGATGTTATGAATATCATTACTACCTTAAGTTCCTTGGATAAACCTACTGGAAAAGAGAAAAATGGATCTAGCTTCAACGGATCCTTGGATGGCTCGAAGTTCTTGAAGCAGAATCATGACACGAAAACAAGTTCAAGTAAGATCATCACTTGAAATAAGATTGTTATAGTTATAGAAATTGAACCAAAGTTTGAATATGATTATTACCTTGTATTAGAATGATAACCTACTATAAGAAACAAAGATTTCTTGAGGTTGGATGATCACCTTACAAGATTGGAAGTGAGCTAGCAAACTTGAAAGTATTCTTGATTTTATGTAACTAGAACTTGTAGAATATATGAAGAACACTTAGAACTTGAAGATAGAACTTGAGAGAGATCAATTAGATGAAGAAAATTGAAGAATGAAAGTGTTTGTAGGTGTTTTTGGTCATTGATGTATGGATTAGATATAAAGGATATGTAATTTTGTTTTCATGTAAATAAGTCATGAATGATTACTCATATTTTTGTAATTTTATGAGATATTTCATGCTAGTTGCCAAATGATGGTTCCCACATGTGTTAGGCGACTCACATGGGCTGCTAATAGCTGATCATTGGAGTGTATATACCAATAGTACATACATCTAAAAGCTGTGTATTGTACGAGTACGAATACGGGTGCATACGAGTAGAATTGTTGATGAAACTGAACGAGGATGTAATTGTAAGAATTTTTGTTAAGTAGAAGTATTTTGATAAGTGTATTGAAGTCTTTCAAAAGTGTATAAATACATATTAAAACACTACATGTATATACATTTTAACTGAGTCGTTAAGTCATCGTTAGTCGTTACATGTAAGTGTTGTTTTGAAACCTTTAGGTTAACGATCTTGTTAAATGTTGTTAACCCAATGTTTATAATATCAAATGAGATTTTAAATTATTATATTATCATGATATTATCATGTATGAATATCTCTTAATATGATATATATACATTAAATGTCTTTACAACAATAATCGTTACATATATGTCTCGTTTAAAAATCATTAAGTTAGAAGTCTTGTTTTTACATATGTAGTTCATTGTTAATATACTTAATGATATGTTTACTTATCATAGTATCATGTTAACTATATATATATATATATCCATATATATTTCATCATATAGTTTTTACAAGTTTTAACGTTCGTGAATCACCGGTCAACTTAGGTGGTCAATTGTCTATATGAAACATATTTCAATTAATCAAGTCTTAACAAGTTTGATTGCTTATGTTGGAAACATTTAATCATGTAAATATCAATCTCAATTAATATATATAAACATGGAAAAGTTCGGGTCACTACAGTACCTACCCGTTAAATAAATTTCGTCCCGAAATTTTAAGCTGTTGAAGGTGTTGACGAATCTTCTGGAAATAGATGCGGGTATTTCTTCTTCATCTGATCTTCACGCTCCCAGGTGAACTCGGGTCCTCTACGAGCATTCCATCGAACCTTAATAATTGGTATCTTGTTTTGCTTAAGTCTTTTAACCTCACGATCCATTATTTCGACGGGTTCTTCGATGAATTGAAGTTTTTCGTTGATTTGGATTTCATCTAACGAAATAGTGAGATCTTCTTTAGCAAAACATTTCTTCAAATTCGAGATGTGGAAAGTGTTATGTACAGCCGCGAGTTGTTGAGGTAACTCAAGTCGGTAAGCTACTGGTCCGACACGATCAATAATCTTGAATGGTCCAATATACCTTGGATTTAATTTCCCTCGTTTACCAAATCGAACACCGCCTTTCCATGGTGCAACTTTAAGCATGACCATCTCTCCAATTTCAAATTCTATATCTTTTCTTTTAATGTCAGCGTAGCTCTTTTGTCGACTTTGGGCGGTTTTCAACCGTTGTTGAATTTGGATGATCTTCTCGGTAGTTTCTTGTATAATCTCCGGACCCGTAATCTGTCTATCCCCCACTTCACTCCAACAAATTGGAGACCTGCACTTTCTACCATAAAGTGCTTCAAACGGCGCCATCTCAATGCTTGAATGATAGCTGTTGTTGTAGGAAAATTCTGCTAACGGTAGATGTCGATCCCAACTGTTTCCGAAATCAATAACACATGCTCATAGCATGTCTTCAAGCGTTTGTATCGTCCTTTCGCTCTGCCCATCAGTTTGTGGATGATAGGCAGTACTCATGTCTAGACGAGTTCCTAATGCTTGCTGTAATGTCTGCCAGAATCTTGAAATAAATCTGCCATCCCTATCAGAGATAATAGAGATTGGTATTCCATGTCTGGAGACGACTTCCTTCAAATACAGTCGTGCTAACTTCTCCATCTTGTCATCTTCTCTTATTGGCAGGAAGTGTGCTGATTTGGTGAGACGATCAACTATTACCCAAATAGTATCAAAACCACTTGCAGTCCTTGGCAATTTAGTGATGAAATCCATGGTAATGTTTTCCCATTTCCATTCCGGGATTTCGGGTTGTTGAAGTAGACCTGATGGTTTCTGATTCTCAGCTTTGACCTTAGAACACGTCAAACATTCTCCTACGTATTTAGCAACATCAGCTTTCATACCCGGCCACAAAAAATGTTTCTTGAGATCCTTGTACATCTTCCCCGTTCCAGGATGTATTGAGTATCTGGTTTTATGAGCTTCTCTAAGTACCATTTCTCTCATATCTCCAAATTTTGGTACCCAAATCCTTTCAGCCCTATACCGGGTTCCGTTTTCCCGAATATTAAGATGCTTCTCCGATCCTTTGGGTATTTCATCCTTTAAATTTCCCTTTTTTATAACTCCTTGTTGCACCTCCTTTATTTGAGTATTAAGGTTATTATGAATCATTATATTCATAGATTTTACTCGAATGGGTTCTCTGTCCTTCCTGCTCAAGGCATCGGCTACCACATTTGCCTTCCCCGGGTGGTAACGAATCTCAAAGTCGTAATCATTCAATAATTCAATCCACCTACGCTGCCTCATATTCAGTTGTTTCTGATTAAATATGTATTGAAGACTTTTGTGGTCGGTATATATAATACTTTTGACCCCATATAAGTAGTACCTCCAAGTCTTTAATGCAAAAACAACCGCGCCTAATTCCAAATCATGCGTCGTATAATTTTGTTCGTGAATCTTCAATTGTCTAGAAGCATAAGCAATCACCTTCGTTCGTTGCATTAATACACAACCGAGACCTTGCTTTGATGCGTCACAATAAATCACAAAATCATCATTCCCTTCAGGCAATGACAATATAGGTGCCGTAGTTAGCTTTTTCTTCAATAACTGAAACGCTTTCTCTTGTTCATCATTCCATTCAAATTTCTTCCCTTTATGCGTTAATGCAGTCAAGGGTTTTGCTATTCTGGAAAAGTCTTGGATGAACCTTCTGTAGTAACCAGCTAGTCCAAAAAACTGGCATATGTGTTTCGGAGTTTTCGGGGTTTCCCACTTTTCAACAGTTTCTATCTTTGCCGGATCCACCTTAATACCTTCTTTGTTCACTATGTGACCGAGGAATTGAACTTCTTCCAACTAAAATGCACACTTTGAAAACTTAGCGTATAATTCTTCCTTCCTCAATACTTCTAACACCTTTCTCAAATGTTCACCTTGTTCTTGGTCATTCTTTGAGTAAATAAGTATGTCATCAATGAAAACAATGACAAACTTGTCAAGGTATGGTCCACACACTCGGTTCATAAGGTCCATGAACACAGCTGGTGCATTAGTTAAACCAAACGGCATGACCATAAACTCGTAATGACCGTAACGTGTTCTGAAAGCAGTCTTTGGAATATCATCTTCTTTCACCCGCATTTGATGATACCCGAAACGTAAGTCAATCTTTGAATAAATAGACGAGCCTTGTAGTTGATCAAATAAGTCGTTGATTCTCGGTAGTGGGTAGCGGTTCTTGATGGTAAGTTTGTTCAACTCTCGGTAGTCGATACACAACCTGAATGTACCATCTTTCTTCTTGACAAACAAAACAGGAGCTCCCCACGGTGATGTGCTTGGTCGAATGAAACAACGCTCTAAAAGTTCTTGTAATTGGCTTTGCAGTTCTTTCATCTCGCTGGGTGCGAGTCTGTAAGGAGCATGAGCTATTGGTGCAGCTCCTAGTACAAGATCTATTTGAAATTCAACGGATCGATGTGGGGGTAATCTCGGTAATTCTTTCGGAAATACATCGGGAAATTCTTTTGCAATGGGAACATCATTGATGCTCTTTTCTTCAGTATGTATTTTCTCGACGTGTGCTAGAACAGCATAGCAACCTTTTCTTATTAGTTTTTGTGCCTTCAAATTACTAATAAGATGTAGCTTCGTGTTGCCCTTTTCTCTGTACACCATTAAGGGTTTTCCTTTTTCTCGTATAATGCGAATTACATTTTTGTAACAAACGATCTCTACTTTCACTTCTTTCAATCAGTCCATACCGATTATAAAATCAAAACTCCCTAACTCTACTGGTATCAAATTAATCTTAAATGTTTCGCTAATCAGTTTAATTTCTCGATTCTGACATATATTATCTGCTGAAATTAATTTACCATTTGCTAATTCGAGTAAAAATTTACTATCCAAAGGCGTCAATGGACAACTTAATTTAGCACAAAAATCTCTACTCATATAGCTTCTATCCGCACCCGAATCAAATAAAACGTAAGCAGATTTATTGTCAATAAGAAACGTACCCGTAACAAGCTCCGGGTCTTCCTGTGCCTCTGCCGCATTAATATTGAAAACTCTTCCGCGGCCTTGTCCATTCGTGTTCTCCTGGTTCGGGCAATTTCTAATAATGTGGCCCGGTTTTCCACATTTATAACAAACTACATTGGCATAACTTGCTCCGACACTACTTGCTCCGCCATTACTCGTTCCGACACCATTTGTTCCTTTCGTTCTATTAACTCCTGGTCCGTAGAGCTCACACTTCGCCGCGCTATGACCATTTCTTTTACACTTGTTGAAAAATTTGGTGCAGAACCCCGAGTGATACTTTTCACACCTTTGGCATAGCTGCTTCTGATTATTGTTGTTGTTGCGGTTATTATTGTTGTTGGGATGATTGTTGTAGTTGCTGTTGTTGTTGTTGTTGTTGTTGTTGTTGTTGTTGGGCCGTTTGTTGTAGTTGCGATTGATGTTGCGATTGTTGGGATAATTGTTGCGATTATTGTTGTAATTGCTGTTGTTATTGTATTGGTGATTCTTATCACCGTTTTCCTCCCACTTTCTTTTGACTTGCTTAACATTGGCCTCTTCAGCAGTCTGTTCTTTAATTCTTTCTTCAATCTGGTTCACTAGTTTGTGAGCCATTCTACATGCCTGTTGTATGGAGGCGGGCTCGTGTGAACTTATATCTTCTTGGATTATTTCCGGTAATCCTTTCACAAACGCATCGATCTTCTCTTCCTCATCTTCGAATGCTCCCGGACACAATAGGCACAATTCTGTTAATCGTCTTTCGTACGTGGTAATATCAAATCCTTGGGTTCGTAACCCTCTAAGTTATGTCTTGAGCTTATTGACCTCGGTTCTGGGACGGTACTTCTCGTTCATCAAGTGCTTGAATGCTGACCACGGTAGTGCGTACGCATCGTCTTGTCCCACTTGCTCTAGATAGGTATTCCACCATGTTAACGCAGAATCTGTGAAGGTATGCGTAGCGTACTTCACTTTGTCCTCTTCAGTACACTTACTTATGGCAAACACCGATTCGACCTTCTCGGTCCACCGTTTCAATCCGATCGGTCCTTCGGTTCCATCAAATTCCAAAGGTTTGCAGGCAGTGAATTCTTTGTAGGTGCATCCTACACGATTTTCTGTACTGCTAGATCCAAGGTTATTGTTGGTATGTAGCGCAGCCTGTACTGCGGCTATGTTTGAAGCTAGAAAAGTACGGAATTCCTCTTCATTCATATTCACGGTGTGTCGAGTAGTCGGTGCCATTTCCTTCAAAATAGTCAAATGGAACAAGTTAATCATACAGAATATTAAGAGTAGTTAATAGTATTTCGTAGCATAATATGAACTCATTTATAAAAGCTTTTTCTTCATATTAGCATTTTATAAGTTTAAATTCGGGTAGTACCTACCCGTTAAGTTCATACTTAGTAGCTAATATACAATTCAACTACTACAATTCTATATGAAAAACTGATTATAATAATATTTCGCGTTCAAACTTTTACACAATATTTTACAAACTTACAATACCGCTTATTTTACATATAGCATGAAATATAGCACACAATAAATTTGATACAAGATAGTTGTGAAGATAATTCTAGCTAGTACACAAGTCGTTCAGCAAAGGCAATAAACACACGTAATTTATACGTCCAGAAACAAGTCATGCATTCTGGTTTTACTAGGATTACTTCCCATCCTTGGTCTTGTGGAACATAACCGTTATGGCCATTGATAAGACAGCGTGTTGTAACGTCGTCAAAGGGACGAGGGTTACGTAATGTCCAACAGTCCCGTAACAATCTAAAAACCTCATTTCTTACCCCAATTACCGACTCCGTCACTTGTGGAAACGTTTTGTTTAATACTTGTAGCCCGATGTTCTTGTTCTCACTTTGGTGAGAAGCGAACATTACTAATCCGTAAGCATAACATGCTTCTTTATGTTGCATGTTAGCCGCTTTTTCTAAATCACGAAGTCCAATATTCGGATATATTGAGTCAAAATAATTTCTTAACCCATTGCGTAAAATAGCATTTGGGTTCCCCGCAATATATGCGTCAAAGTAAACACATCGTAACTTCTGGATTTCCCAATGTGATATCCCCCATCTTTCGAACGAAAGCCTTTTATAAACCAAGGCATTCTTGGAACGTTCTTCGAATGTCTTACAAACTGATCTCGCCTTAAATAGTTGTGCCGAAGAATTCTGACCGACTCTAGACAAGATTTCATCAATCATGTCTCCGGGTAGGTCTCTTAAAATATTGGGTTGTCTATCCATTTTGTGTTTTTAAACTGTAAAATAGACAAGAGTTAGATTCATAAAAAAAAAAATACTTATTAATACAAGCAATTTTTACATATATCATAAAGCATAAGCACACTATATTACATATATTACACCACACGAATACAACTATCTTATTCCGACTCGCTTGTTTCTTCTTCTTCGGTTTTGGTTCGTTTTGCCAAGTTTCTAGGGATATATGATGTTCCCCTAATACGAGCCGTCGTTTTCCACATTGGTTTAGAAAAACCTGGTGGTTTAGAGGTTCCCGGGTCATTGTTACAACTTAAGGACTTCGGGGGTTGACGATACATATAAAGTTCATCGGGGTTGGAATTAGATTTCTCTATTTTTATGCCCTTTCCCTTATTATTTTCTTTTGCCTTTTTAAATTCAGTTGGGGTAATTTCTATAACATCATCGGAATTCTCGTCGGAATCCGATTCATCAGAGAATTGGTAATCCTCCCAATATTTTGCTTCCTTGGCGGAAACACCATTGACCATAATTAACCTTGGTCGGTTGGTTGAGGATTTTCTTTTACTTAACCGTTTTATTATTTCCCCCACCGGTTCTATTTCTTCATCCGGTTCCGATTCTTCTTCCGGTTCCGATTCTTCTTCCGGTTCCGACTCTTCTTCCGGTTCCTCTTCGGGAACTTGTGAACCAGTCCACGAATCATTCCAATTTACATTTGACTCTTCATTATTATTAGGTGAGTCAATGGGACTTGTTCTAGAGGTAGACATCTATCACATAATATCAAACGCGTTAAGAGATTAATATATCACATAATATTCACATGTTAAAAATATATAGTTTCCAACAAAATTTGTTCAGACTCACTAATGCATCCTAACAAACTCGATAAGACACACTAATGCAAAATTCTGGTTCTCTAAGACCAACGCTCGGATACCAACTAAAATGTCCCGTTCTTATTGATTAAAAACGTTCCATATTAATTGATTTCGTTGCGAGGTTTTGACCTCTATATGAGATGTTTTTCAAAGACTGCATTCATTTTTAAAACAAACCATAACCTTTATTTCATAGATAAAGGTTTTAAAAAGCTTTACGTAGATTATCAAATAATGATAATCTAAAATATCCTGTTTACACACGACCATTACATAATGGTTTACAATACAAATATGTTACAACAAAATAAGTTTCTTGAATGCAGTTTTTACACAATATCATACAAGCATGGACTCCAAATCTCGTCCTTATTTAAGTATGCGACAGCGGAAGCTCTTAATAATCACCTGAGAATAAACATGCTTAAAATGTCAACAAAAATGTTGGTGAGTTATAGGTTTAACCTATATATATCAAATCATAATAATAGACCACAAGATTTCATATTTCAATACACATCCCATACATAGAGATAAAAATCATTCATATGGTGAACACCTGGTAACCGACATTAACAAGATGCATATATAAGAATATCCCCATCATTCCGGGACACCCTTCGGATATGATATAAATTTCGAAGTACTAAAGCATTCGGTACTTTGGATGGGGTTTGTTAGGCCCAATAGATCTATCTTTAGGATTCGCGTCAATTAGGGTGTCTGTTCCCTAATTCTTAGATTACCAGACTTAATAAAAAGGGGCATATTCAATTTCGATAATTCAACCATAGAATGTAGTTTCACGTACTTGTGTCTATTTTGTAAACCATTTATAAAACCTGCATGTATTCTCATCCCAAAAATATTAGATTTTAAAAGTGGGACTATAACTCACTTTCACAGATTTTTACTTCGTCGGGAAGTAAGACTTGGCCACTGGTTGATTCACGAACCTATAACAATATATACATATATATCAAAGTATGTTCAAAATATATTTACAACACTTTTAATATATTTTGATGTTTTAAGTTTATTAAGTCAGCTGTCCTCGTTAGTAACCTACAACTAGTTGTCCACAGTTAGATGTACAGAAATAAATCGATAAATATTATCTTGAATCAATCCACGACCCAGTGTATACGTATCTCAGTATTGATCACAACTCAAACTATATATATTTTGGAATCAACCTCAACCCTGTATAGCTAACTCCAACATTCACATATAGAGTGTCTATGGTTGTTCCGAAATATATATAGATGTGTCGACATGATAGGTCAAAACATTGTATACGTGTCTATGGTATCTCAAGATTACATAATATACAATACAAGTTGATTAAGTTATGGTTGGAATAGATTTGTTACCAATTTTCACGTAGCTAAAATGAGAAATATTATCCAATCTTGTTTTACCCATAACTTCTTCATTTTAAATCCGTTTTGAGTGAATCAAATTGCTATGGTTTCATATTAAACTCTATTTTATGAATCTAAACAGAAAATGTATAGGTTTATAGTCAGAAAAATAAGTTACAAGTCGTTTTTGTAAAGGTAGTCATTTCAGTCGAAAGAACGACATCTAGATGACCATTTTAGAAAACATACTTCCACTTTGAGTTTAACCATAATTTTTGGATATAGTTTCATGTTCATAATAAAAATCATTTTCCCAGAATAACAACTTTTAAATCAAGGTTTATCATAGTTTTTAATTAACTAACCCAAAACAGCCCGCGGTGTTACTACGACGGCGTAAATCCGGTTTTACGGTGTTTTTCGTGTTTCCAGGTTTTAAATCATAAGTTAGCATATCATATAGATATAGAACATGTGTTTAATTGATTTTAAAAGTCAAGTTAGAAGGATTAACTTTTGTTTGCGAACAAGTTTAGAATTAACTAAACTATGTTCTAGTGATTACAAGTTTAAACCTTCGAATAAGATAGCTTTATATGTATGAATCGAATGATGTTATGAACATCATTACTACCTTAAGTTCCTTGGATAAACCTACTGGAAAAGAGAAAAATGGATCTAGCTTCAACGGATCCTTGGATGGCTCGAAGTTCTTGAAGCAGAATCATGACACGAAAACAAGTTCAAGTAAGATCATCACTTGAAATAAGATTGTTATAGTTATAGAAATTGAACCAAAGTTTGAATATGATTATTACCTTGTATTAGAATGATAACCTACTGTAAGAAACAAAGATTTCTTGAGGTTGGATGATCACCTTACAAGATTAGAAGTGAGCTAGCAAACTTGAAAGTATTCTTGATTTTATGTAACTAGAACTTGTAGAATATATGAAGAACACTTAGAACTTGAAGATAGAACTTGAGAGAGATCAATTAGATGAAGAAAATTGAAGAATGAAAGTGTTTGTAGGTGTTTTTGGTCGTTGGTGTATGGATTAGATATAAAGGATATGTAATTTTGTTTTCATGTAAATAAGTCATGAATGATTACTCATATTTTTGTAATTTTATGAGATATTTCATGCTAGTTGCCAAATGATGGTTCCCACATGTGTTAGGTGACTCACATGGGCTGCTAAGAGCTAATTATTGGAGTGTATATACCAATAGTACATACATCTAAAAGCTGTGTATTGTACGAGTACGAATACGGGTGCATACGAGTAGAATTGTTGATGAAACTGAACGAGGATGTAATTTAAGCATTTTTGTTAAGTAGAAGTATTTTGATAAGTGTATTGAAGTCTTTCAAAAGTGTATAAATACATATTAAAACACTACATGTATATACATTTTAACTGAGTCGTTAAGTCATCGTTAGTCGTTACATGTAAGTGTTGTTTTGAAACCTTTAGGTTAACGATCTTGTTAAATGTTGTTAACCCAATGTTTATAATATCAAATGAGATTTTAAATTATTATATTATCATGATATTATCATGTATGAATATCTCTTAATATGATATATATACATTAAATTTCTTTACAACGATAATCGTTACATATATGTCTCGTTTAAAAATCATTAAGTTAGTAGTCTTGTTTTTACATATGTAGTTCATTGTTAATATACTTAATGATATGTTTACTTATCATAGTATCATGTTAACTATATATATATCCATATATATGTCATCATATAGTTTTTACAAGTTTTAACGTTCGTGAATCACCGGTCAACTTGGGTTGTCAATTGTCTATATGAAACATATTTCAATTAATCAAGTCTTAACAAGTTTGATTGCTTAACATGTTGGAAACATTTAATCATGTAAATATCAATCTCAATTAATATATATATAAACATGGAAAAGTTCGGGTCACTACACAAACATTCCTCTAATTTTAGGTCCACCGGGGCGTTATTTGATGTAAGAGAGGGTAGAATGACACTTAGTAATAATGAAAAATCGATCACCTTTGTGAGTCGAAAGTCTAAATCTCCACCAACCAAAACCGTTGAACCAACAAAAATGATTGATAAGAACCATATTGTTTTACCAACTCCAACGGTAGTGCTTAACAATAATAAAACGCCTAAGTGTGGGGAAGATGAAGTAAAACCTAATGATGACCTGATAACAAAGAACCCCGTTGTTGATACGAAATTAAATGACCCCGTTATTAACAGTTCAATGAAGAAACTTATTTAACAGATTCGCGATGCTAGAACCAAGAGGAACTTTAAGTTATGTAACCGGTTAGTATCCAATCTATCGCCTAAAGAAAAGGCGAAACTAGTTGAATGTGTGGATATTACACAGGAATCCGACCAATGGCTTAAAGCAAAAGTCACAGATATGCAAGTTGATTATGGTCCAAAAGAAATTGACAATGAAGTTAATCACAATTTTGACACCACAGCTACCTAAGTGTGGGGAGATTCAAATGTTCTAAAAAGAAAACGCTGTCTAAAGTTAGTTGTTCTGTTCTCGTGTAGTTCCGAGAATGGAATCCAATTGGTCTTTTCCGCTAGCAGACACTAAAGAACTAGTTTTCTCCCCCATTCTGAATTTTTGTTTTGTAGGTTTTGTATTAAATTAATACGCATTTTTAAATTTAATTTTTGTGTGATTTTACAAAACAAAATTTTACTTTATTTCATTAAGTTTAAAAAATGATTTCTAAAATTCATCGTAAGTTGATGACTAGGTCATGAAACCGAAATTGCTTTACCCGAGGGCCGGGCGAAAAATTTTGTTATCATTATTTTTAATTTTATTGATCTAAAGTATACCAAAAAAAAACTCAAAAATCTTTGCTTTTAAAACAATCCCTTTAAAAACGATAAATTTTAAATTTTGTCGAGGGACGGACTAGGTAAACATACCGAAACTACCTAAAGTAAAAGGAAACAAAATTTTAAAAAAATTATTCATTTAAATTGTTTTAATAAATAAAGGTTTTATAATATATATATATATATATATATATATATATATATATATATATATATATATATATATATATATATATATATATATATATATATATATTATGTATGTTTATAGTTTATCTTATGTACAAAACAGGGTAAAACAGCGCACTTTCAAAGACTGACATTAAAGTTCAGCAAAAGCTACTAATTTTGACGACAAGACGCAAAATATCAAATGTGATATAAAATAATATGTTTGCAAACTCGGTATTTTTAATCACTTTTTTACACTAATCACCCTCATAAATTTATAATTATAGTCTGATTTCATGCAAATGAGAGCATTGCATGATCTCAAGTGTGGGGAATGGTTATAAATTCTCTCGGGTTTACACTTAGTATAATTGCCAAATTTTGTGAAAATTTGAAAAATTTTCAACTAAATGAATTCAAAATCATGTTTATACATATTTATGAACGATAAAACTAGGTGATAATACCGAAATTATTCTTACCTCGGAGAGAACATAAATGGAGAAACAACCTAAAACGTTAGAATTCATTTAAAATGGAATAGAGGAGAATAAAAAGGCAAAGAAAAAAATAAATAAAAGCTAAGTGTGGGAAGAATTTACCAACACATATCACATATATTTGGTACAGATTATTGCAAGTACTTTTATTTTGGACGATTTTAACCAGTTTTACCTAATTTACTGTAATATATATTTGAAAGAAAGATGGATCTGCACGATGAATCAATTCCATCATTAAAAGGAAGTAAAGTCTTCCGAAAAAGACACGCGCTTCTTGATTTAGGTCAGGAAGTTGTCGTCCAGACCAGCTGTAGGTTGACGAAAAATCTAGAAAAGTCATCTCTAAAATCAGCAGGAAATCCACGGACCTCAGCATCAAACAGGGTCGCCAAGTGATCAGACTTATCCTAACCATGAGAGGATCTATCTTGTAAAATGGGGAGGGCGTCGTGGAAATTAGCTTGATAAGACTAATGAATCAGACCCCCCAGAAAGGATAATCTCCTTAAAGATTAAAAATCAGCTTTTAAGCCTGATATTACTCAATCCTTGAGATTGACTTTAAAGATTGAGAATTACAAACTCATGGAATTCAATGATATCTAAACTTGAGCTTGAACGAGAAAATATTTTGATCAAAATTACAAACCGATTTGTTTTCTGAAAACCTATTTTTCAATGCGTTCTTTACCATTGAACGTAAAATCCTAATAATTCACCGAAATTCATTAGGTCACCTGAACCAAATCGGGTGTCAACCGTAAGAACGGTGGTTGCATAGCATGGTCGAAGACAAGACCTTGTGCCAGACCGAAAAACTATAGGGTGATCTTTACTATTGCTCCTACAAAGGATAGTAATTGCATCCGACACGTTGTGAACCATGAACATCTGCATGTCATTAGACATTGCCTTAACAGTTGCTTGTTCAATGCTTTCCTCTACAACTGGACGATAGTTTACCGAAAGGTAATATACGGAGCAAGTATACTGGACGTGTTGCTTTCCCAATACAAGGTTAGCAAGTGGGTGACACAAAACCATAAGTTTTGAGCTAAAATTTTAAAATCTGAAACCCACAAAATCCACAAAAACATTTTGCAAACACCGGTGAAGGGTTATTCCGGAAAACTTATCTAGGGTAAAAGCTAGAATGAATTTTCAAAAGATCAAATATTTTCATAAAGATCCAATTTCCTCAAAGGATCTAAATTTTTAATAGTCATGTGGGACTGTAAATCACATCGTTACTATCATTGTTTATACCGCTGTATCAAAATCACCGATGTATAAAGTGTGAGAATAAAAAAAGTGATTCGAGTGAAGTGTGATTTAATTTCAAGTTCTGTATTGCTTGAGGACAAGTAATGCTCAAGTGTGGGGATATTTGATAGTGCTCCAAATGAACATATATTTAGGCATAATATCCTTCCAATATGTAAAGCTTTTAGTTGTAATTGTTCTATTTTTATGTAATATTCGTTTAAATAAATAAGTGCGAAGACAAAAGAAGAAAACGACGATTTGAAGACGCAAATGACCAAAAAGCCAAAAAGTACAAGATATAATTCAAGTGGTTCAATTTAATGATGAGAAACGTCTAATAATTACAAGAGTGCAAGCCGCAGAACGCAAAGTACAAGATACCTACGCGTACGAAAAGATGTTCGAAAATCCGGAACAGGGACATAAACCGAGCATCAACGCGCGAGTCATCGGACCAAAAATTACAAGTCTACTATGCACAAGAATATAATATAATATATATAATTATATAAAATTATATATATTATATTATATATTATTATATAACGTCGACAAGCAAGAAAACAAAAAAATGTGAGTTGTCCCAGCTGGCCATGCGATCGCATGGCCTGGAAGCACAAATCTCATGCAATCGCATGGCCCTCAGGATCAGTTCACATCTATAAAAGCCAGCGAATTCTGCTCGATGTACACACCATTTTTCATTTCTTTTTTTTCATTCTCTTTAAACATAATATATATTTATATTATATAATTTTAATTTAAGTTAATTTTAATAATAAATTTATGGTTTAGTTGGGTTATTGTAAGAAATGTTTTACGGGTTTTATAGTCGAAACTCTGTCCGTGTAACGCTACGCGATTAATCACCACTGTAAGCTATGTTCTTCTTTTTTAAATTAATGTCTCGTAACTAAGTTATTATTATGCTTATTTGAGCCAAAGTAATCGTGATGTTAGACTAAATATTAAGACGGGGTTATTAGATTTTGTACCATAATTAAGGTTTGGACAAAAGACTGACACTTGTGGACGTTGGACTATTGACTATTAATAGATAGGGGGTATTGTCTAATCGAATGACAACTCATTAGAATTTGTCGAACCTATCTTCAAATTAGTTAATCTAATAATTATTAAAATAATTATGTATGTTCTATTTAGTGACATTTATACGACATCTTTTACGATTATTTATTTAATTATTCGGGTTGGGTAATTGATTATTCATTCTGATCAAGTGGGTAAATTAATATTCATATCTCATTAAAACAGGTGTGGATTACATACAAGGATAATTGGTGTAATTGTTAACAAAATAATAAAACCTTAGATTACACGTAGTCGATAACCTGGTGTAATCATTAAAAAAAGTATTAAAACCTTGTTACAGTTCGAATCCCTAATTAGTTGGAATATTTGACTTCGGGAATAAGGTTAATTTGACGAGCATTTTATAATTATGATCGATGGACTATTATGGACAAAAACCAGATAGGTATCAAATAAACCAGGACAAAGGACAATTAACCCGGGTAACAATTAATTAAAATCAAAACGTCAAACATCATGATTACGGAAGTTTAAATATGAAATGTCCCGTTCTTATTGACTAAAAACGTTCCATATTAATTGATTTCGTTGCGAGGTTTTGACCTCTATATGAGACATTTTTCAAAGACTGCATTCATTTTTAAAACAAACCATAACCTTTATTTCATACATAAAGGTTTAAAAAACTTTACGTAGATTATCAAATAATGATAATCTAAAATATCCTGTTTACACACGACCATTACATAATGGTTTACAATACAAATATGTTACATCGAAATCAGTTTCTTGAATGCAGTTTTTACACAATATCATACAAACATGGACTCCAAATCTTGTCCTTATTTTAGTATGCAACAGCTGAAGCTCTTAGTATTCACCTGAGAATAAACATGCTTTAAACGTCAACAAAAATGTTAGTGAGTTATAGGTTTAACCTATATATATCAAATCGTAACAATAGACCACAAGATTTCATATTTCAATACACATCCCATACATAGAGATAAAAATCATTCATATGGTGAACACCTGGTAACCGACATTAACAAGATGCATATATAAGAATATCCCCATCATTCCGGGACACCCTTCGGATATGATATAAATTTCGAAGTACTAAAGCATCCGGTACTTTAGATGGGGTTTGTTAGGCCCAATAGATCTATCTTTAGGATTCGCGTCAATTAGGGTGTCTATTCCCTAATTCTTAGATTACCAAACTTAATAAAAAGGGGCATATTCGATTTCGATAATTCAACCATAGAATGTAGTTTCACGTACTTGTGTCTATTTTGTAAATCATTTATAAAACCTGCATGTATTCTCATCCCAAAAATATTAGATTTTAAAAGTGGGACTATAACTCACTTTCACAGATTTTTACTTCGTCGGGAAGTAAGACTTGGCCACTGGTTGATTCACGAACCTATAATAATATATACATATATATCAAAGTATGTTCAAAATATATTTACAACACTTTTAATATATTTTGATGTTTTAAGTTTATTAAGTCAGCTGTCCTCGTTAGTAACCTACAACTAGTTGTCCACAGTTAGATGTACAGAAATAAATCGATAAATATTATCTTGAATCAATCGACGACCCAGTGTATACGTATCTCAGTATTGAGTACAACTCAAACTATATATATTTTGGAATCAACCTCAACCCTGTATAGCTAACTCCAACATTCACATATAGAGTGTCTATGGTAGTTCCGAAATATATATAGATGTGTCGACATGATAGGTCGAAATATTGTATACGTGTCTTTGGTATCTCAAGATTACATAATATACAATACAAGTTGATTAAGTTATGGTTGGAATAGATTTGTTACCAATTTTCACGTAGCTAAAATGAGAAAAATTATCCAATCTTGTTTTACCCATAACTTCTTCATTTTAAATCCGTTTTGAGTGAATCAAATTGCTATGGTTTCATATTGAACTCTATTTTATGAATCTAAACAGAAAAAGTATAGGTTTATAGTCGAAAAAATAAGTTACAAGTCGTTTTTGTAAAGGTAGTCATTTCAATCGAAAGAACGACGTCTAGATGACCATTTTAGAAAATATACTTCCACTTTGAGTTTAACCATAATTTTTGAATATAGTTTCATGTTCATAATAAAAATCATTTTCCTAGAATAACAACTTTTAAATCAAAGTTTATCATAGTTTTTAATTAACTAACCCAAAACAGCCCGCGGTGTTACTACGACAGCGTAAATCCGGTTTTACGGTGTTTTTCGTGTTTCCAGGTTTTAAATCATTAAGTTAGCATATCATATAGATATAGAACATGTGTTTAGTTGATTTTAAAAGTCAAGTTAGAAGGATTAACTTTTATTTGCGAACAAGTTTAGAATTAACTAAACTATGTTCTAGTAATTACAAGTTTAAACCTTCGAATAAGATAGCTTTATATGTATGAATCAAATGATGTTATGAACATCATTACTACCTCAAGTTCCTTGGATAAACCTACTGGAAATGAAAAAAATAGATCTAGCTTCAAAGGATCCTTGGATGGCTTGAAAGTTCTTGAAGCAGAATCATGACACGAAAACAATTTCAAGTAAGATTTCCACTCGAAATAAGATTGTTATAGTTATAGAAATTGAATTAAAGTTTGAATATGATTATTACCTTGTATTAGAAAGATAACCTACTGTAAGTAACAAAGGTTTCTTGATCTTGGATGATTACTTGGAATGGATTTAGAAAACTTGGAAGTAAACTTGCAATCTTGGAAGTATTCTTGATTTTATGAAACTAGAACTTTTGGAATTTATGAAGAACACTTAAAACTTGAAGATAGAACTTGAGAGAGATCAATTAGATGAATAAAATTGAAGAATGAAAGTGTTTGTAGGTGTTTTTGGTCGTTGGTGTATGGATTAGATATAAAGGATATGTAATTTTGTTTTCATATAAATAAGTCATGAATGATTACTCATATTTTTGTAATTTTATGAGATATTTCATGCTAGTTGCCAAATGATGGTTCCCACATGTGTTAGGTGACTCACATGGGCTGCTAAGAGCTGATCATTGGAGTGTATATACCAATAGTACATACATCTAAAAGCTGTGTATTGTACGAGTACGAATACGGGTGCATACGAGTAGAATTGTTGATGAAACTGAATGAGGATGTAATTGTAAACATTTTTGTTAAGTAGAAGTATTTTGATAAGTGTCTTGAAGTCTTTCAAAAGTGTATGAATACATATTAAAACACAACATGTATATACATTTTAACTGAGTCGTTAAGTCATTGTTAGTCGTTACATGTAAATGTTGTTTTGAAACCTTTAGGTTAACGATCTTGTTGAATGTTGTTAACCCATTGTTTATTATAACAAATAAGATGTTAAATTGTTATATTATCATGATATTATGATATATAATATATCTTAGTATGATATATATACAGTTAAATGTCGTTACAACGATAATCGTTACATATATGTCTCGTTTCGAAATCATTAAGTTAGTAGTCTTATTTTTACATATGTATTTCATTGTTAATACACTTAATAATATATTTAATTATCATTTAACATAATTAACCAAGTGTATCAATATCTTAATATGATTCATATGTACCTAGTAAGACGTTGTTATAACGATAATCGTTATATATATCGTTTTTGAGTTTCTTAAATTAATAGTCTCATTTTTATGTATATAACTCATTGTTAAAATACCTAATGAGATACATACTTATAATAAAATCATGTTAACTATATATATAACCATATATATGTCATCGTATAGTTTTTACAAATTTTATCATTCGTGAATCACCGGTCAACTTGGGTGGTCAATTGTCTATATGAAACCTATTTCAATTAATCAAGTCTTAACAAGTTTGATTGCTTAACATATTGGAAACACTTAATCATGTAAATAACAATTTCATTTAATATATATATAAACATTGAAAAGTTCGGGTCACTACAGTACCTACCCGTTAAATAAATTTCGTCCCGAAATTTTAAGCAGTTGGAGGTGTTGACGTATCTTCTGGAAATAAATGCGGGTATTTCTTCTTCATCTGATCTTCACGCTCCCAGGTGAACTTGGGTCCTCTACGAGCATTCCATCGAACCTTAACAATCGGTATCTTGTTTTGTTTAAGTCTCTTAACCTCACGATCCATTATTTCGACGGGTTCTTCAATGAATTGAAGTTTTTCATTGATTTGGATTTCGTCCAACGGAAAAGTGAGATCTTCTTTAGCAAAACATTTCTTCAAATTTGAGACGTGGAAAGTGTTATGTACAGCTGCGAGTTGTTGAGGTAGCTCCAGTTGGTAAGCTACTAGTCCGACACGATCTATAATCTTGAATGGTCCAATGTACCTTGGATTTAGTTTCCCCCATTTACCAAATCGAACAACGCCTTTCCAAGGTGAAACCTTAAGCATGACCATTTCTCCAATTTCAAACTCTATATCTTTTCTTTTACTGTCCGCGTAGCTCTTTTGTCGACTCTGGGCGGTTTTCAATCTTTGTTGAATTTGGATGATTTTCTCGGTAGTTTCTTGTATTATCTCCGGACCCGTAATCTGTCTATCCCCCACTTCACTCCAACAAATCGGAGACCTGCACTTTCTACCATAAAGTGCTTCAAACGGCGCCATCTAAATACTTGAATGGTAGCTGTAGTTGTAGGAAAATTCTGCTAACGGTAGATGTCGATCCCAACTGTTTCCGAAATCAATAACACAAGCTCGTAGCATGTCTTCAAGCGTTTGTATCATCCTTTCGCTCTGCCCATCAGTTTGTGGATGATAGGCAGTACTCATGTCTAGACGAGTTCCCAATGCTTGCTGTAATGTCTGCCAGAATCTTGAAATAAATCTGCCATCCCTATCAGAGATAATAGAGATTGGTATTCCATGTCTGGAGACGACTTCCTTCAAATACAGTCGTGCTAACTTCTCCATCTTGTCATCTTCTCTTATTGGCAGGAAGTGTGCTGACTTGGTGAGACGGTCAACTATTACCCAAATAGTATCATAACCACTTGCAGTCCTTGGCAATTTAGTAATGAAATCCATGGTAATGTTTTCCCATTTCCATTCCGGGATTTCAGGTTGTTGTAGTAGACCTGATGGTTTCTGATGTTCAGCTTTGACCTTAGAACACGTCAAACATTCTCCTACATATTTAGCAATATCGGCTTTCATACCTGGCCACCAAAAATGTTTCTTAAGATCCTTGTACATCTTCCCCGTTCCAGGATGTATTGAGTATCTGGTTTTATGAGCTTCTCTAAGTACCATTTCTCTCATATCTCCAAATTTTGGTACCCAAATTCTTTCAGTCCTATACCGGGTTCCATCTTCCCGAATATTAAGATGCTTCTCCGATCCTTTGGGTATTTCATCCTTTAAATTTCCCTCTTTTAAAACTCCTTGTTGCGCCTCCTTTATTTGAGTAGTAAGGTTAGTGTGAATCATTATATTCATAGATTTTACTCGAATGGGTTCTCTGTCCTTTCTGCTAAAGGCGTCGTCTACCACATTTGCCTTCTCCGGGTGGTAACGAATCTCAAAGTTGTAATCATTCAACAATTCAATCCACCTACGCTGCCTCATATTCAGTTGTTTCTGATTAAATATGTGTTGAAGTCTTTTGTGGTCGGTATATATAATACTTTTGACCCCATATAAGTAGTGCCTCCAAGTCTTTAATGCAAAAACAACCGCGCCTAATTCCAAATCATGCGTCGTATAATTTTGCTCGTGAATCTTCAATTGTCTAGACGCATAAGCAATCACCTTCGTCCGTTGCATTAATACACAACTGAGACCTTGCTTTGATACGTCACAATAAATCACAAAATCATCATTCCCTTCAGGCAATGACAATATAGGTGCCGTAGTTAGCTTTTTCTTCAATAATTGAAACGCCTTCTCTTATTCATCCTTCCATTCAAATTTCTTCCCTTTATGCGTTAATGCAGTCAAGGGTTTTGCTATTTTGGAGAAATCTTGGATGAATCTTCTGTAGTAACCAGCCAATCCTAAAAATTGACGTATATGCTTCGGAGTTTTTGGGGTTTCCCACTTTTCAACGGTTTCGATCTTTGCCGGGTCCACTGGATACCATCTTTGTTCACTATGTGACCGAGGAATTGAACTTCTTCCAACCAAAATGCACACTTTGAAAACTTAGCGTACAATTTTTCTTTCCTCAATACTTCTAGCACTTTTCTCAAATGTTCTTCGTGCTCTTGATCATTCTTTGAGTAAATAAGTATGTCATCAATGAAAACAATGACAAACTTGTCAAGATATGGCCCACACACTCGGTTCATAAGGTCCATGAACACAGCTGGTGCGTTAGTCAATCCAAACGGCATAACCATAAACTCGTAATGACCATAACGCGTCCTAAAAGCAGTTTTTGGAATATCATCCTCCTTTACTCGCATTTGATGATATCCAGAACGTAAATCGATCTTCGAATAAACCGACGAGCCTTGTAGTTGATCAAATAAGTCATCAATTCTCGGCACTGGATAACGGTTTATGATGGTAAGTTTGTTCAACTCTCTGTAGTCAATACACAACCTAAATGTACCATCCTTCTTCTTGACAAACAAAACAGGAGCTCCCCATGGTGATGTGCTTGGTCAAATGAAACCACGTTCTAATAGTTCTTGCAGTTGGCTTTGCAGTTCTTTCATCTCGCTGGGTGTGAGTCTATAAGGAGCACGAGCTATTGGTGCAGCTCCTGGTACAAGATCTATTTGAAATTCAACAGATCGATGTGGAGGTAGTCCCGGTAATTCTTTCGGAAATACATCGGGAAATTCTTTTGCAACGGGAACATCATTGATGCTCTTTTCTTCAGTTTGTACTTTCTCGACGTGTGCTAGAACAGCATAGCAACCTTTTCTTATTAGTTTTTATGCCTTCAAATTACTAATAAGATGTAGCTTCGTGTTGCCCTTTTCTCCGTACACCATTAAGGGTTCTCCTTCTTCTCGTACAATGCAAATTGCATTTTTATAACATACGATCTCTGCTTTCACCTTCTTCAGCCAGTCCATGCCAACTATTACATCAAAACTCCCTAACTCTACAGGTATCAAATCAATCTTAAATATTTCGCTACCCAGTTTAATTTCTCAATTCCGGCATATATTATCTGCTGAAATTAATTTATCGTTTGCTAATTCGAGTAAAAATTTACTATCCAACGGCGTCAATGGACAACTTAATTTAGCACAAAAATCTCTACTCATATAGCTTCTATCCGCACCCGAATCAAATAAAACGTAAGCAGATTTATTGTCAATAAGAAACGTACCCGTAACAAGCTCCGGGTCTTCCTGTGCCTCTGCCGCATTAATATTGAAAACTCTTCCGCGACCTTATCCATTCGCGTTCTCCTGGTTCGGGCAATTTCTAATAATGTGGCCCTATTTTCCACATTTATAACAAACTACATTGGCATAACTTGCTCCGACACTACTTGCTCCGCCATTACTCGTTCCGACACCATTTTTTCCTTTCGTTCTGTTAACCCCTGGTCCGTAGACCTCACACTTCGCCGCGCTATGACCATTTATTTTACACTTATTGCAAAATTTGGTGCAGAACCTCGAGTGATACTTTTCACACCTTTGGCATAGCTGCTTCTGATTGTTGTTGTTGTTGCGGTTGTTATTGTTGTTGGGATGATTGTTGTAGTTGCTGTTGTTGTTGTTGTTGTTGTTGTTGTTGTTGTTGTTGTTGTTGTTGTTGTTGTTGTTGTTGTTGTTGGACCGTTTGTTGTAGTTGCGATTGATGTTGCGATTGTTGGGATAATTGTTGCGATTATTATTGTAATTGCTGTTGTTGTTGTATTGGTGATTCTTATCACCGTTTTCCTCCCACTTTCTTTTGACTTGCTTCACATTGGCCTCTTCAGCCGTCTGTTCTTTAATTCTTTCCTCAATCTGGTTCACTAGTTTGTGAGCCATTCTACATGCCTGTTGTATGGAGGCGGGCTCGTGTGAACTTATATCTTCTTGGATTCTTTCCGGTAATCCTTTCACAAATGCGTCGATCTTCTCTTCCTCATCTTCGAACGCTCCCGGACACAATAGGCACAATTCTGTGAATCGTCTTTCGTATGTGGTAATATCAAATCCTTGGGTTCGTAACCCTTTATGTTCTGTCTTGAGCTTATTAACCTCGATTCTGGGACGGTACTTCTCGTTCATCAAGTGCTTGAATGCTGACCACGGTAGTGCGTAAGCATCATCTTGTCCCACTTGCTCTAGATAGGTATTCCACCATGTTAATGCAGAACCTGTGAAGGTATGCGTAGCGTACTTCACTTTGTCCTCTTCAGTACACTTACTTATGGCAAACACCGATTCGACCTTCTCGGTCCACCGTTTCAATCCGATCGGTCCTTCGGTTCCATCAAATTCCAAAAGTTTGCATGCAGTGAATTCTTTGTAGGTGCATCCTACACGATTTCCTGTACTGCTAGATCCAAGGTTATTGTTGGTATGTAGCGCAGACTGTACTGCGGCTATGTTTGAAGCTAGAAAAGTACGGAATTCCTCTTCATTCATATTCACGGTGTGTCGAGTAGTCGGTGCCATTTCCTTCAAAATAGTCAAATGGAACAAGTTAATCATACAGAATATTAAGAGTAGTTAATAGTATTTCGTAGCATAATATGAACTCATTTATAAAAGCTTTTTCTTCATATTAGCGTTTTATAAGTTTAAATTCGGGTAGTACCTACCCGTTAAGTTCATACTTAGTAGCTAATATACAATTCAACTACTACAATTCTATATGAAAAACTGATTATAATAATATTTCGCGTTCAAACTTTTATACAATATTTTACAAACTTACAATACCGCTTATTTTACATAAAGCATGAAATATAGCACACAATAACTTTGATACAAGATAGTTGTGAAGATAATTCTAGCTAGTACACAAGTCGTTCAGCAAAGGCAATAAAGACACGTAATTCATACGTCCAGAAACAAGTCATGCATTCTGGTTTTACTAGGACTACTTCCCATCCTTGGTCTTGTGGAACATAACCGTTATGGCCGTTGATAAGACAGCGTGGTGTAACATCGTCAAAGGGATGAGGGTTATGTAATGACCAACAGTCTCGTAATAACCTAAAAACCTCATTTCTTACCCCAATTACGGACTCCGTCACTTGTGGGAACGTTTTGTTTAATAGTTGTAGCCCGATGTTCTTTTTCTCACTTTGGTGAGAAGCGAACATTACTAACCCGTAAGCATAGCATGCTTCTTTATGTTGCATGTTAGCCGCTTTTTCTAAATCATGAAGTCCTATATTCGGATACATTGAGTCAAAATAATTTCTTAACCCGTTGCGTAAAATAGCATTTGGGTTCCCCGCAATATATGCGTCAAAGTAAACACATCGTAACTTATGGGTTTCCCAATGTGATATCCCCCATCTTTCAAACGAAAGTCTCTTATAAACCAAGACATTCTTGGAACGTTCTTTGAATGTCTTACAAACTGATTTTACCGTAAATAGTTGTGCCGAAGAATTCTAACCGACTCTAGACAAGATTTCATCAATCATGTCTCCGGGTAGGTCTCTTAAAATATTGGGTTGTCTATCCATTTTGTGTTTTTATACTGTAAAATAGACAAGAGTTAGATTCATAAAAAAAAAAATACTTATTAATACAAGCAATTTTTACATATATCATAAAGCATAAGCACACTATATTACATATATTACACCACACGAATACAACTATCTTATTCCGACTCGCTCATTTCTTCTTCTTCGGTTTTGGTTCGTTTTGCCAAGTTTCTAGGGATATATGATGTTCCCCTAATACGAGCTGTCGTTTTCCACAACGGTTTAGAAAAACCTGGTGGTTTAGAGGTTCCCGGGTCATTGTTACAACTTAAGGGCTTCGGGGGTTGACTATACATATAAAGTTCATCGGGGTTGGAATTAGATTTCTCTATTTTTATGCCCTTTCCCTTATTATTTTCTTTTACCTTTTTAAATTCAGTTGGGGTAATTTCTATAACATCATTGGAATTCTCGTCGGAATCCGATTCATCGGAGAATTGGTAATCCTCCCAATATTTTGCTTCCTTGGCAGAAACACCATTGACCATAATTAACCTTGGTCGGTTGGTTGAGGATTTTCTTTTACTTAACCATTTTATTATTTCCCCCACCGGTTCTATTTCCTCCTCCGGTTCCTCCTCTTCCGGTTCTGATTCTTCTTCCGGTTCTTCTTCGGGAACTTGTGAATCAGTCCAATATATATTCGACTCTTCGTTATTATTAGGTGAGTCAATGGGATTTGTGCTAGAGGTAGACATCTATCACACAATATCAAACATGTTAAGAGATTAATATATCACATAATATATACATGTTAATAATATATAGTTTCCAACAAAAATGTTAAGCAATCATTTTTAAAGAAAACACGGTCGAAGTCCAGACTCACTAATACATCCTAACAAACTCGATAAGACACACTAATGCAAATTTTCTGGTTCTCTAAGACCAACGCTCGGATACCAACTGAAATGTCCCGTTCTTATTGACTAAAAACGTTCCATATTAATTGATTTCGTTGCGAGGTTTTGACCTCTATATGAGACATTTTTCAAAGACTGCATTCATTTTTAAAACAAACCATAACCTTTATTTCATAAATAAAGGTTTAAAAAACTTTACGTAGATTATCAAATAATGATAATCTAAAATATCCTGTTTACACACGACCATTACATAATGGTTTACAATACAAATATGTTACATCGAAATCAGTTTCTTGAATGCAGTTTTTACACAATATCATACAAACATAGACTCCAAATCTTGTCCTTATTTTAGTATGCAACAGCAGAAGCTCTTAGTATTCACCTGAGAATAAACATGCTTTAAACGTCAACAAAAATGTTGGTGAGTTATAGGTTTAACCTATATATATCAAATCGTAACAATAGACCACAAGATTTCATATTTCAATACACATCCCATACATAGAGATAAAAATCATTCATATTGTGAACACCTGGTAACCGACATTAACAAGATGCATATATAAGAATATCCCCATCATTCCGGGACACCCTTCGGATATGATATAAATTTCGAAGTACTAAAGCATCCGGTACTTTGGATGGGGTTTGTTAGGCCCAATAGATCTATCTTTAGGATTCGCGTCAATTAGGGTGTCTGTTCCCTAATTCTTAGATTACCAGACTTAATAAAAAGGGGCATATTCGATTTCGATAATTCAACCATAGAATGTAGTTTCACGTACTTGTGTCTATTTTGTAAATCATTTATAAAACCTGCATGTATTCTCATCCCAAAAATATTAGATTTTAAAAGTGGGACTATAACTCACTTTCACAGATTTTTACTTCGTCGGAAAGTAAGACTTGGACACTGGTTGATTCACGAACCTATAACAATATATACATATATATATATCAAAGTATGTTCAAAATATATTTACAACACTTTTAATATATTTTGATGTTTTAAGTTTATTAAGTCAGCTGTCCTCGTTAGTAACCTACAACTAGTTGTCCACAGTTAGATGTACAGAAATAAATCGATAAATATTATCTTGAATCAATCCACGACCCAGTGTATACGTATCTCAGTATTGATCACAACTCAAACTATATATATTTTGGAATCAACCTCAACCCTGTATAGCTAACTCCAACATTCACATATAGAGTGTCTATGGTTGTTCCGAAATATATATAGATGTGTCGACATGATAGGTTGAAATATTGTATACGTGTCTATGGTATCTCAAGATTACATAATATACAATACAAGTTGATTAAGTTATGGTTGGAATAGATTTGTTACCAATTTTCACGTAGCTAAAATGAGAAAAATTATCCAATCTTGTTTTACCCATAACTTCTTCATTTTAAATCCGTTTTGAGTGAATCAAATTGCTATGGTTTCATATTGAACTCTATTTTATGAATCTAAATATAAAAAGTATAGGTTTATAGTCGGAAAAATAAGTTACAAGTTGTTTTTGTAAAGGTAGTCATTTCAGTCGAAAGAACGACGTCTAGATGACCATTTTAGAAAACATACTTCCACTTTGAGTTTAACCATAATTTTTGGATATAGTTTCATGTTCATAATAAAAATCATTTCCCCAGAATAACAACTTTTAAATCAAAGTTTATCATAGTTTTTAATTAACTAACCCAAAACAGCCCGCGGTGTTACTACGACGGCGTAAATCCGGTTTTACGGTGTTTTTCATGTTTCCAGGTTTTAAATCATTAAGTTAGCATATCATATAGATATAGAACATGTGTTTAGTTGATTTTAAAAGTCAGGTTAGAAGGATTAACTTTTATTTGCGAACAAGTTTAGAATTAACTAAACTATGTTCTAGTGATTACAAGTTTAAACCTTCGAATAAGATAGCTTTATATGTATGAATCAAATGATGTTATGAACATCATTACTACCTCAAGTTCCTTGGATAAACCTACTGGAAATGAAAAAAATAGATCTAGCTTCAAAGGATCCTTGGATGCCTTGAAAGTTCTTGAAGCAGAATCATGACACGAAAACAATTTCAAGTAAGATTTCCACTCGAAATAAGATTGTTATAGTTATAGAAATTGAATTAAAGTTTGAATATGATTATTACCTTGTATTAGAAAGATAACCTACTGTAATTAACAAAGGTTTCTTGATCTTGGATGATTACTTGGAATGGATTTAGAAAACTTGAAAGTAAACTTGCAATCTTGGAAGTATTCTTGATTTTATGAAACTAGAACTTTTGGAATTTATGAAGAACACTTAGAACTTGAAGATAGAACTTGAGAGAGATCAATTAGATGAATAAAATTGAAGAATGAAAGTGTTTGTAGGTGTTTTTGGTCATTGGTGTATGGATTAGATATAAAGGATATCTAATTTTGTTTTCATGTAAATAAGTCATGAATGATTACTCATATTTTTGTAATTTTATGAGATATTTAGTGCTAGTTGCCAAATGATGGTTCCCACATGTGTCAGGAGACTCACATAGGCTGCTAAGAGCTGATCATTGGAGTGTATATACTAATAGTACATACATCTAAAAGCTGTGTATTGTACGAGTACGAATACGGGTGCATACGAGTAGAATTGTTGATGAAACTGAACGAGGATGTAATTGTAAGCATTTTTGTTAAGTAGAAGTATTTTGATAAGTGTCTTGAAGTCTTTCAAAAGTGTATGAATACATATTAAAACACTACATGTATATACATTTTAACTGAGTCGTTAAGTCATCGTTAGTCGTTACATGTAAATGTTGTTTTGAAACCTTTAGGTTAACGATCTTGTTGAATGTTGTTAACCCATTGTTTATTATAGCAAATGAGATGTTAAATTGTTATATTATCATGATATTATGATATATAATATATCTTAGTATGATATATATACAGTTAAATGTCGTTACAACGATAATCGTTACATATATGTCTCGTTTCGAAATCATTAAGTTAGTAGTCTTATTTTTACATATGTATTTCATTGTTAATACACTTAATAATATATTTACTTATCATTTAACATAATTAACCAAGTGTATCAATATCTTAATATGATTCATATGTACCTAGTAAGACGTTGTTATAACGATAATCGTTATATATATCGTTTTCGAGTTTCTTAAATTAATAGTCTCATTTTTATGTATATAACTCATTGTTAAAATACCTAATGAGATACATACTTATAATAAAATCATGTTAACTATATATATAACCATATATATGTCATCGTATAAGTTTTTACAAGTTTTAACATTCGTGAATCACCGGTCAACTTGGGTGGTCAATTGTCTATATGAAACCTATTTCAATTAATCAAGTCTTAACAAGTTTGATTGCTTAACATGTTGGAAACACTTAATCATGTAAATAACAATTTCATTTAATATATATATAAACATGGAAAAGTTCGGGTCACTACAAAATAAGCATAATACGTTTATTTCATATTTCATCGTACCTTTATTTACTGTCATTTTAATTACTGCAATTTACTTTATCGCAATTTAAATTCTGTCATTTATATTATCGTCATTTATCTTTACGCTTTATTTAAAATCGACAAACCGGTCATTAAATGGTAAAATCTCCTTTTATAATAATATTACTACTTATATATATATATATATATATATATATATATATATATATATATATATATATATATATATATATATATATATATATATATATATATATATATTTAATAAAAATATAGCGTTAAACTCAGCTAGCTCCCTGTGGAACGAACCGGACTTAGTAAAAACTACACTACTCTACGATTAGGTACACTGCCTATAAGTGTTGTAGCAAGGTTTAGGTATATTCCATAAATAAATAAATAAAACTTGTGTAATTTGTATCATATTTTGTAGTATTTCGCAGTAAAAATAATAACTATTTCGTATACACCTCTGCATAACATCAACTGTGTTATCTTCATTAACATTTTCAACTACCGGTTCTGTTTCCTTATCTTGCTCAGGTTGTGGTTCTTGTGTAGTAGGAATAGAGTCATCAGAAATTACAGGTATTTCAGGTGGTTTAAATGTAATACCACTTCTCGTGGTAATGGCTTTAGCTGTTTCATTCCGGGGGTTAGCATTTGTATCACTAGGTAGACTTCCCGGTTTTCTTTCACCTATCAACCTTGCTAGGTCGCTTACTTCTTGTTCCAGATTTTGAATAGAAGCTTGTTGATTTCTAAATGCTTGAGCATTTTGTTCATTGGTTTGTTTCTGAGATATGAAATATTGAGTTTGAGATTCAACTAGCTTCGACATCATATCTTCTAAATTTGGCTTTTTATCATCGGTTTGTGGTGGTTTGTTTTGAAAAATAGGTCTTTGCTGGTTGTAAGTATTATTGGATACTTGTTGATTGCTAGGACCTTGTTGGTTGTTGTATGGAACATTTCGGTTATAATTTTGATTTTGATTGTAGATTGGTCTTGGCGGTTGATAATTATTCTAATAATTATTTCCAGGCCTTTGGTTCATGTATAAAACATTCTCTCTTTGTTCCATTGTTTTTTCAATACTGAGACAATCTTTTGTCAAATGTGGTCCTCCACACTGCTCACAACTAATTCGTATTGAGTGAATATCCTTAGTCATCTTTTCCATTCATCCCTCGACAGCATCTATTTTTGCAGAAATGGAATCAAAGTCATGGCTATAATCGACTCTAGCCGCTTTAGATGATCTAATGATATCTTTTTCTTAATGCCACTCATGTGGGTGGGAAGCAGTGTTATCAATAATTTTGTAAGCTTCAGTTGCAGTTTTCTTCATAATGGAACCACCAGCTGCTATATCGATGTCTTTTCTTGTAGTGATGTCGCATCCTTGATAGAATATTTGTACTATTTGATAAGTGTCTAAACCATGTTGCGGACATCCTCTTAACAATTTTCCAAATCTTGTCCACGCATCATATAAAGTTTCATTTGGCTTCTGCGTGAACGTAACAATTTCTCCTTGAAGTCTCACGGCTTTAGATGCCGGAAAGAATTGTTTAAGAAATTTTTCAACTAAAACGTCCCATGTATCAATCTCCCCTTCAGGTAACGATTCTAACCAATCTTTGGCTTCTCCCTTTAAAGTCCAGGGAAATAACATGAGATAGATCTGTTCATCCTCCACTTCTCGGATTTTAAATATAGTACAGATCCTATTAAAGGTACGAAGATGTTCGTTTGGATCTTCCTTCGGCGCACCACAAAATTGGCATTGATTAGTTACCATGTGTAAGATTTGTCCTTTGATATCATAATCTGGTGCATTAATGTCTGGTTGAGTAATTGCGTGACCTTGGCCAGTGCGTTTAGCTCTCATTCGGTCTTCCATACTTAGAGGTTCCAGATTTTCCATTATTGGATTTGTTGAATCTGAATCACTAAGGGATTCTGATTTAATGGTTTCTTCCTCGACAATCTCTGAATGAGTGATTTGTGGTTCAGGAGGAATGATTGGTGGTTCAGGATCTCTGAATTGTCCCTGAATATCCTCCAGATTCTCAATTGTGAGGTCGGGTTCAAAAAATGGATTATCGGAAATTTGAATTGGAGTACTTGGTCGACTAGATGACGATTCTAAAGAAAAATCAACGGCGACAATATTGGCTAGATGTCTTGATCGAGTTACAGGTGGGGAACGTATGAAAGGTGGTGAACGTTTTGCTCGGTGCATTCACTAAATATCCTATTAGTTATAAAAGATAAAAATTATATAAGCTATCAAATTAATAGACTTTTCTGATTTTTGCCCACGTTTCGAATAGCCAATAGATGCAACAGGTAGCCAGGACCCTTTAAATCGGAAGCCCACAACTCGCCACTAACAAATCCAACTATTACTACGAACCAGAAAATTTTGGATGTCTATCAATTTAACCACTTAAAATTTTTCGTCGAAATTTAAAGAAATTTTAGAGAAAAAATAGAAAATTCTATGTCCTAAAACTAGAGCGTCGAGAAATAAGAAAGAAAAAGCGCGCGTCGAAAAACGTTGAAAAATAAACAGTCGAAAAATAAAAATAAGAAAATAAAGTGTCGAAACTTAGAATTCTAAAAACTTAAGTCTAAAAGTTGCGTCTAAATGTATTAAAGCTTAAAAGGAATTCTATATCCAAAACGGCAATAACTTAAAAAGTACTAAAATTTATAAAATATTAAAGCGATAAGCGATGTCGTAAAATTCTAAGGCGCCTAAATCTTAATCTAAAGAAAAAGCACTTAAGGGATTTTACCGCAAAGTCTAAAAATCTAGAAATATAAAATAACTACGGCAAAATACTAAGTTACGAACTAATTACGAACGAAAAATTATAAAATTACGCTTTAACGATTAAAAATATACAAAATATAAAAATAGGCTTAAAGTTATAAAAATAATATTTTTATATTATTATTTTATAAAATTATTAATTTATTATATTAATAAAATTAATATAACTTAAAAATACAAAATAAATAAAACTAAAATTAATTAATATAATAAATAACCCTAATTAGGGTTTAATAATAATAATAATTAATAATACACCGTAATTAATGCTGTACGATGATCAATTCTTGCGTGTCAGACAGTCTCATGCGATCGCATGAGATTTAATCGCCTGGGCCATGCGATCGCATGGCTCTCGAATCCAGTTCAGATGTTGGGCTGCTACAGTGTAGTGGCCCGATTATTATTATAATTATTATTTTCTGTTTTTAATTTATATAAATAAAATGAATAAAAACTTAATTTTTAAAAACTAAAATAGAAATAGAAAAACTTTATATTTTAAAAAAACTCTTGAAAATATATATATTTCATTTTTCTTTTTATATTTTTGTATTTTTAATATTTAAAACGTATTTTTACAAAAAGAAATTAAAACTTAATAAATTTTTTTTATATAGCATTTCGCTCCGGCGTTTAAGAGAGTTCCCCGGCAGTGGCGCCAAAAAAAATTGATGTTATGCGAGTTGTATACGAAATAGTTATATTTTTATTGCGAAATACTATTAAATACGATATAATTTTACACAAGTTATTTATTTATTTATAGAATGGATATACCTAAACCTTGCTACAACACTTATAGGCAGTGTACCTAATCGTACAGTAGTGTAGTTTTTAGTAAGTCCGGTTCGTTCCACAGGGAGCTAGCCTAGTTTAACGCTATATTTTTAAAACTATATTTGTATATATATATAAATATATATATATAAGTAGTATTATTATTATAAAGGGGGATTTTTACCGTTTAATGACCGGTTTGTCGATTTTAAAACTTTAGTCGCAGTTAAAACCTAATGTAAAATATTAAAAATAAATATAACTTAATTTAAAGCGTAAAGTAAATGACAATAATTAAAGTGCGATAAATAAAATTGCGATAATAAAAAAGTACGATAATTAAAAGTGCAATAAATAAAATGACAGTAAATAAAAGTGCGATAAAATATAAAATAAAGTAATTATGCTTATTTAAACTTTCGTAATCATGATGTTCGACGTGTTGATTTTAGTTTATTACCATGGGTTAATTGTCCTTTGTCCTGGATTATTCGATATGTCCATACGGTTTTGTCCATAATAGTCCATCAGTCATAAATATAAAGTGCGAGAGTCTTCGTCAAATTATCCTTATACCCGAAGTCAAATATTCCAACTAATTGGGGATTCGAACTGTAACAAGGTCTTAATACTTTGTTTAATGAATACACCAGGTTATCGACTGTGTGTAATCCAAGGTTTTAATACTTTATTAACAATTACACCAATTACCCTTGAATGTAATCCACCCCTGTTTTAATAAGTCTATTAACTATTAATCCAATCCCGTGTCCGGTAAAATGAACGATAATTCGTATTTATAGATATCCCACCCACCGTACCCGATTAAGCGTATGTGGTTGTATATAGATACGTCAAATTGTAATCTTTATATTAAATTAACGAGGTATCGTTTAGTTAATATAAAGCCCATTAATAGCCCATAGTCTAATTTCCACAATTGTCGTTCTTTTGTCCAAACCCCAATTATGGTACAAAGCCCAATTACCCCGTCTTTAATATTTAGCCCAACATCACGATTACTTTGGCTTAAATAAGCATAATAATAACTTAGCTATGAGACATTAATTTAAAAAGGTTGAACATAACTTACAATGATTAATAATAGCGTAGCTTTACACGGACAGAATTTCGACTTACACACTTACAACATTCGCTAATATAACCTTATTATTATTAATCTTAAATTAAAATTAAAATTATAAATTTTATATATATATATATACACACACACACACATACACACACACACACACACACACACATATATATATATATATATATATATATATATATATATATATATATATATATATATATATATATATATATATATATATATCGTGAGAGAGAGTGGATAGAAAAAGGTATATTATTTTCGTCCGAAAAACTGCTAAATTTATAGATGTGGCCAGGCTCCTGGGCTCATGCGATCGCATGAGTTTTCTTCATGCTAGCCATGCGATCGCATGGCCATCAAATACTGGTCACAATTCATTTTAAACGTGGGCTGCTCGAATTTTAATATATATATAATATAATATATATAATTTTATATAATTAATTATATATTATATTATATTCTTGTACTCCGTCGACTTGTAATTTTAGCTCCGTTGAGTCGCGCGTTGACAGTTGGTTCATGTCCCGGTTCCAGATTTTCGAACGTCCTTGCGTACAATTTAATATCTTGAACTTTGCGTTTTGCGGCTCGTACTCTTGTAATTTTTAGACGTTTCTCATCAATAATTTGAACCACTTTGATTATACTTTGTACTTTTTAGCTTTTTGGTCGTTTGCGTCTTCAAATCGTCGAATCTGTCTTTTGTCTTCACCTTTTATTATTTAAACGAATATCACTTGTAAATAGAACAATTGCAACTAAAAGCTTGTCTTTCTTGAGGGATAATGATATGAAATATATGTTCGTTTTTAGCATTATCATTAATACTAACATTGACTTTAGTATTAATAATAACTATAATAATAATATTATGATACTATATCTTTAAACTTGTAATTACATTTACTATTTTTAATATCATAATTTTATTAATCATGTATCATATTATAATATAACATTTATTGAATATATATTATTTATATTTGAATATTACATTAATTATGAATTTAGATCATACATATAGATTCATAACAACTTTTTATCGTCTTTATGTATTTTTTTTACATAATTAACTCTATTAATCAAATTGTATTTCATTATTTAAATTTAATATATAAACTTATATATCTACATATATATTTACACATATTTATTTATAACTATTGTTCGTGAATCGTCGGGAATAGTCAAAAGGGTAATTGATTATATGAAACAGTTTAAAATTTTTGAGACTCAACATTACAGACTTTGCTTATCGTGTCGAAATAATATAAAGCTAAAGTTTAAATTTGGTCGGAAATTTTCGGGTTGTCACAGTACCTACCCGTTAAAGAAATTTCGTCCCGAAATTTGAGTGGAAAGGTCGTGAATGATAATAAGTATGTTTTCATGATGCATACGGGCTGAAAATTAGAGTTTTATCATCAGCGAATAATTTGAATAAACAATCCATTTATATGAAGAGTACGAATGAAGCTAACATAGAAGAGTGAAATGAGTAAGTGTAGATTCATCTTATCATCTGACGTAGATATGATTGATTTCCAGATTTCAAGGGATTTGAAGAAAATCTTCGTAATAAGATTTGATTCTCCAGTAACCAAGGGAATTAGGATCCGCTTTAAATTCGATCGTCCATTTTAATTGTTCTGTCAGAGATTTTCTTATAAATTCACCTCCTTCATTTCCTTACAACTCACACCTTCTGTTGATGCATTTTATGCAAGTCCCTAGACATCTATCCACGTCCATTGCAGGTACAACAGTTTACAGGCCACCATGATTGCTCGTTATTATCCTATCCGTGTTTGTATGTGGTTACAGGAATTGCAGGAACGAGATTTGGATGTTTGACTATGTTAGACTTAGTCAGACATACGAGTGAAGCCTCACTCGTACGGCTGACAGGCTCATACGTACGGTTGATGCTGAGCTAAGTCACAATTACAACCTAAATGAGAAGACACGAGTGAGTGATCACCCGTACGGCTGATGAAGCCAACTCGTACGTGTGATGGATGAATCATACAGGTAAGTCAACAGCAGGGGTATATAAAGTCTTATGTTCTTCATTTTAGGTTAAGCCTCTCATTTGTTACACATACTCAGATCTGGTGAGCTCCTCCAATTCTCTCTCAACCCAAATCACCCAGGTGGTGAATAATAGCTCTAGGTGTTGATCTAATCACACTTGATTTAGTTGTGGTTTGACTAAATTAATCCCAAAAAGCTTAACCTATTCACTAGAGGGTTTGATTCACTTATTCCATCATTGTGTGAGTTAAATCTGTTGATTTCTAAGTTCCTAGTCATGTTTCATCACCTTCTATTCTTTCCCCCTCAACTCATATTTTAAAGTATTCATCAATATGCTCCATCCAGTTCTGATTCTCGATATACTTCTAACTTTCATATTGGTCATTCTTCTTTTTTATCTACCGCCGGAAGAATCTATTTACTTCTACTATACTCTTGGGTTTATAGTATTTCTAGTTCTCTCGTGTCTTTATATTGCTATATGCATCGATATATATGGTTTATAATTTCTGGTTTGTCGTTGGGCTTTATATCTTCCCTTATATTTCAAAGTCTCTGCTTTTGTCTTCTATAATCATTGTCATCCACAGTTAATGCTCTCTTTTATTTGCTGCAATTTATACCCCAATTTCTATTTCGGAGTTTTGTCCTTTCGTTTCTTCTTCTTACGATTAAGCACCGCTTGTAATGGTCCAGAATTCGCAGATATGAATTTCGGAATGAACATTGTTAATGTTCTAGGAAGGAAATTGTGATGGCACGATCTTAACTTGTCAAATTACCAGAATACCTTGGAAAAGGCCGAATCATCAAGAAATATTTTCTTGATATTTTAGAGGTTAAATAGAATACAAGAGTCGTATAACATGGTACATGATGATGTTATGATCTGTGAATCATCACGTTTCATTTAGAAACTCAGCATGACTTACTGTAATATAATCACGTTGATCAAGTGTCATTATATTATAAGTGTCATTATATTATATTAACTCATGCTTCAGCTCCCAACACTACGTCAAAAATATTCCTATTTTAAACTCGAATGTTTCAGAATTTAGAAACTAAAATAGTTTCTTTTATGATGTAATACAGATAGCGCGAAGAGATAAATGATTTCAGATAAGAATAATTATGAAAATATCTTCAGAAATATGGAGGATATTTATAATGAAAGATATGATGATATCTTAGAATTTCTAATATCAGAGGATGATGAAAAATATTGTCCGCATGGGTTTAGAGTCAGGAGCAAGGTATTCGTTAATGACTTCAGCAGGTACTGAATCATTTAGATCCTTTGAAGTCAGGTTCAGTATTTGTGATTTGTCCATAGCCTCCTTCATACTTTGCTCAATCCGTTTTCTAGTTCCAAAACTTCTCTTTTTCTGCGCTTTGTCAGCACACTTCTTCATTATCATCAAGCTTTTACCATTTAAAGTCGTTTATAGTTTTTGCTGCTTCATCAGCATTTTTCCATTTTCGGAGAACCAATTCGTAGTTCGGAGTGCTTTTCAAAAACTTCACATTCAAATTAAGTCCAGAAGATAGACGTTATATATACACATATAACTGTTGGCGTAGACATGCTGCAAGATTTCAAAATACTGATTGCTAATTCCCAATGATTCGTATGGCAATTCTTGTTACAAGATGCGAATGAGTAAATGATGGGGTTTCAATGAATAATTATAATGACTTTTTGGAGAGGATAAAGTCAAAGGGTAATGAAGTTTTTGGTACATCTGCTAATAATGTGGTGGAATGTAAAAGGTTCCCCGATAACGATGGTGTATATCTCAAGGTTATAATAAGGTTAGTCTGACTGAAAAGTCGAAGTTGACTTGCTGGAGCTGTGACAAAACTGGCTACTATGAAAAGGAATCGCAAAGTTATTTTTTACTAATAAACTGGCTACGTTGTTTAAACTTTTACTTTGGTTTCAAGAGTTTTTTGGGTACATAACTGTGGGTAACATGTGGCTGGATCATCATCTCAATTGCTCATCATTCGAAGTGTCTTCAGAAATTTTCGAAGGGTTTGAACACAGATTGTAATCGTTAACATACATTTGATGTTCTAACACAGTTTTGAAGTCAAAATATAGCTTTGAAAGATGTAGGAATCTAAAAGTGATGGTACCAGTTATATCTCGAATTTAATTCTGAGGTTTCAAAATCAGAATATGTAATTGAGTTTGAATGAGTATGGTTGTTTTGATTTCTATGAAAAAATGTATATTATTGTGAAAGTAGGAAGTATAGTTGATAATTTGCTTAATCTGATTCAAAGAATGTAACATATTAATTGTGAATATATATATATATATATATATATATATATATATATATATATATATATATATATATATATATATATATATATATATATATATATATATATCTCGGGTATTACCTACCCGTTAAAAAAAATTTCACAATTAATATTTTGTACATAAGAATTTTTATTACAGTCTTTATGAAAATATATATGTATATATTCTCCTCAGATGTAACATAGATTTTAATGGGTTAATACTAAATTAAACTCATTCGATTTACGGTTGGAACTAGAATTGAATAAACCCTTGAAGGCTTTAGAGATTACATAAGTATTTCTTCAATAATATTGAAATTATGAATCAATACTTCGTTATTTGTTGAGATGTGATGTTGGTTTTCGTTAAATTCTTGTGAAATTTGCAAAGTACGAATGATGTTATCTGAAAAGTTTCGGTTACATCAATGATGAAGTGTAAAATCAAATATATACTTGATTTATTAGGAATTGGAATTTGTTGAATTGAGACAGAGATTGTAGTTAACGTTGGTTAAGTTGCGGTCGAAGGATGTACATTATTGCATATTTGTAATATGAATTAACCGATTAGTTAAGATTCACACACAATAGCTTAGCACGGAAAGATTTATTTTTATTTCAAAATATATATGTATAAAATATACATATAATTTCTTCAGAAGGAATGAGTTAACTCTTCATAACTCGTTGATACAATATACGCGTTATTGATTCGTAATGATGTCCACAGTGATTCTTGAACTGACGGAGTTTGTGATGTTATAGGTGTTGTTGATTCTGATGTTTACTGTACTGACGATTCTGGTGACATTGACGGTATTGTTGATGATGTTGGTAAAATAAGTTTAACTTGTTAATCACGCACCATTATTGTCAGGGTTTCTACTCTTCCTTCTATCATTTTGGTTCGCTTAACTGATTTATGGTTAGGGCTAGATTAGATAATCTCTAAGACTTTAGAGATTATATAATCGCCGCGGAATGTTTCTCCAATAAAGTTATGAATTAATATTTTGTCAGTTATTGTTGTTGGTACTCCTTGGTATCTATGGTGCGTAAGATGTTGATGCTCGTGGGACAAATTGTGAAGTTGAGGTTTACGACGCGGTTGTGGTTGGAGGTGGTAATTGTACTGTTGGCGTTGATGATGGTGGTACTAGTTATGCTGCTGGTGCTGCTGCTGGTGTTTGTAATCTCTGCACCATATTCTCTAAAGCCACTACCCGAGCGCGAAGCTCGTTGACTTCTTCTATTACACTGGGGTGATTGTCGGTTCAGACGAGCAGATAAATAAAATCTAGAATTTGATGTAGTATATAATCGTGACGAGATACCCTGGAAATAAGAGAGAAAATGGTGTCTCGAACAGGTTCGCCGGTAAGTGCTTCAGGTTCTTCGCCAAGAGGGCAATGTGGTGGATGGAAAGGATTGCCTTCTTCTTGTTTCCAATGATTGAGGAGGCTATGAACCCATCCCCAATTCATCCAGAATAAGTGATGACTGATTGGTTGATCCATTCCGGTCACACTGCTTTCGGAGCTTGAATGAGATTCCATTTCGGAATCCGAGTAACTTGAATTGATGACAAATTCCATTTCGTACGATTGGATACAGGATTTTTTGATATAAAATGATTTTTCGGCTATCGGGTGATATTCCATTTACATAGGATATATATATATATATAGATCAAAAGATTTCGTTGATTACGAAGGAATTTGCGGGATATGTCAGACAAAGTTTAAAGTAACAGATACGATAAGATATGATTTAGCAGATACGCTAAGATATGAATTTTTTCTATACACTACTCATGCAATTAATGTAGCAAGACATGTCTAGACTAATAATGATAAGCAGGTAATTTCCTAAAGATGATAAGCAGATGATTTTCGACTAGAAATGATAAGCAAAACTTTTGACATGCAAACACGGTCGAAGTCCAGACTCACTAATGCATCCTAACGACCTATCAGTTAGACACACTAATGCAGACCTGGTTCGCTAAGACCACCGCTCTGATACAACATGTAAAGACTCGTCCTAATCCATAAGAATGAATACAATAACATATGATTCATCGCGAGGTATTTGACCTCTATATGATACATTTTACAAACATTGCATTCGTTTTTAAAAGACAAACTTTCTTCACATCGAATGTTGACGGCATGCATACCATTTCATAATATATCCAACTATAATTGACTAAATAATAATCTTGATGAACTCGACAACTCGAATGCAACGTCTTTTGAAATATGTCATGAATGACTCCAAGTAATATCTCTAATTTGAGCAAATGCACAGTGAAAGAATTCTTTCATACCAGAGAATAAACATGCTTTAAAGTGTCAACCAAAAGGTTGGTGAGTTCATTTGTTTATCATAAACGATCATTTTCATCATTTTAATAGACCACAAGAATTTCATTTCCAATTCTCATAAATATACGTCCCATGCATAGAGACAAAAATCATTCATATGGTGAACACCTGGTAACCGACATTAACAAGATACATATAATAATATCCCCTATCATTTCGGGAAATCCTTCGAACATGATAAAAACAACATCGAAGTACTAAAGCATCCGGTACTTTGGATGGGTTCGTTAGGCCCAATAGATCTATCTTTAGGATTCGCGTTAATTAGTAGATTGTTTTACTAATTCTTAGGTTACCAAGCAAAAGGGGCATATTCGGCTTCGATCATTCACCCATATAATGTAGTTTCAATTAGTTGTGTCTATTTCGTAAAACATTTATAAAAATTGCGCATGTATTCTCAGCCCAAAAATATATAAGGGGTAAAAAGGAAAATGAAACTCACCTAATGTATTTTGTAGTAAAAATACATATGACTATATTGAACAACTGAACAATGCAGGGTTGGCCTCGGATTCACGAACCTATATCAATTGTATATATATTAATATACATTTTTGCCATCGAATAATTATTTATATGTGAATTTCTTAGTTATATCATATTCATATTTGTAATATATATATATATATATATATATATATATATATATATATATATATATATATATATATATATATATATATATATATATATATATATTTCATATATTCATTTTGTATATGAAAATAGTAATTTTGTTATGTCATATTTATTAAGTATCTTTATGTATATCTATATATATATATATATATATATATATATATATATATATATATATATATATATATATATCATTTGTTTGAAAAAAAATAGTAATTATAACAGTACTAAAATATGGTAATAATAATAATAATAATAATTATAATACTTAATTTTATTAATAAAGGTAGTAATGTTAATAATTCTATTAGTGATAATAATAATGGTATTAATGATAATAATATTAATTTTACTATTAATGATTGTTATGATAATGATTTTAGTAATTACATGATAATATTACTCAGGTGAATACAAATAATAATACTTATGTGAATATTAACAATTCTATTATTCATAAAATGATAATAATACTAATATTTATCAAAGTATCAATAATTTAACTAAAGTGGTAATTTTCCTGCTAATGATAATCATGCTAATAGTATTAGTAATAACAATAATAATAATCCTAATCTTCATGTTTAGTTTCTAAACTAATAACTAAAGTTTCTATAACATTAATTCGTAATCCTAATCGTAATAATAGTAGTAATACTTATAATAATAATAATGATAAATATGATATTAATAATTATAATTATAATTATATTGATAATACTAATATTTATAAAATGATACAAATTTTAATATTACTGATAATAATAATAATAATCCTAATATGTTAGTAATAGTCATACTAGTAATAACCATAATAATAATACTTTTAATTATTCTAATATACATATTAATGATATTAGTAATAATAACAATTAACAACAATAATTAATAATAATAATAATAATAATAATAATAATAATAATAATAATAATAATAATAATAATAATAATAATAATAATAATAATAATAATAATAATAATAATAATAATAATAATAATAATAACAATAATAATAATAAAAATAAAAATCACTACCACTCAAAATAGGATGAAAAGGAAAAAGATGCCACCAGCGGGACTCGAACCCGAGACCTCCCGTTAACTAAGACAACCCTCTAACCATCCGATCCCATCAATTTTTCTGTAAACATATGTAACCCATTTGTATTTAACTCATAATTTTTCCGTTTATATATTTCTTCTTCTTCATCACATCCTTCGACCAAAAAATCAGAATCAATATAATTAATACTAAGGATTTAGATACTTCAACAGATTTATAATTAATTCATAAGTGTTTTTGTAAATCATTAAACGAATATATATATATATATATATATATATATATATATATATATATATATATATATATATATATATATATATATATATATATATATATATATATATATATATATATAAACAGAAGCAAAAAAAAAAATTTGCTGCAGTCGCTGCTTTTTTTTTAAAAAAAAATTTTATGAACTTCAATTTCAAAAACGAATTAGGCCAAGCTTATAACATGAAAGTTGTTGTAAATCCTTCGTAAAAACTTTAGAAATTAACAATTTATTCACAAACATTATTACAAATCCAAATTTCGCGAAGAACAAAACTTTTAACTTTTTAGGATTTACCTTTGACTCACAAATTCGCACATTATATTAGGAATCATAAGCTGAGCTTTTGCAGGTAGTTCGAGTAGAGGAATTTTAATAAGACTGCATTACTCGATTTTGATAATTGGTTCGATTTTAATTTTTGGCCAAAAAGTGGAAATACAGAGGAACCGCCGGGTTTTCCTAAAAAAAATATTTCTGTTCTTCAATGGTGGTTTGCAGAAAACGAATATAATCATATGATTAATTGAGTTGTGCAGTAACATGAATTGATGGGTACTTGTTTGTATCTTGAATAAAGTTGACAGCTCCTCACAAGTACAAAGAAAGCAGGAGAGAAAAATAAAAACAAAATAAAATAAAATAGATAAAAAAAATCTGATGGATATCAAATAGACGCGTTATATCAGTGTTTATATACATATATCCGTATTTATATAACTTATATAAATCTATATTTATATATCTCTATTTATGAATCATAACAAATCTTATTAATTAATAATTATAACTATATTAACAATACTTTTAATATTATAATTAATAATAATAAACATTTATATTAATATACTAGTAATAATAATAATAATAATAATAATAATAATAATTATAATTATAATTATAATACTAAAAGTACTAATAATAATAAGTCACAATAATAATCATTTTTAGAGTAATTGATAATAACAATATTATTAATGGTAATAATAGTACTTAATAATAACTATATTAGTATTGAATAATAATATTTACATATCAATCTCATATTTATATTTTTAACATAATAATATTAATAATATTTAATAATAATAATGATAAACATAATAACAATTATTATAATTTTTTAATGATAATAATAACAAATAATTTATTTAATTCATAATTAGTTTGAATTTTCAATCTTTCTCATAATAATATTTATAATAAGGATCTTTATTATGATAACCCTAAAATTATTATAATTTGTTAATTATAAATATAACAACAATAATAATAATATAATTAATACTAACATTGACTTTAGTATTAATAATAACTATAATAATAATATTATGATACTATATCTTTACACTTGTAATTACATTTACTATCTTTAATATCATAATTTTATTAATCATGTATCATATTATAATATAACATTTATTGAATATTTATTATTTATATTTGAATATTACATTAATTATGAATTTAGATCATACATATAGATTCATAATAACTTTTTATCGTCTTTATGTATATTTTTTTTACATAATTAACTCTGATAATCAAATTGTATTTCATTATTTAAATTTAATATATAAACTTATATATCTACATATATATTTACACATATTTATTAATAACTATTGTTCGTGAATCGTCGGGAATAGTCAAAAGGGTAATTGAATATATGAAATAGTTCAAAAATTTTTAGACTCAACATTACAGACTTTGCTTATCGTGTCGAAATAATATAAAGATAAAGTTTAAATTTGGTCGGAAATTTCCGGGTTGTCACACTATTAATGCTAAGTTAGACAAATTTGGTAGGCACTTGGAGAAGTTGGAGAAGGACATGCATGGTATTAAGGTTGGTTGTGAGTTTTGCGGGGGATTACACTTAGGAAAATATTGTGATTCAGGTTTGACTATGAACCAGAAAGAAGAGATCGCTTATATTAGTCAACAGAACAACAATCAGTTTCAGGGTCCGTGCGCAGTTTAATAGGAATTTCAACAATCCCTATAATCCTCAAGGTAATCAAGGTTCGAGGTTCCAGCCAGGTTCTAGTGGAGAATATCAACAGCAAGCTCCCGGGTATTTTCAGAAACCTCAAGCTGAAGAGAAAAAGTCCAACCTTGAAGCTATGATCGAAAAGCTTGTGATGTCTCAAACTCAGCTTGTTACTACTGTTACTCAAAACAATGAGAAGAATGATCAAATGTTTCGAAATCAACAAGCGGCTATTTAGAATCTGGAGAAACAAATTGGTCAACTTGCTAATCAGAGTAATGAGAGGAAACCGGGGGAGTTACCGAGCAAAATAGATAATAACCCGAAGAATGGGCACGTTAATGCTATCACTACCCGAAGTGGTTTAGCATATGATTCGCCGCAGAAGCCAGATGAGTATGATTTGCGAGTGCCATTGGTTAAGGATAGTGAGCTGGTTGTTGTTAGTAAACCGGAGGGGGAGAAGGAGCCGGAATAGGTGATTGAGAAGGTTGTAAGGGTACCGGAAACCGTTGTTGCAAAACCGGTAGTTAAAGAGTATCAACCACCGCTCCCATTCCCGAGGAAGCAGATATTGGAGAAGCTGGAGGCAGAAAAGTCCAAGTTCATGGACTTGATTAAAAAAGTTAATATAAATTTGCCTTTTATTGATGTGATTGCAGGTATGTCCAAGTATGAAAGGTTTCTTAAAGACTTGCTAACTAACAGGAAGAAGCTGGAGAACGTGTCTTCAGTCAGGTTGAATGTCGCATGCTCAGCGGTAGTTGCAAACAAGCTTCCCGAGAAGCTTGAGGATCCTGGGAGTTTCACCATCCCTTGTTTACTGGGTAATTTGGATTGTATGAGAGCGTTGGCATATTTGGGGGCTAGCATAAATTTAATGCCCTATTCTATTTATTTAAAGCTAGACCCCGGGGAGTTGAAACCTACGCGTATGGCTATTCAGCTAGCTGACCGCTCTATTAAATTCCCTCATGGAATTATTGAGAATATGCTAGTTAAGACCGGGTCGTTGGTTTTCCCGGCCGATTTCATGGTTTTAGATATGGAAGTGGATGAAAAGATTCCACTGATTTTAGGTCGGCCATTTTTAAATACGGCTAGATGTATCATTGATGTTTATGGCCAACAGTTGACCCTTAGGATAGATGATTTGCATGCAACTTTCTCAATCGACCATGCTTTAAAATACCCTGCCTACACTGATGATACATGTTATTTTCTTAACACTGTGAATGTCCAGTCTGAGTTTTTGCAGGAATTCCCAGAGTTACAGGGTTCAGGAGAATGTTCATTGGTTGAAATTGATAAAGAGTTGCAGGTTGAGGAGGTGGATATTTTAACCGCCTTGATGGAAAACGGCTATGAGCCGACTGAGGAGGAGTTCAAAGAACTCGAACGTGATGTGGATTACCGGAGCAAGTCTTCAATTGAAGAACCTCCCAAGTTAGAATTGAAGCCACTTCTAGATCATTTGGAATACGCTTATTTGCAGGAGGAATCTAAGCTCCCGGTAATTATTTCTTCTTCTCTTACTACAGGTCAGAAAACTGAACTTGTGACCATGCTAAAGGCCCATAAACCGGCCATTGCGTGGAAAATTCATGACATCAAGGGTATTAGTCCCTCCTATTGCACCCACAAAATTCTAATGAAGGATAACTCCAAACCTTTGGTGCAACGTTAAAGGAGGTTGAACCCGCACATGCAAGATGTCATGAAGAAAGAGATCATTAAGCTCCTCGATGCAGGTCTGATTTACCCGATTTCTGACAGTCCGTGGATTAGCCCGGTACACTGTGTACCTAAGAAAGGTGGTATGACTGTTACCACTAATGATAAAAATGAGTTAATTTCCACTCGGACTGTCACGGGGTGGCGTGTTTGTATTGACTATCGTAAGTTGAACGATGCCACACGTAAAGACCACTTCCCGTTACCTTTCATGGATAAAATGCTAGAGAGGTTAGCGGGAAACAGCTTTTATTGTTTTCTTGATGCTTTTTTGGGCTATTTTCAAATTCCTATCTCGCCCGAGGACCAAGATAAAACCACTTTCACGTGTCCGTATGGCACATTCTCATACCGTCTCATGCCCTTTGGCCTTTGTAACGCTCCGGCCACTTTTCAAAGGTGCATGATAGCCATATTCCATGATATGATAGAAGATTGCATGGAGGTGTTCATGGATGACTTTTCGGTCTTCGGTGATACTTTCGATTCATGCCTTCTTAATTTAGAGCGGATGTTGGTAAGGTGTAAGAAATCTAATCTTGTGCTCAACTGGGAAAAGTGTCATTTCATGGTACAAGGGGGCATAGTCCTCGGGCACAAGATTTCTAAGAATGGTATTGAGGTGGATCCCGCAAAGGTAACGGCTATTAAGAACCTTCCACCTCCCACCAATGTTAAGGGTGTTCGGAGTTTTCTCGGGCACGCCAATTTTTACAGGCGGTTCATCAAGGATTTTTCCAAAATTGCTAACCCGATGAATAAACTCCTCGAAAAGGACACACCGTGGAATTTCTCTGAAGAGTGCCAAAAGGTATTCGAACTTCTTAAGGAGAAACTGATCAATTCACCCATCATAATTGCTCCGAATTGGTCCCTTCCATTCGAGCTTATGTGTGATGCATCCGACTTTGCTGTTGGCTCTGTTTGGGCCAAAGGGTTGAGAAACATTTTCGACCCATTTATTATGCAAGCAAGACCTTGCAAGGAGCACAATTAAATTATACTACCACTGAAAAGGAGCTCCTTGTGGTGGTCTTTTCGTTTGATATGTTACGGTCCTACTTAGTCTTATCTAAGACTATAGTTTTTACGGACCATTCTGCTCTAAAGTACCTTTTCGCTAAATCGGATGCTAAACCTAGACTACTTAGATGGATCTTGCTTTTGCAAGAATTCGATGTTGAGATCCGGGATAAAAAGGGTGCCGAGAACTTAGCGGCCGATCACCTTTCATGTCTTGAGAATCCCTCCCGTGAGGTTCTCGATGAGACTACTATTCATGATGATTTTCCCGATGAATATCTCATGAAGATGGAGGAGTGTGAAGACCCTTGGTTCGTTGATTTTGCTAATTACTTGGTTGGGGGGTTCTTAGAAAAAGGTTGGTCACATCATAAATGTAAGAAATTCTTTAGTGACCTTAAGTATTATTTTTGGGAGGACCCTTATCTCTTTAGGCAGTGTTCCGATGGAATGATCCGCCGATGTGTTTCCGGAGACGGATGCGAGCGCATTCTTGTCCAATGTCATCATGGACCGACGGGTGGGCATTATGGTCCCCAAGTTACGGGGCAAAAAGTATTTGAGGCCAGTTTTTATTGGCCTACTATCTTCAAGGATGCCCACCGAATATGTCAATCATGCGATTCTTGTCAACGGGCGGGCCAAATCACCCAACGAGATGAGATGCCTCAAAATGTCATCCAAGTTTGCGAGGTTTTTGATATTTGGGGGATTGACTTCATGGGCCCGTTCCCGAAATCCAATAATAAGCTCTACATTCTTGTTGCCATCGACTATGTTTCGAAATGGGTCAAAGCGCAAGCTTTGCCCACTAATGATGCACGGGTTGTATTTTCGTTCCTTAAACAACTCTTTTCTCGGTTTGGTGCCCCAAAAGCTTTAATTAGTGATCGGGGAACTCACTTTTGCAACGCCCAACTTGAAAAGGTGTTGAAACGATATGGGGTGACCCATAAAGTTTCTACGTCTTACCATCTTCAAACCAATGGGCAAGTCGAAAACACCAACCGAGCTTTAAAGAGAATTCTCGAAAAGACAATTGGTTCTAATCCTAAGGAGTGGTCGTTCAAACTTGATGATGCCTTATGGGCATTTAGAACGGCGTACAAAACGCCAACCGGAACCACTCCTTTTTAGTTACTTTATGGTAAAGCGTGTCATCTCTCGGTGGAGATTGAACACAAAGCTTTTTGGGCTATCAAAACGAGCAATCTTGATCTTAAGGAGGCGGGTTGCCTTCGGTTGAGCCAATTAAATGAGTTAGAGGAATTAAGGCTCGATGCTTATGAAAATTCGTTGATTAGTAAGGAGAGGACAAAGAAGTGGCACGATAGTCATTTAAAAGATCCTAAAGAATTTAAGAAAGGGGATCATGTGCTTCTTTTCAATTCACGTTTCTGTTTGTTTCCCGAAAAGTTAAAGTCTAAGTGGTCGGGACCATTTATGTTTCGTAAGGTTTATTCCCATGGGGCAGTTGATTTGGTTAATTCAAAGGGGGAAGAGTTTAAGGTTAACGGTCATCGGATTAAATATTATGTCGATGGACCATAAGAGATGGACGATGAGATCAAACTCATCTTTACCTCTAACGACGTGTGAAAATCGTGGTTCTAATTGTTTGTTGTAGAGTTTGTATACTTTTTGCTTTTGTTTTGTATATTTAATGCTTGAAACAGGTGCAATATGATCAACATTAATGTTTTGGTTCGTTAAGGATGTGAGTTGGAGGATACATTTTCATTTGATGTGAAAAAGTAAGCAAAATTCGTGCCTGAACAGCTGCGCATCGCGCAAATCCATGCGCACAGCTCACTTGTAAAGAAAAACAGCTGGGAGTTTTTTTTTGTTGGATTTCTGACTTGGGTTCACGATGTAAAGCGTGCCACGCATCACTACGCGCACCGCGCAGAACGCACACGCACAAACGCGCTCCGCGCAGAAACGCGCACCGCGCATTTCAGTTGTACAGAATCGTCGCTGTTTTAATTGACCCGAACCCAATTTATTTTAACCCGAACTTAAACAGGTCCAGTCTACTTTTAGGGGTTTTTAATGTTATTTTATGCCAATTTACCTCCACTCAAACACACACAACCATATACAATCACATCCTAAAGCTAGGGTTTCTTCAAAGTTCAAACTTTTTATGATTTTCTTTCAAATTACTTGTGAATCATGCCTCCTAGGGTCCGTTTCTCTTACTCTTACACTTAATTTCATCTCTATTTGTGCTAGTTATGCTTTAATTGATGATTAATTGAAGTTCAAGTGTGGGGTTAACCCTAATTCGTTTAATGCTTAATGATTCACATAATTAGTGTTAATAATGCCTAATATGCTTTGTTTGTATGATGTTTACATTTGATTAGTGCATATTACTGATACTAGGGTTTGCTACGAGATTAAATCCGAATTTGAAGTTTTAATTTGGGGTTTTGTGTGTTAGATGGTTAATGGAGGTAGTTCATGATAGTGTGAGGTAATTTGGCCGAGTCAAGTGTGAAGCTACTTGGTTTTTGATGTTTTGAGTGGGATTGCCAATAGAGTTGATAATTTTTGGGTATGTTGAGTATGATAGGATTTTTTTCATGTGTTGTAGGGGATTTCAAAGGTGATTTTGAGTTGGTTAAAATTTTATGTTCATGAATGGTTAAGCCTAGTTTGTTTGGAAATTAAATTTTGTTTATATGCTAGCTTTTCATGAAGCATGAAATATTATTGATTATGTGGTTTTAGTTGATTGTGTTTGTCATGAAAAATAGTGTTAATTTTAAAACATGGACTTATGTGATGTTTAATTGGAAAAAGGAGAATTAACCAATAAGAGGATGTTGCGAGTTTAAATTTAGCTAACACTAACTTTTGAGTTTTTGTGGTTGTTTTGTGTTTAAAATTGTGAATGCAGTGTCAAGCAAAGCGTACTAGAACTGCACTAAGTGCTTCAGCAGAAGCACAAGCACCACAAGAGGATCCAAGGGATTGGATTGAGTACGTCAGGAATGAGTATCCGACTGAGTTTGCAAGGATAAATGATCGGGTTATTGGGCTAACTTGGTACTTTGATTGGAGCTTTCTTGAGGAAGCTCAAGTTCGTCGAGAGTTTGATTATATGCTAATGCTGTCTTATAACAACACGATTCTCCACCCATGGGAGAGGGTGTTTTCGCTTCATGATGATATTTATCCGTTGTTATGCAAGGAGTTTTTCTATTCTTTGGTGGTTACTAATACCCGGGATCCGAATGAGCGTAATTTTATGCGGTTTTGTTTGGGTGGTCAAAATCAAGCGATGAGTTGGTCTCAAATTGCTCGTGCTTTAGATTTGTATCCGGAATTGGATCATATCCGACTTCCGAATTATTTGATTAGGACTGAATTTTACAAGCAGGAGCCTTTTAACACTGTTGCTTTTTAGGTAGATTGACTGGAGGTGAAATTTTTCATGCAGGAAGAGTAAGCTATGAGAAAATTAAATTACCATTCGATCGGTTGTTGCAAAGGTTGGTGGCTTGTACTTTTAATGCGCGGGTAAATGGGAATGAGAAACCAAATAATAAGGATTTGTGGTACATGGATCAAATCAAGAGGGGGAAGCATACTGACATTGTTGGTTCTATCGCTACTTACTTGAGCAAATGTGCAAGCGATACAGCTCCAGGAAAGAAGCTTTTGGATTGCCATTATATTACTATGTTTGCGAGAAAGTTGAATGTGGATTTGAGCAGGTTGTGTACGACAGATCAGAGTATGCCAGTTTTTAGTTCGATGTTCTATACTAATGGGAAGATTTTGATGCACGGTTTTGAAAATCGTTTGGTTATGTATCGGGAACATGTGGGTTCTGGTGCGGCAGGTACGAGTGCAGCTGGGGCTGCAGGTGGTTCTTCATCGGGACCAAGCGCGGGAGCTGGTCCATCAGCTAGTACACATTTTGAAGGTTCTTGGTACCCGAGTCAGGAAGGTTGGGACAGTCTGATTAACAGTGTGAACAGAATGGGATTAGACTACAACGATGTTGCAGGTCAGGTAGAGAATCATGTGTATCAGTATACTATGGATTAGGCTGATAATGCGGAGTTTCATCGTGACATTCGTAGGCATACCGAGGTGGTGGAAAGGCATAATGACGAGGTTAGTCAACACAATGCTCAGATGTGGGAGAGTCAGCAGCGAACGGAGGAGCTCGCAAGAGATAATCATTATGATACAGGGATGATTGCATATGGTGTCGATTGGCAGCGCCATAATTCACGTTTGTATTTTTCTAACCCAGAGCAGTATTATGGTACGGCGAGTCAGGAGTCGGTTTATTATTATGATCAGAACTGTCCTGAGCATCCGCTGCATTATAGAAATACAGAGGCTATGAAGGACGCACAGTTGAGGTTCCAGCAGGAGTATCCGGGTGGGCGTCTGAACAGGAGCGGTTCGGGAACCTATGGATGGTCGTTTGATGATTACCAGGGTTGAGGGCTTGCGTGTCTGTTGATCATGTTGTATTTGTTTGCAAACATTTTATTTGGGTCTGTACTTTGATAACTATTTACTTTAATTATGTACTGTGGATTTATTCGGGGATAAGGCGTTTCGGCATCGGGTGGTGCTACCTTGTCCTGTTTATGTAGTTCGTTTGTTTTTCTTTTCTTAGGTTTGTTGGTGAAACGATTTTTCAAGTCTGGCATTATGTTCAGCAAAACTACATGATTGATGATATTGGTATGATGATCGGGAATGGACGATGTTCTTATGCTGGCAGTCAGTTCAGCACCATCTGTCACTGGCATTCCGCAATCCGTGGTTAAGCTCGATAAGTTTTTATATTTTCTTTCTCACATAATCCTTTCCATTTTAATCTATTTTTGATCTCAAGTGATGGGGACATTACTTGATCTCAAGTGTGGGGTGGGGGATGTAAAATCTCTCGGATTGGTTGTTAATGGAATCATCATCATAGTAGTTTTAATCTAAAAAAAATCTTGACGTTTTACGGGTTTTGGTCGTAAAAAAAATTGAAAAATTATGGAAAAATAAAAAAAAGTTAGAAAAGTTAGTTTTTTAAAAAAAAGTAGAAAAACAAATAAAAATTCGGCCAAAACCTTTGTTATGAAAATTGGATTTGATTTGGCTTGGTATTTTATGGTATATTTCGTTATTTAAAAGAAGCCAAAACCTTTGTTCCACATGTTCATTTTCTTGGACATGAAATCCTATGAGTTCGGGAACTCAATAGTAGGTCACCTGTACCAAAACGGGTGTAAACCGTGAGAGAGCGGTGATTGCATAGCGTGATTGTGACCGAATCACGTGCCTGATCAAAAACTTTTGGTTACTTGGTATAACAGACTTCCAAAACTATACCATTTTATTATTACATCATCCAATGGTGTGATACTGTGGGAAGAGGAGCCTTGAGCTTCACCAGTATTGTCCATTTTAGGAACAATAGCTACGTGCTTGTGTTTGCTTAGACAACACAACCCATAGCCAAAAGCTATGGCACCCAAAGGTTTTTGGGATTTAAACCGAGTGTCAATTGAAATAGATTGCCATTCTCGAGTGAGTTCGATCCACTCATTAAGGAAGTAAAGTCTTCCGACCGTTTCACTTGGTACGTATACCTCTTAAGCTGTACCATTTCATTACCCATCATTTCACGATGAGGTACTGTTAGAGGTGAAAGTCTTGAACTTTCAAAACATGTTCATTATTTTGAATGTGAAATCCTACATGAACATTGAAATTCATACATAGGTCACTTGCACTAAGGCGAGTCTCAACCGTATGAACGGTGATAGTAGCGTGTGGTCAAAACCGGGCCATGCGCTAGGTCGAAAACTTTAACAGGGCGATCCTCATTGTTTCTCCTAACAAGGACAATGTTGCACCCGACCACTTTATTTAACCATACAGGATGTATCCATTCCATCCTAAAGGGAGTCAAGTCTCCCGAACGACACACTTGCTGATTTGTTTCAGAAGTTGTAGTCCAGACCAGTTGTAGGGTGACGAAAAATCTTAAAAAGTCATTGCTAAATTCGACTGGAAATCTACCAGGCCTCAACGTCAAACAGGGAAACTAGTAGTCAAAGCTTATCTCAATGAGGGAGATTTGCTAGCCAAATGGGAAGCGCACCATGATACACAAAAATGTCAGTGATTGATCAGATTCCCAGTGGATAACCTCCGGAAAGGTAAGATATCAGCTTTTAAGCCTGATGAATTTCAATCTTTATGGTTGACTTAACGGATTAGATGATTACCTCATGATTATCGATGATATCTGGACGTAATGTGTATCCTCCTAAGCACATTATTTTCTTACCGACATCTCACGATGTTAGGTACTGTGGGAGGCATTGGCTTGACCAATCGCGAGGTAGCCCGTATGGTTCGTATGGTTCTTTGGTTTGAGGGTTTTACCTTCTCGGCTCATGGTTTCCACTTGTATCACGTTTCATATATTCGAAGACATTATCAGGTTCGAGATTCTCTACATTTACTTGGATTGCATATTTAGTGCACGTTGTTCGAGTTATTATTATTGTGCCGATACTTTATTTGGGGATGTTGGAGATTTCGGGATTACAAGTGGAAGCCACATGGTTAATTTGTTCTCTTAAAATCATGCCCATGCTAGTTGCTCTTTTGGTTCATGTTCGTTGGTTCTACTCACACTTATGAAGACGTTATCATTTGGTAGAAGATTATTTTCGAGTCGAATTTACTTGAGGACAAGCAAGACTCTAGTGTGGGGTGATTTGATATTGCACATTTCTCATATATTTATCATGGCAATATCCATCATTTTTAGTCCAATTGGATACGGTTTTGGTTTTTATTCGCGAGTATTATGAAGATTATGATTTGAGAGCCGAGAAGTGATTAATTGAGTGTTTTATGGAGTTTATGTCACGTTTACAGCGGTTTCTATGTTATCGGGTGAATTGGGTTATGATCACGTCGAGTTATAAGTATAAACGTGAAATGTTCCGTTCATATTGATTATAAACGTTCCATATTAATTGATTTCGTTGCGAGGTTTTGACCTCTATATGAGACGTTTTTCAAAGACTGCATTCATTTTTAAAACAACCATAACCTTTATTTTATCTATAAAGGTTTAAAAAGCATTACGTAGATTATCAAATAATGATAATCTAAAATATACCGTTTACACACGACCATTACATAATGGTTTACAATAAGAATATATTACATCAAAAATAAGTTTCTTGAATGCAGTTTTTACATAATATCATACAAGCATGGACTCCAAATCTTGTCCTTATTTTAGTATGCAACAGCAAAAGCTCTTAATAATCACCTGAGAATAAACATGCTTAAAACGTCAACAAAAATGTTGGTGAGTTATAGGTTTAACCTATATATTATCAAATCATAATAATAGACCACAAGATTTCATATTTCAATATACATCCCATACATAGAGATAAAATTCATTCATATGGTGAACACCTGGTAACCAACATTAACAAGATGCATATAAGAATATCCCCTATCATTCCGGGAAATCCTTCGGACATGATAAAAACGAATTCGAAGTACTAAAACATCCGGTACTTTGGATGGAGTTCGTTAGGCCCAATAGATCTATCTTTAGGATTCGCGTCAATTAGTAGATCGGTTTACTAATTCTTAGGCTACCAAGCAAAAAGGGGCATATTCGGCTTCGATCATTCACCCATATAATGTAGTTTCATTTACTTGTGTCTATTTCGTAAAACATTTATAAAACTGCATGTATTCTCATCCCAAAATATTAGATTTTTAAAAGTGAGACTATAACTCACTTTCACATATTTTTACTTCGTCGGGAAGTAAGACTTGGCTACTGGTCGATTCACGAACCTATAACAAATATGTACATATATATCAAAGTATGTTCAAAATATATTTACAACATTTTTAATACGTTTTAATGTTTTAAGTTTATTAAGTCAGCTGTCCTCGTTAGTAACCTACAACTAGTTGTCCATAGTTAGATGTACAGAAAAATAAATTGATATATATTATATTGACCCAATCCATGAGCCAGTGTATACATGTCTCAGACTAGATCACAACTCAAAGTATATATATTTTTGGAATCAACCTCAACCCTGTATAGCTAACTCAAACATTACTGCATATAGAGTGTCTATGGTTGTTCCAAATAATATACATACATGGGTCGATATGATATGTCAAAACATTTGCATACATGTCTATGGTATCCCAAGATTACATAATATATTAGAATACATGTATAATACAATATAAGTTAGCTAGGATATGATTTGTATAGAATTGTTACAATATTTCCCGTAGCTACAACAATCAAAAAATATCCAATCTTGTTTTACCCATAACTTCTTCGTTTTAAATCCATTTTGAGTGAATCAAATTGCTATGGTTTCATATTGAACTCTATTTTATGAATCTAAACAGAAAATGTATAGGTTTATAGTCAAAAATATAAGTTACAAGTCATTTTTGTAATAGGTAGTCATTTCAGTCGAAAGAACGACGTCTTGATGACCATTTTGAAAAACATATTTCCAATTTGAGTTTAACCATGATTTTTGGATATAGTTTTATGTTCATAAGAAAAATCATTTTCCCAGAAGAAAAACTTTTAAATCAAAGTTTATCATAGTTTTCAATTATCAAACCCAAAACAGCCCGCGGTGTTACTACGACAGCGTATGTCCGGTTTTACGGTATTTTTTATCTGTTTCCAGGTTTTAAATCATTAAGTTAGCATATCATATAGATATAGAACATTTGTTTAGTTGATTTTAAAATTCAAGTTAGAAGGATTAACTTTTGTTTGTGAACATGTTTAGAATTAACTAAACTATGTTCTAGTGATTTCAAGTTTAAACCTTCGAATAAGGTAGTTTTATATATATGAAACGAATGATGTTATGAACATCATTACTACCTCAGGTTTTATGGATAAACCTATTAGAAATGAAAAAAATAGATCTAGCTTCAAAGGATCCTTGGATGGCTTGAAAGTTCTTGAAGCAGAATCATGACACGAAAACAAGTTCAAGTAAGATTTCCACTCGAAATAAGATTGTTATAGTTATAGAAATTGAATCAAAGTTTGAATATGAGTATTACCTTGTATTAGAAAGATATCTTACTGTAAATAAGAAAAATTTCTTGAGGTTGGATGATCACTTTACAAGATTGGAAGTAAGCTAGCAAACTTGGAAGTATTCTTGATTTTATGAAACTAGAACTAATAGAATTTATGAAGAACACTTAGAAATTGAAGATAGAACTTGAGAGAGATCAATTAGATAAAGAAAATTGAAGAATGAAAGTGTTTGTAGGTGTTTTTGGTCGTTGGTATATGGATTAGATATAAAGGATGTGTAATTTTGTTTACATGTAAATAAGTCATGAATGATTACTAATATTTTTGTAATTTTATGAGATATTTCATGCTAGTTGCCAAATTATGGTTCCCACATGTGTTAGGTGACTCACATGGGCTACTAAGAGATAATCATTGGAGTGTATATACCAATAGTACATACATCTAAAAGCTGTGTATTGTACGAGTACGAATACGGGTGCATGCGAGTAGAATTGTTGATGAAACTGAACGAGGATGTAATTGTATGCATTTTATTTAAGTAGAAGTATTTTGATAAGTGTCTTAAAGTCTTTCAAAAGTGTATGAATACATATTAAAACACTACATGTATATACATTTTAACTGAGTCGTTAAGTCATCGTTAGTCGTTACATGTAAATGTTGTTTTGAAACCTTTTGGTTAACGATCTTGTTAAATGTTGTTAACCCATTGTTTATTATATCTAAAGAGATGTTAAATTATTACATTATCATGATATTATGATATATTAGTATATCTTAGTATGATATATATACAGTTAAATGTTGTTACACGATAATCGTTACATATATGTCTCGTTTCGAAATCATTAAGTTAGTAGTCTTGTTTTTACATATGTAGTTTATTGTTAATACACTTAAAGACATGTTTACTTATAATTTATCATGATTAAACATAGTGTATCAATATCTTAATATGATTCATATGTATTTAGTAAGACGTTGTTATAACGATAATCGTTATATATATCGTTTCGAGTTTCTTAATTCAATAAACTCAATTTTATGTATATAACTCATTGTTAAAATACCTAATGAGATACTTACTTATCATAATATCATGTTAACTATATATGTAACCATATATATGTCATCATATAGTTTTTACAAGTTTTAACGTTCGTGAATCACCGGTCAACTTGGGTGGTCAATTGTCTATATGAAACCTATTTCAATTAATCACGTCTTAACAAGTGTGATTGCTTAACATGTTGGAAACACTTAATCATGTAATTATCAAATTCAATTAATATAAATAAATATAGAAAAGTTCGGGTCACTACAAAACGCGTGAAAAATGCTGAGTTCAGGGGTGCGCGCTGTGACGCCCCGTACTAAATCATCATGTACGGACCATCAACAACAGGATCATTACAAGGTCAAACACTATATGCTATTTCAAAATACATTCGCATTCATGATAAAAGGTGATGTCTTAACCAACATCAATGTTTAACAACTAAAAGCATGCTTCAATGAATATAAGCAAGGATAATAGTACGTGACCCTTAGGTCGTTACAAATCATAGTTTCAAAAGTAATTATGTTTATGAATGCAAGATAAACGTTCATGCGGTAACATCTCTAAAGCAGCGGGTGTCTACAGCAAGACTAGTACAACAGCGGAAGCTAGCAACCTTAAGCACCTGAGAAAAACATGCTTAAAACGTCAACACAAAGGTTGGTGAGCTATAGTTTAAGTATAAAAGTAATGTAAGGTAGGCCACGAGATTTCAGTGCTACAAAGAGTGTTTCAAAACAGTATGATAAAGTATATGTTTAACCGTGGGCACTTGGTAACTAACTTAACGTTTATAACCCCCTGAAGTACACTTGGCAAGTGCGTATGTTTACGAAGTATTAAACACTCGTTAAATTCTAGCGCTACTAGCCCGAGTGGGGATGTCAAACCCTATGGATCCATATCTAAGATTCACATTCACCGGTTCAAAAACCAATGACTAAACGTTACCGAGCTAAAGGGAAAGTTTATGCCGTTGTATAACCCACACATATATAAAGTTTAAGTACTCGTGCCTAGTATGTAAAATGTAAAATACGCATGTATTCTCAGTTCCCAAAATAGTTAAAGTAAAAAGGGATGCTATAACTCACAGTGGTAAGGTAGTGGTAAAGTCGAGTCGGGAAGTAAGCAAGTACGTAGGTCCGGAAAGTCCTCAACCTAAGTCAAATAGTACTAAGTCAGTAAATTGTCCCAATAGGTTTAAGTGTATGTAAATTAGGTCTTAAGGGTCATCATCATTCATCATCAAACAAAAGGTGTAAAGTAAGTTTTGTTCATAAAAGAAGTTTAAAACAAAGGCTGACTTGGATCAGTCACCACGTCCTCAATACCTACTGAAATAAGGTGAGACCAGTGGCCATGGCTCCGTATATGAGTCCTTTAGTTGTGGTAAAAGTTCCAGAAGCAAACTCATCATCGTTTGACAGTGGCGACGGTCTAAGGGCGAGTAGGTCAGAATTTTCAGCACAACATTAAAAGGACATAGTGACACTCGGAAGGCCATAAATCCTAAATCGTAACTCAGATTAAGACGAGTCTTAAACAAAAAATTATATACTCGAACAGAGCTAACTGAAAATCAAATTTACAGTAGCCCAGGTATTCGGGTTTGTTCCAGAAAATAGTAAACAGTAGGTTCCGGTGGGTTCTTGGTGCTCGATGCTTATCACGGTCTCATCCTTGATGCATATAGCTTCAAGTGTACAACTTGTTGATGTGTTTGCATCATATTAACCAAGGTTTGACAATAATAACACTTTTGTAAGTCTAAGACATGTAGCACAACTCATTTAAGTGTTGCAAGTAGCTTGATGAACCAAAGTTACATCAAAATCTTAGATCCGACACATACATGAACTATAAAAGTAATATTGAACTACAAACTTGAAAGTAAACTAACTAATCAAGATCTTACGTTGTAGAACATAGTTCTTAGTTTGATCTTGAAGATCCAAGACCCAAAAGTCTAGATCTAAAGTTATTAAGTTAAATCCTAAGTAATCTTTACTTTAATGAAACCATAAGCTATAAAACTTAGATTTTCATCTTGTAAAGTACATGTAAGCTTTCAAGCTTTTGTTTATGACAAAATAAGTAGACCATAATCTATAGAAGTTAGATCCTTCACAAGTATATGAAGTTATAACTAAAGAGTTACACTTTCATGTTCTTGAACTTTTAAAGTTAACTTTTGTTCAAGAAAAATGAGATCAAAGTTAACTAGTAACACTTGACCATCAATAACCATAATCACGAATTAAAGATGCTAGGAAATGAAGAAATATACTAATTTAAACAACTAACAAGTCATGGTTGTTCATACTTTAAAGATTCAAGCCAAGGCTTGATCTTTAAGAATGTAAACTTTAAGTTTACAAACATGAATCACAAGTATGAGTTTAACAACACATGAACTTTCAATCTTTCAAACATTAAATATAGAACATAAACTAGAAAGTTTAGTTCTTGTATGTTCTTGTTATGAACAAAATAAATGAAGAACAAACTAAGAAGTTTGATTCTTATTAACATGTAAGTAAACAACTATAAGTAAGTAACCATTAATCAAAGACAAGTGAATGATGATGATGATGATTTGTGTAGCTTCGGTTTTTGCAAGGAAAAAAAGAGAGAAATGAGCTTGTTACTTACAAGAATTAGAGAGAAAAATGAGAGGAAAATGGAAGCAAGTAAGTGTGTGTGTGTAAAAGTGAAAGAGTATACTAGTGAACAAGTAGTAAAAAAAAAAAGATTTGAACTCCTCTAAGGCCTTCAAGGCCGACGGTCAATAAGGGAATCAAGGGGGAGGAGTTTGTCTACTAGTTTCTTCATGTAACAAGCTCAAAAGTTGGTTACAAGGGGTGTTTTCATGGGAAAGGTGTGTAAGTAATAAGTAACTAGATTCTTACAAGTTAAATAATCTAGTTCCATCACAAGGTAATTCTTGCATAAATAAAATGGGCTAACTAGTCCATTAAGGATGTAGGGTGGGCTCCTAAGTCCACTAATATTAATCAAAGCCCAAGTTCAAGTAATTAACAAGTTAATCCAATTAAAGCCCAAGTAATTAACTAATAACCTTAGTTAATTAAAATGATTAATAAAATCAATCATGAATGTAAATAATATTTGAAAATATTATTCGTGAAAGTTTCGTGAGTCAAAAAGACGTTTCGGGCATTTAAAGTCAAGTATGGTAACAAGTAAATGTATAACAATACATTCATTTAATCACAAGTATTAATAATAAATATTATTAATAAATAAATGTTGGAAAATCCCGGGTCGTTACATTACCCACCTGTTAAAGAAAATTTCGTCCCGAAATTTTAAGCTGAGGTAGATGGAGGAGTTGGGAAAAGGTGAGGATACTTCTGCATCATTTGATCCTCTCGCTCCCAGGTAAACTCAGGTCCTCGTTGGGCATTCCATCGTACTCAGACGATCGGAATCTTGTTGCGTTTCAAAGTTTTGACCTCACGGTCCATGATCTCGACAGGTTCTTCCACGAAGTGGAGTTGGTCATCAATTGTAAGTTCTTCCAGTAGTATGATAAGTTCGGGTGCAGCAAGACACTTCTTCAAGTTTGACACGTGGAAGGTAGGATGAACAGAGCTCAATTGTGTTGGAAGATCCAAACGGTAAGCAACGGGTCCAACACGCTCCAAGATTTCAAAAGGACCAATGTATCGCGGGTTTAACTTTCCACGTTTTCCAAAAAGGATCACACCTTTCCAAGGTGCAACCTTCAACATTACACGGTCACCCACGTTGAATTCAAAGTCTTTACGTTTAAGATCGGCATAACTCTTTTGACGATCACGGGCTGTAACGTCCTCCCAATAGGGTCTGGAAGGAACGTCACTAATATCAAAACATACCAACATATTATAATAAACGAGAACAATACTAAATGATGAATTTAACTTTAATGAGTACGCAGTGGAAAATGAAATGTCGTTACAATGACAGGAATAACAATATCGTAAATGTTCACATGCAGAAGAAATAAATGCGATATCTCTTGATCCTATGTCCAAGTAGCATCACATAAGCAGTAAGTATAAGAGCTTGAATCAAACAGCACCTGAGACAAAAAATGCTAAAGTGTCAACCAAAAAGGTTGAGTGAAGTTCATAGGTTTAACAAAAATTTTGTCGTTGTTTTAGACCACAAGATTTAGTTTGTAAAGTTGATCTCCCGCAGGATCAAAAAGTTATGCCAATGCGTGATATTTAGACTAAACGTTCAAGTTTTCCCCATGACAAGTTGTGTCTGTCCTTGTCGGTTTAATTTCATTATTAAGTAATACAAAGACTTAGTCAAATGTATCGGGGACGTTACGCCCGATAGGCCTATCCCCAATAATTAAGAATGCCGCAGCAATTAAAAATATCATTGTAGGGACTTAGTCGGACATAGCCAGGTATAGCATAGTTTAACAGTTTGGTACTTGTGTCTAAAGTGTAAAAAGTAAAAACAGTATGTGTCTCACCCCAAGTAAAAGTAAGTAAGTTTGCTAGCAATTAAAGAGGGGCTATGAATTCACCTTAGTAAGTAGAGAGAGAGTTATTCCTCGGAATAAAGAGTTGAACGAGTGAGCAGGAAAGTCAACCTATTGACATTTAAGAGTAGTTAAGTGTTTTTCCCATGTTTAAGTTTAAGTATGTGTTTAAGTATAGTTTGTTTTACTAAGTTTCTATTCCTAGTAAGTTACTATTTTTATAAAGTTTCCATTTTTAGGAAGTTTCTTATTTTACTAAGTTTCTATGACTAGAGAGTTTCTACTTTTATTAGTGTTTTCCATTTTAGGATACTTGCCATATTAGATAAGCTTCCAATCACCCCTTTCCCTTCGAATGGCTAATTTAGATCTAGGGGCTTGAGCTATAGGACCCTTTAAATCGGAAATCCAAACCCTCTGCCTAGAATCTCATAGAAACCATTCATCAAGAAAGTTCGAAGATCTATACATCTCTAATACATATCCCAAAATGTTTTTATGTTACAATATAAGTAGCAGGTTATAGGTGCTAGTAATAGTAATAGTGTATACATGTTATTTATTTTATTTTTAATTGCATATAATTTATAACATTATTTACATGTTTCGGTAAAAATAATAACCGAAGTAAAAAGTAAAAAGTAAAAAGTAAAAAGTAAAAAAAATAAAAAGTAAGAAAAGAATACTTACTAGTAGTAATTCTTCAAAGAGAGAATGAGAGAAATTTTGGTGTGAGTTTGAATGAGAAATGGGGGTATTTATACTTGAAAAAATTAGGTAAAAGAATAAAATAATTAAAAGAAAAAGAAATATTTTAATTCTTAATGAGATTTTAAAATTAAAAAGTATTAAATGTTAGGTCATGGGATAATGCACAAAATAAAATAATAAAAGTAGTTTTTCCATTAAAATTTTTAATTAAAAAGTAATTTATTTATTTATTTATTTTTTTAAGGATTTTTTTTTTATATAAATAAACAAATTGATTTAATACTTTTCCAAGAATATTTGTCAATAATATTTTATTTTATTTTATTTTTATTTTATTTTTATTTTATTTTTATTTAATTAATAAATACAAATTTTGCATAAAAATAATAAATAATTCGGTATTTTGTATTTTTAATAATAAATATGATTTTAATTATTAAACTATAGTTTTAGTAAGTTTGTAAATATTATTACATTTATATATAATTGGATTTATTATATAGTTAAATATATAATACATTAACTAAATAATAAAAGTGATACAAAGTTTATATACTTAGTTAAATTATGTCAAATTATATAAATTAATAATATATTATTTATTTAAGCGTACATTGTTGACTAAAAATTACTATTCGGTCAATATTTAATTGTATATAAAAACTCTTAATACATATAGTCAGACATATAACTCTAGGGTTAATTCAGTAATTTAGAAGTCGAAAAGTGAGGGTTGTTACAGTACCTCCCCGTTAATAAAAAACTTCGTCCCGAAGTTTTAGGTAGACTTCTCGGATGCATCAGCGGTTGAGAAGAGATGAGGATATTTCTGTTTCATTTGGTCTTCACGTTCCCAGGTATACTCGGGGCCACGTCGTGAATTTCAACATATAGAATATTGTTTTGTTTCAAGCGTTTAAGTCATACGAACCATAATTTCTACAGGTTCTTCTACGAAGTACGTTTTATCATTAATGCAGAGATCATTCAAAATGATGATGTTATGCAAGTCATTTCAGTAAATTGGATACATGAAATGTGTTATGAATAATATTGAGCTCATTTAAAACCTTGAGCGTTTATGCTGCAATATTAGGGCAGACAAAACAGAGAGGAGTTCATGAAAATCATAGTCATGAAATTTGATAGAGATCGTCATTCTTTACAACAAGAATGATGAATTAAAGTTTTATCGACATTAAATAATATGGATAAAGTAATTCGATTATAGAAAGAGTATGAACGAAGCTATCGCAAAAGAGTAAATGAGAAAATTAATGTTCGCCTTAACTTTTGGCATAGTTACGATTGATTTTCGGATTTCAAGGAATTAAAGAAATCTTCAAAATCTTTATAAGATTTGATTCTCCGGTAATTACGGATATTAGGATTTTCTTTAATTAAATGCGGTGAATTGCCTCGATTGCTGTGTCTGGAATTTTTGCTATAAATTAGCTTCTTCCGTTTCATTATCTTCACCACTTCTATACTTTCTTTCTCAATTCATACTTCCAAAAGTTTTGTTAATATGCTCAATCCAGTTCTTGTTCTTGACCTTATATTGGTTATCGCCACAATCTTCCTTCTTTTCCAACTCCCACCAGAGGAGTTTGTTTACTTCAACTATGCTTTAGGATTTATTGTGTTTTTAGTTCTCCCGTGTCTTTATATTGCTATACGCATGGATATACACGGTTTGTAATTTCAGTGTCGTTATCGGGCTTTATATTTTCCCTTATATGTCGAAGCTTCATGCTTTTGTAAAGCAAGTAACGGTCCAGAATTCATAGGTATGAAGTTTCGAATGACCATGATATTCAAAGCAGAAGGAAAGGTAATAGCACGATTTGATTTGTCATATTACCAGAATATCTGGAAAAGACCGAATCATCAAGAAAATATATTCTTTATATGTTTAGAGATTTAAGTAGAATGCAAGAGTCGTGTAACATGGCAAATGATGATTATAAAGTCTATGAATCATCATCTTCCATTAAAAATTTAGCATGACTTACTGTAATATAATCACGTTGGCCTGACGTCATTATATTATACTAACTCATGCTTCAATTCCCAACACTACTTCAAATCATTCATAATTTAAACTATAGAAACTAAAACAGTTTCCTTTATGATGTGATAAAGATATCGCAAGGAGACAATTAATTGCAGTCAAGAATCATTATGAAGATATCTTCAGAAATATAGAGGATATTTATAACAAAGAATACGATGATATCTTAGAATTTCTAAGATCTAATGACGAGGAAAATTATTTTGTTTCCTCTGCATTTAATACTACCATATCTGAATCATTGATTATTAATCCGAGATGGTTTCAAGAAATTTTATTTTTAGATGATTAAACGCTGATTGTAATCGTCAACGGATCTAATGGTTAACGAATAGGCTTTGTTGATGATAATTTCGGTGGTTTGATGTGATAATTCATCATAGAATACGAATGAATATAATTCATGAATGTAGTAATCTTTAGGAAGATAACACATGCTAAAGCTTTACTTGAATATGTTAATTTCAGAATGTGTAATTAAATTTATATGAAAATGATTGTGTATCACAGTGAAGGTAGTGAGTATAATTAATGATTTATGAATCGAAATTGAAGAATGTACAGTGTATTAATGTGAGATGCAAATATTTCTCGGGTATTACCTACCCGTTAAAATATTTTCACAATTATCTGTTTGTACAATAGAATTTACAATCTTTATGAAGATATACATTCATATATGTATTCTTCAGATGTAATCATGGATTTAATGAGTTAATATATATTAAACTCATCTGATTTGCGGTTTGGAACGAGAGTAAATAATCTCCAAAACCTTAGAGATTTCATAATTGTCGCAAAATATTTCGCTAATGAAGTTTTGAATCAATACATTCATCGTTACACTTGATTTATTATGAAATGCAGTTTATTGTACTGAAGCAGTGATTAACAATTATTAAGTCATTAACGAAGGGTGTACATCATAGCATATTAGTGATATGAATTAACCAAGTAGTACATACTAGTTGAAATTCACACGTAATTGCTTAGTACGACAAGATTTATTATTGTTCCAAATCATATATGTATACAAGGTATACATATAATTCTTCACGAAGAATGAGTCAATACATCTTAACTCATTATTACTAATATTCCTTGGTATCTATAGGGCGTATCATGTTGATGTTTGAGGTACTAAGTGTGATGTTGAGGCGTGGAATGCGGATGTTGTTATTGATGAAGCTGATTTTGTTGGTGGTGATGTTGATGGTACTGTTAGTACTGGTGGTGATGCTGGTCATGCTGCTGGTGTTCGTAGATTTCGCACCAGATTTTCCAGAGCCACTACTCAAGCGCGAAGCTCGTTGACTTCTTCAACTATTCCGGGATGATTGGCGGTTGGAACAGGGGGGTGAATAAGATCTAAAATCTTCGATATTATATATTTGTGACGGGATACCCAGGAAAGAAGAGAGAAAATAGTGTTTCGGACTGGTTCGCCGGTAAGTGCTTCAGGTTCTTCGCCAAGAGGTGAATTCGATTGGTGGAAGGGATCACCTTCTTCTTGCCTCCATTGATTGAGTCGGCTACGAACCCATCCCCAATTCATCCAGAAAAGATGATGGCTGATTGGTTCGTTTGTTCCGGTTACGCTGCCGTTGGAGCTCGAAGAGTTCGAGAAATCCATATTATGTGTTTGGGATAGGGTTTGATATGAAATGGGTATTGAATACTGAATGATATATTCGTCTCCTTGAATACGTATTTATAGCAAAAAGATTTCCGTAATTTACGGAGGAAATTTAGGAAAAGTGGTAGACAAAGTCTATTGGGATAGATATGATAAGATTTGATGTGTCCTCCATTTATGTAATAATGGTGGTATGGCGTGTTGAGATTTGTAACTAGATATTGATTAAAGAATTTCAATTCGTATACTGTGATAATCCATTGATATTTTCTGGTTCGCAAACCGATGCATAAAGGCATAAGATACGTGAGTGTTTGGAGTAGTAGCAGGAGGTTGTGGATGAACCATTGTCTTCAATAACATATAGAAGTTTGATAAATCTGATAGGTCATAAGTTTCAAAAAAATTTAAGTGGAATAAAGATGAATATGATATAAACGAAACACTTTATTTTAAGAACGAGGCTTTAAACAAGCCTTCTTATTACACGATTCGGGGATAGAAATAGTTTAAGGCCTAGCTTTTAAATAGATAGAAAATAGGAAAAATGACTAGGAAATATTAAGATTGAAGTAGTCTTCATATTTCTTCTTCTCGTCCTCCACCTTCTTCATAAACTCATCAACTTTCTCGTTCCTCGCCTTTTGTTTCTCATGCAGGAACTCGAGATTATCATAAAGGTTAGAAACTTCATTGTTGATTACATGGTACTTGTGGTCCCTTATAGAAAGTTGATTATTCATGTGGTTTTCCTCCATTTTCAATCTAAGGTCAACATCTTCTCTTAGGCAAGAGAGAGATTGCTTCCCCCATCGGGTATTTCTATCATCTTCATACTTCACCAACTTTATCTCTTTCTTTAGTTCAGCATTTTCCTCCATGAGCTTCTTGATCGCTAGGTCTTTTTCCTTCATTTGAAAATCGATCCTTGTAATATGGCGAATTAGGTCATCGGTAGTTTTTAGCAGATTCATGAACTTGTACTTGGCATCAACTTCATCGTAGAAAGGAGATCGGGATCTTTTCTTTGATGGCCCAATTTCTTCAAAACATTTCCTCTTGTCTTTATTCCTCGGGGTTGGATAGTATTCAGGAGACCCATGTAACTTTAGAGTAGTATTTGGGCTATAATTTGGTGAGGGAGGACCACCAAAGCCATAAGGTGGACTTTGGACGGGTCTTTCTGTAGAAGACCTTTCAGTATCTTTTTCGGTTAGCTTGAAAAGATTTATTTTGGTCGTTTGATGATAATTAGACATCCTAACATTAGGAAGGAGATTTTGATCAGTTTTAGGATAGGATTGTAAGGCATATGTTTTAAGATTAAAAGGCAAATCCTAAGTGCTTTAAAGTCTAAGGCAGGAAGGTTATAGTTTCCTAGATTGCTAAGGCACCCTAGCTAACAAGTAAGGCACACATAAAAATGCAATTCTGGTTCTCTATAACAGCCTGGTTATGCTCTGATACCAATCTGTAACGTCCTCCCAATAGGGTCTGGAAGGAACGTCACTAATATCAAAACATACCAACATATTATAATAAACGAGAACAATACTAAATGATGAATTTAACTTTAATGAGTACGCAGCGGAAAATGAAATGTCGTTACAATAACAGGAATAACAATATCGTAAATGTTCACATGCAGAAGAAATAAATGCGATATCTCTTGATCCTATGTCCAAGTAGCATCACATAAGCAGTAAGTATAAGAGCTTGAATCAAACAGCACCTGAGACAAAACATGCTAAAGTGTCAACCAAAAAGGTTGAGTGAAGTTCATAGGTTTAACAAAAAAAATTTCGTTGTTTTAGACCACAAGATTTAGTTTGTAAAGTTGATCTCCCGCAGGATCAAAAAGTTATGCCAATGCGTGATATTTAGACTAAACGTTCAAGTTTGCCCCATGACAAGTTGTGTCTGTCCTTGTCGATTTAATTTCATTATTAAGTAATACAAAGACTTAGTCAAATGTATCGGGGACGTTACTCCCGATAGGCCTATCCCCAATAATTAAGAATGCCGCAGCAATTAAAAATATCACTGTAGGGACTTAGTCGGACATAGCCGGGTATAGCTAGTTTAACAGTTTGGTACTTGTGTCTAAAGTGTAAAAAGTAAAACAGCATGTGTCTCACCCCAAGTAAAAGTAAGTAAGTTTGCTAGCAATTAAAGAGGGGCTATGAATTCACCTTAGTAAGTAGAGAGAGAGTTATTCCTCGGAATAAAGAGTTGAACGAGTGAGCAGGAAACTCAACCTATTGACATTTAAGAGTAGTTAAGTGTTTTTCCCATGTTTAAGTTTAAGTATGTGTTTAAGTATAGTTTGTTTTACTAAGTTTCTATTCCTAGTAAGTTACTATTTTTATAAAGTTTCCATTTTTAGGAAGTTTATTATTTTACTAAGTTTCTATGACTAGAGAGTTTCTACTTTTATTAGTGTTTTCCATTTTAGGATACTTGCCATATTAGATAAGCTTCCAATCACCCCTTTCCCTTCGAATGGCTAATTTAGATCTAGGGGCTTGAGCCATAGGACCCTTTAAATCGGAAATCCAAACCCTCTGCCTAGAATCTCATAGAAACCATTCGTCAAGAAAGTTCGAAGATCTATACATCTCTAATACATATCCCAAAATATTTTTATGTTACAATATAAGTAGCAGGTTATAGGTGCTAGTAATAGTAATAGTGTATACATGTTATTTATTTTATTTTTAATTGCATATAATTTATAACATTATTTACATGTTTCGGTAAAAATAATAACCGAAGTAAAAAGTAAAAAGTAAAAAAAATAAAAAGTAAGAAAAGAATACTTACTAGTAGTAATTCTTCAAAGAGAGAATGAGAGAAATTTTGGTGTGAGTTTGAATGAGAAATGAGGGGTATTTATACTTGAAAAAATTAGGTAAAAGAATAAAATAATTAAAAGAAAAAGAAATATTTTAATTCTTAATGGGATTTTAAAATTAAAAAGTATTAAATATTAGGTCATGGGATAATGCACAAAATAAAATAATAAAAGTAGTTTTTCCATTAAAATTTTTAATTAAAAAGTAATTTATTTATTTATTTATTTACTTTTTTAAGGATTTTTTTTATATAAATAAACAAATTGATTTAATACTTTTCCAAGAATATTTGTCAATAATATTTTATTTTATTTTTATTTTATTTTTATTTAATTAATAAATACAAATTTTGCATAAAAATAATAAATAATTCGGTATTTTGTATTTTTAATAATAATTATGATTTTAATTATTAAACTATAGTTTTAGTAAGTTTGTAAATATTATTACATTTATATATAATTGGATTTATTATATAGTTAAATATATAATACATTAACTAAATAATAAAAGTGATACAAAGTTTATATACTTAGTTAAATTATGTCAAATTATATAAATTAATAATATATTATTTATTTAAGCGTACATTGTTAACTAAAAATTACTATTCGGTCAATATTTAATTGTATATAACAACTCTTAATACATATAGTCAGACATATAACTCTAGGGTTAATTCAGTAATTTAGGAGTCGAAAAGTGAGGGTTGTTACACGGGCAGTCTTAAGTCTAGCTTGAATCTGAGCAATCTTCTCGGTTGTTTCGTGGACTACCTCGGGTCCGGTGATTTGCTTTTCGCCTACTTCGGCCCAACAAATAGGAGATCTGCACTTGCGGCCATACAATGCTTCAAAAGGTGCGGCATTAATACTCGAGTGATAACTGTTGTTGTAAGAAAATTCGGCGAGTGGCAAATACCTTTCCCAGGCCTTTCCGAAATCAATGACACATGCACGCAACATGTCTTCCAATGTCTGAATCGTTCGTTCACTTTGCCCGTCGGTCTGTGGGTGATAAGCAGTACTCATGTCGAGACGGGTTCCCATGGCTTCTTGTAAGGAACGCCAAAATCTGAAAGCAAAACGGGGATCGCGATCTGAGATGATCGATAAAGGTACACCATGACGAGATACAACCTCTTTGATGTAAAATTGAGCAAGTCTCTCCATCGTATCCGTTTCCTTCATAGACAAGAAGTGTGCAGATTTGGTAAGACGGTCAACGATAACCCAAATGGTATCGTATCCGCCCACCGTCTTTGGTAGCTTGGTAATGAAATCCATCGTTATCCTTTCCTACTTCCATTGCGGGATTTCCGATTGTTGAAGTAATCCAGAGGGTCTCTGATGTTCGGCCTTAACTTTCGAGCAAGTCAAACATTTCCCAACATAAGTTGCAACATCCTTCTTAAGATTCGGCCACCAATACTGTTCTTTAAGGTCGTAGTACATTTTTCCAGCTCCGGGATGAATCGAATATCTAGACTTGTGGGCTTCATCAAGTATAAGGTTCCGTAGATCTCCATAAAGAGGTACCAAAATTCTTCCGGCATAACATCGGAGTCCAGACTCCCTAACCTCGAATCGAGAAACAAGAATGTTCAAATGTTCATGAGATATATTCTCCTCCTTCAGAGCCTCATCTTGGGCTACTCTGATCTGGCTGTTGAGGTTTGAATGGATGGTGATGTTCAGAGCCCTAACACGAAGAGGTGTCATCCTCTCCTTTCAGCTTAAAGCGCCAGCTACAACATTGGCCTTGCCAGGATGATAGCTAAGTTCACAATCATAGTCATTCAGTGTCTCGATCCATCGACGCTGTCTCATATTCAGTTGTTTCTGATCGAAGATGTGTTGGAGACTTTTGTGGTCGGTGAAGATAGTGCTCTTAGTTCCATAAAGATAGTGTATCCACAATTTGAGCGCAAAGACAACGGCTCCAAGTTCGAGATCGTGGGTAGTGTAGTTCCGTTCGTGAATCTTCAATTGACGGGAGGCATAAGCGATAACCTTTGTGCGTTGCATCAGTACACAACCAAAACTGCTTTTTGAAGCATCGCAATAAACGAAAAAATCGTCACTGCCTTCAGGAAGTGATAAGATAGGTGCAGTGGTTAACTTCTTCTTCAAAGTTTGGAATGCTGATTCGTGTGGGGGTTCCCAAATGAACTTCTTGCCCTTGTGAGTCAGCGCGGTCAAAGGACGCGCAATCAGAGAGAAACCTTCAATAAATCTTCGGTAGTAACCGGCGAGACCTAGAAATTGGCGAATGTGGGTTGGAGTAGTGGGGGTCTCCCACTTGCTGATAGCTTAAATCTTGGCGGGATCAACTTTGATACCCTGGTCGCTCACAACATGACCCAGAAATTGGACTTCCTTCAACCAAAATTCACACTTGGAGAATTTGGCGTAAAGTTGCTCTTGTCTCAAGAGTTCAAGCACTAATCGAAGATGTTGTTCATGCTCTTCTTCGCTCTTGGAGTAGATGAGGATATCATCTGTGAAGACGATAACGAACTTATCCAGGTACGGCTTGCAGACACGATTCATGAGGTCCATAAATACGGCAGGTGCATTTGTCAAACCGAATGGCATCACGAGAAACTCATAATGATCATAACGGGTTCTGAATGCAGTTTTCATCACGTCACTTTCCTTCACCCTCAACTGGTGATAACCGGATCGCAAATCTATCTTTGAGTAAACGCTCGATCCTTGTAGTTGATCAAATAGATCGTCAATACGGGAAAGAGGATACCGATTCTTGATTGTCAATTTGTTGAGTTCACGGTAGTCGATACACATGCGGAAGGATCTGTCCTTCTTCTTCACAAACAAAACAGGTGCGCCCCAAGGCGAGAAACTTGATTGGATAAATCCACGGTCTAGCAGTTCTTGTAATTGGCTCTGCAACTCTTGCATTTCAGAGGGTGCAAGTCTATAAGGTGCGCGAGCTACAGGTGCAACTCCTGGTACCAAATCGATCTAAAACTCTACGGCTCTCGGTGGCGGTAATCCAGGCAATTCTTCAGGGAAGACATCAGAAAATTCGTTCACAATTCGAACGTCATTCACACTCTTCACCTCGGTTTCTACCATTTTCACATGTGCTAGGACAGCAAGACGTCCCTTCTTCATGATCTTTTGCGCTTTCACGCAACTAATGAGGTTCAGCTTCGAGGTACATCTCTCTCCGTAAATGATCAGTGGCTCACCATCAACTTGTGGTATACGAAGAGCTTTATCTCCACAGATAATATCGGCCCTTATCTTGGTCAACCAATCCATACCGACGATCACGTCAAAACTTCCCAACTTAATGGGTATCAAATCAATCTCGAAATCTACACCAGCTACGTTGATAATAGCTCCTCGACTAATATGGTCAACTTTCTCAAGTTTTCCATTGGCGACCTCGACAAGTATACTCTCTTTTAAAGGGACTAATGACCAATTAATCTTATCGTAAAAGTGTCTACATACATAACTTCTATCGGCACCAGTATCAAATAGGACAGAAGCTAAAAGATTGTTGATAGTGAATATACCTGTCACCAAGTCGGGGTTCTCTCGGGCATCCCTTGCATTAACGTTGAAAGCTCTACCACGCGGTGGTCCGCCGTCTTTTCTTTTGTTGGGGCACGCATTTCTGAAGTGGCACATATGTCCGCATTCGTAGCACTTTTTAGGTCCATTGGTGTTCAGCTTCCCATTCAAAGTGGTGACCTTGCAGTCCTTACCTATATGTCCAGTCCGTTAGCACTTTTCACAAACAACGTTACAATACCCAGTATGGTGCTTGTAGCACCGCTTGCATTGTGGTAAGGTGCCCTTGTAGTTCGGGTTTGAGTTGGTGTTCGGATTAGGGTTTCCACCGTTGTTGTTTCCTCTGAAACCCTCATGTCGTTTCGCCGGGTTTTGATCATAGGTCCTTCCCCTGTTTTTATCCCATTTGCGCTTCTCACTAATACCCGCTTCAGACTTAGCCTTCTCTGGTTCATCGATGAAAATTTGGTTCATTAAAGTATGCGCCATGCGCATCGCTTCCGGGACATTGGGTGGCTTGGATGAGGTGACGTTTCCCTTAATGGACTTAGGAAGTCCCCACAAGTATCTCTCCATACGCTTGAATTCCGGGGTGACCATGGTAGGACACATCAGGACTAGTTCCAAATACCTACGATTGTAGTCATCGAGGTCATTTCCCACAACCTTCAACTTCATAAACTCAATCTCCATCTTCTAGATCTCGGTCCTAGGGCAATATTCCTCAATCAGGGCCCCTTTGAATTCCTCCCATGGGGTAGCAAACGCCTCATCGATACCCTTTGCTTAAGCCAACGTGTTCCACCACGTTAGTGCGTCGTCAGACAGCGTGCATGAAGCAAACTTGGTTTTATTCGCCTCTGAGCAGTTACTAACTCGAAACACAGATTCTAATTTCTCAAACCATCTAGTGAGACCAACCGGTCCCTCTGTTCCACTGAAGTTGTAGGGTTTGCAGCTTTGGAACTCTTTGTACGTGCACTCATTACGAATGGGTTGAATAACCGGTGGAGGTGGCGGTGGGGCTTGGAGGTTCCTTTCTGCTAAAGCTGCGGTGACTCACTCATTGATCATCTCCTCGATTTGGGCTGCGGTAGGTATTGATCTTCTGTTGGCCATGATGTTCTAAACAAAAATTTTAACTTAAGTCAAAATCCAGTATTCAAATAATAATAATATAGTATATGGTAACCAACATGGAATCAACACATCACATGTTTATTAAATAAAGCAACCAGGTACAAATACCACAGAATCAACATACAGTAACGTAAATAGAACATCGTGCAACAATTAAATAACGCAAAGTTCCATTCATTAATAATAAGTTGCATACATCTGTAAAGGTTCGTACAATACATAAGTAATACATAAAACTACAACTAGATTACATAATGAAATCTACTACAAAAGCCCTACGGTGAGGGTGGGTGTAGGATGTCCAATACGTGGGACATCTGGTCCTCGAGCTCAGTTACCCGAGCATGGAGGATCTCCACCTCCCTTGTCAGTTCCTTGATAGTGGGAGATGGTGGGGCAGGCGGTGTAGTCGGTACGGGTGGTGCTGGTGGAGCTGGTGGTGCAGACGGTCTGGCTCCAGATGTAGAGGCTGCGAAGCGGTAAGGCTTACGGATGAAAGGATTAGCAGGATACGGCACAAGCCGCTTACGGGCGGTAACCCTACGATGCCGACCATATGCGTCAGTGAATGCTCGACCTCCGTTAATCCCTGGAATTATGGTACCATCGAATCGGTACCGCTTCTTCGGCGGGGTGGAAGGTGGCTGTACAGGTGCATCATCAGGGTCCTCCTCGTCGGAGTCATCGTCACTAGAGTCGTCTGTGGATGAGTCGTCGGATGACGGGTCATCTGAATCATGTGAAGATGGCTGCATGAGTGGCTGTACTGGCTCTCCTCGGGTGGCCATCATCTGTCGGTATCTAAAAGGTGGGATCGGCACGAGTCGTCCATCAAGAGCGCGTCGGCACTAATGGCGATACTGATTACGGAATGGACCTTCCCCAAATTCTGCGGGAATCACAACACCACTAGGATGGTGCTGTGGCTCCTGAGGTACTGGGGCTAGTGGAGCTGGAATCTCCGGGAGGTCCTGGGCTCCGTCGGTAGTACCCACTGGGGCAGGCGCATGACTACTAGCTCCGGAGGACGAAGTGCCTGGGTCACTAGAGTGTGTCGCCAACGGGATCGGGGGAGCGGCAACAGTGGCAGGTGAAGTGGCTGAAGTGTCTGAATCGCTGTCCAAAATGATAGCAGGTGGAATATCCGACATCTAAACAAGGAAAAATATATTTTCCATGTCAGTAAGTCATAAAGCAAGCACGTATTAGGCCAAGTAACTACAATAGTCTAGATCATGTGCAACAGTAATTAGCATGGCAATAATGACAAGTATCATGCAATCGAAAGCAGATAATAGCATGCAGTAGTGAAATCATGTAATAGCATACGGCATATAGCAGTAAAAGTAAGCAGCAGCATGCAGTAAGTTCAGCGGAAACAAGTAAACTAGCAAGTTGTAGATTAGTCCTATTAGTGAATCCTACTCGGGTCGGTCCAGACTCACTAATGCAACCTAATTCCCTACAACCAATGCTCTGATACCAAATGTGACGCCCCGTACTAAATCATCATGTACGGACCATCAACAACAGGATCATTACAAGGTCAAACACTATATGCTATTTCAAAATACGTTCGCATTCATGATAAAAGGTGATGTCTTAACCAACATCAATGTTTAACAATCAAAAGCATGCTTCAATGAATAGAATCAAGGATAATAGTACGTGACCCTTAGGTCGTTACAAATCATAGTTTCAAAAGTAATAATGTTTATGAATGCAAGATAAATGTTCATGCAGTGACATCTCTAAAGCAGCGGGTGTCTACAGCAAGACTAGTACAACAGCGGAAGCTAGCAACCTTAAGCACCTGAGAAAAACATGCTTAAAACGTCAACACAAAGGTTGGTGAGCTATAGTTTAAGTATAATAGTAATGTAAGGTAGGCCACGAGATTTCAGTGCTACAAAGAGCGTTTCAAAATAGTATGATAAAGTATATGTTTAACCGTGGGTACTTGGTAACTAACTTAACGTTTATAACCCCCTGAAAGTACACTTGGCAAGTGCGTATGTTTATGAAGTATTAAACACCCGTTAAATGCTAGCGCTACTAGCCCGAGTGGGGATGTCAAACCCTATGGATACATATCTAAGATTCGCATTCACCGGTTCAAAAACCAATGACTAAATGTTACCGAGCTAAAGGGAAAGTTTATGCAGTTGTATAACCCACACATATATAAAGTTTAAGTACTCGTGCCTAGTATGTAAAACGTAAAATGCGCATGTATTCTCAGTTTCCAAAATAGTTAAAGTAAAAAGGGATGCTATAACTCACAGTGGTAAGGTAGTGGTAAAGTCGAATTATATGCAACAAGAGTTGGTGTGATTGAGATTCGAGTCTTCATCTCAGTTGGAATATTTGGTCACAATTAGGAGGTCTTAGGCTACGAGGAATTCCGTGTCGTGTAATCTTAATTGAAGTGTTTGCGCTGGGGAATTCCAGGTGAACCGACTAGATAATTCACATTAGTTAGATAATAACTGAGGCTTAATCTAAATGCATCTTATACTAGGTGTAAAAGGTCTAGATAAACATTCGTTCTCCTTTTTGATTACAGCTATCTTATTGTTACTTGTCTGTTTGCTTTAAATCTTAAACTTAAAAACACAAAAATATTGTCTTTTACTTTTAATCTATCATTGATTTGGCTAATCGTTAAATAGCCACAAAAACCATTATCTCGTACTTTCAACTTTCGTAGATTAATTTAGTTTATGGGTATGTTTGGCGTGTAGCTTATTGGAGCTTATGGAAGCTTATGGGAGCTTGAGCTTATGACTTTAGTAAGCTCCAAGTCATAAGCTTCGTTTGGTAGACAAAAAAAGTAGAGCTTATGAAAATCATAAGCTCTGAAAAAATAAGCTACTTGTAGTAGCTTATGAAAAAAACTAGAGCTTATGAACTGAAAAATAAGCTCCAGCTAGTTTACCAAACATTTATAAAAAACAATAAGCTCCAGCTACCAGCTTCAAAAATAAGCTCCAGCTCTAGCTCCTGCTCATAATCTCCAGCTCCAGCTATAAGCTCCAGCTCCAGCTACTTTCGTCCAAACACACCCTATTTCATTAGTTGCAATCTTAATTCTCACGTTAAGCTGTCCTTGAAACGATTTCGGAATTACAAACTGAAAGGACCCGTCCTAATCCACCTGGACGAAGTCATCAACATTTGGTCCCATTGCGATGATCGGCTCCAAGTAATGCCCTTATATTGAGCAAATGCACAGCGGAAGACTTAATTCGTACCTAAGAATAAACATGCTTTAAAGTGTCAACCAAAAGGTTGGTGAGTTCATAGGTTTATCATGACAATCATTTCAATATGTTAATAGACCACAAGATTTCATAATCATAAACATAATACACTCGTAAGTGTATGTAAAGCATTCTAAGTGGTTGAGCACTTGGTAACCATACTTAACATTTAATCAACGTCGCATATTCCCTTTATTATGAAATCTCACTACACCGTACCAAGTGTAGTCACCCAAACGAAGTACTGTGCAACCGTTGAATACTGGTCGTCCAGTCTGGTTGGGGTTGTCAGGCCCGATAGATCTATCAACAGGATTCGCGTTTACAATACCCATGTAAATAGTAGTTACCAAGCTACAGAGAAATATGCCAGTGGTACAACTCAACGTAGAATATATTTTTAAGTACTTGTGTCTATTTTGTAAACATTTATAAAAGCAGCGCATGTATTCTCAGTCCAAAAATATATATTGGAAAAGCAATTAAAAAGGGAGCAAATGAAACTCACTTTTGCCTTGAAGGTATTTAATTCGACTTGGTCTCCAATAGATATCACGAACCTAACCATATATATAATATATCAACATATTTTCTTTATAAGTAATCGTTACATATATATATATACTTTTAATACTTATAATATTTTCTTAGTCCGTAGTTAGCAGTCCGATGTTAGAGGTCCACAATTGGTTGCTTAAATAAAATAAATAAAGACCCCATCATATTCGTATTGATCAGAATTAATCTCGACCCATGGTACCATGTTGTCAAATGACGTGTTGCGTACATAAAGTACCGTGTTGTCAAATGACGTGTTGCGTACAATCATGAGGTCTTATGATTAATCTTCTCGTGTTGTTTACGGGTGGTCCTGAAATATATAAAATCAAATCATAAGTAATTATATATAAAATATCATATTAATTAGAAAAGATATGATTAATTTACTTTTTCTCCAAATATTTTCGTAGCTAAACTAGCTTCGGATGCCCAATCTTGTTTTAGTCGTAGTTTCATCATTACAACTCCGTTTTTGTTGGTTCAACTTGCCACTTCCTTGAATCGAGTCAAATTTTAAGAATATGAACTGAAAATAACTTAGTTTGTATTCGAAATCATAGGTTATAGGTCAAACTTTGGTGAAACTTATGAAAGTGATCATTTTCCATCATAAAAACAACATTTAATGATCATTTTTCTAAAAATACTTACACTTTGAGTTAAACCATGAAATTTTTATGTGTTAACATATTCATAAGAAATATCATTTTTCCAGAACATGAACTTCCAATTCAAAGTTCAAGATGGTTTTTAATTATCCAACCCAAAACAGCCCCCGGTTGTACTCCGACGACGTAGATTCAGTTTTTAAGATGTTCTTTGTAAAACCAAGTTATATCTTGTTAGGTTAGCATATCATTATGATATATTACAGGTCTTGAAGTGTTTTAAAAGTCAAGTTAGAAGGATCTATTTAGTTTGCGAACAAGTTTGAAATCATTCGAACTATGTTCTTGTTGTTAAAATTTTATACCACAAAATAAGATAGCTATATGAATATGAATTGAATAAGATTATGAACAAGGTTACAACCTCAAGTTACTTGGACAAAGTTACTGCAAAAGATAAGAAATAATCTTGGAATCAAAGAGTGGTGGAGTTAGATCAAAAGGTTGGAAGTAAACTTCTTCAAATGGGTGCTTATTTTGATATGTTCTTGAAAGAGTTTTCTTATGGTGTTTAAGGCTTGTAATTGAAGCTAAATGATGGGGAAAATGCTTGGAGATGATCAAGTATGAAGTTAGGAGTATTTTGAGAGAGAAATGAGGGTGTAGGTATGAGAAAATAGAGTGAAGAAATGGTGTTCATTTATAAAAACGTTTTTAGTTTATAAAGAAAGAAAATGATTCTTAATTTTGTTTTCTTACTAATAATTCATACTACTTGACAAATCCTAGTTATCTCATATCTAGGGCAGTAATAATGTTGATTAGGATGTTGATTTGATGTGTATATACCAATAGTAAATACGTATAGAAGTTGGGTATGATACGGGTACATATACCCTAGATATACGTATAGAAATCTTGAGGAAACGGAACGAGAATTCAAATATAGCTATCTTTTGTGAATATACTTATATTTTTTATGTATTTAAGTTCTTAAAAAGTGATTAAATACATTATATATATGATACATGTATAAGCATTATAGATTATAAGTATATATATCAAAGAATGTTACGTATAGTTATCGTTTTGAAAACTTAAGTTAGTAGTTTCAAAATATACTTATAACTCATTGTCATTAGTACACAATGAGATGTTAAACCATCCTTAGATCATGTTAAATATATATAAATACATATATATACACAAACATATAATTATCGTATGTTATATAGTTTGTGATATCATCGGTCATATTGGACGGTCAAACGTTGTGTAAAACTCTTTTCAAAAACACAAGTCTCAACAATTTAGATTGCTTATCATGTTGGTATGGTTTAATTTATGTAAATATTAATCTCATAAGTATAATTGGTCGGAAAATTCCGGGTCATTACAGTACCTACCCGTTAAAGAAATTTCATCCCCGAAATTTGATAGAGGTTGTTATGGATAACAATAAGAAGGTTTTCATGACAAATATAAGGTGATAATGGAGTTTTATCATCATTGAGTAATGTAGATAAAACGATTCGATTATGCGAAGAATATAAATGAGACTATCGTAAAAGAGTGAGATGAGTAAAATATATTCATCTTAACCGATGACGTATGTATGATTGATTTCCGGGATTTAAGGGATTTAAAGAGAATCTTACGTAATAAGATTTGGTTCTTTGGTGATTAAGGAAATCAGGATCTTCTTTGATTATATGCAATAATCTGTTTCGATTGCTCTGTCGGATATTTCACTATAAATTCTCCCCTTCGTTTCCTTATTTTCCACGACTCACACCTTCTATTCTTTCCCCCTTGATTCTTACTTTAAAGCATTCATCAATATGCTCCATCCAGTCCTGATTCTTGATATACTCCTAATTTTTATATCTGTCATTCTTCTTTTTCATCTACCACCAGAAGAATCTATTTACTTCTACTATACTCTTGTGTTTATAGTGTTTCTAATTCTCTCGTGTCTCTATATTGCTATCTGCATCGATATATACGGTTTGTAATTTCGGGGTTATTATCGGAGTTTATATTCTTCATTATTTTTCGGAGCTTCATGCTTTCGTTTTCTCTTCCCGACTTCGAGTCAAGCGAGTAATGGTCCGAAATTCGTAGATATGAAATTCAGAATGAACATAGCTAATGCTCTAAGAAGAAAATGGTGATAGAACGATTTTAATTTGTTAAATTACCAGAATACCCTGGAGAAGACCGAGTCATCCAGAAAAATATTCTCTTGATATGTTTAGAGATTAGATAGAATGTAAGAGTCGTGTAAATGGCACATGATGACGGTACTGTGAATCATCATGCTTCATTAGAAACTCAGCATGACTTACTGTAATATAATGACGTTGATCAAGTGTCATTATATTATACTAATCCATGCTTCAGTTCCCAACACTACTTCAAAACATTCATATTTTAAACTCGAAGGTTTTAGAATTTAGAAACTAACACAGTTTCTTTTATGTTGCAGATATTACGGAGAGAAAAATGATCTCAGATAAGAATAGTTGTGAAAATATCGCCAGAAATATGGAGGATATTTATAATAGAACATACGAGAATATCTTAGAATTTCTAATATCAATGGATGATGAAGAAGATTTGTCTGTGAAGGTTTAGAATGAGAAATAAGATGTTTGCTAACGATTTCAGCAGGCACAGAATCATTTGGATTCTTTGAAGGAAAACTTATTCTTTGTGATTTATCCACGGCTTTCTTCATAGTTTCGCATAATCCGCTTTTCGGTACTAAATTTTCTATCGAGCGTTCCTAACACTCCTTTCTTTATCATCAAACTTTTGGCCATTAAGATCATCTACAACATGCTGCTTCGTCAGCATTTTCAAAGTTAACTGATCTGGGTCATCGGTTATCAAACCGAGGTAGTTTCAGGAGAATTGTGTTTTTAGAATGATTAATCGCTGATGGTAATATTGTGGAATATAAAAGGTTCCCCAGTAACAATAAAGAGTACGCATATATATCGCGGTTATAATAAAGTTGTTTCGGATGAAAAGTCAGAGTTGACTTGCTGGAGCTGTGACAAAATTAGCTACTTTGGAAAGGGATTGCAAAACGATCTTCGGTAATAACAATGTCAAAGGAACTAGAACAGATACGTGTCAAACGTTTACTCAGTTTCCGAGGATTTTTCAGGTGCATAACTATATGCATCAATCTTTTCTTCCGTAGATGAAGTGTGGTTGGTTTATCCTCTCGATTGAGGTGTTTTTAAGAATCATGATAGATTTGAATGCTGATTGTAATCGTCGAGATACAATGAGGTTTAAGATGAAATCAAGTGGCAATCTTGAAGAAATGTTTAGTTTCATATGTTATAATCAATATTTTAATTCATTTTAATTGTCCAATGTCATTAGTCCATAGTCGATAGTCCACAGTAACAGTCCAATAATTCATATATAGTTTAATATATAATATACGAATTAATTAATACGTGTCGTGACCCGTATACGTCTCAGACTCGATCACAACTAAAACTATATATATTATTGTAGAATCAACCTCAACCCTGTATAGAGAACTCGATCATTACTGCATATAGAGTGTCTATGGTGATTCCAAATAATATATATAGATGCGTCGATATGATATGTCAAAACATTGTATACGTGTCCCGATATTTAAAGTGCGTAAAATAATTACAGAAATTAAATGACGATATATAAAAGTGCGATAATTAAATTGCGAAAAATAAACTGCGATAAATAAAATGTAATCAGTTAGCTAGGAACAGTTAGCTGGAACAGTTAGCGTGGATTCTTAACAAAAATTTTCATAGTTAATTTGTTTGTTTCTAACAGATTTTATTTTGTCATATGTTTTCTTCATATGCCACTTGTTGGATTCTGGGAAGTCAAAATCCAAATATGAAATTGAATGAAAATGGTTATTCTGCGGTGAACGGATACGTATATCGGTGGTTGTAAGTAGGATAGTAAATGACTGTTGAATCAGCTTCGACGAATGTACAATGTAACTTATTAAGATGAAATCTAATTATTCCTCGGGTATTACCTACCCGTTAAAAAAAAATTTCACCATTAATATTTTGTACAAAAGAACTTTTAATTACAATCTTTATGAAAACATATATACATATATATTTTCTTCAGATGAAATCATGAATTTAATGAGTTAATATGATATTAATCTCATTTGCTTTTCGGTTTGAGCTAGAATAAGAAATCTCTAAAACTTTTTGAAACCACATATTCTTCACAGAATATCAATGAAGTTATGGATCAATACTTCATCGTTCATTATTGTTGGTACTCCTTGGTATCTATGGTGCGTATGATGTTGATGTTTGTGGGATAGATTATGATGTCGAGACGCGTGATGCGGATGTTGTTTCTTAGTGGTGATGATGGTATTATTGATGTTATTGATGGTGGTGCTGATTATGCTGCTGGTGCGGCTGCTGGTGTTTGCAACCTTCGCACCATGTTCTCCAAAGCCGTCACGCGAGCGCGAAGTTCGTTAACTTTTGCTAGTACACCGGGATGATTGACGGTTGGAGTGAGCGAATGAACAAGATTTGTAATATGGGATAGTATATAATCGTGACGAGATACTCTAGAAATGAGAGAGAAAATGGTGTTTCGAATAGGTTCTCCGGTAAGTGCTTCAGGTTCATCGCCAAGAGGGCAATTTGGTGGATGGAATGGATCACCTTCTTCTTGTCTCCAGTGATTTAGTATATTACAAACCCATCCCCAATTCATCCAGAATAGATGATGGGAAATTGGTTGATCCATTCCGGTGACGCTGCTTTCGGAGCCCGAATAGAAATCCATATCGGCATAACTGTCGGAATCTGAAGAATTCGAACTAGATGCAGAATCCATCTTGTATAATGGGGAAAATGAATTTTTGGTATGGAATAGATTATAGGAGTTAGATTTGGTACTCTTCAATACATAATTTACATATGTATATATAATACCAAAATCCCGTAAATTACGGAGAATTTTTGAAAAGATATCAGTCAAAGTTCGCAATAACATATATACTAAGATAAGAATTCGTCTATACACTATCAATGCAGTAAATGCAGTAAAACATGTCTAGACTTATGAATGATAAGCAGGTAATTTCCTAAGGATGATAAGCAGATGATTTCCGACTAGAAATGATAAGCAAAACTTTTGACATGTATGTGACGACCCGGAAATTTCCGACCAAATTAAAACTTAATCTTTATATGTTCCAACACAATAAGCAAAGCCTGTAATGTTGAGTCTCGAAATGTTTGAACTATTTATATAGATTCATTTAACCTGTGATTATTTCCGACGATTCACGAACAATTGTGTGTAAATAAATATGTAAATATATATACATATATAAATATAAGAGTGCATATTAAGTTGTATTAATAAAATACAAAATAATCATTTGAATTGAAAATGTAAAATAATGTACAAGATAATTAAGATTAAAATTTATTTATGATTTAAACGAATTCTTATTTTTATTTATTATCATTTTTATGATATTATTTAGTTATTTTATTAGAATTATTATTAATATTATTAGGGTATTTACTATTAATATTTATTAAAAATAAAAATAGGGAATCCCATTCTGTTAGAAGTAACTATCAATTTTTTTTTTCTTTTTCTTCACATGAAAATAATTTACGTACTTCATGTCTCCAGTTTGTTACAAGTCTACTTCACAAATCAATTGAAAATCAATTTAACTGTTAAATCATGTACCTAATCAATCTATATAAGTTACAAACTGCAATTTGAGTTGAAAACAAAGAAAACCCAGAAAATAAGCTCGACACTCTGTACATTCATCTTTTTCACCATATTTTGATTTAGAACAAATTTTCAAAATGTAATAATGCAGTCATGTTAGGAATCGTCTATCTAAACTATCTGTAAGTTTTCAATCCTCAATTCTTTCTATTAATTTCTAATTTGAGAGTCAAAGTTTTGGTTTTCAAAGTCAACTAAGTGTTCTTGAATCAAATTCGAGTTTGTTTTGATATCTCCAGTTAATTTGATGATCCATAAAGATTATAGGAATGATTTGCAACACAATTCATGTTGTAATCATAACCTATAACACTCTTAATCTAAAAATCAATTTTTGAGTTCTTGAGTTCTTCACAGTGATATACACTAACGTGAATTCGAAACAAATTTTAAAAACTAAAAATGTAGAGTTGTTAGGAATCATTTACTTAAACTTCCTGCAAAATCTCAAGTTCCAATTCTTGATAACGAATTCGAATTTGCGAGTCAAAGTTAAATTGTCAAAAGTCAACTGTTTTGTTCTTGGAGAAATTAGAGCTTGTTTTGATGTTTTAAGTTCAATTGACGATTTCAATAGTTTTTAGGAATGATTTGAAACATGTTTCATGTTGTAAAGATTGTCCAAAACGAACTCAAAATTGAAAACAAAATTTTTTTTTTTTCTTGGCTACCAGCAAGCAGTAGGATTTTTTTGTTTTTTTTTTCCTCATTTTTTTTATATCATGAACACATTTTTATTTTTTGTTTCATGTTTGTTTAGAAGTCCTAAAACCATTTTGATAATTGACTATTAAGAATGAAGTTGTTTGATTGTTTAGATTTTGGTGAAGAAGATGAAGTGGGTTGAAACATGTAATAGATAAGTATTTGGGTTTGTATTATAAATCAGAAAAACTGAAATGGAGGAATGGTTAAGGGTGTTGATGAGTGAGCGAGAGGTCTCGGGTTCGAGCCCGGCTTGGTGCAATTTTTTTAAAACTGACTCCTAAGGTAGTTTTATACTTTTAAAAATTATTATTATTATTAATATTATTATTATTATCCTTAGGTATTTCTACAATTATTAATTTTACAAAACAAAAGATATATATGTAAATATATTATTACATAAAATATACTAATATTACATAAAATTATGTTTCAACTAATATTATTGATATAACATTAATTAAATATCAAATAAGTATCATAATATATTATAAGAATAATTAATACATAACAAATATATAAACTTAATTGATTTATACTATAATGTGTTAATACTTGATATAGGTTCGTGAATCCGAGGCCAACCCTGCATTGTTCAATGTCGTCATATGTATTTTTACTACAAAATACAGTATTGTGAGTTTCATTTACCTTTTTACCCTTTATATTTTTGGGCTGAGAATACATGCGCAACTTTTATAACTGTTTTACGAAATAGACACAAGTAATCGAAATTACGTTCTATGGTTGAATGATCGAAACTGAATATGCCCCTTTTTATTAAGTCTGGTAATCTAAGAATTAGGGAACAGACACCCTAATTGACGCGAACTCTAAAGATAGATCTATCGGGCCCAACAAGCCCCATCCAAAGTACCGGATGCTTTAGTACTTCGAAATTTATATCATGTCCGAAGGAGGATCCCAGAATGATGGGGATATTCTTATATGCATATTGTGAATGTCGGTTACCAGGTGTTCAATCCATATGAATGATATTTTTGTCTCTATGCATGGGACGTATGATTATGAGAAATGGAAGTATGAAATCTTGTGGTCTATTAAAATTATGAAATGATTCTTTATGATAAACTAATGAACTCACCAACCTTTTGGTTGACACTTTAAAGCATGTTTATTCTTAGGTACGAAAGAAATCTTCCGCTGTGCATTTGCTCATATTAGAGATATTACTTGGAGTCATTCATGACATATTTCAAAAGATGTTGCATTCGAGTCGTTGAGTTCATCAAGATTATTATTAAGTGATGATGTAGCGTGAGGGTACGAAATAGTATTATTTTTAATACAAAATACTACAAAATATGACACAAGTTTTATTAATTTACGGATGGGATATACCTAAACCTTGCTACAACACTATAGGCAGTGTACCTAATCGTAGAGTAGTGTAGTTTTTAGTAAGTCCAGTTCGTTCCACAGGGAGCTGGTGATACTTACTATATTTTTAACTATATTTATACAAAATATATATAATTATATAAGTAGTAATATTATTATAAAAGGGGGGTTTTACCGTTTAATGACCGGTTTGTCGATTCTATATTTTAAGCGTAAAGATAAATGACGATAATTAAAGTGCGTAAAATAATGACAATAAATAAAATGACAGTAAATAAAATTGCGAGTAATAAAATGACAGTAAATAAAGATACGATGAGAAATATAATAAAAGAATTATGTTTATTTAAACTTCCGTAATCATGATGTTTGACGTGTTGATTTTAATTTATTACCATGGGTTAATTGTCCTTTGTCCTGGTTTATTTGATACGTCTATCTGGTTTTTGTCCATAATAGTCCATCGGTCATAAATATAAAGTGCGAGTATCCTCGTCAAATTACCCTTATACCCGAAGTCAAATATTCCAACTGATTAAGGATTTAAACTGTGACGCAGTTATCACTTCTGTCAACAATTACACCAGTTATCACTGTATGTAATCCACCCCTATTTTAATTAGTTTATGAATATTAATTCATCCACTTGATCAGAATGAATAATCAATTACCCAACCCAATTGATTATTTAAATGATTATAACAGATTCCATATGAACATCACTAAATAGGACAACCATAATCATTATTAATTATTAGGTTAATTAATTTGAAGATAGGTTCGACAGACTCCAATGAGTTGTCACTCAATTAGACAATACCCCCCATCTATTAATAGTCAATAGTTCAATTTCCACAAGTGTCGGTCTTTTGCCCAAACCTTAATTATGGTCCAAAGTTCAATAACCCCTTCTTAATATTTTAGCCCAACATCACGATTACTTCGGCTCAAATAAGCATAATAATAACTTAGTTACGATACATTAATTTAAAAAGGAAGAACATAGCTTACAGTGGTGATTAATCGCGTAGCGTTACACGGGCAGAGTTTCGACTTTAAAACCCGTAAAATATTTCTTACAATAACCCAATTATTATTAAACTTAAATTAAACTTAATATTATAAATATAAATATAAATATTCTTACAGAGGGAAAGAAATAAAAATGAAGTGAAGGTGTTCTTTTTCATTACTACATGAATTCCATTTTATAGGCAAATGTTGATTTGAAATTTTCACTTATGACCCCTTAACTATGCTCAATTAACAACTTTTTATTATTTATTATTATTCTTATTATGAATTATTTAAATATTATATTATATTCTTGTGCATAGTTGACTTGTACTTTCAGCTCCGTTGCGTCGAGCGTTGATAGTTGGCTCGGGTACCGGTTCCGGATTTTCGAACGTCCTTTCGTATAATTTAATATCTTGTACTTTGCATTTTGTAACTTGTACTCTTGTCATTTTTAGACGTTTCTCATCAATAAATTGAACCTTTTGAATTGTATCTTGTACATTTGAGCTTTTTGGACGTTTTGGTCTTTCAAATCTTCGTTTTTGTCTTTAAATCTTCATTTTCGAGCGATTTGCGTCTTTCATCTTCGCACTTATTTATTTAACTATTACTACTAAAAATAAGGAAATTACATTTAAAAACTTTACATATTGGAACGATATTGCTACTAAATATATGTTCATTTGGAGCACTATCAAATATCCCCACACTTGAACGTTGCTTGTCCTCAAGCAATACAGAACTTGAAATAAAAACATACATGAATCACTTTTTTATTCATCACACTTTGTACATCAGTGATTTTGATATGGTGGTATAAACAATGATAGTAATGATAGAACCATGGTTAAAGGTGGGTATGTCATCCACAGTTGCCTCGGGTTTAGGTCAACGACACTTGCAATCAAATAGCCGATTTACTTTCGGTTTCCAAAGCAAAGTGCACATTTGAAAGGTGGTTTACAGTCCCACATGACTATGAAAATGTAGATCCTTAAGGAAATTGGATCTTTATGAAAACATTTGATCTTTTTGAAAATTTAATCTAGCTTTTACCCTAGATAAGTTTTTCGGAATAACCCTTCACCGGTGTTTGCAAAATATTTTTTTTGTGGGTTGTGTGGGTTTCAGATTTGAAAATTTTAGCTCAACACTTGTGGTTTTGTGTTACCCACTTGCTAACCTTGTATTAGGAAAGCAACACATCCAGTTTACTTGTCCCGTATATTACCTTTCGGCAAACTACCTTCCGGTTGTAAAGGAAAGCGATGAACAAGAAACTGTTAAGGCAATGTCTAATGACAAGCATATGATTATGGTCTTAAAACGTGTCGGATGCTAGTACTATCCTTTGTAGGAGCAATAGTAAAGATCATCCTATGATTTTTCGGTCTGGCACAAGGTCCTGTCTTCGACCATGCTATGCAACCACCGTTCTTACGGTTGACACCCGATTTGGTTCAGGTGACCTAATGAATTTCAATGAATTCTCAGGATTTTACGTTCAATGGTAATGAACGTATTGAAAATAGGTTTTCAGAAAACAAATCGGTTTTATTTTTGATCAAAATATTTTCTCGTTCAAGCTCGAGTTTAGATATCATTGAATTCCATGAGTTTGTAATTCTCAATCTTTAAGGTCAATCTCAAGGATTGAGTAATATCAGTCTTAAAAGCTGATTTTTAATCTTTAAGGAGATTATCCTTTCTGGGGATTTGATTCATTAGTCTTATCAAGCTAATTTGCACGGTGCCCCCCCATTATGCGAGATAAATCCTTCTCATGGTTAGGATAAATCTGACCACATGGCGACCCTGTTTGATGCTGAGGTCCGTGGATTTCCTGCTGATTTTAGAGATGACTTTTCTAGATTTTTCGTCAACCTACAGCTGGTCTGGACGACAACTTCTTGACCTAAATCAAGAAGCGCGTGTCTTTTTCGGAAGACTTTACTTCCTTTTAATGATGGAATTGATTCATCGTGTAGATCCATCTTTCTTTAAAATATATTACAGTAAACCGGGTAAAACTGATTAGTATAGTCCAAAGCAAAAGTACCTGCAATAACTTTACAGAAACATGTGATAGATAGTTTTTAATTGAATAACTTGGTACATTCTCCTCACACTTAGTTTCTTTCTTTGCCTTTTTATTCTCCTTTATTCCATTTTAAATGAATTCAAGCGTTTTAGGTTGTTTCTCAATTTATGCCCTTTCCGAGGTAACGATAATTTCGGTATTAACACCTAGTTTTCACCGTTCATAAATATGTATAAACATAATTTTGACTTCATTTAATTGAAAAATTTTCAAATTTTCACAAAATTTGGCAAATAAACCAAGTGCAAACCCGAAAGAATTTATAACCCTTCCCCACACTTGAGATCTTGCAATGCCCTCATTTGCAAGAAATCAGTAAAAATTTAAATTCATGAGGGTGATTAGTGTATAAAAATGATTAAAAATACCGAGTTTGCAAACATATTGTTGTTATTTCACATTTGATATTTTGTTTCTTGTCGTCAAAATTAGTACCTTTTTCTGAACTTAATGACAGTCTTTGAAAGTGCGTTATTTTACCCTGTTTTGTATATAACATAAAATACAAACATACATAATTTTGAAGTTGGGTATATTACCCCACGTTCAAAAATTTATAAAATCTAATATTATTTTTTTTGGGCATACTTTAAATCAATTAAATTAAAAATAATGATAACAAAATTTCTCGTCCCGCCCTCGATTAAAGTAATTTCGGTTCAACTACCTAATCTTCAACTCACGACGAATTTTAGAAATCATTTTTTTACTTAATGAAATAAAGTAAATTTTGTTTTTAAATTCACACAAAACTTAAATTTAAAAAGCATATTAATTTCATATAAAACTTACAAAATAAAAAAAAATCAGAATGGGGGAAGAAAACTAGTTCTTTAGTGTCTGCTAGCTGAAAAGACCAATCGAATTCCATTTTCGGAACTACACGAGAACAGAACAACTAACTCCAAACAGCATTTTATTTTTAGAATATTTGAATCTCCTCACACTTAGGTAGATGTGGTGTCGAAATTGTGATTAACTTCATCGTCAATTTCTCTTGGACCATAATCAACTTGCATATCTGTGACTTTTGCTTTAAGCCAGTGACCAGCTTTTTCCGTAATATCCACAAATTCAACTAGCTTCGCCTTTTCTTTAGGCGACAGATTGGATACTAACCGGTTATATAACTTAAAGTTTCCCTTACTTTTAGCATCAATAACCCGTTTAAAAAGTTTCTTCATTGAACTGTTAATAACGGGGTTATTTAATTTCGTATCAACTATGGGGTTCTTTATTATCAAGTCATCATTAGGTGTTACTTCATTTTCCCCACACTTAGGCGTTCTATTATTGTTAAGCATTACCGTTGGAGTTGGTAAAACAACATGGTTCTTACCAATCGTTTTTGTCGGTTCAACGGTTTTGGTTTGTGGATATTTAGACTGTCGAATCATAAAGGTGATCGATTTCTCATCATTACTAAGTGTCATTCTACCCTTTCTTACATCAAATAACGCCCCGGTGGACGCTAAGAATGGTCGACCTAAAATTAGAGGAACGTTTGAGTCCTCTTCTATGTCAATGACAATGAATTCGACTAGAAAGGTTAAATTACCTACTTGAAAGGGTAGGTTGTCAGCAATTCCAACTGGGTGCTTAATGGTTTGATCAAGGAGTCGAACACTCATATCCGTTGGAGTTAACTCACCTACACCTAATCTCTTATATAATGAAAGAGGCATAACACTCACACTTGAACCTAAATCTGCTAGTGCATCATACATGACACAGTCACTAAGTAGACAAGGAACAATAAATTCACCCGGATCACCTACCCTAGGTGGAGGATTTGGTGGAACTGTCTTCACCGGGTTTACTTCTACTGTTTTTGTTTCTTGCACTTTTTTATTCTTCTTCTTCTTCTTTCCAGAGGTATCACAAACTTTATTACCTATTACTTGCTCATACTCAACTCCTTTTCTTGGAAACGGGATGGGTGGTCTGTATGGTGCCACCACTGGCTTTACATACTCGGGTGGTGGTGGTGGTGTAACTTCTTCATTGTTACTTACATCTAAAACTTTCCCATCTTCTGGTATTGGTTTTTCAGAATTTGTTGATATCATGTTAACATTTTCATTCCGAGGATTTACTTCATTATTACTCGGTAGCTTTCCTTATTCCCTTTCACTCATCAATCTAACAAGAGTACCTACTTGTTTTTCTAGATTCAAAATGGAAGCTTGTTGAGTTCTAAATGACTGATCAAACCTCTCATTCGTTTGGGTTTGAGTTTCAATAAATTGTGTTTGAGATTCAACTAGCTTAAATACCACTTCTTCCAGATTTGACTTCTTCTCGTCGGTTTGTTGTGGTGGTTTATACAAGCCAGGTCTTTGTTGATTGAAAGTGTTGTTTTGAGTTGGTTGGTTATTCGGACCTTGTTGGTTATACGAGTTATTGTCGGGTCCTTTTGAATTGTAAAGAATGTTTTGATTTCGATTGAAGTTTGGCCTTGGCGGTTGATAATTATTCTGATAACTATTTTCCAGCCTTTGGTTCATGTAGACAACATTCTCACGTTGTTCCATCGTTTGTTCAATGTGACAGTCTTTCATTAAGTGTGGTCCACCGCATTGCTCACAATTGATTCGTATTGCGTGAATATCTTTATTCATCTTTTCCATTCGTCTCTCGAAAGCATCTATTTTTGCGGAAACGGAATCAAAGTTATGGCTAGAATCGGCTCTAGCCGCTTTAGATGAGAGATATATATCTTTCTCTTGGTGCCACTCATGAGAGTGGGAGGCTGTGTTATCAATAATTTTGTAAGCTTCAGTTGCGGTTTTTTTCATAATGGAACCACCAGCTGTTATGTCGATGTCTTTTCGTGTAGCAACGTTGACACCTTGGTAGAATATTTGTACTATTTGATAAGTGTCTAAACCGTGTTGAGGACATCCTCTCAACAACTTTCCAAATCTTGTCCACGCCTCATATAGAGTTTCATTTGACTTTTGTGTGAACGTAACAATTTCTCCTTGAAGTCTCACGGCTTTAGATGCCGGAAAGAATTTTTGAAGAAATTTCTCAACTAAAACATCCCATGTGTCAATCGTTCCTTCAGGTAATGATTCTAACCAATCTTTGGCTTCTCCCTTTAAAGTCCATGGGAACAACATAAGATAAATAGTTTCATCCTCAACTTCTCGGATTTTAAAGAGATTACAAATCCGATTAAAAGTTCGAAGATGTTCGTTTGGATCTTCTTTTGTTGTACCACCAAATTGGCACTGATTGGTGATCATGTGTAGGATTTGTCCTTTGATTTCAAAATCTGATGCTCTAACATCTGGCTGAATAATGGCGTGACCTTGGCCCGTGCGTGTGGCTCTCATTCGATCTTCCATACTTAGAGGTTCCGTTACTTCCATAATTGAATTTGTTGAATACGAATCACTAAAAGATTCTGATTTAACGGTTTGTGGTTCAGGAGGAATGATTAGTGGTTCAGGATCTTGGAATTGTCCTTAAATATCCTCCGGGTTCTTGGTTGTGAGAGCCTTTATATTTAGGGTTTAAAAATTGGATTATCGGAAATTTGAGTTGGAGTACTTGGTCGTCTAGATGATGATTCTAAAGAAAAATCAACGGCGATAATATTGGCTAGATGTCTTGATCGAGTTACAGGTAGTGAATGTATGAAAGGTGGTGAACGTTTTGCTCGGTGCATTCACAGAATATCCTATTAGTTATAAAAATAGAAAAACTTATATAAGTTGTCCAATTAATAGACTTTTCTGATTTTGCCCACGTTTCGAATAGCCAAAAGATGCAGCAGAGGGGCAGGATTCGTTTGGTCTCAAAATAATTGAGGACTGTTTGGCTCCAATAACCCGGTCCACGTACAAATCCAACTATTACTACGAACCAGAAAATTTTGATGTCTATCAATTTAACCACTTAAAATAAATTTTCGTAATTTTAAGAAATTTAGATAAGAAGTAGAATAAAAATCTTATCCTAAAACTAGAATAGCGAGAAATAAGAAAGAAAAAGATTGCGCGTCGAAAAAGGTCGAAAAATAAAAGGTCGAAAAATAGGCGTCGAAAAATAAAAATAAGAAAGTAGCGCGAAAAACGGCGTCGCAAAATTCTAAAGCACATAAATCTTAGTCTAAGGAATAAGCACTTAAGAGATTTTACGGCAAACCTAAAAATTCTAGAAATAAAAATAACTATGGCAAAACTAAACTTAATACTAAAAATTGTAACTAGAGTCTAAAAATCTAAAGGTAATAAAAAAAAAAACTTTTTTTTTAATTTTTTTTTATTTCGTTTTTTAAGGATTTTAAATTTTTTTTTTTTAAAAATTTTTTTTTTATATAAATTTTTTTTTAAAACTTTTTTTTTTTTTAAAACATTTTTTTAAAAAAACGATTTTTTTTTACAATTTTTTTTTTAAAACGAATTTTTTTTTTCTTTAAAAAAAATGAATTTTTTTTTTACACAAATTTTTTTTTTTTTTTTTAAAAACGATTTTTTTTTTACAAATTAATAATTTTTTTATAATTATAATTTTTTTTCAAAATTTTTTTTTTTAATTCATTTACTATTCATGAATAGTAAATGAAAATAAATTAATTAATTTACTATTCACATAAAAGCGACATGATAGAAATTATTAATTATAAGTTACATAATATACCCCTGAAGTTTTTAATAAATACGACTTTTTAAAACTTTACGTATCAAATTTGATTCTAAAATATTATTATATTATTATATTCTATTTCAATATTATTATATTATTATATTCTATTTCAATATTATTATATTATTATATTTTATTTCAATATTATTATAATTAAAAATATAGCGTTTTAGCGCTCCCCGGCAGCGGCGCCAAAAACTTGATGATGTAGCGTGAGGGTACGAAATAGTATTATTTTTAATACAAAATACTACAAAATATGACACAAGTTTTATTAATTTACGGATGGGATATACCTAAACCTTGCTACAACACTATAGGCAGTGTACCTAATCGTAGAGTAGTGTAGTTTTTAGTAAGTTCGGTTCGTTCCACAGGGAGCTGGTGATACTTACTATATTTTTAACTATATTTATACAAAATATATATAATTATATAAGTAGTAATATTATTATAAAAGGGGGGTTTTACCGTTTAATGACCGGTTTGTCGATTCTATATTTTAAGCGTAAAGATAAATGACGATAATTAAAGTGCGTAAAATAATGACAATAAATAAAATGACAGTAAATAAAATTGCGAGTAATAAAATGACAGTAAATAAAGATACGATGAGAAATATAATAAAAGAATTATGCTTATTTAAACTTCCGTAATCATGATGTTTGACGTGTTGATTTTAATTTATTACCATGGGTTAATTGTCCTTTATCCTGGTTTATTTGATACGTCTATCTGGTTTTTGTCCATAATAGTCCATCGGTCATAAATATAAAGTGCGAGTATCCTCGTCAAATTACCCTTATACCCGAAGTCAAATATTCCAACTGATTAAGGATTTAAACTGTGACGCAGTTATCACTTCTGTCAACAATTACACCAGTTATCACTGTATGTAATCCACCCCTGTTTTAATTAGTTTATGAATATTAATTCATCCACTTGATCAGAATGAATAATCAATTACCCAACTCAATTGATTAATTAAATGATTATAACAGATTCCATATGAACATCACTAAATAGGACAACCATAATCATTATTAATTATTAGGTTAATTAATTTGAAGATAGGTTCGACAGACTCCAATGAGTTGTCACTCAATTAGACAATACCCCCCATCTATTAATAGTCAATAGTTCAATTTCCACAAGTGTCGGTCTTTTGCCCAAACCTTAATTATGGTCCAAAGTTCAATAACCCCTTCTTAATATTTTAGCCCAACATCACGATTACTTCGGCTCAAATAAGCATAATAATAACTTAGTTACGATACATTAATTTAAAAAGGAAGAACATAGCTTACAGTGGTGATTAATCGCGTAGCGTTACACGGGCAGAGTTTCGACTTTAAAACCCGTAAAATATTTCTTACAATAACCCAATTATTATTAAACTTAAATTAAACTTAATATTATAAATATAAATATATATATTCTTACAGAGGGAAAGAAAGAAAAATGAAGTGAAGGTGTTCTTTTTCATTACTACGTGAATTCCATTTTATAGGCAAATGTTGATTTGAAATTTTCACTTATGACCCCTTAACTATGCTCAATTAACAACTTTTTATTATTTATTATTATTCTTATTATGAATTATTTAAATATTATATTATATTCTTGTGCATAGTTGACTTGTACTTTCAGCTCCGTTGCGTCGAGCGTTGATAGTTGGCTCGGGTACCGGTTCCGGATTTTCGAACGTCCTTTCGTATAATTTAATATCTTGTACTTTGCATTTTGTAACTTGTACTCTTGTCATTTTTAGACGTTTCTCATCAATAAATTGAACCTTTTGAATTGTATCTTGTACATTTGAGCTTTTTGGACGTTTTGGTCTTTCAAATCTTCGTTTTTGTCTTTAAATCTTCATTTTCGAGCGATTTGCGTCTTTCGTCTTCGCACTTATTTATTTAACTATTACTACTAAAAATAAGGAAATTACATTTAAAAACTTTACATATTGGAACGATATTGCTACTAAATATATGTTCATTTGGAGCACTATCATTAAGTCAATTATATTTGGATATATTATGAAATGCTTTACATGCCTGTCAACTGTCGATGTAACGAAAGTTTGTCTTTTAAAAACGAATGCAATGTTTGTAAAATTTATCATATAGAGGTCAATTACCTCGCGATGTAATCAACTGTTGTGAATCGTTTGTAATCGATATGGACTTCGTCCGGATGGATTAGGACGGGTCTCTACAGTTGGTATCAGAGCGGTGGTCTTAGCGAACCAGGTCTTGCATTAGCGTGCCTAACTGATAGTCGTTAGGATGCATTAGTGAGTCTGGACTTCGACCGTGTCTGCATGTCAAAAGTTTTGCTTATCATTTTTATCGGAAAACATCTGCTTATCATCCTTAGGAAATTACCTACTCATTATTCTTAGTCTAGACACATTTTACTGCATTGACTGCATGAATAGTGTATAGACAAAATTCATATCTTAGCGTATCTGACAATTAATATCTTAGTGTATCTGTTACTGTAGACCTTGCCTGATATCTCGTAAATTTCTCCTTAATTTAAGGGATCCTGGTACTATATATATCTATGCAAATTATGCATTGAGAATACCATCTAACTATCAATTGATGCCACTAAACTCTTCATACCAAAAATCTTTCCTGAGATCGTTTAAGATGGCCTCTACGAATCGACCAAGTTCCTCTGACTCCGAAGACAGCGTGACAGGAGCACACCAACCAATCAACTACCGTGATTACTGGAGAAAATGGGGATGGGTTCTGAAATGTCCCGTTCTTATTGATTAAAAACGTTCCATATTAATTGATTTCGTTGCGAGGTTTTGACCTCTATATGAGACGTTTTTCAAAGACTGCATTCATTTTTAAAACAAACCATAACCTTTATTTCATAAATAAAGGTTTAAAAAGCTTTACGTAGATTATCAAATAATGATAATCTAAAATATCCTGTTTACACACGACCATTACATAATGGTTTACAATACAAATATGTTACATCGAAATCAGTTTCTTGAATGCAGTTTTTACACAATATCATACAAACATGGACTCCAAATCTTGTCCTTATTTTAGTATGCAACAGCGGAAGCTCTTAATATTCACCTGAGAATAAACATGCTTTAAACGTCAACAAAAATGTTGGTGAGTTATAGGTTTAACCTATATATATCAAATCGTAACAATAGACCACAAGATTTCATATTTCAATACACATCCCATACATAGAGATAAAATCATTCATATGGTGAACACCTGGTAACCGACAATAACAAGATGCATATATAAGAATATCCCCATCATTCCGGGACACCCTTCGGATATGATATAAATTTCGAAGTACTAAAGCATCCGGTACTTTGGATGGGGTTTGTTAGGCCCAATAGATCTATCTTTAGGATTCGCGTCAATTAGGGTGTCTGTTCCCTAATTCTTAGATTACCAGACTTAATAAAAAGGGGCATATTCGATTTCGATAATTCAACCATAGAATGTAGTTTCACGTACTTGTGTCTATTTTGTAAATCATTTATAAAACCTGCATGTATTCTCATCCCAAAAATATTAGATTTTAAAAGTGGGACTATAACTCACTTTCACAGATTTTTACTTCGTCGGGAAGTAAGACTTGGCCACTGTTGATTCACGAACCTATAACAATATATACATATATATTAAAGTATGTTCAAAATATATTTACAACACTTTTAATATATTTTGATGTTTTAAGTTTATTAAGTCAGCTGTCCTCGTTAGTAACCTATAACTAGTTGTCCACAGTTAGATGTACAGAAATAAATCGATAAATATTATCTTGAATCAATCCACGACCCAGTGTATACGTATCTCAGTATTGATCACAACTCAAACTATATATATTTTGGAATCAACCTCAACCCTGTATAGCTAACTCCAACATTCACATATAGAGTGTCTATGGTTGTTCCGAAATATATATAGATGTGTCGACATGATAGGTCGAAACATTGTATACGTGTCTATGGTATCTCAAGATTACATAATATACAATACAAGTTGATTAAGTTATGGTTGGAATAGATTTGTTACCAATTTTCACGTAGCTAAAATGAGAAAAATTATCCAATCTTGTTTTACCCATAACTTCTTCATTTTAAATCCGTTTTGAGTGAATCAAATTGCTATGGTTTCATATTGAACTCTATTTTATGAATCTAAACATAAAAAGTATAGGTTTATAGTCGGAAAAATAAGTTACAAGTCGTTTTTGTAAAGGTAGTCATTTCAGTCGAAAGAACGACGTCTAGATGACCATTTTAGAAAACATACTTCCACTTTGAGTTTAACCATAATTTTTGGATATAGTTTCATGTTCATAATAAAAATCATTTTCTCAGAATAACAACTTTTAAATCAAAGTTTATCATAGTTTTTAATTAACTAACCCAAAACAGCCCGCGGTGTTACTACGACGGCGTAAATCCGGTTTTACGGTGTTTTTCGTGTTTCCAGGTTTTAAATCATTAAGCTAGCATATCATATAGATATAGAACATTTGTTTAGTTGATTTTAAAAGTCAAGTTAGAAGGATTAACTTTTGTTTGCGAACAAGTTTAGAATTAACTAAACTATGTTCTAGTGATTACAAGTTTAAACCTTCGAATAAGATAGCTTTATATGTATGAATCGAATGATGTTATGAACATCATTACTACCTTAATTTCCTTGGATAAACCTACTGGAAAAGAGAAAAATGGATCTAGCTTCAATGGATCCTTGGATGGCTCGAAGTTCTTGAAGCAGAATCATGACACGAAAACAAGTTCAAGTAAGATCATCACTTGAAATAAGATTGTTATAGTTATAGAAATTGAATCAAAGTTTGAATATGATTATTACATTATATTAGAATGATAACCTACTGTAAGAAACAAAGATTTCTTGAGGTTGGATGATCACCTTACAAGATTGGAAGTGAGCTAGCAAACTTGAAAGTATTCTTGATTTTATGAAACTAGAACTTTTGGAATTTATGAAGAACACTTAGAACTTGAAGATAGAACTTGAGAGAGATCAATTAGATGAAGAAAATTGAAGAATGAAAGTGTTTGTAGGTGTTTTTGGTCGTTGGTGTATGGATTAGATATAAAGGATATGTAATTTTGTTTTCATGTAAATAAGTCATGAATGATTACTCATATTTTTGTAATTTTATGAGATATTTCATGCTAGTTGCCAAATGATGGTTTCCACATGTGTTAGGTGACTCACATGGGCTGCTAAGAGCTGATCATTGGAGTGTATATACCAATAGTACATACATCTAAAAGCTGTGTATTGTACGAGTACGAATACGGGTGCATACGAGTAGAATTGTTGATGAAACTGAACGAGGATGTAATTGTAAGCATTTTTGTTAAGTAGAAGTATTTTGATAAGTGTATTGAAGTCTTTCAAAAGTGTATAAATACATATTAAAACACTACATGTATATACATTTTAACTGAGTCGTTAAGTCATCGTTAGTCGTTACATGTAAGTGTTGTTTTGAAACCTTTAGGTTAACGATCTTGTTAAATGTTGTTAACCCAATGTTTATAATATCAAATGAGCTTTTAAATTATTATATTATCATGATATTATCATGTATGAATATCTCTTAATATGATATATATACATTAAATGTCTTTACAACGATAATCGTTACATATATGTCTCGTTTAAAAATCATTAAGTTAGTAGTCTTGTTTTTACATATGTAGTTCATTGTTAATATACTTTATGATATGTTTTCTTATCATAGTATCATGTTAAATATATATATATATATATATCCATATATATGTCATCATATAGTTTTTACAAGTTTTAACGTTCGTGAATCACCGATCAACTTGGGTGGTCAATTGTCTATATGAAACATATTTCAATTAATCAAGTCTTAACAAGTTTGATTGCTTAACATGTTGGAAACATTTAATCATGTAAATATCAATCTCAATTAATATATATAAACATGGAAAAGTTCGGGTCACTACAGTACCTACCCGTTAAATAAATTTCGTCCCGAAATTTTAAGCTGTTGAAGGTGTTGACGAATCTTCTGGAAATAGATGCGGGTATTTCTTCTTCGTCTGATCTTCATGCTCCCAGGTGAACTCGGGTCCTCTACGAGCATTCCATCGAACCTTAACAATTGGTATCTTGTTTTGCTTAAGTCTTTTAACCTCACGATCCATTATTTCGACGGGTTCTTCGATGAATTGAAGTTTTTCGTTGATTTGGATTTCATCTAACGGAATTGTGAGATCTTCTTTAGCAAAACATTTCTTTAAATTCGAGACGTGGAAAGTGTTATGTACAGCCGCGAGTTGTTGAGGTAACTCTAGTCGGTAAGCTACTGGTCCGACACGATCAATAATCTTGAATGGTCCAATATACCTTGGATTTAATTTCCCTCGTTTACCAAATCGAACAACGCCTTTCCAAGGTGCAACTTTAAGCATGACCATCTCTCCAATTTCAAATTCTATATCTTTTCTTTTAATGTCAGCGTAGCTCTTTTGTCGACTTTGGGCGGTTTTCAACCGTTGTTGAATTTGGATGATCTTCTCGGTAGTTTCTTGTATAATCTCCGGACCCGTAATCTGTCTATCCCCCAATTCACTCCAACAAATCGGAGACCTGCACTTTCTACCATAAAGTGCTTCAAACGGCGCCATCTCAATGCTTGAATGGTAGCTGTTGTTGTAGGAAAATTCTGCTAACGGTAGATGTCGATCCCAACTGTTTCCGAAATCAATAACACATGCTCGTAGCATGTCTTCAAGCGTTTGTATCGTCCTTTCGCTCTGCCCATCAGTTTGTGGATGTTAAGCAGTACTCATGTCTAGACGAGTTCCTAATGCTTGCTGTAATGTCTGCCAGAATCTTGAAATAAATCTGCCATCCCTATCAGAGATAATAGAGATTGGTATTCCATGTCTGGAGACGACTTCCTTCAAATACAGTCGTGCTAACTTCTCCATCTTGTCATCTTCTCTTATTGGTAGGAAGTGTGCTGATTTGGTGAGACGATCAACTATTACCCAAATAGTATCAAAACCACTTGCAGTCCTTGGCAATTTAGTGATGAAATCCATGGTAATGTTTTCCCATTTCCATTCCGGGATTTCGGGTTGTTGAAGTAGACCTGATGGTTTCTGATGCTCAGCTTTGACCTTAGAACACGTCAAACATTCTCCTACGTATTTAGCAACATCGGCTTTCATACCCGGCCACCAAAAATGTTTCTTGAGATCCTTGTACATCTTCCCCGTTCCAGGATGTATTGAGTATCTGGTTTTATGAGCTTCTCTAAGTACCATTTCTCTCATATCTCCAAATTTTGGTACCCAAATCCTTTCAGCCCTATACCGGGTTCCGTCTTCCCGAATATTAAGATGCTTCTCCGATCCTTTGGGTATTTCATCCTTTAAATTTCCCTCTTTTAAAACTCCTTGTTGCGCCTCCTTTATTTGAGTAGTAATGTTATTATGAATCATTATATTCATAGATTTTACTCGAATGGGTTCTCTGTCCTTCCTGCTCAAGGCATCGGCTACCACATTTGCCTTCCCCGGGTGGTAACGAATCTCAAAGTCGTAATCATTCAATAATTCAATCCACCTACGCTGCCTCATATTCAGTTGTTTCTGATTAAATATGTGTTGAAGACTTTTGTGGTCGGTATATATAATACTTTTGACCCCATATAAGTAGTGCCTCCAAGTCTTTAATGCAAAAACAACCGCGCCTAATTCCAAATCATGCGTCGTATAATTTTGTTCGTGAATCTTCAATTGTCTAGACGCATAAGCAATCACCTTCGTTCGTTGCATTAATACACAACCGAGACCTTGCTTTGATGCATCACAATAAATCACAAAATCATCATTCCCTTCAGGCAATGACAATATAGGTGCCGTAGTTAGCTTTTTCTTCAATAACTGAAACGCTTTCTCTTGTTCATCATTCCATTCAAATTTCTTTCCTTTATGCGTTAATGCAGTCAAGGGTTTTGCTATTCTGGAAAAGTCTTGGATGAACCTTCTGTAGTAACCAGCTAGTCCTAAAAACTGGCGTATGTGTTTCGGAGTTTTCGGGGTTTCCCACTTTTCAACAGTTTCTATCTTTGCCGGATCCACCTTAATACCTTCTTTGTTCACTATGTGACCGAGGAATTGAACTTCTTCCATCCAAAATGCACACTTTGAAAACTTAGCGTACAATTCTTCCTTCCTCAATACTTCTAACACCTTTCTCAAATGTTCACCGTGTTCTTGGTCATTCTTTGAGTAAATAAGTATGTCATCAATGAAAACAATGACAAACTTGTCAAGGTATGGTCCACACACTCGGTTCATAAGGTCCATGAATACAGCTGGTGCATTAGTTAAACCAAACGGCATGACCATAAACTCGTAATGACCGTAACGTGTTCTGAAAGCAGTCTTTGGAATATCATCTTCTTTCACCCGCATTTGATGATACCCGGAACGTAAGTCAATCTTTGAATAAACAGACGAGCCTTGTAGTTGATCAAATAAGTCGTCGATTCTCGGTAGTGGGTAGCGGTTCTTGATGGTAAGTTTGTTCAACTCTCGGTAGTCGATACACAACCTGAATGTACCATCTTTCTTCTTGACAAACAAAACAGGAGCTCCCCACGGTGATGTGCTTGGTCGAATGAAACCACGCTCTAAAAGTTCTTGTAATTGGCTTTGCAGTTCTTTCATCTCACTGGGTGCGAGTCTGTAAGGAGCACGAGCTATTGGTGCAGCTCCTGGTACAAGATCTATTTGAAATTCAACGGATCGATGTGGGGGTAATCCCGGTAATTCTTTCGGAAATACATCGAGAAATTCTTTTGCAATGGGAACATCATTGATGCTCTTTTCTTCAGTTTGTACTTTCTCGACGTGTGCTAGAACAGCATAGCAACCTTTTCTTATTAGTTTTTGTGCCTTCAAATTACTAATAAGATGTAGCTTCGTGTTGCCCTTTTCTCCGTACACCATTAAGGGTTTTCCTTTTTCTCGTATAATTCGAATTGCATTTTTGTAACAAATGATCTCCGCTTTCACATCTTTCAACCAGTCCATACCGATTATCACATCAAAACTCCCTAACTCTACTGGTATCAAATCAATCTTAAATGTTTCGCTAACCAGTTTAATTTCTCGATTCCGACATATATTATCTGCTGAAATTAATTTACCATTTGCTAATTCGAGTAAAAATTTACTATCCAAAGGCGTCAATGGACAACTTAATTTAGCACAAAAATCTCTACTCATATAGCTTCTATCCGCACCCGAATCAAATAAAACGTAAGCAGATTTATTGTCAATAAGAAACGTACCCGTAACAAGCTCCGGGTCTTCCTGTACCTCTACCGCATTAATATTGAAAACTCTTCCACGGCCTTGTCCATTCGTGTTCTCCTGGTTCGGGCAATTTCTAATAATGTGGCCTGGTTTTCCACATTTATAACAAACTACATTGGCATAACTTGCTCCGACACTACTTGCTCCGCCATTACTCGTTCCGACACCATTTGTTCCTTTCGTTCTATTAACCCCTGGTCCGTAGACCTCACACTTCGCCGCGCTATGACCATTTCTTTTACACTTGTTGCAAAATTTGGTGCAGAACCCCGAGTGATTCTTTTCACACCTTTGGCATAGCTGCTTCTGATTGTTGTTGTTGTTGCGGTTATTATTGTTGTTGGGATGATTGTTGTAGTTGCTGTTGTTGTTGTTGTTGTTGTTGTTGGGCCGTTTGTTGTAGTTGCGATTGATGTTGCGATTGTTGGGATAATTGTTGCGATTATTGTTGTAATTGCTGTTGTTGTTCTATTGGTGATTCTTATCACCGTTTTCCTCCCACTTTCTTTTGACTTGCTTCACATTGGCCTCTTCAGCAGTCTGTTCTTTAATTCTTTCTTCAATCTGGTTCACTAGTTTGTGAGCCATTCTACATGCCTGTTGTATGGAGGCGGGCTCGTGTGAACTTATATCTTCTTGGATTCTTTCCGGTAATCCTTTCACAAACGCGTCGATCTTCTCTTCCTCATCTTCGAATGCTCCCGGACACAATAGGCACAATTCCGTGAATCGTCTTTCGTACGTGGTAATATCAAATCCTTGGGTTCGTAACCCTCTAAGTTCTGTCTTGAGCTTATTGACCTCGGTTCTGGGACGGTACTTCTCGTTCATCAAGTGCTTGAATGCTGACCACGGTAGTGCGTACGCATCATCTTGTCCCACTTGCTCTAGATAGGTATTCCACCATGTTAACGCAGAACCTGTGAAGGTATGCGTAGCGTACTTCACTTTGTCCTCTTCAGTACACTTACTTATGGCAAACACCGATTCAACCTTCTCGGTCCACCGTTTCAATCCGATCGGTCCTTCGGTTCCATCAAATTTCAAAGGTTTGCAGGCAGTGAATTCTTTGTAGGTGCATCCTACACGATTTCCTGTACTGCTAGATCCAAGGTTATTGTTGGTATGTAGCGCAGCCTGTACTGCGGCTATGTTTGAAGCTAGAAAAGTACGGAATTCCTCTTCATTCATATTCACGGTGTGTCGAGTAGTCGGTGCCATTTCCTTCAAAATAGTTAAATGGAACAAGTTAATCATACAGAATATTAAGAGTAGTTAATAGTATTTCGTAGCATAATATGAACTCATTTATAAAAGCTTTTTCTTCATATTAGCGTTTTATAAGTTTAAATTCGGGTAGTACCTACCCGTTAAGTTCATACTTAGTAGCTAATATACAATTCAACTACTACAATTCTATATGAAAAACTGATTATAATAATATTTCGCGTTCAAACTTTTATACAATATTTTACAAACTTACAATACCGTTTATTTTACATAAAGCATGAAATATAGCACACAATAACTTTGATACAAGATAGTTGTGAAGACACTTCTAGCTAGTACACAAGTCGTTCAGCAAAGGCAATAAAGACACGTAATTCATACGTCCAGAAACAAGTCATGCATTCTGGTTTTACTAGGACTACTTCCCATCCTTGGTCTTGTGCAACATAACCGTTATGGTCGTTGATAAGACAGCGTGTTGTAACGTCATCAAAGGGACGAGGGTTACGTAATGTCCAACAGTCCCGTAATAATCTAAAAACCTCATTTCTTACCCCAATTACCGACTCCGTCACTTGTGGAAATGTTTTGTTTAATAGTTGTAGCCCGATGTTCTTGTTCTCACTTTGGTGAGAAGCGAACATTACTAATCCGTAAGCATAACATGCTTCTTTATGTTGCATGTTAGCCGCTTTTTCTAAATCACGAAGTCCAATATTCGGATATATTGAGTCAAAATAATTTCTTAACCCGTTGCGTAAAATAGCATTTGGGTTCCCCGCAATATATGCGTCAAAGTAAACACATCATAACTTATGGGTTTCCCAATGTGATATCCCCCATCTTTCAAACGAAAGTCTCTTATAAACCAAGACATTCTTGGAACGTTCTTCGAATGTCTTACAAACTGATCTCGCCTTAAATAGTTGTGCCGAAGAATTTTGGCCGACTCTAGACAAGATTTCATCAATCATGTCTCCGGGTAGGTCTCTTAAAATATTGGGTTGTCTATCCATTTTGTGTTTTTAAACTGTAAAATAGACAAGAGTTAGATTCATAAAAAAATACTTATTAATACAAGCAATTTTTACATATATCATAAAGCATAAGAACACTATATTACATATATTACACCACACGAATACAACTATCTTATTCCGACTCGCTCGTTTCTTCTTCTTCGGTTTTGGTTCGTTTTGCCAAGTTTCTAGGGATATATGATGTTCCCCTAATACGAGCCGTCGTTGTCCACATTGGTTTAGAAAAACCTGGTGGTTTAGAGGTTCCCGGGTCATTGTTACAACTTAAGGACTTCGGGGGTTGACGATACATATAAAGTTCATCGGGGTTGGAATTAGATTTCTCTATTTTTATGCCCTTTCCCTTATTATTTTCTTTTGCCTTTTTAAATTCAGTTGGGGTAATTTCTATAACATCATCGGAATTCTCGTCGGAATCCGATTCATCGGAGAATTGGTAATCCTCCCAATATTTTGCTTCCTTGGCGGAAACACCATTGACCATAATTAACTTTGGTCGGTTGGTTGAGGATTTTCTTTTACTTAACCGTTTTATTATTTCCCCCACCGGTTCTATTTCTTCATCCGGTTTCGATTCTTCTTCCGGTTCCGATTCTTCTTCCGGTTCCGACTCTTCTTCTGGTTCCTCTTCGGGAACTTGTGAATCAGTCCACAAATCATTCCAATTTACATTTGACTCTTCATTATTATTAGGTGAGTCAATGGGACTTATTCTAGAGGTAGACATCTATCACATAATATCAAACACGTTAAGAGATTAATATATCACATAATATTCATATGTTAAAAATATATAGTTTCCAACAAAAATGTTAAGCAATCATTTTTAAAGAAAACACGGTCGAAGTCCAGACTCACTAATGCATCCTAACAAACTCGATAAGACACACTAATGCAAATTTTCTGGTTCTCTAAGACCAACGCTCGGATACCAACTGAAATGTCCCGTTCTTATTGATTAAAAACGTTCCATATTAATTGATTTCGTTGCGAGGTTTTGACCTCTATATGAGACGTTTTTCAAAGACTGCATTCATTTTTAAAACAAACCATAACCTTTATTTCATAAATAAAGGTTTAAAAAGCTTTACGTAGATTATCAAATAATGATAATCTAAAATATCCTGTTTACACACGACCATTACATAATGGTTTACAATACAAATATGTTACATCGAAATCAGTTTCTTGAATGCAGTTTTTACACAATATCATACAAACATGGACTCCAAATCTTGTCCTTATTTTAGTATGCAACAGCGGAAGCTCTTAATATTCACCTGAGAATAAACATGCTTTAAACGTCAACAAAAATGTTGGTGAGTTATAGGTTTAACCTATATATATCAAATCGTAACAATAGACCACAAGATTTCATATTTCAATACACATCCCATACATAGAGATAAAATCATTCATATGGTGAACACCTGGTAACCGACAATAACAAGATGCATATATAAGAATATCCCCATCATTCCGGGACACCCTTCGGATATGATATAAATTTCGAAGTACTAAAGCATCCGGTACTTTGGATGGGGTTTGTTAGGCCCAATAGATCTATCTTTAGGATTCGCGTCAATTAGGGTGTCTGTTCCCTAATTCTTAGATTACCAGACTTAATAAAAAGGGGCATATTCGATTTCGATAATTCAACCATAGAATGTAGTTTCACGTACTTGTGTCTATTTTGTAAATCATTTATAAAACCTGCATGTATTCTCATCCCAAAAATATTAGATTTTAAAAGTGGGACTATAACTCACTTTCACAGATTTTTACTTCGTCGGGAAGTAAGACTTGGCCACTGTTGATTCACGAACCTATAACAATATATACATATATATTAAAGTATGTTCAAAATATATTTACAACACTTTTAATATATTTTGATGTTTTAAGTTTATTAAGTCAGCTGTCCTCGTTAGTAACCTATAACTAGTTGTCCACAGTTAGATGTACAGAAATAAATCGATAAATATTATCTTGAATCAATCCACGACCCAGTGTATACGTATCTCAGTATTGATCACAACTCAAACTATATATATTTTGGAATCAACCTCAACCCTGTATAGCTAACTCCAACATTCACATATAGAGTGTCTATGGTTGTTCCGAAATATATATAGATGTGTCGACATGATAGGTCGAAACATTGTATACGTGTCTATGGTATCTCAAGATTACATAATATACAATACAAGTTGATTAAGTTATGGTTGGAATAGATTTGTTACCAATTTTCACGTAGCTAAAATGAGAAAAATTATCCAATCTTGTTTTACCCATAACTTCTTCATTTTAAATCCGTTTTGAGTGAATCAAATTGCTATGGTTTCATATTGAACTCTATTTTATGAATCTAAACATAAAAAGTATAGGTTTATAGTCGGAAAAATAAGTTACAAGTCGTTTTTGTAAAGGTAGTCATTTCAGTCGAAAGAACGACGTCTAGATGACCATTTTAGAAAACATACTTCCACTTTGAGTTTAACCATAATTTTTGGATATAGTTTCATGTTCATAATAAAAATCATTTTCTCAGAATAACAACTTTTAAATCAAAGTTTATCATAGTTTTTAATTAACTAACCCAAAACAGCCCGCGGTGTTACTACGACGGCGTAAATCCGGTTTTACGGTGTTTTTCGTGTTTCCAGGTTTTAAATCATTAAGCTAGCATATCATATAGATATAGAACATTTGTTTAGTTGATTTTAAAAGTCAAGTTAGAAGGATTAACTTTTGTTTGCGAACAAGTTTAGAATTAACTAAACTATGTTCTAGTGATTACAAGTTTAAACCTTCGAATAAGATAGCTTTATATGTATGAATCGAATGATGTTATGAACATCATTACTACCTTAATTTCCTTGGATAAACCTACTGGAAAAGAGAAAAATGGATCTAGCTTCAATGGATCCTTGGATGGCTCGAAGTTCTTGAAGCAGAATCATGACACGAAAACAAGTTCAAGTAAGATCATCACTTGAAATAAGATTGTTATAGTTATAGAAATTGAATCAAAGTTTGAATATGATTATTACCTTATATTAGAATGATAACCTACTGTAAGAAACAAAGATTTCTTGAGGTTGGATGATCACCTTACAAGATTGGAAGTGAGCTAGCAAACTTGAAAGTATTCTTGATTTTATGAAACTAGAACTTTTGGAATTTATGAAGAACACTTAGAACTTGAAGATAGAACTTGAGAGAGATCAATTAGATGAAGAAAATTGAAGAATGAAAGTGTTTGTAGGTGTTTTTGGTCGTTGGTGTATGGATTAGATATAAAGGATATGTAATTTTGTTTTCATGTAAATAAGTCATGAATGATTACTCATATTTTTGTAATTTTATGAGATATTTCATGCTAGTTGCCAAATGATGGTTCCCACATGTGTTAGGTGACTCACATGGGCTGCTAAGAGCTTATCATTGGAGTGTATATACCAATAGTACATACATCTAAAAGCTGTGTATTGTACGAGTACGAATACGGGTGCATACGAGTAGAATTGTTGATGAAACTGAACGAGGATGTAATTGTAAGCATTTTTGTTAAGTAGAAGTATTTTAATAAGTGTATTGAAGTCTTTCAAAAGTGTATAAATACATATTAAAACACTACATGTATATACATTTTAACTGAGTCGTTAAGTCATCGTTAGTCGTTACATGTAAGTGTTGTTTTGAAACCTTTAGGTTAACGATCTTGTTAAATGTTGTTAACCCAATGTTTATAATATCAAATGAGATTTTAAATTATTATATTATCATGATATTATCATGTATGAATATCTCTTAATATGATATATATACATTAAATGTCTTTACAACGATAATCGTTACATATATGTCTCGTTTAAAAATCATTAAGTTAGTAGTCTTGTTTTTACATATGTAGTTCATTGTTAATATACTTTATGATATGTTTTCTTATCATAGTATCATGTTAACTATATATATATATATATATCCATATATATGTCATCATATAGTTTTTACAAGTTTTAACGTTCGTGAATCACCGATCAACTTGGGTGGTCAATTGTCTATATGAAACATATTTCAATTAATCAAGTCTTAACAAGTTTGATTGCTTAACATGTTGGAAACATTTAATCATGTAAATATCAATCTCAATTAATATATATAAACATGGAAAAGTTCGGGTCACTACAGGTTCGCGACATACTCACCCTATGGAGAAAGGAAGAAGGTACTCCATATAATGAATCAAATCTACCACCTAACCTTGAAGTACTTGACCCGCTCACCGGCGAACCCGTTCGCAATACCGTTTATACCCTATTTGCAAGAATTTTTCGTCTTGAAACTACCATTAATGGAACTAGAGAAGATATCCGACCTCTACCTCACATTGATAAACAACTCGGGTTAGTAGAAGAAGTTAGAGAACTCCGAGCTCGAGTATTAACTTTAGAGAGCACGGTATACAATTTGCAATCATCAACAGTATCACCAACACCAGTAACATCACCAGCCTTAGCACCAATGGCACCAGTACCACCAACCACCCAAGTTTCAACAATCCATGCCTCAACATCTCATTCTGTACCTCGAGTATAATTATCGTTCCACAAATCATTCTACATCATTTATATTCGTTCGACATGATGATTATGTAAACTCTAATGTTTTAGAGATTATGTATCATAGTTCTAACCGTAAATCTGATGAGTTTAATATCACATTGACTCATTAAATCCATAATTACATCTGAAGAAAATATATATGTAAATATATTTTCATAAAGATTGTGATTAAAAATTCTTTCGTACAAACTGTTAATGGTAAAAATATTTTAACGGGTAGGTAATACCCGAGAAATATTTAAGATTTCACATTAATAAGTTACATTGTACAGTCTTCGAATCTGATTCAACGGTCGATTACCATCCTACCTACATCTATCGATATACGAATCCGTTCACCACAGAATAACTATTTTCATTCAAATTCAATTTCATATTTGGATTTTTACTTACCAGAATCCAACAAGTGGCATAATGAAGAAATAATGGACACAATAAAAATTGATTAGAAACAAACTAATTAACAATATGTAATTTTGTTAAGAAACCATGCTAACTGTTCCAGCTAACTGTTCCTAGCTAACTGATTACATTCTATTTATCGCATTTTATTTATTGCAATTTAATTATCGCAATTTACATTCCCGCAATTTTATTTATTGTCATCTAGTTTCTATTATTTACTTTACGCACTTTAGTTATCGTTATTTAATTCCTGTTATTTATTTTATGCACTTTAAATATCGGGACACGTATACAAGGTTTTGACATATCATATCGATGCATCTATATATATTATTTGGAATCACCATAGACACTCTATATGCAGTAATGATCGAGTTCTCTATACAGGGTTGAGGTTGATTCTATAATAATATATATAGTTTGAGTTGTGATCGAGTCTGAGACATGTACACGGGTCCCGATACGTATTAATTAATTCGGATATTATATATTAAGCTATATATGTATTATCGGACTGTTAATTGTGGACTATCAAATATGGACTGTCGACATTGGATAATTAAAATGAATTAAAATATTGATTATAACATATGAAACTAAACATATCTTCAAGTTTGCCACTTGATCTCATCTTAAACCTCATCTGTATCTTGACGATTACAATCTGCGTTCAAACCTTTCATGATTCTTGAAAACACCTCAATCGATAGGATGAATCAACCGCACTTCATCTACGGAAGGAAAGGTTTATGCATATAGTTATGCACCTGAGAAATTATCGGCAACTGAGTAAAAGTTTAACACGTAGCCGCATCAGATCCTTTGGCATTTATTAGCAAAAATAACTTTGCGATCCCTTTTCAAAGTAGCCAATTTTGTCACAGCTCCAGCAAGTCAACTTCGACTTTTCATTCGAAGTAGCCTTACTATAATCCTGATATATACAATTACCCTTTTTATAACGGAGAATTCTTTTATATTCCACCATATTACCAGAAGACGTACCAGCAGCCTCGTTGTTTTTTTGGCTTAAATCTCTCTGATAAATCATTATATTTATTCATTGAAACCCTATCATAGACTCATCCGAATCTTGTAACGAGAACTGCCATACCAATTACCGGGAATCAGCAAATTTGTATTTTGAGTCTCGCAACGTTTCCACATCAACAGTTATATGTATCCATATAACATTTATCTCTTAGAACTATGATCTTCCATTCTGAAATTCAGAAAAGCACCCAGTCTGTGAATAAATGCTCTAAATTTTGAAAAGTTGAATGAAGCAACAAAAACTATGGATGATTTTAACAGTCAAAAGTTTGATAATAAAAAAAAAGATACGTTGGAAAAGCTCAAAAGGAAGTTTGGTACTGAAAAACGAATTGAGCAAACCATGAAGGAGACTCCGAGCAAATCACAAGGACTAAACTTGTACATAAAGAACCCTGATGATTCTGTTTCTGATGAAGTCTTTAGTGAATATCTTGCTCCTTATTTATTCTAAATCCTTGCGAAAGGATTTTCTTCATCAACATTCGATCTCAGAAATTCTGAAAATATCATCATAAATATCTTTGATATTTCCGAGAATATTTTCATAACAATTCTTATCTGAAATCACTGATAGCATCATATAGAAACTGTTAGTTTCTATATTCTGTAAACTTTCGAGCTTGAAATATGAATGTTATTGAAGTAATGTTGGGAACTGATGCATGAGTTAGTATAATATAATGACACTTGATCAACGTGATTATATTACAGTAAGTCATGCTGAGTTTCTAATGGAACGTGATGATTCACAGATCATAACGTCATCATGTGCCATGTTACACGACTCTTACATTCTACCCAATCTCCAAGTATATCAAGAACATATATTCTTAATAGTTCTACTTTTCAGATATTCTAGTAATTTGAAAAATCAAGATCGTGCCATTACGATTTCCTTTTAGAACATTAACTATGTTCATTTCAAAATCCATATCTACGAATTCCGGACCATTATTCGCTTGACTTGAAGTCGGGAAGAGGAGACGAAAGTATGGAACTCTTGAATATAAAGAAAATATAAAGCTCGACAACAACACATAAATTACAAACCGTGCATATCAATACGTATTGCCACGTAAAGGCACGGGAAAATTAAAAACACTATAACCCCAAGATAATAGTAGAAGTAAATATAATCCTCCGGTGGTAGATGAAAGAGAAGAATGACAGATATGAAAGTTAAGAGTATATCAAGGATCAGAACTGGATGGAGCATATTAATGAATGCTTTAAAAATATGAATCAGGGGAGAAAGAATGGAAGGTGTGAGCTGTGAAAATAAGGAAACGAAGGGAGTGGATTTATAGTAAAATATCTGACAGAGCAATCGAAACAGATTATTGCATTTAATCAAAGAAGATCTGATTTCCTATATCGCCGAAGAACCAAATCTTATTACGAAGATTTTCTTTAAATCCCATGAATTCCGGAAATCAATCATAACTACGTCATCAGTTCCCTCTCTTGCGATAGCTTCGATTATACTCTTCAAGTAATCAAATTTTTTTTACCTATATTACTCACTGATGATAAAACTCTAATTTCTAGCTCGGATACGTCATGAAAACATACTTATTGTCAGCCATGACCATTCCACTCAAATTTCGGGACGAAATTTCCTTAACGGGTAGGTACTGTGACGACCCGGAAATTTCCGACCAAATTAAAACTTAATCTTTATATGTTCCAACACAATAAGCAAAGCCTGTAATGTTGAGTCTCGAAATGTTTGAACTATTTATATAGATTCATTTAACCTGTGATTATTTCCGACGATTCACGAACAATTGTGTGTAAATAAATATGTAAATATATATACATATATAAATATAAGAGTGCATATTAAGTTGTATTAATAAAATACAAAATAATCATTTGAATTGAAAATGTAAAATAATGTACAAGATAATTAAGATTAAAATTTATTTATGATTTAAACAAATTCTTATTTTTATTTACTATCATTTTTATGATATTATTTAGTTATTTTATTAGAATTATTATTAATATTATTAGGGTATTTACTATTAATATTTATTAAAAATAAAAATAGGGAATCCCATTCTGTTAGAAGTAACTATCAATTTTTTTTTTCTTTTTCTTCACATGAAAATAATTTACGTACTTCATGTCTCCAGTTTGTTACAAGTATACTTCACAAATCAATTGAAAATCAATTTAACTGTTAAATCATGTACCTAATCAATCTATATAAGTTACAAACTGCAATTTGAGTTGAAAACAAAGAAAACCCAGAAAATAAGCTCGACACTCTGTACATTCATCTTTTTCACCATATTTTGATTTAGAACAAATTTTCAAAATGTAATAATGCAGTCATGTTAGGAATCGTCTATCTAAACTATCTGTAAGTTTTCAATCCTCAATTCTTTCTATTAATTTCTAATTTGAGAGTCAAAGTTTTGGTTTTCAAAGTCAACTAAGTGTTCTTGAATCAAATTCGAGTTTGTTTTGATATCTCCAGTTAATTTGATGATCCATAAATATTATAGGAATGATTTGCAACACAATTCATGTTGTAATCATAACCTATAACACTCTTAATCTAAAAATCAATTTTTGAGTTCTTGAGTTCTTCACAGTGATATACACTAACGTGAATTCGAAACAAATTTTAAAAACTAAAAATGTAGAGTTGTTAGGAATCATTTACTTAAACTTCCTGCAAAATCTCAAGTTCCAATTCTTGATAACGAATTCGAATTTGCGAGTCAAAGTTAAATTGTCAAAAGTCAACTGTTTTGTTCTTGGAGAAATTAGAGCTTGTTTTGATGTTTAAGTTCAATTGACGATTTCAATAGTTTTTAAGAATGATTTGAAACATGTTTCATGTTGTAAAGATTGTCCAAAACGAACTCAAAATTGAAAACAAAATTTTTTTTTTCTTGGCTACCAGCAAGCAGTAGGATTTTTTTGTTTTTTTTTTCCTCATTTTTTTTATATCATGAACACATTTTTATTTTTTGTTTCATGTTTGTTTAGAAGTCCTAAAACCATTTTGATAATTGACTATTAAGAATGAAGTTGTTTGATTGTTTAGATTTTGGTGAAGAAGATGAAGTGGGTTGAAACATGTAATAGATAAGTATTTGGGTTTGTATTATAAATCAGAAAAACTGAAATGGAGGAATGGTTAAGGGTGTTGATGAGTGAGCGAGAGGTCTCGGGTTCGAGCCCGGCTTGGTGCAATTTTTTTAAAACTGACTCCTAAGGTAGTTTTATACTTTTAAAAATTATTATTATTATTAATATTATTATTATTATCCTTAGGTATTTCTACAATTATTAATTTTACAAAACAAAAGATATATATGTAAATATATTATTACATAAAATATACTAATATTACATAAAATTATGTTTCAACTAATATTATTGATATAACATTAATTAAATATCAAATAAGTATCATAATATATTATAAGAATAATTAATACATAACAAATATATAAACTTAATTGATTTATACTATAATGTGTTAATACTTGATATAAGTTCGTGAATCCGAGGCCAACCCTGCATTGTTCAATGTCGTCATATGTATTTTTACTACAAAATACAGTATTGTGAGTTTCATTTACCTTTTTACCCTTTATATTTTTGGGCTGAGAATACATGCGCAACTTTTATAACTGTTTTACGAAATAGACACAAGTAATCGAAATTACGTTCTATGGTTGAATGATCGAAACTGAATATGCCCCTTTTTATTAAGTCTGGTAATCTAAGAATTAGGGAACATACACCCTAATTGACGCGAACTCTAAAGATAGATCTATCGGGCCCAACAAGCCCCATCCAAAGTACCGGATGCTTTAGTACTTCGAAATTTATATCATGTCCGAAGGAGGATCCCGGAATGATGGGGATATTCTTATATGCATATTGTGAATGTCGGTTACCAGGTGTTCAATCCATATGAATGATATTTTTGTCTCTATGCATGGGACGTATGATTATGAGAAATGGAAGTATGAAATCTTGTGGTCTATTAAAATTATGAAATGATTCTTTATGATAAACTAATGAACTCACCAACCTTTTGGTTGACACTTTAAAGCATGTTTATTCTTAGGTACGAAAGAAATCTTCCGTTGTGCATTTGCTCATATTAGAGATATTACTTGGAGTCATTCATGACATATTTCAAAAGATGTTGCATTCGAGTCGTTGAGTTCATCAAGATTATTATTAAGTCAATTATATTTGGATATATTATGAAATGCTTTACATGCCTGTCAACTGTCGATGTAACGAAAGTTTGTCTTTTAAAAACGAATGCAATGTTTGTAAAATTTATCATATAGAGGTCAATTACCTCGCGATGTAATCAACTGTTGTGAATCGTTTGTAATCGATATGGACTTCGTCCGGATGGATTAGGACGGGTCTCTACAATGTAGACACGGTCGAAGTCCAGACTCATTAATGCATCCTAACAACTACTAGTTAGACACACTAATGCAAGACCTGGTTCGCTACGACCACCGCTCTGATACCAACTGAAAGGACCCGTCCTAATCCACCTGGACGAAGTCATCAACATTTGGTCCCATTGCGATGATCGGCTCCAAGTAATGCCCTTATATTGAGCAAATGCACAGCGGAAGTTGTCAGGTTGGGGTTGTCAGGCCCAATAGATCTATCAACAGGATTCGCGTTTACAATACCCATGTAAATAGTAGTTACCAAGCTACAGGGAAATATGCCAGTGGTACAACTCAACGTAGAATATATTTTTAAGTACTTGTGTCTATTTTGTAAACATTTATAAAAGCAGCGCATGTATTCTCAGCCCAAAAATATATATTGCAAAAGCAATTAAAAAGGGAGCAAATGAAACTCACTTTTGCCTTGAAGGTATTTAATTCGACTTGGTCTTCAATAGATATCACGAACCTAACCATATATATAATATATCAACATATTTTCTTTATAAGTAATCGTTACATATATATATACTTTTAATACTTTTAATATTTCCTTAGTCCGTAGTTAGCAGTCCGATGTTAGAGGTCCACAATTAGTTGCTTAAATAAAATAAATAAAGACCCCATCATATTCGTATTGATCAGAATTAATCTCGACCCATGGTACCATGTTGTCAAATGACGTGTTGCGTACATAAAGTACCGTGTTGTCAAATGACGTGTTGCGTACAATCATGAGGTCTTATGATTAATCTTCTCGTGTTGTTTATGGGTGGTCCTGAAATATATAAAATCAAATCATAAGTAATTATATATAAAATATCATATTAATTAGAAAAGATATGATTAATTTACTTTTTCTCCAAATATTTTCGTAGCTAAACTAGCTTCGGATGCCCAATCTTGTTTTAGTCGTAGTTTCTTCATTACAACTCCGTTTTTGTTGGTTCAACTTGCCACTTCCTTGGATCGAGTCAAATTTTAAGAATATGAACTGAAAATACCTTAGTTTGTATTCGAAATCATAGGTTATAGGTCAAACTTTGGTGAAACTTATGAAAGTGATCATTTTCCATCATAAAAACATTTAATGATCATTTTTCTAAAAATACTTACACTTTGAGTTAAACCATGAAATTTTTATGTGTTAACATATTCATAAGAAATATCATTTTTCCAGAACATGAACTTCCAATTCAAAGTTCAAGATGGTTTTTAATTATCCAACCCAAAACAGCCCCCGGTTGTACTCCGACGACGTAGATTCAGTTTTTAAGATGTTCTTTGTAAAACCAAGTTATATCTTGTTAGGTTAGCATATCATTATGATATATTACAGGTCTTGAAGTGTTTTAAAAGTCAATTTAGAAGGATCTATTTAGTTTGCGAACAAGTTTGAAATCATTCAAACTATGTTCTTGTTGTTAAAATTTTATACCACAAAATAAAATAGCTATATGAATATGAATTGAATAAGATTATGAACAAGGTTACTACCTCAAGTTACTTGGACAAAGTTACTGCAAAAGATAAGAAATAATCTTGGAATCAAAGAGTGGTGGAGTTAGATCAAAAGGTTGGAAGTAAACTTCTTCAAATGGGTGGTTATTTTGATATGTTCTTGAAAGAGTTTTCTTATGGTGTTTAAGGCTTGTAATTGAAGCTAAATGATGGGGAAAATGCTTGGAGATGATCAAGTATGAAGTTAGGAGTATTTTGAGAGAGAAATGAGGGTGTAGGTATGAGAAAATGGAGTGAAGAAATGGTGTTCATTTATAAAAATGTTTTTAGTTTATAAAGAAAGAAAATGATTCCTAATTTTGTTTTCTTACTAATAATTCATACTACTTGACAAATCCTAGTTACCTCATATCTAGGGCAGTAATAATGTTGATTAGGATGTTGATTTGATGTGTATATACCAATAGTAAATACGTATAGAAGCTGGGTATGATACGGGTACATATACCCTAGATATACGTATAGAAATCTTGAGGAAACGGAACGAGAATTCAAATATAGCTATCTTTTGTGAATATACTTATATTTTTTTATGTATTTAAGTCCTTAAAAAGTGATTAAATACATTATATATACGATACATGTATAAGCATTATAGATTATAAGTATATATATCAAAGAATGTTACGTATAGTTATCGTTTTGAAAACTTAAGTTAGTAGTTTCAAAATATACTTATAACTCATTGTCATTAGTAAGATGTTAAACCATCCTTAGATCATGTTAAATATATATAAATACATATATACACACAAACGTATAATTATCGTATGTTATATAGTTCGTGATATCATCGGTCATATTGGACGGTCAAACGTTGTGTAAAACTCTTTTCAAAAACACAAGTCTCAACAATTTGGATTGCTTATCATGTTGGTATGGTTTAATTTATGTAAATATTAATCTCATAAGTATAATTTGGTCTGAAAATTCCGGGTCATTACAGAAACTTTATACTATTGCACGATCGGATACACTGCCCGTTAGTGTGTAGTAATCTTTAAAACCGGCATTTTTCAGAGATAAATTATATACTAGATTTCACACATCAAACATAATCACTATTTCATTAGTGATTATGGGTAAACTATGGGTTGGTCAAGTGTGTGTCAAAGTGTAAATGGGTCAAATTTGCACTTGTAAAGGGAGTAGGGATTGTAAGAGTTGGTTATAGCTAAATTGTGTATTTAGCTTGATATTTGATTAAAGTATTAGGTGATTGCATTGACGGCTTGCGAGACTCGTGAATTGTATCGCTTGAAGATACGAGGTGAGTGTAATAGTTATACGTACATATGTGTAGGTCGTTGGTGTGGACTATGAGTTTGACCACATGGCGACATGGACTATGAGTTAGACTACAAGGTGAGTGGACTATGATTTAGACAACTAAAGTGGACTATGAGTTAGACCACTTGAGGTTTAGTGACTATAAGTTAGACACTAGACATTGTTTGGGGGCGGCCACCCGGTAAATTGAATATCGTTTGGGGCTAAGAATTAGTTTAATGTTCAATCCATTAGACATTGTATGATTATATGTATTTCTTGCCCGCGATAGTGTTTTATGCCTATATGAATGTATGCTTAGTGTTATAGTGCGTTTATCTCAGTTTCAATCCCGTTGGTTAAAATTTTACATGACTAATCCTCAAGTCATCCTCAGCATGTAATGACTAAAATACCCTTAGTTCCTTTTTATTTATAATCTTTTCAATTTTAAAATAGAATTTTTCTAATGAAAACTTTTAAGGTTGTCTTTAAGGTGCACAAAATACTTGTACATAGTGATTACCTTTAACTTCAAATTGAGAATTATTGACGCTTACAAACTTTTTATGCACATATACAAGGCTCGCTTCTCGCAATTATCTTATAATCCTCCTTATAAGCCACTTCTCCCAATATTTAACTTATCTAGTAATTTTATGTATATGTATATGCCAAATCACTCCGTATGTATGATAATCCTATTTCAAAAGCTTTTGTGTCCATTTTGTATATCAATCAATCATTTTGAAAAGAAAAAGTCTCTTATTGACGGAGAATGAAGTTAGTGAGATTATATAAAACTATGTGCGTCACATGTGGTGGGACGGAATGAATATTATACTTCATTATTTTTTTGTCTCATTATAACTTATCAAACGTGAAACGTCACACCTAATTCAAAAACAACCTGCATCAAACTTTAGATAAACATGTCATAAACAACGATTTGAGTTTAGAATTCAGTGGGACAAAATAGCTGTTCACACTTCTTTTTATAAAAAATGAATTAGTTGGTAAGTTTTATAAAGCTTTCCTTTAGTTTATATACTAACATATAACTTGCAACGTCGCAGGGTTCTGAAAAGTGAATATAAAAGTTGTAAGAATATGTAACAGAACTGTATAAAATATAATGTAGTCCCTTATATCCAATTTATATAAATTTGATTTGATTTGATTTTTAAGTTTGAATATCATGAAAACTGAAAGCTTAAAAAGTTTAGGGGTTATGGGGATTTTATGTTAATAATAGATAAAGTACCAATAGAAAGTCAAATGTCGACCGATATTGACTTATTTTTCACGAATTTGACCCGACTTGTGACCATTGACCACCTACTTATTAAATGCTTTTGTTTGAGTCGGACAAAAAGAACTTTTAAATATACAACATACTTAAGCATATCAAATATAGATGATTATATGTTGCTTTATGACTATTTTGATTTGGGTTGTATGGTTGTAACGTTTAACTGGTGCACTTTTCTTGTTAATAGTAATATACACAACCCACTACCGTGCCTTGGATCTGCCTTCGTTGGCCAGCTGGGTAGCCCACTACCGTGCCTGCTGCTGATGAGGTCGGGATGAGGTGGCCAGATTAGCTTTGTCACGAAATGAGCGTGTGTGGGTCAAGTGTTTTATTCAGGTCCCTTCATTTACGTTACACCTTTGGGTTTGAACCAAGCGACGATCTCCTTTAGAGATGTGGTTTCAGATCTGTGTGTGGGACCGGGTTTTTGCAAGTTGGGATCAATCTTAAGGCAGCTCGTAAGTTTCATGGTTGTTGTTCTTATGTTTTCTGACCTTCAACGCCACAACAAGCGTCGGCATTCTCCCAAGATTTTCTTGTTTTGTCAGAGATGGTTTAGGTACTTCCATATTTTAATATTTAGCTAGTTTACTTACTGTATTCCTACTCTGTTGGTGGTCTGTTCATTTGTTTGCTTGGCTTGTATGTCCCGCTTTTCGAGGTTGTTGTAAGCTAGATTTCTAATTTCTAATGATTCGGTTATGTACCACGTTGATCTTTGGATCTGTTATTTATATAATTATATTATTGTTTTTAGAAGAAATAAAGGAGATTAAATATATAAAACAAACCTGCTACAAATGGTAAGGTAAAGAACTTCCGAAAAAAGTGCAGGGGTAGTTTCTAATCTAAACCTAAAATAAACAGATACTAAACTAATGTTGACCAAAAAAAGTCAGCACCTGGACCTTGACGACTGAGTACAGGAATAAGACGACGATACCACCTGATATTTTGGGCCTTTTTTAAGTAATGAGCCAATGTTGTTTAAATTCTCCACAAGACGGTCAACATTTGGAACTCTCAACCCAATTTGATCAGCTACACTGCACATCTCCTGAGACAATAGTAATAATAAAAATTGTCATTTCTCAATGTTAATAAACAAAATCACCGTATAAAAGCTTAAAATTTTATTTATTACTCCAAAGTAAGGCTGCTTTGCTTACTCCTATAGAAAAGCAGTCTTTCTGCTCGCGCTCTGATTTCTTGTTCAGTGCATCTAAAAAGCGTTTGGCTTCTTTTTCATTACTCATACCGCCACTTCGACCAAAATCCACAAATCCGTGCTCATCAACATACTTGTCAAACAATGATTCCTTCATTATTTCAACAACATCCTGTAGCATAAAAATATTTGTACCAAAAAAGTCATGAAGATCTTGTATGTAGCAAATATTAAGTATGGTGCATATAACCTTCAAAAGCATGAATATGAGCAAGATATTTGTGTTTCAAATTCAAGAACACTGCAGCCTCATACATTTCAATCAAAATACGAGACTAGACAACCTTTTCCACTTTCAAATTCAAGAATACTGCAGCCTCATACATTTCAATCAAAATACGAGACTAGACAACCTTTTCCACAAGTCAAACACTGGATTTTTTTTGGACAAAGGGAATAAAATGTATTGATGTTACATATTCTCAATAAAAAAGATTTGATGAATGAAAAATCAAGTATTCATGTCAAATATGCCATATCATATTGAAATCGGTAATGTATAATTGTATATGTAGCCTAAACTAGTAGGGCTTAAAACTACATTGGCTTAAATCTAGACCTAAAAATGTGATTAGTAGATATAAAAAACTGGGGTTCAGAGAGAAAAAAATTCAACCAGCAAGAAAATTAGGTCTAGTTTTAGATCTATGTAATGTAACTAGGCCTATGTATCATTACTCTTCTATCAATGTTCGACTTATAAGTTCCTGCTTCATATAGAAGCTTTTAACAAAGAAAAATAATGCAAATAATTTTAAAATCTGATGATATCCAAGATGTAATGTACTAAATAAACTTACTTTAGCATCTTCGACGGTTATATCTTCTCTCAAATGAACCCTAGCTCGAGCTTGGGCCAACCTTACTAGACTTTCTAATTGCCTTGCAGTTATTGGTGTCCCATCAGCCGATGTACTACGGTCTCTAAGCTTTAAATAGAACTCCTGTAAGATTTTGGCTGCTGGTTCTGACATCCTAACGTCACAAAACAGATGAAGTGACATATTTCAAACATGCAAACATAATTTAGCAAAAGGTAAAAAAAAAAAAAAAAAAAAAAAAAAAAAAAAAACAAATTGTTATTTACCTAGGAAAGACATAAGTTCTAGCATAGGCAATATATTTACGAAGAAGAGGACCAGGCAACGGCACAAAACCACGGGCCTTTATGGGATCTAATCTCAACCTTGAGACTAGTGAATCACTCTTTACATTCTGATCTCTGATTTGAGATGCTGCACTAGTAATTATGAATCAATATTTACGTTTAAATAACATAGTGGGTAACCAGATATGTGGAAAGATGAACACACCTGCAAGTTTTTTCATCTTTTGTGAATTATCCGCATTGCCAACATGCAGCTGCAATGAAAAAGAAGATAACACCTTGAAGTCTGAGAGCATACACGCTATTTAATTGTGTTCAGTATTGCATTATAAGTCAGAACAAAGCTCCAGGTTTACTTACTGACATAATGTGTTGCGAAACTTGTTTGTCATGTAACTCATCAGGCTTGTCAAGTAATATGAACACCAAATCAAATCGTGATAGTAGTGCAGAATTGATTTTTAAGTTCTCATTCACAGTTTTTGCCCGGCTGCAACCAAAATTAACAATCATTTTAGAAATCTCAATTAATGAAATATCAAGAGGTTTACAAGCTAAGAATTAAAAAATATTAGAAGTAAAACATACTTGTAATGGCCACCAACAGGGTTTGCGGCTGCTAAAACAGTTGTTTGAGCTGATAAACTTGCTACAAGTCCTGCCTTGGCAACTGAGACACATTGTTGCTCCATAGCTTCCAGTAGTGACTGGTGATTATATATATCAGTATTAACCAACACTGCATTTTATTTTCCTAAATAACCTTGTTTTGGGTTTTTGGTTATACGAAGTTTGCATTGAAATAATGTGAAAAGTAACCTGATGTTCTGCAGACAATTTATCAAATTCATCAATACAGCACACCCCCCTGTCTGCTAGGACCATAGCACCTGTTGTATATCAAAATTTTAGGTAGCTGAATATTGCAGATAATATCTGGTTAGCAACTTTGTAATAAAACTCTCAGGAATTTATAGACTCTGCTTAAAGCTTCAAGATTTTGGTGGGTAAATACTCTACAATAAAAAAAGATAATATGTACGTACCGGCCTCAAAAGCATAGTCACCGGTCATTGAATCCTTGACGACAACCACAGTGAGGCCAGCATTTGTAGTGGCGTTACCACAAACATAGATACCTCGTGGTGAAACTGAAGCCGCTGCTTGCAGCAGTTGACTTTTCCCAAGTCCAGGATCGCCTAATATGAAACATATATGACATTGGCATGGTGTTAGTAAACTATGCAAAATATGTAGCCTAGATAATGAACTTCTGACTTCAGGTTGTTGAAGTATTGTAAAAAGAGGAGGGTTTTTCCTTCAAAGTTTATTGCTTGTAAAAATAGATAAACAAAACTGCATACCAACAATTATCACATGAATGTCTCCTCTGACAGGAACCTTATTCTGATCCATTGAATTCTTTCTTACACCTCCAAACAATGCTAATGTAATTCCAGCTGGTTAAAAAAAAAAAAGATTAATCAATGTTCTATTCACCTTCCATTATAAATTTCTAAACCATCAAATAATTCAAACATTAACTAATAAGATTTTAGGATTGGATGTTAGTTCATCCTAGAATATAAAAATCCTCATTTGTATAGCCGATACTTTCTATTATCATATCAAGGCTCGGCATTATTTTATATTGGTAGTTAACAATTTACAAATCAGGGACATCGAACGTATTTGATCGTATGATAATCAGCTGTATAACGCATAACATACTGCTAACAATGGTGCATTTAAAAGTCTACACGTATATAATTTGAATACTAGATATTAATATTGCTAATAAACCATATACATAGTATGTATACCTTATTATAACCTCCGTCTACGACGAGTTTGTGAGATGAACAAACCTTGATGAGTTACTTGCATAGTTCTAATAGAAGAGTATTTACTTATATAATAAATTGTGCAGAAAGGTAAAACGCATAAGCAATAATAAGTGGATAAAATACCTTTAACAAGTTCATGTCCATAGATGGAGGGGCAAACTGATTGTACTATTTGACAGAAGACATCAGAACCCGTTGACTGAATGAAGAAAAAACAGTAGACATGTTCATTGCTTTACCAACTGTTTCTGTGTTTTGAGAGACCTCAGACTCAGCCTGTGACTTTGAGTTTATAACTGATATTCCTTCTAAATACAAGTAATATAATCCTTGATTCTTGCCCTTTGACTTTCCTGTTTCACAAGGAAGCTAGATAAGGAAGATGAACAAGAGTGACATGATAAAAATCCAAACATCAGGTACATAACTGACATGATGACATATTATAAACTTTGTATGACTTTAAATATGGATACATCATACATGATACTCACATTACCATATTTTGAAGTAATGGTAACAATAGAGAGGTGCTCCTAATGTGTTAAGGAACAAAAGACTGAAATTACAGTTGCTCAAAAGATCAATAATATAAGTGATAATATGAGTAAGAATGAAAAAACTATCATAATCCTTCTTTAGGGTGACCTAGATCTCGTTGTACTTCTAAAATGAATAAAATATCTGTCTAGAACATTGATGGAAATTAATTATTGTGATGAACAAGCGAGAAGATATGACTAGAAGGAGTCCATGTAACTAAAACGAACCAAATAAACAACGATTGAATGAAAATGATTGTGTGCTGGATGAATAGTGAATTACAAAATTACCTCCTCCTATATCCATGTAATTGTTAATCACCCTTATAAGACCGGTAACAGTAACAACATCTCCAGGGATGCACAAGTCTACAAGATCTTCAACCAATTCACATTCCACAGTTCTTGGCACTCTGCCTTCTTCATGATGTTCAGATTTCAGTAACTCTTGAATTCTGTAGAGCGACAAAATGAAGTTACAGATACAAAGATAATAATTACTCCGTACATCATAAATTATTTATCCTTTAAATTTTATACCGTATTTTCTGGAAGTCTATTGGCCGTGCACTGGTTTTAATTGGGTTAAAAGATCTACTTTTGCATCCATGTATCACACAGCTAGAAGGAGGTGAAAACTTCCCATCAGGAAAATCACGTGTAATATTCGTTCCACATTTGGTACATACAAAACTCATTTGTACAACCAAGGGCTTAACCGTGCTAACTTTTATTACAGTGCCGCGTACCGTCACAAGCCTTTCTGGATATAATTATAGAAAAATATACTTAGCTGGTACATAATAAATGCACCTTGTAGTGAAATAGATAAACTAAAGTACTAAATTTACCAATGTAAGCTGCCTTCAGGTTCTTCAAAGCAATCGTAGATTTAGGGTGATTGTGCAAGCGGATGTTTACCTTTGCTCTTTCGTCCCATTCTTCATCATATGATTTTAAGTAAAGAACCTATTTCAAGTTCAACTTGATATCAAGTTTAATGCACTAAATGACATATGAATTGAATAAACTAAGAGCTATTTCACCTTGTGTACTGCAGCGCTCATGCATAAAAGAGCTTCTTTAGGTTTACTTTCTAACATATCATAAAAATCCTCGATCTCGCATCCTTTTCGAAAATGCTCGAAATCAAGAGGCAAAATGAACAAGAAACCATCTCTTTTAACCTATTCGTAAGACATCATGAATTATGTTCCAAATATATACAACACTCGGAAAACAAAGGATAAAGAAAGTGCATTTGACATCACTTAATTTCAAAAACATATGCAGGTTAACTAGAGCTCTGTTGATGATATACAACATCAACGTAACATTCTACCACTACAACCGATATTCACGATAAACAACAAAATACTATCGCAAACAACTTTTTAACTTTACTAAACCCTAATAGTTTCAAAACAATAATGTGATCTACATTTGCAAATTTTAACACAATAAATGAAATTAATAAGAGCGCTCCCAACAAAGACAATACTTCCTCCAGAACTAACCAATCATTCAGCACCACATCAGTACCTCCTTCTTACCTCCTTTTCCAGGACTAAACCTGGACTAACCACTGCCAACCATGACACTCCTCCTTCCATTTTTTTATTTTTTTTTTAATTTTTTATATTATCAAATAATTATAATACTTATACTTATAAAATACATTTTAAATAAAAAACATAAAACTACCATTTCATTAAAAATAAAAAAAATTACAATAATTAAAAATTAAAACATTACGACAATTAAAAATTAAAAGATTACGACAATTAAACTAAAAATACTAGAAAACTAAAAAATCAAACTACTCGTCGTCGTCGTCGTCCATGTTTTCCAATTGCTTCGCGTATTTTTTCTTAATTTTTTCTCGAGCCCGCATTAGCATATCGTATTCATCGGGAGCCAAATCGGTCGACACGGGTTTCGAAAGAAGCTTCAACCCTTTAAACATCGTACGCATTTTGCTATCTTTTTGTAGATTTTTCATTGTTCGATCCGCCACATCTTGTGAAGCTTCTGCTCGTTGAGCAATTTTTAGGCGAACTTCATCAGAAGATAAACGGCTCGCGGCATCGGATGAGAAAGAGTCCCTTTGACTTTTAGCTCGACTTGGAGGACGTCGGATTGGGTCGGTATCCTTTAACAAATTTTCCATTTGGGTTGGGTCGGGATGCATGCTCTTGTTCGGGTTCGAACTTCCCTCGGTTGGAACATTAATTGGTATATCATCGGGTTCTTTCCGTTTGTTGGCAGTCGTAATACTTTCACCTTCAATAAACTTCGGGCACTCCTTTAACACTCGCCACGCTTGCTCGAACACAAAGTGCCTTTTCGTTTGCGCATGGAATGCGGTTCGGGCCGCGGTCATGATGTCGTCGTTACTACAACCACTTTCCCACATTTTATCGTACTTACTATAAATAGCAATAAATATCTTCACATCCCTTTGAATTTTAGACCATTTTCCACTAACTTGATCCGGACGTCTTTGCACCGTAACCAACGAATTATATTGCCTTCGGACTTCACCCCAAAATGAATTATAGTTTTGGTCGTTTCCGACGTTCGGATGTTCGGAAACATACACAAAACGCTCCGCTAAAATACGTGTCTCCGTGTCGGTCCACGGAGTCTTCGAACACTTCACTTTCTTTGCTTTTCCTTTTCTCGGATCACGTTCGGTTTCAGGCGCGGGCTCGGGTGGTGTTTCGGGAACTTCTTCGTCGGACGATTCGTCACGGAGACTTACATTTGGATAATAAGGTGTTGGTTGAGATTGTTGTTGGTTCAGGTATAATGGTGTTGGTTGAGTTTGTTGTTGGTTCGGGTAAAATGGTGTTGGTGGAGATTGTTGACTTTGGTGTTGATTTTGCCCGAACATACCCGCAAATGGATTAGTATTTGCGTATCGAGAAAACCCGACGTTTTGTTGCGTATTGTCGAGTAAATTTTGCATCATGTCTTGACTAACCGCATTTGATTCTTGAGCGACGGAACGTTGTTTCGCTTTGCCTTTGTTGGGTAATTTTTTGGAACTCATTTTTTTTTTTGTTAAATAAATTGAGAGATGGAGTATATAAAATAGGTGAAAATGAAAGAAAATATGAAATTTTGGTGTGTAAAATGAAGGAAATGGGTGGGGTTTAAATAGGAGTAAAATGTATAAAATAAATAAATAAATAAAAAATATGTGGCATGTAGCCGTTATGTATGTAGCCGTTGGGCTTTTTGTTTTTTTTTTTTTTCTTTTTTTTTTTTTTATTTTGCAACGGTAAAATTGGATTTTTGGATCAAATTTCACGTCCTCGAACATTTTGTAAATGGAAGGAAGAGAGGGCGATGGCCTGGGCGTAGGGATGGCAAAAATACCCGTACTCGATGGGTAAACCCGAAACCCGATATTATTGGTCCGGATTTGGTTCGAGTATACGGGTTTAGAGTCGGGTATGGGTATAGGTTTACTTTTTTTCGCGGGTTCAGGTTCGGGTTTGGTTTTAAATAAAAACTCATATACTCGACCCGTATGCCCGACCCATATACCCGATTAGTTTATTAAATATATTACATTGAAAGTTACAACAAATATCAACATGGGCTTATATCCTACTAGCCCACGTTATAAGACCCACTAAAATGGACAAGAAAAACATGCATACATTACATACGAGTATAGACATGTAACTGAGATTAATCCTTGGATGCTACTATGAACAAGCTGCACAGCAAGATTCTTTAACATTTAATTCTTTAACATTTTAATCTCAGTTAGTAACGTAGTTTGTAAATTCTTTAATTTAATTTGATTTAAATTAAATGGTTACCCGATTATCCGTGGAGAAATCCGTTACCCGACGGTTAATTTGTTAATGGATACCCGCCGTGTATGGTACCGGGTTTGGGAGTGAGTTTCTTAATCGGGTTTGGGTTTGGTATTGCCTATACCCGACCAAACCCGACCCGATGCCATCCCTACCTGGGCGAACCCCTGGGCGCCTGCCTGGGCGCGTTCGTGCCATCAAGGCCCTCGTGGGCGACCAGCTGGGCGGACCTGGGCGTAGACCATTGGGACCGCTCTGAGAGCTTTAATCAGTTTAAAACCCTAATAGTTCCAAAACAGTAATGTGATCTCCATTTGCAAAATTAATACAACAATTAAAATTACTAAGAGCTTTAATCTCCAACTGAATCGCAGATATATATCTAAGCTAAGTTTAACATTAAGCAACAGCAAAACAATTGTCAAAATTGACTTACGCATGTTCAATTTTTCTAATAATCCATCTCAATACATTAAAAATGCACAAATTCTCATTCGTATAAACATATATAATATGTAGTGACGGTAACCTGAGAAATGAAATATGATCCAAGAGAAGTTGAGAAAAAGTGTTCATCAAGCTGCGCAGTGAGTTTGAGTTGTTTCTTGCCATCGCCGTGTGAGTAATCGAATTGAGGTATATATTTAGGCAAAATTTGTGTGATTTGGTGTCCGTTAATCGATGTTTGATTCCTGGCTTTCATCGTCGTCATCATCATCCGCATCCACGTGTCTCTATGGATTCGATTGATATACGGAAAGTGAAGTTATGGCGTATGAGTGTTCTCTGTTTTGGTATCTTTTGAACTTTTTTGTTTCACAGGGATAACAAAGCGCGCGTTGAGGCGGAGTGAGCTCTAAAAATTAGTGTTTGAATTAATTATGTATTTTCAGTAATTACTTTAAAAATAATAATTATAATTATAATTATAATTATAATTATTATTATAATTTGTTAAAAAAACTCAAAAAAAAAATTAAGTATGGTAGGTGATGTCATTAATCTAAATAATTTTGAATTTAAATTAAATCTTATTAATTAATTATTATTAAATCTTAATAATAATTATTTTAATTATTAAAATTAAATAATTTTGAATTATTTTAATTAAGTATTTTCAATTGAGTACGAGAAGTTATAAAAGCTAAGCAGAAGAAAACCAATTCTAAATTTATATTTTAATTTATACTTTTATAATAAAATAACAACCAATATTATCTCTTATGATTGGATGTGGATTGTTTAATATGTATTTTAGGTGTTTGATGAAATGTTCAGTTGACGAGTTTCTTAGTCGGACTGTGTGGTTCCACGGGTTATTAATTTCATGACCCGTCCTAATCCATCCGGACGAAGTCCATATCGATTATAAACGATTCACAACAGTTGATTACATCGCGAGGTACTTGACCTCTATATGATACATTTTACAAACAATTGCATTCGTTTTTGAAAAGACAATCTTTCATTACATCGAAAGTTGACGGCATGCATACCATTTCATAATATATCTAACTATAATTGACTTAATAATAATTCTGATGAACTTGACGACTCGAATGCAACGTCTTTTGAAATATGACATGAATGACTCCAAGTAATATCTCTAACATGAGCAAATGCACAGCGGAAGATTTCTTTCGTACCTGAGAATAAACATGCTTTAAAGTGTCAACCAAAAAGTTGGTGAGTTCATTAGTTTAAAAAAAAATAATCATTTCCATCATTTTAATAGACCACAAGATTTTCATTTCTCATAAATATACGTCCCATGCATAGAGACAAAATATCATTCATATGGATTGAACACCTGGTAACCGACATTCACAATATGTATATAAGAATATCCCCATCATTCCGGGATCATCCTTCGGACATGATATAAATTTCGAAGTACTAAAGCATCCGGTACTTTGGATGGGGCTTGTTGGGCCCGATAGATCTATCTTTAGAGTTCGCGTCAATTAGGGTGTCTGTTCCCTAATTCTTAGATTACCAGACTAAAAAGGGGCATATTCGGATTAATAATTCAACCATAGAATGTAGTTTCGATTACTTGTGTCTATTTCGTAAAACAGTTATAAAAGCAGCGCATGTATTCTCAGTCCCAAAAATATATATATTGCAAAAACATTTAAAAAGGGAGTAATGAAACTCACGCATATAAATATTGTAAAACAGTTAATAAAGCATTTGCATGTATTCTCAGCCCAAAATGTATATAAAAAGGGAATAATGAAACTCACGCATATAAATATTATAAAACAGTTAATAAAGCATTTGCATGTATTCTCAGCCCAAAAACGTAAAGAGTAAAAGGGAGCAAATGAAACTCACCATACTGTATTTTGTAGTAAAAATACATATACGACATTAAACAAGTGTAGGGTTGGCCTCGGATTCACGAACCTATATCATTTGTGGATATATTAATACACGTAATCGTAATTGATCAATTATATATATATATATATATATATATATATATATATATATATATATATATATATATATATATATATATATATATATATATATATATATATATATTGATGTGGTAGCACGGGGTTACGAAATAGTGTATATTTTTAATACGGAATGCTACAAAATTTAACAAGTTTTAATTAAATATTTACAAAATGGATATACCAAAACCTTGCTACAACACAATAGGCAGTGTACCTAGTCGCGAAGTAGTATAGTTTTTAGTAAGTCCGGTTCGTTCCACAGGGAGACGGGCTTATGAAACACTTTATTTTTATATAACAATATATAAATATAAATATAAAAAGGGGGGTTTTACCGTTTAATGACCGGTTTGTCGATTTTATATTTTAAAGTCACAATTAAAAGCTAATGCAAAATATTAAAAATAACTAAAAACTTAATTTAAAGAGTAAAGTAAATGACGATAATTAAAATGACAGAAATTAAAGTGCGAAAATTAAAAGTGCAATTAAATATGAAATAAAAGGGATTATGCTTATTTAAACTTCCATAATCATGATGTTCGGCGTATTAATTTTAGTTTTATGCTCATGGGTTAATTGTCCTTTGTCCTGGATTATTTAATATGTCCGTCTGGTTTTTGTCCATAACAGTCCATCAGTCATAAATATAAAGTGCGAGTGTCCTCGTCAAATTATCCTTATACCCGAAGTTAAATATTCCAACTAATTGGGGATTTAAACTGTAACAAGATTTTAATACTTTGTTTAATAATTACACCAGGATGTCGACTGAGTGTAACCCAAGGTTTTAATATTTTGTTATCAATTATACCAAGTGTCCTTTGTACATAATTTCACCCCTGTTTTAATTATTCTAGTGGCTATTAATCCATTCCCGTGTCCGGTTAAATGAACGATTATTCGTACATATAAATACCCCGCCCATCGTGTCCGATCGAGTGTATATGGTAATTTATAGGGATGCCCAATTGTAAATCTTTATATTAACATTAACAAATTATCATTTAGTTAAACAAATATAAAGCCCATTAATAGCTCATAGTCTAATTTCCACAAGTGTCGTTCTTTTGTCCAAACCCCAATTATGGTACAAAGTCCAATTACCCAATTTTAGTAATTAGCCCAACATCATGATTACTTCGGCTCAAATAAGCATAATAATAACTTAGTTACGAGACATTAATTTAAAAAGGAGAACATAACTTACATTGAGTATTTATCGCGTAGTGTTACACGGACAGAATTTCGACTTCAAAAACCCGTAAAATAACCTTTACATAACCCGAACTAATCTAATATAACACTAATCTATACTATATATATATATATATATATATATATATATATATATATATATATATATATATATATATATTATCTTATGGAGTATTATTATTATTATTTGTGTGTGTGGTGTATGTAAAAACGAACGAAAACTGGCAAATTTATAGACCAGGCCTGATTCTGATCCTCATGCGACTCGCATGGGAAATAGCCTTCTGGCCATGCGAGTCGCATGGCCACCCTGGACAGCTCACATTGATTTGTCTCATAGTTTGCCGACATAATATTAAATATAAATAAAATATAAATAATTTTAATAATTATTTATATATTATATTATATTTATATGCATAGTAGACTAGATATTTTTGGTCCGTTGCGTCGCGCGTTTCTTCTTGGCTCGGGTCCCGGTTCCGGATTTTCGGACGTCTTCGCATATTATTTTATATCGTGTACTTTGCGTTCCGCAACTTGTACTCTTGTCATTTTTAGACGTTCTTCATCAATAATTTGAACCACTTTAATTGTATCTTGTACATTTGAGCATTTTGGACCTTTCCGTCTTCAATTCTTCGTTTTCGCCTTTTGTCTTTGCACTTATTAAATATAAACGAATATTACTTGAATATGGAACAATTACAACTAAAATCCTGTCTTTCTTGGGGGATAATGCTATGAAATATATGTTCCTTTTTAGCCTTATCAATATCCCCACACTTGAACGTTGCTTGTCCTCAAGCAATACAGTCTTGAAATAATATAATACATCACACGAATCACTTCTTTATTCTTCACACTTTGTACATCAGTGATTTTGATAGAGCGGTATAAACAATGATAGTAATGATAGAACCATGGTTAAAGGTGGGTGTGTCTTTTATAGTTGCCTCGGGTTTAGGTCAACGACACTGGCAATCAAATAGCCGATTTACTTTTGGTTTCCAAAGCAAAGTGCACATTTGAAAGGCGGTTTACAGTCCCACATGACTTATAAAAATGTAGATCCTTAAGGAAATTGGATCTTTATGAAAACATTTGATCTTTTGAAAATTCAAGCTAGATTTTATCCTAGACAAGTTTTCTGATTTAATCCATTCTTTGGTGTTGCAAAATATATTTGTGGATCAATATTTTGGCTTAAAACTTTTAGGTTCGTGTAATCCACTGCTATCCTGGTATCGGAAAGCACACATCCAGTTTACTTGTTCCGTATATTACCTTTCGGTAAACTACCGTCCGGTTGTAAAGGAAAGCGATGAACAAGAAACTGTTAAGGCAATGTCTAATGACATGCATTTGTTCATGGTCTAAAAACGTGTCGGATGCTAGAACTATCCTTGGTAGGAGCAATAGTAAAGATCATCCTATGATTTTTCGGTCTGGCACAAGGTCCTGTCTCTGACCATGCTATGCAACCACCGTTCTTACGGTTGACACCCGATTTGGTTCAGGTGACCTAATGAATTCTAGGTGAATTCCTAGGATTTTACGTTCAATGGTAATGAACGCATTGAAAATGGGTTTTCAGAAAACAAATCGGTTTGTATTTTTGATCAAAATATTTTCTCGTTCAAGCTCGAGTTTAGATATCATCGAATTCCATGAGTTTGTAATTCTCAATCTTTAAGGTCAATCTCAAGGATTGAGTAATATCAGGCTTAAAAGCTGATTTTTAATCTTTTAAGGAGATTATCCTTTCTGGGGATCTGATTCATTAGTCTTATCAAGCTAATTTGCACGGTGCCCCCCCATTATACGAGATAAATCCTTCTCATGGTTAGGATAAATCTGACCACTTGGCGACCCTGTTTGATGCTGAGGTCCGTGGATTTCCTGCTGATTTTAGAAATGACTTTTCTAGATTTTTCGTCAACCTACAGCTGGTCTGGACGACAACTTCTTGACCTAAATCAAGAAGCGCGTGTCTTTTTCGGAAGACTTTACTTCCTTTTAATGATGGAATTGATTCATCGTGTAGATCCATCTCTCATTACAGTAAATCGGGTAAAACAGTTAATTTAGTCCAAAACAAAACACCTGCAATAACTTTACAGAAACATGTGATAGATAGTTCTTAATTGAATGACTTGGTATATTCTCCCCACACTTAGTATCTTTCTTTGCCTTTTTATTCTCCTTTATTCCATTCTTAAATGAATTCAAGCATTTTGGGTTGTTTCTCAATTTATGTCCTTTTTAAGGTAACGATAATTTCGGTATTAACACCTAGTTTTCATCGTTCATAAATATGTATAAACATGATTTTAAATTCATTTAGTTGAAATTTTTTTCAAATTTTCACAAAATTTGGCAAATAAACCAAGTGTAAACCCGAGAGAATTTATAACCCTTCCCCACACTTGAGATCATGCAATGCCCTCATTTGCATGAAATCAGACTCTAATTATAAATTCATGAGGGTGATTAGTGTAGAAAAGTGATTAAGAATACCTAGTTTGTACTTACAAAGCTCGACGAATGATAGATGGCGCGCCTCATCGTTCCTTCCTTTTTGTTTTATCACACATGTTTTTCTTCAAAAATGGTTGCTTTTCTGAACTGTTTGCTAATTTTTTTTGAAAATACATATTTTACCCTAACTTATCATGCATGGTTATTAACGAGTTATGCACTAACCCGAACCCCTATTTTAACGTTAAGTGGGGTTAGACTTCCCCACACTTAGCTGACGACATGTGAAGTCGGTAGAATAAGTTCCACGAATTAGAATAGTGAGCCAGTTATTTATATCTCGGGTGGTGTATAATATATCAATGGGTTTAAAGTTTAGACTCACCCGATCGTCACTACTTAATTCTTTTTTAAGTGTAGCTTTTAGTAAATGGATATGTCTCTTTTCTGGTTCTTGGTCAAATGGATCGATATACACCGACATACTTATATCTATAGGGTGGACAATTTCTAATATTTCCTTCCGTTCATTCTCGGAATCAAAGGTTTCACCTCTATTACCCAATTGGGTGAAATCCGAGGTGTCATTATCTATTACAGCTCGTGGTTCATCTTCAGTAGATGACTCGTCTATTGAGAATATTGGGTTAGGAGGTTGTGGAATGGTGAAGTTCGGTTTGGTCTCGGGGGTAAAATTTTCAACGTTATCGTTTTCCCAAGAGTACCAATTTGTTACCCTTACATCTTCTTCGTCGGTAGAGGCTAATGTGTCGATATGTTGTGAAATTGGTAAGGCTGAATAAGAATTATCATCGGGATAGTTGGTGATTTCGGAGCTCTCGAATTCATCAAAATTCGATGATTTGAGATTTTCTTGCACAATACTCCTCAGATCAACAGGTGTGTAATCTGATAGAGTTTCAGCTTGCCTATTTACAAACTCTCTCATTTGTTCCTTTTGAGCATCAAGTTCTTCGAGTTTGATTCTCATATAATCTAAAGAATCTTCAAGTTCTTCTGGTTGTTGAGTTTGAATATCTTCTTGGGAATAATCCCAATTAGAATTGTGTTCTTCATAATCGTTCCATTCAGGTTCTGTGGGTGCGTAATTTTCAGTAGGAACGTAATAGTAACATTCCCATGTTGAGTGATAATCTCCACAGATTTCACAACCAGTTATTGTTTCGTCGTTCGCGATCCAAGATTGACTGACCGAATTGTCATCAACACTCGGTTGAGAGTATTGATTTAATTGATTTTGGAGTTCAAAAAGAGTTTCCAAGGCCTTGTTTTCAAAATTTTCCATTTTATTGTGATGGCCAAATTTTAGCTACAATGTGGTGCATTCACGAATTATCCTATTAGTTATAAAAATAGAAAAACTTATATAAGTTGTCCAATTAATAGACTTTTCTGATTTTGCCCACGTTTCGAATAGCCAAAAGATGCAGCAGGTAGCCAGGACCCTTTAAATCGGAAGCCCACAACTAGCCACTAACAAATCCAACTATTACTACGAACCATAAAAATGTCAACGTCCATTAATTTAACCGCTTAAATAATTTTTCTTTCTGTTTGAGATATTAGATAAGAAATAGAGAAAATTCTAGGTCCTAAAAACTAGAGTGTCGAGAAAATAGAAAGAAATAGATTGCGCGTCGAAAAGTGTCGAAAAATAAAAAGGTAGAAAAATAGACGTCGAAAAATAAAAGTAAGAAAGTCGTACGAAAAATGGCGTCGCAAAATTCTAAAGCACCTAAATCTTAGTCTAAGGAATAAGTACTTAAGATATTTTACGGCAAACCTAAAAATCTAGAAATATAAAAATAAACTACGGCAAAATCTATATTTAAAACTAAGTACGAACGACAAAATACAAATATTACGCTAAACGACTAAAAGATACAAAATATAAAAATATATAAAAAGTTGAGAAAAAGAATAATTTTTAAAAAAAAAAAAAATATTATTTTTATATTATTATTTATTAAAGATATTAATTTATATATTAATAAAACTAATTAAAAGTAAAATACAAATTAATTAAGAATTAAAACTAATTAATATTAAATTAATAAACTAATTAGGGTTTATATTAATAATAATAAATAAAATACCGTATTTAATGCGAAAGTAGGGTTGTATGTGGCCCTGTCAGACCCCTCATGCGACTCGCATGGGGTTCAGGCTAAGGGTCATGCGAGTCGCATGACCTCCAGAGCCGGTTCAAATGAGGGGGGTCAAATGACAGGCTCAACCGTATTATTTATATTATATTTTCTGTTTTAAATATTAAATAAAATATATATATAATTTAAATAAAAACTTAATATTTTTATAAAACTAAAAATAGAAATATTTGATAATTTTATAAATAAAAATCTTAAAATTATATAAAAATATATATTTTTTTTTCTTTTCGGTTTTAATTTTTTAAATTTTTAGATTTTTAAATTTTTTAATTTTTAGGATTTTATATTGTTTTTCTAAAAATGTAAATAAATATTTCGCCGACTCCCCGGCAGCGGCGCCAAAAACTTGATGTGGTAGCACGGGGTTACGAAATAGTGTATATTTTTAATACGGAATGCTACAAAATTTAACAAGTTTTAATTAAATATTTACAAAATGGATATACCAAAACCTTGCTACAACACAATAGGCAGTGTACCTAGTCGCGAAGTAGTATAGTTTTTAGTAAGTCCGGTTCGTTCCACAGGGAGACGGGCTTATGAAACACTTTATTTTTATATAACAATATATAAATATAAAAAGGGGGGTTTTACCGTTTAATGACCGGTTTGTCGATTTTATATTTTAAAGTCACAATTAAAAGCTAATGCAAAATATTAAAAATAACTAAAAACTTAATTTAAAGAGTAAAGTAAATGACGATAATTAAAATGACAGAAATTAAAGTGCGAAAATTAAAAGTGCAATTAAATATGAAATAAAAGGGATTATGCTTATTTAAACTTCCATAATCATGATGTTCGGCGTATTAATTTTAGTTTTATGCCCATGGGTTAATTGTCCTTTGTCCTGGATTATTTAATATGTCCGTCTGGTTTTTGTCCATAACAGTCCATCAGTCATAAATATAAAGTGCGAGTGTCCTCGTCAAATTATCCTTATACCCGAAGTTAAATATTCCAACTAATTGGGGATTTAAACTGTAACAAGATTTTAATACTTTGTTTAATAATTACACCAGGATGTCGACTGAGTGTAACCCAAGGTTTTAATATTTTGTTATCAATTATACCAAGTGTCCTTTGTACATAATTTCACCCCTGTTTTAATTATTCTAGTGGCTATTAATCCATTCCCGTGTCCGGTTAAATGAACGATTATTCGTACATATAAATACCCCGCCCATCGTGTCCGATCGAGTGTATATGGTAATTTATAGGGACGCCCAATTGTAAATCTTTATATTAACATTAACAAATTATCATTTAGTTAAACAAATATAAAGCCCATTAATAGCTCATAGTCTAATTTCCACAAGTGTCGTTCTTTTGTCCAAACCCCAATTATGGTACAAAGTCCAATTACCCAATTTTAGTAATTAGCCCAACATCATGATTACTTCGGCTCAAATAAGCATAATAATAACTTAGTTACGAGACATTAATTTAAAAAGGAGAACATAACTTACATTGAGTATTTATCGCGTAGTGTTACACGGACAGAATTTCGACTTCAAAAACCCGTAAAATAACCTTTACATAACCCGAACTAATCTAATATAACACTAATCTATACTATATATATATATATATATATATATATATATATATATATATATATATTTATTATCTTATGGAGTATTATTATTATTATTTGTGTGTGTGGTGTATGTAAAAACGAACGAAAACTGGCAAATTTATAGACCAGGCCTGATTCTGATCCTCATGCGACTCGCATGGGAAATAGCCTTCTGGCCATGCGAGTCGCATGGCCACCCTGGACAGCTCACATTGATTTGTCTCATAGCTTGCCGACATAATATTAAATATAAATAAAATATAAATAATTTTAATAATTATTTATATATTATATTATATTTATATGCATAGTAGACTAGATATTTTTGGTCCGTTGCGTCGCGCGTTTCTTCTTGGCTCGGGTCCCGGTTCCGGATTTTCGGACGTCTTCGCGTATTATTTTATATCGTGTACTTTGCGTTCCGCAACTTGTACTCTTGTCATTTTTAGACGTTCTTCATCAATAATTTGAACCACTTTAATTGTATCTTGTACATTTGAGCATTTTGGACCTTTCCGTCTTCAATTCTTCGTTTTCGCCTTTTGTCTTTGCACTTATTAAATATAAACGAATATTACTTGAATATGGAACAATTACAACTAAAATCCTGTCTTTCTTGGGGGATAATGCTATGAAATATATGTTCCTTTTTAGCCTTATCATATATATATATTGTTAGTAATAGTATACTTGTTACACTATATGTTATTTAGCTAATTTTAATATATTTAGTTTATATGTTTTATATAAGTATTACTTATGCTTAATAATAAAACTATATATTAAGGTTTAGTATATATTTATATATTAATTTATATAGCTTAGCTAATATCTTTTTAGTAATAAAAGTATAATGTAATGTATTTTTATATAAAAGTATCTTTTTATGTTAATATTGATAGTTTTAGTGATAACAAAATATTAATTTTATAAGAATGATAATCATGATAATAAGTTTAATAATAATAGTACTAATGATTATGTTAATAATAATAATGATAATATTTATAATGCTTATGTTACTAATAATAATAATAATGATAACTAATACTTGCATGACAAAATTTATAATAATAAATACATTAGTAATGTTAATAATAATAAAAATGGTTTTAAGACTTATAATTATGATAATAATACTAATAAATGTTATATTACTAATAATAAATATAATATCAATAACAATAATAATAATCATGGTAATAATAATAATAATAATAATAATAATAATAATAATATTATTATTATTATTATTATTATTATTATTATTATTATTATTATTATTATTAATAAGACTAGATGAAAAGTAAACTACCTTCAAGGAATTTAGCCTAAAAAAAGTATGCTGTCTCATCTGGGACTCGAACCCAGGACCACACGCTAACCCGTCAGTCCTTTAAACCATTCTTCTGCCTACTGTCTTTCTGTTTTATAACCCCGAATTAATTAATATAACCCATATATTTGCTTTCCATTTTTCTACTTCATCATCTTCAATTTCAGGATCGTTTACAGTCACCACCCCATCATAACAACAATTAAAGTATTGTTTTAAAATACTAATCTGTAACGAAATTAGTTTCAAAGATTTATGTTCATTGAAAAAAAAATATAAAAAGAAAATTAAAAAGAAAACGGCCTGCTGTCCGTCGGCCATGAAAAGAAGAAAAAAAATGATTCCAAGATTGTGATAGTTTTGGATAGTTATCATAACATGAAATAGGTTGTAAATACTGCATATACACTTTACAAATCGTTAATTTAACTTAAATCGTAACGAATAATTCGAATTTGATTCAAGAACAAAGTTTGACTTTTTACTCCAAAAACTTTGACTCCAAAAATTGTAATCGATATCAAGAATTGAGCTATGAGACTTTGCAGAAAGTTTTAGTGAACCATTCCTAACAACTTCACATTATTACATTTTGAAATTTAATACAAAATTTTGATTTTGTAAAAATGGAACACGAACAGGGTACTCTACCTGTGTTCTTTATTTTTCTACTTTAATTTCTCAAATGGTAACTTTAAAACGTAGCTGTAGTTGATAAAGGTGATAAAAAAGTCGAATGCAGTCTCTCAACAACTTGTAATGATCGATAATATAGCAATTAAGGTCGACAGGTTCATAACCAGGTACAGAAATAAATAAATAAAAATTAAAAAGGAGATAGGTACCTCTAACTGATTTTGGATATGCTGTTGTTGATTGATTCAGATATGTACGAATTATAAATCAATAATAGTATGATAGTAACATAAAACATATTCTGTGATTTTTTTTGTATCCTATTTTTAATATAAATATTACTTAATGATAAATATATTATCACAAATAATAATTTTATTATTATTAGTAATTATAATAACAATAAATAATAATAAAAATAAAAATAAAAATATGATAACAATAATATTATTACTGATAATACAAATAATGATTTTTAATGATAAAGGTAATAATAATATCAAATAATAATACATAGGAATAATAATAATGATAATGATCTCAATAATACTAATATTAATGATAATAAATAATGTTAATATTAATAACTATAAAAATGGAAATGATCAAATTATTAGTGATAATAATAATAATACTAATTATATTAGTATTAATAATGATAATAATAATATTAATAATAATATTTATATATATCAAATTTTTATATCTATATGTTATATCTTTAATATGATAATATAAAAAAAAAAATACTAATGTTGATATTAATATTGAAAGTGATAATAATATTACTTTAGTAACTGTATTTTAATTTTATAATTTAATTTAATATATTAATATTATTTATTATTAATTATGTAACATAATATATATATTTTACAATGTACATATAATAATAATTATGTATATAAATCATATATGTTTATATATAGATTCTTTTTAATAATAACTTTATTATATTATATATTATCTTCTACTGATTAATTTGTATTGTATTATTTCACATAATATACACACACTTATATTTATGTTTATATTTATATATTATGTACATATTTAATTACAAATAATTGTTCGTGAATCATCGGGCACAGTAAGAGGGTATTTGGTTATATGAATATAGTTCCAAAATTTTCGAGACTCAACATTATAGACTTTGCTTATCGTATCGAAATCATATAAAGATTAAGTTTAAATTTAGTCAGAAATTCCTGGGTCATCACAGTACCTACCCGTTAAAGAAATTTCGTCTCGAAATTTGAGTGAGGTGGTCATGGCTAACAATAAAAAATGTTTTCATGACCAATATGAGTGGATAATTAGAGGTTTATCATCATTGAATAATAATGATAAAATAATTCGATTATTCTAAGGATACGAATGAAGCTATCGCAAAAGAGTGAATTGAAGAAAAAATAAGATTTTCCTTAGCTTTTGACGTAAACAGGGTTGAATTCCAGAATTCAAGGGATTTATAGAAAATCTTCGAAATTGAAAAGATTTGATTCTTCGGTGAGTAAGGAATTTAAGATCTCTGTAATTAAATACGGTGATCTGCTTTGATTACCCTGTCTGATATTTCCATTATAAATTAAGCTCTTTTCCGTTCCGTAACTTTTACCACTCCTATACTCAATTCTTAAATTCAAAAGATTGTGAAAATGCTTAATCCAGTTCTGATCCTTGTCCTTATCCTGACTGTCATAACAATTATTCTCCTTTTCCAACTTCCACAGGATGAATCTGTTTATTTCTACTATGCTCTAGGGATTATTGTATTTATAATCCTCCCGTGTCTTTATATTGCTATACGCACTGATATCCACGGTTTGTAATTTCGGTGTTGTTGTTGGGTTTTATATTATCCCTTATATTTCAAAGTCCCTGCTTCTATCTTCAATAATCATTGTTATCTACAGTTAATACTCTCTCCTATTTGCTGCGATTTACACCCCTTATTTCTATTTCAGAGATTCATTCTTTTGTTTTTCTTTTCCCGACTTTAAACCAAGTGAATAATGGTCCAAAATTCATAGATATGAATTTCGGAATGAATATAGTTAATGTTCTAAGAAAGAAACGGTAATAGCACAATATGACTTGTCAAATTACCCAAATTCAAGAGAAAAATATAACTATCAAGAAAATATGTTCTTGATATGTTTACAGATTAGACAGAATGTAAGAGTCGTGTAACATAGCACATGATGACGTTATGATCTGTGAATCATCACATTCCATTTAGAAACTCAGCATGACTTATTGTAATATAATCACGTTGATCAAGTGTCATTATATTATACTAACTCATGCATCAGTTCCCAACATTACTTCAATAACATTCTTATTTTAAGCTCGAAAGTTTACAGAATATAGAAACTAACAGTTTCTATATGATGTAACACTGATAGCACGAAGAGATTAATGATTTCCGATAAGAATAATTATAAAAATATCTTCAGAAATATGGAGGATATTTATAATGATAGATACGATGATATCTTGGAATTTCTAATATTGAAGGATGATGAAGAAGATTTATCTGTAAGGGTTTAGATTCTGAAGCATGGTGTTGGCTAAAGATTTCATCAGATATAGAATCATCAGGATTTTATGTACAAGTTTAGTCCTTTTGATTTGTTCAGAGTCTCCTACTGTTTTTCATTATCAAATTTCTATCGAGCGTTCCCAACCCTCCATTCTTTATCATCAAACTTTTGACCGTTTAGACCATCTACAATTTTTCTGTTTCCTCTGCATTTAATGCTATGATATCTGAATCATCGGTTATCAATCCGAGGTGATTTCAAGAGAATTGTGTTTTTAGATGATTAAACGCTGAGGGAAATTTTGTGGAGTATAAAAGGTTATCCGGTAACAATAAAAGAGCACGCATACATATCAAGGTTATAATAAGGTTGTTTCGAACGAAAAGTCAAAGTTGACTTGCTGGAGCTGTGACAAAATTGGCTACTTTGAAAAGAATTGAAATGTTATTTTCGGTAATAACAACGTCAAAGGAGCTAGCACTGATATGTGTTAAACGTTTACTCAGTTTTCAAGAGTTTTTCAGGTGCGTAACTATATTGATCAATCTTTCCTTCCGTAGATGAAGTACGGTTGGTTCATCCTCTCAATTGAGGTGTTTTCAAGAATTACGAAAGGTTTGAATGCAGATTGTAATCGTCAAGATACAAATGAGGTTTAAGATGAAATCAAGTGGCAAACTTGAAGAATTGTTTAGTTTCATATGTTATAATCAATATTTTAATTCATTTTAATTGTCCAATGTTATTAGTCCACGGTCGATAGTCCAATAATTCATATATAGTTTAATATATAATATTCGAATTAATTAATACGTATCGTGACCCGTGTACATGTCTCAGACTCGATCACAACTCAAAGTATATATATTATTGTAGAATCAACCTCAACCCTGTATAGCTAACTCCCGCATTACTGCATATAGAGTGTCTATGGTTATTCCAAATAATATATATATATATATATATATATATATATATATATATATATATATATATATATATGCGTCGATATGATATGTTAAAACCTTGTATACGCATCCCGATATTTAAAGTGCATAAAATAAATAACAGAAAATTAAATGACGATAAATTAAATGCGTAAAGTAAATAACAGAAATTAAATGACAATAAATAAAATTGCGAGAATGTAAATTGCGATAAAATAAATGCGATAAATAAATTGCGATAAATTACGATAAATAAATTGCGATAAATAAATTGTGATAAAATAAAATGTAATACGGAATTAACAGTTAGCTAGGAACAGTTAGCCAGGATCTTGTTAGCGTGGTTTCTTAACAAAATTTCATATTGTTAATTAGTCTGTTTCTAATCAATTTTTATTGTGTCAATTATTTCTTCATTATGCCACTTGTTGAATTCTGATAGGTCAAAATCCAAATATGAAATTGAATGAAAATGGTTATTCTGTGGTGAACGGATTCGTATATCTGTGGATGTAAGTAGGATAGTAAATGAATATTGAATCAGATTTGAAGAACGTACAATGTAACTTATTAATGTAAAATATAAATATTCTTCGGGTATTACCTACCCGTTAAAATATTTTCACCATTAACAGTTTGTACAAAAGAATTTTTAATTACAATCTTTATGAAAAACATATATACATATATATTTTCTTCAGATGTAATCATGGATTTAATGAGTTAACATAATATTAAACTCATTTAGTTTTCGATTGGAACTAGAATAAATAATCTCTAAAACTTTAGAGATTACATATTCGCCATGTTGAACGAAGATAAATGAGGTAGAACGATACGTAGAACGAAGATCATACTCGAAGTACAGATGGTGATATCGAGGCATGGATTGTTGATGGTACTTGTGCTGTTTATTGATGGTACTGTTGGTGTCGGTGATGTTGCTGAAGCTGGTATGTTTTGCACCATATTTTCGAAGGCTACAACTCGGGCCCGAAACTCATTGACTTTATTACTCCAGGATAATTGTCGGTATGAACAAGCGAATGAATAAGGTTTTGAATCTGACTTGTGATATAGTCGTGGCGAGATACTCTGGAAATGAGAGAGAAAATGGTATTACGAACAGGTTCGTCGGTAAGTGCTTCAGGTTCTTCACCAAGAGTGCAGGTTGGTGAGTGGAAAGGATCGCCTTCTTCTCGTCTCCATTGATTTAGTCGACTACGAAACCATCAGTTGAATTGGGGATGGCTGATTAGTTGATTCATTCCGGTGACACTGCTTTCGGAGCTCGAGTGAAACTCTATGTCAGAATAGCTGTCGAAATAACTATCGAAATAGTTATCGGAATCTAAGGGACTCGAACTGGTTGAGGGACTCATCTCGTACGATCAGATGAAGGATTTTCGATAAGGAATAGAATAGGATGTAGATTAGTACCCTGCAATACATAATTTACATATGCATATATAATACTAAAATCCCATAAGTTGCGGAGGAATCTACGGAATATGTCAGGCAAAGTTACAGTAACAGATACGCTAAGATATGAAGTAGCAGATACGTTAAGATATGAATTTTGTCTATACACTATTCATGCAATCCATGCAGCAAGATATGTCTAGATTAAGAATGATAAGCAAGTGATTCCCTAAGAATGATAAGCAGGTAATTTTCGACACGAAATGATAAGCAAAACTTTTGAAATGCAGACACGGTCGAAGTCCAGACTTACTAATGCATCCTAACGACTTATCAGTTAGACACACTATGTAATGACCCGAAAATTTCCGACCAAATTTAAACCTTAATCTTTATATGTTTCCGACACGATAAGCAAAAATCTGTAATGTGGAGTCTAGAAGGTTTAAAATCTATATTCGGATAATCTGTTACCCTTTGACCATGCCTGACGATTCATGAATAATTATTTGTAATTAAATATGTAACATAAAATACAAAATAATTATGTTGTAATTTAAAACGAATCTATATATATAAATAGATATGACTCCTATGTATAATTATTATTAATTGAACATTATAATATATAAAATGTATAAATATTCAATAAATTATTATATAATATATTATGTGATTATTAAATATTACATAAATAATCATATATAAAATAAGTTAATAATTGATGTAAGAATATTATTAATTTCATTATTACTATTAATATTAATATTAATATCAGTATTAGTATTATTAATGTTATTATTATTGATATGATTTTAGTTAGAAAGTTATGACTATTAAATTTAAGATGTTAAATAGAAAAATTGTTATAAGGATGATTAAAGATACGATTTTAATTATTGTTATGATTATTTATTATTATTACTAAAAATTATCATTTTTATTATAATTATTTATCATCTATTATATTATTATTAGTAATATTATTATTAGAATTATTAATAGTATTAATATATTTATACTTGTTAAATTCCAAAATTAAGAATTATATACAGATATATATATATATATATATATATATATATATATATATATATATATATATATATATATATATATATATATAACAGATATATAAACACATATATATATATATAAATATATACATATACAGTTATATAAATACATTTATATGAATATAATGTATATAAATAGGTATAACCTGTACAAAATCGTTAGCTATAACTGTAATTGAATTTGTTTGTTGTCTCCAAATTGGTAGCATATCGAATTAAATCTTGATAATACAACAAAATTCAGTAGCCATCCTTATCTGCTTTTATATCTTTATTTCTCTTCTCCTGTTTCTGATTGAAGTAACCTGTCGACTAAAATTTGCTATAAAGTAATTCGTTTCAGTTAATAAGTAATACCACACTACTTCACAATATCAAATACAAATCACAGAATTCATTTACAACTCCTAAATCTAGCGAATTAATCATAAAAGAATAAGAACAACAGAAACGGCCCTGTTCGTGGAGTTTTTTTTTTTTAAAAAAAACCTTGATTTCATAATAAACTTTAAAAAGTAATAATGACAATTTGTTAGGAATCTCTTACTTAATGTTTCTGGAAAGTTTCAATTGCTAATCTTCTATATTGAATCCTAATTTTTGAGTCAAATTTGTTTTTGAAAAAGTCAAACAAAGTGTTCATAGCAAAATTCGAATTAGTTTTGATGTTTGAGGATCAAACGAGGGTCTAGATAGTTTAGAGGAATCAATTACGACTTCTTTCATGTTATAACTTTTAAATAAAACGAACTAGAATTCAAGATGAGAATTAGAGTTCATAGTCGATATACAGTAGGTCTTACAGCGTTATTTTTTTTATTTTTTTTATTCGATTTTAATTAAATCCGAACAAAGCTATTTGATTTGTTTCTGTTTTATATTGTAAAAACAACATTTTAAATAATACACTATATCTGATATATTACCTGGTCGATTGAGTAAATTGATGAAGAAGGAGATGATATAAGCTGTGATATTATATAAAAGAATTTAAAATGGTTATAAAAACAGAAAGACATAGAATGGTTCGATGGTTAGGGAATGGGTTGATAACCGAGAGGTCTCGGGTTCGAGCCCGGCTTTGGGCATTCTTTTTACACAAGGATTATTTAAAGGTATTATTATTATTATTATTATTATTATTATTATTATTATTATTATTATTATTATTATTATTATTATTATTATTATTATTATTATTATTATTATTATTATTATTGTTATTAATAGAATTATTATAAGTATTATTAGAATTATTATTATTAGCAAAATTATCAAAAGTATCATTTTTTTTTAATTTTATTATTACTATTATTAGTAAAATCATTACTTTTAGAATTATTATTAATAGTGTACATTATCATTAAAAATTAACATTTTTTTTATCATTTTATCATTAATATTAAAAGTATCACTCTTAACTCTATTATCATTATTATTATTTTTATCATTTCTAATATTATTTTGGTATTAATACAAAATTTAACAAATAAAAGATACACACACACACACACACACATATATATATATATATATATATATATATATATATATATATATATATATATATATATATATATATATATATATAAATGTATTAAATACATATAACATAACAAAATTCATATTTTCATTTATTTTAAATATATAAAATAAATATATGAACAATATAGGTTATTAATATAAAAATAATATAACTTATAAATTATTATATATATATATATATATATATATATATATATATATATATATATATATATATATATTTGTTTGATTACAATTATGTGTGTTAATATATATATACATGATATAGATTCGTGAATCCGAGATCAACCCTACACTTGTTCAAATGTCGTCATATGTATTTTTACTACAAAATACATTAGGTGAGTTTCATTTGCTCCCTTTTATATATATTTTTGGGACTGAGAATACATGCGCTGTTTTTATAAATGTTTTACGAAATAGGCACAAGTACTAAAACTAATTCTACGTGGGTTGAAACCAGAAATATACCCTTAGCTTGGTAACATTAAACTACTTGTCTATGTACGGTAGGCGCGAATCCTAAAGATAGATCTATTAGGCCTGACAAACCCCGTCCTGACTATGGGATGCTTTAGTACTTCGAGGTTATTTTAAACACACCTGATTTGGTGTACTTCAGAGGGTAAAATATGAACGTTAAGGCTTGTTACCGGGTGCCTACAACTTATAGAATGCTTTACATACACTTGCGAGTGTATTATGTTTATGATTATGAAATCTTGTGGTCTATTAATATATTGAAATGATTGTTATGATAAACCTATGAACTCACCAACCTTTTGGTTGACACTTTTAAGCATGTTTATTCTCAGGTATGAAAGAAGTCTTCCGCTGTGCATTTGCTCATATTACTTGGAGTCATTCCTGCATATTTAGGACAGTACCTCGCAATGGGACCAAATGTTGATGACATCATCCAGGTGGATTAGGACGGGTCATGAAAGTTGGTATCAGAGCGGTGGTCTTAGCGAACCAGGTCTGCATTAGTGTGTCTAACTGATAAGTTGTTAGGATGCATTAGTGAGTCTGGACTTCGACAGTGTTTACATGTCAAAAGTTTTGCTTATTATTTCTAGTCAGAAATCATCTGCTTATCATCCTTAGGAAATTGTCTGCTTATCATTCATAAGTCTAGACACGTCTTACTGCATTTACTGCATTGATAGTGTATAGACAAAATTCATATCTTAGCGTATCTGTTACTGTAGACTTGCCTGACATATGTCGTAAATTCCTCCGTAGTCTACGAAATCATTAGTGCTATATATATAGATATTCTATATAGTTAGAATATCATCCGATATCTAAAAATCATTTCACATCGAAGATCCCTTCCATCTATCGAATTGCCCTCTTGGCGATAAACCTGAAGCACTTACCGGCGAACCTGTTCGAGAAACCATTTTCTCTCTCCTTTTTCCGAGTATCTCGTCACGACTATATACTATCTCATATTCTAGATCTTATTTATCCGATCGTTCGAACCACCGATCATCCTGGTATAAGAGAAGAAGTCAACGAACTTCGCGCTCGCGTGATGGCTTTGGAGAACATGGTGCGAAGGTTACAAACACCAGCGGCAGCACCAGCAGCATAATTAGCACCACCATAATCAACGTCAACAGTACTCTTATCACCCCAAACCACAACCGCGCCATAACTCTCAACATCACAATCTGTACCTCGGACATCAACCTCACACGCCTCAATATCCCCATCTGAACTCCGAGTATGATCTTCGTTCTACATATCGTTCTACATCGATTATTTTCCTTCTACATATCATTCTACATCGATTATCTTCACTTTACATATCGTTCTACCTCATTTATCTTCGTTCGACATGGCGATTATGTAATCTCTAATGTTCTAGAGATCATGTAATCTAGTATTAACGAAAAATCAAATAAGTTTAATATCTTATCGACTCATTAAATCCACGATTACATCCGAAGAAAATATATATGTAAGTATATTTTCATAAAGATTGTAATTAAAAATTCTTTCGTACAAACTATTAATGATGAAAATATTTTAACGAGTAGGTAGTACCCGAAGAATATTTAGATTTCACATTAATAAGGTACACTGTACATTCTTCGAATCTGATTCAATGATCATTTACTATCCTACTTACAACTACTGATATACGTATCCGTTCACCACCGAACAATCATTTTCATTCAAATTTCATATTTGGATTTTGACCTATCAGAATCCAACAAGTGGCATAATGAAAAAAAAACATTGGACAAATAAAATTTGTTAGAAACAAACGAACTAATTAATTGAAATATTGCTAAGAATCCACGCTAACTGTTCCTAGCTAACTGTTCCCAGCTAACTGTTCCCAGCTAACTGTTAATTCCGTATTACATTTTATTTATCGCAATTTAATTTATTGTTATTTAATTTCTGTTATTTACTTTTACGCACTTTAAATCGGGACACATATACACAATACGTCGGATTAATTCTGAGACAATACGTTGTACACGGGTCATGATATATGATGTGTGAAAAGTGTCGTATAAAATTGTCTTGTAAATAATATGGAAAAATACCGATTTAAGATTGCTACACACTAACGGGCAGTGTACCCGATCGTGTAGTAGTATAGAAACTGGTTTAGTTCCGTGTATCGTTCCAAGGACAGTTATATCAGTCAAACTAGAATTAGAAACTATATTATGATTAACTAAGTGAATTAAAGTAAAAGTACAAGTTTTATGTTTTGTGGCTGTTTTAACGATTTAGCCAAATCAAAGAAGGTTAAATGTAAAAACAATATTTTTAGTCTTTTGGTTTATAAGATACAAATAAATGCAAATAAAGCAAGTAAGATAGTTTTGAATTAAATCAAAGAGATGAAATGTTTATCTAGATATTTTACCCTCGGTATTGGATGTAAATTAGATATTAAGCCCTGATTGAATAATTATGTGTGTAGTTATCTAATAGGTTCACTAAGAGTTCTCTCGGATAAACACGCAAATACAATAACAAGATCAAGGGTTCCCTTTTCACTATAGTTCTTGTATTTGTAATCAAATAACTATAAGTATGCTAATCACCTAAATCGACTCGCCAAGAGTTCTCTTTAGCAAGTACTCAAACTAGAATTACTAAGCGAGGGTTCCCTATAACTTAGACCTTTTCGTTTGTGACTAGTTGATCAACAAGATCAAAGACTTGAATAACAATTGTCTTTGCGTTCGCTCTACACAATTCATTCCTATTTTGTTTAACCGTTTTAATCTAGTTTACCCCCTTGGTCCGGTTTAGCAAACAATCAATCTAAGACAAGTTGATTGTAAATCAATATGATACATCAACAAGAGTTCTCTTTATCAACAACATATCAATTAACTAGATACAAATGGTTTTAACAACAATAAGCATGGTTCTTAATTCAAGCTTCAATCTATCACGCATAATACATTCAATCAATAAGATTACATCCAATACCTTGGTTATTAATCTAGACAAACATTATAGAAACTAGCCAACAATCATGGTAACAGATAACAATACAATCAAATTATTAACTGAAATCATTGCTGAGAACAAGTAAATAACCTACAAGAACAAGAGTTCTTGGATGAAGAAGATGTTGATGGATGATGCCTTGATGTTGAGCCTCTTCAAAGAGGTTGGAATTCTCCAATTTGCTCCTGAAAATCGCCTCTAAACTCTCTGGTTCGTATTCTAATGAAACAGTCCCAAAAATGAGGTTTTAAGGTGGAGAAATTAGGTAAAAAGCAGAAAAGTCGGGTACACCTACTTTGGGACGTCGTCCTAAAAAGGCAGGACGGCGTCCCACTTTACAGAGCTAGACGGCGTCCCAAAGGACCGAGACGGCGTCTCGATGTGAAGATCAGGACGTCGTCCTAAGAACCAAGACGGCGTCCTGATGTGCTTTTAGGAACTGTTTCGTTTTCTTTTTAATATTAGTTCATTTGGACGAACCCTAACATATCGGAAGCCTTGTTTTATCATTTTAGAGTGCTATCTTGACCCTAACTCGTATCGGGATCAACCAATGTCATAAATCATCGAAATTCTTTGTAAATCATTCTTCCGATACAAATTTGCGCATCTTGTCTTATCACTTGTAGATTACCTTCATTATCTTCGATTATAGAGCGTTTTAGGTGATATTGCGATAGATAAATATGATGTTATTGAGCAATATCAAAACACCCCACACTTAAACCTTGCTTGTCCTCAAGCAATTCTTTCGTTACAAAGTAGAACAATATCAAACATAATCACACAATATAGATTACAAACATTACATGAATTACCCGAAACACACGAAACACATACGTTGATACAAAACACAACTCACACTATATGAAACACACACTTTAAGTAACACACTCACGCTATATACACTATGGAAACACACGCTTTAAGTATAGTACACTTTTATTGAAATCAGACGCACGCTTTATTCACAATGGAAACACACACACACATTTTTAGAATCACACGCACGCTTTATACACAATGGAAACACACACACATTTTTGGTAGATTAGAGCCAAGTATCCGAAAAAATTGATCCTAGGGAAATCAGGACCTTGATGAAAACGTTTTATGGTTTTGAAAATATCATGCTAGTTTTTAATACTAGACACGTTTTTCGATTTTGTCGGATTTTCTGAATTTTTTTTTTTTTAAAAATGAGTGCGGGTTTCCCGCTATTGGTCAAGCCAATCCCTCCCACGGTACCTAACATCATGAGATGTCGGTAGAAAATAATGTGCTTAGGAGGATACACATTACGTCCGGATATCATTGATAATCATGAGGTAATCATCTAATCCGTTAAGTCAATCATAAAGATTGAAGTTTATCAGGCTTAAAAGCTGATATATTACCTTTCCGGAGGTTATCCACTGGGAATCTGATCAATCACTGACAATTTGTGTATCATGGTGCGCTTCCCATTTGGCTAGCAAATCTCCCTCATTGAGATAAACTTTGACTACCAGTTTCCCTGTTTGATGTTGAGGCCTGGTAGATTTCCAGTCGATTTTAGCAATGACTTTTCAAGACTTTTCGTCACCCTACAACTGGTCTGGACTACAACTTCTGAAATAAATCAGCAAGTGTGTCGTTCGGGAGACTTGACTCCCTTTAGGATGGAATGGATACATCCTGTATGGTCATATAAGTGGTCGGACGCAACATTGTCCTTGTTAGGAGAAACAATGAGGATCGTCCTTAGGGTTTTCGATCTGGCACGAGATCCGGTTTCCGACCACGCTATACAATCACCGCTCTCTCACGGTTTACACTCGTTTTTGGTACAAGTGACCTACAAGTTAGCTTACTAAACTAGTAGGATTTTCACTCAAATAATTGAATGATGGAGCAACTTCAAAGACTATTAATAATTTAAAATGTAAACCAACATTTATTTTCTAGATTTTAAGACCATAATGTGTATAACGTGGTTTTTGGGCTTTTAATCGTTTTTAAGGCTACTTGAAAATTTTAAATTTTTTTAAATAAGCTTATAATCAATTAAGTTTATAAAATATCTTTTAAAAATTTATATTTATAACGGAAATTCGGTTGTTAAACCTGATCTTAATCCGTCGATAAATTTTAAAATCAATTTTATAAAATTTAACCTTTTACAAGTTATGTTGCTTTGAACGCCTTAATTTTAGTAAAACGAGTTCCCGATAAATTTCTACTCCCCACCCCACACTTGAGATCATGCAAGGCCCTCATTGCATGAAATCAGAAAAAGGATTAAATTTAGAGGGCAAAGTGATAGGGTGATTGTAGAAATTTCCAATTTGGAACCTGTAAATCGTGGAACATGTAGACGGATGCCGCTGAACTTACTGCCAGCATAAGAGCATCGTCTAGTCCGCGATTATCATCATACACACATCATAATATCAAATGTCGCTGAACTTAATGCCAGTCTTTGAAGTTCAATCATGCTGCACAAATAAACAAACCACACAAAGCATATAAAAATAACGGTGTTTTTACAACCACATCCGTTTATCAAACCACACATTAGTATATTATTACAAACCGAAATTGTATCAAAATACATCACACAAATAAAATAGTCTCAAACCAAAGTACAAAATGATCAAATAGGCACGCAGGCCTAGTTACCGTATGGCCAGGAATAATTACCCGAACCATCGCGGTACGGGCGCCCATGTGGATATTCTCTCTCAAATCTTTCCCGAGCTTCCTGCATCGCAGCTGAAGAGTTATAAATCGGGTGAGGTGGAGGTGGGTGTTCCGGATCCGTGTAATATTGTGGCGTCAGACGTGTCGTACCGTAGTACTGTTCGGGGTTAGAATAAAATAACTCAGAGTTATGGTTATTCCAATCAATACCATAACTGTTCCACCCCTGATCATGTACTTGAGCGATCTGTCGTCGCTCCATTCTTTCCTGACTATCCCACATTTGTTGGTTGTGCCTCCTTTGTTCGTTCGGGCTCAATCTCATGTTGTTAACACTACCAACCAAACTGTCCCAATTCGCTTGGGACGGATGCCACGGAACCTGTTCACCAACATTGGTCTGTGCCTCCATTTCTGCCTCCTCTTCCTGCTGCTGTTCCTGTTGAACACCACTGCTACTCGCGCCACCTGCACCTGCTGCCACAAAGGGTACCAAATGCCCATTCCTGTCTTTCATAATGATTTTGGCATTAATATAAAAAACCTTTTTCAATGGTTTCATGATACTCGTAAGTTCCTGTAATCTGTCGAAATCAATGTTAAAGTGTCGGGCAAATCGGGTTATGTAGTGCCCCCCCAGAAGTGGCTTCTGTAGCCTTGTCTCAGTAGCAATGGAAAGAAAATAGTTACCGATCAACCCAGGAATGTCGGTATATGTAGTGACCCGAACTTTTCCATGTTTATATATATTAATTGAGATTGATATTTACATGATTAAATGTTTCCAACATGTTAAGCAATCAAACTTGTTAAGACTTGATTAATTGAAATATGTTTCATATAGACAATTGACCACCCAAGTTGATCGGTGATTCACGAACGTTAAAACTTGTAAAAACTATATGATGACATATATATGGATATATATATATATATATATATATATATATATATATATATATATAGTTAACATGATACTATGATAAGAAAACATATCATAAAGTATATTAACAATGAACTACATATGTAAAAACAAGACTACTAACTTAATGATTTTTAAACGAGACATATATGTAACGATTATCGTTGTAAAGACATTTAATGTATATATATCATATTAAGAGATATTCATACATGATAATATCATGATAATATAATAATTTAAAATCTCATTTGATATTATAAACATTGGGTTAACAACATTTAACAAGATCGTTAACCTAAAGGTTTCAAAACAACACTTACATGTAACGACTAACGATGACTTAACGACTCAGTTAAAATGTATATACATGTAGTGTTTTAATATGTATTTATACACTTTTGAAAGACTTCAATACACTTATCAAAATACTTCTACTTAACAAAAATGCTTACAATTACATCCTCGTTCAGTTTCATCAACAATTCTACTCGTATGCACCCGTATTCGTACTCGTACAATACACAGCTTTTAGATGTATGTACTATTGGTATATACACTCCAATGATCAGCTCTTAGCAGCCCATGTGAGTTACCTAACACATGTGGGAACCATCATTTGGCAACTAGCATGAAATATCTCATAAAATTACAAAAATATGAGTAATCATTCATGACTTATTTACATGAAAACAAAATTACATATCCTTTATATCTAATCCATACACCAACGACCAAAAACACCTACAAACACTTTCATTCTTCAATTTTCTTCATTTAATTGATCTCTCTCAAGTTCTATCTTCAAGTTCTAAGTGTTCTTCATAAATTCCAAAAGTTCTAGTTTCATAAAATCAAGAATACTTTCAAGTTTGCTAGCTCACTTCCAATCTTGTAAGGTGATCATCCAACCTCAAGAAATCTTTGTTTCTTACAGTAGGTTATCATTCTAATACAAGGTAATAATCATATTCAAACTTTGGTTCAATTTCTATAACTATAACAATCTTATTTCAAGTGATGATCTTACTTGAACTTGTTTTCGTGTCATGATTCTGCTTCAAGAACTTCGAGCCATCCAAGGATCCATTGAAGCTAGATCCATTTTTCTCTTTTCCAGTAGGTTTATCCAAGGAACTTAAGGTAGTAATGATGTTCATAACATCATTCGATTCATACATATAAAGCTATCTTATTCGAAGGTTTAAACTTGTAATCACTAGAACATAGTTTAGTTAATTCTAAACTTGTTCGCAAACAAAAGTTAATCCTTCTAACTTGACTTTTAAAATCAACTAAACACATGTTCTATATCTATATGATATGCTAACTTAATGATTTAAAACCTGGAAACACGAAAAACACCGTAAAACCGGATTTACGCCGTCGTAATAACACCGCGGGCTGTTTTGGGTTAGTTAAATAAAAACTATGATAAACTTTGATTTTAAAGTTGTTATTCTGAGAAAATTATTTTTATTATGAACATGAAACTATATCCAAAAATTATGATTAAACTCAAAGTGGAAGTATGTTTTCTAAAATGGTCATCTAGACGTCGTTCTTTCGACTGAAATGACTACCTTTACAAAAAACGACTTGTAACTTATTTTTCCTACTATAAACCTATACTTTTCTGTTTAGATTCATAAAATAGAGTTCAATATGAAACCATAGCAATTTGATTCACTCAAAACGGATTTAAAATGAAGAAGTTATGGGTAAAACAAGATTGGATAATTTTTCTCATTTTAGCTACGTGAAAATTGGTAACAAATCTATTCCAACCATAACTTAATCAACTTGTATTGTATATTATGTAATCTTGAGATACCATAGACACGTATACAATGTTTCGACCTATCATGTCGACACATCTATATATATTTCGGAACAACCATAGACACTCTATATGTGAATGTTGGAGTTAGCTATACAGGGTTGAGGTTGATTCCAAAATATATATAGTTTGAGTTGTGATCAATACTGAGATACGTATACACTGGGTCGTGGATTGATTCAAGATAATATTTATCGATTTATTTCTGTACATCTAACTGTGGACAACTAGTTGTAGGTTACTAACGAGGACAGCTGACTTAATAAACTTAAAACATCAAAATATATTAAAAGTGTTGTAAATATATTTTGAACATACTTTGATATATATGTATATATTGTTATAGGTTCGTGAATCAACCAGTGGCCAAGTCTTACTTCCCGACGAATTAAAAATCTGTGAAAGTGAGTTATAGTCCCACTTTTAAAATCTAATATTTTTGGGATGAGAATACATGCAGGTTTTATAAATGATTTACAAAATAGACACAAGTACGTGAAACTACATTCTATGGTTGAATTATCGAAATCGAATATGCCCCTTTTTATTAAGTCTGGTAATCTAAGAATTAGGGAACAGACACCCTAATTGACGCGAATCCTAAAGATAGATCTATTGGGCCTAACAAACCCCATCCAAAGTACCGGATGCTTTAGTACTTCGAAATTTATATCATATCCGAAGGGTGTCCCGGAATGATGGGGATATTCTTATATATGCATCTTGTTATTGTCGGTTACCAGGTGTTCACCATATGAATGATTTTTATCTCTATGTATGGGATGTGTATTGAAATATGAAATCTTGTGGTCTATTGTTACGATTTGATATATATAGGTTAAACCTATAACTCACCAACATTTTTGTTGACGTTTAAAGCATGTTTATTCTCAGGTGAATATTAAGAGCTTCCGCTGTTGCATACTAAAATAAGGACAAGATTTGGAGTCCATGTTTGTATGATATTGTGTAAAAACTGCATTCAAGAAACTGATTTCGATGTAACATATTTGTATTGTAAACCATTATGTAATGGTCGTGTGTAAACAGGATATTTTAGATTATCATTATTTGATAATCTACGTAAAGCTTTTTAAACCTTTATTTATGAAATAAAGGTTATGGTTTGTTTTAAAAATGAATGCAGTCTTTGAAAAACGTCTCATATAGAGGTCAAAACCTCGCAACGAAATCAATTAATATGGAACGTTTTTAATCAATAAGAACGGGACATTTCAGTTGGTATCCGAGCGTTGGTCTTAGAGAACCAGAAAATTTGCATTAGTGTGTCTTATCGAGTTTGTTAGGATGCATTAGTGAGTCTGGACTTCGACCGTGTTTTCTTTAAAAATGATTGCTTAACATTTTTGTTGGAAACTATATATTTTTAACATATGAATATTATGTGATATATTAATCTCTTAACGTGTTTGATATTATGTGATAGATTTCTACCTCTAGAACAAGTCCCATTGACTCACCTAATAATAATGAAGAGTCAAATGTAAATTGGAATGATTTGTGGACTGATTCACAAGTTCCCGAAGAGGAACCGGAAGAAGAGTCGGAACCGGAAGAAGAATCGGAACCGGAAGAAGAATCGGAACTGGATGAAGAAATAGAACCGGTGGGGGAAATAATAAAACGGTTAAGTAAAAGAAAATCCTCAACCAACCGACCAAGGTTAATTATGGTCAATGGTGTTTCCGCCAAGGAAGCAAAATATTGGGAGGATTACCAATTCTCCGATGAATCGGATTCCGACGAGAATTCCGATGATGTTATAGAAATTACCCCAACTGAATTTAAAAAGGCAAAAGAAAATAATAAGGGAAAGGGCATAAAAATAGAGAAATCTAATTCCAACCCCGATGAACTTTATATGTATCGTCAACGCCCGAAGTCCTTAAGTTGTAACAATGACTCGGGAACCTCTAAACCACCAGGTTTTTCTAAACCAATGTGGACAACGATGGCTCGTATTAGGGGAACATCATATATCCCTAGAAACTTGGCAAAACGAACCAAAACCGAAGAATAAGAAACGAGCGAGTCGGAATAAGATAGTTGTATTCGTGTGGTGTAATATACGTAATATAGTGTTCGTATGCTTTATGATATATGTAAAAATTGCTTGTATTAATAAGTATTTTTTTATGAATCTAACTCTTGTCTATTTTACAGTTTAAAAACACAAAATGGATAGACAACCCAATATTTTAAGAGACCTACCCGGAGACATGATTGATGAAATCTTGTCTAGAGTCGGCCAGAATTCCTCGGCACAACTATTTAAGGCGAGATCAGTTTGTAAGACATTCGAAGAACGTTCCAAGAATGTCTTGGTTTATAAGAGACTTTCGTTTGAAAGATGGGGGATATCACATTGGGAAACCCATAAGTTACGATGTGTTTACTTTGACGCATATATTGCGGGGAACCCAAATGCTATTTTACGCAACGGGTTAAGAAATTATTTTGACTCAATATATCCGAATATTGGACTTCGTGATTTAGAAAAAGCGGCTAACATGCAACATAAAGAAGCATGTTATGCTTACGGATTAGTAATGTTCGCTTCTCACCAAAGTGAGAACAAGAACATCGGGCTACAACTATTAAACAAAACTTTTCCACAAGTGACGGAGTCGGTAATTGGGGTAAGAAATGAGGTTTTTAGATTATTACGGGACTGTTGGACATTACGTAACCCTCGTCCCTTTGACGACGTTACAACACGCTGTCTTATCAACGGCCATAACGGTTATGTTGCACAAGACCAAGGATGGGAAGTAGTCCTAGTAAAACCAGAATGCATGACTTGTTTCTGGACGTATGAATTACGTGTCTTTATTGCCTTTGCTGAACGACTTGTGTACTAGCTAGAATTATCTTCACAACTATCTTGTATCAAAGTTATTGTGTGCTATATTTCATGCTTTATGTAAAATAAGCGGTATTGTAAGTTTGTAAAATATTGTATAAAAGTTTGAACGCGAAATATTATTATAATCAGTTTTTCATATAGAATTGTAGTAGTTGAATTGTATATTAGCTACTAAGTATGAACTTAACGGGTAGGTACTACCCGAATTTAAACTTATAAAACGCTAATATGAAGAAAAAGCTTTTATAAATGAGTTCATATTATGCTACGAAATACTATTAACTACTCTTAATATTCTGTATGATTAACTTGTTCCATTTAACTATTTTGAAGGAAATGGCACCGACTACTCGACACACCGTGAATATGAATGAAGAGGAATTCCGTACTTTTCTAGCTTCAAACATAGCCGCAGTACAGGCTGCGCTACATACCAACAATAACCTTGGATCTAGCAGTACAGGAAATCGTGTAGGATGCACCTACAAAGAATTCACTGCCTGCAAACCTTTGGAATTTGATGGAACCGAAGGACCGATCGGATTGAAACGGTGGACCGAGAAGGTTGAATCAGTGTTTGCCATAAGTAAGTGTACTGAAGAGGACAAAGTGAAGTACGCTACGCATACCTTCACAGGTTCTGCGTTAACATGGTGGAATACCTATCTAGAGCAAGTGGGACAAGATGATGCGTACGCACTACCGTGGTCAGCATTCAAGCACTTGATGAACGAGAAGTACCGTCCCAGAACCGAGGTCAATAAGCTCAAGACAGAACTTAGAGGGTTACGAACCCAAGGATTTGATATTACCACGTACGAAAGACGATTCACGGAATTGTGCCTATTGTGTCCGGGAGCATTCGAAGATGAGGAAGAGAAGATCGACGCGTTTGTGAAAGGATTACCGGAAAGAATCCAAGAAGATATAAGTTCACACGAGCCCGCCTCCATACAACAGGCATGTAGAATGGCTCACAAACTCGTGAACCAAATTGAAGAAAGAATTAAAGAACAGACTGCTGAAGAGGCCAATGTGAAGCAAGTCAAAAGAAAGTGGGAGGAAAATGGTGATAAGAATCACCAATACAACAACAACAGCAATTACAACAATAATCGCAACAATTATCCCAACAATCGCAACATCAATCGCAACTACAACAAACGGCCCAACAACAACAACAACAACAACAACAACAGCAACTACAACAATCATCCCAACAACAATAATAACCGCAACAACAACAACAATCAGAAGCAGCTATGCCAAAGGTGTGAAAAGAATCACTCGGGGTTCTGCACCAAATTTTGCAACAAGTGTAAAAGAAATGGTCATAGCGCGGCGAAGTGTGAGGTCTATGGACCAGGGGTTAATAGAACGAAAGGAACAAATGGTGTCGGAACGAGTAATGGCGGAGCAAGTAGTGTCGGAGCAAGTTATGCCAATGTAGTTTGTTATAAATGTGGAAAACCGGGCCACATTATTAGAAATTGCCCAAACCAGGAGAACACGAATGGACAAGGCCGTGGAAGAGTTTTCAATATTAATGCGGCAGAGGCACAGGAAGACCCGGAGCTTGTTACGGGTACGTTTCTTATTGACAATAAATCTGCTTACGTTTTATTTGATTCGGGTGCGGATAGAAGCTATATGAGTAGAGATTTTTGTGCTAAATTAAGTTGTCCATTGACGCCTTTGGATAGTAAATTTTTACTCGAATTAGCAAATGGTAAATTAATTTCAGCAGATAATATATGTCGGAATCGAGAAATTAAACTGGTTAGCGAAACATTTAAGATTGATTTGATACCAGTAGAGTTAGGGAGTTTTGATGTGATAATCGGTATGGACTGGTTGAAAGAAGTGAAAGCGGAGATCGTTTGTTACAAAAATGCAATTCGCATTATACGAGAAAAAGGAAAACCCTTAATGGTGTACGGAGAAAAGGGCAACATGAAGCTACATCTTATTAGTAATTTGAAGGCACAAAAACTAATAAGAAAAGGTTGCTATGCTGTTCTAGCACACGTCGAGAAAGTACAAACTGAAGAAAAGAGCATCAATGATGTTCCCGTCGCAAAAGAATTTCCTGATGTATTTCCGAAAGAATTACCGGGATTACCCCCACATCGATCCGTTGAATTTCAAATAGATCTTGTACCAGGAGCTGCACCAATAGCTCGTGCTCCTTACAGACTCGCACCCAGCGAGATGAAAGAACTACAAAGCCAATTACAAGAACTTTTAGAGCGTGGTTTCATTCGACCAAGCACATCACCGTGGGGAGCTCCTGTTTTGTTTGTCAAGAAGAAAGATGGTACATTCAGGTTGTGTATCGACTACCGAGAGTTGAACAAACTTACCATCAAGAACCGCTACCCACTACCGAGAATCGATGACTTATTTGATCAACTACAAGGCTCGTCTGTTTATTCAAAGATTGACTTACGTTCTGGGTATCATCAAATGCGGGTGAAAGAAGATGATATTCCAAAGACTGCTTTCAGAACACGTTACGGTCATTACGAGTTTATGGTCATGCCGTTTGGTTTAACTAATGCACCAGCTGTGTTCATGGACCTTATGAACCGAGTGTGTGGACCATACCTTGACAAGTTTGTCATTGTTTTCATTGATGACATACTTATTTACTCAAAGAATGACCAAGAACACGGTGAACATTTGAGAAAGGTGTTAGAAGTATTGAGGAAGGAAGAATTGTACGCTAAGTTTTCAAAGTGTACATTTTGGTTGGAAGAAGTTCAATTCCTCGGTCACATAGTGAACAAAGAAGGTATTAAGGTGGATCCGGCAAAGATAGAAACTGTTGAAAAGTGGGAAACCCCGAAAACTCCGAAACACATACGCCAGTTTTTAGGACTAGCTGGTTACTACAGAAGGTTCATCCAAGACTTTTCCAGAATAGCAAAACCCTTGACTGCATTAACGCATAAAGGGAAGAAATTTGAATGGAATGATGAACAAGAGAAAGCGTTTCAGTTATTGAAGAAAAAGCTAACTACGGCACCTATATTGTCATTGCCTGAAGGGAATGATGATTTTGTGATTTATTGTGATGCATCAAAGCAAGGTCTCGGTTGTGTATTAATGCAACGAACGAAGGTGATTGCTTATGCGTCTAGACAATTGAAGATTCACGAACAAAATTATACGACGCATGATTTGGAATTAGGCGCGGTTGTTTTTGCATTAAAGACTTGGAGGCACTACTTATATGGGGTCAAAAGTATTATATATACCGACCACAAAAGTCTTCAACACATATTTAATCAGAAACAACTGAATATGAGGCAGCGTAGGTGGATTGAATTATTGAATGATTACGACTTTGAGATTCGTTACCACCCGGGGAAGGCAAATGTGGTAGCCGATGCCTTGAGCAGGAAGGACAGAGAACCCATTCGAGTAAAATCTATGAATATAATGATTCATAATAACATTACTACTCAAATAAAGGAGGCGCAACAAGGAGTTTTAAAAGAGGGAAATTTAAAGGATGAAATACCCAAAGGATCGGAGAAGCATCTTAATATTCAGGAAGACGGAACCCGGTATAGGGCTGAAAGGATTTGGGTACCAAAATTTGGAGATATGAGAGAAATGGTACTTAGAGAAGCTCATAAAACCAGATACTCAATACATCCTGGAACGGGGAAGATGTACAAGGATCTCAAGAAACATTTTTGGTGGCCGGGTATGAAAGTCGATGTTGCTAAATACGTAGGAGAATGTTTGACGTGTTCTAAGGTCAAAGCTGAGCATCAGAAACCATCAGGTCTACTTCAACAACCCGAAATCCCGGAATGGAAATGGGAAAACATTACCATGGATTTCATCACTAAATTGCCAAGGACTGCAAGTGGTTTTGATACTATTTGGGTAATAGTTGACCGTCTCACCAAATCAGCACACTTCTTGCCAATAAGAGAAGATGACAAGATGGAGAAGTTAGCACGACTGTATTTGAAGGAAGTCATCTCCAGACATGGAATACCAATCTCTATTATCTCTGATAGGGATGGCAGATTTATTTCAAGATTCTGGCAGACATTACAGCAAGCATTAGGAACTCGTCTAAACATGAGTACTGCCTATCATCCACAAACTGATGGGCAGAGCGAAAGGACGATACAAACGCTTGAAGACATGCTACGAGCATGTGTTATTGATTTCGGAAACAGTTGGGATCGACATCTACCGTTAGCAGAATTTTCCTACAACAACAGCTACCATTCAAGCATTGAGATGGCGCCGTTTGAAGCACTTTATGGTAGAAAGTGCAGGTCTCCGATTTGTTGGAGTGAAGTGGGGGATAGACAGATTACGGGTCCGGAGATTATACAAGAAACTACCGAGAAGATCATCCAAATTCAACAACGGTTGAAAACCGCCCAAAGTCGACAAAAGAGCTACGCTGACATTAAAAGAAAAGATATAGAATTTGAAATTGGAGAGATGGTCATGCTTAAAGTTGCACCTTGGAAAGGCGTTGTTCGATTTGGTAAACGAGGGAAATTAAATCCAAGGTATATTGGACCATTCAAGATTATTGATCGTGTCGGACCAGTAGCTTACCGACTAGAGTTACCTCAACAACTCGCGGCTGTACATAACACTTTCCACGTCTCGAATTTAAAGAAATTTTTTGCTAAAGAAGATCTCACTATTCCGTTAGATGAAATCCAAATCAACGAAAAACTTCAATTCATCGAAGAACCCGTCGAAATAATGGATCGTGAGGTTAAAAGACTTAAGCAAAACAAAATACCAATTGTTAAGGTTCGATGGAATGCTCGTAGAGGACCCGAGTTCACCTGGGAGCGTGAAGATCAGATGAAGAAGAAATACCCGCATCTATTTCCAGAAGATTCGTCAACACCTTCAACAGCTTAAAATTTCGGGACGAAATTTATTTAACGGGTAGGTACTGTAGCGACCCGAACTTTTCCATGTTTATATATATTAATTGAGATTGATATTTACATGATTAAATGTTTCCAACATGTTAAGCAATCAAACTTGTTAAGACTTGATTAATTGAAATATGTTTCATATAGACAATTGACCACCCAAGTTGATCGGTGATTCACGAACGTTAAAACTTGTAAAAACTATATGATGACATATATATGGATATATATATATATATATATAGTTAACATGATACTATGATAAGAAAACATATCATAAAGTATATTAACAATGAACTACATATGTAAAAACAAGACTACTAACTTAATGATTTTTAAACGAGACATATATGTAACGATTATCGTTGTAAAGACATTTAATGTATATATATCATATTAAGAGATATTCATACATGATAATATCATGATAATATAATAATTTAAAATCTCATTTGATATTATAAACATTGGGTTAACAACATTTAACAAGATCGTTAACCTAAAGGTTTCAAAACAACACTTACATGTAACGACTAACGATGACTTAACGACTCAGTTAAAATGTATATACATGTAGTGTTTTAATATGTATTTATACACTTTTGAAAGACTTCAATACACTTATCAAAATACTTCTACTTAACAAAAATGCTTACAATTACATCCTCGTTCAGTTTCATCAACAATTCTACTCGTATGCACCCGTATTCGTACTCGTACAATACACAGCTTTTAGATGTATGTACTATTGGTATATACACTCCAATGATCAGCTCTTAGCAGCCCATGTGAGTTACCTAACACATGTGGGAACCATCATTTGGCAACTAGCATGAAATATCTCATAAAATTACAAAAATATGAGTAATCATTCATGACTTATTTACATGAAAACAAAATTACATATCCTTTATATCTAATCCATACACCAACGACCAAAAACACCTACAAACACTTTCATTCTTCAATTTTCTTCATCTAATTGATCTCTCTCAAGTTCTATCTTCAAGTTCTAAGTGTTCTTCATAAATTCCAAAAGTTCTAGTTTCATAAAATCAAGAATACTTTCAAGTTTGCTAGCTCACTTCCAATCTTGTAAGGTGATCATCCAACCTCAAGAAATCTTTGTTTCTTACAGTAGGTTATCATTATAATACAAGGTAATAATCATATTCAAACTTTGGTTCAATTTCTATAACTATAACAATCTTATTTCAAGTGATGATCTTACTTGAACTTGTTTTCGTGTCATGATTCTGCTTCAAGAACTTCGAGCCATCCAAGGATCCATTGAAGCTAGATCCATTTTTCTCTTTTCCAGTAGGTTTATCCAAGGAACTTAAGGTAGTAATGATGTTCATAACATCATTCGATTCATACATATAAAGCTATCTTATTCGAAGGTTTAAACTTGTAATCACTAGAACATAGTTTAGTTAATTCTAAACTTGTTCGCAAACAAAAGTTAATCCTTCTAACTTGACTTTTAAAATCAACTAAACACATGTTCTATATCTATATGATATGCTAACTTAATGATTTAAAACCTGGAAACACGAAAAACACCGTAAAACCGGATTTACGCCGTCGTAATAACACCGCGGGCTGTTTTGGGTTAGTTAAATAAAAACTATGATAAACTTTGATTTTAAAGTTGTTATTCTGAGAAAATGATTTTTATTATGAACATGAAACTATATCCAAAAATTATGATTAAACTCAAAGTGGAAGTATGTTTTCTAAAATGGTCATCTAGACGTCGTTCTTTCGACTGAAATGACTACCTTTACAAAAACGACTTGTAACTTATTTTTCCGACTATAAACCTATACTTTTCTGTTTAGATTCATAAAATAGAGTTCAATATGAAACCATAGCAATTTGATTCACTCAAAACGGATTTAAAATGAAGAAGTTATGGGTAAAACAAGATTGGATAATTTTTCTCATTTTAGCTACGTGAAAATTGGTAACAAATCTATTCCAACCATAACTTAATCAACTTGTATTGTATATTATGTAATCTTGAGATACCATAGACACGTATACAATGTTTCGACCTATCATGTCGACACATCTATATATATTTCGGAACAACCATAGACACTCTATATGTGAATGTTGGAGTTAGCTATACAGGGTTGAGGTTGATTCCAAAATATATATAGTTTGAGTTGTGATCAATACTGAGATACGTATACACTGGGTCGTGGATTGATTCAAGATAATATTTATCGATTTATTTCTGTACATCTAACTGTGGACAACTAGTTGTAGGTTACTAACGAGGACAGCTGACTTAATAAACTTAAAACATCAAAATATATTAAAAGTGTTGTAAATATATTTTGAACATACTTTGATATATATGTATATATTGTTATAGGTTCGTGAATCAACCAGTGGCCAAGTCTTACTTCCCGACGAAGTAAAAATCTGTGAAAGTGAGTTATAGTCCCACTTTTAAAATCTAATATTTTTGGGATGAGAATACATGCAGGTTTTATAAATGATTTACAAAATAGACACAAGTACGTGAAACTACATTCTATGGTTGAATTATCGAAATCGAATATGCCCCTTTTTATTAAGTCTGGTAATCTAAGAATTAGGGAACAGACACCCTAATTGACGCGAATCCTAAAGATAGATCTATTGGGCCTAACAAACCCCATCCAAAGTACCGGATGCTTTAGTACTTCGAAATTTATATCATATCCGAAGGGTGTCCCGGAATGATGGGGATATTCTTATATATGCATCTTGTTATTGTCGGTTACCAGGTGTTCACCATATGAATGATTTTTATCTCTATGTATGGGATGTGTATTGAAATATGAAATCTTGTGGTCTATTGTTACGATTTGATATATATAGGTTAAACCTATAACTCACCAACATTTTTGTTGACGTTTAAAGCATGTTTATTCTCAGGTGAATATTAAGAGCTTCCGCTGTTGCATACTAAAATAAGGACAAGATTTGGAGTCCATGTTTGTATGATATTGTGTAAAAACTGCATTCAAGAAACTGATTTCGATGTAACATATTTGTATTGTAAACCATTATGTAATGGTCGTGTGTAAACAGGATATTTTAGATTATCATTATTTGATAATCTACGTAAAGCTTTTTAAACCTTTATTTATGAAATAAAGGTTATGGTTTGTTTTAAAAATGAATGCAGTCTTTGAAAAACGTCTCATATAGAGGTCAAAACCTCGCAACGAAATCAATTAATATGGAACGTTTTTAATCAATAAGAATGGGACATTTCAGTATAGGCCCCCCGCTTGATTTGATCCATAATCCACAAATCTAATGTTCTCACCTTCTCATGTCCCTCAATCCTTGCATTAAAAGTACATGCGATGAGTCGGTGAAGCAGCTTATCATCCCGGGCTGCGATTTCGTTGTACCGGTGTTTGCTTGATCGAAAATGTGCAGGCGCATTATTTGGTTTACAAATTCTGCGCCAATAAGAAGTGTCATCAAACTGATGTCGGCCAACATAATCAGAAGCCCTCAAGTATTCACCTAACTGTGTGTCGGTGAGTTCCTCAAAAATACCCAGAATTCGACAAAGCTGAAAACTGCTCAAACCCCTGTCTTGGCCTCCTAGACGAAACCGTAGAAACTCAGTTGACAAATAATCACTTACATTGCTAAACCGCATAGTAGAGTAGAATTCTTTAAGAAGCACCGGGTAGATTGGTTCATTGATGCTAAAAACATGTTCCCAGGTGTGGGCTACTACTCTACCGTAAGGAATGGCGAGTAAATTAGTAACATGTCGGCGCATGCCCGCCTCCTCCAATGGCCCCCAAATAAAATACCAAGTAGCATTAATGGGCCTGCGGTTTATTCTCTCAAAAGTTTCGGTGTAGTCTTCGTCATTCTGTACCTGTGTTAACCAAACCCGAGGATCATTTAGATCCTCCTCCTCTTCTTCTCCGGAAGAAGACGATGAATGATGTTGTTGTGGTGGTGGTGGTGGTGGTTGTCTTGGTGGAGCCAAACCTGATGGCCTTCCTCTTTTAGCCGGTCCTCCTCTACTTGGTTGTCCCTGCAAAACATTATACACAAAACCAAAAGAACATAGAAACCGTTGTGTTAATGTTAGCTAAAACATAACCGAGTAGCAGGAGAACTTAATCATTCAATTCCTAGTTCAAAAGTATTATGATTCATTTACACCAAAGTGCATGTTCACAAGTTTATACCAGAGTCAACCAAAGTCAACTTGAATTCATTAACACACTTTCAAAAAAATGAAAATCATAACATCACAAAGTAGCACAAACTTAGGACTTAAAGGATTCAAGTATGTTGTGTCATAGGTCATAACATTTAACTTTGCATTCTAATCATATTCATCACAAATCATAATACAATTTTCACAACTTTTTAGCTCAAATGACCTTATAACATCATACATTATGGCATTCCATTCCCTTATTTGATTCAACATGACCTTACAAATGAAAAACAAGCATACACATTTCATAAATTCATTACAATTCACAATATGCTTAGAAATTCACTAACTTTCAAAAACGACCCGGCCAAGTTGACATCAACATCACCAACACAATCAAATACTTCACAAGAATCATAAACATCAAACATAAACCCAACATCATAAATTAAGCACTCAAAATTCGGATTTAAATTCTACAAACCCTAGCATCATGAACAAACCCCTTAAGAACAATTAATCTTTGCAAAATAAACACATAAGGGCAATTTAAACATCTAAGGTATGTTAATCTTAACAATAATCATGCAAATCAAACACCCCACACTTATCTTTAACCAATTGATAGATATATACAATTTAAGTAATTGATAAAGAAAAGTGAAGAAATGGAGTATTGATACCCAAAAGTTCATGATTTCAAGCTTGAAATTGAAGAGGAAATCGCGAAATTGAAGTAGAAATTAGGGTTTTTGGAGTGTGGTTCGGGTTAGGGCAGAGAAAAATAGAGAAGAGTGTATTTTGTGGATGAAAAATGAGTGGGTAGGTCTATAAAACGCGTATTATTTTTCTGACTCGGGGTTCGGGACGGCGTCTTGTGAACCTAGACGGCGTCTTGTGAACCTAGACGGCGTCTAGACTTTTAAACCGGGACGACGTCTTGACCAGTGGGACGGCGTCTTGATTTGCAATTCGGGACGTCGTCTAGCCTATTTGGGACGGCGTCCCACAACACTAAAACCTACTGATCTGATATTTCGAGTCGTTCGCGTTTAGAGGTCATACGTTAATCATTTTGTACCAAACAAAAATTTATCGCGCACACAATACAAACCTAATTACAAATGTGAACCATTTTTTTATGACTCGTTCACCAAACTCGTCCCCATTTAGATTTAGGCATTTTTCTTGAAGTTGAGGCTAACCTCATCCTCAATTTCCAGGGGACCATCAACATAGTGTTTGACCCGGTGGCCATTCACTTTAAAAATATCACCTTTCCAGTTTACCATTTCAATCGTACCATAAGGGTACACCCTTCTCACCACAAATGGTCCCGTCCATCGGGACTTAAGCTTTCCGGGTGATAACTTGAAACGGGAGTTGTAAACAAGGACACGATCTCCTTCCATGAATTCTTTTGGATGTTTCAATCTCTTGTCGTGCCATTGTTTAGTTTTTTCCTTGTAAATTAGAGAGTTGTCATAGGCTTCAAGCCTCAACTCGTCTAATTCATTTAGTTGGGTCAAACGTAACCGACCCGCTTCTTGGTAATCCAAATTGCATGCCCTTAGCGCCCAATGTGCTTTATGTTCAATCTCCAACGGGAGATGGCATGCTTTTCCGTATACCATACGGAAAGGAGTTGTTCCAATCGGTGTTTTGTAGGCCGTGCGAAATGCCCACAATGCATCATATAACTTGTTTGACCACTCTTTTTGATTAGCACCAACGGTCTTTTCTAGTATGCGTTTTAATGACCGGTTGGTGTTTTCTACTTGCCCACTTGTCTGGGGATGATAGGATGTCGAAATTTTATGGATTACTCCATATCTTGTCAACACCTTTTTCATTTGCTTATTGCAAAAGTGGGTGCCCCGGTCACTTATAAGTGCTTTTGGCGTGCCAAACCTAGAGAAAAGTTCCATCAAAAAGTTTACCACTACTCGGCCATCATTTGTTGGTAGAGGTTTTGCCTCCGCCCATTTAGAAACATAATCTATGGCGACAAGTATGTAGAGGTAAGAGTGAGATTTTGGAAAGGGGCCCATAAAGTCAATTCCCCAAACATCGAACACCTCGCATACTTGGATGCTTTGTTGAGGCATTTCATCCCGTTTAGTTATTTGACCGGCCCGTTGGCACGCATCACAAGCCTTACAAACAGCGTAGGCATCTTTGAATATTGTAGGCCAATAGAAACCGGCCTCATAAACTTTCCTCCCCGTGATTTGGGGACCAAAGTGCCCACCTGTTGGACCACGGTGACAGTCAAGCAGAATTTCGGTGCATTCCTTCCCCGAAACACACCTGCGAATAATTCCATCCGCACATCGCCTGAATAGATAAGGGTCTTCCCAAAAATAGTACTTTAGGTCACTAAAGAATTTCTTTCTTTTCTGATGTGACCACCCAGTTTCTAGGTACCCCCCAACAATGTAATTGGCGAAGTCAACATACCACGGATCTTCCACCTTCTCTACTCTCATTAGGTATTCACCGGGAAAATCATCTTTAATACTCGATTCATGGAGTACTTCAAGATTGGGATTTTCGAGTCTAGAAAGATGGTCCGCTGCGAGATTTTCTGCACCTTTCTTGTCCTTAATCTCGATATCAAATTCTTGCAAAAGCAAGACCCACCTTAGCAATCGAGGTTTTGCATCCGGCTTAGAGAAAAGGTATTTTAATGCCGAATGATCAGTGAAGACAACTGTCTTTGATAGGACAAGATAAGATCGGAATTTGTCAAAGGAAAAGACGATCGCAAGGAGCTCTTTTTCTGTTGTTGTGTAATTTAATTGGGCTCCTTGTAAAGTCTTGCTCGCATAATAAATGGGTTGAAAATGTTTCTCAACCCGTTGGCCCAAAACTGAACCAACCGCAAAATCCGATGCATCGCACATTAGCTCGAATGGTAATGACCAATTTGGAGCTATGATTATTGGTGCGTTGACAAGTTTTTCTTTTAAAATTTTGAATGCCTTAGTGCATTCACTTGTGAAAACAAAGGGTGCATCTTTTTCAAGAAGTTTATTTAATGGCGTTGCAATTTTTGAAAAATCCTTAACAAATCGCCGGTAAAACCCGGCATGCCCAAGAAAACTTCTCACACCCTTTACGTTTGAAGGAGGTGGAAGGTTGGCGATGACGTCAACCTTTGCTGGATCCACCTGAATACCAACACTTGAGATTTTGTGCCCTAAGACAATGCCTTCTTTAACCATAAAGTGGCATTTCTCCCAATTTAGCACTAAGTTCGACTTCTCACACCTGATTAGCATTTTCTCCAAATTTAGAAGGCATGAATCAAAAGTGTCACCGAAGACTGAAAAATCATCCATGAACACTTCCATGCAATCCTCAATCATATCGTGGAAAATGGCCATCATACACCTTTGGAATGTCGCAGGAGCATTACATAGACCAAAGGGCATTCGGCGATATGAGAAGGTGCCATAGGGACACGTGAAGGTAGTCTTTTCTTGATCTTCGGGGGAGATGGGAATTTGAAAGTACCCCGAAAAACCATCTAGGAAACAATAAAAGCTATTTCCTGCAAGTCTCTCTAACATTTGATCAATAAATGGTAGAGGAAAATGGTCTTTTCTTGTGGCTTAGTTTAACTTTCGATAATCTATACAAACCCGCCACCCCGTAACAGTTCGTGTCGTGATAAGCTCGTCCTTATCATTTGTGGTAATAGTTATACCACCCTTTTTTGGAACACAATGAATCAGGCTTATCCACGGACTGTCTGAGATTGGGTAGATTAGACCTGCATCTAGCAATTTAATGATTTCCTTCTTGACAACGTCTTGCATATGAGGATTTAGTCTCCTTTGACGTTGCACCACTGGTTTGGAATTTTCTTCCATTAAGATCTTGTGTGTGCAATAAGAAGGACTAATTCCTTTTATATCATGAATTTTCCATGCAATGGCCGGTTTGTGGGCCTGTAACAAGGAAACAAGACGTTCTTTCTCATGTTCAGAGAGAAGTGAGGAAATAATTACCGGAAGCTTTGAATCTTCCTGAAGGAAAGCGTACTCAAGATGATCAGGGAGTGGCTTAAGCTCCAAAATGGGAGGTTCCTCAATTGAGGATCGACTCCGGTACTCGCTATCCTTGCTCAGTTTTTCTATTTCCTCTTCAGTAGGTTCACACTCATTTGCCATCAAAAATGTGGCCATCACATCCATTTCTTCTTCAGTGAATTCATCATCTCCATTTGCCAAATCGTATACACCTGTTTCATCCGATTCGGGAGATTCTTGCAAGAACTCATAATGCGAATCTATACTTTGCATAAAATAACAAGTATCATCTGTAGATTCAGGATATTTCAATGACTTGTCAATTGCAAAATTCGCACTAGCTTCACCAATTCTAAGGGTCAACTGCTGGTCATAAACATCAATGACACATCGAGCAGTATTTAAAAATGGCCTACCCAAAATAATTGGTATTCTTTCATCAACTTCCATGTCTAAAACCACAAAGTCAGCCGGAAAGATCAGATTCCCGGTCTTAACTAACAAATTCTCTATTATTCCTCGAGGGAATTTTATAGAGCGATCAGCTAGTTGAATAGCCATTCGTGTGGTTTTGAGTTCCCCAGGGGCTAATTTAAGGTAAATTGAATAGGGCATTAAATTAATACTAGCCCCCAAATCGGCTAATGCCCTCATGCAATCAAGGTCACCCATTAGACATGGAATAGTAAAACTACCCGGATCTTGAAGCTTTTCAGGAAGTGTGTTAGACACCAGCGCGGAACATCTAGCATTTAAGGTTACTGATGAAACGCTTTCCATCTTCTTTCGGTTAGTAAGTAAGTCTTTTAAAAACTTAGCATACTTTGGCATACCTGAGATAACATCAATAAAAGGCATGTTTATGTTTATTTGTTTAAACATATCTAGAAATTTTAGCCTTTCGGCTTCCAGCCTTTCTTGTTGTTGTTTTCTTGGGAATGGGAGCGGTGGTTGATATGGTTTCACTACGGGTTTTTCCCGTTCTTCCTTTTCAACCACTTTTTCCGGCTCCTTAACCGGTTCATCATTTTGGTTCAATGGAACTCTGAAATCAGAATTTTCGGGAATTTTTGGAGCATCGTATGCTAAGCCACTCCGTGTGGTGATAACATTGGCGTGCTCATTTCGTGGGTTCTTGTTGGTATCGCCCGGTAAACTACCTGGTTTCCTTTCACTCAGTAAATTGGCTAAACCACTCATTTGTTTTTCCAAATTTTGGATTGAGGCTTGTTGGTTTCGAAACTGGTGTTCGTTTTTCTCGTTGGTTTGGTTTATATTTGTGACAAGCTGAGTTTGTGATGTAATTAACTTTTCCAACATACTCTCTAAATTTGACTTTTTCTCTTCCTGTTGGGGTTTTTGGTAAAAACCCGGAGTTTGTTGTTGGAACCCACTACCTGACCCTTGTTGAAAATTGGAAGTTTGACCTTGAGGGTTGTAGGGGTTGTTAAAGTTCCGGTTAAATTGGGCTCTTCCCTGAAACTGGTTATTATTTCTTTGGCTTATGAAAGCCACTTCTTCTTTTTGAGCCATGGTTAACCCGGCATCACAATCTTTTCCTAAGTGGAGACCTCCACAGTATTCACAACCTACTTTCATACTATGGATTTCCTTGGTGATTTTGTCCATGTTTCGGACAACACCATCTATTTTTACACCTAGGGAGCTTAAGTCATCATAAGCACCGGCGCTTTGGACTTGAGCACTTCGAGTAATTGGGCGTTCTTGATGCCACTCGTGAGAATAATCGGCTAGTTTCTCGATTATCTCATAAGCCTCTTGCTCGGTTTTGTCCATAAGAGAACCACCGGCCGCTTGGTCAATTGAAATTCGGGTCGCTACATCACAACCTTTGTAAAAGATTTGGACCTTTTGAAAGGTATCCAAACCATGGTTTGGACAACCTCTTAGCATTTTGGAAAATCGATTCCATGCTTCGTACAGGGTTTCCATCGGCTTTTGACAGAATTGGGTAATTTCGTGTTGGAGTCTCGCGGACTTGGATGCTGGAAAATATTTCTTAAGAAATTTTTCCAACATACCATCCCACGTTTCTATCGTAGCCTCGGCCAATGAATCTAACCAACTTCGTGCTTCCCCTTGGAGTGTCCAAGGGAAAAGTCTTAATAATATGGCCTGGTCAGTTTCTGGTTTAAGTTTAAATAGAAGACATATCTCTTGAAAGAGACGAATATGTTCGTTTGCATCTTCATTCGGACCACCACCAAATTGACACCTGTTATTAATCATTTGAAGAATAGGTCCTTTTATTTCAAAAGTTACCTCACCAGTAGGTGGAGTAATAGCACTACCTTGTCCGGTCCCGGTTGCTTTCATCTTTGCTGCCATTGATTGTCGTGGTACCAACGGTCTTTCTCCTTCCATTTCAAAATTTGGGGGTTGAACGGGTTTACCAAAGTCTGAATATCTAGGCTTGGTGGTACTTGATTCTGAATCAAAAGTTTCCTGCTTTGATGAAGATTCAAAAATATCAAGTACTTCTTTTGGGATCCTACCAAGCTTTCTATCCGGTTCTGTCAATGGTGTAAATAATGGAGATTCTGAACTTCGGGTATGTGGCATATGCAACCTATAATCTGTCAATCACACAACTAACAAAAACTATCACACATACCGATTCTACAAAAATTAAAATCAAAGACTATTAATAATTTAAAAATAATTAAGAAACTACTTAAAATCACAAATTAGTTAATAATCCTATTTTGACACAAAACTGTCCCCGGCAGCGGCGCCAAAAACTTGATGTGTGAAAAGTGTCGTATAAAATTGTCTTGTAAATAATATGGAAAAATACCGATTTAAGATTGCTACACACTAACGGGCAGTGTACCCGATCGTGTAGTAGTATAGAAACTGGTTTAGTTCCGTGTATCGTTCCAAGGACAGTTATATCAGTCAAACTAGAATTAGAAACTATATTATGATTAACTAAGTGAATTAAAGTAAAAGTACAAGTTTTATGTTTTGTGGCTGTTTTAACGATTTAGCCAAATCAAAGAAGGTTAAATGTAAAAACAATATTTTTAGTCTTTTGGTTTATAAGATACAAATAAATGCAAATAAAGCAAGTAAGATAGTTTTGAATTAAATCAAAGAGATGAAATGTTTATCTAGATATTTTACCCTCGGTATTGGATGTAAATTAGATATTAAGCCCTGATTGAATAATTATGTGTGTAGTTATCTAATAGGTTCACTAAGAGTTCTCTCGGATAAACACGCAAATACAATAACAAGATCAAGGGTTCCCTTTTCACTATAGTTCTTGTATTTGTAATCAAATAACTATAAGTATGCTAATCACCTAAATCGACTCGCCAAGAGTTCTCTTTAGCAAGTACTCAAACTAGAATTACTAAGCGAGGGTTCCCTATAACTTAGACCTTTTCGTTTGTGACTAGTTGATCAACAAGATCAAAGACTTGAATAACAATTGTCTTTGCGTTCGCTCTACACAATTCATTCCTATTTTGTTTAACCGTTTTAATCTAGTTTACCCCCTTGGTCCGGTTTAGCAAACAATCAATCTAAGACAAGTTGATTGTAAATCAATATGATACATCAACAAGAGTTCTCTTTATCAACAACATATCAATTAACTAGATACAAATGGTTTTAACAACAATAAGCATGGTTCTTAATTCAAGCTTCAATCTATCACGCATAATACATTCAATCAATAAGATTACATCCAATACCTTGGTTATTAATCTAGACAAACATTATAGAAACTAGCCAACAATCATGGTAACAGATAACAATACAATCAAATTATTAACTGAAATCATTGCTGAGAACAAGTAAATAACCTACAAGAACAAGAGTTCTTGGATGAAGAAGATGTTGATGGATGATGCCTTGATGTTGAGCCTCTTCAAAGAGGTTGGAATTCTCCAATTTGCTCCTGAAAATCGCCTCTAAACTCTCTGGTTCGTATTCTAATGAAACAGTCCCAAAAATGAGGTTTTAAGGTGGAGAAATTAGGTAAAAAGCAGAAAAGTCGGGTACACCTACTTTGGGACGTCGTCCTAAAAAGGCAGGACGGCGTCCCACTTTACAGAGCTAGACGGCGTCCCAAAGGACCGAGACGGCGTCTCGATGTGAAGATCAGGACGTCGTCCTAAGAACCAAGACGGCGTCCTGATGTGCTTTTAGGAACTGTTTCGTTTTCTTTTTAATATTAGTTCATTTGGACGAACCCTAACATATCGGAAGCCTTGTTTTATCATTTTAGAGTGCTATCTTGACCCTAACTCGTATCGGGATCAACCAATGTCATAAATCATCGAAATTCTTTGTAAATCATTCTTCCGATACAAATTTGCGCATCTTGTCTTATCACTTGTAGATTACCTTCATTATCTTCGATTATAGAGCGTTTTAGGTGATATTGCGATAGATAAATATGATGTTATTGAGCAATATCAATATATATTTATTTATTTTACGTACTTTAAATAACGGGACACGAATACAAGGTTTTGACTTATCATATCGACCCATCTATATATATATATTTCGGAACAACCATAGACGCTCTATATGTGAATGTTGGAGTTGGCTATACAGGGTTGGAGTTGATTCCAAAATATATATATGGTTTGAGTTGTGATCAATACTGAGACCGGTACACGGGTCACGATACGTATTAATTAATTCGAATATTATATATTAAACTGTATATGAATCATTGAACTATTGGACCATTGGACAATTGGACTATTGGACTGCTAACTTTGGACAACTAAAATGAATTAAAATATTGATTATAACATATGAAACTAAACAATTCTTCAAGCTTGCCACTTGATTTCATCCTAAACCTCATTTGTATCTCGACGATTACAATCCGCGTACAAACCTATCAGGATTCTTGAAATTACCTCAATCGAGAAGTTGAACCGACCGCACTTCATCTACAGAAGAAAAGATTTATACACATGAAAAACTCTTGAACCCAAAGTCATAGTTTAACACGTACCGCGACGAATTCTTTAGCATTTATTAGCAAAAACAACCTTACAACTTCTTTTCAAAGTAGCTAATTTTGTCACAGCTCCAGCAAGCCAACTTCGATTTTTCGTTCAAATCAACCTTATTATAACTTTGATATATACGATTAGCTTTCCTCATCGTTACTGGAGAACTTTTTATATTCCACCATATTACCATCAGCGTTTAATCATCTAAAAACACAATTCTCCCGAAACCACCTTGGTTTGATAACCGATGACCCAGATCCGTTAACTTTGAAAATGCTGACGAAGCAGCATATTATAGATGGTCTTAATGGCCAAAAGTGATGACAAAGAAGGAAGTGTTAGAAACACTCAATAGGAAATGTAGCATCGAAAAGTGGATTATGCGAAACTATGAAGGAGACCGTGAACAAATAACAAAGAATAAGTTTGACTTCAAAGAATCTAAATAATTCAGTGCCTGCTGAAATCCTTAATACGTACCTTGCTCCTTACTCTAAAACCTTTGCGGATAATATTCTTCATCATCATCATTATCTTAAATATTCTAAGATATCATCATATCTTTCATTATAAATATCCTCAATATTTCTGGAGATATTTTTATAACTATTCTTATCTAAAATCATTCATCTCTTCGCGCTATCTGAAACTATTTTAGTTTCTAAATTTTGAAACCTTCGAATTTAAAATATGAATGTTTTGAAGTAGTGTTGGGAACTGATGCATGAATTAGTATAATATAATGACACTTGATCAACGTCATTATATTACAGTAATACATGTTGAGTTTCTAATGAAGCATGATGATTCTCAGTACCGTCATCATGTGCCATGTTACACGGCTCTTACATTCTATCCAATTCCCAAACATATTAGGAACATATCATCTTGATAGTTCTATCTTTTCCAGGATATTCTGGTAATTTAACAAATCAAGATCGTGCCATTACGATTTCTTTCTTAAAACATTAACAATGTTCATTCCAAAATCCATATGTGTGAATTCCGGACCATTACAAGAGATGCTTAATCGCAAGAAGAGGAAACGAAAGAATGAAGCTCCAAAATAGAAATTGGAGTATAAATCGCAGCAAATAGAAGAAAGTATTAACTGTGGATGACAATTATTATAGAAGACAGAAGCAGGGACATCGAAGTATAAGGGAAGATATAAAATCCAACAACCACCCAGAAACTACAAACCGTGTATATCAAAGCATATATCAATATAAAGACACGGGAGAACTAGAAACACTATAAACCCAAGAGTATAGTAGAAGTAAATAGATTCTTCCAGTGGTAGATGAAAAAGAAGGATGATAGATGTGAAGATTAAGAGTATATCAAGAATCAGGATTGGATGGAGCATATTAAGGAATGAGTAGAGGGAGAAAGAATAGAAGGTGTGGAGAATAAGAAAAACGAAGGGGTGGATTTATAGTAAAATATCCGACAACGAAATCGAAACAGATTGCCGCATTAAATCAAAGAAGATCCTGATCGTCGAAGAACCAAATCTTATTACGTAAGATTTTCTTTAAACTCCGCGAATTCCGGAAATCAATCATAATTACGTCATCGGTTAGAATGAGTATATTCTTATTCATCTCACTCTTTTGCGATAGCTTCATTTATATTCTTCGCGTAATCGGATCGTTTTATCTACATTACTCAAAGATGATAAAACTCCATTATCAACTCATATACGTCATGAAACCATTCCTATTTCTATCCATAACGACCTTTATCAAATTTCGGGGACGAAATTTCTTTAACGGGTAGGTACTGTAATGACCCAGAAATTTCCGACCAAATTTAAACCTTAATCTTTATATGTTTCCGACACGATAAGCAAAAATCTGTAATGTGGAGTCTAGAAGGTTTAAAATCTATATTCGGATAATCTGTTACCCTTTGACCATGCCTGACGATTCATGAACAATTGTTTGTAATTAAATATGTAACATAAAATACAAAATAATTATGTTGTAATTTAAAACGAATCTATATATATATAAATAGATATGACTCCTATGTATAATTATTATTAATTGAACATTATAATATATAAAATGTATAAATATTCAATAAATTATTATATAATATATTATGTGATTATTAAATATTACATAAATAATCATATATAAAATAAGTTAATAATTGATGTAAGAATATTATTAATTTTATTATTACTATTAATATTAATATTAATATCAGTATTAGTATTATTAATGTTATTATTATTGATATGATTTTAGTTAGAAAGTTATGACTATTAAATTTAAGATGTTAAATAGAAAAATTGTTATAAGGATGATTAAAGATACGATTTTAATTATTGTTATGATTATTTATTATTATTACTAAAAATTATCATTTTTATTATAATTATTTATCATCTATTATATTATTATTAGTAATATTATTATTAGAATTATTAATAGTATTAATATATTTATACTTGTTAAATTCCAAAATTAAGAATTATATACAGATATATATATATATAAACAGATATATAAACACAGATATATATATAAATATATACATATACAGTTATATAAATACATTTATATGAATATAATGTATATAAATAGGTATAACCTGTACAAAATCGTTAGCTATAACTGTAATCGAATTTGTTTGTTGTCTCCAAATTGGTAGCATATCGAATTAAATCTTGATAATACAACAAAATTCAGTAGCCATCCTTATCTGCTTTTATATCTTTATTTCTCTTCTCCTGTTTCTGATTGAGGTAACCCGTCGACTAAAATTTGCTATAAAGTAATTTGTTTCAGTTAATAAGTAATACCACACTACTTCATAATATCAAATACAAATCACAGAATTCATTTACAACTCCTAAATCTAGCGAATTAATCATAAAAGAATAAGAACAACAGAAACAGCCCTGTTCGTGGAGTTTTTTTTTTAAAAAAAAACCTTGATTTCATAATAAACTTTAAAAAGTAATAATGACAATTTGTTAGGAATCTCTTACTTAATGTTTCTGGAAAGTTTCAATTGCTAATCTTCTATATTGAATCCTAATTTTTGAGTCAAATTTGTTTTTGAAAAAGTCAAACAAAGTGTTCATAGCAAAATTCGAATTAGTTTTGATGTTTGAGGATCAACCGAGGGTCCAGATAGTTTATAGGAATCAATTACGACTTCTTTCATGTTATAACTTTTAAATAAAACGAACTAGAATTCAAGATGGGAATTAGAGTTCATAGTCGATATACAGTAGGTCTTACAGCGTTATTTTTTATTTTTTTTATTCGATTTTAATTAAATCCGAACAAAGCTATTTGATTTGTTTCTGTTTTATATTGTAAAAACAACATTTTAAATAATACACTATATCTGATATATTAACTGGTCGATTGAGTAAATTGATGAAGAAGGAGATGATATAAGCTGTGATATTAGATAAAAGAATTTAAAATGGTTATAAAAACAGAAAGACATAGAATGGTTCAATGGTTAGGGAATGGGTTGATAACCGAGAGGTCTCGGGTTTGAGCCCGGCTTTGGGCATTCTTTTTACACAAGGATTATTTAAAGGTATTATTATTATTATTATTATTATTATTATTATTATTATTATTATATTATTATTATTATTATTATTATTATTATTATTATTATTATTATTATTATTATTATTATTATTATTATTATTATTATTATTATTATTATTATTGTTATTAATAGAATTATTATAAGTATTATTAGAATTATTATTATTAGCAAAATTATCAAAAGTATCATTTTTTTAATTTTATTATTACTATTATTAGTAAAATCATTACTTTTAGAATTATTATTAATAGTGTACATTATCATTAAAAATTAACATTTTTTTTTATCATTTTATCATTAATATTAAAAGTATCACTCTTAACTCTATTATCATTATTATTATTTTTATCATTTCTAATATTATTTTGGTATTAATACAAAATTTAACAAATAAAAGATATATATATATATACACACACACACACACACACACACACACATATATATATATATATATATATATATATATATATATATATATATATATATATATATATATATATATATATATATATATATATATATATATATATATATATATATATATATATATATATACAAAAATGTATTAAATACATATAACATAACAAAATTCATATTTTCATTTATTTTAAATATATAAAATAAATATATGAACAATATAGGTTATTAATATAAAAATGATATAACTTATAAATTATTATATATATATATATATATATATATATATATATATATATATATATTTGTTTGATTACAATTATGTGTGTTAATATATATATATATACATGATATAGATTCGTGAATCCGAGATCAACCCTACACTTGTTCAAATGTCGTCATATGTATTTTTACTACAAAATATATTAGGTGAGTTTTATTTGCTCCCTTTTATATATATTTTTGGGACTGAGAATACATGCGCTGTTTTTATAAATGTTTTACGAAATAGGCACAAGTAATAAAACTAATTCTACGTGGGTTTAAACCAGAAATATACCCTTAGCTTGGTAACATTAAACTACTTGTCTATGTACGGTAGGCGCGAATCCTAAAGATAGATCTATTGGGCCTGACAAACCCCGTCCTGACTATGGGATGCTTTAGTACTTCGAGGTTATTTTAAACACACCTGATTTGGTGTACTTCAGAGGGTAAAACATGAACGTTAAGGCTTGTTACCGGGTGCCTACAACTTATAGAATGCTTTACATACACTTGCGAGTGTATTATGTTTATGATTATGAAATCTTGTGGTCTATTAATATATTGAAATGATTGTTATGATAAACCTATGAACTCACCAACCTTTTGGTTGACACTTTTAAGCATGTTTATTCTCAGGTATGAAAGAATTATTCCGCTGTGCATTTGCTCATATTACTTGGAGTCATTCCTGCATATATATGACAGTACCTCGCAATGGGACCAAATGTTGATGACATCGTCCAGGTGAATTAGGACGGGTCTTTACACACTAATGCAGACCTGGTTCGCTAAGACCACCGCTCTGATACCAACTTTCATGACCCGTCCTAATCCATCTGGACGAAGTCCATATCGATTATAAACGATTCACAACAGTTGATTACATCGCGAGGTACTTGACCTCTATATGATACATTTTACAAACAATTGCATTCGTTTTTGAAAAGACAATCTTTCATTACATCGAAAGTTGACGGCATGCATACCATTTCATAATATATCTAACTATAATTGACTTAATAATAATTCTGATGAAGTTGACGACTCGAATGCAACGTCTTTTGAAATATGACATGAATGACTCCAAGTAATATCTCTAACATGAGCAAATGCACAGCGGAAGATTTCTTTCGTACCTGAGAATAAACATGCTTTAAAGTGTCAACCAAAAGGTTGGTGAGTTCATTAGTTTAAAAAAAAAAAAATCATTTCCATCATTTTAATAGACCACAAGATTTTCATTTCTCATAAATATACGTCCCATGCATAGAGACAAAATATCATTCATATGGATTGAACACCTGGTAACCGACATTCACAATATGTATATAAGAATATCTCCATCATTCCGGGATCCTACTTCGAACATGATATAAATTTCGAAGTACTAAAGCATCCGGTACTTTGGATGGGCTTGTTGGACCCGATAGATCTATCTTTAGAGTTCGCGTCAATTAGGGTGTTTGTTCCCTAATTCTTAGATTACCAGACTAAAAAGGGGCATATTCGGATTAATAATTCAACCATAGAATGTAGTTTCGATTACTTGTGTCTATTTCGTAAAACAGTTATAAAAGCAGCGCATGTATTCTCAGTCCCAAAAATATATATATTGCAAAAGCATTTAAAAAGGGAGTAATGAAACTCACGCATATAAATATTGTAAAACAGTTAATAAAGCATTTGCATGTATTCTCAGCCCAAAATGTGTATAAAAAGGGACTAATGAAACTCACGCATATAAATATTGTAAAACAGTTAATAAAGCATTTGCATGTATTCTCAGCCCAAAAACGTAAAGAGTAAAAGGGAGCAAATGAAACTCACCATACTGTATTTTGTAGTAAAAATACATATACGACATTAAACAAGTGTAGGGTTGGCCTCGGATTCACGAACCTATATCATTTGTGGATATATTAATACACGTAATCGTAATTGATCAATTATATATATATATATATATATATATATATATATATATATATATATATATATATATATATATATATATATATATATATTGTTAGTAATAGTATACTTGTTATACTATATGTTATTTAGCTAATTTTAATATATTTAGTTTATATGTTTTATATAAGTATTACTTATGCTTAATAATAAAACTATATATTAAGGTTTAGTATATATTTATATATTAATTTATATAGCTTAGTTAATATCTTTTTAGTAATAAAAGTATAATGTAATGTATCTTTATATAAAAGTATCTTTTTATGTTAATATTGATAGTTTTTGTGATAACAAAATATTAATTTTATAAGAATGATAATCATGATAATAAGTTTAATAATAATAGTACTAATGATTATGTTAATAATAATAATGATAATATTTATAATGCTTATGTTACTAATAATAATAATAATAATAATGATAACTAATACTTGCATGAAAAAATTTATAATAATAAATACATTAGTAATGTTAATAATAATAAAAATGGTTTTAAGACTTATAATTATGATAATAATACTAATAAATGTTATATTACTAATAATAAATATAATATCAATAACAATAATAATAATCATGGTAATAATAATAATAATAATAATAATAATAATAATAATAATAATATTAATAATAATAATAAGACTAGATGAAAAGTAAACTACCTTCAAGGAATTTAGCCTAAAAAACTGTCTCATCTGGGACTCGAACCTAGGACCACACGCTAACCCGTCAGTCCTTTAAACCATTCTTCTGCCGACTGTCTTTCTGTTTTATAACCCCAAATTAATTAATATAACCCATATATTTGCTTTCCATTTTTCTACTTCATCATCTTCAATTTCAGGATCGTTTACAGTCACCACTCCATCATAACAACAATTAAAGTATTGTTTTAAAATACTAATCTGTAATGAAATTAGTTTCAAAGATTTATGTTCATTGAAAAAAAAAATATAAAAAGAAAATTAAAAAGAAAACGGCCTGCTGTCCGTCGGCCATGAAAAGAAAAAAAAATTGATTTCAAGATTGTGATCGTTTTGGATAGTTATCATAACATGAAATAGGTTGTTGATAAGGCTAAAAATGAACACATATTTTACAGCATTATTTCCCAAGAAAGACAAGATTTTAGTTGATATTGTTCGATTTACAAGCACTATTCGTTTAAATATTAAAAAGTGAAGATAAAAGGCAGATTCGACAAATTGAAGACGGAAAGGTCCAAAAAGCTAAAAAGTACAAGATTCAATCAAAAAGGTTCAAAATATTGATGAGGAACGTCTCAAAATGACAAGAGTACAAGTTACAAGACGCAAAGTACACGATATAAAATAATACGCGAAGACGTCCGAAAATCCGGAACCGGGACCTGAGCCAAGAAGAAACGCCCGACGCAACGGACCAAAAATATCTAGTCTACTATGCACAAGAATATAATATAATATATATATATAATTATATATAATTATATATTATATTACATATTATTATTATATTACGTCGGCAAGAAGAAAACAAACCAATTTGGCTGGATCCAGGGTGGCCATGCGACTCGCATGGCCAGAGGCACAAAATCCATGCGAGTCGCATGGAGTGAAAATGTTGGTCAGGTCCTATATAAAGCCAGTTTTCTGCCGAGTTTTGAACATAATATCTATCTCTCTCTCAATATATACGTAATATATATATATATTTTATATTTTAATTTTAATTTTAATTTTAAATCCTAATAATAAGGGTATGTTAGCGAATGTTGTAAGGGTGTAAGTCGAAATTCTGTCCGTGTAACGCTACGCTATTTTTAATCATTGTAAGTTATGTTCAACCTTTTTATATTAATGTCTCGTAGCTAAGTTATTATTATGCTTATTTAAAACGAAGTAATCATGATGTTGGGCTAATTACTAAAATTGGGTAATTGGGCTTTGTACCATAATTGGGGTTTGGACAAAAGAACGACACTTGTGGAAATTAGACTATGGGCTATTAATAGGGCTTTATATTTGTTTAATTAAATGAAAGTTTGTTAATGTTAATATAAAGATTTACAATTGGGCGTCCCTATAAATTACCATATACACTCGATCGGACACGATGGGCGGGGTATTTATATGTACGAATAATCGTTCATTTAACCGGACACGGGAATGGATTAATAGCCACTAGAATAATTAAAACAGGGGTGAAATTACATTCAAGGGTAATTGGTGTAATTGTTAACAAAGTAGTAAAACCTTGGTTTACACGCAGTCGATAACCTGGTGTATTCATTAAACAAAGTATTAAAACCTTGTTACAATTCGAATCCCCAATTAGTTGGAATATTTATCTTCGGGTATAATAATAATTTGACAAGGACACTTGCAATTTATATTTATGACTGATGGACTGTTATGGACAAAAACCAGACGGACATATTAAATAATCCAGGACAAAGGACAATTAACCCATGGGCATAAAACTAAAATCAACACGTCAAACATCATGATTACGGAAGTTTAAATAAGCATAATTCTTTTATTTCATATTTAATTTCCTTCATTTTATATTTAATTGCACTTCTAATTATCGCACTTTTATTTATTGTTATTTAATCGCACTTTTAATTATCGTACTTTTTAATTATCGCAATTTTATTTTATCGCATTTTTATTATTCGCAATTTCATTATCGTTATTTACTTTACGCTTTAATTTAAGTCTTGTATTTATTTTATATTTTACATTAGGTTTTAACTGCGACTAAAGTCTTAAAATCGACAAACCGGTCATTAAACGGTAAAAACCCCCCTTTATAATAATAATATTACTTATATATATATTTGTATTTTTATAAAAGTAAACTAATATAGCGTTGAGCTTTGTTTAAAGATTTCCCTGTGGAACGAACCGGACTTACTAAAAACTACACTACTTTACGATTAGGTACACTGCCTATAAGTGTTGTAGCAAGGTTTAAGTATATCCATTCTATAAATAAATAAATATCTTGTGTAAAATTGTATCGTATTTAATAGTATTTCCTTGTAAAAATTAATAGTATTTTATACCCCTCTGCTTTGACATCAAGTTATTTTTGGCGCCGCTGCCGGGGATTTCGCCAAAGCGAAACGCCATATTTTTAATTTTTAAGTTATAATTAGTTTTTGTAAAATTTATATTTTTGTTTAAAAATTAAAAATATATAAAAAAAAACTTTTAAAATCGAAAAAAAAAAAACCATATTTTAAAGTGTATTTTAAGTTTTTCTTTATTATTTACAAAATATTAAAGTATTTGTATTTTATTTTAGTATTTTATTAAGTTTTTATTTAAATTATATATTTATATCTTATATTATATATAAAACAGAAATTAAAAATAAATATTAAATAATTACGTGACCTGTCATTTGAACCAGTCCAATTGAACCAGTTCAGGGTGTCCATGCGACTCGCATGACCCACCCCCTTATTCCATGCGACTCGCAGGAGGGGTCTGACAAGACCACAACCGAACCCTAATTCCGCATTTATTACGGATATTAATTTATTATTATTAATTTAACCCTAATCTTATTATTATTATTATAATTAAGTTTTTAGTTTATTTTATTTATATTACTTTTAAACTAGTTTTATTTATTATAAACTTAATACTTTTATTATAAAATATAAAAATAATATTTTTATAAAAATTATACTTTTTACAACTTTTTGTATATTTTTATATTTTGTCCCTTTTTAATCGTTGTAGCATAACTTTTGTATTTTTAACTCATATTTAATTTTAAACTTAGTTTTTGCTATAGTCATTTTTACTCCTAGATTTTTAGGCTTTGCCGTAAAATTCCTTAAGTGCTTTTTCTTTAGACTAAGATTTAGGTGCTTTAGAATTTTGCGACGCCTTTTTAAGTTTTAGTTTCTTTTTAAGTTATTTCCATTTGGGATTTAGTTTTTCCTGTAAGCTTTAATATTTTTAGACCTTTTACTATGTACCAATTATCATTCCAATTAGTAATATCAATTTGCGATTATAATTTTAAGTTAGTTGTAGTAATAAGGTTAAATTAGTCAAGTATTTTTAAGTTTTTATAAGTTTCTTTTATTTTTCCGTCACCTTTTATTTTTCAACCATTTTTCTTTTTCGACCTTTTTCAACGAACTCTTTTTCTCTCTTATTTCTCGCTATTCTAGTTTTTAGGACTTAGAATTTTTTCTACTTCTTATCTAAATTTCTTAAAATTACGAAAATTTATTTTAAGTGGTTAAATTGATAGACATCAAAATTTTCTGGTTCGTAGTAATAGTTGGATTTGTACGTGGACCGGGTTATTGGAGCCAAACAGTCCTCAATTATATTGAGACCAAACGAATCCTGCCCCTCTGCTGCATCTTTTGGCTATTCGAAACGTGGGCAAAATCAGAAAAGTCTATTGATTGGATAACTTATTATAATTTTTCTTTCCTTTTTAAAACTAATAGGATATTCAGTGAATGCACCGAGCAAGACGTTCACCACCTTTTGTACGTTCACCACCTGTAACTAGATCAAGACATTTAGTAGATATAACCGCCGTTGATTTTTCTTTAGAATCGTCATCCAGTCGACCAAGTACTTCAGTTCAAATTTCCGATAATCCATTTTTTGAACCCGACCTCACAATTGAGAATCCAGAGAATATTCAGGAACGGTTCGTAGATCCTGAACCATTAAACTTTCCTCCGGAACCACCAATCATTCAAACAGAGATTGTTGAGGAACGAACCATTAAATCAGAATCATCTAGTGATACCGATTCAACAAATTCAATTATGGAGAATCTGGAACCTTTAAGTATGGAAGACCGAATGAGAGCTAAACGCACTGGCCAAGGTCACGCAATTACTCATCCAGACATTAATGCGCCAGATTATGAAATCAAAGGACAAATTCTACACATGGTGACTAATCAATGCCAATTTAGTGGTGCGCTGAAGGAAGATCCAAATGAACATCTACGTACCTTTAATAGGATCTGCACACTATTTAAAATACGAGAAGTGGAGGATGAACAGATATATCTCATGTTATTTCCCTGGACTTTAAAGGGAGAAGCCAAAGATTGGTTGGAATCGTTACCTGAAGGGGCGATTGATACATGGGATGTTTTAATTGACAAATTTCTTAAACAATTCTTTCCTGCATCTAAAGCCGTAAGACTTCAAGCAGAAATTGTTACGTTCACACAGAAGCCAAATGAAACTCTATATGAGGCGTGGACAAGATATGGAAAGTTATTAAGAGGATGTCCGCAACATGGTTTAGACACCTGTCAAATAGTACAAATATTCTACCAAGGATGCGACATCACTACAAGGAAAGATATAGATATAGCAGCTGGTGGTTCTATTATGAAGAAAACCGAAACTGATGCTTACAAAATTATTGATAACACTGCTTCCCACTCACATGAGTGGCACCAAGAAAAAGATATCATTAGATCATCTAAAGCAGCTAGAGCCGATTCTAGCCATGACTTAGATTCTATTTCCGCAAAGATAGATGCTTTCGAGAGACGAATGGAAAAGATGACTAAAGATATTCACTCAATACGAATTAGTTGTGAGCAGTGTGGAGGACCACATTTGACAAAAGATTGTCTCAGTATTGAATTAACAATGGAACAAAGAGAGAATATTTCATACATAAACCAAAGGCCTGGAAATAATTATCAGAATAATTATCAACCGCCAAGACCGATTTACAATCAAAACCAGAATTATAACCGAAATATTCCATACAACAACCAACAAGGTCCTAGCAATCAACAAGTATCCAATAATACTTACAATCAGCAAAGACCGAATTTTCAAAACAAACCACCACAACAAACCGATGATAAAAAGCCGAATTTAGAAGATATGATGACGAAGCTAGTTGAAACTCAAACACAGTTTTTCACATCTCAGAAACAAACCAATGAACAAAATGCTCAAGCATTTAGAAATCAACAAGCTTCTATTCAAAATCTGGAACAAGAAGTAAGTAACCTAGCAAGGTTAATAGGTGAAAGAAAACCGGGAAGTTTACCTAGTGATACAAATGCTAACCCCCGGAATGAAACAGCTAAAGCCATTACCACAAGAAGTGGTACAACACTTAAACCACCTGAAATACCTGTAACTTCTGATGAAACTATTCCTACTCCACAAGAACCACAACCTGATCAAGATAAGGAAAAAGAACCGGTAGTTGAAAAGGTTAATGAAAATAACACAGTTAAGGATAAACCTTATGTTAAACCATACCAACCACCACTTCCTTACCCGAGTAAAATGAAGAAAGAGAAACTTGAAGCCGAGCAATCCAAATTCTTGGATATGTTTAAACAGATAAATGTAAATCTTCCTTTCATTGATGTGATTTCAGGAATGCCTAGATATGCTAAATTCTTGAAAGATCTAATCACAAATAGAAAGAAAATGGAAGAACTCTCGGCTGTCACTATGAATGCAAATTGTTCAGCAGTGCTGTTGAATAAGATACCAGAAAAATTATCTGATCCAGGAAGTTTCACAATTCCATGTTTTCTGGGTAGTCTTAGTTCAATAGAAGCATTGGCAGACTTAGGTGCTAGTATAAATCTAATGCCGTATTCACTATACGCTAAACTAGACCTTGGAGAATTGAAACCAACAAGAATAAGTATACAACTAGCCGACCGATCAGTAAAATATCCTAGAGGGATAATGGAGAACATGCTAGTTAAAGTTGGTACTTTAGTATTTCCAGTAGATTTTGTTGTTTTGGACATGGAAGAAGATTCTCAAGTTCCTCTCATATTAGGAAGACCATTCTTAAACACGGCTAAAGCAATGATAGACGTGTTCGGTAAGAAACTGACCCTAAGTATAGAGGATGAGAGTGTTACCTTTTCAGTTGATAGAGCAATGCAACAACCACAATCTGCAGATGATACATGTTATTATATTCAAACTATAGATGCACATGCAGAATTATTAGAAGAATTTCCAGAATTACAAGGAACAGGAGAATGTTCTTTAGGAGAAGGTAATGAACCAATTGATGAAGCTGAAATGTTAGCTACACTTATAGCTAATGGATATGAACCAACAACAGAAGAAATTCAAATGTTAAAAGAAGAAGACAGATATCGATATAAATCATCGATAGAAGAACCTCCAAAATTAGAGTTAAAGCCACTTCCAAACCATTTGGAATACGCTTATTTACATGGTGAATCTGAATTACCTGTAATAATATCGTCTTCTCTTACTGAAAATGAGAAATCACAACTCATTTCTGTGTTGAAAGCTCATAAACCAGCCATTGCATGGAAGATTCATGATATTAAAGGAATAAGTCCTTCGTATTGCACACATAAAATCCTTATGGAAGAAGGTCATAAAAAGTATGTGCAACGCCAACGAAGACTAAATCCTAATATGCAAGATGTAGTTAAAAAAGAGATTATTAAACTGCTAGATGCAGGTTTGATATATCCAATTTCTGATAGTCCATGGGTAAGCCCAGTTCAATGCGTACCTAAGAAGGGTGGCATGACTGTCATTACAAATGAGAAAAATGAGCTTATTCCTACTAGGACTGTAACAGGATGGCGTGTATGTATTGATTATAGAAAATTAAATGACGCCACCAGAAAAGATCACTTTCCCTTACCTTTCATAGATCAAATGTTGGAAAGATTAGCCGGAAATAGTTACTATTGTTTTCTAGATGGATTTTCCGGATATTTTCAAATTCCAATAGCACCCGAGGATCAAGAGAAAACAACATTCACGTGCCCTTATGGTACTTTTGCTTACAAACGCATGCCATTTGGACTTTGTAACGCCCCTGCAACCTTTCAAAGGTGTATGATGGCGATTTTTCATGACATGATAGAAGAATGCATGGAAGTTTTCATGGATGACTTTTCAGTCTTCGGTGATACATTTAAATCATGTCTAGTTAATCTGGAACGAATGCTAATTAGATGCGAAAAATCAAATCTAGTACTTAATTGGGAGAAATGCCATTTCATGGTTAAAGAAGGCATCGTTCTTGGACATAAAATTTCAAAAGAAGGAATTGAAGTGGATAGAGCTAAAGTAGATGTAATTGCTAAACTTCCACATCCCACCAATGTTAGAGGAGTTAGGAGTTTTCTAGGGCATGCCGGTTTTTACCGACGTTTTATAAAAGATTTTTCTAAAATTGCCACTCCAATGAATAAACTCCTAGAAAAGGATGCGCCATTCATCTTTTCAGATGAGTGTATCAAATCTTTTAATATTCTTAAAGAAAAACTCACTAATGCACCAATCATGATAACACCAAATTGGAATCTACCATTTGAACTAATGTGCGATGCAAGTGATTTTGCAATGGGAGCCGTTTTAGGACAAAGGATTGAAAAACGATTTCAACCTATATATTATGCTAGTAAGACGTTACAAGGAGCACAAACAAACTATACAACTACTGAAAAAGAACTCCTTGCTATTGTATTTGCTTTTGACAAATTTCGATCATATCTCGTTCTAGCAAAAACGGTGGTCTATACCGACCATTCTGCTCTTAGATACCTATTTTCAAAACAAGATGCTAAACCAAGATTAATCCGTTGGATCTTACTCTTACAAGAGTTTGATATTGAAATCCGAGATAAAAGAGGAGCAGAAAATCTCGCCGCTGATCATCTTTCTCGTCTTGAAAATCCCGAATTAGAAGTTCTAAATGAATCAGCCATACAAGACAACTTTCCTGATGAATATCTATTGAAGATAGATTATAAAGAAATCCCATGGTTTGCAGACTATGCAAACTACTTAGTTTGTGGATTCCTTGAAAAAGGATTATCGTACCAAAGACGAAAGAAATTCTTCAGTGATATAAAACACTATTTCTGGGAAGATCCACATCTGTTTAAAAGTTGTCCCGATGGAATAATACGCCGATGTGTATTTGGAGATGAAGCTAGTAAAATTTTAAACCATTGTCACACAGGACCAACAGGAGGGCATTATGGGCCTCAACTAACAGCAAGAAAAGTTTATGAAGCTGGATTCTATTGGCCTACAATTTACAAAGACGCACACCTTCTTTGCAAATCCTGTGATGCATGTCAAAGGGCCGGAAAAATAAGTCAACGTGATGAAATGCCACAAAATGTCATCCAAGTATGTGAAGTATTTGACATTTGGGGTATTGACTTTATGGGTCCATTTCCAAAATCTCATAATAATCTATATATACTCGTAGCCATTGACTATGTATCTAAATGGGCGGAAGCACAAGCTCTCCCAACTAACGATGCACGAGTTGTAGTCAACTTTTTAAAACGTCTTTTTGCAAGGTTTGGAACACCGAAAGCTTTAATAAGTGATCGGGGTACTCATTTCTGTAATAATCAACTTGAGAAAGTTCTTAAAAGATATGGAGTAACTTATAAAATCTCCACCGCATATCATCCACAAACAAGTGGACAAGTTGAAAATACCAACCGAGCTTTAAAACGTATTCTAGAGAAAACCGTAGGATCAAATCCGAAGGAATGGTCCATTAAATTGGAGGATGCACTCTGGGCTTTTAGAACAGCCTACAAAACTCCAATTGGAACCACACCTTTTAGACTTGTTTATGGAAAAGCATGTCATCTTCCAGTAGAAATTGAACACAAAGCATTTTGGGCTTTGAAGACATGTAATCTTGATTTACATGAAGCCGGACGTCTACGATTAAGTCAACTAATCGAATTAGAAGAATTAAGACATGAAGCATACGAAAATTCGTTAATCTATAAGGAAAGAACGAAGAAATGGCATGATAAAAGAATCAGAAGTTCAAAAGAATTTAAAGAAGGAGACAGAGTTCTTCTTTTCAATTCACGATTCAAGCTATTTCCTGGAAAATTGAAATCAAGATGGTCTGGACCATTCATAGTCAAAAGAGTTTTCCCATACGGAACGATAGAATTAATAAATTCAAATGGGATTGAATTTAAAGTTAATGGTCACAGAGTTAAACATTACATACATGGTCCGATGGAAGTCGACAACGAAGTTAATCACAATTTCGACACCACAGCTAACTAAGTGTGGGGAGAATCAAGTCTTTAAAGGATAATATGTATTTCTGTTAGAGTTAGATTGTCTGTTTTCGTGTAGTTTTCGAAAATGGAACACGTATGGTCTTTCCCTAGCAGACCCTAAAGAACTAGTCTTCTCCCCCCATTCTGAATTTTTATTTTTTTTAGGTTTTTACAAAATGAAGACTGCCTGTGAACTAAACCATGGTCTAATGCTACACGCTTTGATCACTAAACGTAATAATGACATACTACCGAGCGAATTAGTATCAGTAATCAGAGAAAGAATGGACGGAGTTAGAAAAGAATCCAGATGCGAAGATAATAAGTTACAATTTGGTAAAGGAAAATCAAAATCCGCAGCGAAAAGAAGAGCACGACACCTAGAACGATGTCACAAATGCGAAAAATGGTCACATGGAGGTAAATGTTCAAATAATCAAACCTATTCAAATACCGAATTTGTTACTTTATGCAGAGACGGACCGTTCATATGTTTAGAAGAAAAGACACTGAATGCTCGAGGTTACGCTTATGTAGCAATGGAAAACCAATTAAACCGACTATCTTATGAATGGAATAGATCATATAACTAAGAAATCTATTTCACAGGTATGTTTATACAGTTTTTATTTTTATTTTTATTTTTAACCTTTTGATAATAAACGCTAATTTGTTCGCTAAAAAGTATTAAATTGGTATTGAATAAAATTAGGTTTGGCGACCGAAATTATTGATATCATTCAAAAATTTATTACATCACTGCTAAATTTAACGTTTATTCTTAAGGTATAAATATCTTTAATCAATCAACCCAAAATATTTCAAAAATTCGTCATGAGTTAAATTAGGTCTTGGAACCGAAATTACTTTACCGAAAAGAGGGGCGCATATTTTTGATAATATTTGATTGATTAAAGTGGGATAAAAAGACAAAAAGATTTTTAAATTTTATTTTTACCATGTTTTTAATCTTAATATTTAAATCTTAAATTAATATTGTAAACTTTGTAAAAACAATATATTTAAAATTGTAAATATTTGAAAAATTAATATAAGTTTGGTGTGAATTTATAATATGAATTTTTAAATTAAGTTTGGTGTGAATTTTTAATTTTTAAAATATGAATTTTTAATTTTATGCATTTCAAATTTTAAAGTTTGGTGTGATTTTTTTTATATTAATTTTGAATTTTATATTTAAATTGTGTGAATTTAAAAACAAAAATTTACTTTATCTCATTAAGTTAAAAATATGATTTTTTAAAATTCGTCGTAAGTTGAAGACTAGGTCTTTGAACCGAAATTGCTTTACCCGAGGGAGGGACGAGAACTTTTATTATCATTATTTTTAATCTTATTGATTTAAAGTATGCCAAAAAAAAATTAAAAAATCCAAAAATCTAAGCTTTTAAAACAATCGCTTGAAAATGACAAAATTTTAAAATTTTGTCGAGGGACGGACTAGGGCATCGTCCCGAAACGACCTCGTCTTAAAAAGAAACAAAATTTTTAAAAAATTTTTTTTATTTAATTCTATGTTTTAAAAGTATAAGGTTTATTATAAAAAAAAAAAAAAAAATTACCAGAATTTACACCCCATGCGAGTCGCATGGGGGTATGCACAAAACCATGCGACTCGCATGGCTACAAAAAACTGGTCAGGATCATTTATCCAGCGAATCTGTTTCTTTCTCACAATACACACACATATACACGAACTTGCACCCAAATACTCTCAAAAAATCCGCCATTTTTCACCAAATTTCTTGCAAGACTTCACAACAATCATGCCTAGATTCAGTAGTCTCAACCCCTTCAGGAGAAAGGTAAAGATTTCACCCCTAATCTCTTTAAATTCGAATTTTTGTGTTCTTGAGCTAGAAATTTTATATTTTGATTTTGTTAAATTTAGGTGTAATTAGAGCTAAATTGTTGATATATTATGCATGTATATCCTAGATAGAAGCTATTTAACATGAATTGAAGCTAAAAACTTCAAATTTTTAAGAATCTAGGGTTTGTGTTCTTGAGCAATTTGGGGCTTTTTGATATAAACAGGTTATGGCCGATTTTTGTCATGAATTGTTGCTAAATTAAGTAGTGTAACATGTTTAGGTAGTTAATTGATCCAAACTTTGAGCCTAAACATGATTTTGAGAATTAAAGTAGACTTTTTAAGTCTAAAAATTCATGAACTAGGTTAAATTGATATAAAGGCCATTTGAAACTTGTTTCATTGCTAGTAGTGATTATTTTGGCATGTTATTTGAGATAAATGCTTATGAACTTGATGTACATTTTTCGTATATGCTTATTTGACAAAGTGTAGACTTGACAAAAATATGAAAATGAGCACTAGTTTGATTTGAATGCCATGTAACAAGTGTTTAATTGCTATAATGATTATTGTTGACATGTTTAAGAGTTTAAATGTGATAAAACATTGTACACATTTTCGTATGTAAAATTGTAGAATTGTTATTGTTAAGAAAATGTGTATAAAATGTGTTATGAATTAAACATGTCATCATAATTGTTTCAAGTTATTATTTTGCTAACACTAATGCATATTTGGATGCACAAATTTTGTGTTTAATGTGTTTTGCAGAGAAATACAGATACGGACGGTGCATCATCGTCCAGACAACCAGAGCCCGAACCGGAAATGTTTTATGAACAAGAACAACATATGCAACAAGAAGAAGAACAACATGAGGATCAACATATTCTATATCACGATCAAGATCAATTATTCATGAATCAGTTTCGTCAATTCGCTCCACATCAAATGATTCTGAGCTTAGACATTAATGAAGATCAGTTACACCCAAATCTGAGATTTGATCGATGTTGGATAGAGTATCCAGATTATCAAAAGAACATGCACATTCTCTACTTTAAGGTTGTTGAAATGCCAAGGGCAATTGACTGGGTACCTTTGGAAACAGTTGACCTTGCCGAACCGATTCGGGAATTATTGGTGCAAAGGTATGGTAATTCTCAGTTTAACGATTGGATGCGCCTATTTTCCATTCGTAGAACCATATATAGGGAATGGTGTATAGAATTACTTAGTACTATTAAGTTAAACAGTGATGTTAGGAGGATAGATGATAGAAGCTTTATTAGATTTCTGTTAGGTGGACGCATGTACAGAATGTCCATGATAGATTTAGCCAGGGCCTTACAGATTTACACCCCTGCTGAACTTTTGAGCCCCGACTGTAATAGTCTGATTGTCCAAGGAGAAAGGATAGATAGGGAATTTGATATTAACGCCGTTTGGAGGCGTATGTCCCACTTTAATGAATTTCACGCCAGTGGAAATCATACATACTTAGATATAGATAGAGCTGAACTCCGGGTGATTCATAGATTCTTAGCAAACACAATTACACAAAGGGGTAAGAATAAGGAGAAATTGACCATAAACGATTTGTTCTACCTCAAGTGTATTAGAGACCCGAGGAGTTTCGTTAACATTCCCTATTGTGTTGGTTATTATCTCGCTAATGTAGTTTCGGGGATGAAATCGGGGAGTATTATAGGTGGTGGTATTTTCATTACTCTCATTGGAGAGTATTTAGGTGTGGATAAGCACCAAGGGGGTCCAATGAACGAAATAGAGGACGAAGGTGAAACTATAAGTTCAAACCTTTATCACGGTGCAAGGGTATTATTGATGAGACGTGGTCGGGTATATCGATACGAGGGACCTCAGCGACAGGTAGAAAGAGGTTCGGATGACGAAATGGAAGAGGCGAACAACATTATAGGAGTTGTTCGGGAGACTGCTCTTGATTTAGGCGTTCGTATGGAGGATGAATACATGACGAACTATGATAGGCATATGCAGTACGAGGCATGGCAACGTCGGAATGACTACGAGCATTCCCGGCAACGAGAGCATGGCCGATGGGATTATCATCAGCGCCAAATTATAAGCCAGTTGCAGCCTGGCGAGATGTATTATCCGACCCGACCCGCATACTATCCCGCACATCAGCCAGAAATGAGACCACCCTATGATTTATATGATTATGACGCAGCATACCAGTTCACCTATCATCAGCAATGGAACCCGGACGCGAACATGAATTGGGATCCCTATCCTAATTATCCTCCTAACCCACCTCCTGATCAGTAGAGATAAGTTGGTAATTTATATTTTTATTATTTTAAACACTTAACATTTTAATTACATTTATGTAATGTTTGATATTTCTATTATTATTGTGTACTAATATTTTTCTTATAATTTGAAAGTGGGATGCCAAAGTTCCATTTCAAATTACATGTATGATTATATTTGTATTGCATGTATTTTATGTTATGCACAAAACAGGATAAAACAACGCGTTTTCAAAGACTGGCATTAAGTTCAGCAAAAGCAAGTAATTTTGACGACAAGATGCAAAATATATGTGAAATAACAACAAGACGGAATGAACAAATGACGTGCACCATTTATCATTCAACAATCAAACGACAATATGTTTGAAACTTTGGTAAAATTTAATCATTTTTCTACGCTAATAACCCTCAATAATTTAAATTGTTTCTGATTTCTTGCAAATGAGGGCATTGCAAGATCTTAAGTGTGGGAAGGGGTTAAATTCTTTCAGATTTTGATTTAAACACTTGGTTACCATTAAAAATGCTAGTAACGCAGTAGTTGTGTTAGAATCTAGTGCTCTCCGATAACAAGGAACAGCCCTAGTCTTATATACTAACTACCCAATTCTAGTAAAAATCAACAAATTTTCAATTAAATGAATTCAAATCATGTTTATACATATTTATGAACGATAAAACTAGGTTTTAACACCGAAATTATTGTTACCTCGGAAAGGACATAAATTGAGAAACAAACTAAAATGTTAAAATTCATTTAAAATGGAATAGAGGACGATAAAAAGGAAAATAAAAGCCAAGTGTGGGAAAATTTACCAAGTTATTTTAAACATATGTCACATATATCTGTAACAAATAACTGAAAATACTTTTGCTTTGGACTAAACTAAACTGTTTTACCCAATGAAAGAAAAGAAAAGATGGATCTACACGATGAATCAATTCCATCATTAAAAGGAAGTAAAGTCTTCCGAAAAAGAAACGCGCTTCTTGATTTAGGTCATGAAGTTGTCGTTCAGACCAGCTGTAGGTTGACGAAAAATCTAGAAAAGTCATCACTAAAATCAGCAGGAAATCCACGGACCTCAGCATTAAACAGGGTCGCCAAGTGGTCAGATTTATCCTAACCATGAGAAGGATTTATCTCGTACAATGGGGGGCACCATGCAAATTAGCTGGATAAGACTAATGAATCAGATCCCCAGAAAGGATAATCTCCTTAAAGATTAAAAATCAGCTTTTAAGACTGATATTACTCAATCCTAGAGATTGACCTTAAAGATTGAGAATTCAAACTCATGGAATTCAATGATATCTAAACTCGAGCTTAAACGAGAAAATATTTTGATCAAAATTACAAACCGATTTGTTTTCTGAAAACCCTATTTTCAATGCGTTCATTACCATTGAACGTAAAATCCTAGGAATTCACCTGGAATTCATTAGGTCACCTGAACTAAATCGGGTGTCAACCGTAAGAACGGTGGTTGCATAGCATGGTCGGAGACAGGACCTTGTGCCAGACCGAAAAATTATAAGGGTGAGCTTTACTATTGCTCCTACCAAGGATAGTAATTGCGTCCGACACGTTATAGACCATAATCAAAAGCATGTCACGGGACATTGCCTTAACAGTTGCTTGTTCAAACGCTTTCCTTTACAACCGGACGGTAGTTTGCCGAAAGGTAATATACGGAACAAGTAAACTGGACGTGTTGCTTTCCAAATACAAAGTTAGCAAGTGGGTGACACAAAACCGCAAGTTTTGAGCTAAAATTTTCAAATCTGAAACCCACCAAACCCACAAAAATATTTTGCAAACACCGGTAAAGGGTTATTCCGGAAAACTTATCTAGGGTAAAAACTAGATTTCGAAAGATCAAATGTTTTCATAAAGATCCAATTTCCTTAATGGATCTAAATTTTTATAGTCATGTGGGACTGTAAACCATATCGTTACTACCATTGTTTATACCGCCGTATAGAAATCACTGATGTACAAAGTATGAAGAATAAAGAAGTGATTCTAGTATTTCAAGACGATATTGATTGAGGACAAGCAACGCTCAAGTGTGGGAATATTTGATAAGGCTAAAAATGAACACATATTTTACAGCATTATTTCCCAAGAAAGACAAGATTTTAGTTGATATTGTTCGATTTACAAGCACTATTCGTTTAAATATTAAAAAGTGAAGATAAAAGGCAGATTCGACAAATTGAAGACGGAAAGGTCCAAAAAGCTAAAAAGTACAAGATTCAATCAAAAAGGTTCAAAATATTGATGAGGAACGTCTCAAAATGACAAGAGTAAAAGTTACAAGACGCAAAGTACACGATATAAAATAATACGCGAAGACGTCCGAAAATCCGGAACCGGGACCTGAGCCAAGAAGAAACGCCCGACGCAACGGACCAAAAATATCTAGTCTACTATGCACAAGAATATAATATAATATATATATAATTATATATAATTATATATTATATTATATATTATTATTATATTACGTCGGCAAGAAGAAAACAAACCAATTTGGCTGGATCCAGGGTGGCCATGCGACTCGCATGGCCAGAGGCACAAAATCCATGCGAGTCGCATGGAGTGAAAATGTTGGTCAGGTCCTATATAAAGCCAGTTTTCTGCCGAGTTTTGAACATAATATCTATCTCTCTCTCAATATATACGTAATATATATATATATTTTATATTTTAATTTTAATTTTAATTTTAAATCCTAATAATAAGGGTATGTTAGCGAATGTTGTAAGGGTGTAAGTCGAAATTCTGTCCATGTAACGCTACGCTATTTTTAATCATTGTAAGTTATGTTCAACCTTTTTATATTAATGTCTCGTAGCTAAGTTATTATTATGCTTATTTAAAACGAAGTAATCATGATGTTGGGCTAATTACTAAAATTGGGTAATTGGGCTTTGTACCATAATTGGGGTTTGGACAAAAGAACGACACTTGTGGAAATTAGACTATGGGCTATTAATAGGGCTTTATATTTGTTTAATTAAATGAAAGTTTGTTAATGTTAATATAAAGATTTACAATTGGGCGTCCCTATAAATTACCATATACACTCGATCGGACACGATGGGCGGGGTATTTATATGTACGAATAATCGTTCATTTAACCGGACACGGGAATGGATTAATAGCCACTAGAATAATTAAAACAGGGGTGAAATTACATTCAAGGGTAATTGGTGTAATTGTTAACAAAGTAGTAAAACCTTGGTTTACACGCAGTCGATAACCTGGTGTATTCATTAAACAAAGTATTAAAACCTTGTTACAATTCGAATCCCCAATTAGTTGGAATATTTATCTTCGGGTATAATAATAATTTGACAAGGACACTTGCAATTTATATTTATGACTGATGGACTGTTATGGACAAAAACCAGACGGACATATTAAATAATCCAGGACAAAGGACAATTAACCCATGGGCATAAAACTAAAATCAACACGTCAAACATCATGATTACGGAAGTTTAAATAAGCATAATTCTTTTATTTCATATTTAATTTCCTTCATTTTATATTTAATTGCACTTCTAATTATCGCACTTTTATTTATTGTTATTTAATCGCACTTTTAATTATCGTACTTTTTAATTATCGCAATTTTATTTTATCGCATTTTTATTATTCGCAATTTCATTATCGTTATTTACTTTACGCTTTAATTTAAGTCTTGTATTTATTTTATATTTTACATTAGGTTTTAACTGCGACTAAAGTCTTAAAATCGACAAACCGGTCATTAAACGGTAAAAACCCCCCTTTATAATAATAATATTACTTATATATATATTTGTATTTTTATAAAAGTAAACTAATATAGCGTTGAGCTTTGTTTAAAGATTTCCCTGTGGAACGAACCGGACTTACTAAAAACTACACTACTTTACGATTAGGTACACTGCCTATAAGTGTTGTAGCAAGGTTTAAGTATATCCATTCTATAAATAAATAAATATCTTGTGTAAAATTGTATCGTATTTAATAGTATTTCCTTGTAAAAATTAATAGTATTTTATACCCCTCTGCTTTGACATCAGTTGTAAATACTGCATATAAACTTTACAAATCGTTAATTTAACTTAAATCGTAACGAATAATTCGAATTTGATTCAAGAACAAAGTTTGACTTTTTACTCCAAAAACTTTGACTCCAAAAATTGTAATCGATATCAAGAATTGAGCTATGAGACTTTGCAGAAAGTTTTAGTGAACCATTCCTAACAACTTCACATTATTACATTTTGAAATTTAATACAAAATTTTGATTTTGGAAAAATGGAACACGAACAGGGTACTCTACCCGTGTTCTTTATTTTTCTACTTTAAAATGGTAACTTTAAAACGTAGCTGTAGTTGATAAAGGTGATAAAAAAAGTCGAATGCAGTCTCTCAACAACTTGTAATGATCGATAATATAGCAATTAAGGTCGACAGGTTCATAACCAGGTACAGAAATAAATAAATAAAAATTAAAAAGGAGATAGGTACCTCTAACTGATTTTGGATATGCTGTTGTTGATTGATTCAGATATGTACAAATTATAAATCAATAATAGTATGATAGTAACATAAAACAGATTCTGTGATTTTTTTTGTATCCTATTTTTAATATAAATATTACTTAATGATAAATATATTATTACAAATAATAATTTTATTATTATTAGTAATTATAATAACAATAAATAATAATAAAAATAAAAATATGATAACAATAATATTATTATTGATAATACAAATAATGATTTTTAATGATAAAGGTAATAATAATATCAAATAATAATACATAGGAATAATAATAATGATAATGATCTCAATAATACTAATATTAATGATAATAAATAATGTTAATATTAATAACTATAAAAATGGAAATGATCATATTATTAGTGATAATAATAATAATACTAATTATATTAGTATTAATAATGATAATAATAATATTAATAATAATATTTATATATATCAAATTTTTATATCTATATGTTATATCTTTAATTTGATAATATAAAAAAAAAATACTAATGTTGATATTAATATTGAAAGTGATAATAATATTACTTTAGTAACTGTATTTTAATTTTATAATTTAATTTAATATATTAATATTATTTATTATTAATTATGTAACATAATATATATATATATTACAATGTACATATAATAATAATTATGTATATAAATCATATATGTTTATATATAGATTCTTTTTAATAATAACCTTATTATATTATATATTATCTTCTACTGATTAATTTGTATTGTATTATTTCACATAATATATACACACTTATATTTATGTTTATATTTATATATTATGCACATATTTAATTACAAATAATTGTTCGTGAATCATCGGGCACAGTAAGAGGGTATTTGGTTATATGAATATAGTTCCAAAATTTTCGAGACTCAACATTATAGACTTTGCTTATCGTATCGAAATCATATAAAGATTAAGTTTAAATTTAGTCAGAAATTCCCGGGTCATCACAATTAAACTAAATGACTTTAGCATTTACGTTCACTTAATACCTAAAACATATCATTAAACTGTTTCGTTTAAACAAACCCGTGGTTCTACGGGTCATTTCACTAGTTTATTATTGTTATTTTTTATGTTATATTATTATTATTATATTTTATATTTTATATAAACTTTATACTACACTTTATACTGAATTAAAATTAACAATTGATATGTTAATAACACTAGTATTATACTGTATTATAATTAACAGTTGATAAATTAATATTAAATAATCAACTTTAGCAAAATGCAAATATTAAGTTCACTATTTTTTTAAATTAATTGTTCTCGTTCATTCAAAGATAAAAATAATGAGAAAAAGTTTTATGTAATTATATAAGACAAAAGTATAGGTAAAAAACATATGGTAAAATTATAAATCTGAGAAAAATCACAATGTAATTGGGAAGAAATGAGTATGAGTTTGCGGGTGTAGGTCTGCTATATATTACTACTATCTTTGAGTTGAAAATTAAAAATAACACTTACAATAAAATAATTTAATATTCAAGATGATCATTTGTGATAGAGACAAATATGATATATGATATTTTTTACATATATAATTTGTTAAATATTAGAGATGAAATTGTCATTTGAAAGCTACATGCATATCAATATGATGTTTATGCTATTTTTTGGAATTATAAAGATATAATCTCTACTGAAATAATAATGTGTACGGTGCATAGTTGGTGGATGGTGCATACAAGTAGTCAAACAAACACATGTATTTTGTGCCTCACTATTCTGCCTCACTATTTCAAAGAAGACTTTCTTTGTTTTCCTACTACACCAACTCCATTTCTACTACTATAAATATGAGCATTATGCAAGCTCATTTCTGCATCCCATAATTCATTCTCCATTCTTGAACTAAAAGATTAATTAGAGAGTTAGTGAGTGTTAGTCTCCTAATTACAAGAGATATAAAGATTAGTGCTTATCCTTGTAATTAGAGAGAAGTTTAATTCCTATTATTCTTATTAGTGAAACGTTTCTTTCCTTGCCCGTGGTTTTTTACCCTATTGGGGTTTTCCACGTTAAATCTCGGTGTCTCTTTATTGTCGCTATTTCATTTATTACTAGCGGTTTGCTATAATTCGATGTCGCTTTTCTTAACAAGTGGTATTAGAGCTAAGGTTCTAATATCTAGTGTGTATTAATTTACTTATCGTATGCTCTGTGGTTGCCACGGGAGTGGATCGTCCACATCAGAAAATAAGTAAGATTAATTTCACTCGATAAAAGTTCCCGGGTACTATTTCTCAGAAAAATAGTATTGTCGAAAAGAAGATTGTGATTATAGCAATGTCTACGAAATTCGAAATTGAAAAGTTCAACGGGAGTAACTTCTCGTTATGGAAACTAAAGATGAAAGCTATCCTGAGAAAGGATAAGTGTTTGGCGGCCATCAGTGGACGTTCCGCCGAAGTCACTGATGAAAAATGGGAAGAGATGGACGGCCAGGCTATCGCAAATCTTCATCTGGCATTAGCAGATGGCGTTTTGTTTAGCATTGAAGAAAAGAAGACGGCGAAAGAGATTTGGGATCACCTCGTAAAATTGTACGAGACCAAATCACTCCACAACAAGATATTCCTTAAGAGGAAACTTTATGCGCTACGCATGAATGAATCTACTTCAGTTAATGAGCACATTAATTCTTTGAATACTCTATTTTCTCAACTCGCTTCATTAAGTTGCAATATAGAGACAAAAGAACGTGCTGAACTTTTACTTCAGAGTCTACCTGATTCGTATGATAAACTCATTATTAACTTAACCAATAATGTTCTCTCGGAGTATCTAGTCTATGATGAAGTTGCGGCTGCTATTATAGAAGAAGAAAATCGGTGCAATAACAAGGAGGACAAACAGGCCGGTTCACGACAAGTGGAGGCCTTGGTGGTGTCAGGAGGGAGATCAACAGAACGTGGCCCAAGTAGGAGTCACAATCATGGTAAACCGAAGTCTAAAAAGAAGAAGACCTATACATGCTACAATTGTGGCAAGAAAGGTCACCTGAAGAAGGATTGTCGGAGTTTAAATAACTCAAATCCTCAAGGAAATATTGCAAACACTTCAGATGATGGGACTGCTTTGGTTAGTGAGGCAGTGGTAGCAAATGAAGGCAGAAAGACATTTGTTGATGACTGGTTATTTGACTCGGGAGCTACTTTTCACATGACCCCTAGAAGAGAATGGTTCAAACAATATGAACGTATCTCAGGAGGATCTGTATACAGTTGCAATGATCATGAACTAAAGATCATTGGAATTGGAGATATCATTCTGAAGATGCACGATGGTACAGTTCGAACTATTCAAGGTGTATGACATGTGGAGGGTTTGAAGAAGAACTTATTGTCTTTAGGACAATTGTATGATCTTGGTTGTAAGATGGTGATACATGAGAAGATCATGATAATCAAGAAAGGCACGGTTGTGCTTATGAAAGGAGAAAAGGTGGGTGCTAATTTATACATTCTGAAAGGCGAGACGGTACAGGAATCGAAAGCATCTGTTGCTTCGAATAGTTCAAGTGATAAAGTTGCTATGACATGGCATCAAAAGCTTGGACACATGTCTGAGCAAGGTATGAAGATTCTTGTTGAAAGAAATCTTATTCCTGGTCTTACAAAGGTATCGCTACCTTTCTGTGAGCATTGTGTAATCAGCAAGCAGCATCGCCTGAAGTTTAACACATCAAATTCTAGAAGTAAATTGATTCTAGAATTGGTTCACTCTGATGTGTGGCAAGCACCAGTTCAATCCCTAGGAGGAGCAAAGTATTTTGTATCATTTATTGATGATTACACTAGGATATGTTGGGTGTACCCAATCAAGAGAAAGGCGGATGTGTTTGAAGTTTTCAAAGTTTACAAAGCGCGAGTTGAACTTGAATCTGGTAAAAAGATCAAGTGTTTAAGGACTGATAATGGAGGAGAATACACTGGTGATAAATTTGATAAGTTCTGCAAATAAGAAGGTATCAAAAGGCAGTTCACGACAGCATACACTCCTCAACAAAATGGAGCAGCAGAGCGGATGAACAGAACCTTGTTAGATAGAACGAGGGCGATGTTGGCAGCTGCAAGCTTGGGGAAATCATTCTGGGCAGAAGCGGTCAGTACTGCCTGTTACGTGATAAATCGGTCACCGTCAACTGCAATTGAGTTGAAATCGCCGATGGAGATGTGGACTGGAAAACCAGTTGATTATTCTGACCTTCATATATTTGGAAGTCCTGTGTACGCAATGTACAATTCTCAAGAAACGACAAAGTTGGATCCGAAGTCCAGAAAGTGTTTATTCTTGGGGTATGCTGGTGGAGTTAAGGGGTATCGCTTGTGGGACCCCACTGCCCACAAAGTAGTCATCAGCAGAGATGTTGTCTTTACGGAAGACAAAGATCTTAAAGATGTTAGCACTTCAAAAGAAACTATACCGATACAGGTGGGTAATGAATTTCATAAAGATTCTTCTGAAGCACTACCACAGCACGATGAAAATCAAGTAGTCGTTGATGAAGCTCCAGCGACTCGTATTTCTAATCGGGAAAGGAAACGTCCAGGGTGGCACTCAGATTATATTATGGAAAGCAATGTTGCATATTGTCTTCTAACAGTGGAAAGAGAGCCAACAACTCTTCGCGAGGCACTAAATCATTCAGATGCATCTCAGTGGATGACGGCTATGCAGGAAGAAATTGAAGCTCTTCATAAAAATAAAACATGGGAACTTGTGCCGTTGCCAAATGGTAGAAAACCTATTGGAAATAAATGGGTGTATAAGATCAAGCGAAATGGCGATGATCAAGTAGAGCAGTATCGTGCAAGACTGGTGGTTAAAGGATGTGCTCAGAAAGAAGGTACGGACTTTAATGAAATATTTTCTCCTGTGGTTCGACTTACAACAATTCGAGTAGTTCTAGCGATGTGTGCTACATTTGATTTGCATCTAGAGCAGCTAGATGTGAAAACTGCATTTCTTCATGGAAATCTTGAAGAAGAAATTTATATGCTTCAACCAGAAGGTTTTGAACTACAAGGAAAAAAGAACTTGGTTTGCAGGTTAAAGAAATCTCTGTATGGTCTCAAACATGCGCCGAGATGTTGGTACAAGAGATTTGATTCTTTCATAATGAGCCTTGAATATAACAGACTTTATGCAGACCCTTGTGCATATTTCAAGAGGTTTGGAGACAATGATTTTGTCATTTTGCTGTTATATGTAGACGACATGTTGGTTGCAGGCCCCAACAAAGATCGTATTAATAAGCTGAAGGCTCAATTGGCTAGGGAGTTTGAAATGAAAGACTTGGGTGCCGCAAACAAGATTCTAGGGATGCAAATTCACCGAGACAGAGATAATAGGAAGATTTGGCTTTCTCAAAAGAATTATTTGAGGAAAATCTTGGAGCGTTTCAATATGCAAGACAGTAAGCCAATCTCAACCCCACTTCCTACTAATATCAAGTTATCCTCCGTTATGTGTCCTAGCAGTGAAGACGAGAGGAAGGAGATGTCTCGAGTACCTTATGCATCAGCAGTGGGAAGTTTAATGTTCGCAATGATATGTACAAGACCAGACATTGCACATGCAGTGGGGAGTGGCGAATCCTGGTAAAGAGCATTGGAATACGGTAAAGAGGATCCTTAAATACATCAAGGGAACCTTAGATGTTGCATTATGTTATGGGGATCCAAAATTTATTGTCAAAGGGTATGTTGATTCAGATTATGCAGGTGATATGGATAAAAGTAAATCCACCTCCGCATATGTTTTTACACTTTGTGGTGGAACAGTAAGCTGGGTTTCAAAACTGCAGTCAGTTGTAGCGACGTCAACTACAGAAGCAGAATATGTTGCAGCTACTCATGCTACTAAAGAAGCAGTATGGTTGAAGATGTTGTTGGAGGAACTCGGGCACAAACAAAAGAATATCACTCTATTTTGTGACAACCAGAGTGCCTTGCATCTTGCAAGGAATCCGGCATTTCATTCAAAGACAAAGTATATACGAGTTCAGTATCACTTTGTTCGTGAGAAAGTGGAAGAAGGAACCGTGGATGTGCAAAAAATTCATACTGATGATAATGTGGCTGATTTTCTAACAAAGTCAATCAACCGTGACAAGTTTATTTGGTGCCGTTCCTCATGCGGCCTAGCAGATACGTAAGCAATATCATTGGCAAGGAAGGATTATCGTGTGAAGATTGATTTGGTTTCAATCAAATCTTCAAGTGGGAGATTGCTGAAATAATAATGTGGACGGTGCATAGTTGGTGGATGGTGCATGCAAGTAGTCAAACAAACACATGTATTTTGTGCCTCACTATTCTGCCTCACTATTACAAAGAAGACTTTCTTTGTTTTCCTACTACACCAACTCCATTTCTACTACTATAAATATGAGCATTATGCAAGCTCATTTCTGCATCCCATAATTCATTCTCCATTCTTGAACTAAAATATTAATTAGAGAGTTAGTGAGTGTTAGTCTCCTAATTACAAGAGATATAAAGATTAGTGCTTATCCTTGTAATTAGAGAGAAGTGTAATTCCTATTATTCTTATTAGTGAAACGTTTCTTTCCTTGCCTTTACCCTATTGGGGTTTTTCACGTTAAATCTCGGTGTCTTTATTGTCGTTATTTCATTTATTACTAGCGGTTTGCTATAATTCGGTGTCGCTTTTCTTAACAATCTCTACGTCCCAAAATAAATGTCATGTTTTGACTTTTCAATTTTGACCTTAAATATTTTTATTTGTTTTAGTAATAGTTTATGGAACTCATATCAATAAAAAGTACATTTAAAATTCAATTCACTAATATAATTTTTATCAAAAAATATATAATACAAATAAATATATATAAAGTTAAAGTTGAGAAATAAAAACTTTGAAAAATCAAAACAGAATACTTATATACACCCAAACAAACAAGGCTACGATGTACTAACCAAATACAAACAAATTAACACCCACACGATCCAAAAACTGACATAAGTCGTTTCATCCTTCATGTCGCGCTACAATTAGGCTACACTTCCGACTAAACGTACTAGAATCGCTTGTTAACGCATTTCAATCTCCACATATTGACTTTTCTTGACATTTAAAGTCAAAAACTTGAGTGTAATGAACTACGACCTCACGTAATTCTTCCACGGTTCTCTTCTCATTTATGATTAACCTAATATTTCTCTCTTGCCAAAACATAATAGACCATACCTCCAATCATTGATCTATTAATGACATTCGAAATATTGTTAGTGAATGGATAACCAGCTATGGCCTATTTAAATGTTTTAACTCAAAAAGTAAGTATTTAAACTACAATTTATTTATCTTTAACATCTCTTATACTTTAGCAGGGAATGCGTTTGAAAAATAGATCTCATGTGACTATGTCATTGATTGATAAGAGAATAATTTACAATTTCTTGAGGACAATTTCCTTGGCGTCAGAAGATCCAGCAAAAGGTTTATTCCATTCGTTACACAAATGAGACTTCTTGTATGATTTGTCAGCCCATCTTTGCCTCCAGCGGCCAGAATTCAGCTTGCGTCCGGCTCCCATTCCATGTGTCTTACTTAAAATGATGATCCAAACAAGACATCACTCATGAAAACAAAGCTAAATCTCCAACTAACAAACCAATTAACATCATTGGATTATATTTTCATAATAACAATCTGTGTACAACGACCAATGTCTAAATTTACATATAAGTAGAAAACAGATATAACATTCAAATTAAAACCACAGTGCCAGATGAACAACAAAAGTTTTTTGTTTCGGAGTAAAACCTGACCAGAAGGTGCAAACCACAATGAGAATAGTTTTTCGCATGCGGGAGCCACCAAAGGGACGAATTGTAACAGATGTCTCCCTGTTTTAGGAATTTCTCCTATGGTGAGACAAAAGTTATCATTATATGCATAAATAAAGACATTCAAAAGTACGTGCAGTATGTAAAAAGTAGTACGGAAGGAAGGAAAATGAAAATGGACCTTGTCTCTGAGAATATACCCTTCTTTGTGCAGTGCAAAGTACTACTGTAACTAAAAGGGGTAATATGAATATGAGGTAACAATCTTTGATGGCAACTCTGTATTTCAGGTATATAGATACAAAGTAAAACAAACAAAAGAGTGTATAGACTAACTTGTACCATGAGACTAATAGTAAACTTACCCGTACACAAGTATAAAAAAGAGCTTTCAAAACCTAAACCATTATACAAAAATTAGATCAAATAATTAAACTAAAATTCACACCTGGAATCAAATCAAGCTGAGCATAGCATCATTGTCATCGAAAAAAGTTCTCGACGCTTGACCATATGCATTCATAAACATTAGTTAGGAAACAACGTCAGATTGAAACAACTCAAGATCATTTAATCGAGTAAACTGTTCAGCCATTTTGCTAATTTCCAAAGTTTCTTCATAGAAATTATAGTCTTTGCAAGAATAATGAATGAAATTTCAACAATTTATCCAGAGGAAACATTGATAGTTTTATTTTTTACGGTAGTGTTTTGTTTTATGATAGGCATTTGTTATCACACGATTGCTCGTCCGCCGCACACATATGGGTTTTGGATTGGTTTCGTTTGCGGAGCCGGGTTCATGACTCTAATCTACATGACCTTGAGAAATGGAGGAGTTGACGATCCGAAGTTGTCGTAGACGGAGCAAGGGTTGATTCACATCCGGCTATTTTAGGTCTTGTTTGTTGTTTGATTTAATTTCGAAAGTTTTTCCAAAAGAGTGAATTAGTTAATGGTTTTTGTAGAACCATCAAAGATTACTTTTTGAACTAAAAAAATGTTGATTCATTATGATCATTTTGTCTCAATCTTGAGTTATCGTTATTTTACATAACGAATCAGCATTTTTTAATTTAAAAAGTAATCTTTGATTATTTCACAAAACCATTAACTAATTCACTTTTTTAGAGAAACTTCGGAAATTAAATCAAACAACCAAACGGGACCTAAATAAAACGGATGTGAATCAACCCGGGTCCTTCCACTACAACTTTGGGTCGCCAGCTCCACCACTCTTCAAAGCCATGTAGATAAGAGTCTTGAACCCAGCTCAGCAAGCAAAACCAATCTAAAAACCATATTTGAGCGGCGGACGACAAATCCTGTGATAACAAAACATAACTCTTATCACAAAACAATACATTCAACTAGACAAATTGTTTACTCTGGATACATTGTTGAAATTTCCTTCTGTAACTCGTACGCCGAGTACTCCACTTTGTGACATTGAAACTGTGAATAATATATGTGGTTTTTAAAGCAATGTATGTGCAATAATTTGTATATGCTCATCGATCATATCTTATATCTGCAACTAAATCCTGAATATTATACTTATAATAAAATATTTATATTAAAATTATACACTTGTAATCATTTCCGTTATTTTATATAGGTGATTTGCAGGCTCATTAATTTGGATTGTTAATATATGAAAATCTTATTCACATTTTCAATGTCATGAAATGGAGTTGTAAAGGAAATCTCAACAATTTATCCAGAGTAAGCAACTTATCTAGTTAAATGTTTAGTTACTCATTAAATGTTCTGTTTTTAACGATAGTGTTTTGTTTTGTGATAAATGTTTTATTTTGTTATCACAGAATTAGTCGTCCGCCGTACAAATATGAGTTTTGGACCGGTTTTGCTTACGGAGCCGAGTTGAAGAGTGGTGTATCTGGTAAGCCAAAGTGGTCGTGGAAGACCCGGGCTTGCTATTGATTCTCATCCGGTTCTTTTAAGTCTCGTTTGGTAGTTTGGTTCAAATTCGGAAGTGTCTCCAAAGAAATGAATGAGTTAATGATTTTGTAACCAAATCTTTGATGGTTTTATAAAGCCATTAACTAATTCACTTTTTTGAAGAAACTTTCGAAATTAAAAACAACCTAACGTTGCCTAAAAAACCGAATGAGAATCATTCTCAACCGCGACTCCTTCCACGACCACATCGGCTCGCCAACTCCACCACTTTTCAAGGTTTCGTAGATAAGAGTCATGAACCTGATTAGGAAAACGAAACCGATCAAAAATCCATACTTGGGCGGCGGACGACCAATCCTGTAATAACAAAACAAAACATTTATCACAAAATAACAGTACCATAAAAAGCTAAACAAAACAAAACATTTAATGAATAACAAAATATTCAACTAAAAAAGTTGAATACACCGGATAAATTGTTAGTGTCAACAACTTCATTTTATGAAACTGTGAATAAGATTTTCGTATATGAACAATCAACACATTTATGAGCCTATAATCATCTACATAAAATAAGGCAAATTGATTACAAGTGTATAATTTCAACATAAATATTCTATAAAAAGTATAAGATATAGAATGTAGCACAAAGGTAAGATTCAAGATGAATGAGCAAACACAAATTATTACACATACATTATTACACATACATGCTTCAAAGACCACAAATCGATGAGCAAATACATTATTACACATACATGTTTCAATGGGAAGATTGAAAGTATAATTAAAGTCTTCATATCGAAATTACACAACGAGATGATAGACAGGGACATGATTCAGGATTGAAGAATGAAGATTAAAATAAGGCAGACTAATTACATGTGTACAATTTCATTATAAATATTCTATCAAAAATATAAGATACAAAGTTGGATAAATCAGAACTCGGGGAGAACTCGGTCGAACAATTTTTGGGAGTTCTCGAAGAACTCGGGGAGAAATCGGTTGTTGACTAACATTGACTTTTGAATATAAATATAAATTTTTGAATATATATGTATAAAATTAAGACTCTTTAGATGATATTTATAATACACAATATAATCTATAGCTACAAACAAGCATTTATATAACTTTTTATAATACATATGCTACAAATATCATGTTGATCGAGAAATTCAATTAAATAAATCAGATAGATATTGACCGAGAAGTTGACCGAGAAGTTGACCAAGAAGTCGGCCAAGAAGTAGACCGAGAACTCGATAGCCTGATGAATCCGAGTTATCGCCAAGAACTCCCCGATTTTTTTCAAAATTTGCAACCTTGATAAGATATAGTCATATAGTATGTGCTACAAAGGCAACCTTATAAAGCATTTAAACATTAACAACGGAAAAACAACAACAACAACAACAATACCCAATCCAACGAAAGTGGGGTATGGGGGAGGTGAGTGTAGACAATCATTCCTCGTACCCTAGATTAGAAGGAAGTCACTACTCCACCCGCGGGTATAGAACCCGCGCCTAGATAAGGTCGTCCCTCCCTCTACTCTAGCGCAAAAGAGATTGCTTCCTAAAGGATCTCCGGCCCGAAGAGCTCATAAGAACGAAATAGAAGAGGGCAAATGATACGTACCTGTACGAGTAATGAGCGCCTAGCAAGAAGCAACCATACACAGTAACCATAAAGGGGACACATATAGCAGTAATGCACAACAGTAGGGCAAAGAGCATGAATAAAATAGTGCACATAACCATTTAATTTCAGGCGCGCACACACACACACACACATACATATACACACACACATACATATACATATATACGCACCCACACAGACACACACATCGATATATATATACCACACGAAAGCATGAAAAAAAAAAAAAAAAAAACAAACTCATGCTTAAACATAAATACATATAGATACATTCGTAGATATATATACCTAGGTACAGATACAAGACAGACAAACCTACATACACCAATACATGCACTTAGATACATAGATACATATATATATAGATACAAACATATACATCGGTACATATATATAGCCTAAAAACATATACATAGATACAAAGGCATATAAACCATGTAGAGGGGTATAAATAGTGTGGTTATTGAATATCTGGTTATAGTTATATATGTAGTTGTATAATAAAAGTAACTAACACAATGAAAAAAAAAAAAAAAAAAAAAAAAAACCTACTCAATAATTCTAATTCTACTCCTCCACAGGCTCCTATCAGAAGTCATGTCCTCCGTCAGTAGGAGCTCTTTCATGTCAAGCTTCAATCTATCCTCCATCCTACGTCTAGGTCTACCCCTTCTCCTTACGCCGCCAACGGCGAGGGTCTCGACTCTCCTAACTGGGGCTAAAAGTGGGCGCCTCCTAACATGCCCAAACCATCTAAGTCGTCCTTCCCTAAGTTTGTTGATGATGTTCCCAACTTCCAATTTCTCCCTAAAAACTCCATTTGGTATCATATCTAGCATGGTCTTACCACACGTCCATCTAAGCATCCTCATTTCTGCCACCTCCATCCTCCTCTCTTGGGCCTTCGTCATTGGCCAACACTCTGATCCGTACAACATGACTGGTCTAATTGCCACCTTAAAGAATTTACCTTTCAGTTTAAGTGGGACCTTCTTGTCGCACAACACCCCTTTCGCAGCCCTCCACTTCAACCATCCTACTCGTATACGATGCGTCACATCCTCATCTATCCTTCCCGAAATGTGAAGCATCGAGCCTAAATATCTAAAGGACTCTTGCGGGGGTAGAATCTGATCCCCAATTCTGATATCCACTATATCGTCGTGTTCCTCTTCGCCCCCCTTGAAATCGCATCTAAGGTACTCCGATTTAAGTCTGCTAATCCGTAGGCCATTTGATTCTAAGGCGATCCTCCATTGCTCCAGCCTCCTGTTAAGCTAATCCTGAGAATCCGACACTAATACAATATCGTCGGCGAAAATCAGGCACCATGGGATGTTGTCTTGTATCCTATGAGTCAACTCGTCTAGGATCAAAGCGAAAAGATAAGGGCTAAGGGCAGATCCCTGATGTAAACCAACCTCTACCGGGAAAAACTCCGTGTTTCCTACCGTCGTACGTACACGAGTCTTCGCCCCCTCGTACATATCTCTAATAGATCTTATATATCTACTTGGGACTCCCCTAGCATTAAGAGTCTTCCAAATCAGCTCACGCGGGACACAGTCATAAGCTTTTTCCAAGTCTAAGAACGCCATGTGTAGGTTCTTTTGCTTTTCCCTATACTTCTCCATAAGGCTTCTAACTATGTGAATCGCTTCCATCGACGAGCGTCCTGGCATGAAGCCGAATTGGTTCTCTGAAACCTTTGTCTCGCGTCTGAGCCTCGTCTCGATCACTCTTTCCCAAAGCTTCATAGTATGACTGAGTAACTTTATGCCTCTATAGTTACTACATAATTGCGCATCTCCCTTGTTCTTGTAAATGGGAATAACCTCACTGAGTCTCCATTCCATAGGCATATTTGCGCTTCTAAACGTCGTGTTGAAAAGGTTTGTCAACCATCTAACCCCGTCACCTCCTAGGCACTTCCACGCCTCAATCGGAATTTGGTCTGGTCCTACTGCTTTGTTTCTCCCCATCTTTCGTAGGGCCAATCTAACTTCCTCCTGATTAATCCTTGTGCAGAAACAGTTGTTTTGAAACTCCTGAACCTCGTGGGGTTCACCGTTCCGCTCTGGTCTTCCCCTACCGAAAAGGGATGCAAAATATTCTTCCCATCTTTTCCTAATAAGGTCTTCTCTCGCTATACTTTGCCCTGCTACATCCTTGATATATTTGATGTTACCTAAGTCCCTCCTTCCTCGCTCCCTAGCTTTGGCTATCCTATATATGTCATTAGCTCCCTCTTTAGAGTCTAGTTTTCTATACAAGTCTTCATATGCTTTGTCTTTTGCAATTGCTACGGCCTTCTTAGCTTCTCTTTTAGCTTCTTTATATCTTTCTTCTACCCTAGTTCTCTCTTCAGGTGTCCCTTCTCCAAGAGTAATGAGCTCCCTAAACCTCGTCTGCTTTAACGCGACTTTCGATTGGACATCGTCACTAAGCCACCACGACTCTCTTCTACTCTTATGGGCTCTCAATGTCCCTATAGCCACTCCTAAGGTCTCTTTTGCCACATCTCTGATAGTGGACGCCATGCGATTCCATATCTGGTCTGCGTCCGTAGGGGCAACGTAATCCTCTTCTACACTCAATCTATTAACAACAATCGCTCTAAAAGTCTCCGCATTCGCTCCATAGAGGTTCTTCCAAAGGATTCTAGGTTGTACAGCCCTAGCCCTCCTGCCAACTCTTCCCCTAGTGACTAGGTCCATGACCAGCAATCTGTGCTGGGAGGAGCACGTCAAAGCTGGAAGGACCTTACAGTCCTTACATGTCCTAAGTTCCCCTTTACGAGGAAGCAAAAAGTCAATCTGGGTGCTGCGACCCCCGCTATGGAATGTGGCTAACTGAGCATCCCTCTTCTTGAAGAAAGAGTTTGCTACCACCAACTCGTGGGCAATGGCGAACTCAAGAATTGAGCGCCCCTCTTCATTTCTAGGACCAAACCCAAAGCCACCATGGGCTCCCTCATAACCTTCTGCCTCCACTCCTATATGTCCATTCAGATCACCACCTATAATCAGTCGATGGTCGGCTGGGCACCCCCTCACCACCTCATCTAACAATTCCCAAAAACTCTTCTTTTCCGCATCACCTAAACCCGCATGAGGTGCGTATGCACTAATGACCGTGAAAGTCTCCTCCTTAATAATTAAACTAACCGACATAATCCTATCGCTAAACCTGCCCACGTCAACAACGTTATCTTTATGTAGTTTTCCTAAAAAGATACCTACCCCGTTTCGTGCTATCCTAGAACCCGAGTACCACAACTTATAGTCCTGAATCTCTATCGCCTCTTCACCCTTCCATCTAGTCTCTTGAACACACACTATGTCTACCTTACTCTTAAGAAAGGTATCAACGAGCTCAATCCTCTTACCAGTCAAGGTTCCTATATTCCAACTACCCACTCTAATCCTACCAACGGTGGCTACCCTACAACCTCCTCTAACCCCTCTAGGCCTACCCGCCCCTAAAACAGGAGAACATGACCTCAAGTGACCATAACTATGCGAAGGATCTATATTACTTTGTGCACTAAAAAGATGACCAAGTACAAGCTAAACAATATGAATAAGATAAATTCGTATAAATTGTAAATTATAATATTTAGAACTAAAAAAGGATATATAAATGTAAGTTATACTATAATATAAATTACAACTAGGCGGTATATCAATAAAAGAATAATATATAATCCAATATAGTCAAATAGGAGAGAAAGAAAGGAAAAAAATATATATATGTATATATAAGAAGAATTTATACCCAATGGAAAATACTTAATAAATTTATAAAAAAAATCTATTAGATGGAAACTTAATATACTATAGCTACAAAAATATTACTCTTAATTCGGGGAAAGCACAGGTTGTAAAGGCGTAAAAAAAAAAAAAAAAAAAGACAAACAGCATAAAAGTTTAAGTTATGAAAACCAAATAGAAATTGTACAGTAAGGTTGGCTACAGAAAAGTTAGGTTATGGAGAAGAGAAATTTAAGGGTCAGAGAAAACAAACACAGCCTTATGAGGATGAAGGAGTTCCGGCAGCAGCGGCTCCCGACGGCAAAGAGGTAGCAGCAAACAGCGACTTAGCTAGGTTTCTGGATCGCGAGGACTTTTGTTACAGGCTCCGTTATATTACCTGCGAGGAAAAAAAAAAAAAAAAAAAAAAAAAAAAAAGACCGGGAACTATTCCGGCGACCTGAGAGGCGGCGCGTTGCGAGAGGTTTGCCGGCGAAAGTTATACTCTCAGGTTCGGAAAATTGCTGCGATTTTGATGGTGCCGGTGACGGCTTCTAATTTGATCCAAGCTAAGAGCAATTTAAGTTTTAACAACGGAAAAACCTGCACGTTTTTAAAGGCAACCTTATAAAGTCCAACATCTTGACTAATACAATCTTAATAACATACAGCATATCACAATTATTAAACCAAATAATACAAAAACAATTTCATGTTATAATAATAATAATAATATAGATATGGATAGTCAATTTTGGTGTATACATATAGTCAATTTTGGTACACAAAGTATGTATTTTTATATTGAGATTTTAGGCTATAAATACTCATGAATGCAAGCATTAAACTTGCACCATTTCTCACACTTACAAAGTGTTTCTTTCTTTCTCTCCATTATCATCTTTGTTCTTACACTTCATTATTAGTATTCTTAATCAAGAATCAAATCACTAAAGGTAGTTATAAGCCTACTGAATTATAACATCAAGAATCAAACCACTAAAGGTAGTTATAAGCCTACTGAATTATAACACGTTATCAGCACGATAATCTTAATACTAAATATGGTTGGCTCTGCCACCAAAATGATATATGGTCGGTTATACCACCAGAATGATATAGGTCGGTTATACCACCTGAAAAAATATATGGTCGACACTGTCGCCAAATTTTCATTTATGTTTACTAATATTTATATTTTTGTTATATAACATTTATTTATGATTGCTTACACATGGTCGACACTGTCACCTACTTATCATTTATGTTATATTAAATTTATGTTTAATGTTTATATACTTATGAATATAAATTGACTCTAATTTATCATGATGTTTGTTTTAATTTTTGATAATAGAAAATGTCGAATCTGGAAAAGCTTAAATTTACTCCTTTAGAATCAACTGGAAACAACTACATGCCATGGGTTATAAAAGTAAAAATGCATCTTAAATCAATGGGCATTCTTGAAACCATAAATGAAAACAACACTTGTTCTGAAAAAGAACAAGCTACGGCATGTTGCTTTATTCATCAACATATTGATGAATGCTTACAAAATAATTATGTGACTGTAGAAGATCCCCATGTTTTATGGGAAGGTCTCAAAAGCAGATTCAATAATCAAAGAGAAATTTTACTTCCAGCTGCAATGGAACAATGGAGAACATTAAGGTTCCAAGACTTTAAGAAAGTAAATGAATACAGCTCAGCTCTGTATAATACATGTTCACAACTTAAATTCTGTGGACATGAAATTAGTGATGCAGACATGATGGAGAAAACTTTCTCCACAATGAATGCTGCAAACATCACAGTGCAAAGAAATTTGAGAATGCTAAAGTTCAAAACATATCCTGAACTTAATTCATATCTCTTAGTTGCAGAGCAAAATGATGAGCTATTAATGAAAAATCAGCAATCCCGTCCTACTGGTACACTTGCAATCCCTGAAGCAAATACTGCAAATAATTATAAACAGGGACAAGGACGCGGGCAAGGTCGTGGTTATAATAACCATCACCATCATCATGCCAAAAGCCATAACTATGGTAGAAACCATCCTTATGGTAATGGTAATGGGCGTGGACGTGGTCGTGGTCGTGGCCGTGGTGGTCAAAGAAATAGTAATCCACGAAAATATAAATATCAACCACAAAACAAGCCCATTAAACAAGATGTTGAAGAAAATTCTTCTAAAAATTCTGAAGAATCTTGCTACAGATGTGGTAGAATGGGCCACTGGGCTAATACTTGCCGAACATCTAAACATCTTGTTAAGATGTATCAGGATTCGCTGAAAGGTAAAGAAAAGGAAGTAAATTTTGTGGATAATATTGATCCAACAGTCACTGAGAAACCATCTGATTTATATGAAGATTTCTTGAATGTTTAAGTTGTGTGTCTTTTGAAAAATAAACGATTTAATATCGTCTGTCTTTGTCATTATGTTTGCTAAATGTTTCAGTACTATCTATTTGCGTTTAAAATATTGTGTAATATTAATGTACTCACTATTTATTTCTTATATATGAAGTTCAATATGAATTTTGCTGGAATACAACATCAATCAAGTGGTGGAGATCTCTGTATAGCAGACAGTGGAACTACACACACTATACTTAAATCCGAGAAATATTTTATTGATCTAAAACCAACGGAAGGAACTATACATACAATATCAGGACCTGCTAACTTGATAAAAGGGATAGGAAAGGCAAATTTCATACTACCAAATGGTACAAAATTTTTAATAAATGATGCCTTATTTTCTCCCAAGTCAAGCAGAAATTTATTGAGTTTCTCCGACATATACCTTAACGGGTATGATTATCAGTCAGTGACAACAGAAAATGAGAAATATTTAAGTATCACTGACAAGAGTCATGTGGTTGAAAAACTGCCAAGACTTAGTTCTGGATTACATTATACACATATAAATGTACCAGAAATACATATGGTAGTTAACGAAAAATATATTGATCCTGGTGTATTCAGTTTATGGCATAACAGATTAGGCCATCCAGGATCAACAATGATGAAAAGGATTATTGAATGTACTCATGGACATCCACTAAAGGATAGAAAAATCCATCATGATACAATGGTTCCATGTACATCTTGCTCTCTTGGAAAATTGATAACTAGACCCTCACCACTTAAGGTTGAGAAAGAATCACCAATGTTTCTTGAAAGAATTCAAGGTGATATATGTGGACCAATTCATCCACCATGTGGACCATTTAGATATTTCATGGTTCTAATAGACGCATCTAGCAGATGGTCTCATGTTTGTCTGTTATCAAGCCGTAATGTGGCATTTGCAAAATTTCTTGCCCAAATTATTAAATTGAGAGCTCATTTTCCTGATTACACCATTAAAAGGGTGAGACTTGATAATGCTGGTGAATTTACATCTCAAGCATTTAATGACTATTGCATGTCTATAGGAATTGTTGTTGAACATTCTGTTGCTCATGTGCATACACAAAATGGTTTAGCCGAGTCATTGATTAAACGTTTACAGTTAATCGCTAGACCATTGATAATGAGAACAAAACTCCCTGTATCTATATGGGGTCATGCAATTTTACATGCTGCTGCATTGATTCGCATCAGACCAAGTGCAAGTCATAAATATTCCCCCCTACAACTTGCTTTTGGTCAAGAGCCAAATATTTCCCATCTTAGAACATTTGGTTGTGCAGTGTATGTTCCAATTGCGACACCACAACGTACAAAAATGGGTCCTCAAAGGAGGTTGGGAATATATGTTGGATATGAAACATCTTCAATATTAAGGTATATTGAACCTATGACAGGTGACGTTTTTACAGCACGTTTTGCTGATTGTCATTTTAATGAAACATTGTTCCCTAGATTAGGGGGAGAAATGAAAAATAAAGAAAATGATGTTTCATGGTGTGAACCTCAATTAAAGTATCTTGATCCTCGCACAAAAGAATGCGAGACAGAAGTTCAAAAGATAATGCATATACAAGAACTTGCAAGTCAATTGCCTGATGCATTTACAGATACAAAAACGGTGACAAAATCATATATACCAGCAGTAAATACTCCAGCTCGAATTGAAATTCCAAAAGCTGGCAATAACGTCACTCATGAATCTTTGCCACGTCAGAAACGTGGAAGACCAATCGGTTCAAAGGATAAAAATCCTCGAAAAAGAAAATCAGCTGATAATGAAGTAAAAGAAAGTGTTCAAGAAGAACCACAAATCAGTACTCCTACTGCAGAGGAGATTGATGATGTCAATACAGAAATTGCAATCAATTATGCATATTCAAAAATATTATGGAACCGAAATGAAATGAAAAATCTTGATGAGAAATTTTCATTTAATGTTGCATATGACATCATGAATAATGATGATGATCCAGAACCAACATCTATGGTTGAATGTCAAAATAGACATGATTGGGCTCAATGGAAAGAAGCAATACGAGCTGAATTAGAATCACTCAATAAAAGAAAAGTTTTCGGATCCATCATTCTCACTCCTAAAGATGTGAAACCTGTAGGATACAGATGGATTTTTGTCCGAAAAAGAAATGAGAAAAATGAAGTTACAAGGTATAAAGCTAGACTTGTAGCTCAAGGTTTTTCTCAAAGACCGGGAATTGATTATGAAGAAACTTATTCTCCTGTTATGGATGCAATTACTTTTAGGTACTTAATCAGTCTGGCAGTTTCTAAAAATTTAGAAATGCATCTCATGGATGTTGTGACTGCTTATCTATATGGATCACTTGATAGTGATATATATATGAAGATACCTGAAGGATTTAAGGTACCAGAAGCATCAAATGCAAAACCCAAAGAAATGTATTCGATTAAATTACAAAGATCTTTATATGGGTTAAAACAATCGGGACGTATGTGGTATAACCGATTAAGTGATTACTTGATAAGCAAAGGGTATACAAATAATCTTACTTGCCCTTGTGTTTTCATTAAGAAAACAACATCCGGATATGTGATCATAGCTGTTTATGTTGATGATCTTAACATCATAGGTACAAATAAAGAGATCCATGAAGCCATTCAACTTCTAAAGAAAGAATTTGAAATGAAAGATCTCGGAAAAACCAAGTATTGCCTTGGTTTACAAATTGAGCATATGCCTAATGGTTTACTTGTACATCAAACAACATATACTGAAAAGATTTTGAAACGTTTCAATATGGACAAGGCAAAACCATTAAGTACTCCTATGGTTGTTAGATCACTCAATGTTGAAGCTGATCCATTTCGTCCATGTGAAGATCAAGAAGACATTCTTGGACCAGAAGTACCATATCTTAGTGCAATTGGAGCTCTTATGTATCTTACAAATTGTACAAGACCTGACATTTCTTTTGCAGTTAATTTGTTGGCAAGGTTCAGCTCTGCTCCTACCAAAAGACACTGGAATGGGATCAAACACATATTTCGATACCTTCGAGGAACTACTGATTTAGGATTATTTTATTCTAACGAATCAAAACAAGATTTGGTTGGTTATGCAGATGCAGGTTATTTATCTGATCCACATAAAGCTAAATCTCAAACTGGATATGTATTCCTAAATGGAGGTACTGCAATATCATGGCGTTCTCAAAAACAAACACTTGTTGCTACATCGTCAAATCATGCCGAAGTGATTGCATTACATGAAGCTACTCGAGAATGTTTTTGGTTGAGATCAATGACACAACTCATTACTGATTCTTGTGGACTAGAACGCGATAAAAGTCCAACAACTATCTATGAAGATAATGCAGCTTGCATAGCACAGATGAAAGAAGGGTATATCAAAAGTGACCGAACAAAACACATACCACCTAGATTCTTCTCATACACTCAAAATCTCATTAAGGACAACCAGATTGAAATGAGATATGTGCAATCTAGCAAAAACTCTGCTGATCTTTTCACGAAAGCACTTCCAACTGCTATTTTCAGAACACACGTTCATAACATTGGCATGAGACATGTTCAAAAGATGTAACAGCTGAAGCGATGTCTACTTGAGGGGGAGTCAACTCCATGCTGCACTCTTTTTCCCTTAGCTAAAGTTTTTTCCCACTGGGTTTTCTTTAGCAAGGTTTTTAACGAGGCAGTAATTTATAGTTGATCTTCAACAAAATAAAATTGCTATCCAAGGGGGAGTGTTATAATAATAATAATAATATAGATATGGATAGTCAATTTTGGTGTATACATATAGTCAATTTTGGTACACAAAGTATGTATTTTTATATTGAGATTTTAGGCTATAAATACTCATGAATGCAAGCATTAAACTTGCACCATTTCTCACACTTACAAAGTGTTTCTTTCTTTCTCTCCATTATCATCTTTGTTCTTACACTTCATTATTAGTATTCTTAATCAAGAATCAAATCACTAAAGGTAGTTATAAGCCTACTGAATTATAACATCAAGAATCAAACCACTAAAGGTAGTTATAAGCCTACTGAATTATAACATTTCATATTATTTCAAATTTATCTTACATGGATAGTGGCAAATACGAACAACACAATTTAAAAAAAAAAAAAAAAAAAAAAAAATTCGCAACAAAAATTTATCCATAACTGCAAATCACTATTACTTGAGGCTGATTTAAAATATTATTGCTTATAAACAAACAGCCTTAAAATGTAAATCTTATATTAATCCTTAAAAAAATTCAACAAGATAAGTAAATAAAGTATCCTAAACACTATGATTTGAGCCTAGTGCTTGATAGAAAGAAGCAAAATGGTTTTTATTATAATCCCACAAAACACCTCCTTTGTCTATATTACTCGGACTCTATCTTTACACTCTGACAGACGAATTAAAAATCAAAGATATATATAATTTAGCAAAAATAAGCCAATCTTAGTTTTTACTATTCATTTTTGATAAATTGTGAAGTACATATAGCTTAGTCGATGCATATAATTCATTAGCTATGTATACTAACATAAATCATACATGAATTCCAAAACTAACAAATATAATAATAGCAGAAACATAAGAAATTAAACATACTCAAAAGGCCAAATACGGTAGATAAAACTGTGGAAGTGAGATCATACCCCATGTTTGTGAGATTTTTGAGTTAACCTCTAACAGCGCAAGTTTCCGGCAAGACTTGAAGAAGAAGAAGCGGCTGTCGTCTAGGAGAAATCCCTAGTGCTTGTTACAATTGTGGTAGCGATTATTGTTTTATATGGGAAGTTTGTGATAAGCAAAATGGGCCGATCTATGTGACTCATTTTTTCCTTTTTTTTTTTTTTTTTTTTTAATTTTTTTTAACGGCTACAAGATAACTAATCCTACGTATCTTTTTTAAAACCTTTTCTTTTTGCATTATATATTATATTTTATATTATATATATATACTCTTAGATGAGCCCGTTCATTGCATGTTTAGGACGAATATTTATTTGTGGTTAGGAAAGAGTTGAAAACAGCTATGGAGTAATCATGTTGAGTTGCGTACATCAAAGTGTGAGATCGGATTACTCACCCTCCCGGGTATCCCGAACAGAGAAACACTACTACCTTTCTACCTTTTCTTAAGATTAAAATCTTCTCTTCGATATAAACTATATACAAAGTCTAATAGTACTTTAGACTAACAAAGTTTCAGTTCCACCATATTAAAGAAAATATCTATACGATATTAGCTCGAAGTCATGTACAGGTTCTTTAGCGAGACACATTAATTTGAGTTTACCTATTAATCATTCAAGATCTATGAACAAGAGAGATCCCTAAATCTCCAATTCAACAAATGAGAGTTTTCGGTGGAACCGGTGAAGCGTTCACTACCAGTCAAGAAAGAAAAAAGTTGGTTCAAACCAATACCTCATTCCTCTTGCTAAAAGGGGGAATAAAGTACTACTACTGATTAAAGTATCCAACATGTTTTGACACCATTAAAATGCCGTCATCATTAATGAAGATACTATTTTTAAGTTTAGAAGCTCGTGTGATGTACGAACGTTAAAAAATATATATATCAAACCTGTATAAGATATATTTACGGTGTAATTAAAGAAAATCAATTTGATTTAGCTAATTAAATGGATTTGTAGTTGCAACAAATCGATAACCTCTGGTGTTTTATCTTTTCCGTTAATTGTTAGGTTTACAGCTCATGCGTTGTACGGACGTTGAAAATAATTAAAATGACTAGTTATGATTAAATATTAAAGAATGTGTCATCTAAGTTAGAGGTTTTATATACCAATTATATTTACAATTATCGGACAACTTTTTGAATTTTTTTGACAAATTATAACATAATTTACCGTTATCTTCATATTGGGCTATTGTCCAAAACACCTAATATGTCATCGAACTATAAGGATTCGCCCTCATTTTTTTTTTTGTTGCCAAAATGCCCTCATAAGTCGCAAACTCACTTGCGACTTTGCGACTCGTGATTTTTCTTTGTTTTTCCTATTAATTTCAAGTTCGGATCTAAGACTTAGACGCATGACTAAGATAACACGTGTCGCACACGGTGTCCTTGTGACTTGCGACTCACTGTTTTTTTTGGGTCGGTCGCATTTAGGGTACGAGTCGCATGGCTCGCAAGGTCTATCTTGCGAGTTATATGTTATGTATTATTTGTTACTTTATATACTATTTTCTCGCCATTTGGTGGTCCTAAATAATATGAGTATTTAAATAAAAATAAAACAAGATACAAACGTTTAATACACATTGTAGAATAACATTTTAAAATTATAAATGAAACAACACTTGAAACAAAATCATCCTGTTAACAACGTTGATGCACTATATGTTGAGAAAGGATTTGGAGGAAAGTAAAATGTGGGTGTAAGGTCGGAACCATCTTTGTAGATGACGTTTACAAAGTTCTTCTTAGTAATGTTAAGACAACGACATGATGAACCTCGAGGCATAAATACATAAACATTTTGGACTGCCAGATGACATCAAACACATATATCCTTGATCTCTTATACGATTTTGTGATGAATTAATCCTGAAATAGAATCTGTAGTATTCTTTAACTCAACTTTAAGATCACCTGGTGCATTTGGAACACAAGGCTTGATAACACCAACCACCTTATTGATTTTGCCTTTTTTCCAACAATGAGGTATTGCTCCTAAATTATAGTCCGCTTCTGATAATGCTAAAAACGAACATATATTTCATAGCATTATTCCTCAAGAAAGACAAGCTTTTAGTTGCAACTGTTCTATTTACAAGTGATATTCGTTTAAATAATAAAAGGTGAAGACAAAAGACAGATTCGACGAATTGAAGACGCAAACGACCAAAAATCTCAAAAGTACAAACTACAATCAATGAGGTTCCAATTATTGATAAGAAACGTCTCAAAATTACAAGAGTACAAGATTTAAAACGCAAAGTACAAGATATTAAATTGTACGCAAGGACGTTCGAAAATCCGGAACCGGGACCAGAGTCAACTCTCAACGCTCGACGCAACGGACTAAAAATTACAAGTTAACTATGCACATAAATAAAATATAATATTTAAATAATTCTTATAATTATTTATATATTATATTATTATTTATAAACGTCGGCAAGAAAGAAAACAAAGATATGTGACTTCTCCCAGCTGGCCATGCGATCGCATGGCCTGGAGGCACAAAATCCATGCGATCGCATGGCTCTGAAATCCAGCCCAGGTCCTATAAATTCAACGCGTTTTGGCCAAAATATAACCACCTATCTCTCTATCCTACAAACGTAATATATATATATATATATATATATATATATATATATATATATATATATATATATATATATATATATATATATATATATATATATATATATATATTATAATTATAATTTTAATTTTAATTCTAATAATAAGGGTATGTTAGCGAATGTTGTAAGGGTGTAAGTCGAAATTCTGTCTGTGTAACGCTACGCTATTTTTAATCATTGTAAGTTATGTTCAACCTTTTTAATTTAATGTCTCGTAGCTAAGTTATTATTATGCTTATTTAATACGAAATAATCATGATGTTGGGCTAAAAATATTAAAATTGGGTAATTGGGCTTTGTACCATAATTGGGGTTTGGACAAAAGAACGACACTTGTGAAAATTAGACTATGAGCTATTAATGGGCTTTATATTTGTTTAACTAAATGATAGTTTGTTAATATTAATATAAAGATTTACAATTGAGCGTCCCTATAAATAACCATATACACTCAATCGGACACGATGGGCGGGATATTTATATGTACGAATAATCGTTCATTTAACCGGACACGGGAATGGATTAATAGCCACTAGAATTATTAAAACAGGAGTGAAATTATGTACAAGGACACTTGGCATAATTGTTAACAAAGTATTAAAACCTTGGGTTACACTCAGTCGACATCATGGTGTAATTATTAAACAAAGTTGAAAGGACCCGTTCATATACATTATAAACGATTCACAATAGTTGATTACATCGCGAGGTATTTGACCTCTATATGATACATTTTACAAACATTGCATTCGTTTTTAAAAGACAAACTTTCTTTACAACGAAAGTTGACGGCATGCACACCATTTCATAATACATCCAACTATAATTGGCTTAATAATAATCTTGATGAACTCAATGACTCGAATGCAACGTCTTTCAAAATATGCCATGAATGACTCCAAGTAATATCCTTAAAATGAGCTAATGCACAGCGGAAGATTTCTTTAATACCTGAGAATAAACATGCTTTAAAGTGTCAACCAAAAGGTTGGTGAGTTCATAGGTTTATCATAACAATCATTTCAACATATTAATAGACCCAAAGATTTCCGTTTAGAAATATATGTACACTCGCAAGTGTATAAAAGTATTCTATAAGTTGTAGGCACCCGGTAACAAGCCTTAACGTTCATGTTTTACCCTCTGAAGTACACCAGATCAGGTGTGTTTAATATAACCTCGAAGTACTAAAGCATCCCATAGTCAGGATGGGGTTTGTCAGGCCCAATAGATCTATCTTTAGGATTCGCGCCTACCGTACATAGACAAGTAGTTTAATGTTACCAAGCTAAGGGTATATTTCTGGTTTAAACCCACGTAGAATTAGTTTTAGTACTTGTGTCTATTTCGTAAAACATTTATAAAACAGCGCATGTATTCTCAGCCCAAAAATATATATTGCAAAAGCAATTAAAAAGGGAGCAAATGAAACTCACAATACTGTATTTCGTAGTAAAAATACATATAACATCATTTAACAAGTGCAAGGTTGGCCTCGGATTCACGAACGTATCAATATTGAGATTCAATATTGCAGGAAAGTACGTCGACGCAACGGAGATGATAAATACTAGATTGACCTCACGAGCATACCCATGAACCATACCCATCACCTCCATAGCTATAACCCATAATTTCCTTAGCTTCGAATCATTCAAAAAAACTATTTTGAAATCACTCGGACAGCACTCCGTCGTAATATTTTATGTATACTAATAATATCTTGAAATAATACAGAGCAAATATATATATATATATATATATATATATATATATATATATATATATATATATATATATATATATATATATATATATATATATATATATATATAAATCGATTGAGAGAGTTTAGAGAAATATATTTTCAAGTTTCTATGAAATAATGAAACCTATTGAATTCTATTTATAATAGATTTTTGAATTATTAAAGTATGAATTATTAAAGTGAATTATTAAAGTATGAATTATTAAAGTGAATTATTAAAGTATGAATTATTAAAGTGAATTATTAAAGTATGAATTATTAAAGTGAATTATTAAAGTATGAATTATTAAAGTGAATTATTAAAGTTAAAGTAAAGTAAAAGTAACAGTAAAGGTAAAGTTAAAGTATAGTAAAAGTATAAAAAACTATGTATATATAATACGCGTATAAATATATATAATATTAATTTAAATCGTTATATATATTTAATAAAATAAAATATAAATATCGTTATATTTATTATACTGGTTAAGTAATGAGTTGTCAAAAGTGATTCTAGATATTTATAAAAGTTATATACGTTTTAATAATAAAATTCTTTTTAAACTGAAAACGTCTTTGTACGTTTGAAAATAGATTAATAGAATATTATGGAAACCAATTCTCCACTAACTTTTGTCTAACTTTCGTAAATGACACTTTTTGTTTTTATTTATAAATAGCTTTACAAATTATTCTGAATATCGTTAAGATGAATAGATTTTCTCAAATCATAGTGGACCTCTCAACAGAGACTTGTAATCATAATTCAATGTTTCTGATAATTCAATCATTTAATATATTTTTTTTCGTTGAAAATCATATTGAAACAAATACGTTCGTGTAAAGTATTATACGTTTAATACTTTATTAATATTCTCAAGTTATAATATATATATACATATACATATCTATTTATATATAACGGTTCGTGAATCGTCAAAATTTGGTCGAGGTTATAATGAGTGTATGAACACAGTTTAAAATTCTTGAGATTTAACTTAACAAACTTTGCTTATCGTGTCGGAATAATATAAATATTAAAGTTTAAATTTGGTCGGAAATTTTCGGGTCGTCACAGTACCTACCCGTTAAAGAAATTTCGTCCCCGAAATTTGATAGAGGTCGTCATGACTAACAATGAGAATGTTATTATAACGATTATAGAGTTTTATCATGTTCAAGAAGAATGGATAAAATAATTCGATTACTCGAAGCGTGTGAGTGAAGTTATCGTAAATGAATGAAATAAGATAATAGTGATTCGTCGTATCTTTTGACGTCATCACGATTGATCTCCGAAAAGAAAATCTTTGCAATCTATATTGGATTTGATTATTCAGCGATTAAGGAAATTATGATCCTCTTCGAATTAATGCGATAATCCATTTTGATTTCTCTGTCGGATATTTCACTATAAATCCACCTCATTTGTTTTCTTACAACTCACACCTTCTCAACTCATATTTTAAAGTATTTGTCAATATGCTTCATCCAGTGCTGATTCTTGATATACTCCTCACTTTCATATCTGTCGCTCTTCTTTTTCATCTGCCTCTGGAAGAATCTATTTACTTCTACTATACTCTTGGTTTTATAGTGTTTTTAGTTCTCCCATGTCTTTATATTGCTATATGCATTGATATATACGGTTTGTGATTTCTGGGTTGTTGTTGGGTTTTATATCTTCCCTTATATTTCAAAGTCCTTGCTTCTTCTATAATCATTGTCATCCACAGTTAATGCTCTCTTATATTTGCTATGATTTATACTCCCATTTCTAGTTCGGAGCTTTGTCCTTTCATTTCTTCTTCTTGCGATTAAGCACCGCTTGTAATGGTCCAGAATTCGCAGATATAATTTTGGAATGAACATTGTTAATGTTCTAGGAAGGAAATTGTAATGACACGATCTTGACTTGTCAAATTACCAGAATACCTCGGAAAAGGCCGAATTATCAAGAAATATTTTCTTGATATTTAGAGATCGAAGAGAATACAAGAGTCGTGTAACATAGCACATGATGACGTTATGATCTGTGAATCATCATGTTCCATTTAGAAACTCAGCATGAATTACTGTAATATAATCACGTTGATCAAGTGTCATTATATTATACTAACTCATGCTTCATCTCCCAACACTTCTTCAAGAATATTCCTATTTTAAACTCGAATGTTTCAGAATTTAGAAACTAAAATAGTTTCTTTTATGATATAATACAGATAGCGCAAAGAGATAAATGATTTCAGATAAGAATAATTATAAAAATATCTTCAGAAGTATGGATGATATTTATAATGAAAGATACGATGATATCTTAGAATATCTAATATCAGAGGATGATGAAGGATATTGTCCGCAGGGGTTTAGAGTCAGGAGCAAGGTATTCGTTAATGACTTCAGCAAGTACTGAATCATTTGGATTCTTTGAAGGCAGGTTCAGCCTTTGTGATTTGTCCACAGCCTCCTTCATACTTTGCTCAATCCGTTTTCCAGTTCCAAAGCTTCTCTTTTACTGAGCTTTGCCAATATACTATCCTTTATCATCCAACTTTTTACTGTTAAGGTCGTTTACAGTTTTTGCTGCTTCATCAGCATTTTTCAAAATTTCGAGAACTGGTTCGCAGTTTAGGGTGTTTTTCAGAAATTTCTCATTCAAAGAATGTAAGTCTTGGAGGTAGACGTTGTGTGTATATGTAATTGTTGATGTAGACATGCTACGAGGTTTCAAAATACTGATTGCTGATTCTCAATAATTGGTATGGCAATTCTTGTTATAAGGTACAAATGAGTATATGATAGGGTTTCGATAATTATAATGATTTTTTTTTTGGAAAGTCAAAGATCAATGAAGTTGTTGGTATGTTTATTGCTAATGTGGTGATTATAAACGATTCTCCGGTAACATTGGCGAAAGGGCAACGTATCTATCGAGGTTATAATAAGACTGTTTTGATTGAGAAGTCGAAGATGACTTGCTGGAGCTGTGACAAAACTGTCTATTTTGAAACGGAATTGAAAAGTTATTTTAGCTAGTAAATGCCAAAGGGTCTAACACGGATACGTGTCGAACTATGACTTGGGTTTTGAGAGTTTTTTTTTTCAGGTGTATAACTGGGGGTAACATGTGGTTGGATCATCATCTCGATTGTTCCTTAGTTGAAGTGTCTTCAGGAATTTCGAAGGGTTTGAGCACATATTATAATCGTTAATACATATGATGTTCTAACACAGTTTTGAAATCAAAGTATAGCTTTTAAAGATATAGGAATCTAAGAGTGATGATACTGGTTATATTTCGAATTGAATTATACGATTTCAAAATCAGAATATGTAATTGAATTTGAATGAGTATGATTGTTTTGATTTATATGAAAGAATGGATATTGTTGTGAAAGTAGGGAGTATAGTTGATGATTGCTGAATCAGTTTCGAAAAATGTAATATATTAATTGTGAATTTATATATCTCTCGGGTATTACCTACCCGTTAAAAAAATTTTCACAATTAATATTTTGTACAAAAGAAGTTTATTACAGTCTTTATGAAAATATATGTGTATATTTTCTTTAGATGTAATATAGATTTAATGAGTTAATATTAAATTAAACTCATTTGTTTTATGGTTGGAACTAGAATTGAGTAATCCCTAAAACTTTATAAATTGCATAAGTATTTCTTCAATAATATTGAAATTATGAATCATTACTTTGTTATTTGTTGGTTTTCGTGAAATTCTTGTGAACTTCGCAAGGTACGAATGATGTTATTTGAAAAGTTTCGAGTACATCGATGATGAAAGTGTAAAATCAAACATATATTCGAATAATACACTTGATTTATTATGAATTGGATTTTTTATTGAATTGAGACAGAGATTGTAATTAACGATGGTTAAGTTGCGGACGAAGGACGTACATCATTGCATATTTGTAATATGAATTAACTGAGTAGTTAAGATTCACACATAATAGCTTAGTACGGGAAGATTTATTTTGGTTTAAAAATTTATACATATAAAATATACATATAAATCTTTCGATTGGAAATGAGTTAATACTTCATAACTCGTTGATACAATATATTTGTTGTTGATTCGTAATGATGTCCACAATGATTCTTGAACTGACAGAGTTTGTGATGTTACAGGTGCTGTTGATTCTGACGATACTGACGGCACTGACTGTGTTGATGATGCTACGGTCCTGTTGATGCTGTTGGTAAAACAATTCTAGCTTGTAAATCGTACACCATTTTTAATCAAAGTTTCTACTCTACCATCTCCGTTCACTCATCCGATTTACGGTCAGAATTAAATAATCTCTAAGATTTTGGAGATTACATAACTACCGTAGAGATATCTCTTCAATGAAGTTTATGAATTAATACTTCATCGTTTGTTGTTGTTGATATTCCTGGATATTTACAGGGCGTATGACGTTGATGTTTGAGATACAGATTGTGATGTTGCGGTGTGGGATGTGGATGTTGTTGTTGGTGGTGGTGATGGTACTGTTGGTGTTGATCATGGTGGTACTGTTTATGATGCTGGTGCTGCTGCTGGTGTTTGTAACCTTTGCACCATATTCACCAAAGCCACTACCCGAGCGCGAAGCTCGTTGACTTCTTCTATTACACCCGGGTGATTGTTGGTTCGGATGAGCGGATAAATAAAATCTAGAATTTGGTGTAGTATGTAATCGTGACGAGATACTCTAGAAATAAGAGAGAAAATGGTGTTTCGGATAGGTTCGCCGGTAAGTGCTTCAGGTTCTTCGCCAAGAGGGCAATGTGGTGGATGGAAGGGATTGTAACATCCCGCCTTTTTCCGTTTTCTTTTCCGTTATACTAATTTAAACTCCGTTATATGTTTATAACATCTCCCGTTAATACGCGTTTTAAATATTCCGTTTAGGTATTTTCCGCACCCGACTACAAACTCGAGGGACTAAAATTGACACGGGGCAAACTAGTTGACTAGGTCACCTAGTCCACCCCAATCACCACCATTCAACCATCTCTCTCTCTCTCTTTCTCTCTAGCAAGAACACACCCAATTTCCAAATTCATTCAATCATCATCTAAATTCGATCTAGGAGGCTTACAACAAAATAAATTACATATTCGTGATCCTCTCTTCATCCTCTTCATTTTGGTACCAACTTCATCTCGTTTGGGTAACATTTCTAAAACACTAGTTTTCTTTAAATTTGTGTTCTTGACTTAAAAGTATGTTAATTAGTGTCTATGGCTCATTGTAATGTCGTGTATGTAATTTGTATGCTCGATTTGTTGTTTTTGGTGTAACTAGTTCATTATGAAAATTTCTTGCTAAATCCTTGATTTTGGATGATCAAATGTTATTAGATTGTTAATGTGCATGTTTTAAAAGTGTTACTAGTATCATTAGCTTCATTTTGATGTATAGATTGATTAAAGAAACTTCATAAACGCGATTATTGATTTTGTGAACTTTTGGTTAGGGTTGACAACTCTTAAAACGAACTTTTGATGCGTTGAATGCTTGTTAATGTTATTGATAAGTGTTTAGTTGTATTACATGTTTCATTACCTTCAAAACGGCATATCATATGTATAAATTGGATTCCCGAAACTTAAATTGCAATTGATAAACTTGAAACTTGAAAATAAACCTCTATTGATCACTTGGCGGGATTTCGGTTATAGTATATGATGTTTTTGCTTGATGAAAAGTGCTTAGTTGCGTTCCTCGTCGAAAGAGCTTTCCGATGATATAAAATACATGTTCTAATTGTTTGCGGATCATAAAATGTGATTGTTTGTGTTTTGGTTCGTCCATTTGAGGAATACAGCAAACAGGGCCTGGGAACCGATCAGGACGCCGTCCAGATACTGGGGACGCCGTCCCACCTTTTGAACCTAGACGCCGTCTAGGATATCAGGACGCCGTCCCACCCTTCATTGTGGGACGCCGTCTAGCCATTTGGGACGCCGTCCCATTGTACTAAAACTGGCTGTTTGCTTTGGTCATTTGACATAAAAATGTTTGCTATGCTACGGACCTCCGATTAACATGAAACTTGGCCAACATGCTCATATATGATTATATAACTTAGAAAAATTGTCGGATACCCAACCCGACCCCGTTGACTTTTCCGTTGACTTTGACCCGACCAAGTTGACTTTTAATCAAACTTAACCAAATAATTGTGCAATCGTTCTAACATGTTTTTATACTTGTACCTTGCATGAAACATGACAATTTGATTCACATGCTATTATGATCGAGTCTTAACGAGCCATAGGACTAATTGAACATCTTTGACCTATCGTGCTTACCGTTATTGATACAACCTATTGTTTAGGTCAAGACTAGCATTGTTCTTTGCACACGTTTACTTGTTGAAGTACTTTACTACTCGTGCACTCAAGGTGAGATCATAGTCCCACTTTTACTCTTTTTGAACTTACATTTGGGATGAGAAAACATAAACATTTCTTTTACTAAGTGAACACAAGTACAGGAAAACAAACATTCTACATACGAGTTTAGAACAAAATCCTCAATTCGATTATCATTAGTTACACTTGCCGGGTGTAAGCGAGAACTTATGTTGTATGGATCCATATGGGTTTGACAAACCCTCATTCAAATGGTTCGCTACCGTTTACGAATGAAATATATTTTCGAGAAACAGTGTATGTTCTAGCACTAAGTGATGGGGTTCAATGGGAGAAATGTTAAGCATTGATAATTGAGTGCTCGTGAAACAAACTTTTGGAATGTATTACTATTATTTCATTGATGCAAATCTTGTGGTTCACTTGTACTTACTTACTTAAACCTATGATTTCACCAACGTTTTCGTTGACAGATTTCTATGTTTTTCTCAGGTCTTTGAACGATATGTGTTACATGCTTCCGCTCATTATTTTGATACTTGCATTGGATTTCGAGTATATATGCATACATGGAGCGTCTTTTGGCTACTTTCAAATTGTGTCGCATAAGTTTCATTTATACTTAAAACCTTGTATCGTAACTTGTGGTGGAACTATTCTTGTAAACTTTGAACAATCTTTACATTTGAAATGAATGCGACATATCTTTTGGTCAAACGATGTTTTAAAGACTTATGACCACGTAACGGGACCTAAGTAGACGGCGCCGTCAAATATGATTTGGTCGGGTCGCTACAGATGGTATCAGAGCGTTGGTTGTAGGGATTTAGAGTTCATTAGTGTCAACCCCGAGTCATAGGGTACATTGGTGAGTCTAGACTACAACCGGCATATAGACTTGAAGTAGGAATTACTTGACTACTTGTGCATTTATACTCGAACACTTCTACTCATATCTACTCTTAGTTCATCTTAATCTCACGTTGTTTAATTTGATTGACACGCCACCTTGACTATATGAAATGATGTCGAATGCACATATGAATCAGGGTAATATAATTTCCGGGATTATATTACGGTGACTCATATGAACGTTCCGACATTATGACATAAAGAATTTAAGGCGAGTCAAGGAAAAACTTCTCTTTATCTTTATTCTATATCACGGTTAGTATTATTGAGAATGCTAATCAATGATATTCTTGTGTCTTGAAGGAACAATGGCTCCTCGTCGTGTACGCCGCAATGAAACTCCCGAACAAGCTCTCGAACGGATGATAGCCACCGCCGTAGATGCGGCCATGGCCGGTCACTCATCCAACAACAATAATAATAACAACCACAACAACAACAACAACAACAATGGAGCCGGAAACTCAAACGAGGGATGCTCCTATAAAGCTTTCATGGGGTGCAAACCTCACACTTTTGATGGAACCGGGGGACCGGTCGTGCTCACCCGATAGTTTGAGCAAACGGAAGCCGTCTTTAGCATAAGCGGTTGTCGGGACCAAGACAAGGTCAAATACTCCACTCACACCTTCGCCGGTGTCGCTCTTACATGGTGGAATACTTATGTACAATCGGTGGGTACCGATGAAGCTCACGCCCTCTCTTGGGCCGACTTGAGGGAAAAGATGATTGTCGAATATTTCCCTCGTGAAGAAACCCGAAGGCTCGAACAAGAGCTAAGAACTTTAAAGGCGATCGGAAATGATCTCAAGGCTTATAATCAATGATTTTCCGAACTAGCCTTGATGTGCCCAAATCTTGTGAACCCCGAAGCTTTAAGGGTTGAACTTTAAATGGATGGTCTTCCAAAGAGTATCAAACACGGAGTAATGTCATCCAAACCCACTAATCATCAAGAGGCCTTGAACATGGCCCGCAAATTGATAGAAACGGTTGACGAAATCGTAGTTCCGGCACCTAAGGCCGAGGATAAATCGGGCGGCAACAAAAGAAAATGGGAAGCTCCCCAATCAAGCAACAACAACTTTGCCAAGAAATCTTTCACTTCCGACGGCAAGAAGGGTTATGCCGGGAATCTACCTTTTTGCAACAAATGCAACAAACATCACTTTGGCGAATGTAGTAAGCTAATTTGCCATCGGTGCCAAGGAATTGGTCATAAGGCCAACGATTGTAAAAGTGCCACTCCCGTCGCTCGAAAGTGGCCCAATGCACCAAAGACGGGCACTTGTTACGAATGTGGCCAAACGGGTCATTATAGAAATGCATGCCTGAAAAGGAAAGATAACACCAATACGCGCGGCCGAGCTTTCAACATCAACACCGAGGAAGCCCGGGATGACACTGAACTAGTCACGGGTACGTTTCTTCTCAACAATTCTTATGTCTCTTGCTTATTCGATTCGGGTGCCGATAAATGCTTTGTATCCAAGACTTTGACTCATTCTTTTAGCACTCTACCTCTTCCATTAGATACCACTTATACCATTGAAGTGGCTAACGGAAAACTATTAAGTGCCGACACATATTACCGGGGGTGTATGTTAAACATTTTGGGTAAGGAATTTGAAATTGACTTGATACCCATGGAACTAGGAAGCTTTGATGTAATAATCGGTATGAATTGGTTAGTCAAAACGAAATCTCACATCCTTTGTGATCTTAACACAATCCGAATTCCTATCGAGAATGGTGAACCTTTGATTGTTTATGGCGATAAGAGTTGCACCAGACTCAACCTCGTTTCGTGCCTTAAAGTTAGAAAACTGCTCCGTAAGGGTTGTTTTGCGATCCTTGCCCACGTTAAGAAAGTCGAGTCCGATGATAAGCATATCGATGATGTGCCAATTGTTAGTGACTATTCCGATGTATTTCCCGATGAATTGCCGGGTCTTCCACCTCATCGACCGGTTGAATTCCAAATCGATCTTATTCCGGGAGCCGCACCCGTAGCACGTGCACCATATAGACTCGCCCCATCCGAAATGCAAGAATTGCAAAGTCAAATCCAAGAACTAGTTGATCGTGGTTTTATCCAACCTAGCCATTCACCTTGGGGCGCTCCGATTTTGTTTGTTAAAAAGAAAGACGGATCCCTACGAATGTGCATTGATTATCGCGAACTAAATAAATTGACGGTTAAGAACCGATATCCTCTTCCTCGCATCGATGACCTCTTTGATCAACTACAAGGGTCTTGTGTATATTCGAAAATCGATCTCCGCTCGGGTTATCATCAATTAAGGGTTAAGGGGGAAGATGTCTCCAAAACCGCTTTCCGGACTCGTTATGGTAGTTATGAATTCCTTGTCATGCCATTTGGTCTCACTAACGCACCGGCGGTGTTCATGGATCTTATGAACCGCGTGTGCAAACCGTATCTCGATAAATTCGTTATTGTGTTCATCGATGATATATTGATCTATTCTAAAAATGAAGAAGAGCACGAACAACATCTCCGACTTGTGCTTGAACTCTTGAGACAAGAACGACTTTATGCCAAATTCTCCAAGTGTGAATTTTGGTTGAAGGAAGTTCAATTTCTTGGTCATGTTGTAAGTGATCAAGGTATTAAAGTCGATCCCACGAAGATCGAAGCCATTAGTAAATGGGAGACTCCTACTACTCCTACTCACATTCGTCAATTCTTGGGTCTCGCCGGGTACTATCGTAGATTCATCGAAAATTTATCTTTGGTTGCACGTCCTCTAACCGCATTAACTCACAAAGGAAAGAAATTCATTTGGGCGACCGAGCAAGAATCCGCGTTTCAAATCTTGAAAACGAAGCTAACCACCGCTCCTATCTTGTCACTTCCCGAAGGCAATGATGACTTTGTTGTATATTGCGATGCCTCGAAACATGGTTTTGGGTGTGTATTGATGCAACGAACGAAAGTCATTGCTTATGCTTCTCGACAACTCAAAATTCATGAACGAAACTACACGACGCATGATCTCGAACTCGGAGCCGTCGTCTTTGCACTTAAAATGTGGAGACACTATCCTTATGGAACCAAGAGTACTATCTTTACCGACCACAAAAGTCTCCAACACATTTTCGATCAAAAGCAACTAAACATGAGACAACGATGGTGGATTGAAACTTTGAACGATTACGATTGCGAGCTTCGTTACCATCCCGGGAAGGCAAACGTAGTAGCCGATGCCTTAAGTCGAAAAGAAAGAGCGGTGCCTCTTCGTGTCCGAGCTTTAAACATCACCATTCACACCAACCTTAATAGCCAAATTCGGGTAGCCCAAGATGAGGCTCTCAAGGATGAAAACCTTTCACACAAGCTCTTAAACATTCTCGTCTCTCGATTCGAAATTAGGAAGACCGGACTCCGATATTACGCCGGAAGGATTTGGGTGCCTAGTTATGGGGACCTACGAAGCCTTATTTTAGATGAAGCCCATAAGTCACGATACTCGATTCACCCCGGTGCCAATAAGATGTACCACGACCTTAAACAACTATATTGGTGGCCGAACATCAAAAGGGACGTAGCTACTTATGTTTCCAAGTGTTTGACATGTTCCAAAGTCAAAGCCGAACACCAAAGACCGTCCGGATTACTTCAACAACCCGAGATCCCGCAATGGAAGTGGGAAAGGATAACGATGGATTTTATCACCAAGCTACCAAAAACTACGGGCGGTTATGATACCATTTGGGTTATTGTTGACCGTCTCACCAAATCCGCACACTTCCTTGCCATGAAAGAAACAGACAAAATGGAAAAACTTGCACAACTTTACATTAAGGAGATCGTAGCCCAACACGGTGTACCTTTATCAATTATCTCCGACCGAGATGGCCGTTTCGTTTCTAGATTTTGGCGTACATTGCAAGAAGCGTTGGGAACGCGTTTAGACATGAGCACCACATATCATCCTCAAACCGATGGACAAAGCGAACGTACAATTCAAACCTTAGAAGACATGTTACGAGCTTGCGTGGTTGATTTCGAAAAAGCTTGGGACAAGCACTTACCTCTCGCCGAGTTCTCTTATAACAATAGTTATCACGCGAGTATTAAAGCCGCACCTTTTGAAGCGCTATATGGCCGCAAATGTCGTTCACCTCTTTGTTGGGCCGAGGTAGGCGACGTGCAAATCACCGGACCCGAACTCATTCACGAAACCACCGAGAAAATCATTCAAATCCGAGATAGGCTAAGGACGGCCCGAAGTCGTCAAAAGAGCTATACCGACAAACGACGCAACGATCTTGAATTTCCAGTCGGTGATCGAGTAATGTTAAAAGTCGCACCTTGGAAGGGTGTAATCCGTTTTGGAAAACGCGGGAAGCTAAATCCGCGGTATATTGGTCCTTTCGAAATCTTGGAGCGTATTGGAACCGTTGCTTATCGTTTAGATCTTCCGCCTCAATTGAGCTCCGTTCATCCTACTTTCCATGTATCCAACTTGAAAAAGTGTCTTGCCGAACCCGATATCGTCATTCCTCTCGAGGAGCTTACCATTGATGACAAACTTCATTTCGTGGAGGAACCGGTTGAAATTGTGGACACCTCCGTCAAGACATTGAAACAAGGCCGAATCCCGATTGTTAAAGTCCGTTGGAACGCCAAAAGGGGACCCGAGTTTACTTGGGAAAGACAAGATCAAATGCAAAGGAAGTATCCTCATCTATTCGTGAATTCGGAAACGCAAGATCTCGAGGAAGAAACAACGACTACTACGCCTACTTAAATTTCGGGACGAAATTTCTTTTAAGGAGTAGGTAATGTAACATCTCGCCTTTTTCCGTTTTCTTTTCCGTTATACTAATTTAAACTCCGTTATATGTTTATAACATCTCCCGTTAATACGCGTTTTAAATATTCCGTTTAGGTATTTTCCGCACCCGACTACAAACTCGAGGGACTAAAATTGACACGGGGCAAACTAGTTGACTAGGTCACCTAGTCCACCCCAATCACCACCATTCAACCATCTCTCTCTCTCTCTCTCTTTCTCTCTAGCAAGAACACACCCAATTTCCAAATTCATTCAATCATCATCTAAATTCGATCTAGGAGGCTTACAACAAAATAAATTACATATTCGTGATCCTCTCTTCATCCTCTTCATTTTGGTACCAACTTCATCTCGTTTGGGTAACATTTCTAAAACACTAGTTTTCTTTAAATTTGTGTTCTTGACTTAAAAGTATGTTAATTAGTGTCTATGGCTCATTGTGATGTCGTGTATGTAATTTGTATGCTCGATTTGTTGTTTTTGGTGTAACTAGTTCATTATGAAAATTTCTTGCTAAATCCTTGATTTTGGATGATCAAATGTTATTAGATTGTTAATGTGCATGTTTTAAAAGTGTTACTAGTATCATTAGCTTCATTTTGATGTATAGATTGATTAAAGAAACTTCATAAACGCGATTATTGATTTTGTGAACTTTTGGTTAGGGTTGACAACTCTTAAAATGAACTTTTGATGCGTTGAATGCTTGTTAATGTTATTGATAAGTGTTTAGTTGTATTACATGTTTCATTACCTTCAAAACGGCATATCATATGTATAAATTGGATTCCCGAAACTTAAATTGCAATTGATAAACTTGAAACTTGAAAATAAACCTCTATTGATCACTTGGCGGGATTTCGGTTATAGTATATGATGTTTTTGCTTGATGAAAAGTGCTTAGTTGCGTTCCTCGTCGAAAGAGCTTTCCGATGATATAAAATACATGTTCTAATTGTTTGCGGATCATAAAATGTGATTGTTTGTGTTTTGGTTCGTCCATTTGAGGAATACAGCAAACAGGGCCTGGGAACCGATCAGGACGCCGTCCAGATACTGGGGACGCCGTCCCACCTTTTGAACCTAGACGCCGTCTAGGATATCAGGACGCCGTCCCACCCTTCATTGTGGGACGCCGTCTAGCCATTTGGGACGCCGTCCCATTGTACTAAAACTGACTGTTTGCTTTGGTCATTTGACATAAAAATGTTTGCTATGCTACGGACCTCCGATTAACATGAAACTTGGCCAACATGCTCATATATGATTATATAACTTAGAAAAATTGTCGGATACCCAACCCGACCCCGTTGACTTTTCCGTTGACTTTGACCCGACCAAGTTGACTTTTAATCAAACTTAACCAAATAATTGTGCAATCGTTCTAACATGTTTTTATACTTGTACCTTGCATGAAACATGACAATTTGATTCACATGCTATTATGATCGAGTCTTAACGAGCCATAGGACTAATTGAACATCTTTGACCTATCGTGCTTACCGTTATTGATACAACCTATTGTTTAGGTCAAGACTAGCATTGTTCTTTGCACACGTTTACTTGTTGAAGTACTTTACTACTCGTGCACTCAAGGTGAGATCATAGTCCCACTTTTACTCTTTTTGAACTTACATTTGGGATGAGAAAACATAAACATTTCTTTTACTAAGTGAACACAAGTACAGGAAAACAAACATTCTACATACGAGTTTAGAACAAAATCCTCAATTCGATTATCATTAGTTACACTTGCCGGGTGTAAGCGAGAACTTATGTTGTATGGATCCATATGGGTTTGACAAACCCTCATTCAAACGGTTCGCTACCGTTTACGAATGAAATATATTTTCGAGAAACAGTGTATGTTCTAGCACTAAGTGATGGGGTTCAATGGGAGAAATGTTAAGCATTGATAATTGAGTGCTCGTGAAACAAACTTTTGGAATGTATTACTATTATTTCATTGATGCAAATCTTGTGGTTCACTTGTACTTACTTACTTAAACCTATGATTTCACCAACGTTTTCGTTGACAGATTTCTATGTTTTTCTCAGGTCTTTGAACGATATGTGTTACATGCTTCCGCTCATTATTTTGATACTTGCATTGGATGTCGAGTATATATGCATACATGGAGCGTCTTTTGGCTACTTTCAAATTGTGTCGCATAAGTTTCATTTATACTTAAAACCTTGTATCGTAACTTGTGGTGGAACTATTCTTGTAAACTTTGAACAATCTTTACATTTGAAATGAATGCGACATATCTTTTGGTCAAATGATGTTTTAAAGACTTATGACCACGTAACGGGACCTAAGTAGACGGCGCCGTCAAATATGATTTGGTCGGGTCGCTACAGGGATCACCTTCTTCTTGTCTCCAATGATTAAGGAGGCTACGGACCCAACCCCAATTCATCCAGAATAGATGATGACTAATTGGTTGATCCATTCTGGTCACACTGCTTTCGGAACTTGAGTGGGATTCCATTTCGGAATTCGAGGGACTTGAACTAATGACGAATTCCATTTCGTACGATTGAATAAAGAATTTTTCGATATGAAATAATTTTCCGGCTATCGGGTGGTATTCTAATTATATAGAGCAAAAGGTTTCGTAGATTACAGAGGAATTTACGGAATATGTCAGGCAAAGTTTACAGTAACAGATACGCTAAGATATGAATTAGCAGATACGCAAAGATATGAATTTTGTCTATACACTATTCATGCAATCAATGCAATAAGATGTGTCTAGACTAAGAATGATAAGCAGGTAATTTCCGACAAGAATGATGAGCAAAACTTTTGAAATGCAGATACGGTCGAAGTCCAGACTCACTAATGCATCCTAACGACTATCAGTTAGGCACACTAATGCAGACCTGGTTCGCTAAGACCACCGCTCTGATACCAACTGAAAGGACCCGTTCATATACATTATAAACGATTCACAATAGTTGATTACATCGCGAGGTATTTGACCTCTATATGATACATTTTACAAACATTGCATTCGTTTTTAAAAGACAAACTTTCTTTACAACGAAAGTTGACGGCATGCACACCATTTCATAATACATCCAACTATAATTGGCTTAATAATAATCTTGATGAACTCAATGACTCGAATGCAACGTCTTTCAAAATATGCCATGAATGACTCCAAGTAATATCCTTAAAATGAGCTAATGCACAGCGGAAGATTTCTTTAATACCTGAGAATAAACATGCTTTAAAGTGTCAACCAAAAGGTTGGTGAGTTCATAGGTTTATCATAACAATCATTTCAACATATTAATAGACCCCAAGATTTCCGTTTATAAATATATGTACACTCGCAAGTGTATAAAAGTATTCTATAAGTTGTAGGCACCCGGTAACAAGCCTTAACATTCATGTTTTACCCTCTGAAGTACACCAGATCAGGTGTGTTTAATATAACCTCGAAGTACTAAAGCATCCCATAGTCAGGATGGGGTTTGTCAGGCCCAATAGATCTATCTTTAGGATTCGCGCCTACCGTACATAGACAAGTAGTTTAATGTTACCAAGCTAAGGGTATATTTCTGGTTTAAACCCACATAGAATTAGTTTTAGTACTTGTGTCTATTTCGTAAAACATTTATAAAACAGCGCATGTATTCTCAGCCCAAAAATATATATTGCAAAAGCAATTAAAAAGGGAGCAAATGAAACTCACAATACTGTATTTCGTAGTAAAAATACATATAACGTCATTTAACAAGTGCAAGGTTGGCCTCGGATTCACGAACGTATCAATATTGAGATTCAATATTGCAGGAAAGTACGTCGACGCAACGGAGATGATAAATACTAGATTGACCTCACGAGCATACCCATGAACCATACCCATCACCTCCATAGCTATAACCCATAATTTCCTTAGCTTCGAATCATTCAAAAAAACTATTTTGAAATCACTCGGACAGCACTCCGTCGTAATATTTTATGTATACTAATAATATCTTGAAATAATACAGAGCAAATATATATATATATATATATATATATATATATATATATATATATATATATATATATATATATATATATATATATAAATCGATTGAGAGAGTTTAGAGAAATATATTTTCAAGTTTCTATGAAATAATGAAACCTATTGAATTCTATTTATAATAGATTTTTGAATTATTAAAGTATGAATTATTAAAGTAAATTATTAAAGTATGAATTATTAAAGTGAATTATTAAAGTATGAATTATTAAAGTGAATTATTAAAGTATGAATTATTAAAGTGAATTATTAAAGTATGAATTATTAAAGTGAATTATTAAAATATGAATTATTAAAGTGAATTATTAAAGTTAAAGTAAAGTAAAAGTAAAAGTAAAGGTAAAGTTAAAGTATAGTAAAAGTATAAAAAACTATGTATATATAATACGCGTATAAATATATATAATATTAATTTAAATCGTTATATATATTTAATGAAATAAAATATAAATATCGTTATATTTATTATACTGGTTAAGTAATGAGTTGTCAAAAGTGATTCTAGATATTTATAAAAGTTATATACGTTTTAATAATAAAATTCTTTTTAAACTGAAAACGTCTTTGTACGTTTGAAAATAGATTAATAGAATATTATGGAAACCAATTCTCCACTAACTTTTGTCTAACTTTCGTAAATGACACTTTTTGTTTTTATTTATAAATAGCTTTACAAATTATTCTGAATATCGTTAAGATGAATAGATTTTCTCAAATCATAGTGGACCTCTCAACAGAGACTTGTAATCATAATTCAATGTTTCTGATAATTCAATCATTTAATATATTTTTTTTTCGTTGAAAATCATATTGAAACAAATACGTTCGTGTAAAGTATTATACGTTTAATACTTTATTAATATTCTCAAGTTATAATATATATATATACATATACATATCTATTTATATATAACGGTTCGTGAATCGTCAAAATTTGGTCGAGGTTATAATGAATGTATGAACACAGTTTAAAATTCTTGAGATTTAACTTAACAAACTTTGCTTATCGTGTCGGAATAATATAAAGATTAAAGTTTAAATTTGGTCGAAAATTTCCTGGTCGTCACAAAAGTATTAAAATCTTGTTACAGTTTAAGTCCCCAATTAGTTGGAATATTTAACTTCGGGTATAAGGATAATTTGACGAGGACACTCGCACTTTATATTTATGACTGATGGACTGTTATGGACAAAAACCAGACGGACATATTAAATAATCCAGGACAAAGGACAATTAACCCATGGGCATAAAACTAAAATCAACACGTCAAACATCATGATTACGAAAGTTTAAATAAGCATAATTCTTTTATTTCATATTTAAGTTCCTTTTTTTCATATCTAATTGCACTTCTAATTATAGCACTTTTATTTATTGTTATTGTATTTAATTGCACTTTTAGTTATCGTACTTTTTAATTATCGCAAGTTTATTTTATCGCATTTTTATTATTCGCAATTTCATTATCGTTATTTACTTTACGCTTTAAATTAAGTCTTTTATTTATTTAATATTTTACATTTGGTTTTAACTGCGACTAAAGTTTTAAAATCGACAAACCGGTCATTAAACGGTAAAAATCCCCCTTTATAATAATAATATTACTTATATATATATTTGTATTTTTATAAAAGTAAACTAATATAGCGTTAAGCTTTGTTTAAAGATTTTCCCTGTGGAACGAACCGGACTTACTAAAAACTACACTACTGTACGATTAGGTACACTGCCTATAAGTGTTGTAGCAAGGTTTAAGTATATCCATTCTATAAATAAATAAATATCTTGTGTAAAATTGTATCGTATTTAATAGTATTTCCTTGTAAAATTTAAGCTATTTTATATACACCTCGCATAACATCAAGTATTTTTGGCGCCGCTGCCGGGGAACGCCGAAGCGAAACGCCACAAAAAAAAAAGATTTTTATTTTTAGTACGCTTTTGCAAAAATACGTTTTAAATATTCGAAAATATAAAAAGAAAAACAAAAATATAAATATTTTTAAGAGTTTGTAAGTTATATAAAAGTTTCTTTATCTTTATTTTATAAAAATATAAGTTTTATTTAATTTATATAAATATATTACATAATTTTATTAAAACAGAAAAAAAAAGTAATAAACTCTCTGCCCGATCACTGTTGCAGCCCAGAGCCTGGCCCAATTTCGCAAGCCATACGATCGCATGGAAAATCAACTAACACCTCATGCGATCGCATGAAGTGATTTGACAGGCCTGGTAACCTCAGTCGCCTGTTTAGGGTTTTAATTAATATATAATTATTATTATTATAACCCTAATTAGGGTTTAATTTTTAATTATTAATTTAGTTTTTATTATTAATTTGTATTATTTAGTTTAATTAGTTTAATTAAATTGTAAAATTAATAGTTTTATAAAATAAATAATTTAAAAATAATATTTTTATAAAAATTGTAATTTTTACAACTTTTTATATATTTTTATATTTTATCCTTTTTTAATAGTTTTAGCGTAACTTTTGTATTTTTCGCTCGTATTTAGTTTTAATTCATAGTTTTTGCCATAGTTATTTTTACTTCTAGATTTTTAGGCTTTGCCGTAAAATCCCTTAAGTGCTTTTTCTTTAGACTAAGATTTAGGTACTTTAGAATTTTGCGACGCCTTTTTAAGTTTTAGTTTCTTTTTAAGTTATTGCCATTTGGAATATAGTTTTACTTGTAAGCTTTAATATTTTTAGACACCTTTTACCTATGTATCAATTATCATTCCAATTAGTAATCTCAATTTGCGATTATAATTTTAAGTTAGTGGTAGTAATAAGGTTGGGTTAGGCGAATGTTTTAAAGTTTTATAAGTTACTCTTTTTATTTCTTATTTTTCAACGCCTTTTTCAATTTTTCTTTTCTTTTTCGACCTTTTTCGACGCGCTCTTTTTCTTTCTTATTTCTCGCTATTCTAATTTTAAGAAATATCTCGCTATTCTAGTTTTTAGGACATAGATTTTTATTCTACTTCTTATCTAAATTTCTTAAAATTACGAAAATTTATTTTAAGTGGTTAAATTGATAGACATCAAAATTTTCTGGTTCGTAGTAATAGTTGGATTTGTACGTGGACCGGGTTATTGGAGCCAAACAATCCTCAATTATATTGAGACCAAACGAATCCTGCCCCTCTGCTGCATCTTTTGGCTATTCGAAACGTGGGCAAAATCAGAAAAGTCTATTGATTGGATAACTTATATAATTTTTCTTTCCTTTTTAAAAACTAATAGGATATTCAGTGAATGCACCGAGCAAGACGTTCACCACCTTTTGTACGTTCACCACCTGTAACTAGATCAAGACATTTAGCAAATATTACCGCCGTTGATTTTTCTTTAGAATCTTCATCCAGTCGACCAAGTACTCCAGTTCAAATTTCCGATAATCCATTTTTTGAACCCGACCTCACAATTGAGAATCCGGAGAATATTCAGGGACGATTCATAGATCCTGGACCATTAAATTTTCCTCCGGAACCACCAATCATTCAAACAGAGATTGTTGAGGAACGAACCATTAAATCAGAATCCTCTAGTGATTCGGATTCAACAAATTCAATTATGGAGAATCTGAAACCTTTAAGTATGGAAGACCGAATGAGAGCAAAACGCACTGGCCAAGGTCACGCAATTACTCATCCAGACATTAATGCGCCAGATTTTGAAATCAAAGGACAAATTCTACACATGGTGACTAATCAATGCCAATTTAGTGGTGCGCCGAAGGAAGATCCAAATGAACATCTTCGTACCTTTAATAGGATCTGCACACTATTTAAAATCCGAGAAGTGGAGGATGAACAGATATATCTCATGTTATTTCCCTGAACTTTAAAGGGAGAAGCCAAAGATTGGTTGGAATCGTTACCTGAAGGGTGATTGATACATGGGACGTTTTAGTTGAAAAATTTCTTAAACAATTCTTTCCGGCATCTAAAGCCGTAAGACTTCAAGCAGAAATTGTTACGTTTACACAGAAACCAAATGAAACTCTATATGAGGCGTGGACAAGATTTGAAAAGTTATTGAGAGGATGTTCGCAACATGGTTTAGACACCTGTCAAATAGTACAAATATTCTACCAAGGATGCGACATCACTACAAGGAAAGACATAGATATAGCAGCTGGTGGTTCTATTATGAAGAAAACCGAAACTGATGCTTACAAAATTATTGATAACACTGCTTCCCACTCACATGAGTGGCACCAAGAAAAAGATATCGTTAGATCATCTAAAGCAGCTAGAGCCGATTCTAGCCATGACTTAGATTCCATTTCCGCAAAGATAGATGCTGTCGAGAGACGAATGGAAAAGATGACTAAGGATATTCACTCAATACGAATTAGTTGTGAGCAGTGTGGAGGACCACATTTGACAAAAGATTGTCTCAGTATTGAATTAACAATGGAACAAAGAGAGAATATTTCATACATAAACCAAAGGCCTGGAAATAATTATCAGAATAATTATCAACCGCCAATACCGATTTACATTCAAAACCAGAACTATAACCGAAATATTCCATACAACAACCAACAAGGTCCTAGCAATCAACAAGTATCCAACAATACTTACAATCAGCAAAGACCTAATTTTCAAAACAAGCCACCACAACAAACCGATGATAAAAAGCCGAATTTAGAAGATATGATGACGAAGCTAGTTGAAACTCAAACGCAGTTTTTCACATCTCAAAAATAAACCAATGAACAAAATGCTCAAGCATTTAGAAATCAACAAGCTTCTATTCAAAATCTGGAACAAGAAGTAAGTAACCTAGCAAGGTTAATAGGTGAAAGAAAACCGGGAAGTCTACCTAGTGATACAAATGCTAACCCCCGGAATGAAACAGCTAAAGCCATTACCACAAGAAGTGGTACAACACTTAAACCACCTGAAATACCTGTAACTTCTGATGAAGCTATTCCTACTCCACAAGAACCACAACCTGATCAAGATAAGGAAAAAGAACCGTTAGTTGAGAAGGTTAATGAAGATAACACAGTTAAGGCTAAACCTTATGTTAAACCATACCAACCACCACTTCCTTACCCGAGTAAAATGAAGAAAGAGAAACTTGAAGCCGAGCAATCCAAATTCTTGGATATGTTTAAACAGATAAATGTAAATCTTCCTTTCATTGATGTGATTTCAGGAATGCCTAGATATGCTAAATTCTTGAAAGATCTAATCTCAAATAGAAAGAAAATGGAAGAACTCTCGGCTGTTACCATGAACGCTAATTGTTCAGCAGTGCTGTTGAATAAGATACCAGAAAAATTATCTGATCCAGGAAGTTTCACAATTCCATGTTTTCTGGGTAGTCTTAGTTCAATAGAAGAATTGGCAGACTTAGGTGCTAGTATAATTTTAATGCCGTTTTCACTATACACTAAACTAGACCTTGGAGAATTGAAACCAACAAGAATAAGCATACAACTAGCCGATCGATCAATAAAATATCCTAGAGGGATAATGGAGAACATGCTAGTTAAAGTTGGTACTTTAGTATTTCCAGTAGATTTTGTTGTTCTGGACATGGAAGAAGATTCTCAAGTTCCTCTCATATTAGGAAGACCATTCTTAAACACGGCTAAAGCAATGATAGACGTGTTCGGTAAGAAACTGACCCTAAGTATAGAGGACGCGAGTGTTACCTTTTCAGTTGATAGAGCAATGCAACAACCGCAATCTGCAGATGATACATGTTATTATATTCAAACTATAGATTCACATGCAGAATTGTTAGAAGAATTTCCAGAATTACAAGGAACAGGAGAATGTTCTTTAGGAGAAGGAACTGAACCAATTGATGAAGTTAAAATGTTAGCTACACTTATAGCTAATGGATATGAACCAACAACAGAAGAAATTCAAATGCTAAAAGAAGAAGACAAATATCGATATAAATCATCAATAGAAGAACCTCCGAAATTAGAGTTAAAGCCACTTCCAAACCATTTGGAATACGCTTATTTACATGGTGAATCTGAATTACCTGTAATAATATCGTCTTCTCTTACTGAAAATGAGAAATCACAACTCATTTCTGTGTTGAAAGCTCATAAACCAGCCATTGCATGGAAGATTCATGATATCAAAGGAATAAGTCCTTCGTATTGCACACATAAAATTCTTATGGAAGAAGGTCATAAAACGTATGTGCAACGCCAACGAAGACTAAATCCTAATATGCAAGATGTAGTTAAGAAAGAAATTATTAAACTGCTAGATGCAGGTTTGATATATCCAATTTCTGATAGTCCATGGGTAAGCCCAGTTCAATGCGTACCTAAGAAGGGTGGCATGACTGTCATTACAAATGAAAAAAATGAGCTTATTCCTACTAGGACTGTAACATGATGGCGTGTATGTATTGATTATAGAAAATTAAATGACGCCACCAGAAAAGATCAATTTCCCTTACCTTTCATTGATCAAATATTGGAAAGGCTAGCCGGAAATAGTTACTATTGTTTTCTAGATGGATTTTCTGGATATTTTCAAATTCCAATAGCACCCGAGGACCAAGAGAAAACCACATTCACGTGCCCTTATGGTACTTTGCTTACAAACGCATGCCATTTGGACTTTTCAACGCCCCTGCAACCTTTCAAAGGTGCATGATGGCGATTTTTCACGACATGATAGAAGAATGCATGGAAGTTTTCATGGATGACTTTTCAGTCTTCGGTGATACATTTGAATCATGTCTAGTTAATCTGGAACGAATGCTTATTAGATGCGAACAATCAAATCTAGTACTTAATTGGGAGAAATGCCATTTCATGGTTAAAGAAGGCATCGTTCTTGGACATAAAATTTCAAAAGAAGGAATTGAAGTGGATAGAGCTAAAGTAGATGTAATTGCTAAACTTCTACATTCCACCAATATTAGAGGAGTTAGGAGTTTTCTAGGGCATGCCGGTTTTTACCGACGTTTCATAAAAGATTTTTCTAAAATTGCCACTCCTATGAATAAACTCCTAGAAAAGGATGCTCCATTCATCTTTTCAGATGAATGTATCAAATCTTTTAATATTCTTAAAGAGAAACTCACTAATGCGCCGATCATGATAACACCAAATTGGAATCTACCATTTGAACTAATGTGCGATGCAAGTGATTTTGCAATGGGAGCCGTTTTAGGACAAAGGATTGAAAAACGATTTCAACCTATATATTATGCTAGTAAGACGTTACAAGGAGCACAAACGAACTATACAACTACTGAAAAAGAACTCTTTGCTATTGTCTTTGCTTTTGACAAATTTCGTTCATATCTCGTTCTAGCAAAAACGGTGGTCTATACCGACCATTCTGCTCTTAGATACCTATTTTCAAAACAAGATGCCAAACCAAGATTAATCCGTTAGATCTTACTCTTACAAGAGTTTGATATTGAAATCCGAGATAAAAGAGGAGCAGAAAATCTCGCCGCTGATCATCTTTCTCGTCTTGAAAATCCCGAATTAGAAGTTCTAAATGAATCGGCCATACAAGACAACTTTCCTGATGAATATCTATTGAAGATAGATTATAATGAAATTCCATGGTTTGCAGACTATGCAAATTATTTAGTATGTGGACTCCTTGAAAAAGGATTATCGTACCAAAAACGAAAGAAATTCTTCAGTGATATAAAACACTATTTTTGGGAAGATCCACATCTGTTTAAAAGTTGTCCAGATGGAATAATACGCCGATGTGTATTTATGAAGCTAGTAAAATTTTAAACCATTGTCACACAGGACCAACAGGAGGGCATTATGGGCCTCAACTAACAGCAAGAAAAGTTTACGATGCTGGATTCTATTGGCCTACAATTTACAAAGACGCACACCTTCTTTGCAAATCCTGTGATGCATGTCAAAGGGCCGGAAAAATAAGTCAACGTGATGAAATGCCACAAAATGTCATACAAGTATGTGAAATATTTGACATTTGGGGTATTGACTTTATGGGTCCATTTTCAAAATCTCATAATAATCTCTACATTCTCGTAGCCATTGATTATGTATCTAAATGGGCGGAAGCACAAGCTCTCCCAACTAACGATGCACGAGTTGTAGTCAACTTTTTAAAACGTCTTTTTGCAAGGTTTGGAACACCGAAAGCTTTAATAAGTGATCGGGGTACTCATTTTTGTAATAATCAACTTGAGAAAGTTCTTAAAAGATATGGAGTAACTCATAAAATCTCCACCGCATATCATCCACAAACAAGTGGACAAGTTGAAAATAACAACCGAGCTTTAAAACGTATTCTAGAGAAAACCGTAAGATCAAATCCGAAGGAATGGTCCATTAAATTGGAGGATGCACTCTGGACTTTTAGAACAGCCTACAAAACTCCAATTGGAACCACACCTTTTAGACTTGTTTATGGAAAAGCATGTCATCTTCCAGTAGAAATTGAACACAAAGCATTTTGGGCTTTGAAGACATGTAATATTGATATACATGAAGCTGGACGTCTACGATTAAGTCAACTAAACAAATTAGAAGAATTAAGACATGAAGCATACGAAAATTCGTTAATCTATAAAGAAAGAACGAAGAAATGGCATGATAAAAGAATCAGAAGTTTAAAAAAATTTAAAGAAGAAGACAGAGTTCTTCTTTTCAATTCACGATTCAAGCTATTTCCTGGAAAATTGAAATCAAGATGGTCTGGACCATTCATAGTCAAAAGAGTTTTCCCATACGGAACGATAGAATTAATAAATTCAAATGAGATTGAATTTAAAGTTAATGGTCACAGAGTTAAACACTACATAGATAGTCCGATGGAATTCGACAATGAAGTTAATCACGATTTCGATACCACAGCTAACTAAGTGTGGGGAGAATCAAGTCTTTAAAGGATAATATGTATTTCTGTTAGAGTTAGATTGTCTATTTTCGTGTAGTTCTCGAAAATGGAACCCGAATGGTCTTTCCCTTGCAGACCCTAAAGAACTAGTCTTCTCCCCCCATTCTGAATTTTTATTTTTTTAGGTTTTTACGAAATGAAGACTGCCTGTGAACTAAACCATGGTCTAATGCTACACGCTTTGATCACTAAACGTAATAATGACACACTACCGAGTGAAATAGTATCAGTAATCAGAGAAAGATTGGACGGAGTAAGAAAAGAATCCAGATGCGAAGATAATAAGTTACAATTTGGTAAAGGAAAATCAAAATCCGCAGCGAAAAGAAGAGCACGACACCTAGAAAGATGTCACAAATGCGGAAAATGGTCACATGGAGGTAACTGTTCAAATAATCAAACCTATTCAAATACCGAATTTGTTACTTTATGCAGAGACGGACCGTTCATATGTTTAGAAGAAAAAACACTGAATGCTCGAGGTTACGCCTATGTAGCCATGAAAAACCAATTAAACCGACTATCTTATGAATGAGATAGATCATATAACTAAGAATACTATCTCACAGGTAAGTCTGTACAGTTTTTATTTTTATTTTTATTTTTAACCTTTTGATAATAAACGCTAATTTGTTCGCTATAAAGTATTAAATTGGTATTAAATAAAATTAGGTTTGGCGACCGAAATTATTGATATCATTCAAAAATTTATTACATCACTGCGAAATTTAACGTTTATTCTTAAGGTATAAATATCTTTAATCAATCAACACAAAATATTTCAAAAATTCGTCATGAGTTAAATTAGGTCTTGGAACCGAAATTAATTTACCGAAAAGAGGGACGTATATTTTTAATAATATTTGATTGATTAAAGTGGGATAAAAAGCCAAAAAGATTTTTAGTTTTATTTTTACCATGTTTTTAAAATTAATATATAAATCTTAAATTAATATTGTAAACTTTGTAAAAACAATATATTTAAAGTTGTAAATATTTGAAAAATATAATATAAGTTTGGTGTGATTTTATAATATGAATTTTTTTAAATTAAGTTTGGTGTGAATTTTTAATTTTTAAAATAAGAATTTTTAATTTTATGCATTTCAAATTTTAAGTTTGGTGTGAATTTTTAATATTAATTTTGAATTTTATGTATTTTTATTTTAAGTTTGGTGTGAATTTAAAAACAAAAATTTACTTTATCTCATTAAGTTAAAAAAATGATTTTTAAAATTCGTCGTAAGTTGAAGACTAGGTCATTGAACCGAAATTGCTTTACCCGAGGGAGGGACGAGAACTTTTATTATCATTATTTTTAATCTTATTGAATTAAAGTATGCCAAAAACATTAAAAAAACCCAAAAATCTTTACTTTTAAAAACCGCGCTTTGATTTGACAAATTTTAAAATTTTGTCGAGGGACAGACTAGGACAACGATCCGAAACGCCCTCGCTCCTAAAGGAAAACAAAATTTTTAAAATTTAATTAATTATAAGTTTTATAAAGTATAAGGTTTTATAACAAAAAAAAAAAAAAAAAAAAAACCTGAAATCACTGTAGCCGGCACCCCATGCGATCGCATGGGGTTTGCACTTGGAACCCATGCGATCGCATGGGGACCAAATGCAGGCCTGATATAAAACAGCCAGCGAGCTGTCTTCCTCACCACAACACACATACATTCACGAAAATACCTCAAATCTTCACCAAATTTCATCAATTTTCCACCGTAATTCGTCATTTTTCTTGCTCTAATCATGCCTAGATTCTCATTCTTCAGCAAATTGGTAAAAATTACACCCCTAAACTCTATAAATTCCTAGTTTTTGTGATAATTACCAATTTTTTACCTAATGCAATTTTGTTAATTTCTAGTGTAATTAGTGTTAAATTGTTAGTATTTTATGCATGTATAACCTAGATTGATGCTATTTAACATGATTTGAAGCCAAAAACTTCAAAAATTTTAGAAATCTAGGGTTTGTGTTCTTGAGCAATTTGGGGCTTTTTGATATAAACAGGTTATGGCCGATTTTTGTCATGAATTATTGCTAAATTGAGTAGTGTAACATGTTTAGATAGTTAAATGATCCAAACAATGATCTTAAACATGATTTTTGGAGATTAAAGTGGACTTTTTAAGTCCAAAATTCATGAACTTGATTAATTTGATATATTTGCCATTTGAGACTTGTTTAATTATTAGTAATGACTATTTTGACATGTTATTTGAGTTAAATGCTTATGAATTTTGTATACATTTTCATATGTGCTTATTTGAAAAGTGTAGAATTGTGAAAAATTGTGAAAATGTGTATAAGTTTAATTTTGATTTAATATGTTATAGTGATTGTTTTAAGTCATTATTTTGCTAACACTAATGCATATTTGGATGCACAAATTTTGTGTTTAATGTGTTTTGCAGAAAGCCGATACTGGAGGTTCAGGAGCATCATCATCTAGACGACCAGCACCAGCACCAGAACCAGAACCAGAACCAGAAATGCAACACGAACAAGAACCACAACAAGAACAACAACAACAGCCTGATCATCACATACCTTATTATGATCCGGTACAGTTTGTTGATGAATTCATAGTATTCCCAATGAGGCCGCCAGTAGAATTCCCAACGATTCCTGAGCACACTCTACATCCTAATCTAAGATTTGATAGAAGATGGAGAGATTACGAGACATATCAAAGGAACAAATTTAAATTGGTAACAAAAAATGTAGAGGTGCCAAGGGTAATCGATTGGGCCCCTTTGGAAACGGTCCATCTAGCTGACCGTGTTAGACAGCTTTTAGTTCAAAGGTATGGCAGTTCTTCTTTTACAGATTGGGAACGTCTTTTCACCATTCGTAAACCTGTATATAAGGAATGGTGTGTTGAGTTGATGAGTACTGTATCACTTGATACAAATATAGTTAGAATAGATGATAGAAGATTTCTTAGGTTTATCCTTGGCGGTCGGATGTACAGAATGTCCATGCTGGACATGGCCAGGGCCTTACAGATATATACTCCTGGTGAGTTGCTATTATCCGATTGTACAAATTTGATTCATTATGGTGAAAGGGTAGATAGTAACTTTGACGCTGACGCCATTTGGAGGCGTATGTCGCATTTTGATGTTTTTACACGAGCAGGAGGACACTCCTATACACATATTGACAGAGCCGAGCTTCGTATTATTCATAGATTTTTGGCTAACTCGATTACACAGAGAGGTCATAATAAAGAAAAAATTACCTTACATGATTTATTCTACCTAAAGTGTATTCAGGATCCTAGAAGCTTTGTCAATATACCTTACTGTGTTGCTTTTTATTTATCTAAAATGGTAGAGGGAATGCAGGACGGGAGTATAATAGGAGGAGGTATTTTTGTTACTCTCATTGGAGAGTATTTAGGTGTTGATAGGAACCAAGGGGGTCCATTACAGCTTTGTAGAGAACAGGTTGAGCCCTTAGGATTGAAAGTTTATGTGGGTGCTAAGGTATTGAAAAGTAGACGTAACCAGGCAGTACCCTATGAGGGATCTCATCCTCAGGTAGAGAGAGGCTCAGACGAGGAAATGGAGGAGGCGGAAGACATTAGGGATGTCTTTCGAGATGCTATTCTTGACGTCCACGTTCGTATAGATGAGGAAGCAATGACGAACGCGGCCAAACATAGTATGTATGAGCAGTGGAACTCCGAACGAGTATACGAGGATTATAGGCGATGCCAACACGATAGCTGGTTAGTTCATCAGCACCAAATCATGAGCCAGCTATCATATCAGGTACCAAATAACTATGTACCTACTCGACCTGCTCATTTTCCGCCACATAGCCCCGATATCCGACCACCCTTTAACCGGTATGACTATAACCAAGCCTATCAAAACACCTATAACCAACAATGGAACCCACCTGACGAGATGAACTAGAACCCATATCCAGACTGATTTAGTTCTATTTGGTTATTTATATGATTTTTATGTTTTTATCTTTTTACTTATTCATGTTTAAACTTATGTTATTGAATATACTTATGTAATCTTTATCATTTTTATTATTATTGTGTACTAATATTTCACATTTAGAATTTGAAAGTGGGATATTAAGTCCCATTTCAAATTGCCATGCATGTTTATATTTGTATGTATGTATATTGTAAATTGTACAAAACAGGGTAAAACAGCGCATTTTCAAAGACTGACATTAAGTTCAGCAAAAGCTACTAATTTTGACGACAAGATGACAAATAAATGTGATGTAACAACAGACGAAATGAATAAATGATATGCACCATTTATCATTCAGCAACCAAACGCCAATATGTTTGGAAACTTTGGTAAAATTTAATCATTTGTACACTAATCACCCTCAATAATTTAAATTGTTACTGATTTCTTGCAAATGAGGGCATTGCAAGATCTTAAGTGTGGAAAGGGGTTAAATTCTTTCGGATTTTTTAAATTTTTATCTTAAACACTTGGCTACCATTAAAAATACTAGTAACGTAGTAGTTGTATTAGAATCTAGTGCTCTCTGATGATAAAGAACAGCCCTAGTCTTATATACTGACTACCCAATTCTAGTAAAATTTTTCAAAAATTTTCAATTAAATGAACTCAAAATCATGTTTATACATATTTATGAACGATAAAACTAGGTGTTAACACCGAAATTATTGTTACCTCAGAAAGGACATAAATTGAGAAACAAACCAAAATGTTAAAATTCATTTAAAATGGAATAGAGGACAATAAAAAGGAAAATAAAAGTCAAGTGTGGGAAAAATTACCAAGTTATCTTAAACATATGTCACATATTTCTGTAACAAATAACTGAAAATACTTTTGCTTTGGACTAAACTAAACTATTTTACCCGATGAAAGAAAAGAAGAGATGGATCTACACGATGAATCAATTCCATCATTAAAAGGAAGTAAAGTCTTCCGAAAAAGAAACGTGCTTCTTGATTTAGGTCATGAAGTTGTCGTCCAGACCAGCTGTAGGTTGACGAAAAATCTAGAAAAGTCATCACTAAAATCAGCAGGAAATCCACGGACCTCAGCATTAAACAGGGTCGCCAAGTGGTCAGACTTATCCTAACCGTGAGAGGATCTGTCTTGTAAAATGGGGAGGGCACCGTGCAAATTAGCTGGATAAGACTAATGAATCAGATCCCCAGAAAGGATAATCTCCTTAAAGATTAAAAATCAGCTTTTAAGCCTGATATTACTCAATCCTAGAGATTGACCTTAAAGATTGAGAATTCAAACTCATGGAATTCAATGATATCTAAACTCGAGCTTGAACGAGAAAATATTTTGATCAAATTATAAACCGATTTGTTTTCTGAAAACCCATTTTCAATGCGTTCATTACCATTGAACGTAAAATCCTAGGAATTCACCTGGAATTCATTAGGTCATCTGAACCAAATCGGGTGTCAACCGTAAGAACGGTGGTTGCATAGCATGGTTAAAGACAGGACCTTGTGCCAGACCGACAAATTATAAGGGTGAGATTTACTATTGCTCCTACAAAGGATAGTAATTGCGTCCAACACGTTATAGACCATAATTAAAAGCATGTCAGGGGACATTGCCTTAATAGTTGCTTGTTCAACGCTTTCCTGTACAACCGGACGGTAGTTTACCGAAAGGTAATATACGGGACAAGTAAACTGGACGTGTTGCTTTCCTAATACAAGGTTAGCAAGTGGATGACACAAAACCGCAAGTTTTGAGCTAAAATTTTCAAATCTGAAACCCACCAAGCCCACAAAAATATTTTGCAAACACCGGTGAAGAGTTATTCCAGAAAACTTATCTAGGGTAAAAACTAGATTTAATTTTTAAAAGATCAACTGTTTTCATAAAGATCCAATTTCCTTAATGGATCTAAATTTTATAGTCATGTGGGACTGTAAACCACATCGTTACTACCATTGTTTATACCGCCGTAAAGAAATCGCTGATGTACAAAGTGTGAAGAATAAAGAAGTAATTCTTGTATTTCAAGACTATATTGCTTGAGGACAAGCAACGCTCAAGTGTGGAAATATTTGATAATGCTAAAAACGAACATATATTTCATAGCATTATTCCTCAAGAAAGACAAGCTTTTAGTTGCAACTGTTCTATTTACAAGTGATATTCGTTTAAATAATAAAAGGTGAAGACAAAAGAGAGATTCGACGAATTGAAGACGCAAACGACCAAAAATCTCAAAAGTACAAACTACAATCAATGAGGTTCCAATTATTGATAAGAAACGTCTCAAAATTACAAGAGTACATGATTCAAAACACAAAGTACAAGATATTAAATTGTACGCAAGGACGTTCGAAAATCCGGAACTGGGACCAGAGTCAACTCTCAACGCTCAACGCAACGGACTAAAAATTACAAGTTAACTATGCACATAAATAAAATATAATATTTAAATAATTCTTATAATTATTTATATATTATATTATTATTTATAAACGTCGGCAAGAAAGAAAACAAAGATATGTGACTTCTCCCAGCTGGCCATGCGATCGCATGGCCTGGAGGCACAAAATCCATGCGATCGCATGGCTCTGAAATCTAGCCCAGGTCCTATAAATTCAACGCGTTTTGGCCAAAATATAACCACCTATCTCTCTATCCTACAAACGTAATATATATATATATATATATATATATATATATATATATATATATATATATATATATATATATATAATTTTAATTTTAATTTTAATTCTAATAATAAGGGTATGTTAGCGAATGTTGTAAGGGTGTAAGTCGAAATTCTGTCCGTGTAACGCTACGCTATTTTTAATCATTGTAAGTTATGTTCAACCTTTTTAATTTAATGTCTCGTAGCTAAGTTATTATTATGCTTATTTAATCCGAAGTAATCATGATGTTGGGCTAAAAATATTAAAATTGGGTAATTGGGCTTTGTACCATAATTGGGGTTTGGACAAAAGAACGACACTTGTGGAAATTAGACTATGGGCTATTAATGGGCTTTATATTTGTTTAACTAAATGATAGTTTGTTAATGTTAATATAAAGATTTACAATTGGGCGTCCCTATAAATAACCATATACACTCAATCGGACACGATGGGCGGGATATTTATATGTACGAATAATCGTTCATTTAACCGAACACGGGAATGGATTAATAGCCACTAAAATTATTAAAACAGGAGTGAAATTATGTACAAGGACACTTGGCATAATTGTTAATAAAGTATTAAAATCTTGGGTTACACTCAGTCGACATCCTGGTGTAATTATTAAACAAAGTATTAAAATCTTGTTACAGTTTAAGTCCCCAATTAGTTGAAATATTTAACTTCGGGTATAAGGATAATTTGACAAGGACACTCGCACTTTATATTTATGACTGATGGACTGTTATGGATAAAAACCAGACGGACATATTAAATAATCCAGGACAAAGGACAATTAACCCATGGGCATAAAACTAAAATCAACACGTCAAACATCATGATTACGGAAGTTTAAATAAGCATAATTCTTTTATTTCATATTTAATTTCCTTTTTTTCATATTTAATTGCACTTCTAATTATAGCACTTTTATTTATTGTTATTGTATTTAATTGCACTTTTAGTTATCGTACTTTTTAATTATCGCAAGTTTATTTTATCGCATTTTTATTATTCGCAATTTCATTATCGTTATTTACTTTACGCTTTAAATTAAGTCTTTTATTTATTTAATATTTTACATTTGGTTTTAACTGCGACTAAAGTTTTAAAATCGACAAACCGGTCATTAAACGGTAAAAATCCCCCTTTATAATAATAATATTACTTATATATATATTTGTATTTTTATAAAAGTAAACTAATATAGCGTTAAGCTTTGTTTAAAGATTTTCCCTGTGGAACGAACCGGACTTACTAAAAACTACACTACTGTACGATTAGGTACACTGCCTATAAGTGTTGTAGCAAGGTTTAAGTATATCCATTCTATAAATAAATAAATATCTTGTGTAAAATTGTATCGTATTTAATAGTATTTCCTTGTAAAATTTAAGCTATTTTATATACACCTCGCATAACATCAGCTTCATTCAACAACACAAAAAAAAATGATTAATTATTTAACTTTAATGTACAATTAAAAAAACACACGATTGTTACCATCACCAGGATATGCCCACTGTATCACAAAGAGCCACGAAATTTGTTCAAAGCTATCAACATAGGCTTTCTCTTCAATAATTTCCATTATAAATTCCTGGTAGCCCTCAAATATTCATCCTGGTTACGTTGATGTAACACGCACAGGTTCTTAAAGCTGCTTTACTGGGTGAGCAAAATTGTTGCGCGCGGCGCAGCATGTCTGAATGTTTGGGCAGTTTTTGGGCAAGATTTGTAATTCGAGGGATCGTCTGTGTAAATTTTCCAAAAATGGGTTTAAACCGGAATATAGGTCTGGAAACGTCATTTGGCATCTTTAAGCTTCTAGAGTTTATCTCCTAACTTAGAGTGAGAATCTTAGTGAGAGAAAGCTTGATTTGGTGAAGAAGGTGACTAATCCAACCCAAATTGGAGCCCATCTTAGTTGTTCCAGCTAGCTACCAAACTTCAATTAGTGTTTAAGATAAACCTTTGATAATGCTAAAAACGAACATATATTTCATAGCATTATTCCTCAAGAAAGACAAAATTTTAGTTGGTATTGTTCGATTTACAAGCGATATTCGTTTAAATTTTAAAAAAGAGAAGATAAAAGGCAGATTCGACAAATTGAAGACAAAAAGGTCCAAAGAGCTAAAAAGTACAAGATACAACTAAAAAGGTTCAAAATATTGATGAGGAACGTCTCAAAATGACAAGAGTACAAGTTACAAGACGCAAAGTACACGATATAAAATAATACGCGAAGACGTCCGAAAATCCGGAACCGGGACCTGAGCCAAGAAGAAACGCCCGACGCAACGGACCAAAAATATCTAGTCTACTATGCACAAGAATATAATATAATATATATATAATTATATATAATTATATATTATATTATATATATTATTATTATTATATTACGTCGGCAAGAAGAAAACAAATCAATTTGGTTGGATCCAGGGTGGCCATGCGACTCGCATGGCCAGAGGCACAAATCCATGCGAGTCGCATGGAGTGAAATTGCTGGTCAGGTCCTATATAAAGCCAGTTTTCTGCCGAGTTTTACACATAATTTTAATCTCTCTCAATATATACGATATATATATATATAATTTATATTTTAATTTTAATTTTAATTTTAAATCCTAATAATAAGGGTATGTTAGCGAATGTTGTAAGGGTGTAAGTCGAAATTCTGTCCGTGTAACGCTACGCTATTTTTAATCATTGTAAGTTATGTTCAACCTTTTTATATTAATGTCTCGTAGCTAAGTTATTATTATGCTTATTTAAAACGAAGTAATCATGATGTTGGGCTAATTACTAAAATTGGGTAATTGGGTTTTGTACCATAATTGGGGTTTGGATAAAAGAACGACACTTGTGGAAATTAGACTATGGGCTATTAATGGGCTTTATATTTGTTTAACTAAATGAATGTTTGTTAATGTTAATATAAAGATTTACAATTGGGCGTCCCTATAAATTACCATATACACTCGATCGGACACGATGGGCGGGGTATTTATATGTACGAATAATCGTTCATTTAACCGGACACGGGAATGGATTAATAGCCACTAGAATAATTAAAACAGGGGTGAAATTACATTCAAGGGTAATTGGTGTAATTGTTAACAAAGTAGTAAAACCTTGGTTTACACGCAGTCGATAACCTGGTGTATTCATTAAACAAAGTATTAAAACCTTGTTACAATTCGAATCCCCAATTAGTTGGAATATTTAACTTCGGGTATAATAATAATTTGACAAGGACACTTGCAATTTATATTTATGACTGATGGACTGTTATGGACAAAAACCAGACGGACATATTGAATAATCCAGGACAAAGGACAATTAACCCATGGGCATAAAACTAAAATCAACACGTCAAACATCATGATTACGGAAGTTTAAATAAGCATAATTCTTTTATTTCATATTTAATTTCCTTTATTTTATATTTAATTGCACTTCTAATTATCGCACTTTTATTTATTGTTATTTTATTTTATCGCACTTTTAATTATCGTACTTTTTAATTATCGCAATTTTATTTTCTCGCATTTTTATTATTCGCAATTTCATTATCGTTATTTACTTTACGCTTTAATTTAAGTTTTGTATTTATTTTATATTTTACATTAGGTTTTAACTGCGACTAAAGTTTTAAAATCGACAAACCGGTCATTAAACGGTAAAAAACCCCCCCTTTATAATAATAATATCACTTATATATATTTGTATTTTTATAAAAGTAAACTAATATAGCGTTTAGCTTTGTTTAAAGATTTCCCTGTGGAACGAACCGGACTTACTAAAAACTACACTACTGTACGATTAGGTACACTGCCTATAAGTGTTGTAGCAAGGTTTAAGTATATCCATTCTATAAATAAATAAATATCTTGTGTAAAATTGTATCGTATTTAATAGTATTTCCTGCTAAAATTTAATAGTATTTTATACCCCTCTGCTTTGACATCAAGTATTTTTGGCGCCGCTGCCGGGGACATTCGCCAAAGCGAAACGTTATAATTTTTAATTTTTAAGTTATAATTAGTTTTTGTAAAATTTATATTTTTAAAAATTAAAAAAAATATATATAAAAAAAAAAAAGCTTTTAAAATCGAAAAAAAAAAAATATTTTAAGTATATTTTTAAGTTTTTCTTTTATTTTTACAAAATTATAAAGTATTTTAAGTTTATTTTTAAGTTTTTATTTTAATTATATATATATATTTTATTTAAATTTAAAACAGAAAAAAAAGAAAATAAAATATTAAATATTACGTGACCTGTCATTTGAACCAGTCCAATTGAACCAGTTCAGGGTATCCATGCGACTCGCATGAACCACCCCCTTAAATCATGCGACTCGCATGAGGGGTCTGACAAGACCACAACCAAACCCTAATCACGCATTTATTACGGATAATATATTATTATTATTATTAAACCCTAATCTTATTATTATTATTATAATTAAGTTTTTAGTTTATGTTATTTATATTACTTTTAAACTAGTTTTATTTATTATAAACTTAATACTTTTATTATAAAATATAAAAATGATATTTTTATAAAAATTATACTTTTTACAACTTTTTGTATATTTTTATATTTTGTCCCTTTTTAATCGTTGTAGCGTAACTTTTGTATTTTTAGCTCATATTTAATTTTAAACTTAGTTTTTGCTATAGTTATTTTTACTCCTAGATTTTTAGGCTTTGCCATAGAATTCCTTAAGTGCTTTTTCTTTAGACTAAGATTTAGGTGCTTTAGAATTTTGCGACGCCTTTTTAAGTTTTAGTTTCTTTTTAAGTTATTTCCATTTGGGATTTAGTTTCTCCTGTAAGCCTTAATATTTTTAGACACCTTTTACTATGTATCAATTATCATTTCAATTAGTAATCTCAATTTGCGATTATAATTTTAAGTTAGTTGTAGTAATAAGGTTAGGTTAGTAAAGTATTTTTAAGTTTTTATAAGTTTCTTTTATTTTTCCGTCACCTTTTATTTTTCAACCATATTTTCTTTTTCGACCTTTTTCGACGAACTCTTTTTCTCTCTTATTTCTCGCCATTCTAGTTTTTAGGACTTAGAATTTTTTTTCTACTTCTTATCTAAATTTCTTAAAATTACGAAAATTTATTTTAAGTGGTTAAATTAATAGACATCAAAATTTTCTGGTTCGTAGTAATAGTTGGATTTGTACGTGGACCGGGTTATTGGAGCCAAACAGTCCTCAATTATATTGAGACCAAACGAATCCTGCCCCTCTGCTGCATCTTTTGGCTATTCGAAACGTGGGCAAAATCAGAAAAGTCTATTGATTGGATAACTTATTATAATTTTTCTTTCCTTTTAAAAACTAATAGGATATTCAGTGAATGCACCGAGCAAGACGTTCATCACCTTTTGTACGTTCACCACCTGTAACTCGATCAAGACACCGTTTAACAAATATAACCGCCGTTGATTTTTCTTTAGAATCGTCATCCAGTCGACCAAGTACTTCAGTTCAAATTACCGATAATCCATTTTTTGAACCCGACCTCACAATTGAGAATCCGGAAAATATTCAGGAACGGTTCATAGATCCTGAACCACTAAACTTTCCTCCGGAACCACCAATCATTCAAACAGAGATTGTTGAGGAACGAACCATTAAAACAGAATCATCTAGTGATACCGATTCAACAAATTCAATTATGGAGAATCTGGAACCTTTAAGTATGGAAGACCGAATGAGAGCTAAACGCACTGGCCAAGGTCACGCAATTACCCATCCAGACATTAATGCGCCAGATTATGAAATCAAAGGACAAATTTTACACATGGTGACTAATCAATGCCAATTTAGTGGTGCGCCGAAGGAAGATCCAAATGAACATCTACGTACCTTTAATAGGATCTGCACACTATTTAAAATACGAGAAGTGGAGGATGAACAGATATATCTCATGTTATTTCCCTGGACTTTAAAGGGAGAAGCCAAAGATTGGTTGGAATCGTTACCTGAAGGGGCGATCGATACATGGGATGTTTTAGTTGACAAATTTCTTAAACAATTCTTTCCTGCATCTAAAGCCGTAAGACTTCAAGCAGAAATTGTTACGTTCACACAGAAGCCAAATGAAACTCTATATGAGGCGTGGACAAGATATGGAAAGTTGTTAAGAGGATGTCCGCAACATGGTTTAGACACCTGTCAAATAGTACAAATATTCTACCGAGGATGCGACATCACTACAAGAAAAGACATAGATATAGCAGCTGGTGGTTCTATTATGAAGAAAACCGAAACTGATGCTTACAAAATTATTGATAATACTGTTTCCCACTCACATGAGTGGCACCAAGAAAAAGATATTATTAGATCATCTAAAGCAGCTAGAGCCGATTCTAGCCATGACTTAGATTCCATTTCCGCAAAGATAGATGCTTTCGAGAGACGAATGGAAAAGATGACTAAGGATATTCACTCTATACGAATTAGTTGTGAGCAGTGTGGAGGACCACATTTGACAAAAGATTGTCTCAGTATTGAATTAACAATAGAACAAAGAGAGAATATTTCATACATAAACCAAAGGCCTGGAAATAATTATCAGAATAATTATCAACCGCCAAGACCGATTTACAATCAAAACCAGAATTATAACCGAAATATTCCATACAACAACCAACAAGGTCCTAGCAATCAACAAGTATCCAATAATACTTATAATCAGCAAAGACCGAATTTTCAAAACAAACCACCACAACAAACCGATGATAAAAAGCCAAATTTAGAAGATATGATGACGAAGCTAGTTGAAACTCAAACGCAGTTTTTCACATCTCAAAAACAAACAAATGAACAAAATGCTCAAGCATTTAGAAATCAACAAGCTTCTATTCAAAATCTGGAACAAGAAGTAAGTAACCTAGCAAGGTTAATAGGTGAAAGAAAACCGGGAAGTCTACCTAGTGATACAAATGCTAACCCCCGGAATGAAACAGCTAAAGCTATTACCACAAGAAGTGGTACAACACTTAAACCACCTGAAATACCTGTAACTTCTGATGAAACTATTCCTACTCCACAAGAACCACAACCTGATCAAGATAAGGAAAAAGAACCGGTAGTTGAAAAGGTTAATAAAGATAACACAGTTAAGGATAAACCTTATGTTAAACCATACCAACCACCACTTCCTTACCCGAGTAAAATGAAGAAAGAAAAACTTGAAGCCGAACAATCCAAATTCCTGGATATGTTTAAACAGATAAATGTAAATCTTCCTTTCATTGATGTGATTTCAGGAATGCCAAGATATGCTAAATTCTTGAAAGATCTAATCTCAAATAGAAAGAAAATGGAAGAACTCTCGGCTGTTACTATGAATGCCAATTGTTCAGCAGTGCTGTTGAATAAGATACTAGAAAAACTATCTGATCCAGGAAGTTTCACAATTCCATGTTTTCTGGGTAGTCTTAGTTCAATAGAAGCATTGGCAGACTTAGGTGCTAGTATAAATCTAATGCCGTATTCACTATACGCTAAACTAGACCTTGGAGAATTGAAACCAACCAGAATAAGCATACAACTAGCCGATAGATCAATAAAATATCCTAGAGGGATAATGGAGAACATGCTAGTTAAAGTTGGTACTTTAGTATTTCCAGTAGATTTTGTTGTTTTGGACATGGAAGAAGATTCTCAAGTTCCTCTCATATTAGGAAGACCATTCTTAAACACGGCTAAAGCAATGATAGACGTGTTCGGTAAGAAACTGACCCTAAGTATAGAGGATGAGAGTGTTACCTTTTCAGTTGATAGAGCAATGCAACAACCACAATCTGCAGATGATACATGTTATTATATTCAAACTATAGATGCACATGCAGAATTATTAGAAGAATTTCCAGAATTACAAGGAACAAGAGAATGTTCTTTAGGAGAAGGTAATGAACCAATTGATGAAGCTGAAATGTTAGCTACACTTATAGCTAATGGATATGAACCAACAACAGAAGAAATTCAAATGCTAAAAGAAGAAGACAGATATCGATATAAATCATCGATAGAAGAACCTCCGAAATTAGAATTAAAGCCACTTCCAAACCATTTGGAATACGCTTATTTACATGGTGAATCTGAATTACCTATAATAATATCGTCTTCTCTTACTGAAAATGAGAAATCACAACTCATTTCTGTGTTGAAAGCTCATAAACCAGCCATTGCATGGAAGATTCATGATATTAAAGGAATAAGTCCTTCGTATTGCACACATAAAATCCTTATGGAAGAAGGTCATAAAACGTATGTGCAACGCCAACGAAGACTAAATCCTAATATGCAAGATGTTGTTAAGAAAGAGATTATTAAACTGCTAGATGCAGGTTTGATATATCCAATCTCTGATAGTCCATGGGTAAGCCCAGTTCAATGCGTGCCTAAGAAGGGTGGCATGACTGTCATTACAAATGAGAAAAATGAGCTTATTCCTACTAGGACTGTAACAGGATGGCGTGTATGTATTGATTATAGAAAATTAAATGACGCCACCAGAAAAGATCACTTTCCCTTACCTTTCATAGATCAAATGTTGGAAAGATTAGCCGGAAATAGTTACTATTGTTTTCTAGATGGATTTTCCGGATATTTTCAAATTCCAATAGCACCCGAAGATCAAGAGAAAACCACATTCACGTGCCCTTATGGTACTTTTGCTTACAAACGCATGCCATTTGGACTTTGCAACGCCCCTGCAACCTTTCAAAGGTGTATGATGGCGATTTTTCACGACATGATAGAAGAATGCATGGAAGTATTCATGGATGACTTTTCAGTCTTCGGTGATACATTTAAATCATGTCTAGTTAATCTGGAACGAATGCTAATTAGATGCGAAAAATCAAATCTAGTACTTAATTGGGAGAAATGCCATTTCATGGTTAAAGAAGGCATCGTTCTTGGACATAAAATTTCAAAAGAAGGAATTGAAGTGGATAGAGCTAAAGTAGATGTAATTGCTAAACTTCCACATCCCACCAATGTTAGAGGAGTTAGGAGTTTTCTAGGGCATGCCGGTTTTTACCGACGTTTCATAAAAGATTTTTCTAAAATTGCCACTCCTATGAATAAACTCCTAGAAAAGGATGCGCCATTCATCTTTTCAGATGAATGTATCAAATCTTTTAATATTCTTAAAGAAAAACTCACTAATGCACCGATCATGATAACACCAAATTGGAATCTACCATTTGAACTAATGTGCGATGCAAGTGATTTTGCAATGGGAGCCGTTTTAGGACAAAGGATTGAAAAACGATTTCAACCTATATATTATGCTAGTAAGACGTTACAAGGAGCACAAACGAACTATACAACTACTGAAAAAGAACTCCTTGCTATTGTCTTTGCTTTTGACAAATTTCGATCATATCTCGTTCTAGCAAAAACGGTGGTCTATACCGACCATTCTGCTCTTAGATACCTATTTTCAAAACAAGATGCTAAACCAAGATTAATCCGTTGGATCTTACTCTTACAAGAGTTTGATATTGAAATCCGAGATAAAAGAGGAGCAGAAAATCTCGCCGCTGATCATCTTTCTCGTCTTGAAAATCCCGAATTAGAAGTTCTAAATGAATCGGCCATACAAGACAACTTTCCTGATGAATATCTATTGAAGATAGATTATAAAGAAATCCCATGGTTTGCAGACTATGCAAACTACTTAGTTTGTGGATTCCTTGAAAAAGGATTATCGTACCAAAGACGAAAGAAATTCTTCAGTGATATAAAACACTATTTCTGGGAAGATCCACATCTGTTTAAAAGTTGTCCCGATGGAATAATACGCCGATGTGTATTTGGAGATGAAGCTAGTAAAATTTTAAACCATTGTCACACAGGACCAACAGGAGGGCATTATGGGCCTCAACTAACAGCAAGAAAAGTTTATGAAGCTGGATTCTATTGGCCTACAATTTACAAAGACGCACACCTTCTTTGCAAATCCTGTGATGCATGTCAAAGGGCCGGAAAAATAAGTCAACGTGATGAAATGCCACAAAATGTCATCCAAGTATGTGAAGTATTTGACATTTGGGGTATTGACTTTATGGGTCCATTTCCAAAATCTCATAATAATTTATATATACTCGTAGCCATTGATTATGTATCTAAATGGGCGGAAGCACAAGCTCTCCCAACTAATGATGCACGAGTTGTAGTCAACTTTTTAAAACGTCTTTTTGCAAGGTTTGGAACACCGAAAGCTTTAATAAGCGATCGGGGTACTCATTTCTGTAATAATCAACTTGAGAAAGTTCTTAAAAGATATGGAGTAACTCATATAATCTCCACCGCATATCATCCACAAACAAGTGGACAAGTTGAAAATACCAACCGAGCTTTAAAACGTATTCTAGAGAAAACCGTAGGATCAAATCCGAAGGAATGGTCCATTAAATTGGAGGATGCACTCTGGGCTTTTAGAACAGCCTACAAAACTCCAATTGGAACCACACCTTTTAGACTTGTTTATGGAAAAGCATGTCATCTTCCAGTAGAAATCGAACACAAAGCATTTTGGGCTTTGAAGACATGTAATCTTGATTTACATGTAGCCGGACGTCTACGATTAAGTCAACTAAACGAATTAGAAGAATTAAGACATGAAGCATACGAAAATTCGTTAATCTATAAAGAAAGAACGAAGAAATGGCATGATAAAAGAATCAAAAGTTCAAAAGAATTTAAAGAAGGAGACAGAGTTCTTCTTTTCAATTCACGATTCAAGCTATTTCCTGGAAAATTGAAATCAAGATGGTCTGGACCATTCATAGTCAAAAGAGTTTTCCCATACGGAACGATAGAATTAATAAATTCAAATGGGATTGAATTTAAAGTTAATGGTCACAGAGTTAAACATTTCATACATGGTCCGATGGAAGTCGACAACGAAGTTAATCACAATTTCGACACCACAGCTAACTAAGTGTGGGGAGAATCAAGTCTTTAAAGGATAATATGTATTTCTGTTAGAGTTAGATTGTCTGTTTTCGTGTAGTTCTCGAAAATGGAACACGTATGGTCTTTCCCTAGCAGACCCTAAAGAACTAGTCTTCTCCCCCCATTCTGAATTTTTATTTTTTTTTAGGTTTTTACGAAATGAAGACTGCCTGTGAACTAAACCATGGTCTAATGCTACACGCTTTGATCACTAAACGTAATAATGACATACTACCGAGTGAATTAGTATCAGTAATCAGAGAAAGAATGGACGGAGTTAGAAAAGGATCCAGATGCGACGATAATAAGTTACAATTTGGTAAAGGAAAATCAAAATCCGCAGCGAAAAGAAGAGCACGACACCTAGAACGATGTCACAAATGCGGAAAATGGTCACATGGAGGTAAATGTTCAAATAATCAAACATATTCAAATACCGAATTTGTTACTTTATGCAGAGACGGACCGTTCATATGTTTAGAAGAAAAGACACTGAATGCTCGAGGTTACGCCTATATAGCCATGGAAAACCAATTAAACCGACTATCTTATGAATGGAATAGATCATATAACTAAGAAATCTATTTCACAGGTATGTCTGTACAGTTTTTATTTTTATTTTTATTTTTAACCTTTTGATAATAAACGCTAATTTGTTCGCTAAAAAGTATGAAATTGGTATTAAATAAAATTAGGTTTGGCGACCGAAATTATTGATATCATTCAAAAATTTATTACATCACTGCGAAATTTAACGTTTATTCTTAAGGTATAAATATCTTTAATCAATCAACCCAAAATATTTCAAAAATTCGTCATGAGTTAAATTAGGTCTTGGAACCGAAATTACTTTACCGAAAAGAGGGGCGCATATTTTTGATAATATTTGATTGATTAAAGTGGGATAAAAAGCCAAAAAGATTTTTTTTAATTTTATTTTTACCATGTTTTTAAAATTAATATAAATCTTAAATTAATATTGTAAACTTTATAAAAACAATATTTTTAAAATTGTAAATATTTGAAAAATTAATATAAGTTTGGTGTGAATTTATAATATGAATTTTTAAATTAAGTTTGGTGTGAATTTTTAATTTTTAAAATATGAATTTTTAATTTTATGCATTTCAAATTTTAAGTTTGGTGTGATTTTTTTTTATTAATTTTGAATTTTATATTTAAGTTGTGTGAATTTAAAAACAAAAATTTACTTTATCTCATTAAGTTAAGAATATGATTTTTAAAATTCGTCGTAAGTTGAAGACTAGGTCTTTGAACCGAAATTGCTTTACCCGAGGGAGGGACGAGAACTTTTATTATCATTATTTTTAATCTTATTGATTTAAGGTATGCCAAAAACATTAAAAAACCCAAAAATCTTAGCTTTTAAAACAATCGCTACAAAAAGACAAATTTTAAAATTTTGTCGAGGGACGGACTAGGGCATAGTCCCGAAACGACCTCGTCTTAAAAAGAAACAAAATTTTTAAAATTTTATTAAATTTTATGTTTTAAAAGTATAAGTTTTTTATAAAAAAAAAAAAAAAAAAAAAAAAAAAAAATTACCTGGAAAATACCCCCATGCGACTCGCATGGGGGTAGGCTCTAAATCATGCGACTCGCATGGCTAAAGAAAACTGGTCAGAATCATTTATCCAGCAAATCTGCTCTGTTTCTCACAATAACACACATACACAAACACGAACTTACTTCAAAACCCTCTCAAAAATTCATCATTTTTCACCAAATTTCTTGCAAAACTTCACAATAATCATGCCTAGATTCAGTAGTCTCAACCCCTTCAGGAGAAAGAGAAATACAGATACGGACGGTGCATCATCGTCCAGGCAACCAGAGCCCGAACCGAAAATGTTTCATGAACAAGAACAACATATGCAACAAGAAGAAGAAGAACAGGAGGAGCAACATATTCCATATCACGATCAAGATCAATTATTCATGAATCAGTTTCGTCAATTCGCTCCACATCAAAGGATTCTGAGCTTAGACATTAATGAAGATCAGTTACACCCAAATCTGAGATTTGATCGATGTTGGATAGAGTATCCAGATTATCAAAAGAACATGCACATTCTCTACTTTAAGGTTGTTGAAATGCCAAAGGCAATTGACTGGGTACCTTTGGAAACAGTTGACCTTGCCGAACCGATTCGGGAATTATTGGTGCAAAGGTATGGTAATTCTCAGTTTAACGATTGGATGCGCCTATTTTCCATTCGTAGAACCATATATAGGGAATGGTGTATAGAATTACTTAGTACTATTAAGTTAAACAGTGATGTTAGGAGGATAGATGATAGAAGATTTATTAGATTTCTGTTAGGTGGACGCATGTACAGAATGTCCATGATAGATTTAGCTAGGGCCTTACAGATTTACACCCCTGCTGAACTTTTGAGCCCCGACTGTAATAGCCTGATTGCCCAAGGAGAAAGGGTAGATAGGGAATTTGATATTAACGCTGTCTGGAGGCGTATGTCCCACTTTAATGAATTTCACGCCAGTGGAAATCATACATACTTAGATATAGACAGAGCTGAACTCCGGGTGATTCATAGATTCTTAGCAAACACAATTACACAAAGGGGAAGAAATAAGGAGAAATTGACCGTAAACGATTTGTTCTACCTCAAGTGTATTAGAGACCCGAGGAGTTTCGTTAACATTCCCTATTGTGTTGGTTATTATCTCGCTAATGTAGTTTCGGGGATGAAATCGGGGAGTATTATAGGTGGTGGTATTTTCATTACTCTCATTGGAGAGTATTTAGGTGTAGATAAGCACCAAGGGGGTCCAATGAACGAAATAGAGGACGGAGGTGAAACTATAAGTTCAAACCTTTATCACGGTGCAAGGGTATTATTGATGAGACGTGGTCGGGTATATCGATACGAGGGACCTCAGCGACATGTAGAAAGAGGTTCGGATGATGAAATGGAAGAGGCGAACAACATTATAGGAGTTGTTCGGGAGACTGCTCTTGATTTAGGCGTTCGTATGGAGGATGAATACATGACGAACTATGATAGGCATATGCAGTACGAGGCATGGCAACGTCGGAATGACTACGAGCATTCCCGGCAACGAGAGCATGGCCGATGGGATTATCATCAGTGCCAAATTATAAGCCAGTTGCAGCCTGGCGAGATGTATTATCCGACCCGACCCGCATACTATCCCGCACATCAGCCAGAAATGAGACCACCCTATGATTCATATGATTATGACGCAGCATACCAGTTCACCTATAATCAGCCATGGAACCCGGACGCGAACATGAATTGGGATCCATATCCTAATTTTCCTCCTAACCCACCTCCTGATCAGTAGAGATAAGTTGGTAATTTTTATTTTTATTTTAAACACTTAACATTTTATTACGTTTATGTAATGTTTGATATTCTTATTATTATTGTGTACTAATATTTTTCTTATAGTTTGAAAGTGGGATGCCAAAGTTCCATTTCAAATTGCATGTATGATTATATTTGTATTGTATGTATTCTCTTTTATGCACAAAACAGGGTAAAACAACGCGTTTTCAAAGACTGGCATTAAGTTCAGCAAAAGCAAGTAATTTTGACGACAAAGATGCAAAATATATGTGAAATAACAACAAGACGGAATGAACAAATGATGTGCACCATTTATCATTCAGCAAACAAACGCCAATATATTTGGAAACTTTGGTAAAAATTTAATCATTTTCACACAAATCACCCTCAATAATTTAAATTGTTACTGATTTCTTGCAAATGAGGGCATTGCAAGATCTTAAGTGTGGGAAGGGGTTAAATTCTTTCGGATTTTAAAATTTTTATATTAAACACTTGGTTACCATTAAAAATACTAGTAAAGCAGTAGTTGTATTAGAATCTAGTGCTCTTTGATAAAAAAGAACAGCCCTAGTCTTATATACTGACTACCCAATTCTAGTAAAATTTTTCAATTAAATGAATTCAAATCATGTTTATACATATTTATGAACGATAAAACTAGGTTTTAACACCGAAATTATTGTTACCTCGGAAAGGACATAAATTGAGAAACAAACTAAAATGTTAAAATTCATTTAAAATGGAATAGAGGACGATAAAAAGGAAAATAAAAGCCAAGTGTGGGAAAATTTACCAAGTTATCTTAAACATATGTCACATATATCTGTAACAAATAACTGAAAATACTTTTGCTTTGGACTAAACTAAACTGTTTTACCCGATGAAAGAAAAGATGGATCTACACGATGAATCAATTCCATCATTAAAAGGAAGTAAAGTCTTCCGAAAAAGAAACGCGCTTCTTGATTTAGGTCATGAAGTTGTCGTCCAGACCAGCTGTAGGTTGACGAAAAATCTAGAAAAGTCATCTCTAAAATCAGCAGGAAATCCACGGACCTCAGCATTAAACAGGGTCGCCAAGTGGTCAGATTTATCCTAACCATGAGAAGGATTTATCTCGTACAATGGGGGGCACCATGCAAATTAGCTGGATAAGACTAATAAATCAGATCCCCAGAAAGGATAATCTCCTTAAAGATTAAAAATCAGCTTTTAAGACTGATATTACTCAATCCTAGAGATTGACCTTAAAGATTGAGAATTACAAACTCATGGAATTCAATGATATCTAAGCTCGAGCTTAAACGAGAAAATATTTTGATCAAAATTACAAACCGATTTGTTTTCTGAAAACCCTATTTTCAATGCGTTCATTACCATTGAACGTAAAATCCTAGGAATTCACCTGGAATTCATTAGGTCACCTGAACTAAATCGGGTGTCAACCGTAAGAACGGTGGTTGCATAGCATGGTCAAAGACAGGACCTTGTGCCAGACCGAAAAAATTATAAGGGTGAGCTTTACTATTGCTCCTACCAAGGATAGTAATTGCGTCCGACACGTTATAGACCATAATCAAAAGCATGTCACGGGACATTGCCTTAACAGTTGCTTGTTCAACGCTTTCCTTTACAATCGGACGGTAGTTTACCGAAAGGTAATATACGGAATAAGTAAACTGGACGTGTTGCTTTCCTAATACAAGGTTAGCAAGTGGGTGACACAAAACCGCAAGTTTGAGCTAAAATTTTCAAATCTAAAACCCACCAAACCCACAAAAATATTTTGCAAACACCGGTAAAGGGTTATTCCGGAAAACTTATCTAGGGTAAAAACTAGATTTCGAAAGATCAAATGTTTTCATAAAGATCCAATTTCCTTAATGGATCTAAATTTTTATAGTCATGTGGGACTGTAAACCATATCGTTACTACCATTGTTTATACCGCCGTATAGAAATCACTGATGTACAAAGTGTGAAGAATAAAGAAGTGATTCTAGTATTTCAAGACAATATTGCTTGAGGACAAGCAACGCTCAAGTGTGGGAATATTTGATAATGCTAAAAACGAACATATATTTCATAGCATTATTCCTCAAGAAAGACAAAATTTTAGTTGGTATTGTTCGATTTACAAGCGATATTCGTTTAAATTTTAAAAAAGAGAAGATAAAAGGCAGATTCGACAAATTGAAGACAAAAAGGTCCAAAGAGCTAAAAAGTACAAGATACAACTAAAAAGGTTCAAAATATTGATGAGGAACGTCTCAAAATGACAAGAGTACAAGTTACAAGACGCAAAGTACACGATATAAAATAATACGCGAAGACGTCCGAAAATCCGGAACCGGGACCTGAGCCAAGAAGAAACGCCCGACGCAACGGACCAAAAATATCTAGTCTACTATGCACAAGAATATAATATAATATATATATAATTATATATAATTATATATTATATTATATATATTATTATTATTATATTACGTCGGCAAGAAGAAAACAAATCAATTTGGTTGGATCCAGGGTGGCCATGCGACTCGCATGGCCAGAGGCACAAATCCATGCGAGTCGCATGGAGTGAAATTGCTGGTCAGGTCCTATATAAAGCCAGTTTTCTGCCGAGTTTTACACATAATTTTAATCTCTCTCAATATATACGATATATATATATATATAATTTATATTTTAATTTTAATTTTAATTTTAAATCCTAATAATAAGGGTATGTTAGCGAATGTTGTAAGGGTGTAAGTCGAAATTCTGTCCGTGTAACGCTACGCTATTTTTAATCATTGTAAGTTATGTTCAACCTTTTTATATTAATGTCTCGTAGCTAAGTTATTATTATGCTTATTTAAAACGAAGTAATCATGATGTTGGGCTAATTACTAAAATTGGGTAATTGGGCTTTGTACCATAATTGGGGTTTGGATAAAAGAACGACACTTGTGGAAATTAGACTATGGGCTATTAATGGGCTTTATATTTGTTTAACTAAATGAAAGTTTGTTAATGTTAATATAAAGATTTACAATTGGGCGTCCCTATAAATTACCATATACACTCGATCGGACACGATGGGCGGGGTATTTATATGTACGAATAATCGTTCATTTAACCGGACACGGGAATGGATTAATAGCCACTAGAATAATTAAAACAGGGGTGAAATTACATTCAAGGGTAATTGGTGTAATTGTTAACAAAGTAGTAAAACCTTGGTTTACACGCAGTCGATAACCTGGTGTATTCATTAAACAAAGTATTAAAACCTTGTTACAATTCGAATCCCCAATTAGTTGGAATATTTAACTTCGGGTATAATAATAATTTGACAAGGACACTTGCAATTTATATTTATGACTGATGGACTGTTATGGACAAAAACCAGACGGACATATTGAATAATCCAGGACAAAGGACAATTAACCCATGGGCATAAAACTAAAATCAACACGTCAAACATCATGATTACGGAAGTTTAAATAAGCATAATTCTTTTATTTCATATTTAATTTCCTTTATTTTATATTTAATTGCACTTCTAATTATCGCACTTTTATTTATTGTTATTTTATTTTATCGCACTTTTAATTATCGTACTTTTTAATTATCGCAATTTTATTTTCTCGCATTTTTATTATTCGCAATTTCATTATCGTTATTTACTTTACGCTTTAATTTAAGTTTTGTATTTATTTTATATTTTACATTAGGTTTTAACTGCGACTAAAGTTTTAAAATCGACAAACCGGTCATTAAACGGTAAAAAACCCCCCCTTTATAATAATAATATCACTTATATATATATTTGTATTTTTATAAAAGTAAACTAATATAGCGTTTAGCTTTGTTTAAAGATTTCCCTGTGGAACGAACCGGACTTACTAAAAACTACACTACTGTACGATTAGGTACACTACCTATAAGTGTTGTAGCAAGGTTTAAGTATATCCATTCTATAAATAAATAAATATCTTGTGTAAAATTGTATCGTATTTAATAGTATTTCCTGCTAAAATTTAATAGTATTTTATACCCCTCTGCTTTGACATCAACCTTAAATCTGAATTTCATACTTTAATTATTGAATTTGTGTTAGGGCTAGGGTTTGTTGGTAACAATAAACCCATCTACACCAATATTTGTGTTTATTGTGACTTGTAATTGGGCATGCAAACCCTTGAATGTGGGTTTTGGGTTGAAGGTTAGATTTTTGACTATGTGTTCAAGTAGTCAATTACTCATGTACATGTATTTTTGGTGTTTAAATGAACTTGTTGTTGGTCAAAATCTGGAAGTTGACCTTGAAATGTGTCAAACTAGGGTTTGAGCTAATGACTTAAGATGTAAGTACTTGGATTAATGATGTTAATGGTGCTTTGTGAACATAATCACTATTAATTAGTGATTATGGGTGAACAATGGGTTGGTCAAGTGTGTGTCAAGTGCAAATGGGTCAAATTTGCACATGTAAAGGGAGTAGGGATTGTAAGAGTTGGTTGAATAGCTAAATTGTGTATTCAGCTTGATATTTGATTAATATATTGAGTGATTGCATTGACGGCTTGCAAGACTCGTGAATTGTATCACTTGAAGATACTGAGTGTAATAGTTATACGTACGTATGCGTAGGTCATTGGTGTGGACTATGAGTTAGACCACATGGCGACGTGGACTATGAGTTAGACTACAAGGTGAGTGGACTATGATTTAGACCACTAAAGTTGACTATGAGTTAGACCACTTGACATTTAGTGACTATAAGTTTGACACTAGACATTGTTTGGGGCGGCCACTGTAGTGACCCGAACTTTTTTCATGTTTATATATATTAAATGAAATTGATATTTATATGATTAAGTGTTTCCAACATGTTAAGCAATCAAACTTGTTAAGACTTGATTAATTGAAATAGGTTTCATATAGATAATTGACCACCCAAGTTGACCGGTGATTCACGAACGTTAAAATTTGTAAAAACTATATGATGACATATATATGGATATATATATATATATATATATATATATATATATATATATATATATATATATATATATATATATATATATATATATATATATATATATATATATATAGTTAACATGATATTATGATAAGTAAACATATCATTAAGTATATTAACAATGAACTACATATGTAAAAACAAGACTACTAACTTAAGAATTTTGAAACGAGGCATATATGTAACGATTATCGTTGTAAAGACATTTTAAAGTATATATATCATATCAAGATATATTCATTGCTGGTGATTTGTGTCACCAATATGATTTAAGTGTAATGGGATTAATTTGTTAACCAAAATAACCTTGATAAATATCGAACAAGTTTAGGAAAGTATGGAGTGCAATTGTTTGAATTTATCTTGATTATGACGGGGGTTCGGAGGAAGCACCCCCGATAGCGGGGTCCAAGGTGTGGAAACCCCTGGCGGGGTCCAAGGGGCAGAGCCCCTGGCTGGGGTCGAGCTGCCAGGTCAGCTTGGAAAATTTTTGTTTGGGTTAATATCGCTTTATTAAAAATGTGTTAAAATTTGATTTTAAGATTTCAACAACATTAAATAAGATCGTTAACTAAGATACATATCAAAGTACCTCTACTTAGCAAAAATACTTACAATTTCATTCTCATTCGTTTTCATCAACAATTTTACTCGTATGCACCCGTATTCGTACTCGTACAATACACAGCTTCTAGATGTATTTACTATTGGTATATACCAATAGGAAACCATCATGATCAGCCATAATTGATTGAAATTTGGAGTCTTTCATATAGGGTTTATCTTTTGACTAATTGTAAGAATTATTGCAACTAAATTCCAAGCTTAAAAGTTAATCAAATTTGACTACATATACATGCATATTCACGTCCATAATTCTATCACCATAACCCATTTGATTTAATCTTAATCTTAATTTTCTTTCTAACTAAACACTTTCATTCAAGAACACATCTATATTCATCAACCTTTCTTCATCTACATCAAATTATACTTCAAAATCCAATCTATAATCGTTATAAGAAAAATCATTCAAGAATCATTTCAAGTTTACTAGATTACTACCAAGCTTTCTAATCCAATCCAAGTAGTCATCCAAGATCAAGAAACCTTTGTTATTTATAGTAGGTTATCTTTCTTATTCAAGGTAATACTCATATCCAAACTTTGATTCGATTTCTATAACTATAAACTATCTTGATTCGAGTAATAATCTTACTTGAAATTGTTTTCGTGTCATGATTCTGCTTCAAGAATTTCCAAGCCATCAAAGATCCATTCAAGCTCAAGATTATTTATTTTATTTCCAGTAGGTTTACCTACTATACTGTAGGTAGTAATGATGTTCGTAACATCATTCGATTAATATATAAATAACTATCTTATTCGAAGATTTGAAAACGTAATCACTAGAACATAGTTTAGTTAATTCTAAACTTGTTCGCAAACAAAGTAAATCCTTCTAACTTGACTTTTAAAATCAACTAAGTACATCTTATATATCTATATGATATGCTAACTTAATAATTTAAAACCCGAAAACACAAAAAATACCGTAAAATCGGATATACGCCGTCGTAGTAACACCACGGGCTGTTTTGGGTTAGTTAATTAAAAACTATGATAAACTTTGATTTAAAAGTTGTTCTTCTGGGAAAATTATTTTTCTTATGAACATGAAACTATATCCAAAAATCATGGTTAAACTCAAAGTGAAAGTATGTTTTTCAAAATGGTCATCAAGACGTCGTTCTTTCTACTAAAATGACTTCCTTTACAAAAATGACTTGTAATCTCTATTTTTGACTATAAACTTATACTTTTTCTGTTTAGATTCATAAACTTAAGTTCAATATGAAACCATAGCAACTTGAATCACTCAAAAGGGATTTAAAATGAAGAAGTTATGGGTAAAACAAGATTGGAAAATTTTGCTTGTTGTAGCTACGTGAAAATTGGTAACAAATCTATATTAATCATATCCTAGCTAACTTATATTGTATTATACATGTATTCTAATATATTATGTAATCTTGGGATACCATAGACACGTATGCAAATGTTTTGACATATCATATCGACCCATGTATATATATTATTTGGAACAACCATAGACACTCTATATGCAGTAATGTTTGAGTTAGCTATACAGGGTTGAGGTTGATTCCAAAAATATATATATTTTGAGTTGTGATCTAGCCTGAGACGTGTATACATTGGGTCGTGGATTGATTCAAGATAATATATATCAATTTATTTATGTACATCTAACTATGGACAACTAGTTGTAGGTTACTAACGAAGACAGCTGACTTAATAAACTTAAAACATTAAAACGTATTAAAAATGTTGTAAATATATTTTGAATATACTTTGATATATATGTACATATTTTTTATAGGTTCGTGAATCGACCAGCGTCCGGTCTTACTTCCCAACGAAGTAAAAATCTGTGAAAGTGAGTTATAGTCCCACTTTTAAAATCTAATATTTTTGGGATGAGAATACATGCAGTATTATAAATGTTTTACAAAATAGACACAGGTACGTGAAACTACATTCTATGGTTGAATTATTAAACCGAATATGCCCCTTTTTAGTCTGGTAATCTAAGAATTAGGGAACAGACACCCTAATTGACGCGAATCCTAAAGATAGATCTATTGGGCCCAACAAGCCCATCCAAAGTACCGGATGCTTTAGTACTTCGAATTTATCATGTCCGAAGGGAGTCCCGGAATGATGGGGATATTCTATATGCATCTTGTTAAGGTCGGTTACCAGGTGTTCACCATATAAATGATTTTTATCTCTATGTAGGGGATGTATATAGAAATATGAAATCTTGTGGTCTATTATTACGATTTGATAAATATATAGGTTAAACCTATAACTCACCAACATTTTTGTTGACGTTTAAAGCATGTTTATTATCAGGTGATTATTAAGAGCTTCCGCTGTTGCATGCTAATATATGGACAAGATTTGGTGTCAGCATGCTTGTATAATATTGTTTGAAACTGCATTCGAGATTTACTTTGTTGTAACATATTAATGTTGTAAACCAATATGTATTGGTAGTGTGTAAGTGTGATATTTTTAGATTATCATTTCTGGATAAAATAGGTGGTGTCTTTTTAACATTGTCGATAAAATAAAATAAAGGTTATGGTTTGTTTTTAAAAAAAAACGAATGCAGTCTTTGAAAAACGTCTCATATAGAGGTCAAAACCTCGCAACGAAATCAATTAATATGGAACGTTTATAATCAATATGAACGGGACATTTCAGTTGATATCCGAGCGTTGGTCTTAGAGAACCAGAAAATTTGCATTAGTGTATCTTATCGAGTTTGTTAGGATGCATTAGTGCGTCTGAACTTCGACCGTGCTTCTTTAAAAATGATTGCTTAATATTTTTTGTTGGAAACTACAAATTGTAACATGTAAATATTATGTGATATATTAATCTCTTAACGTGTTTGATATTGTGTGATAGATGTCTACCTCTAGTACAAATCCCATCGACTCACCTAATAATAATGAAGAGTCGAATATATTTTGGAAAGATTCACAAATTCCTGAAAAGGAACCGGAAGAGGAGGAACCGGAAGAGGAGGAACCAGAAGACGAGGAACCGAAAGAGGAGGAACCGGAAGAAGAAGAGGTTCCGGAGGAAGAAATATTGATACCTACAGTGAATCGATTAAATAAAAGAAAATCCTCAACCAACGGACCAAAGTTAAAAATGGTCAATGGTGCTTCCGCCGAGGAAGCAAAATATTGGGAAGATTACCAATTTTCCGATGAATCGGATCCCAATAAGGATTCCGATGATGTTATAGAAATTACCTCAACCCAATTTAATAAAGCAAAAGAAAATAATAAGGGAAAAGGTATAAAAATAGAGAAACATGATTCCAACCCCGATGAACTTTATATGTATCGGCAACATCCGTATTTCCTAAAATGTAACAATAACCCGGGAACCTCTAAACCACCAGGTTTTTCTAAACCATTGTGGAAAACGACGGTTCGTATTAGAGGAACACCATATATCATTAGAAAATTAGGAAAACGAACCAACTCCGAAGAAGAAGAAACCAGTGATTCAGATTAGAGGGTTGTAATCATGTTGTGTATTATATGTATTGTAGTGTGCTTGTACTTTTATGTTCTATGTAAAAATTGCTTGTATTGTTTGTTAATTATCTTTTACGAATCTAATCCTTGTCTATTTTACAGTATAAAAACAAAATGGACGTTAAGGGTAGACAACCGAATATTTTAGAAGACCTACCAGAGGATATGATTGAGGAAATCTTGTCTAGAGTCGGCCAGAATTCATCAGCACATTTAGTTATGCCGAAATTAACTTGTCGAACATTTGAAAGACTTTCCAGAAATGCCTTAGTTTATAAAAGGCTTTCTTTTGATATGTGGGGTATATCACATTGGGGAGACCGTAAGTTACGCCGTATTTTATTTAAAGCGTTAAATGCGGGGAACCCAAATGCAATTTTACGCTACGGGTTAAGAACCTATTTTGACTCAACATATCCCAACATAGGATTTCGTGAGTTAGAAAGAGCTTCTAACATGCAACATAAAGAAGCATGTTATACTTACGGGTTAGTGATGTTTGCTTCTTACCAAAGTGAGAAAAAGAACATCGGATTACAACTTTTAAATAAAACCTTCCCACAAGTGACGGATTCAATAGTTGGGGTGAGAAACAAGGTTTTTAGATTATTACGGGGCTGTTGGACATTACGAAACTCTCTTCCTTTTGACGACATTACAACATGCTTCCTAGCCAATGGTCATAACGGTTACTTTCCACAAGACCAAGGATGGGAAATCATCTTAGTAAAACCAGAATGCATGACTTGTTTCTGGACTTATGAATTACGTGTCTTTATTTCTTTTGCTGAACGACTTCCGTATTAACTAGAATTGCCTTTATAGCTGCCGGGTAGCAAAGTTATTATGTGCTATATTTCATCCTATATGTTTAATAGCAGTATTGTAAGTTTGTAAAATATTGTATAAAATTTGAACGCGAAATATTATTATAATCAGTTTTTTCATATAGAATTGTAGTAGTTGAATTGTATATTAGCTACTAAATATGAACTTAACGGGTAGTTACTACCCGAATTAAAAACTATAAAACGCTAATACGAAGAAAAAACTTTTATAAATGAGTTCATACTATGCTACGAAATACTATTGACTACTCTTAAAAATTCTATATGATTAACTTAATTCTTTTGGGCTATTTTTGAAGGAAATGGCACCGACGACTCGTCAGAATTTGAACATGAGCGAGGAAGACTTCCGTGTTTTCCTTGCAGCAAACATAGCCGCAGTACAGGCTGCGATGCAAAACAATAACAATAACTCTGGATCTAGAAGTGGAACTAATTCCACAAGAAATTGTGTAGGATGCTCCTACAAAGAATTCACTGCATGCAAACCTTTGGAATTTGATGAAACCGAAGGAACAATTGGATTGAAACGGTGGACCGAGAAAGTCGAATCGGTGTTTGCCATAAGTAAGTGTACTGAAGAGGACAAAGTTAAGTACGCTATGCATACCTTCACAGGTACTACGTTAACATGGTGGAACACCTATCTTGAACAGGTAGGACAAAATGCTGCTTACGCACTACCGTGGTCGGCATTCAAGCAATTGATGAACGAGCAGTACCGTCCAAGAAACGAAGTCAATAAGCTCAAGGTAGAGCTTAGAGAGTTACGAACACAAGGGTTTGACATTACCACATATGAACGACGATTCACAGAGTTGTGCCTATTGTGTCCGGGAACGTTCGAAGATGAAGAAGAGAAGATCGAAGCGTTTATAAAAGGGTTACCAGTAAGGATTCAAGAAGATGTGAGTGCACACGAGCCCGCTTCCATACAAAAGGCAAGTCGAATGGCTCATAAACTCATAAATCAGATTGAGGGAAGAATTAAAGAGCAGGCAGTCGAAGAAGCCAACACGAAACAACTCAAGAGGAAGTGGGAAAAAACTAGTGACAAGGGTCACAGTTTTAACAATCAACACAACAATCACAACTTCAATCGCAGTAAATTTCGCAACAACAACCGCAACAACAACCATCTCAACAATAATAACAATCGCAACAACAACCATCCCAACAATAATAACAATCGCAACAACAACCATTTCAATAACAACAAATAACAGAAACAACCATGCTTCAGGTGTGATGACCCGGGAATTTCCGATCAAATTTAAACTTAATCTTATATGATTTCGACATGATAAACAAAGTCTATTAAACTGAGTCTCATAATGTTTGAACTATTTCCATGAATGCATTTGACTTTGACTAGTCCCGACGATTCACGAACCATTAATTGTAAATAGGAATATATATAAATAATTATATATTATAGACTAAACTATTATGTGTTTAATAATAATAAGGATAACTTAAGTTACTATTATTAACATCATTAGTATCATTGTAAATATCATTGTTAACAATATTATTAATAATTATCATTATACTTATCATTTATAATATTATTGATATTTTTTTCTTTTTGTATTATTATTAATATTAATATTAATATTAATATTAATATTAATATTAAAAGTATTATTATTATTATTATTATTATTATTATTATTATTATTATTATTATTATTATTATTATTATATATATTAGTTATTAATACAAAAGTGTACGAATTTTTTGCTTCAATCCTTTTCAGCTTTTATCCTCCCTATGCTCGATCATAATCCATTCCATTGTCAATCCCAAATCACAAAGTAACAAGAACCAGTTTCCTATCTCTATCAAAATTAATTCTTTTTATTTGTTTATTTTTCTTCCCCGACTACTCGATCGTCTAGGATTCTTGATGACACTAAAAAAAAAATCAATTCCAATCACTTTCTTCCTTTATTTATTTTTTATTATTTCCCTTCTGTTCCTAATTGATACTTCTGTCGAGTGATGCACTATAAAACAATCGGTGATTTAAATAAAATGTTATAGCATGAATTCGATCATGTTATATATATAATACCACTTGTAGATTGTAGTTTCTAAGAACCCATTTCAATACGTCTGTTCATCATATTTTTTTTACCAACACCCATCATCGTCTTTCCTTTCTTCTCCATTTAAACCACCTCACAACCCTCCATCTTCATCTAAACTTGACGAATTATCATCACCGTATTCTACTGTTCTGTTATATTCAAAAAAAAAAAAAAAAAATTCAAATATCACCATTGACAACCGGATCACAGTGGATCATGATACCTGGCACACGAAAGTTACACCGGTTACATAACAACGACAACATATCAACGAACAAGGTGTTATAGTCAAGGGTCGGTCACTAACCTGTTGGGAACAAGATTACATCGTAACATCATCTTCAACAATCATCATCGAGTCACCACTCTCTCTCTCTCTCTCTCCTACTCGTGTCCAAGATCACTACCACTGCCATTCTTTTCTGTCTCTTTTCAGCTCAAGACAACCACCACACCATCGTTATTACTGCAGCAACTCCACCACTTTTAAAACTTCTATTTCTAATAAAACCATCGCCACCACCGTAAACCTTATCTCTTCTCTTCTCTCTCTCTCTTCCTAACTACATGTGTTAGGATTCGATTTCAACAAACAAACATACAACCCTTCTCTTGTCCTTCCTCTTCGTTGATCTCCATCATCCTTCATCCCCTTGCCATCGACAACCGAACAATTCAATTGCATATTGACACCAGATGATTATCACCATCAAATAATCCTGCTTTTGGTTTATTCTGTTGCTGTCCCAACCAACACCTTCACAGCTACAAATGCTATGCTTTTGCTTTTGTAAACCGTCACCAAAGACACTTCAACCCACCACCACTTCTAATTCGTGGAATCCTTACTATCCACCATCACCATCGTGAAACAATTAACCACCACCTTCATGCTCGAATACCACAACGAACCACCAATAATAACCGCCACCCTCTCCACTTGAATCAGTACCACTTGTTAATTAATGATGTTATCGAACACTGCTCTTTTCTTCTTTCTGTTTAATTCACGAACACAAACACAACCATCAACACCCTTCAAGCATCTTTTACTGATGTATTATTTATGTTTCACCTTAAATCAAACCCAAAACATTCACCCTGAAAGCTAATCAACGTTGCTTATTTTTCTTCGTTTCGTTACAACAACTTTGCTGTTAAATTTCCTGATGCAAACCCATACCTTCGGTTTTTCTCTTTTATGGACAATCAACACTAACCAGGCTGCTATTCTCCTCGAAACCTTTATGGTTGTGGCCGACAAGTACAACAGATAACCCACGCGTTCTTTCTTTTTTTTTTCTTTCTATTTTGTCGGCAGCCATTTTTTTTATTTCGTAAGGGTTCTTGGATAAAAGCTCGACATCTTTAATTGAGTTAATTCAGTTTGGGCTTTATTGTATTAAAGGACTCTAAGATTGGGCCTCGTTATTGTTGGTGTTACTAAGTGGGCCGTAAAACTTGGGCTGCTGCTGTGTTCTTGTACGTGATAACTATCGAGTCATATAGATATTAAATGCATATTATCCCAGAAAAGCAGACATGGACTGATGGTTAAGACTGTTGTGTGTTAAGCGAGGGGTCGCGGGTTCAAGCCCGGGCAATGGCAGTTTTTTATATTTTTGGAGCTTTTCTCTCTTAAGGTAGTATTTACCATTATTATTAATATCATTCTTATCATCGTTATAAGTATTATTATTATTATTATTATTATTATTATTATTATTATTATTATTATTATTATTATCTATGTTATTATTATAATTATTATTATCATTATTAGTAAAAAATAATAATAATAAAAAAATAAATAATAATATTAAGTACCTATTTCGAATATTGAAAATAAATATATATATTAATACATGAGAATACCTCTAAACATCAGAACTTGAAATTTAAAATAAATGAGTTAACCTACATTTTAAATCTGATATATGGATACATAAAAATATATATAATTTTTAAATATTAAAAATATACAAATAAATATAGTTAATAGATTATTAAAAATAGATGTATATTAATAATATACATATATAAACTTATTCGATTTCGATTATATATATTAATATATATACAAATGATATAGGTTCGTGAATCCGAGGGCAACCCTGCATTGTTCGGTTGTTTAATGTCGTTATATGTATTTTTACTACAAAATACATTAGGTGAGTTTCATTAATCCCTTTTTAAATGCTTTTGCAATATATATTTTTGGGACTGAGAATACATGCACTGTTTTTATAACTGTTTTACGAAATAGACACAAGTAATTGAAACTACATTATATGGTTGAATGATCGAAATCGAATATGCCCCTTTTTATATAGTCTGGTAATCTAAGAATTAGGGAACAGACACCCTAATTGACGCGAACTCTAAAGATAGATCTATCGGGCCCAACAAGCCCCATCCAAAGTACCGGATGCTTTAGTACTTCGAAATTTATATCATGTCCAAAGGAGGATCCCGGAATGATGGGGATATTCTTATATTCATATTGTGAATGTCGGTTACCAGGTGTTCAATCCATATGAATGATATTTTTGTCTCTATGTATGGGACGTATGCTTATGAGAAATGGAAATATGAAATCTTGTGGTCTATTAAAATTATGAAATGATTATTTATGTTAAACTAATGAACTCACCAACCTTTTGGTTGACAATTTAAAGCATGTTCATTCTCAGGTATGAAAGAAATCTTTCGCTGTGCATCTGCTCATCTTAGAGATATTACTTGGAGTCATTCATGACATATTTCAAAAGACATTGCATTCGAGTAGTTGAGTTTATCAAGATTATTATTAAGTCAATTATAGTTAGATATATTATGAAATGGTATGCATGCCGTCAACTTTTGATGTAATGAAAGTTTGTCTTTTCAAAAACGAATACAATGTTTGTAAAATGTATCATATAGAGTTCAAGTACCTCGCGATGTAATCAACTGTTGTGAATCGTTTATAATCGATATGGATTTCGTCCGGATAGATTAGGACGGGTCCTTTCAGTTGGTATCAGAGCGGTGGTCTTAGCGAACCATGTCTACATTAGTGTGTCTAACTGATAAGTCATTAGGATGCATTAGTGAGTCTGGACTTCGACCGTGTCTGCATGTCAAAAGTTTTGCTTATCATTTTGTGTCAAAAATTACCTGCTTATCATTCTTAGAGAATCACTTGCTTATCATTCTTAGTCTAGACACGTTTTACTGCATTGACTGCATGAATAGTGTATAGACAAAATTCATATCTTAGCGTATCTGCTACTTCATATCTTAGCGTATCTGTTACTGTAAATTTGCCTGACAACTCTCGTAGATTCCTCCGTAACTTATGGGATTTTAGTATTATATATTCATATGTAAATTATGTATTGCAGGGTACTAATCTACATCCTATAATCTATTTCTTATCGACAATCCTTCATCTGATCGTACGAGATGAATCCTGCAACCAGTTCGAGTCCCTCAGATTCTGGTAGCTATTCCGATAGTTATTTCGACAGCTATTCCGACATAGATGTTCACCTAAACTCCAAAAACAGCGTCATCGGCATGAATCAACCAATCAGCCATTATCAATTCATTTGATGGGTTCGTAGTCGACTTAATCAATGGAGACGCGTAGAAGGCAATCCCTTCCACCAACCGAATTCACCTCACAATGAACCTGAAGCGTTTACCGGCAAACCTGTTAGAGACACCATTTTCAGTCTCATTTCCAGGGTAACTCGACAAGATTATATTCTATCCACAATTCTGAACCATATTCATCCGCTCGTTCCGATCGACAATCATCCTGGAGTAATAAGTCAACGAACTTCGCGCTCGAATAATCAATTCGGAGAATATGGTGCAAAAATATACCAGCTTCAGCAACATCACCGGCACCAACAGTACCATCAATAACAGCACCAGTACCATCAACAATCCATACTTCAATATCATCATCTGTACTTTGAGTATGATCTTCGTGCTACGTATCGTTCTACCTCATTTATCTTCGTTCAACATGACGAATATGTAATCTCTAAAGTTTTAGAGATTATTTATTCTAGTTCCAACCAAAAAGCAAATGAGTTTAATATCATATTAACTCATTAAATCCATGAATACATCTGAAGAAAATATATATGTATATATGTTTTCATAAAGATTGTGATTAAAAATTTTTTCGTACAAACTGTTAATGATGAGAATATTTTAACGGGTAGGTAATACCCAAGGAATATTTAGATTTCACATTAATAAGTTATACTGTACATTTTTCGAATCTGATTCAACAGTCATTTACTATCCTACTTACATCCACAGATATACGTACCCGTTCACCAAAGAATAACTATTTTCATTCAAATTCAATTTCATATTTGGATTTTGATCTATCAGAATCCAACAAGTGGCATAATGAAGAAATAATGGACACAATAAAAATTGATTAGAAACAGACTAATTAACAATATGAAATTTTGTTAAGAAACCACGCTGACAAGATCCTAGCTAACTGTTCCTAGCTAACTGTTCCTATCTAACTGTTAATTCCATATTACATTTTATTTTATCGCAATTTAATTATCGCAGTTTATTTATCGCAATTTATATTCTAGTAATTTTATTTATCGTCATTTAATTTCTGTATTTATTTTACGCACTTTAAATATCGGGACACGTATACAAGGTTTTGACATATCATATCGACGCATTTATATATATTATTTGGAATAACCATAGACACTCTATATGCAGTAATGATCGAGTTCTCTATACAGGATTGAGGTTGATTCTACAATAATATATATAATTTGAGTTGTGATCGAGTCTGAAACGTATACGGGTCACGACACGTATTAATTAATTTGAATATTGTATATTAAACTATATATAAATTATTGGACTGTTACCGTGGACTATCGACTGTGGACTAATAACATTGGACAATTAAAAGGAATTAAAATATTGATTATAATATATGAAACTAAACATTCTTCAAGTTTGCCACTTGAATTCATCTTAAACTTCATTTATATCTCGACGATTACAATCTGTGTTCAAATCTTTCATTATTCTTGAAACCTCCCAATTAAGACAACAACTGAGAAGATGAACCAACCGCACTTCATCTATGGAAGAAAAGATTGACGTATATAGTTATGCACCTGAAAACTCCTGAACCCTAAGTAAAAGTTTAACACGTGTCTGTGTTAGCTCCTTTGGCATTGTTATTACCGAAAATAACATTACAACTCTTTTCCAAATTAGCCAATTTTATCATAGCTTCAGCAAATCAACTTCAACTTCCATTCGAATTAGCCTTATTATAACCTCGATATATAAGTTTGCCTGTCATCATCGTTACCAGAGAACCGTTTATATTTCACCACATTAGCAGTAAAATTACCAGCAACTTCAATGAATTTGGACTTTTCGAAAAATCATTATATTCATTGAAACCCCATCTTGTATTCATCTATACCCCTGTAACAATAATTGCCATACCAATTACCGAGAATCAGCAATCAGTATTTCGAATTTCGTAGTATTTCTACATCAATATTTATATGTATACATATAACAATTAGCTCCTAGAATTACGACCTTCAATTCTGAAATTTTTAAAAGCACCCGGCCTACGAATCAATACATTGAACTTTGAAAAAAAAAAAAAAAAAAAAAAAAAAGCTGAATGAAGTAGCCGAAACTGCGGGCAACTGTAAAAGACCATAGTCATCGGAAGTTTGATAATAAAGAATAATATGTTGAAAAAGCTCAGAAATGTTGGAACTGGAAAACGGATAGAGTTAACCATGAAGGAGACCAAGGACAAATACAAGGACCATACCCTATATTCAAAGAATCCAGATAATTCTGGATCCGTTGAAATCTTTAGAGAATATCTTGCTCCGAAGTCATGTTAAAATCTTGCGGAAAATCTTTCTCCATCAACCATCGAACTTAGAAATTCCAAAATATCATCATCAATATCTTCGATATTTCTGAGGATATTTTCATAAATATTCTTGTCCGAAATTATATACCTCTTCGTGCTTCCTGTGTATCATTATGTTGGAAACATTCAATAGAAAATTTAGTACCGAAAAGCGGATTATGCGAAACTATGAAGGAATCCGTGTACAAATCACAAAGAATAAGTTTGACTTCAAAGAGTCCAAATGATTCAATTCCTGCTGAAATCTTTAGTGAATACCTTGCTTCTGACTCCAAACTCTTGCGGATAAATTTTCTTCACCATCCTTCGATATTAGAAATTCCAAGATATCATCGTATCTTTCATTATAAATATCCTCCATATTTCTGAAGATATTTTCATAACTGTTCTTATCTGAAATCATTAATCTCTTCGTGCTATCAGTATCACATCATATAGAAACTGTTAGTTTCTATATTCTGTAAACTTTCGAGCTTAAAATATGAATGTTATTGAAGTAATGTTGGGAACTGATGCATGAATTAGTATAATATAATGACACTTGATCAACGTGATTATATTACATTAAGTCATGCTGAGTTTCTAAATGGGACATGATGATTCACAGATTATAATGTCATCATGTGCCATGTTACACGACTCTTACATTTTATCTGATATACAAACATATCAAGAACATATTTTCTTGATAGTTCTATCTTTCCTGGATATTCTGATAATTTGACGAATCAAGATCGTGCTATTACCATTTCTTTCTTAGAACATTAACTATGTTCATTTCGAAATTCATATCTATGAATTCTGGACCGTTGCTCGCTTTACTAGAGGTCGAGAGGATAATATAAAGGCAAAGAGATCCAAAATATAAGAGAAAATATAAAGCCCAATGACAACACCGAAATTACAAATCGTGGATATCAGTACGTATGGCAATATAAAGACACAGGAGGATTATAAATACAATAATCCCTAGAGCATAATAGAAATAAACAGATTCTTCAGGTGGGAGTTGGAAAAGGAGAACGATCATTACGATAGTTAGAATAAGAACAAGGATCAGAACAGGGTTAAGCATGTTCATAAATCTTTTGAATTTGGAAATTGAGTATAGAAGTGGTGAAAACTAATGGAATGGAAAAGGTAAATTTATAATGGAAATATCAGACGTGGTAATCGGGACAGATCATCGCATTTAATTAAAGAGATCCTAATGTCTTTAAATCTTGAAGAATCAAATCTTATAGATTTCCAAGATTTTCTTTTAAATCCCTTGAATTCCGGAATTCAACCAATACAACGTCAAAAGTTAAGACGCATCTTATTTTCTAAATTCAACCATGACTAGTCAAAAGTTATGATGAAACATGTCTTTCTCTCATTTCACTCTTTTGTGATAGCTTCATTCGTATTATTTAAATAATCGAATTGTTTTAACCATATTACTCAATAATGATAAAACTCTATTTATCAGCTCATATTCGTCAGGAAAACATATTTATTGTTAGCCATGACGACCTCACTCAAATTTCGGGACGAAATTTCTTTAACGGGTAGGTACTGTGATGACCCGGGAATTTCTGATCAAATTTAAACTTAATCTTATATGATTTCGACATGATAAACAAAGTCTATTAAACTGAGTCTCATAATGTTTGAACTATTTCCATGAATGCATTTGACTTTGACTAGTCCTGACGATTCACGAACCATTAATTGTAAATAGGAATATATATAAATAATTATATATTATAGACTAAACTATTATGTGTTTAATTATAATAAGGATAACTTAAGTTACTATTATTAACATCATTAGTATCATTGTAAATATCATTGTTAACAATATTATTAATAATTATCATTATACTTATCATTTATAATATTATTGATATTTTTTTCTTTTTGTATTATTATTAATATTAATATTAATATTAATATTAAAAGTATTATTATTATTATATATATTAGTTATTAATACAAAAGTGTACGAATTTTTTGCTTCAATCCTTTTCAGCTTTTATCCTCCCTATGCTCGATCATAATCCATTCCATTGTCAATCCCAAATCACAAAGTAACAAGAACCAGTTTCCTATCTCTATCAAAATTAATTCTTTTTATTTGTTTATTTTTCTTCCCCGACTACTCGATCGTCTAGGATTCTTGATGACACTAAAAAAAAAATCAATTCCAATCACTTTCTTCCTTTATTTATTTTTTATTATTTCCCTTCTGTTCCTAATTGATACTTCTGTCGAGTGATGCACTATAAAACAATCGGTGATTTAAATAAAATGTTATAGCATGAATTCGATCATGTTATATATATAATACCACTTGTAGATTGTAGTTTCTAAGAACCCATTTCAATACCTCTGTTCATCATATTTTTTTTTACCAACACCCATCATCGTCTTTCCTTTCTTCTCCATTTAAACCACTTCACAACCCTCCATCTTCATCTAAACTTGACGAATTATCATCACCGTATTCTACTGTTCTGTTATATTCAAAAAAAAAAAATTCAAATATCACCATTGACAACCGGATCACAGTGGATCATGATACCTGGCACACGAAAGTTACACCGGTTACATAACAACGACAACACATCAACGAACAAGGTGTTATAGTCAAGGGTCGGTCACTAACCTGTTGGGAACAAGATTACATCGTAACATCATCTTCAACAATCATCATCGAGTCACCACTCTCTCTCTCTCTCTCTCTCTCCTACTCGTGTCCAAGATCACTACCACTGCCATTCTTTTCTGTCTCTTTTCAGCTCAAGACAACCACCACACCATCGTTATTACTGCAGCAACTCCACCACTTTTACAACTTCTATTTCTAATAAAACCATCGCCACCACCATAAACCTTATCTCTTCTCTTCTCTCTCTCTCTTCCTAACTACATGTGTTAGGATTCGATTTCAACAAACAAACCCACAACCCTTCTCTTGTCCTTCCTCTTCGTTGATCTCCATCATCCTTCATCCCCTTGCCATCGACAACCGAACAATTCAATTGCATATTGACACCAAATGATTATCACCATCAAATAATCCTGCTTTTGGTTTATTCTGTTGCTGTCCCAACCAACACCTTCACAGCTACAAATGCTATGCTTTTGCTTTTGTAAACCGTCACCAAAGACACTTCAACCCACCACCACTTCTAATTCGTGGAATCCTTACTATCCACCATCACCATCGTGAAATAATTAACCACCACTTTCATGCTCGAATACCACAACGAACCACCAATAATAACCGCCACCCTCTCCACTTGAATCAGTACCACTTGTTAATTAATGATGTTATCGAACACTGCTCTTTTCTTCTTTCTATTTAATTCACGAACACAAACACAACCATCAACACCCTTCAAGCATCTTTTACTGATGTATTATTTATGTTTCACCTTAAATCAAACCCAAAACATTCACCCTGAAAGCTAATCAACGTTGCTTATTTTTCTTCATTTCGTTACAGCAACTTTGCTGTTAAATTTCCTAATGCAAACCCATACCTTCGGTTTTTCTCTTTTATGGACAATCAACACTAACCAGGCTGCTATTCTCCTCGAAACCTTTATGGTTGTGGCCGACAAGTACAACAGATAACCCACGCGTTCTTTTTTTTTTTCTTTCTATTTTGTCGGCAGCCATTTTTTTTTATTTCGTAAGGGTTCTTGGATAAAAGCTCGACATCTTTAATTGAGTTAATTCAGTTTGGGCTTTATTGTATTAAAGGACTCTAAGATTGGGCCTCGTTATTGTTGGTGTTACTAAGTGGGCCGTAAAACCTGGGTTGCTGCTGTGTTCTTGTACGTGATAACTATCGAGTCATATAGATATTAGATGCATATTATCCCAGAAAAGCAGACATGGACTGATGGTTAAGACTGTTGTGTGTTAAGCGAGGGGTCGAGGGTTCAAGCCCGGGCAATGGCAGTTTTTTATATTTTTGGAGCTTTTCTCTCTTAAGGTAGTATTTACCATTATTATTAATATCATTCTTATCATCGTTATAAGTATTATTATTATTATTATTATTATTATTATTATTATTATTATTATTATTATGATTATTATCTATGTTATTATTATAATTATTATTATCATTATTAGTAAAAAATAATAATAATAAAAAAATAAATAATAATATTAAGTACCTATTTCGAATATTGAAAATAAATATATATATTAATACATGAGAATACCTCTAAACATCAGAACTTGAAATTTAAAATAAATGAGTTAACCTACATTTTAAATCTGATATATGGATACATAAAAATATATATAATTTTTAAATATTAAAAATATACAAATAAATATAGTTAATAGATTATTAAAAATAGATGTATATTAATAATATACATATATAAACTTATTCGATTTCGATTATATATATTAATATATATACAAATGATATAGGTTCGTGAATCCGAGGGCAACCCTGCATTGTTCGGTTGTTTAATGTCGTTATATGTATTTTTACTACAAAATACATTAGGTGAGTTTCATTAATCCCTTTTTAAATGCTTTTGCAATATATATTTTTGGGACTGAGAATACATGCGCTGTTTTTATAACTGTTTTACGAAATAGACACAAGTAATTGAAACTACATTATATGGTTGAATGATCGAAATCGAATATGCTCCTTTCTATATAGTCTGGTAATCTAAGAATTAGGGAACAGACACCCTAATTGACGCGAACTCTAAAGATAGATCTATCGGGCCCAACAAGCCTCATCCAAAGTACCGAATGCTTTAGTACTTCGAAATTTATATCATGTCCGAAGGAGAATCCCGGAATGATGGGGATATTCTTATATGCATATTGTGAATGTCGGTTACCAGGTGTTCAATCCATATGAATGATATTTTTGTCTCTATGTATGGGACGTATGCTTATGAGAAATGGAAATATGAAATCTTGTGGTCTATTAAAATTATGAAATGATTATTTATGTTAAACTAATGAACTCACCAATCTTTTGGTTGACACTTTAAAGCATGTTCATTCTCAGGTATGAAAGAAATCTTTCACTGTGCATCTGCTCATCTTAGAGATATTACTTGGAGTCATTCATGACATATTTCAAAAGACGTTGCATTCGAGTAGTTGAGTTTATCAAGATTATTATTAAGTCAATTATAGTTAGATATATTATGAAATGGTATGCATGCCGTCAACTTTTGATGTAATGAAAGTTTGTCTTTTCAAAAACGAATACAATGTTTGTAAAATGTATCATATAGAGGTCAAGTACCTCGCGATGTAATCAACTGTTGTGAATCGTTTATAATCGATATGGATTTCGTCTGGATGGATTAGGACGGGTCCTTTCATCAGGTATGCAGAGTACCATCCGAATATGTTATGCACGACATTTTGCACCAAGTGTAAGAGAAGTGGTCATGGTGCGGCAAAATGTGAGGTTTACGGACCAAAGAACAACAAAAATAAAGAAACAAATAATGTCGGAACAAATAATGCCGACGTAGTTTGTTATAAATGTGTAAAACCGGGTCACATTATTAGAAATTGCCCAAACCAAGGGAATACTAATGGGCAAGGCCACAGAAGAGTTTTCAATATTAATGCGACAGAAGCGCAAGAAGACCCGGAGCTTGTTACGGGTACGTTTCTTATTGACAAAACATCTGCTTATGTTTTATTTGATTCGGGTGCGGATAGAAGCTATATGAGTAGAGATTTTTGTGCTAAATTAAGTTGTCCACTGACGCCTTTGGATAATAAATTTTTACTCGAATTAGCAAACGGTAAATTAATTACAGCAGATAATATATGTCGAAATCGAGAAATTAAACTGGTTAGCGAAACATTTAAGATTGATTTGATACCAGTAGAGTTAGGAAGTTTTGATGTGATAATTGGCATGGACTGGTTGAAAAAGGAGAGAGCAGAGATCGTATGTTACAAAAATGCAATTCGCATTGTACGGTAAAAAGGAAAACACTTAATGGTGTACGGAGAAAAGAGCAACGCGAAGTTAAATCTTATTAGTAGTATGAAGGTGCAAAAACTAATAAGAAAAGGTTGTTACGTCATTCTAGCACATATCGAGGAAGTTAAACCTGAAGAAAAAAACATCAGTGATATTCCCGTCGCAAAAGAATTTCCCGATGTATTTCCGAAAGAATTACCGGAATTACTCCCACATCGATCCGTTGAATTTCAAATAGACCTTGTACCAGGAGCTGCATCAATAGCTCGTGCTCCATACAGACTCGTACCCAGCGAAATGAAAGAATTACAAAGTCAGTTACAGGAACTTTTAGAGCGTGGTTTCATTCAACCAAGCACATCACCGTGGGGAGCTCCTGTTTTGTTTGTCAAGAAGAAGGATGGTACATTTAGGTTGTGTATTGACTACCGAGAGTTGAACAAACTTACCATCAAGAACCGCTACCCACTACCGAGAATCGACGACTTATTTGATCAACTACAAGGCTCGTCAGTTTATTCGAAGATTGATTTACATTCTGGGTATCATCAAATGCGGGTGAAGGAGGATGATATTCCAAAGACTGCTTTTAGGACGCGTTACGGTCATTACGAGTTTATGGTTATGCCGTTTGGGTTGACTAATGCACCAGCTGTGTTCATGGACCTCATGAACCGAGTGTGTGGACCATACCTTGACAAGTTTGTCATTGTTTTCATCGATGACATACTTATTTACTCAAAGAATGACCAAGAGCACGAAGAACATTTGAGAAAAGTGCTAGAGTTGTTAAGGAAAGAAAAACTGTACGCTAAGTTTTCAAAGTGTGCATTTTGGTTGGAAGAATTTCAATTTCTCGGTCACATAGTGAACAAAGAAGGTATTCAGGTGGATCCGGCAAAGATTAAAACCGTTGAAAAATAGGAAACCTCGAAAACTCCGAAATACATACGCCAGTTTTTAGGATTAGATGGTTACTACAGAAGATTCATCCAAGATTTTTCCAAAATAGCAAAACCCTTGACTGCATTAACGCATAAAGGGAAGAAATTTAAATGGAAGGATGAACAATAAAAAGCGTTTCAATTGTTGAAGAAAAAGTTAACTACGGCACATATATTGTCATTACCTGAAGGGAATGATGATTTTATAATATATTGTAACGCCTCAAGGCAAGGTCTCGGTTGTGTATTAATGCAACGAACGAAGGTAATTGCTTATGCGTCTAGACAATTGAAGATTCACGAGCAGAATTATAAAACGCATGATTTGGAATTAGGCGCGGTTATTTTTGCATTAAAGACTTGGAGGCACTACTTATATGGGGTCAAAAGTATTATATATACCGACCACAAAAGTCTTTAACACATATTTAATCAGAAATAACTGAACGCGAGGCAGCGCAGGTGGATTGAATTGTTGAATGATTACGACTTTGAGATTCGTTATCACCCGGGGAAGGCAAATGTGGTAGCCGACGCCTTGAGCAGAAAGGACAGAGAACCCATTCGAGTAAAAGCTATGAATATAATGATTCACACTAACCTTACTACTCAAATAAAATAGGCGCAACAAGGAGTTTTAAAAGAGGGAAATTTAAAGGATGAAATACCCAAAGGATCGGAGAAGCATCTTAATATTCGGGAAGACGGAACCCGGTATAGGGCTGAAAGAATTTGGGTACCAAAATTTGGAGATATGAGAGAAATGGTACTTAGAGAAGCTAATAAAACCAAATACTCAATACATCCTGGAACGGGGAAGATGTACAAAGATCTCAAAAAATATTTTTGGTGGTCGGGTATGAAAGCCGATGTTGCTAAATACGTAGGAGAATGTTTGACGTGTTCTAAGGTCAAAGCTGGGCATCAGAAACCATCAGGTCTACTTCAACAACCCGAAATCCCGGAATGGAAATGAAAAAATATTACCATGGATTTCATCACTAAATTGCCAAGGACTGCAAGTGGTTTTGATACTATTTAGGTAATAGTTGATCGTATCACCAAATCAGCACACTTCCTACCAATAAGAGAAGATGACAAGATGGAGAAGTTAGCACGACTGTATTTGAAGGAAGTCGTCTCCAGACATGGAATACCAATCTCTATTATCTCTGATAGGGATGGCAGATTTATTTCAAGATTCTGGCAGACATTACAGCAAGCATTAGGAACTCGTCTAGACATGAGTACTGCCTATCATCCACAAACTGGTGGGCAGAGCGAAAGGACAATACAAACGCTTGAAGACATGCTACGAGCATGTGTTATTGATTTCAGAAACAGTTGGGATCGACACCTACCGTTAGCAGAATTTTCCTACAACAACAGCTACCATTCAAGCATTGAGATGGTGCCGTTTGAAGCACTTTATGGTAGAAAGTGCAGGTCTCCAATTTGCTGGAGTGAAGTGAGGGATAGACAGATTACGGGCCCGAAGATAATACAAGAAACTGCCGAGAAGATCATCCAAATTCAACAACGGTTGAAAACCGCCCAAAGTCGACAAAAGAGCTACGCTGACATTAAAAGAAAAGATATAGAATTTGAAATTGGAGAGATGGTCATGCTTAAAGTTACACCTTGGAAAGGCGTTGTTCGATTTGGTAAACGAGGGAAATTAAATCCAAGGTATATTGGACCATTCAAGATTATTGATCGTGTCAGACCAGTAGCTTACCGACTTGAGTTACCTCAACAACTCGCAGCTGTACATAACACTTTCCATGTCTCGAATTTGAAGAAATTTTTTGCTAAAGAAGATCTCACTATTCCGCTAGACGAAATCCAAATCAATGAAAAACTTCAATTCATCGAAGAACCCGTCGAAATAATGGATCGTGAGATTAAAAGACTTAAGCAAAACAAGATACCAATTGTTGAGGTTCGATGGAATGCTCGTAGAGGACATGAGTTCACCTGGGAATGAGAAGATCAAATGAAGAAGAAATACCCGCACTTATTTCCAGAAAATACGTCAACACCTCCAACTGCTTAAAATTTCGGGACGAAATTTATTTAACGGGTAGGTACTGTAGTGACCTGAACTTTTCCATGTTTATATATATTAAATGAAATTGATATTTACATGATTAAGTGTTTCCAACATGTTAAGCAATCAAACTTGTTAAGACTTGATTAATTGAAATAGGTTTCATATAGACAATTGACCACCCAAGTTGAACGGCGATTCACGAACGTTAAAACTTGTAAAAACTATTTGATGACATATATATGGATATATATATATAGTTAACATGATATTATGATAAGTATGTATCTCATTAAGTATTTTAACAATGAGTTATATACATAAAAATGAGACTATTGAATTAAGAAACTCGAAAACGATATATATAACGATTATCATTATAACAACGTCTTACTAATTACATATGAATCATTTTAAGATATTCATACACTATATATAAACATGATAAATGATAAGTAAACATATCATTAAGTATATTAACAATGAACTACATATGTAAAAACAAGACTACTAACTTAATGATTTCGAAACGAGACATATATGTAACGATTATCGTTGTAACAACATTTAACTATATATATATCATACTATGATATATTAATATATCATAATATCATGATAATGTAATAATTTAACATCTCTTTAGATATAATAAACAATGGGTTAACAACATTTAACAAGATCGTTAACCTAAAGGTTTCAAAACAACACTTACATGTAACGACTAACGATGACTTAACGACTCAGTTAAAATGTATATACATGTAGTGTTTTAATATGTATTCATACACTTTTGAAAGACTTCAAGACACTTATCAAAGTACTTCTACTTATCAAAAATTCTTACAATTACATCCTCCTTCATTTTCATCAACAATTCTACTCGTATGCACTCGTATTTATACTCGTACAATACACAGCTTCTAAATGTATTTACTATTGGTATATACACTCCAATGATCAGCTCTTAGCAGCCCATGTGAGTCACCTAACCATGTGGGAACCATCATTTAACATCTAGCATGAAATATCTCACAAAATAACAAACTTACACACATACACACTTTCATTTTGCAACTTACATGCATCAAACTACTCTCTCTCAAGTGTTCTTCCATTGTTCTGAGTGTTCTTCATCATCTTCATCAAAATCTAGCTCAATCTAGTTCATAAATCCATACATAAACCAAGTTATAAAACAACTACTCAAGAACACACCAACAACACTTCCAAGTTTGCTAGCTTACTTCCAATCTTGCAAATCCACTTTGAGTGATCATCTAACCTCAAGAAATCTTTCTTATTTACAGTAAGATATCTTTCTAATACAAGGTAATACTCATATTCAAACTTTGATTCAATTTCTATAACTTTAACAATCTTATTTCGAGTGGAAATCTTACTTGAACTTGTTTTCGTGTCATGATTCTACTTCAAGAACTTTCAAGCCATCCAAGGATCCTTTGAAGCTAGATCTATTTTTCTCATTTCTAGTAGGTTTATCCACAAAACCTGAGGTAGTAATTATGTTCGTAACATCATTCGATTCATATATATAAAAAAACTACCTTATTCGAAGGTTTAAACTTGTAATCACTAGAACATAGTTTAGTTAATTCTAAACTTGTTCGCAAACAAAAGTTAATCCTTCTAACTTGACTTTTAAAATCAACTAAACACATGTTCTATATCTATATGATATTCTAACTTAATGATTTAAAACCTGAAAACACGAAAAATACCGTAAAATCGGATATACGCCGTCGTAGTAACACCGCGGGCTGTTTTGGGTTAGTTAATTAAAAATTATGATAATCTTTGATTTAAAAGTTGCTCTTCTGAGAAAATAATTTTCTTATGAACATGAAACTGTATCCAAAAATCATGGTTAAACTCAAAGTGGAAGTATGTTTTCCAAAATGGTCATCTAGACGTCGTTCTTTCGACTGAAATGACTACTTTTACAAAAATGACTTGTAACCTGTATTTTCGACTATAAACTTATACTTTTTCTGTTTAGATTCATAAACTTAAGTTCAATTTGAAATCATAGCAACTTGAATCACTCAAAACGGATTTAAAACGAAGAAGTTATGGGTAAAACAAGATTGGATAATTTTGCTTGTTGTAGCTACGTGAAAATTGGTAACAAATCTATATTAATCATATCCTAGCTAACTCATATTGTATTATACATGTATTCTAATATATTATGTAATCTTGGGATACCATAGACACGTATGCAAATGTTTTTACATATCATATCGACCCATGTATATATATTATTTGGAAAAACCATAGACACTCTATATGCAGTAATGTTTGAGTTAGCTATACAGGGTTGAGGTTGATTCCAAAAATATATATACTTTGAGTTGTGATCTAGCCTGAGACGTGTATACACTGGGTCGTGGATTGATTCAAGATAATATATATCGATTTATTTCTATACATCTAACTGTGGACAACTAGTTGTAGGTTACTAACGAGGACAGCTGACTTAATAAACTTAAAACATTAAAACGTATTAAAAATGTTGTAAATATACTTTGAACATACCTTGATATATATGTACATATTTGTTATAGGTTCGTGAATCGACCAGTGGCCAAGTCTTACTTCCCGACGAAGTAAAAATCTGTGAAAGTGAGTTATAGTCCCACTTTTTAAATCTAATATTTTTGGGATGAGAATACATGCAGTTTTATAAATGTTTTACAAAATAGACACAAGTACGTGAAACTACATTGTATGGTTGAATTATTAAACCGAATATGCCCCTTTTTAGTCTGGTAATCTAAGAATTAGGGAACAGACACCCTAATTGACGCGAATCTTAAAGATAGATCTATTGGGCTCAACAAACCCCATCCAAAGTACCGGATGCTTTAGTACTTCGAATTTATCATGTTCGAAGGGAGTCCCTGAATGATAGGGGATATTCTATATGCATTATGTTAAGGTCGGTTACCAGGTGTTCACCATATGAATGATTTTTATCTCTATGCAGTTTGCGAAATGCCTGATATGAGATGTGTATTTATGAGAAATGAAATCTTGTGGTCTATTATTACAATTTGATAAATATACAGGTTAAACCTATAACTCACCAACATTTTTGTTGACGTTTTAAAGCATGTTTATTCTCAGGCGATTATTAAGAGCTTCCGCTGTTGCATGCTAAAATATGGACAAGATTTGGTGTCAGCATGCTTGTGTAATATTGTTTAAAACTGCATTCGAGATTTACTTTGTTGTAACATATTAATATTGTAAACCAATATGTATTGGTAGTGTGTAAGTGTGATATTTTTAGATTATCATTTCTGGATAATCTAGGTGGTGTCCTTTTAACCTTGTCGATAAATAAAGGTTATGGTTTGTTTTTAAAAACGAATGCAGTCTTTGAAAAACGTCTCATATAGAGGTCAAAACCTCGCAACGAAATCAATTAATATGGAACATTTATAATCAATATGAACGGGACATTTCAGTATGAAATCCTATATCAAAAGCTTTTGTGTCCATTTTGTATATCAACTAATCAGAAGAGGTTATTTTGGAAAGAAAAAGTCTCTTATTAACGAAGAATGAAGTTAGTGAGATTATATAAAAAACTATGTGCGTCACTTGTGGTGGGACGGAATGAATATTATACTTCATTATTTTCTATGTCTCATTATAACTAAGGATGACAATGGATCGGATATGGATCGGATGATGCCATATCCACATCCATATTCATTTAATTTTTTCTCATCCATATCCATTTAATTTCAGTTCATCCGTCCATATTCATATCCGATGGATTAAGCGGGTTAACGGATATCCGTTGGATATCAAATGAAATGTTCATCTAATGATGAATTTATCAATTTAATATAGATTATAACAAATGTAAATATTTAATCTTTATGTTTTTGATTTGTTACGCATGTTTTGATTGTAATTTGTTGCCGATTGTGAATTTAATTAAGCAAAATACGTTATAATATAATTGAATATACGTTTAAACTAATCTAAATATGTAACTTTGAATAATGTTAGTAAAAATTTAATAATTGTGACTATCACACTTATTATTTTCGTTAATAATTTAAGAATTTTTAGGTTATATGTATATGCATATCGATATTTAGATGTATATGCATATATTTTAATACGTATATATCTATGTATAAATGTCTTTCGGGTGATAATGAATATATCCGTGGATGATAAGTTGTCATCCATATCCGATCCACGAAATATTTAGATCATCCATATCCATATCCATATCCGCTAATCGTCCATTTACATCATCCATATCCATTATAAATGGATCGGATCGGGTGGATGTCCATGGATGAAACATCCATTGTCATCCCTAATTATAACTGATCAAACGTGAAACTTCACACCTACTTCAAAAACAACTTGCAACAAACTTTAGATATACATGTCATAAACAACGATTTGAATTTAGAATTCAGTGGGACAAAATAGCTGTTCACACTCCTTTTTATAAAAAATGAATTAGTTGGTACGTTTTATAAAGCTTTCCTTAGTTTATATACTACATATAACCTGCAACGTCGAAGGTTCTGAAAAGTGAATATAAAAGTTGTAAGAATATGTAACAGAACAGTATAAAATACTACGTATAATGTAGTCCCTTATATCCTATTTATATAAATTTGATTTGATTTGATTTTTAAGTTTGTATATCATGAAAACTGAAAGCTTAAAAAGTTTAGGTATTATGGGCATTTTATGTTAACATTTAACAATAGATAAAGTCCCAATAGAAAGTCAAATGTAGACCGATATTGACTTATTTTTCCTGAATTTGACCCAACTTGTGACCATTGACCACCGACTTATTAAATGCTTTTGTTCGAGTTGGACAAAAAGAACTTTTGAGTATACAACATACTTAAGCAGTTAAGCATATCAAATATAGATGATTATATGTCGCTTTATGACTGTTTTGATTTGGGTTGTATGGTTGTAACGTTTAATTGGTGCACTTTTCTTGTTGATAGTGATATACACAACCCACTACCGTGCCTTGGATCTGCCTTCGTTGGCCAGCTGGGTAGCCCACTACCGTGCCTGCTGCTGATGAGGGCGGGATGAGGTGGCTAGATTAGCTTTGTCACGAAATGACCGTGTGTGGGTCATGTGTTTTATTCAGGTCCCTTCTTTTCCGTTACACCTTTATGTTTGAACCAAATGACGATCCCCTTTATAGATGTGGTTTCAGATCCGTGTGTGGGACAGGGTTTTTGCAAGTTGGGATCAATCTTGAGGCAGCTCGTACGTTTCATGCTCGTTGAAGTTCTTATGTTTTCTGACCTTCGACGCCACAACAAGCGTCAGCGTTCTCCCAAGATTTTCTTGTTTTGTCAGAGATGGTTTAGGTACTTCCAGATTTTGGGATTTAGCTAGTTTTACTTGCTGTATTCCTAGTTGGTGGTCTGTTCGTTTGTTTGCTTGGCTTGTATGTCCCGCTTTTCGAGGTTGTTGTAAGCTATATTTCTAATTTCTAATGATTCGGTTTTGTACCATGTTGATCTTTAGATCCGTTATTTATATTATTGTTGTTAGAAGAGAAAAAAAAAGAGATTAAATATAAAAACAAACCTGCTACAAATGGTAAGGAAAAGAACTTCCGAAAAAAGTGCATGGGTAGTTTCTAATCTAACCTAAAATAAACAGATCCCAAACTAATGTTGACCAAAAAAAGTCAGCACCTGGACCTTGACGACTGAGTACAGGAATAAGACGACGATACCACCTGATATTTTGGCCCTTTTTTTAGTAATGAGCCAATGTTGTTTAAATTTTCCACAAGACGGTCAACATTTGGAACTCTCAACCCAATTTGATCAGCTATACTGCACATCTCCTGAGATAATAATAAAAATGTCATTTCTCAATGTTAATAAAGAAAATCACCATTTAAAAGCTTATTAATTACTGCAAAGTAAGGCTGCTTTGCTTACTCCTATAGAAAAGCAGTCTTTCTGTTCGCGCTCTGATTTCTTGTTCAGTGCATCTAAAAAGCGTTTGGCTTCTTTTTCATTACTCATCCCGCCACTTCGACCAAAATCCACAAATCCGTGCTCATCAACATACTTGTCATACAAAGATTCCTTCATTATTTCAACTACATCCTGTAGCATAAAAATATTTGTACCAAAATAGTCATGAAGATCTTGTATCTAGCAAATATAAATACTCCAAGCATAAAAAAGTCACAGTGCATATAATTATTTGTAAATCGGTTATTGTGGTTGCAAGCTGCACACGTACATTCAACCTTCAAAAGTATGAATATGAGCAAGATATTTGTGGTTCCAACTTAAAAAAAAAACTGTATCCTCTTACATTACAATTGAAAAAACTGCACTCTCTTTCTTGTTGACAAAGAGAATAGAAAGCATTGATGTTACATATTCTCTAGAAAGGACTTGCTAAAATGTAAAATTAAGTATGCATTTCATAGATGCCATAACACATTAAAACCTGTATTGTCACTATGGGCTAAATCTAGACCAAATAATGTGTTTAGTAGATATGAAAATTGATTGTATGAGAATAAGACAAAAAAAATCAACCAACAAGAAAATTAGGTCTACTTTTAGGCAAGGTTGCAAAATTCACTACTCAGGAAGTAATCGGTCGGGTCGTTGGAGGGAGTAATCAACAATCTGGGGATTAATAGGATTGGACTATTTATACATTTAAATTATAAATTTCTAAACTATGTGTCAATATAGAAGAAAACCATAAATATGAACATTATCGTTCGTTTGTGTTCAAAAACTCTAATTATATTTATATTAATAGGTTGATCAGTTTTAACTTTGACTGACTTTGACCAACAAATCCGATTTTGACCACTGACGTTGACCGATTAATCAAACGGATACTGGAAAATCGGATCGGTCTGTTCTTAAAAAGGTTTAATCGACAGTAATCGGGGTTTTTTTACAGTAGTGGTTTTAGGTCTATGTAAGTAGGCCTATGTAACATTATTCTTGTATCAATGTTGGACAAATATGTTCCTGCTTCGTATAAAAGCTGTAAACAAAGAAAAACAAGCTGCATTGTACTAGATAAACTTACTTTAGCATCTTCAATGGTTATTTCTTCTCTCAAATGAACTCTAGCTCGAGCTTGCGCCAACCTTACTAAACTTTCTAATTGCCTTGCTGTTATTGGTGTGCCATCAGCGGATGTACTACGGTCTCTAAGCTTTAGATAAAACTCCTGCAAGATTTTGGCTGCTGGTTCTGACATCCTAACATCACAAAACAGATGAATTATCATATTTCAAACATTCAAACATAATTTAGCAAAAAGTAAAAATAAATAAATCTATTATTTACCTGGGAAAGACATAAGTTCTAGCATAAGCAATATATTTACGAAGAAGAGGACCGGGCAATGGCACAAAATCACGGGCCTTCACGGGATCTAATCGCAACCTTGAGACTAGTGAATCACTCTTTACATTCTGATCTCTGATTTGAGATGCTGCACTACAAATTATGAATCAGTTTTTACGTCTAAATAACCTACTGGGAAACCAGATATATTGAAAGACGAAAACACCTGCAAGTTTTTTCAGTGTTTGTGAATTATCTGCATTGCCAACATGCAGCTGCAATGAAAAGAAAGATAACACCTTGAAGTCTGCGAGCATACATGCTATTTAATTGTGTTCAGTATTGCATTATAAGTCAGAACAAAGCTCCAAGTTTACTTACTGACATAATGTGTTGCGAAATTTGTTTGTCGTGTAACTCATCAGGCTTGTCAAGCAATATGAACACCAAATCAAATCGTGATAGTAGAGCAGAATTTATTTTTAAGTTCTCATTTACAGTTTTTGCCCGGCTGCAACCAAAATTAACAATCATTTTAAAAATCTCAATTAGTGAAAAATCAAGAGGTTTAAAGCTAAGAATTAAAAATATTAGAAGTAAAACGTACTTGTAATGGCCACCAACCGGGTTTGCGGCTGCTAAAACAGTTGTTTGAGCTGATAAACTTGCTACAAGTCCTGCCTTGGCAACTGAAACACATTGTTGCTCCATAGCTTCCAGTAGTGACTGGTGATTATATATATCAAGTTATCAACAAACGCTACATTTTATTTTCCTAAATAACCTTGTTTTGGGTTTTTGGTTATGCGAAGTTTGCATTGAAATAATGTGAAAAGTGACCTGGTGTTCCGCAGACAATTTATCAAATTCATCGATACAGCACACCCCCCTGTCTGCTAGGACCATAGCACCTGTTGGATATCAAATAATTTAGGTAGCTGAATATGCCCAATAATATCTGGTTAGCATCTTTGTAGACATACTGAGTATGTATTAGTTATGTAACCACAACATAACTCATGTCCACATTTCAAAATAAGACTTTGCTTAAAGCTTCAAGATTTTGGTGGGTAAATACTATACAATAAATAAATAAATAAAGATAATATGTACGTACCGGCCTCAAAAGCATAGTCACCGGTCATTGAATCCTTGACCACAGCCACAGTGAGGCCAGCATTTGTAGTGGCGTTCCCACAAACATAGATACCTCGTGGTGAAACTGAAGCCGCTGCTTGCAGCAGTTGACTTTTCCCTAATCCAGGATCACCTAATATGAAACATATATGACATTGGCATGGTTAGTAAACTATGCAAAATATGGAGCTTGGATAATAAACTTCTGACTTCAGGTTGTTAAAGTATTGTAAATAGGAAGCTCTAAAAAGAGGTGTTTTTCCTTCAAAGTTTATTGCTTGTAAAAATAGATAAATAAAACTGCATACCAACAATTATCACATGAATGTCTCCTCTGACAGGAACCTTATTCTGATCCAGTGAATTCTTTCTTACACCTCCAAACAATGCTAATGTAATTCCAGCTGGTTAAGAAAAAAAAAAAGAGTAATCAATGTTCCATTCACCTTCCATCATAAATTTCTAAACCATCAAATAATTCAAACATTGACTAATAAGATTTTAGGCTTGGATGTTAGTTCTCCTAGAATATAGTTTGTATGTACATTATAAAAATCATCATTTGTATAGCCGATACTTTCTATTATCATATCAAGGCTCGGCATTATTTTACATTGGTAGTTAACAATTTACAAATCAAGGACATCGAACGTATTTGATCGTATGATAATCAGCTGTATAACACATAACATACTACTAACAATGGTGCATTTAAAAGTCTACACGTATATGATTTCAATATAGATATTAATATTGTTAATAAACCATATACATGTATGTATACCTTACTATAATCTCCGTCTACGAGGAGTTTGTTAGATGAACAAACCTTGTTGAGTTACTTATGTAGTTCTAATAGAAGACTATTTACTTATTATCATAAATTGTGCAGAAAGCCAAAGCGCATAAGCAATAAGAAGTGGATAAAATACCTTTAACAAGTTCATGTCCATAGATGGAGGGGCAAACTGATTGCACTATTTGACGGAAGACATCAGAACCATGCTCTTGTAGATATTTCAAAACAAATTCTGAATCCCGTTGACTGAAAGAAGAATAAACATTAGACAAGTCCATTGCTTTACCAACTGTTTCTGTGTTTTGAGAGGTCTCAGACTCAGCCTGCGACTTTGAGTTTATAACTGAGATTCCTTCTAAATACAAGTAATATAATCCTTGATTCTTGCCCTTTGACTTTCCTGTTTCACAAGGAAGCTAGATAAGAAAGATGAACAAGAGTGACATGATAAAAATCCAAACATCAGGTACATAACTGACATGATGACGTATTATAAACTTTGTATGAATTTAAAAATGGACATGATAGTTTTTTCATGATAGTTTTTTCATCATACATGATACTCACATTACCATATTCTGAAGTAATGGTAACTTTAGAGAGGTGCTCCTAATGTGAAGGAACAAAAGACTGAAACTACAGTTACTCAAAAGATAATTAATATAAGTGATAATATGAGTAAGAATGAAAAAACTATCATAATCCTTCTTTGGGGTGACCTAGATCTCGTTCTACTTCTAAGAGGAATATAATTTCTGTCTAGAACATTGATGGAAATTAAAAACTGTGATGAACAAGCGAGAAAATATGACTACAATGAGTCCACGTAACTATAATGAACCAACTAAACAGCGATTGAACGAAAAAGATTGTGTTGGATGAATAGTAAATTACTAAATTACCTCCTCCTATATCCATGTAATTGTTAATCACCCTTATAAGACCGGTAACAGTAACAACATCTCCAGGGATGCACAAGTCTACAAGATCTTCAACCAATTCACATTCCACAATTCTTGGCACCCTTCCTTCTTCATGATGTTCAGATTTCAATAACTCTTGAATTCTGTAAAGTATAAACAAATTACATATACAAAGATAATAGATACATTATAAATTAAGTATCCTTTAAATTTTATACCGTATTTTCTGGAAGTCAATTGGCCGTGCACTGGTTTTAATTGGATTAAAAGATCTACTTTTGCATCCATGTATCACACAGCTAGAAGGAGGTGAAAACTTCCCATCAGGAAAAACACGTTTAATATTCGTTCCACACTTGATACATACAAAACTCATTTGTACAACCAAGGGCTTAACCGTGCTAACTTTTATTACAGTTCCACGTACAGTAACAAGCCTTTCTGTAAAAAATTTAAGGAAAAGTATACTTAGCTGGCACAACATAAATGCACTTTGTAGTGAAATGGATAAACGAAAGGACTAAATTTACCAATGTAAGCTGCCTTCAGGTTCTTCAAAGCAATCGAAGATTTAGGGTGATTGTGCAAGCGGATGTTTACCTTGGCTCTTTCGTCCCATTCTTCATCATCATATGATTTTAAGTAGAGAACCTATTTCAAGTTCAACTTGATATCAAGTTTAATGCACTAAATGACATATAAATTGAATAAACTAAGAGATATTTCACCTTGTGTACTGCAGCGCTCATGCATAAAAGAGCTTCTTTAGGTTTATTTTCTAACATGTCATAAAAATCCTCGATCTCGCATCCTTTTCGAAAATGCTCGAAATCAAGAGGCAAAATGAACAAGAAACCATCTCTTTTAACCTATTTGTAAGACATCATGAACTATGTTCCAAATTCCAAATATATACAACACTCGGAAAACAAAGGATAAAGAAAGTGCATTTGACATCACTTAACTTCAAAAACATATGCAGGTTAACTAGAGCTCTGTTGATGATATACAACATCAACGTAACATTCTACCACTACAACCGATATTCACGATAAACAACAAAATACTATCGCGAACAACTTTTTAACTTTACTAAACCCTAATAGTTTCAAAACAATAATGTGATCTACATTTGCAAATTTTAACAAAATAAATGAAATTAATAAGAGCTTTAATCAGTTTAAAACCCTAATAGTTCCAAAACAGTAATGTGATCTCCATTTGCAAAATTAATACAACAATTAAAATTATTAATCGCAAATATAAATCAAATCTAAGCTAGGTTTAACATTAAGTAACAGCATAAACAATTGTTAAAATTGACTTACGCATGCTGGATTTTTCTAAAAATAAATCTCAATAAATTAAAATGCACAAATTCTCATTCGTATAAACATATATAATATGTAGTGACGGTAACCTGAGAAATGAAATATGATCCAAGAGAAGTTGAGAAAAAGTGTTCATCAAGCTGAGCAGTGAGTTTGAGTTGTTTCTTGCCATCGCCGTGTGAGTAATCGAATTGAGGTATATATTTAGGCAAAATTTGTGTGATTTGGTGTCCGTTAATCGATGTTTGATTCCTGGCTTTCATCGTCGTCATCATCACCGCATCCACGTGTCTCTATGGATTCGATTGATATACGGAAAGTGAACTTATGGCGTATGGGTGTTCTATTTTGGTGTCTTTAGAACTTTTTGTTTAACAGGGATAATAAAGCGCGCGTTTAGGCGGAGTGAGTTCTAAAAATTAGTGATTGAAATAAGGGATTGACTAATGCAGGGCAGAAGCCTCATTTATTACACTCAAATTTTCCAAATATATCACAAAATTAATTTATCAAACTCACAAATTTCCTAATTCACATACGGAGTATGTATTAATTATATACCTATATCTAAAAAGTAAAGTTGAAATGAATAATACTATTCCTTTTTCTACTTTTCACAAACTTAACCCCCTACCTTTAATTGAAATACAAATGGAACCCTCACTTTATACGTATATTTTTCAAATTTCACAAACTTAGCTCCATAACTTTTATTAAAATACAAATGGAACCCCCACATTACTAACTTTTTTTTTACTAATATTCAATTTTCACAAACTTAACCCCCTAACTTTTATTAAAATACAAATCGAACTCCCACTTTATAGGTAAATTTTTTCCAAATTTCACAAACTTAACCCCCTAACTTTTATTAAAATACAAATCGAACCCCCACTTTACTAACTTTTTTTTTTTAAAATAAAACCCGAACGCTAAAAAAAGCAACTTTCACAAAAGGAACAATCCTTCAATGTTAGATGTCGAAAAAAATTCTTTTTTACAAAATAGATCAAGACTTTTTTTTAACTCGCATTCAAAACGGAGCCCCCGGCGCGAAGCGAGGGCTCCACAACTAGTTACAACTAGTTGCGGAGCTCTCGCTTCGCGCCGGGAGCTTGCGAGTTAAAAAAAAAATGTTGATCTATTTTGTAAAAAAGAATTTTTTCCGACATCTAACATTGAAGGGTTGTTCCTTTTGAGAAAGTTGCTTCTTTTAGCGTTAACGTTAGTTGATCTATTTTGTAAAAAAGAATGTTTTTCGACATCTTTTAGTAGCATTGAAGGGTTGTTCATTTAAGAAAGTTGTTTCTTTTATTGTTAGAGACAAAAAAACATAAAAAAAAAAATGTAGCACAGTAGTGGCTTATGTGGGTCATACTGTTTGAGCGCACTGTACAAGTCGGTAAAGCGTGGTGGGTGTTACTATTCAGTATTTTTGGTGTTAGTGAAGGGATAAATAATAATTTAGAGTATAGGTATAAAGTGAGGGGTTCGATTTGTATTTTAATGGAAATTAGGGGGTTGGGTTTGTGAAAAGTGAAAAACGAAATAGTATTATTCATAACAAATAAGACAAATTTTGTCTATTAGTTATATTGGTAATGGTAAAGGTAATTTTATATTATTTATGGAAACTTTGGCATCATTAATGGTTCTTAACATGTGCCCTTAGGGCACATGTTAGCTTTTCCCTTGAAATAATTATGCATTTTCAATTTCAATAACTTTCTTTTATTTTATTTTATTTTGAGAAAATAACTAAAAATTTATAACAAAAGACTAAATCATCGAAGATCATAAAAGCCGAACAAGAGTAGAACTGAACTAATAGCTAGGTTCAAAATTAGAAAACATAATTGAACGAACCAAACCGGACCAAAACAAGCAAACAAAACTAAATAAAATAGACAGGATCAAAACAACTGAACAATAATAAACGCACTCCTAACAAAAGCATCCAAGCAGGAAACCAGGGGCGGATCCACCTTGGGGCAACCGGGGTCATCCGCCCCCGACGACAAAAAATTATTCGCGAATTTTTTTTACGAAACTTTTAATTAAAAATGGTACTGACTAATGTAGTTATATAATAAGTATAAGAAACATATCGCAATAGTGATTTTAGCTTAGTTGGTTTGAGAACTCCCTTATCAAATGTACATGTTGAAGGCCAGATGCAGTTTTTTCCTTTTTTTTTTGAATACTGTCTATAGGTATGCTATATATATTTAAAATGGTGAATGACTCACTCTCCCTTAACTCTCCCTTAGGGGAGGTGAGGTTTCGATTCCCACTAAGTGAGGATTTTCCAAATAATTGGATCAAAAACCATTCTTACCGGGCCCAAATGATCCCTTGGTCCCACGCATGCGAAGATTGAAACAATGACAATGCAGGTTCGTTTATCGGGCCTGGCATGCTGTGGAGAAATGGGTGATGGTGTTTCTCCAGGCTCCAGTGGGCTACCGGGGACCGCTGGATGGGTTGACAAAGTCAACACAAGGCTAACATATCCCTGCCGATACACATGTTTTTTGAAACAATATATATTTAAAATGTACAAGTATAAAACAAGATTGATATTAGCTTAGCTGGTTAGAGCTTCTTTCTAACGAATTATATGGTGCATGATCAAACCTTTTTGCAATCAGTTTCTTGATATAATTTACTAATGCCAACTTTTTTTTTTTATCAAAATTTTGCCCCTGTTGAAAAATATTTTTGGATCCGCCACTGCAGGAAACAATTAAGCCTAAAAAAACAAACCATGGTGAGTATACTCGAAGTAAAGAAGCATAAAGGACGATCAGCGAAGCCAACTAGGGACCAAAAACGTCCTTATCCGGCGGTCTGATCACTACTCGTTAACCATGTCGCGACGAACCTCCTTGCCCGACCGATTATCGAACTTATAAGATAAAACATTGGATGAAGCGTTACTAATCAAAGTTGCCGTCGAAAGGGGCAACAAGCCACGTTTTACAAGTCCATTAAAGAAACCGGAACCATTTGAAACTGAAGCACCCTCCACATCACCAACTCGAGGCTCAAACTCTTCAACCATTACCTTATTCTTAAACCTGACTACTTTCTTCTTAATAGCACACCCACTAACACCATAAACCTAAGCTTCTAAGTTCTAAACCCGTCGAGGACGATGCCTTGTGACTAACAACACACGGGTTCGAGCTAGAAATAGCTTCAAAGTCTTAACCATTCAGACCATCACCCTTATGTGTAACAGTTACCATATTGGCAACATCATTCACAACTTTGCATTGCACACTTCCAAATACCCTTAGCGTGATCATCCGATGAGTCCGAGGCTAAAACCGAAACATCTTTTAAACTTCCCACCGATCTAACACCGGAACCATCCTTGACTAATGCTTCTTTTATGGTCCCATAATAATGATTGCTATAAGACAATTTAGTTGGGCTATCTTAAACAGGAACACTGCACCCGATTCAGAGACCATATCATGACCATCGATCTCGACCTCGGTGATCAAAATCAACTGATTAACGAACTCCAACAACCCTCGGTCAAATTCCTCAAAGAGATCTTAATTAAAACACATCACCAATTTTAATAACGGACGTCTTTTGTTTAGCTTGTTTCCTTTATTGTCCGTTAGTTTGTAGAGGCGTTCTTCGCGTCATGTGTCATTTGCCTCCTATGTTCACTTGTAGGTTGTCTTTTATCGTTTTGATGAAACATTCCATGGTATTTTAATATACGTTTTTAAAAAAAATAATAATAATAATAAAAGAACTAAGGCATGAGCTCGAATAGCTTTTTGTCATGAACTAGTACATTACCTAGCAAAAAATTGACCTTGTTAGCACTATATTTTAGGGAGTACATGTGAAAATAACAATCTTATAAAATCAGTAGCAAATTTACTTTGCTAAAACATTTAGACACTCGGATAACAAATTTTTTGAGTTAATTTTCTTCAACAAAATAGCAGCTCAATTGCTTTCAATTTCAAGTCTTCTTAAACATTAATTTTGTTTGAATGCGACCTACCAAATCATAGAAATAAACAAAACATAGCTTCTAGATGATAGTACTATTGGCATATTTAACAAAGACCTAAAGAGAAGATAGCAACACTATAGCAGGCATAAGAAGTTATATGAATAAATTGAGTTTATCAAAACTACAGTACAAAACGAGAACCAAGTGTCTACAGACTGCAAACAGGGATCTAAAACAGAACCAACATTTGAACTCTTGGTAGAAATTATCAAAATCAAAACATAAAGTCAAGTAAACCTCCAATCAATTAAGATCGAGGCTTCTCCTTCTTTTCCTTGAAGAGGGCCAACAGAGAAACACCAGACACCTTCACCACCTTGAATCTAACTCCGGGAATATCTCCCACTGCATGACCCTTTCGTCCAAATCCAGCAATCAAAACTTCATCCTGTTCAAAACACAATTTCAACTTTTAACCATGTTTCCAAAACAATGACAAATGCAATTTGAAATACACAAATCAAATACTAACATTTTCTTCAATGTAGTTCAAACAACCATCATTGGGAACAAAAGCTGCAATCTTCTTCCCGTTCTTAATGAGTTGAACTCTAGCACACTTTCGAATAGCAGAGTTAGGCTGCTTAGCCTCAATACCACTGTAAAGCCATAAAAACAAAAGTGTTTTTAACAACTTAAATTTATTAATCATAACTTAAAATTAATAATAGAAAAGACATTACATTTTCTCGAGAACGATTCCCTTAGCGTGAGAAGATCCGGCAAAGGGTTTCTTCCATTCGTTACCCAAGTGAGACTTCTTGTATGATTTGTCAGCCCATCTTTGTCTCCTGCGATGAGACTTCAGCTTGCGGCCGGCTCCCATTCCATGTGTCTTACTGCAGAATTATCATTTAACTAAACATTAACTCAAGAAAATAAAGCTGATATCTTCAACAAAAAACCATTAATAATCATTTATCCATATTTTATTCCGTAACAATATGTGTACATTGACCAACGCCTAAGATGTTACATATAAGTAGAAAACAAATCTAGCATATAAGATAAATCAGCTTTTCGAGTTCGAAATGAGCAAAATTAACAGTCTATACTAGTAAACATGACCCAATCACTAGATTTTTATTACAGTTTCTGATGACATGTTCTCAGATCTCCATTACAACTAAACAATTTTACACCTCTTTAATTATCAACAAAATGTGAAGTATCATTTGTCATTTTTTAAACCATTTTGAGGGTATTTGAAAAACTAAATTTAAAATCTTACTGCTTATAGAGTTATAAGCAAAACAGTTAAAGATGTAGTCTTATATTAATCGTTTAAAAACTTCAACTATTCTTGAACACTATGATTTGAGCCTGTTATGTTAGAAGAAGTCAACATTGTTTTAAAAATAAGCCCAAAAAACAACCTATTTATCTAGATTACTTGGACCCTATCTTAACACCTCAATTCAAACAAGAATTAAATGGATGAATAATCAAAGCTTTGTTTGTGCTTTATGTGAGAAGACTAAAGATTCTGTCAGTCATCTATTCTTTTTGTGTGAGTATAGTATTAAGATCTGGAGGAATTTGAAGGCCAATTTGTTATTTAAAGGCCTGCCAAATTGTCTCAATGAAATCGTAAGCAGGCTTGCCCAGTATCCATATTCTAATAAGATTTGGAACATTATCAATAGATTAGTGCTTGCTGCATGTGTTTATTGGATATGGAAGGAAAGGAATTGCAGACTCTTTAAGCAAAAGAAGAGATCTGAGGATGAATTGTGCAAAGAGATTGTGAATTTCATCAGACTGAAGTTGTTGACTTTTAAAGTCAAACCATCGAATGATGTCATTAAAGTGGCGAAGATTTGGAAGCTGAGATGGGAGAATTTGAAATTTTATATGGATTAGATTGTAGGGTTGTTGATGTTATGGTTGGGCTTGTGTTTGTGGTTTGTTGGTGATTGTATTTTCTGTTTTTCGGCTTGGGTATATCCAGCTCATGTATTGTAATGTTGTTTTATAATAAATCTTTTTTTGCCGGAAAAAAAAAAAAATTAAATACACATATAATTTAGCAAAAATAAGTCAGTCTTAGTTTTACTCATTTTTGTTAAACTGCTGAGGACTAATAGCTTCGTTCGTGCATATAATTCATTTACTATGTACTACCTAGCTATATATGGTCACATGAATTCCAAAATTAACATTAACAAATATAATAATACCAGAAACATAAGATATAAAAACAGATTCAGAAGAACAATATCAGTAGAAAAAACTGTAGAAGATAAATCATACCCCATATTTGCAGGATTTTTGTGTTAACAGCTAACGGCGCAAATTTCCGGAGAGACTTTGAAGAAGAAGAAGCGGCGGTCGTCTAGCAGAAAACCCTAGTGCTTGTTATAATTGGGGTAGCGATTATAATTTTATATGGGAAAAATCAAATTGGGCCGATCTATGTGACTTATTTACTTTGGGCCACATGATAACTAAGCCTATTCTCTTTTGGTAAATTTTACTTTTATATAGGTGCGTCATGGCCTGATGATAATCAAAATGGGCCGACCTATGTGATACATATTCGCAGTGTGTTTAAAAATAGGGAAATTGGCTCAAATACACTTTTTTTTTTTTAAGTTTTATTTCAAAATACACTTTTTATAAAAAAATTGTCTTTTTACACCATTGTGTAGATCAAAGTGTTGGTCGACCACCATATACCTTGGTCGACCACCTCATTTTTCAAGGTGGTCGACCAAGCTTCATTGAGGTCTCGGTCGACTACTGTGTATTCATGGTCGACTACCTTTCATATTTTCATGGTCGACTACCCCCACAAAAAATAACGCGGGCGACCCAAATGGTGGTCGACTACCCAAATCAGCCAAGACCATCCGTATATCACAGTTCTACTTTTGAAAATAAAAAATATTTGTAAATGTAAATATTCACCAACTATATATCTCCACATGTATGGTGTAAGAAACTTGGTTGGGCCTAACTCATGTAAGAAACACATTCTGATGTATCCTCGCCTCTTTTTCAACATGGACTTAGGGTAGTCGACCACCATTTGAGTCGCCCGCGTTATTTTTTGTGGGGGTAGTCGACCATGAAAATATGAGAGGTAGTCGACCATGAATACACAGTAGTCGACCGAGACCTCAATGAAGCTTGGTCGACCACCTTGAAAAATGAGGTGGTCGACCAAGGTATATGGTGGTCGACCAACACTTTGGTCTACCCAATGGTGTAAAAAGACAATTTTTTTTACAAAAAGTGTATTTTGAAATAAAACTTTTAAAAAAGTGTATTTGAGCCAATTCCCCTTAAAATATGCCTTTACAAAATTTTAATTGCAAAAATCTCTCTCTCTCCACACACTATGTACATGGTGCGTGATAGCCTGTGTATGATGTATGTTACCAAGATAATCCCCGAAATAGCCTATTTACATCTAAACATACACCAAACACGAGTGTGGTGCATGGTGGAAGTTGCACCAGAACTTTAAATGGTCGCATCTTTTGACTCTTAACTCCGATTTTGTAACGACCCTGGAATTTCCAACGTTTATTTATTAATAATTATTATTATTAATACGTGTGATAAAACGGATGTACGTTATTACATTTACATGTTGCCATGATTGCCCGAACTTGACTTTAATTGCCCGAAACGTCTTTGTGACACCCGGAACTTGCACGAATAATATTTTCAAGTATTATTTACATTCATGATTAGTTTTATTAATCATTTTAATTAACTAAGGTTGTTAGTTAGTTACTTGGGCTTTAATTGGGTTTACTTGTTATTTTTAGAACTTGGGCTTGTTTTAAGTTAATGGACACTTGACTTTGGGCTTACAAGCCCACCCTACATTATTAATGGACCTTTAGCCCATGTCTTGAAAGTGTAAGTATCAAATTATATGTGAACTAGTTAGTTTGAACCATTAAGAATCTAGTTAGCAACTTATCCCCATGTAAACTCATTCAATAACCAACTTTTGTAAGCTTTACAAGCTAGTGACCAAGAAACAAATACCTCACCCCTCCCACCCTTTGATACCGTCGGTTTTAGGCTCCCATGAGGAGTGTTTTAGTTTCAAATTTCATTACTTCTTTCACTTGATTCTTTCACACTTCTCACACACACTCATTTGCTCTCAAACTTTTCCTCTCTTTTTCTCTCATACTTGTAAGAATTATGAACTTTTCTCCTCTTCTTTTTCTTTGTAAAACCGAACCTAAACACCCCTAAATCATCATCATCTTTTGTTGTTTGTTACTTGATCTTGTTGTAGCTTACTTACTTATAGTTTATTGTTACTTACTTTGTTGTTGTTACTTACTTTCATGATTACAAGAATAAACTTACTAGTTTGATTCTTCATTTTATCTTGTTATAACAAGAACAACAAGAACATAATCTATCTAGTTATGTTCTACCTTACTTGTTTCAAAAGATTATAAAGTTCATGGTTGAAAGACATACTTGAAGTTCATGAAGTAAACTTTAAAGCTTACTTTCTAAAGATCAAACTTTGGTTTGAATCTTTAAAGTATGAACAACCATGAATAATTTACTTGTTTACTTAGTTTACTACTTCATTCTTGCACTTTAATTTCATGATTTATGTTCTTGTTGGTCAAATGTTACAAGTTAACTTTGATCTCATTAATCTTGAACTTAAGGTTAACTTTAAAGTTCAAGAACATATAAAGGAAACTTTTTAATTATAACTTTGTATACTTATGCTTGATCTAGACTTTTGAGTCTTGGATCTTCAAGATCTAACTAAGAACTATGTTCTACATTTTAAGATCTTGATTTCATAAGTTCATTTTCAAGTTTGTAACTTATTATTAGTCTTATAGTTCATGTAAGTGTCAAACCTAAGACTTTGATGTAACTTTGGTTCATCAAACTACATGCAACTCTTAAGTGAGTTGTGCTTCATGTCTTAGACTTGCACTAGGGTTATGATGGTCAAGACTTGGTTAAGATGATGTAGATACATCAATGAGTTGTACACTTGAAGCTATATGCATCAAGGATGAGAACCATGATGAACATCAAGCACCAAGACCACCGGAACCCTTTTAAACTTACTGTTTCTGTCCAAAAGCTACTGATCTGATGTTTCTGTAACAGACCAGTAGACCTGGGCTGTTCTAACCTTGATTTTTAGATAGAACTTTTCGAGTAGATAACTTTTCATATAGGACTCGTCTTAATCCGAGTTACGGTTTAGGATTTATGGCCCTCCGATCGTCACTATGTCCTTTAACGTTGTGCAGAAATTTCTGACCTACTCGCACTTACACCGTCGCCACTGTCAAACGAAGACGAGTTTGCTTCTGGAATTTTTACCACACTTAAGGGACTCATAGACGGAGCCATGGCCACTGGTCTCACCTTAATTCAGTAAGGGTAGAGGCCGTGGTGACTGACTGACAGACTTTGTTTTAAACTACTTTCATAAACGAAACCTACTTTACGCCTTTTGTTTAATGATGAATGATGATGACCCTTAAGACCTTAATTACATACTTTTAAACCTATTAAGACGATTTACTGACTTAGTACTATTTTTTAGTGACCCGAACTTTTCCATGTTTATATATATTAATTGAGATTGATATTTACATGATTAAATGTTTCCAACATGTTAAGCAATCAAACTTGTTAAGACTTGATTAATTGAAATATGTTTCATATAGACAATTGACCACCCAAGTTGACCGGTGATTCACGAACGTTAAAACTTGTAAAAACTATATGATGACATATATATGTATATATATATATATATATATATATATATATATATATATATATATATATAGTTAACATGATACTATGATAAGTAAACATATCATTAAGTATATTAACAATGAACTACATATGTAAAAACAAGACTACTAACTTAATGATTTTTAAACGAGACATATATGTAACGATCATCGTTGTAAAGACATTTAATGTATATATATCATATTAAGAGATATTCATACATGATAATATCATGATAATATAATAATTTAAAATCTCATTTGATATTATAAACATTGGGTTAACAACATTTAACAAGATCGTTAACCTAAAGGTTTCAAAACAACACTTACATGTAACGACTAACGATGACTTAACGACTCAGTTAAAATGTATATACATGTAGTGTTTTAATATGTATTTATACACTTTTGAAAGACTTCAATACACTTATCAAAATACTTATACTTAACAAAAATTCTTACAATTACATCCTCGTTCAGTTTCATCAACAATTCTACTCGTATGCACCCGTATTCGTACTTGTACAATACACAGCTTTTAGATGTATGTACTATTGGTATATACACTCCAATTATCAGATCTTAGCAGCCCATGTGAGTCACCTAACACATGTGGGAACCATAATTTGGCAACTAGCATGAAATATCTCATAAAATTACAAAAATATGAGTAATCATTCATGACTTATTTACATGAAAACAAAATTACATATCCTTTATATCTAATCCATACACCAACGACCAAAAACACCTACAAACACTTCCATTCTTCAATTTTCTTCATCTAATTGATCTCTCTCAAGTTCTATCTTCAAGTTCTAAGTGTTCTTCATAAATTCTACAAGTTCTAGTTACATAAAATCAAGAATACTTTCAAGTTTGCTAGCTCACTTCCAATCTTGTAAGGTGATCATCCAACCTCAAGAAATCTTTGTTTCTTACAGTAGGTTATCATTCTAATACAAGGTAATAATCATATTCAAACTTTGGTTCAATTTCTATAACTATAACAATCTTATTTCAAGTGATGATCTTACTTGAACTTGTTTTCGTGTCATGATTATGCTTCAAGAACTTCGAGCCATCCAAGGATCCGTTGAAGCTAGATCCATTTTTCTATTTTCCAGTAGGTTTATCCAAGGAACTTAAGGTAGTAATGATGTTCATAACATCATTCGATTCATACATATAAAGCTATCTTATTCGAAGGTTTAAACTTGTAATCACTAGAACATAGTTTAGTTAATTCTAAACTTGTTCGCAAACAAAAGTTAATCCTTCTAACTTGACTTTTAAAATCAACTAAACACATGTTCTATATCTATATGATATGCTAACTTAATGATTTAAAACCTGGAAACACGAAAAACACCGTAAAACCGGATTTACGCCGTCGTAGTAACACCGCGGGCTGTTTTGGGTTAGTTAATTAAAAACTATGATAAACTTTGATTTAAAAGTTGTTATTCTGAGAAAATGATTTTTATTATGAACATGAAACTATATCCAAAAATTATGGTTAAACTCAAAGTGGAAGTATATTTTCTAAAATGGTCATCTAGACGTCGTTCTTTCAACTGAAATGACTACCTTTACAAAAACGACTTGTAACTTATTTTTTCGACTATAAACCTATACTTTTTCTGTTTAGATTCATAAAATATAGTTCAATATGAAACCATAGCAATTTGATTCACTCAAAACGGATTTAAAATGAAGAAGTTATGGGTAAAACAAGATTGGATAGTTTTTCTCATTTTAGCTACGTGAAAATTGGTAACAAATCTATTCCAACCATAACTTAATCAACTTGTATTGTATATTATGTAATCTTGAGATACCATAGACACGTATACAATGTTTTGACCTATCATGTCGACACATCTATATATATTTCGGAACAACCATAGACACTCTATATGTGAATGTTGGAGTTAGCTATACAGGGTTGAGGTTGATTCCAAAATATATATAGTTTGAGTTGTGATCAATACTGAGATACGTATACACTGGGTCGTGGATTGATTCAAGATAATATTTATCGATTTATTTCTGTACATCTAACTGTGGACAACTAGTTGTAGGTTACTAACGAGGACAGCTGACTTAATAAACTTAAAACATCAAAATATATTAAAAGTGTTGTAAATATATTTTGAACATACTTTGATATATATGTATATATTGTTATAGGTTCGTGAATCAATCAGTGGCCAAGTCTTACTTCCCGACGAAGTAAAAATCTGTGAAAGTGAGTTATAGTCCCACTTTTAAAATCTAATATTTTTGGGATGAGAATACATGCAGGTTTTATAAATGATTTACAAAATAGACACAAGTACGTGAAACTACATTCTATGGTTGAATTATCGAAATCGAATATGCCCCTTTTTATTAAGTCTGGTAATCTAAGAATTAGGGAACAGACACCCTAATTGACGCGAATCCTAAAGATAGATCTATTGGGCGTAACAAACCCCATCCAAAGTACCGGATGCTTTAGTACTTCGAAATTTATATCATATCCGAAGGGTGTCCCGGAATGATGGGGATATTCTTATATATGCATCTTGTTAATGTCGGTTACCAGGTGTTCACCATATGAATGATTTTTATCTCTATGTATGGGATGTGTATTGAAATATGAAATCTTGTGGTCTATTATTATGATTTGATATATATAGGTTAAACCTATAACTCACCAACATTTTTGTTGACGTTTTAAGCATGTTTATTCTCAGGTGATTATTAAGAGCTTCCGCTATCGCATACTTAAATAAGGACGAGATTTGGAGTCCATGCTTGTATGATATTGTGTAAAAACTGCATTCAAGAAACTTATTTTGTTGTAACATATTTGCATTGTAAACCATTATGTAATGGTCGTGTGTAAACAAGATATTTTAGATTATCATTATTTGATAATCTACGTAAAGCTTTTTAAACCTTTATTGATGAAATAAAGGTTATGGTTTGTTTTAAAATGAATGCAGTCTTTGAAAAACGTCTCATATAGAGGTCAAAACCTCGCAACGAAATCAATTAATATGGAACATTTTTAATCAATAAGAACGGGACATTTCAGTTGGTATCCGAGCGTTGGTCTTAGAGAATCAGAATTTTGCATTAGTGTGTCTTATCGAGTTTGTTAGGATGCATTAGTGAGTCTAGACTTCAACCGTGTTTACTTGAAAAATGATTGCTTAACAAATTTTGTTGGAAACTATATATTTTTAACATGTGAGCCTCGAGGTCACAGCCCCGCATTGGTGGTATTGAGATCCCCGCGGAGTTCGGGGAAGGCCGTTTCGTAACCACATGCGCACGCCTTGCCGACGCACTCTCGACGGACGTTTAGTCTTGATTCCGCCAGGCAGACACAGACAGATGTTGGCCGCCTTCGGACGCTTCGGATTACCAGCTCAGCCACCAGTGTCACCACCACACGATTCGGATGACTCATCATCCGCCGATTCTTCATCATCAGACAACTCCAGCGATGATGAGGATCTTGCTGATAGACCTATTCAGGCATCCTCCACCCCGCCGAAGAAGCAGTACCGTTTCGACGGCACCGTCATTCCAGGGGTGAATGGAGGTCGTGCTTTTACTGACGCATTTGGCCATCGTCGTAGGGTTACTGCTCGTAAACGAGTTGTGCCATACCCTGCCGACCCACAGATACGTAAGGTTCCCCGTTATGTATTGACTATTCCTGGAACCGTACCACCTAGATTTAGATACGGACCACTTACATCTAGGGACGTACCGTCTACATCCTGAGCCGGACCATCTACATCAGCACCACCGCCACCACCCGCACCACCCGCCTCACCTGCACCGCCTGCCCCACCAGCTCCCTCTAACGAGGAACTGATAAGGGAGATTGAGACTCTCCGAGCTCGAGCCACTGAGCTCGAGGAGCAGTTGGCTCGAGGAGCAGTTCACCCGCCTTCACCGTAGGACCTTGTATTTAGATTTCATGATGTAATCTAGATATAGTTTCATGTATTTCAAATGTATTGTACGAACTTATTCAGATGTATGAAACTTAATATTATTAATGAATGGAACTTTGCGTTATTTAATTCTTGCACGATGTTCTATTTACATTGCTGTACGATGATTCTGTGGTATTTGTACCTAGATGCATTATTTAATAACATGTGATGTTTTGATTCCATGTTGGTCACTATATAGTGTATTATTACTACTTGCATACTGGATTTTGACTTGAGTCAAAATTTTTGTTTAGAATACCATGGCTAATGGAAGATCCACACCTACCGCCGCCCAGATTGAGGACATGATCAACGAACGGGTCACTGCAGCCCTAGCAGAAAGAAATCTTCAAGTTCCACCGCCACCACCACCAGTTATCTCACCCGTTCGAAATGGGTGTACTTACAAGGAATTCCAGAGCTGCAAACCGCATAACTTCAGCAGCACCGAGGGACCGGTTGGTCTCACCAGATGGTTCGAGAAACTTGAATCAGTATTCCGAGTTAGCAACTGTTCGGAGGATAATAAAACCAAGTTTGCTTCTTGCACGCTTTCTGATGGCGCGCTTACATGGTGGAATACCATGGCCCAAGCGCAAGGAATCGATGAGGCGTATGCTACGCCTTGGGAAGAGTTTAAATGTGCTATGATTGAGGAATACTGTTCGAGAACCGAGGTTCAAAAGATGGAGATTGAATTCATGCAACATAAGGCCGTAGGAAACGATCTTGACAGCTACAACCGTAGGTTTTTGGAGTTAGCGCTGATGTGTCCAACTATGGTCACCCCCGAATTCAAACGAATGGAGCGATACTTTTGGGGACTTCCTAAGTCCATCAAGGGGAATGTCACCTCATCCAAACCACCGACTGTTCCCGAAGCAATGCGCATGGCGCATACTCTCATGAATCAAATTCTTATTGATGAGTCGGAGAAGGCTAAGTTTGAGGCTGGTAGTAGCGAAAAGAGGAAATGGGACAACAACCACAACAACCACAACAACCACAACAACAACAACAACAACAACAACAACAACAGGGGGAGAAACTACGATCAAACCCCCGCCAAGAGGCACAACAACGGTGAAAACCCTAATCCCAACAACAACACCAACACCAACCCGAACTACAAAGGAACCTTACCTCAATGCAAGCGATGTTACAAACACCACACTGGGTATTGCAATGTTGTCTGTGAGAAGTGCCAACGGGCTGGGCACATCGGGAAGGACTGCAAGGTCACTACTTTGAATGGGAAGCCAAACACCAATGGGCCGAAGAAGTGCTACGAATGCGGGCAGACGGGCCATTTCAGAAACGCATGCCCCAACAAGCGAAAAGATGGCGGACCATCCCGTGGACGAGCTTTTAATGTTAATGCAAGGGATGCACGCGATAACCCCGACTTGGTGACAGGTATATTCACAATCAACAATCTTTTAGCTTCTGTCTTGTTTGATACTGGTGCGGATAGAAGTTATGTATGTAGACATTTTTGTGATAAGATTAATTGGTCATTAGTCCCGTTTAAAGAAAGTATGCTTGTCGAAGTCGCAAATGGAAAACTTGAAAAGGTTGACCATATTAGTCGTGGAGCTATTATCAACATAGCTGGTGCAGATTTCGAAATTGATTTGATACCTATCAAACTGGGAAGTTTTGACGTGATCGTCGGTATGGATTGGTTGAGCAAGATAAAGGCCGATATAATCTGCGGAGATAAAGCACTTCGCATACCACAAGGAGATGGCGAACCACTGGTTATCTATAGAGAGAGATGTACCTCAAAGTTGAACCTCATTAGTTGCGTGAAAGCGCAAAAGATTATGAAGAAGGGACGTTTTGCTGTCCTAGCACATGTGAAAGCGGTAGAAACTGAGGTGAAGAGCGTGAATGACGTTCGAATTGTGAACGAATTTTCCGATGTCTTCCCAGAGGAATTGCCTGGATTACCGCCGCAGAGAGCAGTAGAGTTTCAGATTGACTTAGTGCCAGGAGCTGCACCTGTAGCTCGCGCACCTTATAGACTCGCACCTTCCGAGATGCAAGAATTACAGAGTCAACTACAAGAGTTGTTAGACCGTGGATTTATCCAACCAAGTTTCTCGCCTTGGGGTGCACCTGTGTTGTTTGTGAAGAAGAAGGATGGATCCTTCCGTATGTGTATCGACTACCATGAACTCAACAAATTGACTATCAAGAATCGGTATCCTCTTCCACGAATTGACGATCTTTTTGATCAACTACAAGGATCGAGCGTTTATTCAAAGATCGATTTGCGATCCGGATATCACCAGCTGAGGGTGAAGGAAAGTGACGTGATGAAAACTGCATTCAGGACCCGTTATGGTCATTATGAGTTTCTCGTGATGCCATTCGATTTGACAAATGCACCTGCCGTGTTCATGGACCTCATGAATCGTGTCTGCAAGCCTTACTTGGACAAGTTTGTTATCGTCTTCATAGATGATATCCTCATCTACTCTAAGAGCGAAGAAGAACATGAGCAACACCTCCGATTAGTGCTTGAACTCTTAAGACAAGAGCAACTTTACGCCAAATTCTCCAAGTGTGAATTTTGGTTGAAGGAAGTACAATTTTTGGGTCATGTTGTAAGCGACCAGGGTATCAAAGTTGATCCCGCTAAGATTGAAGCCATCAGCAAGTGGGAGACCCCCACTACTCCGACGCATATTCGCCAATTCCTAGGTCTCGCCGGTTATTACCGAAGATTCATCGAAGGATTTTCTCTGATTCCGCGTCCTTTGACCGCACTGACTCACAAGGGCAAGAAGTTCATTTGGGAACCCGCACACGAATCAGCATTTCAAACTTTGAAGAAGAAGTTAACCACCGCACCTATCCTATCACTTCCTGAAGGCAGTGACGACTTTGTTGTTTATTGTGATGCATCGAAGAGTGGTTTTGGTTGTGTACTGATGCAACGATCAAAGGTTATTGCCTATGCCTCTCGCCAATTGAAGATTCACGAGCGGAACTACACTACACATGATCTTGAACTTGGAGCCGTTGTCTTTGCGCTTAAATTGTGGAGACACTATTTGTATGGAACTAAGAGCACTATCTTCACCGATCACAAGAGTCTCCAGCACATCTTTGATCAGAAGCAACTGAATATGAGACAACGTCGATGGATCGAGATGCTCAACGACTACGATTGTGAACTCCGTTATCACCCTGGCAAGGCCAATGTTGTAGCTGACGCTTTAAGCCGAAAGGAGAGGATGACACCTCTTCGTGTTAGGGCTCTGAACATCACCATCCATTCGAACCTCAACAGCCAGATCAGAGTAGCCCAAGTTGAGGCTCTCAAGGAGGAGAATATATCTCACGAACATTTGAACATACTTGTCTCTCGATTCGAGGTTAGGGAGTCTGGACTCCGATGTTATGCCGGAAGAATTTGGGTACCTCTTTATGGAGATCTACGGAACCTTATACTTGATGAAGCACACAAATCGAGATATTCGATACATCCTGGAGCGAGCAAAATGTACCACGACCTTAAAGAACAGTATTGGTGGCCGAATCTTAAGAAGGACGTTGCGACTTATGTTGGTAAGTGTTTGACTTGCTCGAAGGTTAAAGCCGAGCATCAGAGACCTTCTGGTTTACTTCAACAACCAGAAATCCCACAATGGAAGTGGGAACGGATAACAATGGATTTCATCACCAAGCTACCAAAGACGGTGGGCGGATACGATACTATTTGGGTTATTGTTGACCGCCTTACCAAATCTGCACACTTTCTAGCGATGAAGGAAACTGATACAATGGAGAGACTTGCTCAGTTATACATCAAAGAGGTTGTATCTCGTCATGGTGTACCTTTATCGATCATCTCAGATCGCGATCCCCGTTTTGCTTCTAGATTTTGGCGTTCTTTGCAAGAAGCCATGGGAACTCGTCTCGACATGAGCACTGCTTATCATCCCCAGACTGACGGGCAAAGTGAACGAACGATTCAGACCTTGGAGGACATGCTGCGTGCATGTGTCATTGATTTTGGAAAGGCCTGTGAAAGACATTTGCCACTCGCCGAATTCTCGTACAACAACAGTTATCACTCGAGCATTAATGCTGCACCTTTCGAAGCATTGTATGGCCGTAAGTGCCGATCTCCTATTTGTTGGGCTGAAGTAGGAGAAAAGCAAATCACCGGACCCGAGGTAGTCCACGAAACCACGGAGAAGATTGCTCAGATTCAAGCTAGACTTAAGACTGCCCGTGATCGCCAAAAGAGTTATGCCGATCTTAAACGTAAGGACTTTGAATTCAATGTTGGTGATCGTGTAATGTTAAAGGTTGCACCTTGGAAAGGTGTGATCCGTTTTGGAAAACGTAGAAAGTTGAACCCACGATACATTGGTCATTTTGAAATCTTGGAACGGGTTGGACCTGTTGCTTACCGTTTGGATCTACCAGCGCAATTGAGCTCAGTTCATCCTACCTTCCATGTGTCAAACTTGAAGAAGTGTCTTGCTGCACTGGAACTTATCATACCACTTGAGGAACTTACGATTGACGACAAACTTCACTTTGTGGAAGAACCTGTTGAAATTATGGATCGTGAGATCAAAACTTTGAAATGCAACAAGATTCCGATCGTCCGAGTGCGATGGAATGCCAAACGAGGACCTGAGTTTACTTGGGAGCGAGAGGATCAAATGATGCGGAAGTATCCTCACCTTTTCCCAACTCCTCCATCTACCTCAGCTTAAATTTCGGGACGAAATTTTCTTTAACAGGTGGGTAATGTAACGACCCTGGAATTTCCAACGTTTATTTATTAATAATTATTATTATTAAAACGTGTGATAAAACGGATGTACGTTATTACATTTACATGTTGCCATGATTGCCCGAACTTGACTTTAATTGCCCGAAACGTCTTTGTGACACCCAGAACTTGCACGAATAATATTTTCAAGTATTATTTACATTCATGATTAGTTTTATTAATCATTTTAATTAACTAAGGTTGTTAGTTAGTTACTCGGGCTTTAATTGGGTTTACTTGTTATTTTTGGAACTTGGGCTTGTTTTAAGTTAATGGACACTTGACTTTGGGCTTACAAGCCCACCCTACATTATTAATGGACCTTTAGCCCATGTCTTGAAAGTGTAAGTATCAAATTATATGTGAACTAGTTAGTTTGAACCATTAAGAATCTAGTTAGCAACTTATCCCCATGTAAACCCATTCAATAACCAACTTTTGTAAGCTTTACAAGCTAGTGACCAAGAAACAAATCCCTCACCCCTCCCACCCCTTGATGCCGTCGGTTTTAGGCTCCCATGAGGAGTGTTTTAGTTTCAAATTTCATTACTTCTTTCACTTGATTCTTTCACACTTCTCACACACACTCATTTGCTCTCAAACTTTTCCTCTCTTTTTCTCTCATACTTGTAAGAATTATGAACTTTTCTCCTCTTCTTTTTCTTTGTAAAACTGAACCTAAACACCCCTAAATCATCATCATCTTTTGTTGTTTGTTACTTGATCTTGTTGTAGCTTACTTACTTATAGTTTATTGTTACTTACTTTGTTGTTGTTACTTACTTTCATGATTACAAGAATAAACTTACTAGTTTGATTCTTCATTTTATCTTGTTATAACAAGAACAACAAGAACATAATCTATCTAGTTATGTTCTACCTTACTTGTTTCAAAAGATTATAAAGTTCATGGTTGAAAGACATACTTGAAGTTCATGAAGTAAACTTTAAAGCTTACTTTCTAAAGATCAAACTTTGGTTTGAATCTTTAAAGTATGAACAACCATGAATAATTTACTTGTTTACTACTTCATTCTTGCACTTTAATTTCATGATTTATGTTCTTGTTGGTCAAATGTTACAAGTTAACTTTGATCTCATTAATCTTGAACTTAAGGTTAACTTTAAAGTTCAAGAACATATAAAGGAAACTTTTTAATTATAACTTTGTATACTTATGCTTGATCTAGACTTTTGAGTCTTGGATCTTCAAGATCTAACTAAGAACTATGTTCTACATTTTAAGATCTTGATTTCATAAGTTCATTTTCAAGTTTGTAACTTATTATTAGTCTTATAGTTCATGTAAGTGTCAAACCTAAGACTTTGATGTAACTTTGGTTCATCAAACTACATGCAACTCTTAAGTGAGTTGTGCTTCATGTCTTAGACTTGCACTAGGGTTATGATGGTCAAGACTTGGTTAAGATGATGTAGATACATCAATGAGTTGTACACTTGAAGCTATATGCATCAAGGATGAGAACCATGATGAACATCAAGCACCAAGACCACCGGAACCCTTTTAAACTTACTGTTTCTGTCCAAAAGCTACTGATCTGATGTTTCTGTAACAGACCAGTAGACCTGGGCTGTTCTAACCTTGATTTTTAGATAGAAATTTTCGAGTAGATAACTTTTCATATAGGACTCGTCTTAATCCGAGTTACGGTTTAGGATTTATGGCCCTCCGATCGTCACTATGTCCTTTAACGTTGTGCAGAAATTTCTGACCTACTCACACTTAGACCGTCACCACGGTCAAACGAAGATGAGTTTGCTTCTGGAATTTTTACCACACTTAAGAGACTCATAGACGGAGCCATGGCCACTGGTCTCACCTTAATTCAGTAAGGGTAGAGGCCGTGGTGACTGACTGAAGTCAGACTTTGTTTTAAACTACTTTCATAAACGAAACCTACTTTACGCCTTTTGTTTAATGATGAATGATGATGACCCTTAAGACCTTAATTACATACTTTTAAACCTATTAAGATGATTTACTGACTTAGTACTATTTGACTTAGGTTGAGGACTTCGGACCGTTTACTTGCACACCTTTCCCGACTACTACTTTACCGCTACATATCATTGTGAGTTATAGCATTCCCTTTTTACTTTAAACTTATTTTGGGAACTGAGAATACATGCGGATTTTATGTTTTACATACTAGGCACGAGTACTTAAACTTATATATGTGTGGGTTATACAACGGCATAAACATTCCCTTTAGCTCGGTAACGTTTAATCATTGGTTTTTGAACCGTGAACGCGAATCTTAGATATGGATCCATAGGGTTTGACATCCCCACTCGGGCTAGTAGCGCTAGCATTTAACGAGTGTTTAATACTTCGTAGACATACGCACTTGCCAAGTGTACTTTCAGGGGGTATAAACGTTAAGTTAGTTACCAAGTGCCCACGGTTAGCATATACTTTTACATACTTTCGAAACGCTCGTTGTAGCACTGAAATCTCTTGGCCTACTTACATTACTGTTATACTTAAACTATAGCTCACCAACCTTTGTGTTGACATTTTTAAGCATGTATTTCTCAGGTGCTTGAGGTTGCTTCCGCCGTGTACTAGTTTGTGCTGTAGACACCCGCTGCTTAGAGTTGTCAACGCATGAACTACTTTACTTTGCATTCAAACATTTGTACTTTTGAATTATGACTTGTAACGACCTTTGTGGTCACATACCCTTATTTATTGCTTCTACTTAGTGAAGCATACTTTTGGATTGTAAAACTTTCGATGTTGGTTTGACATCACATTTAATTATGAATGCAAACTCTTTTTGAAAACGCATATAGTACTTAACCTTGTAATGATCCTGTTGTTGATGGTCCGTACATGATGATTTGGTACGGGGCGTCATAGATTTAGTCACTGTTTTTTTTTTAAATCGTATATTTTTTTTCGAGAAATTAGGTTGTCTTGATGATCATCTCGCTAACAAACACCACAAACAGATTTGCAAGGTGGTGCGTGGTAAGAGAGCATTTTTTGTAATTACAATTTTTTGAAGGCTTATTGTTAAACACTTTCGGAAATTAGGGTATTTTGACCAACTTCCCTTTTATATACACATAAATATAAAAAATGGTTAGCATGGTGACCAATTTCGTTGACGTGGTGCTACAACACAAGACAAATGATTATCGTGTTGATTATATTATTATGGTATGATATTATATCATTTTTCATCTCTTTTATCTGTCATATTTCAAAATTTGACACATAACCCCATCACGCATCACTCCATGCACCATCATCTCATCACATTTGTCACGTCAGCATCAACTACCCCAATCCACCTCTCATGACATCAAGAAAACTGATGTTAAGCGAGGTGTATATAAAATAGTTATTATTTTACTAGGAAAATACTATTAAATACGATACAATTTTACACAAGATATTTATTTATTTATAGAATGGATATACTTAAACCTTGCTACAACACTTATAGGCAGTGTACCTAATCGTACAGTAGTGTAGTTTTTAGTAAGTCCGTTTCGTTCCACAGGGAAATCTTTAAACAAAGCTCAACGCTATATTAGTTTACTTTTATAAAAATACAAATATATATATAAGTAATATTATTATTATAAAGGGGGGTTTTTACCGTTTAATGACCGGTTTGTCGATTTTAAGACTTTAGTCGCAGTTAAAACCTAATGTAAAATATAAAATAAATACAAGACTTAAATTAAAGCGTAAAGTAAATAACGATAATGAAATTGCGAATAATAAAAGTGCGATAAAATAAACTTACGATAATTAAAAAGTACGATAATTAAAATTGCGATTAAATAATAATAAATAAAAGTGCGATAATTAGAAGTGCAATTAAATATAAAATAAAGGAAATTAAATATGAAATAAAAGAATTGTGCTTATTTAAACTTCCGTAATCATGATGTTTGACGTGTTGATTTTAGTTTTATGCCCATGGGTTAATTGTCCTTTGTCCTGGATTATTTAATATGTCCGTCTGGTTTTTGTCCATAACAGTCCATCAGTCATAAATATAAATTGCAAGTGTCCTTGTCAAATTATTATTATACCCGAAGATAAATATTCCAACTAATTGGGGATTCGAATTGTAACAAGGTTTTAATACTTTGTTTAATGAATACACCAGGTTATCGACTGCGTGTAAACCAAGGTTTTACTACTTTGTTAACAATTACACCAATTACCCTTGAATGTAATTTCACCCCTGTTTTAATTATTCTAGTGGCTATTAATCCATTCCCGTGTCCGGTTAAATGAACGATTATTCGTACATATAAATACCCCGCCCATCGTGTCCGATCGAGTGTATATGGTAATTTATAGGGACGCCCAATTGTAAATCTTTATATTAACATTAACAAACTTTCATTTAATTAAACAAATATAAAGCCCCATTAATAGCCCATAGTCTAATTTCCACAAGTGTCGTTCTTTTGTCCAAACCCCAATTATGGTACAAAGCCCAATTACCCAATTTTAGTAATTAGCTCAACATCATGATTACTTCGTTTTAAATAAGCATAATAATAACTTAGCTACGAGACATTAATGTAAAAAAGTTGAACATAACTTACAATGATTAAAAATAGCGTAGCGTTACACGGACAGAATTTCGACTTACACCCTTACAACATTCGCTAACATACCCTTATTATTAGGATTTAAAATTAAAATTAAAATTAAAATATAAATTATATATATATATATATCGTATATATTGAGAGATGAGAGAAATAAGATATGAAAAATGATCAGAATTCGGTTTGCTTTATAGCCAGAGTTGAAATTTGGGGCTCCGCGACTCGCGGCAAAATCCCCTTCAAACTCCGCGAGTCGCGGAGATAGTATTTACAGCTCAGTCCTTGGAGTTTTCTCTGCCGACGGTTTTATATATATAAATATAATATATATATAATTAATATAATTAATTATATATTATATTATATTTATATACATAGTTAACTTGTAATTTTTAGTCCGTTGCGTCGAGCGTTAAGAGTTGACTCTGGTCCCGGTTCCGGATTTTCGAACGTCCTTGCGTACAATTTTATATTTTGTACTTTGCGTTTTGAATCTTGTACTCTTGTAATTTCGAGACGTTTCTTATCAATAATTGGAACCTTTTTTATTGTCTTTTGTACTTTTGAGCTTTTTGGTCATTTGCGTCTTCAATTCGTCGAATCTGTCTTTTGTCTTCACCTTTTATTATTTAAACGAATATCACTTGTAAATAGAACAATTGCAACTAAAAGCTTGTCTTTCTTGAGGAATAATGCTATGAAATATATGTTCGTTTTTAGCATTATCAAATATTCCCACACTTGAGCGTTGCTTGTCCTCAAGCAATATTGTCTTGAAATACTAGAATCACTTCTTTATTCTTCACACTTTGTACATCAGTGATTTCTATACGGCGGTATAAACAATGGTAGTAACGATATGGTTTACAGTCCCACATGACTATAAAAATTTAGATCCATTAAGGAAATTGGATCTTTATGAAAACATTTGATCTTTTGAAATCTAGTTTTTACCCTAGATAAGTTTTCCGGAATAACCCTTTACCGGTATTTGCAAAATATTTTTGTGGGTTTGGTGGGTTTTAGATTTGAAAATTTTAGCTCAAAACTTGCGGTTTTGTGTCACCCACTTGCTAACCTTGTATTTGGAAAGCAACACGTCCAGTTTACTTGTCCCGTATATTACCTTTCGGTAAACTACCATCCGGTTGTAAAGGAAAGCGTTGAACAAGCAACTGTTAAGGCAATGTCCCGTGACATGCTTTTGATTATGGTCTATAACGTGTCGGACGCAATTACTATCCTTGGTAGGAGCAATAGTAAAGCTCACCCTTATAATTTTTCGGTCTGGCACAAGGTCCTGTCTTTGACCACTATGCAACCACCGTTCTTACGGTTGACACCCGATTTAGTTCAGGTGACCTAATGAATTCCAGGTGAATTTCTAGGATTTTACGTTCAATGGTAATGAACGCATTGAAAATAGGGTTTTCAGAAAACAAATCGGTTTGTAATTTTGATCAAAATATTTTCTCGTTTAGGCTCGAGTTTAGATATCATCGAATTCCATGAGTTTGTAATTCTCAATCTTTAAGGTCAATCTCTAGGATTGAGTAATATCAGTCTTAAAAGCTGATTTTTAATCTTTAAGGAGATTATCCTTTCTAGGGATCTGATTCATTAGTCTTATCCAGCTAATTTGCATGGTGCCCCCCCATTGTACGAGATAAATCCTTCTCATGGTTAGGATAAATCTGACCACTTGGCGACCCTGTTTAATGCTGAGGTCCGTGGATTTCCTGCTGATTTTAGTGATGACTTTTCTAGATTTTTCGTCAACCTACAGCTGGTCTGGACGACAACTTCATGACCTAAATCAAGAAGCGCGTGTCTTTTTCGGAAGACTTTACTTCCTTTTAATGATGGAATTGATTCATCGTGTAGATCCATCTCTTCTTTTCTTTCATCGGGTAAAACAGTTTAGTTTAGTTCAAAGCAAAAGTATTTTCAGTTATTTGTTACAGATATATGTGACATATGTTTAAAATAACTTGGTAAATTTTCCCACACTTGGCTTTTTATTTTTCTTTTTATCGTCCTCTATTCCATTTTAAATGAATTTTGACATTTTAGTTTGTTTCTTAATTTATGTTCTTTCTGAGATAACAATAATTTCGGTGTTAAAACCTAGTTTTATCGTTCATAAATATGTATAAACATGATTTGAATTCATTTAATTGAAAAAGTTTACTAGAATTGGGTAGTCAGTATATAAGACTAGGGCTGTTCTTTTTTTATCAGAGAGCACTAGATTCTAATACAACTACTGCTTTACTAGTATTTTTAATGGTAACCAAGTGTATAAAGTAAAAAATTTAAAATCCGAAAGAATTTAACCCCTTCCCACACTTAAGATCTTGCAATGCCCTCATTTGCAAGAAATCAGTAACAATTTAAATTATTGAGGGTGATTAGTGTGAAAATGATTAAATTTTTACCAAAGTTTCCAAATATATTGGCGTTTGTTTGCTGAATGATAAATGGTGCACATCATTTGTTCATTCCGTCTTGTTGTTATTTCACATATATTTTGCATCTTGTCGTCAAAATTAGTTGCTTTTGCTGAACTTAATGCTAGTATTTGAAAATGCGTTGTTTTACCCTGTTGTGTACATAAGATAAACTGCAAATATATATACATATTTTTGAAGTTTGGTATATTACCCCACATTCAAAAATTATTAAAATCTAAGAATAAAAGTTAGATAATTATAAAAATGATTACAATATTAACAAAAATATTAAATGTATCAATAATTACAAATTACAAAATAAAAAAATAAATAAGTAAACTAAGGATGATATTGGTACCAATAGGGGTTTCAGGCATAACCATAAGTGCTATAGAATGCTTCGGCAGGGTCATACGTAGGATATGGTGGCTGCATCTCTATCGACCAAGGAGGGAAGACGGGTTTCGGTGTAGGAATATAGTTTCTACCTATGTGTTGGCAATGAGCTATGATCTGGTTCTGATGAACTTGCCAATCTTCAAATGCTCTCTGTCTAGCATTTTCGTATTCCTGAGAAGCTATAAACCTATGCATCTCTTGCATCTCATTCCCCCCTCCTACATTACCTTGTTGCTGGTTTCTCTCCACCTGTGGATGTCTACCATGGTATCGTACTGCGGCGTTATTTCGCCTCTTTAAAACTTTCGCACCATGGTATACATTTAAACCTATAGTATCGCGGGGTTCCGGCACTTCTAGTAATAATCCCCCCCGACTTATATCCACACCGAGATATTCACCAATCAAAGTAATAAAAATACCACCTCCTATTATGCTATGTGGTCGCATCCCCCGAACCATAGCTGATAAATAATAACCCACACAATATGGTATACTTACAGCGCTCTGTGGGTCTCGAATACACATATGGTAAAACAAATCTTGTTCATTTACTTTTTCTTTGTTCTTACCCCTTTGTGTAATCGAATTAGCTAAAAACCTATGTATCACTCTTAATTCGGCTCTATCTATATCCAAATAAGAGTAGTTTCCCCCTTTGAAACGGTGATGGCTTGTCATTTGACTCCACACACCGTGTGTATCAAAATTCTCATCTATCTTTCTACCGTTTAGTATCAATCCTCTACAATCGGCAGACGCTAATTCCTCAGGCGTATATATACGTAAAGCCTGAGCCATGTCCAGTAAAGACATGTGGCGCATCGAACCGCCTAACAAAAATCTAATAAAAGAACGATCGGTTAAACTAGCTACCCGATCATTCAACTCTATACTACATAACAACTCTTCACACCATACTTTATATACAGGTCTGCGTATGGTGAATAAACATATCCAGTCATTAAAAGAAGAATTACCATACCTCTGTACAAGTAATTCCCTAATTGGCCCGGCCAATTCTACAGCTTCTAAGGGTCCCCATTCTATGACCCTCGGTACCTCAACAACCTTGGAATGAAGAGTATGCAAACCCCGTTGATATTTTGGATAATCTATCCAAAGTCTGTCAAATCTCAGGTTCGGGTGCAACTCTTCCAAATGCATATCGGAAAAGGTCATGACTGGATGAGGTACATCCTGCTTGTAGTAATTATCCACCTCCTGTTGTTTCAAATTCTCGGCAGGAGCATTGCGGGCTTGGGATGAAGATTCACCCCTTTCATTCTGCAAAACACATCAAACACAAATTTTGTGCATCCAAATATTCATTAGTGTCAGCAAAATCATCAATCAAAATAATTACAATGACATTATCAATTTATATCAAACTTAAGCTTATTTTTACATTTTTATCAAATCTACACTTTTTTAAATAAGCATATACGAAAATTTTCTCCAAGTTCATAAGCATTCAACTCAAATAACATGTCAAAATAATCATTACTAGCAATCAAACAAGTCTCAAATGGCATTATCTTTCAAAAATCAAGTTCATGAATTTTAGACTTGAAAAAGTCCACTTTAATTCTCAAAATCATGTTTAGGCTCAAAGTTTGGATCATTTAACTACCTAGACATGTTACACTACTCAATTTAGCAACAATTCATGACAAAAATCGGCCATAACCTGTTTATATCAAAAAGCCCCAAATTTGCTCAAGAACACAAACCCTAGATTACTCAAAATTTGAAGTTTAAGGCTTCTAATCATGTTAAACAGCATCAATCTAGGTTATACAAGCATAATACATAAACAATTTAAGTCTAATTACACTAAAAAGCATCAAAATCAAATTGGGGAGAAAATAGCTCAAGAACACCTAATTTCGAATTAAATGGTGTTTAGGTGTAGAAATTTACCGTTTTTCTTGAGTAATTCTTAGATAGCATTCTTCTCAACATGATTTTAGCAAAAAATTTGGTGATTAACGGTTAAAAATTGGGATTTTTGGGGTGTTTTTGGTTGGTTTTTCGGCAGTATTTCGCAGCTATTTTTCGCAGTGTTTTTGTGTTTTGTGTGTACTGATCGTTCAGCTCTTTTATTTTTTTTTCCTGGGTTTTGGTCTCTCCGCGAGTCGCGGAGGTTTTGCACTTCAAACTCCACGAGTCGCGGAGTTTGCTCTTTTTTTTTTTTTTTTTTTTTTTTTTATAATCATTAACTTATTAAAACAATTAAGTAATTAATTTTAAAATTTTGTCTCCCTTGTTATTTAGGACGAGGTCGTTTCGGATCGATGTCCTAGTCCGTCCTTCGACAAAATTTTAAAATTTGTCTTTTTGTAGCGATTGTTTTAAAAGCTAAGATTTTTGGGTTTTTTTAATGTTTTTGGCATACTTTAAATTAATAAGATTAAAAATAATGATAATAAAAGTTCTCGTCCCTCCCTTGGGTAAAGCAATTTCGGTTCAAAGACCTAGTCTTCAACTTACGACGAATTTTAAAAATTATATTCTTAACTTAATGAGATAAAGTAAATTTTTGTTTTTAAATTCACACAACTTAAATATAAAATTCAAAATTAATATTAAAAATTCACACTAAACTTAAAATTTGAAATGCATAAAATTAAAAATTAATATTTTAAAAATTAAAAATTCATACCAAACTTAATTTAAAAATTTATAAATTCATATCAAACTTATATTATTTTTTTCAAATATTTACAATTTTAAATATATTGTTTTTATAAAGTTTACAATATTAATTTAAGATTTAAATATTAAGATTAAAAACATGGTAAAAATAAATTTAAAAATCTTTTTGTCTTTTTATCCCACTTTAATCAATCAAATATTATCAAAAATATGCGCCCCTCTTTTCGGTAAAGTAATTTCGGTTCCAAGACCTAATTTAACTCATGACGAATTTTTGAAATATTTTGGGTTGATTGATTAAAGATATTTATACCTTAAGAATAAACGTTAAATTTCGCAGTGATGTAATAAATTTTTGAATGATATCAATAATTTCGGTCGCCAAACCTAATTTTATTCAATACCAATTTAATACTTTTTAGCGAACAAATTAGCGTTTATTATCAAAAGGTTAAAAATAAAAATAAAAATAAAAACTGTACAGACATACCTGTGAAATAGATCTTAGTTATATGATCTATTCCATTCATAAGATAGTCGGTTTAATTGGTTTTCCATGGCTCCAAAGGCGTAACCTCGAGCATTCAGTGTCTTTTCTTCTAAACATATGAACGGTCCGTCTCTGCATAAAGTAACAAATTCGGTATTTGAATAGGTTTGATTATTTGAACATTTACCTCCATGTGACCATTTTCCGCATTTGTGACATCGTTCTAGGTGTCGTGCTCTTCTTTTCGCTGCGGATTTTGATTTTCCTTTACCAAATTGTAACTTATTATCTTCGCATCTGGATTCTTTTCTAACTCCGTCCATTCTTTCTCTGATTACTGATACTAATTCACTCGGTAGTATGTCATTATTACGTTTAGTGATCAAAGCGTGTAGCATTAGACCATGGTTTAGTTCACAGGCAGTCTTCATTTCGTAAAAACCTAAAAAAATAAAAATTCAGAATGGGGGGAGAAGACTAGTTCTTTAGGGTCTGCTAGGGAAAGACCATTCGGGTTCCATTTTCGAGAACTACACGAAAACAGACAATCTAACTCTAACAGAAATACATATTATCTTTTAAAGACTTGATTCTCCCCACACTTAGTTAGCTGTGGTGTCGAAATTGTGATTAACTTCGTTGTCGACTTCCATCGGACCATGTATGTAATGTTTAACTCTGTGACCATTAACTTTAAATTCAATCCCATTTGAATTTATCAATTCTATCGTTCCGTATGGGAAAACTCTTTTGACTATGAATGGTCCAGACCATCTTGATTTCAATTTTCCAGGAAATAGCTTGAATCGTGAATTGAAAAGAAGAACTCTGTCTCCTTCTTTAAATTCTTTTGAACTTCTGATTCTTTTATCATGCCATTTCTTCGTTTTTTCTTTATAGATTAACGAATTTTCGTATGCTTCATGTCTTAATTCTTCTAATTCGTTTAGTTGACTTAATCGTAGACGTCCAGCTTCATGTAAATCAAGATTACATGTCTTCAAAGCCCAAAATGCTTTGTGTTCAATTTCTACTGGAAGATGACATGCTTTTCCATAAACAAGTCTAAAAGGTGTGGTTCCAATTGGAGTTTTGTAGGCTGTTCTAAAAGCCCAGAGTGCATCCTCCAATTTAATGGACCATTCCTTCGGATTTGATCCTACGGTTTTCTCTAGAATACGTTTTAAAGCTCGGTTGGTATTTTCAACTTGTCCACTTGTTTGTGGATGATATGCGGTGGAGATTTTATGAGTTACTCCATATCTTTTAAGAACTTTCTCAAGTTGATTATTACAGAAATGAGTACCCCGATCACTTATTAAAGCTTTCGGTGTTCCAAACCTTGCAAAAAGACGTTTTAAAAAGTTGACTACAACTCGTGCATCGTTAGTTGGGAGAGCTTGTGCTTCCGCCCATTTAGATACATAATCAATGGCTACGAGTATATATAGATTATTATTAGATTTTGGAAATGGACCCATAAAGTCAATACCCCAAATGTCAAATACTTCACATACTTGGATGATATTTTGTGGCATTTCATCACGTTGACTTATTTTTCCGGCCCTTTGACATGCATCACAGGATTTGCAAAGAAGGTGTGCGTCTTTGTAAATTGTAGGCCAATAGAATCCAGCTTCATAAACTTTTCTTGCTGTTAGTTGAGGCCCATAATGCCCTCCTGTTGGTCCTGTGTGACAATGGTTTAAAATTTTACTAGCTTCATCTCCAAATACACATCGGCGTATTATTCCATCGGGACAACTTTTAAATAGATGTGGATCTTCCCAGAAATAGTGTTTTATATCACTGAAGAATTTCTTTCGTCTTTGGTACGATAATCCTTTTTCAAGGAATCCACAAACTAAGTAGTTTGCATAGTCTGCAAACCATGGTATTTCTTTATAATCTATCTTCAATAGATATTCATCAGGAAAGTTGTCTTGTATGGCTGATTCATTCAGAACTTCTAATTCGGGATTTTCAAGACGAGAAAGATGATCAGCGGCGAGATTTTCTGCTCCTCTTTTATCTCGGATTTCAATATCAAATTCTTGTAAGAGTAAGATCCAACGGATTAATCTTGGTTTAGCATCTTGTTTTGAAAATAGGTATCTAAGAGCAGAATGGTCGGTATAGACCACCGTTTTTGCTAGAACGAGATATGATCGAAATTTGTCAAAAGCAAAGACAATAGCAAGGAGTTCTTTTTCAGTAGTTGTATAGTTCTTTTGTGCTCCTTGTAACGTCTTACTAGCATAATATATAGGTTGAAATCGTTTTTCAATCCTTTGTCCTAAAACGGCTCCCATTGCAAAATCACTTGCATCGCACATTAGTTCAAATGGTAGATTCCAATTTGGTGTTATCATGATCGGCGCATTAGTGAGTTTTTCTTTAAGAATATTAAAAGATTTGATACACTCATCTGAAAAGATGAATGGCGCATCCTTTTCTAGGAGTTTATTCATAGGAGTGGCAATTTTAGAAAAATCTTTTATGAAACGTCGGTAAAAACCGGCATGCCCTAGAAAACTCCTAACTCCTCTAACATTGGTGGGATGTGGAAGTTTAGCAATTACATCTACTTTAGCTCTATCCACTTCAATTCCTTCTTTTGAAATTTTATGTCCAAGAACGATGCCTTCTTTAACCATGAAATGGCATTTCTCCCAATTAAGTACTAGATTTGATTTTTCGCATCTAATTAGCATTCGTTCCAGATTAACTAGACATGATTTAAATGTATCACCGAAGACTGAAAAGTCATCCATGAATACTTCCATGCATTCTTCTATCATGTCGTGAAAAATCGCCATCATACACCTTTGAAAGGTTGCAGGGGCGTTGCAAAGTCCAAATGGCATGCGTTTGTAAGCAAAAGTACCATAAGGGCACGTGAATGTGGTTTTCTCTTGATCTTCGGGTGCTATTGGAATTTGAAAATATCCGGAAAATCCATCTAGAAAACAATAGTAACTATTTCCGGCTAATCTTTCCAACATTTGATCTATGAAAGGTAAGGGAAAGTGATCTTTTCTGGTGGCGTCATTTAATTTTCTATAATCAATACATACACGCCATCCTGTTACAGTCCTAGTAGGAATAAGCTCATTTTTCTCATTTGTAATGACAGTCATGCCACCCTTCTTAGGTACGCATTGAACTGGGCTTACCCATGGACTATCAGAAATTGGATAAATTAAACCTGCATCTAGCAGTTTAATAATCTCTTTCTTAACTACATCTTGTATATTAGGATTTAGTCTTCGTTGGCGTTGCACATACGTTTTATGACCTTCTTCCATAAGGATTTTATGTGTGCAATACGAAGGACTTATTCCTTTAATATCATGAATCTTCCATGCAATGGCTGGTTTATGAGCTTTCAACACAGAAATGAGTTGTGATTTCTCATTTTCAGTAAGAGAAGACGATATTATTACAGGTAATTCAGATTCACCATGTAAATAAGCGTATTCCAAATGGTTTGGAAGTGGCTTTAACTCTAATTTCGGAGGTTCTTCTATCGATGATTTGTATCGATATCTGTCTTCTTCTTTTAGCATTTGAATTTCTTCTGTTGTTGGTTCATATCCATTAGCTATAAGTGTAGCTAACATTTCAGCTTCATCAATTGGTTCATTACCTTCTCCTAAAGAACATTCTCCTGTTCCTTGTAATTCTGGAAATTCTTCTAATAATTCTGCATGTGCATCTATAGTTTGAATATAATAACATGTATCATCTGCAGATTGTGGTTGTTGCATTGCTCTATCAACTGAAAAGGTAACACTTTCATCCTCTATACTTAGGGTCAGTTTCTTACCGAACACGTCTATCATTGCTTTAGCCGTGTTTAAGAATGGTCTTCCTAATATGAGAGGAACTTGAGAATCTTCTTCCATGTCCAAAACAACAAAATCTACTGGAAATACTAAAGTACCAACTTTAACTAGCATGTTCTCCATTATCCCTCTAGGATATTTTATTGATCTATCGGCTAGTTGTATGCTTATTCTTGTTGGTTTTAATTCTCCAAGGTCTAGTTTAGCGTATAGTGAATACGGCATTAGATTTATACTAGCACCTAAGTCTGCCAATGCTTCTATTGAACTAAGACTACCCAGAAAACATGGAATTGTGAAACTTCCTGGATCAGATAATTTTTCTGGTATCTTATTCAACAGCACTGCTGAACAATTAGCATTCATAGTAACAGCCGAGAGTTCTTCCATTTTCTTTCTATTTGTGATTAGATCTTTCAAGAATTTAGCATATCTAGGCATTCCTGAAATCACATCAATGAAAGGAAGATTTACATTTATCTGTTTAAACATATCCAAGAATTTGGATTGCTCGGCTTCAAGTTTTTCTTTCTTCATTTTACTCGGGTAAGGAAGTGGTGGTTGGTATGGTTTAACATAAGGTTTATCCTTAACTGTGTTATTTTCATTAATCTTTTCAATTACCGGTTCTTTTTCCTTATCTTGATCAGGTTGTGGTTCTTGTGGAGTAGGAATAGTTTCATCAGAAGTTACAGGTATTTCAGGTGGTTTAAGTGTTGTACCACTTCTTGTGGTAATAGCTTTAGCTGTTTCATTTCGTGGGTTAGCATTTGTATCACTAGGTAGACTTCCCGGTTTTCTTTCACCTATTAACCTTGCTAGGTTACTTACTTCTTGTTCCAGATTTTGAATAGAAGCTTGTTGATTTCTAAATGCTTGAGCATTTTGTTCATTGGTTTGTTTTTGAGATGTGAAAAACTGCGTTTGAGTTTCAACTAGCTTCGTCATCATATCTTCTAAATTCGGCTTTTTATCATCGGTTTGTTGTGGTGGTTTGTTTTGAAAATTTGGTCTTTGCTGATTATAAGTATTATTGGATACTTGTTGATTGCTAGGACCTTGTTGGTTGTTGTATGGAATATTTCGGTTATAATTCTGGTTTTGATTGTAAATCGGTCTTGGCGGTTGATAATTATTCTGATAATTATTTCCAGGCCTTTGGTTTATGTATGAAATATTCTCTCTTTGTTCCATTGTTAATTCAATACTGAGACAATCTTTTGTCAAATGTGGTCCTCCACACTGCTCACAACTAATTCGTATTGAGTGAATATCCTTAGTCATCTTTTCCATTCGTCTCTCCACAGCATCTATCTTTGCGGAAATGGAATCTAAGTCATGGCTAGAATCGGCTCTAGCTGCTTTAGATGATCTAATGATATCTTTTTCTTGGTGCCACTCATGTGAGTGGGAAGTAGTGTTATCAATAATTTTGTAAGCATCAGTTTCGGTTTTCTTCATAATAGAACCACCAGCTGCTATATCTATATCTTTCCTTGTAGTGATGTCGCATCCTTGGTAGAATATTTGTACTATTTGACAGGTGTCTAAACCATGTTGCGGACATCCTCTTAACAACTTTCCATATCTTGTCCACGCCTCATATAGAGTTTCATTTGGTTTCTGTGTGAACGTAACAATTTCTGCTTGAAGTCTTACGGCTTTAGATGCAGGAAAGAATTGTTTAAGAAATTTGTCAATTAAAACATCCCATGTATCAATCGCCCCTTCAGGTAACGATTCCAACCAATCTTTGGCTTCTCCCTTTAAAGTCCAGGGAAATAACATGAGATATATCTGTTCATGCTCCACTTCTCGGATTTTAAATAGTGTGCAGATCCTATTAAAGGTACGTAGATGTTCATTTGGATCTTCCTTCGGCGCACCACTAAATTGGCATTGATTAGTCACCATGTGTAGAATTTGTCCTTTGATTTCATAATCTGGCGCATTAATGTCTGGATGAGTAATTGCGTGACGTTGGCCAGTGCGTTTAGCTCTCATTCGGTCTTCCATACTTAAAGGTTCCAGATTCTCCATAATTGAATTTGTTGAATTGGTATCACTAGATGATTCTGATTTAATAGTTCGTTCCTCAACAATCTCTGTTTGAATGATTGGTGGCTCCGGAGGAAAGTTTAATGGTTCAGGATCTATGAACCGTTCCTGAATATTCTCTGGATTCTCAATTGTGAGGTTGGGTTCAAAAAATGGATTATCGGAAATTTGAACTGAAGTACTTGGTTGACTGGATGACGATTCTAAAGAAAAATCAACGGCGGTTATATTTGTTAAACGATGTCTTGATCGAGTTACAGGTGGTGAACGTACAAAAGGTGGTGAACGTCTTGCTCGGTGCATTCACTGAATATCCTATTAGTTTTTAAAAGGAAAGAAAAATTATAATAAGTTATCCAATCAATAGACTTTTCTGATTTTGCCCACGTTTCGAATAGCCAAAAGATGCAGCAGAGGGGCAGGATTCGTTTGGTCTCAATATAATTGAGGACTGTTTGGCTCCAATAACCCGGTCCACGTACAAATCCAACTATTACTACGAACCAGAAAATTTTGATGTCTATCAATTTAACCACTTAAAATAAATTTTCGTAATTTTAAGAAATTTAGATAAGAAGTAGAAAAAATTCTAAGTCCTAAAACTAGAATAGCGAGAAATAAGAGAGAAAAAGAGTTCGTCGAAAAAGGTAGAAAAAGAAAAAAAAAATGGTTGAAAAATAAAAGGTGACGGAAAAATAAAAGAAACTTAAAAATACTTAACTAACCTAACCTTATTACTACAACTAACTTAAAATTATAATCGCAAATTGAAATTACTAATTGGAATGATAATTGGTACATAGTAAAAGGTCTAAAAATATTAAAGCTTACAGGAAAAACTAAATCCCAAATGGAAATAACTTAAAAAGAAACTAAAACTTAAAAAGGCGTCGCAAAATTCTAAAGCACCTAAATCTTAGTCTAAAGAAAAAGCACTTAAGGAATTCTACGGCAAAGCCTAAAAATCTAGGAGTAAAAATAACTAAAGCAAAAACTAAGTTTAAAATTAATTATGAGCTAAAAAATACAAATATTACGCTACAACGATTAAAAAGGGACAAAATATAAAAATATACAAAAAGTTGTAAAAAGTACAATTTTTATAAAAATATTATTTTTATATTATTTATTTAATAAAACTACAAATTTTACAATTTAATAAAACTAATTAATACTAAATACATAAATTAAATAAAAAGTAAAAATAAAACTAAAACTAATAATAATAATAATAATAATTAGGTTTAAATAATAATTAATTAATAATTACCGTAATTAATGCAGGTTTAGGGCTTCCTGTCGCCTGTCAGAAAGGCTCCGCGAGTCGCGGCAATTAATGATGCAAACCCCGCGAGTCGCGGGGTTCAGAATTTCAGCTGACAGGTTTGAGTTTTTACGCGTTTTTATTTATTTTATTTTTTTTCTATTTTCTGTTTTTTTAATAAATAAAAGATTTTAAAATAAAACTTATATTTTTATAAACTAAAATAAAAATAAAGAAACTTATAAAACTTAAATATTTAACAAAATCTTAAAAATACATATATTTTTGTTTTTCTTTTTATATTTTTCGAATATTTAAAACGTATTTTTACAAAAACGACTTTTAATAAAAGTAACTAAAAATCTTTTTTTTTTTCTATATTAGCGTTGCGCTTCCGGCGTTTAAGAGTTTCCCCGGCAGCGGCGCCAAAAATACTTGATGTTAAGCGAGGTGTATATAAAATAGTTATTATTTTACTAGGAAAATACTATTAAATACGATACAATTTTACACAAGATATTTATTTATTTATAGAATGGATATACTTAAACCTTGCTACAACACTTATAGGCAGTGTACCTAATCGTACAGTAGTGTAGTTTTTAGTAAGTCCGGTTCGTTCCACAGGGAAATCTTTAAACAAAGCTCAACGCTATATTAGTTTACTTTTATAAAAATACAAATATATATATAAGTAATATTATTATTATAAAGGGGGGTTTTTACCGTTTAATGACCGGTTTGTCGATTTTAAGACTTTAGTCGCAGTTAAAACCTAATGTAAAATATAAAATAAATACAAGACTTAAATTAAAGCGTAAAGTAAATAACGATAATGAAATTGCGAATAATAAAAGTGCGATAAAATAAACTTACGATAATTAAAAAGTACGATAATTAAAATTGCGATTAAATAACAATAAATAAAAGTGCGATAATTAGAAGTGCAATTAAATATAAAATAAAGGAAATTAAATATGAAATAAAAGAATTATGCTTATTTAAACTTCCGTAATCATGATGTTTGACGTGTTGATTTTAGTTTTATGCCCATGGGTTAATTGTCCTTTGTCCTGGATTATTTAATATGTCCGTCTGGTTTTTGTCCATAACAGTCCATCAGTCATAAATATAAATTGCAAGTGTCCTTGTCAAATTATTATTATACCCGAAGATAAATATTCCAACTAATTGGGGATTCGAATTGTAACAAGGTTTTAATACTTTGTTTAATGAATACACCAGGTTATCGACTGCGTGTAAACCAAGGTTTTACTACTTTGTTAACAATTACACCAATTACCCTTGAATGTAATTTCACCCCTGTTTTAATTATTCTAGTGGCTATTAATCCATTCCCGTGTCCGGTTAAATGAACGATTATTCGTACATATAAATACCCCGCCCATCGTGTCCAATCGAGTGTATATGGTAATTTATAGGGACGCCCAATTGTAAATCTTTATATTAACATTAACAAACTTTCATTTAATTAAACAAATATAAAGCCCTATTAATAGCCCATAGTCTAATTTCCACAAGTGTCGTTCTTTTGTCCAAACTCCAATTATGGTACAAAGCCCAATTACCCAATTTTAGTAATTAGCCCAACATCATGATTACTTCGTTTTAAATAAGCATAATAATAACTTAGCTACGAGACATTAATGTAAAAAGGTTGAACATAACTTACAATGATTAAAAATAGCGTAGCGTTACACGGACAGAATTTCGACTTACACCCTTACAACATTCGCTAACATACCCTTATTATTAGGATTTAAAATTAAAATTAAAATTAAAATATAAATTATATATATATATATCGTATATATTGAGAGATGAGAGAAATAAGATATGAAAAATGATCAGAATTCGGTTTGCTTTATAGCCAGAGTTGAAATTTGGGGCTCCGCGACTCGCGGCAAAATCCCCTTCAAACTCCGCGAGTCGCGGAGATAGTATTTACAGCTCAGTCCTTGGAGTTTTCTCTGCCGACGGTTTTATATATATAAATATAATATATATATAATTAATATAATTAATTATATATTATATTATATTTATATACATAGTTAACTTGTAATTTTTAGTCCGTTGCGTCGAGCGTTAAGAGTTGACTCTGGTCCCGGTTCCGGATTTTCGAACGTCCTTGCGTACAATTTTATATTTTGTACTTTGCGTTTTGAATCTTGTACTCTTGTAATTTCGAGACGTTTCTTATCAATAATTGGAACCTTTTTGATTGTCTTTTGTACTTTTGAGCTTTTTGGTCGTTTGCGTCTTCAATTCGTCGAATCTGTCTTTTGTCTTCACCTTTTATTATTTAAACGAATATCACTTGTAAATAGAACAATTGCAACTAAAAGCTTGTCTTTCTTGAGGAATAATGCTATGAAATATATGTTCGTTTTTAGCATTATCAAAAACCCACACTACAAGTGGTCTTTTCAGGTTGAAGCTCTGCTATATAAAAGGATAATACTGTCTATAAGAACTGAAGAACTATAATATTTTATATTTAGTATATCCGAATTGGCACCTATATTTGTACTCCATTCGTCCAATATGTATTGTTCACCCAAAAAAATCAAACAGTTTAGAAAAAAATTAATGTTATATGTATTATTTTTTTTTTTTTTAAATTTTAGTGTTACCCTTATCTTTTATCAACTTGTTTGTTTTACATGCATAAAGTAAGACATAAAAGAATTTTACCTTATTATTATTATTATTATTATTATTATTATTATTATTATTATTATTATTATTATCTATTTATGAAAATTCACAATTAATATTTAATTTTTTGTAAAAAAATGATAACTTGTATAGAAACGAACGCGTTTTTCAAAAGACAGCGCATTCAATTAAGAAATACAACATTGGAATCGTGAAGGCTCGTATCTAAAAATATACAAACGAAAGCGAACTATCAATAATTGAGTTTTCACTAAAATAAGTCCAGAAACCGCTCTTCCCAACAAATTAACCGAGCCAACACGAAGATAATAAAAACAAACTATTAAAACCAGCAAACGAAAATATCACATAATGACGAGTCAACTCAATCAGCTCTTGATTCCGCCTTTTTCAATTTGTCATTTCCTCTTTCTTGCAAAAAAAAAAAAAAAAAAAAAAAGAAAAAAAAAGAAAAAAAAAAAAAAAAAGACTATTTTTGATCTTATAAGTCTAAGACATTGGGACCGGTCCCAAATGAAAATATTTAACTATAGAGATGGGAAGGAGGGTTGGGAGAATATATTTATTATTTTACCCGGAAGTAGCTAGACAACCAGCCACCATTGACGGCAGACGGAGCATACATCGAAATGGCCCCACCACCGACCTTTCTTTACCCCATCCCCAAAACCACCGAAGAAAATCTCATACTCCATCAAATATCAGTTCGAGTATCATAAATCATATCTTCAAATAAATCTTCATCCCAAAATAAATTAAAATTAAAAATAAAAATAAAAATAAAAACCAACATACCGACCACTTCTACAGTGACTGTTTATTTTTAACGTCTACTATCTTCGTCCTAAAGCAAAGAATAATTACCAAATCTCTTTATTGCGTAGGTTTTATGCCATTTCCCTCTTATTTTATTCCTTTATTACCATTTTCACGCCGTTAAAGCCTTGTTTCATATTTTATTTGATACACAATCAACACAACTTTTTCTTTTTCTCTCCATTTTTTACTTTAATACGGAGTATATTATACACTAATTTAAACGGCTACTAACTTAATGAGCTGATAGTGAAGTAACACGTAGTTTAGTTGCAGCTGAGAAATGGATGACGTGAGCAGAACGAAAACATGGACGGAGGAATTAGCGAGTTTAGTAGAAGACACCGGAATACGATACACCGGCGACGACGAGACGCTCTCTACGCCGTCGTTTGATTTGAAGCATATTCTAGAAGGTGAGAAAATGGAATCTGAAAGTATGAAAGATCAATTGAAAGGATTCGTGAAAGCTTGGGGTGAAATAGTGATTGAATTAAGTAAAGGATGTAAAGATGTTGTATTACAAACTGTGTTAACTGATGATAGTTTTCTAGTGAAGAAAGCTAAAAAAGTTAAAGCACCTGTTAAAAGAGGCGTCGGAAAATTGAGTGTTTTGAATGAGTTTTTGCCCGAGGATCGTGATCCGGTTCACGCCTGGTCGATTATTCTATCGGTCTTCTTTGTTGCGTTTTCTGGTAATTTCGATATCGAATTACTTAATTTGATTGTGGTTTTGTAGTGTTTGAGTATTATGAAAATTGGTTGATTATTTAGGGTTAAGTGTCTAATTTTGTATCAATCTGTGCCTAAATTTCAAGTATATACATCGAACTTTTTCCTGTTATTGTTATTGTTATTATATATATTTATGTATTATGTATATGTATATGTGTATATGATATGTATGTATGTCCAGTTACTAAAACTGGTTAGCTTACACTGATTTTGATAGTCACAACTTGTAGTCATATCATAAAAAGCCAGTTACCAAAAAAAGAAATAATGAGATGCATTCAATTTAATGCTACTAAACGGAAATTTGAAATTTGGCAGTAGTTTGATACATTTTTAAATAAATAATTTAAGTTCAAATGATTGATTTATAGTGCAGCTGATGTATCCAAAAACCGCCTTCTTCGACTTTTTTTTGTTAGAAATGATTATGTAATCGCTTATCCATTGTTGTTATGTATTGCAGTTTTATGTGTGAATATCAAATATGACAGAATTTCAATTCCACTTGTTCAATTTCACCCTCCTAGCGCTAGTCGTATAATGCTTCCCGATGGTAGAAACATGTCATATCACGAACAAGGAGTATCTGCAGATAGAGCTAGATATTCGATAATTGGTCCTCACAGTTTTCTTTCTTCTAGGCTTGCAGGTAAAATTGTAGAATTAGTTCCTATTAACTCGTTATGTTACAAATGATTTAGAATTGATTCTTGTTTTATAGGTATACCAGGGATCAAATCGTCACTTCTAGAAAAATTTGGGGTCCGATTGGTAACTTATGATCTACCTGGGTTTGGGGAAAGTGATCCACACCCAAATAGAACTCTTCATTCATCAGCATTAGATCTTTTACACTTAGTAGAAAGTGTTAACATTGACAACAAATTTTGGGTGTTGGGATATTCAACCGGTGCTATGCATGTTTGGGCTGCACTTAAGTACATACCTGATAAAATTGCAGGTATGATTGATTACCTTCTTCACTTCAAATTGCTATCATTTTTTAAGTTATGCAATGCTAGTACTTTTGTACAGGTGGAGTGATGTTTGCTCCAATGGTTAATCCATATGACCCGGGCATGACTAAGGAAGAGAAGTTAGGAACATGGGAAAAATGGACACGAAGAAGGAGATTTATGTTTTTGTTAGCTAGACGGTTTCCTAGATTTTTAAGGTTTTTCTATCGCCGAACTTTTCTCTCGGGAAAACACGGTCCTATTGATAAATGGTTATCTTTGTCACTTTCAGATAAGGTGCTTGTGCTTGTATATATGCCGTATTTTATATCTTTTTTGTGTAAATTGAATCCGATTTATGATGATTGTGATTATTACAGGATAAAGTTGTGATTGAAGATCCAACATTTATAGAATTTTGGCAACGGGACGTTGAGGAGTCAATTCGACAGGGAAATGTGAATCCTTTTGTAGAGGAAGCCACATTACAAGTGTCGAATTGGCCTTTTAGTTTGAAAGATCTACAAGTGCAAAAGTGGTGCCCGGAAAAAGGCTTATTTCATTGGTTAAATTTTATGTCTAGTGAAGTAGAATGCGAGTTAGTTGGATTTCTAGACCCAATTCACATATGGCAGGTTAGCAATTTTATTTGTGTGGTCATTTGTACTGCAATTTAAACAAGTTGCTAAAACTCGGTTTCATGACATTTAGGGAATGGAAGATCTTGTTGTGCCAACCTCAATGACGGATTATGTGGCCCGCGTTTTACCAAGTGCCATTGTGCATAAGCTTCCTGATGAAGGTCACTTTTCGTACTTTTACTTCTGTGATGAATGTCATAGAACAATTCTGTCGACTCTGTTTGGAGAGCCACAAGGTCCCATTGGAATCGATGATCAAGCTCCTTTAGATCATGCCGTCGAAGAAGAGAGTCAAAGTCAAATCTCTCCAAACTAAAAAACTGACATTATATAATTTGTATCTTTTTGTAGATGCGTTGACACTATTTATCATCTAGTTACAATATGTTTTGAGATGCCAACACATTCCACAAAATAATCATTCAACAATGCAATGGTTCTACTTGAGAACACAGTTGTTTCGATTCAATGATTTATTTCAAGAAACATTAAACTCATAAGTTGCACATACAGCAACAACATTTAAAGGTATAACAAATTTGTGTTTAAGCTAAAAATAGACTCGTCCTTAAAAAATCAGAATGCAGAACCAGTGTTCTTCGACTTCCTCAACATCATATCTTTAGCTTCACCGATTTTGGAAGCGAGATAGTGACTGCCGCCAGCGTCTGGATGGTTTGCCACCATCACCTTTCGATATGCTTGTGCGACCTTATCTGCTGGACTACTTTCCCTGTACATGGCGGAAATACAATCTTAACAATGTAAAATACAATCTTAACAAGGTAAAAATGACTAAATAGCTTTGCAAAATGAGATCTATCTATAATATATTTTAAATATAAATAGCCATCAAATAAAATTACTTTTTTTCCCATTAAACAATGAATACAAGTTCAAACCAAGAAGTGTACCTGACACCAAGAATAAGGGCGGCTTCACGTCTAGTCATTTGAGGTTGAAAACCACCTTTATAAAATTTGCGAAAGGCAGTTGTAGCTGGTCTAGCCTTGAATGCACTCCAAGCTTGAATACCATATCGAGCAGCAGTAGCACCAGTAGCAACTGCAAGTCCTATCACAAACGCACTCGCCTGATTCACATTCAAGTGTTAGATTCAAAAGTGTATATAGCCTTGTAAATATTGCCTTAACACTAATTAACAAAATCAAAATAAATTTACCTTTCCACTATCAAAAGTCTCATCTGTTGTTCCATACATAACCAAAGATTCAATTTAAAACTATTTAGCATACTGAAAAAAAAAAACATTTTCCTTATTGTTACTATTATTCTTTTCTTACATGTGCCAAATAACCAAATTATGAAAATGTTGTCATTTTGGTTCATATTCAATCCTGATATAAAAAATAATTTAAAGCTCATAACCTTATAAATCATAAATGGAGTTTAATTTTTTCAAATTCCAATAAGCCTATAAGCTCAGAAAATAAATTTAGCTAAACACCGCCTAATTACACAAAAATAGCAGCAATTTATTTGAAGGGAACCTTAACATACAATCTTAATAAAAGAATGATGCAAAATGAAATTAATTTAACGTTCTACGTTAGATACATAGCCATAATCAGCAATTTTGCTTAATTAATTTGCATACATAATACTATACAATATAACAATATTAACTGTACATATTACACCAATAGAACCAAAAACTTAATTAAATATTAAAATGAGTACAATAGATGACTAACCATTTAATTGGGTATCTCAGCAATCGAACGAAGCGAGAAATTGATAATAATAATAATTGGTCTTGCAGCTTCTCAAATTTAGGGTTTTTATTTAACGTCGCACAAACCCTAGATTACTCGAATCAGTCTCGAGACTTTTCGTCTTGCAAATTCAGGAACTTGATGTCGAAATTAGAATAATGGTTCGATGAATTAGAGTATGATTAATGATGAACATATAATTTGTTATTCAGTTGACAATAATGGATGGTGGATGAATTTGACGGGTTTAAATTTTGGGGAGCCGACACCGACCTATGTATGTCTTTTTCCCCAAGTTAGCCCTAACTTGGTGGATTTATTTTATTTTATTCTTTTGGCTAAAAATACTTTAAAATTAGAACTCATCGAGAATACTTTATTGAAAAAATAACTCCCGAAACAACATACAAAAATAATAATATTCGAGTTAAACCCAAAAAAATAAATTAAAATGAGAACTCACAACCAAACAAGTAAACAACTAACAATGTCACCAAAGAAGCGGTGCTTCAACGGTACCCGTCCCTTTGAAGCCGGGGCTCCATGTTTGGAAGCTACACACAAACAGGGCGCAAGTTCGAGTCCCGGGGGGAGCAATTCCCTCGGAGTATGCCTTCGGGTTAGACTCGTGCTTGCCACTCATGGGGTATTCGGTGGAGGTGTTTTACAGGCATCCGACTATTACGGGGTTGGCTTGGTGGGTTGCCAAAGGCAACACAGGGTTAAGGTGTTCCTGCCAATCTACACTTTTACACAAACTAACAATGTCTTTTTCATTCTCTATTTATGTCAAAGATTACAAGAGCATTAATGTCTTGTATAAAGAAGTTAAAATTAAATTTTACATGTCAATTATAAAAAATACTAGTTAAAGACCCGCGGTTTCGCGGGTATTATTAAATGATATGAAAGGACCCGTTCATATACATTATAAACGATTCACAATAGTTGATTACATCGCGAGGTATTTTGACCTCTATATGATACATTTTACAAACATTGCATTCGTTTTTAAAAGACAAACTTTCTTTACAACGAAAGTTGACGGAATGCACACCATTTCATAATACATCCAACTATAATTGATATAATAATAATCTTGATGAACTCAATGACTCGAATGCAACGTCTTTCAAAATATGCCATGAATGACTCCAAGTAATATCCTTAAAATGAGCTAATGCACAGCGGAAGATTTCTTTAATACCTGAGAATAAACATGCTTTAAAGTGTCAACCAAAAGGTTGGTGAGTTCATAAGTTTATCATAATAATCATTTCAATATATTAATAGACCACAAGATTTCCGTTTATAAATATATGTACACTCGCAAGTGTATAAAAGTATTCTATAAGTTGTAGGCACCCGGTAACAAGCCTTAACGTTCATGTTTTACCCTCGGAAGTACACCAGATCAGGTGTGTTTAAAATAACCTCGAAGTACTAAAGCATCCCATAGTCAGGATGGGGTTTGTCAGGCCCAATAGATCTATCTTTAGGATTCGCGCCTACCGTACATAGACAAGTAGTTTAATGTTACCAAGCTAATGGTATATTTCTGGTTTAAACCCACGTAGAATTAGTTTTAGGACTTGTGCCTATTTCGTAAAACATTTATAAAAACAGCGCATGTATTCTCAGTCCCAAAAATATATATAAAAGGGAGCAAATGAAACTCACCATACTGTATTTCGTAGTAAAAATACATATAACGTTATTTAACAAGTGCAAGGTTGGCCTCGAATTCACGAACCTATATTAATTATATATATTTATATGTTGGTCAATATTTGTCTAACAATTTTTGGTCAAGTCATAGTGTACCACAATCCTAATGCTCGAGACTAATATGCAAAAGTCAACAAAAGTCAACTTGATCCAAAATGACTTCTAAAATTTATACGTGTTTATTATATAACTTAGCTATAGTCGTTTTATATATTTAAATATATTTATTAGATTTTATAATAATAAAAGTCATTTATTAATAAAAATTTATATTAACGTTTATATATGATAAAATATACTTTTATATATCTTAAGTAGTAAAATTTATAAAGTTCACTTAATATCGTAAAACTATAGTGGTAAGTATTATTAATGTAATTATATTACGCGTGGTGAAAAATATCTTTGTATCCCCTATTTATTTGATAAAATAATATTGATCATAATAATAATAAGTAAAAGTTGTATTATTTTGTAATAATAATAATTATTATTCTATAAAAAAATAACAATATTTATATTTACTAAAAATGTTATTATGATAAAATGATAATACTAACATAATAGTAATAATGATATTTTATAATAACAATGATATTTCTATTAAAATAATAACGACGATAGTAATAATAATCATTTTAACAATAATACTAAAATTCAGTTGACTTTAACTTCAAATCCGTTCATCGAAACCATTCCATATCTAAATGAAAAGTTCTTAATTTTTCGCTAGCTTTCCAATGACATGCATATCATATACCCTATCTCAGTAGCATATGTATCTAATTCAGGATTCAACAAACCTATCTAAGGACAATATCGAATGTACAAGCATGCATAATCCTATATACTCGAGCACTAGTCAGGGAAACACTATTGATATATAAAAGTTAAGTTATGAGTGCTCACGTATCAATATTGAGATTCAATATTGCAGGAAAGTACGTAGACGCAACGGAGATGATAAACACTAGATTGACCTCACGAGCATACCCATGAACCATACCCATCACCTCCATAGCTATAACCCATAATTTCCTTAGCTTCGACTCATTCAAAAAACTATTTTGAAATCACTCGGACATCACTCCGTCGTAATATTTTATGTATACTAATAATATCTTGAAATAATATAGAGCAAATATATATATATATGTAAATCGATTGAGAAAGTTTAGAGAAATATATTTTCAAGTTTCTATGAAATAATGAAACCTATTGAATTCTATTTATAATAGATTTTTGAATTATTAAAGTGAATTATTAAAGTATGAATTATTAAAGTGAATTATTAAAGTATGAATTATTAAAGTGAATTATTAAAGTATGAATTATTAAAGTAAATTAGTAAAGTATGAATTATTAAAGTGAATTATTAAAGTATGAATTATTAAAGTGAATTATTAAAGTATGAATTATTAAAGTGAATTATTAAAGTATGAATTATTAAAGTGAATTATTAAAGTATAAATTATTAAAGTGAATTATTAAAGTTAAAGTAAAGTAAAAGTAAAGTAAAGGCAAAGTTAAAGTATAGTAAAAATATAAAAACTATGTATGTATAATACGTGTATAAATATATATAATATTAATTTAAATCGTTATATATATTTAATGAAATAAAATATAAATATCATTATATTTATTATACTGGTTAAGTAATGAGTTGTCAAAAGTGATTCTAGATATTTATAAAAGTTATATACGTTTTAATAATAAAGTTCTTTTTAAACTGAAAAACGTTTTTGTACGTTTAAAAATAGATTAATAGAATATTATGGAAACCAATTCTCCAATAGCTTTTATCTAACTTTAGTAAATGACACTTTTTATTTTTATTTATAAATAGCTTTACAAATTATTCCGAATATCGTTAAGAGGAATAGATTTCTCAAATCATAGTGGACCTCTCAACAGAGACTTGTAATCATAATTCAATGTTTCTGATAATTCAATCATTTAATATATATATATTTTTTTTTTAATTTCGTCGATAATCATATTGAAACAAATACATTCATATAAAGCATTATACTTTTAAATACTTTGTTGATATTTTCAATTTATAACATATACACATATACATACATATTCATATATGTTCATTTAATGGTTCGTGAATCATTGGAATTTGGTCGAGGTTTAAATGAATGTATAAACATAATTTAAAATCCTTGAGATTTAACTTAACAAACATTGCTTATCGTGTCATAATAATATAAAGATAAAGTTTAAATTTAGTCGAAAATTTTCGGGTCGTCACAGTACCTACCCGTTAAAGAAATTTCGTCCCCGAAATTTGATAGAGGTCGTTATGGCTAACAATGAGAATGTTATTATGACGATTATGAAGTTTTATCATGTCTAAGAAGTATGGATAAAATAATTTGATTACTCAAAGCGTATGAGGAAAGTTATCGTAAATGAAGGAAATAAGATTATAGTGATTCATCATATCTTTTGACGTCATCACAATTGATCTCCGAATTTAAAGAAAATCTTTGTAATCTATGTTGGATTTGATGCTTCGGTGATTAAGGAGATTATGATTCTCTTCGAATTAATACGATAATCAATCTTGATTTCTCTGTCGGGTATTTCACTATAAATCCACCTCCTTCGTTTCCTTACAACTCGCACCTTCTATTCTTTCTCCCTCAACTCATATTTTAAAGTATTTGTCAATATGCTTCATCCAGTACTGATTCTCGATATACTCCTCACTTTCATATCTGTCGTTCTTCTTTTTCATATGCCTCCGGAAGAATCTATTTACTTCTACTATACTCTCGGTTTTATAGTGTTTTTAGTTCTTCCGTGTCTTTATATTGCTATATGCATCGATATATACGGTCTATAATTTTTGGGTGGTTGTTGGGTTTTATATCTTCCCTTATATTTCAAAGCCCCTGCTTTTGTCTTCTATAATCATTGACATCCAAGTTAATGCTCCCTTCTATTTGCTGCGATTTATACTCCAATTTCTATTTTAGAGTTTTGTCCTTTCGTTTCTTCTTCTTGCGATTAAGCAACGTTTGTAATGGTCCAGTATTCGCAGATATGAATTTCAGAATGAACATAGTTAATGTTCTAAGAAGGAAATGGTAATGGCACGATCTTGATTTGTTAATTTACCAGAATACCCTGAAAAGACCGAATCATCAAGAAAATATATTCTTGATATTTTTAGAGATTAAATAGAATACAAGAGTCGTGTAACATGGAACATGATGACGGCATGGTCTGTGAATCGTCATGTCCCATTAGAAACTCAGCATGACTTACTGTAATATAATCACGTTGATCAAGTGTCATTATATTATACTAACTCATGCTTCAGTTCCCAACACTACTTCAAAACATTCATAATTTAAACTCGAAAGTTTATAGAATATAGAAACTAATAGTTTCTTATATGATGTAACACTGATAGCGCAAAGAGATAAATGACTTCAGATAAGATTAGTTGTGAAAATATCTTCAGAAATATCGCGGATATTTATAATGAAAGATATGATAATATCTTAGAATTTCTAATATTGATGGATGATGATGAAGATTTGTCTGTAAAGGTTTGGAATAAAGAGTAAGGTATTCGTTAATGACTTTAGCAGGCACTGAATCATTTGGATTCTTTGAAGGCAGATTTAGTCTTTGTGATTTGTCCACAGCCTCCTTCATAGTCTGTTCAATCCGTTTTTCAGTTCCAAACCTTCTCTTTTTCTCAGCTTTACCACCTTACTATTCTTTGTCATCAAACTTTTTACTGTTAAGATCGTTTACAGTTTTTGATGCTTCGTCAGCATTTCAAGAACTAGTTAGCAGTTCAGAATATTTTTCAGAACTTCACATTCAAAGTATGTAAGTCCAGGAGATAGACGTTTTACGTACACATATAACTGTTGGCGTAGACATGCTGCGAGATTTCAAAATACTGGTTACTGTTTTTCGATGATTCGTATGACAATTCTCGTTACAAGATGCGAATGAGTAAATGATGTGATTTCAATAAATATAATGATTTTTCGAAAAGTCAAAGATAATTGAAGTTGTTGGTAAGTTTGTTACTAAGGTGGCGAGATATGAAAGGTCCCCAGTAACGATGATGAAAGGGCAACGTATCTATCAAGATTATAATAAGACTAGTCCGACTGAAAAGTCGAAGTTGACTTGCTGGAGCTGTGACAAAACTGTCTACTTTGAAAAGGAATTGAAAAGTCATTTTAGCTAATAAATGCCAAAGGGTCTGACACGGATACGCGTCGAACTATGACTTTGGCTTCGAGAGCTTTTTAGGTACATAAATGTGGGTAATATGTGGTTGGATCATCATCTCGATTGTTCATTGTTTGAAGTGTCTTCGAAAACTTCGGAGAGTTTGAACACAGTTTGTAATCGTTAATATACATATGATGTTCTAACACGGTTTTGAAGTCAAAGTATAGCTTTGAAAGATGTAGGAATCTAAGAGTGATGTCTTCTATTAAATCATGACTTAGATTTTGATTTGTCAAAATCAGAATGCGTAATCAAATTTGGGTGAAAATGGTTGTTTTGATTTCTATACAAGAATGTATATTGTTGTGAGATTTTGGGAGTATAGTTGATGATTTGCTTAATCAGATTCAAAAAATGTAATATATTAATTGTGAATTTATATATCTCTCGGGTATTACCTACCCGTTAAAAAAAAAATTTCACAATTAATATTTTGTACAACAGAATTTTATTACAGTCTTTATGAAAATATATATGTGCATATTTTCTTCAGATGTAATATAGATTTAATGAGTTAATATTAAATTAAACTCATTTGATTTACGGTTGAAACTAGAACTGAATAATCCCTAAAGACTTTAGAAATTACATAACTTTTACGGAGTATTTATTCAATAAAATTGAAATTATGAATTAATACTTCGTTATTTGTTGGTGTTTGTAACCCTTGCACCATATTCTCTAAAGCCACTACTCGAGCGCGAAGCTCGTTGACTTCTTCTATTACATCGGGGTGATTGTCGGTTCGGACGAGCGGATAAATAAAATCTAGAATTTGATGTAGTATATAATCGTGACGAGATACTCTGAAAATGAGAGAGAAAATGGTGTTTCGGACCGGTTCGCCGGTAAGTGCTTCAGGTTCATCACCAAGAGGGCAATGTGGTGGATGGAAGGGATCACCTTCTTCTTGTCTCAAATTATTGAGGAGGCTATGAACCTATCCCCAATTCATTCATAATAGATGATGGCTAATTGGTTGATCCATTCCGGTCACACTGCTTTCGGGGCTTGAGTGGGATTCCATATCAGAATTCGAGGGACTTGAACTAATGACGAATTCCATTTCGTTCGATTGAATAAAGAATTTTTCGATATGAAATGATTTTTCGGCTATCGGGTGGTATTCTAATTACATAGAATATCTATATATATAGCGCAAAAGATTTCGTAGATTACGGAGGAAATTACGGGATATGTCAGGCAAAGTTTACAGTAACAGATACGCTAAGATATGGATTAGCAGATACGCTAAGATATGAATTTTGTCTATACACTATTCATGCAATCAATGCAGTAAGACGTGTCTAGACTAAGAATGATAAGCAGGCAATTTCCGACAAAAATGATAAGCAAAACTTTTGACATGCAGACACGGTCGAAGTCCAGGCTCATTAATGCATCCTAACGACTATCAGTCAGATACACTAATGCAGACCTGGTTCGCTAAGACCACCGGTCTGATATCAACTGAAAGGACCCGTTCATATACATTATAAACGATTCACAATAGTTGATTACATCGCGAGGTATTTTGACCTCTATATGATACATTTTACAAACATTGCATTCGTTTTTAAAAGACAAACTTTCTTTACAACGAAAGTTGACGGAATGCACACCATTTCATAATACATCCAACTATAATTGACATAATAATAATCTTGATGAAATCAATGACTCGAATGCAACGTCTTTCAAAATATGCCATGAATGACTCCAAGTAATATCCTTAAAATGAGCTAATGCACAGCGGAAGATTTCTTTAATACCTGAGAATAAACATGCTTTAAAGTGTCAACCAAAAGGTTGGTGAGTTCATAAGTTTATCATAATAATCATTTCAATATATTAATAGACCACAAGATTTCCGTTTATAAATATATGTACACTCGCAAGTGTATAAAAGTATTCTATAAGTTGTAGGCACCCGATAACAAGCCTTAATGTTCATGTTTTACCCTCGGAAGTACACCAGATCAGGTGTGTTTAAAATAACCTCGAAGTACTAAAGCATCCCATAGTCAGGATGGGGTTTGTCAGGCCCAATAGATCTATCTTTAGGATTCGCGCCTACCGTACATAGACAAGTAGTTTAATGTTACCAAGCTAAGGGTATATTTCTGGTTTAAACCCACGTAGAATTAGTTTTAGTACTTGTGCCTATTTCGTAAAACATTTATAAAAACAGCGCATGTATTCTCAGTCCCAAAAATATATATAAAAGGGAGCAAATGAAACTCACCATACTGTATTTCGTAGTAAAAATACATATAACGTCATTTAACAAGTGCAAGGTTGGCCTCGAATTCATGAACCTATATTAATTATATATATTTATATGTTGGTCAATATTTGTCTAACAATTTTTGGTCAAGTCATAGTGTACCACAATCCTAATGCTCGAGACTAATATGCAAAAGTCAACAAAAGTCAACTTGATCCAAAATGACTTCTAAAATTTATACGTGTTTATTATATAACTTAGCTATAGTCGTTTTATATATTTAAATATATTTATTAGATTTTATAATAATAAAAGTCATTTATTAATAAAAATTTATATTAACGTTTATATATGATAAAATATACTTTTATATATCTTAAGTAGTAAAATTTATAAAGTTCACTTAATATCGTAAAACTATAGTGGTAAGTATTATTAATGTAATTATATTACGCTTGGTGAAAAATATCTTTGTATCCCCTATTTATTTGATAAAATAATATTGATCATAATAATAATAAGTAAAAGTTGTATTATTTTGTAATAATAATAATTATTATTCTATAAAAAAATAACAATATTTATATTTACTAAAAATGTTATTATGATAAAATGATAATACTAACATAATAGTAATAATGATATTTTATAATAACAATGATATTTCTATTAAAATAATAACGACGATAGTAATAATAATCATTTTAACAATAATACTAAAATTCAGTTGACTTTAACTTCAAATCCGTTCATCGAAACCATTCCATATCTAAATGAAAAGTTCTTAATTTTTCGCTAGCTTTCCAATGACATGCATATCATATACCCTATCTCAGTAGCATATGTATCTAATTCAGGATTCAACAAACCTATCTAAGGACAATATCGAATGTACAAGCATGCATAATCCTATATACTCGAGCACTAGTCAGGGAAACACTATTGATATATAAAAGTTAAGTTATGAGTGCTCACGTATCAATATTGAGATTCAATATTGCAGGAAAGTACGTAGACGCAACGGAGATGATAAACACTAGATTGACCTCACGAGCATACCCATGAACCATACCCATCACCTCCATAGCTATAACCCATAATTTCCTTAGCTTCGACTCATTCAAAAAACTATTTTGAAATCACTCGGACATCACTCCGTCGTAATATTTTATGTATACTAATAATATCTTGAAATAATATAGAGCAATATATATATATATATATATATATATATATATATATATATATATATATATATATATATATATATATATATATATATATATATATATATATATATATATATATATGTAAATCGATTGAGAGAGTTTAGAGAAATATATTTTCAAGTTTCTATGAAATAATGAAACTTATTGAATTCTATTTATAATAGATTTTTGAATTATTAAAGTGAATTATTTAAGTATGAATTATTAAAGTGAATTATTAAAGTGAATTATTAAAGTATAAATTATTAAAGTGAATTATTAAAGTATGAATTATTAAAGTAAATTATTAAAGTATGAATTATTAAAGTGAATTATTAAAGTATGAATTATTAAAGTGAATTATTAAAGTATGAATTATTAAAGTGAATTATTAAAGTATGAATTATTAAAGTGAATTATTAAAGTATGAATTATTAAAGTGAATTATTAAAGTATGAATTATTAAAGTGAATTATTAAAGTTAAAGTAAAGTAAAAGTAAAGTAAAGGCAAAGTTAAAGTATAGTAAAAATATAAAAACTATGTATGTATAATACGTGTATAAATATATATAATATTAATTTAAATCGTTATATATATTTAATGAAATAAAATATAAATATCATTATATTTATTATACTGGTTAAGTAATGAGTTGTCAAAAGTGATTCTAGATATTTATAAAAGTTATATACGTTTTAATAATAAAGTTCTTTTTAAACTGAAAAACGTTTTTGTACGTTTGAAAATAGAATAATAGAATATTATGGAAACCAATTCTCCAATAGCTTTTGTCTAACTTTCGTAAATGACACTTTTTATTTTTATTTATAAATAGCTTTATAAATTATTCCGAATATCGTTAAGAGGAATAGATTTCTCAAATCATAGTGGACCTCTCAACAGAGACTTGTAATCATAATTCAATGTTTCTGATAATCATATTGAAACAAATACATTCATATAAAGCATTATACTTTTAAATACTTTGTTGACATTTTCAATTTATAACATATACACATATACATACATATTCATATATGTTCATTTAATGGTTCGTGAATCATTGGAATTTGGTCGAGGTTTAAATGAATGTATAAACATAATTTAAAATCCTTGAGATTTAACTTAACAAACATTGCTTATCGTGTCAGAATAATATAACGATAAAGTTTAAATTTAGTCGGAAATTTCCGGGTCGTCACATGATAATATTTTAAGAAAAATCTTCAACAACCATGATAACATAAATAAACAATATAATATTTCAAAATTTCAAATGTGTAAAAATATAAATATAAAAATCTTGTTAAAAGAGTAACAAACTTGAACTCGAAAGTAGTAGTAATCAACTGTTTGTATATGCTAATAGGTTCGACCTATAACGTTGCACCTAAAACGTTACAGGCAGTGATAATTCAACTTTTTTGATGTCTTTCTCAAGTCTTCGGTGTAGTTTTCCACATATTAGTTAATGTAATTAATCTTTAAGGTGGTCATGTATTGTGAATGAAATCATAGTTTGTTGTCTTGTGGTGAGTATCTTTTAGATCTCTGACAAAGATTTTTTTCGTAATTGTTCGGTCTGTAATACGTACCTTATATTTTGTTACAAATGGGTCTAGACCCGATCAACCCATTTGGAACTAACCCGTTCAACCCGTTTAAAGATTGAGACCCATTCGACCCATGACCCAAACCCGTTTGGGTCTCGGGCAAATCCAACCCGTTTGCCAGGCATATTGATCATTAGGAATCCAATCCCATCCATCCACACTCCAAATCTTCACACTAAGTTGCAACCCACTTGTAATTGTTTTCAAATATGATCGTTTATATCAGTACATGAACCATTTCTAAGCATGAAAAACATCTAAATTTAAAACACATAACGGATGTTCATGAGGTATACTATATATATCTTGTACCTGGTATGGTAAATTTTAATAATGTAATGTAATTGTTTATACTTTATCACGAAACTGAAAGGTAAATATTTTAAAACTCGCTCCCCACGAACCACGGCCCCCCTGGTAACCTAACTCCTTGTTTATTTAACCTGTGATTTCTGACAGCACGTTTCCACTCCTAACACAATGATACATTAAAGAAAATGTTATGAAATGTCAAGTAATGTGTAGAGACCCGTCCTAATCCATCCGAACGAAGTCCATATCGATTATAAACGATTCACAACAGTTGATTACATCGCGAGGTACTTGACCACTATATGATACATTTTACAAATATTGCATTCGTTTTTGAAAAGACAATCATTCATTACATCGAAAGTTGACGGCATGCATACCATTTTATAATATATCTAACTATAATTGACTTAATAATAATCTTGATGAACTCAACGACTCGAATGCAACGTCTTTTGAAATATGTCATGCATGACTCCAAGTAATATCGTTAAAATGAGCAATTACACAGCGGAAGACTTCTTTCATACCTGAGAATAAACATGCTTTAAAGTGTCAACCAAAAGGTTGGTGAGTTCATTAGTTTATCATAAATAATCATTTCAGATAGTATAATAGACCACAAGATTTCATTTTCATAAACATCATTCTCGTATCAGGCATCTCGCAAACTGCATAGAGATAAAAATCATTCATATGGATTGAACACCTGGTAACCGACGTTAACTTAATGCATAAAATATCCCCAAAACAGAACCTCTCGTCTGTATAATAATCTCGAAGTACTAAAGCATTCGTACCCCGAATGGGACTTGTCAAGGTCCATAGATCTATCTTTAGGATTCGCGTCAATCAGAGTGTCTGTTCCCTAATTCTTAGATTACCAGACTAAAAAGGGGCATATTCGGTTTAATAATTCAACCATAGAATGTAGTTTCGATTACTTGTGTCTATTTCGTAAAACAGTTATAAAAGCAGCGCATGTATTCTCAGTCCCAAAAATATATATTGCAAAAGCATTTAAAAAGGGAGCAAATGAAACTCACCATACTGTATTTTGTAGTAAAAATATATATGACGACATTTAACAAGTGTAGGGTTGACCTCGGATTCACGAACCTATATCATTTGTGTATGTATTAAAACGTATATCGTAATCGAACAAACATATATATTATTATTAGTGATATAATTTTTATATTAGTAACTTTTATATTTCATTATTAATATATATTAATTTTATATATATATCTATATAATGTAGATTTTGTTATGTCATATGTATATATATATATATATATATATATATATATATATATATATATATATATATATATATATATATATATATATATACATATATATTTCATTTATTTGTTAAATATTAATTATAACAATACTAGAATAATATTAGTAGTGATTTAAAATAATACTAATTAAAATACTAGTATTAATAATGACAATAATATTAATGATTCTCCTAGTAATAGTATAAATGATAGTTTTATTAGTAAGTCTAATAGTTCTGATAATAACAGTTTTTAAATGAAAATTTTAGTAATATTAACAATATTAGTTATAAATAGATTAATAATACTAATGTTTAAAAATGATACTAATACTAATAATAATAATATTTACAATAATGATAATAGTGTTAATAATATTGTTACTAATTATAATACACATAATAATATAATAATACCTATAATAATAATAATAATAATAATAATAATAATAATAATAGTAATAATAATGATTCTAACAATTGTAAATATAATAATACTAATTTTTAATGATAATAATAATAATAAATTGTAGTATGTTAGCAATAATAATAATAATAACCAAGTTTGTAACTATAATCATAATAATAATAATAATATTAATATTAATATTAATTAATTCTTGTATTTGTAATAATAATAATAATATTAATAATTTGTAATACTAACAATGATAACAACATACAAATAATCATCATAATAATACTAATTAATATTAACAACAAATGATAATAATAATAATAATAATAAAAATAATAATAATAATAATAATAATAATAATAGTAAAAAAAAAAGTGTATACCCTTTAAAATCGTGCCAAAAAGAATTGCCCAAGAAGGGCTCGAACCCGCGACCTCTCGCTTAACAACCACACCCCCAACCATTGCACTGCTTGTATCTTTCTGATTAACTTCTCGGATTAAATTCTTTTAACCCCCGTCTAACTGTATTCTTCTTCTTCATTATCTATCCTTTTTAAACTATCATCATCTTTATTTGATATCATCATCATCATAATCATTATGATCGTGGCATCATCATAATCTAATCGTGATCACCATCATCTATATCGTAATCACCACAGAATCGTTTATCTTCTTCTTCAAATTAACCATCATGATCATCACATGAAATCATGATCATACTATCATCTAACATCATTACAACCGGCATCATCATAACAGTCCGTTATCATCATCATCGATATAATTCATCATCATCATTATCATCCCTATCCTACTTCTAGTCGTCGATTAAAAAATCAGAAAATAGGAAGGAGGGCTTGCAACTTCGTGGCCCCATTTTCCTCGCAAGCCCAGAATAAAAAAAAAATCATCTGGCCCAATTGCATCTATCGGCCCAACGTTAGAACTAGGATTAGAAACAAAAAAAAAAGAAAAATATATATATATATATATATATATATATATATATATATATATATATATATATATATATATATATATATATATATATATATATATATATATAGCGGTGCTCAACACTTAAATCAAAAGTCCCGAAATAATTGGGGATATATTTAATTAATAAGGATTGTGGGGTTCTTTTTGTCGGGGTATTAGAAACAGAAATCATCAAACACATTATCTCTATTCTCTTATCATTATCGAAATTATAAAGCAACATCATTATCATATTTTAGTAGCAATAGAAACAGAAAACGAGTTGCAGCAGCAACCGTAACGTCATCATCATTCTTTATTGTTAAACAGCAACTGTAGCAGTATGTTTTGTGGGTGATGGTTTAAATGGGTTTGTCAATGGTGGATTGGTTTCATTTGAGGTTCTCATAAAAAGGACGCGTACAGAAGTAGCTATTGCAGCCTGTGATGGTGGTGGTCGTGGTATCCGAATAAGATAGTTTTAGGGTCATGGTTTGATCAAAGAGACGATGAACAGTAACAATGGCAGTGGTAGCAAGATACAATGGATTTCTTCATTTAGTTCGAGCTTGATGTTGGTTCGATGGTGGGGGTCTATTCGTAACAAAACAGGAACTACAGCAACATCATAACAGCGTGTGGTGGTGATCTTGTTCTCGGTTCATCAACAACAAAGTGGTAGTAGAGGTTTGGTGTGTAGTGACCCGAACTTTTCCATGTTTATATATATTAATTGAGATTGATATTTACATGATTAAATGTTTCCAACATGTTAAGCAATCAAACTTGTTAAGACTTGATTAATTGAAATCTGTTTCATATAGACAATTGACCACCCAAGTTGACCGGCGATTCACGAACGTTAAAACTTGTAAAAACGACATGACGATATATATATGGATATACATATGGTTAACATGAGATTATGATAAGTAAGTATCTCCATAAGTATATTAACAATGAGTTATATACATATAAACAAGACTACTAACTTAAGGATTTCGAAACGAGACATATATGTAACGATTATCGTTGTAACGACATTTAAATGTATATATATCATATTAAGATATATTAATATATCATAATATCATGAAAATATAATAATTTAACATCTCATTAGATATAATAAACAATGGGTTAACAACTTTAATTGAGATCGTTAACTTAAAGGTTTCAAAACAACACTTACATGTAACGACTAACGATGACTTAATGACTCAGTTAAAATGTATATACATGTAGTGTATTTAGATGTATTAAAATACTTTTGGAAGACTTCAAGACATATATAAAAAGACTCATACTTAACGAAAATGGTTACAGTTACTTTCCCATTCTTTTCTTTTATCAAGAATTCTAGTCATATTCTTACCCGTATTATACACAGCTTCAAAACGTACTTACTATGGGTATATACCAATAGGAACTAGCATGGGATTCCACTCTTTATTATGTCATGTATGACTAATCAATTTTAACTTCTACCATGAGCTAGTCAACTAACTAGAACTCCTTTTAACCCCACTCACCACTCACCAATTACCATTCATCATTCACTCCATTTCACTTCCAATTCTCTTTCTAATTCTCTCTCAACACACACACACTATTATGAACGTATTTTCCAGTAGTTAATCATCATATTCATCAAAAATCACTTCAATAATCAAGCTATAATCATCATAGGAAGAACACTTCAAGAACACTTCAAAAATCCCTTCAAGTTTACTAATTTACTTCCAAGCTTTCTAATCCATTCCAAGTAGTCATCTAAGATCAAGAAACCTTTGTTATATACAGTAGGTTATCTTTCTTATTCAAGGTAATATTCATATTCAAACTTTGATTCAATTTCTATAACTATAAACTATCTTAATTCGAGTAAAAATCTTACTTGAACTTGTTTTTGTGTCATGATCCTACTTCAAGAACTTTCAAGCCATCCAAGATCCTTTGAAGCTAGATCATTTCTTGTCACTTACAGTAGGTTTACCTACTAAACTTAAGGTAGTAATGATGTTCATAACATCATTCGATTCATATATATAAAACTATCTTATTCGAAGGTTTAAACTCGTAATCACTAGAACATAGTTTAGTTAATTCTAAACTTGTTCTCAAACAAAAGTTAATCCTTATAACTTGACTTTTAAAATTAACTAAACACATGTTCTATATCTATATGATATGCTAACTTAATGATTTAAAAACTGGAAACACGAAAAACACCGTAAAACCGGATTTACGCCGTCGTAGTAACACCGCGGGCTGTTTTGGGTTAGTTAATTAAAAACTATGATAAACTTTGATTTAAAAGTTGTTATTCTGAGAAAATGATTTTTATTATGAACATGAAACTATATCCAAAAATTATGGTTAAACTCAAAGTGGAAGTATGTTTTCTAAAATGGTCATCTAGACGTCGTTCTTTCGACTGAAATGACTACCTTTACAAAAACAACTTGTAACTTATTTTTCCAACTATAAACCTATACTTTTTCTGTTTAGATTCATAAAATAGAGTTCAATATGAAACCATAGCAATTTGATTCACTCAAAACGGATTTAAAATGAAGAAGTTATGGGTAAAACAAGATTGGATAATTTTTCTCATTTTAGCTACGTGAAAATTGGTAATAAATCTATTCCAACCATAACTTAATCAACTTGTATTGTATATTGTATAATCTTGAGATACCATAGACACGTATACAATGTTTCGACCTATCATGTCGACACATCTATATATATTTCGGAACAACCATAGACACTCTATATGTGAATGTTGGAGTTAGCTATACAGGGTTGAGGTTGATTCCAAAATATATATAGTTTGAGTTGTGATCAATACTGAGATACGTATACACTGGGTCGTGGATTGATTCAAGATAATATTTATCGATTTATTTCTGTACATCTAACTGTGGACAACTAGTTGTAGGTTACTAACGAGGACAGCTGACTTAATAAACTTAAAACATCAAAATATATTAAAAGTGTTGTAAATATATTTTGAACATACTTTAATATACATGTATATATTGTTATAGGTTCGTGAATCAACAGTGGCCAAGTCTTACTTCTCGACGAAGTAAAAATCTGTGAAAGTGAGTTATAGTCCCACTTTTAAGATCTAATATTTTTGGGATGAGAATACATGCAGGTTTTATAAATGATTTATAAAATAGACACAAGTACGTGAAACTACATTCTATGGTTGAATTATCAAAATCGAATATGCCCCTTTTTATTAAGTCTGGTAATCTAAGAATTAGGGAACAGACACCCTAATTGACGCGAATCCTAAAGATAGATCTATTGGGCCTAACAAACCCCATCCAAAGTACCGGATGCTTTAGTACTTCGAAATTTATATCATATCCGCAGGGTGTCCCGGAATGATGGGGATATTCTTATATATGTATCTTGTTAATGTCGGTTACCAGGTGTTCACCATATGAATGATTTTTATCTCTATGTATGGGATGTGTATTGAAATATGAAATCTTGTGGTCTATTATTATGATTTGATATATATAGGTTAAACCTATAACTCACCAACATTTTTGTTGACGTTTAAAGCATGTTTATTCTCAGGTGAATATTAAGAGCTTCCGCTGTTGCATACTAAAATAAGGACAAGATTTGGAGTCCATGTTTGTATGATATTGTGTAAAAACTGCATTCAAGAAACTGATTTCGATGTAACATATTTGTATTGTAAACCATTATGTAATGGTCGTGTGTAAACAGGATATTTTAGATTATCATTATTTGATAATCTACGTAAAGCTTTTTAAACCTTCATTTATAAAATAAAGGTTATGGTTTGTTTTAAAAATGAATGCAGTCTTTGAAAAACGTCTCATATAGAGGTCAAAATCTCGCAACGAAATCAATTAATATGGAACATTTTTAATCAATAAGAACGGGACATTTCAGTTGGTATCCGAGCATTGGTCTTAGAGAACCAGAATTTTGCATTAGTGTGTCTTATCGAGTTTGTTAGGATGCATTAGTGAGTCTGGACTTCGACCGTGTTTACTTGAAAAATGATTGCTTAACAAATTTTGTTGGAAACTATATATTTTTAACATGTGAATATTATGTGATATATTAATCTCTTAACGCGTTTGATATTATGTGATAGATGTCTACCTCTAGAACAAGTCCCATTGACTCACCTAATAATAATGAAGAGTCAAATGTAAATTGGAATGATTCGTGGACTGATTCACAAGTTCCCGAAGAGGAACCGGAAGAAGAGTACGAACCAGAAGAAGAATCGGAACCGGAAGAAGAATCGGAACCGGATGAAGAAATAGAACCGGTGGGGGAAATAATAAAACGGTTAAGTAAAAGAAAATCCTCAACCAACCGACCAAGGTTAATTATGGTCAATGGCATTTTCGCTAAGGAAGCAAAATATTGGGAGGATTACCAATTCTCTGATGAATCGGATTCTGACGAGAATTCCGATGATGTTATAGAAATTACCCCAACTGAATTTAAAAAGGCAAAAGAAAATAATAAGGGAAAGGGCATAAAAATAGAGAAATCTAATTCCAACCCCGATGAACTTTATATGTATCGTCAACCCCCGAAGTCCTTAAGTTGTAACAATGACCCGGGAACCTCTAAACCACCAGGTTTTTCTAAACCAATGTGGAAAACGACGGCTCGTATTAGGGGAACATCATATATCCCTAGAAACTTGGCAAAACGAACCAAAACCGAAGAAGAAGAAACAAGCGAGTCGGAATAAGATAGTTGTATTCGTGTGGTGTAATATATGTAATATAGTGTGCTTATGCTTTATGATATATGTAAAAATTGCTTGTATTAATAAGTATTTTTTTATGAATCTAACTCTTGTCTATTTTACAGTATAAAAACACAAAATGGATAGACAACCCAATATTTTAAGAGACCTACCCGGAGACATGATTGATGAAATCTTGTCTAGAGTCGGTCATAATTCTTCGGCACAACTATTTAAGGCGAGATCAGTTTGTAAGACATTCGAAGAACGTTCCAAGAATGCCTTGGTTTATAAAAGGCTTTCGTTCGAAAGATGGGGGATATCACATTGGGAAATCCATAATTTACGATGTGTTTACTTTGACGCATATATTGCGGGGAACCCAAATGCTATTTTACACAATGGGTTAAGAAATTATTTTGACTCAATATATCCGAATATTGGACTTCGTGATTTAGAAAAAGCGGCTAACATGCAACATAAAGAAGCATGTTATGCTTACGGATTAGTAATGTTCGCTTCTCACCAAAGTGAGAACAAGAACATCGGCCTACAACTATTAAACAAAACGTTCCCACAAGTGACGGAGTCGGTAATTGGGGTAAGAAATGAGGTTTTTAGATTGTTACGGGACTGTTGGACATTACGTAACCCTCGTCCCTTTGACAACGCTACAACACGTTGTCTTATCAACGGCCATAACGGTTATGTTCCACAAGACCAAGGATGGGAAGTAGTCCTAGTAAAACCAGAATGCATGACTTGTTTCTGGACGTATGAATTACGTGTCTTTATTGCCTTTGCTGAACGACTTGTGTACTAGCTAGAATTATCTTCACAACTATCTTATATCAAAGTTATTGTGTGCTATATTTCATGCTTTATGTAAAATAAGCGGTATTGTAAGTTTGTAAAATATTGTATAAAAGTTTGAACGCGAAATATTATTATAATCAGTTTTTCATATAGAATTGTAGTAGTTGAATTGTATATTAGCTACTAAGTATGAACTTAACGGGTAGGTACTACCCGAATTTAAACTTATAAAATGCTAATATGAAGAAAAAGCTTTTATAAATGAGTTCATATTATGCTACAAAATACTATTAACTACTCTTAATATTCTGTATGATTAACTTGTTCCATTTGATAATTTTGAAGGAAATGGCACCGACTACTCGACACACCGTGAATATGAATGAAGAGGAATTCCGTACTTTTCTAGCTTCAAACATAGCCGCAGTACAGGCTGCGCTACATACCAACAATAACCTTGGATCTAGCAGTACAGGAAATCGTGTAGGATGCACCTACAAAGAATTCACTGCCTGCAAACCTTTGGAATTTGATGGAACCGAAGGACCGATCGGATTGAAACGGTGGACCGAGAAGGTCGAATCGGTGTTTGCCATAAGTAAGTGTACTGAAGAGGACAAAGTGAAGTACGCTACGCATATCTTCACAGGTTCTGCGTTAACATGGTGGAATACCTATCTAGAGCAAGTGGGACAAGACGATGCGTACGCACTACCGTGGTCAGCATTCAAGCACTTGATGAACGAGAAGTACCGTCCCAGAACCGAGGTCAATAAGCTCAAGACAGAACTTAGAGGGTTACAAACCCAAGGTTTTGATATTACCACGTACGAAAGACGATTCACAGAATTGTGCCTATTGTGTCCGGGAGCATTCGAAGATGAGGAAGAGAAGATTGACGCGTTTGTGAAAGGATTACCGGAAAGAATCCAAGAAGATATAAGTTCACACGAGCCCGCCTCCATACAACAGGCATGTAGAATGGCTCACAAACTAGTGAACCAGATTGAAGAAAGAATTAAAGAACAGACTGCTGAAGAGGCCAATGTGAAGCAAATCAAAAGAAAGTGGGAGGAAAACGGTGATAAGAATCACCAATACAACAACAACAGCAATTACAACAATAATCGCAACAATTATCCCAACAATCGCAACATCAATCGCAACTACAACAAACGGCCCAACAACAACAACAACAACAACAACAACAACAACAACAACAACAACAGCTACAACAATCATCCCAACAACAATAATAACCGCAACAACAACAACAATCAGAAGCAGCTATGCCAAAGGTGTGAAAAGTATCACTCGGGGTTCTGCACCAAATTTTGCAACAAGTGTAAAAGAAACGGTCATAGCGCGGCGAAGTGTGAGGTCTACGGACCAGGGGTTAATAGAACGAAAGGAACAAATGGTGTCAGAACGAGTAATGGCGGAGCAAGTAGTGTCGGAGCAAGTTATGCCAATGTAGTTTGTTATAAATGTGGAAAACCGGGCCACATTATTAGAAATTGCCCGAACCAGGAGAACACGAATGGACAAGGCCGCGAAAGAGTTTTCAATATTAATGCGGCAGAGGCACAGGAAGACCCGGAGCTTGTTACGGGTACGTTTCTTATTGACAATAAATCTGCTTACATTTTATTTGATTCGGGTGCGGATAGAAGCTATATGAGTAGAGATTTTTGTGCTAAATTAAGTTGTCCATTGACGCCTTTGGATAGTAAATTTTTACTCGAATTAGCAAATGGTAAATTAATTTCAGCAGATAATATATGTCGGAATCGAGAAATTAAACTAGTTAGCGAAACATTTAAGATTGATTTGATACCAGTAGAGTTAGGGAGTTTTGATGTGATAATCGGTATGGACTCGTTGAAAGAAGTGAAAGCAGAGATCGTTTGTTACAAAAATGCAATTCGCATTATACGAGAAAAAGGAAAACCCTTAATGGTGTACTGAGAAAAGGGCAACACGAAGCTACATCTTATTAGTAATTTGAAGGCACAAAAACTAATAAGAAAAGGTTGCTATGCTGTTCTAGCACACGTTGAGAAAGTACAAACTGAAGAAAAGAGCATCAATGATGTTCCCATTGCAAAAGAATTTCCCGATGTATTTCCGAAAGAATTACCGGGATTACCCCCACATCGATCCGTTGAATTTCAAATAGATCTTGTACCAGGAGCTGCACCAATAGCTCGTGCTCCTTACAGACTCGCACCCAGCGAGATGAAAGAACTGCAAAGCCAATTATAAGAACTTTTAGAGCGTGGTTTCATTCCACCAAGCACATCACCGTGGGGAGCTCCTGTTTTGTTTGTCAAGAAGAAAGATGGTACATTCAGGTTGTGTATCGACTACCGAGAGTTGAACAAACTTACCATCAAGAACCGCTACCCACTACCAAGAATCGACGACTTATTTGATCAACTACAAGGCTCGTCTGTTTATTCAAAGATTGACTTACGTTCCGGGTATCATCAAATGCGGGTGAAAGAAGATGATATTCCAAAGACTGCTTTCAGAACACGTTACGGTCATTACGAGTTTATGGTCATGCCGTTTGGTTTAACTAATACACCAGCTGTGTTCATGGACCTTATGAACCGAGTGTGTGGACCATACCTTGACAAGTTTGTCATTGTTTTCATTGATGACATACTTATTTACTCAAAGAATGACCAAGAACACGGTGAACATTTGAGAAAGGTGTTAGAAGTATTGAGGAAGGAAGAATTGTACGCTAAATTTTCAAAGTGTGCATTTTGGTTGGAAGAAGTTCAATTCCTCGGTCACATAGTGAACAAAAAAGGTATTAAGGTGGATCCGGCAAAGATAGAAACTGTTGAAAAGTGGGAAACCCCGAAAACTCCGAAACACATACGCCAGTTTTTAGGACTAGCTGGTTACTACAGAAGGTTCATCCAAGACTTTTCCAGAATAGCAAAACCCTTGACTGCATTAACGCATAAAGGGAAGAAATTTGAATGGAAGGATGAACAAGAGAAAGCGTTTCAGTTATTGAAGAAAAAGCTAACTACGGCACCTATATTGTCATTGCCTGAAGGGAATGATGATTTTGTGATTTATTGTGACGCATCAAAGCAAGGTCTCGGTTGTGTATTAATGCAACGAACGAAGGTGATTGCTTATGCGTCTAGACAATTGAAGATTCACGAGCAAAATTATACGACGCATGATTTGGAATTAGGCGCGGTTGTTTTTGCGTTAAAGACTTGGAGGCACTACTTATATGGGGTCAAAAGTATTATATATACCGACCACAAAAGTCTTCAACACATATTTAATCAGAAACAACTGAATATGAGGCAGCGTAGGTGGATTGAATTGTTGAATGATTACGACTTTGAGATTCGTTGCCACCCGGGGAAGGAAAATGTGGTAGCCGATGCCTTGAGCAGGAAGGACAGAGAACCCATTCGAGTAAAATCTATGAATATAATGATTCATAATAACCTTACTACTCAAATAAAGGAGGCGCAACAAGGAGTTTTAAAAGAAGGAAATTTAAAGGATGAAATACCCAAAGGATCGGAGCAGCATCTTAATATTCGGGAAGACGGAATCCTGTATAGGGCTGAAAGGATTTGGGTACCAAAATTTGGAGATATGAGAGAAATGGTACTTAGAGAAGCTCATAAAACCAGATACTCAATACATCCTGGAACGGGGAAGATGTACAAGGATCTCAAGAAACATTTTTTGTGGCCGGGTATGAAAGCAAATGTTGCTAAATACGTAGGAGAATGTTTGACGTGTTCTAAGGTCAAAGCTGAGCATCAGAAACCATCAGGTCTACTTCAACAACCCGAAATCCCGAAATGGAAATGGGAAAACATTACCATGGATTTCATCACTAAATTGCCAAGGACTGCAAGTGGTTTTGATACTATTTGGGTAATAGTTGATCGTCTCACCAAATCAGCACACTTCCTGCCAATAAGAGAAGATGACAAGATGGTGAAGTTAGCATGACTGTATTTGAAGGAAGTCGTCTCCAGACATGGAATACCAATCTCTATTATCTCTGATAGGGATGGTAGATTTATTTCAAGATTCTGGCAGACATTACAGCAAGCATTAGGAACTCGTCTAGACATGAGTACTGCCTATCATCCACAAACTGATGGGCAGAGCGAAAGGACGATACAAACGCTTGAAGACATGCTACGAGCATGTGTTATTGATTTCGGAAACAGTTGAGATCGACATCTACCGTTAGCAGAATTTTCCTACAACAACAGCTACCATTCAAGCATTGAGATGGCGCCGTTTGAAGCACTTTATGGTAGAAAGTGCAGGTCTCCGATTTGTTGGAGTGAAGTGGGGGATAGACAAAATACGGGTCCAGAGATTATACAAGAAACTACCGAGAAGATCATCCAAATTCAACAACGGTTGAAAACCGCCCAAAGTCGACAAAAGAGCTACGCTGACATTAAAAGAAAAGATATAGAATTTGAAATTGGAGAGATGGTCATGCTTAAAGTTGCACCTTGGAAAGGCGTTGTTCGATTTGGTAAACGAGGGAAATTAAATCCAAGGTATATTGGACCATTCAAGATTATTGATCGTGTCGGACCAGTAGCTTACCGACTTGAGTTACCTCAATAACTCGCGACTGTACATAACACTTTCCACGTCTCGAATTTGAAGAAATGTTTTGCTAAAGAAGATCTCACTATTCCGTTAGATGAAATCCAAATCAACGAAAAACTTCAATTCATCGAAGAACCCGTCGAAATAATGGATCGTGAGGTTAAAAGACTTAAGCAAAACAAGATACCAATTGTTAAGGTTCGATGGAATGCTCGTAGAGGACCCAAGTTCACCTGGGAGCGTGAAGATCAGATAAAGAAGAAATACCCGCATCTATTTCCAGAAGATTCGTCAACACCTTCAACAGCTTAAAATTTCGGGACGAAATTTATTTAACGGGTAGGTACTGTAGTGACCCGAACTTTTCCATGTTTATATATATTAATTGAGATTGATATTTACATGATTAAATATTTCCAACATGTTAAGCAATCAAACTTGTTAAGACTTGATTAATTGAAATCTGTTTCATATAGACAATTGACCACCCAAGTTGACCGGCGATTCACGAACGTTAAAACTTGTAAAAACGACATGACGATATATATATGGATATACATATGGTTAACATGAGATTATGATAAGTAAGTATCTCCATAAGTATATTAACAATGAGTTATATACATATAAACAAGACTACTAACTTAAGGATTTCGAAACGAGACATATATGTAACGATTATCGTTGTAACGACATTTAAATGTATATATATCATATTAAGATATATTAATATATCATAATATCATGAAAATATAATAATTTAACATCTCATTAGATATAATAAACAATGGGTTAACAACATTAATTGAGATCGTTAACTTAAAGGTTTCAAAACAACACTTACATGTAACGACTAACGATGACTTAACGACTCAGTTAAAATGTATATACATGTAGTGTATTTAGATGTATTAAAATACTTTTGGAAGACTTCAAGACATATATAAAAAGACTCATACTTAACAAAAATGGTTACAGTTACTTTCCCATTCTTTTCTTTCATCAAGAATTCTAGTCATATTCTTACCCGTATTATACACAGCTTCAAAACGTACTTACTATGGGTATATACCAATAGGAACTAGCATGGGATTCCACTCTTTATTATGTCATGTATGACTAATCAATTTTAACTTCTACCATGAGCTAGTCAACTAACTAGAACTCCTTTTAACCCCACTCACCACTCACCAATTACCATTCATCATTCACTCCATTTCACTTCCAATTCTCTTTCTAATTCTCTCTCAACACACACACACACACTATTATGAACTTATTTTCTAGTAGTTAATCATCATCTTCATCAAAAATCACTTCAAGAATCAAGCTATAATCATCATAGGAAGAACACTTCAAGAACACTTCAAAAATCCCTTCAAGTTTACTAATTTACTTCCAAGCTTTCTAATCCATTCCAAGTAATCATCTAAGATCAAGAAACCTTTGTTATATACAGTAGGTTATCTTTCTTATTCAAGTTAATATTCATATTCAAATTTTGATTCAATTTCTATAACTATAAACTATCTTAATTCGAGTAAAAATCTTACTTGAACTTGTTTTTGTGTCATGATCCTACTTCAAAACTTTCTAGCCATTCAAGATCCTTTGAAGCTAGATCATTTCTTGTCACTTACAGTAGGTTTACCTACTAAACTTGAGGTAGTAATGATGTTCATAACATCATTCGATTCATATATATAAAACTATCTTATTCGAAGGTTTAAACTCGTAATCACTAGAACATAGTTTAGTTAATTCTAAACTTGTTCGCAAACAAAAGTTAATCCTTCTAACTTTACTTTTAAAATTAACTAAACACATGTTCTATATCTATATGATATGCTAACTTAATGATTTAAAAACTGGAAACACGAAAAACACCCTAAAACCGGATTTACGCCGTCGTAGTAACACCGCGGGCTGTTTTGGGTTAGTTAATTAAAAACTATGATAAACTTTGATTTAAAAGTTGTTATTCTGAGAAAATGATTTTTATTATGAACATGAAACTATATCCAAAAATTATGGTTAAACTCAAAGTGGAAGTATGTTTTCTAAAATGGTCATCTAGACGTCGTTCTTTCGACTGAAATGACTACCTTTACAAAAACGACTTGTAACTTATTTTTCCGACAATAAACCTATACTTTTTATGTTTAGATTCATAAAATAGAGTTCAATATGAAACCATAGCAATTTGATTCACTCAAAACGGATTTAAAATGAAGAAGTTATGGGTAAAACAAGATTGGATAATTTTTCTCATTTTAGCTACGTGAAAATTGGTAACAAATCTATTCCAACCATAACTTAATCAACTTGTATTGTATATTATGTAATCTTGAGATACCATAGACACGTATACAATGTTTCGACCTATCATATCGACACATCTATATATATTTCGGAACAACCATAGACACTCTATATGTGAATGTTGGAGTTAGCTATACAGGGTTGAGGTTGATTCCAAAATATATATAGTTTGAGTTGTGATCAATACTGAGATACGTATACACTGGGTCGTGGATTGATTCAAGATAATATTTATCGATTTATTTCTATACATCTAACTGTGGACAACTAGTTGTAGGTTACTAACGAGGACAGCTGACTTAATAAACTTAAAACATCAAAATATATTAAAAGTGTTGTAAATATATTTTGAACATACTTTAATATACATGTATATATTGTTATAGGTTCGTGAATCAACAGTGGCCAAGTCTTACTTCTCGACGAAGTAAAAATCTGTGAAAGTGAGTTATAGTCCCAATTTTAAAATCTAATATTTTTGGGATGAGAATACATGCAGGTTTTATAAATGATTTACAAAATAGACACAAGTACGTGAAACTACATTCTATGGTTGAATTATCAAAATCGAATATGCCCCTTTTTATTAAGTCTGGTAATCTAAGAATTAGGGAACAGACACCCTAATTGACGCGAATCCTAAAGATAGATCTATTGGGCCTAACAAACCCCATCCAAAGTACCGGATGCTTTAGTACTTCGAAATTTATATCATATCCGAAGGGTGTCCCGGAATGATGGGGATATTCTTATATATGTATCTTGTTAATGTCGGTTACCAGGTGTTCACCATATGAATGATTTTTATCTCTATGTATGGGATGTGTATTGAAATATGAAATCTTGTGGTCTATTATTATGATTTGATATATATAGGTTAAACCTATAACTCACCAACATTTTTGTTGACGTTTAAAGCATGTTTATTCTCAGGTGAATATTAAGAGCTTCCGCTGTTGCATACTAAAATAAGGACAAGATTTGGAGTCCATGTTTGTATGATATTGTGTAAAAACTGCATTCAAGAAACTGATTTCGATGTAACATATTTGTATTGTAAACCATTATGTAATGGTCGTGTGTAAACAGGATATTTTAGATTATCATTATTTGATAATCTACGTAAAGCTTTTTAAACCTTCATTTATAAAATAAAGGTTATGGTTTGTTTTAAAAATGAATGCAGTCTTTGAAAAACGTCTCATATAGAGGTCAAAACCTCGCAACGAAATCAATTAATATGGAACGTTTTTAATCAATAAGAACGGGACATTTCATGGTGGTGGTGATTCAAGTTACAACAAAAGAAGCTCGTGAAGCATGGTGTATGCTCACGGTTGTAAATGGACAAAGATGGTGATTGGGATGGCAAATGATGGAACGGTGGTGGTGCTCAAACAATGGTGTCGTGCAGGGAAAAGAGAGAAGAGAGGTATATAGGTGAGGTGTGTGTTTGCATATAGCTGTAATATGCTTATATGTATATTATTTAGAAGAGTTGATGGAAAGAGTTAGTAAAAAAATTCCACTTGCAACCTTTTAAAGGCATCAATTAAGCACCCGTGACTTTTAAATTGTATGTTTGTTACCGACAAATCTGGAATTTTCGTATTATGCAAATAAAGATAAAGTTGTATATACAGTATACTAACGTGCTAATAATAATAATAATAATAATTATAATTATAATAAATTTTATTATATCTTATATTATTTTATTTCACAAAATTAATTCTAACAACTAAATAATATAATATTTCAAATTATATTTCTAATTAATATATATATTTATATTTTTAATTATATATGTATCTATTTACAAATAGTTGTTCGTGAATCGTCGGGACTAATCGTCGGGACTAATCGAAGGGTATTTGCATATATGATAATAGTTCAAAATTTTTGAGACTCAACATTATAGACTTTGCTTATCGTGTCAGAATCATAGTAAGATTAAGTTTAAATTTGGTCGGAAATTCCCGGGTCATCATAGTACCTACCCGTTAAAGAAATTTCGTCCCGAAATTTGAGTGAGGTGGTCATGGCTAACACTAAAAATGTTTTCATGACGAATATGAGTTGATAAATAGAGTTTTATCACCATTGTATAATTTGGATAAAACGATTCGATTTCTCGAAGTGTATGAGTGAAGCTATCACAAAAGTTTGAGTTAAGGTAATTGATATTCGTCTTTACTTTTGACGTAGTCATGGTTGAATTTAGAAAAAAAGGTGCGTCTTGATTTTTGACATAGAGGGTTGAATTCTGGAATTCAATGGATTTAAAGAAAATCTTCGAAATTTAAAAGATTTGATTCTTCGGCGAATAAGAAAATTAGATCTCTATAATTAAATACGGTGATCTACCTCGATTACTCTATCTGATATTTCCATTATAAATTAGGCTCTTCCGTTCCATTATTCTCACCATTCCTATACTTTCTTTCTTAGTTCTTGCATCCAAAAGATTGTGAAAATGCTTAATCCCGTTCTAATCCTTGATATTTTCCAAATTATCATTTCTGTCATCCTTCTTTTCAATCTTCCACCGGAAGAATCTGTTTACTTCTACTATTACCTTGGGGTGATACTATTCTTAATTCTACCGTGTCTTTATATTGCTATTTGTATTAATATCCACGGTTTGTAATCTCTGTGTTGTTATTGGGCTTTATATTTTCTCTTATATTTTGGAACTCTTTACCTTTTTATTTTCTTCTCGACCTTTAGTAAAGCGAGTAATGGTCCAGAATTCTTAAGTATGGAGTTTCAGATGAACTTAATATTCTAAACAAGAAAGAACGTAATGCAACGATTTGATTTTTCAAATTACCAGAATCACTGAGAATAGAACTATCAAGAATATATTTTCTTGATATGTTCAGAAGTTAATCAGAATGAAAAAGTTATGTAACATGACACACGATGACGTTATAATCTGTGAATCATCATGTTCCATTTAGAAACTCAGCATGACTTACTGTAATATAATCACGTTGATCAAGTATCATTATATTATACTAACTCATGCTTCAGTTCCCAATACTACTTCAAAATCATTCATATTTTAAACTCGAAGTTTACAGAATAAAGAAACTATACAGTTTCCTTTATGATGTAACATAGATAGCGCGAAGAGATAAATAATTTTGGATAAGAATATTTATGAAAATATCCTCAAAAATATCGAAGATATTTATGATGATATTTTGGAATTTCCAAGATCGAAGGTTGATGAAGAAAAATTTTACGCAAGATTTTAACATGACTTTGGAACAAGACATTCTCTAAAGATTTCAACGGATCCAGAATTACCTGGATTCTTTGAATATAGGGTATGGTCCTTATATTTTTCCTTGGTCTCCTTCGTGGTTAGCTCAATCCGTTTTCCAGTTCCAACTTTTCTGAGCTTTTTCAACATACTATTCTTTATCATCAACTTCCGATGATTAAGGTAGTTTACGGTTGTCCACAGTTTCTGCTGTTTCATTCAGCTTTTTCAACGTTCAATGTATTGATTCGTAGGCTGGGTGCTTTACAAAATTTCAGAATGAAAGATCATAGTTCTAAGAGATAAATGTTATATGTATACTTATAACTGTTGACATAGAAACGTTGCGAGATTCAAAATACTGATTGCTAATTCTCGGTAATTAGTATGACAATTCTTGTTACAAGATGCGGATGAGTACATGATGAGACTTCAATAGATAAATATATGGAGTTCATGATAAAACTTCAATAGATAAATATATTGATTTGTCGTAGAGATTTAAGCCAAGGAGCGATGAGATTGCTGGTACATCTGCTGGTAATATGGTGGAATATAAAAGGTTTCTCAGTAACAATAAAAGAGCATACATATAAATCAAGGTGATAATAAGGTTGTTTCGAACGAAAAGTCGAAGTTGACTTGCTGGAGCTGTGACAAAATTTGCGACTTTGAAAGGAATTACCAAGTTATTTTGGGTAATAATAATACTAAAAGAATTAGCACAGATACGTGTTAAACGTTTACTCAGGTTCCTAGAGTTTTCAAGTGCATAACTATATGCATCAATCTCTTCTTATGTAGATGGAGTGCGGTTGGTTCATTCTCTCGATTGAGGTGTTTTCAAGAATCATGAAAGGTTTGAACGTAGATTGTAATCGTCAAGATACAAATGAGGTTTAAGATGAAATCAAGTGGCAAACTTGAAGAATTGTTTAGTTTCATATGTTATAATCAATATTTTAATTCATTTTAATTGTCTAATGTTGGTAGTCCACAGTTGATAGTCCACAGCTGACAGTCCAATAATTCATATATAGTTTAATATATAATATTCGAATTAATTAATACGTATCGTGACCCGTGTACATGTCTCAGACTCGATCACAACTCAAAGTATATATATTATTATAGAATCAACCTCAACCCTGTATAGAGAACTCGATCATTACTGCATATAGAGTGTCTATGGTAATTCCAAATAATATATATATATATATATATATATATATATATATATATATATATATATATATATATATATATATATATATATATATATATATATATATATATATATATATATATATATATATATGCGTCGATATGATATGTCAAAGCCTTGTATACGTGTCCCGATATTTAAAGTGCATAAAAATAAATACAGAAATTAAATGACGATAAATAAAATGCGTAAAGTAAATAACAGAAATTAAATGACGATAAATAAAATTGCGATAATTAAATTGCGATAAATAAACTGCGATAAATAAAATGTAATCAGTTAGCTAGGAACAGTTAGCTGGAACAGTTAGCGTGGATTCTTAACAAAATTTTTCGTAGTTAATTTATTTGTTTCTAATAAATTTTATTTTGTCCAATGTTTACTTCATTATGCCACTTGTTGGATTCTGGTAAATCAAAATCCAAATATGAAATTGGATGAAAATGGTTATTCTGCTGTAAACGGGTACGTATATCTGTGGATGTAAGTAGGATAGTAAATGACTGTTGAATCAGATTCGAAGAATGTACAGTATAACATGTTAATATGAAAGTTAAATATTTCCTCGAGTATTACCTATCCGTTAAAATATTTTCACCATTAACAGTTTGTACAAAGGAATTTTTAATTACAATCTTTATGAAAACATATATACATATATATTTTCTTCAGATGTAATCATAGATTTAATGAGTTAATATGATATTAAACTCATTTGATTTACCGTTAGAACAAGAATCTATAATCTCTAAAACATTAGAGATTACATAATCGTCATGTCGTACGAAGATAAATGATGTAGAACGTCATGTTGAACGATGATTATACTCGAGGTACAGAATGAGATGTTGAAACTGGTGATGCGAATGTTGTTGTTGGTGGTACTAGTGCTGTTGGTGCTGAGGCTGGTGATGTTACTGGTGTTGGTGATACTGCTGGTGCTTGCAAATTATGTACCGTGCTCTCTAAAGTTAACACTCGAGCTCGGAGTTCTTTAACTTCTTCTACTAACCCTGGTTGGTTATCAGTGTGAGGTAGAGGTCGGATATCTTCTCTAGTTCCTTTAATGGTAGCCTCAAGACGAAAAATTCTTGCAAAAAGGGTATAAACGGTGTTGCGAACAGGTTCGCCGGTGAGCGGGTCGAGTACTCCAAGGTTAGGTGGTAGATTCGATTCATGATATGGAGTACCTTCTTCCCTTCTCCATAGGGTGAGTATGTCGCGAACCCACCCCCATTTTCTCCAGTAATCACGGTAGTTGATTGGTTGGTGTGCTCCTGTCACGCTGTCTTCGGAGTCAGATGAACTTGGTCGATTCGTAGAGGCCATCTTACGCGATTTCAGGAAAGATTTTTGGTATGAAGAGTTTAGTGACAGCAATTGATAGTTGGATGGTATTTTCAATGCATAATTTGCATAGATATATATTATACCAGGATCCCTTAAATTAAGGAGAAATTTACGAGAGATATCAGGCAAGGTCTACCGTAACAGATACGCTAAGATATGAATTGTCAGATACGCTAAGATATGAATTTTGTCCATGCACTATTCATGCAGTCAATGCAGTAAAATGTATCTAGACTAAGAGTAATGAGCAGGTAATTTCCTAAGGATGATAAGCAGATGATTTCTGACAAAAATGATAAGCAAAACTTTTGACATGCAGACACGGTCGAAGTCCAGACTCACTAAAGCATCCTAATGACTATCAGTTAGACACACTAATGCAAGACCTGGTTCGCTAAGACCACCGCTCTGATACCAACTGTAGAGGCCCGTCCTAATCCATCCGGACATACTTGACCTCTATATGTGTGACGATCGCTCCAAATTCATATGGACGAACACGTCATTCATCAATTTCATTGCGAGGTATTTGACCTCTATATGATACATTTTGTAATCATTGCATTCTTTTGAAAAGGCACACCATAAATGAATATTTAAATCAAAAGTTTTCGACATCTGATGATTTCTACATATAGACAATCACCATAAATAATAGTTTACAACAGTACTTTCGTTGACAATGCAGTCGAAATAAGATACATGGTGATGATTTGGTGAATGCAACGTTTCCTTGAAAAAATATGTCATGTAAGACTCCATGCACATAGCTTGTCTAACATCTAAGCAAACAGCGGAAGACTTCTAGGAAACCTGAGAATAAACATGCTAACAAGTGTCAACACAAAAGTTGGTGAGTTCATAGTTTTAATTTTTCGTATAATCTGTATATAAAGGTGGATCACAAGATTTCAGTTGTTTCATCCAGAAACGTTTATCAAAATATTCTACGAAATTGAGCACCCTGGTAACTAAACTTAACGTATATATAATTTATACCCTTTGTATAATCATCTTAATAATACACGCAAACCAACGTGTACGCTTCTCAAATAGCATACGTCCGTTAAAAGGCTAGTGCTCTAGCTCGGACGGGGATATCAAGCCCTATGGATCCATATACTACTACTCGCGCCCACCAGTTCTTATAACTGGCAGTTAACAGTTACCAAAGCTAAGGGATTTTCGGTTCAAACTCAGTGTAGAATTTAGTATGTACTTGTATCCATTGCGTTTAAAATAAAGTGCATGTATTCTCAGCCCAAAAATATATATTGCAAAAGCAATTAAAAATAGATCAATGAAACTCACCTTAGCAGCATATAAAGTCGTTCACCAAAATGTGATCGAAACACGGATTACTAAATAACCGTAGATCTCAACGTATCAATATTGTGATTTAATATTGTAGGAAGGTACGTAGACGAACGGAGATGATAAACACTAGGTTTGTCTTGCAAATAGTACCCATGAATATTACCCATAACCTTCATAGTTATAACTCATACTTTCCTTAGTTCTATCCCGTTCGAAAACCATTTTGAAAGTGACACGCTCATGACCTCGTCGTAGTATTTTATGTATAATACTACTAGTAATAATAAGATTAATAATAATATTAATCTTAATAATACTTTAAATAATAATAATAATAATAATAATAAGATTAATAATAAATATTAATCTTAATAATAATAATAATATTAATTATAATAATAAAAATATAAATAATAATACGGAGTAAAATGAGAGTGAAATAGATTGAGGATATAAACTGGCCAAATGATCGAGCTTTATAATGTCTCCTGGAAATTCCTGCCATGCGATCGCATGGCATATGTGAGGGGAACCCATGCGATCGCATGACCCCTGGTGACAGCTCAAAGTTACTTGTTTTCTTGCTTGTCGACATAATATTATATAATATATATAATATATTTAATTTAAATAATTAATTATATATTATATTAAATTCACATGCATAGTTGACTTGTAATTTTCATTCCGATAAGTCATACGTTGTCACTCGACTTATGTCCCAGTTCCGGTTTTTCGAATGTCCCTTCGTACGCTGAGAAAACTTGTACATTACATTTTGGGACACGTACCTTAGTCAAAATATAGGCTTAAATTATCCCTAAATTATATCACTCAAAATATAACTTATACATTTGAGTGTTTTGGTCATTTACTTCTATAAATCATCGTCTCTCTATTTGTTAAAATACATTTTAAAATAGTGTTTACTGTAGCAATTCACTGTAGCAAATAGTGATTTTCGAAAACACTGTAGCATTTTGGGTACTGTAGCAATTTGAAAATACTGTAGTAAATTAGTATTTTACTGGTTCATCTTAAACGCTTTATTTAACTTATCTGAATATCAATCGAATCAATAAACGAATGTTACTATCGTTTACTAAATAACTTGAAAACATATATATGTATATATCTTTTTAATATACATAAATCAGTTTTTAAATACACATTGGAAGTTATTTATAAATAAATTTTAATAATAAATATTTCAACTTATCATATATATTCAGATAGATATTTAAACCAATAAGTTTAATGTACGGTATCAAACAATTAATACATTGTTACCTTTTCAAGTTATAGTATATATGTATCTATTTACATATAATTGTTCGCGAATCGTCGAAAACAACCGAAGGGTATTTAAATATATAAAAGTAGTTCAAAAATTTTGAGATTCAGTTTTACAGACTTTGCTTATCGTGTCGGAAATGTTAATCATACAAAGATTAAGTTTAAATTTGGTCAGAAATTTCCGGGTCATCACAATATGATACATTTTACAAACATTGCATTCGTTTTTGAAAAGACAATCATTAATTACATCGAAAGTTGACGGCATGCATACCATTTTATAATATATCTAACTATAATTTACTTAATAATAATCTTGATGAACTCAACGACTCGAATGCAACGTATTTTGAAATATGTCATGCATGACTCCAAGTAATATCGTTAAAATGAGCAATTGCACAACGGAAGACTTCTTTCATACCTGAGAATAAACATGCTTTAAAGTGTCAACCAAAAGGTTGGTGAATTCATTAGTTTATCATAAATAATCATTTCAGATAGTATAATAGACCACAAGATTTCATTTTCATAAACATCATTCTCGTATCAGGCATTTCGCAAACTGCATAGAGATAAAAATCATTCATATGGATTGAACACCTGGTAACCGACGTTAACTTAATGCACAGAATATTCCCAAAACAGAACCTCTCGTCTGTATAATAATCTCAAAGTACTAAAGCATTTGTACCCCGAATGGGACTTGTCAAGGTCCATAGATCTATCTTTAGGATTCGCGTCAATCAGAGTGTCTGTTCCCTAATTCTTAGATTACTAGACTAAAAAGGGGCATATTCGGTTTAATAATTCAACCATAGAATGTAGTTTCGATTACTTGTGTCTGTTTCGTAAAACAGTTATAAAAGCAGCGCATGTATTCTCAGTCTCAAAAATATATATTACAAAAGCATTTAAAAAGGGAGCAAATGAAACTCACCATACTGTATTTTGTAGTAAAAATACATATGACGACATTTAACAAGTGTAGGGTTGACCTCGGATTCACGAACCTATATCATTTGTGTATGTATTAAAATGTATATCGTAATCGAACAAATATATATATTATTATTAGTGATATAATTTTTATATTAGTAACTTTTATATTTCATTATTAATATATATTAATTTTATATATATATCTATATAATGTAGATTTTGTTATGTCATATGTATTATATATATATATATATATATATATATATATATATATATATATATATATATATATATATATATATATATATATATATATATATATATATATATATATATATTTCATTTATTTGTTAAGTTTAAATTTGGTCAGAAATTTCCGGGTCATCACATAATGGAGATTAAATGGAAGTTGAGGCATCAAAGTTAGTACTTACAGTATTGATCTTGTAATCTGTTGAGATGACTGTTGCTTTTTAGTTAGGGGTTGTAATCATGCAGCCCAAATTGTTCTAGTGATTCCCTAGTCATCACCGTTCTGTTACAGTACATTTTAAATAAAAATTAACAACTACGTTATATTGTTTACCACATTGTATCAATGTACATAGAGTAGAGTTTAGATCCAAACCTGATTTTATATTAAGGATGGCCTCGAACCCGAATTCATATAGAATTCCCCCTTGAGGAAAGACCATCAATCGTGACCAGCAATAACTGTTCCTACACAATTGTGCGGTTAATTTTTTCAACATTAGCCTTGCAGTGATCAATAATAAATTTGAACAGTAGATTTTGATCCAACCTACAAACAACAGTCTAAGAACAAAGTTTAATGATCAATTCAAGCCTTAAAGTTTTGGTCTTGTTGCTTTCGTAGATAGGGGCATTTAAAAGTATCACATTTCCAATCCAACCATACATCTTAATAAAATTACTCCTATTCCCTAGTCTCGACAGAGAGTACCCATTATTACCCAGATCTTATTCGAGCCATTGTTACTTTTGTACATTTTGCTACAACTAAGGCTATATTACCGAGTTTAATTATGAAAGCAAAGAAAGAAAGTGTGGCATTCCTACTTTCGTGATATATGGTTTTAGCAGAAAAATGAAGTGAAGACATACCTACTTCCGTGACAACTTATCTCGACAGTTGGCTCGAGAGAGCACATGGAGCTTTAAGGTTCCTTGTATCCCAAAACTTCACAACAATGCAAAAAATATATAATTCAATATAATAACTGTAGTATACATCATCCTGATTCCCCTATTTAAGTTTATTACATGCATATGGTCGTCATTAAGCATAAAGATCAACAACCAAAAATTTCAATCATAAACATTATATTACCCATTTAGACCGGCCCAATTTGACCCCACTGAAATCGGATCCTTCACCCATATATCCTAACTTAAATCTACCTATTTAATATTCACATTCATCCATTTAAAGATCCTAATCTCCTACACTTGTCAATGTTAACCTCCAATAGAAAAATATACATCGAGTCCTATAATCCATCTTAGTATATGTCACTTTCAATATCATGAACCTTTATAAACTATAACAATCATAATGTGAATAATAAATCGAAAACATACCAAAACATTGGCATACCTTTGGTATACTTTTGAAATTTCATATACGTTGGTAATTCGGCTTTTAGGGATCACGATTACTTGAGAAACTTAAATAGGATAAATATAGCAAACATTTTACTTCAATCCTCAAATCAATAGTTCAATATCACTATTAAATGAGAGCTAAGAAAATTTTATTTCAAGATGTAGAGGTACTTCCGCGCTCAGACCAACTCCCTGCAGAACAAAAAACATCTAATTATACAAAACATAAATCACAATCAACTAAATTAATTCCGAGATGTAGATAATCAATTAATGGTGGAGTTGGGTGATGGTACTGACCCAGCGGATAATATCATGTGATAATACTTAAGTTCTTAATGATGAAGGTCTGTTTGTTAGTTTAACGCTTTAGTGTACCTTTTTTAAGTAATTTAGTCGTGTTTGGCTTCCAACAGAAAGAGATCCTCCTGAAATGATGAAATCTTTTTTTAAAAATGGTTATATATTGTATATACACCTGACACAGAAAAATCAATTGTAATATTAACACATTGCGAGTAACAGTTGTAAATAATAATATTTAAGTCAATACACATAAAAGGAAAGAAATAAGAAAATATGGTAATACCTTTGGAGTTAAAACATTTTTAGTACCATGAGATGACACAAAAGTTTCTGGTACAGATGTATTAGAAGTGCTAATACAGGATCACAATCAACAACTACTGATGTCATTCAATCAAAAAATAAAAGATATAAATAAAACCAAATTCACCACACAAATAATACAAACCGAGAAAAAATATCAGGAAATCAAATATTAGATAACATTACCAGTATGAGGTAAATGTTTATTCAAAGATGAAACAAAATTAATGTGAAGATATTGCATCATTTAAAATGAAAGGAGTAGCAGACTCATCTACGCTAGCAGACATTTCAGAAGATTGACCCACTTGAAGAGTATTATGATATCGTAACATATTCCTAATTACTGCATGTCTAGAGAAGTTAACCAGCTCGCTGAAGACATTATCATCATCCTGAAGACTTCCAGTTGAACATTCTATACCAATACCGAACTTCCTTGGTCGTTTTCTACTTGCCATAAAACTATAACATCCTAGGACAATATACTAAAGCACACTCAACTTACAACATCACAAAAAACACAATACCCATAACCCAAAGTCATCCTTAAACATTCGCACAAAAAAATAAATTCCTAAATCTAACTAATAACAAAAAACATAATCAAAGAGAGCAATCACTAAAAATATGATGTAACAAACAAAACACTTAAAAAACAACTTCGTACCGAGTAATACCTGAAACCCTGTTAACAAACAACATTTAATAAATATACATATAACTGAAAACGTAGATAGACAATACGCAACAACAGTATTAAGATAAAAACTAAAAAGAATAACGATCATTAAAAAATAAAACATGACCTGCAAAGTGTTGTATAACCACAGTAGAATGCAAAGCAACTGAAACAAAGTTCACAAACATAAAACGGTCATAAGCCCTCAAACCTTCAAAACAAAACCAGATACAATACTTGAATTGAAAAAGATGGTATTACAACACCATGTAAGCAATCGAAAACCAAAAGCGAAAAAAGTTACCTGAAACTGTTAAGTAACATATAAACCCTAAAGAAGATTACGAAAAGATTCCGAATTGAAGAATATGACAACATAAAGAATCAGTTAAGTAACATATAAACCCTAAAGAAAACAACAAATAATTTGCAGTTAATAAAAGTTTTACCTTGAGAAGAAGACGACAATGGTGAGCAATTTCTGGTACCGATTAAGCAGGAATGAAATCACAAAAAAAAAACCCGTTGGGTCCCCTAGGGTAAACTTGAGTACACATTTTTGTACTCAAAAGCAATAAAAAGCTCATCCAATATAATACATTCATTTGTATATCGATATCAAAGAGATAAACCTAAAACGTAAATCAAAATCAATTCAACAAACAATAAAAAAAATTCTCATATGGAATTTTTTTTTTTTGCTATAAAACAAACCCTAATCGAATTTCAAAATAAAAATTAATACAAAATGATAAATTAATCTTATTTGATGATATAAATCGGAAATCAGAAACAGAATAATTCAAAACTTACTTCATACATACAATCGTTGCCGCCAGAAGATTCGTTGTTGAAGGTGAATTTATATGTACCTTAAGTTTCCGATCAGATATACCTCAATCAATTATTCATGATTTCGCTACTAACACTGTTATATTTCTTCGATCGATCAAATTATAAGGCAGTGAATTAGGGCACGAATTATGTCCAGTGTTGATGTGGTTTATCGTCAGATGGGATTGTAGGGCAAAAGGTTGAAGATTTTGATTTTCAAAGGAAACAATTTTTATTTGATTTGTATCCGTATTTGTTCTAGGGTAGTTTAGGTACATGTAGTCACTTTATTGATTTATTAGCTAACTAGTGAAATGACCCGTGGAACCACGAGTTTGTTTAAACGAAACAGTTTAACGATATATTTTAAGTATTAAGTGAATTTAAACGCTAAAGTCATTTAGTTTAATGACCCGGCGGATTCCGACTAAGAAAGTTCTCGTTGTTTTTACAGACACATTGATGTACTTAACTTGGTCGGAATAAATGAACTATAAATATTCTCTCACTATTATCTTCCAATTTTCATCACAATTACTATTTTTCTTGTCATAAAAGCCTACATAGAACCTTTTATTGAGACGTGTATTTCGCATACATATATAACGTAATTAATCTCGTAAAGAGAACTCATATTTGAATTTTAATAATAATATAACAATAATTAATAATTAATGAGAGTAAAATTTTTTCCCGAAAAATATGAAATAAATAAATAAGTAGATTTAATTTAAGTAGATTCATGACATCACCTTATGGCCTTAGATTTTTTTTCTTTTTCTTTTTGATTTTTTTCTTAACAAAGGAATTAGCCTGATAATGACATCATCATTATAGAATTTTAATAGAATCTATAGATAGAGAGAGTAGATGAATTTGAACCATTAGATTAAGGGGTATGAAAAAGTCATTTTTTTTTATCTAAGGGTCTTAAAAGTGGGTTTGAAAATATTTATTAGCTAATAAAAACTCTATTTTAATGTATAGAGTGATATTATGTGACGAACCGGAAATTTCCGACTAAATTTAAACTTTATTTTTATATTATTCTGACACGATAAGCAATGTTTGTTAAGTTAAATCTCAAGAATTTTAAACTATGTTTATACATTCATTTAAACCTCGACCAAATTCCAATGATTCACGAACCATTAAATGAACATATATGAATATGTATGTATATGTGTATATGTTATAAATTGAAAATGACAACAAAGTATTTAAACGTATAATGCTTTATATGAACGTATTTGTTTCAATATGATTATCGACGAAATTAAAAAAATATATATTAAATGATTGAATTATCAGAAACATTGAATTATGATTACAAGTCTCTGTTGAGAGGTCCACTATGATTTGAGAAAATCTATTCCTCTTAACGATATTCGGAATAATTTGTAAAGCTATTTATAAATAAAAATAAAAAGTGTCATTTACGAAAGTTAGACAAAAGCTAGTGGAGAATTGGTTTCCATAATATTCTATTAATCTATTTTCAAACGTATAAAAACGTTTTCAGTTTAAAAAAAACTTTATTATTAAAACGTATATAAGTTTTATAAATATCTAGAATCACTTTTGACAACTCATTACTTAACCAGTATAATAAATATAAATATATTTATATTTTATTTCATTAAATATATATAATGATTTAAATTAATATTATATATATACGCGTATTATACATACATAGTTTTTATACTTTTACTATACTTTAACTTTACCTTTACTTTACTTTACTTTTACTTTATTTTAACTTTAATAATTCACTTTAATAATTCATACTTTAATAATTCACTTTAATAATTCATACTTTAATAATTCATACTTTAATAATTCACTTTAATAATTCATACTTTAATAATTCACTTTAATAATTCATACTTTAATAATTCACTTTAATAATTCAAAAATCTATTATAAATAGAATTCAATAGGTTTCATTATTTTATAGAAACTTGAAAATATATTTCTCTAAACTCTCTCAATCGATATATATATATATATATATATATATATATATATATATATATATATATATATATATATATATATATATATATATATATATATATATATATATTTGCTCTGTATTATTTCAAGATATTATTAGTATACATAAAATATTACGACGGAGTGATGTCCGAGTGATTTCAAAATAGTTTTTTTGAGTGAGTCGAAGCTAAGGAAATTATGGGTTATAGCTATGGAGGTGATGGGTATGGTTCATGGGTATGCTCGTGAGGTCAATCTAGTGTTTATCATCTCCGTTTCGTCTACGTACTTTCCTGCAATATTGAATCTCAATATTGATACGTGAGCACTCATAACTTAACTTTTATATTTCAATAGTGTATCCCTGACTAGTGCTCGAGTATATAGGATTATGCATGCTTGTACATTCGATATTGTCCTTAGATAGGTTTGTTGAATCCTGAATTAGATACATATGCTACTGAGATAGGGTATATGATATGCATGTCATTGGAAAGCTAGCGAAAAATTAAGAACTTTTCATTTAGATATCGAATGGTTTCGATGAACGGATTAGAAGTTATAGTCAACTGAATTTTAGTATTATTGTTAAAATGATTATTATTACTATCGTCGTTATTATTTTAATAGAAATATCATTGTTATTATAAAATATCATTATTACTATTATGTTAGTATTATCATTTTATCATAATAACATTTTTAGTAAATATAAATATTGTTATTGTTTTAATAGAATAATAATAATTATTATTACAAAATAATACAACTTTTACTTATTATTATTATTATGATCAATATTATTTTATCAAATAAATAGGGGATACAAAGATATTTTTCACCACGCGTAATATAATTACATTAATAATACTTACCACTATAGTTTTACGATATTAAGTGAACTTTATAAATTTTACTACTTAAGATATATAAAAGTATATTTTATCATATATAAACGTTAATATAAATTTTTATTAATAAATGACTTTTATTATTATAAAATCTAATAAATATATTTAAATATATAAAATGACTATAGTTAAGTTATATAATAAACACGTATAAATTTTAGAAGTCATTTTGGGTCAAGTTGACTTTTATTGACTTTTGCATATTAGTCTCGAGTATTAGGATTGTGGTACACTATGACTTGACCAAAAATTGTTAGACAAATATTGACCAACATATAAATATATATAATTAATATAAGTTCGTGAATCCGAGGCCAACCTTGCACTTGTTAAATGACGTTATATGTATTTTTACTACGAAATACAGTATGGTGAGTTTCATTAATCCCTTTTTATATATATTTTTGGGCTGAGAATACATGCGCCATTTTATAAATGTTTTACGAAATAGGCACAAGTACTAAAACTAATTCTATGTGGGTTTAAACCAGAAATATACCCTTAGCTTGGTAACATTAAACTACTTGTCTATGTATGGTAGGCGCGAATCCTAAAGATAGATCTACTGGGCCTGACAAACCCCATCTTGACTATGGGATGCTTTAGTACTTCGAAGTTATTTTAAACACACCTGATCTGGTGTACTTCAGAGGGTAAAACATGAACGTTAAGGCTTGTTACCGGGTGCCTACAGCTTATAGAATACTTTTATACACTTGCGAGTGTACGGATATTTATAGAAACTGAAATCTTGTGGTCTATTACTATTACGGAAATGATTGATTAGGATAAACTAATGAACTCACCAACCTTTTGGTTGACACTTTAAAGCATGTTTATTCTCAGGTATTAAAGAAAACTTCCGCTGTACATTAGCTCATTTTAAGGATATTACTTGGAGTCATTCATGACATACTTTGAAAGACGTTGCATTCGAGTCGTTGAGTTCATCAAGATTAATATTAAGTCAATTATAGTTAGATGTAATATGAAATGGTATGCATGCCGTCAATTTTTGATGTAAAGAAAGTTTGTCTTTTAAAAACGAATGCAATGTTTGTAAAACATATCATATAGAGGTCAAATACCTCGCGATGTAATCAACTATTGTGAATCGTTTATAATGTATATGAACGGATCCTTTCAGTTGGTATCAGAGCGGTGGTCTTAGCGAACCAGGTCTTGCATTAGTGTGTCTAACTGATAGTTGTTAAGATGCATTAGTGAGTCTGGACTTCGACCGTGTCTGCATGCCAAAAGTTTTGCTTATCATTTTTAGTCGGAAATCATCTACTACCATCCGTAGGAAATTACCTGCTTATCATTCTTAAGTCTAGATGCGTTTTCCTACATTTATTGCATAATAATGTATAGATGAATTCTTATCTTAGCATATATGTTACTGTGAACTTTGACTGACATCTTTCAAAGATTCCTCCGTAATTTATGGGATTTTGATATTATATATACATATGTAAATTATGTATTGAAGAATACCAAATCTAAATTCTATAATCTATTTCATACCAAAAATTCTTTTCCTGATCATACAAGATGGATCCCTCAACCAGTTCGAGTTCCTCGGATTCCGACAGCTATGCCGATATGGATTTCCACATGAGCTCCGAAAGCAGCGTGACCGGAATGGATCAACCAATTAGCCATCATCTATTTTGGATGAATTGGGGATGGGTTCGTAATCTACTTAACCATTGGAGACAAGAAGAAGGTGATCCCTTTCATCCACCACATTGCCCTCTTGGCAATGAACCTGAAGCACTTACCGGCGAACCTGTCCGAAACACCATTTTCTCTCTCATTTCCAGAGTATCTCGTCATGATTATATACTACACCAAATTCTAGATATTATTTATCCGCTCGTCCGAACCGACAATCACCCCGGTGTAATAGAAGAAGTCAACGAGCTTCGCGCTCGAGTAGTGGCTTTGGAGAATATGGTGCAAAGGTTACAAACACCAGCAGCAGCACCAGCAGCATAACCAGTACCACCATCAACAACATCAACAGTACCATTACCACCACCAACAACAACCGCATCGCAAACCTCAACTTCACAATCTGTCCCACGAGCATCGACGTCATACGCCATGTAGATACCAAGGAATACCACAACGATGAAGTATTGATTCATAACTTCATTGGGGAAACATTCTACGACAATTATGTAATTTCTAAAGTTCAGAAATTATCTATCCTAGCCTTAACCATAAATCAAATGAGTTTAATTTAATATTAACTCATTAAATATATATTACATCTGAAGAAATATACACATATATATTTCCATAAAGACTGTAATAAAATTCTTTTATACAAAATATTAATTGTGAATTTTTTTTAACGGGTAGGTAATACCCGAGAGATATATAAATTCACAATTAATATGTTACATTCTTCGAATCTGATTCAGCCAATCATCCATTATACTCCCTACTTTCACAACAATATACATTCTTTTATAGAAATCAAAAAACCATACTCATTCAAAATCTAATTACATATTCTGATTTTGAAATCTCAGAATTCGATTCAAGATATAACCGAAATCATCACTCTTAGATTCCTACATCTTTCAAAACTATACTTTGACTTCAAAACTGTCCTAGAACCTCATTTCTATTCATGGAACTCACAAAAATATTTGTATCATTCAAAATCTTAGAACATCATATGTGTGACGACCCGGAAATTTCCGACCAAATTTAAACTTAACCTTTATATGTTTCCGACACGATAAGCAGAATTTGTAATGTTGAATCTCAAAAAGTTTGGAACTACATTCATGTAATCAAATACCCTTTGACCGTGTTCGACGATTGACGAACAATTATGAGTATATAGATATGTATATATAATATATAATATTAACTGAAAACATTAATAAAGTATTAGATATATGATACTTTACATGAACGTATTTGTTTCGATATATTTATCGACAGAATTAAGAGATAATATCAAATGATTGAATTATCAGATACATTATGATATGATTACGGACCTATGTTATGAGGTCCACTGTGATTTAAGAAATCTATTCTTTTTGACAACATTTGGAAAATGGTAAAGTGATTTATAAATAAGAACAAATGCGTCAATTAACGGGAACTAGACAAGGGTTAGTGGAAATTCATGTTTAATTTCCAAGGCATGTTTTATAATATTTTCCTCGTGACCTTGATAAGATAACTATGTTAACTTTCATTTTATTTAATATGAAAATAAGAACGTGAAGTGTAAATAACTTAGATGTTAGATATCGACAAGTTAAGTAACTCGACATTTTTCATTAAGATGATTTCATACGTTTATTTAACCTTTGGACTTTATCCCATGCTTCACCAACAGACTGTAATTTAAAAACTTGAAACCTATTATGAATATATATAATTCTACTTTTCTAAAATGTTTTGTGGTATAACGATTTCCATTATTTTAATCTTTTAACAAAATGATTCTTAAATATATTTAGTTTTGGAAAATAAAATTATCATATTTATTTGATTTAGTTTCAAAAGTACAAAAAACGTTTTTAGTTTAAAAAGAACTTTATTATTAAAACGTATATATCTTTTATAAATATCTAGAACCACTTTTGACAACCCATTACTTAACCAGTATGATAAAGATAACGATATTTATATTTTATTTTATTAAATATATATAACAATTTAAATTAATATTATATATATTTATACGCGTATTATACGTATATAGTTTTATACTTTTACTATACTTTAACTTTACCTTTACTTTACTTTTACTTTACTTTAACTTTAATAATTCATACTTTAATAATTCACTTTAATAATTCATACTTTAATAATTCACTTTAATAATTCATACTTTAATAATTCACTTTAAAAATTCACTTTAATAATTCATACTTTAATAATTCACTTTAATAATTCACTTTAATAATTCATACTTTAATAATTCACTTTAATAATTTACTTTAATAATTCAAACTTTAATAATTCACTTTAATAATTCATACTTTATTAATTCACTTTAATAATTCAAAAATCTATTATAAATAGAATTGAATAGGTTTCATTATTTCATAGAAACTTGAAAATATATTTCTCTAAACTCTCTCAACCGAATTACATATATATATATTTTCTTTGTATTATTTCAAGATAATATTAGTATACATAAAATACTACGACGGAGTTATACTCAGACGATTTCAAAATAAGTTTTCAAACGTGATAGAGCTAAGGAAATTATGGGTTATAGCTATGGAGGTTATGGGTATTGATCGAGGGTATTGCTCGTGAGGTCAACCTAACGTTTATCATTTTCGTTGCGTCTACGTACTTTTCTGCAATATTGAATCACAATATTGATACGTTCGTGAATCCGAGACAAACCCTGCACTTGTTCAGTGCGGTCATATACATAATTGCTATAAAATAAAGTATTGTGAGTTTCATTTGCTCCCTTTTATATATATTTTTGGGACTGAGAATACATGCGCTGTTTTTATAAATGTTTTACGAAATAGGCACAAGTACTAAAACTAATTCTATGTGGGTTTAAACCAGAAATATACCCTTAGCTTGGTAACATTAAACTACTTGTCTATGTACGGTAGGCGCGAATCCTAAAGATAGATCTATTGGGCCTGACAAACCCCATCCTGACTATGGGATGCTTTAGTACTTCGAGGTTATTTTAAACACACCTGATCTGGTGTACTTCAGAGGGTAAAACATGAACGTTAAGGCTTGTTACCGGGTGCCTACAACTTATAGAATGCTTTTAAACACTTGCGAGTGTACGGATATTTATGAAAACTGAAATCTTGTGGTCTATTACTATTACGGAAATGATTGATTATGATAAACTAATGAACTCACCAACCTTTTGGTTGACACTTTAAAGCATGTTTATTCTCAGGTATTAAAGAAATCTTCCGCTGTGCATTAGCTCATTTTAAGGATATTACCTGGAGTCATTCATGACATACTTTGAAAGACGTTGCATTCGAGTCATTGAGTTCATCAAGATTAATATTAAGTCAATTATAGTTGGATGTAATATGAAATGGTATGCATGCCGTCAATTTTTGATGTAAAGAAAGTTTGTCTTTTAAAAACGAATGCAATGTTTGTAAAACGTATCATATAGAGGTCAAATATCTCGCGATGTAATCAACTATTGTGAATCGTTTATGATGTATATGAACGGGTCCTTTCAATATGTATATTAACAATTACAATATATGTTCAAACACTTTGAAATTCTTAAAGACATGCGAGATGATGATCCAACCATACATTACCCACTGTCATGCACCTGAAAAGCTCTCGAAACCAAAGTTATAGTTTAACACGTATCCGTGTCAGATCCTTTAATATTTATTACCAAATATAATTTTTCAATCTCTTTCCAAAATAGACAATTTTGTCACAGCTTCAGCAAATCACCTTCATTTGTTTATACGAATAAACCATATTATAACAATTACCCCTTCATCATTGTTACCGGAGAACCTTTCATATCTCGCCACATTAGCAGTAAACTTATCAACAACTTCATTAACCTTCGACTTAAGCCTCTCCGAAAAGCCACTATACTTATTCATTAAAATCCCATCATGTACTCACCTACATCATGTAACAATAATTGTCACACCAACTACTGGGAATTAGCAATCAGTATTTTGAATTTCGCTACAATTTTACGTCAAAAGTTATATGTATACATATAACGTCTATCTCCTAAACTTACACACTTCGAATGTGAAGTTTCTGAAAAACATCTCAAACTGTGAATTAGTTCTCGAAATGCTAATGAAGCAGCAGAAACTGTAAATGACTTTAACAGTTAAAAGTTTGATGACAAAGAATAATGTGTTGGTAAAGCCCAGAAAAAGAGAAGAGTTGGTACTGAACAATGGATTGAGCAGACCGTGAAGGAGACCAAGGACAAATACAAGGACCAAAGTCTGTATTTAAAGAATCTTGATGATTCTGTTTCTGACGAAGTCATTAACGAATACCTTGCTCCTGACTCTAAACCTTTGCGGACCTTATTCTTCATCATCATCTTATCTTAAATATTATAAGATATCTTCGTATCTCTCATTATACATATTCTCCATATTTCTGGTGATATTTTCACAACTATTCTTATCTGAGATCATTTATCTCTCCATAATATCTGCAACATAAAAGAAACTGTGTTGGTTTCTAAATTCTGAAAAAAATTCAAATATGAATGTTTTGAAGTAGTGTTGGGAACTGAAGCATGAGTTAGTATAATATAATGACACTTGATCAACGTGATTATATTACAGTAAGTCATACTGAGTTTCTAATGGAACGTGATGATTCACAGAACATACCGTCATCATGTAGTATTTACACGACTCTTACATTCTACCCAATTTCCAAACATATTAAGAACATATCATCTTGATAGCTCTATATTTTCGGATATTCTGGTAATTTGTCAAATCAAGATCGTGCCATTTCCATTTCCTTCTTAGAACATTAACTATGTTCATTCTGAAATTCATATCTGCGAATACTGGAACATTACAAACGTTGCTTAATCGCAAGAAGAAGAAACGAAAGGACAAAACTCCAAAATAGAAATTGGAGTATAAATCGCAGCAAATAGGAGGGAGCATTAACTGTGGATGTCAATGATTATAGAAGACAAAAGCAGGGGCTTTGAAATATAAGGGAAGATATAAAACCCAACAACCACCCAAAAATTATAAACCGTATATATCGATGCATATAGCAATATAAAGACACGGAAGAACTAAAACCACTATAAAACCGAGAGTATAGTAGAAGTAAATAGATTCTTCCAGAGGCAGATGAAAAAGAAGAACGACAGATATGAAAGTGAGGAGTATATCGAGAATCAGTACTGGATGAAGCATATTGACAAATACTTTAAAATATGAGTTGAGGGAGAAAGAATAGAAGGTGTGAGTTGTAAGGAAACGAAGGAGGTGGATTTATAGTGAAATACCCGACAGAGAAATCAAGATGGATTATCGTATTAATTCGAAGAGAATCATAATCTCCTTAATCACCGAAGCATCAAATCCAACATAGATTACAAAGATTTTCTTTAAATTCGGAGATCAATTGTGATGACGTCAAAAGATATGACGAATCACTATAATCTTATTTCCTTCATTTACGATAACTTCCCTCATACGCTTCGAGTAATCGAATTATTTTATCCATACTTCTTAGACATGATAAAACTTCATAATCGTCATAATAACATTCTCATTGTTTGCCATAACGACCTCTATCAAATTTCGGGGACGAAATTTCTTTAACGGGTAGGTACTGTGACGAACCGAAAATTTCCGACTAAATTTAAACTTTATCTTTATATTATTCTGACACGATAAGCAATGTTTGTTAAGTTAAATCTCAAGGATTTTAAACTATGTTTATACATTCATTTAAACCTCGACCAAATTCCAATGATTCACGAACCATTAAATGAACATATATGAATATGTATGTATATGTGTATATGTTATAAATTGAAAATGACAACAAAGTATTTAAACGTATAATGCTTTATATGAACGTATTTGTTTCAATATGATTATCGACGAAATTAAAAAAATATATATTAAATGATTGAATTATCAGAAACATTGAATTATGATTACAAGTCTCTGTTGAGAGGTCCACTATGATTTGAGAAAATCTATTCCTCTTAACGATATTCGGAATAATTTGTAAAGCTATTTATAAATAAAAATAAAAAAGTGACATTTACGAAAGTTAGACAAAAGCTAGTGGAGAATTGGTTTCCATAATATTCCATTAATCTATTTTCAAACGTACAAAAACGTTTTCAGTTTAAAAAGAACTTTATTATTAAAACGTATATAACTTTTATAAATATCTAGAATCACTTTTGACAACTCATTACTTAACCAGTATAATAAATATAAATATATTTATATTTTATTTCATTAAATATATATAATGATTTAAATTAATATTATATATATATGCGTATTATACATACATAGTTTTTATACTTTTACTATACTTTAACTTTACCTTTACTTTACTTTTACTTTATTTTAACTTTAATAATTCACTTTAATAATTCATACTTTAATAATTCACTTTAATAATTCATACTTTAATAATTCACTTTAATAATTCATACTTTAATAATTCACTTTAATAATTCATACTTTAATAATTCACTTTAATAATTCAAAAATCTATTATAAATAGAATTCAATATGTTTCATTATTTCATAGAAACTTGAAAATATATTTCCCTAAACTCTCTCAATCGATATATATATATATATATATATATATATATATATATATATATATATATATATATATATATATATATATATATATATATATATATATATATATATATATATATATATATATATATATATATATATATATATATATGCTCTGTATTATTTCAAGATATTATTAGTATACATAAAATATTACGACGGAGTGATGTCCGAGTGATTTTAAAATAGTTTTTGAGTGAGTCAAAGCTAAGGAAATTATGGGTTATAGCTATGGAGGTGATGGGTATGGTTCATGGGTATGCTCGTGAGGTCAATCTAGTGTTTATCATCTCCGTTTCGTCTACGTACTTTCCTGCAATATTGAATCTCAATATTGATACGTGAGCACTCATAACTTAACTTTTATATTTCAATAGTGTATCCCTGACTAGTGCTCGAGTATATAGGATTATGCATGCTTGTACATTCGATATTGTCCTTAGATAGGTTTGTTGAATCCTGAATTAGATACATATGCTACTGAGATAGGGTATATGATATGCATGTCATTGGAAAGCTAGCGAAAAATTAAGAACTTTTCATTTAGATATCGAATGGTTTCGATGAACGGATTAGAAGTTATAGTCAACTGAATTTTAGTATTATTGTTAAAATGATTATTATTACTATTGTCGTTATTATTTTAATAGAAATATCATTGTTATTATAAAATATCATTATTACTATTATGTTAGTATTATCATTTTATCATAATAACATTTTTAGTAAATATAAATATTGTTATTTTTTTATAGAATAATAATAATTATTATTACAAAATAATACAACTTTTACTTATTATTATTATTATGATCAATATTATTTTATCAAATAAATAGGGGATACAAAGATATTTTTCACCACGCGTAATATAATTACATTAATAATACTTACCACTATAGTTTTACGATATTAAGTGAACTTTATAAATTTTACTACTTAAGATATATAAAAGTATATTTTATCATATATAAATGTTAATATAAATTTTTATTAATAAATGACTTTTATTATTATAAAATCTAATAAATATATTTAAATATATAAAATGACTATAGTTAAGTTATATAATAAACACGTATAAATTTTAGAAGTCATTTTGGGCCAAGTTGACTTTTATTGACTTTTGCATATTAGTCTCGAGCATTAGGATTGTGGTACACTATGACTTGACCAAAAATTGTTAGACAAATATTGACCAACATATAAATATATATGATTAATATAGGTTCGTGAATCCGAGGCCAACCTTGCACTTGTTAAATGACGTTATATGTATTTTTACTACGAAATACAGTATGGTGAGTTTCATTAATCCCTTTTTATATATATATTTTTGGGCTGAGAATACATGCGCCGTTTTATAAATGTTTTACGAAATAGGCACAAGTACTAAAACTAATTCTATGTGGGTTTAAACCAGAAATATACCCTTAGCTTGGTAACATTAAACTACTTGTCTATGTATGGTAGGCGCGAATCCTAAAGATAGATCTATTGGGCCTGACAAACCCCATCCTGACTATGGGATGCTTTAGTACTTCGAAGTTATTTTAAACACACCTGATCTGGTGTACTTCAGAGGGTAAAACATGAACGTTAAGGCTTGTTACCGGGTGCCTACAGATTATAGAATACTTTTATACACTTGCGAGTGTACGGATATTTATAGAAACTGAAATCTTGTGGTCTATTACTATTACAGAAATGATTGATTAGGATAAACTAATGAACTCACCAACCTTTTGGTTGACACTTTAAAGCATGTTTATTCTCAGGTATTAAAGAAATTTTCCGCTGTGCATTAGCTCATTTTAAGGATATTACTTGGAGTCATTCATGACATACTTTGAAAGACATTGCATTCGAGTCGTTGAGTTCATCAAGATTAATATTAAGTCAATTATAGTTGGATGTAATATGAAATGGTATGCATGCCGTCAATTTTTGATGTAAAGAAAGTTTGTCTTTTAAAAACGAATGCAATGTTTGTAAAACATATCATATAGAGGTCAAATACCTCGTGATGTAATCAACTATTGTGAATCGTTTATAATGTATATGAACGGATCCTTTCATATTAGACATTTGAATAATCACCAACAAAAAGTCAACATTATCTGCTATGTATAGGGATGACATCAGAACGGGTATGTGTCGAGTTTTGGTATTCTCAGACCGAATTCGATTAAACGAGTTTTCTCACAGGTATTTGAGTCCTTATTTACTTACGAACTATTAAGTAAATGGATTTTCTCACGGGTATTCGAGTCTTTTTTTCGGGAATACATTGGGTAATCGGGTATACGGGTGGGATATATGGACTCTGAGTCTTTTTTTCCGAATATACGGACCGAGTAACCGAGTTTCTATCTAAAACCATCTCCGGACCTGAACCCGGACCTGCGAGAAATCAAAAAGCTTCCTCATACCCAACCCTAAACACATTCAACCGGTCTGAACTCGATCCAAAAATCTCGAGTTTCTTAATTGAGTAGGGATTTTTTTTCCCATACATAGCTATGTAAATATACTTACGTTCGTTAATGACATCTTGGTAAAAAAATCCTAATAATAATATAAGAATAAGAATGATAATTATAATAAAATTATTTTACTAAAAAATAATAATGATGATAATGATAATGATAATGACAGGAGAAAGTGAATATTATGAAGACTTAACTACAAAAATAGTCACTGTGGTTTGTTAAATTTTGCAACTTTAGTTACTAAAGTTTTTTTCTTGCAAGTTTAATCATTGTGGTTTGAAAATCTTGCATTTTTAGTCACTCCAGCAAACAAACGTTAATATTATCCGATAAGTGTCAGTCACGTGCTTGTCATGTGAGGGTATTTTGGTCCTCTTATATACATATATTAAATTAAATTAAAAAAAAAACTTTATTCTTATCTTCCACCTAATATGAACCGCATCTCATTTCAGATCTAGATCTCAAATCCTCCCATTTTAAAACAAACCTCTCAAACACGAAGTTGCAGGTCTAAACAATCCATAAATGAATTAATAGCGTCGTTGCCATCTTCACATTTCATTTCATCAATCCCTAATTCATTCTACAACAATCAACATAGTGTATTGTGAACCTGGAATGGAAATTCAGAAACAATAGAAATTCCGGTGACGGAACGATTACGAATCGTAGATTAATGAGATCTGGGCACCAACCTTTTTTGATGTATTGTATATAACTGGATTTCATATTTGAGTCTTCGTATGTTTTGTATGATTTGAATTTCAAAATGAATACACCTGATGCCACCAACCATTTTTTGATGTCTTTATAAAATATTGATGATATCAGAGGGTAATTGTCAAGTTCAGATTTGGATTTGGGTGAAGAATGGATATTTTGAATTTGGATCTGTTCATTTGGGTTTTGATTACATAAAAGTAAGCTTTACATATATACTCCGTCATATATTAATTTTAATTATTAGATCTATATGTGTTGCTATGACGAGGATCGATATTATTTTTGTTGTTGAACTTTAGATTTTGTGTTAGTTTAGGGTTTTTTATTTTGGTTGAAGAAGATGAAGCTAAAAAAAGGGAAAACGTAAAAGGCTGGAAATATGGTTTGAATTGATGAAAATACCCCTCACGTGAACATCACATGATGTGTTTTAACGGAGCAAATAAACGTCAATGAGGTTCAGTGACTAAAATTGTATTTTTTGTAACCACAGTGACTAAACTTGCAAGAAAAAAACCATAGTGACTAAAATTGCAATATTTAACAAACCACAGTGATCATTCACGACGATGGAAATAAACAAAAATTTTGGGACAACCTCTCTAACTTAATTTCAGCAAGAGATGAAGCTTGGATTTTTGGGGGGGATTTCAATGAGGTTAGGGATCAATCGGAAAGGCTCAATTGTGACTTTATAGAATATAGGGCAAAATGGTTCAACGAATTCATAAGCAACAACAGGTTGATCGAGATTCCGTTAGGGGGAAGAAACTTCACTAGGGTTAGTGAGGATGGTCTCAAATTCAGTAAGTTGGATAGGTTCCTCGCGACGGATAAATTTTTTCATTTGTGGAAAGATCTAACAGCGGTCGTCTTGGATAGACATCACTCGGACCATTGTCCGATCATGTTAAAAGATGAAGAAAGAAATTTTGGGCCAAAACCTTTTAAAATTTTCGATGCATGGTTTGATGAAGATGATATTGATAATATTATCTGAGAAGCGTGGGAATGTGATGTGCCGAATATTAATAGGAAAGATTGTGTCTTTAGAAATAAACTCAAGAATGTTAAGTCGGCGCTAAAATCGTGGAGCATAAATAAATACAATCATCTTGATAGTGAAATTGATTATCACAAATCGGTGGCACAAAATCTCGAGATTAAAGCCGAATCAACCAATCTTACAGATGATGAGCTTGATCTTTGTAGGAAATCGAGGAAGCATTGGTTTGAAAAGGAAAAAGTCAAAGCCGACATGCTTAAGCAAAAAGCTCGGGTGAAGTGGATATTAGATGGTGACGAGAACACTAAATTCTTCCACTCGGTCATTCGTAGAAGGAACAATGTAAACACCATTCAAGGATTGTGGATCAATGGAGTCTGGAATGACTCTCCATCCGATATCAAACATGAGGCCTTTAATCATTTTTCGTGCAGGTTTAAAGAAACTGATGGTGATCGTTCGAGTTTAGAAGATCTCATGTACCCTACCCTCCTGGAATATGAAGCTAATGCACTTGAGGAACAAATTGAGGAAAAAGAAATTCACGAAGCAATTATGGATTGTGGTAGCACAAAAGCTCCGGGCCTGGATGGATTTAATCTGAGATTTTTCAAAAAATATTGGGAGCTTATTAAGGTCGAGCTCATCAACGCCATCAAATGGTTTTGGGAGAATGCGAAATTCTCAAAAGGATGTAACGCCTCATTTGTCACTCTCGTTCCAAAGAAAAGTGACCCGCCGAGGCTTAACGACTTTCGTCCCATTAGCCTCATTGGTAGCTATTATAAAATCATCGCCAAAATTCTCTCAAACCGACTTAGAAGAGTCATTCCTTCACTCATTGGTCCGGAGCAAAGCGCCTTCTTGAAAGGAAGATTCATCCTTGATGGGGCTCTAATTATGAATGAGTGCATTGACTATCTCAAAACATCGAAACAAAAGGGGTTGATTTTTAAGGTTGACTTTGAGAAAGCCTTCAATTGCATCAATTGGGAATTTCTAATGGAGGTGATGAAATGTATGGGGTTTGGCGTCAAATGGAGGAAGTGAATTCAATCATGTCTCAATTCGGCAAGTGTGTCTATCCTTGTAAACGGGTCGCCAAAAAAGGAGTTCATGTTGGGTAGGGGTGAGGCAAGGTGACCCATTATCTCCTTTTTTGTTCATTTTAGCGGCGGAAGGCTTAAATATTCTTGTAAAGGCGGCCATTGATAAAGGGTTATTCAAAGGCATTGCGGTAGGTAAAGATAAAGTTCCCATCTCCCATTTACAATACGCGGATGATACTATATTTGTTGGAGAATGGAGTCGGGCAAATGCTAATAATCTTCAAAACCTACTAAAATGTTTTGAATTATCTTCGGGTCTTAAGGTTAATTTTCAAAAAAGCTGTGTGTATGGTATTGGTGTTAATGTGGAAGAAATAGATGTTGTGGAAAACCGGTTGGGATGTCAAGTTGGTTCGCTTCCTTTTACTTATCTCGGTTTGCCAATTGGGTCGAGAATGAAAAAAATGAAAGATTGGAACCCGGTCATTTAGAAATTCCAATCTAAACTTGCAAATTGGAAAATGCGTTCGATGTCATTTGGAGGTCGTTTGGTTCTTATTAAATCGGTCCTTGCTAGTCTCCCATTGTATTATCTCTCCCTATTTCGTGCCCCGACGAGTGTACTAAAAATTTTAGAGGGTGTGAGACGCTCTTTTTTTTTGGGTGGGACAGGTTCGGATTCCAAAATTGCTTGGGTTAAATGAGAAAAAGTCCTTTCATCTTATGGGGTGGGGGGGTTAAACATTGGTTCTCTTAAAGGGAAAAATCTTGCACTTTTGGGAAAATGGTGGTGGAGGTTCAAAGCCGAAACCGATGCTCTTTGGGTAAAAGTTATTCGTAGCATTCATGGTCCGTGTGGGGGCCTAAGTGTGGGTATTGATGTACGTCAATCTCTCCACTTAGGAACTTGGCGGAATATTATTCTTGCAGGTTACTCGTTGGAAGAATTAGGAATCCCGTTCAAGGACTCTTTTGTCAAATCAGTTGGGGATGGCTCTTCAACCTCTTTCTGGCATGACGTATGGACTGAAAACAGGAAACTCTGTGAATTATTCCCAAGGATTTACAGACTAGATGCTGAAAAAAATGCTACGGTTAGGGACAGAGTGATCAGTGGCGACGACGGTACCATTCTGAGGTGTAACTGGGTTCGGGATCCTACAGGTCGAGCTTTGGGAGAAGTCACGAATCTCAAAATCATCTTGGACAGGTTCTGCTTCAACAACAGGGAACGTGATACTTGGGTGTGGCGGCTAGCAGGTGACAGAGGGTTTACGGTCAAGACACTTTCGGGTTTAGTTGATGAATAGATACTGGAATCAGGCTCAGGTGCGGTGGTAACATCACGGAACAATTTGGTTCCTAAAAAACTTGAAATATTCATATGGCGACTAGCAATGAAAAGACTCCCGGTTCGGGTCGAACTTGAAAAAAGAGGCATCGATTTGCATAGCATTAGATGCCCCCTTTGTGATGACGGCCTAGAATCCGTGGATCATACATTTGTGTTTTGTTCTCACGCCATGGAAGTTTGGAATCGAATATTTCTTTGGTGGGGTCTAGGCACCTTCATGAATCTTAGTGTAAGCGAAATCATCAAAGGGAACACATCGGCTTCGACGACAACATTCGGAAGAAAGGTTTGGCAAGCGGTAAGTTGGATAGGCACGTACTATATTTGGAAAATTCGGAATGATAGGATCTTTAATGGGAAAGTGTGGAGCTCTTCGGTCGCGGTTAACGAAATCCAAATAAAATCATTCGAGTGGATCTCGCAAAGATCTAAAGGGAAAAAGTTCGACTGGCTAACTTGGCTAAGCAATCCGAGTGTGTATTTCACAATATAAATCTTCTTTGTTTGGGTTGCTTCCTTTGCAACTCGTTTCTTTGGTAGGCAAATATTTGATGTTTTCTTAGCTTTCGTGATTGCTTTGTAATTATTCGTGTATTGTAAATCTCGTGATCAATAAAATTCTTTCTTGCTTTTAAAAAAAAACATATAAACTTATATGGCAAACACCTTTAAATATCATTATTTTGATATTTTTCTTGAAAAATAAGTTTTGAAATACGTTACTGGATCATAATATATGCAAAACGAATGTCTTTTCTCAAGCTTTTTTCATAAGTTTTACAATTCATGGATGATATCCATTCAGAGTGAAATATTACTTATCAATAAGATTTAAGAAAAACTTATGTAAAACATGAATTAATTAACAAGATTTTTTTTAAAATTAATGTTTAATCTTGAAAAATATTATACAATAGTCGAAATAATTTTTATTTCGCATGAAAATCATCGAAGATGTTCGTCATATAACCTTTGCATGTACAATAACACTATATTCACTTAATAATAATCCGATACAATGAGTAAATAAAAATACAAGTGCTTAAAGCATATAAACAATAATAATTACATAAATTTTCATACAACATTGAAATAAATAATTTTTAACAATACACAATATATCCAGAAATGTTGGCTCCAAATTACAACTTCAATAGTATTAGTATAATACTCCGTAGTATGATTTGAATTTGAATATCTATCCAAACTTTTCCTTTCAAACATCTATGATGTACACAAAGCAACGATAAATTATTCAACCTTGGGTGACCCCGAATTTCGCTTCGTAATCTGTTTCTTCGCATTCTCCAACAAGCCCTCTTCCTGAGGCTTCGCCTTTGCTGACTTGGCAACTACCATTCGTTTACGAGCAGCTGGAGAATTAGGCAAACTGTCACCCTTTTTCACCATAGACCCTGAGATAACGTTAACAATGCTTTTTAAATCGTCATCATCAATGTTGCTCTCGATCCCTGAACCCTGAGTAGCCCGCGGGCTAGGACTAGGTTTGGGTTGGCGTGACGAAACTTGACCACCTGGTTTTGAGCGAGGAGTTGTAGGGGCAGAACTGTTTTGGTGACGAGCATAAGATTTTGCAATTTCGCTCTTAGCAATATTGACACTGTTTTTAGAAGATGCGTTATCGTTTCCTGAATCCTTTTCAACTTTCATTACGTATCTTTCGGACCAACTCCAACCCCATTGAGGATTGGTGGGGTCCATGAAAAGCATGTTTGTTGCACTTGCTGATTTCTTCCAAGGTTGCTGTTTTAGTATAATCATCAAAATGTCAATCTCTAATTTAGATCTGTCCCGTAATCTGATTGACGCTGACCGATTTTGACTTAAAACTTTTTAATTTTTTTTTTCTTCAATCAGAAGCATAATCTGTTACCTTCTAAAACTAATATCAATCCAGTCGTAACTTCTAATGAAAACGCTCATAAAACGCGTTTACCTGATGTGAAAAGGAATAAGCCATGGCCCGTTCTCTTCGCATAGCAGCCTCATATTTACTTTACTGTTTTGCTTCTATTTCTTCTTTAGACTGCAAGCTATCGTTCCATTCATCCCCATTCTGTTTCAACACACACATCACGTGAATGAAACAAAACAAACTTTTTATAAAACAAGAAAAAAAGTTAACAAAGGGTCCAGAAATTAAACCTGCATGTTTTCAAATTCTTTAGCCCGTAGAATTTGTTTCTGAAGAGCTTGGTTCTCCTCTGACATCCTGATCCTTCTAAAATTTATTTGGGACTGCAAATGTGAAAAGTTTTTTGTGCACTTGAGTGTGTTTTCCGTTTGTCGTTTCACGTTACGCCCTTCGATTACTGTCTTCAATCTTGCAAGACCCCGCAGTCCCCATTTCGCCCTTCTCGCCTGTTAGCAAAAAAAAAAAAAAAAAAAAAAATTTTTGAAAAAGCTACAATTTTTATTTATAGACAATGATATAACAGGTCTCTCATGCATTCAAACAATATTTTGGCAACTTTCGAGTTTCGACACATAGTTTCTCATTTAGCCAAAACATAACCAAATCGAACCACCATGAGTGAATCGGTTAAAGTTGCCATCTCAAGTCTCAACAGCTTAATGACAACGGCTTAATAAAACAATGGTAAAATGCCCAAAAAGGTAACATAAAAGACAAATTTTCCCGATAAAGGGAATATCAAATTTTTCTTTGCCCATAAGGGTCATGATTTGAAGTTGGTCCACAAAAAGTATTCCGATTTGAAAAGAAATTCAAGGAAAGTAATATTCGTTCACATGAACATCCACATAGACGATACCCCATTGAATCTGATGAGGAGGCGCCAACTCATAGAATCTGATGAGATGGTGCTATGTCATTATCTTCCTTGATGAGGTAGTCGTCGGAAAATTAGTTTTTTGGCCAGAAAAAGTCGCCGGACCGGAGAATTGGATGACATGGCACCGGAATATTAGATGACGTGTTACCACCTCATCAGATTCGCTGAGGTGGTGTCTAGGTGCATGCACATGTGGACGAATATACATTTATTAAACTATTTTTTTTCAAATCAGAATCCTTTTTGTGCGCCAAGTTCAAATTAGGACCCCTATGGGCAAATGAGAAATCGATATTCCTTTTATCGAGAAATATTTGCTTTTATGTTACTTATTTATGCTATTTTCCCATATAACAAACAAGCAATTTGATGAAATAATATAATACCAAGTAACCGCGAAAAATTGTTTGAATCGTGACAGCTGCAGCTTCCTCCCTTGATTTTCCTAAATCCAAAGATGATGTGGCATCTCCTAATATTGATGTAGTAGCATCACTGGCGGCAGCAATCGAATATACATTTTGTGGCGGGTCATCCACCACCACAATCGGTTTCACCTCCTCTGGCGGTGGAAACGGATGCGAATCGTCAGAACCACCATCGTTTTCTATAATTGGTTGATCAGGTACTGGATGATGTTCTTCCACATTTTTCTGGTTTTTAAATATCAAAAACATGTCGTTAGTTAACTACACGTTTTAACTTAACGAAATTATAATGGATTGTATCGAACCTGTCTTTTCTTTTCTTTAAAGCTTCGACTGAACGCCTTCTTAAGTGAAGATAACCAATCTCCTTTCTTCCCCATTACTGAATCATTCCCCGATTAACCTAAATTGTAACGTAATCTTTTTACTTTTTTTTTTTTTATGTTTCATCTTATGACAAACAACAAACTTTGACATTTAAGGTCAATCTTATGCAACTAATATCACAAATACTCTTTTATGTCCATCATGAATCAAAGACCAATCATTTTTCTACTTCAAACTAGTTTCGTGACTAACGAGATTTAAAGAATTCATCGCTGTTTCATGTCAATTTGGAGTCACAAATTGTAAGTTTTTTATGAAATTTGAAGTCAAATGCTAGGGGAGTAGTAGAAATTTTCAATCTGAGATTAACAGTAAGTTTAATCTGGAGGATATTAACAGGATGTATAAAAATATGCAATACCCCAATACTAATTGATGATGAACTTCAAGAAATTTAGCAAGCAATATTCAAAATTAAGATAAATGTAGGAATTTAATACACCAACCGCTAATGCTCCATTTGAATTCCAGGAAATTAGAAGAATATAAGTAATTCATGCAACAATCAGAAGCCAAACATGAACAAAACTCAGTAAAATTACTCAGAAGAACATAAATTTACCAAAATTATTCATATAACATCAGTTTAAAAACTGTTTTTGAAGTTAAAGCACTTGATAAGAGATTGTTGAAACTTACTGAAATTTGCAGGATCCGTGAATTTAAGCATTACCCAAATGCCAATTGATGATGAACTTCAAGAAATCCAACAAATATAATTCAAATTCAGATAAATTTCACAATATTTTTTCAAAAGTAACTGATTATAAAACTACTTGAAATCAACAAAAGTAACATAATCTAAGTAATCTTTGCCATAATTTAGTCAAATTATGAATTTGCCATAATTTAGTCAAATTATGCATTTGCCATAAATAATTCATATTGCATTATAAGTTATGAAACTTTACCGGTGAATCAAGTTGGGATCTTGTTGTGTTTTCTTGAAATTGGTACTTTTTATTTTTAATTTCGGGTGGAAGAGTGTGTTTATTAAAGAAACGGTAAAAAAATGTTGAAATTTTGAGGAGGAAGGATCAGATTAATGACAGACAGATTAGTTTTTGGTTCGATAAAGCCAGTTATGGTGGGTCCAAAAAGGCAGTGGGGGACAAAATATCTTTTATTATGTTTTCATTTTTTTAAAATTATTATTACTCGTATTATTAAATAAAAAAATCAGCTTTCAATATGATTGGCTAAGATTCTCATTCTCATGTATTTTCAAAAGACAACCCTCATATATTATCACAGTTACACCTAGTATTACATGTCATCACAACATTCTCCTGTCAGCCCATGTCTGCTCATGTTGGGCTTGGGATGGGCTCGGAATGTGGAGACAAGGTTTCTACCAAATTTTTGAAGACGCTAATGAAGACGCTTAGAGGCTAAATTGAACTACATGCGTGACTTAAAATCCATGGAAAATTGCTTCTATACTTTTCATGGCGTCTCGATTTTATTACTTTTATTATTTATTGTATCTATTTTATTCTATTTATGTATCTATATTTATATACATTATTTACTTTATCTATTTTTATTTTTGTTTTATTTTATCCTACTTTTTGGGCCAAAGGTCTTCTTGGAAGCAATCTCTCTATCCGTCGAGCAAAAAGAGGGATGACTTTCTCTACTCTTGTGAGTGTTTCACTCAGGGTGGAGAAATGATTTCTCTTTATTCTAGGATAGAGGAAGGATTGTCTACGTCTCACCTCCCTCATACCTCACACATGTGGGATTGGGCTTCTTGTTGTTGTTGTTGTTGCTAATGAAGACAATATCATCGCTTTTGCTGAATAATCTTGATCCAGGCTAAACATTAGACCGTCATTTCATGCTTGGTTAAAACACCATTGTAGTTTTAATTGTGTTTGCTTATGTATATATTTGTGTCCTTGTATGTAGGCTTTTCGCCTTCAACGCATGTACATATCGTGGTTTTACTAATAATATTAACTTTTAAAAAAAAAAATCATCGCTTTTGCTAAAAGATTGGCGCATTTGAAGAAAGAAAAGAAGAAGAAGAATGATGAATGATTTGAAGGCGAGTTCAGAGGATGCAACAAAGGAAGATAAACCTGCACCGATTTTGTTTGGGCGCATCGGAGGATTTATTGTTAATTTTATTAGATTTTTTTATCAACAAAAACACAATCACTTTTTTTATTGTTAATTTTTAAAAAATTTAATTATTTAATCTTAATGACATCATCGTGGATAGTTTAGATTTTTTTTATTATTAAATTTTTTTAAGCTTTAATAAAACCTTATATATGACATCATCATTTTAGAGATTTAATAGAATTTATAGATGTGTTTACCATACGAAGAGATTACCGAAATTTAATAATGAACAACAAGGTTGTAAAACTCGCGACTCGGGGAGAACTCGGCCGAAGATTTTTGAGGAGTTATCGGCGACTCAGGGAGAACTCGGAGGAGAACTCGGATGTTGACTTTTGTTGACTTTTTAGTTTATATATATATATATATATATATATATATATATATATATATATATATATATATATATATATATATATATATACACACGATGTAATATATGTTCCAAAAGTATATATATGTTGCTTATATGCTTGATTCAATGCAAATTGACTTTGTATGAAACTTAAAATAACATCATTAGCAATTTTAAACATCAAATAGCACCAATGTTAACATCAAATAGCAAATACAAAATACATGATACAAAGTTTGAAAGTTACAAACAACGGGTCATAATAGAGCATGTCATTCTTGAATCTTGATCAATCTTCATCAATGTCGAATTCCTTATCATATTCATAATGTTCACGAATTTCAACTCCATCAGACTCATACTCAATCTCTTCATCTACTTCCAGTTCCTCCTCACTCGCCGACTCGAAATCATCTTCGAAAAGTTCCCGCGGCCTTCTACTAATTCTTCGAGGTTCACTAGCTCCCTTCAAACCCGTAGCCTCACTAATCACCTCATAAGTCAATCCTTCATCAATAATCCAATCTTGCGCCTCAGTTGCAACATCATCATGCGATACAAGTACATCACGCCCCGCTCGTTCCTTTCTTGTTTCATCTTTTTTTCTTCATAAAATTAGCATTGAATTGAACATAGACAAGACTGTTCACTTTTTCTGCCTCGAGTCTATTTCTCTTTTTCGTATGGATCTACAAAGTTAAAATAAGCCAACAAATAGTTTAAGTAAAACTATAACTTAAAAATAAATAGATTACTAAACACTAAAAGTCACTAACCGCTTCGAATGTGCTCCAGTTTCTTTCGCAACCCGATGAGGCGGTGGTTAAAGAAAGTATCCTAATTGCAACTTTTCTCAGATTAGGAGTTGAGGCATCATAGCTTTCCCACCAACTCGCTACAATCAAAGATATATTAAATTGGCACTAGCAAACAGTAGCAAACATACACTTATTAAATCTACAATTCAAGAAAATAATCAAATAATGCATTACCTGGATTAAATTTAGAATCGTTCACCTCACATCCTTTAATTGCAACTGTCCGACCAAACTTCCCTTCTTTACTCCTGTAAATTGAAAACTCCAAATTACATATTGTATCTTGCATCTCATGATCTTCAGGATACATTTGCTCAACAACTTCAACAACCGCATCATTCGCACGTTCATCAAGTAGGATACTTACATCGTTATAAAGATAAAACGGGTTCAAAAAATAAGCCGCCAAGTGTAAGCATGTATCAAGTCTACCTTCCATCTTAGTTGATATGACTTCCATGATGGAGGTTTACCATTAGGTCCATGATGACCGCCGCCTCTAATTTACATACAAATTCATCATTATCAACTGCATTAAAAGAAACCGCATGATGATAAGCCCACCTAGCAATATAAGCATCTAAACGATCCGCACTTTCTTTTCTCATCACGCTATCAAGATTGGTTTGTTTACTCTTTCCTTTATCAAAAGTTGTAAACCTATCAATGGGACCGTAAGAACGGTGTGGCTTCGATCCTCTAACGAATTCTTCACTCTCATCAAGGTCAATGGGGCTTGTCATATCATTCCTTACCTCCATTCTCACAGATACATCATGATCTTGTTTAGCTTTTTTTAGCACCAATATCATTAATAGCTTTTTGACATTTTTCTATATCATCTTTGTTGGCTTTAGAGCATGATGAGACATTTCCTGTTATCTGAGCAACATGTTGTTTCAATCTATGAATACCACCCGACATAACCTTGCCACAAAGCGTACATTTCACTTTTTGGAAATTATTCTTGTCAATCAAAATTGCATAATCCCACCCAACATCACCCGATTTTCTCTTGAGCTCATTAATAGCAGCAGTAGAATTCGTTGATTGATCCGAAGACGCTCCTGCAATTCTATACAATTGACAACATTTACTAATCAAAGTTAGTTTAATATTTAATACTTCAAGGTTGAAACAGTTAAATAGACACTCTGATATGTCAAATCACTTTTTAACAAGTATATAATCATGTTTAACAAGTTAATTACTTAGTAAATCACTTTTTTCAAACATTTAGATTAGTAGCAGACTAGCAGTAGCCTATCAGCTCATAAATACACTTACACACAAAATATAGAATCATGTTTAACAAGTTAATTACTTATTTAATTACTTAGTTAACTACTTACACAAACAAAATATGCAGTAGCAGCTCATAAACACAAGTACACACAAAATATTGACAAAATATGCAGTAACAGCTCATAAACACGTAAAATATTCACAAACACACACTAATTATTCACACACAACTAATTGATTAGTAATATTACCTCAATAGTAGTCGATTGTAGTCGTCAAAGAAAAAGAAAATTGGAACGAATAGGAAGACGAGGAAGAAGAAGAGTAGCGGCAGAGAATGAAACGAAACCCTAGAAAATAGTAGCTGCTTTTGTGAGAGAGAAGAAGAAAATAGTAGCGGCCTGGAGTGCCTTAGAAGAAGAAAATTGGATGCTGTTGAAGATACCGTAGAAAAAGAACGTATATTACCTTTTTAGATGTGTTGACTTTTGTTGATCGATTTTTTGGCGATTCTCTAACCGATTACTCGTTAAGCTCTTCCAGTCGATTAATCGCCGATTACTCGATCGATTAATCCGAGTTTTGCAACACTGGTGAACAACATAAATCAAAATGACTTTTTTTAAATATTAAATATCAGATTATTTGTGTAACCTCTGAATTTTTTGAGGTCATGGGTTCAAGTTCTGAAATATACAGCGTAAATATTTTGTAAATATTTTTGTTTGGGTACGTTCGTTTGTTTTTCAATATATTAAGTGTAAATCATAAGTACTTCTATATAAAAACTCGAAAGAATTAACTAGTAATCAGATGCAATATAATCGTCAATACAACAAATAAAAATTATCAAAAACCCTAATGTCTTCCGAACATATCGGGAGAAAACGGCGACTACAAAATTTCACGTAAAAAATTCTCGTTTCTTGCTCGTTCTATATCGTTTTTTGATCTGTTAATTTCTATTATACTCATTTCATCTGCTATTGTGGTTTAACTGCATTAGTGATTGGATATGGGAAAAAATTTAGGTGGAAAAAAAGAAAAAGGAACTTGTGTTTATGGAACCTCGTATATTAAGGAATAGGATGGTTGAAATTAGTACATTGCAGCAATCCAATGAAGTGGAGTCGACGTCGGTATCATTGAACACTAGTGAAGTTCCAGATCTTAATAATAGTCTGGATGAGAATAAATCTCAAGATGTTCATGCTAAAGCTGATTTATATTGTTGGTTAAGATTCCAATCATAATATCCAAAGGTTAATCACTTTGTTTTGATGATGACACAAAAGAGATAAGTGGTTAATCATATGTAAGACGACATGAGTTCATAAGCCTAAACTATCTCTAGGAAAAGACCAATGCATAAGTAATCATCTTGGTAAAAATGGTACGCAGATGCACTACTGTCGACCGTGATACTGACCGTGCATATCCTGTACCAACGAATTCAAGTTTTTCTAAAACTATCAATCTACGGATAACCTCACGGTCGACCGCAACTCGACAGCAGTTTTCTCTGTTACCAAAATCATCCACTTTAAGTTAGACCACTTTGAGGCATCTAGAATTTAAAAAACCTTTTTAAATATACTTATAATAGTTGCCCTTTTTGATCTCAAAAGAGTTTTGAACCAAAAGATGTTAATTTTTACTTATCACACCTAATGACATCTTAATGACATTTTAAGCCAAATTTAGATTAAACACACAAATGTTATGTCTTTTTATCCTAGTACATAATGTCATTTAAATATACTAATAATGGTCATTGAAGTCCCAATTAAAGAGTTTCTCTCTCATTAGTTCTATGTACCATTGCATGTATGTAAATGTGATTAGTTCAAGCTAGTCAAAATTGTAACAAGGATCATTATGTTCCAACTAGACTCAAAATAGTTCATTTAAGTTGCAACAATGTTCCAAAGGGCAATATACTCCCATTAGCAAAATGACAAGTAATTAAGAAGGGTTGATGAAGCTTTTTGGAAGATAATGGTTTGTCAAGAGACAAAATTCTGCAATTACCTCTTTAACTAATCAATGACAAATGGTCAAAGCTTGAAGACTTTTTTCTTTTATGGACATGTCAACCTCCATACTTATGTCGAAAACAAAAGGGGTAATGGGGATGATTTTAGAAATACTTGGCCTTTAGTTGCAGCTATTCAACAAGGGAAAATGACAATTTTCAAAGGACAAAAACGGCCATAAGAATCAGATGTCAGAGGTACACGGTCGAACCACGGTCGACTGTACAGCGAGCCGTGTAGCTTTCAGGCAGATTTCTCTTTCCTATAAAAGCCAAGCCTTGAAGCATTTGAAGACTCACCTCTTGCACTTATATTTTCACATAATTCTTATAATTAAATTGTAATCTTTTTAGAGTGATTCTAGCAAGAGTACTTGTAACCTTAAGTTGTAAGTTTATGTAAGTAACTAGGGGGGGTGAATAGTTACTTGATACGTTTTTAACACTTTTTTGATTGATCACCAAATCGATTAACTTTGATCAACCAATTCAACTCAAACTTGATGTGTGTAGTGTATATGTTCAAAATGCTGAATGAAATAATGTAAAGAACATAGACACAAGGATTTATAGTGGTTCGGGTGGATGTTAACTAATCCATCTTAATCCACTCCCCGATTACACTAATCGGGATTTGTTACTTCACTAAGCACTTTTCTCCAAACTCGGTGGAGATCCGATTTACAAGTCTTCAACTTCTTTGGTAGACAACAAACCTAATCTTTCTATCCCTTTGAAAGATCAACTCTAATCTAGATCAACTTGTCTTCACCATGGACAAGTATTAATCTCCAAATAAGATTAATCAACTTCCTAAGTCCCTTTAAGGAAGTATATCACTAAGCTAGCCTATGCTTCTACTAATTGAAGTTACAAGACTTATACACTTTACAGTGATGATCCTAACACAATACTAGGACATACATCACAATAAGTAAACTCACAAGATTAATGATTTTGATTAGTAAGTTTACAACAACCAAATTCTATATCTCTAAGATTATAGAATCTTCTCTTGGTTGATCACATTTGAGTAGTAATTAGAGCCCTTATGATCTCTGGAAATAAGCCTTTGAAATATGCAAGAGGGTCAGCTTTAAATGCTCTTAAATTTTTGCCTTTTATAGTGGAATTCAAAAGGTAGCCATTGACACACGGTTGCCTGCACGGTTGACCGTGGTGCGACCGTGCGTGCTCCAGTCCAAATTTAGTATCCGTTGTATAGCCGTTTGACTCAAATTTGAACACCACATTTTGGCACCTTTACTCCTTCTAGCACCTGCAAAAGAAACCAAACATCCTCTACAAGTACTATATACATTAAGTATGTGAGATTTGGTCTTATTGCATGAAAGTGACTAATCATTCCAAAAGTGGAAAACCCAACATTCTTGGAGAAGTGTCTTGATTGATATTTTAGAAAATCTCAGTTTGGTCAAGACTTAGTTAGTCACTTTAATGCTCTTGGTTCAATTTTAAAGACTAGTCACTATGTCATTAACTTCCTAGTTTCAATTAATCACAAGTCATGTTCTTTTTGAGTTTAGTTAGAGATTAATTGAGTAATGTCTCTATAAGATAATCATGAAGTATGTAGAGACATTAAGGTTAAGTCATTCTTGAATAAGCAATCACACTTAGTTACTTAGACTATATCAAATAGACAATTGACTATAATTTCATTGTGAACCATTTTGCACTTAATCTATTGGAGTAGGTTAGTTACTTGAATCCTAACTAGTGAGCACATAACAAACATATTAATCAAGTTGACAAGTTTATGAGTATTAAGCATATTGGCAAGTAGCAAGTAATACTCACATAGCAAGAGATAGTTATTCTAGGATCAATCATATAGATACTTGCACAACTTATAATTCAAGCTCTTAACAAGTTTAATTTCAATAAAACATATTGCTTGATTAATGTGTAAGCACACATTAATGTCCAACACATGCACAAGGGAAGAGCAATCTCTAGTTGAGACTTAGTGACCATCCTAAATGTATTTAAGTATGTTTTAGGATTACAAGTCATTACTAGTTAACCTTGAGAGCATTGTTCCTCATTTATCCTTAATTAGTCACTAAGTCATTTCTATTAGTAATTATTATTCTAGTGACATTGGCTTAAGTGTGTTGGCACTTGATGCTCATACTAAGGATATCTAGATAAGAATTATGATCACGAGTTGTGGATTAACACTTATGTGTTATGCCTAATCTTGGTTAATTTGTCATTAAGATGTCATTAGGCGTAATTAATCACAATTAGTGTTTTTATGACCAAAACTCAATTGAGTATGGAGAAGGCATCTGATATGGTCGAAACGGACGGTTTAATTTGTAGTGACCCGAACTTTTCCATGTTTATATATATTAATTGAGATTGATATTTACATGATTAAATGTTTCCAACATGTTAAACAATCAAACTTGTTAAGACTTGATTAATTGAAATATGTTTCATATCGACAATTGACCACCCAAGTTGACCGGTGATTCACGAACGTTAAAACTTGTAAAAACGACATGACGATATATATATGGATATACATATGGTTAATATAAGATTATGATAAGTAAGTATCTCCATAAGTATATTAACAATGAGTTATATACATATAAACAAGACTACTAACTTAAGGATTTCGAAACGAGACATATATGTAACGATTATCGTTGTAACGACATTTAAATGTATATATATCATATTAAGATATATTAATATATCATAATATCATGATAATATAATAATTTAACATCTCATTAGATATAATAAACAATGGGTTAACAACATTAATTGAGATCGTTAACTTAAAGGTTTCAAAACAACACTTACATGTAACGACTAACGATGACTTAACGACTCAGTTAAAATGTATATACATGTAGTGTATTTAGATGTATTAAAATACTTTTGGAAGACTTCAAGACATATATCAAAACACTCATACTTAACAAAATGGTTACAGTTACTTTTCCATTCTTTTCTTTCATCAAGAATTCTAGTCGTATTCTTACCCGTATTATACACAGCTTCAAAACGTACTTACTATGAGTATATACCAATAGGAACTAGCATGGGATTCCACTCTTGATTATGTCATGTATGACTAATCAATTTTAACTTCTACCATGAGCTAGTCAACTAACTAGAACTCCTTTTAACCCCACTCACCACTCACCAATTACCACTCATCATTCACTCCATTTCACTTCCAATTCTCTTTCTAATTTTCTCTCAACACACACACACTATTATGAACGTATTTTTCCAGTAGTTAATCATCATCTTCATCAAAAATCACTTCAAGAATCAAGCTATAATCATCATAGGAAGAACACTTCAAGAACACTTCAAAAATCCCTTCAAGTTTACTAATTTACTTCCAAGCTTTCTAATCCATTCCAAGTAATCATCTAAGATCAAGAAACCTTTGTTATATACAGTAGGTTATCTTTCTTATTCAAGGTAATATTCATATTCAAACTTTGATTCAATTTCTATAACTATAAACTATCTTAATTCGAGTAAAAATCTTACTTGAACTTGTTTTTGTGTCATGATCCTACTTCAAGAACTTTGAAGCCATCCAAGATCCTTTGAAGCTAGATCATTTCTTGTCACTTCCAGTAGGTTTACCTACTAAACTTGAGGTAGTAATGATGTTCATAACATCATTCGATTCATATATATAAAACTATCTTATTCGAAGGTTTAAACTCGTAATCACTAGAACATAGTTTAGTTAATTCTAAACTTGTTCGCAAACAAAAGTTAATCCTTCTAACTTGACTTTTAAAATTAACTACACACATGTTCTATATCTATATGATATGCTAACTTAATGATTTAAAACCTGGAAACACGAAAAACACCGTAAAACCGGATTTACGCCGTCGTAGTAACACCGCGAGCTGTTTTGGGTTAGTTAATTAAAAACTATGATAAACTTTGATTTAAAAGTTGTTATTCTGAGAAAATGATTTTTATTATGAACATGAAACTATATCCAAAAATTATGGTTAAACTCAAAGTGGAAGTATGTTTTCTAAAATGGTCATCTAGACGTCGTTCTTTCGACTGAAATGACTACCTTTACAAAAATGACCTGTAACTTATTTTTCTTACTATAAACCTATACTTTTTCTGTTTATATTCATAAAATAGAGTTCAATATGAAACCATAGCAATTTGATTCACTCAAAACGGATTTAAAATGAAGAAGTTATGGGTAAAACAAGATTGGATAATTTTTCTCATTTTAGCTACGTGAAAATTGGTAACAAATCTATTCCAACCATAACTTAATCAACTTGTATTGTATATTATGTAATCTTGAGATACCATAGACACGTATACAATGTTTCGACCTATCATGTCGATACATCTATATATATTTCAGAACAACCATAGACACTCTATATGTGAATGTTGGAGTTAGCTATACAGGGTTGAAGTTGATTCCAAAATATATATAGTTTGAGTTGTGATCAATACTGAGATACGTATACACTGGGTTGTGGATTGATTCAAGATAATATTTATTGATTTATTTCTGTACATCTAACTGTGGACAACTAGTTGTAGGTTACTAACGAGGACAGCTGACTTAATAAACTTAAAACATCAAAATATATTAAAAGTGTTATAAATATATTTTAAACATACTTTGATATATATGTATATATTGTTATAGGTTCGTGAATCAACCAGTGGCCAAGTCTTACTTCCCGACGAAGTAAAAATCTGTGAAAGTGAGTTATAGTCCCACTTTTAAAATCTAATATTTTTGGGATGAGAATACATGCAGGTTTTATAAATGATTTACAAAATAGACACAAGTACGTGAAACTACATTCTATGGTTGAATTATCGAAATCGAATATGCCCCTTTTTATTAAGTCTGGTAATCTAAGAATTAGGGAACAGACACCCTAATTGACGCGAATCCTAAAGATAGATCTATTGGGCCTAACAAACCCCATCCAAAGTACCGGATGCTTTAGTACTTCGAAATTTATATCATATCCGAAGGGTGTCCCGGAATGATGGGGATATTCTTATATATATGCATCTTGTTAATGTCGGTTACCAGGTGTTCACCATATGAATGATTTTTATCTCTATGTATGGGATGTGTATTGAAATATGAAATCTTGTGGTCTATTATTATTATGATTTGATATATATAGGTTAAACCTATAACTCACCAACATTTTTGTTGACGTTTTAAGCATGTTTATTCTCAGGTGATTATTAAGAGCTTCCGCTGTCGCATACTTAAATAAGGACGAGATTTGGAGTCCATGCTTGTATGATATTGTATAAAAACTGCATTCAAGAAACTTATTTTGTTGTAACATATTTGTATTGTAAACCATTATGTAATGGTCGTGTGTAAACAGGATATTTTAGATTATCATTATTTGATAATCTACGTAAAGCTTTTTAAACCTTTATTGATGAAATAAAGGTTATGGTTTGTTTTAAAAATGAATGCAGTCTTTGAAAAACGTCTCATATAGAGGTCAAAACCTCACAACGAAATCAATTAATATGGAACGTTTTTAATCAATAAGAACGGGACATTTCAGTTGGTATCAGAGCGTTGGTCTTAGAGAACCAGAAAATTTGCATTACTGTGTCTTATCGAGTTTGTTAGGATGCATTAGTGAGTCTGGATTTCGACCGTGTTTTCTTTAAAAATGATTGCTTAACATTTTTGTTGGAAACTATATATTTTTAACATATGAATATTATGTGATATATTAATCTCTTAACGTGTTTGATATTATGTGATAGATGTCTACCTCTAGAACAAGTCCTATTGACTCACCTAATAATAATGAAGAGTCAAATGTAAATTGGAATGATTCGTGGACTGATTCACAAGTTCCCGAAGAGGAACCGGAAGAAGAGTCGGAACCAGAAGAAGAATCGGAACCGGAAGAAGAAATAGAACCGGTGGGGGAAATAATAAAACGGTTAAGTAAAAGAGAATCCTCAACCAACCGACCAAAGTTAATTATGGTCAATGGTGTTTCCGCCAAGGAAGCAAAATATTGGGAGGATTACCAATTCTCCGATGAATCGAATTCCGACGAGAATTCCGATGATGTTATAGAAATTACCCCAACTGAATTTAAAAAGGCAAAAGAAAATAATAAGGGAAAGGGCATAAAAATAGAGAAATCTAATTCCAACCCCGATGAACTTTATATGTATCGTCAACCCCCGAAGTCCTTAAGTTGTAACAATGACCCGGGAACCTCTAAACCACCAGGTTTTTCTAAACCAATGTGGACAACGACGGCTCGTATTAGGGGAACATCATATATCCCTAGAAACTTAGCAAAACGAACCAAAACCGAACAAGAAGAAACGAGCGAGTCGGAATAAGATAGTTGTATTCGTGTGGTGTAATGTATGTAATATAGTGTGCTTATGCTTTATGATATATGTAAAAATTGCTTGTATTAATAAGTATTTTTTTTTATGAATCTAACTCTTGTCTATTTTACAGTATAAAAACACAAAATGGATAGACAACCCAATATTTTAAGAGACCTACCCGGAGACATGATTGATGAAATCTTGTCTAGAGTCGGTCAGAATTCCTCGGCACAACTATTTAAGGCGAGATCAGTTTGTAAGACATTCGAAGAACGTTCCAAGAATGCCTTGGTTTATAAAAGGCTTTCGTTCGAAAGATGGGGGATATCACATTGGGAAATCCATAAGTTACGATGTGTTTACTTTGACGCATATATTGCGGGGAACCCAAATGCTATTTTACGCAACGGGTTAAGAAATTATTTTGACTCAGTATATCCGAATATAGGACTTCGTGATTTAGAAAAAGCGGCTAACATGCAACATAAAGAAGCATGTTACGCTTACGGGTTAGTAATGTTCGCTTCTCACCAAAGTGAGAACAAGAACATCGGGCTACAACTATTAAACAAAACGTTCCCACAAGTGACGGAGTCGGTAATTGGGGTAAGAAATGAGGTTTTTAGGTTATTACGAGACTGTTGGTCATTACGTAACCCTCGTCCCTTTGACGACGTTACAACACGTTGTCTTATCAACGGCCATAACGGTTATGTTCCACAAGACCAAGGATGGGAAGTAGTCCTAGTAAAACCAGAATGCGTGACTTGTTTCTGGACGTATGAATTACGTGTCTTTATTGCCTTTGCTGAACGACTTGTGTACTAGCTAGAATTATCTTCACAACTATCTTGTATCAGAGTTATTGTGTGCTATATTTCATGCTTTATGTAAAATAAGTGGTATTGTAAGTTTGTAAAATATTATATAAAAGTTTGAACGCGAAATATTATTACAATCAGTTTTTCATATAGAATTGTAGTAGTTGAATTGTATATTAGCTACTAAGTATGAACTTAACGGGTAGGTACTACCCGAATTTAAACTTATAAAACGCTAATATGAAGAAAAAGCTTTTATAAATGAGTTCATATTATGCTACAAAATACTATTAACTACTCTTAATATTCTGTATGATTAACTTGTTCCATTTGACTATTTTGAAGGAAATGGCACCGACTACTCGACACACCGTGAATATGAATGAAGAGGAATTCCGTACTTTTCTAGCTTCAAACATAGCCGCAGTACAGGATGCGCTACATACCAACAATAACCCTGGATCTGGCAGTACAGGAAATCGTGTAGGATGCACCTACAAAGAATTCACTGCCTGCAAACCTTTGGAATTTGATAGAACCGAAGGACCGATCGGATTGAAACGGTGGACCGAGAAGGTCGAATCGGTGTTTGCCATAAGTAAGTGTACTGAAGAGGACAAAGTGAAGTACGCTACGCATACCTTCACAGGTTCTGCGTTAACATGGTGGAATACCTATCTAGAGCAACTGGGACAAGACGATGCGTACGCACTACCGTGGTCAGCATTCAAGAACTTGATGGACGAGAAGTACCATCCCAGAACCGAGGTCAATAAGCTCAAGACAGAACTTAGAGGGTTACGAATCCAAGGATTTGATATTACCACGTACGAAAGACGATTCACAGAATTGTGCCTATTGTGTCCGGGAGCATTCGAAGATGAGGAAGAGAAGATCGACGCGTTTGTGAAAGGATTACCGGAAAGAATCCAAGAAGATATAAGTTCACACGAGCCCGCCTCCATACAACAGGCATGTAGAATGGCTCACAAACTAGTGAACCAGATTGAAGAAAGAATTAAAGAACAGACTGCTGAAGAGGCCAATGTGAAGCAAGTCAAAAGAAAGTGGGAGGAAAACGGTGATAAGAATCACCAATACAACAACAACAGCAATTACAACAATAATCGCAACAATTATCCCAACAATCGCAACATCAATCGCAACTACAACAAACAGCCCAACAACAACAACAACAACAACAACAACAACAACAGCAACTACAACAATCATCCCAACAACAATAATAACCGCAACAACAATAACAATCAGAAGCAGCTATGCCAAAGGTGTGAAAAGTATCACTCGGGGTTCTGCACCAAATTTTGCAACAAGTGTAAAAGAAATGGTCATAGCGCGGCGAAGTGTGAGGTCTACGGACCAGGGGTTAATAGAACGAAAGGAACAAATGGTGTCGGAACGAGTAATGGCGGAGCAAGTAGTGTCGGAGCAAGTTATGCCAATGTAGTTTGTTATAAATGTGGAAAACCGGGCCACATTATTAGAAATTGCCCGAACCAGGAGAACACGAATGGACAAGGCCGCGGAAGAGTTTTCAATATTAATGCGGCAGAGGCACAGGAAGACCCGGAGCTTGTTACGGGTACGTTTCTTATTGACGATAAATCTGCTTACGTTTTATTTGATTCGGGTGCGGATAGAAGCTATATGAGTAGAGATTTTTGTGCTAAATTAAGTTGTCCATTGACGCCTTTGGATAGTAAATTTTTACTCGAATTAGCAAATGGTAAATTAATTTCAGCAGATAATATATGTCGGAATCGAGAAATTAAACTGGTTAGCGAAACATTTAAGATTGATTTGATACCAGTAGAGTTAGGGAGTTTTGATGTGATAATCGGTATGGACTGGTTGAAAGAAGTGAAAGCAGAGATCGTTTGTTACAAAAATGCAATTCGCATTATACGAGAAAAAGGAAAACCCTTAATGGTGTACGGAGAAAAGGGCAACACGAAGCTACATATTATTAGTAATTTGAAGGCACAAAAACTAATAAGAAAAGGTTGCTATGCTGTTCTAGCACACGTCGAGAAAGTACAAACTGAAGAAAAGAGCATCAATGATGTTCCCATTGCAAAAGAATTTCCCGATGTATTTCTGAAAGAATTACCGGGATTACCCCCACAGCGATCCGTTGAATTTCAAATAGATCTTGTACCAAGAGCTGCACCAATAGCTCGTGCTCCTTACAGACTCGTACCCAGCGAGATGAAAGAACTGCAAAGCCAATTACAAGAACTTTTAGAGCGTGGTTTCATTCGACCAAGCACATCACCGTGGGGAGCTCCTGTTTTGTTTGTCAAGAAGAAAGATGGTACATTCAGGTTGTGTATCGACTACCGAGAATTGAACAAACTTACCATCAAGAACCGCTACCCACTACCGAGAATCGACGACTTATTTGATCAACTACAAGGCTCGTCTGTTTATTCAAAGATTGACTTACGTTCCGGGTATCATCAAATGCGGGTGAAAGAAGATGATATTCCAAAGACTGCTTTCAGAACACGTTACGGTCATTAAGAGTTTATGGTCATGCCGTTTGGTTTAACTAATGCACCAACTGTGTTCATGGACCTTATAAACCGAGTGTGTGGACCATACCTTGACAAGTTTGTCATTGTTTTCATTGATGACATACTTATTTACTCAAAGAATGACCAAGAACACGGTGAACATTTGAGAAAGGTGTTAGAAGTATTGAGGAAGGAAGAATTGTACGCTAAGTTTTCAAAGTGTGCATTTTGGTTGGAAGAAGTTCAATTCCTCGGTCACATAGTGAACAAAGAAGGTATTAAGGTGGATCCGGCAAAGATAGAAACTGTTGAAAAGTGGGAAACCCCGAAAACTCCGAAACACATACGCCAGTTTTTAGGACTAGCTGGTTACTACAGAAGGTTCATCCAAGACTTTTCCAGAATAGCAAAACCCTTGACTGCATTAACGCATAAAGGGAAGAAATTTGAATGGAATGATGAACAAGAGAAAGCGTTTCAGTTATTGAAGAAAAAGCTAACTACGGCACCTATATTGTCATTGCCTGAAGGGAATGATGATTTTGTGATTTATTGTGACGCATCAAAGCAAGGTCTCGGTTGTGTATTAATGCAACGAATGAAGGTGATTGCTTATGCGTCTAGACAATTGAAGATTCACGAACAAAATTATACGACGCATGATTTGGAATTAGGCGCGGTTGTTTTTGCATTAAAGACTTGGAGGCACTACTTATATGGGGTCAAAAGTATTATATATACCGACCACAAAAATCTTCAACACATATTTAATCAGAAACAACTGAATATGAGGCAGCGTAGGTGGATTGAATTATTGAATGATTACGACTTTGAGATTCGTTACCACCCGGGGAAGGCAAATGTGGTAGCCTATGCCTTGAGCAGGAAGGACAGAGAACCCATTCGAGTAAAATCTATGAATATAATGATTCATAATAACCTTACTACTCAAATAAAGGAGGCGCAACAAGGAGTTTTAAAAGAGGGAAATTTAAAGGATGAAATACCCAAAGGATCGGAGAAACATCTTAATATTCGGGAAGACGGAACCCGGTATAGGGCTGAAAGGATTTGGGTACCAAAATTTAGAGATATGAGAGAAATGGTACTTAGAGAAGCTCATAAAACCAGATACTCAATACATCCTGGAACGGGGAAGATGTACAAGGATCTCAGGAAATATTTTTGGTGGCCGGGTATGAAAGCCGATGTTGCTAAATACGTAGGAGAATGTTTGACGTGTTCTAAGGTTAAAGCTGAGCATCAGAAACCATCAGGTCTACTTCAACAACCCGAAATCCCGGAATGGAAATGGGAAAACATTACCATGGATTTCATCACTAAATTGCCAAGGACTGCAAGTGGTTTTGATACTATTTGGGTAATAGTTGATCGTCTCACCAAATCAGCACATTTCCTGCCAATAAGAGAAGATGACAAGATGGAGAAGTTAGCACGACTGTATTTGAAGGAAGTCGTCTCCAGACATGGAATACCAATCTCTATTATCTCTGATAGGGATGGCAGATTTATTTCAAGATTCTGGCAGACATTACAGCAAGCATTAGGAACTCGTCTAGACATGAGTACTGCCTATCATCCACAAACTGATGGGCAGAGCGAAAGGACGATACAAACGCTTGAATACATGCTACGAGTGATGGAATACCACATGTAAACAAGTCACAAAACCCATTTATGTATGTTTATGAATTCGTGAATATGTATATAGCAAGCGGAAGCAATTTTCATCTTAAGAACATGTGTAATTTAACCTTTTAAATTGTATTCCATTTCATAGATCTAGTCTTGTGCAATATACTAAAATGTAAATAGAAGCTAGTTAGGGTTTTTATACCTTCTCCAAAATGGAGGTTGAAGCAAGAAGATGAAGATGATGAAGATGCTAGTTTCTCACTTGAAACCTCAAGCCTTGTATACCCACAAACCTTATGAATCAACACCCTAGAACTTGGTTAGGATTTAGACACTAATCAACCAAGAAAATCAAGCTTGAAAGAACCCCTTTCTTGCTCCCAAAATTTCGGCCAAACTAGGTAGATGGGAGAGTGTTTGATTTTCAAAATGCAAGTAGTAATGATGTGTGTGTGTTAGTGTGCAAGCATGCAAGCATTAGGAGTAAATAACAAGTTCAAAGCAAGCATGAGTGGGTGTCTTGGAACTCCCCAAAACCGCCACCCCATGCCCCCCCCCCCTTTTTTTTTTTTTTTTTTTTTTTGCTTTTCGTTTTATAAAATGTCTTATTAAATTCCCATGCTACTTGCACTTTGTTTATAAAAATACATGTACATATTTTTGTCTTTACAAACCATTTATAAAGATAAACATGTTACTTGCACATTTATATATATATATATATATATATATATATATATATATATATATATATATATATATATATATATATATATATATATATATATATATATATATATATATATATATAATTTTATAAACCTCTTTATAAAATTATAACACACATATAAGTTTAATCATTAATAATTAAACTTGCACTTATAATTACTCAAATAATTATTTCTTGCATTTTATCTTTAGAAAACCAATTTCTAAAGTCTAAGTGTCAAGTATTTATTTTAGAGATTCACTCTCAAAAATAAATACATAAAAGTGTTGACGGCTTGTTATTGGGTATGACCCGACTTGGATCATAACACATTGGCCACATTAATTAATTTTGTCTCTTGGGCATACGAAATACCTTCAATCTCCCACTTGCACGAGAAACATAAGGAATTAATGCAAGTGACGGATACCACCTAACGACCGTCCATCACCCCCAACGTGTTATGACTTAGTGCCATTCAATAACATCATCCCTTTCGAGTTCCCATCTCGAATATGATTAGGTGAATCTTTCAATATATATCCTTTTATACTAGATGTCATGTTAAATCCAAGAGACATAGAATGATCACTCTCTTATAGATTTAACTTTATCAGGCCTTAGACATCCGACTCTCAACAAATAAGATGGACAAATTCCATCTTGACTGCATACGTCCTAGACACTACACCTTGTACCATACCTGAAGCCTCCCTTATGTACTACCATATTTCAGAATAGCGAAGGAAAGAATCAAGGAACAATATTTGGTGAATATCTGAACCCAATATGTGTCTCAGGTCAGAGGATATAATGATATTCTCCTTTACTCAAGATTATATGTGATCAACCACAAAGGCTCCATATAGTAAATCTTGAGAGCGGGTCTTCCAATATTTGTGTCCCACAAATATCTATGAACCTTGGTTGCAACCTTGCCCCACATTCACCATTTGAATGTTAACCAATCCAAGTTCATAATAGTCTAGACCTCACACTTGTTCCCACAAATGTGATCAACTACGGAATTTAGAATAATAGTTTATTCATGGATAAAATATTCAAAATTGGAACATGACTCATAATTAAATTAATACCATAATTATATTAATAAGTTTGAACTAATTCATTCTGTTACAATACATAAAATAGATCAATTCCAATCACTAGAATATCGAAGCCCTAATGCACAAACATGTCCCTCATGTTTTGGCCCATGTAAAAGCTTCGTGAGTGGATCCGCAACATTTTGATCTGTGTGAACTTTGTGAATACATATCTTTCCCTTTTCAACCTCATCCCTGATGTAGTTGAATCTCCGCTCAATGTGACGAGTCTTTTGATGAGCACGAGGTTCCTTGATTTAAGCAATCGCACCCTCGTTGTCACAAAAGATCTCAAGAGGGTCCTGAATGGAAGGGACCACTCCTAAGTCGTCGATGAATTTCTTCATCCATGCAGCTTCCTGAGCTGCCAATGAGGCGGCAATGTACTCCGACTCTGTAGTGGATAACGCAACAACTTCCTGTTTTGAGCTCTTCCAAGAGACTGCACCACCATTTAACATGAAGACATAACCGGATTGTGATCGAGAGTCATCTCGATCAGTCTGGAAACTCGCGTCCACGTAACCTTTCACAGCGAGTTCCTCCTCACCAGACCCATATATTAGAAACATATCCTTAGTTCTCCTAAGGTATTTCAATATACTTTTAACAGCAATCCAATGACTGTTTCCTGGGTTGTTCTGGTATCTACTTGTCAAGCTTAGAGCGCATGACACATCCGATCTAGTACATATCATTGCATACATGATAGACCCAATAGCAGATGCGTATGGGACTTTCTTCATTCTCTCTTGTTCATCTTTCGTGGTAGGACACTGAGATGAACTGAGAACGGTTCCTCTTTGAATAGGTACCAAACCTTTCTTAGAGTTTTCCATCTTGAACCTTTTCAAGATTTTATCAATGTATGTACTTTGACTTAAACCTATCAATCTCTTGGATCTATTCCTATAGATCCCTATCCCCAATATGTATTGTGCTTCTCCAAGATCCTTAATGGAGAAGCAACTCTTCAGCCAAGTTTTGACTTCTTGCATTGTGGTAATATCATTCCCAAATAATAATATATCATCCACATATAGCACAAGAAACATTATGGAGCTCCCACTAGCCTTCTTGTATACACAAGCTTCATCACCATTTTTAATGAAGCCAAATTTCTTTGCCTCTTCATTAAAACGATGATTCCACATTCTAGATGCTTGTTTCAATCCGTAGATCGACTTCTTCAACTTGCATACTTTCTTAGGATTTTTCGGATCAACAAAACCTTCGGGCTGTACCATATAGACATCTTCCTCAAGATATCCATTTAGGAAAGCGGTTTTGACATCCATTTGCCATATTTCATAGTCATAGTGAGCAGCAATGGCAAATAATATCCTAATAGACTTTAGCATTGCCACAGGCGAGAAAGTTTCATCATAATGAACCCCTTGAGTTTGAGTGAAACCTTTTGCTACAAGTCTAGCTTTGTATGTATCCAAGTTTCCATGTATGTCGGTTTTCTTCTTGAAAAGCCATTTGCAATCAACTAGCTTGGAGCTAGGAGGTTGCACAACAAGTTCCCAAACTTGATTTTCATACATGGATTGCATCTCGGCGTTCATGGCTTCCTGCCATTTATCTTTATCAATCCTTGATAAAGCATCTTCGTAGTTTGTCGGTTCATCCAAATCAACCGTATAGCAACCATCCACGAGAAACCCATATCTCTCGGGAGGATTACTAATCCTACTAGATCTTCGAACGTCTTGTGTACCTTGATCATCCACTTGATCATTTTCAACATCCTCATGTTGAGTACTAGTGCCAACCAATTGTGTATCATCGGATTGATCTTGTACCTCTACAAGATCTATCTTCCTTTCACCATCTCCTTCCATAAGGAACTTGGTTTCAAGGAATTCCGCTTTCCGAGCAACAAATACCGTTTGCTCGGATGGATCATAGAAGTAATACCCAATGTCATCTTTGGGATATCCTATGAAGATACACTTTGTGGATCGAGCATGTTGCTTATTAGCTACATATCGCTTAGGATAAGCTTCACATCCCCATACTTTCAAGTATGAAAGAGAAGGAGGTTTTCCAAACCACATCTCATGAGGAGTTCGTTCCACTTTCTTGGTTGGGGCCATATTTAAAATACGAACCGCGGAGCTTAGACAATAACCCCAGAATGATAGAGGTAACGAGCTTCTTGCCATCATAGATCGAACCATATCCATTAGGGTTCGGTTCCTCCTTTCGGAAACTCCATTAAGTTGGGGTGTTCCGGGTGGAGTAAGTTGTGAGATAATCCCACAACTCCTAAGATGATCTTGGAAGGCATCGCTTAGGTATTCACCTCCTCTATCGGTACGAAGTACCTTAATTGTCCTATTGAGTTGATTTTGTACTTTGTTTTAATATTCTTTGAATGCTTCAAACGTTTCGTCCTTGTGTCTTAATAAGTAGACATATCTGAAACGACTAAAGTCATCAATGAAAGTAACAAAGTATCTTTCACCATTCCTAGTCATGGGTTTAAAGGGTCCACATACATCCGAATGTATTAATCCCAATAAATCTTTAGCCCTCTCATAAGTCCCTTTGAAAGGTGCTTTAGTCATCTTGCCTTGTAAACAAGATTCACATACATCAAATGAATCCATTTCATTTGATTTCAAAAGTCCATTCTTTTGAAGTGTATGCATTCGGTTCTTGTTTATGTGACCAAGGCGACAATGCCATAAATAGGAATCACTCAAATCCCTTTTGAGTTTCTTGGTGCTTGTATGGTACATTGAGCTACTAGATGATGTATCATCATGAACCAATTCATAAATTCCATTTGAAGGCGAAGCCTTGAAATAGAATACATTATCTAAACAAACATGGATATCATCATTAATAAAATTAACATTAAAACCACATTGTCTCAAACGGGAAACAGAAATAATGTTTCAACATAAGTCGGGTGCATACAAAACATCATTCAAAATAAGTTCCAAGCCACTTGGAAGTTTTAACACAAAGTCTCCTTGAGCTTTCACTTGCACCTTAGCTCCATTCCCCATGAAGAGACTTGATGTTCCCGTTTGCTTGTTACTTCTTTTGAACCCCTGCAAAGAATTGCAAATGTGAGTTCCACATCCAGTGTCTAATACCCATGTATTAGAAGAAGTAATACTAAGCTCTATATATACCATATATATATTACCTGAGGATTGCCCCGCATCCCTCTTTTCTTTCAACTCCTTGAGGTAGACCGGACAGTTTCGTTTCCAATGACCCATCTCACCGCAACCGAAACATGGGTCTTCCTTGGGGTTTGCCTTCTCGGCTACCTTTTGCTTCTTAGCCTTGTTGATGGTTGGGGTAACCATCTTCCCCTTCCCTTTGCCTTGATAGGAGGGTCCTTTTCTCTTAGCCACCTTTGGCTTAGAGGTGTTACCTTTGGACCCACCTTGATCGATTGCTAACACAGGTAAAGCCCTTTTACCCATGCTAGTTTCCGCCGTTCTAAGCATACCGTGAAGCTCACCTATGCTCTTATCCATCCCATTAATATTGTAATTAATTACAAATTGATCAAACCTTTTTGATAAGGAGTTAAGGATAAGATCGGTGGCTAACTCATTTGATATGTTTAGGTTAAGGCGGTTAGCACGATCAATAAGGCTCTTCATCTTAAGCACATAAGATGAAACCGATTGGGTATCGTCCATACGACAAGCATGTAGCGCCCGAACGGTCTCGAAACGCTCGACCCGCGCTTGTTGAAGGAACATCTCCTTCAATTGCATTATCATGTCGTATGCACTATGATGCTCGAAATCCTTCTGGAGTTCGGGAATCATAGTCCCAAGCATTAGGCATGAGACTTGAAGGGAGTCGTGGCAATACTTATCGTAAGAGGCCATTGCCTCCACATCATTCCCATCCGGTTGATCGGGAATGGGGTCCTCAAGTACATACGCTTTATCCTCTTGTTTGAGGACAATCCGAAGATTGCGGAACCAATCCATAAAGTTTGTATGGTTGAGTTTGTCTTTCTCTAAGAGAGACCTTAATGATAGGTTGTTCATGTTAAGTGGTGCGTTTTGCATGTTGTTGTTGTTATTAGCGGCCATCTACAAAATTCAACAAAGTCCTTTTAAGTATCGATTTTAAATTCAATAAAAAATACCCTTTTAATTTGTTTTATTAAATGTTAGAATCCAACGGTAAATCAAATTTCTGTTAGGTGACCTTTATCCCGTCATTTGATTTAGCTAGGTAGTCATAATGACAATTGCAATCCTTTTGCAACTTCTAAGTTATGGGATCATGCAATCCTTTTGCATGGCATATTAATCCCATCAACGCCTATTTGTTCCTCATGCTTCGGTGACCCTAAGTTCATGATTCCCAAATCAAGTCGTCCTACTTGTGTAGACATGTAAATTTAACAAACAAGTGGTTAGGTGACCTTTATCCCACTAGTGTGCGAAATTTACCTTATTCATATTAGTCCGCTCATGACGGTTAGGTGACCTTTATCCCGTCAAGAGTTTCTTAATATGTCTAAGTGTTTTCATAAAAGGATGGCGTTTAACTTGTTTACCTTGTTTTAGTTAAAGGGATTTAAGTTTTCTACATTCTAGTTTTAGAAAACAAAATGCTATACACCAACATGTATTTGGTGTGTAGTATCTTATGAAAAACCTATTTTCATGTCCTTTTAGTAAAACCAATTACTAGTTATAAGCCAATTGTTACCTTTTAAATAAACCATTTTATTTAGGTCTAATAACCAATTATTAGTGTCATTTTGTTATGTTTTATTATAACCATTCATAATGTATTATGCAAGTGTTAACATGTGATAATCTTGTAGCAACCAAACATACAAACATACACAAACATGCATAACAAAATGTTCACAATCGAGAGCCATTTTGGTGGACATTTGTTTAGCCAAAAAAAAACAAATATCACCTTTAAGGGTTAACAAAAGTAAGAGATTTTATACAAAATCTCCCACTTAATCTTGTAACCTCATAAGCTCCATCTTGTGTTCTTCTTCTTGAATCTTCATTTTCTTTTACAAAATTATATCCTAATACAATTTTTCTAGAAAATGAAATAACAACCTATTCTATTTTTTACAAACAAATAGAATAAATTACATGAAAAATTACAAGATTACTTACAACTTATTACACACCAAAATTACAAAATTATTACAAATTAATATAAACCAAATGAATGAATATTACAACCATGAATAATAACCAAATCATTCAAACATTCACATGGTCTAGGCTCGATTGTGAACAACAACATAACATCAAATCTTGGCCAAACTTGAAGTCCCAAACCCACTTTTAGGACCCCAATAATTCGGCCAAACCACCACACCCATCAAAACTCATGATTTTTCCATTCTACTTTCATGCATGTTAGTAGATTGTAAAATAAATGAGTTTTCTAGCCAAAAACAAGAAGCATATTAACAAGACTTTGGCTCTAGATACCATTGATGGAATACCACATGTAAACAAGTCTCAAAACCCATTTATGTATGTTTATGAATTCGTGAATATGTATATAGCAAGCGGAAGCAATTTTCATCTTAAGAACATGTGTAATTTAACCTTTTAAATTGTATTCCATTTCATAGATCTAGTCTTGTGCAATATACTAAAATGTAAATAGAAGCTAGTTAGGGTTTTTATACCTTCTCCAAAATGGAGGTTGAAGCAAGAAGATGAAGATGATGAAGATGCTAGTTTCTCACTTGAAACCTCAAGCCTTGTATACCCACAAACCTTATGAATCAACACCCTAGAACTTGGTTAGGATTTAGACACTAATCAACCAAGAAAATCAAGCTTGAAAGAACCCCTTTCTTGCTCCCAAAATTTCGGCCAAACTAGGTAGATGGGAGAGTGTTTGATTTTCAAAATGCAAGTAGTAATGATGTGTGTGTGTTAGTGTGCAAGCATGCAAGCATTAGGAGTAAATAACAAGTTCAAAGCAAGCATGAGTGGGTGTCTTGGAACTCCCCAAAACCGCCACCCCATGCCCCCCTTTTTTTTTTTTTTTTGGCTTTTCATTTTATAAAATGTCTTGTTAAATTCCCATGCTACTTGCACTTTGTTTATAAAAATACATGTACATATTTTTGTCTTTACAAACCATTTATAAAGATAAACATGTTACTTGCACATTTATATATATATATATATATATATATATATATATATATATATATATATATATATATATATATATATATATAATTTTATAAACCTCTTTATAAAATTATAACACACATATAAGTTTAATCATTAATAATTAAACTTGCACTTATAATTATCCAAATAATTATTTCTTGCATTTTATCTTTAGAAAACCAATTTCTAAAGTCTAAGTGTCAAGTATTTATTTTAGAGATTCACTCTCGAAAATAAATACATAAAAGTGTTGACGGCTTGTTATTGGGTATGACCCGACTTGGATCATAACACATTGGCCACATTAATTAATTTTGTCTCTTGGGCATACGAAATACCTTCAACGAGCATGTGTTATTGATTTCGGAAATAGTTGGGATCGACATCTACCATTAGCAGAATTTTCCTACAACAACAGCTACCATTCAAGCATTGAGATGGCGCCGTTTGAAGCACTTTATGGTAGAAAGTGCAGGTCTCCGATTTGTTGGAGTGAAGTGGGGGATAGACAGATTACGGGTCCGGAGATTATACAAGAAACTACCGAGAAGATCATCCAAATTCAACAACGGTTGAAAACCGCCCAAAGTCGACAAAAGAGCTACGCTGACATTAAAAGAAAAGATATAGAATTTGAAATTGAAGAGATGGTCATGCTTAAAGTTGCACCTTGGAAAGGCGTTGTTCGATTTGGTAAACGAGGGAAATTAAATCCAAGGTATATTGGACCATTCAAGATTATTGATCGTGTCGGACCAGTAGCTTACCGACTTGAGTTACCTCAACAACTCGCGACTGTACATAACACTTTCCACGTCTCGAATTTGAAGAAATTTTTTGCTAAAGAAGATCTCACTATTCCGTTAGATGAAATCCAAATCAACAAAAAACTTCAATTCATCGAAGAACCCGTCAAAATAATGGATCATGAGGTTAAAAGACTTAAGCAAAACAAGATACCAATTGTTAAGGTTCGATGGAATGCACGTAGAGGACCCGAGTTCACCCGGGAGCGTGAAGATCAGATGAAGAAGAAATACCCGCATCTATTTCCAGAAGATTCGTCAACACCTTCAACAGCTTAAAATTTCGGGACGAAATTTATTTAACGGGTAGGTACTGTAGTGACCCGAACTTTTCCATGTTTATATATATTAATTGAGATTGATATTTACATGATTAAATGTTTCCAACATGTTAAACAATCAAACTTTTTAAGACTTGATTAATTGAAATATGTTTCATATAGACAATTGACCACCCAAGTTGACCGGTGATTCACGAACGTTAAAACTTGTAAAAACGACATGACGATATATATATGGATATACATATGGTTAACATGAGATTATGATAAGTAAGTATCTCCATAAGTATATTAACAATGAGTTATATACATATAAACAAGACTACTAACTTAAGGATTTCGAAACGAGACATATATGTAACGATTATCGTTGTAACGACATTTAAATGTATATATATCATATTAAGATATATTAATATATCATAATATCATGATAATATAATAATTTAACATCTCATTAGATATAATAAACAATGGGTTAACAACATTAATTGAGATTGTTAACTTAAAGGTTTCAAAACAACACTTACATGTAACGACTAACGATAACTTAACGGCTCAGTTAAAATGTATATACATGTAGTGTATTTAGATGTATTAAAATACTTTTGGAAGACTTCAAGACATATATCAAAACACTCATACTTAACAAAATGGTTACAGTTACTTTTCCATTCTTTTCTTTCATCAAGAATTCTAGTCGTATTCTTACCCGTATTATACACAGCTTCAAAACGTACTTACTATGAGTATATACCAATAGGAACTAGCATGGGATTCCACTCTTGATTATGTCATGTATGACTAATAAATTTTAACTTCTACCATGATCTAGTCAACTAACTAGAACTCCTTTTAACCCCACTCACCACTCACCAATTACCACTCATCATTCACTCCATTTCACTTCCAATTCTCTTTCTAATTTTCTCTCAACACACACACACTATTATGAACGTATTTTTCCAGTAGTTAATCATCATCTTCATCAAAAATCACTTCAAGAATCAAGCTATAATCATCATAGGAAGAACACTTCAAGAACACTTCAAAAATCCCTTCAAGTTTACTAATTTACTTCCAAGGTTTCTAATCCATTCCAAGTAATCATCTAAGATCAAGAAACTTTTGTTATATACAGTAGGTTATCTTTCTTATTCAAGGTAATATTCATATTCAAACTTTGATTCAATTTCTATAACTATAAACTATCTTAATTCGAGTAAAAATCTTACTTGAACTTGTTTTTGTGTCATGATCCTACTTCAAGAACTTTCAAGCCATCCAAGATCCTTTGAAGCTAGATCATTTCTTGTCACTTCCAGTAGGTTTACCTACTAAACTTGAGGTAGTAATGATGTTCATAACATCATTCGATTCATATATATAAAACTATCTTATTCGAAGGTTTAAACTCGTAATCACTAGAACATAGTTTAGTTAATTCTAAACTTGTTCGCAAACAAAAGTTAATCCTTCTAACTTGACTTTTAAAATTAACTACACACATGTTCTATATCTATATTATATGCTAACTTAATGATTTAAAACCTGGAAACACGAAAAACACAGTAAAACTGGATTTACGCCGTCGTAGTAACACCGCGGGCTGTTTTGGGTTAGTTAATTAAAAACTATGATAAACTTTGATTTAAAAGTTGTCATTCTGAGAAAATGATTTTTATTATGAACATGAAACTATATCCAAAAATTATGGTTAAACTCAAAGTGGAAGTATGTTTTCTAAAATGGTCATCTAGACGTCGTTCTTTCGACTGAAATGACTACCTTTACAAAAACGACTTGTAACTTATTTTTCTGACTATAAAACTATACTTTTTCTGTTTAGATTCATAAAATAGAGTTCAATATGAAACCATAGCAATTTGATTCACTCAAAACGGATTTAAAATAAAGAAGTTATGGGTAAAACAAGATTGGATAATTTTTCTCATTTTAGCTACGTGAAAATTGGTAACAAATCTATTCCAACCATAAATTAATCAACTTGTATTGTATATTATGTAATCTTGAGATACCATAGACACGTATACAATGTTTCGACCTATCATGTCGATACATCTATATATATTTCGGAACAACCATAGACACTCTATATGTGAATGTTGGAGTTAGCTATACAGGGTTGAGGTTGATTCCAAAATATATATAGTTTGAGTTGTGATCAATACTAAGATACGTATACACTGGGTCGTGGATTGATTCAAGATAATATTTATCGATTTATTTCTGTACATCTAACTGTGGACAACTAGTTGTAGGTTACTAACGAGGATAGCTGACTTAATAAACTTAAAACATCAAAATATATTAAAAGTGTTGTAAATATATTTTAAACATACTTTGATATATATGTATATATTGTTATAGGTTCGTGAATCAACCAGTGGCCAAGTCTTACTTCCCGACGAAGTAAAAATCTGTGAAAGTGAGTTATAGTCCCACTTTTAAAATCTAATATTTTTGGGATGAGAATACATGCAGGTTTTATAAATGATTTACAAAATAGACACAAGTACGTGAAACTACATTCTATGGTTGAATTATCGAAAACGAATATGCCCCTTTTTATTAAGTCTGGTAATCTAAGAATTAGGGAACAGACACCCTAATTGACGCGAATCCTAAAGATAGATCTATTGGGCCTAACAAACCCCATCCAAAGTACCGGATGCTTTAGTACTTCGAAATTTATATCATATCCGAAGGGTGTCCCGGAATGATGGGGATATTCTTATATATATGCATCTTGTTAATGTCGGTTACCAGGTGTTCACCATATGAATGATTTTTATCTCTATGTATGGGATGTGTATTGAAATATGAAATCTTGTGGTCTATTATTATTATTATGATTTGATATATATAGGTTAAACCTATAACTCACCAACATTTTTGTTGACGTTTTAAGCATGTTTATTCTTAGGTGATTATTAAGAGCTTCCGCTGTCGCATACTTAAATAAGGACGAGATTTGGAGTCCATGCTTGTATGATATTGTATAAAAACTGCATTCAAGAAACTTATTTTGTTGTAACATATTTGTATTGTAAACCATTATGTAATGGTCGTGTGTAAACAGGATATTTTAGATTATCATTATTTGATAATCTACGTAAAGCTTTTTAAACCTTTATTGATGAAATAAAGGTTATGGTTTGTTTTAAAAATGAATGCAGTCTTTGAAAAACGTCTCATATAGAGGTCAAAACCTCGCAACGAAATCAATTAATATGGAACGTTTTTAATCAATAAGAACGGGACATTTCATAATTCGTGCGGTATCGTTAGGCCGCAGGATGTCTAATTCGGTTGATCAAGGTAGCACGCAGTGGTTTTGTTTATTTATATTTTGCGGGGCCTAAATTTACTTTTACTTTCTAAGGTGTAGAAGGTGTAAGTTAACCTAGTGTCGTATTTTTTTGCTGATTAACGAATTGAAGATCAAGTGAATAATTATCTTTTAGTTAAATTACCTGGATAAAAGATAGTAGTTGATTTTAGCTAGAGGTCCTAAATGCAGAAAAGTAAATAAAGTGGAAGGATATCCGGAGTATGCAGATCAGGGAAATGTTGACCAAGATATCAGTATTGGGTTAGAGAAAGGTAATTATGCTTATGTTAAGACTATGCTTGGAATGATGTAGATCTGGTTGGATGAGTCAATTACACAGACCTACTTGTCTCTGAACTCTCTGAGTTCTCTTTGAGCAGTGAGAAGTATGTCACTTGGTCGTATAATTGAAAGGTAACAATACCTCGGAGGTTATCTGATGTGTAAAATCGTGTCTATAATTTATAATGGAAAATGCCGGTTAAAAGATTACTACACACTAACGGGCAGTGTACCCGATCATGTAATAGTATAAAATTGGTAATTCCGAAATCGTTCCAAGGACAGTTTAAACGTGAGAATTAAGATTGTAACTAATAAAATAAACTAAGTTAATCTATGAAAATCGAAAGTACGAGATAGTTTGTTTGTGGCTATTTAACGATTAGCCAAATCAAAGATTGATTAAAAGTAAAAGACAATATTTTTGTATTTTTAAGTTTATAAAAATTAAATGCAGACTCAACGAAAAGTAAAGATATTTGAATTCAATGAATAAAAGAATGTTCACCTAGATCTCCAATTCGTAGTGTCGGATGATTTGTTATTAAGCAAGTTCAATTTATCAATACATGCAACTACAAAGTCGGTTTACCCAGAGTTCTCCTTTAACAAACCTGTCAAACTTAGATTTATTGGCTTAGGGTTCCCTTTCACCAAAGACCTCTTTCGTTTGTGACTTAGTAATTAACTAACTACAAGATTAAGATTCAATTGGTTACGCGTTCACTCCACACAATTCACCCCTGTTTTATTTAATCCTTGTTACCTGGTTTACCCCCTTGGTCCAGTAAGCACCCAATTGGTTAAGACAAATCAATTGAAAACTGGTGTACTAAATTGAAACAGGGTTCCCTTTGTTCAAACAAGATCACTAATCAACCTAGTAACAATAATCAACATCCATAAAAATGGTTCTTAATCAAAACTCATAATTATCATGCATTAATCAATAAAACGTTAAAGTATCATCCAAACACATACGAATATTCAATCTAGACAAACATTAAAAGCTTAGCCAATCATGGCTAGAACAAAAATCACAAATAAACAATTAAGAGTATTCATAATGATGTTAAGAATTAAACCTAATGAAAATTGTGTTCTTGATTGATAGATGAATCGAGACTTGTTTCCGGAATGATTGATGTGTTAGAATGACCTTGAGAAACCCCAAAAATCACCTAAGTTCGTCAAAAAGCTGCTGGAAATCGTCTGGATGCGAAAGTGTAAAGTTAGGGTATTTTTCGGGCTTTAAATAAGAAACAAAACTGAAACCGACTGAAGGTGGCGCGGCGCGCCAGGATGTCACGCGGCGCCCCAATACCCTGCGCGGCGCGCCATATACTGCGATTCTGACTTATGGATTCCTGCAAACTGTCGAACTGATTTTCTAGCCTAGTGGAGCGGCGCGCCACCTTTTGGAGCGGCGCTCTAGGCCCCTTTTTGCTGAATCTGAGCTGAAAACTCACTAATATCACCTGTTTTCGAACCAAACTCGAATCAAACCAATTCCTTTCACTTGCTTTCATATAAAATCACTAAAAACCATCAAATATCTTCAAAATTCATTTCCTTGGTCTTAGAACTCGAACTTTCAAAACACTTATCAAAATAACACCGAATCGTATCCAAAAGGACCAAAATGTACCCGATATTGCTAAGGAAAACGCGTATGAAATATGCGATATCATTATCCTTAGTAAAGCACTAGGTTTGTTAGTAAGTTAAGCTCTAATCCTAACCCTTGTTATCAGTTTAGGTAACTGAATAACAACGTGCCGTGTTGATTGAACACTGATAACAAACGGAAGGAGTCCGTCTGTTTAAGTTGGCAAAACCTTAAATGAAAACTAACAACCATTCCATCATACTAATGAGATCATAACAATTTAAGCATTATACAACATCACAGTTAATATACTGGTAGTAAAGTAGATAGAAACCTAATGAATACCTAAACAGTTGATATGACTAAGACCTAAGGCAACAATTAAACAAGAAAATGCAATAGGCTTGGGTCACATAGTATAGGCACTAACTAGATCTTAACAACTCCTAAGAGGTCTCTTCAGAACAATCAATAGGCATATTAGGTCATTCATGTCTCAATTCCTAAGTTCCGTGTCTTAAAAGCGCATTAAATGACTCTCGGTAACTCCGGCCATACCGAGTTCATAGAATCTCCAGATACAGTATAACCAGAGGTCTTAATCCTATGAAGTAGCTAATTTCATATAGGTGTACAAGTCCTGATCACAACCTAGGTGGGTCAATCCTTAAGATGCAAGCATACAAATCTATCAGACTTCCTAGTTCAGCATTATAACAGTAATCGTACTAAATTAACATAATTACGCTAACCTAGACTTTTATCATGGCAACATACAGATTAATTAAGCTATCATGGAAATATCGAAATGCATTATTAAACATAAAAAGTAAGAACACATGTTTAATACAAAAGACAAGCATTTCGGATAAAAACCTGAAAAGGCCGAAGAAATCTGCCCGAGATTGCAGGGACTCGCCGGGATATCCTCCGGAAAATAAAAGCTAAGCTAACTACTACTAAAAACTAACTAAAAGCTTGAAAATATGAAATGAATTACAAAATTGAGTGTGTGTTGAAATGGATGGAGAAAGCCCTTTAAATAGACTTGAAATTTTCCTGCAAACGACTGGTAGGCCATTTGGCAACCCGTTTGGCAGGCCGTTTGGCCAGTCCGTTTGCTGAGGCATGCCGTTTGCTTGGCCCGTTTGCTGAAGCCGTGTGGCAGGCCGTTTCTGAGCCTGTCAAGCCGTTTGGCAGGTCGTTTGGCTTGCCAGGTCAGCCTGATTTCCTGGATCGTAACTTGTTTTCTTGTCTTTCATCGTTTTCGCTCTAGATTCTTCGTTTTAGCTCCGTTTTACTTGATTCTTCTTGCATCGCCTTTGTAATTACTTAATATACAAAATCAACCGACAAAGCGATTATTTTTGTGATAAAGTTTGGAACTTTATGGTTTTTAGGGCTCAATATTGGGGGTAAAAACGTGACTTTTTGCCCGATATCAAATACCCTACACTTAGCTTTACTTGTCCTCAAGCAAAAAGCGAGAATAAAGGATCTTTCTAATCGACTCTCCCTTTCCCCACCCGCAGATCTTTTTATTATGCCTTCATCAGAAGTCGACACATCTTTCAAAAGTATTAGAAAAAGTTTCGAGCTTCGATGGTTTGGTCGCTAGATTTCAATTGCGTCCATAGTGAAAAAAGGCATACTTTCCAACTCTCAGATGTAGAGTATACATGACCAGGCTCCTCACTATCGAATTACTCATATCACTCAAGTGTTTAGGGTATCCTATTCTAATTGTATTGTTGCTTAGAAGCCAGTCGTGTATCAGTTCTTATCATAGGCTTGGTAAAGCATCGATATCTCCACCGGTTAAGTAAGGACGACACTGATCTTCTTCCTAGGCATTCTTTCAAGAGGAAGACGGGCTATAGGGTTTGGAAATATTATGGATGGGTGAAAGTTATCCAGATCTTTTGACTTTTGAGAGAATTGATAGATTTTGATTCTTCAGAGTATCCATTTTGGATAGAGAATGGCCTAGAATTTCGTAAAAGTTTTCTTCGAAAAAGGCGGATTTTGCTAAGACTTTGTCTAGAATTTTCTTTTGCTCTTCCAGCTTTCTTCTTCAGGGAATCTTCTCGGGTTTTTCTTTGCCTTATTCATAAAGACTTTGCTCTTTCAAAATTATCAAAATTTTATTTTATTTTTTTCTTATTTTTTTTTTGGCATACCCTTTCTTCATAACTTTTGTCTTTTGTTCCTGGTGCCCAGAGAGGGAGTGATAATCCACTGAAAATAGCTCTTTGACCTATCAAAAACAATCAGGGGTTCGGAATCTTTCAACAAGTGCTTTTGAAGCCAATTTGATCGATCTATCTCTTTATTAATCTCTGGATCTTTTGATGAATGGAAAGGGGAGTGAATGGTAAATGATGTATTTTGGGAGTGAATTTGGGGTGAATATTTCTGATTCATCAACTCTTTATGCAAGTTGGTCGGTTTAAATTGCGTGGAGTGGAAATGGAAACGGATGGCTTTTTATCTTCTCTATTCAGAATGATTTTGGAAGGAGTATCGCACCTGCACCACGTATGGCGCTCACTAACCATTGGTCTTGAAACACATGTCTGAACCAAGTTCTAACTTGAACCGTACACCGGCACGCTCATCAAATGAAATAACAAAGTACTGTAGATTTGATGGGTCATACAGATACTTTGGGTCCAAGATTCCTTACCTTTTGGGGAGTAGGGGTCGTGCTTGATCATGCGTAGCCTTTTACATATTTTCTTAAAAGAAATCTTTTGACACAAAACATAAGTTTCAGCTAATCGTTTCGTTCTAATAAATGTTCTGAAAACTAATTTCTTGCAATTTTATTAGATCTTTTGGGCAAAAACAAGTTAAGAATTTTTCAAAATTACCCAATATCCATTGCTTAATTACTTTTGGACAAAAGATTTTTTTTTTCAAAACTTGGCGTTTTGGTTACTTGACCTTTAAAACTTCGACCTTTAAAACTTCTACCCATTACCCCACACTTAGAAGAACATTGTCCCTAATGTTCTCTAGAAAGAATATTTTAATACTTTATAAATTAAGGACATTGACTCCTAAAATTCTAAGTTAGTTGCGGGGGTTACCCCACACTTAGAAATTTTAGTGCGTTATAATTGAAATAGGTTTGAGGAAGGATTACTTTCCTATGGTCGTGTTACTTTCCTAGTGCTGGGCCTTCCTACGGTCAATCTCCTAGGGACCGGTTTCTTTTGATAATATTTCTGCATGAAGAACAAAAAGAGAAAGGCCGCAATTCCACTATATATAACTTTTTAGTACAATGCTTCAAAGATAAAACTAAAGTAAAATAAAGTAGAATAAAGTAATCTATGGGATACTATCCTGGTCAATGTGCTGAGTCGGCTCTGTGAAGTATCTGAAGATCTCATCATCATCCTCTAGTCTTGGCAAGTACTCGAGAGGTTGCCCTATATCCAACTCAGGGCCTAGTAGTGAATCCAGACATAGGTCTGACTGCAACTCCAGGTGGGATAGGCTCGGGAAAGGCTCCTCATCAGGTATGCTCCTGGTGATCTCAAATGCCTAGGCCGTTGGTGGCTCAACTGATATGGGAATAGTGATAAGGTGACAACCCTCAGGTAGCTCAGTGACTGGAACTGGCTCGATGACTGGAGCAGGCTGCGTGATGGGAATAGGAGTAGCATGTGCAGGCATGGCAGCTGAGGCAACTAAGTGAACTGAGGCCGGTGTGGAACACCTGGGCTTAGCTTGCCGTGTCGGCTGAACACTATGCGCTAGCCTAAATGAAGACGGGCCCAGAGTACTACGAGGCATCCCCTAGCGCTGGAGGTATGCTCTAAGAGCTCGGTAGAGCCTCTGGTGATCTCTGAGTAGTGCCCATGCAACATCAGGGTCACTTAAAATGGCTCATGCATCTCTGGCAACTGTGTGTGCTTAGCTGGTCTCCTGGCTAAACGTCTAGATCATCGAACGGGAGGAACTGGAGGTGCTGTGCCGATATCTTCCTCAACACTCTCCAATATCAATCGCCTTGGGCTTAATTGCCCTGTTGATGGCCTGTTCTGATCAGCACTGCTTCCGGATGAGTAAACTCTAGGAATCCTCCTCCTGGGAACTGGGATGTAAACTGAAGCTCCTGAACTTGGCATTTTTGCCTGAACACATTCAACAATCTTGTAAGTACTAAGCGCAAGTACGGCGCTTAGTTGTTAGTACACAGAGATAATATCTTAAGACTAAAAATAATTGAAATGAAAATAATAAGTAACAAAAAGGATAAGCAAGGGGTGCCTCCCAAGAGCGCTTTGTTTATCAAGTCGTTACAGCTCGACTTTTCCTTGTCAGATCTTCAGAATGGATCAAAGGAGAAGAGGTGCTCCTCCTTATCGTGGTCTTCTAGATAAGCTTCAACCGGTGGCCGTTGACTTTGAAGTTACCAGTAGGTCCTTCCAATTTCACGGCTTCGTGTGAAAAAGCATGTACAACTTTATATGGGCCACTCCAGCTTGATCTAAATTTTCCAGCGAACTTCTTGAACCAAGAATTGAAGAGCAGAACTTTTTCTCCAGGGGCGAACTTTGTAGGGATTAATTTTGCGTCATGCGTAAGCTTTGTTCGTTCCTTGTAGATGTATGACGTTTCATATGCTTGGTCTCTTAATTCGGCGAGTTCATTCATTTGCATTTTCTGATGTTTTGCGATAACTGAGGGATCGAGGTTGCAGGTCTTCAGTGCTCAGAGAGCTTTATATTCAAGTTCCAGCAGAATGTGACAGGCTTTTCCATAGATCATGCGGTAGGGTGTAGTTCCTAGAGGATTCTTGTAAGCAGTTCAGAATGCCCACAGAGCATCATCTAGTTTCTCGGCCCATTTATTTCCATGATGGCCGACATTTCGGTCTAAGATTCTTTTGAGTGCTCTATTCGTGACCTCTGCTTGTCCGTTGGTCTGCGGATGATAGGCAGTGGACATTTTATGGGTAACTCCGTATTGTTGTATCACTTTCATAAACTGGGTGTTACAAAAGTGTGTGCCTCTATCGCTTATTATAGCACGGGGAGCTCCAAATCTGCAGAAGAGTCTCTTCAGAAAGTTGGTGATGACTTTGGCATCATTAGTAGGAAATGCTTGGGCTTCGACCCATCTGGAGACGTAATCTACTGCTACGAGGACATATTCTTTTCCATTAGACTTTGGGAATGGGCCCATGAAGTCTAATCCCCATATATCGAAGATCTCGCAAGCTTGGATATTAGTCTGAGGCATTTCATTCTTCATAGAGATAATACCTTGCCTTTGGAATGCGTCGCAACGCTTTACAAGCTCTTGCGCATCTCGGAATATAGACGGCCAATAGAATCCTAATTCGTAGACTTTTCTTGCGGTTAAATTTGCTCCATGATGACCTCCAATTGGTCCATGGTGACACTGGTGAAGGATCCCTGCTGCTTGTTTCTCATCTACGCACCTCCTGATTATCTGATTAGGGCAAATTCTAAACAAGTAAGGGTCTTCCCAATAGTAGTACTTGGCATCCCTGAAGAACTTCCTTCTTCGGGAGGTACTCATTCCTTTCTATACTACTCCAGCAACTAGGTAGTTGGCCATGTCGGCATACCAAGGAGTGTCAGTAAATTGTGATCCTATGTGAGTTTATCCTAAACTCATAAGTTGTTCTTCTGGAAATTTGTCTCTGATATCTTGTTCAGCAAGTTGTTCCATCGCTGGGTTTTCCAAACGACTAAGATGATCTGCTGCGGCGTTCTCTGCTCCTTTCTTATCTTTAATTTCAATATCGAATTCTTGTAGGAGTAAGATCCATCGTAGGAGTCTTGGTTTCGCGTCTTGTTTAGTGAATAGATATTTGAGGGCTGAGTGATCTGTGTAAACCGTAGTTTTGGACAGGATGAGATAGGAACAGAATTTGTCGAAGGTGAATACTACGGCTAGCAGCTCCTTTTCTGTGGTAGTGTAATTCTCTTGAGCTTCGGTTAAGGTTTTGCTTACGTAATAGATTGGATGAAAGTGTTTATCTACCCGTTGTTCAAGCACAGATCCAACTGCGAAGTCACTCGCATCACACATAATTTTAAAGGGTAGACTCCAATCAAGAGCAATCATGATAGGCGCATGTGTTAGCTGTTCCTTCAGATAGTTGAATGCTTTTCGACATTCTTCATCGAAGACAAACGGGACTTCCTTTCCCAGGAGATGATTGAGAGGTCGTGTGACCTTTGAAAAATCCTTAATGAAGCGTCGGTAAAAACCGGCGTGTCCTAGAAAAATCATTATCGCTTTTACTGTGGTAGGTTCTGGAAGCTTAGTAATGGTCTCAATCTTAGCCTTATCAACTTCTATTCCTGCTTTTGAAATCTTATGTCCTAAAACTATCCCTTCTTTTACCATGAAGTGACATTTTTTCCAATTCAGAACTAAATTTGACTCTTCACACCGGGTGAGCATCTTGTCAAGGTTAGAAAGGCACAAATCAAAGGTACTACCAAAAACTGAGAATTCGTCCATGAAGACTTCCATACAACGTTCAATTATGTCGTGGAATATTGCTACCATGCATCGCTGGAATGTAGCTGGTGCATTGCATAGTCCAAAGGGCATGCGTCGATAGGCAAATGTTCCATAAGGACAGGTGAAGGTTGTTTTTTCTTGGTCCTTTGGATCGAGTGGAATTTGAAAGTAGCCGAAAAAAACGTCAATGAAATAGTAGAATTCATTTCCTGATAGACGTTCCAACATTTAATAGATGAAAGGTAATGGAAAATGATCTTTCCGGGTTGCATCGTTTAGTTTACGATAGTCTATGCAAACCCTCCAACCGGTGACTTCCCGAGTTGGAATAAGTTCATTATTCTCATTTTGAATTACGGTTGTCCCTCCCTTTTTGGGTACCACTTGAACAGGATTAACCCATGGTGAATCGGAAATAGGATAGATCAGACCGGCGTCCAGAAGTTTGATTACTTCTTTCTTGACGACTTCTTGAATCATAGGATTGACCCTTCTTTTCCTCTGAACTGATGGTTTGAAATCGTCTTCCGTAAAGATCTTATGAGTGCAATAATTGGGACTGATTGCTTTTATGTCGGAAATCTTCCAAGCAATTGCCTTCTTATGTGATTTTAAAACTTGAATCAATTTTGCCTTCTCTTGTGGCGTAAGGTCTTTCGAGATGATTACAGGGAGTTGCGACTCTCCTTCTAAGAATGCATACTCCAGATTGTCGGGTAACTTCTTCAATTCCAATTCTGGAGGCTCCTCAATGGATGGCTTCAATCTTGCTATTTCTGCTCTGTCTAACGAGTCATACCTCTCTTGAAATTCTGATTCTTTATCATTAGTAGCGGTCACTGATGCTATCTGTTCTTCATTTCAGGAAATCGTCCTTCTTAATGCTTCCTCTTCAGAAACGTCTTCTTTAGTTTCGAAGGTTGGTTCGGGAAACTCCTCACAGTCCTGTTTTGACTGGGGTTCCTGATATACTGGAATGAAATCTGTTTCTTCATTCAGTCTTCTCCTTAGTAGAGGTAAAGGAATGCCTTATCCTACCGGTGCTATTTGAATAGTCTTGCCAAGAAAGTTACTTTCAGAGAGGGGAGATATGTGTTGACTAAGGTCTATGGCTGAATGGTTATCAAGATTTCCTTTAGGAGGTGTAAAGAACAGATCCTTAGAAATTTGATCTTGACTACATATAGCCATAGTCTCTTCCAGGTATTCGTTGACGAGTTCTTGAAAAGAATCAGAGAGATTGATATCTTCTTCGCGGGGGTGGCTCAGGAGTCGATCGACATTAAATGTGACTTCCTCACTTCCAACTCTTAGTTTCAATGATTTGTTGTGAACATTGATTACGGCCTTGGCAGTATTTAGGAATGGTCTGCCAAGTATGAGTGGGACCTTCGTGTCTTCCTCAATATCCATAATGACGAAATCGACGAGAAATGCAAACTTATCCACTCTGACTAGGACATCTTCAGCTATTCCCTGAGGAATCTTAACTGATCTGTCCGCGAGTTGGATAGTCATTCTGGTGGGCCTTAAGTCATTTAATCCTAGCTTTTTGAATAATTAATAGGGCATTAGGTTTACATTGGCTCCTAAGTCTGCTAACGCATTGCTAATTTGGACATCTTGCAGGTAGCAAGGTACCATAAATCTTCCTGTATCTCCTAACTTAGGGGGAATTCCATATTGTAACACTAATGAGCATTTTTCACTTAAGGGCAAGCTAACTATCTCTCTTAATCTCTCTTTGTTTGAAAGCAATTCTTTGAAAAATTTAGCGCAGTTTGGCATTTCTACTAAAGCATCTACTAGTCGCACATTCAAATGTAAATTCTTAATAATATCCCAATACTTAGCGAATTGCGCTTCTTTTTTTCCTTCCTAAGCCTACCTGGGAAAGGTATGCGGGCGCGCGGAATAATTTCCGGGGCCTTAGGAGAGATAGGTTCCAGTGGATTGACAAGTGGGTTAATTGGCACAGGTTCCTTATCGGAAAAATTTTGTATGGGTATATTAACAGTTGTTTCCTTTTCTCCTCTAGTAATTACTAGGGCATCAAACTCACTACTCTCTAATGCAGCTTTAGCGGAAACCGTTTAAGTGTAAGCTGAAAATTAGTGATTAATTCTTCAAAAGTCTTTATCAAGGTATCAAATTTATTCTGGCATTCTAAGACTTGAAGGTTTATTGTGTACTGCTTTTTCATAAATTCAACTAAAGCTTCTTTAGAGAGGGTAGCAGGTTTGTGCAACGGGAGGAGTATATTAAAGTCCGAGCTATTCTGCTGTTTATATGCCCATCTAGGGTAAGGATACCTTAGATTGGTTCTAGTAGCATCGGTACTTTTAGGATTTGATAAACCTTGAAGAGTGAGGGTGAGATCTTGTAACCTGGTTTCCAGCATTTGTACCGTATGAGCGAAGATGTCATCATTCTCAGTAGTTTCATTATTCCAATCCTCCTACTGTGCAGCTATTGTGTCCAAGAGATCCCATGCTTCGTCTGCTGTTCGTGACATGAAATTGCCTTGCGAGGCCATGTCTAGGAGAGACTTATCATCCTTGGTTAAATCATTGTAAAGCGTACAGATTATGTCTGCCCGACTTAACGAGTGATTCGGACATCTTTTAAACATCACTTTTACTCTATTCCATGTTAAACACAATGACTCGTTTTCTTTTTGAGAAAAATTGGCGATATCATTTCTTAAACTGGTTTGCAGGGAAGGTGGATAAAATTTGTTCAAAAATTTAGTGGTTAATTCTTCCCATGAGTGTATTGAATTCGGGTTAAGACCATTAAACCATGTTAAAGCGTGCGAAGACAGAGAATATTGGAAAAGATGAAGTTTCAAAAGGTTTTTCTCGTTTGCTTCCTTCTTAAAAGAGTCAACCAGACTGACAAATTTATTTATGTGAAAGTTTGGATCGTCAGTCGGTAATCCTTGAAATTTACACAGATTGGTCATCCTCTTTCTTCTAAGCATGACTTATGCATAGAAGCAATGGTGTTTTGTTGTTCCATTTTTATGATTTTCTGTTTAAAAAGACTTAAAAGTAACTTTTAGAAAATATTAATTTACTAAAAGGATCGATAATTAAAAAAAACAATTATTCTTGAAATTCGGTCGCTAACCAGATCGGATATCTTAACTGATAGGACTTCTCACATATTACTTGTATCTAGGTGGCCAGGCCGACTACGGAGAGGCAGGATCCTTTTTATTCTAATATAATTGGAGACTGTTCGAAAAATCCAACAACCAAGTCTGTGTATAGTTGTCTTTCTTAGACACCACCAAACAATACTTTGTCTATTTAAAATCTTTCTCGATCAAAATATTCGATCCCTGGCAGCGGCGCCAGAAAACTTGTTACTACTATGATATGGCCGAAACGGACGGTTGTATTCGTGCGGTGTCATTAGTCCGCAGGACGTCTAATTCGGTTGATCAAGGTAGCACGCAGTGGTTTTGTTTATTTATATTTTGCGGGGCCTAAATTTACTTTTACTTTCTAAGGTGTAGAAGGTGTAAGTTAACCTAGTGTCGTATTTTTTTTGCTGATTAACGAATTGAAGATCAAGTGGATAATTGTCTTTTAGTTAAATTACCTGGATAAAAGATAGTAGTTGATTTTAGCTAGAGGTCCTAAATGCAGAAAAGTAAATAAAGTGGAAGGATATCCGGAGTATGCAGATTGTAGAGACCCGTCCTAATCCATCCGGACAAAGTCCATATCGATTATAAACGATTCACAACAGTTGATTACATCGCGAGGAAACTTGACCTCTATATGATACATTTTACAAACATTGCATTCGTTTTTGAGAAGTCAATCTTTCATTACATCGAAAGTTGACGGCATGCATACCATTTCATAATATATCTAACTATAATTGACTAAATAATAATCTTCATGAACTCGACGACTCGAATGCAACGTCTTTTGAAATATGTCATGAATAACTCTAATTAATATCTCTAAGATGAGCAAAAGCACAGCGGAAGATTTCTTTCATACCTGAGAATAATCATGCTTTAAAGTGTCAACTAAAAGGTTGGTGAGTTCATTAGTTTAACATAAATAATCATTTCCATCATTTTAATAGACCACAAGATTTTCATTTCCAGTTCTCATAAATAAACGTCCCATGCATAGAGACAAAATATCATTCATATGGATTGAACACCTGGTAATCGACATTCACAATATGTATATAAGAATATCCCCATCATTCCGGGATCCTCCTTCGGACATGATATAAATTTCTAAGTACTAAAGCATCCGGTACTTTGGATGGGGCTTGTTGGGCCCGATAGATCTATCTTTAGAGTTCGCGTCAATTAGGGTGTCTGTTCCCTAATTCTTAGATTACCAGACTTAATAAAAAGGGGCATATTCGATTTCGATCATTCAACCATATAATGTAGTTTTGATTACTTGTGTCTACTTCGTAAAAACATTTATAAAAAAATTGCGCATGTATTCTCAGCCCAAAAATATAAAGGGTAAAAAAGGTAAATGAAACTCACGCATATAATTATTGTAAAACAGTTAATAAAGCATTTGCATGTATTCTCAGTCCCAAAAATGTAAAGAGTAAAAGGGAATCAAATGAAACTCACGATACTGTATTTTGTAGTAAAAATACATATGACGACTTTGAACAACTGAACAATGCAGGGTTGGCCTCGGATTCACGAACCTATATCATTTGTATATTTATTAATACATATAATCGTATTTGAATAAATATATATATAAATTTATTAATTACATCATTTTTATATTAATAACATATATTTTTAATTTGTATATACATTCAATTGATTAACATTTTTATAGTTATATTAATGTTTATGTATATCTGTTTCGTGTTATAAAAAAAAATACATAAATTGTTATATATATGAATATCTCTAAAATAATTTATTACTATAGTTAATATATACTTATAATCCTAATAATAATATTTTCAAAACTTTTATTTTTAAATTCATAATACTTTTAATAATAATGATATTGATCATAATACTTTTTGTTTTGATGATAACTTTAAATAAATTTTTAGTAATGATAATAGGTTTTATTAATAATAGCACTGATAATGATAATCTTATTAATAATAATAATGAATAATGATAGGATAAAATGATAGTTTTTATAAACATAATATTTTTAACAATAATGGTAAAGTTAATAAACATGAAACTTTTATAGAAATTTTACTAATCATAATACTAATAATATTAATATTAATAAAAATGATACTATTAAATATAATTCTATCAATAATAATATTTATTTTCAAGATTTCTATAATCTTAATCTCAACAATAACATTAAAGCTTTTATGTTCATAGTCATAATAATCACAATCTTCGTGTTTAATTTCTAACCAATTGACTAGAGTTCCTATATCATCAATTAGTAAATTCTAATCATAATAATATTTGTGACACTTATATTGATAGAAGTCTGATAAAATTAATAATAATGATAATAATAATAATAATAATATTTAATGATAACACTAATAATGATATTGATAACATTATTGGCAAAAAAATAACAATTATATTATAAATTTTGGTATATGTATTTATAATCAATTTTAATTACTAATAATAGAAATAACAATAATGATATCAATAATAATAATAATAATAATTTTAGACTTGAAACTACCTCAATTAAGCTTTTTATAAAAAAAAACCGCCACACGCCGGGCTCGAACCCTCGACCTCTCATTAACCCGCTAACACTCTTGACCACTCCGCTGTTTCTGTTTATCTGAATTATCCTAAGACTAATATTATATAACGCGTAATTCTTTTTCTAATTTCTCCTTCTTCATGAAATCTAGCTAACCATGGAACTTTAATACTCAAGATAACGAATTGGTGGGTTCTCTTACAACTTGTAAACAATCACAAATACTAAAAAGAGATGTTCAAAAAAAAAAAAAAAATCCCTGTGGCAGCCACTGCCGTCGCTGTTACAAGAATGAAGAAAAAAAAATGTTTTCACTTTTGAGATTGTTTTAGATAATTGTTACAACATGAAATTTGTTAGAAATCATTCATATAAACTTTTAGAATCATCAATTGCATCTGAAACATCGATACAACTATGAATTTCGCGATTGAAAATATGTTGACTTTTTTTATTTGAAACTTTGACTCAAAAATTCGTAATCGATATAAAGAATTGGAAGTTGAAATTTTACAGGAAGTACGAGTAGAGGATTCCTAACAAAACCACATTTATACATTTTTAAAATTGATTCGATTTTGAAATTTGGCTGAAAAGTGAAAGAACAGAGATAGTAGTTGTTGTTTTGGGTTTTCTTGGTTTCCCGCTTTTACGAATTGGAGTATGGGTGTACATAATGTGATTGAATACAGTTACATTGATCATAATATATTCGTATTGTTACTGGAAGTCAACATTTAACCACTTGGGACATGAACTGTTCGATCAAAATAAAATAAAAATAAAAATAAAGAAGCAACAGATTGATTACAATGTGTAACTGATTTTAAAGTCTTGTGATTATCTTGGAATCAAATTGTACTGATTCAGATAAAAAGCAGAAATTACCTGTTGTTTGAGAATGATAGAAAGCTGTTTGTGTACCTAATCAATATTTATATTTATATAAACTGAATTTTATATATTCATCTATCTGCATTTGTTGTAATACGCATATGTATATGTATCTTTCTATATCTGATTATATTTCAGTATTTATATACCTGCATATATATATTTATTTATATTCCTCTTATACTTATATGTATATATTTATATATTATAGTTAATCTTTTAATACATAGGGTAATAATAATAATACCCTTAATATTTTAACTAGTGATAATACAAGTATAATAATAATATTGTTACTAATCATAAATATGATATTAATAATATTCTTAATGATAATAATAATTAATTTGTGTTATTTTCTAGTAACTATAATAATGATAATAATACTAATTTATAAATTCAATAATATTGATAATAGTGATATTAATAATAATAATAATAATAATGAATGTAATAATAATATAATAACTATAATTCAATTTGTAATTATATTTAATTTATTGCACTTCATGTGTTTTACAATATAATTATTATAAATAGAAATCATATATATTTTCTTATATAAATTTATATCATATATGTATATATTTATGTATATATTTCTCCTAGTAGAACTTAACTATTTTATTTATCATTTTTACATTTTAATTCTAATGATTCATTTATATTCTATTATTATCAATACTCTCATTTATATTTATTTAATTATATATAAATTTATATATATTTACAACACTTGTTCGTGAATCGTCGGGAATAGTCAAAGGTCAAATGTATACATGAACCTAGTTCAAAATTTTTGAGATTTCAATATTACAGACTTTGTTTATCGTGTCAAAATCAGATAAGATTAAGTTTAAATTTGGTCAAAAATTCCCGGGTCATCACAGTACCTACCCGTTAAAGAAATTTCGTCCCGAAATTTGAGTGAGGTGGTCATGGCAAACAATGTAAATGTTTTCATGACGAATATGAGTTGATAAATAGAGTTTTATCATCATTGAGCAATGTGGATAAAACAATTCGATTACTCGAAGAGTACAAATGAAGCTATCACTAATTAGTGATATGAGAAAGACATGTTTCATCATAACTTTTGACTAGTCATGGTTGAATTTTTAGAAAACAAGGTGCGTCTTAACTTTTGATGTAGTCTGGTTTGAATTTAGAAAATAAGGCGTGTCTTAACTTTTGACATAGAGGGTTGAATTCCGGAATTCAAGGGATTTAGGGAAAATCTTCAAAATCTATAAGATCTGATTTTTTTCGGGATTTATTGAAATTAAGATCTCTATAATTAAATACGGTGATCTGCCTCGATTACTCTGTCTGATATTTTCACTATAAATTAAGCTCTTCCGTTCCATTATTCTCACCATTCCTATACTTTCTTTCTTAGTTCATACATCCAAAAGATTGTGAAAATGCTTAATCCAGTTCTAATCCTTGATATTTTTCTAATTATCATTTCTGTCATCCTTCTTTTCAACCTTCCACCAGAAAAATCAGTTTACTTCTACTATTACCTTGGGTGATATTATTCTTAATTATACCGTGTCTTTATATTGCTATTCGTATTAATATCCACAGTTTGTAACCTCCGTGTCTTCATTGGGCTTTATATATATATATATATATATATATATATATATATATATATATATATATATATATATATATATATATATATATATATATATATATATATATATATATATATATTTTGGAGCTCTTTGCCTTTTTATTATGCTCCCGACCTCTAATAAAGCGAGTAATGATCCAGAATTCGTAAATATGGAGTTTCGAATGAACTTAATGTTCTAAACGAGAAAGAACGTAATAGCACGATTTGATTTGTCTGATTACCTGAGTCACTGAGAATAGAACTATCAAGAATATACTTTCTTGATATATTCGGAGGTTGAACAGATTGAACGAGTCGTGTAACATGGCACATGATGACGTTATAATCTGTGAATCATCATGTCCCAATAGAAACTCAACATGACTTACTGTAATATAATCACGTTGATCAAGTGTCATTATATTATACTAACTCATGCATCAGTTCCCAACATTACTTCAATAACATTTATATTTTAAGCTCGAAAGTTTACAGAGTCTAGAAACTAACAGTTTCTATATGATGTAACACTGATAGCACAAAGAGATTAATGATTTCAGATAAGAACAGTTATGAAAATATCTTCAGAAATATGGAGGATATTTATAATGAAAGATACGATAATATCTCGGAATATCTAAGATCAGAGGATGATAGAAACTATTGTCTGCAAGGGTTTAGAGTAAAGAGCAAGATATTCACTAAAGACTTTAGTAGACATTGAATCATTTGGATTCTTTGAAGTCAAACTTATTCTTTGTAATTTGTCCACGGCTTTCTTCATAGTTTCGCATAATCTGCTTTTCGGTACTAAATTTTCTATTTAATGTTTCCAATATAATGATACACAGGAAGCACGAAGAGGTATATAATTTCAGACGAGAATATTTATGAAAATATCCTCAGAAATATCGAAGATATTGATGATGATATTTTGGAATTTCTAATTTCGATGGTTGATGAGGAAGAATTTCCGCAAGATTTTAACATGAGTATAGAGCAAGATATTCGTTGAAGGTTTCATCGGATCCAGAATTACCTGGATTCTTTGAATATATGGTATGGTCCTTGTATTTGTCCTTGGTCTCCTTCGTGGTTAGCTCAATCCGTTTTCCAGTTCCAACTTTTCTGAGCTTTTCCAACATACTATTCTTTATCATAAAACTTTCGATGATTATGGTCGTTTACGGTTGTCTATGGTTTCTGCTGTTTCATTCAGCTTTTTCAACATTCAGAGTATTAATTCGCAGACTGGGTGCTTTTCAGAATTTCAGAATGAAAGATCATAGTTCTAAGAGATAAATGTTATATGTATACATATAACTGTTGATGTAGAAACGTTGCGAGATTTAAAATACTGATTTGTTGATTCCCAGTAAGGCAATTCTTGTTACAAAATGAGGATGAGTATATGATAGGGTATTTATGAATAAATATAGTGATTTATCGAAGTGACTTACGCCAAAGAGTAGTGAAGTTGCTGGTACGTTTACTGTTAATGTGGTGGGATATAAACAGTTCCCAGGTAACGAAGGCAAAAAGACAACGTATGTATCAAGGTTATAATAAAGTTATTTCAAACGAAATACGAAGTTGACTTGCTGGAGCTGTGACAAAATTGGCTATTTTGAAGAAGAACTGCAAAGTTATTTTTGGGTAATAATAACACTAAATAAATTAGCACAGTTATGTGTTAAACGTTTACTCAGTTTCCGAGAGTTTTTCAAGTGCATTACTATATGAATCAATCTTTTCTTTCGTAGATGAAGTGCGGTTGTTTCATCCTATCGATTGAGGCGTTTTCAAGAATCATGAAAGGTTTGAACGCAGATTGTAATCATCAAGATACAAATGAGGTTTAAGGTGAAATCAAGTGGCAAACTTGAAGAATTATTTAGTCTCATATGTTATAATCAATATTTTAATTCATTTTTAATTGTCCAATGTTTTTAGTCCACCGTTGATAGTCCAATAATTCATATATAGTTTAATATATAACATTCGAATTAATTAATACGTGTCGTGACCCGTATACATCTCAGACTCGATCACAACTCAAAGTATATATATTATTATAGAATCAACCTCAACCCTGTATAGAGAACTCGATCATTACTGCATATAGAGTGTCTACGGTGATTCCAAATAATATATATAGATGCGTCGATATGATATGTCAAAACCTTGTATACGTGTCCTGATATTTAAAGTGCGTAAAATAAATTACAGAAAATAAATGACGATAAATAAAGTGCGTAAAGTAAATATCAGAACTTAAATGACGATAAATAAAATTGCGAGAATGTAAATTGCGATAATTAAATTGCGATAAATAAAATGTAATCAGTTAGCTAGGAACAATTAGCTAGGAACAGTTAGCGTGGATTCTTAATAAAATTTCTCATAGTTAATTTATTTGTTTCTAACAGATTTTATTTTGTCAAATGTTTTCTTCATTATGCCACTTGTTGGATTCTGATAAATCAAAATCCCAATATGAAATTGGATGAATATGGTTATTCTGTGGTGAACGAAATTGTATATCGGTGGATGTAAGTAGGATAGTAAATGACTGTTGAATCAGATTCGAAGAATGTACGATATAACTTATTAATGCGAAATCTATATTTTCCTCGGGTATTACCTACCCGTTAAAATATTTTCACCATTAACAGTTTGTACAATAAAACTTTTAATTACCATCTTTATGAAAACATATATACATTTATTTATTTTTTCTTCAGACGTAATCATAGATTTAATGAGTCAATGTGATATTAAACTCATCAGATTTACGGCTAGAACTAGAGTACATAATCTCTAAAACATTAGAGATTATATAATCGCCATGAAGGACGAAGATAGTTTATGTAGAACGATTCGTAGAACGATAATTATGCTAGAGATATAGACTGTGAGGTTGAGACGTGTGATGATGTTGTTGTGGTTGGTACTGGTTATGCTGCTGATGGTGGTACTGTTGCTGTCGGTGCTACAAGTGTTGTTGGTGCTGAGGTTGGTGATGATGTTGGTGTAGTAAGTATAGCTTGTAGATCACGCACCATTCTTGTCAGGGTTTCTATCCTACCCCCTATCATTTCTATCCATCCACTCATCTGATTCGATAGATCTTGATTATCAGTTCGAAGTTCCCTAACTTCTTCTAATATTCCCCTTCGATTGGTATTCGGAAGTAGAGGTTGAATATTTTCTGAGATTACAGTAACGCGACCTTCGAGGTGGAAAACTTTAGCAAGAAGGGTGAATACAGTGTTGCGCATAGGTTCATCGGTGAGTACATCGTTTTCTCCGATGTTAGGAGGTAAGTTTGGTTCGCGGTAGGGCTCGCCTTCTTCATTTCTCCATCGAGTGAGTAAGTCTCGGACCCACCCCCATCTCCTCCAGAAATAAAAATAACTAAATGGTTGAGGCACTTCTGGTTCATTGACTTCGGAGTCTACTTCAATATACATCTCGAAATCGCTTCCAGAACTAATGGAATCCAAGCTAGGTGTAGGATCCATCTCTCACGATCAGTTAAAGGGTTTTGATATGGAATGATTTTCGAATATCGAATGATATTCTAATTATATATAGAATATCTATACATACTTCCAAAGATCCCATGAATTACGGAGAAAATTAAGGAAACGTGTCAGATAAAGTTTACAGTGACAGATACGCTATGATATGGATTTTGTCTATACACTATTCATGCAATCATTGCAGTAAGATGTGTCTAGACAAAGAATGATAAGCAGGTAATTTTCTAAGGATAATAAGTAGATGATTTTTGACACGAATGATAAGCAAAACTTTTGACATGCAGACACGGTCGAAGTCCAGACTCACTAATGCATCCTAACGACTTATCAGTTAGACACACTAATGCAGACCTGGTTCGCTAAGACCACCGCTCTGATACCAACTGTAGAGACCCGTCCTAATCCATCCGGACGAAGTCCATATCGATTATAAACGATTTACAACAGTTGATTACATCGCTAGGAAACTTGACCTCTATATGATACATTTTACAAACATTGCATTCATTTTTGAGAAGTCAATCTTTCATTACATCGAAAGTTGACGGCATGCATACCATTTTATAATATATCTAACTATAATTGACTTAATAATAATCTTGATGAACTCGACGACTCGAATGCAATGTCTTTTGAAATATGTCATGAATAACTCCAATTAATATCTCTAAGATGAGCAAAAGCACAGCGGAAGATTTCTTTCATACCTGAGAATAATCATGCTTTAAAGTGTCAACCAAAAGGTTGGTGAGTTCATTAGTTTAACATAAATAATCATTTCCATCATTTTAATAGACCACAAGATTTTAATTTCCAGTTCTCATAAATAAACGTCCCATGCATAGAGACAAAATATCATTCATATGGATTGAACACCTGGTAATCGACATTCACAATATGTATATAAGAATATCCCCATCATTCCGGGATTCTCCTTCGGACATGATACAAATTTCGAAGTACTAAAGCATCCGGTACTTTGGATGGGGCTTGTTGGGCCCGATAGATCTATCTTTAGAGTTCGCGTCAATTAGGGTGTCTGTTCCCTAATTCTTAGATTACCAGACTTAATAAAAAGGGGCATATTCGATTTCGATCATTCAACCATATAATGTAGTTTTGATTACTTGTGTCTATTTCGTAAAAACATTTATAAAAAAATTGCGCATGTATTCTCAGCCCAAAAATATAAAGGGTAAAAAAGGTAAATGAAACTCACGCATATAATTATTGTAAAACAGTTAATAAAGCATTTGCATGTATTCTCAGTCCCAAAAATGTAAAGAGTAAAAGGGAATCAAATGAAACTCACGATACTGTATTTTGTAGTAAAAATACATATGACGACTTTGAACAACTGAACAATGCAGGGTTGGCCTCGGATTCACGAACCTATATCATTTGTATATTTATTAGTACATATAATCGTATTCGAATAAATATATATATAAATTTATTAATTACATCATTTTTATATTAATAACATATATTTTTAATTTGTATATACATTCAATTGATTAACATTTTTATAGTTATATTAATGTTTATGTATATCTGTTTCGTGTTAAAAAAAAAATACATAAATTGTTATATATATGAATATCTCTAAAATAATTTATTACTATAGTTAATATATACTTATAATCCTAATAATAATATTTTCAAAACTTTTATTTTTAAATTCATAATACTTTTAATAATAATGATATTGATCATAATACTTTTTGTTTTGATGATAACTTTAAATAAATTTTTAGTAATGATAATAGGTTTTATTAATAATAGCACTGATAATGATAATCTTATTAATAATAATAATGAATAATGATAGGATAAAATGATAGTTTTTATAAACATAATATTTTTAACAATAATGGTAAAGTTAATAAACATGAAACTTTTATAGAAATTTTACTAATCATAATACTAATAATATTAATATTAATAAAAATGATACTGTTAAATATAATTCTATCAATAATAATATTTATTTTCAAGATTTCTATAATCTTAATCTCAACAATAACATTAAAGCTTTTATGTTCATAGTCATAATAATCACAATCTTCGTGTTTAATTTCTAACCAATTGACTAGAGTTCCTATATCATCAATTAGTAAATTCTAATCATAATAATATTTGTGACACTTATATTGATAGAAGTCTGATAAAATTAATAATAATGATAATAATAATAATAATATTTAATGATAACACTAATAATGATATTGATAACATTATTGGTAAAAAAATAACAATTATATTATAAATTTTGGTATATGTATTTATAATCAATTTTAATTACTAATAATAGAAATAACAATAATGATATCAATAATAATAATAATAATAATTTTAGACTTGAAACTACCTCAATTAAGCTTTTTATAAAAAAAAACTGCCACACGTCGGGCTCGAACCCTCGACCTCTCGTTAACCCGCTAACACTCTTGACCACTCCGCTGTTTCTGTTTATCTGAATTATCCCAAGACTAATATTATATAACCCGTAATTCTTTTTCTAATTTCTCCTTCTTCTTCTTCATGAAATCTAGCCAACCATGGAACTTTAATACTCAAGATAATGAATTGGTGGGTTCTCTTACAACTTGTAAACAATCATAAATACTAAAAAGAGATGTTCAAAAAAAAAAAAATCCCTGTGGCATCCACTGCCGTCGCTGTTACAAGAATGAAGGAAAAAAAATGTTTTCACTTTTGAGATTGTTTTAGATAATTGTTACAACATGAAATTTGTTAGAAATCATTCATATAAACTTTTGGAATCATCAATTGCATCTGAAACATCGATACAACTATGAATTTCGCGATTGAAAATATGTTGACTTTTTTATTTGAAACTTTGACTCAAAAATTCGTAATCGATATAAAGAATTGGAAGTTGAAATTTTACAGGAAGTACGAGTAGAGGATTCCTAACAAAACCACATTTATACATTTTTAAAATTGATTCGATTTTGAAATTTGGCTGAAAAGTGAAAGAACAGAGATAGTAGTTGTTGTTCTGGGTTTTCTTGGTTTCCAGCTTTTACGAATTGGAGTATGGGTGTACATAATGTGATTGAATACAGTTACATTGATCATAATATATTCGTATTGTTACTGGAAGTCAACATTTAACCACTTGGGACATGAACTGTTCGATCAAAATAAAATAAAAATAAAGAAGCAACAGATTGATTACAATGTGTAACTGATTTTAAAGTCTTGTGATTATCTTGGAATCAAATTGTACTGATTCAGACAAAAAGCAGAAATTACCTGTTGTTTGAGAATGATAGAAAGCTGTTTGTGTACCTAATCAATATTTATATTTATATAAACTGTATTTTATATATTCATCTATCTGCATTTGTTGTAATACGCATATGTATATGTATCTTTCTATATCTGATTATATTTTAGTATTTATATACCTGCATATATATATTTATTTATATTCCTCTTATACTTATATGTATATATTTATATATTATAGTTAATCTTTTAATACATAGGGTAATAATAATAATACCCTTAATATTTTAACTAGTGATAATACAAGTATAATAATAATATTGTTACTAATCATAAATATGATATTAATAATATTCTTAATGATAATAATAATTAATTTGTGTTATTTTCTAGTAACTATAATAATGATAATAATACTAATTTATAAATTCAATAATATTGATAATACTGATATTAATAATAATAATAATAATAATAATAATAATAATAATAATGAATGTAATAATAATATAATAACTATAATTCAATTTGTAATTATATTTAATTTATTGCACTTCATGTGTTTTACAATATACTTATTATAAATAGAAATCATTTATATTTTCTTATATAAATTTATATCATATATGTATATATTTCTCCTAGTAGAACTTAACTATTTTATTTATCATTTTTACATTTTAATTGTAATGATTCATTTATATTCTATTATTATCAATACTCTCATTTATATTTATTTAATTATATATAAATTTATATATATTTACAACACTTGTTCGTGAATCTTCGGGAATAGTCAAAGGTCAAATGTATACATGAACCTAGTTCAAATTTTTTGAGATTTCAATATTACAGACTTTGTTTATCGTGTCGAAATCAGATAAGATTAAGTTTAAATTTGGTCGGAAATTCCCGGGTCATCACACAGATCAGGGATATGTTGACCAAGATATCAGTATTGGGTTAGGGAAAGGTAATTATGCTTATGTTAAGACTATGCTTGGAATGATGTAGATCTAGTTGGATGAGCCAATTACACAGACCTACTTATCTCTGAACTCTCGGAGTTCTCTTTGAGCAGTGAGAAGTATGTCACTTGAACGTATAATTGAAAGGTAACAATACCTCGGAGGTTATCCTTAGTAAAGCACTAGGTTTGTTAGTGAGTTAAGCTCTAATCCTAACTCTCGTTATCAGTTTAGGTAACTGAATAACAACATGCCGTGTTGATTGAACACTGATCACAAACGGAAGGAGTCCGTCGGTTTAAGTTGGCAAAACCTTAAATGAAAACTAACAAACATTCCATCATAGTAATGAGATCATAACAATTCAAGCATTATACAGCATCACAGTTAATATACTGGTAGTAAAGCAGATAGAAACCTAATGAATACCTAAACAGTTTATATGACTAAGACCTAAGGCAACAATCAAACAAGAACATGCAATAGGCTTGGGTCACACAGTGTTGGCACTAACTAGATCTTAACAGCACCTAAGAGGTCTCTTCGGAATAGTGAATTGGCATACTAGGTCATTCATGTCTCAATTCCTAAGTTCCGTGTCCTAAAAGAGCATTAAATGCCTCTCAGGAATTCCGGCCATATCGAGTTCATAAAATCTTCAGATACAGTATAACCAGGGGTCTTAATCCTATGAAGTAGCTAATTTCATATAGGTGGACAAGTCCTGATCACAACCTAGGTTGTTCAATCCTTAAGATGCTAGCATACAAATCTATCAGACTTCCTAGTTCAGCATTAAAACAGTAATCGTACTAAATTAACATAATTACGCTAACTCAGACTTTTATCATGGAAACATATAGATTAATTAAGCTATCATGGCAATATCAAAACGCATTATTAAACATAAAAAGTAAGAACACATGTTTAATACAAAAGACAAGCGTTTCGGATAAAAACCTGAAAAGGCCGAAGAAATCTGCCCGAGATTGCAGGGACTCGCCGGGATATCCTCCGAAAAATAAAAGCTAAGCTAACTACTACTAAAAACTAACTAAAAGCTTGAAAATATGAAATGAATTATAAAATTGAGTGTGTGTTGAAATGGATGGAGAAAGCCCTTTAAATAGACTTGAAATTTGCCTGCAAACGGCTGGCAGACCGTTTGGCAACCAAACGGCCTGCCCTTTTACTGAGGCAGGCCGTTTGCTTGGCCCGTTTGCTGAAGCCGTATGGCAGGCCGTTTCTGAGCCTGGCAAGCAGTTTGGGAGGCCGTTTGGCTTGCCAGGTCAGCCTGATTTCCTGGATCGTAACTTGTTTTCTTGTCTTTCACCGTTTTCGCTCTAGATTCTTCGTTTTAGATCCGTTTTACTTGATTCTTCTTGCATCGCCTTTGTAATTACTTAATATACAAAATCAACTGACAGAGCGATTATTTTTGCAATAAAGTTTGGAAGTTTATTATTTTTAGGGCTCAATATTGGGGGTAAAAACGTGACTTTTTGCCCGATATCAGCATCTATTCTAAGCATGTTGAGAAAGATTTCATGAATTATAGATGTCGGGAACTAGTCAAACTTTATTTGGTCAAAAACGATAACAGAGAAAACTGCGGTCGCACTGCGGCTGACCGTGGTAGCGACCGTGCAACTTGTTTTCATAAAACTGCGTTGTAATTCAGTTTGGGGTTTCACGGTTGACTATGCGGTTGACCGTACCTCAACCGTGTGTTTAGCTGAACTTTTAATTTCATTCTTTAACATATGTTTGACTTGGCCATTTGCAAGATAAAGTATGGATTAGTGGCCTTGCGTGTTTTATGTTAAGATGTCAGTCATCACTTATGCATATGTATGTGTCATCATCAAAACATATTCTTTGGTTAATTATCATACTTAAGTTTGTCATTTAGTTTATTATCCAACATTCAACCAACATTCTCCCCTTTTTGATGATGACAAACATACAAGTGATGAGGGACATTTTGCTATAAATACGCAAGTGTTAACAATCACTTGTATCCATCTTTCTCCCCCTTTTATCGAAGCAAAAAGGTTAGCTCCCCCTAGAACTAAGCTTGCCCTTAGAGCAAAACTCCCTCTTAAATTGTGCACGTTGGAAAAACATTTATGAAAACATAACAAGCACACATTTTATTCAAAGCAAACGCGAAACATAGTGATGCATATATGAAAATATGCATGAAAAGTACAGTAGATCAATCCTAGGTTTGTTCTACATGGGACAAGATGTGCTTGGATGAGATGAGCATTTTCCCCAGACAAGATTGTTAAGAAAGCGTCGCAGGATCTTGTGAGTTCGACGATTCTGACGATGAAGGATGGACATTTGAGTGGAAGATAATAGTGCAATGAACTGATCGTCTTCAACACTATCATCAGATCCCGTAACACTCCAGGCAGGTGTATTCTCACCTTCAGTTTCTTCGTTAAAAGTCGAACTGAATCGTAATCGATTGGGAGGGTGGTTAGACCAACAGGATGTACATCTTGAACACACGGTTGTGTGAAGAGCTTCGTTAGATGTGCCCCTTAAGGAAGGGATAGTGATTCATTGTACACCAATCCATTCATCCTCTTTGCCATGAACAATGCCGTGTTGACTTGAATTCAGTGTTGGAGACACCAAAGTAGTGAGGCTTCACAGGCATGAATGTTTGTGGATAGTGTTTCCACCTTGCAGTAGATATTTTGACTTATGACTTTGAGCCAAAGGTCAAACTTGGGTGCAAGATGATTTACCTTAAGACCATCACTTTAAATTTCAATGTGATTGATAGGCCTTTGACAAAATGTGTTGATGATGTCACCTTTTGTGACAAATTCGGGAAGGAAGAGGAGGTATGGACTATAGGAAAAACATTCCACACCTTCATCAGGAACATGCATGAATCTTCCAAATTCCTTAAGAGACATGGAAAACCCTTTGTCGAACAACCGAAATTTGACGTTATTTGGGGGAGTGAATTCATAGTTAGCGTAGAATTCATGAACAAGAGTGGAGTGAATGGGACCTCTTAAGGTTAAGAATGAATCCCATTTTATGTAAGCAAAATTCTCGAGAAGCTCTTTCGAAAATTGCTCAATAGTGACCATACAACCTTTGGAAATTGGTCTAGTGCTAACCATTTGTCGGTTGCGGTTGATCACATCTCGTTCTTCTTAGGTGTTAGGAAAGTGATTGTCAAAGGAGTCGGAAACTGAGGATGACAAGTCAATCACAAAAGGATTGTTAGGAGAGTTGTTTGCTTGACTCATTTTGAGTGAGATGGTGTAGTGAGTTTTGCATCATAATCTTCTCAATTTAAAGGGAAAGAGATGAACCCCCATTTAATCTTTCATTCCCTTTTGGAGTAATTGAATCTTTTAAGAATTTTGATCATATTCAAGTATGCTAATTTGTGAATGATACTTTGAAACCAGATCCAATTAGATTTGAGAGGTTCAATGTGCATTTATTTTTTAAGGAGAGAGAAGAAGAAGTGTCAGACAGATACACGGTCGACCGTGTAGTTCACCGTGTGAGAACTGTCAGAAATATAAATTAACTGACTCAAATTAAACAGATTCTAACCAAGAAATATTCAAATAGTCACACATTCAATTATTACAAACAAGTTATTCAACCAACATTTTAACTTCTTTCACTTCCTTCACCTTCCACTTCTCACATCGCTACTACTTCGACATGAAAAAGCCGTTTTCGCTTTATTTAGTAGCAGGCGGATCTTGGATTGATACTTCTTTATTTTAGCTTGATTTAGGTAGATTCGTTCAGCTTTTGAATCACGATCCAAGCTATAAAAAGGATCATTAGCTTCATCCAGAAACTATTCTTCATCACTGTTGGATATATCTTCCAAGTTGATTTGAGAGTTGGTCATGGCTTTATAAACCCTTTCAATCTCATCAGAGTCATCTTCATCATCCCACCCCATCAATGTTAATGTATGACGATTAAATATTTAATAGGTTGGATTTATGTGAAATGTCATCTATTACCCTTAATTTGTCAAATAACTTTATAAGATGCATTCCATAAGGAAGAGTTCTTGTTGAGTCTTTTGGCACATTGCTCATTCATATGGCCATAAAGTATGCCATGTTTACTGGGATTTGTATTTCTACGCACCAAAGAAGAGTCATCTGAACAGCATGGATATGTGAACGATTTCCCATTCTACAGTACACATTGTAGTCGAACACTGTGTTCCATATTCGGAACTTCTTCCGCAGGTGTTTGCTCAACACTCCTTGACTGAGAATTTCTTCTCTTGGAGCATTGTCTTCACACAGTGTTCGAATAACATCATCTTTATTGATAAAATCAGGAAGATAGATCAGACTATGTCCTGTGTGGAAGAACCTTTCTCCACTTGCTGGAACTTCTAGAAGTTTTCCAAAATCTTGAAGTGTTACTGTCGTTCTTGAAGCTTTTAGCCTAAAGGTAACTGAACCATTGGTATAGACGAAGCTAGAGTAAAAGTCTAGAACGAGTGATGGATAAATTGGTCTATTTAGATCAAGAAATACATCCCAGTTTAAATCTGAGAAAGCTGCCAACATTTCAGGAAAATCTTTGGCTTCAATTCTCCTTCCTTCCGCTATTGTTCGATTTTTCACTCTTTCTCTGTTAAGTGTTGATTGCTGTGGACGAAAGTTGGATGAGCTTTCTCCTCGATTGGCCATTTTCTGCGCATTGACACTTTTAATTAATTCAAAGTGCATAATTCAATTGTAGGCAATAAGTTTTGCAAACTTTAATTATCATCAATACTTAGATGTTTTGATGTTAATATTCTTCATATTTTCACTCTTCATTAGTGTCAATGAGTTTGCAACTAGATTAAGATTTTCACAAAGTTCATATGTGTTCTAGACTTTTGAAATCATCATCAACACAAGTTTTGACATTCAACATTATTACACTCAATTAGCAACAATGTCATTCATATCATATGAACAATGCTTCTATGAAAATCTAACTTAGATGTATAATGAACTCTAGAATCATTCAATGTTAAATTAACACATAGATAGGTACTACTACAATCGTTTCTAAGTTGTTCTTCAAGAACAATTTCGATTGTTTGCATCAATTTAGTTTTCGATTCATTCTAGTTAGGGTTTCTTCATAACCCTAATTCATCATACAAATACAATTGAATGCTAGGAAAGCAAGGATTAATCATACCGAAAGTAGGAATTGAAATTGAAGGAATGAGCGTTCTTCTCCGTGTGGTCGATCTCTTCAGCCGTGTGTAAGTGTGTGTGTTTTGAAGTGGGTTGAAAAGAAATAAAAGTGAGGGATTAATTTAATTTAAAACAGAATCAGACCACGCACGGTCAAAGCACGGTCGACCGTGGTGTTAGCCGTGCATATATTTTGACACGTACATGACAGCAATCTGCGGTCGGGTATACGGTCAGCCGTGGTGCTGCCGTGGATCCTTCTGATCACTTATTTCTTCACTTCTTCTTTCTTCGAACGCGTTTTGACAATTCTTAGGTTCTATAGAATACTTGAGGACAAGTTTTCTTTTCCTAACATTGAATGATTACATCCTCCCGATGTTTAATCATCAATGACACGTAATATACTATATCTATATGTGTGTGTGTGTGTGTTTATATATATATATATATATATATATATATATATATATATATATATATATATATATATATATATATATATATATATATATATATATATATATATATATATATTCATATTCAATCATTCACATAGTATACACAAAACGTATCAATCTAGTGTTTAGCATGCAATACATATTTTCACATAAACACACAATCCTAAGGCAAGTAAGCTTCCTACACTAATCTTTTAAAATTACTTTTCAAAAACAATTTTGCATTTGTAAGAAAAACCTTTCATTAATACAAAGTTTTTTTGAGAAGGTTATTCTCATTAGCATTTTGATCATTGATTTTGATTGATTTTAAGATTACCCAATCCTTGACTTATCCCTACCATGAAATTGCTAGCTTGGTCCATTTTTCCCATATTTTCAATTTTCCTAATAATAGACAATGGACTTTGATTACAAGATTTGTGTTTGCTAGAGTCGTGACATACATTCATTTCATGTTTACCTCTTGATGAATCACAAATAGTTATCCTTTCAAGTTTTCTTTTCAAGGTGTTATTTTCATCAATTAAAACTTTGTTAAGTTGTTTAACTTTGTGTAATTCTTTCTCCAAAAGTTTTACTTTATCACGACTACTATCATACACAAATTTAATAGTCTTGTAATCATCTAATAATTCTTCATAATTAGAAGAATAGAATACATGTACCTTATTGCATTCCATGCTTGAGACATCATCTTCTTTGAATGGAGATTCAACCTCTTCTTCACTTTGACCATCTTGATCCAAATCATTCCAAGAACTCATGAGGCAAAAGTCTTCATTTCCATTCAACCCTTTTGCTTGAAAATCACCAACCTTTTCCAAACCCTTCTCTATTCCTTTACCCTTTAAACTCCTAGAGTTTAAATCTTCTTGAGAACATAGTGAGTCCCAACATTCTTTTGCACTTTCACATGAGATTATCTTTAATCTTTCTTCACTAGGAAGAATTCCATGAAGTAGTGAAATTGCATCAAATTGTTTCAAAACATCATTGTTTTGAAATGTTGACTTCACTAGTCTTGAACTAGCTTGTGGTACAAAGTCTCCTACTTTGATCATTCTCCACAAGCAGTAATCCTTGAATTTGAGATAAGACTCAAATCTTAATTTCCACACACCAATATTCATCTTATCAAAGATTGGTGCTTCTTTCACCAATTCTTCCAAATATCCCATAGTTTGAGTTGATCCGAGAATCGTTGACTCAAGTTTTTGCACAAAACGAATTTTGATGCTTTCGCAATTGTTTATAGCGCAATGATTTGAGCAACCGCTCTGATACCAATTGTAAGTAACTAGAGGGGGGGTGAATAGTTACTTGATACATTTTTAACACTTTTTCGATTGATCACCAAATCGATTAACTTTGATCAACCAATTCAACTCAAACTTGATGTGTGTAGTGTATATGTTCAAAATGATGAATGAAATAATGTAAAGAACATAGACACAAGGATTTATAGTGGTTCGGGTGGATGTTAACTAATCTACCTAAATCCACTCCCCGATTACACTAATTGGGATTTGTTGCTTCACTAAGCACTTTTCTCCAAACCCGGTGGAGATCCAATTTACAAGTCTTTAACTTCTTTGGTAGACAATAAACCTAATCTTTCTATCCCTTTGAAAGATCAACTCTAACCTAGATCAACTTGTCTTCACCTTGGACAAGTATTAATCTCCAAATAAGATTAATCAACTTCCTAAGTCCCTTTAAGGAAGTATATCACTAAGCTAGCCTATGCTTCTACTAATTGAAGTTACAAGACTTATACACTTTACAATGATGATTCTAACACAATACTAGGACATACATCACAATAAGTAAACTCACAAGATTAATGATTTTGATTAGTAAGTTTACAACAACCAAATTCTATATCTCTAAGATTATAGAATCTTCTCTTGCTTGATCACATTTGAGTAGTAATTAGAGCCCTTATGATCTCTGGAAATAAGCCTTTGAAATATGCAAGAGGGTCAGCTTTAAATGCTCTTAAATTTTTGCCTTTTATAGTGGAATTCAAAAGGTAGCCGTTGACACACGGTTGCCTGCACGGTTGACCGTGGTGTGACTGTGCGTGCTCCAGTCCAAATTTAGTATCCGTTGTATAGCCGTTTGACTCAAATTTGAACACCACATTTTGGCACCTTTACTCCTTCTAGCACCTGCAAAAGAAACCAAACATCCTATACAAGTACTATATACATTAAGTATGTGAGATTTGGTCTTATTGCATGAAAGTGACTAATCATTCCAAAAGTGGAAAACCCAACATTCTTGGAGAAGTGTCTTGATTGATATTTTAGAAAATCTCAGTTTGGTCAAAACTTAGTTAGTCACTTTAATGCTCTTGGTTCAATTTTAAAGACTAGTCACTATGTCATTAACTTCCTAGTTTCAATTAATCACAAGTCATGTTCTTTTTGAGTTTAGTTAGAGATTAATTGAGTAATGTCTCTATAAGATAATCATGAAGTATGTAGAGACATTAAGGTTAAGTCATTCTTGAATAAGCAATCACACTTAGTTACTTAGACTAGACCAAATAGACAATTGACTATAATTTCATTGTGAACCATTTTGCACTTAATTTATTGGAGTAGGTTAGTTACTTGAATCCTAACTAGTGAGCACATAGCAAACAAATTAATCAAGTTGACAAGTTTATGAGTATTAAGCATATTGGCAAGTAGCAAATAATACTCACATAGCAAGAGATAGTTATTCTAGGATCAATCATATAGATACTTGCACAACTTATAATTCAAGCTCTTAACAAGTTTAATTTCAATAAAACATATTGCTTGATTAATGTGTAAGCACACATTAATGTCCAACACATGCACAAGGGAAGAGCAATCTCTAGTTGGGACTTGGTGACCATCCTAAATGTATTTAAGTGTGTTTTAGGATTACAAGTCATTACTAGTTAACCTTGAGAGCATTGTTCCTCATTTATCCTTAATTAGTCACTAAGTCATTTCTATTAGTAATTATTGTTCTAGTGACATTGGCTTAAGTGTGTTGGTACTTGATGATCATACTAAGGATATCTAGATAAGAATTTGTAACAACCCGGAAATTTCCGAACAAATTTAAACTTTATCTTTATATTATTTCGACATGATAAGTAAAGCTTGTTAGGTTAAATTTCAAGAATTTTAAACTGTGATCATACATTCATTTAACCCTGACCAAATTCCGACGATTCACGAACCGTTATATAAATGAGTATGATTATATATGTATATATATATTATAACTTGAAAATATTAACAAAGTATTAAACGTATAATACTTTACATGAACGTATTTGTTTCAATATGATTATCGATGGAATTAGAAGATAATATCAAATGATTGATTTATCAAATACATTGTATGATTACAAGTCTCTGTTGAGAGGTCCACTTTGATTTAGTATTAAACGGTATTCGGAATAAATGGTAAAGTGATCTACAAGTAGGCATAAGGTGACAAATAACGAAAGTCAGACAAACGTTAGTGGAAAATTGAGTTCATAATATTCAATTGATTTAGTTTCAAACATGCGAAAACGTTTTTCGATTCAACAGAATTTGATTTATTAAAACGATTTTGATAACATAATTTGAATATATAAATGTTGGTTATTAAATATATAAATAAACTCGTAACGTGTATTTAAAATATGTTTATGAATATATATATATATATATATATATATATATATATATATATATATATATATATATATATATATATATATATATATGATTTCGAATTAATTAAGTAAAACGATTGTAACACTCGCTTATTGATTCGATTGATATTTAGATATGTCAATTAGTACGTTAAGAAGTTAGAACAAATGCTAACACATAAATGAACTATATTTAGTTAAGTTTTAAAGTGTAAACGTTACGTGTTATGATATTTTCTAAAATAAATAAAAGTGAACTTGAAAATATAATAAGTTTGAAAAACTAAATGTTATATTATTAAGTAAATATTTTAAGTAAAAAATTTATATTTCTAAATGAGAATATATATCTCGCACAATGGTAAGATATAATATTTATTTAGTTATAGAACGTGTTGATTTAAAATAATACTTTTATATATATAACGAGACGATGATTTATAGAAGCAACTGACCATAACACTCAAAAGTATAAGTTACATTTATTATAAGATAAGTTATCGATGTATGAGTCTAATTGTTGATAATGGCACTAAACGTAAAGTGCTAGTTTCTTAAGCGTATGAAAGGTCATTCAAGAAACTGGAACCAGGACGTGAGTCGAGTGACATCGTACGAGTCATTGGAACTAAAATTACAATTTAACTATGCACGTAAATATATTATAATATATAATTAATTATATGAATTAAAAATAATATATATATAATAATAATAAAACTGTCGGCAAGGTTCAAACAATGAAGTGTGAGCTGTAAGGGGGCTCATGCGATCGCATGGCTTTCCCCTCTTGCACCCATGCGATCGCATAGTGACAGGTCCCAGCAAAAGTCTATAAAACTTGATTCGTTCTGGCTTAAATCACACACACATATAAATAGATAGATAAGTACTCCGCAATATTATTAATTATTATTATTAATAATATTATTATTATTATTAATATTAAAAATATTATCATTATTAGTAGTAGTATTATTATTAGTATTACACATAAAATACTACGAAGAGGTTCTACTCGCATGTTTTAAAAATGTATTTTCGAGAGGGATAAAGCTAAGGAAATTATGGGTTATAGCTATGGAGGTTATGGGTATGATTCGGGGGTGTAGCTCGTGAGGTCAATCTAGTTTTTATCATCTCTGTTGCGTCTACGTACTTTCCTGCAATATTGAATCTCAATATTGATACGTGAGCACTCATAACTTAACTTTTATATATTAATAGTGTATCCCTGACTAGTGCTCGAGTATATAGGATTATGCATGCTTGTATGTTTGATATTGTCGTTAGATAGGTTATGTTGAATCCTGAATTAGATACATATGCTATTGGGATAAGGTATATGATATGCATGTCGTTGGAAAGCTGACGAAAAATCAATAACTTTTCATTTAGATATTGAATGGTTTCGATGAACAGATTAGAAGTTATAGTCAACTGAATTTTAGTATTATTGTTAAAATGATTATTATTACTATCGTCGTTATTATTATTATCTAATAATAATAATAATAATAATAATAATAATAATAATAATAATAATAATAATAATAATAATAATAATAATAATAATAATAATAATAATAATTATTATTATTATTATTATTATTATTATTATTATTATTATTATTATTATTATTATTATTATTATTATTATCATTATCATTATTAATGAAAATATTATCATTGAAAATTGTTATTGTATTATTATTATTATTGTTATTATTATTCAAAATTATTATTAATATTATCATTATTATTATTATTATTATTATTATTATTATTATTATTATTATTATTATTATTATTATTATTATTATTATTATTATTATTATTATTATTATTATTATTATTATTATTATTATTATAATTAGTAGTATTATCATTAATATTATTATAATACTTATTAGCAGTGTTGTAAATCTCCCGAGATCTCCCCGAGATCTCCCCCGAGATCTCGTTTTTAGAAGGCAACCGAGACGAGATGTTCATCTCCCGAGATTTCTCAGTCAACGGGGTCAAACTTAGTCAAAGCCACTATTTCTCGAATTTTCTTGCTAATTTGTAAGATTTTCTTGTAGAATTCGTAATAACCTAGATTTTCTTGCTCATTTCTCGGATATTTTTGTAAAATTTCGTAAAAACGTATATAAATATACATATTTTTATGTTTTTATGTATATTTTTATTAAAAAACTATAAAGTCAACGTAAGTCAACGTCCGAGATCTCCCCGAGATTATTCCGAGATGCCGAGATCTCCCTAAAAAAGTCCAAACGAGATCTCCTCGAGATCCAAATTCTCCAACCTTGCTTATTAGTATCATTAAAACTAATATTAGTATCATCTAACTATCATGATTGCTATTATTATCATTATTATGAATGCGGTATAAAAGAGTACTAAAAGCTATTAAACGAATCAATTAGGAAATAATGAGTATGAGTATCATGATGAAATTTAAAATATCGTAAGATATTGATTTAGATAAAATTACCGTTTTCATTATTTTTATCACTATTATTATTATTGAAAGTATCATTAATATTAAAACTATCATTTTTATTAAAATTACCATTTTTAATAGAAATATCATTGTTATTATAAAATATCACTATTATTAAAAATTATCATTTTGAATAGAATTATTATTTTTATATAAGATATTATTTTTATAGTTAATATTAAAAAGTATCGTTATTATTAAAATTATCATGATTAGAATTAACATTTTATCATAATTAATATCATTATTATTAAATATAAATATTGTTATTATTATTAGTAGAATAATAATAATTATTATTATTACAAATTAATACAACTTTTACTTATTATTATTATTATCAATATTATTTTATCAAATAGATATGTGATACAAAGATATTTTTACCACACGTAATATAATTACATTAATAATAAATACCACTATATTTTTATGATATTAAGTGAACTTTATAAATTTTATTACTTAAGATATATAAAGGTATATTTTTATTATATATAAACTTTAATATAAAATTTTATTTATTAATAAATGATTTATATTATTTACTTTAATAAAATTTGTTAAATATATAAAACGACTATATTTATGATATATAATAATCATGTATAGATCTTGAAAGTTATTTTGGATCAAGTTGACTTTTGTTGACTTTTGCATATTAGTCTCGAGCATTAGGATTGTGATACACTACGACTTGACCTAAATTGTTAGACAAATATTGACCAACATATAAATATATATATTTAATATAGGTTCGTGAATTCGAGGCCAACCTTGCACTTGTTCAATGCCATCATATGTATTTCTACTATGAAATACAGTATTGTGAGTTTCATTACTCCCTTTTATTATATTTTTGGGAATGAGAATACATGCGCTACTTTTATAAATGTTTTACGAAATAGAAACAAGTAATCGAAACTACATTCTATGGTTGGATTATCGAAATCGAATATGCCCCTTTTTAGCTTGGTAGCCTAAGAATTGATGTTTATTATAATTGCCACCAATTGACGCAAATCCTAAAGATAGATCTATGGATCTCGACACGTCCCATTCGGGTTACGAATGCTTTAATACTTCGATTATCTTGTCCGATGAGAGTCCCAGAATGATGGAGATATTCTATATGCATCCTGTTAGTTCGGTTATCAAGCGTTCACCATATGAATGATTTTTTTAATTCGCGGGTTACGTGTGTTATTTTGTACTCGGGTTACGTGTACAATTAAATATTTGGAAATCTTGTGGTCTATTAAAATGATGAAAATAATTGTTTATGATAAAATAATGAACTCACCAACCTTTTGGTTGACACTTGAAAGCATGTTTATTCTCAGGTATTAAAGAAATCTTCCGCTGTGCATTTGCTCATTTTAAAGATATTACTTGGAGTCATTCATGCTATATTTCAAAAGACGTTGCATTCAAGTCATTATTATTAAGTAAATGACAGATTAGGTCATTTATAGTTTGGATATTATGAAATGGTATGCATGTCTGTCATCTTTCGATGTAATGAAAGTTGTCTTTTAAAAACGAATGCAATGTTTGTAAAATGTATCATATAGAGGTCAAATACCTCGCAATGTATTCATATGTTATTGTATTCGTCCTTATGGATTAGGACGGATCGTCTCAGAATTAAGATCACAAGTTTTGGATTAACACTTATGTGTTATGCCTAATCTTGGTTAATCTGTCATTAAGATGTCATTAGGCATAATTAATCACAATTAGTGTTTTTATGACCAAAACTCAATTGAGTATGGAGAAGGCATCTATTCTAAGCATGTTGAGAAAGGTTTCATGAATTATAGATGTCGGAAACTAGTCAAACTTTATTTGGTCAAAAACGGTAACAGAGAAAACTGCGGTCGCACTGCGGTTGATCGTGGTGGCGACCGTGCAAATTGTTTTCATAAAACTGCGTTGCAATTCAGATTGGGGTTTCACGGTTGACTATGCGGTCGACCGTACCTCGACCGTGTTTTTAGCTGAACTTTTAATTTCATTCTTTAACCTATGTTTGACTTGGTTGTTTGCAAGATGAAGTATGGATTAGTGGCCTTGCGTGTTTTATGTTAAGATGTCAGTCATCACTTATGCATATGTATGTGTCATCATCAAAACATATTCTTTGGTCAATTATCATACTTAAGTTTGTCGTTTAGTTTATTATCCAACATTCAATCAACAGTTTACTTTTAAACTATCTTCTTAAAGGGATCTAGAAGGTAGTTGTGTTTTTCACTGGGATAGTGCATTAGGATCTTGTGGTAAGAGCTATAGGTGTTTGTGAAGTCCTCAAAGGGACGTAAGGGTTCAAAAGTTGCTGTTTATCGAAATACTAGTGTTATATCTGGACACTCCACCGAGTTTGGAGTATCATAGTGAAGAAAAATCTCAATTCGTAGAATTGAGGAGTAGATTAAGGAAGATTTGTTAACATATTCCCGAACCACTATAAATCATTGTGTTTATTCTCTCTTCCCTTATCTTTTGATTATATCTTTACATACATATATCTTGTTAGTATCATTTGAGAACAAACATTTCAAATCACACTATATCAAGTTCAAGAAAACGCAAAGAAAATTTTAAAAATCGACTAAGTAACTATTCACCCCCTCTAGTTACTTACATATATGTTAATGATGAGAATGTTAGCATGCACACGGTCTCAGAATCATCTTCTAATAATGAATCGATTAAAAACCAAGGGGGTGATGTTGTCTTTCCACCATTAAATGTTGTGAATGGGTCTGGGATCCATGTGGAAGCAAATAACCCAGACAATGATTTGTTTGGTGGTGCAACAGAATAGGAGGAGCCTGGCCAACCTCAGTTGGATGAAAAAAATCCACAATGTTTCAGGAATAAAGGCTGTTGTGGAACAAGATGAATAAAAGGTGAACACAACTCAGAGTCTGCATCGAATCAGTGTAGGGATAAGGGTCTAGTTGATAATGATCAATATGTTTTCCCTAACCTTGATAACTACAGGAAGGACCCTGGTGAAGGTGTTCTTGGGACTGTGAAGCCACCTAATATTGACAAGGTTAATTTAACCTCTTCTTATTTGGGTGCTGTCAATGGAAATCAAGCCAAGAAAACTGTGAATTTCAGGTTTATATAGCCGGTAGCTACGTTAGATGATGGTGTTGATGTTGAGTTACCATTAGCTTTGGTTCTGAAAGTGAATGAAATGTACAATAATACGCTCTATGGGTATTTTCTCGGTAAACGAGTGGCTTATCCAGTTGTGAAAAACTATGTTACTAATGTATGGAAGAAATTTGGTTTGGAGAAAATAATGATGAACTCTAAGGGTTTCTTCTTCTTTAAGTTTTCTTCGGAAACGGGATTGCAAGGTGTACTAGAATCAGGCCCGTGGATTATTCGTTCAATACCTATCATTCTCAATACATGGTCGCCTGATGTTCCATTAACAAAGGAGAACTTAACACGTGTCCCTGTATGGGTGAAAAATCCATGATATTCCAATAGCACGTTTTACTAAAATTGGGTTGAGTGTAATAGCTTCTAATATTGGTATTCCGATGAGGTTGGACTCTTACACGAGCACAATGTATCTAGAGTCGTAGGGTAGGCCTAGTTTTTCTCGAGCTTTGATTGAAGTCTCGCCAGACAAGGATTTTAAGGATAATATCAAAATGGCGATACCAAGTATCGATGGAAAGAGCAAAACCATATGTACTGTAATGATAGATTATGAATGGAAACCCCCACGGTGTAAGTCTTGTGCTATTTTTGGGCATTCAGATGTCCAATGTCCAAGAGTGGTTACTCCAAAGGTAGTGACTGTCTATCGATGAAGATGGTTTTCAGGTTATTGGCAAGAAGGTGGCTAAAGAGGTGACAAAGGGTAATAACAAGCAGAAGGTTACTTTTGGTGTAAGTAAACCGAAACAAAAATTGGTGTATAGGCCCAAAAAGAATACTGATTCTATTAATGATTTACATAAGAGTGTTCCGGGTGACAAAAAGAAGCCGAAATTTGGGACAAGTAAAAGTTTACAAGTGAAGACCCCGAACGCGTTCAATGCTTTGAAAAAAGAGGAGTTTAGATTAATTGATGAAGAAAGCGACGTTGAATCTGATAAAGATGAAACTGCTGAGTTTATGGTTTCAAAATCTTTTTCTAAGGAAAAAAATACGTTTGGTATGAAATCAGGCAGGTAATTAGGTGTGTTGATTTTTGCTAGTTCTTTATGTGTTTAGGTTCTAGCTTGGTTGTTTTTGGTTGTTTGTGAGGCCTCAAGGTGCGTTTGAGGTTGTTTGTGCTTTCTTGTATATATTATTATTTTTACTAATATTTACCGAGTAAAACCCTTTACCCAGATAAAATCGTCAATACATTAATATTAATATTAATATTAATACCTATATCCTAAAAGAGAAAGTGGAAATGAATAGTAAGAGCATTTTTGCCTTTTCAATATTTTTTTTATTTATTTTTTTCATTTGCACAACAAAGCCCCCCACACTTCTCCTAAAAAATCAAATCGACCCCCTATAGGGGGTAAAGTGTCAACTTATCATTTTTTTTAAAAATCTTAAATAAACTCCACTCAAATATTCAACAGGACATATCTTCTCGCTCGCATCGAGTCAAATTTCTCCGACACCATCGTTAAACTCGAAATAATTTTAGTAACACAATGTCACTAGCTATACGCAAAACGGACGCTTTTTAAAAAACGCTAAATATTTGGGGTACTTTTCATACACGTTTATTTTGCGTTATATTTTTAATAAGCGACAATTTCATAGCGAAACGCGGAGATGCACATATATTGTTAATTTAAAATAACAGTTAAATTTTTCACGGGTTATATCTTTTAGTTCGACTCGAGTTGCGCTTTAACGACATCATCGTTCGCCACGAAATAATTTTATAAACTAAACGCAATAAAATATATTGAAAACCGAATCCCCGGCGCGAAGCGAGGATTCGAACATTAGTTGATTTCTTAAATTTATAAAAAATAAAAATGCTAAGTACTCCGTGAAAAGGTGTGAACTTTGTTAAAGAAGTAAAAAAAACAATTTTGAAGTTGTAATATGCCTTGATTTACGGTTGAGAAACTGCCCAGACCCAACAGATCTCATCGTCTTCAATCATTGACCATCTTTGATCTCATTCTCCAGAAACCCCCAAAATTCACTCCAAACCCTAATAATTCAATCTAATGTCAACTCAACAACTTCGAGCAGTAACCCTAACTCACGTCCGTTACTTCAAAGGCGATCAATTAGGTCATTTTCTAGCATGGATTTCATTAGTTCCAGTTTTCATATCTCTCGGTGGTTTCGTCTCTCATTTCTTATTTCGCCGTGAATTACAAGGTATGTTCTTCGCATTAGGTTTAATAATATCCCAATTTATCAACGAATTGATCAAAACATCCGTACAACAAGCTCGACCTGAAACATGTATAATGCTCGAAATGTGCGATTCGCACGGTTGGCCTTCGAGTCATTCGCAGTATATGTTCTTTTTCGCTACGTATCTTACGTTACTTACGTATAAGAAGTTTGGGATACTGTTTAGGAAACAGATGTTGTTAGTTGGACTTGTGATTTGGCCGTTGGCGTTGTTGACTATGTATTCCAGGGTTTATTTGGGGTATCATACGGTGGCGCAAGTGTTTGCCGGTGCGGCGCTTGGTGCGGGACTTGGTGGTGGTTGGTTTTGGGTTGTTAATTCGATGTTAAGAGGTGTGTTTCCTGTGATTGAAGAGAGTTTTTTTGGTAGGTGGTTTTATGTTAAGGATACGTCGCATATACCGAATTTGTTGAAATTTGAATATGATAATGCTCGAGCTGCGAGAAAGCATTCGTCTTATAAACGTGCAGAATGATTGAAGGATAGAATTTGGTAAGTGAATTTATGATTCTATAGAATGGTTATGCCACATTTAATCTGTGTACTTGTTTCTTTTATCAATCTTTATGTATGCTTTTAGTATCTTTACTAGGTGTTTTAAGGATTCAGATAGCTTTGATTACAGTGTTATATGTTTCTTTTGCACAATATATCTTATTTTAACGACGTAAGTTGTCAAAATAAATATACGCCATTCTATCAACATTTAGGATATTTTTTCGAAAGAAATTATTTGGACCTCAATAGGAGACAGAAACTTCCAAAACCCTGTGCATAAATTGAAGTGATCAGGTGTGTTTATTAATGACTTAACGAGCTTTATTTGATAAGAATTAGATTCAGTAAGCATATTGTGCTAGTTGTTAAGGATCTGCATTGCTACATAAACTGTGTTTTTTTCTTGCAATTACATTTTGATGGTGTATACTAGTATGATTACATGTTTCAAAATAGTTTTCAACGCACTTTAAAAATAGTAATTACACAGTTACACTTACTGTTGGGCTACTTTGTATCCATACAGAGTTAAGGTTGCACAAACAGTCAAAGGGCCAGGGCCAGGACCGGTCCAGGATCCGTCTCAGAACCTGTCCCCAAAACTTCTGTTTGTTATAGGATCATGTAGCTGGTTAGAGCACCAAGTGTCGACAAGTCAATTTCAGCGTTTGGAAAATAGACTTTGAAATCGACGGTCCCATCGACACCCTTTCAGTGTCGATTTCGAAGTCTATTTTTCAAAGTCCAAAAATGGACCTTGGAAATTCAATGTTTTTTTTCCTATTCTATTTTTATTGGTCCACATAATATTCTCTCACCAAGACTTGAAAAAAAAAACACCGACCCACTCTTCCACTTTATCAATTTCAAAGTCCTTTCTAAACTTTGAGATAAATACCGAAATAGACCATCACGATACCTCGTGCTCTTAGGCACAACATTCCCTTATCAATCCGTCATTTTCATTCCGGCACAAGTTACCTATTAAGGTTAAGCCCCTATCCTGTTAAAAGTCCTGATTATGCTTAATTTGCTTATATTTGGTGTTGTTTACTTAGTTTTTAGTATCCTTTATCTCAAATTTTTCTTCTCTAGCACATTTTTGTTATTTATCGTAAAAATTATTATTTTGTAACCATTCTAATGAAATTTGTTGGAGTTAAAATATGAAGTAGATAAGTAACCAGTTAGACAACAGGTCCTAAACTGGTCTTTGAGCAGTTATAACCGGACAGATTCTAGTGCATTTTTGTGTAGTCATCCCTACCCAGACAATTTTTATTCACCAGTTCAAATACACAGTCCCTGAAAGTTATGAAGTCTTCGCAGTTTGCATATATGTTGGCATGAATAGATTATCGTTCATTGTCCGACATACCCTCTGTCCTAGAGTGTGTAGTATCTCACGTTTATTGCTTAAAGTTGTGAAAGTTTTTGCTTGAGTGAACCTGTTTCCTGTGACACATTTTTCAACGATGCATGCTAAACTCGAATCTCTTTTCATATCTTAGCAGGTAAACTGCATATTATATATTGGCGATTTGGTGGTATGTAACGCAAGGTGATCATGCTGCAGTTTGCCATTGATTTCAGTAGCTCTAGTTTGCACGAAGTATTATATTTTTTTCATTTGATACAGTTACAAACTTATATGAATGATGTCATTAATAGGAGATATTGTATGGTAAGAAACTACATACTATCTTACATATAAAATATCAGCCTAGCGCGAAAGATACTAGAACCATTATGTCGATATAGTGTGCTACACTTCTATGTGATTGTCCTGGGATCGTGATTGTTTTGTAGAGTATCAATTTATCTATGCATCTTATTGGACATTAATCCTAAATTCTTTGGTCAAATGATGAAGTGAAATTGGTCAGGAGAGATGTTTATATTTAATTTATTATCTTTTATTTTAATTTTTAAATATAAAAAAAGATGAAAATAATGGAATAGAGAGATAAACCTTCATTGTGTGTGGTGGCGGAACTTGAATTTCTTTACCGGGGAACGAGATTGTCAATTCATAGAATGTTACGAGATTGTCAATTCATAGAATGTTACGGGAAAAAAAATCACTATATAAAAATGTTGGGATTTAACAATTTTCATAATACTTATAATCATTCAAGAAATAAGATTTGCGGAAGCGTGTAGATTACCATTTTGAAACTTGTAAATCTTTAACCAATTAAAGTTAAATCTCAATAAGGATCAAGTTGTGAAACATACTTACAAACTAAGAGTGGGTTTAGAGTTTATACCTCCTCAAGCTAGTTGAGGGTTAGTTCAAAAGAAGATGAAGAATGGAGCTTCAAAATGATGAAACTTCAAGGAGAAATACCCCAAGCTTTTGCACCAACATCTAGCCTTTGGTTAGGATTTAATTACACTTGAATTGAGCTTGCAATAACCAAATGAAGAACCCTTTCTTCCTCCCAAAAGGCCACGAAATTCAGCTGGGTTTTAGGAGAGTTTTGTGCAGAATTTTGATGTACAATTGCATGTATGTATTGCTACTAGTCAAAGGACATGTATATGTGGAATTGTGTTATGGATAGCAACAAGAATAAGCATGTGATAGACTTCCTTGGGGCTCCAAAATCTGCCCACCATCCATTATTTTATAACAAGAATGATTTTATAAAACTTGTAATAATTTTATAAAACATGTATAAAATAAACATGTATTTGTTACTTGCAATAATTTTATAAATCATTTTATAAAATATAACATAACATAATTATTTAAACCTATAAATAATTAAATCCACATCATATATAAATTATCCAAATAATTTATCTCAAGTGATTATAATTTAGAAAACCGATTTTCTAAAGTTCAAGTGTCGCGTATTTATTTAACAATCCAACCGTTAAAATAAATACATATAAAGTGTTGGTAAGCTTGTTATTGGGTATGACCCGACTTGGATCATAACACATTAGCCACATTAATTTAATATGTCTCTCGGGCATATGAAATACCTTCAATCTCCCACTTGCATGAGAAACATAAGAAATTAATGCAAGTGATGGATACCACCTAACGACCGTCCATCACCCCCAATATGTTATGACTTTGTGCCATTCAATAACATCATTCCTTTCGAGTTCCCATCTCGAATATGAATAGGTGAATCTTTTCATTATATCCTTTCATCCTAGATGTCATGTTAAATCCAAGAGACACAGAGTGATCACTCTCTTCTAGATTTAACTTTATCAGGCCTTAGACATCTGACTCTCAACGAATAAGAGGGACAAATTCCATCTTGACTACATACGTCCTAGATATATACTTTGTATCACACCTGAGCTCTTCCTTATGAACTACCATATTTCAGAATAGCGAAGGAAAGAATCAAGGCACAATACTTGGTAAATATTCGAACCCAATATGTATCTCAGGTCAGAGGATACAACGATATTCGCTTTTACTCAAGATTACATGTGATCAACCACAAAGGCTCCATTTAGTAACTCTTGAGGGCGGGTCTTCCAATATTTGTATCCCACAAATATCTATGAACCTTGGTTGCAACCTTGCACCACATTCATCCTGTGAATATATACCAATCCGAGTTCATAATAGTCTAAACCTCACACTTGTTCCCACAAATGTAATCGACTACGGAATTTAGAATAATAGCTTATTTATGGATAAAATATGCAAAATAGGAACCTGACTCAAAATAAATTAATACCATAATTTATATTAATGAGTTTGAACAATTTCGTTCCGTTACAATACTTAAAACAGATCACAACCAATCACTAGAATATCGAAGCCCTAATGCACTAACATGCCCTTGATGTTTTGCACCATGTAAGAGTTTCGTGAGTGTATCCGCTATATTAAGATCTGTGTGAACTTTGCGAATACATATCTTTCCCTTTTCAACTTCATCCCTTATGTAGTTGAATCTCCGCTCAATGTGACGGGTCTTTTGGTGAGCACGAGGTTCCTTGATTTGAGCAATCGCACCCTCGCTGTCACAAAAGATCTCAAGAGGGTCCTGAATGGAAGGGACTACTCCTAAGTCGTCGATGAATTTCTTCATCCATGCAGCTTCCTGAGCTGCCAATGAGGCGGCAATGTACTCCGACTCTGTAGTGGATAATGCAACAACATCCTGTTTTGAACTCTTCCAAGAGACCGCACCTCCATTTAATGTGAAGACATAACCGGATTGTGATCGAGAATCATCACGATCAGTTTGGAAACTTGCGTCCACGTAACCTTTCACAGCGAGCTCCTCCTCACCAGACCCATATATTAGAAACATATCCTTAGTCCTCCTAAGGTATTTCAATATACTTTTAACAGCAATCCAATGATTGTTTCCTGGGTTATTCTGGTATCTACTTGTCAGGCTACGAGCGCATGACACATCTGGTCTAGTGCATATCATTGCATACATGATTGACCTAATAGCAGCCGCATATGGGACTTTCTTCATTGAAAGGACCCGTTCATATACATTATAAACGATTCATAATAGTTTATTACATCGCGAGGTATTTGACCTCTATATGATACATTTTACAAACATTGCATTCGTTTTTAAAAGACAAACTTTCTTTACAACGAAAGTTGACGGCATGCACACCATTTCATAATACATCCAACTATAATTGGCTTAATAATAATCTTGATGAACTCAATGACTCGAATGCAACGTCTTTCAAAATATGTCATGAATGACTCCAAGTAATATCCTTAAAATGAGCTAATGCACAGTGGAAGATTTCTTTAATACCTGAGAACAAACATGCTTTAAAGTGTCAACCAAAAGGTTGGTGAGTTCATAGGTTTATCATAACAATAATTTCAATATATTAATAGACCACAAGATTTCTGTTTATAAATATATGTACACTCGCAAGTGTATAAAAGTATTCTATAAGTTGTAGTCACCCGGTAACAAGCCTTAACGTTCATGTTTTACCCTCTGAAGTACACCAGACCAGGTGTGTTTAATATAACTTCGAAGTACTAAAGCATCCCATAGTCAGGATGGGGTTTGTCAGGCCCAATAGATCTATCTTTAGGATTCGTGCCTACCGTACATAGACAAGTAGTTTAATGTTACCAAGCTAAGGGTATATTTCTGGTCTAAACCCACGTAGAATTAGTTTTAGTACTTGTGCCTATTTCGTAAAACATTTATAAAACAGCGCATGTATTCTCAGCCCAAAAATATATATTGCAAAAGCAATTAAAAAGGGAGCAAATGAAACTCACAATACTGTATTTCGTAGTAAAAATACATATAACGTCATTTAACAAGTGCAAGGTTGGCCTCGGATTCACGAACGTATCAATATTGAGATTCAATATTGCAGGAAAGTACGTAGACGCTACGGAGATGATAAACACTAGATTGACCTCACGAGCATACCCATGAACCATACCCATCACCTCCATAGCTATAACCCATAATTTTCTTAGCTTCGTCTCATTCAAAAAAAACTATTTTGAAATCACTCGGACAGTACTCCGTCGTAATATTTTATGTATACTAATAATATCTTGAAATAATACAGAGCAAATATATATATATATATATATATATATATATCGATTGAGAGAAATATATTTTCAAGTTTCTATGAAATTATGAAACCTATTGAATTCTATTTATAATAGATTTTTGAATTATTAAAGTGATTTATTAAAGTAAATTATTAAAGTATGAATTATTAAAGTGAATTATTAAAGTATGAATTATTAAAGTGAATTATTAAAATATGAATTATTAAAGTGAATTATTAAAGTATGAATTATTAAAGTGAATTATTAAAGTATGAATTATTAAAGTAAATTATTAAAGTTAAAGTAGAGTAAAAGTAAAGTAAAGGTAAAGTTAAAGTATAGTAAAAGTATAAAAACTATGTATGTATAATACGCGTATAAATATATATAATATTAATTTAAATCGTTATATATATTTAATGAAATAAAATATAAATATCATTTTATTTATTATACTGGTTAAGTAATGAGTTGTCAAAAGTGATTCTAGATATTTATAAAAGTTATATACGTTTTAATAATAAAGTTCTTTTTAAACTGAAAACGTCTTTGTACGTTTGAAAATAGATTAATAGAATATTATGGAAACCAATTCTCCACTAACTTTTGTCTAACTTTCGTAAATGACACTTTTTGTTTTTATTTATGAATAGCTTTACAAATTATTCTGAATATCGTTAAGAGGAATAGATTTTCTCAAATCATAGTGGACCTCTCAACAGAGACTTGTAATCATAATTCGATGTTTATGATAATTCAATCATTTAATATATATTTTTTTAATTTCGTCGAAAAATCATATTGAAACAAATATGTTCGTGTAAAGTATTATACGTTTAATACTTTATTAATATTCTCAAGTTATAATATATATATACTTATACATATCTATTTATATATAACGGTTCGTGAATCGTCTGAATTTGGTCGAGGTTATAATGAATGTATGAACACAGTTTAAAATTATTGAGATTTAACTTAACAAACTTTGCTTATCGTGTCGGAATAATATAAAGATTAAAGTTTAAATTTGGTCGGAAATTTCCGGGTCGTCACAGTACCTACCCGTTAAAGAAATTTCGTCCCCGAAATTTGATAGAGGTCATCATGAGAATGTTATTATAACGATTATAGAGTTTTATCATGTTCAAGAAGAATGGATAAAATAATTCGATTACTCGAAGCGTGTGAGTGAAGTTATCGTAAATGAATGAAATAAGATAATAGTGATTCGTCGTATCTTTTGACGTCATCACGATTGATCTCCGAAAAGAAAATCTTTGTAATCTATATTGGATTTGATTATTCGGCGATTAAGGAAATTATGATCCTCTTCGAATTAATACGATAATCCATTTTGATTTCTCTGTCGGATATTTCACTATAAATCCACCTCATTTGTTTTCTTACAACTCACACCTTCTCAACTCATATTTTAAAGTATTTGTCAATATGCTTCATCCAGTGCTGATTCTTGATATACTCCTCACTTTCATATCTGTCGCTCTTCTTTTTTATCTGCCTCCGGAAGAATCTATTTACTTCTACTATACTCTTGGTTTTATAGTATTTTTAGTTCTCCCATGTCTTTATATTGCTATATGTATTGATATATATGGTTTGTGATTTCTGGGTTGTTGTTGGGTTTTATATCTTCCCTTATATTTCAAAGTCCTTGCTTCTTCTATAATCATTGTCATCCACATTTAATGCTCTCTTCTATTTGCTATGATTTATACTCCCATTTTTAGTTCGGAGCTTTGTCCTTTCGTTTCTTCTTCTTGCGATTAAGCACCATTTGTAATGGTCCAGAATTCGCAGATATAAATTTCGGAATGAACATTGTTAATGTTCTAGGAAGGAAATTGTAATGGCACGATCTTGACTTGTCAAATTAACAGAATACTTCGGAAAAGACCGAATCATCAAGAAATATTTTCTTGATATTTAGAGATCAAAGAGAATACAAGAGTCGTGTAACATAGCACATGATGACGTTATGATCTGTGAATCATCATGTTCCATTTAGAAACTCAGCATGAATTACTGTAATATAATCACGTTGATCAAGTGTCATTATATTATACTAACTCATGCTTCAGCTCCCAACACTTCTTCAAGAATATTCCTATTTTAAACTAGAATGTTTCAGAATTTAGAAACTAAAATAGTTTCTTTTATGATATAATACAGATAGCGCGAAGAGTTAAATGATTTCAGATAAGAATAATTATAAAAATATCTTCAGAAGTATGGATGATATTTATAATGAAAGATACGATGATATCTTAGAATGTCTAATATCAGAGGATGATGAAGGATATTGTCCGCAGGGGTTTAGAGTCAGGAGCAAGGTATTCGTTAATGACTTCAGCAAGTACTAAATCATTTGGATTCTTTGAAGGCAGGTTCAGCCTTTGTGATTTGTCCACAGCCTCCTTCATACTTTGCTCAATCCGTTTTTCAGCTTCTCTTTTTCTGAGCTTTGCCAATATACTATCCTTTATCATCCAACTTTTTACTGTTAAGGTCGTTTACAGTTTTGCTGCTTCATCAGTATTTTTCAAAATTTCGAGAACTGGTTCGCAGTTTAGGGTGTTTTTCAGAAATTTCTCATTCAAAGAATGTAAGTCTTGAAGGTAGACGTTGTGTGTATATGTAATTGTTGATGTAGACATGCTGTGAGGTTTCAAAATACTGATTGCTGATTCTCAATAATTGGTATGGTAATTCTTGTTATAAGGTACGAATGAGTATATGATAGGGTTTCGATAATTATAATGATTTTTTTTTTGTTTTGGAAAGTCAAAGATCAGTGAAGTTGTTGGTAAGTTTATTGCTAATGTGGTGAATATAGACGATTCCCCGGTAACGTTGGCGAAAGGGCAACGTATCTATCGAGGTTATAATAAGACTGTTTTGATTGAGAAGTCGAAGTTGACTTGCTGAAGCTGTGACAAAACTGTCTATTTTGAAACGGAATTAAAAAGTTATTTTAGCTAGTAAATGCCAAAGGGTCTAACACGGATACGTGTCGAACTATGACTTGGGTTTTGAGAGTTTTTCAGGTGTATAACTGTGGGTAACATGTGGTTGGATCATCATCTCGATTGTTCCTTAGTTGAAGTGTCTTCAGGAATTTCGAAAGGTTTGAGCACATATTGTAATCGTTAATACATATGATGTTCTAACACAGTTTTGAAGTCAAAGTATAGCTTTGAAAGATATAGGAATCTAAGAGTGATGATACTGGTTATATTTCGAATTGAATTATGCGATTTCAAAATCAGAATATGTAATTGAATTTGAATGAGTATGATTGTTTTGATTTATATGAAAGAATGGATATTGTTGTGAAAGTAGGGAGTATAGTTGATGATTGCTGAATCAGTTTCGAAAAATGTAATATATTAATTGTGAATTTATATATCTCTCGGGTATTACCTACCCGTTAAAAAAAATTTCACAATTAATATTTTGTACAAAAGAAGTTTATTACAGTCTTTATGAAAATATATGTGTATATTTTCTTTAGATGTAATATAGATTTAATGAGTTAATATTAAATTAAACTCATTTGTTTTATGGTTGGAACTAGAATTGAGTAATCCCTAAAACTTTATAAATTGCATAAGTATTTTTTTTAATAATATTGAAATTATGAATCACTACTTTGTTATTTGTTGCTTTTCGTGAAATTCTTGTGAACTTCGCAAGGTACGAATGATGTTATTTGAAAAGTTTCGAGTACATCGATGATAAAAGTGTAAAATCAAACATATATTCGAATAATACACTTGATTTATTATGAATTGGACTTTTATTGAATTGAGATAGAGATTGTAATTAACGATGGTTAAGTTGCGGACGAAGGATGTACATCATTGCATATTTGTAATATGAATTAACTGAGTAGTTAAGATTCACACATAATAGCTTAGTACGGGAAGATTTATTATGGTTTAAAAATTCATACATATAAAATATACATATAAATCTTTCGATTGGAAATGAGTTAATACTTCATAACTCGTTGATACAATATATTTGTTGTTGATTCATAATGATGTCCGCAATGATTCCTGAACTGACAGAGTTTGTGATGTTACAGGTGCTGTTGATTCTGACGATACTGACGGCACTGACTGTGTTGATGATGCTACGGTCCTGTTGATGCTGTTGGTAAAACAATTCTAGCTTGTAAATCGTACACTATTTTTGATCAAAGTTTCTACTCTACCATCTCCGTTCGCTCATCCGATTTACGGTCAGAATTAAATAATATCTAAGATTTTAGAGATTACATAACTGCCGCAGAGATATCTCTTCAATGAAGTTTATGAGTTAATACTTCATCGTTTGTTGTTGTTGATATTCCTGGATATTTACAGGGCGTATGACGTTGATATTTGAGATACAGAGTGTGATGTTGCGGCGTGGGATGTGGATGTTGTTGTTGGTGGTGGTGATGGTGGTACTATTTATGCTGCTGGTGCTGCTGCTGGTGTTTGTAACCTTTGCACCATATTCTCCAAAGCCACTACCCGAGCGCGAAGCTCGTTGACTTCTTCTATTACACTGGGGTGATTATCGGTTCGGACGAGCCGATAAATAAAATATAGAATTTGGTGTAGTATGTAATCGTGATGAGATACTCTAGAAATAAGAGAGAAAATGGTGTTTCGGATAGGTTTGCCGGTAAGTGCTTCAGGTTCTTCGACAAGAGGGCAATGTGGTGGATGGAAGGGATCACCTTCTTCTTGTCTCCAATGATTAAGGAGGCTACGAACCCATCCCCAATTCATCCAGAATAGATGATGACTAATTGTTTGATCCATTCCGGTCACACTGCTTTCGGAACTTGAGTGAGATTCCATTTCGGAATCCGAGGGACTTGAACTAATGACAAATTCCATTTCGTACGATTGAATAAAGAATTTTTCGATATGAAATGATTTTCCGGCTATCGGGTGGTATTCTAATTATATAGAGCAAAAGGTTTCGTAGATTACGGAGGAATTTACGGAATATGTCAGGCAAAGTTTACAGTAACAGATACGCTAAGATATGAATTAGCAGATACGCTAAGATATGAATTTTGTCAATACACTATTCATGCAATCAATGCAATAAGATGTGTCTAGACTAAGAATGATAAGCAGGTAATTTCCGACAAAAATGATGAGCAAAACTTTTGACATGCAGACACGGTCGAAGTCCAGACTCACTAATGCATCCTAACGACTATCAGTTAGACACACTAATGCAGACCTGGTTCGCTAAGACCGCTGCTCTGATACCAACTGAAAGGACCCGTTCATATACATTATAAACGATTCACAATAGTTGATTACATCGCGAGGTATTTGACCTCTATATGATACATTTTACAAACATTGCATTCGTTTTTAAAAGACAAACTTTCTTTACAACGAAAGTTGACGGCATGCACACCATTTCATAATACATCCAACTATAATTGGCTTAATAATAATCTTGATGAACTCAATGACTCGAATGCAACGTCTTTCAAAATATGCCATGAATGACTCCAAGTAATATCCTTAAAATGAGCTAATGCACAGTGGAAGATTTCTTTAATACCTGAGAATAAACATGCTTTAAAGTGTCAACCAAAAGGTTGATGAGTTCATAGGTTTATCATAACAATAATTTCAATATATTAATAGACCACAAGATTTATGTTTATAAATATATGTACACTCGCAACTGTATAAAAGTATTCTATAAGTTGTAGGCACCCGGTAACAAGCCTTAACGTTCATGTTTTATCCTCTGAAGTACACCAGACCAGGTGTGTTTAATATAACTTCGAAGTACTAAAGCATCCCATAGTCAGGATGGGGTTTGTCAGGCCCAATAGATCTATCTTTAAGATTCGCGCCTACCGTACATAGACAAGTAGTTTAATGTTACCAAGCTAAGGGTATATTTCTGGTTTAAACCCACGTAGAATTAGTTTTAGTACTTGTGCCTATTTCGTAAAACATTTATAAAACAGCGCATGTATTCTCAGCCCAAAAATATATATTGCAAAAGAAATTAAAAAGGGAGCAAATGAAACTCACAATACTGTATTTCGTAGTAAAAATACATATAACGTCATTTAACAAGTGCAAGGTTGGCCTCGGATTCACGAACGTATCAATATTGAGATTCAATATTGCAGGAAAGTACGTAGACGCTACGGAGATGATAAACACTAGATTGACCTCACGAGCATACCCATGAACCATACCCATCACCTCCATAGCTATAACCCATAATTTCCTTAGCTTCGACTCATTCAAAAAAAACTATTTTGAAATCACTCGGACAGTACTCCGTCGTAATATTTTATGTATACTAATAATATCTTGAAATAATACAGAGCAAATATATGTATATATATATATATATATATATATATATATATATATATATATATATATATATATATATATATATATATATATATATATATATCGATTGAGAGAAATATATTTTCAAGTTTCTATGAAATTATGAAACCTATTGAATTCTATTTATAATAGATTTTTGAATTATTAAAGTGATTTATTAAAGTAAATTATTAAAGTATGAATTATTAAAGTGAATTATTAAAGTATGAATTATTAAAGTGAATTATTAAAATATAAATTATTAAAGTGAATTATTAAAGTATGAATTATTAAAGTGAATTATTAAAGTATGAATTATTAAAGTAAATTATTAAAGTTAAAGTAGAGTAAAAGTAAAGTAAAGATAAAGTTAAAGTATAGTAAAAGTATAAAAACTATGTATGTATAATACGCGTATAAATATATATAATATTAATTTAAATCGTTATATATATTTAATGAAATAAAATATAAATATCATTTTATTTATTATACTGGTTAAGTAATGAGTTGTCAAAAGTGATTCTAGATATTTATAAAAGTTATATATGTTTTAATAATAAAGTTCTTTTTAAACTGAAAACGTCTTTGTACGTTTGAAAATAGATTAATAGAATATTATGGAAACCAATTCTCTACTAACTTTTGTCTAACTTTCGTAAATGACACTTTTTGTTTTTATTTATAAATAGCTTTATAAATTATTCTGAATATCGTTAAGAGGAATAGATTTTCTCAAATCATAGTGGACCTCTCAACAGAGACTTGTAATCATAATTCGATGTTTATGATAATTCAATCATTTAATATATATTTTTTTAATTTCGTCGAAAAATCATATTGAATAAAATACGTTCGTGTAAAGTATTATACGTTTAATACTTTATTAATATTCTCAAGTTATAATATATATATACTTATACATATCTATTTATATATAACGGTTCGTAAATCGTCTGAATTTGGTAGAGGTTATAATGAATGTATGAACACAGTTTAAAATTCTTGAGATTTAACTTAACAAACTTTGCTTATCGTGTCGGAATAATATAAAGATTAAAGTTTAAATTTGGTCAGAAATTTCCGGGTCGTCACATTCATTCTTTCCTGTTCATCTTTTGTGGTGGGACACTGAGATGAACTAAGGAGCGTTCCTCTTTGAATAGGTACCAAACCTTTCTTAGAGTTCTCCATTTTGAACATTTTCAAGATCTTTTCAATGTATGCACTTTGATTCAAACCTATCAATTTCTTGGATCTATCCCTGTAGATCCTAATCCCTAAAATGTATTGTGCTTCTTCAAAATCCTTAATGGAGAAACAGCTTTTCAGCCAAGTCTTAACACCTTGCATTGTCGGAATATCGTTTCCAAATAATAATATATCATCCACATATAATACAAGGAACATGATAGTGCTCCCACTAGCTTTCTTGTATACACAAGCTTCTTCACCATTTTTAATGAAGCCAAATTTCTTGGCTTCCTCATTAAAACGATGATTCCACATTCTAGATGCTTGTTTCAATCCGTAGATTGATTTATTTAACTTACATACTTTGTTAAGATGTTTCGGATCGACAAAACCTTCAGGCTGAACCATATAGACATCTTCCTCAAGATATCCATTTAGGAAAGCGGTTTTGACATCCATTTGCCAAATTTCATAATCATAATGAGCAGCAATGGCAAATAATATCCTAATAGACTTTAGCATTGCCACAGGTGAAAAGGTTTCATCATAGTCAACCCCTTGAGTTTGAGTGAAACCTTTTGCTACAAGTCTGGCTTTATATGTATTTAAGTTTCCATGCATGTCGGTTTTCATCTTGAAAATCCATTTACAATCAACTAACTTGGAGCTAGCAGGTTGTACAACTAGTTCCCAAACTTGGTTGTCATACATGGATTGCATCTCAGCGTTCATGGCTTTCTGCCATTTATCTTTATCAATCCTTGATAAAACATCTTGGTAGTTTGTTGGCTCATCCAAATCAACCACATAGCAATCATCCATGAGAAACCCATATCTCTCAGGAGGATTACTAATCCTACCAGATTTGCGAACGTCTTGTATACTTTGATCATCCATTTGATCATTCTCAACATTTTCATGTTGAGTGCTAGTGTCAACCAATTGTGTATCATCTACTTGATCTTGAACCTCTTCAAGATCTATCTTCCTTTCACTATTACCTTCCATTAGGAACTTAGTTTCAAGGAATTCCGCCTTCCGAGCAACAAATACATTCTACTCGGAAGGATCATAGAAATAATATCCCATATCATCCTTGGGATATCCTATGAAGATACACTTGGTGGATCGAGCATTCAACTTATTAGGGATGTAATGCTTAGGATAAGCTTCACATCCCCATACCTTTAAGTATGATAGAGATGGAGGTTTTCCAAACCACATCTCATGAGGAGTTCGTTCCACTTTCTTGGTTGGGGCCATATTTAAAATACGAGCCGCGGAGCATAGACAATAACCCCAAAATGATAGAGGTAACGAACTTCTAGCCATCATAGATCGAACCATATCTATTAGGGTTCGGTTCCTCCTTTCGGAAACTTCATTAAGTTGGGGTGTTCCAGGAGGAGTAAGTTACGAGATAATCCCACAACCTTTAAGATGATCTTGGAAAGCATCGCTTAGGTATTCATCTCCTCTATCAGTACGAAGTACCTTGATTGTCTTATTGAGTTGATTTTGTACTTCGTTTTGATATTCCTTGAATGCTTCAAAAGTTTCGTCCTTGTGTCTTAATAAGTAGACATATTCGAAACGACTAAAGTCATCAATGAAAGTAACGAAGTATCTTTCACCATTCCTAGTTATGGGCTTAAAGGGTCCACATACATCCGAATGTATTAATCCCAATAAGTCTTTTGCCCTTTCATAGGTCCCTTTGAAAGGTGCTTTAGTCATTTTGCCTTGTAAACAAGATTCACATACATCAAACGAGTCTAGTTCATTTGATTTCAAAAGGCCATTCTTTTGAAGTGTATGCATTCGATTCTTATTTATGTGACCAAGGCGACAATGCCATAAGTAGGAATCACTCAAATCCCTTTTGAGTTTCTTGGTGTTTGCATGGAATATTGAGCTATCATGTGATGTGTCATCATGAACCAATTCATAAATACCATTCAAAGGCGAAGCCTTAAAATAGAACACATTATCTAAAGAAACATGGATATTATCATTAATGAAATTAAGATTAAAACCACATTGTTTCAAACGGGATACAAAAATAATATTTCGCGATAAATCGGGTGCATACAAAACATTTTTCAAAATAAGTTCCAAACCACTTGGAAGCTTTAGAATAAAGTCTCCTTGAGCTACTACGTGCACCTTAGCTCCATTACCCATGTAGAGACTTGATGCTCCCGCTTCTTGTTTACTTCTTTTGAACCCCTGCATAGAATTGCAAATGTGAGTTCCACATCCTGTGTCTAATACCCATGTATTAGAAGAAGTAATACTAAGCTCAATGTATACCATATATACATTACCTAAGGTTTGCCCTGCATCCCTCTTTTCTTTCAACTCCTTTAGGTAGACCGGGCAGTTGCGTTTCTAGTGACCCATTTCACCGCAACCAAAGCACGGATCTTCCTTGGGGTTAGCCTTTCCGGCAACCTTTTGCTTCTTGTTGTTGTTGGTTGGGGTAACCATCTTCCCCTTTCCCTTGCCCTTGCCTTGGTAGGTGGGTCCTTTCCTCTTAGCCGCCTTCGGCTTAGAAGTGTTATTGTTTTTGGACCCGCCTTCGTTGATCGTAAACACGGGTGAAGCCCTTTTACCCATGCTTGCTTCAGCTGTCTTAAGCATGGCATGTAATTTGCCAATGCTTTTATCCTAACCATTCATGTTATAGTTTAACACGAATGTGTCAAACCTCTTTGACAATGAGTTAAGGATAAGGTCTGTGGCTAATTCATTAGACACGTTGCAATTTAGACGGTTTGCTCGATCAATAAGGCTTTTCATCTTAAGGACATAAGATGAAACGGATTGGGTGTCGTCCATCCGACATGCATGAAGCGCTCGGACCGTTTCAAAGCGCTCGACACGAGCTTGTTGAAGGAACATCTCCTTCAACTGTGTGATCATGTCATATGCACTATGATGCTCGAAGTCCTTTTGGAGTTCGGGTATCATAGTCCCAAGTATGAGGCAAGAAACTTGCAACGAATCAGTGCAATATTTCTCCCAATAGGTCATGCCTTCCGTATCATCCTCGTCCGGCTGATCGGGAATGGGGTCTTCCAACACATACGCCCTATCCTCTAGTTTGAGGACAATTCTTAGATTGCGAAACCAATCCATGAAGTTCGTATGGTTGAGTTTTTCTTTTTCTAGGATTGACCTCAACGATAGGTTGTTAAAGTTTATTAGTGCGTTTGGAATGTTGTTGTTATTGGCGGCCATCTACAAAATTTAACAAAGTTATTTAAGTATCAATTTTAATTTAACAATCAATACCCTTTAAAACCAATTGATATTTATTAAATTTTAGAATCCAACGGTAAACCAAATTTCGGTTAGGTGACCTTTATCCCGTCATTTGATTTAGCTAGGTAGTCATTATATGACAATTGCAATCCTTTTGCAATTTCTAAGTTATGGGATCATGCAATCCTTTTGCATGGCATATTTATCCCATCAACGCCTATTTGTTTCTCATGCTTCGGTGACCCTAAGTTCATGATTCCCAAATCAAGTCGTCCTACTTGTGCCAACGTGTAAATTCAACACACAAGTGGTTAGGTGACCTTTATCCCACAAGTGTGCGAGATTCACCTCAATCATATTAGTTTGCTCATAACGGTTAGGTGACCTTTATCCCATTATGAGTTCCCTAATATTTTTAACTGTTGCACAAAAGGATAGCGTTTAACTTGTTTGCCTTGTTAATTAAAGGGAATTTAAGTTTTCATAATATCTAGTTTAAGAAAACTTTTATGCCATACACCAACATGCATTTAGTGTATGGTACTTATGAAAAACCATTTTCATGTCTTGTAATTTAGCCAATTACTTGATATAAACCATTTTATATATGCGTGATCCTTTTAGTGTTCTTAATAACCATTTATTAATGTCCTTTTGCCATTTCAATTTAACCATTTAAATTGTCGTTTTACATGTAGTTAATAATGTCTAATTTAACCAATTAAATTGTTAGTTAGTTTGTTGTTAACTTGTGTGATTAACTTGTAGCATACAAACATACAATCCACAATAATACAAGAAACAACCATGCATGCAAAACAAATATGTTCACAATCAAGCCATTTTGGTAGGCATTTGTTTAGCCGAAAACAAATGCTACCGGTAAAGGGTTATAACACAAAGTAGGAGATTTAACATCTCCCACTAAATCTTGCATCCAAATGCATGTGTTCTTCTTTTGCTCCATCTTTTGCATCTTCATACTCTTTACAAAAATATATCCTAATACATTTTCCTCTAGAAAATGAAAATACAACCTAATCTATTTTACATACCAAATATAAAATAAATTACATGATCAAATGAATAAATATTATTACATACCAAATGAATAAATATTAAATCAACCAAACATGCAACCAAATACAAGGTCAAGGCATAGATTGTGAACATTATTTACATAAGTGATAGGCAATACAGAATCACAAGTGATTGGAAACACAGAATCACAAGTGATCGGCAACACAGAATCACAAGTGATTGGCAATACAGAATCACAAGTGATTGGCAATACTGAATGCAGAATCACAAGTGATTTTGGCCAAAATGACAAACCACCCAAAACCGAAAATTTTACATTCTACTTCATGCATGTTCATAGCAAAATTATAGTGGGTTTAATAACCATCTCGAAGCATATTTCAACAACTTCGGCTCTAGATACCATTGTTGGGATTTAACAATTTTCATAATACTTATAATCATTCAAGAAATAAGATTTGCGGAAGCGTGTAGATTACCATTTTGAAACTTGTAAATCTTTAACCAATTAAAGTTAAATCCCAATAAGGATCAAGTTGTGAAACATACTTACAAACTAAGAGTGGGTTTAGAGTTTATACCTCCTCAAGCTAGTTGAGGGTTAGTTCAAAAGAAGATGATGAAGAATGGAGCTTCAAAATGATGAAACCTCAAGGAGAAATACCCCAAGCTTTTGCACCAACACCTAGCCTTTGGTTAGGATTTAATTACACTTGAATTGAGCTTGCAATAACCAAATGAAGAACCCTTTCTTCCTCCCAAAAGGCCACAAAATTCAGCTGGGTTTTAGGAGAGTTTTGTGCAGAATTTTGATGTACAATTGCATGTATGTATTGCTACTAGTCAAAGGACATGTATATGTGGAATTGTGTTATGGAAAGCAACAAGAATAAGCATGGGATAGACTTTCTTGGGGCTCCAAAATCTGCCCACCATCCATTATTTTATAACAAGAATGATTTTATAAAACTTGTAATAATTTTATAAAACTTGTATAAAATAAACATGTATTTGTTACTTGCAATAATTTTATAAACCATTTTATAAAATATAACATAACATAATTATTTAAACCTATAAATAATTAAATCCACATCATATATAAATTATCCAAATAATTTATCTCAAGTGATTATAATTTAGAAAACCGATTTTCTAAAGTTCAAGTGTCGCGTATTTATTTAACAATCCAACCGTTAAAATAAATACATATAAAGTGTTGGTAAGCTTGTTATTGGGTATAACCCGACTTGGATCATAACACATTAGCCACATTAATTTAATATGTCTCTCGGGCATATGAAATACCTTCAAAAAAAAAACATAAGATAACCAATGAAAGAGAAAATTTAAAACGATAAACACAAAATGTGTACTTTATATATGAAAATAACATCTTCAGTTAGCACTTCACAATTAGCATCTCAAAAGAACCAAAAAACAACTAACAACTGATTAAAGAACAATGCACAAAGATTACAATTCAACTCAACGACCTTTAAGGTTTTAAATTCGTCGATTATATCTCATGAATCAAAACTTTCAACGATATCTTTTTCTATGTAAACCACTAAGTTATCTGCAAGAAAGTCATTAGACATCTTATTGCAAAGTCGAGTTTTGCACAGTTTCATGGCTGAAAGTGCCCTCTCAGTTGTAGCTGTAGAAACTAGAAGTGTTAAGATGAGTCGGAATACTCTATCGAGCATAGAATATACCTCACACTTATGAGTTTCCACAAGAATTTTGCATAGTTCACCAATAGTGGCAGTACCCTTGAGCTTTGAGTTATTTGACAACTCAATTTTAAAAATCTCCAACTGATATCTCAACTTAATCTTCTCGTGTTTAGTAAGATCAGCAGGATAATATTTTTAACAAGATGACAAATATGATATGTTCGGCTCTTAGGAGTCAACAGCAAACGTCGATTTATTGGCGTCTTGACTGCCGTTTAGAGAATAAATTGAGTTCCAAGCAAGATTTAAAACCCATGGAAATTTGATTCTACCATTTTCATGGGGTCTCAATTTTATTTTTATTTTTATTTTTATTTTTATTATACTATTTTTTTTAAAATAAATTTCCTACTTATTGGCCGGAGGTCCACTCGGAAGCAATTTCCGTCGAATAGAGATAGGGATGACTTTCTCTACTTTTGAGAGTATTTCACTCTGGGTGGAGAACTGACTTGTTTTTATTCTCGGGTAGGGAAAGGATTGTCTACATCTCATCTCCCCCATATACCACTCATGTAATCAAGGTTGGAGAATTCGGATCTCGGAATGATCTCGTTTGGACTTTTTAGGGAGATCTCGGACGTTGACTTACGTTGACTTTATAGTTTTTTTAATAAAAATATACATAAAACCACAAAATATATGTATATTTATATACGTTTTTACGAGATTTTACAAAAATATCCGAGAAATAAGCGAGAAAATCTTAGAAATTACGAATTTTAAAAGAAAATCTACAAATTAGCAAGAAAATCCGAGAAATCGTGGCTTTGACTAAGTTTGACCCCGTTGACCGAGAAATCTCGGGAGATGAACATCTCGTCTCGGTTGCCTTCTAAAAACGAGATCTCGGGGGAGATCTCGGGGAGATCTCGGAGATTTACAACACTGCATGTAGTATTGGGTTTTGTTGTTGTTGTAACAAATATGATATGTATCACACACTTCAGAGATTCTTTTTGGACCTAAAGCAGAAGTAAGAGTTAACAACTCCATGGCGTGATCATCAAACCTACTGGCCATCTCATTCAGTTTCTTGTCTAACGTGCAAATAAATATATCAACCTTATAAAAATGCTCAACGTTCACCTGATTGTCTTGTCCACGAGGGCGATATCGAGTAGACTTATATGGGGCTTTAAAATCTGGCATATTCACCTTATGTTTCTCACAGAATATTATAACTTGTTCAACGGTGTGCACCATTTGGTTTCAAACCGAATAAATCGAATATCGAATCGAATCCCAACCAAGAAAAACCAAACCGAATTATTTAAACGGATTTCGGGTCGGTCAAAACCGAAATCGAATTCGTAATTCGGTTTTTGGTTTGGTATTTGGTTTTGAAAATTTTAAATTTGGTTAACCGAAAACCGAATTAAAAACCGAATTAAAATTAATAACATATTGAAACATATTTATAATTATAATATTTATATATTTATATTATATTTGATGTATTATTACATTTTTATTAAACAATAAACATGTTATATACCTTGCATACTTAAATTAATTCCACAACCGTTATTTCTAATTTATATGTAAGTTTATGCTGGTTAAGATTTTTATTTTTAGTGATTTTCGGTTTTAACTGACACCAAACTGAAATAAAATTCGGTTTTCGGTTCGGTTTTAGTTATGGTGTTGATATTTAAATTTGGTTTCGGTTTGGTTTTTGGTTTTGATTTTATAAGTTTCAAATCCGAAAAAACCGAACCAAATAAACCAAAAACCAAAAACCGAACCGATGAACACCCCTATGTTCAAGTGAAGAGTCTGATCCAGAATTTCTGAAATTGTTAAGACTTTCCTTTGTAGCTGAAACAAGATGAATAACATTACCAATGTCTTGAGATTTCTGTTGCAAAGCCTGAGATAAAATATTAGTCATTCCCATTATTTCCTTTATCAAGTGCAGAATAAAAACAAACTCAAATAATATCATATAACCATAAGTTACATCAGCATAACCGCGATGTGAATAACATCCATCTTTAATTATACTCTTAAGAACTGCAAAAATAGCATCATACATATCAATCAAGCTACATACTGAATCGAAATGAGAACCCCAACGTGTGTCACTAGCTCGACTTATAGTTCCAACTTGGTTTTTCCCTTTTTCAAATTTGATTTCACCGAGTTCCAACAAACATATAATATCATCCGCTTTAGCTTTTTGTAACTCATTGTGATGTTTACTTGACGCACAAACAACATTAATTATGAACGCCAACTTTGTGAAAAATTGGTTGACCGAAATAACTTCTCTTGAAGAAGCTACTAAGACAAGTTGTAATCTATGAGCAAAGCAATGAACATAGTATGCACAAGGACAATCCTTAGCAACAAGTGCTTGTAAACCATTCCATTCCCCTCTCATGTTACTCGCACCATCGTAACGTTGGCCACGGATTTTCGTAGTATCAACCTGGTAATGTAATAGTTGATTCCACAAATTTGTTTTAAAGGTTAATGAGCAAGTATCATAAACATGTACCACACTAAAGAACCTCTCTATTATCAAGCCATCTTTATCAACAAATCTCAACACTATAGCCATTTGCTCTTGTTTGGACTCGTCATGTGCCTCATCAACCATGACACAAAAGTAACTATCACCAACTTCATTTCGAATATGTTTTCGGACATTGTTTGCAAGAATACTTAAAATTTCTTTTTGTATGAAACCCGAAGTAAACTTTGAATTGTAAGGAGCATTTCCTAACACAACCTTATCAAGTTCATCATCATATGAAGCTATAAGTTTAAACATTTGGATAAAATAAAAACCTAATAAACTTACAAACACAACCAACGCACTAATAAAAACATAGTACAATACAAGTAGACAAGTAGTTCGATTGTTATGAAATTAGGAAAAAAAATACCTCATATGATAAATTGTAGTTGGCTTGCATTCGATTTCAAGTGATGAATTTCATAAAAGAAGTGTCAGGTGATTAGGTGAAGATTTTTTTATTGAAATTTTGTGTTTAGGTAAGCTAGTTGTTTGGATTTTAAGAATTGGGATTTAGGACCGTAAGTTTTTAAAGTTTGTATCTACGTATCTTGTCGTTTTTGTTAATGGGTCATATATTTGTTTGTCTTTGGGCCAGGGGGTGATACACAATGGATTAAAAAATAAAAGCCCAAAATATGAAAATTTGTTACTTATAAGGCCAAACCCAGGTGGGCAGTCACCACCCTTGAGTTTGTCTATATTCCGCCTTGTGTAATGAATCTGGTTATTTGTTATGTTAAATTTTAGTTATTATTTTTTTGGAAAAAGGGGTGTGTGAGAGAAAGTGAGGAGAGAGAAAGCAAGGAGAGAGACTGAGTCGGTGAGGAGAGCAAACTGGGAGAGCACACGAGCAGTAGAATGGTACACTGGGAAACGTCAAGACCATTTATCAAGGAATACCAACATTGTTCATGTCTTTAATATTCATGAGTTTTGGAGTGTTGCAGACTTATGGAAAGGCCTTCAAACCATATGGTGAAATTCGAGATGTTTATACGGCATGCAAAAGGCTTAAAAATGGACAGAGTTTTGCCTTTGCAACATTTAGTGATGTTAGTAATGTTGATCGTTTACTTACCACGTTAGAAAGTATAAATTTAAATGGGAACCCTGTTAGGGTTTTCAATGCTCACGAAAGGAAAGCAGATGAGAATATCAATATGAAAGATAATGAAATCCGGAAAGAGAAGATGACAAGAAATAATCATTGTAACGCATTACGTGATGATCGTATGTTTTGTGATGTTGCAAGCAAACCAAGTTATGACCTTTAAAATAAACTCTCAAGACACTGGGAGGATTTTTGAGAGAAGTTATCTAGGCAAAAGGGGGTAAATAATAATGCTGGAGATAATAGATTTAATGGAAAAAAGCACAATTTTTATTAAGGACTCAAATAACAATCACGAGCTGCTTAACAAATCAATTGTTAGAGAATTAAAAAGGCCAGAGCTGTTAGATCAACTCCCATTATTATGTGAAGCATATGGAATTTATGACTATTCTCTAAAGTACCTTGGAGGGATGGAAATCTTGTGCAAGTCAAAAGATGTTATACATAAGGTTTAAAAAAACATAAGAAGGTGGTGTAACAATGTTAGGTTGCTGGATAAATCGTTTAGATGTCGGTAAACTTGTGTGGGTATTGGTAAGGGGAATACCTGTCCCGTGTTTGTAACGACCCAACCCGTTATTATACCGACCGGAATTTTTTTTCTTCTATTTAACGCATTAATATCGATAACAATGACACCATAGTTATGTTCACAAAACATTTTCAATACATAGCAAGTTTAAACAACTTTGAATTATACATTACACAAGTTTAGGTGTCAAAATGGGCATAACAACCCAAGACCCGTTTGACATAACAAAAGACACTTTTGACCCAAAGCGTTTAACTCCAACATAGGACCGAGCATGATGATTGAGATTGCACTACCCAATCCTAAGTCTAATCCAAAAGCAAAGTCTTCTAAAGCAACTCGCAATAGTCCACTAATCCACGCGCTTACCCTTACCACATCTTCCACGCAAATCTATAAAAATATAAACAACGAGAGGGTAAGCTATAAAGCTTAGTGAGGATAAACATACTATATACATATGATGTGTGAAATCTAGTATATAATTTATAATGAAAAATGCCGGTTAAAAGATTACTACACACTAACGGGCAGTGTACCCGATCGTGTAATAGTATAAAATTGGTAATTCCGAAATCGTTCCAAGGACAGTTTAAACGTGAGAATTAAGATTGTAACTAATAAAAGTAAACTAAGTTAAACTATGAAAATTGAAAGTACGAGAATATTTGTTTTGTGGCTATTTAACGATTAGCTAAATCAAAGATAGATCAAAAGTAGAAGACAATATTTTTGGGTTTTTAAGTTTAAATAAATCAAATTGCAGACTCAACGGAAAATAAAGATAGTTTGAATTCAATAGATAAAAGAATGTTCGCCTAGATCTCCTATTCACAGTGTCGAATGATTTGTTATTAAGCACTAGTTCTATTTATCAATGCATGCAATTACAGAGTCGGTTCACCCAGAGTTCTCTTTTAGCAAACACTTCAAACTAGGATTTATTGGCTTAGGGTTCCCTTTCACCAAAGACCTCTTTCATTTGTGACTTAGTAATTAACTAACTACAAGATTAAGATTCAATTGGTTACGCGTTTGCTCCACACAATTCACCCCTGTTTTGTTTAATCCTTGTTACCCGGTTTATCCCCTTGGTCCAGTAAGTACCCAATCGGTTAAGACAAATCAATTGGAAATTAGATCACTAAATTGAAACAGGGTTCCCTTTGTTTAAACAAGATTCACTAATCAACCTAGTAACAATAATCAACACCCACAAGAATGGTTATTAATCAAAACTCATAATTATCATGCATTAATCAATAAAACATTAAAGTATCATCCAAACACATGCAAATATTCAATCTAGACAAACATTAAAAGCTTAGCCAACAATCATGGCTAAAACCAAAATCACAAATAAATAAAGGAAAGAATTCATTGTTTATGACAAAGAAATCAACCTAATTAAATAAGAAATCGCTGAATAATAATATTCGATCAACAAAATGCCTCAAAAACTACAAAAACCGCATCTCTTCTACAAATAGCTCTTCAAACTCGAACATTCTCAATATTATCAAAATAAACACCAAATCGTATCCAAACGAACTAAATTATGATCGATATCGCTAAGGAAAACGTGTATAAAATATGCGATATCAAACCACCCCACACTAGAGTTTTGCTTGTCCTCAAGCAATTAAACTCGATAATAATCTTCTACCATATAATAACGTCTTCAAACATGTATGTAGAACCTAACGAACAAGAAACCAAACAAACAACTAGCGTGGACACAATTTGGAGTAAATAACAACCATGGTTCTTACTTAAATTCCCCTGAAGTAACTTCCCAAACCGCAATCAATATGTAATGAATATAGTAACCAAAGATAATCTCGAATAACGTACCATACTGATGAAGAAGAGAATCTCGAATCATAAAATAGGTCTTCAAAGTAAACGGGAATCAAGTGGGAACCGAGCACCAAAGATATAGCAATCGAACATGTGTGCCAAAAGAACGCACGGGCTACCCCGCAATTGGTCAAGCCAATGCCTCCTACAGTACCTAACATCTCGAGATATCGGTAAGAAAATAATGTGCTTAGAAGGATACACATTACGTCCAGATATCATTGATAATCATGAGGTGATCATCTAATCCATTAAGTCAACCATAAAGATTGAGGTTCATCAGGCTTAAAAGCTGATATCTTACCTTTCCGGAGGTTATCCACTGGGAATCTGATCAATCACTGACATTTTGTGTATCATGGTGTGCTTCCCATTTGGCTAGCAAATCTCCCTCATTGAGATAATCCTTGACAACCAGTTTCCCTGTTTGACGTTGAGGCCTGGTAGATTTCCAGTCGATTTTAGCAATGACTTTTCAAGATTTTTCGTCACCCTACAACTGGTCTGGACTACATCTTCTGAAACAAATCAGCAAGTGTGTCGTTCGGGAGACTTGACTCCCTTAAGGATGGAAAAGATACATCCTGTGTGGTTAAATAAGGTGGTCGGGTGCAACATTGTCCTTGTTAGGAGAAACAATGAGGATCGCCCTGTTTAAGTTTTTGATCTAGCGAATGGTCCGGTTTTGACCACACGCCACTATCACCGTTCATACGGTTGACACCCGCCTTGGTGCAGATGACCTACGTATGAATTTTAATGTTCATGTAGGATTTCACATTCAAACTAATGAACATGTTTTGAAAGTTCAAGACTTTCTCCTCTAACAGTACCTCATCGTGATATGATGGGTAATGAAATGGCACGCTTAAGAGGTATACGTACCAAGTGGAACGGTCGGAAGACTTTACTTCCTTAATGAGTGGATCTGAGTCACTCGGAAGTGCCAATCTGTTTCAATTGACACCGGTTTGCCTACTTCCCACATGACAAGCTTTTCTGCTTGTTTTAAGAAAGGTAGGAAGTAGATACTACCCTTCCAATAAATCCCAAAAACCTTTGGGTGCCATAGCTTTTGGCTATGGGTTATGTTGTCTAAGCAAACACAAGCACGTAGCTATTGCTCCTAAAAAGGACAGCACTGGTGAAGCTCAAGGCTCCTCTTCCCACAGTATCACACCATTAGATGATGTAATAATAAAATGATATAGTTTCGGAAGTATGCTATACCAAGTAACTAAAAGTTTTTGATCTGGCACGTGATTCGGTCACAATCACGCTATGCAATCACCGCTCTCTCACGGTTTACACCCGTTTTGGTACAGGTGACCTACTATTGAGTTCCCCGAACTCGTAGAATTTCATGTCCAATGGTAATGAACATGTGGAACACTTTTGGCTTCTTTCAAATAATGAAATATAATATAAATTATCAAGCCATATCATAAACAAGGGTTTTGGTCGAATTTTTAATTGTTTTTTCATTTTTTTTAACTAACTTTTCTCATTTTTTTTTATTTTTCCCCTAAATTTTCAAAAAAAAAAAAATTTACGACCAAAACCCCGTGAAACGTCAAGTCTTTTAATATCAAAACTAGTATGATGATGATTTCATTAACAACCAACCCGAGAGATTTTATATCCTCACCCCACACTTGAGATCAAGTAATGTCCCCATTACTTGAGATCAAAAATAGATTAAAATCGAAAGGGTAAGAAAAATAAAAACTTATCGAGATAACCACTGATCGTGGAATGACAGTGATAGATGGCGCTGAACTGACTGCCAGCATAAGAACATCATCCATTCCCGATCCTCACACCAATATCATCACTCAAGTAGTTTTGCTGAACTTAATGCCAGACTTGAAAAATTGTTTCACCAACATACCTAAGAAAAGAAAAACACAAGAAAACTACATAAATGGGACAAGGTGGCACCACCCGATGCCGAAACGCCTTGTCCCCAAATTAAGTTTCAAAGTACATCAACAGAATATAAAATTATCCAAGTACAAATCAACGAAATGGAAATAGTTTTAAACAAAGTACAACATAATCACGGGCTGGCAGGCCCTCCTCACTGAAAACCATCATACGGCCAGTGGCCGTATGGATACTGCTGCTGAAACCTCTGACGCGCATCGTCCAACCTTTCCTGCTCACTATAAATCGGGGCCTGAACTCGTGGCCGAATCGGATTACGATAATAAACCGGTGTCTGTGCAGTAGTACCATAATAATTTTCCGGGTTATAGTAGTAAAGACGATCATTATGCCTTTGCCAATCGTTCCCATACGCAATCCATTGCTGGTCATGTACAGAATCGGCCAACATTCCTTCCTGTCGCAATGTACTCGCCTCTACCCGCTGCTGACTTCCCCACATGCGGTCATTATGATCCTGCTGATCACCCCGAAAATTATTAAAATTATCTGAAACACCGATTTGAACGTTACCAACCCTCGAAACCAAGTTATCCTAAGTTTCTTGAGAAATACCCCACGGCTGACCCCCCGCTGGCACATTCGGAGCAACCGGCTCCGCCTCATCACCTCCTTGAACATTACCACCGGCCTCGGGCTCTTGTGGCTCAACATATGCGACCAAGCCGACTCGATTTGCATCCCACATTACAAAACACACATTAAGATAAAACCTTAAATTGAAAGGTTTCATTACTTGCAATGGGTCGGTCAATTTTGTACACCTGCTAAAATTGATGTTGAAAAATCGTGCAATCTTCGTAACAAAATGACCACCCAAAAGTGGCCTCGATGAGCGTGTCTCCCTTGACTGATTAGATAAATACGTAGCAATTAACATACACAAATCAACATGCGCATTAGCCCAAAATCGATGCATTATCCATAACTCGGTAGAATTAACTTTATCGTTCCCATTTCTTCGTCAACAAAAAGTACACGACAACAGTTTATGGAGTAACCGTAGCTCTCTGCTTCGAATATCGGACCCTTTCGACTCATTAGACACAAATGGAGTCAAACCCGAAATTTCACACCAAAAGTCTCGCTCGTTATAATCGTCCTGATTCCCGAAAAACTCATTTTCTTTTTTCAAATAGCGTGTTAAAGACTTCTCATCCAATTCTTCGTACAAATTAAGTGCTCGAGCCAAATCAATTAGACTCATAGCTCGACTTTCTCCTCCTAAATGAAATGTCAAAAAGGCTTGATCCGTCCCATCCCTTCGAGAACGGAAACTTAAAGAGGAGAAAAACTCAACAACTAACTCACGGTAAAGATCGTCTCTCAAAGAAAAAGCACGTTCCCAAGTGCCAAGGTCGACCCCTTGTCTCGACATCACCAACATATAAGCAATATCCTCCTTTATCTCACTAGATGCACTATTTAACTCATCCCAACTAAAATACCAGGTCGCTTGAATATTCCGAGCTGAAATGTATCCAAAATGTTCCGAGAATTGATCCTCAACTTTTTGCAACCAAACCTCCGGATTAGTTCTTCGCTCTTCATCCCTTCGGGATTGAGCCGTGGAGGATGATGGAGCATCAATTCTGCTTCTCTACACACATGAAACAAAAACCAATCCAAACGCAAAACATTGAAAAATTAGCGTTAGGACATTAATAAAAAGCAAACCAACATGTTCCACATACTTGCATCAACTACCATTAATACTCGTTGCAATTAGGCATTTAGACAAAAGCAAGTATTCAAAACATATGTTTGTGTTCCATGGTACCAAATTCAAACCAATTCTCAAAACACTATATCATGTAAGTGCCCCATTAAACAACCCCCTTTTAACTCAATTTCACAAACTCATCTAGTTAATTAACCAATTCCAAGAAGATTAAACCATTCCAACAACCAAATAAACATCTCACAAATCACAAAAATCATCATGCTTTACCAAATTCCAAAATCACATATGACCCGCCCAAATCACCCCACACTATCTTAAAACATGTATCTATTAGCAAACATCTCCATCACAAACAAACTCTCCAAACATTCAACATCAAATTCGGATTTATCGCTACCCTAATCTCAAGAATCAATATTATGCATAAACTACACAAGAATTCATGAAGAAAACACAATAATATCATATTCATCAACAATTGATCACATATTAAGGCATAAAAGTGTCAATTAAACAAACCCCTTAAAATTTCAAACATGAACCCTAGAATTAATAAAATTAATTAAGAAACATGAGAGAAAAAGCAAGAGAATAGCAAAATCGGACCTTAACCGGCATGATTGAACAAGGAATTGAAGAAATTAGGTAAGAATTAGTGTTAATTGAAATTAGGGTTTGAGAGCTCTAATTTTGTTTGAGAGGTAAGTGTGAGAATGGTGGGTGAAAACAGATCCAAAAACCCCTAAAAAGAGTGGATTCCCGTCGGGTTACATAGTGGGTCGGGTTGACCCATTTAATTTAAATCATTGACCGTCGGTTTAGAATCTGTGCGACAGGAATGTCGCGCCGCGACATAAGTTGTCACGCCGTGGCCATATGCTATACCTGATGCAAACTTTTTAAAAATTACGTGAATCTCAAAACCTTTGAAAACTCGCGCCGCGACCTCATTCCTCGCGACGCGGAGATGAACGTGTTTAAAACCCATTTTTAAATGGCTTTCTGTTACCAAAACCCTTGTTATGTCGCGCCGCGGCTATGTTTGTCGCGCCGCGACAATACGCTTATCCTGAAACTTCGACCTCTTTAATTATGCAGCATCCTCAAATCACCATTAAACTCCCGAAACAACCAACAAAAATAACAAGTAATCTATCATAATTAATCATTTAGCATTTAAGACACAGCAAACCCATGATCACACTTATTAATACAAACTATACAACAATGTGAACCATATTTAATGAGTCGCTCACAAAACTCGCCCCCAACTTCAAGTAGCGTTGGGATCGGGTTCAACGTGAACCCCATCATCAATCTCCAATGGACCATCGAAATATTTCTTCACACGATGTCCATTAACCTTAAAGGAAGTACCACTAGCATTTTTCAACTTAAATCACCGTAAGGGTACACCTTAACAACCTCAAATGGTCCCGTCCACCGGGACTTAAGTTTTCCCGGTAAAAGCTTTAATCTAGAGTTAAACAAAAGCACTCGATCACCTTCATTAAACTCTTTTGGACCCTTTAACTTCCTATCATGCCATTGCTTGGTTTTTTCCTTATAAATCAATGAATTTTCATACGCATCAAGGCGTAATTCACCAAGCTCATACAATTGCCCCGCCCTTAGGCGTCCGGCTTCCTTTAAATCCAAATTGCACTTTTTAAGTGCCCACATAGCCTTATGCTCAATCTCCAACGGAAGATGGCATACTTTTCCATAAACTAACCGATAAGGAGTGGTACCAATTGGCGTTTTGAAGGTAGTTCTAAACACCCACAAAGCTTCATCGAGCTTATTCGCCCACTCCTTCGGATTTGACCCCACAGTTTTCTCTAGAATACTTCTAAGAGCTCGATTGGTATTCTCAACTTGTCCGCTCATTTGGGGATGGTATGAAGTAGAAACTTTATGGAGAACTCCATATCGCTTCAATACCTTCTCCATTTGGGCGTTACAAAAATGAGTACCCCTATCGCTAATTAAAGCTTTAGGAGTTCCAAATCGAGAGAATAAACGCTTAAGGAAAGAAATCACAACTCGTGCATCGTTTGTGGGTAAAGCTTGCGCTTCAGCCCATTTAGACACGTAGTCAATGGCAACGAGTATGTAACTATAATTCTGAGATTTCGGAAATGGCCCCATAAAGTCAATTCCCCAAACGTCAAATATTTCACAAACTTGGATGCTTTGTTGAGGCATCTCATCCCGTTTGGTGACTTTACCGGCCCTTTGACAAGAGTCGCACGACTTGCAAATCAGGTGGGCATCTTTGAAGATTGACAGCCAATAGAAGCCGGCATCATAAACCTTTCGCCCTTATAATTTAGGGTCCAAAATGCCCACCGGTAGGCCCACTATGGCACTCGGTTAAAATACGCTTACACTCATCACCGGAAACACACCGGCGGATAACCCCATCGGGACAACAACGAAAAAGATAGGGATCCTCCCAGAAATAGTACTTAAGGTCACTGAAGAATTTCTTCCTTTTTTGATGTGACCACCCTTTTTCTAAGAATCCCCCAACGAGATAATTAGCAATGTCCACGTACTATGGTTCGTCCACCTTGTCCATCGCCATGAGATATTCATCAGGAAAATCATCATGGATACTCGATTCGTGAAGGACTTCGAGATTTGGGTTCTCGAGTCTAGATAAGTGGTCAGCCGCTAGATTTTCAGCACCCTTCTTATCCCGAATCTCGATGTCGAATTCTTGCAAAAGCAAGATCCATCTAAGCAGTTGAGGTTTTGCATCCGGTTTCGAAAATAGGTACTTCAAAGCAGAATGGTCCGTAAAAACTATAGTCCTAGACAAGACTAAGTAGGACCGGAACTTATCAAACGAAAAGACCACCACAAGGAGCTCCTTTTCAGTGGTAGTATAATTCAATTGCGCTCCCTGCAAGGTCTTGCTTGCTTAGTAAATGGGTCGGAAGTGTTTCTCGACCCTTTGACCCAAAACAGAGCCAACAGCAAAATCAGAAGCATCGCACATAAGCTCGAATGGAAGGGACCAATTCGGAGCAATTATGATTGGCGCATTGATCAGTTTCTCCTTAAGAAGATTGAATGCCTTAAGGCACTCTTCGGAGAAATTCCAAGGCGTGTCCTTTTCGAGGAGTTTGTTCATCGGGTTAGCAATTTTAGAAAAATCTTTAATAAATCGCCGGTAAAAACCAGCGTGCCTGAGAAAATCCGAACACCCTTAACATCGGTGGGAGGTGGAAGGTTCTTGATAGCAGTTACCTTCGCGGGATCCACCTTGATACCATCCCTAGAAATCTTGTGCCCGAGAACTATGCCCCCTTGAACCATGAAATGGCACTTCTCCCAGTTGAGCACAAGATTAGACTTCTCACACCGTTCCAACATCCGTTCTAAATTAAGAAGGCATGAATCAAAAGTGTCACCGAAGACCGAAAAGTCATCCATGAACACCTCCATGCAATCCTCTATCATATCGTGGAATATGGCCATCATGCACCTTTGAAAAGTGGCCGGAGCATTGTAAAGGCCAAAGGGCATGCGTCGGTTTGAAAATGTGCCATACGGGCACGTGAAAGTAGTTTTCTCCTGGTCCTCGGGCGAGATAGGAATCTGGAAATAGCCCGAAAAACCATCAAGAAAACAGTAAAAGCTGTTCCCTGCTAACCTTTCTAGCATTTGATCCATGAAAGGTAACGGGAAGTGATCTTTGCGTGTGGTGTCGTTCAACTTTTGATAGTCAATACAAACACGCCACCCCGTGACAGTCCTAGTGGAAATTAACTCATTTTTATCGTTAGTGGTAATAGTCATACCACCTTTCTTAGGTACACAGTGTACCGGGCTAATCCAAGGACTGTCAGAGATCGGGTAAATCAGACCTGCATCGAGGAGCTTAATGATCTCTTTCTTCACGACTTCTTGCATGTGCGGGTTCAACCTCCTTTGTCGTTGCACCACAGGTTTGGAGTTATCCTCCATTAGGATTTTGTGGGTGCAATAGGAGGGACTAATACCCTTAATGTCGTGAATTTTCCACGCAATAGCCGGTTTATGGGCCTGCAGCATAGTTACAAGCTCAATTTTCTGACCTGTAGTAAGAGAAGAAGAAATAATTACCGGAAATTTAGATTCCTCCTACAAATAAGCGTATTCCAAATGATCAGGAAGTGGCTTCAATTCTAACTCGGGAGGTTCTTCAATTGAAGACTTGCTCTAGTAATCTGTATCACGTTCGAGTTCTTTGAACTCCTCCTCAGTCAGCTCATAGCCGTTTTCCATCAAGGTGGTCAAAATATCCACCTCCTCAACCTGCAACTCTTCATCAATTTCAACCAATGAACATTCTCCTGAACCCTGTAACTCTGGAAATTCCTGCAACAACTCAGATTGGACATTCACAGTGTTAAGAAAATAACATGTATCATCAGTGTAGGCAGGGTATTTTAAAGCATGGTTAATTGAGAAAGTTACATGCAAATCATCTATTCTAAGGGTCAACTGTTGGCCATAGACATCAATGATTGATAATACTAAAAACGAACATATATTTCATAGCATTATTTCTCAAGAAAGATAAGCTTTTAGTTGCAATTGTCCTATTTACAAGTGATATTCGTTTAAATAATAAAAGGTAAAGACAAAAGGCAGATTAGACGAATTGAAGACGCAAACGACCAAAAAGCTCAAAAGTACAAAAGACAATTAAAGAGGTTCCAATTATTGATAAGAAACGTCTCAAAATTACAAGAGTACAAGATTCAAAACGCAAAGTACAAGATATTAAATTGTACGCAAGGACGTTCGAAAATCCAGAACCGGGACCAGAGTCAACTCTCAACGCTTGACGCAACGGACTAAAAATTACAAGTCAACTATGCACATAAATATAATATAATATTTAAATAATTCTTATAATTATTTATATATTATATATTATATTATTAAAAACCGTCGGCAGAAAAAACAAAGGCATGTGAGCCTCTCCAGCTGGCCATGCGATCGCATGGCCTTGAAGGGTAAAGCTCATGCGATCGCATGAGCCACTTTTCCAGCCCACATGCCTATAAAATTCGCAGCTTGGTGAACATCAAAACACATATTTTTCTTCTCCTCATTCATACGTAGTATATATTTATATTTTAATTTTAATTTTAATTTTAATTTTAATTTTAATTCTAATAATAAGGGTATGTTAGCGAATGTTGTAAGGGTGTAAGTCGAAATTCTGTCCGTGTAACGCTACGCTATTTTTAATCATTGTAAGTTATGTTCAACCTTTTTACATTAATGTCGCGTAGCTAAGTTATTATTATGCTTATTTAAAACGAAGTAATCATGATGTTGGGCTAAAAATATTAAAATTGGGTAATTGAGCTTTGTACCATAATTGGGGTTTGGACAAAAGAACGACACTTGTGGAAATTAGACTATGGGCTATTAATGGGCTTTATATTTGTTTAACTAAATGATAGTTTGTTAATTTTAATATAAAGATTTACAATTGGACGTCCCTATAAATAACCATATACACTCGATCGGACACGATGGGCGGGGTATTTATATGTACGAATAATCGTTCATTTAACCGGACACGGGAATGGATTAATAGCCACTAGAATTATTAAAATAGGGGTGAATTTATGTACAAGGACACTTGGCATAACTTATAACAAAGTATTAAAACCTTGAGTTACACTCAGTCGACATCCTGGTGTAATTATTAAACAAAGTATTAAAATCTTGTTACAGTTTAAGTCCCCAATTAGTTGGAATATTTAACTTCGGGTATAAGGATAATTTGACGAGGACACTCGCACTTTATATTTATGACTGATGGACTGTTATGGACAAAAACCAGACGGACATATTAAATAATCCAGGACAAAGGACAATTAAACCATGGGCATAAAACTAAAATCAACACGTCAAACATCATGATTACAGAAGTTTAAATAAGCATAATTCTTTTATTTCATATTTAATTTCCTTTATTTTATATTTAATTGCACTTCTAATTATCGCACTTTTATTTATTGTTATTGTATTTAATTGCACTTTTAATTATCGTACTTTTTAATTATCACAAGTTTATTTTATTGCACTCTTATTTATCGCAATTTCATTATCGTTATTTACTTTACGCTTTAAATTAAGTCTTAAATTTTTTAATATTTACATTTGGTTTTAACTGCGACTAAAGTTTTAAAATCGACAAACCGGTCATTAAACGGTAAAAACCCCCCTTTATAATAATAATATTACTTATATATATATTTGTATTTTTATAAATTAAACTAATATAGCGTTAAGCTTTGATTAAAAGATTTTCCCTGTGGAACGAACCGGACTTACTAAAAACTACACTACTGTACGATTAGGTACACTGCCTATAAGTGTTGTAGCAAGGTTTAAGTATATCCATTCTCTAAATAAATAAATATCTTGTGTAAAATTGTATCGTATTTAATAGTATTTCCTTGTAAAATTTAATAGTATTTTATACCCCTTAGCTTTAACATCAAGTATTTTTGGCGCCGCTGCCGGGGACCATCTAGCTTAAAAGCCGGAAGCGCAACGCTAATATATATAAATAAAAAAAATTAGTTTACTTTTATTAAATTACGCTTTTGTAAAAAATACGTTTTAATATATTCGAAAATATAAAAAGAAAACAAAAATATAAATATTTTTAAGAGTTTGTTAAATATTTAAGTTCTATAAAAGTTTCTTTATCTTTATTTTATAAAAGTATAAGTTTTATTTAATTTATATAAATATATTACATAAATATATAAAACAGAAAATTCAAAACAGCAAAATAAAAAAATAAAAAACACTCGGGCCTGCTACTGTAGCAGCCCGTAACCTGGCCCAAAGATCGCATGAGCCCGAAGGCATAAACTCATGCGATCGCATGAGAGTGTTTGACACGCCAACAGGAAACCCTAACTGCATTAATTATGGGTATTATTATTATTATTTAATAAACCCTAATTAGATTTTATTATTTAATTAGTTATTGGTTTTTAGATTTAATTTATATATTTAGTTTAATTAGTTTAATTAAATTTTAAAATTAATAGTTTTATAAAAAAATAAATAAATAATATAAAAATAATATTTTTATAAAAATTGTAATTTTTACAACTTTTAGTATATTTTTATATTTTGTCCCTTTTTAATTGTTTTAGCGTAACTTTTGTATTTTTCGCTCGTATTTAGTTTTAAGACATAGTTTTTGCCATAGTTATTTTTATTTCTAGATTTTTTAGGCTCTGCCGTAAAATCCCTTAAGTGCTTTTTCTTTAGACTAAGATTTAAGTGCTTTAGAATTCTGCAACGCCTTTTTAAGTTTTAGTACCTTTTTAAGATATTGCCATTTGGGATATAGTTTTTCCTGTAAGCTTTAATATTTTTAGACACCTTTTACCGATGTATCAATTATCATTCCAATTAGTAATCTCAATTTGCGATTATAATTTTAAGTTAGTGATAGTAATAAGGTTGGGTTAGTCAAGTATTTTTAAGTTTTATAGTCATTCTCTGTTTCTTTCATTTTTCGATCTTTTCTTTTTCGACCTTTTTCGACGCGCTCTTTTTCTTTCTTATTTCTCGCCATTCTAGTTTTAGGACATAGATTTTTATTCTACTTCTTATCTAAATTTCTTAAAATTACTAAAATTTATTTTAAGTGGTTAAATTGATAGACATCAAAATTTTCTGGTTCGTAGTAATAGTTGAATTTGTACGTGGACCGGGTTATTGGAGCCAAACAGTCCTCAATTATATTGAGACCAAACGAATTCTGCCCCTCTGCTGCATCTTTTGGCTATTCGAAACGTGGGCAAAATCAGAAAAGTCTATTAATTGGATAACTTATATAATTTTTTTCTTTTCTTTTAAAAACTAATAGGATATTCAGTGAATGCACCGAGCAAGACGTTCACCACCTTTTGTACGTTCACTACCTGTAACTAGATCAAGACATCTAGCAAATATTACCGCCGTTGATTTTTCTTTAGAATCGTCATCCAGTCAACCAAGTACTCCAGTTCAAATTTCCGATAATCTATTTTTTGAACCCGACCTCACAATTGAGAATCCGGAAAATATTCAGGGACGATTCATAGATCCTGAACCATTAAATTTTCCTCCGGAACCACCAATCATTCAAACAGAGATTGTTGAGGAACGAACCATTAAATCAGAATCCTCTAGTGATTCCGATTCAACAAATTCAATTATGGAGAATCTGGAACCTTTAAGTATGGAAGACCGAATGAGAGCTAAATGCACTGGCCAAGGTCACGCAATTACTCATCCTGACATTAATGCGCCAGATTATGAAATCAAAGGACAAATTCTACACATGGTGACTAATCAATGCCAATTTAGTGGTGCGCTGAAGGAAGATCCAAATGAACATTTTAGTACCTTTAATAGGATCTGCACACTATTTAAAATAAGAGAAGTGGAGGATGAACAGATATATCTCATTTCCCTGGACTTTAAAGGGAGAAGCCAAAGATTGGTGGAAATCGTTACCTGAAGGGGCGATTGATACATGGGACGTTTTAGTTAAAAATTTTCTTAAACAATTCTTTCCGGCATCTAAAGCCGTAAGACTTCAAGGAGAAATTGTTACGTTCACACAGAAACCGAATGAAACTCTATATGAGGCGTGGACAAGATTTGGAAAGTTATTAAGAGGATGTCCGCAACATGGTTTAGACACCTGTCAAATAGTACAAATATTCTACCAAGGATGCGACATCACTACAAGGAAAGACATCGACATAGCAGCTGGTGGTTCTATTATGAAGAAAACCAAAACTGATGCTTATAAAATTATTGATAACACTGCTTCCCACTCACATGAGTGGCACCAAGAAAAAGATATCGTTAGATCATCTAAAGCAACTAGAGCCGATTCTAGCCATGACTTAGATTCCATTTCTGCAAAGATAGATGCTGTCGAGAGACGAATGGAAAAGATGACTAAGGATATACACTCAATACGAATTAGTTGTGAGCAGTGTGGAGGACCACATTTGACAAAAGATTATTTCAGTATTGAATTAACAGTGGAACAAAGAGAGAATGTTTCATATCTAAACCAAAGGCCTGGAAATAATTATCAGAATAATTATCAACCGCCAAGACCGATCTATAATCAAAATCAGAATTATAACCAAAATATTCCATACAACAACCAACAAGGTCCTAGCAATCAACAAGTATCTAACAATACTTACAACCAGCAAAGACCCAATTTTCAAAACAATCCACCACAAACCGATGATAAAAAGCCGAATTTAGAAGATATGATGACGAAGCTAGTTGAAACTCAAACGCAGTTTTTCACATCTCAGAAACAAACTAATGAACAAAATGCTCAAGCATTTTGAAATCAACAAGCTTCTATTCAAAATTTGGAACAACAACTAAGTAACCTAGCAAGGTTAATAGGTGAAAGAAAACCGGGAAGTTTACCTAGTAATACAAATGCAAACCCCCGGAATGAAACAGCTAAAGCCATTACCACAAGAAGTGGTACAACACTTAAACCACCTGAAATACCTGTAACTTCTGATGAAGCTATTCCTACTCCACAAGAACCACAACCTGATCAAGATAAGGAAAAAGAATCGGTAGTTGAAAAGGTTAATGAAGATAACACAGTTAAGGCTAAACCTTATGTTAAACCATACCAACCACCACTTCCTTACCCGAGTAAAATGAAGAAAGAGAAACTTGAAGCCGAACAATCCAAATTCTTGGATATGTTTAAACAGATAAATGTAAATCTTCCTTTCATTGATGTGATTTCAGGAATGCCTAGATATGCTAAATTCTTGAAAGATCTGATCACGAATAGAAAGAAAATGGAAGAACTCTCGGCTGTTACTATAAATGCTAATTGTTCAGCAGTGCTGTTGAATAAGATACCAGAAAAATTATCTGATCCAGGAAGTTTCACAATTCCATGTTTTCTGGATAGTCTTAGTTCAATAGAAGCATTGGCAGACTTAGGTGCTAGTATAAATTTAATGTCGTATTCACTATACACTAAACTAGACCTTGGAGAATTGAAACTAACAAGAATAAGTATACAACTAGCCGATAGATCAATAAAATATCCTAGAGGGATAATGGAGAACATGCTAGTTAAAGTTGGTACTTTAGTATTTCCAGTAGATTTTGTTGTTCTGGACATGGAAGAAGATTCTCAAGTTCCTCTCATATTAGGAAGACCATTCTTAAACACGGCTAAAGCAATGATAGACGTGTTTGGTAAGAAACTGACCCTAAGTATAGAGGATGAGAGTGTTACCTTTTCAGTTGATAGAGCAATGCAACAACCGCAATCTGCAGATGATACATGTTATTATATTCAAACTATAGATTCACATGCAGAATTGTTAGAAGAATTTCCAGAATTACAAGGAACAGAAGAATGTTCTTTAGGAGAAGGTAATGAACCAATTGATGAAGCTGAAATGTTAGCTACACTTATAGCTAATGGATATGAACCAATAACAGAAGAAATTCAAATGCTAAAAGAAGAAGACAGATATCGATACAAATCATCGATAGAAGAACCTCCGAAATTAGAGTTAAAGCCACTTCCAAACCATTTGGAATACGCTTATTTACATGGTGAATCTGAATTACCTGTAATAATATCGTCTTCTCTTACTGAAAATGAGAAATCACAACTCATTTCTATGTTGAAAGCTCATAAACCAGCCATTGCATGGAAGATTCATGATATAAAAGGAATAAGTCCTTCGTATTGCACACATAAAATCCTTATGGAAGAAGGTCATAAAACGTATGTGCAACCCCAACGAAGACTAAATCTGAATATGCAAGATGTAGTTAAAAAAGAAATTATTAAACTGCTAGATGCAGGTTTAATTTATCCAATCTCTGATAGTCCATGGGTAAGCCCAGTTCAATGCGTGCCTAAGAAGGGTGGCATGACTGTCATTACAAATGAAAAAAATGAGCTTATTCCTACTAGGACTGTAACAGGATGGCGTGTTTGTATTGATTATAGAAAATTAAATGACGCCACCAGAAAAGATCACTTTCCCTTACCTTTTATTGATCAAATGTTGGAAAGATTAGACGGAAACAGTTACTATTGTTTTTTTGATGGATTTTCCGGATATTTTCAAATTCCAATAGCACCCGAAGATCAAGAGAAAACCACGTTCACGTGCCCTGATGGTACTTTTGCTTACAAACGCATGCCATTTGGACTTTGCAACGCCCCTGCAACCTTTCAAAGGTGTATGATGGTGATTTTTCACCACATGATAGAAGAATGCATGGAAGTTTTCATGGATGACTTTTCAGTCTTCAGTGATACATTTGAATCATGTCTAGTTAATCTTGAACGAATGCTTATTAGATGCGAACAATCAAATCTAGTACCTAATTGGGAGAAATGCCATTTCATGGTTAAAGAAGGCATCGTTCTTGGACATAAAATTTCAAAAGAAGGAATTGAAGTGGATAAAGCTAAAGTAGATGTAATTGCTAAACTTCCACATCCCACCAATGTTAGAGGAGTTAGGAGTTTTCTAGAGCATGCCGGTTTTTACCGACGTTTCATAAAAGATTTTTCTAAAATTGCCACTCCTATGAATAAACTCCTAGAAAAGGATGCTCCGTTCATCTTTTCAGATGAATGTATCAAATCTTTTAATATTCTTAAAGAGAAACTCACTAATGGGTCGATCATGATAACACCAAATTGGAATCTGCCGTTTGAACTAATGTGCGATGCAAGTGATTTTGCAATGGGAGCCGTTTTAGGACAACGGATTGAAAAACGATTTCAACCTATATATTATGCTAGTAAGATGTTACAAGGAGCACAAACGAATTACATAAATACTAAAAAAGAACTTCTTGCTATTGTCTTCGCTTTTGACAAATTTCGTTCATATCTCGTTCTAGCAAAAACGGTGGTCTATACCGACCATTCTGCTTTTAGATACCTATTTTCGAAACAAGATGCCAAACCAAGATTAATCTGTTGGATCTTACTCTTACAAGAGTTCGATATTGAAATCCGAGATAAAAGAGGAGCAGAAAATCTCGCCGCTGATCATCTTTCTCGTCTTGAAAATCCCGAATTAGAAGTTCTAAATGAATCGGCCATACAAGACAACTTTCCTGATGAATATCTATTGAAGATAGATTATACTGAAATTCCATGATTTGCAGACTATGCAAACTACTTAGTATGTGGATTCCTTGAAAAAGGATTATCGTACCAAAAACGAAAGAAATTCTTCAGTGATATAAAACACTATTTCTGGGAAGATCCACATTTGTTTAAAAGTTGTCCCGATGGAATAATACGCCGAGGTGTATTCGGAGATGAAGCTAGTAAAATTTTAAACCATTATCACACAGGACCAACAGGAGGGCATTATGGGCCTCAACTAACAGCAAGAAAAGTTTATGATGCTGGATTCTATTGGCCTACAATTTACAAAGACGCTTTCCTTCTTTGCAAATCCTGTGATGCATGTCAAAGGGCCGGAAAAATAAGTCAACGTGATGAAATGCCACAAAATGTCATTCAAGTATGTGAAGTATTTGACATTTGGGGTATTGACTTTATGGGTCCATTTCCAAAATCTCATAATAATCTCTACATTCTCGTAGCCATTGATTATGTATCTAAATGGGCGAAAGCACAAGCTCTCCCAACTAACGATGCACGAGTTGTAGTCAACTTTTTAAAACGTCTTTTTGCAAGGTTTGGAACACCGAAAGCTTTAATAAGTGATCGGGGAACTCATTTCTGTAATAATCAACTTGAGAAAGTTCTCAAAAGATATGGAGTAACTCATAAAATCTCCACCGCATATCATCCACAAACAAGTGGACAAGTTGAAAATACCAACCGAGCTTTAAAACGTATTCTAGAAAAAAACGTAGGATCAAATTCGAAGGAATGGTCCATTTAATTGGAGGATGCACTCTGGGCTTTTAGAACAGCCTACAAAACTCCAATTGGAACCACACCTTTTAGACTCGTTTATGGAAAAGCATGTCATCTTCCAGTAGAAATTGAACACAAAGCATTTTGGGCTTTGAAGAAATGTAATCTTGATTTACATGAAGCTGGACGTCTACGGTTAAGTCAACTAAGCGAATTAGAAGAATTAAGACATGAAGCATACGAAAATTCGTTAATCTATAAAGAAAGAACGAAGAAATGGCATGATAAAAGAATCAAAAGTTCAAAAGAATTTAAAGAAGGAGACAGAGTTCTTCTTTTCAATTCACGATTCAAGCTATTTCTTGAAAAATTGAAATCAAGATGGTCTGGACCATTCATAGTCAAAAGAGTTTTCCCATATGGAACAGTAGAGTTAATAAATTCAAATGGGATTGAATTTAAAGTTAATGGCCACAGAGTTAAACATTACATAGATAGTCCGATGGAAGTCGACAACGAAGTTAATCACAATTTCGATACCACAACTAACTAAGTGTGGGGAGAATCAAGTATTTTAAGGATTTTATGTATTTCTGTTAGAGTTAGATTTTCTATTTTCGTGTAGTTCTCGAAAATGGAACCCGAATGGTCTTTCCCTAGCAGACCCTAAAGAACTAGTCTTCTCCCCCCATTCTGAATTTTTATTTTTTTTAGGTTTTTACGAAATGAAGACTGCCTGTGAACTAAACCATGGTCTAATGCTACACGCTTTGATCACTAAACGTAATAATGACACACTTCCGAGTGAAATAGTATCAGTAATCAGAGAAAGATTGGACGGAGTAAGAAAAGAATCCAGATGCGAAGATAATAAGTTACAATTTGGTAAAGGAAAATCAAAATCCGCAGCGAAAAGAAGAGCACGACACCTTGAAAGATGTCACAAATGCGGAAAATGGTCACATGGAGGTAAATGTTCAAATAATCAAACCTATTCAAATAACGAATTTGTTACTTTATGCAGAGATGGACCGTTCATATGTTTAGAAGAAAAAACACTGAATGCTCGAGGTTACGCCTATGTAGCTATGGAAAACCAATTAAACCGACTATCTTATGAATGGGATAGATCATATAACTAAGAATACTATCTCACAGGTAAGTCTGTACAGTTTTTAATTATTTTTATTTTTATTTTTAATCTTTTGATAATAAACGCTAATTTGTTCGCTATAAAGTATTAAATTGGTATTGAATGAAATTAGGTTTGGCGACCGAAATTATTGATATCATACAAAAATTTATTACATCACTGCGAAATTTAACGTTTATTCTTAAGGTATAAAATTCTTTAATCAATCAACCCAAAATATTTCAAAAATTCGTCATGAGTTAAATTAGGTCATGGAACCGAAATTACTTTACCGAAAAGAGGGGCGCATATTTTTGATAATATTTGATTGATTAATGTGGGATAAAAGCCAAAAAGATTTTTAATTTTATTTTTTACCATGTTTTTAAAATTAATATATAAATATTAAATTAATATTGTGAACTTTGTAAGATCAATATATTTAAGTTTGTCAATATTTGAAAATTTTTAATATTTTTAATATAAGTTTGTATGTATAACAACAAAATTAAATATAAGTTTGGTGTGAATTTATAATATGAATTTTTAATTAAGTTTGGTGTGAATTTTTAATTTTATGCATTTTAAATTTAAGTTTGGTGTGAATTTAAAAACAAAAATTTACTTTATTTCGCTAAGTTAAAAATATGATTTTTAAAATTCGTCGTGAGTTGAAGACTAGGTCGTTGAACCGAAATTGCTTTACCCGAGGGAGGGACGAGAACTTTTATTATCATTATTTTTAATCTTATTGAATTAAAGTATGCCAAAAACATTATAAAAAAAAAAGGGCAAAACACTGTAGCCGGGTACCCATGCGATCGCATGGGAATCATCCTATCCCTCCATGCGATCGCATGGAGGCAAATTCCAGGCCTGATACATACAGACAGCGAGTCTGTCTTCCTCACACCAACACACACAAACACGAAACTCTCTCAAATCTTCACCAAATTTCATCATTTTTCCACCGTAATTCATCATTTTTCTTGCTCTAATCATGCCTAGATTCTCATTCTTCAGCAAAATGGTAAAAATTACACCCCTAAACTCTATAAATTCCTAGTTTTTGTGATAATTATCAATTTTTTTACCTAATGCAATTTTGTTAATTTCTAGTGTAATTAGTGTTAAATTGTTAGTATTTTATGCATGTAAAACCTAGATTGATACTATTTAACATGATTTGAAGCCATAAACTTCAAAAATTTTAGAAATCTAGGGTTTGTGTTCTTGAGCAATTTGGGGCTTTTTGATATAAACAGGTTATGGCCGATTTTTGTCATGAATTATTGCTAAATTGAGTAGTGCAACATGTTTAGATAGTTAAATGATCCAAACATTGATCCTAAACATGATTTTTGGAGATTAAAGTGGACTTTTTAAGTCCAAAATTCATGAACTTGATTAATTTGATATATTTGCCATTTGAGACTTGTTTAATTATTAGTAATGACTATTTTGACATGATATTTGAGTTAAATGCTTATGAATTTTGTATACATTTTCATATGTGCTTATTTGAAAAGTGTAGAATTGTGAAAAATTGTGAAAATGTGTATAAGTTTAATTTTGATTTAACATGTTATAGTGATTGTTCTAAGTTGTTATTTTACTAACACTAATGCATATTTTGATGCACAAATTTTGTGTTTAATGTGTTTTGCAGAAAGCCGATACTGGAGGTTCAGGAGCATCATCATCTAGACGACCAGCACCAGCACCAGAACCAAAACCAGAAATGCAACACGAACAAGAACCACAACAAGAACCACAACAACAGCCTGATCAGCACATACCTTATTATGATCCGGTACAGTTTGTTGATGAATTCATAGTATTCCCAATGAGGCCGCCAGTAGAATTCCCAACGATTCCTGAGCACACTCTGCATCCTAATCTGAGATTTGATAGGAGATGGAGAGATTACGAGACATATCAAAGGAACAAATTCAAATTGGTAACAAAAAATGTAGAGGTGCCAAGGGTAATCGATTGGGCCCCTTTGGAAACGGTCCATCTAGCTAACCGTGTTAGACAGCTTTTGGTACAAAGGTATGGCAGTTCTTCTTTTACAGATTGGGAACGTCTTTTCACTATTCGTAGACCTGTATATAAGGAATGGTGTGTTGAGTTGATGAGTACTGTATCACTTGATACAAATATAGTTAGAATAGATGATAGAAGATTTCTTAGGTTTATCCTTGGCGGTAGGAAGTACAGAATGTCCATGCTGGACATGGCCAGGGCCTTACAGATATATACTCCTGGTGAGTTGCTATTACCCGATTGTACAAATTTGATTCATTATGGTGAAAGGGTAGATAGTAACTTTGACGCTGACGCCATTTGGAGGAGTATGTCACATTTTTATGTTTTTACACGAGCAGGAGGACACTCCTATACACATATTGACAGAGCCGAGCTTCGTATTATTAATAGATTTTTGGCTAACTCGATTACACAGAGAGGTCACAATAAAGAAAAAAATTACTTTACATGATTTATTCGACCTAAAGTGTATTCGGGATCCTAGAAGCTTTGTCAATATCCCTTACTGTGTTGCTTTTTATTTATCTAAAATGGTAGAGGGAATGCAGGACGGGAGTATAATAGGAGGAGGTATTTTTGTTACTCTCATTGGAGAGTATTTAGGTGTTGATAGGAACCAAGGGGGTCCATTACAGCTTTGTAGAGAACTGGTTGAGCCCTTAGGATTGAAAGTCTATGTGGGTGCTAAGGTATTGAAAAGTAGACGTAACCAGGCAGTACCCTATAAGGGATCTCATCCTCAGGTAGAGAGAGGCTCAGACGAGGAAATGGAGGAGGTGGAAGACATTAGGGATGTCTTTCGAGATGCTATTCTTGACGTCCACGTTCGTATAGATGAGGAAACAATGACGAACGCGGCCAGACATAGTATATATGAGCAGTGGAACTCTGAGCGAGTATACGAGGATTATAGGCGACGCCAACACGATAGCTGGTTAGTTCATCAGCACCAAATCATGAGCCAGCTATCATATCAGGTACCAAATAACTATGTACCTACTCGACCTGCTCATTTTCCGCCACACAGCCCCGATATCCGACCACCCTTTAACCGGTATGACTATAATCAAGCCTATCAAAACACCTATAACCAACAATGGAACCCACCTGATGAGATGAACTGGAACCCATATCCAGACTGATTTAGTTCCATTAGGTTATTTATATGATTTTTAAGTTTTTATCTTTTTACTTATTCATGTTTAAACTTATGTTATTGAATATACTTATGTAATCTTTATCATTTTTATTATTATTGTGTACTAATATTTCACATTTAGGATTTGAAAGTGGGATATTAAGTCCCATTTCAAATTGCCATGCATGTTTATATTTGTATGTATGTATATTGTAAATTGTACAAAACAGGGTAAAATAGCGCATTTTCAAAGACTGGCATTAAGTTCAGCAAAAGCTACTAATTTTGACGACAAGATGACAAATAAATGTGATGTAACAACAGACGGAATGAAAAAATGATATGCACCATTTATCATTCAGCAAACAAACACCAATATGTTTGGAAACTTTTGTAAAATTTAATCATTTTTCTACGCTAATCACCCTCAATAATTTAAATTGTTACTGATTTCTTGCAAATGAGGGCATTGCAAGATCTTAAGTGTGGGAAGGGGTTAAATTCTTTCGGATTTTTAAAATTTTTATCTTAAACACTTGGTTACCATTAAAAATACTAGTAAAGTAGTAGTTGTATTAGAATCTAGTGCTCTCTGATAATAAAGAACAGCCCTAGTCTTATATACTGACTACCCAATTCTAGTAAAAATTTTCAAAATTTTCAATTAAATGAACTCAAAATCATGTTTATACATATTTATGAACGATAAAACTAGGTGTTAACACCGAAATTATTGTTACCTCGGAAAGGACATAAATTGAGAAACAAACCAAAATGTTAAAATTCATTTAAAATGGAATAGAGGACAATAAAAAGGAAAATAAAAGCCAAGTGTGGAAAAAATTACCAAGTTATCTTAAACGTATGTCACATATTTCTGTAACAAATAATTGAAGATACTTTTGCTTTGGACTAAACTAAACTGTTTTACCCGATGAAAGAAAAGAAGAGATGGATCTACACGATGAATCAATTCCATCGTTAAAAGGAAGTAAAGTCTTTCGAAAAAGAAACGCGCTTCTTGATTTAGGTCATGAAGTTGTCGTCCAGACCAGCTGTAGGTTGATGAAAAATCTAGAAAAGTCATCTCTAAAATCAGCAGGAAATCCACAGACCTCAGCATCAAACAGGGTCGCCAAGTGGTCAGACTTATCCTAACCATGAGAGGATCTGTCTTGTAAAATAGGGGGCACCGTGCAAATTAGCTTGATAAGACTAATGAATCAGATCCCCAGAAAGGATAATCTCCTTAAAGATTAAAAATCAGCTTTTAAGACTGATATTACTCAATCCTAGAGATTGACCTTAAAGATTGAGAATTACAAACTCATGGAATTCAATGATATCTAAACTCGAGCTTGAACGAGAAAATATTTTGATCAAAATTACAAACCGATTTGTTTTCTGAAAACCCATTTTCAATGCGTTCATTACCATTGAACGTAAAATCCTAGGAATTCACCTGGAATTCATTAGATCACCTGAACCAAATCGGGTGTCAACCGTAAGAACGGTGGTTGCATAGCATTGTCAAAGACAGGACCTTGTGCCAGACCAAAAAATCATAAGGGTGAGCTTTACTATTGCTCCTACCAAGGATAGTAATTGCGTCCGACATGTTAAAGACCATAATCAAAAGCATGTCACGGGACATTGCCTTAACAGTTGCTTGTTCAACGCTTTCCTTTACAACCGGACGGTAGTTTATCGAAAGGTAATATTCGGAGCAAGTAAACTGGACGTGTTGCTTTCCCAATACAAGGTTAGCAAGTGGGTGACACAAAACCGCAAGTTTTGAGCTAAAATTTTCAAATCTAAAACCCACCAAACCCACACACACAAAAAAAAAAAATTTTTTGCAAACACCGGTGAAGGGTTATTCCGGAAAACTTATCTAGGGTAAAAAACTAGATTTAATTTTCAAAAGATCAAATGTTTTCATAAAGATCCAATTTCCTTAATGGATCTAAATTTTATAGTCATGTGGGACTGTAAACCACATCGTTACTACCATTGTTTATACCGCCGTATTGAAATCACTGATGTACAAAGTGTGAAGAATAAAGAAGTGATTCTAGTATTTCAAGACTATATTGCTTGAGGACAAGCAACGCTCAAGTGTGGGAATATTTGATAATGCTAAAAACGAACATATATTTCATAGCATTATTCCTCAAGAAAGACAAGCTTTTAGTTGCAATTGTCCTATTTACAAGTGATATTCGTTTAAATAATAAAAGGTGAAGACAACAGGCAGATTCGACGAATTGAAGACGCAAACGACCAAAAAGCTCAAAAGTACAAAAGACAATCAAAGAGGTTCCAATTATTGATAAGAAACGTCTCAAAATTACAAGAGTACAAGATTCAAAACGCAAAGTACAAGATATTAAATTGTACGCAAGGACGTTCAAAAATCCGGAACCAGGACCAGAGTCAACTCTCAACGCTTGACGCAACGGACTAAAAATTACAAGTCAACTATTCACATAAATATAATATAATATTTAAATAATTCTTATAATTATTTATATATTATATATTATATTATTAAAAACCGTCGGCAGAAAAAACAAAGGCATGTGAGCCTCTCCAGCTGGCCATGCGATCGCATGGCCTTGAAGGGTAAAGCTCATGCGATCGCATGAGCCACTTTTCCAGCCCACATGCCTATAAAATTCGCAGCTTGGTGAACATCAAAACACATCTTTTTCTTCTCCTCATTCATACGTAGTATATATTTATATTTATATTTTAATTTTAATTTTAATTTTAATTCTAATAATAAGGGTATGTTAGCGAATGTTGTAAGGGTGTAAGTCGAAATTCTGTCCGTGTAACGCTACGCTATTTTTAATCATTGTAAGTTATGTTCAACCTTTTTACATTAATGTCTCGTAGCTAAGTTATTATTATGCTTATTTAAAACGAAGTAATCATGATGTTGGGCTAAAAATATTAAAATTGGGTAATTGGGCTTTGTACCATAATTGGGGTTTGGACAAAAGAACGACACTTGTGGAAATTATACTATGGGCTATTAATGGGCTTTATATTTTTTTAACTAAATGATAGTTTGTTAATTTTAATATAAAGATTTACAATTGGACGTCCCTATAAATAACCATATACACTCGATCGGACACGATGGGCGGGGTATTTATATGTACGAATAATCGTTCATTTAACCGGACACGGGAATGGATTAATAGCCACTAGAATTATTAAAACAGGGGTGAAATTATGTACAAGGACACTTGGCATAACTGATAACAAAGTATTAAAACCTTGAGTTACACTCAGTCGACATCCTGGTGTAATTATTAAACAAAGTATTAAAATCTTGTTACAGTTTAAGTCCCCAATTAGTTGGAATATTTAACTTCGGGTATAAGGATAATTTGACGAGGACACTCGCACTTTATATTTATGACTGATGGACTGTTATGGATAAAAACCAGACGGACATATTAAATAATCCAGGACAAAGGACAATTAACCCATGGGCATAAAACTAAAATCAACACGTCAAACATCATGATTACGGAAGTTTAAATAAGCATAATTCTTTTATTTCATATTTAATTTCCTTTATTTTATATTTAATTGCACTTCTAATTATCGCACTTTTATTTATTGTTATTGTATTTAATTGCACTTTTAATTATCGTACTTTTTAATTATCACAAGTTTATTTTATCGCACTATTATTTATCGCAATTTCATTATCGTTATTTACTTTACGCTTTAAATTAAGTCTTTTATTTATTTAATATTTTACATTTGGTTTTAACTGCAACTAAAGTTTTAAAATCGACAAACCGGTCATTAAACGGTAAAAACCCCCCTTTATAATAATAATATTACTTATATATATATATATATATATATATATATATATATATATATATATATATATATATATTTGTATTTTTATAAATTAAACTAATATAGTGTTAAGCTTTGATTAAAAGATTTTCCCTGTGGAACGAATCGGACTTACTAAAAACTACACTACTGTACGATTAGGTACACTGCCTATAAGTGTTGTAGCAAGGTTTAAGTATATCCATTCTCTAAATAAATAAATATCTTGTGTAAAATTGTATCGTATTTAATAGTATTTCCTTGTAAAATTTAATAGTATTTTATACCCCTTAGCTTTAACATCAATGATACACCTAGCAGTATTCAAAAATGGCCGACCCAAAATCAGTGGAATCCTCTCATCCACTTCCATATCCAACACCACGAAATCGGCCGAAAAAACCAACGACCCGGTCTTAACTAGCATATTCTTGATAATTTCATGAGGGAATTTAATAGATCGGTCCGCTAGCTGAATAGCCATACGCGTGGGTTTCAACTCCCCGGGGTCTAGCTTCAAATAAATAGAGTAGGGCATTAAATTTATGCTAGCCCCCAAATCTGCCAATGCCCTCATACAATCCAAATTACCCAGTAAACAAGGAATGGTAAAACTCCCAGGATCCTCAAGCTTCTCGGAAACCTTATTTGCAACTACCGCTGAGCATGCGGCATTCAACCTGACTGAAGACACGTTCTCCAACTTTTTCCTGTTAGTTAGCAAGTCCTTAAGAAATCTTGCATACTTGGGCATACCTGCAATCACATCAATAAAAGGCAAATTAATGTTAACTTTTTTAATCAAGTCCATGAACTTGGACTTTTCTGCCTCTAGCTTTTCCAATCTCTGCTTCCTCGGGAATGGGAGCGGTGGTTGATACTCTTTTACTACCGGTTTAGCAGCAACAATTTCCGGTACCCTCACATCCTTCTCAATCACCTGTTCCGGCTCCTTATCCCCCTCCGGTTCACTAACAACTACCGGCTCACTATCCTTAACCAACGGCACTCGCAAATCATAATCATCGGCCTTCCTCGGTGAATCATATGCTAAACCACTGCGGGTAGTGATAGCATTAACGTGCCCATTCTTCGGGTTAGTATCTGTCTTACTCGGTAACTCCCCCGGTTTCCTCACATTATTCTGACTAGCAAGTTGACCAATTTGTTTCTCCAGATTCTGTATTGCTGCTTGTTGATTTCGAAACATTTGATCATTCTTCTCATTGTTCTGAGTAACAGTAGTAACAAGCTGAGTTTGAGAAATCACAAGCTTCTCAATCATAGCTTCAAGATTGGACTTTTTCTCTTCGGCTTGGGGTTTCTGAAAATACCCGGGAGCTTGCTGTTGATATCCTCCACTAGAACCTGGCTGGAACCTCGAACCTTGAGTACCTTGAGGATTATAGGGATTGTTGAAATTCCTATTAAACTGCGCATGTCCCTGAAACTGATTGTTGTTCTGTTGACTAATATAAGCGATTTCTTCCTTCTGATTCATAGTCAAACCTGCATCACAATATTTTTCCAGATGTAATCCCCCCACAATACTCACAACCAACCTTCATACCATGAATATCCTTATTTATCTTCTCCAAATTCCTATCAAAGGAATCCAACTTAGCACCTATAGACCCAAAATCGTCATATGCACCATGGGTTTCGGTTCTCTTAACTGAAGCTGAATGGAATGACTCATGATCCTGATGCCATTCGTGAGAGTAGGCAGCTTGCTTTTCAATTATGTCTAGCGCCTCTTCTTCGATCTTATCCATTAATGTACCACCTGCTGCTTGATCAATAGTCTGACGAGTTGGGATGTCACAACCCTTGTAGAAAATCTGGACCTTTTGTAAATCATTCAACCCGTGTTGCGGACACGAGCGTAGCATATTAGAATAACGGTCCCAAGCATCAAATAGTGTTTCGCTGCTCTTTTGTCTGAATTGAGAAATTTATGCTTGAAGTCTAGCAGATCGAGACGCAGGGAAAAACTTCGATAAAAACTTATCCATCAAAATCTCCCAAGAGGTAATCGTACCCTCTGGTTGCTTATCTAACCATCTCTTTGCTTCTCCCTTAAGAGTCCAAGGAAAAAGCCTTGTCTTGATCGACGTATCGGCAACCTCCTGCAACTTAAACAAATTGCAAACATCATTGAAAACACAAAGATGCTCGTTAGCATCCTCACTATCCGTGCCATGAAATTGGCAGTCAGAAGAAATCAAACTCAGGATCGGCCCTGTAATTTGAAAAGACTGAGTGATATCAGGTTGAGTAATCGAATTGCCTTGGCCACCCCGGGTGGCCTTCAACTTTTGCGCCATAGTCTGAGGACGAGGTGGTTGTTGATCAGCCATCTCTTCAGTCTCGAAAAGATCTAATGAAATGTAAGATTCTTCTTCTTCTCTGATTTCAGGTGGTGTATCGGGCACCACAGTCTCAGAACTACTTCCCAAATTAATTATATTAGCACTTGAAGAAAAAGATGAATCCACTGTAAACTGTTGCTCTTGACTTAAAGCTCTGAATAACTCTCTTTCGGGTTCTGCAAATGGTTGAAGAATCGAAGAATTAGAAGAACGCGTATGTGGCATGCACTACCTGTTATCTGCGAAATCACAACTAACAACTGATTAAACGCACCGATTCAACTGAGAATAACGAAAAGAAATAATAAACTATAACTAACTAAACTAAAAACAATTAATTAATAATCTTAATTTTTTACACAACTGTCCCCGGCAGCTGCGCCAAAAACTTGATGTGTGAAATCTAGTATATAATTTATAATGGAAAATGCCGGTTAAAAGATTACTACACACTAACGGGCAGTGTACCCGATCGTGTAAAAGTATAAAATTGGTAATTCCGAAATCGTTCCAAGGACAGTTTAAACGTGAGAATTAAGATTGTAACTAATAAAAGTAAACTAAGTTAAACTATGAAAATCGAAAGTACGATAATATTTGTTTTGTGGCTATTTAACGATTAGCCAAATCAAAGATAGATCAAAAGTAGAAGACAATATTTTTGGGTTTTTAAGTTTAAATAAATCAAATTTCAGACTCAACGGAAAATAAAGATAGTTTGAATTCAATAGATAAAAGAATGTTCGCCTAGATCTCCTATTCGCAGTGTCGGATGATTTGTTATTAAGCACTAGTTCTATTTATCAATGCATGCAATTACAGAGTCGGTTCACCCAGAGTTCTCTTTTAGCAAACACTTCAAACTAGGATTTATTGGCTTAGGGTTCCCTTTCACCAAAGACCTCTTTCGTTTGTGACTTAGTAATTAACTAACTACAAGATTAAGATTCAATTGGTTACGCGTTCGCTCCACACAATTCACCCCTGTTTTGTTTAATCCTTGTTACCCGGTTTACCCCCTTGGTCCAGTAAGCACCCAATCGGTTAAGACAAATCAATTGGAAATCAGATCACTAAATTGAAACAGGGTTCCCTTTGTTCAAACAAGATTCACTAATCAACCTAGTAACAATAATCAACACCCACAAAAATGGTTCTTAATTAAAACTCATAATTATCATGCATTAATCAATAAAACATTAAAGTATCATCCAAACACATGCAAATATTCAATCTAGACAAACATTAAAAGCTTAGCCAATAATCATGGCTAAAACCAAAATCACAAATAAATAAAGGAAAGAATTCATTGTTTATCACAAAGAAATCAACCTAATTAAATAAGCAATCGCTGATGATGAACGGATTGAAGGTTGAATCTGGAATGATTAGAGTGATTGAATGATCTTGGAGTTCTCCAAAAATCACCAAAAATCGCCCAAAAACTGCTACAATTCGTCTGGATGGAAGAATGATTAATTAGGGTATTTTTTCGGGCCTTAAATACCTGCCATAATAATCTGGACCGCCAGTTCACCGTGCCGCGGCCAAAATCCTCGCGCCGCGACATAACACGCAAACTGAAACCCTTTTTAAACCTTGTTCTGATCTGGAAATTAGCTAAACGCCGCGCCGCGGCCTAGACTGTCGCGCCGCGACAGTCTGTGTAAATTGGTACTCACGTGCATTTTCCTCTTTTTACTTACTTTAACTAACTCAAAAACAGAATACCCGATATGTACTTATCGTATTAATCCTCGGTGCACCAATAATAATATCCGATCAACAAAATGCCTCAAAAACTACAAAAACCGCATCTCTTCTACAAATAGCTCTTCAAACTCGAACATTCTCAATATTATCAAAATAAACACCAAATCGTATCCAAACGGACTAAATTATGATCGATATCCCTAAGGAAAACGTGTATAAAATATGCAATATCAACATACATATGCATAAAATGAATATGTATCACCAACACAAGTAATAAACACATACCACATCCTTGTATAACTAAGAAAATCTATACATAACGTACCACCATGTTAATCCGCAAGATTAACTACAACAACAATATATATATATATATATATATATATATATATATATATATATATATATACGTCTGCCTAAAATCCCAAGGTTAACCCCTTAAACTCAAACTCAAACTCATGAAGGCCGGTTGAAACCACACGCGCCCAGTGAATCCGAAACCACACGTGATTCACCACTTTCACCTCAACGACGATAGGGTTAGCCGAAACTACAGGCGCCCCAGTGAATCCGAAACCACACGAGATTCTCTACAATAAGTCATAACAATAATGGGAATGTCCGAAACCACACGCGACATTGTGAATCCGAAACCACACGCTAGTCACTAGTGAAGCCGAACTACACGAGAATCACTACCCAAATCACCTCAACAACATCAACGGGGTTGACCTACTTGTCATTGTGAATCCAAAACGCACGAGATTTGTAGAGACCCGTCCTAATCCATCCGGACGAAGTCCATATCGATTATAAACGATTCACAACAGTTGATTACATCGTGAGGTACTTGACCTCTATATGATACATTTTACAAACATTGCATTCGTTTTTTAAAAGACAATCTTTCATTACATCGAAAGTTGACGGCATGCATACCATTTCATAATACATCTAACTATAATTGACTTAATAATAATCTTGATGAACTCAACGACTCGAATGCAACGTCTTTTGAAATATGCCATGAATGACTCCAAGTAATGTCTCTAATATGAGCTAATGCACAGCGGAAGATTTCTTTCATACCTGAGAATAAACATGCTTTAAAGTGTCAACCAAAAGGTTGGTGAGTTCATTAGTTTAACATAAATAATAATTTCCAATATTTTAATAGACCACAAGATTTTCATATTTCCATTAATCATAAACATACGTCCCATGCATAGAGACAAAAATATCATTCATATGGATTGAACACCTGGTAACCGACATTCACAATATGCATATAAGAATATCCCCATCATTCCGGGATCCTCCTTCGGACATGATATAAACGAATTCGAAGTACTAAAGCATCCGGTACTTTGGATGGGGCTTGTTGGGCCCGATAGATCTATCTTTAGGATTCGCGTCAATTAGGGTGTTTGTTCCCTAATTCTTAGATTACCAGACTAAAAAGGGGCATATTCGGTTTAATAATTCAACCATAGAATGTAGTTTCAATTACTTGTGTCTATTTCGTAAAACATTTATAAAAACAGCGCATGTATTCTCAGTCCCAAAAATATATATTGCAAAAGCATTTAAAAAGGGAGCAAATGAAAACTCACCATAATGTATTTTATAGTAAAAATACATATGACGAAACTGAACAATGCAGGGTTGGCCTCGGATTCACGAACCTATATATATATATATATATATATATATATATATATATATATATATATATATATATATATATATATATATATATATATATATATATATATATATATATATTAACACATATAATAGTAATCAAACAAATTTATATATATTATTATTAATTGTTATTTTAGTAAATTATATGTTTCATTAATAATTTAATTAATTATATTTATTTTATATACTTTAGATAAATAATTAATATTTATTATAAAAATATTAATGTAGTTATGTGTCACGACCCGGAAAATTTCGACTAATTTTAAATGAAACTCTCGATACGATCTAATATTCTTGACACGATAAGAGAAATCTGTTAGGTTGAGTCTCAAAAATTTTGAAGTGCTTCATGAAATCAATTGACCTTCGACTGTTCTCGACGATTCACGAACAATTAATTGTATATAGATATGTGTGTATGTATAAATAAATAATAATTCGAAATATAATTTGAAGTATTATATGTTGTTATTATTAAATTTAGTGATGTAAAATAAAATAAAAATATGATATTATGATATTATTATAAAAATATATAAATGCATATTTTGTGATTCCGAATCTATGTATTTAACGACAATAACACCCAATTATATTTCGATGGATATCAAACAAGCTAAATACGAAATTCAGTCCTTAATAGGAGTCAATTAATAATCTTACATGTTTTATTTTTAAAAAGATTTTTATAATTATTATTATATTTAGTTAAATATGTCGGTAGATGAATTCAAAAATCACGTTGATTCACTGTTTTAATTATTCCTTCCGTGTTTATAATTAATTGAGGGACACTATGTTTGTTTTTTTTACCACTAACTAATCTATCTAGTTTATATATGTATTATTCTTATACGCTCATAATTATAAAAATGATCAACTTGCATTTCTTCCTCAATTATAGCAATCCATCACCAACCATAAGAACAAACACCCATTTTTTTTTCCTTGTTCTCTTGGTGAACACCCAACACCATCGACAACCTTGAAACAACCTTCCTCACCGGACACCATCACGAACCACCACACTTACACCCATCATCTCCATCTATCATTTCTCTTTTTCTCTCTACGATCTTGATTGTGAATCACCCCACTTCACCACCTTCATTTGTCACCAGCAAGAACCCATTGAAACAACCACCATCCTTCACCTTTGATCACCACTGGACAACAACCATCATCACTAATAAACTACTCAAACTATCGATATTATTTGCTACTCGTTTACTACTACTATCATACCCGTTTATTGTTCGAGCAAACAAAACCTGCTGCTTTCGTCGATAATGATAACGAGGAGAAACGAATGATGATTAATGTATATATAACCGCTGATGTTGCTACTTTCTTTCGTGACCCAACTAGCACCCATCTTGAACTCTCTACAACCATCGAATTACACTCAACATAGTTTCTGTTTCCGTTACAAACCCACTTCGGGTTCTTCATACTTCCACCAATCCAAGAACACCCAAACGATCACCAGGAACACCACCTCACCATCGAATTTTGCTGCTGCTATCGATACCTACTGATGCTATCATATTCGACTTGCAACAAAAACTAAATCACCAACAAACCATCATTTGATCATCAAACATCACCACAATCTAATTTGCTTTCTGTCTCTTCGATCAACAACCCAAGAACACATCTTTAAAACCTATTTTCCTACTGCTACCGCCACCAACAACCCATTGAAACCTGCTACAATTCGAACTGCTGATGTTATTAATTCCAACCTTTTGTTTATTATTTTTTTTTTTTTGTCAGACTTCTTAAACCTAAAGAGATGAGAAAATAGAAAACTTTGGGCAATTATTTTTCTGGTTCACTGTATGATCTAATGAAAGTGGAGAGGGTCACGAAAGGGGTTAGGTTAATGACGTGTTTCTTGGAATCCTAGGTTCCATCGTATTTGTGTTAAACTAATAGGGATTTCGATTTGGGCCTTAAACTCGTTTTAGCTGTTGGGCCGTAATATTGGCTGTTGGGCTGAGTTTTATCTTTGATTTTTGGGCCACCATATCCTAGTTTATTTGCGGACTGATGAGTTCAGAATTCTAGGGTGGGCCGAAGCCCAAATTCAATTGGAAATGAATGAAGATGACGAATCTAAGATGATAATAATAATGAGGTGTCGATGAAGGAACAAATATAAATGGGTTACATATTATTTCAGAAAAACAGAATTGGTAGTATGGTTAAGGGTGTTATTGGTGAGTGAGAGGTCATGGGTTCGAGTCCCGTCGTGGGCATGTCTTTTTATATAAGCTTTGGAAGGTATATTTCATCACCAAAATTATTATTATTATTATTATTGCTATTATTATTAGTAGAATTGTAATTTTATTATTATTATTATTATTATTATAACAAGTATTATTAAAATCATTATTATTATTATTATTATTATTATTATTATTATTATTATTATCATCATCATTATTATTATTATTATTATTATTATAACTATTATTATTATTTTGTTAGTATTATTATCATTGTATCATTTTTACTACTAAAATTATCATATTTAGAATTAACATTTTTATTATTACTAATATTACTATCACTATTATCATTATCCTTAAGCTAATATTACTACAAATTATTAATTTTGCAAACGAAAGATATTTATATAAAAATATATGAAGTATACTGATATTACATAAAATTTTGTTTTAACTAATATTATTGATTATTGATGTAACATTAATTAAATACCAAATAAGTAGCGTAACGCATTATAAGTATTAATGAAATTATATATACGAATATTAATCTTAATACATAACAAAATATATATAAACTTACTTGATTTATAATGTGTTAATATATATACATGATATAGGTTCGTGAATCCGAGACCAATCTTATACTTGATCAATGATGTTATATGTATTTTTACTACAAAATACATTAGGTGAGTATATAGTCCCCTTTTAAACTTTAAATATTTTGGGCTGAGAATACATGCGCTGTTTTTATAAATGATTTACGTTATGGACACAAGTGATCAAAAATAAATTCTACGTTGAGTTGTACCATGGCATATTTTTTTATACTTGGTAGCTAATATTTACGTGAGGAGTGTAAACGCGAATCCTGTTGATAGATCTATCGGGCCTGACAACCCCAACCGGGCTGGACGACCAGTTTTAAATGGTTGCACAGTACTTCGTTTCGTTACTACACTTGGTACGGTGTAGGGTTTATTTAAGAATATGCTGCTGTGATTTAAATGTTAAGTATGGTTACCAAGTGCTCAACGACTTTTTCATACACGAGAAGTGTATTATGTATAAACATGAAATCTTGTGGTCCATAGTTATAACGCTGCTAGCATCAAACCTATATATCTCACCAACTTTATGTTGACGTTTTAAAGCATGTTTATTCTCAGGTACGAATTAAGTCTTCCGCTGTGCATTAGCTCATGTTATGGACAATATTTGGAGTCGATCATCGCAATGGAACCAGATGTTGAAGATTCCGTCCAGGGGGACTTGGACGGGGTTTGACATTATGTTATGTGTAATAATTATATTCTATAATATTTGTTATAATAATAATAATAATAATAATAATAATAATAATAATACTAATGGTAATGGTAATATTAGTAATACAAATAATGATAATAACGATAATAATAATTTCTAAAAATAATAATTTTAAATGTTAAAAATAATAATAATAAAAATGATAAAAATAGTAGTAATAATGATAATCTATTAAGTTGTATTATTTGCATAATATTACTAATATCAATAACTTATAATAAAAATAATAATTTTAATAATAGTAATAATTTTGATAGAACTGGTAAATTTAATAATAATCTTATTAATACTTATTTTAATAATAATACTTTACGTCGATCATATCTTAATTATTATTTGTTTTCATAACCTTTAATTCATAATCTTAACAACATTTTTAAGTAATACATAATGCTTAGAATTTATATTCGTAGTCATAATATTAACAATACATTAACTAAATCGTATTAATAATAATAATAATACAAATAATAATATTAAGGTTTATACCTAAAAGGATGAGAAAATAAACAAAAAGGGCGCCTCCAAGTCTCGAACACGCTACCTCCCGGTAACTTACTTACGCATCAAACCAACTGAGCTACAAGCTCTTAACTGATTTTAATACGCACGTTTAAAAATATAACCCGACTCTTCTGTCATCTTTATCATTATCATCATCATTAGCACAATTTCGTTATCACCGTCATTCAAATCATTTTGTGATTATCATAACACCATCATCGTTTTCTTAATATCACACTTATTATAATAACCATGATCTTCTAATGCTGCAACACGTTTAACCTCCTATTGTAATCGTTGTTATATTGGGGTTTTAGACCGAGACTTACAAAACCCCACGATGTGATATAATCTTGGCCCAATAAGAAACGGTAATATGGCAGACCAATATACTAAGAGAGTCCAATACGGAATCCAGTCCATATATGTGCTTAATTGGACCCATAAGTCCATTAACAACATAAAAGACTTCGGTTTAACCTCAAACACGCAGAAGTTGCACAGTAATAAAATAGGGTTACGATTTCTTTACTTCCTGTCTTCGTTTCATAAAAAAAAAAAAGCTTGGTAGTGTGTTTTGTATATATCGAACAGTACAAAAGGAAAAAGAAAAGGAGAACCGCAGGCCTGCCATCATCATGTAAAAAGTTTAATGTAATCCCAATTCTTGGTCGGCCATTAGGTATTAACTAATCCCACTTGTCTAACCAATTTGCAGTGTATACAACTTTAATACTTCAAGTTGACCAAAATATTAAACTGCAAACATATTAAATCTTTTTCATCGTCTTCATTACCTCTTTCGTGTAGAAATCAATCGATGGTGTTTGGGTCTGGGAATCGTCGAATAAAAACAGAAACGCAGCAGGTTATCAGAGAGAGAGATTGGTGGTTATCGAATGTGATGGAGTTCGATGGTGGAGGTTGATCAAGGTAAAAGGTGGTGATAATAGTTTTCAAGCAAAAGGGTTACGAAGGTGATGGTTTTAGTGGTTAGTTCTCTACATAACAGAAAGAGAAACAGAAAAACATACGTGAGAGATAGAGAGAGTGGCGGTGAAAGATGGCCGGGGGTGGTGCTCCGGTGGTGGGGGTGGTGGTTCTTACAACTAAATAGAAGGAGAAAGTAGTGATGGGTTTGTAGTTGTGATTGCATTCGAGTTCCTTAAGTAGAGAGGGAGAGAAAGATTATTTGGTACGGGTTGGAAGTTAAATTCCAAAGTTAATTGATCAAAGTCTTGTGTAGGGTTGATGGACATTGACAGGTTTCACGAGTATAACAGGAACAGATAAGAAAGGAACAAAAATTGAATCAGATGGGAATATGTAATTACACATAATAATATCTGTAATCATATATGTATAAATCTGTAATTATATATTTATGTATATCTGTATATATATTTATATATATAATATTGTATATGTACATGTATTTATTTATATAGGTGGTTATATATCTGTTTATACATATATATATATATATATATATATATATATATATATATGTATATATATATATATATTTCACCAATTTTTATAAATAATAAGTATACATACATATTAATACTATTAATAACACTAATAATAATGTTACTAGTTAATAATAATACTATTGATAAAGAGACTAGTAATAATAAATGATAAATTATAATATGATGATATTAATGCTAACAATAACGATAATTTTAGTAAATTTAATAATAGTGATATAATACAAATTAAATATATATCAATTTTATATCTACGTAATATATTAAGATAACAACATACCGATATTAATATTAATATTAATATTGAGAGTAATAATAATATACTAATTTTAATTAAACTTGTAATTACATTTAGTATATTAATATTACAATTTATTAATTATGTAATATTATATTATATGATAACATTTATTAATATTTATCTATTTTATATAAGTATAACAATATATAGTAGTTATTAATAGAAATCTTATCCTATATAGATTTATAATAATATCATATATACTTGTATATATTCATTTTATTAGTAACTTAACTATTCTATTTATTATTTTATATTTTTAAATTGCAACTAATTAAAGTATGCTTTATTAATTCAAAATATTATACATATACTTATAGTTATATTTGTATAATATCTATACCTATTTACCTACAAATAATCGTTCGTGAATCGTCGAGAGCAGTCGAAGGTCAATTGAATATATGTAACAGTTCAAACTTTTTAGACTCAATGTAACAAACTCGTCTTATCGTGTCAAAAATACAAAATCGTATCGTGAGTTTAGTTTAAAATTAGTCGAAAATTTCCGGGTCGTCACAGTACCTACCCGTTAAAGAAATTTCGTCCCGAAATTTGAGCAAGGTGGTCATGGCTAACAATAAAAATGTTTTCATGACGAATATTAGCTGATAAATAGAGTTTTATCATTATTGATTAATATAGATAAAACGATTAGATTATTCGAAACGTACGAGTGAAGCTATCACTAAAGAGTGAAATGAAGAAATAAAGATTCGTCTTAACTTTTGACGTAGTTATGGTTGAATTTAGAAAAATAAGGTGCGTCTTAAATTTTGACGTTGCCTTGGTTGAATTCTGGAATTCAAGGGATTTTAAGAAAATCTTCGAAATCTACATAAGATTTGATTCTTCTATAATCAAGGAAATTAGGATCCTCTTTGATTAAATGCGATCATCTGTCTCGATTGTTATGTCTGATTTTTCCTTTATAAATTAACTCTTCCGTTCCATTATTCTCACCATTCCTATACTTTCTTTCTTAGTTCGTACATCCAAAAGATTGTGAAAACGCTCAATCCATTTCTAATCCTTGATATTTTTCTATTTAACATTTCTGTCATCCTCCTTTTCAATCTTCCCAAAAAAAAATCTGTTTACTTCTACTATTACCTTGGGGTGATTCTATTCTTAATTATACCGTGTCTTTATATTGCTATCCGTATTAATATCCACGGTTTGTAATCTCCGTGTTGTTATTGGGCTTTATATTTTCTCTTATATTTTGGAGCTCTTTGCCTTTTTAGTATCTTCTTGACCTCTAGTAAATCGAGTAACGGTCCAGAATTCATAAGTATGGAGTTTCGAATGATTTTTTTTTTTTTTGAAAGGCAAGCCCCCCAAAGTGTAGCAAGTGAGGATTGAACTTGGGTCCCTTTGGAACTTTCCAAGCCATCATGTTCTAAACAAGAAAGAACGTATTAGCACGATTTAATTTGTCAAATTTCTAGAATCACTGAGAATAGAACTATCAAGAATATATTTTCTTGATATGTTCAGAAGTTAAGTAGAATGAAAGAGTTATGTAACATGGCACGTGATGACGTTAGGATCTGTGAATCATCACGTCCCATTAGAAACTCAGCATGACTTACTGTAATATAATCACGTTGATCAAGTGTTATAATATTATACTAACTCGTGCATCAGTTCCCAACATTACTTCCATAACATTCATATTTTAAGCTCGAAAGTTTACATAATATAGAAACTAACAGTTTCTATATGATGTAACACTGATAGTACAAAGAGATTAATGATTTCAGATGAGAATAGTTATGAAAATATCTTCAGAAATATGAAGGATATTTATAATGAAAGATACGATAATATCTTTGAATATCTAAGATCAAATGATGATGGAGACTATTATCCGCAAGGGTTTAGAGTAAGGAGCAAGATATTCGCTAAAGACTTCAGCAGGATTGAATTATTTGGATTCTTTGAAGTCAAACTTATTCTTTGTGATTTGTCCACGGTTTCCTTCATAGTTTCGCATAATCCGCTTTTCGGTACTAAATTTTCTATTGAGTGTTTCCAATACTCCATTGTTTATCATCAAGTTTTGACTGTTGAGGTCATTTACAGTTTTTGTTGCTTCATTCAACTTTTCAAAATTCAGAGCATTAATTTGCAGACTGGATGCTTTTCAGAATTTCAGAATGAAAGATCATAATTCTAAGAGATAAGTGTCATACATATAACTGTTGATGTAGATATGCTGTGAGTTTTCAAAGTACTGATTTCTGATTCCCGGTAATTGGTATGGCAGTTCTCGTTACAAGATGCGGATGAATATATAATAGAGTTTCAATGAATAAATATAATGATTTATCAGAGAGATTTAATCCAAGAAGCATCGAGGTTGTTGGTACGCCTGCTGGTAATATGGTGGAATATAAAAGAATTCTCCGGTATCAAAAGGGTAATCGTATATATCAGGATTATAGTAAGACTACTCCGACTGAAAAGTTGAAGTTGACTTGCTGGAGCTGTGACAAAATTGGCTACTTTAAAAAGGGATCACAAAGTTATTTTTGCTAATAAATGTCAAGGGATCTGACGCGGCTATGTGTTAAACTTTTACTCAGTTGCTGAGAGTTTCTCAGGTGCATAACTATATGCATAAATCTTTTCTTCCGTAGATGAAGTGTGGTTGATTCATCCTATCGATTGAGGTGTTTTCAAGAATCATGAAAGGTTTGAACGCAGATTGTAATCGTCAAGATACAAATGAGGTTTAAGATGAGATCAAGTGGCAAACTTGAAGAATTGTTTAGTTTCATATGTTATAATCAATATTTTAATTCATTTTAATTGTCCAATGTTGGTAGTCCTCAGTTGATAGTCCAAAGTTAGCAATTCAATAATTCATATATGGTTTAATATATAGTATTCGAATTAATTAGTAAGTATCGTGACCCGTGTACATGTCTCAGACTCAATCACAACTCAAAGTATATATATGATTGTAGAATCAACCTCAACCCTGTATAGCTAACTCTCGCATTACCGCATATAGAGTGTCTATGGTTATTCCAAATAATATATATACATGAATCGATATGATATGTCAAAACCTTGTATACGTGTTCCGATATTTAAAGTGCGCAAAATAAATAACAAAAATTAAATAACGATAATTAAAATTGCGAGAATATAAATTGCGATAAATAAATTGCGATAAATAAAATGTAATCAGTTAGCTAGGAACAGTTTGCGTGGATTCTTAACAATATTTCAATTAGTTAATTCGTTTGTTTCTAACAAATTTTATTTTGTTCATGTTTTCTTCATTATGCCACTTGTTGGATTCTGATAGGTCAAAACCCAAATATGAAATTGAATGAAAATGTATATTCTGTGGTGAACAGATTCGTATATCTGTAGATGTAAGTAGGATAGTGAATGATCATTGAATCAAATTCGAAGAACATACAGTATAACTTATTAATGTGAAATCAAAATATTCCTCGGGTATTACCTACCCGTTAAAATATTTTCACCATTAATATTTTGTACCAAAGAATTTTTAATTACAATCTTTATGAAAACATATATACATATATATTTTCTTCAGATGCAATCATGGATTTAATGAGTTAATATGATATTAATCTCATTTGCTTTTCGGTTTGAACCAGAATAAGTAGTCTCTAAACTTTTTGAAACCACATATTCTTCGCAGAATATCAATGAAGTTATGGATCAATACTTCATCGGTTTTTGTTGTCGGTATTCCTTGGTATCTATGGTGAGTATGATATTGATGTTCAAGGTATAGATTGTGATGTCAATGTGTGAGATGCGGATGTTGCTGTTAATGATGGTGATGGTATTGTTGATATTGTTGATGGTGGTACTGGTTATGCTGATGGTGCTGCTGCTGGTGTTTGTAACCTTCGCACCATATTCTCTAAAGCCACTACCCGAGCGCGAAGCTCGTTGATTTCTTCTATTACACCGGGGTGACCGTCGGTTCGGACGAGTGGATAAATAAGATCTAGAATTTGGTATAGTATGTGATCGTGACGAGATACTTGGGAAATGAGAGAGAAAATCGTGTTTCGGACAGGTTCGCCGGTAAGTGCTTCAGGTTCTTCACCCAGAGGTGAATTCGGTTGGTGGAAGGGATCACCTTCTTCTTGCCTCCAATGATTAAGTAGGCTACGAACCCATCCCCAATTCATCCAGAATTGGTGATGACTAATTGGTTGATCCATTCCGGTTACACTGTCTTCAGAGCTTGAGTTAAAATCCATATCGGAATAGCTGTCGGAATCTAAGGAATTTGAACTAGTTGCGAGTTCCGTCTTGTACGGTTAGATAAAGGATTTTCGATATCAGATGATTTTTGAATATCGGATGATATTCTAATTGTATAGAATACCTAAATATAGTACAGAAGATCCCGTATATTACGGAGGGACTTAAGAAAACGTGTCAGATAAAGTCTAAAATAACAGATACGCTAAGATATGGATTAGCAGATATGCTAAGATATGACTTTTTCTATACACTATCAATGCAGTAATTGCAATAAGAAGTGTCGAGACTGACAATGATAGGTGGATATTTTTCGACAAAGAATGATAAGCAAAACTTTTGACATGCGGACCAGGTTCAAGTCCAGACTTACTAACGTAACCTAACAACTACTAGGTTGAAGTCCAGACTCACTAATGCATCCTAACAACTACTAGTTAGACACACTAATGCAAGACCTGGTTCGCTAAGACCACCACTCTGATACCAACTATAGAGACCCGTCCTAATCCATCCGGACGAAGTCCATATCGATTATAAACGATTCACAACAGTTGATTATATTGCGAGGTACTTGACCTCTATATGATACATTTTACAAACATTACATTCGTTTTTGAAAAGACAATCTTTCATTACATCGAAAGTTGCCGGCATGCCTACCATTTCATAATACATCTAACTATAATTGAATTAATAATAATCTTGATGAACTCAACGACTCGAATGCAACGTCTTTTGAAATATGCCATGAATGACTCCAACTAATGTCTCTAATATGAGCTAATGCACAGCGGAAGATTTCTTTCATACCTGAGAATAAACATGCTTTAAAGTGTCAACTGAAACGCCCCGTCCTAATCCATCCGGACAAAGTCCATATTGATTATAAACGATTCATAAAAGTTGATTACATTGCGAGGTACTTGACCTCTAAATGATACATTTTACAAACATTGCATTCGTTTTTAAAAGACAAACTTTCATTTCATCGAAAGTTGACAGGTATGCATACCATTTCATAATATTCAACTATAAATGACCTAATCCGTCATTTACTTAATAACAATCTCTAATGAACTTCAATGACTCGAATGCAACGTCTTTTGAAATATGTCATGAATGACTCCAAGTAATATCCTTAAAATGAGCTAATGCACAGCGGAAGATTTCTTTCAAACCTGAGAATAAACATGCTTTCAAGTGTCAACCAAAAGGTTGGTGAGTTCATTAGTTTATAGTAATCATTTCATTTTAATAGACCACAAGATTTTAAATATTATAAAATGTGTAGAAGTCCCATTCCAACTGCACAAAAAAAATATCTTTCATATGAAGAACACCTGGTGAGGATTCAAAATATAATAGTAACCATCTGTGCCGGTCTTTCACCCCACGGCTGAATACATGTGCCTTCAAAATATAGAACCTATGTGCCGGTCTTTCACCCTACGGCTGAACACATGTTTATAAAATATAGGACAACCAGTGCCAAAATGTCATAAATAATAAACCATCCACCCGGCTCGGGACCTCATACGCTCTAACGGAAACCGAGGGCTAATGCGTGTCATAATAATCAACCCCAATCCCAGATAATTCTATCATAGAATGCAGTTAAGGTACTTGTGTCTATTGCGTCAAACATTTATAAATGCGCATGTATTCTCAGTCCCAAAAATGTAAAGAGTAAAAAGGGAATCAAATGAAACTCACCTAATGTATTTTGTAGTAAAAATATATAGAACGACATTGAACAAGTATAGGGTTGGCCTCGGATTCACGAACCTATATCAATTATTTATATATCAAATAATATTAATACATATAATAATAGTGAACAGTATATATTTTATGACGTATTAAGATTTATATCTTTTTAATATAGTTATAATAATATTTTTCATATATTTATATATCTAAGTTGTACGTATAGTAATAAGGTTAATATTAATAAAAGAGTCATATTTTATAACGATAATGATGATAATAATACTTATAGTAATAATGATAATACTTAATAATAATCTTACTAATAATAATAATAATTGTTGGTGTTATTTTGATAGTAATACTAATTCAATTCTAATCATAATAATAACAAAAATAATAATATTAACAATAATAATAATAATACTTATTTAATGAAACTTCTAAAATTTTAATAATGATACTTTTAATAATAAAGATAGTATCATTCATAATTTTATTATTAGTGATCACCATAATTAACATTAACATAACATATTTAATAATAATAATAATGAAAATTAATAATAATAATCTTGATAATGAAACTACCTCAAGAGCTTTTCCCAAAAAAAATTGATAGGAACCAGGATCGAACCCTAGACCACTTGCTAACCCAACACGCACCCTAAACCATTACACCATTTGTATTTTCCTGATTAAATCCCTATCCTAATATACATAACCCGTTTATTTATTTTCTTCTGATTCCTTTCTTCACTTTCCTAATCTGGCCCAACTAGTAAATTCAAAAGAGAATATGTTACGGCCCAAATTAAAATTCGTAGGCTTTCACTGAATCTGGTAATGCGAATTTCAAACAGCAGAAACATAAAAGAAAAAAAAATATCGCAAGTCCCCATCATCCTAATCCGGTTTCTTATCCCACAGCAAAATTCAATTGTGCTTCTTCTATCCTCATTGCTCATGCACGATAATAATGAAATGAATGGTCCACCTTTCAGTTTCCCAATATGTCGGCCAAGTAAGTGGAACATAACCTCCACATTAGAGCTTTGTTTATTTGCAAGTGGTTGGAGATTTCGATGGAAAAACAGAAATACTAAACATCACCCTCTACTTTACAGCTCAACATATCAATCTTAATCTAATGTTTCTGTCGACATCCCCATTTACTATAATTAATTATGCTTAAAGGGTCCTAGGCGTGCAAATTAAAGTACCTTTCTTTTCTTTTTCCCACTCGACAATCAGCACTACATAAAGGGAATTTGATGTGTTACTCGTTAACAGAAAAGAAAAGAAAATCGTGTAAGGTTGAAGACGATGGTGGTGTGGTGTTCTTGAGATGGTGGTTCGAGTGGTATAATACGTAGCATCATATCGAGTTTCATGGATTTCGTGGTAGTGATGGTTGATTTGTACGATTGTAATAAATAGAAAAATAATAAGTTGTTGGGTGGGTTTTGGTTCTTGTCTAGGAAATGTTAGAACAACAACAGGATAGGAGAAAAGATATAGAAGATGGCGATTATAATCGAGCTCGATGGTGATGATAGGCGAATGTTACAGTGGCGGTTTTGGTTGGAGTAGAAACAACCCATGGGTTTCGAGATGAGATATGGTGGTGGTATGTGTGGTGCCGGTGGAGAATGGTGTTGCAAGATGGTGGTGATTTGGACAGAATTATAATAAAAGACGAGTAGCAGTGTAGCAACAACATGATGGAGATGATAATGAGGTGGTGGTGATAGCGGTTGTTTACATGTAATCTTATACATGTGTATAAAGATAAAGAGAAAGAGATGGTTCACAGTAGGTGTCGATGTTTGAAATAGAAGAAGAAAGAAGAAAAAATAAATAAAAGGAAATATGGAGAACGACCCTTAACAGATTTTGGATTGACACTGTGAAGGAATTCGCTTTGTAACCAATTTACAGACAACAAACAAATTTGATTAAAGGTTGATTGTGATGTAATACTTAATCTCATTGGAGTCGACAGATAAAAAAGATAAAAAATTAATACAGATTAGCTAGCAGATTCACTTATATCCAATTTCTTTATATATTTTATAAATATTAATAATTAATATATATATATTAATTAATAATAATAATAATAATAGCATTAATAATAATATTAATAATAGCAATATCAAAATAATACTCAATAATAATAATAAGTAAAAAGATAAGAGTACTAAAAATGATGATAATAATAATTTTAAATAGAAATGGAAGTTTTTAGTAACAATAATACATAATCATACTAATAATTAAAATGATAGTTTTTAATCATTCTTATAATCAGATTTATATTTAACATCCTTATTTTGATATTCTCAAACCTCTTAATTATAATCATAACAATAATGATATTAATAATACTAATATTGATATTAATAATAATAGTAATAATGAGAGTAATAGTAATATTACTATATCAATTATATTTTACTTTCAATTTAATATATTAATATTACATGTTATTGATTGTGTAATATATAAAATGACATATATTGAATATTTATTATTCATACATATAAATCTAATAATAATTATATATTAAAATCATATATATTTATATTTACTTTAATTACAATTATTTATTTTATATTTTATTTTACATATTATATTCTAATGTTTCAATTACATTTTATTACTTCGATTTATTATATAAACTTATATTTATAGGTATATAATATATATTTTACATAATATCTTTTATCAGATATTGAATATTTATACTTTATATATATGTTTATTTGTAACTAATTGTTCGTGAATCGTCGGGCATAGTCAAGGTAATTGAATATGTAACATAGTTCCAAGATTTTCAAGACTCAACATTATAGATTTTACTTATCGTGTCGGAAACATATAAAGATTAAAGTTTAAATTTGATCGGAAATTTCTGGGTCATCACATCAACCAAAAAGTTGGTGAGTTCATTAGTTTAACATAAATAATCCTTTCCAACATTTTAATAGACCACAAGATTTTCATATTTCCATTTCTCATAAACATACGTCCCATGCATAGAGACAAAAATATCATTCATATGGATTGAACACCTGGTAACCGACATTCACAATATGCATATAAGAATATCCCCATCATTCCGGAATCCTCCTTCGGACATGATATAAACGAATTCGAAGTACTAAAGCATCCGGTAATTTGGATGGGGCTTGTTGGGCCCGATAGATCTATCTTTAGGATTCACGTCAATTAGGGTGTCTGTTCCCTAATTCTTAGATTACCAGACTAAAAAGGGGCATATTCGGTTTAATAATTCAACCATAGAATGTATTTTCAATTACTTGTGTCTATTTCGTAAAACAGTTATAAAAACAGCGCATGTATTCTCAGTCCCAAAAATATATATTGCAAAAACATTTAAAAGGGGAGCAAATGAAAACTCACCATAATGTATTTTATAGTAAAAATACACATGACGAAACTGAACAATGCAGGGTTGGCCTCGGATTCACGAACCTATATCATGTATATATATATATTAACACATATAATAGTAATCGAACAAATTTATATATATTATTATTAATTGTTATTTTAGTAAATTATATGTTTCATTAATAATTTAATTAGTTATATTTATTTTATATACTTTAGATAAATAATTAATATTTATTATAAAAATATTAATGTAGTTATGTTATGTGTAATAATTATATTCTATAATATTTGTTATAATAATAATAATAATACTAATGGTAATATTAGTTATACAAATAATGATAATAACGATAATAATAATTTCTAAAAATAATAATTTTAAATGTTAAAAATAATAATAATAAAAATGATAAAAAATAGTAGTAATAATGATAATACATTAAGTTGTATTATTTGCATAATATTACTAATATCAATAACTTATAATAAAAATAATAATTTTAATAATAGTAATAATTTTGATAGAACTGGTAAATTTAATAATAATCTTATTAATACTTATTTTAATAATAATAATACTTTACGTCGATCATATCTTAATTATTATTTGTTTTCATAACCTTTAATTCATAATCTTAACAACATTTTTAAGTAATACATAATGCTTGGAATTTATATTCGTAGTCATAATATTAACAATACATTAACTAAATCGTATTAATAATAATAATAATAATAATAATAATAATAATAATAATAATAATACAAATAATAATATTAAGGTTTATACCTAAAAGGATGAGAAAATAAACAAAAAGGGCTCCTCCAAGTCTCGAACACGCGACCTCCCGGTAACTTACTTACGCATCAAACCAACTGAGCTACAAGCTCTTAACTGATTTTAATACGCACGTTTAAAAATATAACCCGACTCTTCTGTCATCTTTATCATTATCATCCTCATTAGCACAATTTCGTTATCACCATCATTCAAATCATTTTGTGATTATCATAACACCATCATCATTTTCTTAATATCACACTTATTATAATAACCATGATCTTCTAATGCTGCAACACGTTTAACCTCCTATTGCAATCGTTGTTATATTGGGGTTTTAGACCGAGACTTACAAAACCCCACGATGTGATATAATCTTGGCCCAATAAGAAACTGTAATATGGCAGACCAATATACTAAGAGAGTCCAATACGGAATCCAGTCCATATATGTGCTTAATTGGACCCATAAGTCCATTAACAACATAAAAGACTTCGGTTTAACCTCAAACACGCAGAAGTTGCACAGTAATAAAATAGGGTTACGATTTATTTACTTCCTGTCTTCGTTTCATAAAAAAAATAAAAGCTCGGTAGTGTGTTTTGTATATATCGAACAATACAAAAGGAAAAAGAAAAGGAGAACCGCAGGCCTGCCATCATCATGTAAAAAGTTTAATGTAATCCCAATTCTTGGTCGGCCATTAGGTATTAACTAATCCCACTTGTCTAACCAATTTGCAGTGTATACAACTTTAATACTTCAAGTTGACCAAAATATTAAACTGCGAACATATTAAATCTTTTTCATCGTCTTCATTACCTCTTTCGTGTAGAAATCAATCGATGGTGTTTGGGTCTGGGAATCATCGAATAAAAATAGAAATGCAGCAGGTTATCAGAGAGAGAGATTGATGGTTATCGGATGTGATAGAGTTCGATGGTGGAGGTTGATCAAGGTAAAAGGTGGTGATAATAGTTTTCAAGCAAAAGGGTTACGAAGGTGATGGTTTTAGTGGTTAGTTCTCTACATAACAGAAAGAGAAACAGAAAAACATACGTGAGAGATAGAGAGAGAGTGGCGGTGAAAGATGGTCGGGGGTGGTGCTCCGGTGATGGAGGTGGTGGTTCTTACAACTAAATAGAAGGAGAAAGTAGTGATGGGTTTGTAGTTGTGATTGCATTCGAGTTCCTTAACTAGAGAGGGAGAGAAATATTATTTGGTGCGGGTTGGAAGTTAAATTCCAAAGTTAATTGATCAAAGTCTTGTGTAGGGTTGATGGAAATTGACAGGTTTCACGAGTATAACAGGAACAGATAAGAAAGGAACAAAAATTGAATCAGATGGGAATATGTAATTACGCATAATAATATCTGTAATCATATATGTATAAATCTGTAATGATATATTTATGTATATCTGTATATATATTTATATATATAATATTGTATATGTACATATATTTATTTATATAGGTGGTTATATATCTGTTTATATATATATATATATATATATATATATATATATATATATATATATATATATATATATATATATATATATATATATATATATATATATATATATATATATATATATATATATATTTCGCCAATTTTTATAAATAATAAGTATACATACATATTAATACTATTAATAACACTAATAATAATGTTACTAGTTAATAATAATACTATTGATAAAGAGACTTGTAATAATAAATGATAAATTATAATATGATGATATTAATACTAACAATAACGATAATTTTAGTAAATTTAATAATAGTGATATAATACAAATTAAATATATATCAATTTTATATCTACGTAATATATTAAGATAACAACATACCGATATTAATATTAATATTAATATTAATATTGAGAGTAATAATAATATACTAATTTTAATTAAACTTGTAATTACATTTAGTATATTAATATTACAATTTATTAATTATGTAATATTATATTATATGATAACATTTATTAATATTTATCTATTTTATATAAGTATAACAATATATAGTAGTTATTAATAGATATTTTATTTTATATAGATTTATAATAATATTATATATACTTGTATATATTCATTTTATTAGTAACTTAACTATTCTATTTATTATTTTATATTTTTAAATTGCAACTAATTAAAGTATGCTTTATTAATTCAAAATATTATACATATACTTATAGTTATATTTGTATAATATCTATACCTATTTACCTACAAATAATCGTTCGTGAATCGTCGAGAGCAGTCGAAGGTCAATTGAATATATGAAACAGTTCAAACTTTTTAGACTCAACGTAACAAACTCTTCTTATCGTGTCAAAAATACAAAATCGTATCGTGAGTTTGGTTTAAAATTAGTCGAAAATTTCTGGGTCGTCACAAGATTCACTACCCCAAGGGTGGTAATCCAATACGCACAAACGTGCCACATGGACCCGACGCTCACCGGGGTCCATTATCCCACGCGCACGTAAAGTGAACCCGAACGACCAGGGATCACTCTACCCCACCCGCACCCATCCTATGCATACATACACATATAATATATTTACACTCACCTTAGTGCCTTGATGAATGCAAAGCCAAATTCGCAAACCGCCAATGGAAAGTACCTATTCCATTTATCACATAACAAACAACACAATTATGGTGGATTACAAACCAACCCAATTTCACACTTAGTGCAATTTTGACACAAATGCACTTCCAAGCACAAACAATGCCCAAACTAACCAATAATCACTTAACGTTACTAAAAATTGTCCTATAACGCCAATTAAACCAAAACACAAGTATTAAATGCTTGTCTTCCCCAATTTGACCCATAAACCCTAATTTTGACTCATTTCAAAATTAGTCTTCCAAATACACCCAAATGGGTTCCAACACTTCCATAATCACTAATTCTAATGATTATACTTCAAATTACTAGCCCTAACATGGCCAAATCGTTTTCTAACCCAAAACCCACCAACAAGGGTCAACAACACCAATCACCGATGAAAACACCACCACCAAAACCCAAAACCCAAAATTATTTGAGCAAACATATCTCGTTTTCTCTCTCATTTTTAAATATTCATCAAACATATCCGCGGTGATTTCGTACGCCAACTGGCGCATCACGGATGTACACTTTTGACATGTTGTAAACCCAAGACAGCCTAGTGCATCCGGACGTTGTTGGAAAAAAGTAAAATATTTTGGAACATGATCACTAGAGTTGGAGTAATCAAATATACCTTGTGAGATACGGAGAAATAACTAAATCCGCATACGAAACCGTCTCTTAAATATGTGTGCTTGATATGTCGGTTTGATGAAAAATAGGCGTTCCATAATGCAATACATGTAGTTTCACGATCTCTATTAATATAAAGTCATGGATTTCGTTGCACACGTCGTCTTGATGTTTCGACCATCTCCGGTTCTTCGTCATCAGACGAAGAAGTATCAAACAAAATATCAATACTTTGAGCTAAGAAATCCATTTTTTTAAAGATGAGAATTATGAATTGTGAGAATGAAGTGTGAAAACTATAACGATTGTAGTGTGTTCATATAGGAAAAAAAGCCAACGGCTATATATGTCATACAACTATATTTAGCCACCCAATCACAATCAGTCACGTCAAACACACCCTCTTCTTCTTTTTCAGCGTTTGAGTTTGACAAACGCCTTCAAGTTTTTCATCCACGAACGCTCCATTACGAGCGTTTGTGATACAATGTGAGCGTCGATCGAAAAAGGAAACGGTCGCGTTATTTGTTGTCTTACTAATTAAGTAATCTGTTTTGAATATCTGTACTAAGCCCGTTCGTACGGAGTAATTTATGAAATTCATGAAATACTTGTAGTAATACAAAAAGAAGAAAATTAGACACATCTTCTCCCCCAAAATTTGCACATACCCAGTATCAACTGTTCATCAAAAATCATGGCAAATAACGAAGAATCAAGCCCTCTTTTATCAAATCAATCTCTTCTGCAAGCAGATAACAACAATCAACAATCAAACCCTACAATCACCGATGAAAACACCACCACCAAAACCCTGATCCCCAATTCAAAGTCAGCTGACCTTGAATCGGGGCTGAAACAAGCTCCACTTCCGGAAGACTTTCATACTCATCATGCAGCTGTTTACGGTTGGACTGCTGACGGATTGCCGTTAACTAACGGCGGTGGTAACGTCATGGGAGAGCCGTTACCTAGGGCTCATTGGGATTCAGGCCTGTTTGCTTGTTTAGGTCGTAATGATGAATTCTGCAGCAGCGATCTTGAAGTTTGTAAGTTTTCCTCTTTAATTTTAACTACTTAATTGGTTTACTTGATCTATTCTTGAGATCTGTACAATTTATTGATGATAATTAGGGTTTTTAATGTATATATGATCATCTGGTCTTTGTATTGGATTCTTTAATGTTAATGATTGATCTTATATGTATGAAGATTGACGTAACATACAAAAAAAGGTCTAGAATGGTAAAATTACTTGCAATGAGATCTTGTGATTGTCAACTTAAAGAGATATACAGTTATACATCATATATGGTAGCCATTTGCCAGCATTTGATTTGCATAACAACAACTTTACCTCTAGAGTGTGCTAAATGCTGAGATTACTTTTTTATTAATAATCAATGCAATCAATTATACATTTAACAGGTCTTCTTGGAAGTGTGGCCCCATGTGTGGTATATGGAAGTAACGTTGAACGGCTTGGATCTGCTCCTGGAACTTTTGCAAATCATTGTTTGCCATACACTGGTCTATATCTGATTGGTAACTCCTTTTTTGGATGGAACTGCGCGGCCCCTTGGTTTTCGTATCCTACTCGTACCACAATCCGCAGGAAGTTCAACCTTCAGGCAAGTCTCTTTTGTGCTTCAACTACTCATTTTCCCCTATTTCAATAAGTTAAGTTATGATACGCACGTTATAATTTTTTAACAAGACATATTTCAGATTATGTTATCCTGTATTTAGCTTTACTTTGCTTTCCTTTGGGAAAAGAGTTTGTGTCCTTGATTTTTTTAATTTTGTATCTCATTTGGTTATAATGTTAAAACTTAAGATCACAACATTGTTACATGTTGCATTTTTGACCCAACATTTGACCAAATTTTTCTTTACTGTTTTTGATAGGGTAACTGGGAGTCGATGAGTAAATCATGCGGTGGATGCTGTGACATGGACGAAGAACAATTGGAACAGGCTGAGTTGGCATGTGATTTTGCAACTCATGTTTGCTGTCATCCATGTGCTCTGTGCCAAGAAGGTCGTGAGATTCGTCGCAGGCTTCCTCATCCTGGATTTGGGGCCCAACCAATGCTGGTTATGATTCCTCCTGGTGAGCAGACCATGGGTCGTCATGGAGCTTGAAACTGTCTTGAAGTTGAAGATCTGTTTTTATGTATGTTTTGATACATGGTAATATGTGTAAATAAGTCAACTACAAGTTTGAAACTTGTTTGATTTTACTTTGTGGTGGAATATTGTTTGTAATGAATCAAGTAATGCGGTGTTAATGAAGTTCACTATTTCATGTTACAGAGTTCTTTCGTTGATGTTCGTTCAGTTCTGATTTAAGCCATAGCTGGGTTGAATTACAGCCACACCTATTTATAGTATTAACTGGTAATCTGGGCTTCAAATGAATGCTACTAAAACCACCCTTTACGGTATTCATGTCTCTAAGGAAGATATGCTTACCATTTCGGCCATCTTTGATTGTAAAGTGGGCATCTTTCCTATGGAGTACTTAGGTATTCCGATAGGCCTTAATTCCAATAGAATTTTCATGTGGGATCCGATTGTTAAAAAGTTCAAAAAGAAATTAGCCGGTTGGAAAGGTAGATGTCTCTCATTCGGTGGTCGCTTGGTCATGGTCAACGCGGTCATTTCTAACTTACCTCTCCATTATATGGCTATTTATAAAGCTCCGGTGGCAATTATCAAACAATTAGAGAGATATAGAAGGAACTTTCTTTGGGGAGGCGATTGTTTAAAGAAGAACACGTGTTTCACGGTTTGTCTCCCCAAAGACTTGGGTGGTTTAGGTATTACACCTCTCCGAATTAAAACCTTAGCAATGCTAAGTAAATGGTGGGCGCGTTTCAATTCTAGCAAGCCTTGTTTTTGGAAATCAATTTTGGCGTCCTCCTTTGGTTCTTCTTTTCGAGGTAAACTAACAAACGATGTTTCTTCTTTACATTCTTCACAACTTTCACCCATTTGGAGGGATTTGATTAATTTGCAAAACGATAATTATCTACATGGTATTATTACAAACGCTTGGAAGTGGAAGTTAGGCAACGGAACGAATATTTTATTTTGGCATGACTCATGGATTAATGATTGTATTCTAAAAGATGCATTCCCTTCACTCTATGCCTCTTGTCTATGTCCCTTGGCCACTGTTAAGATGTTTCGCATGTTTGATCAACATTCCCATAATAGTAAGTGGGATCTACAATTGGCTCATCCTCTTTCCTTTTTTAATTCCAAATTTCTAGAGGACTTGTTGCTTCTGTTATCCCATGTTCCTTTTAACAATTTGGTCGATGACCAAATTATTTGGTCAGCTTCAACAGAAGGGTTGTATTCGGTATCCGATGCGGTTCGAATCTTGGTGCAATCAAATGTGGTTACAACCCCCTCTTGGCCAAAAGTAGTTTGGGGTAATAATGTCCCGTCTAAAGTTATGTTGTTTCATTAACTCGCAATTCGCAATAGCATATTCGTTAAAGACGTTCTCATTAAAAGACATATCTTACCTTCATCCCAATCGAATTTGTGTGTTTGGTGTTTGGATGAAATCGAAATCGTCAATCATCTTTTGTTACATTGTAATTTGTAAGTGGTCGTTCAAAGTTTGGGCGGACTTATTTAGATGGTGGAATTTATATTTGGTTCTTCTGGGTTCAATTGAAGAATTTTCGTTTGATTGAGTTTTTGGTATGGGTATTAAGGCCTCTAAGTTTTGGAAATTGATCGGTCCGCTACAATTTGGGAAATTTGGTTGGCAAGAAACGACTTTATATTCAATGGAAAGTTCACGTGTCTTTCGGTCTTGGTCTGCAATATCAAGTTAAAGACATTCCTTTGGGCTACCAATCTTAAACTTTAAAACGATGTCCACTCGTATGTATGGGAGCACAATCCATACTTATTTTGCTTTTAAGCTTTGCTTCTTTTCAAATTGTATTGTCCTTTTTCGACCGAGCTTGACTCTGTCATTGTAACTTGTATTGTATCTTCATTGTTTTAATGAAGATCTTTTCATTTAATACAATTCAATTTTTTCAATATAAAAAAAAAAGGAAGTGGGGAAAGACATGGCGAGGTTCCTTGTATGTACATTTATAAAAGTTAGAGGTACAATTTTTTAATGCAAGAGTTGAGTACCGTTCTCGATTTTTGGCAGTTAGTGGGGTAGAAAAGTGCATTGAAAAGTTATACCTAATGCTTTAGAAGTTGTACTTTTAAAGCTTCTAGCTTTTAACTTTTATGAAAAAGCTCATATGTAACATAAAGCTTCGTTTGGTTGATATAGCTTAAAGCTTTTTGATAAGTGAAAAAGCTCAAATTAGAAACGCTAGCACATCAAGCGTTTGAAATGGAAAAAGAGCTTTTTGTATCCACATTATATATATATATATATATATATATATATATATATATATATATATATATATATATATATATATATATATATATATATATATATGGGCAGGATCAATGGGGAAGTAACCAATCGGGGGGAAGCGGGGGGAAGCAAATTTATTTTTTTTTTTGAATTTTTTTTTTCCGGCATCAAGATCACACGAAAATATGAACATTTAGAAGAGACACTTCGTGATGAATGTTATTATTTAGGCGGGAAAACGATCGACAAAAATAACATTCAAGATAATATTGTTCGTGAAGAATATGAACGTTTTTTTTTCCATGTTTTGTGAAGTAAAATTTAGTCCGATTTAGAGTTTAGGGTTTGGTGTTTTGGGTTTATTCCATAAACCCAAAACACCAAACCCTAAACCCTAAACCCTAAACTCTAAACCGTTCGTGTTAAAAACTCAATCTAAATCCTAAATCTAAACACTAAATCTAAACCCTAAACCCTAAATTTCTAAACCCTAATATCTAAACCCTATAAACCCTAATATCTAAACCCTAATATCTAAACCCCAATAGCTAAAACCTCAAAATACGCTTGAAAAACACGATAATTGTTATATATTACTTCTTCGAGCGTTTTCCCGCCAAAATAAAAACATTTATCACAAAGTGTCTCTACTAAATGTTCATATTTTCATCTCATCTATAATGTTCGTGAACAAAGTTTTTTCAAAAAACGAAAAAAAAAAAAAAAGTTTTTGCTTCCCCCCGCTTCCCCCGAATGGTTACTTCTCTCTTGATCCTACCAATATATATATATATATATATATATATATATATATATATATATATATATATATATATATATATATATATATATATATATATATATATATATATATATATATATATATATATTACCACGTAACATAACCTTTTTTTTTGCCTCTTACCTTTAACTGAATAAACTTAAAACCCATAAACTACATTTTCATTTTTATCGATACCATCATAATCAGTAGTAAAGATAAAGCTAAAGTTTTATTTTATGACTTGATATAAAGAATTCTTAAAGAAACTTCACGTTAATTTTTTTCAAATAAGTTCTATTTTGTTTTGTTTTGTTTTGTTTATTATTGTTATGTTATTATTATTTTTTAATATAACTATTGGCTATTGTCTATATGATTAATAAAAACCAAGGTTGTAAAAGTCGCGAGTCGGGGACGCATCGGTCGAGACCTAAAAAGGACGCGTCGGCCGAGTCGGGGACGCGTCGGCGACGCATCGGTCGTTGACCAACGTTGACTTTATTAATAATTTCTTAAATATATATTTATATATGTATAAAATAGTTGATTATGTACCATAAATTTCTTAAATAAGAACTTGAATTTAAAAACAATCAAACTTCAAACTCAATTAATGTTACCGAGTACATAATTAGTAAGGACATACAGAAAAGAGCGGTTCAAAAAATGAAAACAAACCCTAATTTTAAAACATATCACATCTTGACGAAAATTTGACTGATTTTAACCATTTTTGATCAACTTGACCGTCTTTGATGGACTTTGACCGAACTTTTAGCTTTGACCGTCTTTTGAGTCGTTTTTCGAAAAAACGGGACGGAGAACCCAAAAAAATGACGCATCGGCCGACGCGTCGGCCAAGTCGTCCGACTTTTACAACACTGATAAAAACTCTTAGATATTAGCATTAACTATTTTTTTTTTTTTTATTTGCTCATTTTTGTCATTTTACCATTTATTTAAAAGCTCCAGCTACTTACCAAACACCTAAATATATTTTAAAAGTTTCAGTTGTCAACTACCAGCTACCAGCAAATAGCTATCAGCTTTCAGCTAACAGCTACCAACTAACAGCTTCAGCTACTAGTTAGTTTTGCCAAACATAGCCTATAATGGTAGTAAAATAAAGATGCATATATTGAACTAAAGCTTCCGCTTTGTAGTGATTCCTTAGCTAAGTTTTTCTTTTTTGCGACAAAAGCTATAACTAGCATTTTTCATCCCACTTGATAATGCGTGGACTTTTTGCTTCATCTTCTGTGAACTTTGCTTGATTTTTTCTAAACCTATGTTTTCTATACAGCTCCTTTAGACTCCGGCCTAATCGCGCCAACTTTGCCTATTCTTGAGATTAGAGCAGTGGGAGTGGACCTCCGTACCCCCTCCGTTCCACACCAAGTCAGTTAGTTTGCCACTCCCCAAGTCCGTCGCACACTCTCGTCCCCCCCATGTCAGTCGTGTAGGCGACGGAGGTTACCCATTTTTATTTTTTTTGCTTTTTTTTTTCAAAGGGATAATTTATTAAATATAATAAAATATTATTTTAACACACTAACTAACACACTAACTGACATAGGTCACCACTCCTCACTTTTTCTGACTCATCAAGTCACGGCTGACATGCTAAGTAACCTCAGTCACCACTCCCAGTGCTCTTAAGACAACTGTGAAAGGCTCAAAGTAACACTTAACCATCTACAGAAGTTAAAGATGTCGTCTTTTAAAGGTTGAAACTAATTTTGTTGCTTGAATGGCACATATTTACTAGCATAGATACAGATATTTTGGTTTTAGGTTGTCAACCTTTATAATTTGAATAAAAGTTTGTTCAGTGGTAATGTTCATCCTTGCAAAATACTTGCCAACTTTATTTCAGTAATAAGAAGTTTATATGGTTGGTAACATCACTAACATGAGGTATTGATTGACATAACCTGTAACTACAAATTGAACAACTTTCTGAGGGTTTTTTCTTTTTCCCTTTTATTTTTAGTTATTTATAGTTTGAGAATCTTCAAAGAGATCTCTCTTTCAAAAGGAACCAGTCATTCATTTTTTTTGTAAGAATATTTGTGGACGATACAGAAGTTCACATTTTGGTTAAGATATACTACACCGTGCTTGGCTAAACATGAGTTGGAACTTGGAACTCAATTGGGTGTCAACACGACCTTAAGACATTCATAAGTAGTTGTACCTACACCATAAATAACTAAATATACTTGAAAAATGGTTGAAATACAATCATTTTATTTATGCATGCTTGACTAATTAAGAGTTGTCGCCTTGTGGAGATGTCAGTAGCAAAACCAAAGCAAAATAGCTACTGGTATTGGGTCAAATGGGTTCAAACATGTCAGAAAGTGAGAAGTCATCCAACGTGATTATCGTTTCAGATAACTATTTATATTACTAACTATAGTTTTTAAGTCATTTCTATACCAGATTTATTATTCACACAACTAAAAATTTTCCAGGTATAACAATCCTGACCTGAACACACTTTGAGGCAGTTACCCAACTCATCCCCACCCGCCCACCAAAACCTCATAAATGAAGTTTAAATCCAGTATAAAAGAGAATCAAAGCTGCATGCAACACGAATTAAGCTGATTATTACCATGGACCATGGTTAACACCCTTGGGGGTGGCTAGGGCTAAGTAACCAAACACAATGATGAATCAAGCTAGAATAGCACCACTCACGGTTAAATAAACATAAACCAAAACTACAAACACTGCAATCATCTCACAAGACAGTACTGGACACTAACACAACTTTACGGCCCACTTTTTGACGGTCTATTCTCCAGGTACTGCAACACCTTGCTTCAGTTTCTCCCTCTTCAACTTCTTCTTGGAGACTGGCTTCTTTTTTCTCGGAGGCAGGGTCTTTTGGGCATACATGTACAGCGCATAGTTTCCAACAAGAAACGTAATCAGTAGCCCACCAACAACCAGCAAAACAATCAATCCTGGGTTGAATCCTGTGGCTTTTGCATCCTTGAATTGCTGCCAGTAAACAATTGAGTAAATATGACGTTTTAGAAAATGAATAGTAAATAAGTGAACATCAGGATAACAAAGGGTATTTAAGGTATTTGATTATTAGAGAATGGGTAACGAATAGCTATATTTCACACCCAAAAATGTGTTTTTTAGGAAAATGATGAACCTTATGCTAAATAGTGGGATCAAATTCATCATCAACTACCTCACCCTACTCACCAACATCCCAAAAAAAAAAAAAGGCTCCACCACTACAATTGGTTTGAGCAGAGATAGTATCTTCTATGCATTATCTTTGTCTCACACACACTTATCGAGCCACCTAGAACAACTGATAAGTTATTCTTCCGTGGATATAGAGAAGAACGAACCATTCAAAGAGGATACACTCTATCACCTACTCATAAACCTCATCCATCACAATTGATTAATTTCATCTAACTAACAAGGTGACGATATTTATCAAACATAACACATTCCAGTTAAATTATACTACAATCATTAGCAAATATAAACATGAACAGGATAATCGCTTCCAAAATATACTGAGTGTGGTCAGAAACTATCAGGAAAAAACCCTAAATTTTACTTCAATTTGAAATGTAAGCTCAATTTCACAAACATAAACTACACTTCCACGGATCAAATTCTCAAAATCACAAACAATTACACAACACACACAAAATAAATCAGTTGTACATACAAAGGAGACTCAATTCGAACAAAGATAAAAAAATGTTCTGCATGAACGAAATCATATATAGACACACGATACAAACCCTAGCTTAAAGGAAGGGAAATATATATCATCAAATTGAACTTAAACAGATCGTAAAAAATAAAAATTCATATCTGATTGTTGAAAAATAAACAATAAATTACGAGATCTGTAAAATGAAGATACAAACTAACCGATCGATCAAACGAAGGATCCGAATCGTGATCCATGAAACGGATTTAATGAAATTGCGAGATCGAGTTTCCGACAGCGCCTTATGGAGGGTTCTATCTTCTATGTGAACTCACATAATGTGGTTTTTGTGAGTTATTGAGTCGAACTTGATTTCTATTTTGACCCTTGAATTTTAATTTTTTTTTTGCTCAATGAAACACAAACAAGTATTTTGGTTAATCGCGCGTTGCGGCGGCGAACCCTTTATTTTTTATATATCACTAATTAGCCAGATTTTCGTTGTACACAACCTATCTTTTAAATTAAATACTTAAATATTAATAACCATAAAAAATGAAAGATAAAGTATGTTTCAAATAAATAACTAAAATAGCTAAAATCAACATAATTTGAATATTCTTTTTATTGGAATAGTAAATTGTGAGAGTAGAAAAAAAATATCGTAAAGAAAAAGAGCAGGTAAATTAAAAGATTTTTTAAAAAAATATTAAAAAGAAGTGGTAAAGAAAAAATAAATTAGTCATGTACAAATTATAAAAAAAGTTACATTGAAAAAAGAATTTAGAAATAATAGAATGGGAGTGAGTGATTAGGGGAAAAAAAAAATTAAGGGGTGCATTATGAAAAATTTAATAAAATGAAGAAAAAATGGGTAAAAAGTAAAATAGAATAAAAAGATAGGGGTAGCCGGGTCTCGAACCCTTGACCCATTGATGTATAACTCGAATGGTTAGCCAGTAAACCATTGATACTTTTGTTTTTAAGTGACAAATGTTTAGTACTTAACCTTTAAAAAGTCATTTTCAAAGAGGCCAAAAACAGCCAAGGTTTTTACCCTTGAATGTAATGGATATTACAAAATAGTCCTAATTAAATAGTGTCATTTTTTTGTCTTCTTTTGTTTTTCAAATGAATATATGTATAATATAGTATTAAATTAAATTAAATATATTATGAGTATTTAAAAGAGTGAATTGTATTGTACTTTAGAAGAAACTAGAAAATGGGCCTGCGCGATGCCGCGGGGCCTTTGGGTTGCGTATTCATAGTTAACGGAGCGTATTATAGGTGTGTATGTATGCCATTCAACTAGAAAAATTTAACTCGCACCGAGCGAGAAGATAGGGCCCGTTAAAAATTCGGGTGGAATTAGTTTATTTTATTTTAATGAAATTATATATTTACACTTTCTACCTCCGAAAAAATGTAAACTTGAAGGGTCGTTGTGTAAACTGAGTCAAAGTTGAGGGACCGATTGCAGTGTGAACGCAAACTCAAAACGACAATCCGAAACAGCTGAAACGACGAAATTTGGTGTGACAAATAGTGTACAGGATAACTACATGCAATTTTTATTTTGGAAAATATATGAATAGTGTTATAATTCAGTAGGCTTATAACTACCTTTAGTGGGTTTGTTCTTAACTATAGGTTACTAATAAACTTAAAATAAGAGAGAGTAAAAGAATGGTGATATATGAAATATATTCTATGTGTGCATCTTATGCAAATCACTTCCTTTGGTATTTATAATACAATAATTTACTGTGCAGTTAGGTAGAATAATAATACATCCGTGATTTGATTCAAATTTGTCAGTCACATGTTTTCTGTCTTTATCACAACACTCCCCCTTGGATGACATTGTTTTAAAGAGCAACTTAGTAATGCCTCGTTAAAAACCTTGCTAAAGAAAATCCAGTGGGAAAAAACTTTAGTTAAGGGAAAAAGAGTGCAGCATAGAGTTGACTCCCCCTTAAGTAGACATCGTTGAGCTTTTACATCTTTTGAACATGCCTCATGCCAATATTGTGAACGTGTGTTCTGAAAATAGCAGTTGGAAGTGCTTTGGTGAAAAGATCGGCAGAGTTTTTGCTGGATTGAACATATCTCATTTCAATCTGGTTGTCTTTGATGAGATCTTGAGTATATGAGAAGAATCTAGGAGGTATGTGTTTCGTTCGGTCACTTTTGATATATCCTTCTTTCATCTGTGCTATGCAAGCTGCATTATCTTCATAGATAGTTGTTGGGCTTTTATCGTATTCTAGTCCACAAGAATCAGTAATGAGTTGTGTCATTGATCTCGACCAAAAACATTCCCGAGTAGCTTCATGTAATGCAATCACTTCGGCATGATTTGATGATGTTGTAACAAGTGTTTGTTTTTTAGAACGCCATGATATTGCGGTACCGCCATTTAGGAATACATATCCAGTTTGAGATTTGGCTTTATGTGGATCAGATAAATAACCTGCATCTGCATAACCAGCTAAATCTTGTTTTGAATCGTTAGAATAAAATAATCCTAAATCAGTAGTTCCTCGAAGGTATCGAAATACGTGTTTGATCCCATTCAAGTGTCTTTTGGTAGGAGCTGAGTTGAACCTTGCCAACAAATTAACTGCAAAAGAAATGTCAGGTCTTGTACAAATTGTAAGATACATAAGAGCTCCAATTGCACTAAGATATGGTACTTCTGGTCCCAGGATATCTTCATGATCTTCACAGGGACAAAATGGATCAGTGTCAATATTAAGTGATCTAACAACCATAGGAGTACTTAATGGTTTTGCCTTGTTCATATTGAAACGTTTTAAAATCTTTTCTGTATAAGTTTTTTGATGTACAAGTAAACCATTAGGCATATGCTCAATCTGCAAACCAAGGCAATACTTGGTTTTTCCGAGATCTTTCATTTCAAATTCTTTCTTTAGGAGTTGAATGGCTTCATGGATCTCTTTATTTGTACCTATGATGTTAAGATCATCGACATAAACAGCTATGATCACATATCCAGATGTTGTTCTCTTAATGAATACACATGTGCAAATAAGATTATTTGTATACCCTTTGCTTATCAAGTAATCACTTAATCGCTTATACCACATGCGACCCAATTGTTTCAACCCATATAAAGACCTTTGTAATTTGATTGAGTACATTTCTTTGGGTTTTGCATTGGATGCTTCTGATACCTTAATCATAAAATTGTTATTTACATGATTAAGTGTTTCCAACATGTTAAGCAATCAAACTTGTTAAGACTTGATTAATTGAAATAGGTTTCATATAGACAATTGACCACCCAAGTTGACCGGTGATTCACGAACGTTAAAACTTGTAAAAACTATATGATGACATATATATGGTTATATATATATTTAACATGATATTATGATAAGTAAGTATCTCATTAGGTATTTTAACAATGAGTTATATACATAAAAATGAGACTATTAAATTAAGAAACTCGAAAACGATATATATAAAGATTATCGTTATAACAACGTCTTACTAAGTACATATGAATCATATTAAGATATTGACACACTTGGTTAATTATGTTAAATGATAAATAAATATATCATTAAGTGTATTAACAATGAACTACATATGTAAAAATAAGACTGCTAACTTAATGATTTTGAATCGAGACATATACGTAACGATTATCGTTGTAACGACATTTAACTGTATGTATATTATACTAAGATATATTATATATCATAATATCATGATAATGTAACAATTTAACATCTCTTTAAATATAATAAACAATGGGTTAACAACATTTAACAAGATCGTTAACCTAGAGGTTTTAAAACAACATTTACATGTAACGACTAACGATGACTTAACGACTCAGTTAAAATGTATTTACATGTAGTGTTTTAATATGTATTCATACAATTTTGAAAGACTTCAAGACACTTATCAAAGTACTTCTACTTAACAAAAATGCTTACAATTACATCCTCGTTCAGTTCCATCAACAATTCTACTCGTATGCACCCGTATTCGTATTCGTACAATACACAGCTTTTAGATGTATGTACTATTGGTATATACACTCCAATGATCAGCTCTTAGCAGCCCTTGTGAGTCACCTATCACATGTGAGAACCATCATTTGGCAACTAGCATGAAATATCTCATAAAATTACAAAAATATTAGTAATCATTCATGACTTATTTACATGTAAACAAAATTACACATCCTTTATATCTAATCCATATACAATCGACCAAAAACACCTACAAACACTTTCATTCTTCAATTTTCTTCATCTAATTGATCTCTAATGGGCAGGGGAATACTAATGGGCAGGGCCGCGGAAGAGTTTTCAATATTAATACGGTAGAAGCGCAAGAAGACCCGGAGCTTGTTACGGGTACGTTTCTCATTGACAATAAATCTGCTTATGTTTTATTTGATTCGGGTGCGGATAGAAGCTATATGAGTAGAGATTTTTGTGCTAAACTAAGTTGTTCACCGACGCCCTTCGATAATAAATTTTTACTCGAATTAGCAAACGGTAAATTAATTACAGCAGATAATATATGTCGGAATCGAGAAATTAAACTGGTTAGCGAAACATTTAAGATTGACTTGATACCAGTATAGTTAGGGAGTTTTGATGTGATAATCGGTATGGACTGGTTGAAAGAAGTAAAAGCAGAGATCGTTTGTTACAAAAATGCAATTCGCATTATACGAGAAAAAGGAAAACCCTTAATGGTGTACGGAGAAAAGAGCAACGCGAAGTTAAATCTTATTAGTAACCTAAAGGCACAAAAACTAATAAGAAAAGGTTGCTATGCTGTGCTAGCACACGTTGAGAAAGGTCAATTTCGAAGAAAAGAACATCAATGATATTCCCGTCACAAAAGAATTTCCCGATGTATTTCCGAAAGAATTACCGGGACTACCTCCACACCGATCTATTGAATTTCAAATAGACCTTGTACCGGGAGCTGCACCAATAGCTCGTGCTCCATACAGACTCGCACCCAGTGAAATGAAGGAACTTCAGAGCCAATTACAAGAACATTTAGAGCGTGGTTTCATTCGACCAAGCACATCACCATGGGGAGCTCTTGTTTTGTTTGTCAAGAAGAAGGATGGTACATATAGGTTATGTATCGACTACTAAGAGTTGAACAAACTTACCATCAAGAACCGCTACCCACTACCGAGAATCGATGACTTATTTGATCAACTACAAGGCTCATCGGTTTATTCTAAGATTGATTTACGTTATGGGTATCATCAAATGCGGGTGAAGGAGGATGATATTCCAAAGACTGCTTTTAGGACGCGTTACGGTCATTACGAGTTTATGGTTATGCCGTTTGGGTTGACTAACGCACCAGCTGTGTTCATGGACCTCATGAACCGAGTGTGTGGACCATACCTTGACAAGTTTGTCATTGTTTTCATCGATGACATACTTATTTACTCAAAGAATGACTAAGAGTATGAAGAACATTTGAGAAAAGTGCTAGAGTTGTTAAGGAAGGAAAAACTGTACGCTAAGTTTTCAAAGTGTGCATTTTGGTTGGAAGAAGTTCAATTCCTCGGTCACATAGTGAATAAAGAAGGTATTCAGGTGGATCCAGCAAAGATTGAAACTGTTGAAAAATGGGAAACCCCGAAAACTCCGAAGCATATACGCCAATTTTTAGGACTAGCTGGTTACTACAGAAGGTTCATCCACGATTTTTCCAGAATAGCAAAACCCTTGACTGCATTAACGCATAAAGGGAGGAAATTTGAATGGAAGGATGAACAAGAGAAAGTGTTTCAATTGTTAAAGAAAAAGTTAACTACGACACCTATATTATCATTACCTGAAGGGAATGATGATTTTGTGATATATTGTGACGCTTCAAAGCAAGGTCTCGGTTGTGTATTAATGCAACGAACGAAGGTAATTGCTTATGCGTCTAGACAATTGAAGATTCACGAGCAGAATTATACGACGCATGATTTGGAATTAGGTGCGGTTGTTTTTGCATTAAAGACTTGGAGGCACTACTTATATGGGGTCAAAAGTATTATATATACCGACCACAAAAGTCTTCAACACATATTTAATCAGAAACAACTGAACATGAGACCGCGCAGGTGGATTGAATTGTTAAATGATTACGACTTTGAGATTCGTTACCACCCGAGAAAGCCAAATGTGGTAGCCGACGCCTTGAGCAGAAAGGACAGAGAACCCATTCGAGTAAAAGCTATGAATATAATGATTCACAATAACCTTACTACTCAAATAAAGGAGGCGCAACAAGGAGTTTTAAAAGAGGGAAATTTAAAGGATGAAATACCCAAAGGATCGGAGAAGCATCTTAATATTCGAGAAGATGGAACCCGATATAGGGCTGAAAGAATTTGGGTACCAAAATTTGGAGATATGAGAGAAATGGTACTTAGAGAAGCTCATAAAACCAGATACTCAATACACCCTGGAATGGGAAAGATGTACAAGGATCTCAAGAAACATTTTTGGTGGCCGGGTATGAAAGCCGATTTTGCTAAATACGTAAGAGAATGTTTGACGTGTTCTAAGGTCAAAGCTAAGCATCAGAAACTATCAGGTCTACTTCAACAACCCGAAATCCCGGAATGGAAATGGGAAAACATTACCATGGATTTCATCACTAAATTGCCAAGGACTGCAAGTGGTTTTGATACTATTTGGCTAATAGTTGATCGTCTCACCAAATCAGCACACTTCCTGCCAATAAAAGAAGATGACAAGATGGAGAAGTTAACACGATTGTATTTAAAGGAAGTCGTCTCCAGACATGGAATACCAATCTCTATTATCTCTGATAGGGATGGCAGATTTATTTCAAGATTCTGGCAGACATTACAGCAAGCATTAGGAACTCGTCTAGACATGAGTACTGCTTATCATCCACAAATTGATGGGCAGAGTGAAAGGACGATACAAACGCTTGAATACATGCTACGAGCATGCATTATTGATTTCGAAAACAATTGGGATCGACACATTCAGTTAGCAGAATTTTCCTATAACAATAGCTACCATTCAAGCATTGAGATGGCACCGTTTGAAGCACTCTATGGTAGAAAGTGCAGGTCTCCGATTTGTTGGAGTGAAGTGGGGGATATACAGATTACGGGTCCGGAGATAATACAAGAAACTACCGAGAAGATCATCCAAATTCAACAACGGTTGAAAACCGCCCAAAGTAGACAAAAGAGCTACGCTGACATTAAAAGAAAAGATATAGAATTTGAAATTGGAGAGATGGTCATGCTTAAGGTTGCACCTTGGAAAGGCGTTGTTTGATTTGGTAAATGAGGAAAATTGAATCCAAGGTATATAGGACCATTCAAGATTATTGATCGTGTCGGACCAGTAGTTTACCGACTTGAATTACCACAACAACTCGCGGCTGTACATAACACTTTCCACGTCTCAAATTTGAAGAAATGTTTTGCTAAAGAAGATCTCACTATTATGTTAGATGAAATCCAAATCAACGAAAAACTTCAATTCGTCGAAGAACCTGTCGAAATAATGGATCGTGAGGTTAAAAGACTTAAGCAAAACAAGATACCAATTTTTAAGGTTCGATGGAATGCTCATAGAGGACCTGAGTTCACCTGGGAACGAGAAGATCAGATGAAGAAGAAATACCCGCACTTATTTCCAGAAGATACGTCAACACCTCCAACTGTTTAAAATTTCGGGACGAAATTTATTTAACGGGTAGGTACTGTAGTGACCCGAACTTTTCCATGTTTATATATATTAAATGAAATTGTTATTTACATGATTAAATGTTTCCAACATGTTAAGCAATCAAACTTGTTAAGACTTGATTAATTGAAATAGGTTTCATATAGACAATTGACCACCCAAGTTGACCGGGGATTCACGAACGTTAAAACTTGTAAAAACTATATGATGACATATATATGGTTATATATATAGCTAACATGATATTATGATAAGTAAGTATCTCATTAGGTATTTTAACAATGAGTTATATACATAAAAATGAGACTATTGAATTAAGAAACTCGAAAACGATATATATAACGATTATCGTTATAACAACGTCTTACTAAGTACATATGAATCATATTAAGATATTGATACACTTGGTTAATTATGTTAAATGATAAGTAAATATATCATTAAGTGTATTAACAATGAACTACATATGTAAAAATAAGACTACTAACTTAATGATTTCGAATCGAGACATATACGTAACGATTATCGTTGTAACGACATTTAACTGTATATATATCATACTAAGATATATTATATATCATAATATCATGATAATGTAACAATTTAACATCTTTTTAAATATAATAAACAATGAGTTAACAACATTTAACAAGATCGTTAACCTAAAGGTTTTAAAACAACATTTACATGTAACGACTAACGATGACTTAACGACTTAGTTAAAATGTATTTACATGTAGTGTTTTAATATGTATTCATACACTTTTGAAAGACTTCAAGACACTTATCAAAGTACTTCTACTTAACAAAAATGCTTACAATTACATCCTCGTTCAGTTTCATCAACAATTCTACTCGTATGCACCCGTATTCGTACTCATACAATACACATCTTTTATATGTATGTACTATTGGTATATACACTCCAATGATCAGCTCTTAGCAGCTCATGTGAGTCACCTAACACATGTGGGAACCATTATTTGGCAACTAGCATGAAATATCTCATAAAATTACAAAAATATTAGTAATCATTCATGACTTATTTACATGTAAACAAAATTACACATCCTTTATATCTAATCCATATACCAATGACCAAAAACACCTACAAACACTTTCATTCTTCAATTTTCTTCATCTAATTGATCTCTCTCAAGTTCTATCTTCAAGTTCTAAGTGTTCTTCATAAATTCTATAAGTTCTAGTTTCATAAAATCAAGAATACTTCCAAGTTTGCTAGCTTACTTCCAATCTTGTAAAGTGATCATCCAGCCTCAAGAAATCTTTCTTATTTACAGTAAGATATCTTTATAATATAAGGTAATACTCATATTCAAACTTTGTGAAACGACCCAACACGTATTTAAACCGGCCCATAAATTTTTTTTCTTTAATACATTAATATTTAGGTCCCATTTATGTTTCCAAAAACATCTTTAACACAACAATAAGTTCAATAAGCCTTAAAACATTTAATACATAGTTTAAATATCCGAACGAGCATGGTGATTGGGAATACACTACCCAATCCTAATAACTCCAAAAGCACACTTCTAAAGCAACTACGCGAGTCCACTAGTCCCCATGCTTACCCGAGCCACCTCCTCCATGCAAATCTATAAAAATGTAAACAACGAGAGGGTAAGCTAACGCTTAGTGAGTGAAAATATACTACATACATATATATGCATAAAATGGACACGCCACATAAATAAACAAATACCTCATACCGGAGCATCCAAGCATAAAGGCAAGCTAATCTAAGCATACCGTACGATCACTAAGCAACAAGCTAATAATACCATCAATAAGATAAGTTCACCAACGTCGATGTGAACAACGCCAATAAACTACACCCGGAGGGTTAGCTACATCACGACAATACAACATTATACGTATACAATATATATATATATATATATATATATATATATATATATATATATATATATATATATATATATATATATATATATAACTCGAACAATATAATATGCTCACGCTTACAACACAATAACCATGGTTAACCAATCGTACAAGGGAATGGCGCCCGCGAAAGGCCATCGGAGTTCACAACATCCATTAGTGTACTTAGCACCTCGTATCACTAACCCCCGGGTGGCATCTTAACACCTCGATACTTCACCCTCGGGTGGCGTCTTAACACCTCGACACTTCACCCTTTATTATGGAGTGGTGTCTTAACACCTCGACACTTCACTCCTAGGTGGTATCTTAACACCTCGATGCTTCACCTCGAGTGGCATCTTAACACCTCGATGCTTCACTCGTCACGTAAAACATGGTGTCTTAGCACCTCAACACTTCACATCTCACGCTACAACAAATAGATACATTATATACCTACACATATAATTATTCCACTCACAAAATTAACCCTTCGTCATTGGGGTTATATAAGTCCACATCACAATATTAACCCTTCGCCATTGGGGTTATATAATCCACATCACACGCCCATGTGATAACGTACACACAAAGTGTGCACCTCGCCAAGGTGGTCAACCAAAAACGCACAACCGTGCCAATTGGATCTATACACAAGTCCAACAATTCCACCTATACGAGAAGTGAGCACTATAAACGAGAACCCCTTCACCCGACCCGCACCCATCCTACACATACATATGCATATAGGATATTAACACTCACCTTGAAGTCTTGATGGATGCCAAACCAAAATCCGCAATCGCCGATGGAATGTACCTATTCCATTTATCACAAATACAAATAACAAAATTAGGGTGGATTTACAAATCAACCCAAATTGACAACTAGTGCAATTTTGACCCAAATGCACTTCCAAGTACAAACCGTGCCCAAATTAACCAATAATCACTAACGCAAGTGAGAATGGTCCTAATACGCCAATTAGACCCAATCATAGGTGTTAAACACCTATCTTGCCCAAAATGACACTTAAACCCTATTTTGACCCATAAGAAGTCAACATTTCGCCATGAACAAGTTTTGACACCAAAACATATTTAACTCGGGTTTATACTTCAACTTAATCCATTTTAAGTTTATAAACCTTATTAAATCGACAATTGGGTCATAATCATCACCAAACTCTAATTTTGACTCTAATCAAAATTAGTCAACCACATGAACCCTAAAGGCTTCCAACACCTCAACAATCACTAAATACTAGTGATTACCCTTTGCAAGTCTTACAAACTTACACTTGTTCAACAAACTCAAAACCCGCCAATAATAACAATAAACCCGAATCTTGGTGTTAATCTTCAATTAACAACTAAATGGGTTCCATCTATGAACATACACGCCAAAAGCCCCAAATTTGAATGATGAACACGAAAATGAAATTTGGAGTTAGAGCTTACCGCTAGTATCACCTTGTAGCTAAGAACGAGGAGAACAAACTTATCTCTTACGCTTTCGATCAAAACCCGCTTCTTCCTTTCCAAAAATCCCTTTGAATCAATTGAGGTGTTTGAGAGAAAATGAAGAAGAAAAGGAAAAAGATAAAAGGAAATAAAATGGATGGATGAGATTAAGATCTCAAATCTGGCTCAAATGCGAAATGACCAAAATGCCCTTGAACATCTTTTAAAATCACAAAACTGGTACCAGTCCGCCCTGATTGTCGCGCCGCGGCCTCAATCGTCGCGCCGCGACATATAACGTGGTCTGGTGGTTTCCTTGACATGCCTCCTGACTTTGAAACTAGTTAATCGTCGCGCCGCGACCCTCTCTGTTACGGCCGCGACCTTCTGCAGAGTCTGATTCTGACTCTGAATTTCAGGGACTGAACTTGCCTAACTCTGATTCTGATGTAAATTCTGAAAATGCATAAGTGTTAGGTTCACTTTTAGTGGCGCTTTCTGCTGCACACATTTTCTTACACTTTCAGGAACATTTTCTGATACACTAAAATCCGGGGTGTTACACTTTGATTCAATTTCTATAACTATAACAATCTTATTTCGAGTGGAAATCTTACTTGAACTTGTTTTCGTGTCATGATTTTGCTTCAAGAACTTTCAAGCCATCCAAGGATCCTTTGAAGCTAGATCTATTTTTCTCATTTCCAATAGGTTTTTCCACAAAACCTGAGGTAGTAATAATGTTCATAACATCATTCGATTCATATATATAAAACTACCTTATTCGAAGGTTTAAACTTGTAATCACTAGAACATAGTTTAGTTAATTCTAAACTTGTTCACAAACAAAAGTTAATCCTTCTAACTTGACTTTTAAAATCAACTAAACACATGTTATATATCTATATGATATGCTAACTTAATGATTTAAAACCTGAAAACACCAAAAACACCGTAAAACCGGATATACGCCGTCGTAGTAACACCGCGGGATGTTTTGGGTTTGATAATTAAAAACTATGATAAACTTTGATTTAAAAGTTGTTCTTCTGGGAAAATGATTTTTCTTATGAACATGAAACTATATCTAAAAATCATGGTTAAACTCAAAGTGGAAGTATGTTTTTCAAAATGGTCATCAAGACGCCGTTCTTTCGACTGAAATGACTACCTCTTACAAAAATGACTTGTAACTTATATTTCTGACTATAAATCTATACTTTTTATGTTTAGATTCATAAAATAGACTTCAATATGAAACCATAGCAATTTTATTCACTCAAAACGGATTTAAAACGAAGAAGTTATGGGTAAAACAAGATTGGATATTTTTTTTTATTGTTGTAGCTACGGGAAATATTGTAACAATTCTATACAAATCATATCCTAGCTAACTTATATTGTATTATACATGTATTCTAATATATTATGTAATCTTGGGATACCATAGACACGTATGCAAATGTTTTGACATATCATATCGACCCATCTATATATATTATTTAGAACAACCATATATACTCTATATGCAGTAATGTTGGAGTTATTATACAGGGTTGAGGTTGATTCCAAAAATATATATACTTTAAGTTGTGATCTAGCCTGAGACGTGTATATACTGGGTCGTGGATTGGGTCAAGATAATATATATCAATTTATTTCTGTACATCTAACTATGGACAACTAGTTGTAGGTTACTAACGAGGACAGCTGACTTAATAAACTTAAAACATTAAAACGTATTAAAAATATTGTAAATATATTTTGAACATACTTTGATATATATGTACATATTTGTTATAGGTTCATGAATCGACCAGTGGCCAAGTTTTACTTCCCGACGAAGTAAAAATCTGTGAAAGTGATTTATAGTCCCACTTTTAAAATCTAATATTTTGGGATGAGAATACATGCAGTTTTATAAATGATTTACAAAATAGACACAAGTACATGAAACTACTTTCTATGGTTGAACGATCGAAGCCGAATATGCCCCTTTTACTTGGTAACCTAAGAATTAGTAAACCAGTCTACTAATTGACGCGAATCCTAAAGATAGATCTATTGGGCTCAACAAACCCCATCCGTTGTAGCGGATGCTTTAGTACTTCGATGTTGTTTTATCATGTCCGATGGATATCCCGGAATGATAGGGGATATTCTTATATGCATCTTGTTAATGTCGGTTACCAGGTGTTCACCATATGAATGATTTTTATCTCTATGTATGGGATGTGTATTGAAATATGAAATCTTGTGGTCTATTATTACGATTTGATAAATATATAGGTTAAACCTATAACTCACCAACATTTTTGTTGACGTTTAAAGCATGTTTATTCTCAGGTGATTATTAAGAGCTTCTGATGTTGCATGCTAATATATGGACAAGATTTGGAGTCAGCATGCTTGTATAATATTGTTTAAAACTGCATTCGAAATTTACTTTGTTGTAACATATTAATATTGTAAACCAATATGTATTGGTAGTGTGTAAGTGTGATATTTTTAGATTATAATTTCTGATAATCTAGGTGGTGTCCTTTAAACCTTGTCGATAAAATAAAGGTTATAGTTTGTTTTAAAAACGAATGCAGTCTTTGAAAAACGTCTCATATAGAGGTCAAAACCTCGCAACGAAATCAATTAATATGGAACGTTTATAATCAATATGAACGGGACATTTCAAGATGCATTTCTAAATTTTTAGAAACTGCCATGCTGATTAAGTATCTAAAAGTAATTGCATCCATAACAGGAGAATAAGTTTCCTCATAATCAATTTCCGGTCTTTGAGAAAAACCTTTTGCTACAAGTCTAGCTTTATACCTTGTAACTTCATTTTTCTCATTCTTTTTCGTACAAAAATCCATCTATATCCCACAGGTTTCACATCTTTAGGTGTGAGAACGATAGATCCGAATTTTTTTCTTTTATTGAGCGATTCAAATTCAGCTCGTATTGCTCCTTTTCAATGATCTCAATCATGTCTATTTTGAAATTCCATGACAGATTTTGGTTCTGGATCATCATCATCATTCATGATGTCATATGCAACATTATATGAAAATATCTCATCAAGATTTTTCATTTCATTTCGGTTCCATAATATTTTTGAATGTGCATAATTGATTGAAAATTCCGTATTGACATCATCAATCTCCTCTGCAGAAGGAGTATTGATTTGTGGTTCTTCTTGAACACTTTCTTTTTCCTCATTATCAGCTGATTTTCTTTTTCGAGGATTTTTATCTTTTGAACCAATTGGTCTCCCACGTTTCTGGCGTGGCAAAGACTCAAGAGCGACATTATTGCCAGCTTTTGGAATTTCAATTCGAGCTGGAGCATTTGCTGCTGGTATATATGATTTAGTCACTCTTTTTATATCTGTAAATGCATTAGGCAATTTATTCGCAAGTTCTTGCATATGCATTATTTTTTGAACTTCGATCTCGCATTCTTTTGTGCGAGGATCAAGATACATTAATTGAGGTTCACACCATGAAACATCATTTTCTTTATTTTTTATTTCTCCCCCTAATCTAGAGAATAATGTTTCATTAAAGTGACAATCAGCAAAACGTGCTGTAAAAACATCACCCGTCATGGGTTCAATATATGTTATGATTGAAGATATTTCGTATCTAACATATATTCCCATCCTTCTTTGAGGACCCATTTTAGTGCATTGTGGTGGTGCGACAGGAACATAAACCGCACAACCTAATATTCTAAGGTGGGAAATATTTGGCTGATAGCCAAAAGCAAGTTGCAAGGGAGAATATGTATGACTTGCACTTGGTCTAATGTGAATTAATGATGCAGCATGTAAAATTGCTTGTCCCCATACAGATACTATAAGTTTTGTTCTCATTATTAATGGTCTAGTTATTAACTGCAATCGTTTGATTAGTGATTCGGCTAAACCATTTTGTGTATGCACATGGGCAACAGGATGTTCAACAACAATCCCAATAGATATGCAAAAATCATTAAATGCTTGAGATGTAAACTCACCAGCATTATCCAATCTCACCCTTTTAATAGTATAATCAGGGAAATGTGCTCTCAATTTAATGATTTGAGCAAGAAATTTTGCAAATGCAACATTTCGACTTGATAATAGACAAACATGAGACCATCTACTAGATGCGTCTATTAGGACCATGAAATATCTAAATGGTCCACTGATAATGCTAAAAACGAACATATATTTCATAGCATTATCCTTCAAGAAAGACAAGCTTTTAGTTGCAATTGTTCTAATTTCAAGTAATTATCGTTTAAATAATAAAAGGTGAAGACAAAAGACAGATTCGACGATTTGAAGACGCAAATGACCAAAACGCTAAAAAGTACAAAGTACAATCCAAGTGGTTCAAATATTTTGATGAGAAACATCTAAAAATTACAAGAGTACAAGCTGAGAAACGCAAAGTACAAGATATCTAAGTGTACGAAAGGACGTTCGAAAATCCGGAACCGAGACATGAACCCACTATCAACGCGCGAAGCAAAGGACCTAAAATTACAAATTAACTATGCACATAAATATAATATAATATAATATATAATTAATTATGTAAATTATATATACATATATATTATATTTATATATTAAATAAATAAACATCGGCAAGCTAGGATCCAAACTTTGTGTGAGCTGGAAATGGAAGCTTCGCAGTCGCGGAGCTGTGAGGCACAAAACCTCAGCAGTCGCAGAGCACACCAGGACCCAAATCCCACTATAAAAGGACATGCAATTCGACGATCATATTACACCATCTTCAATCTTCCTTCTGTAAACATATATATATATATATATTTATAATTATAATTTTAATTTTAATTTAAGTTTAATAATAATAAGGTTATTATAGCGAATGTTTTAAGGTTTTGTAAGTCAAAACTCTGTCCGTGTAACACTACGCGATTAATATTCATTGTAAGTTATGTTCAACCTTTTTAAATTAATGTCTCGTAGCTAAGTTATTATTATGCTTATTTAAGCCGAAGTAATCGTGATGTTGGACTAAATATTAAGACGGGGTTATTAGGCTTTGGACCATAATTGGGGTTTAGACAAAAGACCGACATTTGTGGAAATTAGACTATGGGCTATTAATGGGCTTTATATTTGTTTAACTGAATGATAGTTTGTTAATTTAATGTAGAGATTTACAATTTGACGTATCTATAAATAACCACATACACTCGATCGGATACGATGGGCGGGATATTTATAAATACTAATAATCGTTCATTTAACCGGACATGGGGATGGATTAATAGTCAATGGACTCATTAAAACAGGGGTGGATTACATACAAGGAAAATTGGTGTAATTGTTAATAAAGTATTAAAACCTTGGATTGCACACAGTCGATAACCTGGTGTAATCATTAACAATGTATTACAACCTTATTATAGTTTAAGTCCCCAATTAGTTGAAATATTTGACTTCGGGTATAAGGGTAATTTGACGAGGACACTCGCACTTTATATTTATGACCGATGGACTATTATGGACAAAAACCAGATGACGTATCGAATAATCCAGGACAAAGGACAATTAACCCATGGTAATTGATAGTGCTCCAAACGAACATATATTTAGTCGCAATATCATCCCAATATGTAAAGTTTTTAGTTGTAATTATTCTATTTTTAAGTTGTAATCTTTTAAATAAATAAATGTGAAGACAAAGCACAAAGATTAAAGAATTGAAGAAAAAGTACCACTAAAGCCTGAAAAGTGCCAGTAAAGCCATAGTGCACTCAAAAGTGCCACTAAAAGTGAGTTAAAAACTTGCGCGGATTTTGGGAGTTAAGGAAAATAATTTTTTAAGCAAATTACAAATTGCAAAACGCAAAGTACAAGATATTAAATAGTACGAAAGGACGTTCGAAAATCCGGAACCGGGACCTGAGCCAACTATCAACGCGCGACGCAACGGACCTAAAATTACAAGTTTACTATGCACAAGAATAAAATATAATATATAAATAATTATATAAATTATTTATATATTATAAATATATATTAAATCATGTCGACAAGCTATGAGACAAAGGATCCTGAGCTGGAAAACTAGGCCATGCGATCGCATGGCCAGCATGAGATAATCTCATGCGATCGCATGAGCCAAAAAGGCTGGCCACATTCCTATAAAAGCCAGCGAATTCGATATATTTGAAACACCATCAATCTCTCTCTCTGTCTATAATATATATATATATATATATATATATATATATATATATATATATATATATATATATATATATATATATAATATATAGTATAGGGTAGTTTTATATTAGTTAGTTTGGGTTATGTAACGGTTATTTTACGAGTTCTAAAGTCAAAATTCTGTCCGTGTAAAGCTACGCGATAAATACTCAATGTAAGTTATGTTCTCCTTTTTAAATTAATGTCTTGTAACTAAATTATTATTATGCTTATTTAAATCAAAGTAATCATGATGTTGGGCTAAATATTAAAGATGGGGTAATTGGGCTTTGTACCATAATTGGGGTTTGAACAAAAGAACGACACTTGTGGAAATTAGACTATGGGCTATTAATGGGCTTTATATTTGTTTAATTGAATGATAGTTCGTTAATTTAATATAAAGATTTACAATTGGACGTACCTATAAATAGCCATATACACTCGATCGGACACGATGGGCGGGATATTTATAAGTACTAGTAATCGTTCATTTAACCGGACACGGGAATGGATTAATAGTCAATGGACTTATTAAAACAGGGGTGAATTACATACAAGGAAAATTGGTGTAATTATAGTTTAAGTCCCCAATTAGTTGAAATATTTGACTTCGGATATAAGGATAATTTGACGAGGACACTCGCACTTTATATTTATGACTGATGGACTGTTATGGACAAAAACCAGATGGACATATTAAATAATCCAGGACAAAATACAATTAACCCAGGATAATTAATTAAAATCAAAAAGTCAAACATCATGATTACGGAAGTTTAAATAAGTATAATAATTTTATCTTATTTCTTATCGCATTTTATTTTACGCACTTAAATTATCGTCATTTATATTTTTCATTAGGTTTTAATTGTGACTTAAAATATAAAATCGACAAACCGGTCATTAAACGGTAAACCCCCTTTTATATTATATATATATATATATATATATATATATATATATATATATATATATATATATATATATATATATACACACAAATATAATTTTTTAAAAATATAGTGTACGCAATAAGCCGTCTCCCTGTGGAACGAACCGGACTTACTAAAAACTATACTACTCTACGATTAAGTACACTGCCTATAGTGTTGTAGCAGAGTTTGTAGTGACCCGAACTTTTCCATGTTTATATATATTAATTGAGATTGATATTTACATGATTAAATGTTTCCAACATGTTAAGCAATCAAACTTGTTAAGACTTGATTAATTAAAATATGTTTCATATAGACAATTGACCACCCAAGTTGACCGGTGATTCACGAACGTTAAAACTTGTAAAAACTATACGATGACATATATATGGTTATATATATAGTTAACATGATTTTATTATAAGTATGTATCTCATTAGGTATTTTAACAATGAGTTATATACATAAAAATGAGACTATTAATTTAAGGAACTCGAAAACGATATATATAACGATTATCGTTATAACAACGTCTTACTAGGTACATATGAATCATATTAAGATATTGATACACTTGGTTAATTATGTTAAATGATAAGTAAATATATTATTAAGTGTATTAACAATGAAATACATATGTAAAAATAAGACTACTAACTTAATGATTTCGAAACGAGACATATATGTAACGATTATCGTTGTAACGACATTTAACTGTATATATATCATACTAAGATATATTATATATCATAATATCATGATAATATAACAATTTAACATCTCATTTGTTATAATAAATAATGGGTTAACAACATTCAACAAGATCGTTAACCTAAAGGTTTCAAAACAACATTTACATGTAACGACTAACGATGACTTAACGACTCAGTTAAAATGAATATACATGTAGTGTTTTAATATGTATTCATACACTTTTGAAAGACTTCAAGACACTTATCAAAATACTTCTACTTAACAAAAATGCTTACAATTACATCCTCGTTCAGTTTCATCAACAATTCTACTCGTATGCACCCGTATTCGTACTCGTACAATACACAGCTTTTAGATGTATGTACTATTGGTATATACACTCCAATGATCAGCTCTTAGCAGCCCATGTGAGTCACCTAACACATGTGAGAACCATCATTTGGCAACTAGCATGAAATATCTCATAAAATTACAAAAATATGAGTAATCATTCATGACTTATTTACATGAAAACAAAATTACATATCCTTTATATCTAATCCATACACCAATGACCAAAAACACCTACAAACACTTTAATTCTTAAATTTTCTTCATCTAATTGATCTCTCTCAAGTTCTATCTTCAAGTTCTAAGTGTTCTTCATATATTCTACAAGTTCTAGTTACATAAAATCAAGAATACTTTCAAGTTTGCTAGCTCACTTCCAATCTTGTAAGGTGATCATCCAACCTCAAGAAATCTTTGTTTCTTACAGTAGGTTATCATTCTAATACAAGGTAATAATCATATTCAAACTTTGGTTCAATTTCTATAACTATAACAATCTTATTTCAAGTGATGATCTTACTTGAACTTGTTTTCGTGTCATGATTCTGCTTCAAGAACTTCGAGCCATCCAAGGATCCGTTGAAGCTAGATCCATTTTTCTCTTTTCCAGTAGGTTTATCCAAGGAACTTAAGGTAGTAATGATGTTCATAACATCATTCGATTCATACATATAAAGCTATCTTATTCGAAGGTTTAAACTTGTAATCACTAGAACATAGTTTAGTTAATTCTAAACTTGTTCGCAAACAAAAGTTAATCCTTCTAACTTGACTTTTAAAATCAACTAAACACATGTTCTATATCTATATGATATGCTAACTTAATGATTTAAAACCTGGAAACACGAAAAACACCGTAAAACCGGATTTACGCCGTCGTAGTAACACCGCGGGCTGTTTTGGGTTAGTTAATTAAAAACTATGATAAACTTTGATTTAAAAGTTGTTATTCTGAGAAAATGATTTTTATTATGAACATGAAACTATATCCAAAAATTATTATTAAACTCAAAGTGGAAGTATGTTTTCTAAAATGGTCATCTAGACGTCGTTCTTTCGACTGAAATGACTACCTTTACAAAAACAACTTGTAACTTATTTTTCCGACTATAAACCTATACTTTTTCTATTTAGATTCATAAAATAGAGTTCAATATGAAACCATAGCAATTTGATTCACTCAAAACGGATTTAAAATGAAGAAGTTATGGGTAAAACAAGATTGGATAATTTTTCTCATTTTAGCTACGTGAAAATTGGTAACAAATCTATTCCAACCATAACTTAATCAACTTGTATTGTATATTATGTAATCTTGAGATACCATAGACACGTATACAATGTTTCGACCTATCATGTCGACACATCTATATATATTTCGGAACAACCATAGACACTCTATATGTGAATGTTGGAGTTAGCTATACAGGGTTGAGGTTGATTCCAAAATATATATAGTTTGAGTTGTGATCAATACTGAGATACGTATACACTGGGTCGTGGATTGATTCAAGATAATATTTATCGATTTATTTCTGTACATCTAACTGTGGACAACTAGTTGTAGGTTACTAACGAGGACAGCTGACTTAATAAACTTAAAACATTAAAATATATTAAAAGTCTTGTAAATATATTTTGAACATACTTTGATATATATGTATATATTGTTATAGGTTCGTGAATCAACCAGTGGCCAAGTCTTACTTCCCGACGAAGTAAAAATCTGTGAAAGTGAGTTATAGTCCCACTTTTAAAATCTAATATTTTTGGGATGAGAATACATGCAGGTTTTATAAATGATTTACAAAATAGACACAAGTACGTGAAACTACATTCTATGGTTGAATTATCGAAATCGAATATGCCCCTTTTTATTAAGTCTGGTAATCTAAGAATTAGGGAACAGACACCCTAATTGACGCGAATCCTAAAGATAGATCTATTGGGCCTAACAAACCCCATCCAAAGTACCAGATGCTTTAGTACTTCGAAATTTATATCATATCCGAAGGGTGTCCCGGAGTGATGGGGATATTCTTATATATGCATCTTGTTAATGTCGGTTACCAGGTGTTCACCATATGAATGATTTTTATCTCTATGTATGGGATGTGTATTGAAATATGAAATCTTGTGGTCTATTATTATGATTTGATATATATAGGTTAAACCTATAACTCACCAACATTTTTGTTGACGTTTTAAGCATGTTTATTCTCAGGTGATTATTAAGAGCTTCCGCTGTCGCATACTTAAATAAGGACGAGATTTGGAGTCCATGCTTGTATGATATTGTGTAAAAACTGCATTCAAGAAACTTATTTTGTTGTAACATATTTGTATTGTAAACCATTATGTAATGGTCGTATGTAAACAGGATATTTTAGATTATCATTATTTGATAATCTACGTAAAGTTTTTAAACCTTTATTGATGAAATAAAGGTTATGGTTTGTTTTAAAATGAATGCAGTCTTTGAAAAACGTCTCATATAGAGGTCAAAACCTCGTAACGAAATCAATTAATATGGAACGTTTTTAATCAATAAGAACGGGACATTTCAGTTGGTATCTGAGCGTTGGTCTTAGAGAACCAGAATTTTGCATTAGTATATCTTATCGAGTTTGTTAGGATGCATTAGTGAGTCTGGACTTCGACCGTGTTTGCTTGAAAAATGATTGCTTAACAAATTTTGTTGGAAACTATATATTTTTAACATGTGAATATTATGTGATATATTAATCTCTTAACGCGTTTGATATTATGTGATAGATGTCTACCTCTAGAACAAGTCCCATTGACTCACCTAATAATAATGAAGAGTCAAATGTAAATTGGAATGATTCGTGGACTGATTCACAAGTTCCCGAAGAGGAACCGGAAGAAGAGTCGGAACCGGAAGAAGAATCGGAACCGGATGAAGAAATAGAACGGGTGGGGGAAATAATAAAACGGTTAAGTAAAAGAAAATCCTCAACCAACCGACCAAGGTTAATTATGGTCAATGGTGTTTCCGCCAAGGAAGCAAAATATTGGGAGGATTACCAATTCTCCGATGAATCGGATTCCGACGAGAATTCCGATGATGTTATAGAAATTACCCCAACTGAATTTAAAAAGGCAAAAGAAAATAATAAGGGAAAGGGCATAAAAATAGAGAAATCTAATTCCAACCCCGATGAAATTTATATGTATCGTCAACCCCCAAAGTCCTTAAGTTGTAACAATGACCCGGGAACCTCTAAACCACCAGGTTTTTCTAAACCAATGTGGAAAACGACGGCTCGTATTAGGGGAACATCATATATCCCTAGAAACTTGGCAAAATGAACCAAAACCGAAGAAGAAGAAACAAGCGAGTCGGAATAAGATAGTTGTATTCGTGTGGTGTAATATATGTAATATAGTGTGCTTATGCTTTATGATATATGTAAAAATTGTTTGTATTAATAAGTATTTTTTTTATGAATCTAACTCTTGTCTATTTTACAGTATAAAAACACAAAATGGATAGACAACCCAATATTTTAAGAGACCTACCCGGAGACATGATTGATGAAATCTTGTCTAGAGTCGGTCAGAATTCTTCGGCACAACTATTTAAGGCGAGATCAGTTTGTAAGACATTCGAAGAACGTTCCAAGAATGCCTTGGTTTACAAAAGGCTTTCATTCGAAATATGGGGGATATCACATTGGGAAACCCATAAGTTACGATGTGTTTACTTTGACGCATATATTGCGGGGAACCCAAATGCTATTTTACGCAACGGGTTAAGAAATTATTTTGACTCAATATATCCGAATATTGGACTTCGTGATTTAGAAAAAGCGGCTAACATGCAACATAAAGAAGCATGTTATGCTTACGGATTAGTAATGTTCGCTTCTCACCAAAGTGAGAACAAGAACATCGGGCTACAACTATTAAACAAAACATTTCCACAAGTGACGGAGTCGGTAATTGGGGTAAGAAATGAGGTTTTTAGATTGTTACGGGACTGTTGGACATTACGTAACCCTCGTCCCTTTGACGACGTTACAACACGCTGTCTTATCAATGGCCATAACGGTTATGTTCCACAAGACCAAGGATGGGAAGTAATCCTAGTAAAACCAGAATGCATGACTTGTTTCTGGACGTATGAATTACGTGTCTTTATTGCCTTTGCTGAACGACTTGTGTACTAGCTAGAATTATCTTCACAACCATCTTGTATCAAATTTATTGTGTGCTATATTTCATGCTATATGTAAAATAAGCGGTATTGTAAGTTTGTAAAATATTGTGTAAAAGTTTGAACGCGAAATATTATTATAATCAGTTTTTCATATAGAATTGTAGTAGTTGAATTGTATATTAGCTACTAAGTATGAACTTAACGGGTAGGTACTACCCGAATTTAAACTTATAAAACGCTAATATGAAGAAAAAGCTTTTATAAATGAGTTCATATTATGCTACGAAATACTATTAACCACTCTTAATATTCTGTATGATTAACTTGTTCCATTTAACTATTTTGAAGGAAATGGCACCGACTACTCGACACACCGTGAATATGAATGAAGAGGAATTCCGTACTTTTCTAGCTTCAAACATAGCCGCAGTACAGGCTGCGCTACATACCAACAATAACCTTGGATCTAGCAGTACAGGAAATCGTGTAGGATGCACCTACAAAGAATTCACTGCCTGCAAACCTTTGGAATTTGATGGAACCGAAGGACCGATCGGATTGAAACGGTGGACCGAGAAGGTCGAATCGGTGTTTGCCATAAGTAAGTGTACTGAAGAGGACAAAGTGAAGTACGCTACGCATACCTTCACAGGTTCTGCGTTAACATGGTGGAATACCTATCTAGAGCAAGTGGGACAAGACGATGCGTACGCACTACCGTGGTCAGCATTCAAGCACTTGATGAACGAGAAGTACCGTCCCAGAACCGAGGTCAATAAGCTCAAGACAGAACTTAGAGGGTTACGAACCCAAGGATTTGATATTACCACGTACGAAAGACGATTCACAGAATTATGCCTATTGTGTCCGGGAGCATTCGAAGATGAGGAAGAGAAGACCGACGCGTTTGTGAAAGGATTATCGGAAAGAATCCAAGAAGATATAAGTTCACACGAGCCCGCCTCCATACAACAGGCATCTAGAATGGCTCACAAACTAGTGAACCAGATTGAAGAAAGAATTAAAGAACAGACTGCTGAAGAGGCCAATGTGAAGCAAGTCAAAAGAAAGTGGGAGGAAAACGGTGATAAGAATCACCAATACAACAACAACAGCAATTACAACAATAATCGCAACAATTATCCCAACAATCGCAACATCAATCGCAACTACAACAAACGGCCCAACAACAACAACAGCAACAACAACAACAACAACAACAACAACAACAACAACAACAGCAACTACAACAATCATCCCAACAACAATAACAACCGCAACAACAACAGAAATCAGAAGCAGCTATGCCAAAGGTGTGAAAAGTATCACTCGGGGTTCTGCACCAAATTTTGCAACAAGTGTAAAAGAAATGGTCATCGCGCGGTGAAGTGTGAGGTCTACGGACCAGGGGTTAATAGAACGAAAGGAACAAATGGTGTCGGAATGAGTAATGGCGGAGCAAGTAGTGTCGGAGCAAGTTATGCCAATGTAGTTTGTTATAAATGTGGAAAACCGGGCCACATTATTAGAAATTGCCCGAACCAGGAGAACACGAATGGACAAGGCCGCGGAAGAGTTTTCAATATTAATGCGGCAGAGGCACAGGAAGACCCGGAGCTTGTTACGGGTACGTTTCTTATTGACAATAAATCTGCTTACGTTTTATTTGATTCGGGTGCGGATAGAAGCTATATGAGTAGAGATTTTTGTGCTAAATTAAGTTGTCCATTGACGCCTTTGGATAGTAAATTTTTACTCGAATTAGTAAATGGTAAATTAATTTCAGGAGATAATATATGTCGGAATCGAGAAATTAAACTGGTTAGCGAAACATTTAAGATTGATTTGATACCAGTAGAGTTAGGGAGTTTTGATGTGATAATCGGTATGGACTGGTTGAAAGAAGTGAAAGCAGAGATCGTCTGTTACAAAAATGCAATTCGCATTATACGAGAAAAAGGAAAACCCTTAATGGTGTACGGAGAAAAGGGCAACACGAAGCTACATCTTATTAGTAATTTGAAGGCACAAAAACTAATAAGAAAAGGTTGCTATGCTGTTCTAGCACACGTCGAGAAAGTACAAACTGAAGAAAAGAGCATCAATGATGTTCCCATTGCAAAAGAATTTCCCGATGTATTTCCGAAAGAATTACCAGGATTACCCCCACATCGATCCGTTGAATTTCAAATAGATCTTGTACCAGGAGCTGCACCAATAGCTCGTGCTCCTTACAGACTCGCACCCAGTGAGATGAAAGAACTGCAAAACCAATTACAAGAACTTTTAGAGCGTGGTTTCATTCGACCAAGCACATCACCGTGGGGAGCACCTGTTTTGTTTGTCAAGAAGAAAGATGGTACATTCAGGTTGTGTATCGACTACCGAGAGTTGAACAAACTTACCATCAAGAACCGCTACCCACTACCGAGAATCGATGACTTATTTGATCAACTACAAGGATCGTCTGTTTATTCAAAGATTGACTTACGTTCCGGGTATCATCAAATGCGGGTGAAAGAAGATGATATTCCAAAGACTGCTTTCAGAACACGTTACAGTCATTACGAGTTTATGGTCATGCCGTTTGGTTTAACTAATGCACCAGCTGTGTTCATGGACCTTATGAACAAAGTGTGTGGACCATACCTTGACAAGTTTGTCATTGTTTTCATTGATGACATACTTATTTACTCAAAGAATGACCAAGAACACGGTGAACATTTGAGAAAGGTGTTAGAAGTATTGAGGAAGGAAGAATTGTACGCTAAGTTTTCAAAGTGTACATTTTGGTTGGAAGAAGTTCAATTCCTCGGTCACATAGTGAACAAAGAAGGTATTAAGGTGGATCCGGCAAAGATAGAAACTGTTGAAAAGTGGGAAACCCCGAAAACTCCGAAACACATACGCCAGTTTTTAGGACTAGCTGGTTACTACAGAAGGTTCATCCAAGACTTTTCCAGAATAGCAAAACCCTTGACTGCATTAACGCATAAAGGGAAGAAATTTGAATGGAAGGATGAACAAGAGAAAGCGTTTCAGTTATTGAAGAAAAAGCTAACTACGGCACCTATATTGTCATTGCCTGAAGGGAATGATGATTTTGTGATTTATTGTGATGCATCAAAGCAAGGTCTCGGTTGTGTATTAATGCAACGAACGAAGGTGATTGCTTATGCCTCTAGACAATTGAAGATTCACGAGCAAAATTATACGACGCATGATTTGGAATTAGGCGCGGTTGTTTTTGCATTAAAGACTTGGAGGCACTACTTATATGGGGTCAAAAGTATTATATATACCGACCACAAAAGTCTTCAACACATATTTAATCAGAAACAACTGAATATGAGGCAGCGTAGGTGGATTGAATTGTTGAATGATTACGACTTTGAGATTCGTTACCACCCGGGGAAGGCAAATGTGGTAGCCGATGCCTTGAGCAGGAATGACAGAGAACCCATTCGAGTAAAATCTATGAATATAATGATTCATAATAACATTACTACTCAAATAAAGGAGGCGCAACAAGGAGTTTTAAAAGAGGGAAAATTAAAGGATGAAATACCCAAAGGATCGGAGAAGCATCTTAATATTCGGGAAGACGGAACCCGGTATAGGGCTGAAAGGATTTGGGTACCAAAATTTGGAGATATGAGAGAAATGGTACTTAGAGAAGCTCATAAAACCAGATGCTCAATACATCCTGGAATGGGGAAGATGTACAAGGATCTCAAGAAACATTTTTGGTGGTCGGGTATGAAAGCCGATGTTGCTAAATACGTAGGAGAATGTTTGACGTGTTCTAAGGTCAAAGCTGAGCATCAGAAACCATCAGGTCTACTTCAACAACCCGAAATCCCGGAATGGAAATGGGAAAACATTACCATGGATTTCATCACTAAATTGCCAAGGACTGCAAGTGGTTTTGATACTATTTGGGTAATAGTTGATCGTCTCACCAAATCAGCACACTTCCTGCCAATAAGAGAAGATGACAAGATGGAGAAGTTAGCACGACTGTATTTGAAGGAAGTCGTCTCCAGACATGGAATACCAATCTCTATTATCTCTGATAGGGATGGCAGATTTATTTCAAGATTCTGGCAAACATTACAGCAAGCATTAGGAACTCGTCTAGACATGAGTACTGCCTATCATCCACAAACTGATGGGCAGAGCGAAAGGACGATACAAACGCTTGAAGACATGCTACGAGCATGTGTTATTGATTTCGGAAACAGTTGGGATCGACATCTACCGTTAGCAGAATTTTCCTACAACAACAGCTACCATTCAAGCATTGAGATGGCGCCGTTTGAAGCACTTTATGGTAGAAAGTGCAGGTCTCCGATTTGTTGGAGTGAAGTGGGGGATAGACAGATTACGGGTCCGGAGATTATACAAGAAACTACCGAGAAGATCATCCAAATTCAACAACGGTTGAAAACCGCCCAAAGTCGACAAAAGAGCGACGCTGACATTAAAAAAAAGATATAGAATTTGAAATTGGAGAGATGGTCATGCTTAAAGTTGCACCTTGGAAAGGCGTTGTTCGATTTGGTAAACGAGGGAAATTAAATCCAAGGTTTATTGGACCATTCAAGATTATTGATCGTGTCGGACCAGTAGCTTACCGACTTGAGTTACCTCAACAACTCGCGGCTGTACATAACACTCTCCACGTCTCGAATTTGAAGAAATGTTTTGCTAAAGAAGATTTCACTATTCCGTTAGATGAAATCCAAATCAACGAAAAACTTCAATTCATCGAAGAACCCGTCGAAATAATGGATCGTGAGGTTAAAAGACTTAAGCAAAACAAGATACCAATTGTTAAGGTTCGATGGAATGCTCGTAGAGGACCCGAGTTCACATGGGAGCGTGAAGATCAGATGAAGAAGAAATACCCGCATCTATTTCCAGAAGATTCGTCAACACCTTCAACAGCTTAAAATTTCGGGACGAAATTTATTTAACGGGTAGGTACTGTAGTGACCCGAACTTTTCCATGTTTATATATATTAATTGAGATTGATATTTACATGATTAAATGTTTCCAACATGTTAAGCAATCAAACTTGTTAAGACTTGATTAATTGAAATATGTTTCATATAGACAATTGACCACCCAAGTTGACCGGTGATTCACGAACGTTAAAACTTGTAAAAACTATATGATGACATATATATGGTTATATATATAGTTAACATGATTTTATTATAAGTATGTATCTCATTAGGTATTTTAACAATGAGTTATATACATAAAAATGAGACTATTAATTTAAGGAACTCGAAAACGATATATATAACGATTATCGTTATAACAACGTCTTACTAGGTACATATGAATCATATTAAGATATTGATACACTTGGTTAATTATGTTAAATGATAATTAAATATATTATTAAGTGTATTAACAATGAAATACATATGTAAAAATAAGACTACTAACTTAATGATTTCGAAACGAGACATATATGTAACGATTATCGTTGTAACGACATTTAACTGTATATATATCATACTAAGATATATTATATATCATAATATCATGATAATATAACAATTTAACATCTCATTTGTTATAATAAATAGTGGGTTAACAACATTCAACAAGATCGTTAACCTAAAGGTTTCAAAACAACATTTACATGTAACGACTAACGATGACTTAACGACTCAGTTAAAATGTATATACATGTAGTGTTTTAATATGTATTCATACACTTTTTAAAGACTTCAAGCCACTTATCAAAATACTTCTACTTAACAAAAATGCTTACAATTACATCCTCGTTCAGTTTCATCAACAATTCTACTCGTATGCACCCGTATTCGTACTCGTACAATACACAGCTTTTAGATGTATGTACTATTGGTATATACACTCCAATGATCAGCTCTTAGCAGCCCATGTGAGTCACCTAACACATGTGAGAACCATCATTTGGCAACTAGCATGAAATATCTCATAAAATTACAAAAATATGAGTAATCATTCATGACTTATTTACATGAAAACAAAATTACATATCCTTTATATCTAATCCATACACCAACGACCAAAAACACCTACAAACACTTTCATTCTTCAATTTTCTTCATCTAATTGATCTCTCTCAAGTTCTATCTTCAAGTTCTAAGTGTTCTTCATATATTCTACAAGTTCTAGTTACATAAAATCAAGAATACTTTCAAGTTTGCTAGCTCACTTCCAATCTTGTAAGGTGATCATCCAACCTCAAGAAATCTTTGTTTCTTACAGTAGGTTATCATTCTAATACAAGGTAATAATCATATTCAAACTTTGGTTCAATTTCTATAACTATAACAATCTTATTTCAAGTGATGATCTTACTTGAACTTGTTTTCGTGTCATGATTCTGCTTCAAGAACTTCGAGCCATCCAAGGATCCGTTGAAGCTAGATCCATTTTTCTCTTTTCCAGTAGGTTTATCCAAGGAACTTAAGGTAGTAATGATGTTCATAACATCATTCGATTCATACATATAAAGCTATCTTATTCGAAGGTTTAAACTTGTAATCACTAGAACATAGTTTAGTTAATTCTAAACTTGTTCGCAAACAAAAGTTAATCCTTATAACTTGACTTTTAAAATCAACTAAACACATGTTCTATATCTATATGATATGCTAACTTAATGATTTAAAACCTGAAAACACGAAAAACACCGTAAAACCGGATTTACGCCGTCGTAGTAACACCGCGGGCTGTTTTGGGTTAGTTAATTAAAAACTATGATAAACTTTGATTTAAAAGTTATTATTCTGAGAAAATGATTTTTATTATGAACATGAAACTATATCCAAAAATTATGGTTAAACTCAAAGTGGAAGTATGTTTTTTAAAATGGTCATCTAGACGTCGTTCTTTCGACTGAAATGACTACCTTTACAAAAATGACTTGTAACTTATTTTTCCGACTATAAACCTATACTTTTTCTATTTAGATTCATAAAATAGAGTTCAATATGAAACCATAGCAATTTGATTCACTCAAAACGGATTTAAAATGAAGAAGTTATGGGTAAAACAAGATTGGATAATTTTTCTCATTTTAGCTACGTGAAAATTGGTAACAAATCTATTCCAACCATAACTTAATCAACTTGTATTGTATATTATGTAATCTTGAGATACCATAGACACGTATACAATGTTTCGACCTATCATGTCGACACATCTATATATATTTCGGAACAACCATAGACACTCTATATGTGAATGTTGGAGTTAGCTATACAGGGTTGAGGTTGATTCCAAAATATATATAGTTTGAGTTGTGATCAATACTGAGATACGTATACACTGGGTCGTGGATTGATTCAAGATAATATTTATCGATTTATTTCTGTACATCTAACTGTGGACAACTAGTTGTAGGTTACTAACGAGGACAGCTGACTTAATAAACTTAAAACATCAAAATATATTAAAAGTGTTGTAAATATATTTTGAACATACTTTGATATATATGTATATATTGTTATAGGTTCGTGAATTAACCAGTGGCCAAGTCTTACTTCCCGACGAAGTAAAAATCTGTGAAAGTGAGTTATAGTCCCACTTTTAAAATCTAATATTTTTGGGATGAGAATACATGCAGGTTTTATAAATGATTTACAAAATAGACACAAGTACGTGAAACTACATTCTATGGTTGAATTATCGAAATCGAATATGCCCCTTTTTATTAAGTCTGGTAATCTAAGAATTAGGGAACAGACACCCTAATTGATGCGAATCCTAAAGATAGATCTATTGGGCCTAACAAACTCCATCCAAAGTACCAGATGCTTTAGTACTTCGAAATTTATATCATATCCGAAGGGTGTCCCGGAGTGATGGGGATATTCTTATATATGCATCTTGTTAATGTCGGTTACCAGGTGTTCACCATATGAATGATTTTTATCTCTATGTATGGGATGTGTATTGAAATATGAAATCTTGTGGTCTATTATTATGATTTGATATATATAGGTTAAACCTATAACTCACCAACATTTTTGTTGACGTTTTAAGCATGTTTATTCTCAGGTGATTATTAAGAGCTTCCGCTGTCGCATACTTAAATAAGGACGAGATTTGGAGTCCATGCTTGTATGATATTGTGTAAAAACTGCATTCAAGAAACTTATTTTGTTGTAACATATTTGTATTGTAAACCATTATGTAATGGTCGTGTGTAAACGGGATATTTTAGATTATCATTATTTGATAATCTACGTAAAGTTTTTAAACCTTTATTGATGAAATAAAGGTTATGGTTTGTTTTAAAATGAATGCAGTCTTTGAAAAACGTCTCATATAGAGGTCAAAACCTCGCAACGAAATCAATTAATATGGAACGTTTTTAATCAATAAGAACGGGACATTTCAGAGTTTAGATATATCCCATTTGTAAATAAATTAATTAAAACTTGTATCATATTTCGTCGTATTTCGTAGTAAAAATATAACTATTTTGTATACACCCCTACGCACATCAGTAATAAATGAAAATCAACACGTCAAACATCATGATTACGGAAGTTTAAATAAGCATAATTCTCTTAATTTATATCTCATCGTACTTTCATTTACCGTCATTTTATTTATCGTCATTTTATTTATTGTACTTTAAATTATCGCACTTTTATTATCGTCATTTACTTTACGCTTTAAATTAAGTTATATTTAATATTTTGCATTAGGACTTAAAATCGACAAACCGGTCATTAAACGGTAAAACCTCCTTTTATAATAATAATAATTGTAATATATATATATATATATATATATATATATATATATATATATATATATATATATATTTTGTACAAATATAGTTATATAAAAATATAGTGTAAAATAAGCCGTCTCCCTGTGAAACGAACCGGACTTACTAAAAACTAAACTACTGTACGATTAGGTACACTGCCTATAGTATCACGTACTACACCTCGCACACATCAAGTATTATTTTGGCGCCGCTGCCGGGGAACAACGCCGAAAGCGAAACGCTATATTTTTAAAAAAAAATCAAAAAATCAAAAAATATATATATATATATATCTATATTTTTAAATTAAAAAAGTTTTTATTTATTTTTAGTTACAAAAACTAATAAGTAATTTTGGTTAAAATATAAGTTTTACTTAAATAATATTTTCTAAAAATTAAAATCAGAAAAAGAAAATAAAATTAAAATATTAAAAATTAAAATTAAAGCTGCCGAACCAGGTTTAAGCCTGCATGTGTTTGAATCTGCATTACTCCGCAGTCGCGGAGCTTCTCGGGAAGCAAGTACCGCAGTCACAGAGCCGTCCCAGACAGAAAACCTTGTACGCATTAATTACATTTAGGGTTTTAATTAATTATTATTATTATTATTATTATTTAACCTAATTAGGTTATTTATTTATTTATTTAGTATTTAGTATTTAGTTTTAAGTTTTATTCAGTAATATTAAGTTTATTAATTATTATTAAATATATAGATTAATATTTTTATAAATAATGATATAAAAATAATATTTTTATAAAAATAAGTAAGTTTATCATTTTTTTGTTTATTTTTATAAAATTTGTATTTTTATCGTTAATTCGTAATATTTTTCGTTCGTAATTAGTTTTAAACTTAGTCTTTGCCGTAGTATTTTATATTCCTAGATTTTTAAGCTTTGCCGTAAAATCCCTTAAGTGCTTTTTCTTTAGATTAAGATTTAGGTGCCTTAGAATTTTACGACATCACTTACCGCTTTAGTTTTAAATAAATTTTAGTGCCTATTTAAGTTATTGCCGTTTTGGATATAGAATTCCTTTTAAGCTTTAATACCTTTAGACGCAAGTTTTAATTTTTAGTTTTTAGACTTTTAAGTTTTGACGCTTTACTTTCTTATTATTATTTTTCGACTTTTTGTTTTTCGACGTTTGTTTTTCGACCTTTTGTTTTTCGACACATTTTTTTTCATTTCTACGCTCTAGTTTTTAGGACATCGAATTTTCTTTATTTTTCTTAAATTTTGACGAAAATTTATTTTAAGTGGTTAAATTGATAGACATCCAAAATTTTCTGGTTCGTAGTAATAGTTGGATTTGTTAGTGGCGAATTGTGGGCTTTCGATTTAAAGGGTCCTGGCTACCTGCTGCATCTATTGGCTATTCGAAATGTGGGCAAAATCAGAAAAGTCTACTAATTTGATAACTTATATAATTTTTATCTTTATAACTAATAGGATATTCAGTGAATGCACCGAGCAAAACGTTCACCACCTTTTATACGTTCACCACCTGTAACTCGATCAAGGCATCTAGCCAATATTGTCGCCATTGATTTTTCTTTAGAATCATCATCTAGTCGAACAAGTACTCCAACTCAAATTTCCGATAATCCAATTTTTGAAACCAACTTCACAATTGAGAACCCGGAGGATATTCAGGGACAATTCAGGGATCCTGAACCAATAATCATTCCTCCTAAAACACAATTTATTCATCCGGAGATTATCGAGGAAGAAACCGTTAAATCAGAATCTTCTAGTGATTCAGATTCAACCATTTCAATCATGGAAGAAACGGAACCTCAAAGTATGGAAGATCGAATGAAAGCTACACGCACTGGCCAAAGTCACGCAATTATTCAACCAGACGTTAATGCGCTAGATTATGAAATCAAAGGACAAATCCTACACATGGTAACTAATCAGTGCCAATTTAGTGGTACGCCAAAAGAAGATCCAAACGAACATCTCCGTACCTTTAATAGGATCTGTACTCTATTCAAAATCAGAGAAATTGAAGATGAACAGATCTATCTCATGTTGTTTCCCTGGACTTTAAAGGGAGAAGCCGAGGATTGGTTAGAATCGTTACCTGAAGGAGCGATTGATTCATGGGATGTTTTAGTTGAGAAATTTTTTAAAAGATTCTTTCCGGCATCTAAAGCCGTGAGACTTCAAGAAGAAATTGCCACGTTCGCACAAAAGCCAAATGAAATGCTATATGAGGCATGGACAACATTCGGAAAAATGTTGAGAAATTGTCCTCAACATGGTCTAGATACTTATCAAATAGTTCAAATATTTTACAAAGGAGTCGACGTCGCTACAAGAAAAGATATCAACACAGCAGCTAGTGGTTTTATTATGAAGAAAACCGCAACCGAAGCTCACAAAATTATTGATAACACAGCATCCCACTCACATGAGTGGCATCAAGAGAAAGATATCTTTCGTTCATCTAAAGCGGCTAGAGCCGATTCTAGCCATGACTTTGATTTCACTTCCGCAAAGTTAGATGCTTTCGAGAGACGAATGGAAAAGATGACTAAAGATATTCAGGCAATAAGAATTAGTTGTGAGCAGTGTGGAGGACCACATTTGACAAAAGATTGTCTCAGTGTTGAACAAACTATGGAACAAAGAGAGAATGTTTCATACATGAATCAAAGGCCGGGAAATAATTATCAGAATAATTATCAACCGCCAAGACCAAACTACAATCAAAATCAGAATTATAACCGAAATGTTCCATACAACAACCAACAAGGTCCTAGCAATCAACAAGTATCTAATAACACTTATAACTAGCAGAGACATATTTTTCCAAATAAACCACCACAAACCGATGAGAAAAAGACAAACTTGGACGAGATGATGGCAAAGTTAATAGAATCTCAAAACCAGTTATTTACATCTCAGAAACAAACTAATGAACAAAATGCTCAAGCATTTAGAAATCAACAAGCTTCAATTCAAAATCTGGAACAAGAAGTGAGTAACCTAGCATGGTTAATTGGTGAAAGAAAACCAGGGAGTCTACCTAGCGATACAAGTGCTAACCCCCAAAATGAAACATCTAAAGCCATTACCACAAGAAGTGGTATTACACTCAAACCACCTGAAATGCCTGTAATTTCTGATGACTCTATTCCTACTACACAAGTACCACAGCCTGAGCAAGAGAAGAAAACAGAACCGGTAGTTGAAAAGGTTAATGAAAAAAACACAGTTAAAGCAAAACCTTATGTTAAACCATACCAACCACCACTTCCATACCCGAGTAAAATGAGAAAAGAAAGACTTGAAGCTGAGCAATCCAAATTCTTGGATATGTTTAAACAAATAAATGTCAATCTTCCTTTCATTGATGTAATTTCAGGAATGCCAAGATATGCTAAATTCCTGAAAGATCTAATCACAAATAGAAAGAAAATGGAAGAACTCTCGGCTGTTACAATGAATGCTAATTGTTCTGCAGTGCTGTTGAATAAGATACCAGAAAAATTATCAGATCCAGGAAGTTTCAAAATTTCATGTTTTCTGGGTAGTCTTAGTTCAATAGAAGCATTGGCAGACTTAGGTGCTAGTATAAATTTAATGTCGTATTCATTATACACTAAACTAGACTTTGGAGAATTGAAACCAACACGAATAAGCATACAACTAGCCGATCGATCAATAAAATATCCTAGAGAGATAATGGAGAACATGCTAGTTAAAGTTGGTACTTTAGTATTTCCAGTAGACTTTGTTATTCTGGACATGGAAGAAGATTATCGAGTTTCTCTTATATTAGAAAGACCATTCTTAAACACGGCTAAAGCAATAATAGACGTGTTTAGTAAGAAACTGACCCTAAGTATAGAGGACGAGAGTGTTACCTTTTCTGTTGATAGAGCCATGCAACAACCGCAATCTGTAGATGATACATGTTATTATGTTCAAACTATAGATTCACAAGAAGAATTGTTACAAGAATTTCCAGAATTACAAGGAACAGGAGAATGTTCTTTAGGAGAAGGAACTGGACAAATTGATGAAGCTGAAATGTTAGCTACACTCATGGCTAATAAATACGAACCAACAAAAGAAGAACTTCAAATACTGAAAGAGGAAGACAGATATCGATACAAATCATCGATAGAAGAACCTCCGATATTATAGTTAAAGCCACTTCCAAACCATTTGAAATACGCTTATTTACATGGTGAATCTGAATTACCTGTAATAATATCATCTTCTCTTACGAAAAATGAAAAATCTCAACTCATTTCTGTGCTAAAAGCTCATAAACCAGCTATTGCATGGAAGATTTATGACATTAAAGGCATAAGTCCTTCGTATTGCACACATAAAATCCTTATGGAAGAAGGTCATAAAACATATGTGCAACGCCAACGAAGACTAAATCCTAATATGCAAGAAGTTGTTAAGAAAGAAATTATTAAACTGCTCGATGCAGGTTTAATTTATCCAATCTCTGATAGTCCATGGGTAAGCCCAGTTCAATGCGTGCCTAAGAAGGGTGGCATCACTATCATCACAAATGAAAAAGATGAGCTTATTCCTACTAGGACTGTAACAGGATGGCATGTTTGTATTGATTATAGCAAATTAAATGACGCCACCAGAAAAGATCACTTTCCCTTACCTTTCATTAATCAAATGTTGGAAAGGTTAGCTGGGAACAGTTACTATTGTTTTCTTGACGGTTTCTCCGGATACTTTCAAATTCCAATCGCACCCGAGGACCAAGAGAAAACCACCTTCACGTGCCCTTATGGTACTTTTGCTTATAAACGCATGCCATTTGGACTTTGTAACGCCCCTGCAACCTTTCAAAGGTGCATGATGGCGATTTTTCACGACATGATAGAAGAATGCATGGAAGTTTTCATGGATGACTTTTCAGTCTTCGGTGATACTTTGGAAACATGTCTAGTTAATCTTGAACGAATGCTTATTAGATACGAGAAATCAAATCTTGTACTTAATTGGAAAAAATGCCATTTCATGGTTAAAGAAGGCATCGTTCTTGGTCATAAAATTTCAAAGGAAGGAATTGAAGTGGATAGAGCTAAAGTAGATGTAATTGCTAAACTTCCACATCCCACCAATGTTAGAGGAGTTAGGAGTTTTCTAAGGCATGCCGGTTTTTACCGACGTTTCATAAAAGATTTTTCTAAAATTGTCACTCCTATGAATAAACTCCTTGAAAAGGATACTCCATTCATCTTTTCAGATGAATGCATCAAATCTTTTAATATTCTTAAAGAAAAACTCACTAATGCGCCGATCATGATAACTCCAGATTGGAATCTACCATTTGAACTCATGTGCGATGCAAGTGATTTTGCAATGGGAGCCGTTTTAGGACAAAGGATTGAAAAACGATTTCAACCTATTTATTACGCTAGTAAGACATTACAAGGAGCACAAATGAATTACATAACTACTGAAAAAGAACTCCTTGCTATTGTCTTTGCTTTTGATAAATTTCGTTCATATCTCGTTCTAGCTAAAACGGTGGTCTATACTGATCATTCTGCTCTTAGATACCTATTTTCGAAACAAGATGCCAAACCACGATTAATCCGTTGGATCTTACTCTTACAAGAGTTCGATATTGATATCCGAGACAAAAAGGGAGCAGAAAATCTCGCAGCTGATCATCTTTCTAGTCTTGAAAATCCTGAATTAGAAGTTCTAAATGAATCGGTCATACAAGACAACTTCCCTGATGAATATCTATTGAAAATCGATTATAATGAAATTCCATGGTTTCCAGACTTTGCAAACTACTTAGTATGTAGATTCCTTGAAAAAGGGTTGTCGTACCAAAAATGAAAGAAATTCTTTAGTGATATAAAACACTATTTCTGGGAAGATCCACATTTGTTTAAAAGTTGTCCCGATGGAATAATACGCCGATGCTTATTCGGAGATGAAGCTAGTCAAATCTTAAATCATTGTCACACAGGACCAACAGGAGGGCATTATGGGACTCAACTCACAGCAAGAAAAGTCTATGACGCTGGATTCTATTAGCCTACAATTTTCAAAGACGCACACCTTCTTTGTAAATCCAGTGATGCTTGTCAAAGGGCGGAAAAAATAAGTCAACGTGATGAAATGCCACAAAATGTCATTCAAGTATGTGAAGTATTCGACGTTTGGGGTATTGACTTTATGGGTCCATTTCTAAAATCTCATAATAATCTCTACATTCTCGTTGCCATTGATTATGTAACTAAATGGGCGGAAGCATAATCTCTCCCAACTAATGATGCACGAGTTGTAGTCAACTTCTTAAAACGTCTTTTTGCAAGGTTCGGAACACCGAAAGCTTTAATAAGTGATCAGGGTACTCACTTTTGTAATAATCAACTTGAGAAAGTTCTCAAAAGATATGGAGTAACTCATAAAATCTCAACCGTTTATCATCCACAAACAAGTGGACAAGTTGAAAATACCAATCGAGCTTTAAAACGTATTCTAGAGAAAACCGTAGGATCAAATCCGAAGAAATGGTCCATGAAATTAGAGGATGCACTTTGGGCTTTTAGAACAGCCTACAAAACTCCAATTGGCACCACACCTTTTAAACTCATTTACGAAAAAGCATGTCACCTTCCAGTAGAAATTGAGCACAAAGCATTTTGGGCTTTGAAGAAATGTAATCTTGATTTACATGAAGTCGGACATCTACGGTTAAGTCAATTAAACGAATTGGAAGAATTAAGACATGATGCATATGAAAATTCGTTAATCTATAAGGAAAGAACGAAGAAATGGCATGATAAAAGAATCAGAAGTTCAAAAGAATTTAAGGAAGGAGACAGAGTCCTTCTTTTCAATTCACGATTCAAGCTATTTCCTGGAAAATTGAAATCAAGATGGTCTGGACCATTCATAGTCAAAAGAGTTTTCCCATACAGAACAATAAAATTAATAAATTCAAATGGGATTGAATTTAAAGTTAATGGTCACATAGTTAAACATTACATACATGATCCGATGGAAGTTGATAATGAAGTTAATCACAAGTTCGACACCACAACTAACTAAGTGTGGGGAGATTCAAATGTTTTAAAGGATAATATAATGATGTCAAGAATTAGATTTTCTATTTTCGTGTAGTTCTCGAAAATGGAATCCGAATGGTCTTTCCCTAGCAGACCCTAAAGAACTAATTTTCTCCCCCCATTCTGAATTTTTTATTTTTTTCAGGTTTTACGAGATGAAGAATTCCTTTGATTTGAATCATGGTCTACTACTACATGCTATGATTACAAAACGTAATAATAACACCTTTCCGAGTGAACTGTTGTCGGAGATAAGAGGCAAAATGGACGAAGTAAGAAAAGAACTCAGGAACAATCATAATACGATACATTTTGGTAAAGGAAAATCAAAATCCGCAGCAAAAAGAAGAGCACGACATCTTGAAAAATGTCATAAATATGGAAAATGGTCACACGAAGGAAAATGTTCGACGAATCAGACATATTCTAATACTGAGTTTGTTACTCTATGCAGAGAAGGACCGATCATATGTTTAGAAGAAAAGTTGTTAAATACTCGAGGTTACGCTTATGTAGCAATGGAAAACCAAATCGAACGACTCTTCTATGAGTCGGCCAGAGCAGGTCACTAAGAATTTCATCTAGTAGGTAAGTTTGTACAGTTTTTATTATTATTTTTATTATTTACTTTTAACATTTTATTAATAAACGCTGAATCGTTCGCTATAAAGTATTAAATTGATATTCAATAAAATTAGGTATAATAAACCGAAATTATTTATATCATACAAAAATTTAATGCATCACTGCGAAATTTACCGTTTATTCATAAGGTATAAATATCTTTAATTAATCAATCCAAAATATTTCAAAAATTCGTCAGGAGTAAAACTATGTAATATAACCGAAATTACTTAACCCGAAATAGGGACGTATATTTTTGTTAATATTTGATTGATTAAATTGGAATAAAAGACCAAAAAGATTTTCATTTTATTTTTATTTTATTTTTAAAATTAATATAATATTAGTTTAAAACATAAGTTTGTAAAACTAATATATTTAAATATTAATAATATTTATATGAAATTTTATGCATTTTAAAATTAAGTTTGGTGTGAATTTAAAAACAAAAATTTACTTTATTTCATTAAGTTAAAAATTGATTTCTAAAATGTGTCGTAAGTTAAATACTAGGTCGTTGAACCGAAATTGCTTTACCCGGGGGGGGGGGGGGGGGGGCGACAATTTTTGTTATCATTATTTTTAATCTTATTGATTTAAAGTATGCCAAAAATATTAAAAAAAAACCCAAAAATCTTTGTTTTTAAAACAACGCTTTTGAAATGACAAATTTTAAAATTTTGTAGAGAGACGAACTAGGTGAACGTACCGAAACGCCCTCAATCTAAAAAGAAACAAAATTTTAAATTAATTAATTAATTAATTGTTTTACAAGTAAAAGGTTTAATAATAATAAAAAAAAGAGCACCGCACTCGCGGAGCTCCTGAGGGGAAAAAGCACCGCACTCGCGGAGCAATTAAAATCCAGATGGGATAAACTGGTCGACAGACCAGTCCCTAATACACACCCAACCCAATTTTTTTCTACAAAAATACACACAAAAACCCTTCCAAAATTCGCGATTTTTCATCTAAAATCACCAAATCTTCACTAAAATCATGATTGGGAGATTCCTAACAAGAAATTTTTCAAGGAGATCGGTAAATTTCTACACAATACACTCTTTAATTCGTATTATTAGTGTTCTTGAGCAAAATTATACCTAATTTGATTTTGATGATTTCTAGCTTAGTTATAGTTATATTGATTGTATATTATGCTTGTATAACCTAGATTGATGCTATTTAACATGATTAGAAGCCTTAAACTTCAAAATTTTGAGTAATCTAGGGTTTGTGTTCTTGAGCAAATTTGGAGCTTTTTGATATAAACAAGTTATGGCCGAATTTTGTTGTTAGTTGATGCTTAATTAAGTAGTATAACATGTTTAGGTTGCTAAATGATTCAAACTTTGATCCTAAACATGATTTTTGAGCAAGATTGTTGACTTTTTAAGTCAAAAATGCATGAACTTGATTAATTTGATATGAATACCATTTGAAACTTGTTTAATTGCTAGTAATGGTTATTTTGATATGTTATTTGAGTAGAATACTTAGGAACAATGTATAAATTTTCATATATTTTTATTTGAAAAAAAATATAGAATTGTTAATATTATGAAAGTGTGTATAAGTTTATTATTAGTTAAACATGTCATTATGATTATTTTGATTTATGATTTTGCTAACACTAATGCATATTTGAATGCACAAAAATTGTGTTTAATGTGTTTTGCAGACTGAAAGGGGTGAATCTTCATCCGCTGCCCAAGCTCATAATGCTCCTCCTGAGAATGCAGGTGAACAGGAGATTAACGATCAATACAGACAAAATCTACCTCATCCATTCATTGCATATTCAAATATACTCGAGGCAGATTTACACCCTAACTTAAGATTTGAAAGATATTGGATAGATTATCCAAAATATCAGAGGAACTTACACATTCTTCAGTCTAAGAATGTTGAAGTACCCAGGGTGATAGAGTGGGAACCGTTAGAGACAGTGGGATTGGCCGAACCAATCAGGAAATTACTTTACCAAAGGTATGGTAATTCTACTTTTAATGATTGGGAACGTTTATTCACTATACGTAGGCCTGTATATAGGGAATGGTGTGTGGAATTATTTTGTACTGTTGAAATAAATGATCAGGTAGCTAGCTTAACTGATCATAGTTTTATTAGATTTTTATTAGGAGGTGTGATGTGCCATATGTCTCTATTAGATATGGCTCGGGCTTTGTGTATATATACGCCTGAGGAACTAGCATCTGCTGATTGTCAAAGGTTAATAATTAATGGTAGAAAGGTTGATGATAACTATGATGCGAATGAAATATGGAGTAGAATGTCTAGACAAAATCGATTCCGTGGGGGATTTTACTCTTATACCAATATTGATAGAGCTGAGCTAAGAGTAATTCATAGGTTCTTAGCAAACTCAATTACACAACGAGGTAGGAATAAAGAGAAGGTAAATGAAAATGATCTATTTTACCTCATGTGTATTAGAGACCCATAGAGCTTTGTGAACATACCTTATTGTGTGGGTTATTATTTATCGGTAATGGTAAGGGGTATGCGAAATAATAGTATAATAGGAGGTGGAATTTTCATTACTTTAATTGCTGAGTATCTCAATGTGGATAGAAGTCAGGGGGAATATTAGTTGCCGTACTAGAACCCCGTGATAGAATTGATTTACGCGTGTATCATGGTGCAAAGGTTTTAAAGAAACGACATAACGCTGCAGTACCATATGATGGCGAGCATCCACAGGTAGAACGAGATCAGGAGCACGGTAATGCGGGTGAAGGAAACCAGATGATAGATATACAAAGAATAATGGCCCAAAGTCATACAATCAGGCTATGCAACGTGAGTTTCAGGCTTGGCAATATCATCAAGAATATATCAAAGCATATTTAGCATCTCAAGGTAGGAACTACATTCCTACTGAACCGGCCTATTTTCCTCCATGGACCGATGATACACGACCACCTTTTTCTACATACGACCCATTCCAAGTGTATCAAAACATATACCACGAACCTTGGAACCCCTTCTGGTACAATGAGCATCAACCCTAATTTCCTTAATTTTATTTATTTTATTGTTTGTAATGTTACTACTTTTAATACTTATTTTGGTATTGTAATAGTTTTTATAGTTTTCTAACGTTTTGAATATTAGATTTTATATATTTTTGAACGTGGGGGGATATACCCAACTTCTAAAATATGTATACATATATATGTTTGTAGTTTATCTTACATACAAAACATGGTAAAACAGCGCATTTTCAAAGACTGGCATTAAGTTCAGCAAAAGCTACTAATTTTGCCGACAAGACGAAAAACAATTGTGATATAACAAATGACGGAATGAACAAATGATGTGCACCATTTATCATTCAAACAAACAACAATATGTTGGAAACTTTGGTAAAATTTAATTATTTTTCTACGCTAATAGCCCTCATGAATTTAAATTTTTACTAATTTCTTGAAAATGAGGGCATTGCAAGATCTTAAGTGTGGAAAGGGATTAAATTCTTCCGGTTTAAACATTTAATTTATACACTTAGTTTAATTGCCAAAATTTGTGAAAATTTAAAAAAAATTCAACTAAATGAATTCAAAATCATGTTTATACATATTTATGAACGATAAAACTAGGTGTTAATACCGAAATTATTGTTACCTCGAAAAGGACATAAATTGAGAAACAACCCTAAACGCTTGAATTCATTTAAAAATGAAATAGAGGATAATAAAAAGGCAAAGAAAGAAATAAATAAAAGCTAAGTGTGGGAAGAATTTACCAAGTTCTTTAAAACATATATCATATATTTGTACAAGAATATTGCAGGTACTTTTGTTTTGAACGATACTAATCAGTTTTACCCGATTTACTATAATATATTCGAAAGAAAGATGGATCTACACGATGAATCAATTCCATCATTAAAAGGAAGTAAAGTCTTCCGAAAAAGACACACGCTTCTTGATTTAGGTCAAGAAGTTGTCATCCAGACCAGCTGTAGGTTGACAAAAAATCTAGAAAAGTCATCTCTAAAATCAGCAGAAAATCCACGGACCTCAGCATCAAACAGGGTCGTCAAGTGGTCAGACTTATTCTAACCATGAGAGGATCTGTCTCGTAAAATGGGGAGGGCGCCGTGCAAATTAGCTTGATAAGACTAATGAATCAGACCCCCAGAAAAGGATTAAAAATCAGCATTTAAGCCTGATATTACTCAATCCTTGAGATTGACCTTAAAAGATTGAGAATTCAAACTCATGGAATTCGATGATATCTAAACTTGAGCTTGAACAAGAAAATATTCTGATCAAAATTACAAACCGATTTGTTTTCTGAAAACCCATTTTCAATGCGTTCATTACCATTGAACGTAAAATCCTGAAAATTCACCGGAATTCATTAGGTCACCTAAACCAAATCGGGTATCAACCGTAAGAACGGTGGTTGCATAGCATGGTCGAAGACAGGACCTTGTGCCAGATCGAAAAATTTATAGGGTGATCTTTACTATTGCTCCTACAAAGGATAGTAATTGCATCCAACACGTTGTGGACCATGATTAACTGCATGTCATTAGACATTGCCTTAACAGTTTCTTGTTCATTGCTTTCCTTTACAACCGGACGGTAGTTCACCGAAAGGTAATATACGGGACAAGTAAACTGGATGTGTGCTTTCCGATACAGGGATAGCAGTGGATTACACTAACCTAAAAGTTTTTAGCCAAAATATTGATCCATAAAAATATTTTGCAACACCGATGGTGGGTCAAATCAGAAAACTTATCTAGAGTAAAAGCTAGAATGAATTTTTAAAAGATCAAATGTTTTCATAAAGATTCAATTTCCTAACGGATCTAAATTTTTATAGTCATGTGGGACTGTAAACCACAATGTTACTACCATTGTTTATACCGCCGTATCAAAATCACTGATGTACAAAGTGTGAAGAATAAAGAAGTGATTCTAGTAAAGTTATATTCAAGTTCTATATTGCTTGAGGACAAGCAACGCTCAAGTGTGGGAATATTTGATAATGCTAAAAACGAACATATATTTCATAGCATTATCCTTCAAGAAAGACAAGCTTTTAGTTGCAATTGTTCTAATTTCAAGTAATTATCGTTTAAATAATAAAAGGTGAAGACAAAAGACAGATTCGACGATTTGAAGACGCAAATGACCAAAACGCTAAAAAGTACAAAGTACAATCCAAGTGGTTCAATTTATTGATGAGAAACGTCTAAAAAATACAAGAGTACAAGCAGAGAAACTCAAAGTACAAGATATCTAAGCGTACGAAAGGACGTTCGAAAATCCAGAACTGAGACAAGAACCCACTATCAATGCGCGACGCAACGGACCTAAAATTACAAATTAACTATGCACATAAATATAATATAATATATAATTAATTATGTAAATTATATATATATATATATTATATTTATATATTAAATAAATAAACGTCGGCAAGCTAGGATCCAAACTTTGTGTGAGCTGGAAATGGAAGCTCCGCAGTCGCGGAGCTGTGAGGCACAAAACCTCAGCAATCGCGGAGCACACCAGGACCCAAATCCCACTATAAAAGGACATGCAATTCGACGATCATATTACACCATCTTCAATCTTCCTTCTGTAAACATATATATATATATATATATATATATATATATATATATATATATATATATATATATATATATATATATATATATATATATATATTTTTATAATTATAATTTTAATTTTAATTTAAGTTTAATAATAATAAGGTTATTATAGCGAATGTTTTAAGGTTTTGTAAGTCAAAACTCTGTCCGTGTAACACTACGCCATTAATACTCATTGTAAGTTATGTTCAACCTTTTTAAATTAATGTCTCGTAGCTAAGTTATTATTATGCTTATTTAAGCCGAAGTAATCGTGATGTTGGACTAAATATTAAGACGGGGTTATTGGGATTTGGACAAACGACCGACACTTGTGGAAATTGGACTATGGGCTATTAATGGGCTTTATATTTGTTTAACTGAATGATAGTTCGTTAATTTAATGTAGAGATTTACAATTTGACGTATCTATAAATAATCACATACACTCGATCGGATACGATGGGCGGGATATTTATAAATACTAATAATCGTTCATTTGACCGGACACGGGGATGGATTAATAGTCAATGGACTCATTAAAACAGGGGTGGATTACATACAAGGAAAATTGGTGTAATTGTTAATAAAGTATTAAAACCTTGGATTGCACACAGTCGATAACCTGGTGTAATTATTAACAATGTATTAAAACCTTATTACAGTTTAAGTCTCCAATTAGTTGGAATATTTGACTTCGGGTATAAGGGTAATTTAACGAGGACACTCGCACTTTATATTTATGACCGATGGACTATTATGGACAAAAACCAGATGGACGTATCGAATAATCCAGGACAAAGGACAATTAACCCATGGTAATAAATTAAAATCAACACGTCAAACATCATGATTACAGAAGTTTAAATAAGCATAATTCTCTTAATTTATATCTCATCGTACTTTTATTTACCGTCATTTTATTTATCGTCATTTTATTTATTGTACTTTAAATTATCGCACTTTTATTATCGTCGTTTAATTTACACTTTAAATTAAGTTATATTTAATATTTTAAATTAGGACTTAAAATCGACAAACCGGTCATTAAACGGTAAAACCCCCTTATATAATAATAATAATTGTAATATATATATATATATATATATATATATATATATATATATATATATATATATATATATATATATATATATATATATATATATATATATATATTTTGTACAAATATAGTTATATAAAAATATAGTGTAAAATAAGTCATCTCCCTGTGGAACGAACAACACTTACTAAAAACAATACTACTCTACGATTAGGTACACTGCCTATAGTGTTGTAGCATGATTTAGGTATATCACATCTGTAAATAAATTAAATAAAACTTGTGTAATATTTCGTCATATTTCGTAATAAACTATAATAGTATCACGTACTACACCTCGCACACATCATCCACATGGTGGATGAATTGGTCCACATATATCACCTTGAATTCTTTCAAGAAACATTGGTGATTCTTTTTCAACCTTAAGAGGTGATGGTCTTATTATCAATTTTCCAAGCGAGCATTATGTACATGGAATAAGTGCATCATAAGGGATCTTTTGATCCGTCAATGGATGTCCATGTGTATTTTGAATTATTCTTTTCATCATTGTTGATCCTGGGTGACCTAATCTTTCATACCACAGATTGATCATTACAGGATCACATGCCTTTTCATTAACTACCATATGTGCTTCTAGTACATTTATATATGTATAATGTAAACCAGAACTAAGTCTTGGCAGTTTTTCAATCACATAATTTTTCTCAGTGATACTTAAGTATTTATCATTTTCTGTAGTCACTGACTGATAATCATATCCATTTTGGTATATGTCAGAGAAGCTTAACAAATTTCTTTTTGACATGGGAGAAAATAAGGCATTTTTTATCAGAAAATTTGTACCATTTGGTAACATGAATTTTGCCTTTCTCATTCCTTTTATTAAATCTGCAGGACCTGATATAGTATGTACTGTTCCTTCTATTGCTTTAAAATCGGTGAAATATTTTTTAGATTTGAGTATAGTATGTGTGGTACCACTGTCTGTAATACAAAGATCCCCACTATTTGACTGATTTTGCACTCCAGTAGTATACATCATGAACTTCAAAATATCATAAACAAATAATGAGTTCATAATTCATCAATATATTACATAAAATATGTTACAAACGAAAATACATAATAAGGAAAACATATAGTAAAGTAGATATGGTATAGATCATAAATCTACATCCATTTATTTGATAGGGACGTATAATAGGAATTTTATTCATTAAAGTAGTCACAAGTTGGCTCAGTGATTTTTGTATCAAGGTTATCTACAAGGTTTGCTTCTTTTCCTTTTAGGGATTCTTGATACCGATTAATAGAATGTTGATTTGTTCGGCAGTTTTTAGACCAGTGGCCAATTTTACCACATCGGTAACAAGAATCTTCAATATTCTTTGAAGAGCTTCCTTCAACATTGTGATTTGTGGGATTGTATGGTGGTTGGAATTTATAATTTTGTGGATTATTATTTCTTTGTCCACGACCACGACCACCATAACTATGACGACCACGACCACCACCACGAACATTACCATAAGGGTGATTTCGAACATAGTTATGATTTTTATTATTGTTATGGTAATTTCCATGACGATGGTTTTGGCCCATATGACCACGACCTCGTCCACTTCCTCGTCCATGTGCATTTCTTTTATTATTATTATTATTATTATTATTATTATTATTATTATTATTATTATTATTATTATTATTATTATTATTATTATTTTTAATAGCATTAGCTTCAGGAAATGCTAGCGCACCAGTAGGACGAGATTCTTGATTTTTCATTAGTAATTCTTTATTCACTTCTGCAACTAAGAGATAAGTTTGAAGTTTGGAAAAAGTTTTGTAATTCTGCAATCTTAAATTTTCTTATACAGTTATGTTTGCAGAATGCATTGTGGAGAAAGTTTTCTCCATCATATCAGCATCACTTATTTTTTGATCACAGAATTGAAGCTTTGAACGGATCTTGAACATGGCCTAGTTGTATTCACTTACCTTTTTAAAGTCTTGGAACCTTAGATTTCTCCATTCTTCCCTCGCAGCTGGGAGTAATATTTCTTTTTGATTATCGAATCTACTCTTGATACTTTCCCATAAAACATGTGGATCTTTGATAGTGAGATACATATGTTTTAAGGTGATATCAATATGTTTGCGAATAAAAGCAATTGATTTTAATTTATCTTGATCAGAACAAGTATTGTTTTCTTTTAAAGTTTCTAGAATACCCAATGATCCAAGATTTATTTCTACGTCCATGACCCATGATGTATAGTTTGTTCCCGATACATCAAGGGCATCAAACTCAAGCTTTGATAAGTTTGACATTTTCTATTTCAGAAAGATGAACAACATAAATCATAATCATAATCAATTTCTATTCATAGACAAATAATAAAATGAAATTAGAATCATTTTAAATTCATAAGTAGCAAACAACATAATAATGGCATGATTACAAATGATAAAAACCACAAGAGCAGGATAGAATATAGGTTCACCCCGTGGTATATTAGCAACAATGATGATAGTTAGTATGACCAATACAATAGGAAAAATCATCCTTGTGTGAATCATCTTTACAAAGAAACTTTTTGAGAGTAGTAATATGAGAAAATGAAGATTGATTTGTGAAAATGTGAAAACGGAGATGTTTATTTTATATTTGAAATATATAGTCGTTGTAACGTCGTCAGTTGACGTTAACAACCGTTATGTATATATGACCGTTGTAACGTCGTTAGTTGACGTTAACGACTGTTATGTACTCGTTGTATTAATAATAATTTTAAGAAAAGAATTTTATTAGTATAAATACGATTACTATAAATACATTTAGTATAAATACGTTTAGTATAAATACGAAGATTAAGAGAATAAACATATTATGCATAAATAATAAATTTTAAGAATAAACATTAGTATGCATGAAATAAATAATGATTAATTGCATAAGTAATCATAAATGTTAGATAAGATAAATATAAATGTTAGTGAAGTTAATAAGAGTTAGATTACAGAAATATAATTCAGGCGGTATAACCGACCATATATAACTTAAATAATATAAAAATAAATGTTAGTGAAGTTAATAAAAGTTAGATTACATAAATATAATTCAGGCGGTATAACCGACCATATATAACTTAAATAACATAAATATAAATGTTAGTGAAGTTAATAAAAGGTAGATTACAGAAATATAATTTTACTTATGATGATAATAAAAGTTAGATTACAGAAATATAATTTTACTTATGATGATAATAATATTTACCTTACTAATAAATAATAGAAGATATCGTTAAAGAATTTCTTACCTTGATTAGTGATTTGTGCTTGCTTAGATAAACCTTGATTATACGGAGCACTTCGTGCTGATAACGTGTTATAATTTAGTAGGCTTATAACTACCTTTAGTGGGTTTGTTCTTGACTATAGGTTACTAATAAACTTAAAATAAGAGAGAGTAAAAGAATGGTGATATATGAAATATATTCTATGTGTGCATCTTATGCAAATCACTTCCTTTGATATTTATAATACAATAATTTACTGTGCAGTTAGGTAGAATAATAATACATCCGTGATTTGATTCAAATTTGTCAGCCATATGTTTTCTGTCTTTATCACAACAGATAGTTTATTATGTAGTTTTCATGAAATTACATGAATAGTTTTATCTTTTAAAGGTTAGTCCTTGATTTATCTAAAGTGTATGTCAATTGTCCCTGATTTATATAAAATGCGCGTTGATAGTTCATTTTATTAACGCGCATTTTAAGTAAGTCAGGAACGATCAGTGCAATTCTTTAAAAGATAAAGATAATTAGTGTAATTTAATGAAAAATCTCAAGAACGTCCGTCGTGCATTTGGTCGGAGGTTCACTCGGAAGCAATCTCCTTATCTGTCGAATAGAGAGAGAGATGACTTTCTCTACTTTTGAGAGTGTTTCACTCTGAGTGAAAAAATGACTTGTTTTTATTTTCGGATAGGGAAAGAATTGTCTACATCTCACCTCCCCCATACACCACTCATGTGGTATTGAGTTTTGTTGTTGTTGGTGTAATATATAAGAGAAAACTGGTTACATAAATTCATATAAACTATAAGGATTATCGTTGTAATTTACTCTTAAATTTATTATTAACTTTAATACGAAGTATTATTTTTGGCTATTTTTATTTAAAAAATATTTGCACCAACTTTTTACATCATATCGATGTTTGATGGAGATCTTCAATGGTAAGGAGTTACCGTGACCCTCCGTATTAAAAATGAAACTTGTAGTTCATTGAGTACGAACGTTTTGTCATTTGATTCAAATAAATCAGAGTCCGTATTAAGAGGATATAATGGTGAAGGCTCGCGAAATTTGTGAACCCTCACTGTTTTGATCATTTCATCTACATACAAATTCGGGATTTGTTGAATTAAGAGCTCAAACGCTCGTAACTCACTCAATGTGGTACATATATCTATATTATGGTTACCTTAAGTTAAGATCTTCCCGTTCAGAAGATACCATATCTTATCCGAAATATCACCAACGTACTAAAATTTATATTATAACCTTAAATCACTTGGTCTTCTTGATAAAAACATATGTTGAACATATTATCGATTGAATTGCATGTACTTTGCAACTTTAATACGATTTGAAATGGTCGGTGAAGCCTTTTAAGCGCTAGTTTTATCTCTAGTACCAATTTAAAATAACTTGTTTAAATTACATTACGTTTTTATTGAAAGAAAATAGTGAATGAAACACGAAAGGAAAGAAGTGAATCAAATCTTCTCAATTTGAAAGAATTTATTTATTTTATTATTTTTTTGATAAAAACAAAAAACTTTCATATAACCTAGACTTTTCATAAAAAGTGAAAAATCCTTCAAAAATACAAGAAACCAACAACAACCCGGGTTTGTCTGGCATCTAGAAAACAAAGCACTAACTAACTATACTAAGATAAAAGCTATCTATGAGCGAGCTGAAACACAAATGGCTAAACAACATTACCGGGCAACAAAAAAAAAAGTAATCAAACAATCAAACAATTTAAAAGTATATGTATTAAAGAAATTAGAAACGATTGCTCTTTGAATTAATAAAAACTTAAAACGGAACCAAATATCCTCAAATTAACTTATTGCTTTTGATTATCATGAAATGTTATTTTCTGCATTTGTATTTTCTGCATTAATTTATTTGGTGGTAAAATATGATTAGAAGTTTGGCGCCAACAAACACGGTTAACCAGGCGTATGGACTGACGTCGTAATGGCGTTAGTCAGTGAAAGGATGGAATTTTTTTTGGCGTTTGCTTATTTTCAACCAATCACAATTTAATACATATTAATCTTATATACTAAACCTCCTCTCAAATTTGGTCGTTTAATCTTATATAATAAACCTCCTCCCAAATTTGGTCGTTTCAGTTTTACCGCGTTGTTGTTTTGAGTTTGCGTTCACACTACAAATGGTCCTCCAACTTTCGCACAAATTACACAACAACCCTTCAACTTTACACTTTTTCAGGGGTAAAAAACGTAAATTTATAATTTAATTAATATAAAAAAACCTTACTCCACCCGAATTTATAACGGGTCCTATCTTCTCGCTCGGTGCGAGTTAAATTTTTCCGAGGCCACCGTTCAACTCGAAAAAATCTCACGAACCCAACGGGACTAACTATATGCAAAACGGACATCGTTAAAAAAACACTAAATAACGGGCCCTATATTCACGCTCGGTTCGAGTTAAATTTTTCCGAGACCACCGTTCAACTCGAAATAATTTTACGAACACAACGCGACTAACTATACACGAAACGGACATCGTTAAAAAAAAAATATTTCGGGTTATATTACATACATATATACATATATATACATATACAAAACGACTAACTATACGCGAAACGGACATCGTATATCCAAATTGGACCGCGCGTCGAATACAACCGCAGCAACGCGCGGTCGGATTTTTTCTAGTTTATATATATTATTAATTTATTTTTCTCCCACCAAACTTCTAATCATATTTTACCACATCACCGATTCAAATTTAACACTCGCCACTTTACTTTCACTCCAAAACATTGTCACGCAGCAAAATCACTTTCTCTCCAAAAAGTTTAACACTTGACTCAACATTACGGTCACTAGGCTTCACATTTAAAAGTGGTCTAGATATAGTACGTTATAGATTTTTTTTTAACGGCCAAAGAATGATTATAAAAAAAAAAAAAAAAAAAAACGATCCCTAGTAAGGCGCTAAGGGAAAATTACAAAGACATAGACAGCCATGAGTTCCAGTTTGAAACTAAATGACCTCTATGTTTAATCCAACGAAAAGTAATTAATCTAATGAAATCAAATAAACTACTTTTGTTACAAAAAGAATCTAAGAAAACAACACCGTTCCTGAACCGCCATAAAACTCATAAAGACGTCACCACAACCGCGATGATCCGATCTTTTGACAACGGGCGTAAACGAATACCTTCTATATCTATAGTACGTTATAGATATAGATAGACAGATGATAGTGATAGACAATAATCGAGTAAGATACGAAGATACGATGTAGGTAGTTTAGTTTGTGGCTACATGGACTTTTTTATGAAAGTAAGTTGCACTCATTTTAAGCAACCCAATTGTACTTGATCATATATATTACTAAATTTATCGTTACTAACTGTATAAATTGTTGTAAATTATATACGTAGTCTATCGAGTAATAAAATATGCCCTCATCAAGAAAAAAATTTGTTGTCAGTCACCATCATATAAATTGATTGATCATTATTGCATTTTCGATTAGATTTGTCTCTTTGTCCCAAAAAGAGTTGTATTCCTATTGACTGTTTGATTTCCATTAGGAACTAAGAAGTATAATTTTTTTTTTTTTTTTTTAAAAACATTATAAATTATAAATTTACAATTTACAATCTAAATTATTATCAATAAACTCTAATTAGTGTGTCATTGAATTGTTTCCTTCTTTTTCTTTGATGATCATATGATATTAACCCAAAACCCTAGATTGGCAAACTTGGCTAACCAACCCCTCATCATTTGATTTTAACCCAAAATCAAAAGATGGAATAGGCTAAAACCGTAGGTTTTTTTTCACTCTCGCCTAAGGTCTAATCTATATATTGGGCTAAATGAGATGAGAGTGTAATACTTTGTTGCCGAATGTCGGTACTGTGTTGCACATCTCACCTCGGCTTGTTATTACAAGTTGTCCTGATCGTAGTGCTGGCCTTATGCTTAGAGTGTTTTTCCTCCATGTATCGTGTCCTATTTTAGATGTTAGCTCGAGTCTCTATTCTCATTGTATAGTTTTTTGTTTTCTAAAGTTTTATACCTTCCCGCTTGTAATTATTTATTTATCTAATAAAATTGTTGATCTTTCAAACAAAAATAAAAAATAAAAAAAATAATGATATCATACGATAGTCGTTAAGACTTGAGAAATTAATATTCGGACATATATACTTTAAATGAAGATCTTATATTTGGACGGGGCCCGTTGAGGATAATATATTCAAAGTTGGGCCAATGTAATTCTCATAATTTTTGAATATTGAGCTGGTCATAAGTTTGGGCAAGAGAAATAATACATACAAACAATACCGAGTATTAACAAACAAAAACGAAATGTCTGCAACTAAAAAATAATATCAAATATATTGACTATATCTGGTTAAAACAATGTCGACTGGAACATTTACATTAGAATATTAGAACCACAAAACTCTCTTTCAAAGTTGAAACTTAAATAATAATAATAAAATTAAATTATACAGTTAGACAAATACCATACCAGGCTACCATGGATACTAAGGTCCACCGTCCACCCATGTGCATTATTCACGTCATACAAACATATATGTTCTGTTGAGGAATGTTCGGATAAACCTTTAAATCGTATAATCTCTTTTGCGATAAAGTATTCCAATTCTATACATTGCCTTAGTGTTACACAAAATTATTATTCGGGATAAAACAAAGACACTACTCCAATTTAGGCAATTTAAAATTGAAAGTCAAAAACAAAGAGTTTTAATATTTTATGTATATTATGATTGTTCAAAACTTCATCATCTGAATATGAAACAAGAACAAAATGGTGTAACCATACATGGAATGGTATAACCCAAAGGTACAAAGCATGTAGATGGTCGAAATACTTTATTAAAAAGTGTTTACACGATTCAAAGGTGTTGGATATAGGGTATAGCGAATGTCCGAATAAACCTTTGAATCGTGTAATCACTTTTAAGATAAAGTATTTAGACCCTATACATTGTCTTAGAGTTACACGAAATCTTTACTCAGGATAAGAAAAGTGCACAGCTTCAATATAAGCAATTTAAAATTGAAAGTCAAGAACAAAGAGTTTTATGTATATTATGATTGTTCAAAACAACCGAGTTGCCCAATGAAGCACACCACCCGGGTTCAATCCTTGGCTATACCAAATTGTTCAAAAATTGAGTGTGACTAGAGAGTGCGCATAATGCGCAATTCACCCGGTACCAGGTCTCGCGCTCGGGGGCTTAATTACCCGAGGTTTTACCTTCTATGGGGGAGCCAATGTGCTCGTTTATAGGAGGGTTTCCTCGCTTACAAAAAAAAAAAAAAAAGATTGTTCAAAACATCATCATCTGAATATGAAACATGAACACTCTACACATAGAGTATGAAATGTTACAATTTTTGGTGAAATGGTGTCCATGAATGGTCACACATTTTGATCAAAAGGTAGACATGAATGGTTAGCTTTAAAAAGTGATAACATTTTCATTAATGGTCACACATTTTCATTAAGAGTGGTACCATTTTATCAATAGTTGTGTATTTTGGTCAAAAGGACACCAACTAACAAACATAACCTTTCAATTTAATAATTCTAGTTAGCTTTAAAAAGTGTGCACTCCTATAACAACCTTCACTTTTCAACTTCGGAATTTACTAAAATATCCCTAAGGTTTTCTGCATGGCTATATGTATTAATTATCTAGGGTTGTTATATATACGAATTTAATGAACGTTGACCGAATAGTAATTTTTAGATAACACTCTTGGTTAAATAAATATTATGACTATAATAAATATAAGTTATATTATATTAACTTATATAATGTGATATACTTATATTAATTAAAGTATATGTAATTTATATTACAAATTAAAGTATATGTAATTTATATTACTTTTGTTAATAGTTAAATATAATTAACTTTATAACAAATACAATTATTTAAAAAGTGTTGTGGCTCAAATATAATTATTAAAAACTATAAGGAATTAAATGCAATTATAAAATTTTAATATTTATAAATAATAATAAAATACCGAAATTATAAATAATATTATATTAAATTTGGATTAACTAATTAATTAAAAATAAGAATAAATTGATAAAAATTTCTAGAAAGATCTAATATAATTATTTGCATTTTGTTTTTAAATTTTTTTTTATTAATACCTCTATTAAATTTAGTTCGGTCAAAAATTTAAATTAAAGGGAAGAGATAATTTTTTTTTTTAATTTTAAAAATACTTGGAAAATGAATTTTAACAAAAAGTGAGACTAGATACATTTCTTAAAAATATGATGAAATCAAAATAAATCCTATCTTTTTTATTTCACCGATCGGATATTATCCCCATTACTTATATTTTTTAAAAAAAAACAAATCTATAATTTTCAACTATAAATAGCTCATACTTCATCCATAAAAATTTGCAACTTTTAAAAACTCTCTCAAATTTGGAAAAGCTTTTGAGGTATAATTTCTTCCATTCTTTTATATATTTTTTTTATTTTCGGCATTGTTTATTTTTTTTATTTGTACTGTTTATTATTTTTTATATAAATCGAATTAATCAAAAGTGATTAATATTACTATGTTATAAAGATCATATAATACTTATTAAAGATCTAGAAAACTTCTATATTTTATAAAAATGAAATTTGTATTTATTTGTTATTTAAATCAATTTTAAATATATATATATATATATATATATATATATATATATATATATATATATATATATATATATATATATATATATATATATATATATATATATATATATATATATATATATATACTGTTTAAATATGTTAAATAATGTAAAAATCGTGTAAAATTAAGGAAAATAATTTCTACAGGTTTTCTAACCTTTATACCATTTAATATTAGTTATAAATAATTCTTATAGATTTAATAAGGGTTAAAAACGAATTTACAAGTATTTATTGTATTTATATCTCCCGAATATGTTATATAATTTTAAAATTGAAATAAATTATTGTAGATCAGTAAAAATTGTAAAAATATTTTTCACAGGTTTTATTAATCATATATAGATCAGGAAAATTGAAACATGAATTTATAAATTATTCTACATAATTAATCTTTACTTATTTGTATTCGAAATTGTTAATAAAGAATTAATTCTACAAATTTGAATAAGATATATTTTTAACAGTGGGATAGGATTAAAATTATTTTTATATTATATTAGAGTTATAATAAATTTTATATGATTTATATATCTGCAGAAATATTTTATTTAATTTAAAACCATTCGATTAGCTTGTAGATAATGAATAAATCAAATTTAATTTTTAGAAATTATCATGAACAGAATATATTATTTATAAAATACCTAAATATGTTCTAAAATATCTCTAATGAGTTGTATGAATTTTTGGAACAGTTTTGATATTTGATTATGAATTATATATTTAATAAACACAAAATCGGTATAAAATAGGTAATAAATATTTATAACAGTAAATAAATTATATATAAAATTTTACTGGGATTATGAAACTTAGATAAACATGCGAAAAGTTTAAAAATAATTTTTGGAGTCGAATTGGTATTTTATCTTTAATTAAACTTATTTATGATTAAAAACGAAGATAAATACTAAATAAATACAAACACGTAATGAAAATATTTTTATAAAATTTTCATATGTTTATTATGATTATTAGATACTGTGAAAATTATAAAATATGATTTTTAATTCGTTTACCTATTTTAAGCATTTTAGGTATTAAAAAATTCTGGAAAATAATAATTAATGCATAAAAATTAGTAATAATGTATGAAATAATTTTATAAAATTTTGTACAAGTTTATCTACTGATATGAAGTCAATAAAAAGTTAGTTAGGGTTATTAGATAACTATTGTTATATATTTAAATTAAATGTAAATTTAGATAATATATATATATAATTTTGATATATAATAAATATAAAATATATATATTAATCAAATAATATTATTTTTACTTAAAGATCAGTAAATAATAATATAAAACATAATTAAATATTTATCTAATTACATAATTAATTTCCTACCTAATTAAACTTATAATACTTTTATCATAAGAATCATTTTTAAATAAATTAATAATGATAATACATTAATAATAATAAATATCTTCAAACTTATATAATATATATTTATTGTATAAGTAGAGTATTTAAAGTGTCGTATTCCTATACGAGCAAGTGACAATTATAGTCAAAAGATAATGTACGACTTATACGAACTTCATCGTTACTTACGGTCGTAAGTGAATAATGTCTAGGTTGCCCTTATGGGATAAGCTTGTGGATCTCGAATGTCATGACTTTTTTCTGATCAAGAGTCCTGGGCCCCCGGTTACACCTTGTCATTCCAGACTTACTTGATAGCACTGAAGTTTGGGCAAAGTTTTACAACATCTTAATGAGGATTATAACCCGAACTTATAAACTTTCTAAAAATAGAAACCTACTATAAATGGAAACCTTCCAAAAGTAGAAACCTTCTTGAAATGGATAGTCACTGTTAATATAATTTATTATATTAATAAACAAACTTTGTCTATTAGACAATAACTGACCAAACGTTCTATCTCTAGGTTGAGATCTCGGTCACGCACTTTCGTTCAATTCTTTGATTTGTGGAATACTTCAACTGCTATTTAAGGTGAACTTCATAGCCCCGCTTTTACATACTTTATTGAATTTTATGAATCTCGGGGTGAGACACATGCTTGGTTCTAAATGATTTACACTTTAGACACAAGTGCCTAAACATTTTGATATGCAACCTCATGAGACTTTTGTTGACTTGTATTCTTACATGCAAATCCCCACCATAATATCGTTAATTCTTGAAATTTGAATGTGACAAGCTTAATTATTGTGAATATGCCTATTGAGAGCGGTCTCTACCCATTGACCGATCGTCAAGGAGGTACATAATAATGATTATCGACACACGCGCAGTGTCAGGAGTTTTAAATGTTTAGCTCGATATTATAACTCATGACATATTGATTATTTTTGATATTTTGAACTAAATCTTGTGGTCTAAAAATTTATTATGATTATTAAACCTATGTTGTTCACTCAACCATTGTGTTGACATTTAAACATGTTTGTCTCAGGTGACAATTAGCTTATGTGCTGATGGTGATTGCAATATGTGTGTTGCCTTGCATTAGAGTCTCACATATTATTTTATCATTTATTAAACACTTGTCATTTACATTGGATTTATGATGTAAAACCTTATTTATTTTCGCTGCTACAATTATTGTTTTTATAAAACATCTCATTTAGAGTCGTTCTCTTTATATATACTTGTGTTATGATATTGAAAAGTCACATTTACCCCCGGACCTATTTGGGGGTGTGACAGATTGGTATCAGAGCCAGGTTATTATAGGTAACCAGGATTGCATTTTATGTGTGCCTTATGTGTTAGTTAGGGTGCCTTAGCGATCCATAGGTCTATAACCTTTCCTGTTCTGAGTCTTTAGTGTTTCTACTTTATATTTTATTTCATAGCTTTACGTCTTCCTTAGAATCATTCTAATCCTCTTTCTTTCTTTTCTTTTAGGATGTCGAGCCAAAATCCAATCATCATAATCGACTCTTCCGATTCAGAAGGATCAGCTCACACGCCAGTTTACACACCGGCTACCCCACCAACCTCACCAGTTTACGAACCGGCTACTCCACCAACAACTCCAGTTTACCAGCCTGCTACTCCACCACATTCACCAGTGAAGGAAGAACCTCAGAGCGAGGATGACTATGATGGGGATGATGAGGAGGAGGATGAAGAGATTCATGTTGAGGAAACTATATGGGAGAGGAACCTTCTGAGGGGGAACCCGAAGAAGAGTTCGAACCCGAGGAGGAAGAAGAGCATGAGCCTGTGAATGGAGAGGCCAAGAAGGATTATGATGGTATTGGGATCATTTGTAGCCTCGAGGATGATTCTGAGCCTGAAGAGCTTGAGGAGGATCCTGAACCTCCTACTGTTAAGGCTCCTTCACCCAAGAGGAAGGAACCCAAAACACCAGCTGCTGACATTGCAAGTTCATCAAAGAAGCCTAAAGCTTCTGAGTTTACCTACACCGAGTACAACCACGCTCTCATCCGGTGCGACATTATGAATTTACAATGACACACCGAAATCATGAGGGATTCCTTTCGTGACCGGCTAGCAATGATGGAGAAACTACAAGACTACACTAACAGTGATGTGAAGATTATCTATGATAAGTTCTCCCAGATGTATGCTAGACAGGAAAAGCAAATCGACCGACAGCGTCAGATAATCATTGAGCTAGAGAAATTTGTGATGTACTTCCAGGGCTACATAAGGGAACAGCACAAGCCCAAGCCTCCATCTCCTAAGAAGGATTAGATCTTAGGATTTCTTTTTTTTGTTTCCATTTTAGTTTTATTCATGTAAAGGCATATGCCTATGGTACTTTGATTTCGTTTCATGTGTAATAAAAGATACTAGTGATCTTCATGATGTTTAATTTAAGTGTTTGGTTACATCTTGTTACTTCCATTACCTATCTTACCTTATCCGTATGTGTTTTGTTATATCTCGTTATTTCTCTTATCTATCCTATTATATGTTATGTGAATCTTGTGCATTTATCAAGCAAACTTATAACTTATTAGCACCATAAACTCTTCAAATAATACTGTATTTATGTATTGAAGAACAATGGCTCGTGGTGGATCAACCTCAGGTCGCAGCGCTACCCACAACATTCCAAATGTTACATTAACCCCTGCACAATTTCAACAACTACTTGCTGCCGCTCAAGGCAATAATAACAGCAACCAAGGAAACAACAATATGGGGAATCAAAATCTTCCTACTTCATGCACCTACAAAGAATTCATGAACTGCAAGCCTCTGTCCTTAAAAGGAAACGAGGAAGCTATCGAGTTAACATGTTGATTCGAGAAACTCGAATCACTATTCTAAATATGTAATTGTAGGGATGCTGACCGGGTGAAGTATGCTACCCACACTCTAGGTGGTCTTGCTTTGACTTAGTGGAATGCCTATGCCCAAACTGTAGGGCTAGATGCTGCTAATGCCATCCCGTGGCCCGTTTTGAAACGAATGATGACTGATAAATTTTGCCCGAGGAACCAGATTCAAAAGCTGGAAGTAGAATTTTGGGAGTTGAAGGTTAAGGGCACCGACATTGAAGCTTATACCAACCGATTCTTAGAGTTGGCTACTTTATGCCCAGACATGATACCTACCGAGCATAAGAAAATAGAAAGGTATATGGAGGGTCTACCTGAAGAAATCCAGAAATGTGATTGCTGCGGGCAAAGAGATTATAGATGGAGTGATACTGATGGCTCAGAATTTAATGATGGCTAAAAGGAGAAGGAGTGTGGCCAATAAACAAGCCGAGGTTAAGACTAGTGAGAGCAAGAGGAAATTTGAGCCTGCTCAAGGATCAAATCAAGGTTCAAATAAGAGAGTTGCTGTTAATTCAAAAAGAGGTTATGCTGGGAAACAACTGTTTTGTAAGCATTGTGAGAAACACCATGCTAGATGGTGCAAGGCTGAGTGCACCAAGTGTAAGAAGATTGGCCATATAGCCAAAAATTGTAGAGTTACGGTTCCTTCAACCAATACACATGCAACAAAGGCTAACACAATCGCTCCTACCTGTTATGACTGTGGTGAAAAGGGACATTTCCGTAACCAATGTCCAAAGAACAAGGGAAATACGGGTAATGCTAAGAGCCGTGTGTTTGTGATGACTGCTGAAGAAGCCCGTGATGATGATGAAGTTATAATGGGTACGTTTCTTGTTAACAACTTCTAAGCTACTGTTTTATTCGATTCTGCTGATAGAAGTTATGTGTCTACTGAGTTTTGTGCCTTATTCACTGAAAAACCACAAGCCTTAGATATTAAGCGTCTTGTAGAAGTAGCAAATGTTAAGGTTATGAAAGTAGACAACGTGTATAAAAATTGTGATATGATTCTAGCCGACAAACACTTTAAGATCGACGTATTGCCAGTCGAGTTAGGAAGTTTTGATGTAGTCGTAGGGATGGATTGGTTACGTCCATTAAGAGCTGCAATCATGTGCTATGAGAAAACCATTAACATCCCTATTGAGAATGGTGAAACCCTAATCGTTCAAGGGGAGATGAGTGGTTCTAAACTTAATATCATCTCTTGTATCACAACCCACAAGTATCTAATGAAGGGATATCAAGCCATCTTGGCTCATGTTAAGGAAGTCGAACCAGAAGAGAAACGCATTGAAGATGTACCGGTGGTTAGAGACCTTCCTGAAGTATTTCCTGAAGAACTCCCTGCTCTCCCTCCCAACGATAGGTTGAGTTTCAAATTGATTTGACCCCAGGTGCAGCACCTATTGCAAAGGCACCATACCGATTAGCTCCATCAGAAATGAAGGAACTTTCCAACCAACTTCAGGAAAATTTAGAGAAAGGTTTCATTCGTCCTAGATCGTCTCCATGGGGAGCACCCGTTCTCTTTGTCAAGAAGAAAGATGGAACGTTGAGGATATGTATTGACTACCGTGAACTCAACAAACTAACTATCAAAAATCGTTATCCACTCTCACGTATTGATGACCTGTTTGACCAATTGCAAGGGTCAAGTATCTATTCGAAGATTGATCTTAGGTCGGGTTATCATCAACTGAGGGTCAAAGAAGCTGATGTTTCTAAGACCGCTTTTCGAACTCGTTATGGATACTATGAGTTTCTTGTCATGCCTTTTGGTTTAACCAATGCTCCTACTGTATTCATGGATCTTATAAACTGTGTATGCAAACCTTATCTTGACCAATTCGTGATCGTTTTCATCGATGATATCTTAATCTATTCTAAGAGCAAGAAAGAGCATGAGCAACATCTGCGATTGATTCTAGAGATTTTAAAGAAGGAACAACTGTATGCCAAGTTCTCCAAGTGTGAATTTTGGTTGCGAACCGTACAATTTCTTAGACATGTAGTTGATAGGGAAGGAATACATGTCTATCCGGCGAAAATCACTGCTATTCAAAACTGGGAAGTGCCTAGAAGTGCGAAGCATATTCACCAATTTTTGGGACTAGCTGGTTATTACCGAAGGTTTATCAAAGAATTTTCCATTCTAGACAAACCTCTCACCAAGCTAATCCATAAGGGAAAGAATATTGAGTGGTCCGAAGAACAGGAATCTGCTTTTATGGTTCTAAAGGATAAATTGGCCACAACCCCGATTGTAGCATTACCTGATGGCACCGAAGATTTTGTAATCTATTGTGATGCCTCGAATCAAGGTTTCGGATGTGTTTTGATGCAACGTAAAAAGGTTATCGTCTATGCATCTAGACAATTGAAGAGACATGAGCAAAACTATACCACACATGACTTGGAATTAGGAGCCGTGGTATTCGCGTTGAAGATGTGGAGGCATTACCTCTACGGAATTAAATTCACGGTGTTTACCGATCATAAAAGTCTTCAACATATCTTTGACCAGAAGAAATTGAATATGAGGCAAAGGCGTTGGGTCGAGTTATTAAATGACTATGACTGTAAGCTTAAATATCATCCTGGTAAGGCAAATGTAGTTGCCGACGCTCTTAGTAGAAAGGATCATGTCAAACCGATTCGAGTCCAAGCTTTAAACATGGTGTATCATACAAACCTTACGTCTCAATTCCGTGAAGCACAACTTGAGGCATTGAAGGAAGAAAATGTCCAACTCGAGGGACTAAAAGGTCTCGAAAAGCAACTTGAACTCAAGGGAAACTGTGACGATCACTCCAAATCCATATGGACAATACGTCATTCATTGATTTCATTGCGAGGTATTTGACCTCTATATGATACGTTTTGTAAACATTGCATTCTTTTGAAAAGGCACACCATAAATGAATATTTAAATCAAAGGTTTTCAACATCTGATGATTTCTACATATAGACAATCACTGTAAATAATAGTTTATAATAGTACTTCCGTTGACAATGCAGTCCAAATAAGATACATGGTGTTGATTTGGTGAATGCAACGTTTCCTTGAAAAATATGCCATGTATGACTCCATGCACATAGCTTGTCTAACATATAAACAAACAGCGGAAGACTTCTAGGAAACCTGAGAATAAACATGCTAACAAGTGTCAACACAAAGGTTGGTGAGTTCATAGTTTTAATGTTTCGTATAATCTGTATATAAAGGTGGATCACAAGATTTCTGTTGTTTCATCCAGAAACGTTTATCAAAATATTCTACGAAATTGAGCACCCTGGTAACTAAACTTAACGTATATATAATTTATACCCTTTGTATAATCATCTTAATAATACACGCAAACCAACGTGTACGCTTCTCAAATAGCATACGTCCGTTAAAAGGCTAATGCTCTAGCTCGGACGGGGATATCAAGCCCTATGGATCCATATATAACTACTCGCGCCCACCAGTTCTTATAACTGGCAGTTACTAGTTACCAAAGCTAAGGGATTTTCGGTTCAAACTCAGTGTAGAATTTAGTATGTACTTGTATCCATTGCGTTTAAAATAAAGTGCATGTATTCTCAGCCCAAAAATAGATATTGCAAAAGCAATTAAAAAGGGATCAATGAAACTCACCTTAGCAGCATATAAAGTCGTTCACCAAAATGTGACCGAAACACGGATTACCAAATAACCGTAGATCTCAACGTATCAATATTGAGATTCAATATTGTAGGAAAGTACGTAGACGCAACAGAGATGATAAACACTAGGTTTGATTCACAAATATACCCCCGAACATTACCCATAATCTCCTTGGCAATAACCCATAATTTCCTTAGCTCTATCCCGCTTGAAAACCATTTTGAAAGTGACACGCTCATGACCTCGTCGTAGTATTTTATGTATAATACTACTAATAATAATAAGATTAATAATAATATTAATCTTAATAATACTTTAAATAATAATAATAATAATAATATTAATCTTAATAATAATAATAATATTAATTATAATAATAAAAATATAAATAATAATACGGAGTAAAAAGAGAGTGAAATAGATTGAGGATATAAACTGGCTAAATGATCGAGCTTTATAATGTCTCCTGGAAATCCCTGCCAAGCGATCGCATGGCATATGTGAGGGGAACCCATGCGATCGCATGGCCCCTGGTGACAGCTCAAAGTTGCTTGTTTTCTTGCTTGTCGACATAATATTATATAATATATAATATATTTAATTTAAATAATTAATTATATATTATATTAAATTCACATGCATAGTTGACTTGTAATTTTCGTTCCGATAAGTCGTACGTTGTCACTCGACTTATGTCCCGGTTCCAATTTTTCGAATGTCCCTTCGTACGCTGAGAAAACTTGTACATTACATTTTGGGACACGTACCTTAGTCAAAATATAGCTTTAAATTATCCCTAAATTATATCACTCAAAATATAACTTATACATTTGAGTGTTTTGGTCATTTACTTCTATAAATCATCGTCTCACTATTTGTTAAAATACATTTTTAAAAAGTGTTTATTGTAGCAAAGTTAAAGTTACTGTAGCAAAGTCAATTTCAATGTAGCAAATAGTGATTTTCGAAAACACTGTAGCATTTTTGGGTACTGTAGCAATTTGAAAATACTGTAGCAATTTAGTGTTTTACTGGTTCAACTTAAACGCTTTAGTTAACTTATCTAAATATCAATCGAATCAATAAACGAATGTTACTATCGTTTACTAAATAACTTGAAATTATATATATGTATATATCTTTTTAATATATAAAAATTAGTTTTTAAATACACATTGGAAGTTATTTATAAATAAGTTTTAATAATAAATATTTCAACTTATCATATATATTCAAATAGATATTTAAACCAATAAGTTTAATGTACGTTACCAAACAATTAATACATTGTTACCTTTTCAAGTTATAGTATATATGTATCAATTTACATATCAATTTATATCAAAGAGATTGTCTCACGTCATGGAGTCCCTATCTCTATCATATCCGATCGCGACAGCCGATTCACTTCAAGATTCTGGAAATATTTACAATTCGCTCTTGGAACTCAACTCGACATGAGTACTGCTTATCAACCTCAAATTGATGGTCAAAGTGAACGAACTATTCAAACGTTGGAAGATATGCTTTGTGCTTGTGTTATCAACTTCGGCAATGGTTGGGATAGACATTTGTCTTTGGCTGAATTTTCTTACAACAACAGTTATCACTCAAGTATTAAGGTTGTACCTTTTGAGGCCTTATACGGACGGAAATGTAGATCCCCGCTGTGCTGGGATGAATTAGAAGACAGACAATTAACTGGTCCTGAGATTATACACGAGACTATCGAAAAGATCGTTCAGATTAAGAAACGATTGGAAACTGCCCGCAGCCGACAGAAAAGCTATGCTGATAATCGTCGGAAAGATTTGGAATTCCAAGTTGGTGATAAAGTCATGTTGAAAGTATCCCCTTGGAAAGGCGTCGTTCGTTTTGGTAAACGAAGCAAACTAAGTCCGCGTTTTGTTGGACCTTTCAAGATTACTGAAAGAATTGGTCCCGTGGCATATCAATTAGAACTACCTGCTGAGCTTAGTAATGTACAAGACGTATTTCATGTCTCGAATCTGAAAAAGTGTCTCGCTGATGACACTCTCATTATTCCTTTGGATGACCTTCGCATTGATGATAAAATGCACTTTGTAGAAGAACCAGTAGAGGTCGTGGACCAAACTAATAAACGCTTGAAATAGAGCACTATTCCTATTGTTAAGATTCGTTGGAATTCACGACGTGGCCCCGAATATACGTGGGAACGTGAATACCAAATGAAGTGAAAATATCCCCATCTTTTCTCAACCGCTGATGCATCCGAAAAGTCTGCCTAAAACTTCGGGACGAAGTTTTTATTAATGAGGAGGTACTATAACAACCCGCACTTTTCAACTTCGGAATTTACTAAAATATCCCTAGGGTTTTCTGCATTGCTATATGTATTAATTATCTAGGGTTGTTATATATACGAATTTAATGAACGTTGACCGAATAGTAATTTTTAGACAACACTCATGGTTAAATAAATATTACGACTATAATAAATATAAGTAATATTATGTTAACTTATATAATGTGATATACTTATACTTATATTAATTAAAGTATATGTAATTTATATTACTTTTGTTAATAGTTATAGTTTTATAAAATTAACTTTATAACAAATACAATTATTTAAAAAGTGTTGTGACTCAAATATAATTATTAAAAACTATAAGGTATTAAATGCAATTATAAAATTTTAATATTTATAAATAATAATAAAATATCAAAATTATAAATAATATTATATTAAATTTGGATTAATTAATTAATTAAAAATAATAATAAATTGATAAAAATTTCTAGAAAGATCTAGTATAATTATCTGCATTTTTTTAAAAGAAAAAATTTTATTAATACCTCTATTAATTTAGTTCGGCTAAAAATTTAAATTAAAGGGAAGAGATAATTTTTTTTAAATTTTAAAAATACTTGGAAAATGAATTTTAACAAAAAGTGAGACTAGATACATTTCTTAAAAATAGGATGAAATGAAAAAAATCCCATCTTTTTTTTAACCGATCGGATATTATCCCCATTATTTATATTTTTTTTAAAAACAAATCTATAATATTCAACTATAAATAGGTCATACTTCATCCATAAAAATTTGCAACTTTTAATAACTCTCTCAAATTAGAAAAAGATTTTAAGGTATAATTTCTTCCATTCTTTAATATATATATTTTTTATTTTCAGCATTGTTTATTTTTTTATTCGAACTGTTTATTATTTTTTATATAAATCAAATTAATCAAAAGTGATTAATATTACTATGTTATAAAGATAATATAATACTTATTAAAGATCTGGAAAACTTCTATATTTTATAAAAACAAAATTTATATTTATTTGTTATTAAATAAGAGGATTTTCTTGAGATTTCCTGGTGCTCGATAAAGAAAAGAAAATTGAGCCCTAATTGAACAAACACCTAATTGGGGGCTTTTCATTCAGGCTAATAGGAAAGAATTTTGGGGAAAAAAGAAAAAACCAGGCATAACTACGGCAACTAGGGTTTTGAGAAGTCGGACTATTGGTGGGGATGATGAGTCTCATAACAGTGATGATTTGAAAAACTCGATTAACCAGAAATCGGATGTTGAACGAAACAACATGTATACCACATTAGATCCTTTAACTTGTCTTCCAGTTATATTGGATGAGGTAAACTCTAGTCTACCTTTGGCTGATGATAACCTTATTTGTACGGAGGTTAATATGAGTATACACAATGAGTGTGACTCGTCAGATAAGGATGACAATAGTCATCTTGATCAGTATCGTTGCATGGATACGGGAAATATACCTAATGATAATGTTCATCCCAATGATCAGGGGATGGAATATGAATTTCCTCCTTTGTCGGCTACGTCGAAAGGAAACAATGATGATAATAAAACTCAGAAATCCTATTTGAATGTGGTTAGACCAAAAAATATTGCTCGTAAAGTTAACTTCAGATTGATTGAGCAAAATGTTGAGTTAGAGGATGGAATTGATGTGGAAATACCATTATCATCGGTGTAGGAAGCTTCAGATAGATATAACAATACTTTGTATGGCTACTTTATTGGTAAGAGGATTGCCTATCCAGTGGTTCAGAATTATGTTAATAACGTCTGGAAGAAGTATGGTATTGAGAAATCCATGATGAATTCAAAAGGATTTTTCTTTTTCAAGTTCTCCTCTCAAAAAGGGATGCTTGATGTGTCAGAAAATGGCCCTTGGATGATTCGTACTATCCCCATTACTTTAAATCGATGGTCTCCAAATGTGTCCTTGACTAAAGAAGATCTCACAAAGGTACCTGTATGAGTTAAACTGTTTGACGTGCCCTTGACAGGATTCACTGAAGATAGACTAAGTGCAATTGGGTTAAAGATCTGAACGCCTATGATGTTAGATGCATATACTAGCACCATGTGCATGGAATCATGAGGTAGATCGAGTTACGCTCGTGCTATGATTGAGGTGTCATCCAAAAAAAAGCTGGTGGATACTCTTCGTATGGCTACTCCTCAACTTTACGGGAAGGGTAAAACATTAGATGCTATTAGAGTGGAGTATGAATGGCGTCCACCACGTTGTTCGTGTTGTGCAGTTTTTGGGCATTCGGATAATCAATGCCTAAAACTTGTCATTAAGAAACCTGTTGTTGAGGAGAATGATGATGGGTTTAAGCAAATTAGAAAGAAAACATCTAATGGCATTGTCATTGGAAAGAATAACCAGGGGGATTTCGAATGGGTAAACAAAAACAACAGTGGGTTTATAAGCCTATTAAAAAGATGGATAAGGATAAGCCTAAACCGAATAAAGAAAAGGGGCCAAGTGATGGTGCTGGCACTTCGAAGTTAAATGTTGAAAACCCATTTGATTCTTTACATAACCTTGAAAATGATCAACAGGTGAATTCGAAGTTGATTGATGAAGTAGCTAACATTGAGAGTGATGTTGAACTGGTAGAGGATGAAACTTCGAATTTCATGGCACATAAAAAATCTGAGGGGGCAAGCACTCCTGGTAAAAAGGTTTGCAATGATTAGTATCACTTCCTGGAATATTAGGGGTTTGAACCGTCTCCCCAAACAAAATGAGGTTCAAGAGGTTGTCCTTAGTAACAAGCTCTCTGTTTGTGCTATTTTAGAGTCACATGTGGCTATAAATAAATTAAATCATGTGTGTTCTGCTGTATTTCCTCGATATGATTGGACGTCCAATAATTCTGTTTGTGGTAGGGGTACTTGGATAATTATTGGTTGGGACCCAGACGTTGTGCAACTTATGGTGATTGCTGTTTCCGATCAAGTTATTCACTGCCAGGTATGTTTTCTCCATGACAATCGAGATTGCTTCATTTCTTTTGTTTATGCAGGAAACAAATACACGCATCGTCGAGTGTTATGGCGTGAGTTGTTAATGCACAAAGGGTTTGTTGGAAATCACCCATGGGTTCCTATGGGTGACTTCAATGCTTCTCTTAGCATGGATGAGTGTAGCTCGGGTTGCTCTAAGATCACATTGCCTATGCATGAATTCAAATAGTGTGTAAATAATCTGGAAGTGTCGGATGTGAACCATACTGGGATGCAATTTACATGGAATCAACGCCCGAATGCAAGCTCTGGGCTTTTAAAGAAGATTGATCGTATTATGGAGAATGATTCATTCATGACTGACTATGTCAATGTGTACGCTATATTCCAACCTTATCGCATCTCTGATCATAGTCCTGCAGTGTTAAAATATCAATCGAATGTGGTTAAGAAACACAAGATGTTTCGATTTAGTAATCATGTGGTTTTCCTAGACTTGGAAAAGGTGTACGATTGTGTCCCACGAAATTTGATTTGGAAGACTCTTAATGGTAAGAATATCCTGAGTAGATACATTAGTGTTATTAGGGATATGTACGAAGGGGCGAAGTCCTGCGTTCGAACGCCGGTGGGAAATACTGAAGTTTTCCCAATAGTAGTACGCCTGCATCAGGGATCGGCCCTTAGCCCTTTTCTTTTCGCTTTGATCCTTGACGAGCTTTCTCGAGGAATACAAGAGTGTATTCCTTGGTGCTTATTTTTGCCGATGATATTGTGCTTGTGTCCGAATCTAAGGATGAGCTTAATAGAAGACTTGAGCAATGGAGGGTGGCCTTAGAAAGTAATGGGCTACATATTAGTAGACAAAAAATGGAATACCTTAGATGTGATTTCGATAGGAACAACGATGAACTAGATGATGGAGTGAACATCTGCATTGGAGACCAAATCTTGCATCCACAAACTTCGTTTAGATACCTAGGTTCGGTGCTCCACAAATCGGGGAGGATAGATGAAGATGTGTCGCACCGTATTAAAGTAGGGTGGCTGAAGTGGAGAGCGGCGACTGGAGTCTTATGCGACAAGAAGATCCCCCTTAAGCTGAAAGGGAAATTCTTCAAGGTGGCAATTAGATCTGCCATGTTATATGAATCAGAGTGTTGGCCAATGACGAAGGCGCAAGAGAGAAGGATGGAGGTGGTAGAGATGAGAATGCTTAGGTGGACATGCGGCAAAACCATGTCGGATATGATTCCGAATAGTGTATTTAGGGAGAACCTGAATGTTAGAAGCATCATAGACAAGCTAAGAGAGGAACGACTTCGATGGTTTGGACACGTGAAGAGGCGGCCTCTTACTGCCCCTGTTAGGAGGGTAGAGGTACTTACGGTTGATGGTGTAAGGAGAAGGGGTAGACCGACTCGTAGGTGGGAGGATAGAATTAAGCTCGACATGAAGGAGCTTTTATTGACCGAGGACATGACTTCTGATAGGAATTCGTGGAGGGCTAGAATTATATTAGACGAGTAGTAGTTAGTAGGTATGTGGGTAGGTGTGTATGTGTCTTCTGTTATTGTGATCTATGTACGAATGTCTATGTATGTATGTATCTCCTTGTGGAGTTATTTATGTATTCTTATGTATGGTTGAGTATGTATGGATGTTTGTGTATGTAGGTATGTAGGTTTCTAGGTTTGTATGTTTATGTTTGGGGTGTTTGTGTGCATAAATGCGTGCTTTATGTATGCTTATGTATATATGTATGTATCTGTGTGTGTGTGCGCTGCGTGCATATGTTTTGGTATGCATGTATATATGTATGTATGTGTATGTATGTATGTTTGTACGTATGTATGCGTGTTTGTGTGTGTAGGTATGTACGTAGGTTTGCCCCTGGGATGTATTGTTGATATGTATGTTTAAGGTTGTTTGTATGTGATCATATATGTTTATTGCTCTTTTAGCGTAGCTTTTCTTGACTTGTTTTGAGCTCCGCACTTTTTTTTACGGCTCTTTTAAGTGAATGCACAATCCGCGTTGATCTATTGGCGACGTGACTGCCGCTTAGAGCCTAAATTGAACTCCAGGCATGATTTAAAACCCATGGAAATTTGACTATACCATTTTCATGGCGTTCCTTTTTCCATTTATGGTGTTATATATATATATATATATATATATATATATATATATATATATATATATATATATATATATATATATATATATATATATATATATATATATATATATATATATATATATATATATATATATATATTTTTTGGCCGGAGGTCCTCATGGAAGCAATCTCTCTATCCGTCGAACATAGAGAGGGAGGACTCTCTCTAGCCTTGGAGTGTTTCACTCGGGAGGAGAAATGACTTCTCTTTATTCTAGGGTAGAGGAAGGATTGTCTACATCTCACCTCCCCCATACCCTACACATGTGGGATTGGGTTTTGTTGTTGTTGTTGTTCTTGTTGTTGTTGTTGTTGTTGTTGTTGTTGTTGTTGTTGTTGTTGTTGTTGTTGTTGTTGTTGTTGTGGTTTTTAATGAAAATTTCAAGGAAATGGTCAGTACAAGATGGAACGTTATTATTGAGGGGCATAACATGTATCGTGTTGTGCAAAAACTTCGTTCTTTAAAGAAGCCTATTCGAAAACTAATGTGGTCAAAAGGAAATCTCCATGAACGAGTTATGAATATTCGAAAGGAGCTTGATGATATCCAAGTTTTGTTGGATCGTAATCCTCACTCAAGTGAAATTCGGCAAAAAGAGAGTATAACTCAAAAAAAGTTTAATGAAGCGCTTCTTGATGAAGAGAGATTTTTAAAACAAAAATCGAAGGTGGAATGGTTGCAAGTGTGGGATTGTAACTCTGCTTATTTTCATAAGGTGATTCGCAGTAAAATCCTCAGGAGCAAAGTTCATAGCATTACTGGTCATATTGGTATTATTCATGAAGGTGTTGCTGTTCGAAAAGTGTTTGTGGATCACTTTGAGAAGTTTTTGGGATCAGCTAGTCCTTGTGTGCCTATTCATGATCCTGCTTTATTATTTCAAAATAAAATTCCAACTGATATGGCCCATCACATGATACGCACTGTTTCTGATGCCGAGATTAAACAGGCAGTCTTTGATATTGGGGATTGCAAATCGCCGGGACCAGATGGTTACTCAGCTGCTTTCTACAAACATGCTTGGCAAATCGTTGGTTCTGATATAATTGTGGCCGTGAGAGATTTCTTTACTAATGGGCAACTTCTACGTGAGATAAACCATACAGTTTTAGCTCTTCTCCCGAAGGTGAAAGTCCCGTCTAAGGTCACTGATTTTAGACATATCTCGTGTTGCAATGTTGTATACAAGATTATTAGTAAGATTATTACTAATAGAATTAAGGAAGGTCTGAATGTTATCATTAGTAACAATCAGTCAGCTTTTATTCCGGGTCGAAGGATTTCGGATAACATTCTTTTGACTCAAGAATTGATGAAAAACTATCACACGGATCGGGGTACTTCTAGATGTGCATTTAAAGTAGATATTCAAAAAGCATATGATACCGTTGACTGGAATTTTCTTGAAGCAATTTTGACCCATTTCGGGTTTCATACGATGATGGTGTCATGGATTATGAAATGTGTTTCCTCAACCTCGTTTTCTTTGAATATCAATGGAGAGTTACATGGTTTTTTTCAAGGAAAACGAGGTTTGAGACAGGGAGACCCCTTATCTCCGTATCTTTTCGCTATGGTTATGGAAGTGCCCACTCTTATGTTAAAAAGTGGTGTTCTAAATTCTGAAAATTTTCGGTTCCACCCCAAATGTGAGAACCTTGAAATCATAAATCTTTGTTTTGCAGACAATTTATTTCTATTTTCCTATGGAAACAAAGATTCGGTGCAGGTGATTGCGAAGGCCATTGAGGAATTTAAAGAATGTTCTGGTCTTGTGCCGAGTTTACCCAAGAGTACGGTTTTCTTTGCAAACTGTTCCCAGGAGGTTAAAGATCATATCCGAGAGCTGTTACCTCTTGAGGAAGGTATGTTACCGATCATATACCTGGGGAGTTCCTTTAGTCTCTTCGTGTTTAATGTATAGAGATTGCCAAGTCCTTATGGAGAAAGTGAAACATAAGCTGGAGGACTGGAAAAATAAGTCCTTGTCTTTTGCTGGGAGATTACAACTGATCATCTCGGTCTTAACCTCTATGCAAGTATATTGGTCATAGGTTTTTATTCTCCCAGATGCTACCATAAATGACATAGAGAAACTTATGCGGGGTATTCTTTGGTGTCAAGGTGAGATGAAAAAAGGTAAATCTAAAGTAAGATGGAAAGATGTCTGTCTTCCTAAAGAAGAAGGTGGTTTGGGTATTAAACGGTTAAAAGAATGGAATGTGGCGTTAATGTCTTATCATTTATGGAGTATTGTTACCCATAAGCAATCGTTATGGGTTAAATGGATTCATGAATATAGGGTTTCCTCAAAGAATATTTGGGAAGCATCATTACAACCAAATGCAAGTTGGGGATGGCGAACGATTCTTCGTTTGAGAGATAATATACGTCACAATATTATCCACAAAATTGGTAATGGCTTATTGACTTCTGCTTGGTATGATATATGGTCTGATGTAGGCCCTCTTTCTCTTGTTATTTCAAGTCGTGATGTGCATTATGTTGGTTTTAATCTCTTTTCGAAAGTTAAAGATGTTTTGTAGAACTCTAGGTGGAAATGGCCTTCAACTTGGTTACATAAGTATCCACTTTTGAATTCCATAAATATCCATGATCTTATGCATACTGATGATGTTGTTAAATGGAAGGATTATGATGGTAATCTCCAGAATTTTTCAGTGAGTACTGTTTGGAATACTATTAGGCATCGATACATCAAAGTCGGTTGGGTCCATGTAGTTTGGTTCACCCATTGTATCCCTCGTCACGCTTTCTTAATATGGTTACTTATGCGAAAAACTTAAGACTCAAGACAAGTTGAGGTCGTGGGAGGTTATGTCAAACACGCAGCTTTCATGTTTCTTTTGTAATCAACTTAATGACACACACTCTCACTTATTTTTTGAATGCCTTTATTCGAAGAAGGTATGGTCTGATATGAAGGAATGGACTGATATTCAATTGAGTGAGTATAATTGGCATGATTTTGTTCACCTCATTGATCCTGTTGCACATAGGAAGGTTGCTAAAGTTGTTATTGCGAAGCTTTGTTTGCCGCGACGGTTTACTACATTTGGCAAGAACGCAATAGTATATGCTTTTAGGGGAAGTTGCGATCGGAAGATCAGCTTGTGAAGATTGTTTACACCACTGTGAGGCTCAAGATTATGTCGCTGCATTTTAAGGATTCTTCTCAGGTTCAGGTGATGAAGGACAAGTGGAAAATTCCATAGATTTTTAGAGCTTGTGGTATGTTTTTGTATGTCCTTTCTTTGGTTTCTTGGGTTATGGCTGTTAGCTTCTAGGAGATCTTCCTGTTGCTATTTGTATTCTTCATTGTATTTATTTGTTTTATAATATATTTACCGGGTGAATTCCCCTTTACCCAAAAAAATCGATTTTAATATATATATATATATATATATATATATATATATATATATATATATATATATATATATATATATATATATATATATATATATATATATATATATATATATATATACTGTTTAAATATGTTAAATAATGTAAAAATCGTGTAAAATTAAGGAAAATATTTTTTGTAGGTTTCCTAACCTTTATACCATTTAATATTAGTTAAAAATAATTTTTATATATTTACTAAAGGTTAAAAACGAATTTACAAGTATTTAATGTATTTATATGTACCGAATAGGGTATATAATTTTAAAAATTGAAAAAAATTATTGTAGATCAGTAAAAATTGTAAAAAATATTTTTACAGGCTTTATTAATCATATATAGATCAGGACAATTGAAACATGAATTTATAAATTATTCTACATAATTAATCTCTATTTATTTGTATTCGAAATTGTTAATAAAAAATTAATTCTAAAAATTTGAATAAAATATATTTATAACAGTGGGATCTGATTAAAATTATTTTTATATTATATTAGAGTTATAATAAATTTTATATGATTTATATATAAGTATAAATATTTATTTAATTTAAAACCATTCAATTAGCTTGCAGATAATGAATAAATCAAATTGAATTTTTAGAAATTATCATGAACATAATATATTATTTATAAAATACCTAAATATGTTCTAGAATATCTTTACTGAGTTGTATGAATTTTTGGAACAGTTTTGATATGTAATTACGAATTATATATTTAATAAACACAAAATTGGTATAAAATATGTAATAAATATTTATAACAGTAAATAAATTATATATAAAATTTTACTGGGATTATGAAACTTAGATAAACATTCAAAAATTTTAAAAATAATTTTTGGAGTCGAATTAGTATTTTATCTTTAATTAAATTTATTTATTATTAAAAATAAAGATAAATACTAAATAAATACAAAAACGTAATGAAAATATTTTTATAAAATTTTCATATGTTTATTATGATTATTAGATACTGTTAAAATTATAAAAGATGATTTTTAATTCGTTTACCTATTTTAAACATTTTAGGTATTAAAAAATTCTAGAAAATAGTAATTAATGCATAAAAATTAGTAATTATGTATGAAATAATTTATAAATTTTTTACAAGTTTATCTACTGATATGAAGTCCATATAAAATTAGTTGGAGTTATTAGATAAATATTGTTGTATATTTGAATTAAATGTAAATTTAGATTTTATATATATATATATATATATATATATATATATATATATATATATATATATATATATATATATATATATATATAATTTCGATATATAATAAATTTAAAATATATATATATTAATCAAATAATATTATTTTTACTTAAAGATTAGTAAATAATAATATAAACATAATTGAATATTTATCTAATTACTTAATTAATTTCCTACTTAATTAAACTTATAATACTTTTATTATAAGAATAATTTTTAAATAAATTATTAATGTTAATACATTATTAATGATAAATATCTTCAAACTTATATAATATATATATTTATTGCATAAGTAGAGTATTTAAAGTGTCGTATTTCTATACGAGCATAGCAAGTGACGGTTATGGTCAAAAGATAACGTACGACTTATACGAACTTCATCGCTACTTACGGTCGTAAGTGAATGATGTCTAGGTTGCACTTATGGGATAAGCTTGTGGATCTCAAATGTCATGACTTGTTTTCTGATCAAGAGTCCTGGGCCCCCGGTTACACCTTGTCATTCCGGACTTACTTGATAGCACCGAAGTTTGGGCAAAGTTGTACAACATCTTAATGAGGATTATAACCTGAACTTATAAACTTCCTAAAAATAGAAACCTACTATAAATGGAAACTTTTCAAAAGTAGAAACCTTCTTAAATTGGATAGTCACTATTAATATAATTCATTATATTAATAAACAAACTTTGTCTATTAGACAATAACTGACCAAACGTTCTATCTCTAGGTTGAGATCTCGGTCACGCACTTTCGTTCAATTCTTTGATTTGTGGAATACTTCAACTGCTATTTAAGGTGAACTTCATAGCCCCGCTTTTACATAATTTATTGAATTTTATAAATCTCGAGGTGAGACACACGCTTGATTTTAAATGATTTACACTTTAGACACAAGTGCCTAAACATTTTAATATGCAACTTCATGAGACTTTTGTTGACTTGTATTCTTACATGCAAATCCCCACCATAATATCGTTAATTACTGAAATTTGAATGTGGCAAGCTTTATTATTGTGAATAGGCCTATTGAGAGCGACGTCTCTACCCATTGACCGATCGTCAAGGGGTACATAATAATGATTTTCGACACACGCGCAGTGTCAAGAGTTTTAAATGTTTAGCTCAATATTATAACTCATGGCATATTGATTATTTTTGATATTTTGAACTAAATCTTGTGGTCTAAAAATTTATTATGATTATTAAACCTATGTTGTTCACTCAACCATTGTGTTGACATTTAAGCATGTTTGTCTTAGGAGACGATTAGCTTATGTGCTGATGGTGATTGCAATATGTGTGTTGCCTTGCATTGGAGTCTCGCATAATATTTTATCACTTATCAAACACTTGTCATTTACATTGGATTTATGATGTAAAACTTTATTTATTTCTTCTGCTATAATTATTGTTTTTATAAAACGTCTCATTTAGAGTCGTTCTCTTTATATATACTTGAGTTATGATATTGAAAAGTCACATTTATCCCCGGCCCTATTTGGGGGTGTGGCAGATTGGTATCAAAGCCAGGTTGTTATAGAGAACCAGGATTGCATTTTATGTGTGCCTTATGTGTTAGTTAGGGTGCCTTAGTGATCCACAGGTCTATAACCTTTCCTGTTTTGAGTCTTTAGTGTTTTTCCTTTATATTTTATTTCATACCTTTACGTCTTCCTTAGAATCATTCTAATCCTCTTTCTTTCTTTTCTTTTAGGATGTCGAGCCAAAATCCAATCATCATCATCGACTCTTCCGATTCAGAAGGATCAGTTCACACGCAAGTTTACACACCGGCTACCCCACTGATAGTTAAAGCTAAGGGGTATAAAATACTATTAAATTTTACAAGGAGATACTATTAAATACGATACAATTTTACACAAGATATTTATTTATTTATAGAATGGATATACTTAAACCTTGCTACAACACTTATAGGCAGTGTACCTAATCGTATAGTAGTGTAGTTTTTAGTAAGTCCGGTTCGTTCCACAGGGAAAATCTTTTAATTAAAGCTTAACGCTATATTAGTTTAATTTATAAAAATACAAATATATATATAAGTAATATTATTATTATAAAGGGGGATTTTTACCGTTTAATGACCGGTTTGTCGATTTTAAAACTTTAGTCGCAGTTAAAACCAAATGTAAAATATTAAATAAATAAAAGACTTAATTTAAAGCGTAAAGTAAATAACGATAATGAAATTGCGAATAATAAAAGTGCGATAAAATAAACTTGCGATAATTAGAAAGTACGATAATTAAAAGTGCAATTAAATACAATAACAATAAATAAAAATGCGATAATTAGAAGTGCAATTAAATATAAAATAAAGGAAATTAAATATGAAATAAAAGAATTATGCTTATTTAAACTTCCGTAATCATGATGTTTGACGTGTTGATTTTTAGTTTTATGCCCATGGGTTAATTGTCCTTTGTCCTGGATTATTTAATATGTCCGTCTGGTTTTTGTCCATAACAGTCCATCAGTCATAAATATAAAGTGCGAGTGTCCTCGTCAAATTATCCTTATACCCGAAGTCAAATATTCCAACTAATTGGGGACTTAAACTGTAACAAGATTTTAATACTTTGTTTAATAATTACACCAGGATGTCGACTGAGTGTAACCCAAGGTTTTAATACTTTATTATCAATTATGCCAAGTGTCCTTGTACATAATTTTACCCCTGTTTTAATAATTCCATAGACTATTAATTCATTCCCGTGTCCGGTTAAATGAACGATTATTCGTACATATAAATACCCCGCCCATCGTGTCCGATCGAGTGTATATGTTTATTTATAGGGACATCCAATTGTAAATCTTTATATTAAAATTAACAAACTATCATTTAGTTAAACAAATATAAAGCCCATTAATAGCCCATAGTCTAATTTTCACAAGTGTCGTTCTTTTGTCTAAACCCCAATTATGGTACAAAGCCCAATTACCCAATTTTAGTAATTAGCCCAACATCATGATTACTTCGTTTTAAATAAGCATAATAATAACTTAGCTACGAGACATTAATGTAAAAAGGTTGAACATAACTTACAATGATTAAAAATAGCGTAGCGTTACACGGACAGAATTTCGACTTACACCCTTACAACATTCGCTAACATACCCTTATTATTAGAATTAAAATTAAAATTAAAATTAAAATATAAATATAAATATATACTACGTATAGATATAGAGAGATTGATATATATGATTTTTAAAACTCATCGAATTTCGCTGGCTTTTATTGGGATTTTTGTCCAGGGGGACTCCGCGACTCGCGTAATTTTTGAACTGCAAACTCCGCAACTCGCGGAGTTTGCTTTTACAGCTCACACAAGTTTGGAGCCTTTCTTGCCGACGGTTTATAATATATTATATAATATATAAATAATTATAAGAATTATTTAAATATTATATTATATTTATGTGCATAGTTGACTTGTAATTTTTAGTCCGTTGCGTCGAGCGTTGAGAGTTGACTCTGGTCCCAGTTCCGGATTTTCGAACGTCCTTGCGTACAATTTAATATCTTGTACTTTGCGTTTTGTAACTTGTACTCTTGTCATTTTGAGACGTTTCTCATCAATAAATTGAACCACTTGGATTGTATTTTGTACTTTTGAGCTTTTTGGTCGTTTGCTTCTTCAATTCGTCGAATCTATCTTTTGTCTTCACCTTTTATTATTTAAACGAATATCACTTGTAAATAGAACAATTGCAACTAAAAGTTTGTCTTTCTTGAGGAACAATGATATGAAATATATGTTCGTTTTTAGCATTATCAAATATTCCCACACTTGAGCGTTGCTTGTCCTCAAGCAATATCATCTTGAAATACTTGAATCACTTCTTTATTCTTCACACTTTGTACATCAGTGATTTCTATACGGCGGTATAAACAATGGTAGTAACGATATGGTTTACAGTCCCACATGACTATAAAATTTAGATCCATTAAGGAAATTGGATCTTTATGAAAACATTTGATCTTTTGAAAATTTTAATCTAGCTTTTACCCTAGATAAGTTTTCCGGAATAACCCTTCACCGGTGTTTGCAAAATATTTTTGTGGGTTTGGTGGGTTTCAGATTTGAAAATTTTAGCTCAAAACTTGCGGTTTTGTGTCACCCACTTGCTAACCTTGTATTAGGAAAGCAACACGTCCAGTATACTTGCTCCAAATATTACCTTTTGATAAACTACCGTCCGGTTGTAAAGGAAAGCGTTGAACAAGCAACTGTTAAGGCAATGTCCCCTGACATGCTTTTAATTATGGTCTATAATGTGTCGGACGCAATTACTATCCTTGGTAGGAGCAATAGTAAAGCTCACCCTTATGATTTTTCGGTCTGGCACAAGGTCCTGTCTTTGACCATGCTATGCAACCACCGTTCTTACGGTTGACACCCAATTTGGTTCAGGTGACCTAATGAATTCCAGGTGAATTCCTAGGATTTTGCGTTCAATGGTAATGAACGTATTGAAAATGGGTTTTCAGAAAACAAATCGGTTTGTAATTTTGATCAAAATATTTTCTCGTTCAAGCTCGAGTTTAGATATCATTGAATTCCATGAGTTTGTAATTCTCAATCTTTAAGGTCAATCTCTAGGATTGAGTAATATCAGTCTTAAAAGCTGATTTTTGATCTTTAAGGAGATTATCCTTTCTGGGGATCTGATTCATTAGTCTTATCCAGCTAATTTGCACGGTGCCCTCCCCATTTTACAAGACAGATCCTCTCATGGTTAGGATAAGTCTGACCACTTGGCGACCCTGTTTAATGCTGAGGTCCGTGGATTTCCTGCTGATTTTAGTGATGACTTTTTTAGATTTTTCGTCAACCTACAGCTGGTCTGGACGACAACTTCCTGACCTAAATCAAGAAGCGCGTTTCTTTTTCGGAAGACTTTACTTCCTTTTAATGATGGAATTGATTCATCGTGTAGATCCATCTCTTCTTTTCTTTCATCGGGTAAAACAGTTTAGTTTAGTCCAAAGCAAAAGTATTTTCAGTTATTTGTTACAGAAATATGTGACATATGTTTAAAATATCTTGGTAAATTTTCCCACACTTGGCTTTTATTTTCCTTTTTATTGTCCTCTATTCCATTTTAAATGAATTTTAACATTTTGGTTTGTTTCTCAATTTATGTCCTTTCCGAGGTAACAATAATTTCGGTGTTAACACCTAGTTTTATCGTTCATAAATATGTATAAACATGATTTTGAGTTCATTTAATTAAAAATTTTTAAAAATTTTACTAGAATTGGGTAGTCGGTATATAAGACTATGGCTGTTCTTTATTATCAGAGAGCACTAGATTCTAATACAACTACTACTTTACTAGTATTTCTAATGGTAACCAAGTGTATAAAGTAAAAATTTTAAAATTCGAAAGAATTTAACCCCTTCCCACACTTAAGATCTTGCAATGCCCTCATTTGCAAGAAATCAGTAACAATTTAAATTATTGAGGGTGATTAGCGTAGAAATGATTAAATTTTACCAAACTTTCCAAACATATTGTTGTTTTTGTTGAATGATAAATGGTGCACATCATTTGTTCATTCCGTCTTGTTGTTATTTCACATATATTTTGCATCTTGTCGTCAAAATTAGTTGCTTTTGCTGAACTTAATGCCAGTCTGTGAAAATGCGTTGTTTTACCCTGTTGTGTACATAAGATAAACTGCAAACATATATACATATTTTTGAAGTTTGGTATATTACCCCACATTCAAAAATTATTAAAATCTAATAAAAAAAATTAGAAAATTATAAAAACTATTACAATATTAACATAAGTATTAAATGTATTAACATTACAAATAATAAAATAAATAAAACTAAGTAGACTAGGGATGATACTGATACCAGTAGGGGTTCCATGCATAACCATATGTGTTATAAAATGCTTCGGCTGGGTTATACGTAGGATACGGTGGTTGGATCTCTATAGACCAGGGAGGAAATACGGGCGATGGAGTAGGAATATAGTTTCTACCTACATGTTGGCAATGAGCTATGATTTGGTTTTGATGAACTTGCCAATCTTCAAATGCTCTATGTCTAGCATTTTCATACTCTTGTGAAGCTATAAACCTTTGCATTTCTGTCATTTCATTTCCCCCTCCCACATTACCTGGCTGTTGGTTTCTCTCAACCTGTGGATGTCTACCATTATATCGTACTGCAGCGTTATTTCGCCTCTTCAAAACTTTAGCACCATGGTATACATTTAAACCTATTGTATCGCGGGATTCTGGTTCTTCGACTAATAATCCCCCCCGACTTATATCCACACCGAGATATTCAGCAATCAAAGTAATAAATATACCACCTCCTATTATGCTATGCGGTCTCATCCCCCTAACCATAGCAGATAAATAATAGCCCACACAATAAGGTATACTTACAGCGCTTTGTGGGTCTCGAATACACATGTGGTAAAACAAATCATGTTCATTTACCTTTTCCTTGTTCTTACCTCGTCGTGTAATCGAATTGGCTAAAAATCTATGAATTACTCTTAACTCTGCTCTATCTATATCCAAATAAGAGTAATTTCCCCCTTTAAATCGATGATGGCTAGTCATTTGACTCCATACACCATGCATATCAAAATTTTCGTCTATCTTTCTACCATTTAGTATCAACCCTCTACAATCGGCAGATGCTAACTCCTCAGGCGTATATATACGTAAAGCCTGAGCCATGTCTAGTAAAGACATGTGGCGCATCGAACTTCCTAACAAAAATCTAATAAAAGATCGATCGGTTAAACTAACTACCCGATCATTTATTTCTATACTACACAATAATTCTTCACACCATACTTTATATACAGGTCTACGCATGTTGAATAATCGTATCCAATCGTTAAAAGTAGAATTACCATACCTCTGTGTAAGTAATTCCCTAATTGGCCCGGCCAATTCTACAGCTTCTAATGGTCCCCATTCTATGACCCTAGGTACTTCAACAGCTTTAGAATGAAGAGTATGCAAACCCCTTTGGTATTTTGGATAATCTATCCAACGTCTGTCAAATCTCAAGTTCGGGTGCAACTCTTCCAAGTGCATATCTGAAAATGTCATGACTGGATGAGGTATATCTTGTTTGTAGTAGTTATCCACCTCCTGTTGTTCCGTATTCTCAGCAGGAGCATTGCGAGCTTGGGATGAAGATTCACCCCTTTCAGTCTGCAAAACACATCAAACACAATTTTTGTGCATCCAAATATGCATTAGTGTCAGCAAAATTATCAATCAAAATAATTACAATGACATGTTCAATTTATATCAAACATAAGCTCATTTTCATATTTTTATCAAATCTACACTTTTTCAAATAAGCATATACGAAAATGTTCACCAAGTTCATAAGCATTCAACTCAAATAACATGTCAAAATAATCATTACTAGCAATTAAACAAGTTTCAAATGGCATTATCTCTCAAAAATCAAGTTCATGAATTTTAGACTTGAAAAAGTCCACTTTAATTCTCAAAATCATGCTTAGGCTCAAAGTTTGGATCATTTAACTACCTAAACATGTTACAATACTTAATTTAGCAACAATTCATGACAAAAATCGGCCATAACCTGTTTATATCAAAAAGCCCCAAATTTGCTCAAGAACACAAACCCTAGATTACTCAAAATTTGAAGTTTAAGGCATCTAATCATGTTAAATAGCATCAATCTAGGTTATACAAGCATAATACACAAGCAATTTAAGCATAATTACACTAAAAAGCATTAAAATCGAATTGGGGAAAAAATTGCTCAAGAACACTAATTTTCGAATTAAATGGTGTTTAGGTGTAGAGATTTACCGTTTTCCTTGAGTAATTCCTTGATAGCATCCTTCTCAACATGATTTTAGTAAAAAATTTGATGAAAAACGGTGAAAAATTGTGAATTTGGGAGTGTTTTTTCGTGTATTTTCGCAGTTTTGTGTTGTGGGTGTGTTCAACTGATCTGTTTCCAGCGTATATATTTTTTTCTGTAAATTTTGTCCTCCGCGAGTCGCGACAAATTTACCCTTCAAACTCCGTGAGTCGCGGAGTTTGTAATTTTTTTTTAAACATCTTATACTAATTAAAACAAATATAAAATAAATTTAAAATTTTGTTTTCCTTTGTTTTAGGACGAGGTCGTTTCGGAACGATGTCCTAGTCCGTCCCTCGACAAAATTTTAAAATTTGTCTTTTTCAAGCGATTGTTTTAAAAGCTTAGATTTTTGGGTTTTTTTTTTTTAATGTTTTTGGCATACTTTAATTCAATAAGATTAAAAATAATGATAATAAAAGTTCTCGTCCCTCCTTTGGGTAAAGCAATTTCGGTTCAAATACCTAGTCTTCAACTCACGACGAATTTTAAAAATCATATTTTTAACTTAGCGAAATAAAGTAAATTTTTGTTTTTAAATTCACACCAAACTTAAATTTAAAATGCATAAAATTAAGAATTCATATAATAAAAATTAAAAATTCACACCAAACTTATATTATATTTTTGTTTTTAAACATATAAACTTATATTAAAAAGATTAATTTTTCAAATATTTACAATTTTAAATATATTAATTTTAAAAAGTTTACAATATTATTTTAATTTTTATATATTAATTTTTTTAAAACATGGTAAAATTAAAAATCTTTTCGGCTTTTATCTCACTTTAATCAATCAAATATTATCAAAAATATACGCCCCTCTTTTCGGTAAAGTAATTTCGGTTCCATGACCTAATTTAACTCATGACGAATTTTTGAAATATTTTGGGTTGATTGATTAAAGATATTTATACCTTAAGAATAAACGTTAAATTTCGCAGTGATGTAATAAATTTTTGAATGATATCAATAATTTCGGTAGCCAAACCTAATTTTATTGAATACCAATTTAATACTTTATAGCGAACAAATTAGCGTTTATTATCAAAAGGTTAAAAATAAAAATAAAAATAAAAAAAATAAAAACTGTACAGACTTACCTGTGAGATAGTATTCTTAGTGATATGATCTATCCCATTCATAAGATAGTCGGTTTAATTGGTTTTCCATGGCTACATAGGCGTAACCTCGAGCATTCAGTGTTTTTTCTTCTAAACATATGAACGGTCCGTCTCTGCATAAAGTAACAAATTCGGTGTTTGAATAGGTTTGATTATTTGAACATTTACCTCCATGTGACCATTTTCCGCATTTGTGACATCTTTCTAGGTGTCGTGCTCTTCTTTTCGCTGCGGATTTTGATTTTCCTTTACCAAATTGTAACTTATTATCTTCGCATCTGGATTCGTTTCTTACTCCGTCCAATCTTTCTCTGATTACTGATACTATTTCACTCGGAAGTGTGTCATTATTACGTTTAGTGATCAAAGCGTGTAGCATTAGACCATGGTTTAGTTCACAGGCAGTCTTCATTTCGTAAAAACCTAAAAAAATAAAAATTCAGAATGGGGGGAGAAGACTAGTTCTTTAGGGTCTGCTAGGGAAAGACCATTCGGGTTCCATTTTCGAGAACTACACGAAAACAAAAAATCTAACTCTAACAGAAATACATATTATCCTTTAAAGACTTGATTCTCCCCACACTTAGTTAGCTGTGGTATCGAAATTGTGATTAACTTTGTTGTCGACTTCCATCGGACTATCTATGTAATGTTTAACTCTGTGACCATTAACTTTAAATTCAATTCCATTTGAATTTATTAATTCTATCGTTCCGTATTGGAAAACTCTTTTGACTATGAATGGTCCAGACCATCTTGATTTCAATTTTTCAGGAAATAGCTTGAATCGTGAATTGAAAAGAAGAACTCTGTCTCCTTCTTTGAATTCTTTTGAACTTCCGATTCTTTTATCATGCCATTTCTTCGTTCTTTCCTTATAGATTAACGAATTTTCGAATGCTTCATGTCTTAATTCTTCTAATTCGTTTAGTTGACTTAATCGTAGACGTCCAGCTTCATGTAAATCAAGATTACATGTCTTCAAAGCCCAAAATGCTTTGTGTTCAATTTCTACTGGAAGATGACATGCTTTTTCGTAGACGAGTCTAAAAGGTGTGGTTCCAATTGGAGTTTTGTAGGCTGTTCTAAAAGCCCAGAGTGCATCCTCCAATTTAATGGACCATTCCTTCGGATTTGATCCTACGGTTTTCTCTAGAATACGTTTTAAAGCTCGGTTGGTATTTTCAACTTGTCCACTTGTTTATGGATGATATGCGGTGGAGATTTTATGCGTTACTCCATATCTTTTAAGAACTTTCTCAAGTTGATTATTACAAAAATGAGTTCCCCGATCGCTTATTAAAGCTTTCGGTGTTCCAAACCTTGCAAAAAGACGTTTTAAAAAGTTGACTACAACTCGTGCATCGTTAGTTGGGAGAGCTTGTGCTTCCGCCCATTTAGATACATAATCAATGGCTACGAGAATATAGAGATTATTATGAGATTTTGGAAATGGACCCATAAAGTCAATACCCCAAATGTCAAATACTTCACATACTTGAATGACATTTTGTGGCATTTCATCACGTTGACTTATTTTTCCGGCCCTTTGACAAGCATCACAGGATTTGTAAAGAAGGTGTGCGTCTTTGTAAATTGTAGGCCAACAGAATCCAGCATCATAAAATTTTCTTGCTGTTAGTTGAGGCCCATAGTGCCCTCCTGTTGGTCCTGTGTGACAATGGTTTAAAATTTTACTAGCTTCATCTCCAAATACACATCGGCGTATTATTCCATCGGGACAACTTTTAAACAGATGTGGATCTTCCCAAAAATAGTGTTTTATATCACTGAAGAATTTCTTTCGTTTTTGGTACGATAATCCTTTTTCAAGGAATCCAAATACTAAGTAGTTTGCATAGTCTGCAAACCATGGTATTTCATTATAATCTATCTTCAATAGATATTCATCAGGAAAGTTGTCTTGTATGGCCGATTCATTTAGAACTTCTAATTCGGGATTTTCAAGACGAGAAAGATGATCAGCGGCGAGATTTTCTGCTCCTCTTTTATCTCGGATTTCAATATCGAACTCTTGTAAGAGTAAGATTCAATGGATTAATCTTGGTTTAGCATCTTGTTTTGAAAATAGGTATCTAAGAGCAGAATGGTCGGTATAGACCACCGTTTTTGCTAGAACGAGATATGAATGAAATTTGTCAAAAGCAAAGACAATAGCAAGGAGTTCTTTTTCAGTAGTTATGTAATTTGTTTGTGCTCCTTGTAACCTCTTACTAGCGTAATAAATAGGTTGAAATCATTTTTCAATCCTTTGTCCTAAAACGGCTCCCATTGCAAAATCACTTGCATCGCACATTAGTTCAAACGGTAGATTCCAATTTGGTGTTATCATGATCGGCGCATTAGTAAGTTTCTCTTTAAGAATATTAAAAGATTTGATACATTCATCTGAAAAGATGAATGGAGCATCTTTTTCTAGGAGTTTATTCATAGGAGTGGCAATTTTAGAAAAATCTTTTATGAAACGTCGGTAAAAACCGGCATGCCCTAGAAAACTCCTAACTCCTCTAACATTGGTGGGATGTGGAAGTTTAGCAATTACATCTACTTTAGCTCTATCCACTTCAATTCCTTCCTTTGAGATTTTATGTCCAAGAACGATGCCTTCTTTAACCATGAAATGACATTTCTCCCAATTAAGAACTAGATTTGATTGTTCGCATCTAATAAGCATTCGTTCAAGATTAGCTTGACATGATTCAAATGTATCACCGAAGACTGAAAAGTCATCCATGAAAACTTCCATGCATTCTTCTATCATGTCGTGAAAAATCGCCATCATGCACCTTTGAAAGGTTGCAGGGGCGTTGCAAAGTCCAAATGGCATGCGTTTGTAAGCAAAAGTACCATAAGGGCACGTGAACGTGGTTTTCTCTTGATCTTCGGGTGCTATTGGAATTTGAAAATATCCGGAAAATCCATCAAGAAAACAATAGTAACTATTTCCGGCTAGCCTTTCCAACATTTGATCAATGAAAGGTAAGGGAAAGTGATCTTTTCTGGTGGCGTCATTTAATTTTCTATAATCAATACATACACGCCATCCTGTTACAGTCCTAGTAGGAATAAGCTCATTTTTTTCATTTGTAATGACAGTTATGCCACCCATCTTAGGCACGCATTGAACTGGGCTTACCCATGGACTATCAAAGATTGGATAAATTAGACCTGCGTCTAACAGTTTAATAATTTCTTTTTAACAACATCTTGCATATTAGGATTTAGTCTTCGTTGGCGTTGCACATACATTTTATGACCTTCTTCCATAAGGATTTTATGTGTGCAATACGAAGGACTTATTCCTTTAATATCATGAATCTTTCATGCAATGGCTGGTTTATGAGCTTTCAACACAGAAATGAGTTGTGATTTCTCATTTTCAGTAAGAGAAGATGATATTATTACAGGTAATTCAGATTCACCATGTAAATAAGCATATTCCAAATGGTTTGGAAGTGGCTTTAACTCTAATTTCGGTGGTTCTTCTATGGATGATTTATATCGATATCTGTCTTCTTCTTTTAGCATTTGAATTTCTTCTGTTGTTGGTTCATATCCATTAGCTATTTGTGTAGCTAACATTTCAGCTTCATCAATTTGTTCAGTTCCTTCTCCTAAAGAACATTCTCCTGTTCCTTGTAATTCTGGAAATTCTTCTAACAATTCTGCATGTGAATCTATAGTTTGAATATAATAACATGTATCATCTGCAGATTGCGGTTGTTGCATTGCTCTATCAACTGAAAAGGTAACACTCTCATCCTCTATACTTAGGGTCAGTTTCTTACCAAACACGTCTATCATTGCTTTAACCGTGTTTAAGAATGGTCTTCCTAATATGAGAGGAACTTGAGAATCTTCTTCCATGTCCAGAACAACAAAATCTACTGGAAATACTAAAGTACCAACTTTAACTAGCATATTCTCCATTATCCCTCTAGGATATTTTATTGATCTATCGGCTAGTTGTATGCTTATTCTTGTTGGTTTCAATTCTCCAAGGTCTAGTTTAGCGTATAATGAATACGGCATTAAATTTATACTAGCACCTAAGTCTGCCAATGCTTCTATTGAACTAAGACTACCCAGAAAACATGGAATTGTGAAACTTCCTGGATCAGATAATTTTTCTGGTATCTTATTCAGCAGCACTACTGAACAATTAGCGTTCATAGTAACAGCCGAGAGTTCTTCCATTTTCTTTCTATTCGTGATCAGATCTTTCAAGGATTTAGCATATCTAGGCATTCCTGAAATCACATCAATGAAAGGAAGATTTATATTTATCTGTTTAAACATATCCAAGAATTTGGATTGCTCGGCTTCAAGTTTCTCTTTCTTCATTTTACTCGGGTAAGGAAGTGGTGGTTGGTATGGTTTAACATAAGGTTTAGCCTTAACTGTGTTATCTTCATTAACCTTTTCAACTACCGGTTCTTTTTCCTTATCTTGTTCAGATTGTGGTTCTTGTGGAGTAGGAATAGCTTCATCAGAAGTTACAGGTATTTCAGGTGGTTTAAGTGTTGTACCACTTCTTGTGGTAATGGCTTTAGCTGTTTCATTCCGGGGGTTTGCATTTGTATCACTAGGTAAACTTCCCAATTTTCTTTCACCTATTAACCTTGCTAGGTTACTTACTTCTTGTTCCAAGTTTTGAATAGAAGCTTGTTGATTTCTAAATGCTTGAGCATTTTGTTCATTAGTTTGTTTTTGAGATGTGAAAAACTGCGTTTGAGTTTCAACTAGCTTCGTCATCATATCTTCTAAATTCGGCTTTTTATCATCGGGTTGTGGTGGTTTGTTTTGAAAATTAGGTCTTTACTGGTTGTAAGTATTGTTAGATACTTGTTGATTGCTAGGACCTTGTTGGTTGTTGTATGGATTATTTCGATTATAATTCTGGTTTTGATCGTAGATCGGTCTTGGCGGTTGATAATTATTCTGATAATTATTTCCAGGCCTTTGGTTTATGTATAAAATATTCTCTCTTTGTTCCATTGTTAATTCAATACTGAGACAATCTTTTGTCAAATGTGGTCCTCCACACTGCTCACAACTAATTCGTATTGAGTGGATATCTTTAGTCATCTTTTCCATTCGTCTCTCGACAGCATCTATCTTTGCAGAAATGGAATCTAAGTCATGGCTAGAATCGGCTCTAGCTGCTTTAGATGATCTAACGATATCTTTTTCTTGGTGCCACTCATGTGAGTGGGAAGCAGTGTTATCAATAATTTTATAAGCATCAGTTTCAGTTTTCTTCATAATGGAACCACCAGATGCTATATCGATGTCTTTTCTTGTAGTGATGTCGCATCCTTGGTAGAATATTTGTACTATTTGACAGGTGTCTAAACCATGTTGCGGACATCCTCTTAATAACTTTCCAAATCTTGTCCACGCCTCATATAGAGTTTCATTCGGTTTCTGTGTGAACGTAACAATTTCTCCTTGAAGTCTTACGGCTTTAGATGCCGGAAAGAATTGTTTAAGAAAATTTTCAACTAAAACATCCCATGTATCGATCGCCCCTTCAGGTAACGATTCCAACCAATCTTTGGCTTCTCCCTTTAAAGTCCAGGGAAATAACATGAGATATATCTGTTCATCCTCAACTTCTCTTATTTTAAATAGAGTGCAGATCCTATTAAAGGTACGAAGATGTTCATTTGGATCTTCCTTCGGCGCACCACTAAATTGGCATTGATTAGTCACCATGTGTAGAATTTGTCCTTTGATTTCATAATCTGGCGCATTAATGTCTGGATGAGTAATTGCGTGACCTTGGCCAGTGCGTTTAGCTCTCATTCGGTCTTCCATACTTAAAGGTTCCAGATTCTCCATAATTGAATTTGTTGAATCCGAATCACTAGAGGATTCTGATTTAATGGTTCGTTCCTCAACAATCTCTGTTTGAATGATTGGTGGTTCCGGAGGAAAATTTAGGGGTTCAGGATCTATGAATTGTCCCTGAATATTCTCCGAATTCTCAATTGTGAGGTCGGGTTCAAAAAATGGATTATCGAAAATTTGAATTGGAGTACTTGGTCGACTGGATGACGATTCTAAAGAAAAATCAACGGCGGTAATATTTGCTAAATGTCTTGATCTAGTTACAGGTGGTGAGCGTACAAAAGGTGGTGAACGTCTTGCTCGGTGCATTCACTGAATATCCTATTAGTTTTTAAAAGGAAAGAAAAATTATATAAGTTATCCAATTAATAGACTTTTCTGATTTTGCCCACGTTTCGAATAGCCAAAAGATGCAGCAGAGGGGCAGGATTCGTTTGGTCTCAATATAATTGAGTACTGTTTGGCTCCAATAACCCGGTCCACGTACAAATCCAACTATTACTACGAACCAGAAAATTTTGATGTCTATCAATTTAACCACTTAAAATAAATTTTCGTAATTTTAAGAAATTTAGATAAGTAGTAGAATAAAAATCTATGTCCTAAAACTAGAATAGCAAGAAATAAGAAAGAAAAAGAGCGCGTCGAAAAAGAAAAGGGTTGAAAAATAAAAGGCGTCGAAAAATAAGAAATAATAAAAAAAAAATGACTTATAGAACTTAAAAACACTCGACTAACCCAACCTTATTACTATCACTAACTTAAAATTATAATCGCAAATTGAGATTACTAATTGGAGTGATAATTGATACATAGGTAAAAGGCATCGAAAAATAAAAATAAGAAAGTAGCGAGTCTAAACTTAAAAAGGAACTAAAAATTTAAAACTAAAAGTTGCGTCTAAAAATATTAAAGCTTACAAGTAAAACTATATCCCAAATGGAAATAACTTAAAAAGGTACTAAAACTTAAAAAGGCGTCGCAAAATTCTAAAGCACCTAAATCTTAGTCTAAAGAAAAAGCACTTAAGGGATTTTAAGGCAAAGCATAAAAATCTAGAAGTAAAAATAACTATGGCAAAAACTATGTTTAAAACTAAATACGAGCGAAAAATATAAATATTACGCTAAAACAATTAAAAAGAGACAAAATATAAAAATATACTAAAAGTTGCAAAAATTACAATTTTTATAAAAATATTATTTTTATATTATTTATTTATAAAAGTGTTAATTTTATAATTTATTTAAATTAATTAAACTAAATATAAAAAATAATAATAACTTAAATTAAGTAATTAAAAACTAACAAACTAATTAGGGTTTTAATTAAAATAATAATAATAATTACACCGTAATGACGCAGTTAGGGTTTCTGGTCACCTGTGTCAGGGCTGCTCCGCGAGTTACGGTTCCCAAAGCTGGAAAACTCCACGAGTCGCGGGGTTCCAAATTTCAGATAACAGGCTGATTTAAATTCGACGCGTTTTTGTTTTGTTTTTTTTATTTTTTTTATATTTTCTGTTTAAATATTTAAATAAAATATTTATAAAAACTAAATAAAAACTTATGTTTAAAAACTAAAATAAAAATAGAAATACTTTATAATAAAAATCTTAAAACTAGATTTATATATTTATTTATTTATATTTTTTTCAGTTTTTAATTTTATGTTCTAAATAAACACAAAATATTTAAATAAAACTTATAAAAATAAAAATAAAGAAACTTTATAAAACTTAAATATTTATAAACTCTTAAAAATATTTATATTTTTGTTTTTCTTTTCTATGTTTTCGAATATTTAAAACGTATTTTTACAAAAGCGTCTTTTTATAAAAGTAAACTAATTTTTTTTTTTATATAATTAGCGTTGCGCTTCCGGCTTTTAAGCTAGATTGTTCCCCGGCAGCGGCGCCAAAAATACTTGATAGTTAAAGCTAAGGGGTATAAAATACTATTAAATTTTACAATGATATACTATTAAATACGATACAATTTTACACAAGATATTTATTTATTTATAGAATGGATATACTTAAACCTTGCTACAACACTTATAGGCAGTGTACCTAATCGTACAGTAGTGTAGTTTTTAGTAAGTCCGGTTCGTTCCACAGGGAAAATCTTTTAATCAAAGCTTAACGCTATATTAGTTTAATTTATAAAAATACAAATATATATATAAGTAATATTATTATTATAAAGGGGGATTTTTACCGTTTAATGACCGGTTTGTCGATTTTAAAACTTTAGTCGCAGTTAAAACCAAATGTAAAATATTAAATAAATAAAAGACTTAATTTAAAGCGTAAAGTAAATAACGATAATGAAATTGCGAATAATAAAAGTGCGATAAAATAAACTTGCGATAATTAAAAAGTACGATAATTAAAAGTGCAATTAAATACAATAACAATAAATAAAAATGCGATAATTAGAAGTGCAATTAAATATAAAATAAAGGAAATTAAATATGAAATATAAGAATTATGCTTATTTAAACTTCCGTAATCATGATGTTTGACGTGTTGATTTTTAGTTTTATGCCCATGGGTTAATTGTCCTTTGTCCTGGATTATTTAATATGTCCGTCTGGTTTTTGTCCATAACAGTCCATCAGTCATAAATATAAAGTGCGAGTGTCCTCGTCAAATTATCCTTATACCCGAAGTCAAATATTCCAACTAATTGGGGACTTAAACTGTAACAAGATTTTAATACTTTGTTTAATAATTACACCAGGATGTCGACTGAGTGTAACCCAAGGTTTTAATACTTTATTATCAATTATGCCAAGTGTCCTTGTACATAATTTCACCCATGTTTTAATAATTCCATAGACTATTAATTCATTCCCGTGTCCGGTTAAATGAACGATTATTCGTACATATAAATACCCCGCCCATCGTATCCGATCGAGTGTATATGGTTATTTATAGGGACGTCCAATTGTAAATTTTTATATTAAAATTAACAAACTATCATTTAGTTAAACAAATATAAAGCCCATTAATAGCCCATATGTAACATCCCGCCTTTTCCGTTTACTTTTTCGTTTAACTATTTAAGTTCCGTTATATGTTTATAACACATCCCGTTATTATGCGTTGAATTATCTCGTTTAGGTAATTCCCGCACCCGGTTTAAAGTTGAGGGACCAAACTTGCCAAAGGTTGAAACATTTGACTAGGTCAAAGAGTCAACCCCTTTTCATCCATTCATTTCACCTCCTCTTCCTCTTTTTACTACTTTCAAATCCTCTCAACATTCAAACACAAAGATTCATCATCCATTTATGATCTAGCGGGTATTTTGCAAAACAAATTACATATTTGAGCTCCTTGCAACTTCCTCTTCGTTTTGGTACCAACTTCACCTCATTTGGGTAACATTTCTAAAACACTAGATTTCTTTAAATTCATGTTCTTGACTTATAAAGTTGTTAATTAGCGTTTATGGCTCATTGTGATGTCGTGTATGTAATTTGTATGCTCGATTCGATGTTTTTGGTGTAACTAGTTCAATATGAAAATTACTTGCTAAATCCTTGATTTTGGATGATCAAATGTTGTTAGATTGTTAAAGTGCATGTTTTAAAAGTGTTACTAGTATCATTAGCTTCGTTTTGATGTATAGGTTGATTAAGGAAACTCCAAGAACATGATTAGTGATTTTGTGAACTTGGATTAGGGTTTGATAAGCTTTACATGAACTTTTGATGCGTCAAATGCTATGAGATATTGTTGTTAAGTGTTTTGTTGCAATGTGTGTTTGATCACCTTCGAAACGGCATATCATACATGTAAAACGGTTGCCCGAATCATGAAATGCATATTTGGAACTTGAACTTTGATTATGGACGTTTAAATGCGGTTTTGGGGTGTGTAAGTGTTGAATTGCTTGATGAAATGTGTCTAGGTGTTTTCCTCGTCAAATTACCTTTCCGGTGATATAAAATACATGTTCTAATTGTTTGCGGTTTGTAATTTGGGTTGGTTTGATTGTTGGTTCGTGCACTTAGAGTTGCAGCAAACAGGGCCTGGAAACCAACCAGGACGCCGTCCAGAAACTCAGGACGCCGTCCCACTTCTAATACCTGGACGCTGTCTAGGTACTCAGGACGCCGTCCCACTCTTCAATATAGGACGCCGTCCATTCATCTGGGACGCCGTCCTAATGGCCTAAAACTGGCTGTTCGCTTAGTCTTTTGACGAAAAATGTTTGGCATGTTCTAGACCTCAAATTCACGTGCAACTTGTTTTAACATGCTTATATATGAATAACTAGCATAGAAAATTTGTCCGAGACCCGACCCGACCATGTTGACTTTTCCGTTGACTTTGACCCGACCAAGTTTGACTTTTTGTCAAACTTAACCAAATACTTATACAACCTTTCTAACATGATTATTTACTTGTATCTTGCATGAAACTTGACTAGTTGATTCACATGCTAATATAATCGAGTCGTAACGAGCTATAGGACTAATTGAACATCTTTACCCTTCGTGACTATCGTTATTGATACAACCTATTTGTTTAGGTCAAGACTAGCATTGTTCTTTGCACACGTTACTTGTCGAAGTACTTTTTGGTTCGTGCATACAAGGTGAGATCATAGTCCCACTTTTACTCTTTTAAACTTACTTTTGGGATGAGAAAACATAAACGATTCTTTTGAACTAAGTGAACACAAGAACGGGAAAACAAACATTCTACATACGAGTTTAGAACGAAAATCCTCAATCCGATTATCATTAGTTACATCAGATGGTGTAAGCGAGAACTTATGTTATATGGCCATATGGGTTGACAACCCTCATCTTTGACGGTTCGCTACCGTCTACGGATGAAATATATTTTCGGGAAACAGTGTTGTTCTAGCACTAATTTATGGGGTATTCAACGGACGGAATGTTAAGCTTTGATAATTGGGTGCTCGTGAATATTAACTTTTAGAATGTACTATGACTTTATCAATATTGCAACTCTTGTGGTTCAGCTTGCTTTTACTCATTTACTTATTTAAACCTATGATTTCACCAACGTTTTCGTTGACAGATTTTCTATGTTTTTCTCAGGTCCTTGAACTTAGGTGATACATGCTTCCGCACATACTTTTTGATACTTGCATTGGATGTCGAGTATACTTGCATACGTGGAGCGTCTTTTTGGCTACTTTAAACTATGTCGCACGTGTTTCATATGAACAATAACTTTTGTTATGTACTTGTCTTGGGAATTACTTTTGTAAACATTGAAACATCCTTTATGAAATGTATGCGACATATTTTCGGTCAAACTTTGTTATAAATACTTATAATCATGTAATGGGACCATACGTAGACGACGCCGTCACTTGACGATTTGTCGGGGTCGCTACAAGTGGTATCAGAGCTTTGGTTGTAGGGATTTAGAGTTCATTGGTGTCAACCCCGAGTCATAGGGTACATTGGTGAGTCTAGACTACAACCGGCATATAGACTTGACATAGGAATTACTTGACAAATTGTGCATTTATACTCTAACTCTTCTACTCATATCTACTCTTATTCTATCTAAATCTTGCGTTATATAATTTAATTGACACGCCACCTTGACTATATGATGTAATGTCGAATGCACATATGAATTAGGGTAATATAATTCCCGGAAATTATATTACGGTGACTCATATGAACATACCGACATTATGACATAAAGAATTTAAGGCGGGTCAAGGATAATTTTCTCTCTATCTTTATTCCATATCACGGTTAGTATTATTTAGAATACTAACCAACGGTATTCTTTTGTTTTGAAGGAACAATGGCTCCTCGTCGTGTACGCCGCAATGAAACTCCCGAACAAGCTCTCGAACGGATGATAGCTACCGCCGTAGATGCGGCCATGGCCGGTCACTCGTCTAACAACAACAATAACACCAACCACAACAACAATAACCAAGGAGCCGGTAACTCTAGCGAAGGGTGCTCCTACAAAGCTTTCATGGGGTGCAAACCTCACACTTATGATGGAACCGGGGGACCAGTTGTGCTTACTCGTTGGTTTGAACAAACCGAGGCCGTCTTTAGCATAAGCGGTTGTCGGGATCAAGACAAGGTCAAATACTCCACCCACACTTTCTCCGGGATTGCTCTAACATGGTGGAACACCTATGTTCAATCGGTGGGTACAGATGAAGCTCATGCCCTCTCTTGGGCCGATCTAAGGGAAAAGATGATTGTTGAATATTTTCCGCGTGAAGAAACCCGCAAGCTTGAGGAAGAACTAAGAGCTTTGAAAGCGGTCGGAAACGATCTTAAAGCTTATAATCAACGCTTCGCCGAACTATCCTTGATGTGTCCTAATCTTGTTAACCCCGAATCTCAAAGGATTGAGCTCTACATGCTCGGTCTTCCAAAAAGCATCAAACAAGGGGTGATGTCATCCAAACCCACTACTCATCAAGCCGCTATGAACATGGCTCGCCAATTAATTGAAACGGTTGACGAAATCGTAGTACCGGCTCCTAAGGCCGAGGACAAGTCGGGTGGCAACAAAAGGAAATGGGAAGCCACTCCATCAACTAACTACAACAACAACACCTTCACCAAAAAGCCCTTCAACAATGACGGCAAGAAGGGTTATGTCGGAAACTTACCTTTGTGCAACAAGTGCCACAAACATCATTACGGCGAATGTAACAAGCTAATTTGTCACCGTTGCCAAGGAGTTGGTCATAGGGCCAACAATTGCACAAGCACCGCCCCCGTCGCTCGAAAGGGGCCCAATCCTCCAAGGACGGTCACTTGTTATGAATGTGGCCAAACGGGCCATTATAAGAATGAATGCCCGAAGAAGAAAGCCAACCCCAACAACCGAGGCCGAGCCTTTAACATCAACACCGAGGAAGCCCGAGATGACAATGAACTAGTCACGGGTACGTTTCTTCTCAACAACTCTTATGTTACTTGCTTATTCGATTCGGGCGCCGATAAATGTTTTGTGTCTAAGACTTTGGCTCCTACCCTTTGCACTCCACCACACCCTTTAGATACTACTTATTCCATCGAAGTGGCCGACGGAAAACTCTTAAGTGCCGACACATATTACCGGGGGTGTACTTTGAACATTTTGGGTAAGGAATTTGAAATTGACTTGATACCCATGGAATTAGGGAGTTTTGATGTAATAATCGGTATGATTTGGATGGTCAAAAATAAATCTCACATTCTTTGCGATCTTCACGCAATCCGAATTCCTATCGAGAATGGTGAACCATTGATTGTCTATGGCGACAAAAATTGCACCGGACTCAATCTCGTTTCGTGCCTTAAAGTTCGAAAGCTACTTCGCAAGGGTTGTTTCGCGATTCTTGCTCACGTTAAGAAAGTCGAGGCCGACGAAAAGCGTATCGAAGATGTGCCAATTGTTAGTGACTTTTCCGATGTATTTCCCGACGAATTACCGGGTCTTCCACCTCATCGACCGGTTGAATTTCAAATCGATCTTATTCCAGGAGCCGCACCCGTAGCGCGTGCACCGTATAGACTCGCTCCATCCGAATTACAAGAATTACAAAGTCAAATCCAAGAGTTACTTGACCGTGGTTTCATTCAACCTAGCCATTCACCATGGGGCGCTCCGATTTTGTTCGTCAAGAAGAAAGACGGATCCCTACGAATGTGCATTGATTATCGTGAACTAAACAAATTGACGGTTAAGAACCGATATCCTCTTCCTCGCATTGATGACCTTTTTGATCAACTACAAGGTTCTCGTGTATACTCAAAAATCGATCTCCGTTCGGGTTATCATCAACTAAGGGTTAAAGGGGAAGATGTCTCCAAGACCGCTTTCCGGACTCGTTATGGTAGTTATGAATTCCTTGTCATGCCTTTCGGTCTCACTAACGCACCGGCGGTGTTCATGGATCTCATGAACCGCGTGTGCAAACCTTACCTCGACAAATTCGTTATCGTGTTCATCGATGATATTTTGATCTATTCTAAAAACGAAGAGGAACACAAAGAACATCTCCGACTCGTGCTCGAGCTCTTGAGAAAAGAGCAACTATATGCCAAGTTCTCCAAGTGTGAATTTTGGTTAAAGGAAGTTCAATTTCTTGGTCATGTTGTAAGTGATCAAGGCATTAAAGTCGATCCCGCAAAAATCGAAGCCATTAGTAAATGGGAGACTCCTACTACTCCTACTCAAATTCGTCAATTCTTGGGTCTCGCCGGATACTATCGTAAATTCATCAAGGATTTCTCCCTAATCGCTCGTCCTTTAACCGCGTTAACTCACAAGGAACGAAAATTCGTTTGGACATCCGAACAAGAAACCGCTTTTCAAATCTTGAAAACTAAGCTAACCACCGCTCCTATCTTGTCACTTCCTGAAGGCAATGATGATTTTGTTGTATATTGTGATGCCTCGAAAAACGGTTATGGATGCGTATTAATGCAACGAAAGAAAGTCATTGCTTATGCCTCTCGACAACTCAAAGTCCACGAACGAAACTACACGACACATGATCTTGAACTCGGTGCCGTCATCTTTGCACTTAAGTTATGGAGACATCATCTTCTTGGTACCAAAAGTACTATCTTTACCGATCACAAAAGTCTCCAACACATCTTCGATCAAAAGCAACTAAACATGAGACAACGAAGGTGGATTGAAACCTTGAACGATTATAATTGCGAGCTTCGTTACCACCCCGGGAAGGCAAATGTAGTGGCCGATGCCTTAAGTCGAAAGGAAAGAACGGTACCTCTTCGCGTCCGAGCATTAAACATCACCATCCACTCCAACCTTAATAGCCAAATTCGGGTAGCTCAAGAGGAGGCTCTTAAAGACAACCACATCGGGCGTGAACTTTTAAACATTCTCGTCTCCCGATTCGAAGTTAAGGAGACCGGACTTCGATATTACACCGGAAGAATTTGGGTGCCTAGATATGGCGACTTACGAAACCTCATCCTAGACGAAGCCCACAAATCGCGATACTCGATTCATCCCGGCGCCAATAAGATGTACCACGACCTTAAAGAACGATATTGGTGGCCGAACATCAAAAAGGAAGTCGCTACTTACGTTGCCAAATGTTTGACTTGCGCTAAAGTCAAAGTCGAACACCAAAGACCGTCCGGGTTACTTCAACAACCCGAGATCCCGCAATGGAAGTGGGAAAGGATCACGATGGATTTTATCACCAAACTACCAAAAACGTCGGGCGGTTATGATACTATTTGGGTCATTGTCGATCGCCTCACCAAATCCGCGCACTTTCTCGCCATGAAAGAGACCGAAAAAATGGAGAAACTTGCACGACTATACATTAAGGAGATTGTAGCCCGACACGGTGTACCTTTATCGATTATCTCCGACCGAGATGGTCGTTTCGTTTCTAGATTTTGGCGTACGTTACAAGAAGCGTTGGGAACGCGTTTGGACATGAGCACCGCATATCATCCCCAAACCGATGGGCAAAGTGAACGTACAATACAAACCTTAGAGGATATGTTACGAGCCTGCGTTGTTGATTTTGGAAAAGCTTGGGACAATCACTTACCTCTCGCCGAATTCTCTTACAATAATAGTTATCACGCGAGTATTAAGGCCGCACCTTTTGAAGCGTTATATGGTCGAAAATGTCGCTCTCCTCTTTGTTGGGCCGAAGTGGGTGACGTGCAAATTTCCGGGCCCGACCTCATTCACGAAACCACTGAGAAGATTCTTCAAATCCGAGATAGGCTTCGGACGGCCCGGAGTCGTCAAAAATGCTATACCGACAAAAGACGCAAAGACCTCGAATTTCAAGTCGGTGACCGCGTCATGTTAAAAGTCGCACCTTGGAAAGGTGTCATCCGTTTTGGGAAACGTGGGAAACTAAATCCGCGGTACGTTGGTCCTTTCGAAATCTTAGAACGTGTTGGAACTGTTGCGTATCGTTTGGATCTTCCGCCTCAACTAAGCTCCGTCCATCCTACTTTTCATGTATCTAACTTGAAGAAATGTCTTGCCGAGCCCGATATCGTCGTTCCTCTCGAGGAACTTACTATTAATGACAAACTTCATTTTGTGGAGGAACCGGTTGAAATTGTGGACTACGTCGAGAAGGAATTGAAACAAAGCCGGATCCCGATTGTCAAGGTCCGTTGGAACGCCAAAAGGGGACCCGAGTTTACTTGGGAAAGAGAAGATCAAATGCGAAAGAAACACCCTCATCTATTCCCGGTTCCGGAAATGTCAGATTCCGAGGAAGAAACAACGACTACTACGCCTACCTAAATTTCGGGACGAAATTTCTTTTAAGGTGTAGGTAATGTAACATCCCGCCTTTTCCGTTTACTTTTCCGTTTAACTATTTAAGTTCCGTTATATGTTTATAACACATCCCGTTATTATGCGTTGAATTATCTCGTTTAGGTAATTCCCGCACCCGGTTTAAAGTTGAGGGACCAAACTTGCCAAAGGTTGAAACATTTGACTAGGTCAAAGAGTCAACCCCTTTTCATCCATTCATTTCACCTCCTCTTCCTCTTTTTACTACTTTCAAATCCTCTCAACATTCAAACACAAAGATTCATCATCCATTTATGATCTAGCGGGTATTTTGCAAAACAAATTACATATTTGAGCTCCTTGCAACTTCCTCTTCGTTTTGGTACCAACTTCACCTCCTTTGGATAACATTTCTAAAACACTAGATTTCTTTAAATTCATGTTCTTGACTTATAAAGTTGTTGATTAGCGTCTATGGCTCATTGTGATGTCGTGTATGTAATTTGTATGCTCGATTCGATGTTTTTGGTGTAACTAGTTCAATATGAAAATTACTTACTAAATCCTTGATTTTGGATGATCAAATATTGTTAGATTGTTAAAGTGCATGTTTTAAAAGTGTTACTAGTATCATTAGCTTCGTTTTGATGTATAGGTTGATTAAGGAAACTCCAAGAACATGATTAGTGATTTTGTGAACTTGGATTAGGGTTTGATAAGCTTTACATGAACTTTTGATGCGTCAAATGCTATGAGATATTGTTGTTAAGTGTTTTGTTGCAATGTGTGTTTGATCACCTTCGAAACGGCATATCATACATGTAAAACGGTTGCCCGAATCATGAAATGCATATTTGGAACTTGAACTTTGATTATGGATGTTTAAATGCAGTTTTAGGGTGTGTAAGTGTTGAATTGCTTGATGAAATGTGTCTAGGTGTTTTCCTCGTCAAATTACCTTTCCGGTGATATAAAATACATGTTCTAATTGTTTGCGGTTTGTAATTTGGGTTGGTTTGATTGTTGGTTCGTGCACTTAGAGTTGCAGCAAACAGGGCCTGGAAACCAACCAGGACGCCGTCCAGAAACTCAGGACGCCGTCCCACTTCTAATACCTGGACGCCGTCTAGGTACTCAGGACGCCATCCCACTCTTCAATATAGGACGCCGTCCAGTCATCTGGGACGCCGTCCTAATGGCCTAAAACTGGCTGTTCGCTTAGTCTTTTGACGAAAAATGTTTGGCATGTTCTAGACCTCAAATTCACGTGCAACTTGTTTTAACATGCTTATATATGAATAACTAGCATAGAAAATTTGTCCGAGACCCGACCCGACCATGTTGACTTTTCCGTTGACTTTGACCCGACCAAGTTTGACTTTTTGTCAAACTTAACCAAATACTTATACAACCTTTCTAACATGATTATTTACTTGTATCTTGCATGAAACTTGACTAGTTGATTCACATGCTAATATAATCGAGTCGTAACGAGCCATAGGACTAATTGAACATCTTTACCCTTCGTGACTATCGTTATTGATACAACCTATTTGTTTAGGTCAAGACTAGCATTGTTCTTTGCACACGTTACTTGTCGAAGTACTTTTTGGTTCGTGCATACAAGGTGAGATCATAGTCCCACTTTTACTCTTTTAAACTTACTTTTGGGATGAGAAAACATAAACGATTCTTTTGAACTAAGTGAACACAAGAACGGGAAAACAAACATTCTACATACGAGTTTAGAACGAAAATCCTCAATCCGATTATCATTAGTTACATCAGATGGTGTAAGCGAGAACTTATGTTATATGGCCATATGGGTTGACAACCCTCATCTTTGACGGTTCGCTACCGTCTACGGATGAAATATATTTTCGGGAAACAGTGTTGTTCTAGCACTAATTTATGGGGTATTCAACGGACGGAATGTTAAGCTTTGATAATTGGGTGCTCGTGAATATTAACTTTTAGAATGTACTATGACTTTATCAATATTGCAACTCTTGTGGTTCAGCTTGCTTTTACTCATTTACTTATTTAAACCTATGATTTCACCAACGTTTTCGTTGACAGATTTTCTATGTTTTTCTCAGGTCCTTGAACTTAGGTGATACATGCTTCCGCACATACTTTTTGATACTTGCATTGGATGTCGAGTATACTTGCATACGTGGAGCGTCTTTTTGGCTACTTTAAACTATGTCGCACGTGTTTCATATGAACAATAACTTTTGTTATGTACTTGTCTTGGGAATTACTTTTGTAAACATTGAAACATCCTTTATGAAATGTATGCGACATATTTTCGGTCAAACTTTGTTATAAATACTTATAATCATGTAATGGGACCATACGTAGACGACGCCGTCACTTGACGATTTGTCGGGGTCGCTACACCATAGTGTAATTTCCACAAGTGTCGTTCTTTTGTCTAAACCCCAATTATGGTACAAAGCCCAATTACCCAATTTTAGTAATTAGCCCAACATCATGATTACTTCGTTTTAAATAAGCATAATAATAACTTAGCTACGAGACATTAATGTAAAAAGGTTGAACATAACTTACAATGATTAAAAATAGCGTAGCATTACACGGACAGAATTTCGACTTAAACCCTTACAACATTCGCTAACATACCCTTATTATTAGAATTAAAATTAAAATTAAAATTAAAATATAAATATAAATATATATTGCGTATAGATATAGAGAGATTGATATATATGATTTTTAAAACTCGTCGAATTTCGCTGGCTTTTATAGGGATTTTTGTCCAGGGGGACTCCGCGACTCGCGTAATTTTTGCACTGCAAACTCCGCAACTCGCGGAGTTTGCTTTTAAAGCTCACACAAGTTTGGAGCCTTTCTTGCCGACGGTTTATAATATATTATATAATATATAAATAATTATAAGAATTATTTAAATATTATATTATATTTATGTGCATAGTTGACTTGTAATTTTTAGTCCGTTGCGTTGAGCGTTGAGAGTTGACTCTGGTCCCGGTTCCGGATTTTCGAACGTCCTTGCGTACAATTTAATATCTTGTACTTTGCGTTTTGTAACTTGTACTCTTGTCATTTTGAGACGTTTCTCATCAATAAATTGAACCACTTGGATTGTATTTTGCACTTTTGAGCTTTTTGGTCGTTTGCTTCTTCAATTCGTCGAATCTATCTTTTGTCTTCACCTTTTATTATTTAAACGAATATCACTTGTAAATAGAACAATTGCAACTAAAAGCTTGTCTTTCTTGAGGAATAATGCTATGAAATATATGTTCGTTTTTAGCATTATCACCCATCAACCTAACCATTTTACGAACCGGCTACTCCACCAACATCTCCGGTTTACCAACCTGCTACTCCACCACATTCACTAGTGGAGGAAGAACCCCAGAGTTAGGATGACTATGGTGGGGATAATGAGGAGGAGGATGAAGAGATTCTTGTTGAGGAAACTATCGAGGCAGAGGAACCTTCTGAGGGGGAACCCGAGGAAGAGTCCGAACCCGAGGAGGAAGAAGAGCATGTGCCCTTTCTAGAAGGTGCATGTACGATTTCAGATAAGGTTTTATTCTGGGAAAGTTGTGCTTCTGCCCTCGGATGGATGTGTGGCCCCTTGAGGTCCTACCCAACACGGGTGTGGCATGTGACAAATGATCGCAAATGTGATGAATCTCTCTTTGGTGGATGATGAACCGCCGTTAAATAAAAAACTACACTGGATCAGTACTTTTGTTGAATTTTTTTTTGAAAAGTATTAAGTAAATAATTCAAGAAACCTCTTAATATTTTCAATTTTCTAATTTTTTATTTTCATCCAAGCATAAATACATTTTACTACATTATTAATTTCTTATTAATTTATATCTCATTCACAATGTTTGAAACTTTTTGACATTTGACACTACTACAAGAAAAATGAGTTTAATTGATGAGGGCTATTTGTAACTAATAACACTAATTTGAGTTAGTGACCAAAATAGACTGATCACTTTTCGTCACTATAGATCTGTAACATCGGCCATTTATTTATTAAAAAAAATATCACAAAGGAAGTACTTTAATATAATATGAAATTTACTTAACGTTGATTAAATAAAAAGACATCATCATATTATGTAATTAAAACATCTTATTACAAATGAGTGTTACGTAAACCATCCTTAAGTTATTACAAAAACATCATCAAAGTTTGTCGTAATCAAACATGTCTTCCTCGTTCAACTCCCTGCTAATTAGCATGCAAACAGCCCTACACCTATAAGGAATGAATATGGGGGATTAGCACGAAGTAAAGCTATCTAACAGACATAGCATAAGCATCAAACATGAAACAACAAGTAAACAACAAAGATAATATGAAGATCAGCGGCTTGTACAAGCTTGCAATCACTGGCTGATCGGGCTAGGATTTACTGATAGTTCTTAGGGATAGCAATGGTCATTCAATTCAATGGATATCCATCTGATCCACCCGCTTCGTGATGAATATGGATGAACCTAAATGGATATGGATATGGATATGGATGAACCTAATTGGATATGGATATAGACATGGATGAAAAGTTTCATCCATTGATATTTCCATTAAAACCTGAAATATATATACAAATACATAAATATAGATATATGCTTACATATTTAATATTGAAAATACATTACCGTTAGATTTATATTTTGCTTTCAACTATATAATGAAATAACAATGATATATTACAATAAAACACGTATATCAAACAAATTAAATACACAAATTACATATTTTTCATAATCTACGTTTAATAGTAAATTCAACAAATTGGGTTCTTTCTTCGATAAATGTTACACATTCTTGTAGATAAATTTTAATTTGTGTGATGTTATATTTATTTTTACTATACTAAGTTTTTGTTTTAATCACATATTATGAAATACTATAATATTTTTTTAACATTCTATGCATATCCGTTAACCCACTAAATACAGTGGATATGGATGGATGAACTGAAACTAAATGGATATGGATATGGATGAACAAAAATTAAATGGACATGGATATGGATACGACGTCGCCCGATCCATATCTGATCCATTGTCATCCCCAATTGTCCTTCTTGCTGATTTCACCAAATAACTCTCCAGACGCAACGCATGCGTCCTTCTATGCTGACTAAACTGATAGCAAGACCTGAACTCAATCTCCTCTAGTGCAATTGACGTCATATGTACTCTACCTCCACTAGCCCAGTGGGTCTCCAATCTCTTCAGGCTCGTCAATAACAAGTGTATATAACATACAAAACAATAGAGCATGCAATTATAATCTAAGCATGGCATCAGTTTTAATCTAAGTATGGTAATTCAGCGTACAGTAACAGTAGCATGACTTTCTACTTAAACTGTATCTAGAGATGGTCTCACTCACCAATTACCAGTAACAGATCATATGCCCATCTACTGAGCATTTTCTTTATTCTTATCACCTAAGAACAACATAAACAAAGTCGGTATTGTGTTCTAAACATAATTAGACACACGGGCAACATAACGGCTTAAAAATGACACAAAAACATAAAAATACAGAACCACACAATGCTGATACACATCCGTAGAATACGGGAACCAACGGTACGGATACAAGATCCAATCCGTACAGTTGCATGACCCAATCTGTACAGTTGCAGGGTCTCATCTATACGGTTGCAAGTTGCATCCGTACGCTTCTAGTTCATCAGGGGCATCAGCAATTTAAACGAGTTTTGCACTTCAAATCCGTGTTTTAACATGTTTTTACACCAAATAACTTGCAGAAAACATACACAAAGCATATACATACGTTTTTTGACCTTAAAACGTTAAAACAACACATCAAAAGCTCAGTTTGATTCAAAACCCCATTGACAAAAACTTGAAACATAAATCAAAATTGTAAACAGATTTGATTAAGAAAATCTAAGTGAAATTATTGAATTCCTGAAATCACAAGGAATCAGAAAACGTTAACGGATTTAAAAAATAAACACATATTTAGATTAGGGTTTGTGGAGCTAGGAAGTGTTAGGTACGTGGTGTTTGGGTTCCAAGTTGAGAAATGAGTAAAAATAAGGCAAGTACAACACTTAAATGTGTTATAAACCCATACCCCACAACACACAGGTATAGTGATGAAATTTTTTAATGGCAACTAAATCGCATTATTAGTGACCAAATAAAAGTCGTCATTAAAAGATCATTACAAATGAACATTTTTTATGTAGTGCACATTGCCAAGATATATGAATCACTGTTAATCTTTTCTATTGAGCAACGTCTTGAAAACAATTAGCAACCCTTTCCACTATGCCTTTATTGAACAAAGAAGAAAACCACATAATCAAATTCACTTCCCATGGTGAACTAGTTGTTTCATATCTGTCTGTCTAATATGTGTAAACCCTGGTCTAGCCTTTTTAGTTCCAGCTGTAACATCCCGTTTTCCTCGTATATGATTTAAGGTGCGTACTTAATCTCGGGAATGTTTAATATTTAATCATGATCGATTTTATATGTGTCAAATGTTGAAAATTGGACAAACAGGTACTATGTCGCATTTTAGTAGGGATTATCGCGAGTTGGTCAGTCGCGGTACGCGACAGTCTGGATCGAAACGCGATGACTGAAAATCCCTGGACCTGACCACATTATCGCGTTTTGTTGTGTTGTGTTGCGTCTTGGTCATCGCTATACGCGACAGATGGTCGTGAAACACGACTATGTTGCTGAAGTTACAAATTTAACCCATTTTAATGGGTTCTTTTGGGGTGTTTTGGACTTTTCACTTGTGGACGGTTTGGAGGACTTAAAAGCTGATACAAGCTTATCCTAACCTCATTAAACACTTCTTCATCAACCCACATTCAATTTTAGAGAGAGAGTTTGAGTTTTAGGGAGATGGAGCTTACTTTGGGGAAGAAGGAGACCAAATCTCACCCGAGTCCGAGTATTAAAGTTGGTCACTACGCCTCTAGCTACGATTTGATAGTAGTGGTAAGTGTTAATTCCAAGTTTTAATTCTTAATTGTTTTATGACTAGTGATTTGGTTATGGGTTTTGTTGTAAGACCCATTTTAGGGTTAAATGGGCGATTTTGGGGTGAACTTGATGAATGGAAACCCTAAGGTTTGAAATCTAGGGTTTATCCATGAAATTTGAAGTTGTAGGGTTATTTGTGTTGTTGAATCACTAGCACACTTAGATGTTAGTGAAAGATTTGTTAGTTTGGGTCATAAATGCACTAGTGAAGTTAGTTGGTAAATAGTCCAACTTGTTATGTGTATTAATTGGGCATTAATTGTATTAGGTGACTTGCTTTGAAGGTTGCAAGTTTATTGTTAGAATCTCACGAGAACGATAAGGTGAGTGAAATATTTATGTATGAATGTATATGATTTATTTTCCCGTATTAATTGTGCACATAGTCGTTTTGTGCACATGGTTGTGAGTAATAGCTGTTATTAAGTGATGCCATAGCGGTTTTGGAACACTTTGGGGTAATACCATAGCCGTTTTGGGATACCTCGGGGTTAGCATACCATAACCATTTTGGGCGCTAACCGAATAGCCGGTTCTTACTCACACGTGATCAAGTGATGCCATGGCCGTTTTGGAACACTTGGAGGTGATGCCATAGCCATTTTTGGAACACCTCGGGGGTTAGCATACCATAGCCATTTTTGGGCGCTAACAGTTGTTATGAACACCGATGACTCGTTCGCGAGGTCATTCCCTTGCGATTATTGGTTAACCATGGTTTATACTTGTTGTTGTTTAGCATTTCATTACTATTATGATTATTATGCTAATGATGTTGCTAGTTGTACGAATTGACGATACTAGCTTTTGTTATGAGATGATTTACATTTTGATGCATTGTATGATGTTGTGGATGCGAGTAGGTAAATTGTATATGCATGTATATATTTATTCTACTCACTAAGCTTTAGCTTACCCTCTCATTGTTTATATTTTTAGATGCGGGCGCGGATCGCGGCAAGGGTAAAGTTGTGGACTAAGCATTCCCTATTTAGTGCCTTGTGGACGCTTTTGGAAGTTCTACATAATGTTTGGGTAGTTTAACCCCAAACCCATGCTCTAGTGATGTTTGGAACTTAAACTAATTGGTCGAAACGTATATTTTTGGGAAATGTAGAATGGGTCTTGGAACCCGAATGTTAATGTAAACTTTTAATTAAGCGTATGCGCCTTTTGAAACATGTAGCAATTAACTATGATTTGATGGTTGATGTGCATAATGACATGTTATATTCTAAAAAAAAATATGTACGTTTTTCTTAATATAACGGGTTGGGTCGTTACAAGTGGTATCAGAGCATAGTCTAAGGGATTTAGGTGACTCGAGATAGGCTCCTAGACTTAGACTTTTTGTGTTGCTATTTTATATGCGGGACTTGTAGGACTACGGGTCAGTACGGATTTTGTTTAGTGCCTTAGCGAATAGGTGGACTAACTATGCTAATGTTATGTCGTTACTAATCATGTGATATTGTTTTGAACATCGAGCAAGATGGTTGTGATACGTTTGAGCGTGGCATGGCGTGTGAGCGTAATAGTGATTCGCGACCACTATTACGGTTGCAAGTCAAGTCAAGCAAGAACGTGCGACAAGTATTGAGCTAGGTGTGATGTGTGTGCGGTAATATATATATATATATATATATATATATATATATATATATATATATATATATATATACATATATATGTATTGTTTTGTTGATGATATCTAATCTGTTTCAATTCTTAGAATGAAGATGAGAAATGGAACGAAGACAAACAACGGTGGTGGTCCTCCACATGAGGAAGCGGACGAAATGACCACTAAAATAGAGGCCGCCCTAGAAAACTACGTCTCGGTTTTCTCCCAAAAATTTAAGCAAATACTTGAAGAGTCGGTTTCGGAACATGTGGTTGATTGATTCGAGAACAAATGGCCAATACCATGAAAGAAGAAGTTAAAAGGAGGTTTTCTAGACCCCAACATGGGGGAGAGATGGTGTTTAGCTATAAAATCTTTATGGCGACTAAGCCTCCTCACTTTTCCGGGGATCCCGACCCCATGAAAAGTACGGCTTGAATTTCTGATGTTGAAGGTTGTTTTCGCACTAGCGAGTGCCCACCCGAAAAGAAGACAAGGCTTGCCACTAATTTGGTGAGGGGCCATGCTAAAGATTGGTTTGATGGTAAGATTGTCATGGTGGGTGACGCGGCTTTTGTAGGGTTGTCTTGGGAAGAGTTCAAGAAAGAGTTTTTCCTTGAGTATCGTACGCATGCGGATCTTTCTAAATTGCGCAACGAGTTAAGAAACATGTGTCAAGGGTCTTTGGACCTAAACACTCTTAAAATCAACTTTCTAGCCAAAGCTCATTTTTGCCCCGAGTATGTGGGGAATGACCATTGTTGATGGAAGATTTTCATGCGACCCTTAGAGATGATTTGAAGGGTAAGATTAGTATTGGTCATGTCGAGACTTTTGCTAAGCTCTTGGCGGTGGCGAAAGGGTTTGAAGCGCAAGCTCCGAGTCCGGTTGGTTATGGGTCGAGTAAATGAAAATATGAAGCATCTAGTTACTCCAACAAGAAAAGCAAGGGTGTGTTCGAAAGCGTCGGAAGTGTGAGAAAAAGTGGTTCGAGTACTTTTACACCTACGTGTTATAGTTGCGGGAAGAAGGGTCATTTCTCCCGTGACTGTTTGAGCAATACGGTCACGTGCTTTAATTGTCAAAAAGCGGGGCACCGGAAGTCGGAATGTCCCGAATTGTTAGGTGACCAAGTGAAGAAGATAGAGAAGGCGGCAGGTACGGCTAGGGGACGAAATTATTTAATGACTAATGATGAATCCAAACGATCCAACGAAGTTGTCTCAGGTACTTTCATGGTTAAGTCTAATCCGACAAGAATACTATTTGATAGCGGTGCTAATTTATCGTTTGTGTCTCCACAATTTGTGTCTAAGCTTAATAAACCGCTAGTTAAGTTAAGTCATCCGGTAGAAGTTGAAATAGAGGATGGTAAGACGGTGCTAGGGGTTGATGTGTGTAAAGATTGTGATGTTGTATTTGGAGCCAAAACCTTTAAAATCGATCTTATCCCGATGACTTTGGGTGAGTTTGATATTGTTGTGGGTATGGATTGGCTCGATCGTTATAGAGCCGATATTGCATGCCATGAAAAATTTATTCGTGTAAAGACCCAAAGTGGGGGGGAGTTAATTATTCATGGCGATAAATGAAGGAGACTCGTACCATTATGCACTTATGCACGGGCACGTCGTTTCCTTAATAGTGGTGGTATGGTTTTTCTTGCCCATGTTGTTGATACTCGCGAAGAGCCACCATCTATTTGTGAAATTCTGGTGGTTAGCGAATTTGAAGATGTGTTTCTGGATGAACTACCGGGTGTTCCGGTGGAAAGATAAGTTAAATTTCGCATTGAGTTGGTTCCGGGAGCTAATCCCATTGCTAAGACGCCTTATCGTTTAACACCAACGAAAATGCAAGAATTGATGAACCAAACCTAAGAGTTGCTTGAAAAGGGTTTTATTCGACAGAGTGCTTCGCCATGTGGTGCTCCGGTTTTGTTCGTGAAAAAGAAAGATGGTAGTATGCGGATGTGCATCGACTATAGGGAGTTGAACAAAGTGACGATCAAAAATCGTTATCCATTTCCTAGGATCGACGATTTGTTTGACCAACTTCAAGGTGCGACTCACTTTTCTAAAATTGACTTACGGCCCAGTTATCACCAAATGCGGGTCCGTGAGGAAGATATTTAGAAAACGGCCTTTCGAACTCATTACGGGCATTTTGAATTCGTAGTTATGCCCTTCGGTCTTACGAATCTACCCTCGACATTCATGGATCTTATGAATCGAGTGTGCCATCCTATGTTGGACAAGTCGGTAATTGTGTTCATTGACGACATACTTGTCTATTCCAAAAGTATGAAGGAACATAAACACCATTTGCGTGATGTTTTGAAGACATTGCGAAAGGAGAAGATGTATGCTAAATTCTCCAAGTGCGAATTTTGGTTAAGGGAAGTGCATTTCCTTGGCCATATTGTGAATAAAGAAGGCATTCAAGTAGATCCGGGAAAGATAGAGACGGTAAAGAGTTGGGGACAACCGACTACACCTACGAAAATCCGAAGCTTTCTCGGATTGGCAGGATATTATTGTCGGTTTATCCAAGACTTTTCTAAGATCGCCTCTCCATTTACAAGGTTGACAAGGAAGAACGCAAGGTTTAGTTGGGAAAATGAGCAAGAGATTGCTTTTCAATTGTTGAAAGAGAAATTGTGTCAAGCTCCGGTTTTGGTATTGCCGGAAGGTGTAGAAGATATGACGGTTTATTGTTGGAATCTCACGAGGACGATAAGGTGAGTGGAATATTTATGTATGAATGTATATGATTTATTTGCCCGTATTAATTGTGCACATAGCCGTTTTGTGCACATGGTTGTGAGTAATAGCCGTTATTAAGTGATGACATAGCCGTTTTGGAACACTTTGGGGTAATACCAAAGCCGTTTTGGGATACCTCGGGGTTAGCATACCATAGCCGTTTTGGGCGCTAACCGAATAGCCGGTTCTTACTCACACGTGATCAAGTGATGCCATAGCCGTTTTGGAACACTTGGAGGTGATGCCATAGCCGTTTTTGGAACACCTCGGGGGTTAGCATACCATAGCCATTTTTGGGCGCTAACGGTTGTTATGAACACCGATGACTCGTTCGCGAGGTCATTCCCTTGCGATTATTGGTTAACCATGGTTTATACTTGTTGTTGTTTAGCATTTCATTACTATTATGATTATTATGCTAATGATGTTGCTAGTTGTACGAATTCACGATACTAGCTTTTGTTATGAGATGATTTACGTTTTGATGCATTGTATGATGTTGTGGATGCGAGTAGGTAAATTGTATATGCATGTATATATTTATTCTACTCACTAAGCTTTAGCTTACCCTCTCGTTATTTATATTTTTAGATGTGGGCGCGGATCGCGGCAAGGGTAAAGTTGTGGACTAGGCTTTCCCTATTTAGTGCCTTGTGGACGCTTTTGGAAGTTCGACCTAATGTTTGGGTAGTTTAACCCCAAACCCATGCTCTAGTGATGTTTGGAACTTAAACTAATTGGTCGAAACTTATATTTTTGGGAAATGTAGAATGGGTCTTGGAACCCGAATGTTGATGTAATCTTTTAATTAAGCGTATACGCCTTTTGAAACATGTAGCAATTAATTATGATTTGATGGTTGATGTGCATAACGACATGTTATATTCTAAAAAAAAAAATATGTACGTTTTTCTTAATATAACGGGTTGGGTCGTTACACCAGCCTCCCTCGAATACATTCGATAGATAGATCAAGGTTGCACAATTTGCTATTCGGGAATTAATAGGTTGGGACTTTTGAAGACTTAATTGGTAATTTCGAGGATTAATCGGATTGTAATTTATACATTTAAATATTAAATTTCAAAAATTGTATGTACAAATATAGTAAAACCATAATATAAACATAAAGTTTAACATAACTGCCTAAAATTGTTTATTTTGTTCAAAAACTTTAAATTTATGTTAAAATATTGACCAGTTTTGACTTTAATCGACTTTGATTTTCATAATCGATTTTGACCTATCAATCGACATTGACCAATTAATTAAACAGATTTTTGAAAATCGAAATGATTTGCTCTTAATGAGAGATTAATCGAGGAGTAATCAGATTTTTTACAATAGTGGATAAAATTATATGAGAATGGATTCCCTGCTATCAATAAACTTTCACCGACCTTAAATTCACCTTACTGATAAAGGTTCTTATGATCGATAATAACTAAAGAGCATGTCTTCTTTCATAAGAGCAAGTGTGGCGACTTTTTTCCATGAAAACTTTTTGAGTATGTGGACTATTACAGTTCCACAATCATTCACTCATTTTTGACAGTTATATAATTTTAGAAGATGATCTGGAATCGGGTTAATTAGCTTTGTTATAAGCCAAAAGTCTTCCGGTCTCAAACTTTCACGATTTTGTCATTCGGTTTACGAGAAAGTATTAGACATACTTGGTTAGGTTGGCCCAAGTTCAGATATGAGCTTGAGTCCGTTAGAGTTTCTAAACATATTAGGAATTTTTGCTATTTATAATTAGCGTATCAATAAATCATCAATAAAACATGATAACATACAAGGTTTCATTATTCAACAATATCCACCGAAGAAAACTATTTGAAGATTTGTTAAGCGAACAACCTAAAAAGCACCATCTAGCTTTATCATAAGTCTTGTATATTTTACTAAGCAAATTGAGTTTATGTTTCTCTCCCTTTACTTTATTACACCGATAATTGAAGATGAAGCAAAGGATATCGATTATATATTTAGAATAAATAAGATAAAGACATTCATTTAATTCATTTGCATATATTGAATGAAGAAATGGACAAACTTCGTCTAATTTTGTATCTTCAAAGTCTTTTTTTAACATCAAGTTGCTAGTGTATTGGTGATAATGTGACCTCCCATAAGGGAGGTAAGAGGTTTGATCCTGATGAAGTGCAAAATATATCCTTCGAGGTTACCCGTCTATTTCATGGGCTTCGGAGGTTGCGAACGTCTTGCGTTCGACCTCACCTAAGGGAATTTTACCACACGCAATGCCCGTTTGGATTCGTCGTGGGGGGTTTCCTCCTGGGAACGGTATAACTGTAATGTTTGTCCCGGAAAATAACCGCGACATCGCGTTCGAACTCCGTCACTGACTCCTAACCGTCGTTAAAAGAATATATCTTCAAACTCTTTAAGCATTTAATTAATTAAAAATTTTAACACTATATTATCTAATAGACAAAAAAGGTGAATACTAACTAGGAGCATTTTCGTTCTTTCATTTTTTTTTTTAATTCTAATTAAATTTCACTACACCAACAAAGACTCACACACTTTTTTCAAATATTCAAAGCGACCCCCAACCAAGGGTGTAAAGTGTCAAATAACCATTTTCATAAAAAATCTTAAATAAACTTCTACCAAATATTCAACGGGTCATATCTTCTCGCTCGCAACGAGTTAAAATTTTCCGACACCATCGCTAAACTCGAAATAATTTTAGAAACACAATGTCACTAACTATACGCAAAACGGACGCTTTTAAAAAACGCTAAATATTTGTGGTACTTTTCATACACGTTGATTTTGCGTTAAATTTTTAAAAGTCGATAATTACATATCTAAACACGGAGATGGACATATATTGTTAATTTAAAATAACATTTAAATCTTTCACGGGTTATACCTTTTAATTCGACTCGAGTCGCGCTTCAACGACATCATTCTTTAGCCACGAAATAATTTTACAAACTAAACGCAATAAAATACATTGAAAACCGAACCCCCGGCGCGAAGCGAGAGTTCAACAAATAGTTAAAGACTAATTATAAAAATTACTGTATTTAATTACACCATTTAAATTTAAACTATTAATAATAATTAAAGTGTTTTACTACGGAGTATTTTTCAGCTGTGCTTATTCAGTTATTTACGGAATCTCTTACACTGAACGTCGACAAATTGATTTACGGTTTATTTGTTTCTATGCCTTGTAAATATATTTCTATTTTTTCTCTTTTCAAGAATGGGAGACAAAAGGTATATATCTGTGACCTTGTGGGTTTATGTGAATGTTTGTGTATTATGCGACGAACCAATCTCATTTGCTTCCATAAATTAATTGTGAAACAATTTTCGAGTAAGTTGTACATATTTTATTCACATACAAATGTTTTTTTTAAGGCAAGCAAGTATTATAATATATGAAAAAACACGAAACAAACTAGGAAGCAGCTAGACAAGACACGGAACGAATGCACAGCTAGGACTCACAATACTGAAAAAAGACTCGAACACTAAAGGAAACATAAAACACGGAGACACTAATTAGACACACCACGACTAGAAACAGAATCTATGTTTCCGAATCCGAGGATGCACAGGAGGAGCAACATGAGCAACACCCAACCTCATCACCTTCTCGATAAAAAGTCTATCGTGCCAACGAAAGTTATTCACATACAAATGTTATATATTTGTTTAATTATTTCTCTATTGATTATCAAATATTTTAGTCAGAGGCGTCTTCGGGCATAGGCAAGATAGACAACCGTCAAGGACCCAAAAACTTAGAAGGGCTCAAAATTTTTAATATGTATATATTTTCTCAAAATAAAATAGAAAATTGTCAATTAATGTATTATTGTAATTTTAAATAGTTAAATACATTGTATGTGGAAAAAAAAGATCAATTTAAGTGTTATCTTTCTATATGTATTAAAAAAATTCACGTGTATGAGGGCCCATTTCTATTTTCGTTTAGGGCCTCGAAATTACTGAGACGACCCTAATTTTAGTGTTGATATAGAGGTTTAAGGAACCGCCCAATGGTTCAACCTCGATACCTTGAGTATTGGCTACGGTTAAGGGTCATAGGTTCGATCCCTGGCTCCGTAAAATATTCGTGAGAGAGGATTTACCATCTCGTACACATGAATTTGACCCGATCCACATGTCCTTATGGATTGATGGATCAGGTCCCTGTTATGCGGTTTGGGTTTCCGCCTAAAAACGTAGAAAATTATCGTGTTGGTGGTTTCTATCATCGTCAGTGATTCCAAACTCAGCTTTCCAAAAAAGATACGACGGTTTACAGTTTAATTGGTTTTAAAGTAAGAGTTTTTTTAAGCTTTACATCTCACTACTCCAGAATTTATACAGTGTACATTACAACCCAATTGCACTAATTGTACACACAAGGTTACAAAATCACAAACGCTCTCTCTTCCTCCCCTCTCTCTTCTAAGAAACCCTAATTCAAAAACACAGCCGCCACCTACCATTCTTTTCCTCCGGCCGTCGGTTTCTACCGGCGGTCCGAAGGACCTCTCATTCCATCCTTTTTATTATTCTCATCTCTTCTTTTTAGTCTTTTTCGTTCAGTAGCTTGTCGATTTTTAGGTTTATTTTGAATTTGTAGTCCTAAGTAGTTCGTGCTTTTTATGATAGTTCATGTGTGTCGTGGTGTTGTTACTTTCAGACCACCCTCTCTTGTTTTCGATCGGTGGTTTCCGGGTTGATTTAAGTGGCACCGTTTCAGATAGATCTAAGTGGAAGAAGTTGGGGTCTTGTCAGATGACTTTTTTCGAGTTTGTAAGCTACATAATAAAATTGGTCGAGTATTCACAGCAGATTTCGTGTGTTCATTCAGGTCAGATGGCGATTTTGGGTGGTGCTCCTTCTGGTTTCGAGTAAGATTCGGATGTTTTTGGGCTTTTTTGAGTTGTTTCGGTTTTTACGAGTTATTTCGGTTGTTTCGGGTTTTTCGAGTTACGTGGAGTGGTTTCGTTTGTTTTCGGGTGGTTTTTATGTTGTGACAGTACCGGTATAACATCGAGTTTCTTCAAGTCGTGGCAATCAGATAGGTGATGAAATGTCCCGTTCATATTGATTATAAACGTTCCATATTAATTGATTTCGTCGCGAGGTTTTGACCTCTATATGAGACGTTTTTCAAAGACTGCATTCATTTTTAAAACAACCATAACCTTTATTTTATCGATAAAGGTTTAAAATCATTACGTAGATTATCAAATAATGATAATCTAAAATATACCGTTTACACACGACCATTACATAATGGTTTACAATAAGAATATATTACATCAAAAATAAGTTTCTTGAATGCAGTTTTTACACAATTTCATACACGCATGGACTCCAAATCTTGTCCTTATTTTAGTATGCAACAGTGGAAGCTCTTAATAATCACCTGAGAATAAACATGCTTAAAACGTCAACAAAAATGTTGGTGAGTTATAGGTTTAACCTATATATTATCAAATCATAATAATAGACCACAAGATTTTATTTTTATAACACATCTCATATCAGCCATTTCACAAACTGCATAGAGATAAAAATCATTCATATGTTGAACACCTGGTAACCGACGTTAACTTAATGCATAGAATATCCCCAAAACAGAACCTCTCGTCTGTATAATAATCTCGAAGTACTAAACCATCCATAACCTGAATGGGGGTTGTTAAGCCCAATAGATCTATCTTTAGGATTCGCGTCAATTAGGGGCCATTTCCCTAATTCTTAGGTTACCAGACTTGAAGGGCGATATTCGGTTTAATAATCCAACCATAGAAGGTAGTTTTGCGTACTTGTGTCTATTTTGTAAAACATTTATAAAGCTGCATGTATTCTCATCCCAAAAAAAAAATATATTAGATTGTAAAAGTGGGACTATAACTCACTTTCACAGATTTTTACTTTGCCGAAAGTAAGACTTGGCCACTGGTCGATTCACGAACCTATATCAAATATGTACATATATATCAAAGTATGAGAAAAGTATATTCACCACATTTATTACGTTTTAATGATTTAAGTTTGTTAAGTTAGGAGTCCTCGTTAGTAACCTACAACTAGTTGTCCACAATTAGATGTATAGAAATAAATCAATATATATTATCTTGAATCAATCCACGACCCAGTGTATACACGTCTCAGGCTACATCACAACTCAAAGTATATATATTTTTGGAATCAACCTCAACCCTGTATAGCGAACTCGAACATTACAGCATATAGAGTGTCTATGGTTGTTCCAAATAATATATATAGATGGGTCGATATGATATGTCAAAATATTGTATACGTGTCTATGGTATTCCAAGATTAAATAATATATGTTAGAATACATGTATAATACAATATAAGTTAGCTAGGATATGATTAGTGTAGATTTGTTATAAAATTTTCGTAGCTACAACAAGTAAAATTTTCCAATTTTGTTTTACCCATAACTTCTTCGTTTTAAATCCGTTTTGAGTGATTCAAGTTGCTATGGTTTCATAATGAACTGTAATTTATGAAACTAAACAGAAAAAGTATAAGTTTATAGTCAGAAATACAGGTTACAAGTCATTTACTAAAGAGGTCGTCATTTCCGTCGTAAGAACGAAATCTTGATGACCATTTTGAAAAACATACTTCCACTTTGAGTTTAACCATGATTTTTGGATATAGTTTCATGTTCATAAGAAAAATTATTTTCCCAGAAGAACAACTTTTAAATCAAAGTTTATCATAGTTTTTAATTATCAAACCCAAAACAGCCCGTGGTGTTACTACGACGGCGTATGTCCTGTTTTACGGTGTTCTTCGCGTTTCCAGGTTTTAAATCATTAAGTTAGCATATCATATAGATATAGAACATGTGTTTATTTGATTTTAAAAGTTAAGTTAGAAGGATTAACTTTATGTGCGAACAAGTTTAGAATTAACTAAACTATGTTCTAGTGATTACAAGTTTAAATCTTCGAATAAGATAGCTTTATATGTATGAATCGAATGATGTTATGAACATCATTACTACCTTAAGTTTAGTAGATAAACCTACTGGAAGTGACAAGAAATGATCTAGCTTCAAAAGATTCTTGGATGGCTTGAAAGTTCTTGAAGTAGAATCATGACACGAAAACAAGTTCAAGTAAGATTTCTGCTCGAATTAAGATTGTTATAGTTATAGAAATTGAATCAAAGTTTGAATATGAGTATTACCTTGAATTAGAGAGATAACCTACTATAAGTAACAAAGGTTTCTTGATCTTGGATGATTACTTGGAATGGATTAGAAAGCTTGGAAGTAATCTTGCAAACTTGAAAGTGTTCTTGGTTTTATGAAACTAGAACTTATAGAATATATGAAGAACACTTAAAACTTGAAGATAGAACTTGAGAGAGATCAATTATATGAAGAAAATTGAAGAATGAAAGTGTTTGTAGGTATTTTTGGTCATTGGTATATGGATTAGATATAAAGGATGTGTAAGTTTGTTTTCATGTAAATAATTCATGAATGATTTATAATATTTTTTGTAATTTTGTGAGATATTTTATGCTAGTTGCCAAATGATGGTTCTCACATGTTTAATGACTCACATGGGCTGCTAAGCAGCTGATCATTGAAGTGTATATACTAATAGTATATATTATCTAGAAGCTGTGTATTGTACGAGTACGAATACGGGTGCATACGAGTAGAATTGTTGATGAAAATGAATGAGGATGTAATTGTAAGCATTTTTGTTAATTAGAAGTACTTTCATATGTGTCTTGAAGTCTTTCAAAAGTGTACTAATACATCTAAATACACTACATGTATATACATTTTAACTGAGTCGTTAACTCATCGTTAGTCGTTACATGTAAGTGTTGTTTTGAAACCTTTAAGTTAACGATCTTGTTAAATGTAATTAATTCATTGTTATTATACTTAAATGAGATATTAAATTGTTATGTTAACATGATAACATGGTGTATGAATATATCTTAACATCATATATATATATATATATATATGTTAAAATACTATTACAACGATAATCGTTACGTATATATATTGTTTCGAAATTCTTAAGTTAGTAGACTTGTTTTACATATGTAGTTCATTGTTAATATACTTAATGATATATATAATTATCATTTTATCATGTTAAACATAGTGTAACAATATCTTAATATGATACATATGTATTTAGTAAAACGTTGTTATAACGATAATTGTTATATATATCGTTTCGAGTTTCTTAACTTAGTAGTCTCATTTTTATGTATATAACTCATTGTTAATATACCTAGTGATATACTTACTTATCATAATATCATATTAACTATATATATATATATATATATATATATATATATATATATATATATATATATATATATATATATATATATATATATATATATATATATATATATATATATATATATATATAGTTTTTACAAGTTTTAACGTTCGTGAATCGCCGGTCAACTTGGGTGGTCAATTCTCTACATGACACTCATTTCAAATAATCAAGTCTTAACAAGTTTGATTGCTTAACATGTTGGAAAAATTTAATAATGTAAATATCAATTTCATTTAATATATATAAATATGGAAAAGTTTGGGTCACTACAGTACCTACCCGTTAAATAAATTTCGTCCCAAAATTTTAACCTGTTGAAGGTGTTGACGAATCTTCTGGAAATAGGTGCGGGTATTTCTTCTTCATCTGATCTTCACGCTCCCAGGTGAACTCGGGTCCTCTACGAGCATTCCATTGAACCTTAACAATTGGTATCTTGTTTTGCTTAAGTCTTTTAACCTCACGATCCATTATTTCGACGGGTTCTTCAATAAATTGAAGTTTTTCGTTGATTTGGATTTCGTCTAATGGAATAGTGAGATCTTCCTTAGCAAAACATTTTTTCAAATTCGAGATGTGGAAAGTGTTATGTACAGCCGCGAGTTGTTGAGGTAACTCAAGTTGGTAAGCTACTGGTCCGACACGATCTATAATCTTGAATGGTCGAATGTACCTTGGATTTAGTTTCCCCCGTTTACCAAATCGAAAAACGCCTTTCTAAAGTGAAACCTTAAGCATGACCATCTCTCCAATCTCAAATTCCATATATCTTTTCTTTTACTGTCCGCGTAGCTCTTTTGTCGACTCTGAGCGGTTTTCAATCGTTGTTGAATTTGGATGATTTTCTCGGTAGTTTCTTGTATTATCTCCGGACCCGTAATCTGTCTATCCCCCACTTCACTCCAAAAAATTGGAGATTTGTACTTTCTACCATAAAGTACTTCAAACGACGCCATCTCAATACTCGAATGGTAACTGTTGTTGTAGAAAAATTCTGCTAACGGTAGGTGTCGATCCCAACTGTTTTCGAAATCGATAACACATGATCGTAGCATGTCTTCAAGGGTCTGTATCATCCTTTCACTTTTCCCATCAGTTTGTGGATGATAAGCAGTACTCATGTCTAGACGAGTCCCCAATGCTTGTTGCAGTGTCTGCCAAAACCTTGAAACAAATCTGCCATCCCTATCAGAGATAATAGAGATTGGTATTCCATGTCTAGAGACAACTTCCTTTAAATATAATCGCGTCAACTTCTCCATTTTATCATCTTCTCTCATTGGCAGAAAGTGTGCTGATTTGGTAAGACGATCGACTATTACCCAAATAGTATCATAACCACTTGCAGTTCTTGGCAATTTAGTAATGAAATCCATGGTAATATTTTTCCATTTCCATTCTGGGATTTCAGGTTGTTGAAGTAGACCTGATGGTTTCTGATGTTCAACTTTGACCTTAGAACACGTCAAACATTCTCCTACATATCTCGCAATATCGGCTTTCATACCCGGCCACCAAAAATGTTTCTTGAGATCCTTGTACATCTTTCCCACTCCGGGATGTATTGAGTATCTGGTTTTATGTGCTTTCCCAAGTACCATTTTCCTCACATCTCCAAACTTTGGTACCCAAATTCTTTCGGCTCTATAACGGGTTCCGTCTTCTAGAATATTAAGGTGTTTCTCCGATCCTTTGGGTATTTCTTCAAATTCCCTTCTTTTACGACACCCTGCTGCGCCTCCTTTATTTGAGTAGTAAGGTTAGTACGAATAATTATATTCATAGCTTTTACCCGCATAGGTTCTCTATCCTTTCTACTCAAAGCATCTGCTACCACATTCGCCTTCCCCGGATGGTAACGAATCTCGAAATCGTAATCATTCAATAACTCAATCCACCTACGCTGCCTCATGTTTAGTTATTTCTGATTAAATATGTGTTGGAGACTTTTGTGATCGGTATATATAATACTTTTGGCCCCATATAAGTAGTGCCTCCAAGTCTTTAATGTAAAAACAACCGCGCCTAATTCCAAATCATGCGTCGTATAATTCTGCTCATGAATCTTCAATTGTCTAGATGCATAAGCAATTACTTTCATTCGTTGCATTAATACACAACCGAGACCTTGCTTTGAGGCATCACAATATATCACAAAATTTTCATTCCCTTCAGGCAATGACAATATAGGTGCCGTAGTTAACTTTTCCTTTAACAATTGAAACGCTTTCTCCTGCTCATCCTTCCATTCAAACTTCTTCCCTTTATGCGTTAATGCAGTCAAGGGTTTTTGCTATTTTGGAAAAATCTTGGATGAATCTTCTGTAGTAACCAGCCAGTCCTAAAAATTAGCGTATATGCTTCGGAGTTTTCGGGATTTTCCACTTTTCAACGGTTTCAATCTTTGCCGGATCCACCTGAATACCTTCTTTGTTCACTATGTGACAGAGGAATTTAACTTCTTCCAACCAAAATGCACACTTTGAAAACTTAGCGTACAGTTTTTCTTTCCTCAACAACTCTACAACTTTTCTCAAATGTTCTTCGTGCTCTTGATCATTCTTTGAGTAGATAAGTATGTCATCGATGAAGACAATGACAAACTTGTCAATATATGGCCCACACACTCGGTTCATGAGGTCCATGAACACAACTGGTGCGTTAGTTAATCCAAATGGCATAACCATAAACTCGTAATGACCGTAACGCGTCCTAAAAGCAGTCTTCGGAATATCATCCTCCTTCACCCGCATTTGATGATATCCGGAACGTAAATCAGTCTTCGAATAAACTGACAAACCTTGTAGTTGATCAAATAAGTTGTCGATTCTCGGTAGTGGGTAACGGTTCTTGATGGTAAGTTTGTTCAACTCTCCGTAGTCGATACACAACCTGAATATACCATCTTTCTTCTTGACAAACAAAACAGGAGCTCCCCATGGTGATGTGCTTGGTAGAATGAAACCACGCTCTAAGAGTTCTTGTAATTGGCTTTGGAGTTCCTTCATTTAACTGGGTGCGAGTCCGTATGGAGCATGAGCTATTGGTGCAGCTCCTGGTACGAGATCTATTTGAAATTCAACAGATCGGTGTGGAGGTAGTACCGATAATTCTTTCAAAAATACATCGGGAAATTCTTTTGCGACGGGAACATCATTGATGTTCTTTTCTTCGGGTTTAACTTCTTCGATGTGTGCTAGAATGGCATAGCAACCTTTTCTTATTAGTTTTTGCGCCTTCAAATTACTAATAAGATTTAGCTTCGCGTTGCTCTTTCCTCCGTACACCATTAAGGGTTTTCCTTTTTCTCTTACAATGCGAATCGCATTTTTGTAACATACGATTTCCGCTCCCTTATTTTTCAACCAGTCCATGCCGATTATCACATCAAAACTCCCTAACTCTACTTGTATCAAATCAATCTTAACCGTTTCGCTAACCAGTTTAATTTTTCGATTCTGACATATCTTATCTGCTGTAATTAATTTACCGTTTGCTAATTCGAGTAAAAATTTATTATCCAAAGGCGTCAATGGACAACTTATTTTAGCACAGAAATCCTTACTCATATAGCTTCTATCCACACCCGAATCAAATATGTGACAACCCGGAAATTTTTGACCAAATTTAAACTTTATCTTTATATTATTCCGACACGATAAGCAAAGTTTGTTAAGTGGAATTTCAAAAATCTTAAACTGTGTTCATACGTTCATTTACCCTTCGACTGTTCTCGACGATTCCCGAACAATTATGTGTAAATAGATATGTATGTATATATACGTGTGTATATTAAATTCAGAAATATTAATAAAACATTAAACGGCTTGGTTGATATGAAAATAAGTTATGAAATCCATTATATAACGTGAGAACGTTAACAAAGTATTAGATGTATAATACTTTACATAAACGTATTTGTTTCAATATATGTTTAATATATTTATCGACGGAATTAAAAGATAATATCAAATGATTGAATTATCAGATACATTGTGATATGATTACGGGTCTATGTTATGAGGTCCACTGTGATTTAAGAAATCTATTCTTTTTGACAACATTTGAAAAATGGTAAAGTGATTTATAAGTAAGAACAAATGTGTCAATGAACGGGAACTAGACAAGGGTTAGTGGAGATTCCTGTTTAATTTCCAATTCATGTTTTATAATATTTTTCTCGTGACCTTGATAAGATAACTATGTTAACTTTCATTTTATTTAATATGAAAGTAAGAACGTGGAGTGTAAATAACTTAGATGTTGGATATCGACAAGTTAAGTAACTCGACATTTTTCATTAAGATGATTTTATACATTTATTTAACCTTTGGACTTTATCCCATGCTTCACCGACAGACTGTAATTTAAAAACTTGAAACCTATTATGAATATATATAATTCTACTTTTCTAAAATATTTTATGATATAACGATTTCCATTATTTTAACCTTTTAACAAAATGATTCTTAAATATATTTAGTTTTGGAAAACAAAATTATCATATTTATTTGATTTAGTTTCAAACGTATAAAAACGTTTAAAAAGAACTTTATTATTAAAACGTATATAACTTTTATAAATATCTAGAACCACTTTTGACAACTCATTACTTAACCAGTATGATAAAGATAACGATATTTATATTTTATTTTTTTTAAAATATATATAACGATTTAAATTAATATTATATATATTTATACGCGTATTATACGTACGTAGTTTTATACTTTTACTATACTTTAACTTTACTTTTACTTTACTTTAACTTTAATAATTCACTTTAATAATTCACACTTTAATAATTCACTTTAATCATTCATACTTTAATAATTCAAAAATCTATTATAAATAGAATTTAATAGGTTTCATTATTTCATAGAAACTTGAAAATATATTTCTCTAAACTCTCTCAATCGATTTACATATATATATTTACTCAGTATTATTTCAAGATATTATTAGTATACATAAAATACTACGACGGAGTTATGTTTAAGTGATTTCAAAATAAGTTTTCAAACGGGATAGAGCTAAGGAAATCATGGGTTATAGCTTTGGAGGTTATGGGTATTGTTCGAGGGTATTGCTCGTGAGGTCAACCCAGCGTTAATCATTTTCGTTGCGTCTACGTACTTTCCTGCAATATTGAATCACAATATTGATACGTGAGCATTCATATCTTATCTTTTATATATTAATAGTGTATTCCTAACTAGTGCTCGAGTATATAGGATTATGAATGCTTGTATGCTTAGTTTCGTCGTTAAATAGTTTATGATAAATCACGAATTTAATACATATGCTACTAAGATATAGTATATGATATGCATGTCGTTGGAAAGCTGACGAAAAATTAGTAACTTTTCATTTAGAAAGCTTATGGTTTCGATGAACGGATTAAAAGATATGGTCAACTGAATTATTATTAATTTTAGTATTATTATTATCAATATGATTATTATTATTATTACTATCATCGTTATTATCGTCGTTATTATTATTATTTAATAATAATAATAATTATTATTAATATCATTATCGTTATTAATATAAGTATTATTATTGTTATTGTTATTACTATCGTTATTATCATTAAGGTTATTATTATTATTATTATTATTATTATTATTATTATTATTATTATTATTATTATTATCATTAAGGTTATTATTATTATTATTATTATTATTATTATTATTATTATTATAATTATTAGTATTATCATTAATATTATTATAATACTTATTAGTATCATTATCGTTAAAACTAATATTAGTATCATCTAATTATTATGATTACTATTATTATCATTATTATGAATACGATATAAAAGAGGACTAAAAGCTATTAAACAAGTCGATTAGGAAATAATGAGTATAAGTATCATGGTTCAGTTAAAATATTGTTAAGATTATGATTTAGATAAAAATATCGTTTTCATTATTTTTATCATTATTATTATTATTATTAAAAGTATCATTAATATTAAAACTATCATTCTATTAAAATTATTATTTTTAATAGAAATATCATTGTTATTATAAGATATCATTTTTTAGTATCATTTTAGTATTATTATTCTTAAAAATTATCATTTTGAATAAAATTATTATTTGTATATAAAATCTTATTCTTATTATTATAATTAATATTAAAAAGTATCGTTATTATTAAAATTATCATGATTAGAATTATCACTTTATTATAATTAATATCATCATTAGTAAATAAATATTGTTATTATTATTATTATTAGTAGAATAATAATAATAATTATTATTATTACAAAATAATACAACTTTTACTCATTATTATTATCATCAATATTATTTTATCAAATAAATATGTGATAAAATTACATTAATAATACATACCACTATATTTTTATGATATTGAGTGAACTGTATAAATTTTATTACTTGAGATATATAAAAGTATATTTTTATCATATATAAATATTAATATAAATTTTTATTTATTAATAAATGACTTGTATTATTTAATTTAATAAAATCTAATAAATATATTTAAATATATAAGACGGCTGTATTTAAGTTATATAATAAACATGTATAGATTTTGGAAGTCATTTTGGGTCAAGTTGACTTTTGTTGACTTTTGCATATCGGTCTCGAGCATTAAGATTGTGATACACTATGACCTGACCTAATTTGTTAGACAGATATATATATATATATATATATATATATATATATATATATATATATATATATATATATATATATATATATATATATATATATATATACTTAATATAGGTCCGTGAATCCGAGGCCAATTCTGCATTTGTTCAATGTCGTCATATGTATTTTTACCACGAAATACAGTATTGTGAGTTTCATTTGCTCCCTTTTTAAATGCTTTTGCAATATATATTTTTGAGCTGAGAATACATGCATTGCTTTTATAAATGTTTGACGAAATAGACATAAGTACTTGAAACTACATTGTATGGTTGGATTACTATACCGAATATCGCCCCTTCAAGTCTGGTAACCTAAGAATTAGGGAAATGGCCCCTAATTGACGCGAATCCTAAAGATAGATCTATGGGCCTAACAACCCCCATTCTAGAATTTGGAATGCTTTAGTACTTCGATTTAAATGGTGATTGCGATTGCCAATATTTATGGCATACTTGCGAGTATGCAGGGGATATTCTATATGCATTATGTTAATGTCGGTTACCAGGTATTCATCATACGAATGATTTTTATACACTTGCGAGTGTAATGTTATTTATGAAAAATAAAATCTTGTGGTCTATTAAAATTATGGAAATGATTAATTATGATAAACTAATGAACTCACCAAACTTTTGGTTGACACTTGAAAGCATGTTTATTCTCAGGTATTAAAGAAATCTTCCGCTGTGCATTTGCTCATTTTAAAGATATTACTTGGAGTCATTCATGGCATATTTCAAAAGACGTTGCATTCAAGTCGTTGAGTTCAATAAAGATTATTATTAAGTAAATGACAAATTAGGTCATTTATAGTTTGGATATTATGAAATGGTATGCATGCCTGTCATCTTTCGATGTAATGAATGTTGTCTTTTAAAAACGAATGCAATGTTGGTAAAATGTATCATATAGAGGTCAATTATCTCGCAATGTAACCATATGTTATTGTATTCGTCCTTATGGATTAGGACGGGTCGCTTCATGTGGTATCAGAGCGGTGGTCTTAGCGAACCAGGTCTGCATTAGTGTGTCTAACTGATAGTCGTTAGGATGCATTAGTGAGTCTGGACTTCGACCGTATCTGCATGTCAAAAGTTTTGCTTATCATTTTTGTCGAAAATTGCCTGCTTATCATTCTTAGTCTAGACACATCTTATTGCATTGATTGCATGAATAGTGTATAGACAAAATTCTTATCTTAGCATATCTGCTAATTCATATCTTAGCGTATCTGTTATTGTAAACTTTGCCTGACATATTCCGTAAATCCCTCTGTAATCTACGAAATCTTTTGTGCTATATATATGGATATTCTATTTAATTAGAATACCATCCGATAACCGGAAATCAATTCATATCGAAAAATCCTTTATTCAATCATACGAAATGAAACTCGCCACAAGTTCAAGTCTCTCGGATTCCGATATGGAATTCCACTCAAGCTCCGAAAGTAGTGTGACCGGAATGGATCAACCAATAAGCAATCATCTATTCTGGGTGAATTGGGGATGGGTTCGTAGCCTACTTAATCATTGGAGACAAGAAGGAGGCGATCCCTTTCATCCACCACATTTCCCTCTTGGCGATGAATCTGAAGCACTTACCGGCGAACCTGTTTGAGACACCATTTTCTCTCTCATTTCCAGAGTATCTCATCACGACTACATATTATCTCACATTCTAGATCTCATTTATTCGCTAGTCCGAACTGACAATCACCCCAGTGTAATAGAAGAAGTCAACGAGCTTCGCACTCGGGTAGTGGCTTTAGAGAATATGGTGCAAAGGTTACAAACACTAGCAGCAGCACCAGCAGCATAACCAGTACCACCATCAGCAACACCAACAGCACCATCACCACCACCAACAGTAACATTCGCATCCCACACTTCAACATCACAACCTATATCCCACGAGCACCAATGTCATACGCTCTATAGATACCAAGGAATACCAGCAACAACAAACGATGAAGTATTGATTCATAACTTCATTGGAGAAACACTCCGCGGCGATTAGGTAAACTCCAAAGTCTTAGAGATTATCCATTCTAGCCCTAACCATAAATCAGATAAATGAACCAAAATGATAGGAGGAAGAATAGAAATCCTGACAAGAATGGTGTGTGATTTACAAGCTACACTTGTTTTACCAACAGCATTAACAGTATCGTAGCATCACCCGCACGATCAGTGCCGTCAGCATCGTCAGAATCAGTAGCACCCATAACATCACAAGCTCTGCCAGTTTAAGAATCACTGTGGACATCATTACAAATCAACCACAAGTATGTCAAATCAACGAGTTATGAAGTATTAACTCATTTCCACTGAAGGATTTATATGTATATCTTATATATATTAATCTTTAAACCAACATAAATCTTTTCGTACTAAGCTATTATGTATGAGTTAAAAAAGGGTAGATACTACTCGGTTTAATTCATATTACTAATATGCTATGATGTACATCCTTCGTCAATAACTTAACCATTGTTAACTACAATCTCTGTTCAATGAATTCTATTTCATAATAAATCAAGTGTATTATTCAAATATATGTTTGATTTTGCACTTTCATCATCGATGTACTCGAAACTTTTCAAACAACATCATTAATATCTTGCGAAGTTCACATGAATTCCACAAATACCAACATCATGCATCAACAAATAACAAAGTATTGATTCAAAATTTCAATATCATTGAAGAAATACTTATGTGATTTCTAAAGCTTTAGGGATTACTCAATTCTAGTTACAACCGTAAATCAAATGAGTTTAATATTAACTCATTAAATCTACGTTACATCTGAAGAAAATATACACATATATATTTTCATAAAGACTGTAATAAAATTCTTCTGTACAAAATATTAATTGTGAAAAAAAAAAATTTAACGGGTAGGTAATGCCCGAGAGATATATAAATTCACAATTAATATATTACATTCTTCGAATCTGATTCAGCAATCATCAATTATACTCACTATTTTCATAACAATATACATTCTTTCATAGAAATCAAAACAACCATACTCATTCAAATTCAATTATATATTCTGATTTTGAAATCACAGAATTTAATTCAAGATATAACTGATATCATCACTCTTAGATTCCTACATCTTTCAAAGCTATACTTTGACTTCAAAACTGTGCTAGAACATCATATGCATATTAACGATTACAATCTGTGTTCAAACCCTCCGAAATTTCTGAAGACACTTCAAACAATGAACAATCGAGATGATGATCCAACCACATGTTACCCACAGTTATGTACCTAAAAAATCCTCGAAACCAAAGTCATAATTTAACACGTATCCGTCTCAGACCCTTTGGCATTTATTAGCAAAAATAACTTTGCGATTCCTTTTCAAATTAGTCAGTTTTGTCAAAGCTCCAGCAAGTCAACTTCGATTTTCATCCGGAGTAGTAGTCTTATTATAACCCTGACATATACAATTACCCTTTTGTTACCGGGGAACCTTTTATATTCCACCACATTATTAGCAGATGTACCAGCAACTTCATTACCCTTTGATTTTAGCCTCTCCGAAAAGTCATTATATTTACTCATTAAAACCCCATCACTTATTCATCTGCATTTGAAATCTCGCAGCATGTCTACGCCAATAGTTATATGTGTACATATAACGGACTTACATATTTAGAATGTGAAGTTTCTGAAAAACACCCCGAACTGCGGAATAGTTCTCGAAATGCTGATGAAGCAGCAAAAACTATAAACGACCTTAACAATAAAAAGTTTGATGATAAAGAATAGTGTGTTGGCAAAGCTTAGAAAAAGAGAAGGTTTGGAACTGAAAAACGGATTGAGAAAAGTATGAAGGAGGCTGTGGACAAATCACAAGGATGAAATCTACCTTCAAAGAATCCAAATGATTCAGTGTCTGCTGAACTCATTAACGAATACCTTGCTCCTGACTCTAAACCCTTACGGACAATATTCTTCATCATTCTCTAATATTAGAAATTCTAAAATATTATCATATCTTTCATTATAAATATCCTCCATATTTCTGAAGATATCTTCATAACTATTGTTATTCAAAATCATTTATCTCTTCGCGCTATCTGTGTTACATCATAAAATAAACTATATTTAGTTTCTAAATTCTGAAAAATTCGAATATGAATGCTATTGAAGTAGTGTTGGGAACTGAAGCATGAGTTAGTATAATATAACGACACTTGATCAACGTGATTATATTACAGTAAGTCATGCTGAGTTTCTAAATGGAACGTGATGATTCACATATCATAACGTCATCATGTGCCATGTTACACGACTCTTGTATTCTACTTAACCTCTAAACATATCAAGAAATATTTTTCTTGATGACTCGGTTTTTTCCGAGGTATTCTGGTAATTTGACAAATCAAGATCGTGCCATCATAATTTCCTTCTTAGAACAGTAACTATGTTCATTTCGAAATTCATACCTACGAATTCTGGACCATTATTCGCTTGATTTGAAGTCGGGAAGAGGAGACAAAAGTATGGAACTTTTAAATATAAAAGAAAAATATGAAGCTCGACAACAACACATAAATTACAAACCGTGCATATCAATACGTATTGCAACGTAAAGGCACGGGAGAATTAAAATACTATAATCCCAAGGTAATAGTAAAAGTAGATAAAATCCTCCGGTGGTAGATGAAAAAGAAGAATGACAGATATGAAAGTTAGGAGTATATCAAGAATTAGTACTGGATGGAGCATATTAATGAATGCCTTAAAGTATGAATTGAGGGAGAAAGAATAGAAGGTGTGAGTGTAAGGAAACGAAGGGGGTGGATTTATAGTGAAATTTCCAACAGAGTAATCGAGACAGATTATCGCATTTAACCGAAGAGGATCCTAATTTTCTTAATTACCGAAGAATCAAATCTTATTACGAAGATTTTCTCTAAATCCCTTGAACTCCAGAATTCAATCCTATCTAAGTCAAAAGATATGATGAACCTATACTTACTCATTTCACTCTTTTGCGATAGCTTCATTCGTACTCTTCACAAAATCAAATTGTTTACTTAATAATAATAAAACTTTATTTATCAACTTATATTAATAACATTCTTATTGTTACCCATGACGACCTCGATCAAATTTCGGGGAATAAATTTCTTTAACGGGTAGGTACTGTGACAACCCGGAAATTTCCGACCAAATTTAAACTTTATCTTTATATTATTCTGACACGATAAGCAAAGTTTGTTAAGTGGAATTTCAAAAATCTTAAACTGTGTTCATACGTTCATTTACCCTCCGACTGTTCTCGACGATTCACGAACAATTATGTGTAAATAGATATGTATGTATATATATGTGTGTATATTAAATTCAGAAATATTAATAAAACATTAAATGGCTTGGTTGATATGAAAATAAGTTATGAAATCCATTATATAACTTGAGAACGTTAACAAAGTATTAGATGTATAATACTTTACATAAACGTATTTGTTTCAATATATGTTTAATATATTTATCGACGGAATTAAAAGATAATATTAAATGATTGAATTATCAGATACATTGTGATATGATTATGGGTCTATGTTATGAGGTCCACTGTGATTTAAGAAATCTATTCTTTTTGACAACATTCGGAAAATGGTAAAGTGATTTATAAGTAAGAACAAATGTGTCAATGAACGAGAACTAGACAAGGGTTAGTGGAGATTCCTGTTTAATTTCCAATTCATGTTTTATAATATTTTCCTCGTGACCTTGATAAGATAACTATGTTAACTTTCATTTTATTTAATATGAAAGTAAGAATGTGGAGTGTAAATAACTTAGATGCTGGATATCAACAAGTTAAGTAACTCGACATTTTTCATTAAGATGATTTTATACATTTATTTAACCTTTGGACTTTATCCCATGCTTCACCGACAGACTGTAATTTAAAAACTTGAAACCTATTATGAATATATATAATTCTACTTTTCTAAAATATTTTATGATATAACGATTTCCATTATTTTAAGCTTTTAACAAAATGATTCTTAAATATATTTAGTTTTGGAAAATAAAATTATCATATTTATTTGATTTAGTTTCAAACGTACAAAAAAGTTTAAAAAGAACTTTATTATTAAAACGTATATAACTTTTATAAATATCTAGAACCACTTTTGACAACTCATTACTTAACCAGTATGATAAAGATAAAGATATTTATATTTTATTTTTTTAAAATATATATAACGATTTAAATTAATATTATATATATTTATACGCGTATTATACGTACGTAGTTTTATACTTTTACTATATTTTAACTTTACTTTTACGTTACTTTTACTTTACTTTAACTTTAATAATTCACTTTAATTATTCATACTTTAATAATTCACTTTAATAATTCATACTTTAATAATTCACTTTAATAATTCACTTTAATAATTCAAAAATCTATTATAAATAGAATTCAATATGTTTCATTATTTCATAGAAACTTGAAAATATATTTCTCTAAACTCTCTCAATCGATTTACATATATATATTTACTCAATATTATTTCAAGATATTATTAGTATACATAAAATACTACGACGGAGTTATGTTCAAGCGATTTCAAAATAAGTTTTCAAAAGGGATAGGGCTAAGGAAATCATGGGTTATAGCTTTGGAGGTTATGGGTATTGTTCGAGGGTATTGCTCGTGAGGTCAACCTAGCGTTTATCATTTTCGTTGCGTCTACGTACTTTCCTGCAATATTGAATCACAATATTGATACGTGAGCATTCATATCTTATCTTTTATATATTAATAGTGTATCCCTGACTAGTGCTCGAGTATATAGGATTATGAATGCTTGTATGCTTAGTTTTGTCGTTAAATAGTTTATGATAAATCATGAATTTAATACATATGCTACTAAGATAAGGTATATGATATGCATGTCGTTGGAAAGCTGACGAAAAATTAGTAACTTTTCATTTAGAAAGCTTATGGTTTTGATGAACGGATTAAAAGATATGGTCAACTGAATTATTATTAATTTTAGTATTATTATTATTAATATGATTATTATTATTACTATCATCGTTATTATCGTCGTTATTATTATTATTATTTAATAATAATAATTATTATTATTAATATCATTATCGTTATTAATATAAGTATTATTATTGTTATTGTTATTACTATCGTTATTATCATTAAGGTTATTATTATTATTATTATTATTATTATTATTATTATTATTATTATTATTATTATTATTATTATAATTATTATTATTATTATTATTATTATAATTATAATTATTATTAGTATTATCATTAATATTATTATAATACTTATTAGTATCATTATCGTTAAAACTAATATTAGTATCATCTAATTATTGTGATTACTATTATTATCATTATTATGAATACGATATAAAAGAGGACTAAAAGCTATTAAACAAGTCGATTAGGAAATAATGAGTATAAGTATCATGATTCAGTTAAAATATTGTTAAGATTATGATTTAGATAAAAATATCGTTTTCATTATTTTTATCATTAATATTATTATTAAAAGTATCATTAATATTAAAACTATCATTCTATTAAAATTATCATTTTTGATAGAAATATCATTGTTATTATAAGATATCATTTTTTAGTATCATTTTAGTATTATTATTGTTAAAAATTATCATTTTTAATAAAATTATTATTTGTATATAAAATCTTATTCTTATTATTATAGTTAATATTAAAAAGTATCGTTATTATTAAAATTATCATGATTAGAATTATCACTTTATTATAATTAATATCATCATTAGTAAATAAATATTGTTATTATTATTATTAGTAGAATAATAATTATTATTATTATTATTACAAAATAATACAACTTTTACTCATTATTATTATCATCAATATTATTTTATCAAATAAATATGTGATACAATTACATTAATAATACATACCACTATATTTTTATGATATTGAGTGAACTGTATAAATTTTATTACTTGAGATATATAAAAGTATATTTTTATCATATATAAATTTTAATATAAATTTTTATTTATTAATAAATGACTTGTATTATTTAATTTAATAAAATCTAATAAATATATTTAAATATATAAGACGACTGTATTTAAGTTATATAATAAACATGTATAGATTTTGGAAGTCATTTTGGGTCAAGTTGACTTTTGTTGACTTTTGCATATCGGTCTCGAGCATTAAGATTGTGATACACTATGACCTGACCTAATTTATTAGACAGATATTGACCATATATATATATATATATATATATATATATATATATATATATATATATATATATATATATATATATATATATATATATATATATACACTTAATATAGGTCCGTGAATCCGAGGCCAATTCTGCATTTGTTCAATGCCGTCATATGTATTTTTACCACGAAATACAGTATTGTGAGTTTCATTTGCTCCCTTTTTAAATGCTTTTACAATATATATTTTTGGGCTGAGAATACATGCATTGCTTTTATAAATGTTTGACGAAATAGACACAAGTACTTGAAACTACATTGTATGGTTGGATTACTATACCGAATATCGCCCCTTCAAGTCTGGTAACCTAAGAATTAGGGAAATGGCCCCTAATTGACGCGAATCCTAAAGATAGATCTATGGGCCTAACAACCCCCATTCTGGAATTTGGAATGCTTTAGTACTTCGATTTAAATGGTGATTGCGATTGCCAAAATTTATGGCATACTTGCGAGTATGCGGGGGATATTCTATATGCATTATGTTAATGTCGGTTACCAGGTGTTCATCATACGAATGATTTTTATACACTTGCGAGTGTATTGTTATTTATGAAAAATGAAATCTTGTGGTCTATTAAAATTATGGAAATGATTAATTATGATAAACTAATGAACTCACCAACCTTTTGGTTGACACTTGAAAACATGTTTATTCTCAGGTATTAAAGAAATCTTCCGCTGTGCATTTGCTCATTTTAAAGATATTACTTGGAGTCATTCATGGCATATTTTAAAAGACGTTGCATTCAAGTCGTTGAGTTCAATAAAGATTATTATTAAGTAAATGACAGATTAGGTCATTTATAGTTTGGATATTATGAAATGGTATGCATACCTGTCATCTTTCGATGTAATGAAAGTTGTCTTTTAAAAACGAATGCAATGTTTGTAAAATGTATCATATAGAGGTCAAATACCTCGCAATGTATCCATATGATATTGTATTCGTCCTTATGGATTAGGACGGGTCGCTTCAAAATAAAACATAAGCAGATGTATTGTCAATAAGAAACGTACCCGTAACAAGCTCCGGGTCTTCCTGCGCTTCAACCTCATTAATGTTGAAGACTCTTCCTCGACCTTGCCCATTATTATCCCCCTGATTTGGACACACATTTTTGTAATGGCCCTTCTTCCCGTATCCAAAACAGGTAATGTCGGCATAACTTGTCCCGGCATTATTTGTTCCCTTAGCCATTGATCCGTAGATTTCGCACTTTGTCGCACCATGGCCATTTCTTTTACACTTAGTACACACTTCCGTACAGAGCCCAGTCAGATGGTATCCTTCACACCTCTGACATGGTTTCTGCCTCTTGTAGTTATTGTTGGGATTGTTGTTGTTTCGGTTGTTACTGTTGTTGAAACGGTTGTTGTAGTAATTGCTGGGGTGGTTGTTGTTGTTGCATTTATTTTTGTGAAAATTGGTGCGATTGTAGTTGTGATTGTTGTGTTGATTGTTAAAATTGTGACCCTTGTCACTGGTTTCCTCCCACTTTCTCTTGATTTGTTTCGTGTTGGCTTCTTCAGCCGCCTGCTCTTTAACTCTTTCCTCAATCTGATTTATGAGTTTATGAGCCATTCGACTCGCCTTTTGTATGGAGGCGGGCTCGTGTGAACTTATATCTTCTTGGATCCTTTCTGGTAACCCTTTTACAAATGCATCGATTTTTTCCTCTTCATCTTCGAACGCTCTTGGGCATAATAAACACAACTTCGTGAATCGTCGTTCGTATGTGGTAATGTCGAAACCTTGTGTTCGTAATCCTTTAAGCTCAACTTTGAGCTTATTGACCTCGTTTCTGGGACGATACTGCTCAGTCATCAGATGTTTGAATGCTGACCACGGTAGTGCGTACGCAGCGTCTTGTCCCACTTGCTCTAGGTAGGTATTCCACCATGTTAACGCAGTACCTGTGAAGGTATGCGTAGCGTACTTTACTTTGTCTTCTTCAGTACACTTACTTATGGCAAACACCGATTCAACCTTTTCGGTCCACCGTTTCAATCCGATTGGACCCTTGGTTCCATCGAATTCCAAAGGTTTACAGGCAATGAATTCTTTGTAGGAGCATCCTACACGATTTCTTATAGCATAATATGAACTTATTTATAAAAGCTTTTTCTTCATATTAGCGTTTTATAGTTTTAATTTGGGTAGTACCTACCCGTTAAGTTCATACTTAGTAGCTAATATACAATTCAACTACTACAATTCTATATGAAAAACTGATTATAATAATATTTTGCGTTCAAACTTTTATACAATATTTTACAAACTTACAATACCGCTATTATACATATAGTATGAAATATAGCACACAATAACTTTGGTACAAAACAGTTGTGACAACAATCCTAGTTAATACGCAAGTCATTCAGCAAAGGCAATAAAAACACGTAATTCATAAGTCCAGAAATAAGTCATGCATTCTGGTTTTACTAAGACTACTTCCCATCCTTGGTCTTGTGGAACATAACCGTTGTGGCCGTTGACAAGACAGCATGTTGTAACGTAGTCAAAAGGACGAGGGTTTCGTAATGTCCAACAGCCCCGTAATAATCTAAAAACCTTGTTTCTCACCCCAACTACTGAATTCGTCACTTGTGGGAAGGTTTTATTTAAAAGTTGTAATCCGATGTTCTTTTTCTCACTTTGGTGAGAAGCGAACATCACTAACCCGTAAGCATAACATGCTTCTTTATGTTGCATGTTAGAAGCTCTTTCTAACTCACGAAGTCCTATGTTGGGATATGTTGAGTCAAAATAGGTTCTTAACCCGTAGCGTAAAATTGCATTTGGGTTCCCCGCATTTAACGCTTTAAAGAAAACACTAACTTGCGGTGTCCCCAATGTGATATACCCCATCTTTCAAATGAAAGCCTTTTATAAACTAAGGCATGCCTGGAACGTTCATCAAATGTTCTACACACTAATTTCGCTGTAAATAATTGTGCCGATGAATTCTGACCGACTTTAGACAAGATTTTATCAATCATGTCCCCGGGTAGGTCTTCTAAAATTTTTAGTTGTCTATCCTTAATATCCATTTTTGTTTTAATACTGTAAAAATAGATGAGGGTTAGATTCGTAAAAGATAATTATCAAATAATACAAGCAATTTTCACATACAACAAGAAAAGTACAAGCACACTTATTTTACATATTTTACACCTCAGGATTACAACTCTTTATTCCAACTCACTAGTTTCTTCCTCTTCGGACCTGTTTCGTTTTGCTAATTTTCTAGGGATATATGATGTTCCTCTAATACGAGCCATTATTTTCACAAATGGTTTAGAAAAACCTGGTGGCTTAGAGGTTCCCGGGTTATTGTTACTACTTAAGAAATACAGGTGTTGACGATACATATAAAGTTCATCGGGGTTGGAATCAGGTTTCTCTATTTTGATGCCCTTTCCCTTATTATTTTCTTTTGCCTTTTCAAATTGGGTCGAGGTAATTTCTATAACATCATCGGAATCCTCATCGGGATCCGATTCATCGGAAAATTGGTAATCTTCCCAATATTTTTCTTCCTCGGCGGAAACACCATTGACCATTTTTAACTTTGGTCCATTGTTTGAGGATTTTCTTTTATTTATCTGTTTTTCTATAGTTCCTAATATTTCCTCCTCCGGAACCTCTTCTTCTAGTTCCTCTTCTTCCGGTTCCTCCTCTTCCGGTTCCTCCTCTTCTAGTTCCTCCTCTTTCGGTTCCTCTTCGGGAATTTGTGAATCTTCCCAAACTATATTCGACTCTTCATTATTATTAGGTGAGTCAATGGGATTTGTACTAGAGGTAGACATCTAACACACAATATCAAACACGTTAAGAGATTAATATATCATATAATATTTACATGTTAACAATATATAGTTTCCAACAAAAATGTTAAGCAATCGTTTTTCAAGTAAACAAGGTCGAAGTCCAGACTCACTAATGCATCCTAACAAACTCGATAAGACACATTAATGCAAATTTCTGGTTCTCTAAGACCAACGCTCGGATACCAACTGAAATGTCCCATTCATATTTGACCTCTATATGAGACATTTTTCAAAAACTGCATTCATTTTTAAAACAACCATAACCTTTATTTTATCGATAAAGGTTTAAAAAGCATTACGTAGATTATCAAATAATGATAATCTAAAATATACCGTTTACACACGACCATTACATAATGGTTTACAATAAGAATATATTACATCAAAAATAAGTTTCTTGAATGCAGTTTTTACACCATATCATACAAGCATGGACTCCAAATCTTGTCCTTATTTTAGTATGCAACAGCAGAAGCTCTTAATAATCACCTGAGAATAAACATGCTTAAAACGTCAACAAAAATATTGGTGAGTTATAGGTTTAACCTATATATTATCAAATCATAATAATAGACCACAAGATTTCATTTTTATAACACATCTCATATCAGGCATTTCGCAAACTGCATAGAGATAAAAATCATTCATATGTTGAACACCTGGTATGAAATGTCCCGTTCTTATTGATTAAAAACGTTCCATATTAATTGATTTCGTTGCGAGGTTTTGACCTCTATATGAGACTTTTTTCAAAGACTGCATTCATTTTAAAACAAACCATAACCTTTATTTCATAAATAAAGGTTTAAAAAGATTTACGTAGATTATCAAATAATGATAATCTAAAATATCCTGTTTACTCACGACCATTACATAATGGTTTACAATACAAATATGTTACATCGAAATCAGTTTCTTGAATGCAGTTTTTACACAATATCATACAAACATGGACTCCAAATCTTGTCCTTATTTTAGTATGCAACAACGGAAGCTCTTAGTATTCACCTGAGAATAAACATGCTTTAAACGTCAACAAAAATGTTGGTGAGTTATAGGTTTAACCTATATATATCAAATCGTAACAATAGACCACAAGATTTCATATTTCAATACACATCCCATACATAGAGATAAAAATCATTCATATGGTGAACACCTGGTAACCGACATTAACAAGATGCATATATAAAAATATCCCCATCATTCCGGGACACCCTTCGGATATGATATAAATTTCGAAGTACTAAAACATCCGGTACTTTGGATGGGGTTTGTTAGGCCCAATAGATCTATCTTTAGGATTCGTGTCAATTAGGGTGTCTGTTCCCTAATTCTTAGATTACCAGACTTAATAAAAAGGGGCATATTCAATTTCGATAATTCAACCATAGAATGTAGTTTCACGTACTTGTGTCTATTTTGTAAATCATTTATAAAACCTGCATGTATTCTCATCCCAAAAATATTAGATTTTAAAAGTGAGACTATAACTCACTTTCACAGATTTTTACTTCGTCGGGAAGTAAGACTTGGCCACTGGTTGATTCATGAACCTATAACAATATATACATATATATCAAAGTATGTTCAAAATATATTTATAATACTTTTAATACATTTTGATGTTTAAGTTTATTAAGTCAGCTGTCCTCGTTAGTAACCTACAACTAGTTGTCCACAGTTAGATGTACAGAAATAAATCGATAAATATTATCTTGAATCAATCCACGACCCAGTGTATACGTATCTCAGTATTGATCACAACTCAAACTATATATATATTTTGGAATCAACCTCAACCCTGTATAGCTAACTCCAACATTCACATATAGAGTGTCTATGGTTGTTCCGCAATATATAAATATAGATGGGTCGACATGATAGGTCGAAACATTGTATACGTGTCTATGGTATCTCAAGATTACATAATATACAATATAAGTTGATTAGGTTATGGTTGGAATAGATTTATTACTAACTTTCATGTAGGTAAAATGAGTAGTTTTTATCAATCTTGTTTTACTCGCCATTTCTTCGTTTCTAATCCGTTTTGAGTGATTCCAGTGGCCATGGTTTTGTATTAAACTTAAATTTATGAATATAAATAGAAAAAGTATAAGTTTATAGTCGGAAATACAAGTTACAAGTCGTTTTTGAAAGAGGTAGTCATTTCCGTCGAAAGAACGACATCTTGATGACCATTTTGAAAAACATACTTTCACTTTGAGTTTAACCATGATTTTTGGATATAGTTTCATGTTCATAAGAAAAATCATTTTTCCAGAAGTATAGCTTTTAAATCAATGTTCTTCTTAGCTTTTAATTATCCCAACCAAAACAGCCCCCGATTTTACTATGACGGCGTATATCCAGTTTTATGGTGTTTATCGTGTTTCCGGGTTTTAAATCATTAAGTTAGCATATCATATAGATATAGAACATGTGTTTAGTTGATTTTAAAAGTCTAGTTAGAAGGATTAACTTTATTTGCGAACAAGTTTAGAATTAACTAAACTATGTTCTAGTGATTACAAGTTTATAACGTTGAAAAAGACAGCTTTTTATGTATGAATCGAATGATGTTATGAACATCATTACTACCTCAAGTTCCTTGGATAAACTTACTGGAAATGAGAAAAATGGATCTAGCTTCAAAGGATCCTTGGATGGCTTGAAAGTTCTTGAAGCAGAATCATGACACGAAAACAATTTCAAGTAAGATTTCCACTCGAAATAAGATTGTTATAGTTATTGAAATTGAATTAAAGTTTGAATATGATTATTACCTTGTATTAGAAAGATAACCTACTGTAAGTAACAAAGGTTTCTTGATCTTGGATGATTACTTGGAATGGATTTAGAAAACTTGGAAGTAAACTTGCAATCTTGGAAGTATTCTTGATTTTATGAAACTAGAACTTTTGGAATTTATGAAGAACACTTAGAACTTGAAGATAGAACTTGAGAGAGATTAATTAGATGAAGAAAATTGAAGAATGAAAGTGTTTTTAGGTGTTTTTGGTCGTTGGTGTATGGATTAGATATAAAGGATATGTAATTTTGTTTTCATGTAAATAAGTCATGAATGATTACTCATATTTTTGTAATTTTATGAGATATTTCATGCTAGTTGCCAAATGATGGTTCCCACATGTGTTAGGTGACTCACATGAGCTTCTAAGAGCTGATCATTGGAGTGTATATACCAATAGTACATACATCTAAAAGTTGTATATTGTACGAGTACGAATACGGGTGCATACGAGTAGAATTGCTGATGAAACTGAACGAGGATGTAATTGTAAGCATTTTTGTTAAGTAGAAATATTTTGATAAGTGTCTTGAAGTCTTTCAAAAGTATATGAATACATATTAAAACACTACATGTATATACATTTTAACTGAGTCGTTAAGTCATCGTTAGTCGTTACATGTAAGTGTTGTTTTGAAACCTTTAGGTTAACGATCTTGTTAAGTGTTGTTAACCCAATATTTATAATATCAAATGAGATTTTAAATTATTATATTATCATGATATTATGATGTATAAATATCTCTTAATATGATATATATACATTAAATGTCGTTACAACGATAATCGTTACATATATGTCTCGTTTCAAAATCATTAAGTTAGTAGTCTTGTTTTTACATATGTAGTTCATTGTTAATATACTTAATGATATGTTTACTTATCATAATATCATGTTAACTATATATATATCCATATATATGTCATCATATAGTTTTTACAAGTTTTAACGTTAGTGAATCACCGGTCAACTTGGGTGGTCAATTGTCTATATGAAACCTATTTCAATTAATCAAGTCTTAACAAGTTTGATTGCTTAACATGTTGGAAACATTTAATCATGTAAATATATTTTTCATTAAACATATAATCATAGAAAGGTTCGGAAAAGTTCGGGTCACTACAGTACCTACCCGTTAAATAAATTTTGTCCCGAAATTTTAAACGATTGGAGGTGTTGGCTCATCTTCTGGAAATAAGTGCGGGTACTTCTTCTTCATCTGATCTTCTCGTTCCCAGGTGAACTCGGGTCCTCTACGAGCATTCCATCGAACCTTAACAATCGGTATCTTGTTTTGTTTAAGTCTCTTAACCTCACGATCCATTATTTCAACGGGTTCTTCAATGAATTGAAGTTTTTCATTGATTTGGATTTCGTCCAACAGAATAGTGAGATCTTCTTTAGTAAAACATTTCTTCAAATTCGAGACGTGGAAAGTGTTATGTACAGTCGCGAGTTGTTGAGGTAACTCAAGTCGGTAAGCTACTGGTCTGACACGATCAATAATCTTGAATGGTCCGATATACCTTGGATTTAATTTCCCTCGTTTACCAAATCGAACAACTCCTTTCCAAGGTGCAACTTTAAGCATGACCATCTCTCCAATTTCAAATTCTATATCTTTTCTTTTAATGTCAGCGTAGCTCTTTTGTCAACTTTGGGCGGTTTTCAACCGTTGTTGAATTTGGATGATCTTCTCGGTAGTTTCTTGTATTATCTCCGGACCCGTAATCTGTCTATCCCCCACTTCACTCCAACAAATTGGAGACCTGCACTTTCTACCATAAAGTGCTTCAAACGGCGCCATCTCAATGCTTGAATGGTTGCTGTTGTTGTAGAAAAATTCTGCTAACGGTAGATGTCGATCCCAACTGTTTCCAAAATCAATAACACATGCTCGTAGCATGTCTTCAAGCATTTGTATCGTCCTTTCGCTCTGCCCATCAGTTTGTGGATGATAGGCAGTACTCATGTCTAGACGAGTTCCTAATGCTTGCTGTAATGTCTGCCAGAATCTTGAAATAAATCTGCCATCCCTATCAGAGATAATAGAGATTGGTATTCCATGTCTGGAGACGACTTCCTTCAAATACAGTCGTGCTAACTTCTCCATCTTGTCATCTTCTCTTATTGGCAGGAAGTGTGCTGATTTGGTGAGACGTTCAACTATTACCCAAATAGTATCAAAACCACTTGCAGTCCTTGATAATTTAGTGATGAAATCCATGGTAATGTTTTCCCATTTCCATTCCGGGATTTCGGGTTGTTGAAGTAGACCTGATGATTTCTGATGCTCAGCTTTGACTTTAGAATACGTCAAACATTCTCCTACGTATTTAGCAACATCGGCTTTTATACCCGGCCTCCAAAAATGTTTCTTGAGATCCTTGTACATCTTCCCCGTTCCAGGAAGTATTGAGTATCTAGTTTTATGAGCTTCTCTAAGTACCATTTCCCTCATATCTCCAAATTTTGGTACCCAAATCCTTTCAGCCCTATACCGGGTTCCGTCTTCCCGAATATTAAGATGCTTCTCCGATCATTTGGGTATTTCATCCTTTAAATTTCCCTCTTTTAAAACTCCTTGTTGCGCCTCCTTTATTTGAGTAGTAAGGTTATTGCGAATCATTATATTCATAGATTTTACTCGAATGGGATCTCTGTCCTTCCTGCTCAAGGCGTCGGCTACCACATTTGCCTTCCCCGGGTGGTAACGAATCTCAAAGTCGTAATCATTCAACAATTCAATCCACCTACGCTGCCTCATATTCAGTTGTTTCTGATTAAATATGTGCTGAAGACTTTTGTGGTCGGTATATATAATACTTTTGACCCCATATAAGTAGTGCCTCCAAGTCTTTAATGCAAAAACAACAGCGCCTAATTCCAAATCATGCGTCGTATAATTTTGTTCGTGAATCTTCAATTGTCTAGAAGCATAAGCAATCAACTTCGTTCGTTGCATTAATACACAACCGAGACCTTGCTTTGATGCGTCACAATAAATCACAAAATCATCATTCCCTTCAGGCAATGACAATATAGGTGCCGTAGTTAGCTTTTTCTTCAATAACTGAAACGCTTTCTCTTGTTCATCCTTCCATTCAAATTTCTTCCATTTATGCGTTAATGCAGTCAAGGGTTTTGCTATTCTGGAAAAGTCTTGGATGAACCTTCTGTAGTAACCAGCTAGTCCTAAAAACTGGCGTACGTGTTTCGGAGTTTTCGGGGTTTCCTACTTTTCAACAGTTTCTATCTTTGCCGGATCCACCTTAATACCTTCTTTGTTCACTATGTGACCGAGGAATTGAACTTCTTCCAACCAAAATGCACACTTTGAAAACTTAGCGTACAATTCTTCCTTCCTCAATACTTCTAACACCTTTCTCAAATGTTCACCGTGTTCTTGGTCATTCTTTGAGTAAATAAGTATGTCATCAATGAAAACAATGACAAACTTGTCAAGGTATGGTCCACACACTCAGTTCATAAGGTCCATGAACACAGCTGGTGCATTAGTTAAACCAAACGGCATGACCATAAACTCGTAATGACCGTAACGTGTTCTGAAAGCAGTCTTTGGAATATCATCTTCTTTCACCCGCATTTGATGATACCCGGAACGTAAGTCAATCTTTGAATAAACAGACGAGCCTTGTAGTTGATCAAATAAGTCGTCGATTCTCGGTAGTGGGTAGGGGTTCTTGATGGTAAGTTTGTTCAACTCTCGGTAGTCGATACACAACCTGAATGTACCATCTTTCTTCTTGACAAACAAAACAGGAGCTCCCCACGGTGATGTGCTTGGTCGAATGAAACCACGCTCTAAAAGTTCTTGTAATTGGCTTTGCAGTTCTTTCATCTCGCTGGGTGCGAGTCTGTAAGGAGCACGAGCTATTGGTGCAGCTCCTGGTACAAGATCTATTTGAAATTCAACGGATCGATGTAGGGGTAATCCCGGTAATTCTTTCGGAAATACATCGGGAAATTCTTTTGCGACGGGAACATCATTGATGCTCTTTTCTTCAGTTTGTACTTTCTCGACATGTGCTAGAACAGCATAGCAACCTTTTCTTATTAGTTTCTGTGCCTTCAAATTACTAATAAGATGTAGCTTCGTGTTGCCCTTTTCTCCGTACACCATTAAGGGTTTTCCTTTTTCTCGTATAATGCGAATTGCATTTTTGTAACAAACGATCTCTGCTTTCACTTCTTTCAACCAGTCCATACCGATTATCACATCAAAACTCCCTAACTCTACTGGTATCAAGTCAATCTTAAATGTTTCACTAACCAGTTTAATTTCTCGATTCCGACATATATTATCTGCTGAAATTAATTTACCATTTGCTAATTCGAGTAAAAATTTACTATCCAAAGGCGTCAATGGACAACTTAATTTAGCACAAAAATCTCTACTCATATAGCTTCTATCCACACCCGAATCAAATAAAACGTAGGAAGATTTATTGTCAATAAGAAACGTACCCGTAACAAGCTCCGGGTCTTCCTGTGCCTCTGCTGCATTAATATTGAAAACTCTTTCGCGGCCTTGTCCATTCGTGTTCTCCTGGTTCGGGCAATTTCTAATAATGTGGCCCATTTTTCCACATTTATAACAAACTACATTGGCATAACTTGCTCCGACACTACTTGCTCCGCCATTACTCGTTCTGACACCATTTGTTCCTTTCGTTCTGTTAACCCCTGGTCTGTAGACCTCACACTTCACCGCGCTATGACCATTTCTTTTACACTTGTTGCAAAATTTGGTGCAGAACCCCGAGTGATACTTTTCACACCTTTGGCATAGCTACTTCTGATTGTTGTTGTTGTTGCGGTTATTATTGTTGTTGGGATGATTGTTGTAGTTGCTGTTGTTGTTGTTGTTATTGTTGTTGTTGTTGGGCCGTTTGTTGTAGTTACGATTGATGTTGCGATTGATGTTGCGATTGTTGGGATAATTGTTGCGATTATTGTTGTAATTGCTGTTGTTGTTGTATTGGTGATTCTTATCACCGTTTTCCTCCCACTTTCTTTTGACTTGCTTCACATTGGCCTCTTCAGCAGCCTGTTCTTTAATTCTTTCTTTAATCTGGTTCACTAGTTTGTGAGCCATTCTACATGCCTGTTGTATGGAGATGGGCTCGTGTGAACTTATATCTTCTTGGATTCTTTCCGGTAATCCTTTCACAAACGCGTCGATTTTCTCTTCCTCATATTCGAACGCTCTCGGACACAATAGGCATAATTCTGTGAATCGTCTTTCGTACATGATAATATCAAATCCTTGGGTTCGTAACCCTCTAAGTTCTATCTTGAGCTTATTGACCTCGGTTCTGGGACGGTACTTCTCGTTCATCAAGTGCTTGAATGCTGACCACGGTAGTGCGTAAGCATCATCTTGTCCCACTTGCTCTAGATAGGTATTCCACCATGTTAACGCAGAACCTGTGAAGGTATGCGTAGCGTACTTCACTTTGTCCTCTTCAGTACACTTACTTATGGCAAACACCGATTCGATCTTCTCTGTCCACCGTTTCAATACGATCGGTCCTTTGGTTCCATCAAATTCCAAAGGTTTGCAGGCAGTGAATTCTTTGTAGGTGCATCCTACACGATTTCCTGTACTGCTAGATCCAAGGTTATTGTTGGTATGTAGCACAGCCTGTACTGCGGCTATGTTTGAAGCAAGAAAGGCACGAAATTCCTCTTCGCTCATATTCAAGGTGTGTCGAGTAGTCGGTGCCATTTCCTTCAAAATAGTCAAATGAAACGAGTTAATCATATAGAATATCAAGAGTAGTCAATAGTATTTCGTAGCGTAATATGAACTTATTTATAAAAGCTTTTTCTTCATATTAGCGTTTTATAAGTTTAAATTCGGGTAGTAATATATGAGACGTTTTTCAAAGACTGCATTCATTTTAAAACAAACCATAACCTTTATTTCATAAATAAAGGTTTAAAAAGCTTTACGTAGATTATCAAATAATGATAATCTAAAATATCCTGTTTACACACGACCATTACATAATGGTTTACAATACAAATATGTTACATCGAAATCAGTTTCTTGAATGCAGTTTTTACACAATATCATACAAACATGGTCTCCAAATCTTGTCCTTATTTTAGTATGCAACAGCGAAAGCTCTTAGTATTCACCTGAGAATAAACATGCTTTAAACGTCAACAAAAATGTTGGTGAGTTATAGGTTTAACCTATATATATCAAATCGTAACAATAGACCACAAGATTTCATATTTCAATACACATCCCATACATAGAGATAAAAATCATTCATATGGTGAACACCTGGTAACCGACATTAACAAGATGCATATATAAGAATATCCCCATCATTCCGGGACACCCTTCGGATATGATATAAATTTCGAAGTACTAAAGCATCCGGTACTTTGGATGAGGTTTGTTAGGCCCAATAGATCTATATTTAGGATTCGTGTCAATTAGGGTGTCTGTTCCCTAATTCTTAGATTACCAGACTTAATAAAAAGGGGCATATTTGATTTCGATAATTCAACCATAGAATGTAGTTTCACGTAGTTGTGTCTATTTTGTAAATCATTTATAAAATCTGCATGTATTCTCATCCCAAAAATATTAGATTTTAAAAGTGGGACTATAACTCACTTTCACAGATTTTTACTTCGTCGGGAAGTAAGACTTGACCACTGGTTGATTCACGAACCTATAACAATATATAAATATATATCAAAGTATGTTCAAAATATATTTACAATACTTTTAATACATTTTGATGTTTTAAGTTTATTAAGTCAGCTGTCCTCGTTAGTAACCTACAACTAGTTGTCCACAGTTAGATGTACAGAAATAAATCGATAAATATTATCTTGAATCAATCTACGACCCAGTGTATACGTATCTCAGTATTGATCACAACTCAAACTATATATATATTTTGGAATCAACCTCAACCCTGTATAGCTAACTCCAACATTCACATATAGAGTGTCTATGGTTGTTCCGCAATATATATATAGATGGGTCGACATGATAGGTCGAAACATTGTATACGTGTCTATGGTATCTCAAGATTACATAATATACAATATAAGTTGATTAGGTTATGGTTGGAATAGATTTATTACTAACTTTCACGTAGGTAAAATGAGTAGTTTTTATCAATCTTGTTTTACTCGCAATTTCTTCGTTTCTAATCCGTTTTGAGTGATTCCAGTGGCCACGGTTTCGTATTGAACTTAAATTTATGAATATAAATAGAAAAAGTATAAGTTTATAGTTGGAAATACAAGTTACAAGTCGTTTTTGAAAGAGGTAGTCATTTCCGTCGAAAGAACGACATCTTGATGACCATTTTGAAAAACATACTTTCACTTTGAGTTTAACCATGATTTTTGGATATAGTTTCATGTTCATAAGAAAAATCATTTTTACAGAAGTATAGCTTTTAAATCAAAGTTCTTCTTAGCTTTTAATTATCCCAACCAAAACAGCCCCCGGTTTTACTACGACGGCGTATATCCAGTTTTATGGTGTTTATCGTGTTTCTGGGTTTTAAATCATTAAGTTAGCATATCATATAGATATATAACATGTGTTTAGTTGATTTTAAAAGTCTAGTTAGAAGGATTAACTTTATTTGCGAACAAATTTAGAATTAACTAAACTATGTTCTAGTGATTACAAGTTTATAACGTTGAATAAGACAGCTTTTTATGTATGAATCAAATGATGTTATGAACATCATTACTACCTCAAGTTCCTTGGATAAACCTACTGGAAATGAGAAAAATGGATCTAGCTTCAAAGGATCCTTGGATGGCTTGAAAGTTCTTGAAGCAGAATCATGACACGAAAACAATTTCAAGTAAGATTTCCACTCGAAATAAGATTGTTATAGTTATAGAAATTGAATTAAAGTTTGAATATGATTATTACCTTGTATTAGAAAGATAACCTACTATAAGTAAAAAAAGTTTCTTGATCTTGGATGATTACTTGGAATGGATTTAGAAAACTTGGAAGTAAACTTGCAATCTTGGAAGTATTCTTGATTTTATGAAACTAGAACTTTTGGAATTTATGAAGAACACTTAGAACTTGAAGATAGAACTTGAGAGAGATTAATTAGATGAATAAAATTGAAGAATTAAAGTGTTTGTAGGTGTTTTTGGTCGTTGGTGTATGGATTAGATATAAAGGATATGTAATTTTGTTTTCATGTAAATAAGTCATGAATGATTACTCATATTTTTGTAATTTTATGAGATATTTCATGCTAGTTGCCAAATGATGGTTCCCACATGTATTAGGTGACTCACATGGGCTGCTAAGATCTGATCATTGGAGTGTATATACCAATAGTACATACATCTAAAAGCTGTGTATTGTATGAGTACGAATACGGGTGCATACGAGTAGAATTGCTGATGAAACTGAACGATGATGTAATTATAAGCATTTTTGTTAAGTAGAAGTATTTTGATGAGTGTCTTGAAGTCTTTCAAAAGTGTATGAATACATATTAAAACACTACATGTATATACATTTTAACTGAGTCGTTAAGTCATCGTTAGTCGTTACATGTAAGTGTTGTTTTGAAACCTTTAGGTTAACAATCTTGTTAAGAGTTGTTAACCCAATGTTTATAATATCAAATGAGATTTTAAATTATTATATTATCATGATATTATGATGTATAAATATCTCTTGATATGATATATATACATTAAATGTCGTTACAACGATAATCGTTACATATATGTCTCGTTTCAAAATCATTAAGTTAGTAGTCTTGTTTTTACATATGTAGTTCATTGTTAATATACTTAATGATATGTTTACTTATCATAATATCATGTTAACTATATATATATATCCATATATATGTCATCATATAGTTTTTACAGGTTTTAACGTTCGTGAATCACCGGTCAACTTGGGTGGTCAATTGTCTATATGAAACCTATTTCAATTAATCAAGTCTTAACAAGTTTGATTGCTTAACATGTTGGAAACATTTAATCATGTAAATATAGTTTTCATTAAACATATAATCATAGAAAGGTTCGGAAAAGTTCGGGTCACTACATGGTAACCGACGTTAACTTAATGCATAGAATATCCCCAAAACAGAACCTCTCGTCTGTATAATAATCTCGAAGTATTAAACCATTCATAACCTGAATGGGGGTTGTTAAGCCCAATAGATCTATCTTTTGTATTCGCGTCAATTAGGGGCCATTTCCCTAATTCTTAGGTTACCAGACTTGAAGGGCGATATTCGGTTTAATAATCCAACCATAGAATGTAGTTTTGCTTACTTGTGTCTATTTTGTAAAATATTTATAAAGCTGCATGTATTCTCACCCAAAAAAAAAAAATTAGATTGTAAAAGTGGGACTATAACTCACTTTCACAGATTTTTACTTTGCCGGAAGTAAGACTTGGTCACTGGTCGATTCACGAACCTATATCAAATATGTACATATATATCAAAGTATGATAAAAGTATATTCACCACATTTATTACGTTTTAATGATTTAAGTTTGTTAAGTTAGCAGTCCTCGTTAGTAACCTACAACTAGTTGTCCACAGTTAGATGTATAGAAATAAATCAATATATATTATCTTGAATTAATCCACGACCCAGTGTATACACATCTCAGGCTAGATCATAACTCAAAGTATATATATTTTTGGAATCAACCTCAACCATGTATAGCGAACTCGAACATTACAGCATATAGAGTGTCTATGGTTGTTCCAAATAATATATATATATGGGTCGATATGATATGTCAAAATATTGTATACGTGTCTATGGTATCCCAAGATTACATAATATATGTTAGAATACATGTATAATACAATATAAGTTAGCTAGGATATGATTAGTGTAGATTTGTTATAAAATTTTCGTAGCTACAACAAGTAAAAATTTCCAATTTTGTTTTACCCATAACTTCTTCGTTTTAAATCCGTTTTGAGTGATTCAAGTTTCTATAGTGTCATAATGAACTGTAATTTATGAAACTAAATAGAAAAAGTATAAGTTTATAGTCGGAAATATAGGTTACAAGTCATTTACTAAAGAGGTAGTCATTTTCGTCGTAAGAACGACATCTTAATGACCATTTTGAAAAACATACTTCCACTTTGAGTTTAACCATGATTTTTGGATATAGTTTCATGTTCATAAGAAAAATCATTTTCTCAGAAGAACAACTTTTAAATCAAAGTTTATCATAGTTATTAATTATCAAACCCAAAACAGCCCGCGGTGTTACTACGACGGCGTATGTCCGGTTTTACGGTGTTTTTCATGTTTCCAGGTTTTAAATCATTAAGTTAGCATATCATATAGATATAGAACATGTGTTTAGTTGATTTTTAAAGTCAAGTTAGAAGGATTAACTTTATTTAGGAACAAGTTTAGAATTAACTAAACTATGTTCTAGTGATTACAAGTTTAAATCTTCGAATAAGATAGCTTTATATGTATGAATCGAATGATGTTATGAACATCATTACTACCTTAAGTTTAGTAGGTAAACCTACTGGAAGTGACAAGAAATGATCTAGCTTCAAAAGATTCTTGAATGGCTTGAAAGTTCTTGAAGTAGAATCATGACACGAAAACAAGTTCAAGTAAGATTTCTGCTCGAATTAAGATTGTTATAGTTATAGAAATTGAATCAAAGTTTGAATATGAGTATTACCTTGAATTAGAGAGATAAAATACTATAATTAACAAAGGTTTCTTGATCTTGGATGATTACTTGGAATGGATTAGAAAGCTTGGAAGTAATCTTGCAAACTTGAAAGTGTTCTTGGTTTTATGAAACTAGAACTTATAGAATATATGAAGAACACTTAGAACTTGAAGATAGAACTTGAGAGAGATCAATTAGATGAAGAAAATTGAAGAATGAAAGTGTTTGTAGGTGTTTTTGGTCGTTGGTATATGGATTAGATATAAAGGATGTGTAAGTTTGTTTTCATGTAAATAATTCATGAATGATTTATAATATTTTATGTAATTTTGTGAGATATTTCATGCTAGTTGCCAAATGATGGTTCCCACATGTTTAATGACTCACATGGGCTGCTAATCAGCTGATCATTGAAGTGTATATACCAATAGTATATACATCTAGAAGCTGTGTATTGTACGAGTACGAATACGGGTGCATACGAGTAGAATCGTTGATGAAAATGAATGAGGATGTAATTGTAACATTTTTGTTAAGTAGAAGTACTTTGATATGTGTCTTGAAGTCTTTAAAAAGTGTACTAATACATCTAAATACACTACATGTATATACATTTTAACTGAATCGTTAAGTCATCGTTAGTCGTTACATGTAAGTGTTGTTTTGAAACCTTTAAGTTAACGATCTTGTTAAATGTAATTAATTCATTATTATTATACTTAAATGAGATGTTAAATCGTGAAATTGTTTTTGTTATAATCAAGGTTCATGATCATTGTTTTCGAGGATTATATCGTGAAATTAGATTGGTGCTTCGGGTTTTTTCGATGATTGGTGTCACGGTGATTCTTCATTGTAGGTTTTGTTGATTGGTGGTTAGGTCGGGATAAAGTTGTAGGACCCAAATATTTATTGTACATCATGTATTTATGGTGTACATTAAGTGTGTGAAGCGTGGAATAAGTTTAAAAACTGGCAGGTTGTTCTGACCTCTGTGCGCGCCGCGCAAGGTCAAGGGTGCGCGCTGCGCACCTCACCTGGGACAGTTTTCTGCCATTATCTATTTTGAGATAAATGAAGGGCTTTTTGGTCTTTTCACTTAAGAACGGATTTGTGGCCATATTAGCAGTTTTAGATCCAATTTGTGGATCACTTTCACATCCACAAACACTCTCATCAATCTTAGAGAGGGAGAGAGAGTTCTATAGAGAGATTTGGGGTTTTGGAGAAGAAGAAGCTTGAATCGATCAAAAGCTCGAGTGTTAAGGTTGTTCATATCGTTCTTGGCTATGTTTTGGTAGTGTTGATAAGCTCTAACTCCAGATTTAATTGTTAAGCTTATTGTTCATGTTAGGGTTTGAGCTTGTTAGGGTTATAAACCCCATTTCTCATGAATTTGGGGGTTTTGCTATAGGTATTGTGTAAGTAAACCCGATTATTGTGGGTTTAGGGTTTGAGGACGAATTTGTTCATGGTTTGGGTGTTAAATCACTAGCTTGTAAGTGTGTTAGTGTTTAGATGTTTATAAGAACATGTTTGTATGACAAAATGGGTGTTAACCTTGATTTGGTGTCAAACTAAGTTTTGAGTCAAGATTTGAAGAATCAAGTATGTAAATGCTTGGTCTATGCGTTAAATGGTGTTTTGGAAAGTTAATGAAACAACCCAACCCGTATTCCATACGATAATTTTTTTATTTTAAATAATACACATTTATGCGCCAAATAAATATGTAAACCATTCCACAAGTTCCATTTAAACGTACCACAATTTAAATGTTTACAAGGCACGATGGCCATTAATTAAGTTTAATACAAGTTCGACCCACTACAAATGATAGTTTATAATCCAAACGACACTTCAAGCATAATTTGGGACTAAACTACCCAAAACGTTAGGCCAACTTCCAAAAGCTCCAACGAAACATCATCAAAGGACACCTAGTGCCCAACAACCCCTTTTCCCCTATCCGCACCTGCATCTAAAAAGATAAATAACGAGAGGGGTAAGCTAATTGCTTAGTGAATGCAATAATTATACATGTTCATATATAACCTACTTACTTGCAATCACTTACCATACCACATACAAGCTAGAAATTCGATAACCATGCAAACATCATGCATAAACTACTATCCACAATTCACAAGAAGGTAGCAACAACAATAACATATAGTTCACAATTTAATTATGCTAGATACGAATTCACACAACCATGGTTAACCAATCGTACAAGGGAACGGTACTTGTAAAAGACCGTCAGAGTTCATAACATCTATTAGTGTTACTTAAACACCGCGTAATCACCAATCCCCCGGGTGATGTCTTGAACACCGCGACTAACTCACCTCTATGACAATGTGGCGTCTTGAACACCACGACGATTCCACATGTCAATCCAAACAATGAGTGGTGCCTTGAACACCGCGGCATCCACTCCCATGAAAATGTGGTGTCTTAAACACCGCGACAATACCACATGTCAATCAAACAATGAGTAGTGTCTTGAACACCGCGACAATACTACTCGTTACATAGAATGTGGTGTCTTAAACACCGCGACAATGCCACATTCATACTACACAAATAAATACATTATATACGTACACGCATAATTATTCCACTCACCTTAATACAAGGATGATGATTATGCACTTCCGAACTTCAAAGCAATGTACCTAATACATTAACTACACCTTCAATACACAACTAGTGGAGCTAACCACATTACTTACACTTGAGCATTTAATGACCCATTAGCATTAAATAGCTCATTTACACCAAAACCTCCCATAAATGGTCAAGATACATATTAAATAACTAAAGCTAGTGATTTAAAGTCTACTAACTTTAACTAACGCAAACTTAGGGTAATTCATACCCATTTCATCCAAACTAGGTCAACATTACTCTTTTGACCCATTTTAATACTTAAATTTACAATTTTAGTCAAACAAGACCCATTTACAATTCTTCCTTCAATTACAAGTGCATTAGTGACTAAAAACACTATTTAACACTTACAACCTCAAATCATAAGACTAAACCCTAGATTATATCTATTTAGGGTTCCCTTTCATTAACATAACCCAAATTCACCCATATTACCCCCAAATGGGTCTTACAAGTTCCAAATGAACCAAACCCTAGCATAACCCAATTAAAACTCAAACATAGAGTTAAAACTTACCAACACTATCCACTTGTAGCTAAGAACAAGGAGAACAACTTTAATTCTTACTCCAAAGATCAACTCTCAATCCTTCACTCACCAATCTCACTTGAAATCAAATGGGTTTTTATGTTTTGAGAGAAATTGGAGAAAGAAAAGAGAAAAGGAAATGAATTAAATGGATAAGTGATGGAGATTTAATGCTCCAATCAGATCTACATGTAAAAAGATGAATTTGCCCTTGAACCACTTATTTTAAAAACAAAATCAGGAACCAGTTCACCCAGTGGGTCGCGGCACGGCCCCAATTGTCGCAGTGCGACAGTTAACGTATTTTACGAGCTTTCTTAATTCATTCCTGACTTAGATTCTAGTTATTTGTCGCGGAGCGGCCTTCTACTCCGCGGCATGACATTTAAAGGAAAACTCGACCCTTCTTATCATGCCTCTTAAATCTGGTTTGATTTCAATGTCGCGGCGTGACAAAGGCTTCTGCGGCGCGGCAATGGCCTTCAACTGGCCCATTCGACAACTTACACAACTTAACGATTTATTCCACTTGTACACCTTGTTCACGCTTCCTATGCAAGTCTAAACTTCATATTTAGGTCTCACATAACTTATCACCATTAAAACTCATGTACAAACTCATACATGCACACATTCTCAAGTATTTATACATATACGTTTATACAACAACTAACGCAACAATTTATTTGATCACATAAACGAACAAGTTATAAGCGTACTAATAATTAAGTTTGTACCTTTAAATATGTACGGGAAAAACGGGATGTTACAGTTAATCACTAGCCGTTAGTGATTAAGGATGTTTTCGGGACTTATGTCAAATGGGTGAATTGAATTGGTTCAAATTTGGTAATGATACTAATTTTGGATTAATTGGATGATAAGCACTTTTGTTAAGTGTTAAATGGAATTTGAAATGATTACTACCTAAGTAGTAATTTCGTGTTAAGACCTAGGTTGGTTTAAATGGTGCAAAGTATAATTTAGGTTAGATTGTACTTGTTTGATGGGTCGAAATTACAACCCGTAGTGGTAATTGGTGAAGTCCCCTTTAGGAGTCTAAATGGACGGTTTGTGGATGTCGGTATAAACCCTTGGTTAAGGGTGTTGAAGTCAAATTCTCTCGTAGAGAATGTATGTTGATTGTTTGTATACCTATATGCGTATTATAGGTAAAGGTTTGCTCGGTTGCGTTTGGAGGCGATTTACATACATGACTTGTGCGGGCATTTCGAGGTGAGTGGAATAATTATGCATGTATGTATATAATGTATTTATTTGTTGTGATGACCCGTCCAAATCCATTTGGACAAATACATCATTCATCGATTTCACAGTGAGGTACTGACCTCTACATGATACGTTTTGTAAACATTGCATTCTTTTGAAAAGGCACAACATAAATGAATATCTAATTCCAAGGTTTTTGACGTCTGATGATTTTTATATATAGACAATCACCGTAAATAATAGTTTACAATACTACATCCGTTGACAATGCAGTCAAAATAAGATACATGGTGATGAATTTGTGAATGCAACGTTTTCTCGAATAAAGCATGTATGACTCCATGCACATAGCTTGTATAACATATAAGCAAACAGCGGAAGACTTCTAGGAACCTGAGAATAAACATGCTTAAAAGTGTCAACACAAAGGTTGGTGAGTTCATAGTTTTAATGTTGCGCATAATCTGTATATAAAGGTGGATCACAAGATTTCAGTTGTTTCATCCAGAAACGTTTATCAAAATATTCTACAAAATTGAGCACCCTGGTAACTAAACTTAACGTATATATAATAAGTACCCTGTTTTAACATACATGCAACCAACATGTACAATACACGCAAACCAACGTGTATTAAACTAAAATAGCATACGTCTGCTTTATAGTTCAGGCTAGGGTCTCTATACCTAGAACGGACGGGGATCTCAAGCCCTATGGATCCATATATAACTACTCGCGCCCACTAGTTCTTATAACCGGCAGTTACTAGTTACCAAAGCTAAGGGATTTTCGGTTCAAACTCGGAGTACAATTTAGTATGTATTTGTATCCATTGTGTTTAAAATAAAGTGCATGTATTCTCAGCTCAAAAATATAGATTGCAAAAGCAATTAAAAAGGGATCTATAAACTCACCTTAGCAGCACATAAGGTCATTCATCGAAATGTGACCGAAACTCGGAATGCAAAATAACCGCAGATCTCAACCTAGAGAATATATGTTGGTCAATACATGTCTAACAATCTAGGTCAGGTCATAGTGTATCACAATCCTAATGCTCGAGACCGACATGCAAAAGTTAACAAAAGTCATCTCAAAAGTCAATCTGACCCAATATGATCTTTAAATCTATACATGTTTATTATATTAGTGATAATGCTAAAAACGAACATATATTTCATAGCATTATTCCTCAAGAAAGACAAGCTTTTAGTTGCAATTGTCCTATTTACAAGTGATATTCGTGTAAATAATAAAAGGTGAAGACAAAAGACAGATTCGACGAATTGAAGACGCAAACGACCAAAAAGCTCAAAAGTACAAAATACAATCAAAGAGGTTCCAATTATTGATAAGAAACGTCTCGAAATTACAAGAGTACAAGATTCAAAACGCAAAGTACAAGATATTAAATTGTACGCAAGGACGTTCGAAAATCCGGAACCGGGACCAGAGTCAACTCTCAACGCTCGACGCAACGGACTAAAAATTACAAGTCAACTATGCACATAAATATAATATAATATTTAAATAATTCTTATAATTATTTATATATTATATAATATATTATAAACCGTCGGCAAGCTAGGAGCCAAGGCTGTGTGAGCTGGATATACGAACTCCACGAGTTGCGGAGTTTGTAGTGAAAAAATTACGCGAGTCGCGGAGCTTCCCTGGACTAAAATCCCTATAAAAGCAAACGCATTTTGATCATTTTAACATCATCTTTTTCTTCTTCTTACTTATACGTAAGATATATATATATATATATATATATATATATATATATATATATATATATATATATATATATATTTTAATTTTAATTTTAAATCCTAATAATAAGGGTATGTTAGCGAATGTTGTAAGGGTGTAAGTCGAAACTCTGTCCGTGTAACGCTACGCTATTTTTAATCATTGTAAGTTATGTTTATATTATTTTCATTAATGTCTCGTAGCTAAGCCATTATTACGCTTATTTAAGACGAAGTAATCATGATGTTGGGCTAATTACTAAAATTGGGTAATTGGGCTTTGTACCATAATTGGGGTTTGGATAAAAGAACGACACTTGTGAAAATTAGACTATGGGCAATTAATGGGTTTTATATTAACTAAACAATACCTTGTTAATTTAATATACAAACTTATAATTTGACGTATTTATATATAACCACATACGCTTGACTGGGTACGGTAGGCGGGATATCTATAAATACCAATAATTATTCATTTTACCGGACACGGAACTGGATTAATAGTTAGTAGACTTGTTGAAACAGGGGTGAATTACATTCAAGGGTAATTGGTGTAATTGTTAACAAAGTAGTAAAACCTTGGTTTACACGCAGTCGATAACCTGGTGTATTCATTAAACAAAGTATTAAAACCTTGTTACAATTCGAATCCCCAATTAGTTGGAATATTTGACTTCGGGAATAAGAATAATTTGACGAAGGCTTTCGCTCTTTATATTTATGACTGATGGACTATTATGGACAAATCCTTATGGACATATTAAATAATCCAGGACAAAGAACAATTAACCCATGGGCATAAAACTAAAATCAACACGTCAAACATCATGATTACGGAAGTTTAAATAAGCATAATTCTTTTATTTCATATTTAATTTCCTTTATTTTATATTTAATTGCACTTCTAATTATCGCACTTTAATTTATTGTTATTGTATTTAATTGCACTTTTAATTATCGTACTTTTTAATTATTGTATTTTATTTCATCGCACTTTTATTTATCGCAATTTCATTATTGTTATTTACTTTACGCTTTAAATTAAGTTATATTTATTTTTATTATTTTACATCAGGTTTTAACTGCGACTAAAGTTTTAAAAATCGACAAACCGGTCATTAAACGGTAAAAACCCCCCTTTATAATAATAATATTACTTATATATATATTTGTATTTTTATAAAATAAAACTAATATAGCGTTAAGCTTTGTCTAAAAGATTCCCTGTGGAACGAACCGGACTTACTAAAAATTACACTACTGTACGATTAGGTACACTGCCTATAAGTGTTGTAGCAAGGTTTAAGTATATCCATTCTATAAATAAATAAATATCTTGTGTAAAATTGTATCATATTTAATAGTATTTCGTTGTAAAATTTAATAGTATTTTATACCCCTTAGCGAAAACATCAATTAGCATAGTATAAGTCTTGATAATTGAACGAATTTATAGTTTATCAAACTCAAAATATTATTTATTTCAGGAGTTATATTATATTTGAATTATCATGGCATTTGAAAATGTTTTATTATTTCACATAGTTTTCCAATACTTGTAAAATAAGATTATAGTGTTTATAAAGCTTTAAAACATGATAAGACAGTCAACTTTGACAATTATTCAACAAAACGAGACGTGTCTTATATAAGAATTCATTTACTCGACTAGTAGTATCCAAAAATCCAATTTATTAATCTTATAAACAAGTTATTTAAATATTAATTTACAGTTTCCAACACAATTTCAATTAACGTCAAACATAATTCAGTTGACCATATCTTTTAATCCGTTCATCAAAATCACGCGATTTCTAAATGAAAAGTTATTAATTTTTCGCCAGCTTTCCAATAACACGCATATCATATACCTTATATCAGTAGTATATGTATTAAATTCGTGATTCATCATAAAACTATCTAACGACGAAATTTAGCATACAAGCATGTATAAACTATTAATAGACATGGATACACTATTAATATATAAAAGATAAGATATGAATGCTCACGTATCAATATTGTGATTCAATATTGCAGAAAAGTATGTAGACGCAACGAAGATGATAAACGCTAGGTTGACCTTTGACTCATGATCATAACCCCCAAGCAATACTCATAACCTCCATAGTTATAACCCATAATTTCCTTACCTTTAACCCGTTTTGAAAACACTCGAACATCACTCCGTCGTAGTATTTTATGTATATACTAATAATAATAATACTACTAATGATAATAATAATAATAATAATAATAATAATAATAATAATAATAATAATAAATATAAATAAATAATATACGGAGTAATGCGAGATAGAGAGATTGAAAGTTTTGTGAATTCATCGAACCAGAATTAGTTCAATATATATAGAATAAATATAATAATATAATATAAATATAATATAATAATAATATAGAATTAAATGTGACAATTAACATTCAATAATATCTGCCGACAATTTTCGCGGACCGGTATTCGTACTCTGTTGCTAATAATTGACGGGTAAAAGTATAAATAAAAATATTCCACTTTTTATAATTGAATACATATATTTATTTTGGTCTTAAGCTTTATAAAACTATTTGTAAAAAGGTTCATTTATTTATAAAATTACTATATACGTTCGATGTAGAGTGTACGTACTAGTCAGCTGATCATTCTGTGCTACTGTGAATTATTGAATTCATTTAATTCAAACGAATTAACGAATTTTAATATATTTTTAAAATTCGTATTTATAAAATACTTCAAGGTTATTTTATGTAACTTATAATTAATAATTTCTATCATGTCGATTTCATGTGAATAGTAAATTAATTAATTTCGTTTCATTTACTATTCATATGAATAGTAAATGAATTAATTTCGATTCAACTATTTAAGTTACATTGTTGTTCGTTGTGCTTTACAACTTGTACATCTTTGAATTAACTTCGTGTCTTCTTAAAAACTAAAAAAAATACATCATAAAAATAAAACGATTATATACGTAAACTTTTTAATTCGGAACTGCATCATTCAATAGTAAATTTTTATCATTTCGTATATAAATATTATTCGCATGTTTCCGTATATATTTATATATATATATATATACAAAATTATATAATTATCATAAGTTACGACGTTCGTGAATCGTCGGACAAGCAAGGTGGGCAACCGTTATATAAAACTCATTTACAAAAGTTTTAAAACTTGTCAAAATGCATTGCTTATCATGACGAAAATATTAAATCATATAGAGAATTGGTTTAAATAAGTCGAAATTTTTCGGGTCATCATATTTGTGTAGCGTGAAATGTGGGATAGTCGCGGTGTTTAAGACACCACATTCTACGTAATGAGTGGGCTAGTCGCGGTGTTCAAGACACCATTCATGGGTTTGATTGACATGTGGGATTGTCGCGGTGTTCAAGACATCACATTGTCATGGGAGTGGGATTGTCGCGGTGTTCAAGACACCACTCATGGGTTTGATTGACATGTGGGATTGTCGCGGTGTTCAAGACACCAGATTGTCATGGGAGTGGGATTTTCGCGGTGTTCAAAACACCACTCATGGGTTTGATTGACATGTGGGTTAGTCGCGGTGTTTAAGACACCACATTGTCATGGGGGTGAGTTAGTCGCGGTGTTTAAGACATCACCCGGGGGATTAGTTAGTACGCGGTGTTAAGTACACTAATGGATGTTATGAACTCCGACGGTCTTTCGCGAGTAACGTTCCCTTGCACGTTCGGCTAAACATGGTTGTGTGAATTTTGTATTGGCATATTTAATTGTGAACTATATGCTATTGGTATTGCTAGCTTATTGTGAATTGCAGATATTAGTTTATGCATAATGTTTGCATGGCTGTCGAATTGCTAGCGTGTATGAGGTAGTTGTGTAAGTGGTTGCAAGTAAGTAGGTTATATATGTATATGTATAACTATTGCATTCACTAAGCTTTAGCTTACCCTCTCGTTGTTTACCTTTTTACAGGTACTATGTTATGAAGCTAGCTAGTTGTTAGACTAGTTGCGTAGGAGCGCTTGGGCTCGATGGGGTATGTAAAGACCCGTCCTAATCCATCCGGACGAAGTCCATATCGATTATAAACGATTCACAACAGTTGATTACATCTCCAGGTATTTGACCTCTATATGATACATTTTACAAACATTGCATTCAATTTTAAAAGACAATCTTTCTTTACAACGAAGATTGACGGCATGCATACCATTTCAGAATATATCAAACTATAATTGACTTAATAATAATCTTGATAAACTCGACGACTCGAATACAACGTCTTTAGAAATATGCCATGAATGACTCCAAGTAATATTTCTAAAATGAGCAAATGCACAGCGGAAGATTTCTTTCGTACCTGAGAATAAACATGCTTTCAAGTGTCAACCAAAAGGTTGGTGAGTTCATTAGTTTAACATAAATAATCATTTCATAATTCTAATAGACCACAAGATTTCATATTTTCATTTCTCATAAACATATGTCCCATGCATAGAGACAAAAATATCATTCATATGGATTGAACACCTGATAACCGACATTCACAATATGCATATAAGAATATCCCCATCATTCCAGGATCCTCCTTCGGACATGATATAAATTTCGAAGTACTAAAGCATCCGGTACATTGGATGGGGCTTGTTGGGCCCGATAGATCTATCTTTAGAGTTCGCGTCAATTAGGGTGTATGTTCCCTAATTCTTAGATTACCAGACTTAATAAAAAGGGGCATATTCGATTTCGATCATTCAACCATATAATGTAGTTTTGATTTCTTGTGTCTATTTTGTAAAAACATTTATAAAAATTGCGCATGTATTCTCAGCCCAAAAATATAAAGGGTAAAAAGGTAAATGAAACTCACGCGTATAAATATTGTAAAACAGTTAATAAAGCATTTGCATGTATTCTCAGCCCAAAAATGTAAAGAGTAAAAAGGGCAAATGAAACTCACTCTGCAATATTTTGTAGTAAAAATATTCATACGACGATACTGAACAATGCAGGGTTGACCTCGGATTCACGAACCTATGTCATTTGTATATATATTAACACACATAATTGTAATCGAACAAATTTATATATAATTAGTTATGTATTAAGATTAATATTCATATATAATTTTATTAATATTTATGATGTATTATAATGCTTATTTGCTATATAATCTAGTTGACGTTACATCAATATAAATAATATTATATCATAATATTTAAGTAATATTAGTATACCTATATATTAAATATATTTTTATATAAATTTATTTTGTTTGCAAAAATAATATTTATAATAATACTAGAATAAGTATAATAATAGTAATGAAAACTTTAATACTAATAATAATGATGTTAGTAATAATAATAACTTTAAATAAAAATGGTGATACTGATAAGATAAAAATGATAGTTTTTATAAAGATAATATTTTTAATAATAATGATAATACTAGTTTTAATATAAATGATAGATTTAAAAATAATGATGCTTTTAGTAATACTGATAATAATAATAACTATAATAATAATATTAATGATACTTAATGACCTTACTAGTAATAATAATGATAATACTATAATTTATATTTAATGATAATAATAAAAATCATGTTATTATTCTTAGTAAATATATTAAGAAATTTTAATTTAATAACAATATTAATAATAATAATAATAAATAAGAATAATAATACTACCTTAGTGAGATAAATAAGTTTTCCAAAAAAAAAAATGAAACTGCCACAGTCAGGGATTGAACCCGTGACCTCTCGTACCCTCTCAACACTCTAAACCATTCCTCCAATTTCGTTTTTCTGAAATTACCATTGCTTGATTATATTTAACATGTATCCTCTGTCATCTTTCATAACAACAAAATCATCACATCCTTTTTATCAGACACACTCACATACATCATCAACATCATCATCGATAATTATCATCTTTATCATAATCAAACACGATTATCATCATCATCTTCATCTTCATATATCACCATCAATATCGTATTAATTTTCATCATCAAGTTTCGTCGTTAACATCATAACATTAACGGGCATAGAATCATAAACATAATCGAATAGCAACAGATAACATCATCATCATCGTTACATCATCATCTCCGTAACATCATCATTATTACAATATCATCTTCGTAACATCATCATCATTACAATATCATCTTCCTCGTTATTACCTTCAATTCATCACCGAGCCTCGATCATCGCCTCAAACTTCATCACAGGTACTTACATCATCATTCACGATCACATAAAATCATAATTACTGTTCATCGTCACTTTCATGAATCATATTCACTGTTTGATACAGGAAAATACATAGCAGCAGTAGGTCAGTGATCGTGGTTGTGGTGTGACGTGTGGTGGTGATTAAGGTGGTGGCGAGGGTGGTTTAAATATTGCAATAGGTCAGTTGGGTGGTTCTTGGGTCACGGTTGCAGTAGTAAACTGGAAAAAAATTAATATATATAAATAGTTGGTGGTGGTCGACGGTGGATGTTCATGTCAAATAGCAACCCAGATACAACAACCTGTACAGCTGTAATTCATCGCTGCAGCAGCAAAACGTATAGTATAGACAGAAAAGAGACGGTAATAGAGGGAACAAAGAGAGAGAAAATAAAAAAATGGTGGTTGAATGATGGAGGTCCGGTGGTGATCGATGTGAGGGTGAAGGTGGTTACGATGTTTGTTTGAGGATGAAGACCGAAGGGTGAGATGGTAGTAAATCACAGCAGCAGTAGTAAAACGAGTTTGTTGATGGGAAGTGGGTTTCAATGGTATAGTTCTTTTATGGCGGTTTTAAGGTGACAGGTTTGATGAAGATGGTGAAATGGTTAGAGGTTGATGGTGATTTAAGTGGCTCACGATGGATTGGTTGTGGAAGATGGTGGCGATTGTTATCATGGTGGGAGGTGATAGAGAAGAAGAAAGAGTTGTGGGAGTTGTGGGTGTAAATCTCTGCATCTCTTATTTCTATAAGTATGATATATAATAATAATAATAATAATAATAATAATAATAATAATAATAATAATAATAATAATAATAATAATAATAATAATAGTAATAATAATAATAATAATAATAATAATAATAATAATAATAATAATAATAATAATAATAATAATAATAATAATAATAAATATAAGAATGAAACGTGTATGGAATAGAATGATTGAAACTTTAAAGAATAGTATAGCAGCCTAAACATATGTTCTTTTGTACCGACAGTTTTACCCGGATTGTTATATCGTAGTCCATTGCTAAACAGTTATCGTATAATTTAATTCAGAAAAATCCCATATTTTTAGATTAAATATATTTAATTATTTCACTCATTACCTGTTTGAAACCTGATCAAAAAGGTTCGGTAATTATTTATTTTCTGTACCAATTTATTTGTACGGAGTACTAATATTTAATCTTAAAAGAGTAAAAATATTTTTGACAAATCTAAAATCTTCGTAATCAATTTACAGTTAAACTTTTATTTCAATCCTTCATGGACATGTACAATAACTATATTAAAACTAACGAATCGTCAACCGAGTGCTACTGACGTTTACTAATTATACTCGAAATCATTTATTTTTAATATATTCTCTTTCTATATATAAAGAGTTTTTAAATAGCAAGTTTAACTACTAAATAACTATATTATATATCTTTAAACCATTGAATTTAATATAATTTATATATTTACAAGTAATATTTATATATATAAATATATATCTATATATTTATAATAATAGTTTTCATTACATCACATATTATTTTTCATGTTTATTTTCAACAATTTAATCATATATTATTTCAAATAATAATATTTTCAAATTAATGTATATGTATCTATTTATATATAGTTGTTCGTGAATCATCGAGAATGGTCGAAGGTCAATTGAATATACAAAACAGTTCAAAGTTTTTGAGACTCAACATTACAGACTTTGCTTTTCGTGTCGGAATCATATAAGAATAAAGTTTAAATTTGGTCGAAAATTGCCGGGTCGTCACAGTACCTACCCGTTAAAGAAATTTCGTCCCGAAATTTGAGTGAGGTGGTCATGGTTAACAATAAAAATGTTTTCATGACGAATATCAGTTGATAAATAATGTTTTTATTATCATTGAGTAATATGGATAAAATGACTCGATTAATCAAAGTGTATGAATGAAGCTATCGCAAAAGATTGAAATAGGAAAAGTAAAGATTCGTCTTAACATTTGACAGAGTCAGGGTTGAATTTCGAAATTCATGGGATTTATAGAAAATCTTCTAAATCAACAAGATTTGATTCTTCGGTGAGTAAGGAAATTAAGATCTCTATAATTAAATACGGTGATCTGCCTCGATTACTCTGTCTGATATTTCCATTATAAATTAAGCTCTTCCGTTCCATTATTCTCACCATTCCTATATTTTCTTTCTTAGTTCATATATCCAAAAGATTGTGAAAATGCTTAGTCCAGTTATGATCCTTGTCCTCATTCTTACTATCGCAACAATCATTCTCCTTTTCCAACTTCCACCAGAGGAATCTTCCTTCTTCTACTTCGCCCTTGGGATTATAATGTTTTTAATTCTCCCGTGACTTTATGTTGCGATAAACATTGATATGCACGGTTTGTAATTTATGTGTTGTTATCAGGCTTTATATTCTCCCTTATATTTCAAAGTTCTATGCTTTTGTTTTCTCTTCCCGACTTCAAGTCAAGCGAATAATAGTCCAGAATTTGTAGATATAGAGTTTCGAATGATTATAATGTTCTAAGCAGGAAGGAATGTGATAGCACGGTTTGATTTGTCAAATTACCAGAATCACTGAGAATAGAACTATCAAGAATATATTTTCTTGATATGTTCGGAGGTGAAGTAGAATGAACGAGTCGTGTAACATGGCACATGATGACGTTATGATCTGTGAATCATCACGTTTCATTAGAAACTCAGCATGACTTACTGTAATATAATCACGGTGATCAAGTGTTATTATATTATACTAACTCATGCATCAGTTCTCAACATTACTTCAATAATATTCATATTTTTAAGCTCGAAAATTTACAGAATATAGAAACTAACAGTTTCTATATGATGTAACACTAATAGCACGAAGAGATTAATGATTTCAGATAAGAATAATTATGAAAATATCTTCAGAAATATGGAGGATATTTATAATGAAAGATATGATGATATCTTGGAATTTCTAATATCGAAGGATGATGAAGAAGATTTATCCGTAAGGGTTTAGATTCGGAAGCAAGGTATTCGCTAAGGATTTCATCAGAAATAGAATCATTTGGATTCTTTGAAGTCAAACTTATTCTTTATGATTTGTCCATGGCTTCCTTCATAGTTTCGCATAATCCGCTTTTCGGTACTAGATTTTCTATTGAATGTTTCCGATATAATGATACACAGGAAGCACGAAGAGGTATATAATTTTGGACTAGACTATTTATGAAAATATCCTCAGAAATATCGAAGATATTGATGATGATATTTTGGAATTTTCTAAGTTCGATGGTTGATAGAGAAAGATTTTCCGTAAAATTTTAACATGACCTCGGAGCAATATATTCTTTAAAGATTTCAACGGATCCAGAATTATCTGGATTCTTTGAACATAGAGTATGGTCCTTGTATTTGTCCTTGGTCTCCTTCATGGGTAGCTCAATCTGTTTTTCAATACCCAATTTTCTATCGAGCATTCCTAACACTCCTTTCTTTATCATCAAACTTTTAGCCGTTTAGACCCTCTACCATTTTTCTGTTTCCTCTGCATTTAATGCTATGATATCTGAATCATCGATTATTAATTCGAGGAGGTTTCAGGAGAATTGTGTTTTTAGATGATTAAACGCTGATGGTAATATGGTGGAATATGAAAGGTTACCTGATAACAATAAAAGACCATGCGTATATATCAATGTTATAATAAGGTTGTTTCGTATGAAAAGTCGAAGTTGTCTTGTTAGAGCTGTGACAAAATTGGCTATTTTGAAGAAGAACTGCAAAGTTATTTTGGGTAATAATAACACTAAAGAAATTAGCACAGTTATGTGTTAAACGTTTACTCAGTTTCCGAGGGTTTTTCAAGTGCATAACTATATGCATCAATCTTTTCTTCCGTAGATGAAGTGCGGTTGGTTCATCCTATCGATTGAGGTGTTTTCAAGAATCATGAAAGGTTTGAATGCAGATTGTAATCGTCAAGATACAAATGAGGTTTAAGGTGAAATCAAGTGGCAAACTTGAAGAATTGTTTAGTTTCATATGTTATAGTCAATATTTTAATTCATTTTAATTGTCCAATGTTGGTAGTCCACAGTTGATAGTCCACAATTAGAAATTCAATAATTTATGTATAGTTTAATATATAATATTCAAATTAATTAATACGTGTCAAGACCCGTATACGTCTCAGACTCGATCACAACTCAAACTATATATATTATTGTAGAATCAACCTCAACCCTGTATAGAGAACTCGATCATTACTGCATATAGAGTGTCTATGGTGATTCCAAATAATATATATAGATGCGTCGATATGATATGTCACAACCTTGTATACGTGTCCCGATATTTAAAGTGCGTAAAATAAATAACAAAATTTAAATGACGATAAATAAAGTGCGTAAAGTAAATAACATAAATTAAATGATGATAAAATTGCGATAATTAAATTGCGATAAATAAACTACGATAAATAAAATGTAATCAGTTAGCTAGGAACAGTTAGCTGGAAACAGTTAGCGTTGATTCTTAACAAAATTTCTCATAGTTAATTTGTTTGTTTCTAACAAATTTTATTTTGTCAAATGTTTTCTTCATTATGCCACTTGTTGAATTCTGATAAATCAAAATCCAAATATGAAATTGGATGAAAATGGTTATTCTGCGGTGAACGGATTCGTATATCTATGGATGTAAGTAGGATAGTGAATGACTGTTGAATCAGATTCGAAGATTGTACAGTGTAACTTATTAATGTGAAATCTAAATATTCCTCGGGTATTACCTACCCGTTAAAATATTTTCACCATTAACAGTTTGTACGAAAGAATTTTTAATTACAATCTTTATGAAAATATATACATATATATTTTCTTCAGATGTAATCATGGATTTAATGAGTCAATATGATATTAAACTCATTTGATTTACCATTAGAACAAGAATATATAATCTCTAAAACATTAGAGATTACATAATCGTCATATAGAATGAAGATAAATGATATAGAACGTCATATAGAACGATGATTATACTCGAGGTACAGGATGAGATGTCGAAGCTGGTGACGCGGATGTTGTTGTTGGTGGTATTAGTGCTGTTGGTGCTGAGGCTGGTGATGTTACTGGTGTTGGTGATACTGCTGGTGCTTGCAAATTGTGTACCGTGCTCTCTAAAGTTACAACTCGAGCTCGGAGTTCTTTAACTTCTTCTACTAACCCTGGTTGGTTATCAGTGTGAGGTAGAGGTCGGATATCTTCTCTAGTTCCGTTAATGGTAGCCTCAAGATGAAAAATTCTTGCAAAAAGGGTATAAACGGTGTTGCGAACAGGTTCGCCGGTGAGCGGGTCGAGTACTCCAAGGTTAGGTGGTAGATTCGGTTCGTGATATATTTTTATGATATTGAGTGAACTGTATAAATTTTATTACTTGAGATATATAAAAGTATATTTTTATCATATATAAATTTTAATATAAATTTTTATTTATTAATAAATGACTTGTATTATTTAATTTAATAAAATCTAATAAATATATTTAAATATATAAGACGACTGTATTTAAGTTATATAATAAACATGTATAGATTTTGGAAGTCATTTTGGGTCAAGTTGACTTTTATTGACTTTTGCATATCGGTCTCGAGCATTAAGATTATGATACACTATGACCTGACCTAATTTGTTAGACAGATATTGACCATATATATATATATATATATATATATATATATATATATATATATATATATATACTTAATATAGGTCCGTGAATCCGAGGCCAATTCTGCATTTGTTCAATGCCGTCATATGTATTTTTACCACGAAATACAGTATTGTGAGTTTCATTTGCTCCCTTTTTAAATGCTTTTACAATATATATTTTTGGGCTGAGAATACATGCATTGCTTTTATAAATGTTTGACGAAATAGACACAAGTACTTGAAACTACATTGTATGGTTGGATTACTATACTGAATATCGCCCCTTCAAGTCTGGTAACCTAAGAATTAGGGAAATGGCCCCTAATTGACGCGAATCCTAAAGATAGATCTATGGGCCTAACAACCCCCATTCTGGAATTTGGAATGCTTTAGTACTTCGATTTAAATGGTGATTGCGATTGCCAAAATTTATGGCACACTTGCGAGTATGCGGGGGATATTCTATATGCATTATGTTAATGTCGGTTACCAGGTGTTCATCATACGAATGATTTTTATACACTTGCGAGTGTATTGTTATTTATGAAAAATGAAATCTTGTGGTCTATTAAAATTATGGAAATGATTAATTATGATAAACTAATGAACTCACCAACCTTTTGGTTGACACTTGAAAACATGTTTATTCTCAGGTATTAAAGAAATCTTCCGCTGTGCATTTGCTCATTTTAAAGATATTACTTGGAGTCATTCATGGCATATTTCAAAAGACGTTGCATTCAAGTCGTTGAGTTCAATAAAGATTATTATTAAGTAAATGACAGATTAGGTCATTTATAGTTTGGATATTATGAAATGGTATGCATGACTGTCATCTTTCGATGTAATGAAAGTTGTCTTTTAAAAACGAATGCAATGTTTGTTAAATGTATCATATAGAGGTCAAATACCTCGCAATGTATCCATATGATATTGTATTCGTCCTTATGGATTAGGACGGGTCGCTTCAAAATAAAACATAAGCAGATGTATTGTCAATAAGAAACGTACCCATAACAAGCTCCGGGTCTTCCTGCGCTTCAACCTCATTAATGTTGAAGACTCTTCCTCGACCTTGCCCATTATTATCCCCCTGATTTGGACACGCATTTTTGTAATGGCCCTTCTTCCCGTATCCGAAACAGGTAATGTCGGCATAACTTGTCCCGGCATTATTTGTTCCCTTAGCCATTGATCCGTAGATTTCGCACTTTGTCGCACCATGGCCATTTCTTTTACACTTAGTACACACTTCCGTACAGAGCCAAGTCGGATGGTATCCTTCACACCTCTGACATGGTTTCTGCCTCTTGTTGTTATTGTTGGGATTGTTGTTGTTTCGGTTGTTACTGTTGTTGAAACGGTTGTTGTAGTAATTGCTAGGGTGGTTGTTGTTGTTGCATTTATTTTTGTGAAAATTGGTGCGATTGTAGTTGTGATTGTTGTGTTGATTGTTAAAATTGTGACCCTTGTCACTGGTTTCCTCCCACTTTCTCTTGATTTGTTTCGTGTTGGCTTCTTCGGCCGCCTGCTCTTTAACTCTTTCCCCAATCTGATTTATGAGTTTATGAGCCATTCGACTCGCCTTTTGTATGGAGGCGGGCTCGTGTGAACTTATATCTTCTTGGATCCTTTCTGGTAACCCTTTTACAAATGCATCGATTTTTTCCTCTTCATCTTCGAACGCTCTTGGGCATAATAAACACAACTTCGTGAATCGTCGTTCGTATGTGGTAATGTCGAAACCTTGTGTTCGTAATCCTTTAAGCTCAACTTTGAGCTTATTGACCTCGTTTCTGGGACGATACTGCTCAGTCATCAGATGTTTGAATGCTGACCACGGTAGTGCGTACGCAGCGTCTTGTCCCACTTGCTCTAGGTAGGTATTCCACCATGTTAACGCAGTACCTGTGAAGGTATGCGTAGCGTACTTTACTTTGTCTTCTTCAGTACACTTACTTATGGCAAACACCGATTCAACCTTTTCGGTCCACCGTTTCAATCCGATTGGACCCTCGGTTCCATCGAATTCCAAAGGTTTACAGGCAATGAATTCTTTGTAGGAGCATCCTACACGATTTCTTATAGCATAATATGAACTTATTTATAAAAGCTTTTTCTTCATATTAGCGTTTTATAGTTTTAATTCGGGTAGTACCTACCCGTTAAGTTCATACTTAGTAGCTAACATACAATTCAACTACTACAATTCTATATGAAAAACTGATTATAATAATATTTGCGTTCAAACTTTTATACAATATTTTACAAACTTACAATACTGCTATTATACATATAGTATGAAATATAGCACACAATAACTTTGGTACAAAACAGTTGTGACAACAATCCTAGTTAATACGCAAGTCATTCAGCAAAGGCAATAAAAACACGTAATTCATAAGTCCAGAAATAAGTCATGCATTCTGGTTTTACTAAGACTACTTCCCATCCTTGGTCTTGTGGAACATAACCGTTGTGGCCGTTGACAAGACAGCATGTTGTAACGTCATCAAAAGGACGAGGGTTTCGTAATGTCCAACAGCCCCGTAATAATCTAAAAACCTTGTTTCTCACCCCAACTACTGAATTCGTCACTTGTGGGAAGGTTTTATTTAAAAGTTGTAATCCGATGTTCTTTTTCTCACTTTGGTGAGAAGCGAACATCACTAACCCGTAAGCATAACATGCTTCTTTATGTTGCATGTTAGAAGCTCTTTCTAACTCACGAAGTCCTATGTTGGGATATGTTGAGTCAAAATAGGTTCTTAACCCGTAGCGTAAAATTGCATTTGGGTTCCCCGCATTTAACGCTTTAAAGAAAACACGGCGTAACTTGCGGTGTCCCCAATGTGATATACCCCATCTTTCAAATGAAAGCCTTTTATAAACTAAGGCATGCCTGGAACGTTCATCAAATGTTCTACACACTAATTTCGCTGTAAATAATTGTGCCGATGAATTCTGACCGACTTTAGACAAGATTTTATCAATCATGTCCCCGGGTAGGTCTTCTAAAATTTTTAGTTGTCTATCCTTAATATCCATTTTTGTTTTAATACTGTAAAAATAGATGAGGGTTAGATTCGTAAAAGATAATTATCAAATAATACAAGCAATTTTCATATACAACAAGAAAAGTACAAGCACACTTATTTTACATATTTTACACCTCAGGATTACAACTCTTTATTCCAACTCACTAGTTTCTTCCTCTTCGGACCTGTTTCGTTTTGCTAATTTTCTAGGGATATATGATGTTCCTCTAATACGAGCCATTATTTTCACAAATGGTTTAGAAAAACCTGGTGGCTTAGAGGTTCCCGGGTTATTGTTACAACTTAAGAAATACGGGTGTTGACGATACATATAAAGTTCATCGGGGTTGGAATCAGGTTTCTCTATTTTGATGCCCTTTCCCTTATTATTTTCTTTTGCCTTTTCAAATTGGGTCGAGGTAATTTCTATAACATCATCGGAATCCTCATTGGGATCCAATTCATCGGAAAATTGGTAATCTTCCCAATATTTTTCTTCCTCGGCAGAAACACCATTGACCATTTTTAACTTTGGTCCATTGTTTGAGGATTTTCTTTTATTTATCTGTTTTTCTATAGTTCCTAATATTTCCTCCTCCGGAACCTCTTCTTCTAGTTCCTCTTCTTCCGGTTCCTCCTCTTCCGGTTCCTCCTCTTCTGGTTCCTCCTCTTTCGGTTCCTCTTCGGGAATTTGTGAATCTTCCCAAACTATATTCGACTCTTCATTATTATTAGGTGAGTCAATGGGATTTGTACTAGAGGTAGACATCTAACACACAATATCAAACACTTTAAGAGATTAATATATCAAATAATATTTACATGTTAACAATATATAGTTTCCAACAAAAATGTTAAGCAATCGTTTTTCAAGTAAACAAGGTCGAAGTCCAGACTCACTAATGCATCCTAACAAACTCGATAAGACACACTAATGCAAATATCTGGTTCTCTAAGACCAACGCTCGGATACCAACTGAAATGTCCCATTCATATTTGACCTCTATATGAGACATTTTTCAAAGACTGCATTCATTTTTAAAACAACCATAACCTTTATTTTATCGATAAAGGTTTAAAAATCATTACGTAGATTATCAAATAATGATAATCTAAAATATACCGTTTACACACGACCATTACATAATGGTTTACAATAAGAATATATTACATCAAAAATAAGTTTCTTGAATGCAGTTTTTACACAATATCATACAAGCATGGACTCCAAATCTTGTCCTTATTTTAGTATGCAACAGCAGAAACTCTTAATAATCACCTGAGAATAAACATGCTTAAAACGTCAACAAAAATATTGGTGAGTTATAGGTTTAACCTATATATTATCAAATCATAATAATAGACCACAAGATTTCATTTTTATAACACATCTCATATCAGGCATTTCGCAAACTGCATAGAGATAAAAATCATTCATATGTTGAACACCTGGTATGAAATGTCCCGTTCTTATTGATTAAAAACGTTCCATATTAATTGATTTCGTTGCGAGGTTTTGACCTCTATATGAGACGTTTTTCAAAGACTGCATTCATTTTAAAACAAACCATAACCTTTATTTCATAAATAAAGGTTTAAAAAGCTTTACGTAGATTATCAAATAATGATAATCTAAAATATCCTGTTTACACACGACCATTACATAATGGTTTACAATACAAATATGTTACATCGAAATCAGTTTCTTGAATGTAGTTTTTACACAATATCATACAAACATGGACTCCAAATCTTGTCCTTATTTTAGTATGCAACAACGGAAGCTCTTAGTATTCACCTGAGAATAAACATGCTTTAAACGTCAACAAAAATGTTGGTGAGTTATAGGTTTAACCTATATATATCAAATCGTAACAATAGACCACAAGATTTCATATTTCAATACACATCCCATACATAGAGATAAAAATCATTCATATGGTGAACACCTGGTAACCGACATTAACAAGATGCATATATAAGAATATCCCCATCATTCCGGGACACCCTTCGGATATGATATAAATTTCGAAGTACTAAAGCATCCGGTACTTTGGATGGGGTTTGTTAGGCCCAATAGATCTATCTTTAGGATTCGTGTCAATTAGGGTGTCTGTTCCCTAATTCTTAGATTACCAGACTTAATAAAAAGGGGCATATTCAATTTCGATAATTCAACCATAGAATGTAGTTTCACGTACTTGTGTCTATTTTGTAAATCATTTATAAAACCTGCATGTATTCTCATCCCAAAAATATTAGATTTTAAAAGTGAGACTATAACTCACTTTCACAGATTTTTACTTCGTCGGGAAGTAAGACTTGGCCACTGGTTGATTCACGAACCTATAACAATATATACATATATATCAAAGTATGTTCAAAATATATTTACAATACTTTTAATACATTTTGATGTTTAAGTTTATTAAGTCAGCTGTCCTCGTTAGTAACCTACAACTAGTTGTCCACAGTTAGATGTACAGAAATAAATCGATAAATATTATCTTGAATCAATCCACGACCCAGTGTATACGTATCTCAGTATTGATCACAACTCAAACTATATATATATTTTGGAATCAACCTCAACCCTGTATAGCTAACTCCAACATTCACATATAGAGTGTCTATGGTTGTTCCGCAATATATAAATATAGATGGGTCGACATGATAGGTCGAAATATTGTATACGTGTCTATGGTATCTCAAGATTACATAATATACAATATAAGTTGATTAGGTTATGGTTGGAATAGATTTATTACTAACTTTCACGTAGGTAAAATGAGTAGTTTTTATCAATCTTGTTTTACTTGCCATTTCTTCGTTTCTAATCCGTTTTGAGTGATTCCAGTGGCCATGGTTTTGTATTAAACTTAACTTTATGAATCTAAATAGAAAAAGTATAAGTTTATAGTCGGAAATACAAGTTACAAGTCGTTTTTGAAAGAGGTAGTCATTTCCGTCGAAAGAACGACATCTTGATGACCATTTTGAAAAACATACTTTCACTTTGAGTTTAACCATGATTTTTGGATATAGTTTCATGTTCATAAGAAAAATCATTTTTCCAGAAGTATAGCTTTTAAATCAAAGTTCTTCTTAGCTTTTAATTATCCCAACCAAAACAGCCCCCGGTTTTACTACGACGGCGTATATCCAGTTTTATGGTGTTTATCGTGTTTCCGGGTTTTAAATCATTAAGTTAGCATATCATATAGATATAGAACATGTGTTTAGTTGATTTTAAAAGTCTAGTTAGAAGGATTAACTTTATTTGCGAACAAGTTTAGAATTAACTAAACTATGTTCTAGTGATTACAAGTTTATAACGTTGAAAAAGACAGCTTTTTATGTATGAATCGAATGATGTTATGAACATCATTACTACCTCAAGTTCCTTGGATAAACTTACTGGAAATGAGAAAAATGGATCTAGCTTCAAAGGATCCTTGGATGGCTTGAAAGTTCTTGAAGCAGAATCATGACACGAAAACAATTTCAAGTAAGATTTCCACTCGAAATAAGATTGTTATAGTTATAGAAATTGAATTAAAGTTTGAATATGATTATTACCTTGTATTAGAAAGATAACCTACTATAAGTAACAAAGGTTTCTTGATCTTGGATGATTACTTGGAATGGATTTAGAAAACTTGGAAGTAAACTTGCAATCTTGGAAGTATTCTTGATTTTATGAAACTAGAACTTTTGGAATTTATGAAGAACACTTAGAACTTGAAGATAGAACTTGAGAGAGATTAATTAGATGAAGAAAATTGAAGAATGAAAGTGTTTTTAGGTGTTTTTGGTCGTTGGTGTATGGATTAGATATAAAGGATATGTAATTTTGTTTTCATGTAAATAAGTCATGAATGATTACTCATATTTTTGTAATTTTATGAGATATTTCATGCTAGTTGCCAAATGATGGTTCCCACATGTGTTAGATGACTCACATGAGCTGCTAAGAGCTGATCATTGGAGTGTATATACCAATAGTACATACATCTAAAAGTTGTATATTGTACGAGTACGAATACGGGTGCATACGAGTAGAATTGCTGATGAAACTGAATGAGGATGTAATTGTAAGCATTTTTGTTAAGTAGAAATATTTTGATAAGTGTCTTGAAGTCTTTAAAAAGTGTATGAATACATATTAAAACACTACATGTATATACATTTTAACTGAGTCGTTAAGTCATCGTTAGTCGTTACATGTAAGTGTTGTTTTGAAACCTTTAGGTTAACGATCTTGTTAAGTGTTGTTAACCCAATATTTATAATATCAAATGAGATTTTAAATTATTATATTATCATGATATTATGATGTATAAATATCTCTTAATATGATATATATACATTAAATTTCGTTACAACGATAATCGTTACATATATGTCTCGTTTCAAAATCATTAAGTTAGTAGTCTTGTTTTTACATATGTAGTTCATTGTTAATATACTTAATGATATGTTTACTTATCATAATATCATGTTAACTATATATATATCCATATATATGTCATCATATAGTTTTTACAAGTTTTAACGTTAGTGAATCACCGGTCAACTTGGGTGGTCAATTGTCTATATGAAACCTATTTCAATTAATCAAGTCTTAACAAGTTTGATTGCTTAACATGTTGGAAACATTTAATCATGTAAATATATTTTTCATTAAACATATAATCATAGAAAGGTTCGGAAAAGTTCGGGTCACTATAGTACCTACCCGTTAAATAAATTTTGTCCCGAAATTTTAAACGATTGGAGGTGTTGGCTCATCTTCTAGAAATAAGTGCGGGTACTTCTTCTTCATCTGATCTTCTCATTCCCAGGTGAACTCGGGTCCTCTACGAGCATTCCATCGAACCTTAACAATCGGTATCTTGTTTTGTTTAAGTCTCTTAACCTCACGATCCATTATTTCAACGGGTTCTTCAATGAATTGAAGTTTTTCATTGATTTGGATTTCGTCCAACAGAATAGTGAGATCTTCTTTAGTAAAACATTTCTTCAAATTCGAGACGTGGAAAGTGTTATGTACAGTCGCGAGTTGTTGAGGTAACTCAAGTCGGTAAGCTACTGGTCTGACACGATCAATAATCTTGAATGGTCGGATATACCTTGGATTTAATTTCCCTCATTTACCAAATCGAACAACTCCTTTCCAAGGTGCAACTTTAAGCATGACCATCTCTCCAATTTCAAATTCTATATCTTTTCTTTTAATGTCAGCGTAGCTCTTTTGTCGACTTTGGGCGGTTTTCAACCGTTGTTGAATTTGGATGATCTTCTCGGTAGTTTCTTGTATTATCTCCGGACCCATAATCTGTCTATCCCCCACTTCACTCCAACAAATTGGAGACCTGCACTTTCTACCATAAAGTGCTTCAAACAGCGCCATCTCAATGCTTGAATGGTTGCTGTTGTTGTAGAAAAATTCTGCTAACGGTAGATGTCGATCCCAACTGTTTCCAAAATCAATAACACATGCTCGTAGCATGTCTTCAAGCGTTTGTATCGTCCTTTCACTCTGCCCATCAGTTTGTGGATGATAGGCAGTACTCATGTCTAGACGAGTTCCTAATGCTTGCTGTAATGTCTGCCAGAATCTTGAAATAAATCTGCCATCCCTATCAGAGATAATAGAGATTGGTATTCCATGTCTGGAGATGACTTCCTTCAAATACAGTCGTTCTAACTTCTCCATCTTGTCATCTTCTCTTATTGGCAGGAAGTGTGCTGATTTGGTGAGACGTTCAACTATTACCCAAATAGTATCAAAACCACTTGCAGTCCTTGATAATTTAGTGATGAAATCCATGGTAATGTTTTCCCATTTCCATTCTAGGATTTCGGGTTGTTGAAGTAGACCTGATGATTTCTTATGCTCAGCTTTGACCTTAGAACACGTCAAACATTCTCCTACGTATTTAGCAACATCGGCTTTCATACCCGGCCTCCAAAAATGTTTCTTGAGATCCTTGTACATCTTCCCCGTTCCAAGATGTATTGAGTATCTGGTTTTATGAGCTTCTCTAAGTACCATTTCTCTCATATCTCCAAATTTTGGTACCCAAATCCTTTCAGCCCTATACCGGGTTCCGTCTTCCCGAATATTAAGATGCTTCTCCGATCCTTTGGGTATTTCATCCTTTACATTTCCCTCTTTTAAAACTCCTTGTTGCGCCTCCTTTATTTGAGTAGTAAGGTTATTGCGAATCATTATATTCATAGATTTTACTCGAATGGGTTCTCTGTCCTTCCTGCTCAAGGCGTCGGCTACCACATTTGCCTTCCCCGGGTGGTAACGAATCTCAAAGTTGTAATCATTCAACAATTCAATCCACCTACGCTGCCTCATATTCAGTTGTTTCTGATTAAATATGTGCTGAAGACTTTTGTGGTCGGTATATATAATACTTTTAACCCCATATAAGTAGTGCCTCCAAGTCTTTAATGCAAAAACAACCGCGCCTAATTCCAAATCATGCGTCGTATAATTTTGTTCGTGAATCTTCAATTGTCTAGAAGCATAAGCAATCAACTTCGTTCGTTGCATTAATACACAACCGATACCTTGCTTTGATACGTCACAATAAATCACAAAATCATCATTCCCTTCAGGCAATGACAATATAGGTGCCGTAGTTAGCTTTTTCTTCAATAACTGAAACGCTTTCTCTTGTTCATCCTTCCATTCAAATTTCTTCCCTTTATGCGTTAATGCAGTCAAGGGTTTTGCTATTCTGGAAAAGTCTTGGATGAACCTTCTGTAGTAACCAGCTAGTCCTAAAAACTGGCGTATGTGTTTCGGAGTTTTCGGGGTTTCCTACTTTTCAACAGTTTCTATCTTTGCCGGATCCACCTTAATACCTTCTTTGTTCACTATGTGACCGAGGAATTGAACTTCTTCCAACCAAAATGCACACTTTGAAAACTTAGCGTACAATTCTTCCTTCCTCAATACTTCTAACACCTTTCTCAAATGTTCACCGTGTTCTTGGTCATTCTTTGAGTAAATAAGTATGTCATCAATGAAAACAATGACAAACTTGTCAAGGTATGGTCCACACACTCAGTTCATAAGGTCCATGAACACAGCTGGTGCATTAGTTAAACCAAACGGCATGACCATAAACTCGTAATGACCGTAACGTGTTCTGAAAGCAGTCTTTGGAATATCATCTTCTTTCACCCGCATTTGATGATACCCGGAACGTAAGTCAATCTTTGAATAAATAGACGAGCCTTGTAGTTGATCAAATAAGTCGTCGATTCTCGGTAGTGGGTAGCGGTTCTTGATGGTAAGTTTGTTCAACTCTCGGTAGTCGATACACAACCTGAATGTACCATCTTTCTTCTTGACAAACAAAACAGGAGCTCCCCACGGTGATGTGCTTGGTCGAATGAAACCACGCTCTAAAAGTTCTTGTAATTGGCTTTGCAGTTCTTTCATCTCGCTGGGTGCGAGTCTGTAAGGAGCACGAGCTATTGGTGCAGCTCCTGGTACAAGATCTATTTGAAATTCAACGGATCGATGTAGGGGTAATCCCGGTAATTCTTTCGGAAATACATCGGGAAATTCTTTTGCGACGGGAACATCATTGATGCTCTTTTCTTCAGTTTGTACTTTCTCGACATGTGCTAGAACAGCATAGCAACCTTTTCTTATTAGTTTTTGTGCCTTCAAATTACTAATAAGATGTAGCTTCGTGTTGCCCTTTTCTCCGTACACCATTAAGGGTTTTCCTTTTTCTCGTATAATGCGAATTGCATTTTTGTAACAAACGATCTCTGCTTTCACTTCTTTCAACCAGTCCATACCGATTATCACATCAAAACTCCCTAACTCTACTGGTATCAAGTCAATCTTAAATGTTTCGCTAACCAGTTTAATTTCTCGATTCCGACATATATTATCTGCTGAAATTAATTTACCATTTGCTAATTCGAGTAAAAATTTACTATCCAAAGGCGTCAATGGACAACTTAATTTAACACAAAAATCTCTACTCATATAGCTTCTATCCACACCCGAATCAAATAAAACGTAGGCAGATTTATTGTCAATAAGAAACGTACCCGTAACAAGCTCCGGGTCTTCCTGTGCCTCTGCCGCATTAATATTGAAAACTCTTCCGCGGCCTTGTCCATTCGTGTTCTCCTGGTTCGGGCAATTTCTAATAATGTGGCCCGGTTTTCCATATTTATAACAAACTACATTGGCATAACTTGCTCCGACACTACTTGCTCCGCCATTACTCGTTCTGACACCATTTGTTCCTTTCGTTCTGTTAACCCCTGGTCCGTAGACCTCACACTTCGCCGCTCTATGACCATTTCTTTTACACTTGTTGCAAAATTTGGTGCAGAACCCCGAGTGATACTTTTCACACCTTTGGCATAGCTACTTCTGATTGTTGTTGTTGTTGCGATTGTTATTGTTGTTGGCATAGCAAATGATTGTCTATATGAAACCTATTTCAATTAATCAAGCCTTAACAAGTTTGATTGCTTAACATGTTGGAAACATTTAATCATGTAAATATAGTTTTCATTAAACATATAATCATAGAAAGGTTCAGAAAAGTTCGGGTCACTACATGGTAACCGATGTTAACTTAATGCATAGAATATCCCCAAAACAGAACCTCTCGTCTGTATAATAATCTCGAAGTACTAAACCATTCATAACCTGAATGGGGTTTGTTAAGCCCAATAGATCTATCTTTAGTATTCGCGTCAATTAGGGGCCATTTCCCTAATTCTTAGGTTACCAGACTTGAAGGGCGATATTCGGTTTAATAATCCAACCATAGAATGTAGTTTTGCTTACTTGTGTCTATTTTGTAAAACATTTATAAAGCTGCATGTATTCTCATCCCAAAAAAAAATATTAGATTGTAAAAGTGGGACTATAACTCACTTTCACAGATTTTTACTTTGCCGGAAGTAAGACTTGGTCACTGGTCGATTCACGAACCTATATCAAATATGTACATATATATCAAAGTATGATAAAAGTATATTCACCACATTTATTACGTTTTAATGATTTAAGTTTGTTAAGTTAGCAGTCCTCGTTAGTAACCTACAACTAGTTGTCCACAGTTAGATGTATAGAAATAAATCAATATATATTATCTTGAATTAATCCACGACCCAGTGTATACACATCTCAGGCTAGATCATAACTCAAAGTATATATATTTTTGGAATCAACCTCAACCATGTATAGTGAACTCGAACATTACAGCATATAGAGTGTCTATGGTGGTTCCAAATAATATATATAGATGGGTCGATATGATATGTCAAAATATTGTATACGTGTCTATGGTATCCCAAGATTACATAATATATATTAGAATACATGTATAATACAATATAAGTTAGCTAGGATATGATTAGTGTAGATTTGTTATAAAATTTTCGTAGCTACAACAAGTAAAAATTTCCAATTTTGTTTTACCCATAACTTCTTCATTTTAAATCCGTTTTGAGTGATTCAAGTTGCTATAGTGTCATAATGAACTGTAATTTATGAAACTAAATAGAAAAAGTATAAGTTTATAGTCGGAAATATAGGTTACAAGTCATTTACTAAAGAGGTAGTCATTTCCGTCGTAAGAACGACATCTTAATGACCATTTTGAAAAACATACTTCCACTTTGAGTTTAACCATGATTTTTGGATATAGTTTCATGTTCATAAGAAAAATCATTTTCTCAGAAGAACAACTTTTAAATCAAAGTTTATCATAGTTATTAATTATCAAACCCAAAACAGCCCGCGGTGTTACTACGACGGCGTATGTCCGGTTTTACGGTGTTCTTCGTGTTTCCAGGTTTTAAATCATTAAGTTAGCATATCATATAGATATAGAACATGTGTTTAGTTGATTTTTAAAGTCAAGTTAGAAGGATTAAATTTATTTGCGAACAAGTTTAGAATTAACTAAACTATGTTCTAGTGATTACAAGTTTAAATCTTCGAATAAGATAGGTTTATACGTATGAATCGAATGATGTTATGAACATCATTACTACCTTAAGTTTAGTAGGTAAACCTACTGGAAGTGACAAGAAATGATCTAGCTTCAAAAGATTCTTGAATGGCTTGAAAGTTCTTGAAGTAGAATCATGACACGAAAACAAGTTCAAGTAAGATTTCTGCTCGAATTAAGATTGTTATAGTTATAGAAATTGAATCAAAGTTTGAATATGAGTATTACCTTGAATTAGAGAGATAAACTACTATAAGTAACAAAGGTTTCTTGATCTTGGATGATTACTTGGAATGGATTAGAAAGCTTGGAAGTAATTTTGCAAACTTGAAAGTGTTCTTGGTTTTATGAAACTAGAACTTATAGAATATATGAAGAACACTTAGAACTTGAAGATAGAACTTGAGAGAGATCAATTATATGAAGAAAATTGAAGAATGAAAGTGTTTGTAGGTGTTTTTGGTCGTTGGTATATGGATTAGATATAAAGGATGTGTAAGTTTGTTTTCATGTAAATAATTCATGAATGATTTATAATATTTTTTGTAATTTTGTGAGATATTTCATGCTAGTTGCCAAATGATGGTTCCCACATGTTTAATGACTCACATGGGCTACTAATCAGCTGATCATTGAAGTGTATATACCAATAGTATATACATCTAGAAGCTGTGTATTGTACGAGTACGAATACGGGTGCATACGAGTAGAATCGTTGATGAAAATGAATGAGGATGTAATTGTAAAATTTTTGTTAAGTAGAAGTACTTTGATATGTGTCTTGAAGTCTTTCAAAAGTGTACTAATACATCTAAATACACTACATGTATATACATTTTAACTGAATCGTTAAGTCATCGTTAGTCGTTACATGTAAGTGTTGTTTTGAAACCTTTAAGTTAACGATCTTGTTAAATGTAATTAATTCATTATTATTATACTTAAATGAGATGTTAAATCATGAAATTGTTTTTGTTATAATCAAGGTTCATGATCATTGTTTTCGAGGATTATATCGTGAAATTAGATTGGTGCTTCGGGTTTTTTCGATGATTGGTGTCGCGGTGATTCTTCATTGTAGGTTTTGTTGATTGGTGGTTAGGTCGGGATAAAGTTGTAGGACCCAAATATTTATTGTACGTCATGTATTTATGGTGTACATTAAGTGTGTGAAGCGTGGAATAAGTTTAAAAACTGGCAGGTTGTTCTGACCTCTGTGCGCGCCGCGCAAGGTCAAGGGTGCGCGCTGCGCACCTCACCTGGGACAGTTTTCTGCCATTATCTATTTTGAGATAAATGAAGGGCTTTTTGGTCTTTTCACTTAAGAACGGATTTGTGGCCATATTAGCAGTTTTAGATCCATTTTGTGGATCACTTTCACATCCACAAACACTCTCATCAATCTTAGAGAGGGAGAGAGAGTTCTATAGAGAGATTTGGGGTTTTGGAGAAGAAGAAGCTTGAATCGATCAAAAGCTCGAGTGTTAAGGTTGTTCATCTCGTTCTTGGCTATGTTTTGGTAGTGTTGATAAGCTCTAACTCCAGATTTAATTGTTAAGCTTATTGTTCATGTTAGGGTTTGAGCTTGTTAGGGTTCTAAACCCCATTTCTCATGAATTTGGGGGTTTTGCTATATGTATTGTGTAAGTAAACCCGATTATTGTGGGTTTAGGGTTTGAGGACGAATTTGTTCATGGTTTGGGTGTTAAATCACTAGCTTGTAAGTGTGTTAGTGTTTAGATGTTTATAAGAACATGTTTGTATGACAAAATGGGTGTTAACCTTGATTTGGTGTCAAACTAAGTTTTGAGTCAAGATTTGAAGAATCAAGTATGTAAATGCTTGGTCTATGCGTTAAATGGTGTTTTGGAAAGTTAATGAAACAACCCAACCCGTATTCCATACGATAATTTTTTTTTTTAAATAATACACATTTATGCGCCAATTAAATATGTAAACCATTCCACAAGTTCCATTTAAACGTACCACAATTTAAATGTTAACAAGGCACGAAGGCCATTAATTAAGTTTAATACAAGTTCGACCCACTACAAATGATAGTTTATAATCCAAACGACACTTCAAGCATAATTTGGGACTAAACTACCCAAAACGTTAGGCCAACTTCCAAAAGCTCCAACGAAACATCATCAAAGGACACCTAGTGCCCAACAACCCCTTTTCCCCTATCCGCACCTGCATCTAAAAAGATAAATAACGAGAGGGGTAAGCTAATTGCTTAGTGAATGCAATAATTATACATGTTCATATATAACCTACTTACTTGCAATCACTTACCATACCACATACAAGCTAGAAATTCGATAACCATGCAAACATCATGCATAAACTACTATCCACAATTCACAAGAAGGTAGCAACAACAATAACATATAGTTCACAATTTAATTATGCTAGATACGAATTCACACAACCATGGTTAACCAATCGTACAAGGGAACGGTACTTGTAAAAGACCGTCGGAGTTCATAACATCTATTAGTGTTACTTAAACACCGCGTAATCACCAATCCCCCGGGTGATGTCTTGAACACCGCGACTAACTCACCCCTATGACAATGTGGCGTCTTGAACACCACGACGATTCCACATGTCAATCCAAACAATGAGTGGTGCCTTGAACACCGCGGCATCCACTCCCATGAAAATGTGGTGTCTTAAACACCGCGACAATACCACATGTCAATCAAACAATGAGTAGTGTCTTGAACACCGCGACAATACTACTCGTTACATAGAATGTGGTGTCTTAAACACCGCGACAATGCCACATTCATACTACACAAATAAATACATTATATACGTACACGCATAATTATTCCACTCACCTTAATACAAGGATGATGATTATGCACTTCCGAACTTCAAAGCAATGTACCTAATACATTAACTACACCTTCAATACACAACTAGTGGAGCTAACCACATTACTTACACTTGAGCATTTAATGACCCATTAGCATTAAATAGCTCATTTACACCAAAACCTCCCATAAATGGTCAAGATACATATTAAATAACTAAAGCTAGTGATTTAAAGTCTACTAACTTTAACTAACGCAAACTTAGGGTAATTCATACCCATTTCATCCAAACTAGGTCAACATTACTCTTTTGACCCATTTTAATACTTAAATTTACAATTTTAGTCAAACAAGACCCATTTACAATTCTTCCTTCAATTACAAGTGCACTAGTGACTAAAAACACTATTTAACACTTACAACCTCAAATCATAAGACTAAACCCTAGATTATATCAATTTAGGGTTCCCTTTCATTAACATAACCCAAATTCACCCATATTACCCCCAAATGGGTCTTACAAGTTCCAAATGAACCAAACCCTAGCATAACCCAATTAAAACTCAAAAATAGAGTTAAAACTTACCAACACTATCCACTTGTAGCTAAGAACAAGGAGAACAACTTTAATTCTTGCTCCAAAGATCAACTCTCAATCCTTCACTCACCAATCTCACTTGAAATCAAATGGGTTTTTATGTTTTGAGAGAAATTGGAGAAAGAAAAGAGAAAAGGAAATGAATTAAATGGATAAGTGATGGATATTTAATGCTCCAATCAGATCTACATGTAAAAAGATGAATTTGCCCTTGAACCACTTATTTTAAAAACAAAATCAGGAACCAGTTCACCCAGTGGGTCGCGGCACGGCCCCAATTGTCGCAGCGCGACAGTTAACATATTTTACGAGCTGTCTTAATTCATTCCTGACTTAGATTCTAGTTATTTGTCGCGGAGCGGCCTTCTACTCCGCGGCACGACATTTAAAGGAAAACTCGACCCTTCTTATCATGCCTCTTAAATCTGGTTTGAGTTCAATGTCGCGGCGCGACAAAGGCTTCTGCGGCGCGGCAATGGCCTTCAACTGGCCCATTCGATAACTTACACAACTTAACGATTTATTCCACTTGTACACCTTGTTCACGCTTCCTATGCACGTCTAAACTTCATATTTAGGTCTCACATAACTTATCACCATTAAAACTCATGTACAAACTCATACATGCACACATTCTCAAGTATTTATACATATACGTTTATACAACAACTAACGCAACAATTTATTTGATCACATAAACGAACAAGTTATAAGCGTACTAATAATTAAGTTTGTACCTTTAAATATGTACGGGAAAAATGGGATGTTACAGTTAATCACTAGCCGTTAGTGATTAAGGATGTTTTCGGGACTTATGTCAAATGGGTGAATTGAATTGGTTCAAATTTGGTAATGATACTAATTTTGGATTAATTGGATGATAAGCACTTTTGTTAAGTGTTAAATGGAATTTGAAATGATTACTACCTAAGTAGTAATTTCGTGTTAAGACCTAGGTTGGTTTAAATGGTGCAAAGTATAATTTAGGTTAGATTGTACTTGTTTGATGGGTCGAAATTACCACCCGTAGTGGTAATTGGTGAAGTCCCCTTTAGGAGTCTAAATGGACGGTTTGTGGATGTCGGTATAAACCCTTGGTTAAGGGTGTTGAAGTCAAATTCTCTCGTAGAGAATGTATGTTGATTGTTTGTATACCTATATGCGTATTATAGGTAAAGGTTTGCTCGGATGCGTTTGGAGGCGATTTACATACATGACTTGTGCGGGCATTTCGAGGTGAGTGGAATAATTATGCATGTATGTATATAATGTATTTATTTGTTATGATGACCCGTCCAAATCCATTTGGACAAATACATCATTCATCGATTTCACAGTGAGGTACTGACCTCTACATGATACGTTTTGTAAACATTGCATTCTTTTGAAAAGGCACAACATAAATGAATATCTAATTCCAAGGTTTTTGACGTCTGATGATTTCTATATATAGACAATCACCGTAAATAATAGTTTACAATACTACATCCGTTGACAATGCAGTCAAAATAAGATACATGGTGATGAATTTGTGAATGCAACGTTTTCTCGAATAAAGCATGTATGACTCCATGCACATAGCTTGTATAACATATAAGCAAATAGCGGAAGACTTCTAGGAACCTGAGAATAAACATGCTTAAAAGTGTCAACACAAAGGTTGGTGAGTTCATAGTTTTAATGTTGCGCATAATCTGTATATAAAGGTGGATCACAAGATTTCAGTTGTTTCATCCAGAAACGTTTATCAAAATATTCTATAAAATTGAGCAACCTGGTAACTAAACTTAACGTATATATAATAAGTACCCTATTTTAACATACATGCAACCAACATGTACAATACACGCAAACCAACGTGTATTAAACTAAAATAGCATACGTCTGCTTTATAGTTCAGGCTAGGGTCTCTATACCTAGAACGGACAGGGATCTCAAGCCCTATGGATCCATATATAACTACTCGCGCCCACTAGTTCTTATAACCGGCAGTTACTAGTTACCAAAGCTAAGGGATTTTCGGTTCAAACTCGGAGTACAATTTAGCATGTACTTGTATCCATTGTGTTTAAAATAAAGTGCATGTATTCTCAGCCCAAAAATATAGATTGCAAAAGCAATTAAAAAGGGATCTATAAACTCACCTTAGCAGCACATAAGGTCATTCACCGAAATGTGACCGAAACTCGGAATGCAAAATAACCGTAGATCTCAACCTAGAGAATATATGTTGGTCAATACATGTCTAACAATCTAGGTCAGGTCATAGTGTATCACAATCCTAATGCTCGAGACCGACATGCAAAAGTTAACAAAAGTCATCTCAAAATTCAATCTGACCCAATATGATCTTTAAATCTATACATGTTTATTATATTAGTGATAATGCTAAAAACGAACATATATTTCATAGCATTATTCCTCAAGAAAGACAAGCTTTTAGTTGCAATTGTCCTATTTACAAGTGATATTCGTTTAAATAATAAAAGGTGAAGATAAAAGACAGATTCGACGAATTGAAGACGCAAACGACCAAAAAGCTCAAAAGTACAAAATACAATCAAAGAGGTTCCAATTATTGATAAGAAACGTCTCGAAATTACAAGAGTACAAGATTCAAAACGCAAAGTACAAGATATTAAATTGTACGCAAGGACGTTCGAAAATCCGGAACCGGGACCAGAGTCAACTCTCAACGCTCGACGCAACGGACTAAAAATTACAAGTCAACTATGCACATAAATATAATATAATATTTAAATAATTCTTATAATTATTTATATATTATATAATATATTATAAACCGTCGGCAAGCTAGGAGCCAAGGCTGTGTGAGCTGGAAATACGAACTCCACGAGTTGCGGAGTTTGTAGTGAAAAAATTACGCGAGTCGCGGAGCTTCCCTGAATTAAAATCCCTATAAAAGCAAACGCATTTTGATCATTTTAACATCATCTTTTTCTTCTTCTTACTTATACGTAATATATATATATATATATATATATATATATATATATATATATATATATATATATATATATATATATTTTAATTTTAATTTTAATTTTAAATTCTAATAATAAGGGTATGTTAGCGAATGTTGTAAGGGTGTAAGTCGAAACTCTGTCCGTGTAACGCTATGCTATTTTTAATCATTGTAAGTTATGTTTATATTATTTTCATTATTGTCTCGTAGCTAAGCCGTTATTACGCTTATTTAAGACGAAGTAATCATGATGTTGGGCTAATTACTAAAATTGGGTAATTGGGCTTTGTACCATAATTGGGGTTTGGATAAAAGAACGACACTTGTGAAAATTAGACTATGGGCTATTAATGGGTTTTATATTAACTAAACAATACCTTGTTAATTTAATATACAAACTTATAATTTGACGTATTTATATATAACCACATACGCTTGACTGGGTACGGTAGGCGGGATATCTATAAATACCAATAATTATTCATTTTACCGGACACGGAACTGGATTAATAGTTAGTAGACTTGTTGAAACAGGGGTGAATTACATTCAAGGGTAATTGGTGTAATTGTTAACAAAGTAGTAAAACCTTGGTTTACACGCAGTCGATAACCTGGTGTATTCATTAAACAAAGTATTAAAACCTTGTTACAATTCGAATCCCCAATTAGTTGGAATATTTGATTTCGGGAATAAGAATAATTTGACGAAGGCTTTCGCTCTTTATATTTATGACTGATGGACTATTATGGACAAATCCGTATGGACATATTAAATAATCCAGGACAAAGAACAATTAACCCATGGGCATAAAACTAAAATCAACACGTCAAACATCATGATTACGGAAGTTTAAATAAGCATAATTCTTTTATTTCATATTTAATTTCCTTTATTTTATATTTAATTGCACTTCTAATTATCGCACTTTAATTTATTGTTATTGTATTTAATTGCACTTTTAATTATCGTACTTTTTAATTATTGTATTTTATTTCATCGCACTTTTATTTATCGCAATTTCATTATTGTTATTTACTTTACGCTTTAAATTAAGTTATATTTATTTTTATTATTTTACATCAGGTTTTAACTGCGACTAAAGTTTTAAAAATCGACAAACCGGTCATTAAACGGTAAAAACCCCCCTTTATAATAATAATATTACTTATATATATTTGTATTTTTATAAAATAAAACTAATATAGCGTTAAGCTTTGTCTAAAAGATTCCCTGTGGAACGAACCGGACTTACTAAAAATTACACTACTGTACGATTAGGTACACTGCCTATAAGTGTTGTAGCAAGGTTTAAGTATATCCATTCTATAAATAAATAAATATCTTGTATAAAATTGTATCATATTTAATAGTATTTCGTTGTAAAATTTAATAGTATTTTATACCCCTTAGCGAAAACATCAATTAGCATAGTATAAGTCTTGATAATTGAACGAATTTATAGTTTATCAAACTCAAAATATTATTTATTTCAGGAGTTATATTATATTTGAATTATCATGGCATTTGAAAATGTTTTATTATTTCACATAGTTTTCCAATACTTGTAAAATAAGATTATAGTGTTTATAAAGCTTTAAAACATGATAAGACAGTCAACTTTGACAATTATTCAACAAAACGAGACGTGTCTTATATAAGAATTCATTTACTCGACTAGTAGTATCCAAAAATCCAATTTATTAATCTTATAAACAAGTTGTTTAAATATTAATTTACAGTTTCCAACACAATTTCAATTAACGTCAAACATAATTCAGTTGACCATATCTTTTAATCCGTTCATCAAAATCACGCGATTTCTAAATGAAAAGTTATTAATTTGTCGCCAGCTTTCCAATAACATGCATATCATATACCTTATATCAGTAGTATATGTATTAAATTCGTGATTCATCATAAAACTATCTAACGACGAAATTTAGCATACAAGCATGTATAAACTATTAATAGACATGGATACACTATTAATATATAAAAGATAAGATATGAATGCTCACGTATCAATATTGTGATTCAATATTGCAGAAAAGTATGTAGACGCAACGAAGATGATAAACGCTAGGTTGACCTTTGACTCATGATCATAACCCCCAAGCAATACTCATAACCTCCATAGTTATAACCCATAATTTCCTTACCTTTAACCCGTTTTGAAAACACTCGAACATCACTCCGTCGTAGTATTTTATGTATATACTAATAATAATAATACTACTAATGATAATAATAATAATAATAATAATAATAATAATAATAATAATAATAATAATAATAATAATAATAATAATAATAATAATAATAATAATAATAATAATAATAATAATAATAATAAATATAAATAAATAATATACGGAGTAATGTGAGATAGAGAGATTGAAAGTTTTGTGAATTCATCGAACCAGAATTAGTTCGATATATATAGAATAAATATAATAATATAATAATATAAATATAATATAATAATAATATAGAATTAAACGTGACAATTAACATTCAATAATATATGCCGACAGTTTTCGTGGACCGGTATTTCGTACTCTGTTGCTAATAATTGAAGGGTAAAAGTATAAATAAAAATATTCCACTTTTTATAATTGAATACATATATTTATTTTGGTCTTAAGCTTTATAAAACTATTTGTAAAAAGGTTCATTTATTTATAAAATTACTATATACGTTCGATGTAGAGTGTACGTACTAGTCAGCTGATCATTCTGTGCTACTGTGAATTATTGAATTCATTTAATTCAAACGAATTAACGAATTTTAATATATTTTTAAAAGTCGTATTTATAAAATACTTCAAGGTTATTTTATGTAACTTATAATTAATAATTTCTATCATGTCAATTTCATGTGAATAGTAAATTAATTAATTTTGTTTCATTTACTATTCATATGAATAGTAAATGAATTAATTTCGATTCAACTATTTAAGTTACATTGTTGTTCGTTGTGCTTTACAACTTGTACATCTTTGAATTAACTTCGTGTCTTCTTAAAAACTAAAAAAAATACATCATAAAAATAAAACGATTATATACGTAAACTTTTTAATTCGGAACTGCATCATTCAATAGTAAATTTTTATCATTTCGTATATAAATATTATTCGCATGTTTCCGTATATATATATATATATATATATATATATATATATATATATATATATATACAAAATTATATAATTATCATAAGTTACGACGTTCGTGAATCGTCGGACAAGCAAGGTGGGCAACCGTTATATAAAACTCATTTACAAAAGTTTTAAAACTTGTCAAAATGCATTGCTTATCATGACGAAAATATTAAATCATATAGAGAATTGGTTTAAATAAGTCAAAAATTTTCGGGTCATCATATTTGTGTAGCGTGAAATGTGGGATAGTCGCGGTGTTTAAGACACCACATTCTACGTAATGAGTGGGCTAGTCGCGGTGTTCAAGACACCATTCATGGGTTTGATTGACATGTGGGATTGTCGCGGTGTTCAAGACATCACATTGTCATGGGAGTGGGATTGTCGCGGTGTTCAAGACACCACTCATGGGTTTGATTGACATGTGGGATTGTCGCGGTGTTCAAGACACCAGATTGTCATGGGAGTGGGATTTTCGCGGTGTTCAAAACACCACTCATGGGTTTGATTGACATGTGGGTTAGTCGCGGTGTTTAAGACACCACATTGTCATGGGGGTGAGTTAGTCGCGGTGTTTAAGACATCACCCGGGGGATTAGTTAGTACGCGGTGTTAAGTACACTAATGGATGTTATGAACTCCGACGGTCTTTCGCGAGTAACGTTCCCTTGCACGTTCGATTAAACATGGTTGTGTGAATTTTGTATTGGCATATTTAATTGTGAACTATATGCTATTGGTATTGCTAGCTTATTGTGAATTACAGATATTAGTTTATGCATAATGTTTGCATGGCTGTCGAATTGCTAGCGTGTATGAGGTAGTTGTGTAAGTGGTTGCAAGTAAGTAGGTTATATATGTATATGTATAACTATTGCATTCACTAAGCTTTAGCTTACCCTCTCGTTGTTTACCTTTTTACAGGTACTATGTTATGAAGCTAGCTAGTTGTTAGACTAGTTGCGTAGGAGCACTTGGGCTCGATGGGGTATGTAAAGACCCGTCCTAATCCATCCGGACAAAGTCCATATCGATTATAAACGATTCACAACAGTTGATTACATCTCCAGGTATTTGACCTCTATATGATACATTTTACAAACATTGCATTCAATTTTAAAAGACAATCTTTCTTTACAACGAAGATTGACGGCATGCATACCATTTCAGAATATATCAAACTATAATTGACTTAATAATAATCTTGATAAACTCGACGACTCGAATACAACGTCTTTAGAAATATGCCATGAATGACTCCAAGTAATATTTCTAAAATGAGCAAATGCACAGCGGAAGATTTCTTTCGTACCTGAGAATAAACATGCTTTCAAGTGTCAACCAAAAGGTTGGTGAGTTCATTAGTTTAACATAAATAATCATTTCATAATTCTAATAGACCACAAGATTTAATATTTTCATTTCTCATAAACATATGTCCCATGCATAGAGACAAAAATATCATTCATATGGATTGAACACCTGATAACCGACATTCACAATATGCATATAAGAATATCCCCATCATTCCAGGATCCTCCTTCGGACATGATATAAATTTCGAAGTACTAAAGCATCCGGTACTTTGGATGGGGCTTGTTGGGCCCGATAGATCTATCTTTAGAGTTCGCGTCAATTAGGGTGCATGTTCCCTAATTCTTAGATTACCAGACTTAATAAAAAGGGGCATATTCGATTTCGATCATTCAACCATATAATGTAGTTTTGATTTCTTGTGTCTATTTTGTAAAAACATTTATAAAAATTGCGCATGTATTCTCAGCCTAAAAATATAAAGGGTAAAAAGGTAAATGAAACTCACGCGTATAAATATTGTAAAACAGTTAATAAAGCATTTGCATGTATTCTCAGCCCAAAAATGTAAAGAGTAAAAAGGGCAAATGAAACTCACTCTGCAATATTTTGTAGTAAAAATATTCATACGACGATACTGAACAATGCAGGGTTGACCTCGGATTCACGAACCTATGTCATTTGTATATATATTAACACACATAATTGTAATCGAACAAATTTATATATAATTAGTTATGTATTAAGATTAATATTCATATATAATTTTATTAATATTTATGATGTATTATAATGCTTATTTGCTATATAATCTAGTTGACGTTACATCAATATAAATAATATTATATCATAATATTTAAGTAATATTAGTATACCTATATATTAAATATATTTTTATATAAATTTATTTTGTTTGCAAAAATAATATTTATAATAATACTAGAATAAGTATAATAATAGTAATGAAAACTTTAATACTAATAATAATGATGTTAGTAATAATAATAACTTTAAATAAAAATGATGATACTGATAAGATAAAAATGATAGTTTTTATAAAGATAATATTTTTAATAATAATGATAATACTAGTTTTAATATAAATGATAGATTTAAAAATAATGATGCTTTTAGTAATACTGATAATAATAATAACTATAATAATAATATTAATGATACTTAATGACCTTACTAGTAATAATAATGATAATACTATAATTTATATTTAATGATAATAATAAAAATCATGTTATTATTCTTAGTAAATATATTAAGAAATTTTAATTTAATAACAATATTAATAATAATAATAATACTACCTTAGTGAGATAAATAAGCTTTCCAAAAAAAAAATGAAACTGCCACAGTCAGGGATTGAACCCGTGACCTCTCGTACCCTCTCAACACTCTAAACCATTCCTCCAATTTTGTTTTACTGAAATTACCATTGCTTGATTATATTTAACATGTATCCTCTGTCATCTTTTATAACAAAAAAATCATCACATCCTTTTTATCAGACACACTCAGATACATCATCAACATCATCATCGATAATTATCATCTTTATCATAATCAAACACGATTATCATCATCATCTTCATCTTCATATATCACCATCAATATCGTATTAATTTTCATCATCAAGTTTCGTCGTTAACATCATAACATTAACGGGCATAGAATCATAAACATAATCGAATAGCAACAGATAACATCATCATCATCGTTACATCATCATCTTCGTAACATCATCATTATTACAATATCATCTTCGTAACATCATCATCATTACAATATCATCTTCCTCGTTATTACCTTCAATTCATCACCGAGCCTCGATCATCGCCTCAAACTTCATCACAGGTACTTACATCATCATTCACGATCACATAAAATCATAATTACTGTTCATCGTCACTTTCATGAATCATATTCACTGTTTGATACAGGAAAATACATAGCAGCAGTAGGTCAGTGATCGTGGTTGTGGTGTGATGTGTGGTGGTGATTAAGGTGGTGGCGAGGGTGGTTTAAATATTGCAATAGGTCAGTTGGGTAGTTCTTGGGTCACGGTTGCAGTAGTAAACTGGAAAAAAAATTAATATATATAAATAGTTGGTGGTGGTCGACGGTGGATGTTCATGTCAAATAGCAACCCAGATACAGCAACCTGTACAGCTGTAATTCATCGCTGCAGCAGCAAAACGTATAGTATAGACAGAAAGGAGACGGTAATAGAGGGAACAAAGAGAGAGAAAATAAAAAAATGGTGGTTGAATGATGGAGGTCTGGTGGTGATCGATGTGAGGGTGAAGGTGGTTACGATGTTTGTTTGAGGATGAAGACCGAAGGGTGAGATGGTAGTAAATCACAGCAGCAGTAGTAAAACGAGTTTGTTGATGGGAAGTGGGTTTCAATGGTATAGTTCTTTTATGGCGGTTTTAAGGTGACGGGTTTGATGAAGATGGTGAAATGGTTAGAGGTTGATGGTGATTTAAGTGGCTCACGATGGATTGGTTGTGGAAGATGGTGGCGATTGTTATCATGGTGGGAGGTGATAGAGAAGAAGAAAGAGTTGTGGGAGTTGTGGGTGTAAATCTCTGCATCTCTTATTTCTATAAGTATGATATATAATAATAATAATAATAATAATAATAATAATAATAATAATAATAATAATAATAATAATAATAATAATAATAATAAATATAAGAATGAAACGTGTATGGAATAGAATGATTGAAACTTTAAAGAATAGTATAGCAGCCTAAACATATGTCTTTTTGTACCGACAGTTTTACCCGGATTGTTATATCGTAGTCCATTGCTAAACAGTTATCGTATAATTTAATTCAGAAAAATTCCATATTTTTAGATTAAATATATTTAATTATTTCACTCATTACCTGTTTGAAACCTGATCAAAAAGGTTCGGTAATTATTTATTTTTTGTACCAATTTATATGTACGGAGTACTAATATTTAATCTTAAAAGAGTAAAAATATTTTTGACAAATCTAAAATCTTCGTAATCAATTTACAGTTCAACTTTTATTTCAATCCTTCATGGACATGTACAATAACTATATTAAAACTAACGAATCATCAACCGAGTGCTACTGACGTTTACTAATTATACTCGAAATAATTTATTTTTAATATATTCTCTTTCTATATATAAAGAGTTTTTAAATAGCAAGTTTAACTACTAAATAACTATATTATATATCTTTAAACCATTGAATTTAATATAATTTATATATTTACAAGTAATATTTATATACATATTTATATATATAAATATATATCTATATATTTATAATAATAGTTTTCATTACATCACATATTATTTTTCATGTTTATTTTCAACAATTTAATCATATATTATTTCAAATAATAATATTCTCAAATTAATGTATATGTATCTATTTATATATAGTTGTTCGTGAATCATCGAGAATGGTCGAAGGTCAATTGAATATACAAAACAGTTCAAAGTTTTTGAGACTCAACATTACAGACTTTGCTTTTCGTGTCGGAATCATATAAGAATAAAGTTTAAATTTGGTCGAAAATTTCCGGGTCGTCACAGTACCTACCCGTTAAAGAAATTTCGTCCCGAAATTTGAGTGAGGTGGTCATGGTTAACAATAAAAATGTTTTCATGACGAATATCAGTTGATAAATAATGTTTTTATTATCATTGAGTAATATGAATAAAATTACTTGATTAATCAAAGTGTATGAATGAAGCTATCGCAAAAGATTGAAATAGGAAAAGTAAAGATTCGTCTTAACTTTTGACAGAGTCAGGGTTGAATTTCGAAATTCATGGGATTTATAGAAAATCTTCTAAATTAACAAGATTTGATTCTTCGGTGAGTAAGGAAATTAAGATCTCTATAATTAAATACGGTGATCTGCCTCGATTACTCTGTCTGATATTTCCATTATAAATTAAGCTCTTCCGTTCCATTATTCTCACCATTCCTATATTTTCTTTCTTAGTTCATATATCCAAAAGATTGTGAAAATGCTTAGTCCAGTTATGATCCTTGTCCTCATTCTTACTATCGCAACAATCATTCTCCTTTTCCAACTTCCACCAGAGGAATCTGCCTTCTTCTACTTCGCCCTTGGGATTATAATGTTTTTAATTCTCCCGTGACTTTATGTTGCGATAAACATTGATATGCACGGTTTGTAATTTATGTGTTGTTATCAGGCTTTATATTCTCCCTTATATTTCAAAGTTCTATGCTTTTGTTTTCTCTTCCCGACTTCAAGTCAAGCGAATAATAGTCCAAAATTTGTAGATATAGAGTTTCGAATGATTATAATGTTCTAAGCAGGAAGGAATGTGATAGCACGGTTTGATTTGTCAAATTACCAGAATCACTGAGAATAGAACTATCAAGAATATATTTTCTTGATATGTTCGGAGGTGAAGTAGAATGAACGAGTCGTGTAACATGGCACATGATGATGTTATGATCTGTGAATCATCACGTTTCATTAGAAACTCAGCATGACTTACTGTAATATAATCACGGTGATCAAGTGTTATTATATTATACTAACTCATGCATCAGTTCTCAACATTACTTCAATAATATTCATATTTTTAAGCTCGAAAATTTACAGAATATAGAAACTAACAGTTTCTATATGATGTAACACTAATAGCACGAAGAGATTAATGATTTCAGATAAGAATAATTATGAAAATATCTTCAGAAATATGGAGGATATTTATAATGAAAGATATGATGATATCTTGGAATTTCTAATATCGAAGGATGATGAAGAAGATTTATCCGTAAGGGTTTAGATTCGGAAGCAAGGTATTCGCTAAGGATTTCATCAGAAATAGAATCATTTGGATTCTTTGAAGTCAAACTTATTCTTTATGATTTGTCCATGGCTTCCTTCATAGTTTCGCATAATCCGCTTTTCGGTACTAGATTTTCTATTGAATGTTTCCGATATAATGATACACAGGAAGCACGAAGAGGTATATAATTTTGGACTAGACTATTTATGAAAATATCCTCAGAAATATCGAAGATATTGATGATGATATTTTGGAATTTTCTAAGTTCGATGGTTGATAGAGAAAGATTTTCCGTAAAATTTTAACATGACCTCGGAGCAATATATTCTTTAAAGATTTCAACGGATCCAGAATTATCTGGATTCTTTGAACATAGAGTATGGTCCTTGTATTTTTCCTTGGTCTCCTTCATGGGTAGCTCAATCTATTTTTCAATACCCAATTTTCTATCGAGCATTCCTAACACTCCTTTCTTTATCATCAAACTTTTAGCCGTTTAGACCCTCTACCATTTTTCTGTTTCCTCTGCATTTAATGCTATGATATCTGAATCATCGATTATTAATTCGAGGCGGTTTCAGGAGAATTGTGTTTTTAGATGATTAAACGCTGATGGTAATATGGTGGAATATGAAAGGTTACCTGATAACAATAAAAGACCATGCGTATATATCAATGTTATAATAAGGTTGTTTCATATGAAAAGTCGAAGTTGTCTTGTTAGAGCTGTGACAAAATTGGCTATTTTGAAGAAGAACTGCAAAGTTATTTTGGGTAATAATAACACTAAAGAAATTAGCACAGTTATGTGTTAAACGTTTACTCAGTTTCCGAGGGTTTTTCAAGTGCATAACTATATGCATCAATCTTTTCTTCCGTAGATGAAGTGCGGTTGGTTCATCCTATCGATTGAGGTGTTTTCAAGAATCATGAAAGGTTTGAATGCAGATTGTAATCGTCAAGATACAAATGAGGTTTAAGGTGAAATCAAGTGGCAAACTTGAAGAATTGTTTAGTTTCATATGTTATAGTCAATATTTTAATTCATTTTAATTGTCCAATGTTGGTAGTCCACAGTTGATAGTCCACAATTAGAAATTCAGTAATTTATGTATAGTTTAATATATAATATTCGAATTAATTAATACGTGTCAAGACCCGTATACGTCTCAGACTCGATCACAACTCAAACTATATATATTATTGTAGAATCAACCTCAACCCTGTATAGAGAACTCGATCATTACTGCATATAGAGTGTCTATGGTGATTCCAAATAATATATATAGATGCGTCGATATGATATGTCAAAACCTTGTATACGTGTCCCGATATTTAAAGTGCGTAAAATAAATAACAGAATTTAAATGACGATAAATAAAGTACGTAAAGTAAATAACAGAAATTAAATGATGATAAAATTGCGATAATTAAATTGCGATAAATAAACTACGATAAATAAAATGTAATCAGTTAGCTAGGAACAGTTAGCTGGAAACAGTTAGCGTTGATTCTTAACAAAATTTCTCATAGTTAATTTGTTTGTTTCTAACAAATTTTATTTTGTCAAATGTTTTCTTCATTATGCCACTTGTTGAATTCTGATAAATCAAAATCCAAATATGAAATTGGATGAAAATGGTTATTCTGCGGTGAACGGATTCGTATATCTATGGATGTAAGTAGGATAGTGAATGACTGTTGAATCAGATTCGAAGATTGTACAGTGTAACTTATTAATGTGAAATCTAAATATTCCTCGGGTATTACCTACCCGTTAAAATATTTTCACCATTAACAGTTTGTACGAAAGAATTTTTAATTACAATCTTTATGAAAATATATACATATATATTTTCTTCAGATGTAATCATGGATTTAATGAGTCAATATGATATTAAACTCTTTTGATTTACCATTAGAACAAGAATATATAATCTCTAAAACATTAGAGATTACATAATCGTCATATAGAATGAAGATAAATGATATAGAACGTCATATAGAACGATGATTATACTCGAGGTACAGAATGAGATGTCGAAGCTGGTGACGCGGATGTTGTTGTTGGTGGTATTAGTGTTGTTGGTGCTGAGGCTGGTGATGTTACTGGTGTTGGTGATACTGCTGGTGCTTGCAAATTGTGTACCGTGCTCTCTAAAGTTAACACTCGAGCTCGGAGTTCTTTAACTTCTTCTACTAACCCTGGTTGGTTATCAGTGTGAGGTAGAGGTCGGATATCTTCTCTAGTTCCGTTAATGGTAGCCTCAAGATGAAAAATTCTTGCAAAAAGGGTATAAACGGTGTTGCGAACAGGTTCGCCGGTGAGCGGGTCGAGTACTCCAAGGTTAGGTGGTAGATTCGGTTCGTGATATGGAGTACCTTCTTCCCTTCTCCATAGGGTGAGTATGTCACGAACCCACCCCCATTTTCTCCAGTAATCTCAGTAGTTGATTGGTTGTTGTTCTCCCGTCACGCTGTCTTCGGAGTCAGAGGAACTTGGTCGATTCGTAGAGGCCATCTTACACGATCACAGAAAAGATTTTTGGTATGAAGAGTTTAGTGACAACAATTGATAGTTGGATGTATTCTCAATTCATAATATGCATAGATATATATGGTACCAGGATCCCTTAAATTACGGAGAAATTTACGAGAGATAACAGGCAAGGTCTACAGTAACAGATACGCTAAGATATGAATTGCCAGATACGCTAAGATATGTATTTTGTCTATACGCTATTCATGCAGTCAATGCAGTAAAACGTGTCTAGACTAAGAATGATAAGCAGATAATTTTTGACACAAAATGATAAACAAAACTTTTTTGACATGCACACCAGGTCGAAGTCCAGACTCACTAATGCATCCTAACGACTACTAGTTAGACACACTAATGCAAGACCTGGTTCGCTACGACCACCGCTCTGATACCAACTGTAAAGACCCGTCCTAATCCATCCGGACGAAGTCCATATCGATTGTAAACGATTCACAACAGTTGATTACATCACCAGGTATTTGACCTCTATATGAAACATTTTACAAACATTGCATTCAATTTTAAAAGACAATCTTTCTTTACAACGAAGATTGACGGCATGCATACCATTTCAGAATATATCAAACTATAATTGACTTAATAATAATCTTGATAAACTCGACGACTCGAATGCAATGTCTTTAGAAATATGCCATGAATGACTCCAAGTAATATTTCTAAAATGAGTAAATGCACAGCGGAAGATTTCTTTCGTACCTGAGAATAAACATGTTTTCAAGTGTCAACCAAAAGGTTGGTGAGTTCATTAGTTTAACATAAATAATCATTTCATAATTCTAATAGACCACAAGATTTCATATTTTCATTTCTCATAAACATACGTCCCATGCATAGAGACAAAAATATCATTCATATGGATTGAACACCTGGTAACCGACATTCACAATATGCATATAAGAATATCCCCATCATTCCGGGATCCTCCTTAGGACATGATATAAATTTCGAAGTACTAAAGCATCCGGTACTTTGGATGGGGCTCGTTGGGCCCGATATATCTATCTTTAGAGTTCGCGTCAATTAGGGTGTCTGTTCCCTAATTCTTAGATTACCAGACTTAATAAAAAGGGGCATATTCGATTTCGATCATTCAACCATATAATGTAGTTTTGATTTCTTGTGTCTATTTCATAAAAACATTTATAAAAATTGCGCATGTATTCTCAGCCCAAAAATATAAAGGGTAAAAAGGTAAATGAAACTCACGCGTATAAATATTGTAAAACAGTTAATAAAGCATTTGCATGTATTCTCAGCCCAAAAATGTAAAGAGTAAAAAGGGCAAATGAAACTCACTCTGCAATATTTTGTAGTAAAAATATTCATACGACGATACTGAACAATGCAGGGTTGACCTCGGATTCACGAACCTATGTCATTTGTATATATATTAACACACATAATTGTAATCGAACAAATTTATATATAATTAGTTATGTATTAAGATTAATATTCATATATAATTTTATTAATATTTATGATGTATTATAATGCTTATTTGCTATATAATCTAGTTGAGTTACATCAATATAAATAATATTATATCATAATATTTAAGTAATATTAGTATACCTATATATTAAATATATTTTTATATAAATTTATTTTGTTTGCAAAAATAATATTTATAATAATACTAGAATAAGTATAATAATAGTAATGAAAACTTTAATACTAATAATAATGATGTTAGTAATAATAATAACTTTAAATAAAAATGATGATACTGATAAGATAAAAATGATAGTTTTTATAAAGATAATATTTTTAATAATAATGATAATACTAGTTTTAATATAAATGATAGATTTAAAAATAATGATGCTTTTAGTAATACTGATAATAATAATAACTATAATAATAATATTAATGATACTTAATGACCTTACTAGTAATAATAATGATAATACTATAATTTATATTTAATGATAATAATAAAAATCATGTTATTATTCTTAGTAAATATATTAAGAAATTTTAATTTAATAACAAGATTAATAATAATAATAAATAAGAATAATAATACTACCTTAGTGAGATAAATAAGCTTTCCAAAAAAAAAAAAAAAATTAAACTGCCACAGTCAGGGATTGAACCCGTGACCTCTCGTACCCTCTCAACACTCTAAATCATTCCTCCAATTTCGTTTTTCTGAAATTACCATTGCTTGATTATATTTAACATGTATCCTCTGTCATCTTCTTCATAACAACAAAATCATCACATCCTTTTTATCAGACACACTCACATACATCATCAACATCATCATCGATAATTATCATCTTTATCATAATCAAACACGATTATCATCATCATCTTCATCTTCATATATCACCATCAATATCGTATTAATTTTCATCATCAAGTTTCGTCGTTAACATCATAACATTAACGGGCATAAAATCATAAACATAATCGAATAGCAGCAGATAACATCATCATCATCATCGTTACAGCATCATCTTCGTAACATCATCATTATTACAATATCATCTTTGTAACATCATCATCATTACAAAATCATCTTCCTCGTTATTACCTTCAATTCATCACCGAGCCTCGATCATCACTTTAAACTTCATCACAGGTACTTACATCATCAGTCACGATCACATAAAATCATAATTACTGTTCATCGTCACTTTCATGATTCATATTCACTGTTTGATACAGGAAAATACATAGCAGCAGTAGGGCAGTGATCGTGGTTGTGGTGTGACGTGTGGTGGTGATTAAGGTGGTGGCGAGGGTGGTTTAAATATTGCAATAGGTCAGTTGGGTGGTTCTTGGGTCACGGTTGCAGTAGGAAACCGGAAAAAAATTAATATATATAAATAGTTGGTGGTGGTCGACGGTGGATGTTCATGTCGAACAGCAACCCAGATACAGCAACCTGTACAGCTGCAATTCATCGCTGCAGCAGCAAAACGTATAGTAGAGACAGAAAGGAGACGGTAATAAAGGGAACGAAGAGAGAGAAAATAAAAAAATGGTGGTTGAATGATGGAGGTCCGGTGGTGATCGATGTGAGGGTGAAGGTGGTTACGATGTTTGTTTGAGGATGAAGACCGAAGGGTGAGATGGTAGTAAATCACAGCAGCAGTAGTAAAACGAGTTTGTTGATGGGAAGTGGGTTTCAATGGTATAGTTCTTTTATGGCGGTTTTAAGGTGACGGGTTTGATGAAGATGGTGAAATGGTTAGAGGTTGATGGTGATTTAAGTGGCTCACGATGGATTGGTTGTGGAAGATGGTGGCGATTGTTATCATGGTGGGAGGTGATAGAGAAGAAGAAAGAGTTGTGGGAGTTGTGGGTGTAAATCTCTGCATCTCTTATTTCTATAAGTATGATATATACTAATAATAATAATAATAATAATAATAATAATAATAATAATAATAATAATAATAATAATAATAATAATAATAATAATAATAATAATAATAATAATAATAAAAATAAGAATGAAACGTGTATGGAATAGAATGATTGAAACTTTAAAGAATAGTATAGCAGCCTAAACATATGTCCTTTTGTACCGACAGTTTTACCCAGATTGTTATATCGTAGTCCATTGCTAAACAGTTATCGTATAATTTAATTCAGAAAAATCCCATATTTTTAGATTAAATATATTTAATTATTTCACTCATTACCTGTTTGAAACCTGATCAAAAAGGTTCGGTAATTATTTATTTTCTGTACCAATTTATATGTACGGAGTACTAATATTTAATCTTAAAAGAGTAAAAATATTTTTGACAAATCTAAAATCTTCGTAATCAATTTACAGTTCAACTTTTATTTCAATCCTTCATGGACATGTACAATAACTATATTAAAACTAACGAATCGTCAACCGAGTGCTACTGACGTTTACTAATTATACTCGAAATCATTTATTTTTAATATATTCTCTTTCTATATATAAAGAGTTTTTAAATAGCAAGTTTAACTACTAAATAACTATATTATATATCTTTAAACCATTGAATTTAATATAATTTATATATTTACAAGTAATATTTATATACATATTTATATATATAAATATATATCTATATATTTATAATAATAGTTTTCATTACATCACATATTATTTTTCATGTTTATTTTCAACAATTTAATCATATATTATTTCAAATAATAATATTTTCAAATTAATGTATATGTATCTATTTATATATAGTTGTTCGTGAATCATCGAGAATGGTCGAAGGTCAATTGAATATACAAAACAGTTCAAAGTTTTTGAGACTCAACATTACAGACTTTGCTTTTCGTGTCGGAATCATATAAGAATAAAGTTTAAATTTGGTCGAAAATTGCCGGGTCGTCACAGGGTAGCTTTTGGATATGCGGACGCGGATTGAGGATTTGGTAGTCCCCGGGATTATGCTCTTGGTATCGGGTTGGGTTATAGAGTCCTAACTTGTCTAAATGTGAATTGGGATTGAAACTTGTATTTTGTACGAAAGTCGTAAAACGGTCGATGTGGGCCCGGTGTCGTAAAACTCGTTTTATTATTGGAACGTGTTAGATTTATCTAATAATATATGTTGTGAAAAGCGTTTCGTCTAAAAGTGTCGGGAAGTGGGAGATCTTTAATTGAAAATTGGAAATTTCGGACAGAAGCTGACCTGGCCTTGTGCGGGCAGCGCACAGGCAGTGGAGCGCGCCGCGCACCCTTCTGTCATATAAAAAAAAATTGCTGCGTATTCGGTTGGATAACGGGTTGAGTCGTTACAAAAGTCGTGGATATTGGTCGTGATTTTACAATCGTGGTTTCTTTCTCCGCTGCATCTCTGCATTTCACTATACCACCACTTGGTTAGATTGTGGGATTGACGGGTGTTATCTAAGTATCGTTGTAGTATTGTGTGGCTGTCGTGGTTTGTTTTTCACCCAATTTCATGTTTCTAACTAGTGTTGCCCTTAAGTGGTCATGTGTGGTGTTGATTTGGATGGCGGGTAGAAGCTTAGATTGTTAGATTGTAGCATTAGTTACTGTAATTTTCGAGGTCGGTAGAATCGCGGATTCGTGTAATGTTGATGTTAGTATTTGTAATTGTTGTAACTACTAGCTTCTTGTTAGTCCTTTTTAATTTATAAAATTATTATTGTCTTTTAAAAAAAAAAAAAAAAAAAAAAACAACCCACTTGCACTTAATGGTATTTGCATCTAAGAGTATTGATTTATCATTCTATAAATATTTTCTTGTGCAATTTTTTTAAATTATGATTATCCTATAAACATAGGATTTTACTATCATTAAGAATTAATATTAATAATTTTATCTATAAATTGACGATACATTAAAGTTGTTAATAATAGTTATATTTTGTTGACTTTTTTGAGGATGACGTTATCCCGGTTCCTTTCTCGTCGACTGAGTTTAATTCGAAATTTTCGCTCTGTTCCTATTCGGGCAAACCATTCGATTCTCTATGATAAACGTAGAACTTCCCAAACCTATTTTTTAAGGACAAGGTTAGTGTAAAAGTAGAGAAGTTTCGGAAATGTATAGGTCATTTGTTTGGTGAGTTAGATTCGTGGGCTTCGTAGGCGTTTACTTTTTACGTTTCTTTTGGTAGACTCATTTTTTCTTGTATTGGAAGGTGTTTGTTTTTGTTTTAGTGTGTAGCTCGGTAGCTCTCTTTGTGGCTTTGTTTTCTTGATTCTTTGTTTATTCGTTTGTAGGTTAAATGTTGTGCTCTTTGCTTTTTTGTCTAGTTACGTTCGATTTTCTTCATCTTTGACGAAAGTTATTCTTTCATTATATAATTTTACATTTTTTCGAAAAAAATAAAAAGAATCTGCAAGTGATTATTTGCATACAAATAATTATTGTATTTATAATTATGTTTACTATTTTTTTTTGAAAGGCAAGAATATTATTATATAAATAAAAAAATCTAACAAGAAGCTAGCGAACACAACACGAGACTACGAGAAGTTGTGATGTGGTCCAGCGGTTGGTGGTCTGCCTCCTTTAGGGGATGTCAGGAGTTCGACCCCCGTTGGCTACATAATAAAAACACAATTTCATCTCTGCCATGAAGTATCCACACATGTCACCTTTCCCATATCGTTTGGGGGGTAAAGGGGAGGGGAGTTTTACTTGGCCGTGCCCTTGGATTGGTTTCAAAGTTTCCTCCCAGGCAGCGATGGGGGCGGGTTATTATCGCTGCATCGGCATAGTCGAAACAGGAGATGATCGCAGCGGGTGGTTTAGTCCCCTTCGGGTGATCCCAATCGCTGTCCAAAAAAAAAACAACACGAGACTACGAAGACACAACATACAAATAAGGATCGACTAATTCACCAACTCGAAATAACAAAATAAACACGAAAAAGCAGCAAGAGGAGAAACCAAGCGAAAAAACAATACACGAGGGAAGCCTATCACGAAAAAAATACAAATGCTTATGAGATGTCACTCGAGCTAAGTGTGATGACCCGGTAATTTCTGACCAAATTTAAACTTAATCTTATATGAATTCGACACGATAAGCAAAGTCTATTAAACTGAGTCTCATAATGTTTGAACTATTTCCATGGATGCATTTGACTTTGACCATCTCCGACGATTCACGAACCATAGTTTGCAAATAAATATGTATATATATATATATATATATATATATATATATATATATATATATATATAATAATTTGGAATTATAAAATATAATTTAAACATTAGAACTAGAGATATAAAATAAGATACAAAATAATTAAGTATAATTTAAAATGAACCCATATATATAAAGACACATGATTTTTAGGTATAATTATTATATGTAATATATATATAAAATTAAATAAGATAGAATCAATAAAAGTAATTATATAATATGATTATTAAATACTACATAATTAATAATATGTAAAATTTAAATAATAAAAATAATTACAAGTTAAGAATATAGTTGTTATAAGTAATATTAATATTACTTTAATTATTACCATTAATATTAACATTAATTTTAGTATTGTTGATATTAGTATTATTAGTACTATTGTTATTAGCAATATTATAGTTATGCATTTTATGGTAATTATTATCATTAATTACCATTACCATTAGTAATATTATCATTATAAATTTGTCTTATTTTAATATTAAGAATATTATTATTATAGTTAAATTTAATATTAAGATTAATTATAATCTATAAAGAAAATAAATAAATATAATAGACATACAAATACTGTGATATGTAAATACAAATCTATATATATATATATATATATATATATATATATATATATATATATATATATATATATATATATATATATATATATATATATATATATATATATATATATATATATTTGCTATATATACAGATATGGATCTTTAGGAAATAAGTATTATTTATTGTTATTATTATTATTATTATTATTATTATTATTATTATTATTATTATTAATATATATATTAATTATTAATTTAAAGTAAATAAAATGGCATATAAATTCGTACAAGTTGTTACCAGCATCTTTCAAGCTGTACAATCTTTGTTTCTGGTCTCCAATTCGTACGACTAATATTCCATCCAAAACACTAAATCCAAAATCTGTTGAAGAGTCAATTTTAACTTGAATAAATCTGTCTATTCCAATAATTTTATGTCAATTTATAATCTGATATAAATCTAATGAATTCTCACAAGTTGTTAGGAATATCAGTCAAATTCTTACTCTCTATATCAATTACAAACATTTACAAACAGAATCAAATTGATAAATTAATCAATTTTTTTTTATATATATACGAACCCTCTGTTCTTACTTCTTTTTATCAAAAATTCGAAATCAAATCAAACTCCAAAATGTATAAATGCCATATTGTTAGGAATGTTTCATTTAAACTGCTTTCTAAGTTTCAAATTCCAATTTTTAGTTTTGAGTTCAGAATTTAAGAGTCAAACATAATTTTCACAAAGTCAACCTTTTCTTTCTTCGGGAAATTCGTAATTTTGATGAGGTTATGGGATCAATTGATGATCACAGAAGTTTTTATGAGGGATTTAACACCTAATTCATTTAGAAAATTTTGTCTAAAACGTTCGAAATTGTGTAATTTGAATTTGAGTTCATCACGGGTTCTTACAGCGTATTTTTTTTTTATTTAAATTTTTTTCTTCTCTATCTCTATAATTCCAGTCAACAAACACCAAATGATATTCTATTTCGTTTGTTAAGTCAAAAGCTAAAATGATTAATTATCAGATTCGATTTCATCTCTGTGGATTAAATTGGGAAGAAGAAGAATAGGGGAAGACAGAAAATTTAGTTAAATGAAATCTAACTTAGGATTTAATCAGAAAAGTATCAATGGAGCAATGGTTTGAGTGTATTCGGGTTTAGCTAGAGGTCGCGGGTTCGAGTCCCGGCTTGGGCGATTTTCATATTTTTGAGCCTTTAAGGTAGTAACCAATTTTATTATTATTATTATTATTATTATTATTATTATTATTATTATTATTATTATTATTATTATTATTATTATTATTATTATTATTATTATTATTATCATTGTTATTATTATTATTAGTAATTATTGTTATTATTGTTATTATCATTAATATAAGTAATATTATCATTATCATAGTTATTATTATTTGTATTCTCATTAAGTATTATTAATATTGTTATTATCATTATTATTAATTTTATCAGATTATTACTAATCTAAGTATTATTATTATTATTACTAGTATTATAATTATTATTAGTATTATAAATATCGTTATAAGTATCATAATTATTATTATTACTATTATCATTATAAATATGATTATTTATATTATAATGTGAATTACTAATATGTAATTACTAAAAATCATTTTTATAAGTATCATTAACCAAAAAATTAATATTTTTGCAGTTATTATTATAAATATCATTATTATTAGCATTAATATAATTATTAACCATAATACCTTATTTAGTAATATTAAGTATTATGATTATTATCATTTTTATCAATAATAATATAATCGTAGTATTACTAAATTTATTATTTTTAACAAACGAATGATATATACATATATAAAAATATACTTAATACATATAACATAACAACATTTCTAGTTTTATATACAAAATGAATATATGAGACGTATATATATATATTTAATATAAAAATGATATAATTAGTAAATTATATATATATAAACTTATTCGATTACGATTATATGTTTTAATATATATACAAATGATATAGGTTCGTGAATCGAAGGCCAACCCTATACTTGTTCAATGTCGTTCTATGTATTTTTACTACAAAATACATTAGGTGAGTTTCATTTGCTCCCTTTTACTCTTTACGTTTTTGGGCTGAGAATACATGCAAATGCTTTATTAACTGTTTTACAATATTTATATGCGTGAGTTTCATTTGATTCCCTTTTACTCTTTACATTTTTGGGCTGAGAATACATGCAAATGCTTTATTAACTGTTTTACAATATTTATATGCGTGAGTTTCATTATTCCCTTTTTATATACATTTTGGGCTGAGAATACATGCAAATGCTTTATTAACTGTTTTACAATATTTATATGCGTGAGTTTCATTAATCCCCTTTTAAATGTTTTTGCAATATACATTTTTGGGACTGAGAATACATGCGCTGTTTTTTATCACTGTTTTACGAAATAGACACAAGTACGTGAAACTACATTATATGGTTGAATTATCGAAATCGAATATGCCCCTTTTTATTAAGTCTGGTAATCTAAGAATTAGGGAACAGATACCCTAATTGAAGCGAACTCTAAAGATAGATCTATCGGGCCCAACAAGCCCCATCCAAAGTACCGGATGCTTTAGTACTTCGAAATTTATATCATGTTCAAAGGAGGATCCCGGAATGATGGGGATATTCTTATATGCATTTTGTGAATGTCGGTTACCAGGTGTTCAATCCATATGAATGATTTTTGTCTCTATGCATGGGACGTATGTTTACGAGAAATGGAAATATGAAATCTTGTGGTCTATTAAAATTATGAAATGATTATTTATGTTAAACTAATGAACTCACCAACCTTTTGGTTGACATTTTAAAGCATGTTCATTCTCAGGTACGAAAGAAATCTTCCGCTGTGTAATTGCTCATTTTAAAGATATTACTTGGAGTCATTCATGACATATTTCAAAAGTCGTTGCATTCGAGTCGTTGAGATCATCAAGATTATTATTAAATTAGTTATAGTTAGATATATTTTAAAATGGTATGCATGCCGTCAAATTTCGTTGTAATGAAAGATTGTCTTTTCAAAAACGAATGCAATGTTTGTAAAATGTATCATATAGAGGTCAAGTACCTCGCGATGAAATCAACTGTTGTGAATCGTTTATAATTGATATGGATTTTGTCCGGATGGATTAGGACGGGTCTTCACAGTTGGTATCAGAGCGGTGGTCGTAGCGAACCAGGTCTTGCATTAGTGTGTCTAACTAGTAGTCGTTAGGATGCATTAGTGAGTCTGGACTTCGACCTGGTCTGCATGTCAAAAAGTTTTGCTTATCATTTTGTGTCAAAAACTATCTGCTTATCATTCTTAGTCTAGACACGTCTTGCTGCATTGATTGTATGAATAGTGTATAGATAAGATTCATATCTTAGCGTATCTGTTACTGTAAACCTTACCTGGCGTATCCCGTAAATTATTCCGTAATCTACGAAACCTTTTGTTCTATATATATGGATATTCTACGTAATTAAGAATACCATCCGTTAGCCAGAAAATCATTTCATATCTAAAAATTCTTTATTCAATCGTACGAAATGGAATTCGTCATTAGTTCAAGTCACTCGGATTCCGAAATGGAATCCCACTCAAGCTCCGAAAGCAGTGTGACCGGAATGGATCAACCAATCAGTCATCATCTATTCTGGATGAATTGGGGATGGGTTCGTAGCCTCCTCAATCATTGGAGACAAGAAGAAGGTGATCCTTTCCATCCACCACATTGCCCTATTGGCGAAGAACCTGAAGCACTTACCGGTGAACCTGTTCGAAACACCATCTTTTCTCTCATTTCCAGAATATCTCGCCACGATTATATACTATACCAAATTCTAGATTATATTTATCCGCTAGTCCGAATCGAAAATCACCCCGGTGTAATAGAAGGAGTCAACGAGCTTCGCGCTCGGGTAGTGGCTTTAGAGAATATGGTGCGAAGGTTACAAACACCAGCAGCAGCACCAGTAGCATAACCAGTACCACCACCAATGTCAACAGTACCATCACCAGCACCAACATCAACATCTGCATCCCACACCTCAACATCTTAATCTATACCTCGAACATCAATGTCATACGCACCATGGATACCAAGGAGTACCAAAAACAACAATATCATCACACGTCTCAACCTCGCAATCTATACCTCAAGCATAATCATCGTTCTACGAATCGTTTTACGAATCGTTCTACATAAACTATCTTCGTCCTTCATGGTGATTATGTAATCTTTAATATTTTAGAGATTATGTACTCTAGTTCTAGCCGTAAATCTGATGAGTTTAATATCATATTGACTCATTAAATCCATAATTACGTCTGAAGAAAATAAATATGTATATATGTTTTCATAAAGATTGTAATTAAAATTTTTATTGTACAAACTGTTAATGGTGAAAATATTTTAACGGGTAGGTAATACCCGAAGAATATTTAGATTTCGCATTAATAAGTTACACTGTACATTCTTCGAATCTGATTCAACAGTCATTTACTATCCTACTTGCAACCACAGCTATACGAATCCGTTCATCACAGAATAACCACTTTCATTCAATTTCATATTGGATTTTGACCTATCAGAATCCGACAAGTGGCATAATGAAGAAAACATTGGACAATATAAAATTTGTTAGAAACAAACAAATTAACTATGAGAAATTTTGTTAAGAATCCACGCTAACAAAATCCTAGCTAACTGTTCCTAGCTAACTGATTACATTTTGTTTATCGCAATTTATTTTATCGCAATTTACATTCTCGCAATTTTATTTATCGTCATTAAATTTCTGTTATTTACTTTACGCATTTTATTTATCGTTATTTAATTTTCTGTTATTTATTTTACGCACTTTAAATATCGGGACACGTATACAAGGTTTTGACATATCATATCGACGCATCTATATATATTATTTGGAATCACCATAGACACTCTATATGCAGTAATGATCGAGTTCTCTATACAGGGTTGAGGTTGATTCTACAATAATATATATAGTTTGAGTTGTGATCGAGTCTGAGACGTATACGGGTCATGACACGTATTAATTAATTCGAATATTATATATTAAACTATATATGAATTATTAGACTGTCAACTGTGGACTATCGACTGTGGACTAATAACATTGAACAATTAAAATGAATTAAAATATTGATTATAACATATGAAACTAAACAATTCTTCAAGTTGCCACTTGATTCATCTTAACCTCATTTGTATCTTGACAATTACAATCTGCGTTCAAAACTTTCACGAATCTTGGGAACACCTAAATTGAGAGGAAGAACCAACCACCCATCATCTACGGAAGAAAAGATTGATGCATATAGTTATGCACCTGAAAACACTCGGAACCTGAGTAAATGTTTAAAATGTATGTGTTAACTCTTTGGGAGCTGTTATAAAAAAAAATAATAATAATAATATTGCAATCTCTTTTCAAATTAGCCAATTTTGTCACAGCTCCAGCAAGTCAACTTCGACTTTTCATTCAAAACAACCTTATTATAACTTTGATATATATACGGGATCTTTTATTGTTATCGAAGAACCTTTTATATTCCACCACATCACCAGCAGACGTACCAGTTACCTCGTTGCTCCTTGGCTTAAATCTCTCCGACAAACCACTATATTTATCTATTGAAGTCTTATCATGAACTCATCCACACATGTAACGAGAACTGACATACCAATTACCGGGAATCAGCAATCAGTACTTTGAAAACTCACAGCATATCTACATCAACAGTTATATGTATAACATTCATCTCTTAGAATTATGATCTTTCATCTGAAATCTTGAAAAGCACTCAGTCTACAAATCAATACTCTGAATGTTGAAAAAGCTGAATGAAGCAGCAGAAACCGTAGACAACCGTAAATGACCTTAATCATCGGAAGTTGTTGATAAGGAATAGTATGTTGGAAAAGCTCAGAAAAGTTGAAATTGGAAAACAGATTGAACTAACCATGAAGGAGACTCTGAACAAATCACAAGGACTAAACTTGTACATAAAGAATCCTGATGATTCTGTATCTGATGAAATCTTTAGCGAACGCCTTGCTTCTGAATCTAAACCCTTACGGATAAATCTTTTCTATCATCTTTCGATATTAGAAATTCCAAGATATCATCGTATCTTTCATTATAAATATCCTCAATATTTCTGAAGATAACTTCATAAATATTCTCGTCCGATATTAATTATCTCTTCATGCTATCAGTGTTACATCATATAGAAACTGTTAGTTTCTATATTATGTAAACTTTCGACCTTAAAATATGAATGTTATTGAAGTAATGTTGGAAACTGATGCAGGAGTTAGTATAATATAATGACACTTGATCAACGTGATTATATTACAGTAAGTCATGCTGAGTTTCTAATGGGATATGATAATTCACAGATCATAACGTCATCATGTGCCATGTTACATAACTCTTTCATTCTAATTAACTTCTGAACATATCAAGAAAATATATTCTTGATAGTTCTATACTCAGTGATTTTGGTAATTTGACAAATCAAGATCGTGCCATTATAATTTCCTTCTTAGAACATTAACTATGTTCATCCTGAAATTCATATCTACGAATACTGGATCCTTGTTCGCTTGACTTGAAGTAGGGAAGAGAAAACAAAATCATGAAACTTCAAAATATCAATGGGGGTATAAATCACAGTAAATTGGAGAGAGTATTAACTGTGGATAGCAATGATTACAGAAAGACAGAAGCAGAGGCATCGAAATATAAGAGAAAATATAAAGCCCAATCACAACACGGAGGTTACAAACTGTGCATATTAATACGAATAGTAATAAAAAGACACGGTATATTTAAGAATAGTATCACCCCAAGGTAATTGTAGAAGTAAACAGATTCTTCTGATGGAAGATTGAAAAGAAGGATGACAGAAATGATAATTAGGGAAATATCAAGGATTAGGACGGGATTAAGCATTTTCACAATCTTTTGGATGTATGAACTAAGAAAGAGAGTATAGGAATGGTAAAAGATACGAAACGGAAGAAGTTAATTTATAGTGAAATATTAGATAAAGAAATCAAGGAAGATCTCCGCATTTAATTAGAGAATCCTAATTTTCTGATTCGCCGAAGAAACAAATCTTTTGGATTTAGAAGATTTTCTTTAAATCCTTTAAATTCCGGAATTCAATCCTGACTCTGTCAAAAGTTGAGATGAATCTTTACTTTTCTATTTCACTCTTTGGTGATAGCTTCATTCGTACTCTTCGAATAATCGAATTATTTTTTATCCATATTACTCAATGATGATAAAACTCAATTTATCAACTCATATTCGTCATGAAAACATTTTTATTGTTAGCCATGACCACCTCACTCAAATTTCGGGACGAAATTTCTTTAACGGGTAGGTACTGTGATGACCCGGGAATTTCTGACCAAATTTAAACTTAATCTTATATGAATTCGACACGATAAGCAAAGTCTATTAAACTGAGTCTCATAATGTTTGAACTATTTCCATGGATGCATTTGACTTTGACCATCTCCGACGATTCACGAACCATAGTTTGCAAATAAATATGTATATATATATATATATATATATGTATATATATATATAATAATTTGGAATTATAAAATATAATTTAAACATTAGAACTAGAGATATAAAATAAGATACAAAATAATTAAGTATAATTTAAAATGAACCTATATATATAAAGACACATGATTTTTAGGTATAATTATTATATGTAATATATATAAAATTAAATAAGATAGAATCAATAAAAGTAATTATATAATATGATTATTAAATACTACATAATTAATAATATGTAAAATTTAAAAAATAAAAATAATTACAAGTTAAGAATATAGTTGTTATAAGTAATATTAATATTACTTTAATTATTACCATTAATATTAACATTAATGTTAGTATTGTTGATATTAGTATTATTAGTACTATTGTTATTAGCAATATTATAGTTATGCATTTTATAGTAATTATTATCATTACCATTAGTAATATTATCATTATAAATTTGTCTTATTTTAATATTAAGAATATTATTATTATAGTTAAATTTAATATTAAGATTAATTATAATCTATAAAGAAAATAAATAAATATAATAGACATACAAATACTGTGATATGTAAATACAAATCTATATATATATATATATATATATATATATATATATATATATATATATATATATATATGCGATATATACAGATATGGATCTTTAGGAAATAAGTATTATTTATTGTTATTATTATTATTATTATTATTATATATATTAATTATTAATTTAAAGTAAATAAAATGGCATATAAATTCGTACAAGTTGTTACCAGCATCTTTCAAGCTATACAATCTTTGTTTCTGGTCTCCAATTCGTACGACTAATATTCCATCCAAAACACTAAATCCAAAATCTGTTGAAGAGTCAATTTTAACTTGAATAAATCTGTCTATTCCAATAATTTTATGTCAATTTATAATCTGATATAAATCTAACGAATTCTCACATGTTGTTAGGAATATCAGTCAAATTCTTACTCTCTATATCAATTACAAACATTTACAAACAGAATCAAATTGATAAATTAATCAATTTTTTATATATATATACGAACCCTCTGTTCTTACTTCTTTTTATCAAAAATTCAAAATCAAATCAAACTCCAAAATGTATAAATGCCATATTGTTAGGAATGTTTCGTTTAAACTGCTTTCTAAGTTTCAAATTCCAATTTTTAGTTTTGAGTTCAGAATTTAAGAGTCAAACATAATTTTCACAAAGTCAACCTTTTCTTTCTTCGGGAAATTCGTAATTTTGATGAGGTTATGGGATCAATTGATGATCACAGAAGTTTTTATGAGGGATTTAACACCTAATTGATTTAGAAAATTTTGTCTAAAACGTTCGAAATTGTGTAATTTGAATTTGAGTTCATCACGGGTTCTTACAGCGTATTTTTTTTTATTTAAATTTTTTTCTTCTCTATCTCTATAATTCCAGTCAACAAACACCAAATGATATTCTATTTCGTTTGTTAAGTCAAAAGATAAAATGATTAATTATCAGATTCGATTTCATCTCTGTGGATTAAATTGGGAAGAAGAAGAATAGGGGAAGACGGAAAATTTAGTTAAATGAAATCTAACTTAGGATTTAATCAGAAAAGTATCAATGGAGCAATGGTTTGAGTGTATTCGGGTTTAGCTAGAGGTCGCGGGTTCGAGTCCCGGCTTGGGCGATTTTCATATTTTTGAGCCTTTAAGGTAGTAACCAATTTTATTATTATTATTATTATTATTATTATTATTATTATTATTATTATTATTATTATTATTATTATTATTATTATTATTATTATTATTATTAGTAATTATTGTTATTATTGTTATTATCATTAATATAAGTAATATTATCATTATCATAGTTATTATTATTTGTATTCTCATTAAGTATTATTAATATTGTTATTATCATTATTATTAATTTTATCAGATTATTACTAATCTAAGTATTATTATTATTATTACTAGTATTATAATTATTATTAGTATTATAAATATCGTTATAAGTATCATAATTATTATTATTACTATTATAATTATAAATATGATTATTTATATTATAATGTGTATTACTAATATGTAATTACTAAAAATCATTTTTATAAGTATCATTAACCGAAAAATTAATATTTTTGCAGTTATTATTATAAATATCATTATTATTAGCATTAATATAATTATTAACCATAATACCTTATTTAGTAATATTAAGTATTATGATTATTATCATTTTTATCAATAATAATATAATCGTAGTATTACTAAATTTATTATTTTTAACAAACGAATGATATATACATATATAAAAATATACTTAATACATATAACATAACAACATTTCTAGTTTTATATACAAAATGAATATATGAGACGTATATATATATATTTAATATAAAAATGATATAATTAGTAAATTATATATATATAAACTTATTCGATTACGATTATATGTTTTAATATATATATACAAATGATATAGGTTCGTAAATCGAAGGCCAACCCTATACTTGTTCAATGTCGTTCTATGTATTTTTACTACAAAATACATTAGGTGAGTTTCATTTGCTCCCTTTTACTCTTTACGCTTTTGGGCTGAGAATACATGCAAATGTTTTATTAACTGTTTTACAATATTTATATGCGTGAGTTTCATTTGATTCCCTTTTACTCTTTACATTTTTGGGCTGAGAATACATGCAAATGCTTTATTAACTGTTTTACAATATTTATATGCGTGAGTTTCATTATTCCCTTTTTATATACATTTTGGGCTGAGAATACATGCAAATGCTTTATTAACTGTTTTAGAATATTTATATGCGTGAGTTTCATTAATCCCTTTTTAAATGTTTTTGCAATATACATTTTTGGGACTGAGAATACATGCGCTATTTTTTATAACTGTTTTACGAAATAGACACAAGTACGTGAAACTACATTATATGGTTGAATTATCGAAATCGAATATGCCCCTTTTTATTAAGTCTGGTAATCTAAGAATTAGGGAACAGACACCCTAATTGACGCGAACTCTAAAGATAGATCTATCGGGCCCAACAAGCCCCATCCAAAGTACCGGATGCTTTAGTACTTCGAAATTTATATCATGTCCGAAGGAGGATCCCGGAATGATGGGGATATTCTTATATGCATTTTGTGAATGTCGGTTACCAGGTGTTCAATCCATATGAATGATTTTTGTCTCTATGCATGGGACGTATGTTTACGAGAAATGGAAATATGAAATCTTGTGGTCTATTAAAATTATGAAATGATTATTTATGTTAAACTAATGAACTCACCAACCTTTTGGTTGACATTTTAAAGCATGTTCATTCTTAGGTACGAAAGAAATCTTCCGCTGTGTAATTGCTCATTTTAAAGATATTACTTGGAGTCATTCATGACATATTTCAAAAGACGTTGCATTCGAGTCGTTGAGATCATCAAGATTATTATTAAATTAGTTATAGTTAGATATATTTTAAAATGGTATGCGTGCCGTCAAATTTCGTTGTAATGAAAGATTGTCTTTTCAAAAACGAATGCAATGTTTGTAAAATGTATCATATAGAGGTCAAGTACCTCGCGATGAAATCAACTGTTGTGAATCGTTTATAATTGATATGGATTTCGTCCGGATGGATTAGGACGGGTCTTCACACTAAGCGCGACCCCAACCAACGAATATTACGTCTCCGAATCAGAGCATGAACAATAATCCTCATCGACATCATCTTTATCGAAAGCCTCTATCATATCAACTAGATAGGCTCTTTCAAACCATCTATATTTGTCTCGACGCCTTCTTCGTTTCAAAAGCTTTTTCTGCATGACATAATTAGTAAAATGGTGTTTTATTAGTAGGGGCAATGTTTTCTTCTTAACCCGAAAACGAGCTACCGCGTAATAAGTTACTTTTTCATCGATTGAGTTAGCACGACCAATTTTATTTAGGCTAGCCCCAAGAGTTTCAGTTACACCTGATCCGGACATTATACCAACATTTGACGAAGGACCATCAAACCCATATGAAAGGCCAGACGAGGAAACATAATTTGTGGACTCACAAGAATACATTATAATATGTTTATTATTTCCTAATTAGTAAATAACAACCATATGATAGCTAGGTTAAAAAAATAATCCAGCCACCTTTTATTACTTATATTAAAAATAATAAATATAAATATAATCTCATGCTTTTTGAAATTTATATATGTAACTTATAATTATAGATGCACAAACCGGATAAAAAACTGGATTCGGACAAAAAAAAAACCGGATTTTTTTGTCCGGATTTTTCGGAACCGGTTCCGGATCCGGTTCCGGTTCTCGGCGTCGGATTTTTTTCGGATTTTTTTCCGGAACCGGTTCTTTTTCGGATCTCGGTCGGATTTTTTCGGATTTTTCTTGGACTAGGATTCGATTTTGGGAATTATATTTTTACCGGTTCTATTTTTTTAACGTTTGACAACAATAATATAATCAGTATAAAGAAAAGTTATAATGCTCAACTGCTTAACACAATAGATAATATAAATAACAATATTCGAACAATACAATTATATAAATAACACTTTTATTCGAACGATACAATAATAAAAATAAAAACACTTTTATTTGAACAATACAATTATAATTAATACATTTCGAGCTTCGGCATGGCCATCACCCAATAATGTATTAAGACTAAAGTATATCGAGCTTCGGCATGGCCACCACCCGTTATACTTTAGTCGTCAAATGACCCAAATGTGTTATCTTGTTGAGCGCGTTGAGGATGGTGCCTTCGATCGTAGTCTTCAAAAGCGGGGTCATCAACTAGAGAAAGGTAAGCTTGTTGGTAACCCGATACATTCATTTCGGTTTGGTCCATATCAAACGGTTCATAGTCACCTTCATCCACTTCGTTTAGTTCATTGTCGGAATTCTCTTCGGTTGTTGTAGGTGATAATCTCGCTAAATTTTCTTCAAACTCTATACATTCTTCAATGTCGTTATATAACGGACCTTCTAATGAAGTTTGATCTTGTATCCTATCTACCCCATCCAAATAATCTTTCAAACATACACATACTTTCACAGCTTGGGGGGTAAGTCTTGACCTTCTTTCCGATATAATTCGACCACTCAAAGAAAAGGCCAATTCGGAAGCTACGGTTGAAGCTTGAACGGTAAATAAGTCACGAGCCATAATGCTTAATATTGGATATGTGTCTTGTTTTGTTTCCCACCATTTTAAAATGTCAAGGTTGAAGCTTGAACGGTAAATAAGTCACGACTACCAGGTTTGGACCAAACGTCCCCTTTTCGCTTTGTTTCTTTTTTGTAATCAATATCGGCCGTAGTGTAGCCTTGTGAAGATGTTCCAACGGAAGCTGAACCGGAAACGGAAGCTTGTGAATTATCCATTATGGGATAAGTAGACTAGAGATTAGAGAATATTTAGTGATTTAGAAATAAATATGAGAATGTTTGTTGGTGCATATTCAACCAAAGCATTACCATGTATTTATAATGGACTTTGTGGGGTTAAAATGGTAAAAAAAAACTCAAAAAATGCTGAAACTGCAAAAAAAAAAAAAAAAAAAAACGGCTAGTTTTTGAAAAACCGGATCGGATAAAATCCGATTTATATCCGGAAAAAATCCGGTTTTTTTGAAAATCTGGATCCGGGTCGTACCGGATCGGATCTCGGATCCGGATCCGGATCCGGTTTTTGCTGTGTCTGGTTTTGCTGCTGTCCGGTTCCGGATCGGGTCACCGGATCGGATCTGGATCCGGTTTTTTTGCCCATCTATACTTATAATAATGACAAACATTAATACACAACATTTTAGCGCCTAAACAATAACTTAACAATTAAACGAATTTATACTTGCTTTATTAAAAAAAATAAAAAAAAATTAGACCAATTGTTATGGTGCGTTGTTTTCCTTTTTTACCCGCGAGGTGGATATTTTTTACGGAAATGATGCCCGTTACGGGATGTCATTTTCATATATTTTAGCTTTAATTAATTCTTTAACGGAAAGAAGCATAAAGATGATGGTGATGTACCGGATTCTTATTGGCCCAAAAATTTAGGCGTTTAAGTCAATGACTATTTCTTTTCTTTTAACACCTTGTTAAACTATAAACACAACCTAACTTTAGACAATTTTACACATAACAAAAACATAAGATCATTCGAAAACAACTTTATATTTTTATCATTTTTACCCAAGAATTATGAAATCACACGACATTAATTATGTGTCCAAAAAGCTTTTTCTGCAGGACATAATTAGTAAAATGGACTTTTATTAGTGTGGGCAATGTTTCTTCTTAACCCGAAAACGAGCTACCGCGTAAAAAATTACTTTTTCATCGATTGAGTTAGCACGACCAATTTTATTTAGGCTAGCCCCAAGAGTTTCAGTTACACCTAATCCGGACATTATACCAACATTTGACGAAGGACCATCAAACCCATATGAAGGGCCAGACGAGGAAACATAATTTGTGGACTCACAAGAAGACATTATAATATGTTTATTATTTCCTAATTAGTAAATAATAACCATATGATAGCTAGGTTAAAAAAATAATCCAGCCACCTTTTATTACTTATATTAAAAATAATAAATATAAATATAATCTCATGCTTTTTGAAATTTATATATGTAACTTATAATAATGACAAACATTAATACACAACATTTTAGCACCTAAACAATAACATAACAATTAAACGAATTTATACTTGCTTTATTAAAATAAAAAATAAAAAAAATTAGACCAATAGTTATGGTGCGTTGTTTTCCTTTTTTACCCGTGAGGTGGATATTTTTTTACGGAAACAACGCCCGTTACGGGATGTCATTTTCATATATTTTAACTTTAATTAATTCTTTAACGGAAAGAAGCATAAAGATGATGGTGATGTACCGGATTCTTATTGGCCCAAAAATTTAGGCGTTTAAGGCAATGACTATTTCATTCCTTTTAACACCTTGCTAAACTATAAACACAACTTAACTTTAGACAATTTTACACACAACAAAAACATAAGATCATTCGAAAAGAACTTTATATTTTTATCATTTTTACCCAAGAATTATGAAATGTCCCGTTCATATTGATTATAAACGTTCCATATTAATTGATTTCGTTGCGAGGTTTTGACCTCTATATGAGACGTTTTTCAAAGACTGCATTCGTTTTTAAAAACAAACCATAACTTTTATTTTATCGACAAGGTTAAAAGGACATCACCTAGATTATCCAGAAATGATAATCTAAAAAATATCACACTTACACACTTCCAATACATATTGGTTTACAATATTAATATGTTACAACAAAGTAAATCTTGAATGCAGTTTTAAACAATATTATACAAGCATGCTGACACCAAATCTTGTCCTTATTTTAGCATGCAACAGCGGAAACTCTTAATAATCACCTGAGAATAAACATGCTTTAAACGTCAACAAAAAATGTTGGTGAGTTATAGGTTTAACCTATATATTTATCAAATCGTAATAATAGACCACAAGATTTCATATTTCAATATACATCTCATTCATAGAGATAAAAATCATTCATATGGTTTGAACACCTAGTAACAGACATTAACAAGATGCATATAAGAATATCCCCTATCATTCCGGGACATCCATTGGACATGATAAAACAACATCGAAGTACTAAAGCATCCGCTACAACGGATGGAGTTTGTTGGGCCCAATAGATCTATATTTTGGATTTACGTCAATTAGTAGACTGGTTTACTAATTCTTAGGTTACCAAGTAAAAAGGGGCATATTCGGCTTCGATCGTTCAACCATAGAAAGTAGTTTCATGTACTTGTGTCTATTTTGTAAAACATTTATAAAGCTGCATGTATTCTCATCCAAAAAATATTAGATTTTAAAAGTGGGACTATAACTCACTTTCACAGATTTTTACTTCGCCGGGAAGTAAGACTTGGTCACTGGTTGATTCACGAACCTATAACAAATATGTACATATATATCAAAATATGTTCAAAATATATTTACAACATTTTTAATACGTTTTGCTGTTTAAGTTTATTAAGTCAACTGTCCTCGTTAGTAACCTACAACTAGTTGTCCACAGTTATATGTACATAATATAAAGCAATATATATTATCTCGAATCAATCCACGACCTCGTGTATACAAGCCTCAGGCTAGATCACAACTCAAAGTATATATAATATTTTGGAATCAACCTCAACCCTGTATAGCTAACTCCAACATTACTGCATATAGAATGTCTATGGTTGTTTCAAAATATATATATATATATATATATATATATATATATATATATATAGATGGGTCGATATGATATGTCAAAACATTGTATTCGCGTCTATGGTATCCCAAGATTACATAATATATTAGAATATATGTATAATACAATATAAGTTAGCTAGGATATGATTAATATAGATTTGTTACAAATTTTCACGTAGCTACAACAAGAAAAATTATCCAATCTTGTTTTACCCATAACTTCTTCGTTTCAAATCCGTTTTGAGTGATTCAAGTTGCTATGGTTTCATATTGAACTTAAGTTTATGAATCTAAACAGAAAAAGTATAAGTTTATAGTCGGAAATACAGGTTACAAGTCATTTTTGTAAAGGTAGTCATTTCAGTCGAAAGAACGACGTCTAGATGACCATTTTGGAAAACATACTTTTACTTTGAGTTTAACCATGATTCTTGGATATAGTTTCATGTTCATAAGAAAAATTATTTTCCCATAAGAACAACTTTTAAATCAAAGTTTATCATAGTTTTTAATTAACTAACCCAAAACAGCCCGCGGTGTTACTACGACGGCGTATATCCAGTTTTACGGTGTTTTTCGTGTTTTACGGTTTTAAATCATTAAGTTAGCATATCATATAGATATATAACAATGTGTTTAGTTGATTTTAAAAGTCAAGTTAGAAGGATTAACTTTTGTTTGCGAACAAGTTTAGAATTAACTAAACTATGTTCTGGTGATTACAAATTTAAACCTTCGAATAAGGTAGTTTTATATATATGAATCGAATGATGTTATGAACATCATTACTACCTCAGGTTTTGTGGATAAACCTACTGGAAATAAGAAAAATAGATCTAGCTTCAAAGGATCCTTGGATGGCTTGAAAGTTCTTGAAGTAGAATCATGATACGAAAACAAGTTCAAGTAAGATTTTCACTCGAAATAAGATTGTTAAAGTTATAGAAATTGAATCAAAGTTTGAATATGAGTATTACCTTGTATTAGAAAGATATCTTAATGTAAATAAGAAAGATTTCTTGAGGTTGGATGATCACTCAAAGTGGATTTTCAAGATTGGAAGTAAGCTAGCAAACTTGGAAGTGTTGTTGGTGTGTTCTTGAGTAGTTGTATTGTAACTTGGTTTATGTATGGATTTATGAACTAGATTGAGCTAGATTTTGATGAAGATGATGAAGAACACTTAGAACACTAATAGAGTAATTGAGAGAGAGAGAGTAATTTGATTCAAGAAAATTGAAATGGAAATGTGTTTGTGAGTCTCCTACTTCACGTGAATATGTAAGTCCCATATAGGCTCCATTAGTTTGTAATTTTGTGAGATATTTCATGCTAGATGTTAAATGATGGTTCCCACATGGTTAGGTGACTCACATGGGCTGCTAAGAGCTGATCATTGGAGTGTATATACCAATAGTAAATACATTTAGAAGCTGTGTATTGTACGAGTACAAATACGAGTGCATACGAGTAGAATTGTTGATGAAAATGAATGAGGATGTAATTGTAAGCATTTTTGTTAAGTAGAAGTACTTTGATAAGTGTCTTGAAGTCTTTAAAAAATGTAAGAATACATACTAAAACACTACATGTATATACATTATAACTGAGTCGTTAAGTTATCGTTAGTCGTTACATGTAAGTGTTGTTTTGAAACCTTTAAGTTAACGATCTTGTTAAATGTTGTTAACCCATTATTTATTATATCTAAAGAGATGTTAAATTATTACATTATCATGATATTATGATATATTAATATATATTAGTATGATATATATATACAGTTAAATGTCGTTACAACGATAATCGTTACATATATGTCTCGTTTCGAAACCCTTAAGTTAGTAGTCTTGTTTTTATATATGTAGTTCATTGTTAATATACTTAATGATATGTTTACTTATAATTTATCATGTTTATATATAGTGTAACAATATCTTAAAATGATTCATATGTAATTAGTAAAACGTTGTTATAATGATAATCGTTATATATATCGTTTTCAAGTTTCTTAATTCAATAGTCTCATTTTTATGTATATAACTCATTGTTAAAATACCTAATGAGATACTTACTTATCATAATAACATGTTAACTATATATATATATCCATATATATGTCATCATATAGTTTTTACAAGTTTTAACGTTCGTGAATCACCGGTCAACTTGGGTGGTTAATTGTCTATATGAAACCTATTTCAATTAATCAAGTCTTAACAAGTTTGATTACTTAACATGTTGGAAACACTTAATCATGTAAATATCAATTTCACTTAATATATATAAACATGGAAAAGTTCGGGTCACTACAAATTATGAAATCACACGACATTAATTATGTGTCCGATTATGAAGACGAAAAAATCATACAATTCGTGCAATATTATGTAAGAGGATAAACAAGTCAATCTTCGAAACAACGAATTCCATGATTCTGTACATACATTCTGAAAGAACGTAAAGTTGTTGCGCTACGATTATGGAATTATTATTTTGCAGAGACGCCAAAGTATCTGTCGAACCTGTTTAAAAGACAACTTTGTGTGCACTCTAAATTGTTTGTCAAGTATTGCACAAGGTATATCTTATTATACTAGCGAATCTCCTCCAAGTATTTTAGGTTTTTAAAGGAAAGTAGGAATGAAAAGGGTGGACAATCTTTGAGAATATTACAACTGTGTACAACCGACCTACAACAACTTGAGTATGGGACATCTGTGGATATGTTCAATGGATACTTACAATTTTAGAAATGAGTGAGTCAACTTTAGTCAATTGTTTGAACATTGACCTATACCGTAGAGATTATTTAAGAAACCCAAATGCATAAGATATTGAACGTCTATATAGTAAACATGTGGAATAACATGAGTTTAAGGGGATGTTGTGAAGTATTGATTGTATGCATTGAGAGTGAAGGAATTGTCCGATTGCATTGAAATATCAATACCTTAGGGGTAATAAGAAGAAACTGACTATCATTCCTGAAGCAGTTGCTTCACATGATATGTGCGTTTTGCATGCATAATGCATTTTTTGAGCGAACGGATCAAATAATGATATACTTCGTAAATGTTTTTAATGAATCTATGGTATTTGATTGCTCCACCTGCACCATTTGATGTTAATGATCATCACTACGCGAAAGAGTATCACCTTACTGATGGTATATACCCATATTGGGTGATGCTAGTAAAATCGTATCTATCAAACCATCTCCATTTAGCTGAATGGTTGATGCGCTTTTGTGGGTGTCTGGAGGTATCAAGTTTGACCGTCAATTGGAATTTTCACAATGCAATGTGCTTTGCAATTGGTGATGGAGTCATGTGGGGGATTTTTGTAAATGGTAAGTTTCGTCCATATCTAGCAAAGTTTCCTCAGGGGGTTTTCCTTGGGTGCAATATTCTGAGCTTCCTTGATATGACCCGTGACTTTCTTGATATGATCGAGTATGTGGCAAATGACCATCGTCAGTGACCTTAATACCGACGTTAAAAAAACATATATATCTCCTATTGATGATCCACAAGCAAAGTTAACTAAATTTCAGAAAAATGCACGATATCGGGAGGATTTGGGGTATTGCAAGGTATTTGAGATTGTAAAGACCGCTTCACGTTCTATGTGTGTCAACAAGATAAGAGAGTCATGTACACTTATGTAATATTACATAATACGAAGTATGATACCAGAAGCTAACGGTATCACAATATTTTCAATTGAGGAATAGATGATTGCCAATATAACTAATAGAAGTCGACATTTTAGGATCTAACAAATTATTGTAGTTTTTAATTTTATGAGTTATAAAATGATATCATTAATTTTTAATTATTGATCTTGATTTGTTATTATATTAATTAACTTATTAAATATTTGATAATAAAAAAAATAAAAAATAGACGGGACTTAAAAGGACCCTTCAAAATAATTTTACCATAACACTCGTAGGAAATATTCTGTCACGTCATAATCATCTATTCTTAATTACCTAGAAACACAAAAATGTCTACACATTACAGTTATGATAATGAGTAGCAGTGTTGTAAAAAACCCGATTACTCGCCGATTAATCCCCAATTAATCCTTTCTAAGAGCAATCTGTTCCGATTTCTAAAAATCCGTTTAATTAAATGGTCAACGTCAATTGATGGGTCAAAATCAAACTTGGTAATCAAAGTCGGTTAAAGTAAAATATGGTTTACATTTTAACATGGATTTAAACTATAACTTTATAGTTTTTAGCAAAATTAATAATTTTAGATAATTATGTTAAAGTTTATTTTTATATTTATGTTTTTTTTTTCTATATATACACACATAATTTTTAAAATTTAATATTTAAATGTATAAAGTACAATTTGATTAATCCCCGATTAATCCCCGAATCATCGATTAATCCTTCTAAAGTCTCGACCGATTAATCCCCGAATAGCGAATTTTGCAACCTTGATGAGTAGAATACGATCTCTAATAAATATGGGAGATGATATTTCCACTTATCATTTTGATAAATTCACTTATAAATATGCACAAACATATATGTACTGTACAAGTGACTAATGATTAAGATAATTGGATTTAACAAATTAATAAGTGGAAATATCAATATGAAATATGAAATAAATATTTATATTAGCATCTTATACTAACACGAGTTTATATAAACTACTGTAATTGTTTCTGACTTTGAGATCTAATAGGTTGATCATGTGCCTCATCATGATCGAGATTATATACATTTGAATTTGAATTGTCTTTAAAGTAAAGCACCCTAGTAATTTTTGATTGGTTGAAAATACATACATATGCAAGTGGTTGGAAAAAATGATTAAAATAATACTCATACAATCAGTTTAAAATTGTACTCGAGATATACAATATACAATACGATGGATGTTAAATTGTGTCTAAAGTAAGGTAGCCACTATTCAAATAGACAGTGGCGAATCATGATTAAAACTCGATGGGTCTCAACATTTTTTCGTGGATGTTTACCTTTGAAAAAACCATAAACTTTAAAAATATATGAGATATTCTATGTTTAAATTTTATGGTGTCCTATATACAATTTTGAGAGTAAATTGTATAAATTTTTTTTAAGTAATGGGGTCATAGGACCCCACACCATTCCCTTTAAACTCGCCACTGAAAATAGAGTTGTAGAATTGGGTAAACTAAACTCAAACTCATACGTATACTATCACGGATTAATTTCAAATATATTGTTATAGTTATTTTATCTAATAACATAAATCTTGAATCTTATAATTACATCACTTCCAAATCCGTGACCCTTTGAATTATCTCTATTACGAGTACAAAATATAATTTAATTTATCTATTTACATTCTTTCTCATGAAAGTAACTCACGCACCTTAACGCGATTTTTCTTCACGAATATCTACATATTATTTACCTTTAAAGTTAAACTCGTAACCTCATGAATGGTTAGAGGAAAACTTTGTACCGCTAGAGCTATGACCTGAAATGTCCCGTTCATATCGATTATAAACGTTTCATATTAATTGATTTCGTTGCGAGTTTTTGATCTCTATATGAGACGTTTTTCAAAGACTGCATTCGATTTAAAAAAAACAAACCATAACCTTTATTTTATCGATAAAGGTTTAAAAATCATAACGTAGATTATCAAATAATGATAATCTAGAAGATAACGTTTTACACACGAACATTACATATTAGTTTACAATAATATTATACATCAACTTAAGTCTTCGAATGCAGTTTTAAAACAATATTATACAAGCATGCAGACTCCAATCTTGCCTTTATTTAGCATGCAACAGCGGAAACTCTTAGTAATCACCTGAGAATAAACATGCTTTAAACGTTAACAAAAAATGTTGGTGAGTCATAGGTTTAACCTATATATATATATATATATATATATATATATATATATATATATATATATATATATATATATATATATATATATATATATATATATATATATATATATATATATATATATATATATATATATATATATATATATATCAAATCGTAATAATAGACCACAAGATTTCATTTATTCAATAATCTTACACTCGCATGTGTATAAAAATCATTCATATGATGAACACCTGGTAACCGACATTAACTTTAATGCATATAGAATATTCCCCGCATACTCGCAAGTATGTCATAAATTGGCAATCGCAATCACCATATAAATCGAAGTACTAAAGCCATTCATAACTTGAATGGGGGTTGTTAGGCCCAATAGATCTATCTTTAGGATTCGCGTCAATTAGGGGCCATTTCCCTAATTCTTAGGCTACCAGACTTGAAGGGGCAATATTCGGTTTAATAATCCAACCATAGAATGTAGTTTCGCGTACTTGTGTCTATTTTGTAAAACATTTATAAAGCTGCATGTATTCTCATCCCAAAAATATTAGATTTTAAAAATGGGACTATAACTCACTTTCACAGATTTTACTTCGTCGGAAATAAGTCTTGGCCACGGGTTGATTCACGAACCTATAACAAATATATGTATATATATATCAAAGTATGATCAAAATATAATTATACCATATTTTATTACATTTTAACGATTTAAGTTTGTTAAGTTGACAGTCCAACGTTTGTAGTCCACAAATAATTGTCCACAGTTAGTAGTATATAAATAAATTAATATATATTATCTCGAATCAATCTACAACCCAGTGTATACAAGTCTCAGACTCGATCACAGCTCAAAGTATATATATTATTTTGGAATCAACCTCAACCTTGTATAGCTAACTCGAGTAATACTGCATATAGAGTGTCTATGGTTGTTCCAAATAATATATATAGATGACGTCGATATGATATGTCAAAACATTGTATACGTGTCTATGATCTATCAAGATTACATAATATATGTTAGAATACATGTATAATACAATATAAGTTAGCTAAGTTATGGTTGGTATAGATTTGTTACAAACTTCACGTACCTACTACAAGCAAATTTATCCAATTTTATTTTACCCATAACTTCTTCGTTTTAAATCCGTTTTGAGTGAATCAAGTTGCTATGGTTTCATAATGAACTGAAATTTATGAAACTAAACAGAATAAGTATAAGTTTATAATCAGAAATACAAGTTACAAGTCATTTTTGTAAGAGGTAGTCATTTCAGTCGAAAGAAAGACGTCTTGTGTGACGACCCGAAAATTTCCGATCAAATTTAAACTTTATCTTTATATTATTCCGACACGGTAAGCAAAGTTTGTTAAGTTGAATCACAAGAATTTGAAACTGTGTTCATACATTCATTTAACCTTGACCAAATTCCAATGATTCACGAACCATTATATGAACGGATATGATTATATATGTATATGTATATATATTATAACTTGAAAATATTAACAAAGTATTAAATGTATAATACTTTACATAAACGTAATTGTTTCAATATGTTTATCGGTAGAATTAAAAGATTATATCAAATGATTGATTTATCAGATACATTGAATTATGATTATGAGTCTCTGTTAAGAGGTCCACTTTGATTTTGAAAACCTTTCCTTTTTAACGGTATCCGGAATATTTGGTAAAAGTGATTTACAAAAGTGTCATTAACGAGAGTTAGTCAAAAAGTTAGTAATCATTTCCGTTTAAATTTCAAAAGTGTACTTTACTTTGATTAACTCGTGTCCTTTGATAAATCAACTATTTAGTTTTCATATTAAAAACATTATTTGGTAAAATAACTACTATTATTTAAAACGAGTTAAATTATATAAAACGAACTTTGAAATGTAATTGGTTTTGAAATACTAAATACTATATCATTAGATAAATATTTCAAACACATATATTAAGTACACATTTACAATTCTAAATAAATAAATATATATATATATATATATATATATATATATATATATATATATATATATATATATATATTTTAACTTAGTCATAAAACGTCCTGATTTAAAATAATATATTTTGATAAACAACGAGTCACTGATTTATAGAAGCAAATGACCACAACGCTCAATTTTGTAAGTTACATTTTTTATAAGGTAATTTATTGATCAGTAAGTCAAATTATTAATAAGGGTACACGTCGCGTAAAGTAAAAGGCTAGTTTTCTAAACGTACGAAAGTGCGTTCGAAAAATCGAAAGTGGTACATGAGTCGAGTGACAACGTAGGAGTCATTTGAACAAAAATTACATTTTTACTATGCTCGTAAATATAATATATTATATAAATAATTACCTAGATTAAATATATATTAATATATATATATATATATATATATATATATATATATATATATATATATATATTAAATAATTAAAAAGGAGTGTCGGTAAATGGGATTGGACGATTGAGAGTTGGTGTCAAGTATGCATAAAACGAACGAAGTGCAGTTTATGTTATTCATTTTTATTTCTCATCTATCTCTCGCATTCTCTCTCTCTCTCTATATATATATATATATATATATATATATATATATATATATATATATATATATATTAAATATTATTATTATTATTATTATGATCATTAAGATTAATGTTAGTATTAATCTTATAATTAGGAGTAGTATTATTATTGTATTATACATAAAATATTACGACGAGGTCATGAGCGAATTATTTCAAGACGAGTTTTTCGAGTCGGATAGGGCTAAGGAAATTATGGGTTATAGCTATGGAGGTGATGGGTATGGTTCATGGGTATGCTCGTGAGGTCAATCTAGTATTTATCATCTCCGTTGCGTCTATGTACTTTCCTGCAATATTGAATCTCAATATTGATACGTAAGCACTCGTAATTTAACTTTTATATATTAATAGTGTATCCCTGATTAGTGCTCGAGTATATAAGATTATGCATGCTTGTACTTTTAATATTGCCATTAGATAGGTTATTTTGAATCTTGAATTAGTTACATATGCGGTTGAGATAAGGTATAAGATATGCATGTCGTTGGAAAGCTAGCGAAAAATTAGGAACTTTTCATTTAGATATCGAATGGTTTCGATGAACGGATTAGAAGTTATAGTCAATTGAATTGTTGTATTATTATTATTAAAAATTATTATTATTATCGTCGTTATATTTTTATCTAATTATTATTATTATTATTATTATTATTATTATTATTATTATTATTATTATTATTATTATTATTATCAATAAAAGATGTTATCATTAAAAATTGTTATTTTTATTATTATTAATATCGTTATTATCGTTAAAATTATAGTTAGTATTATTATTATTATTATCATTAAAATAGTTATTAGTATTATCATTAATATTATCATAATATTTATTATTATTAGTATTATTATAATTAAAACTAATATTAGTAACACCTAATTATTATAATTACTATTATTCTCATTATTATAAACGTGATATAAAAGATGATTAAAAGCTATTAACAAATTGATTATGAAATAATGAGTATGAGTATCATGATGAAATTAAAATATTGTAAGATATTGATTTAGATAAAATTATTGTTCTTATTAATTTTATCATTATTATGATTATTAAAAGTATTATTAACAATAAAACTATCATTTTTTACTAAAATTATTATTTGTAATAGAAATATATTTGTTATTATAAATTATCATTTTATCATAACTAATATCATTTTTAGTAAATATAAATATAGTTATTTTTATTAGTAGAATAATAATAATTATTATTACAAAATAACACAACTTTTACTTATTATTGTTATTGCCGATATTATTTTATCAAATGAATATATAATACAAAGATATTTTATTATACGTAATATAATTACATTAATAATACCTATTATTATATTTTTATGATATTAAATGAACTTTAGAAATTTATTTACTTAAGATATATAAAATTATATTTTTTATCATATACAAATTTTAAATATGAATTTTATTAACAAATGACTTTTAAAAATATTAAATATATAAAACAACGATATTTAAACTATATAATAATCATGTATAAATTTTGAAAATCATTTTAAGTCAAATTGACTTTTGTTGACTTTTGCACATTAGTCTCGAGCATTAGGATTGTGATACACTATGACCTGACCTAAATTTCTATCAAATATTGACCAACATATAAATATATACACTTAATTTAGGTTCGTGAATCCGAGGCCAACCTTGCACTTGTTCAATGACATAATATGTATTTTTACTACGAAATACAGTATGGTGAGTTTCATTTGCTCCCTTTTTAAATGCTTTTGCAATATATATTTTTGGGACTGAGAATACATGTGCTGCTTTTATAAATGTTTTACAAAATAGACACAAGTAATCAAAACTACATTCTATGGTTGGATTATCGAATTGAATATCACCCTTTTTAGTCTGGTAATCTAAGAACAAGGGAACAGAAACCCTAATTGACGCGAATCCTAAAGATAGATTTATTGGGCCTAACAAACCCCATCCGGGTTACGGATGCTTTAGTACTTCAATTTTATCATGTTCGATGAGAGTCCCGGAATGATGGGGATATTCTAGACGCGTTCTGTTAATGTCGGTTACTAGGTGTTCACCATATGAATGATTTTTATCTCTATGCAGTTTATGCGAAATGCCTGATATGAGATGGATTTTTTAATTCGCGGGTTACGCGTGTTATTTTGTACTCGGGTTACGTGTACAATTATATATCTGGAAATCTTGTGGTCTATTAAAATGATGAAAAATGATTGTTTATGATAAAATAATGAACTCACCAACCTTTTGGTTGACACTTTAAAGCATGTTTATTCTCAGGTATTAAAGAAATCTTCCTCTGTGCATTAGCTCATTTTAAGGATATTATTTGGAGTCATTCATGACATATTTCGAAAGACGTTGCATTCGAGTCATTGAGTTCATCAAGATTATTGTTAAGTTAATTATAGTTGAATGTATTATGAAATGGTATGCATACTCTCAACTTTCGGTGTAAAGAAAGTTTGTCTTTTAAAAACGAATGCAATGTTTATAAAATGTATCATATAGAGGTCAAATACCTCGCAATGTAATCAACTATTGTGAATCGTTTATAATGAGTATGAACGGGTCCCTTCAGTTGGTATCAGATCGGTGTTCTTAGCGAACCAGGTCTGCATTAGTGTGTCTAACTGATAAGTCGTTAGGATGCATTAGTGAGTCTAGACTTCGACCGTGTCTGCATGTCAAAAGTTTTGCTTATCATTTCGTGTCGAAAATCACTTGCTTATCATTCTTAGTCTAGACACATCATACTGCATTGATTGCATGAATAGTGTGTAGACAAAATTCATATCCTAGCGTATCTGCTAAATCATATCTTATCGTATCTATTACTGTAAACTTTGCCTGACATATCCCGTAAATTCCTCCGTAATCTACGAAATCTTTTGCTCTATATATATTGATATTCTATGTAATTAAAATACCATCCGATAGTCAGAAAATTATTTCATATCGAAAAATCCTTTATTCAATCGAACAAAATGGAATTCGTCATTAGTTCAAGTCCCTCGAATTCCGATATGGAATCCCATTCAAGCTCCGAAAGCAGTGTTACCGGAATGGATCAACCAATCAGCCATCATCTATTTTGGATGAATTGGGGATGGATTCGTATCCTCCTCAATCATTGGAGACAAGAAGAAGGTGATCCCTTCCATCCACCACATTGCCCTCTTGGCGAAGAACCTGAAGCACTTACCGGCGAACCTGTCCAAAACACCATTTTCTCTCTCATTTCCAGAGCATCTCGTCACGATAATATACTACATCAAATTTTAGATTTTATTTATCCGCTCGTCCGAACCGACAATCACCCCGGTGTAATAGAAGAAGTCAACGAGCTTCGCGCTCGGGTAGTGGCTTTGGAGAATATGGTGCAAAGGTTACAAACACCAGTAGCAGCACCAGCAGCATAACCAGTACCACCAACATCAACCCTAATAGTACCATTACCAACCCCAACCACAACCGCGTTGTAAACCTTAACTTTACAATATGTCCCACAAGCACCAATGTTATATGCTCTGTAGATACCAAGGAATACCAACAACAACAAATGATGAAGTGTTGATTCATAACCTCATTGGAAAAACATTCTGCGACGATTATGTAGCCTCTAACATCTTAGAGATTATCTATTCTAACCTTAACCATAAATCAGATGAGTGAACCAAAATGATAGAAGGAAGAATAAGAACCCCGACAAGAATGGTGCGTGATTTACAAACTAGACTTGTTTTACCAACAGCATCAACAGTACCGTTAGCATCATCAGCACAGTCAGTGCCGTCAGCATCATCAGAATCGGCAGCACCTATAACATCACAAACTCCGTCAGTTCAAGAATCACTGTGGACATCATTACGAATCAATAACACGTATATTGTATCAACGAGTTATGAAGTATTAACTCATTCCCTCTGAAGAAATTATATGTATATTATATATATATATATATATATATATATATATATATATATATATATATATATATATATATATATATATATATATATATATATATATATATATATATATATATATATATATTTGAGATCCAAATAAATCTTTCTGTACTAAGCTATTATGTAGGGATATTAACTATTCGGTTAATTCATATTACTAATATGCTATGATGTACATCCTTCGTCAGCAACTTAACCATCATTAACTACAATCTCTGTTTTAATTCAATGAATTCTAGCTCATAATAAATCAAGTATATTATTCAAATATATATTTGATTTTACACTTTCATCATTGATGTACTCGAAGCTTTTCAGATAACATCATTCATACCTTGCGAAATTCACAAGAATTTCATAAAAACCAACATCATGCATCAACAAATAACGAAGCATTGATTCATAATTTCAATATCATTAAAGAAATAATTATGTGATTTCTAAAGCTTTAGGGATTACTCAATTCTAGTTTCAACCGTAAATCAAATGAGTTTTATATTAACTCATTAAATCTATGTTACATCTGAAGAAAATATACACATATATATTTTCATAAAGACTGTAATAAAATTCTCTTGTACAAAATATTAATTGTGAAATTTTTTTTAACGGGTAGGTAATACCCGATATATATATATATATATATATATATATATATATATATATATATATATATATATATATATATATATATATATAAATTCACAATTTATATGTTACATTCTTCGAATCTGATTCAACAATCATCAACTATACTCACTACTCTCACAAAAATATACATTCTTTTATAGAAATCAAAACAACCATACTCGTTCAAATTCAATTATATATTCTGATTTTGAAATCACAGAATTCAATTCAAGATATAACCGATATCATCACTCTTAGATTCCTACATCTTTCAAAGCTATACTGTGACTTCAAAACTGTGCTAGAACATCATATGTATATTAACGATTACAATAAGTGTTCAAACCCCTCGAAATTCCTGAATACACTTCAAACAATGAACAATCGAGATGATGATCCAACCACATGTTACCCATAGTTATGTATCTGAAAAGCTCTCGAAACCAAAGTCATAGTTTAACACGTATCCGTGTCAGACCCTTTGGCATTTATCAGCAAAAATAACTTTGCGATTCCTTTTCAAATTAGTTTAGTTTTGTCACAGCTCCACAAGTCAACTTTGACTTTTCAGTTGAAACAGTCATATTACAACCTTGATATAGACGTTGCCCTTTCGTCATCGTTACCGGAGAACCTTTTATGTCTCATCACATTAGCAATAAACTTACCAACAACTTCACTGATCTTTGACTTTCCAAAAAATCATTATATTTATCGAAACCTCATCATTTACTCATCCGCATCTTGTAACAAGAATTGTCATACCCATTACTGGGAATCAGCAATCAGTATTTTGAAATCTTGCAGCATGTCTACGCCAACAGTTATAGGTGTATAACTATCTCCTAGACTTATATACTTCGAATGTGAAGTTTATGAAAAACACCCTAAACTGCTAACTGATTCTAGAAATTTTGAAAAAAAAATGCTGAAGAAGCAGCAAAAACTGTAAATGACCTTAACGGTAAAAAGTTTGATGATAAAGAATAGTGTATTGGTAAAGCTCAGAAAAAGAGAAGGTTTGAAACTGAAAAACGGATTGAGCAAAGTATGAAAGAGGCTGTGGACAAATCTTAAAGACTGAATCTGCCTTCAAAGAATCCAAATGATTCAGTATCTGCTGAAGTCATTAACGAATACCTTGCTCCTGACTCTGAACCCCTGCGGCCAATATCCTTCATCATCCTCTGATATTAGAAATTCTAATATATCATCGTATCTTTCATTATAAATATCCTCAATATTTCTGAAGATATTTCCATAATTATTCTTATCTGAAATCATTTACCTCTTCACGCTGTCTGTATTACATCATAAAAGAAACTATTTTAGTTTCTAAATTCTGAAACTATCGAGTTAAAAATAGGAATATTTTGAAGTAGTGTTGGGAACTGAAGCATGAAGTTAGTATAATATAATGACACTTGATCAACGTGATTACATTACAGTAATTTATGTTGAGTTTCTAAATGGAACGTGATGATTCACAGATCATAATGTCATCATGTGCCATGTTACACGACTCATGTATTCTATTTAACCTCTAAAATATCAAGAAAATATTTCTTGATGATTCGGCCTTTTCCGAGGTATTCTAGTAATTTAACAAATCAAGATAGTGCTATTACCATTTCATTCTTAGAACATTAACAAGGTTCATTCCGAAACTTATATCTGCGAATTCTGGACCATTACAAACGGTGTTTAATTGCAAGAAAAAGAAACGAAAGGACAAAACTCCGAGATAGAAATTGGAGTATAAATTGCAGCAAATAGAAGGGAGCATTAACTGTGGATGTCAATGATTATAGAAGACAGAAGCAGAGACTTTGAAATATAAGGGACGATATAAAACCCAACAACCATCCAGAAATTATAAACCGTATATATCGATGCATATAGCAATATAAAGACACGGGAGAACCAAAAATACTATAAAACCAAGAGTATAGTAGAAGTAAATAGATTCTTTCGGAGGTAAATGAAAAATAAGGACGACCGATATGAAAGTGAGGAGTATATCGAGAATCAGCATTGGATGAAGCATATTAACGAATATTCTAAAAATATGAGCTGAGGAAGAAAGAATAGAAGGTGCGAGTTGAAAGGAAACAAAGGAGGTGGATTTATAGGAAATATCTGACAGAGAAATTGAGATGGATTATCGCATTAAATTGAAAAGGATCCTAATTTCCTTGATTACCGAAGAATTAAATCCTATTACGAAGATTTTCTCCAAATCCCTTGAACTCTAAAAATCAATCCTATCTACGTCACAAGATATGACGAATCACTATAATCTTATTTCATTAACTTACGATAACTTCACTCATACGCTTTGAGAAATCGAATTATTTTATTCATATTTCTTAATCATGATAAAACCCTAGCTATTAACTTATATTCGTCATAATAACATTCTTACTGTTAGCCATGACGACCTCTATCAAATTTCGGGGACGAAATTTCTTTAACGGGTAGGTACTGTGACGACCCGGAAATTTCTGACCAAATTTAAACTTTATCTTTATATTATTCCAACACGATAAGAAAAGTTTATTAAGTTGAATCACAAGAATTTGAAACTGTGTTCATACATTCAATTAACCTTGACCAAATTCCAATGATTCACGAACCATTATATGAACGGAACTTGAAAATATTAACAAAGTATTAAATGTATAATACTTTACATAAACGTAATTGTTTCAATATGTTTATCGGTGGAATTAAAAGATTATATCAAATGATTGATTTATCAGATACATTGAATTATGATTATGAGTCTCTGTTAAGAGGTCCACTTTGATTTTGAAAACCTTTCCTTTTTAACGGTATCCGGAATATTTGGTAAAAGTGATTTACAAAAGTGTCATTAACGAGAGTTAGTCAAAAAGTTAGTAATCATTTCCGTTTAAATTTCAAAAGTGTACTTTACTTTGATTAACTCGTGTCCCTTAATAAATCAACTATTTAGTTTTCATATTAAAAATATTATTTGGTAAAATAACTACTATTATTTTAAACGAGTTAAATTATATAAAACGAACTTTGAAATGTAATTGGTTTTGAAACACTAAATACTATATCATTAGATAAATATTTCAAACACATATATTAAGTACAAATTTACAATTCTAATATATATATATATATATATATATATATATATATATATATATATATATATATATATATTTTAACTTAATCATAAAACGTCCTGATTTAAAATAATATATTTTGATAAACAACGAGTCACTGATTTATAGAAGCAAATGACCACAACGCTCAATTTTATAAGTTACATTTTTTTATAAGGTAATTTATTGATGAGTAAGTCAAATTATTAATAAGGGTACACGTCGCGTAAAGTAAAAGGCTAGTTTTCTAAACGTACGAAAGTGCGTTCGAAAAACCGAAAGTGGTACATGAGTCGAGTGACAACGTACGAGTCATTTGAACAAAAATTACATTTTTACCATGCTCGTAAATATAATATATTATATAAATAATTACCTAGATTAAATATATATTAATATATATATATATATATATATATATATATATATATATTAAATAATTAAAAAGGAGTTTCGGTAAATGGGATTGGACGATTGAGAGTTAGTGTCAAGTATGCATAAAACGAACGAAGTACAGTTTATGTTATTCATTTTTATTTCTCATCTATCTCTCGCATTTTCTCTATATATATATATATATATATATATATATATATATATATATATATATATATATATATATATATATATTATAAATATTATTATTATTATGATTATTAAGATTAATGTTAGTATTAATCTTATAATTAGGAGTAGTATTATTATTGTATTATACATAAAATATTACGACGAGGTCATGAGCGAATTATTTCAAGACGAGTTTTTCGAGTAGGATAGGGCTAAGGAAATTATGGGTTATAGCTATGGAGGTGATGGGTATGGTTCATGGGTATGCTCGTGAGGTCAATCTAGTGTTTATCATCTCCGTTGCGTCTATGTACTTTCCTGCAATATTGAATCTCGATATTGATACGTAAGCACTCGTAATTTAACTTTTATATATTAATAGTGTATCCCTGATTAGTGCTCGAGTATATAAGATTATGCATGCTTGTACTTTTAATATTGCCGTTAGATAGGTTATGTTGAATCCTGAATTAGTTACATATGCGGTTGAGATAAGGTATATGATATGCATGTCGTTGAAAAGCTAGCGAAAAATTAGGAACTTTTCATTTAGATATCGAATGGTTTCGATGAATGGATTAGAAGTTATAGTCAATTGAATTGTTGTATTATTATTAAAAATGATTATTATTATCATCGTTATTATCGTCGTTATATTTTTATCTAATTATTATTATTATTATTATTATTATTATTATTATTATTATTATTATTATTATTATTATTATTATTATTATTATTATTATCAATAAAAGATATTATCATTAAAAATTGTTATTTTTATTATTATTACTATCGTTATTATCGTTAAAATTATAGTTAGTATTATTATTATTATTATTATCATTAAAATAGTTATTAGTATTATCATTAATATTATCATAATATTTATTATTATTAGTATTATTATAATTAAAACTAATATTAGTAACACCTAATTATTATGATTACTATTATTATTATTATTATTATAAACGCGATATAAAAGACGATTAAAAGCTATTAACAAATTGATTAGGAAATAATGAGTATGAGTATCATGATGAAATTAAAATATTGTAAGATATTGATTTAGATAAAATTATCGTTCTTATTAATTTTATCATTATTATGATTATTAAAAGTATTATTAACAATAAAACTATCATTTTTTTACTAAAATTATTATTTGTAATAGAAATATATTTGTTATTATAAATTATCATTTTATCATAACTAATATCATTTTTAGTAAATATAAATATAGTTATTTTTATTAGTAGAATAATAATAATTATTATTACAAAATAATACAACTTTTACTTATTATTGTTATTACCGATATTATTTTATCAAATGAATATGTAATACAAATATATTTTATTACACGTAAGATAATTACATTAATAATACCTATTATTATATTTTTATGATATTAAATGAACTTTAGAAATTTATTTACTTAAGATATATAAAAGTATATTTTTTATCATATACAAATTTTAAATATGAATTTTATTAACAAATGACTTTTAAAAATATTAAATATATAAAATGACGATATTTAAACTATATAATAATCATGTATAAATTTTAGAAATCATTTTGAGTCAAATTGACTTTTGTTGACTTTTGCACATTAGTCTCGAGAATTAGGATTGTGATACACTATGACCTGACCTAAATTGCTATACAAATATTGACCAACATATAAATATGTACACTTAATTTAAGTTCGTGAATCCGAGGCCAACCTTGCACTTGTTCAATGACATAATATGTATTTTTACTACGAAATACAGTATGGTGAGTTTCATTTGCTCCCTTTTTAAATGCTTTTGCAATATATATTTTTGGGACTGAGAATACATGCGCTGCTTTTATAAATGTTTTACGAAATAGACACAAGTAATCAAAACTACATTCTATGGTTGGATTATCGAATCGAATATCACCCTTTTTAGTCTGGTAATCTAAGAACTAGGGAACAGAAACCCTAATTGACGCGAATCCTAAAGATAGATCTATTGAGCCTAACAAACCCCATCCGGGTTACGGATGCTTTAGTACTTCGATTTTATCATGTCCGATGAGAGTCCCGGAATGATGGGGATATTCTAGACGCATTCTGTTAATGTCGGTTACAAGGTGTTCACCATATGAATGATTTTTATCTCTATGCAGTTTATGCGAAATGCCTAATATGAGATGGATTTTTTAATTCACGGGTTAAGCGTGTTATTTTGTACTCGGGTTACGTGTACAATTATATATCTGGAAATCTTGTGGTCTATTAAAATGTTGAAAAATGATTGTTTATGATAAAATAATGAACTCACCAACCTTTTGGTTGACACTTTAAAGCATGTTTATTCTCAGGTATTAAAGAAATCTTCCGCTGTGCATTAGCTCATTTTAAGGATATTATTTGGAGTCATTCATGGCATATTTCAAAAGACGTTGCATTCGAGTCGTTGAGTTCATCAAGATTATTGTTAAGTCAATTATAGTTGAATGTATTATGAAATGGTATGCATACTGTCAACTTTCGGTGTAAAGAAAGTTTGTCTTTTAAAAACGAATGCAATGTTTGTAAAATGTATCATATAGAGGTCAAATACCTCGCGATGTAATCAACTATTGTGAATCGTTTATAATGAGTATGAACGGGTCCCTTCAGTTGGTATCAGAGCGGTAGTCTTAGCGAACTAGGTCTGCATTAGTGTGTCTAACTGATAAGTCGTTAGGATGCATTAGTTTTTCGGAATAACCCTTCACCGGTGTTTATAATGAGTATGAACGGGTCCCTTCATTCTAGCTTTTACCCTAGATAAATTTTCCGGAATAACCCTTCACCGGTGTTTGCAAAATGTTTTTGTGGGTTTTGTATTTGAAAATTTTAGCTCAAAACTTATGGTTTTGTGTCACCCACTTGCTAACCTTGTATTAGGAAAGCAACACGCCCAGTATACTTGCTCCGTATATTATCTTTCGGTAAACTACCGCCCGGTTGTAAAGGAAAGCGTTGAACAAGCAACTGTTAAGGCAATGTCTAATGACATGCTTTTGATTATGGTCTATATCGTGTCGGATGCAATTACTATCCTTTGTAGGAGCAATAATAAAGATCACCCTATCGTTTTTCGGTCTGGCAAAAGGTCCTGTCTTCGACCATGCTATGCAACCACCGTTCTTACGGTTGACACCCGATTTGGTTCAGGTGACCTAATGAATTCCGGTGAATTCTTAGAATTTTACGTTCAATGGTAATGAACGCATTGAAAATGGGTTTCAGAAAACAAATTGGTTTGTAATTTGATCAAAATATTTTCTCGTTCAAGCTCGAGTTTAGATATCATCGAATTCCATGAGTTTGAATTCTCAATCTTTAAGGTCAATCTCAAGGATTGAGTAATATCAGGCTTAAAAGCTGATTTTTGATCTTTAAGGAGATTATCTTTTCTGGGGATCTGATTCATTAGTCTTATAAGCTAATTTGCACGGTGCCCCCATTATATGAGACAGATCTTCTCATGGTTAGGATAATTCTGACCACTTGGCGACCCTGTTTGATGCTGAGGTCCGTGGATTTCCAGCTGATTTTTGAGAAAACTTTTCAAGGTTTTTTGTAAATGCTACAACTGGTCTGGACGACAACTTCCTGACCTGAATCAAGACGTGCGTGTCTTTTTCTCGGAAGACTTTACTTCCTTTTAAATCAGGTGGCACATTTATTTCAAATATATTATAAGAAATCAGGTAAAACTGATAAAATCGTTCAAAACAAAAGTATCTTTAATTATTTGTACAAAGATACGTAATATGTGATTTAAATAACTTGGTAAAAATTTCCCACACTTGGCTTTTATTTTTCTTTCTTTGCCTTTTTATTCTCCCCCATTCCATTTTAAATGAATTCTAACATTTTGGGTTGTTTCTCAATTTATGTCCTTTACGAGGTAATGACAATTTCGGTATTAACACCTAGTTTTATCGTTCATAAATATGTATAAACATGATTTTGAATTCATTTATTTGAAAATTTGTAAAATTTTTACTAGAAGTGGGTAGTCAGTATATAAGACTAGGACTGTTCTTTATTATCAGAGAGCACTAGATTCTAATACAACTACTGCATTACTAGTAAAGTTTAACGGTGGCTATTAAACCAAGTGTATAAGTAAAAAAAAAATTAAAACCGAAAGAATTTAATCCCTTCCCACACTTAAGATCTTGCAATGCCCTTATTTGCAAGAAATAAGTAACAATTTAAATTATTGAGGGTGATTAGCGTAGAGAAATGATTAAATTTTACCAAAGTTTCCAAACATATTGTTGTTTGTGTTGAATGATAAATGGTGCACCTCATTTTTCATTCTGTCTATTGTTACATCACACTTGTTTTTTGTTTTGTCGTCAAAATTAATAGCTTTTACTGAACTTAATGTCAGTCTTTGAAAGTGCGCTGTTTTACCCTGTTTTGTACATGAGATAAACTACAAACATATATATACATATTTTTGAAGTTGGGTATATCACCCCACATTCAAAAATTATTAAAATCTAATAATAAAAGTTAGAAAAATTATAAAAACTATTATAGTATCAAAAGAAGTATTAAAAGTATAAAATTACAAGTTACAAAATAAATAAAAATAGGCATAAAAGAAAATTAGGGTTGATGAGGATGGTGCCAGTAGGGATTCCATTCATAGCCGTAAGTGCTGTAGAATGCTTGAGCTGGGTCATATGTAGGGTACGGTGGTCGGGTCTGTGTAGTCCAGGGAGGAAATATGGGCATTTGAGTAGGAATGTAGTTTGTATTTATGTGTGCACAATGACTTATGATTTGGTTTTAATGATACTGCCAATCTTGAAATGCTCGTTGTCTAGCCATTTCATACTCATGTCAAGCCATAAAAATTTGCATTTCTGTCATCTGATTCCCCCTCCCATATTACCTTGCTGCTGATCTCTTTCGACCTGTGGATGATTGCCATCATATGGTGCTGCAGCGTTATGTCGTTTCTTTAAAACCTTAGCACCATGATATACTTTCAAACCAATTGTATCACGAGGTTCTAGTGCTACAATTATTAATCCCCCCTGACTTCTATCGAAACTGAGATATTCAGCAATTAAAGTAACAAAGATACCACCTCCTATTATACTAATAGGCCGTATACCCCTAACCAAAGCCGATAAATAATAACCTACACAATAAGGTATACTCACAGTACTCTGTGGGTCTCGAATACACATGAGATAAAATAAATCATTTTCATTTACCTTCTCTTTGTTCCTACCTCGCTATGTAATCGAGTTTGCTAAGAACCTATGGATTACTCTTAGTTCAGCTCTATCAATATCAGTATAAGAGTAATACCCCCCACGAAATCGGTTATGGCTAGTCATTCTACTCCATATTCCATTCATATCAAAATTTTCATCAACCCTCCTACCATTAACTATCAACCTTTGACAATCAGTAGATGCTAGTTCCTCAGGCGTATATATACATAAAGCCTGAGCCATATCTAGTAGAGACATATGGCGCATCACACCTCCTAATAAAAATCTAATAAAACTCCAATCGGTTAAGGTAGCTACCCGATCATTTATTTCAACACTACATAATAATTCCACATACCATTCTCTATATACATGCCTACGTATATTGAACAAACGTTCCCAATCATTAAAAGTAGAATTACCATACCTTTGTGTAAGTAATTCTCTGATTGGATCGGCCAATCCCACTGTTTCTAACGGTTCCTAATCTATTACCCTGGGTACTTCAACATCATTAGACTGAAGGGTGTGTAAGTTCCTTTGATATTTTAGATATTCTATCCAAAATCTGTCAAAGCTCAAGTTTGGGTGTAAATCCGCCTCATGGATATTTGAAAATGAAATGACTTGATGAGGTGTATTTTGTCTGTATTGGTCGTTAATCTCCTGTTCCTCTGCATTCTCAGGAGGAGCATTGCGAGCCTGAGATGCGGATGAAGATTCACCCCTTCAGTCTGCAAAACACATTAAACACAATTTTTGTGCATCCAAATATGCATTAGTGTTAGCAGAATCATAAATCAAAACAATCATAATGACATGTTTAATCCATATTAAACTTTATACGTATTTTCACAATATTAACAATTCTACACTTTTACAAATAAACATATATGAAAATGTATACAATGTTTCTTAGCATTCATCTTCTAAATCATGTCAAAAATAATCATTATAGCAATTAAACGAGTTCCAAATGGCATTCATATCAATTAAATCGAGTTCATGCATTTTTGACGTAAAAAGTCCACTTTAATATTCAAAAATCATGTTTAGAATCAAAGTTTCGATCATTTAGCAACCTAAACATGTTACACTACTTAATTAAGCATGAACCATCAACAAAATTCGGCCATAACCCGTTTATATCAAAAAGCCCCAATTTTGCTCAAGAACACAAACCCTAGATTACTCAAAATTTGAAGTTTAAGGCTTCTAATCATGTTAAATAGCATCAATCTAGGTTATACAAGCATAATATACAAACAATTTAAGCACAATTAAGCTAGAAATCATCAAAATCAAATTCGGTATAATTTTACTCAAGAACACTAAAAATCCGAATTAAAGAGTGTTTGGATGTAGAAATTACCGGTTTCCTTGAAAAACTTCTTGGCAAGTATCTCTTCATCGTGATTTTAGCAAGAAATTTGATGATTAACGGTGAAAAATCGTGATTTTGAGAGGGTTTTTGGGTATTTTTTCGCAGAAAATTATGTTTGTGTGTATTTGAGGACTGGTCAGTTGACCAGTTATTCTGGTTTGGAATTTTGGAACTCCGCGAGTGCGGATGTGGGACCACACAAAACTCCGCGAGTGCGGATTTATTTTTTGTTTTTGTTTTTTTATTTATAAAATCTTTAACTTATAAAACAAATAATTAATTAAAAATTTGTTTCTTTCTAGAATGAGGGCATTTTGATACGTTGACCTAGTCCGTCCCTCGACAAAATTTTAAAATTTGTCATTTTAAAGCGATTGTTTTAAAAGCAAAGATTTTTGGGTTTTTTTAAATATTTTTGGCATACTTTAAATCAATAAGATTAAAAATAATGATAATAAAATTTCTCGTCCCGCCCTCGGGGAAAGCAATTTCGGTTCAATGATCTAGTCTTCAACTCACGACGAATTTTAGAAATCATATTTTTAACTTAATGAAATAAAGTAAATTTTTGTTTTTAAATTCACACCAAACTTAAATTTAAAATGCATAAGATTTCATATAAATATTATGTAGTGACCCGAACTTTTTCATGATTATATATTAATTGAAAACTATATTTGCATGATTAAATGTTTCCAACATGTTAAGCAATCAAACTTGTTAAGACTTGATTATTTGAAATGAGTTTCATGTAGACAATTGACCACCCAAGTTGACCGGTGATTCACGAACGTTAAAACTTGTAAAAACTATATGATGACATATATATGATTATATATATAGTTAAAATGATATTATGATAAGTAAGTATCTCATTTGGTATTTTAACAATGAGTTATATACATAAAATTGAGTTTATTGAATTAAGAAACTCGAAACGATATATATAACGATTATCGTTATAATAACGTCTTACTAAATACATATGAATCATATTAAGATATTGATACACTATGTTTAATCATGATAAATGATAAGTAAACATGTCATTAAGTGTATTAACAATGAACTACATATGTAAAAACAAGACTACTAACTTAATGATTTCGAAACGAGACATATATGTAACGATTATCGTTGTAACAACATTTAACTGTATATATATCATACTAAGATATATTAATATATCATAATATCATGATAATGTAATAATTTAACATCTCTTTAGATATAATAAACAATGGGTTAACAATATTTAACAAGATCGTTAACCTAAAGGTTTCAAAACAACATTTACATGTAACGACTAATGATGATTTAACGACTCAGTTAAAATGTATATACATGTAGTGTTTTAATATGTATTCATACACTTTTGAAAGACTTCAAGACACTTATCAAAATACTTCTACTTAACAAAAATGCTTACAATTACATCCTCGTTCAGTTTCATCAACAATTCTACTCGTATGCACCCGTATTCGTACTCGTACAATACACAGATTTTAGATGTATGTACTATTGGTATATACACTCCAATAATCAGTTCTTAGTAGCCCATGTGAGTCACCTAACACATGTGGGAACCATCATTTGGCAACTAGCATGAAATATCTCATAAAATTACAAAAAAAAAAAAAATAGTAATCATTCATGACTTATTTACATGTAAACAAAATTACACATCCTTTATATCTAATCCATATACCAATGACTAAAAACACGTACAAACACTTTCATTCTTCAATTTTCTTCATCTAATTGATCTCTCTCAAGTTCTATCTTCAAGTTCTAAGTGTTCTTCATAAATTCTATAAGTTCTAGTTTCATAAAATCAAGAATACTTCCAAGTTTGCTAGCTTACTTCCAATCTTGTAAAGTGATCATCCAACCTCAAGAAATCTTTCTTATTTACAGTAAGATATCTTTCTAATACAAGGTAATACTCATATTCAAACTTTGATTGAATTTCTATAACTATAACAATCTTATTTTGAGTGGAAATCTTACTTGAACTTGTTTTCGTGTCATGATTCTGCTTCAAGAACTTTCAAGCCATCCAAAGATCCTTTGAAGCTCAAGTAATTTTTCATCATTTCCAGTAGATTTACCTACTAAACTTTAGGTAGTAATGATGTTCATAACATCATTCGATTCATATATATAAAACTACCTTATTCGAAGGTTTAAACTTGTAATCACTAGAACATAGTTTAGTTAATTCTAAACTTGTTCGCAAACAAAAGTTAATCCTTATAAATTGACTTTTAAAATCAACTAAACACATGTTCTATATCTATATGATATGCTAACTTAATGATTTAAAACCTGAAAACACGAAAAAACACCGTAAAACCGGATATACGCCGTCGTAGTAACACCGCGGGCTGTTTTGGGTTTGATAATTAAAAACTATGATAAACTTTGATTTAAAAGTTGTTCTTCTGGGAAAATGATTTTTCTTATGAACATGAAACTGTATCCAAAAATCATGGTTAAACTCAAAGTGGAAGTATGTTTTTCAAAATGGTCATCAAGACGTCGTTCTTTCGACTGAAATGACTACCTCTTACAAAAACGACTTGTAACTTATATTTCTGACTATAAACCTATACTTTTTCTGTTTAGATTCATAAAATAGAGTTCAATATGAAACCATAGCAATTTGATTCACTCAAAACGTATTTAAAACGAAGAAGTTATGGGTAAAACAAGATTGAATATTTTTTGATTGTTTTAGCTACGGGAAATATTGTAACAATTCTATACAAATCATATCATAGCTAACTTATATTGTATTATGCATGTATTCTAATATATTATGTAATCTTGGGATACCATAGACACGTATGCAAATGTTTTGACATATCATATCGACCCATGTATATATATTATTTGGAACAACCATAGACACTCTATATGCAGTAATGTTTGAGTTAGCTATACAGGGTTGAGGTTGATTCCAAAAATATATATACTTTGAGTTATGATCTAGCCTGAGACGTGTATACACTGGGTTTCGGATTGATTCAAGATAATATATATCGATTTATTTCTATACATCTAATTGTGGACAACTAGTTGTAGGTTACTAACGAGGACAGCTGACTTAATAAACTTAAAACATAAATGTGTTAAAAATGTTGTAAATATATTTTGAACATACTTTGATATATATGTACATATTTGTTATAGGTTCGTGAATCGACCAGTGGCCAAGTCTTACTTCCCGACGAAGTAAAAATCTGTGAAAGTGAGTTATAGTCCCATTTTTAAAATCTAATATTTTAGGATGAGAATACATGCAGTTTTATAAATGTTTTACGAAATAGACACAAGTAAATGAAAATACATTATATGGGTGAATGATCGAAGCCTAATATGCCCTTTTTTGCTTGGTAACCTAAGAATTAGTAAACCGATCTACTAATTGACGCGAATCCTAAAGATAGATCTATTGGGCCTAACGAACCCCATCCATGGTTGCGGATGCTTTAGTACTTTGATGTTGTTTTATCATGTTCGATGGATTTCCCGGAATGATAGGGGATATTCTTATATGCATTTTGTTAATGTCGGTTACCAGGTGTTCACCATATGAATGATTTTTATCTCTATGTATGGGATGTATATTGAAATATGAAATCTTGTGGGCTATTATTACAATTTAATAAATATATAGGTTAAACCTATAACTCACCAACATTTTTGTTGACGTTTAAAGCATGTTTATTCTCAGGTGACTATTAAGAGATTGTGCTGTTGCATGCTAATATGTGGACAAGATTTGGTGTCAGCATGCTTGTATAATATTGTTTAAAACTGCATTCGAGATTTATTTTGTTATAACATATTAATATTGTAAACCAATATGTATTGGTAGTGTGTAAGTGTGATATTTTTAGATTATCATTTCTGGATAATCTAGGTGGTGTCTTTTTAACCTTGTCGATAAAATAAAGGTTATGGTTTGTTTTAAAAACGAATGCAGTCTTTGAAAAACGTCTCATATAGAGGTCAAAACCTCGCAACGAAATCAATTAATATGGAACGTTTATAATTGATATGAACGGGACAATTAATATGGAACGTTTGTTAATTATCTTTTACGAATCTAATCCTTGTCTATTTTACAGTATAAAAATAAAATGGACGTTAAGGGTAGACAACCGAATATTTTAGAAGATCTACCAGAGGATATGATTGAGGAAATCTTGTCTAGAGTCGGTCAGAATTCATCAGCACACTTAATTATGGAAAAATTAACTTGTAAAACATTTGAAAGACTTTCCAGAAATGCCTTAGTTTATAAAAGGCTTTCCTTTGATAGGTGGGGTATATCACATTTGGGAGACCGTAAGTTATGCCGTGTTTTGTTTAAAGCGTTAAATGCGGGGAACCCAAATGCAATTTTACGCTACGGGTTAAGAACCTATTTTGACTCAACATATCCCAACATAGGATTTCGTGAATTAGAAAGAGCTTCTAACATGCAACATAAAGAAGCATGTTATGCTTACGGGTTAGTGATGTTCGCTTCTTACCAAAGTGAGAAAAAGAACATCGGATTGCAACTTTTAAATAAAACCTTCCCACAAGTGACGGATTCAGTACTTGGGGTGAGAAACAAGGTTTTTAGATTATTACGGGGCTGTTGGACATTACGAAACCCTCGTCCTTTTGACGACATTATAACATGCTGCCTAGCCAATGGTCATAACGGTTATTTTCCACAAGACCAAGGATGGGAAGTCGTCTTAGTAAAACCAGAATGCATGACTTGTTTCTGGACTTATGAATTACGTGTCTTTATTTTCTTTGCTGAACAACTTGCGTATTAACTAGATTTATCTTCAAAACTGTCCTGTATCAAAGTGTACTATATTTCATGTTATATGTAATATAGCGAAGTTGTAAGTTTGAAGAATATTTGTATGTGATATATTATTATAATCAGTTTTTCATATGGAATTGTAGTAGTTGAATTGTATATTAGCTACTAAGTATGAACTTAACGGGTAGGTAGTACCCGAATTAAAAATTATAAAACGCTAATATGAAGAAAAAGCTTTTATAAATAAGTTCATACTATGCTACGAAATACTATTGACTACTCTTAAAATTCTATATGATTAACTTAATTCTTTTGGGCTATTTTTGAAGGAAATGGCACCGGCGAATCGTCAGAATTTGAACATGAGCGAGGAAGACTTCCGTGTTTTCCTTACAGCAAACATACCCGCAGTACAGGTTGCGATGCAAAATAACAATAACTCTGGATCTAGCAGTGGAACTAATTTCACAAGAAATCATGTAGAATGCTCCTACAAAGAATTCACTGCCTGCAAACCTTTAGAATTTGATGGAACCGAGGGTCCAATTGGATTGAAACGGTGGACCGAGAAGGTTGAATCGGTGTTTGCCATAAGTAAATGTACTGAAGAAGACAAAGTAAAGTACGCTACGCATACCTTCACAGGTATGGCGCTAACATGATGGAATACCTATCTCGAGCAGGTAGGACAAGATGCTGCTTATGCACTACCGTGGCCAGCATTTAAGCAATTGATGAACGAGCAGTATCGTCCCAGAAACGAGGTCAACAAGCTCAAGGTAGAGCTTAGAGGATTACGAACGCAAGGTTTTGATATCACCACGTACGAACGACGATTTACCGAATTGTGCCTATTGTGTCCCAGAACGTTCGAAGACAAAGAAGAGAAGATCGACGCATTTGTAAAAGGGTTACCGGAAAGGATTCAAGAAGATGTGAGTTCACACGAGCCCACCTCCATACAAAAGGCAAGTCGAATGGCTCACAAATTAGTGAACCAGATCGAAGGAAGGATTAAAGAGCAGACGACTGAAGAGGCTAACATGAAACAAGTCAAGAGAAAGTGGGAAGAAACCAATTACAAGAGTCACCAATACAACAACAACAATCACAACCACAATCGCAATAACTATCCCAACAACTGCAACATCAATCGCAACAACAACTTCAATAAACGTCCTAACAATAACTATAATAACCGTTCCAATAACAATAACAACAACAACAACAACAATAGCAACAATAACAATCCCAACAACAATCTCAATAACAATAATGGTAACAAAAACCAAAAACAGTCATGCCAAAGGTGTGAAGAGAATCACCAGGGGTTCTGCACAACATTTTGCACTAGGTGTAGAAGAAATGGTCATAGTGCGGCAAAGTGTGAGGCTTACGGACCAAAGTTTAACAGAATTAAAAGAATAAATAATGTCGGAACAGATAATGCCGCCATAGTTTGCTTTGCATGTGGAAAACCTGGACACATTAGTAGAAATTGCCCGAATAAGGGGAATACTAGTGGGCAGGGCCGCGGAAGAGTTTTCAATATTAATACGGCAGAAGCACAGGAAGACCCGGAGCTTGTTACGGGTACGTTTCTTATTGACAATAAATCTGCTTATGTTTTATTTGATTCGGGTGTGGATAGAAGCTATATGAGTAGAGATTTTTGTGCTAAACTAAGTTGTCCACTGACGCCTTTGGATAACAAATTTTTACTCGAATTAGCAAACGGTAAATTAATTACAGCAGATAATATATGTCGGAATCGAGAAATTAATTTGGTTAGCGAAACATTTAAGATTGATTTGTTACCAGTAGAGTTAGGGAGTTTTGATGTGATAATTGGTATGGATTGGTTGAAAAAGGAGAGAGCAGAAATCGTATGTTCCAAAAATGCAATTCGCATTGTACGAGAAAAAGGAAATCTCTTAATGGTGTACGGAGAAAAGAGCAATGCGAAGCTAAATCTTATTAGTAATTTAAAGGTGCAAAAACTAATAAGAAAAGGTTGCTATGTTGTTCTAGCACATGTCGATAAAGTACAAACCGAAGAAAAGAACATCAATGATGTTCCCGTGGCAAAAGAATTTCCCGATGTATTTCCGAAAGAATTACCGAGACTGCCTCCACACCGATCTGTTGAATTTCAAATAGATATCGTACCAGGAGCTGCACCAATAGCTCGTGCTCCATACAGACTTGCACCCAGCGAAATGAAGGAACTCCAAAGCCAATTACAAGAACTTTTAGAGCGTGGTTTTATACGACCAAGTACATCACCATAGGGAGCTCCTGTTTTGTTTGTCAAAAAGAAGGATGGGACATTCAGGTTGTGTATCGACTACCGAGAGTTGAACAAACTTACCATCAAGAATCGTTACCCACTACTGAGAATCGACGACTTATTTGATCAACTACAAGGCTCGTCGGTTTATTCGAAGATCGATTTACATTCCGGGTATCATCAAATGTGGGTGAAGGAGGATGATATTCCGAAGACTGCTTTCAGGATGTGTTACGGTCATTACGAGTTTATGGTTATGCCGTTTGGGTTGACTAACGCACCAGCTGTGTTCATGGACCTCATGAACCGAGTGTGTGGACCATACCTTGACAAGTTTGTCATTGTTTTCATCGATGACATACTTATTTACTCAAAGAATGATCAAGAGCACGAAGAACATTTTAGAAAAGTGCTAGAGTTGTTGAGGAAAGAAAAACTTTACGCTAAGTTTTCAAAGTGTGCATTTTGGTTGGAAGAAGTTCAATTCCTCGGTCACATAGTGAACAAAGAAGGTATTCAAGTGGATATGACAAAGATTGAAATCGTTGAAAAGTGGAAAACCCCGAAAACTCCGAAGCATATACGCTAATTTTTAGGACTGGCTGGTTATTACAGGAGATTCATCCAAGATTTTTCCAAAATAGCAAAACCCTTGACTGCATTAACGCATAAAGGGAAGAAATTTGAATGGAAGGATGAACAAGAGAAAGCGTTTCATTTATTGAAGAAAAAGTTAACTACGGCACCAATATTGTCATTACCTGAAGGGAATGATGATTTTGTGATATATTGTGATGCCTCAAAGCAAGGTCTTGGTTATGTATTAATGCAACGAACGAAGGTAATTGCTTATGCGTCTAGACAATTGAAGATTCACGAGCAGAATTATACGACGCATGATTTGGAATTAGGCGCAGTTGTTTTTGCATTAAAGACTTGGAGGCACTACTTATATGGGGTCAAAAGTATTATATATACCGACCACAAAAGTCTTCAACACATATTTAATCAAAAACAACTGAACATGAGGCAGCGCAGAAGAATTGAATTGTTGAATGATTATGACTTTGAGATTCGTTACCACCCGGGGAAGGCAAATGTAGTAGCCGACGCCTTGAGCAGAAAGGACAGAGAACCCATTCGAGTAAAAGCTATGAATATAATTATTCGTACTAACCTTACTACTCAAATAAAGGAGGCGCCACAGGGAGTTGTAAAAGAAGGAAAGTTGAAGAATAAAATACCCAAAGGATCGAAGAAACATCTTAATATTTGGGAAGAAGGAACCCGGTATAGGGCTGAAAGAATTTGGGTACCAAAGTTTGGAGATGTGAGAGAAAAGGTACTTAAGAAAGCACATAAAACCAGATATTCAATACATCCCGGAGCGGGGAAGATGTACAAAGATCTCAAGAAACACTTTTGGTGGCCGGGTATGAAAGCCGATATTGCTAAATACGTAGGAGAATGTTTGACGTGTTCTAAGGTCAAAGCTGAACATTAGAAACCATCAGGTCTACTTCAATAACCTGAAATCCCGAAATGGAAATGGGAAAACATTACCATGGATTTCATTACTAAATTTCCAAGGACTGCAAGTGGTTATGATACAATTTGGGAAATAGTCGATCGTCTTACCAAGTCAGCACACTTTCTGCCAATGAGAGGAGATGATAAAATGGAGAAGTTGGTGTGATTATACTTGAAGGAAGTTGTCTCCAGACATGGAATACCAGTCTCTATTATCTCAGATAGGGATGGCAGATTTGTTTCAAGATTTTGGCAGACATTACAACAAGTATTGGGGACTCGTCTAGACATGAGTACTGCTTATCATCCACAAACTGGTGGGCAAAGTGAAAGGATGATACCGACCCTTGAAGACATGCTACGAGCATGTGTTATCGATTTCGGAAACAGTTGGGATCGACACCTACCGTTAGCAGAATTTTCCTACAATAACAGTTACCATTCGGGTATTGAGATGGCGCCGTTTGAAGCACTTTATGGTAGAAAGTTCAGGTCTCCGATTTGTTGGAGTGAAGTGGGGGATAGACAGATTACGGTTCCAGAGATAATTCAAGAAACTACCGAGAAGATCATCCAAATTCAACAACGATTGAAAACTGCCCAAAGTCGACAAATGAGCTATGTGGACATTAAAAGAAAAGATATAGAATTTTAGATTGGGGAGATGGTCATGCTTAAGGTTTCACCTTGGAAAGGCGTTGTTTGATTTGGTAAACGGGGGAAACTAAATCCAAGGTACATTGGACCATTCAAGATTATAGATCGTGTCGGACCAGTAGCTTACCGACTTGACTTACCGCAACAACTCGCCGGGGTACATAATACTTTTCATGTCTCGAATTTGAAGAAATGTTTTGCTGAAGAAGATCTCACCATTCCATTAGACGAGATTACAATTAACGAAAAACTACAATTCATTGAAGAACCCGTCGAAATAATGGATCGTGAGGTTAAAAGACTTAAGCAAAACAAGATACCAATTGTCAAGGTTCGATGGAATGCTCGTAGAGGACCCGAATTCACCTGGGAGCATGAAGATCAGATGAAGCTGAAATACCCTCACCTATTTCCTGAAGATGCGTCAACACCTTTAACAGCTTAAAATTTCGGGACGAAATTTATTTAACGGGTAGGTACTGTAGTGACCCGAACTTTTCCATGATTATATATTAATTGAAAACTATATTTGCATGATTAAATGTTTCTAACATGTTAAGCAATCAAACTTGTTAAGACTTGATTATTTGAAATGAGTTTCATGTAGACAATTGACCACCCAAGTTGACCGGTGATTCACGAACGTTAAAACTTGTAAAAACTATATGATGACATATATATGATTATATATATAGTTAACATGATATTATGATAAGTAAGTATCTCATTAGGTATTTTAACAATGAGTTATATACATAAAATTGAGTTTATTGAATTAAGAAACTCGAAACGATATATATAACGATTATCGTTATAACAACGTCTTACTAAATACATATGAATCATATTAAGATATTGATACACTATGTTTAATCATGATAAATGATAAGTAAACATGTCACTAAGTGTATTAACAATGAACTACATATGTAAAAACAAGACTACTAACTTAATGATTTCGAAACGAGACATATATGTAACGATTATCGTTGTAACAACATTTAACTGTATATATATCATACTAAGATATATTAATATATTATAATATCATGATAATGTAATAATTTAACATCTCTTTAGATATAATAAACAATGGGTTAACAATATTTAACAAGATCGTTAACCTAAAGGTTTCAAAACAACATTTACATGTAACGACTAACGATGATTTAACGACTCAGTTAAAATGTATATACATGTAGTGTTTTAATATGTATTCATACACTTTTGAAAGACTTCAAGACACTTATCAAAATACTTCTACTTAACAAAAATTCTTACAATTACATCCTCGTTCAGTTTCATCAACAATTCTACTCATATGCACCCGTATTCGTACTCGTACAATACACAGATTTTCGATGTATGTACTATTGGTATATACACTCCAATGATCAGCTCTTAGTTGCCCATGTGAGTCACCTAACACATGTGGGAACCATCATTTGGCAACTAGCATGAAATATCTCATAAAATTACAAAAAACATTAGTAATCATTCATGACTTATTTACATGTAAACAAAATTACACATCCTTTATATCTATTCCATATACCAACGACCAAAAACACCTACAAACACTTTCATTCTTCAAATTTATTTATCTAATTGATCTCTCTCAAGTTCTATCTTCAAGTTCTAAGTGTTCTTCATAAATTCTATAAGTTCTAGTTTCATAAAATCAAGAATACTTCCAAGTTTGCTAGCTTTCTTCCAATCTTGTAAAGTGATCATCCAACCTCAAGAAATATTTCTTATTTACAGTAATATATCTTTATAATACAATATAATACTCATATTCAAACTTTTATTCAATTTCTATAACTATAACAATCTTATTTCGAGTGAAAATCTTACTTGAACTTGTTTTCGTGTCATGATTCTGCTTCAAGAAATTTCAAGCCATCCAAAGATCCTTTGAAGCTCAAGTTATTTTTCATAATTTCCAGTAGGTTTACCTACTAAACTTGAGATAGTAATGATGTTCATAACATCATTCGATTCATATATATAAAACTACCTTATTCGAAGGTTTAAACTTGTAATCACTAGAACATAGTTTAGTTAATTCTAAACTTGTTCGCAAACAAAAGTTAATCATTCTAACTTAACTTTTAAAATTAGCTAAACACATGTTCTATATCTATATGATATGCTAACTTAATGATTTAAAACCTGAAAACACGAAAAAACACCGTAAAACCGGATATACGCCGTCGTAGTAACAACGCGGGCTGTTTTGGGTTTGATAATTAAAAACTATGATAAACTTTGATCTAAAAGTTGTTCTTCTTGGAAAATGATTTTTCTTATGAACATGAAACTATATCCAAAAATCATGGTTAAACTCAAAGTGGAAGTATGTTTTTCAAAATGGTCATCAAGACGTCGTTCTTTCGACTGAAATGACTACCTCTTACAAAAATAACTTGTAACTTATATTTGTGACAATAAACCTATACTTTTTATGTTTATATTCATAAAATAGAGTTCAATATGAAACCATAGCAATTTGATTCACTCAAAACGGATTTAAAACGAAGAAGTTATGGGTAAAACAAGATTGAATATTTTTTGATTGTTTTAGCTACGGGAAATATTGTAACAATTCTATACAAATCATATCCTAGCTAACTTATATTGTATTATACATGTATTCTAATATATTATGTAATCTTGGGATACCATTGACACGTATGCAAATGTTTTGACATATCATATCGACCCATGTATATATATATTATTTGGAACAACCATAGACACTCTATATGCAGTAATGTTTGAGTAAGCTATACAGGGTTGAGGTTGATTCCAAAAATATATATACTTTGAGTTGTGATCTAGCCTGAGACGTGTATACACTGGGTCGTGGATTGATTCAAGATAATATATATCGATTTATTTCTGTACATCTAATTGTGGACAACTAGTTGTAGGTTACTAACGAGGACAGCTGACTTAATAAACTTAAAACATAAACGTATTAAAAATGTTGTAAATATATTTTGAACATACTTTGATATATATGTACATATTTGTTATAGGTTCGTGAATCGACCAGTGGCCAAGTCTTACTTCCCGACGAAGTAAAAATCTGTGAAATTGAGTTATAGTCCCACTTTTAAAATCTAATATTTTGGGATGAGAATACATGCAGTTTTATAAATGTTTTATGAAATAGACACAAGTAAATAAAACTACATTATATGGGTGAATGATCGAAGCCGAATATGCCCCTTTTTGCTTGGTAACCTAAGAATTAATAAACCGATCTACTAATTGACACGAATCCTAAAGATAGATCTATTGGGCCTAACGAACCCCATCCATGGTTGCGGATGCTTTAGTACTTCGATGTTGATTTATCATGTCCGATGGATTTCTCAGAATGATAGGGGATATTCTTATATGCATTTTGTTAATGTCGGTTACCAGGTGTCCACCATATGAATGATTTTTATCTCTATGTATGGGATGTATATTGAAATATGAAATCTTGTGGCTATTATTACAATTTGATAAATATATAGGTTAAACCTATAACTCACTAACATTTTTATTGACGTTTAAAGCATGTTTATTCTCACGTGATTATTAAGAGATTCCGCTGTTGCATGCTAATATGTGGACAAGATTTGGTGTCAGCATGCTTGTATAATATTGTTTAAAACTGCATTCGAGATTTATTTTGTTGTAACATATTAATATTGTAAACCAATATGTATTGGTAGTGTGTAAGTGTGATATTTTTAGATTATCATTTCTGGATAATCTAGGTGGTGTCTTTTTAACCTTGTCGATAAAATAAAGGTTATGGTTTGTTTTAAAAACGAATGCAGTCTTTGAAAAACGTCTCATATAGAGGTCAAAACCTCGCAACGAAATCAATTAATATGGAACGTTTATAATCGATATAAACGGGACATTTCATGTTATTAATATTTATATATATTAGTTTTACAAGCTTATATTAATTTTTAAAGTATTTACAAACTTAAATATATTGGTTTTAAAATTTTACAATATTAATTTTAAAAACATGGTAAAAATAAAATTAAAAATCTTTTTGGTCTTTTATCCCACTTTAATCAATCAAATATTAACAAAAATATACGTCCCTCTTTTGGGTAAAGTAATTTCGGCTATATTACCTAGATTTACTCTTGACGAATTTCTGAAATATTTTGAATTGATTGATTAAAGATATTTATACCTTATGAATAAACGGTAAATTTCGCAGTGATGAATTAAATTTTTGTATGATATCAATAATTTCGATTTCGCATACCTAATTTTATTGAATATCAATTTAATACTTTATAGCAAATAATTCAGCGTTTATTATCAAAAGGTTAAAAGCAATAAAAAAAATAAAAAATAAATAAAAACTGTACATACTTACCTATGAGATAGAATTCTCAAAGACCTGCTTTAGTTGACTCATAGGAGAGTCGTGTGATTTGGTTTTCCATAGCTACATAAGCGTAACCTCGATTCTTCAATAACTTTTCTTCTAAACATATGAACGGTCCTTCTCTGCATAGAGTAACAAATTCGGTATTTGAATATGTTTGATTGTTCGAACATTTACCTTCGTGTGACCATTTTCCGCATTTATGACATCTTTCAAGGTGTCGTGCTCTTCTTTTTGTTGCGGATTTTGATTTTTCTTTACCAAAATGTGTCTTATGATGATTCTTCCTGAGTTCTTTCCTTACTTCGTCCATTTTTCCTCTTATGAATGATACCAGTTCACTCGAGAAAGTGTTATTATTACGTTTAGTAATCATAGCGTGTAGTAGTAGACCATGGTTCAGATCAAAGGAATTCTTCATCGCGTAAAACCTAAAAGAAATAAAAATTCAGAATGGAGGGAGAAGACTAGTTCTTTAGGGTCTGCTAGGGAAAGACCATTCGGATTCCATTCTCGAGAACTACACAAAAATAGAACATCTAACTTTAACAGAAACATATATTACCCTTAAAAGATTCGAATCTTCCCACACTTAGTTAGCTATGGTGTCGAAATTGTGATTAACTTCATCTTCAACTTCCATTGGACCATGTATGTAATATTTAACTCTGTGACCATTAACTTTAAATTCAATCCCATTTAAATTTATCAACTCTATTGTTCCATATGGGAAAACTCTTTTGACTATGAATGGTCCAGACCATCTTGATTTCAATTTTCCAGGAAATAGTTTGAATCGTGAATTGAAAAGAAGAACTCTATCTCCTTCTTTAAATTCTTTTGAACTTTTGATTCTTTTATCATGCCATTTCTTCGTTCTTTCTTTATAGATTAACGAATTTTCATATGCTTCGTGTCTTAATTCTTCTAATTCGTTTACTTGACTTAACCGTAGACGTTCGGCTTCATGTAAATCAAGATTACATGTCTTCAAAGCCGAAAATGCTTTGTGCTCAATTTCTACTGGATGGTGCATGCTTTTCCGTAAACAAGTTTAAAAGGTGTGGTTCCAATTGGAGTTTTGTAAGCTGTTCTAAAAGCCCAGAGTACATCCTCCAATTTCATGGACCATTCCTTCGGATTTGATCCTACGGTTTTCTCTAGAATACGTTTTAAAGATCGGTTGGTATTTTCAACTTGTCCACTTGTTTGTGGATGATAAGCGGTTGAGATTTTATGAGTCACTCCATATCTTTTGAGAACTTTCTCAAGTTGATTATTACAAAAATGAGTACCCCGATCACTTATTAAAGCTTTCGGTGTTCCGAACCTTGCAAAAAGACGTTTTAAGAAGTTAACTACAACTCGTGCATCGTTAGTTGGGAGAGCTTGTGCTTCCGCCTATTTAGATACATAATCAATGGTAACGAGAATGTAGAGATTATTATGAGATTTTGGAAATGGACCCATAAAATCAATACCCCAAACATCAAATACTTCACATACTTGAATGACATTTTGTGGCATTTCATCATGTTGACTTATTTTTCTGGCCCTTTGACAAGCGTCACAGGATTTACAAAGAAGGTGTGCGTCTTTGAAAATTGTAGGCCAATAAAATCCAGCGTCATAAACTTTTCTTACTGTAAGTTGAGGCCCATAATGGCCTCCTGTTGGTCCTGTGTTACAATGGTTTAAGATTTGACTAGCTTCATCCCTAAATACGCATCAGCGTATTATTCCATCGGGACAACTTTTAAACAGATGTGGATCTTCCCAAAAATAGTGTTTTATATCACTAAAGAATTTCTTTCGTTTTTGGTATGACAACCCTTTTTCAAGGAATCCACATACTAAGTAGTTTGCATAGTCTGCAAACCATGGAATTTCATTATAATCGATCTTTAAAAGATATTCATCAGGAAGGTTATCTTGTATAGTCGATTCATTTAGAACTTCTAATCCGGGATTTTCAAGACGAGAAAGATGATCAGCGGCGAGATTTTCTGCTCCCTTTTTGTCTCGGATTTCAATATCGAACTCTTGTAAGAGTAAGATCCAACGGATTAATCGTGGTTTAGCATCTTGTTTTAAAAATAAGTATCTAAGAGCAGAATGGTCAGTATAGACCACCGTTTTAGCTAGAACGAGATATGAACGAAATTTGTCAAAAGCAAAGACAATAGCAAGGAGTTCTTTTTCAGTAGTTCTGTAATTTGTTTGTGCTCCTTGTAACGTCTTACTAGCGTAATAAATAGGTTGAAATCATTTTTCAATCCTTTGTCCTAAAACGACTCCCATTGCAAAATCACTTGCATCGCACATGAGTTCAAATGGTAGGATCCAATTTGGAATTATCATGATCGGCGCATTAGTGAATTTTTCTTTAAAAATATTAAAAGATTTGATGCATTCATCTGAAAAGATGAATGGAGCATCCTTTCAAGGAGTTTATTCATATGAGTGGAAATTTTAGAAAAGTCTTTTATGAAACGTAGGTAAAAACCGGCATGCCCTAGAAAACTCCTAACTCCTATAATATTGGTGGGATGTGGAAGTTTAGCAATTACATCTACTTTAGCTCTATCCACTTCAATTCCTTCCTTTGAAATTTTATGACCAAAAACGATGCCTTCTCTAACCATGAAATGGCATTTCTCCCAAATAAAACTAGATTTGATTGCTCGCATCTAATAAGCATTCGTTCAAGATTAACTAGACATGTTTCAAAAGTATCACCGAAGACTGAAAAGTCATCCATGAAAACTTCCATGCATTCTTCTATCATGTCGTGAAAAATCGCCATCATGCACATTTGAAAGGTTGCAGGGGCGTTGTAAAGTCCAAATGGCATGCGTTTGTAAGCAAAAGTACCATAAGGGCACGTGAATGTGGTTTTCTCTTGGTCCTCGGGTGCGATTGGAATTTGAAAGTATCCGGAGAACCCGTCAAGAAAACAATAGTAACTATTCCCAGCTAACCTTTTTAACATTTGATCAATGAAAGGTAAGGGAGAGTGATCTTTTCTGGTGGCGTCATTTAATTTTCTATAATCAATACAAACACGCCATCCTGTTACAGTCCTAGTAGGAATAAGCTCATTTTTTCATTTGTGATGACAGTCATGCCACCCTTCTTAGGTACGCATTGAACTGGGCTTACCCATGGACTATCAGAGATTGGATAAATTAAACCTGCATCGAGCAGTTTAATAATTTCTTTCTTAACAACATCTTGCATTTTTGGATTTAGTCTTCATTGGCATTGCACATAGGTTTTATGACCTTCTTTCATAAGGATTTTATGTGTGCAATACGAAGGACTTATGCCTTTAATGTCATTAATCTTCCATGCAATAGCTGGTTTATGAGCTTTTAGTACAGAAATGAGTTGAGATTTTTCATTTTTCGTAAGAGAAGATGATATTATTACAGGTAATTCAGATTCACCATGTAAATAAGCGTATTCCAAATGGTTTGGAAGTGGCTTTAACTCTAATATCGGTGGCTCTTCTACTGATGATTTGTATCGATATCTGTCTTCCTCTTTTAGCATTTGAAGTTCTTCTATTGTTGGTTCGTATTCATTAGCCATGAGTGTAGCTAACATTTCAGCTTCATCAATTGGTTTAGTTCCTTCTCCTAAATAACATTCTCCCGTTCCTTGTAATTATGGAAATTCTTCTAACAATTCTGCTTGTGAATCTATAGTTTGAATATAATAACATGTATCATCTGTAGATTGCGGTTGTTGCATGGCTCTATCAACAGAAAAGGTAACACTCTCGTCCTCTATACTTAGGGTCAGTTTCTTACCAAACACATCTATTATTGCTTTGGCCGTGTTTAAGAATGGTCTTCCTAGTGTGAGAGGAACTCGAGAATCTTCTTCCATGTCCAGAATAACAAAATCTACTGGAAATACTAAAGTACCAACTTTAACTAGCATGTTCTCCATTATCCCTCTAGGATATTTTACTGATCGATCTGCTAGTTGTATGCTTATTCTTGTTGGTTTCAATTCTCCAAGGTCTAGTTTAGCGTATAATGAATACGGCATTAAATTTATACTAGCACCTAAGTTTGCCAATGCTTCTATTGAACTAAGACTACCCAGAAAACATGGAAATATGAAACTTCCTGGATCTGAGAATTTTTCTGGTAGCTTATTCAACAGCACTGCAGAACAATTAGCATTCATTGTAACAGCCGAGAGTTCTTCTATTTTCTTTCTATTTGTGATTAGATCTTTCAGGAATTTAGCATACCTTAGCATTCCTGAAATCACATTAATGAAAGGAAGATTGACATTTATTTGTTTAAACATATCCAAGAATTTGGATTGCTCGGCTTCAAGTCTTTCTTTTCTCATTTTACTTGGGTAAGGAAGTGGTGGTTGGTATGGTTTAACATAAGGTTTAGCCTTAACTGTGTTATCTTCACTTACCTTTTCAACTACCGGTTCTGTTTCCTTCTCTTGTTCAGGATGTGGTGCCTGTGTAGTAGGAGTAGAGTCATTAGAAATTACAGGTATTTCAGGTGGTTTAAGTGTAATACCACTTCTCGTGGTAATGGCTTTAGCTGTTTCATTCTGAGGGTTAGCATTTGTATCGCTAGGTAGACTCCCTGGTTTTCTTTCACCTATCAACCTTGCTAGGTTACTTACTTCTTATTCCAGATTTTGGATTGAAGCTTGTTGATTTCTAAATGCTTAAGCATTTTGTTCATTGGTTTGTTTTTGAGATGTGAAAAACTGTGTTTGAGATTCAACTAGCTTCGACATCATGTCTTCTAAATTTGTCTTTTTATCATCGGTTTGTGGTGGTTTATTTTGAAAAATAGGTCTTTGCTGATTGTAAGTATTGTTAGATACTTGTTGATTGCTAGGACCTTGTTGGTTGTTGTATGGAACATTTCGGTTATAATTCTGATTTTGATTGTAGTTTGGTCTTGGCGGTTGATAATTATTCTGATAATTATTTTCAGGCCTTTGGTTCATGTATAAAATATTCTCTCTTTGTTCCATTGTTTGTTCAATACTGAGACAATCTTTTGTCAAATGTGGTCCTCCACACTGCTCACAACTAATTCGTATTGCGTGAATATCTTTAGTCAACTTTTCCATTCGTCTTTCGAAAGCATCTAACTTTGCAGAAATGGAATCAAAGTCATGGCTAGAATCGGCTCTAGCCGCTTTAGATGATCTAACGATATCTTTTTCTTGATGCCACTCATGTGAGTGGGAAGCTGTGTTATCAATAATTTTGTAAGCTTCAGTTGCGGTTTTCTTCATAATGGAACCACCAGCTGCTATGTCGATGTCTTTTCGTGTAGTAATGTCGCATCCTTGGTAGAATATTTGTACTATTTGATAAGTGTCTAAACCATGTTGAGGACATCCTCTCAACAACTTTCCAAATCTTGTTCACGCCTCATATAGAGTTTCATTTGGCTTTTGCATGAACGTAACAATTTCTCCTTGAAGTCTCACGGCTTTACATGCCGGAAAGAATTGTTTAAGAAAATTTTCAACTAAAACATCCCATGTATAAATCGCCCCTTCAGGTAACGATTCTAACCAATCTTTGGCTTCTTCCTTTAAAGTCTAGGGAAATAACATGAGATAGATCTGTTCATCCTCAACTTCTCTGATTTTGAATAGAGTACAAATCCTATTAAAGGTATGAAGATGTTCATTTGGATCTTCTTTCGGCGTACCACTAAATTGGCATTGATTAGTTACCATGTGTAGGATTTGTCCTTTGATTTCATAATCTGGTGCATTAATGTCTGGTTGAGTAATGGCATGACCTTGGCTAGTGCGTTTAGCCCTCATTCGATCTTCCATACTTAGAGGTTCCGAATTTTCCATGATTGAATTTGTTGAATCTGAATCACTAGAGGATTCTGACTTAATGGTTTCTTCCTCGACAATCTCTGGATGAGTGATTTGTGGTTCATGAGGAATGATTAGTGGTTCAGGATCTCTGAATTGTCCCTGAATATCCTCTGGATTCTCAATTGTGAGGTCGGGTTCAAAAAATGGATTATCGAAAATTTGAATTGGAGTACTTGGTCGACTAGATGACGATTCTAAAGAAAAATCAACGGCGACAATGTTGGGTAGATGTCTTGATCGAGTTACAGGAGGTGAACGTATGAAAGGTGGTGAACATCTTACTCGGTGCATTCACTGAATATCCAATTAGTTATAAAAGATAAAAATTATAGAAGTTATCAAATTAATAGACTTTTCTGATTTTGCCCACGTTTCGAATAGCCAATAGATGCAGCAGGTATCCAGGACCCTTTAAATCGGAAGCCCACAACTCACCACTAACAAATCCAACTATTAATACGAACCAGAAAATTTTGGATGTCTATCAATTTAACCGCTTAAAATAATTTTTTTCGTCGAAGTTTAAAGAAAATAAAGAAAATTCTATGTCCTAAAGACTATAACGTAGAAATGAGAAAGAAGAAGAGTGCGTCGAAAAACGTCGAAAAATAAAAGGTTGAAAAATAAAAATAATATAATGCAGCGTCGAAACTTAAAAGTCTAAAAACTAAAAATTACAACTTACGTCTAAAGGAATTAAAACTTAAAGGAATTCTATATCCAAAATGACAGTTACTTAATTAGGCACTAAAATCTATAAAATATTAAAGCGATAAGCGACGTCGTAAAATTCTAAAGCACCTAAATCTTAATCTAAAGAAAGAGCACTTAAGGGATTTTACGGCAAAGCCTAGAAATCTAGATATATAAAATACTACGGAAAAAACTAAGTTTAAACTAAATACGAACGATAAATATACAAATTATGATTAAACGAAATAAAAAGATACAAAATATAAAAATAAAACTTAAAGTTATAAAAATACAATTTTTATAAATATATTATTTTTAAATTATTTTTTATAAAAGTATTAATTTACACTAAAACTAATTAATATTAAACTAAAACCCTAATTAGGTTAATTAATAATAATAATAATTAAATTTAAACCCTAAACCATAATTAATGCACGCACCAGGTTGCAGCTGTCAGACAGCTCCGCAAGTGCGGATTTTAGCTGCCCAAAACCTTCGCGAGTGCGGAGTATGCAGATTTAATTGAGTAGCATGAAAGGACCCATTCATATACATTATAAACGATTCACAATATTTGATTACATCGCGAGGTATTTGATCTCTATATGATACATTTTACAAACATTGTATTTGTTTTTAAAAGACAAACTTTCTTTACATCGAAAATTGACAGGCATGCATACTATTTCATAATATCCACTGTCCAACTATAAATTGACTTAATAATAATCTTTGATGAACTCAATGACTCAAATGCAACGTTCTCGAAATATGCTATGAAAGACTCCAAATAATATCTTGAAAATGGGCAAACGCACAGCGGAAGATTTCTTTCAATCTTGAGAATAAACATGCTTTAAAGTGTCAACCAAAAGGTTGGTGAGTTCATTAGTTTATCATAATCATTCATTTTCAGCATTTTAATAGACCACAAGAATTTCATTTCCAGTTCTAATAAATATACGTCCCATGCATAGAGACAAAAATAATCATTCATATGGTAAACACCTGGTAACCGACATTAACAAGATGCATATAAGAATATCCCCTATCATTCCGGGAAATCCTTCGGACATGATAAAAACAATATCGAAGTACTAAAGCATCCGGTACTTTGGATGGGTTCGTTAGGCCCAATAGATCTATCTTTAGGATTCGCGTCAATTAGTAGATCGGTTTACTAATTCTTAGGTTACCAAGCAAAAGGGGCATATTCGGCTTCGATCATTCACCCATATAATGTAGTTTCAATTACTTGTATCTATTTCATAAAACATTTATAAAAATTGCACATGTATTCTCAGCCCAAAAATATAAAGGGTAAAAAGGCAAATGAAACTCACCTATTGTATTTCGTAGTAAAAATACATATAACGTCATTGAACAAGTGCAAGGTTGGCCTCGGATTCACGAACCTATATTAATTTTATATATATATATATATATATATATATATATATATATATATATATATATATATATATATATATATATATATGTTGGTCAATATTTGTTTTAACAAATTAGGTCAAGTTATAGTGTACACAATCCTAATGCTCGAGACTAATATGCAAAAATCAACAAAAGTCAATTTGACTCAAAATGATTTCCAAAATTTATACATGATTATTATATAGTTTAAATATCGTCATTTTATATTTTTAAATATTTTTAAAAAATTTTATTAGAGTAAATAATATAATTCATTTATTATTAAAATTTATATAATAAAAATGTACTTTTATATATCTTAAGTAATAAAATTTATAACGTTCATTTAATATAATATGATAGGTATTATAAATGTAAATATATTACGTATAATAAAATATCTTTGTATTACATATTTATTTGATAAAATAACATTGATAATAATAATAAGTAAAAGTTGTACTATTTTGTAATAATAATTATTATTATTCTATTAATAAAAATATCAATATTTATATTTACTAAAAGTGATATTATGATAAAACGATTATTCTAATTATGATAACATTAATATTTACAATACTTTTAATATTAACTTTAAAATAATAACTCTATTTAAAATGATAATAATAATTTTATTTTATAATAACAATGACATTTCTAATAAAATGATAATTTTTGTTAAAATGATAGTTTTAATACTAACGATACCTTTAATAATAATAGTAATAATAAAAATAATAAGAACGATAATTTTATCTAAATCAATATCTTATAATATTTTAATTTCGTCATGATACTCTTACCCATTATTTCCTAATCGTTTCGTTTAATAGTTTTTAATCGTCTTTTATATCGTGTTCATAATAATGATAATAATAGTAATGAAAATAATTAGGTGTTACTAATATTAGTTTTAATAATACTAATAATGATAATTACTATGACATTATTAACGATAATACTAATAATTATTTTAATGATAATATAATAATAATAATAACAATAACAATAACCATTTTTAAATAATGATATATATATTAATAATGATAATAATAATAATAATAATAATAATAATAATAATAATAATAATAATAATAATAATAATAATAATAATAATAATAATAATTATAATAATAATAATAATAATAATAATAAGATAATAATTATAACTTTAACGATAATAACGATAGTAATAATAATAAAAATAACAATTTTTAATGATAAATCCTTTTATTGATAAAGATGATAATAATAATAATAATAATAATAATAATAATAATAATAATAATAATAATAATAATAATAATAATAATAATAATAATAAGATAAAACTAGAACGACGATAATAACGACGATAATAATAATCATTTTTAATAATAATACAAAAATTCGATTGACTATAACTTCAAATCCGTTCATCGAAACCATTCGATATCTAAAGGAAAAGTTCTTAATTTTTCGCTAGCTTTCCAACGACATGCATATCTTATACCTTATCTCAACCACATATATAACTAATTCAGGATTCAACATAACCTAACTAAAGGCAATATCAAAAGTACAAGCATGCATAATCCTAAATACTCGAGCACTAGTCAGGGATATACTATTAATAAATAAAAGTTAAGTTATGAGTGCTCACGTATCAATATTGAGATTCAATATTGCAGGAAAGTTACGTAGACGTAACGGAGATGACAACACTAAATTTGACCTCACGAGCATACCCATGAACCATACCCATCACCTCCATAGCCATAGCCATAACCCATAATTTCCTTAGCCCTATCCCGCTCCCAAAACGTGTTTTAAGATAACTCGCGCGTACCCCTTGTTGTAGTATTTTATGTATAACATGTACTAATAATAATACTAAATACTAATAATAATATTAATAATAATAATAATAATATAAATTTAATTAATATACATAATACTCCGTAATAGAAAGAAGATGCAAATGAACCATAATGAGTTGAGTTCGGTTTTTAAAGTATGTAGTCACCAACCTTTCACCATGCGATCGCATGGATTTGGTGTGGCTACACTATGCGATCGCATGAAGCATCTTTTCAGCACATATCCACTCATTAAGGACTGCCGACACACTTATTTATTATTATAATTAATTAATTATTTAATCTATATAATTATTTATATAATATATTATATTTACGAGCATGGTAAAAATGTAATTTTTACTCAAATGACACGGACGTTGTCACTCGACTCATGTACCACTTTTGGTTTTTCCAGCGCACTTTTGTACGTTTAGAAAACTAGTCTTTTACGTTACGCGACATGTACCCTTATTAATAATTTGACTTACTCGTCAATAAATTTCCTTATAAAAAAATGTAACTTATAAAATTGAGCTTTGTGGTCATTTGCTTCTATAAATCAGTGACTCGTTGTTTGTCAAAATATATTATTTTAAATCAGGATGTTTTATGACTAAGTTAAAATATATATATATTTTTATTTAGAATTGTAAATTTGTACATAATAAATATATTTGAAATATTTTAACTAATGATATATTATTTAGTTTTTCAAAATCAAATATATTTCAAAGTTCGTTTTATTTAAATCGTTTTTAAACAATAGTAGTTATTTTACCAAATAATGTTTTTAATATGAAAACTAAATAATTGATTTATCAAGGGACACGAGTTAATCAAAGTAAAGCACACTTTTGAAGTTTAATTGAGAATGTTTACTAACTTTTGACTAACTCTCGTTAACGACACTTTGTTCTTATTTGTAGAGTCACTTTATCAATTTCCGAATAGGGTTAAAAAGAATAGATTTCTCAAATCATAGTGGACCTCTCAACAGAGACTCGTAATCATAATTCAATGTAACTATTAAATCAATCATTTGATAACATCTTCTAATTCCATCGATAATTATTAAACAAATATATTCATGTAAGGTATTACTTATTTAAACACTTTGTCAATGTGTCAAGTTATAATATATTTACTTATACATATATAATCATGTCCGTTCATATAATAGTTCGTGAATCATTGGAATTTAGTCGAGGTTAAATGAATGTATGAACATAGTTTAAAATCCTTGAGATTTAATTTAACAAACTTTGCTTATCGTGTCGGAATAATGTAAAGGTTAATGTTTAAATTTGTTCGGAAATTTCCGGGTCGTCACAGTACCTACCCGTTAAATAAATTTCATCCCGAAATTTGATCGTGGTCGTCATGGCTAATCATAAAAATATTTTCATGACAATATAGGTCGATAAATAGAGTTTTATCTTTATGGATAGAACAATTTGATTGCGTGATGAGTATTAGTGAAGCTATCGTAAAAGAGTGAGATGAGAAAGATAAAATTTCTTCATATCTTTTGACATAGACAGGTTGATTTCCGAAGTTCAAGAGATTTGGAGAAGATCTTAGTAATAAGACTTGATTAAGAAAATTAGGACCTGCTTTAAATGCGATCATCCATTTTGATTGCTCTATCAGAGAATATCTTACTATAAATCCACCTCCTTCGTTTCCTTACAACTAACACCTTCCATTCCTTCTCCTCAATTCATATTTTAAAGCATTCATCAATATGCTACATCCAGTTTTACTTCTTGATATATTCCTCACTTTCGTATATGTCGTTCTTCTTTTTCATCTGCCTCCGGAAGAATCTATTTACTTTTACTATACTCTTGGGTTTATAGTGTTTCTAGTTCTCCCGTGTCTTTATATTGCCATATGCATTGATATATATGGTTTATAATTTCTACATTGTTGTTGGGTTTTATATCTTCCCTTATACTTCGATGTCCCTGCTTTTGTCTTCTATGATCATTGTCATCCCCAGTTAATGCTTTCTTTTATTTGCTGCGATTTATATCCCAATTTCTGTTTTAGAGCTTTGTCCTTTCGTTTCTTCTTCTTGCGAGTAAGTTCCACTTATAATGGTCCTTAATTCGCAGATATGAATTTCGGAATGAACATTGTTAATGTTCTAAGAAGGAAATTGTAATGACACGATCTTGACTTGTCAAATTACTAGAATACCTCAGAAAAGACCGAATCATCAAGAAATATTTTCTTGATATTTTAGAGATTAAGTAGAATACAAGAGTCGTGTAACATGGCACATGATGACAGTATGGTCTGTGAATCATCACGTTCCATTTAGAAACTTAGCATGACTTACTGTAATATAATCACGTTGATCAAGTGTCATTATATTATACCAATTCATGCTTCAGTTCCCAACACTACTTCAAAAATATTCTTATTTTAAACTCGATGGTTTCAGAATTTAGAAACTAAAATAGTTTCTTTTATGATGTAACACAGATAGCGCGAAGAGGTAAATGATTTCAGATAAGAATAGTTAAGAAAATATCTTCAGAAATATGGAGGATATTTATAATGAAAAATATGATGATATCTTAGGATTTCTAATATCAGAGGATGATGAAGAATATTGTCCGCATGGTTTATGATCAGGAGTAAGATATTTGTTAATGACTTCAGTAGATACTGAATCATTTGGATTCTTTGAATGTAGATTTCGTCCTTGTGATTTGTCCACAACCTCTTTCATACTTTGCTCAATCCGTTTTCCAGTTCCAAAACTTCTCTTTTTCTGAGCTTTGCCAATACATTATTCTTTATCATCAAACTTTTTACTGATAAAATCATTTATAGTTTTTGCTGCTTCATCAGCATTTTTCCATTTTCGGAGATCCAATTCATAGTTCGGAGTGTTTTTCAGAAACTTCACATTAAAATTAAGTCCAGAAGATAGACGTTATATACACACATATAACTGTTGGCGTAGACATGCTGCGATATTTCAAAATACTGATTGCTAATTCCCGATGATTAGTATGGCAATCCTCGTTACAAGATGCGAATGAGTAAATGATGGGGTTTCGGTAAATATAATGATTCTTCGGAAGGTCAAAGATCAGTGAAGTTGTGAATAAGTTTATTGCTAATGTGGTGGAATATGAAAGGTTTCCCAGTAACAATAAAAGAGCACGCATATATATCAGGGTTATAATAAGATTGTGTCGAATGAAGAGTCGAAGTTGACTCGCTGGAGCTGTGACAAAACTGACTACTTTGGAAAGAAATTGAAAAGTCATTTTTGCTAATAAATGCCAAAGGATTTGATACAGATATGTGTTGAATTATGACTTTGGTTTCGAGAGCTTTTGAAGTACATAACTGTGGGTAATATGTGGTTGGATCATTATCTCAATTGCTCATTATTTGAAGTGTCTTCAGAAATTTTCGAAGGGTTTGAACACAGATTGTAATCGTTAATATACGTTTGATGTTCTAACACAGTTTTGAGGTCAAAGTATAGCTTTGAAAGATGTAAGAATCTAAAAGTGATGGTACCGGTTATATTTCGTATTGAATTCTGAGGTTTCAAAATCAGAATATGTAATTGGGTTTGAATGAGTATTGTTGTTTTGATTGCTATGAAAGAATGTATATTATTGTGAAAGTAGGAAGTATAGTTGATAATTTGCTTAACCAGATTCGAAGAATGTAACATATTAATTGTGAATATATATATATATATATATATATATATATATATATATATATATATATATATATATATATATATATATATATATATATATATATATATATATATATATATATATATATATATATATATATATATCTCGGGTATTACCTACCCGTTAAAAAAAATTTCACAATTAATATTTTGTACAAAAGAATTTTATTACAGTCTTTATGAAAATATATATGTATATATTCTTTTCAGATGTAACATAGATTTCAATGAGTCAATACTAAATTAAACTCATTCGATGTATGGTTGAAACCAGAATTGAATAATTCCTTGAAGGCTTTAGAGATTACATAAGTATTTCTTCAATAATATTGAAATTATGAATCAATACTTCGTTATTTATTGAGATGTGATGTTGGTTTTCGTTAAATTCTTGTGAACTACGCAAAGTACGAATGATGTTATCTGAAAAGTTTCGGTTACATCAATGATAAAGTGTAAAATCAAATATATACTTGATTTATTAGGAATTGGAATTTGTCGAATTGAGATAGAGATTGTAGTTAATGATGGTTAAGTCGCGGGCGAAGGACGTACATTATTGCATATTTGTAATATGAATTAACCGAGTGGTTAAGATTCACACACAATAGCTTAGCACCGAAAGATTTATTTTTATTTCAAAATATATATATATATATATATATATATATATATATATATATATATATATATATATATATATATATATAAAATACACATATAATTTCTTCAGAGGGAATGAGTTAATTCTTCATAACTCGTTGATACAATATACGCGTTATTGATTCGTAATGATGTCCAAAGTGATTCTTGAACTGACGGAGTTTGTGATGTCACAGGTGTTGTTGATTCTGATGCTGTCTGTACTGACGTTGCTGATGATGCTGACGATACTGTTAATGCTGTTGGTAAAACAAGTTTAACTTGTTCATCACACACCATTTTTATCAGGGTTTCTACTCTTCCTTCTATCATTTTGGTTCGCTTAACTGATTTTTGGTTAGGGCTAGATTAGATAATCTCTAAGACTTTAGAGATTACATAATCGTCGCGGAATGTTTCTCCAATGAAGTTATGAATTAATACTTCGTCAGTTATTGTTGTTGGTACTCCTTGGTATCTATGGTGCGCATGACGTTAATGCTCGTGGGACAGATTGTGAAGTTAAGGTTTACGACGCGGTTGTGGTTGGAGGTGGTATTGGTACTATTGGCGTTGATGATGGTGGTACTGGTTATGCTGCTGGTACTGTTGCTGGTGTTTGTAACCTTTGCACCATATTCTCTAAAGCCACTACCCGAGCGCGAAGCTCGTTGACTTCTTCTATTACACCGGGGTGATTGTCGGTTCGGACGAGCGGATAAATAAAATCTAAAATTTGATGTAGTATGTAATCGTGACGAGATACCCTGGAAATGAGAGAGAAATTCGGACAGGTTCGCCGGTAAGTGCTTCAGGTTCTTCGTCAAGAGGGCAATGTGGTGGATGGAAAGGATCGCCTTCTTCTTGTCTCCAATGATTGAGGAGGCTACGAACCCATCCCCAATTCATCCAGAATAGATGATGGCTAATTGGTTGATCCATTCCGGTCACACTGCTTTCGGAGCCGGAGTGGGATTCCATTTCAGAATCCGAGGAACTTGAATTAATGATGAATTCCATTTCGTACGATTGAATAAGGATTTTTTTCGATATGAAATGATTTTTGGTTATCAGATGGTATTCTAATTACATAGAATACCCATAGATATAGAACAAAAGATTTCGTAGATTACGAAGGAATTTGCGGGATATGTCAGGCAAAGTTTAAAGTAACATATACGATAAGATATGATTTAGCAGATACGCTAAGATATGAATTTTGTCTATACACTACTCATGCAATTAATGTAGCAAGACGTGTCTAGACTAATAATGATAAACAGGTAATTTCCTAAGGATGATAAGCAGATGATTTCTGAATAGAAATGATAAGCAAAACTTTTGACATGCAGACACGGTCGAAGTCTAGACTCACTAATGCATCCTAACGACTTATCAGTTAGACACACTAATGCAGACCTGGTTCGCTAAGACCATAGCTCTGATACCAACTGAAAGGACCCGTTCATATAAATTATAAACGATTCACAATAGTTGATTACATCGCGAGGTATTTGACCTCTATATGATACATTTTACAAACAGTGTATTTGTTTTTAAAAGACAAACTTTCTTTACATCGAAAATTGACAGGCATGCATACTATTTCATAATATCCACTGTCTAACTATAAATTGACTTAATAATAATCTTTGATGAACTCAATGACTCGAATGCAACGTTCTCGAAATATGCTATGAAAGACTCCAAATAATATCTTGAAAATGAGCAAACGCACAGCGGAAGATTTCTTTCAATCCTGAGAATAAACATGCTTTAAAGTGTCAACCAAAAGGTTGGTGAGTTCATTAGTTTGTCATAATCATTCATTTTCAGCATTTTAATAGACCACAGGAATTTCATTTCCAGTTCTCATAAATATACGTCCCATACATAGAGACAAAAATAATCATTCATATGGTGAACACCTGGTAACCGACATTAACAAGATGCATATAAGAATATCCCCTATCATTTCGGGAAATCCTTCGGACATGATAAAACAACATCGAAGTACTAAAGCATCCGGTACTTTGGATGGGGTTCGTTAGGCCCAATAGATCTATCTTTAGGATTCGCGTCAATTAGTAGATCGGTTTACTAATTCTTAGGTTACCAAGCAAAAGGGGCATATTCGGCTTCGATCATTCACCCATATAATGTAGTTTCAATTACTTGTGTCTATTTCGTAAAATATTTATAAAAATTGCGCATGTATTCTCAGCTCAAAAATAAAAAGGGTAAAACGGCAAATGAAACTCACATATTGTATTTCGTAGTAAAAATACATATAACGTCATTGAACAAGTGCAAGGTTGGCCTCGGATTCACGAACCTATATTAATTTTATATATATATATATATATATATATATATATATATATATATATATATATATATATATATATATATATATATATATATATATATATATATATATATATATGTTGGTCAATATTTGTTTTAACAAATTAGGTCAAGTTATAGTGTACCACAATCCTAATGCTAGAGACTAATATGCAAAAATCAACAAAAGTCAATTTGACTCAAAATAATTTCCAAAATTATTACATGATTATTATATAGTTTAAATATCGTCATTTTATATTTTTAGATATTTTTAAAAGATTTTATTAGAGTAAATAATATAATTCATTTATTATTAAAATTTATATAATAAAAATATACTTTTATATATCTTAAGTAATAAAATTTATAAAGTTCATTTAATATAATATGATAGGTATTATTAATGTAAATATATTACGTATAATAAAATATCTTTGTATTACATATTTATTTGATAAAATAACATTGATAATAATAATAAGTAAAAGTTGTATTATTTTGTAATAATAATAATTATTATTCTATTAATAAAAATATCAATATTTATATTTACTAAAAGTGATATTATGATAAAACGATTATTCTAATTATGATAACATTAATATTTACAATACTTTTAATATTAACTTTAAAATAATAACACTATTTAAAATGATAATAATAATTATATTTTATAATAACAATGACATTTCTAATAAAATGATAATTTTTGTTAAAATGATAGTTTTAATACTAGCGATACCTTTAATAATAATAGTAATAATAAAAATAATAAGAACGATAATTTTATCTAAATCAATATCTTATAATATTTTAATTTCATCATGATACTCTTACCCATTCCTAATCGTTTCGTTTAATAGTTTTTAATCGTCTTTTATATCGTGTTCATAATAATGATAATAATAGTAATCAAAATAATTAGGTGTTACTAATATTAGTTTTAATAATACTAATAATGATAATTGCTATGACATTATTAACGATAATACTAATAATTATTTTAATGATAATATAATAATAATAACAATAACAATAACCATTTTTAAATAATGATATATATATTAATAATGATAATAATAATAATGATGATATTAATAATAATAATAATAATAATGATAATAATAATAATTAGATAATAATTATAACTTTAACGATAATAACGATAGTAATAATATTAAAAATAACAATTTTTAATGATAAATCCTTTTATTGATAAAGATAATAATAATAATAATAATAATAATAATAAAATAAAACTAGAACGACGATAATGACGACGATAATAATAATCATTTTTAATAATAATACAAAAATTCGATTAACTATAACTTCAAATCCGTTCATCGAAACCATTCGATATCTAAAAGGAAAAGTTCTTAATTTTTCGCTAGCTTTCCAATGACATGCATATCTTATACCTTATCTCAACCGCATATATAACTAATTCAGGATTCAACATAACCTAACTAAAGGCAATATCAAAAGTACAAGCATGCATAATCCTAAATACTCGAGCACTAGTCAGGGATACACTATTAATAAATAAAAGTTAAGTTATGAGTGCTCACGTATCATTATTGAGATTCAATATTGCAGGAAAGGTACGTAGACGTAACGGAGATGACAACTCTAAATTTGACCTCACGAGCATACCCATGAACCATACCCATCACCTCCATAGCCATAACCCATAATTTCCTTAGCCCTATCCCGCTCCCAAAACGTGTATTAAGATAACTCGCGCTTACCCCCTGTCGTAGTATTTTATGTATAACATGTACTAATAATAATACTAAATTCTAATAATAATAATAATAATAAGATTAATAATAATAATAATAATAATAATAATAATAATAATAATAATAATAATAATAATAATAATAATAATAATAATATTAATTTAATTAATATACATAATACTCCGTAATAGAAAGAAGATGCAAATGAACCAGAATGAGTTGAGTTCTGTTTTTAAAGTATGTAGTCACCAACCTTTCACCATGCGATCGCATGGATTTGGTGTGGCTACACCATGCGATCGCATGAAGCATCTTTACAGCACATATCCACTCATTAAGGACTGCCGACACACTTATTTATTATTATAATTATTTAATCTATATAATTATTTATATAATATATTATATTTACGAGCATGGTAAAAATGTAATTTTTACTCAAATGACACGGAAGTTGTCACTCGACTCATGTACCACTTTCGGTTTTTCGAGCGCACTCTCGTACGTTTAGAAAACTAGTCTTTTACGTTACGCGACATGTACCCTTATTAATAATTTGACTTACTCGTCAATAAATTTCCTTATAAAAAATGTGACTTATAAAATTGAGCGTTGTGGTCATTTGCTTCTATAAATTAGTGACTCGTTGTTTATCAAAATATATTATTTTAAATCAGGATGTTTTATGACTAAGTTAAAATATATATATTTTTTTATTTAGAATTGTAAATTTGTACATAATAAATATATTTGAAATATTTTAACTAATGATATATTATTTAGTTTTTCAAAATCAAATATATTTCAAAGTTCGTTTTATTTAACTCGTTTTTAAACAATAGTAGTTATTTTACCAAATAATGTTTTTAATATGAAAACTAAATAATTGATTTATCAAGGGACACGAGTTAATCAAATTAAAGCACACTTTTCAAGTTTAATTGAGAATGTTTACTAACTTTTGACTAACTCTCGTTAACGACACTTTGTTCTTATTTGTAGAGTCACTTTATCAATTTCCGAATAGGGTTAAAAAGAATAGATTTCTCAAATCAAAGTGGACCTCTCAACAGAGACTCGTAATAATAATTCAATGTAACTATTAAATCAATCATTTGATAACATCTTCTAATTCCATCGATAATTATTAAACAAATATATTCATGTAAGGTATTACTTATTTAAACACTTTGTCAATGTGCCAAGTTATATATTTACTTATACATATATAATCATGTCCGTTCATATAATAGTTCGTGATTCATTGGAATTTGGTCGAGGTTAAATGAATGTATGAACATAGTTTAAAATCCTTGAGATTTAATTTAACAAACTTTGCTTATCGTGTCGGAATAATGTAAAGATTAATGTTTAAATTTGTTCGGAAATTTTCGGGTCGTCACATTGCAGGCTCAAATAACGCAGGTTCAGATTTTAATTTTTTTATTTTTTTTTTATGTTTATATATTTTTGTTTTTAATATTTAAAACTTATATTTTTACAAAAATAGATTAAAACTTAATAAAAATCTCTTTTTTTCAAGATATAGCGTTTCGCTTTCGGCGTTAAGTGTTCCCCGGCAGCGGCACCAAAAATACTTGATGTGTGCGAGGTAGTATACGAAATAGTTATATTTTTATTGCGAAATACTATTAAATACGATACAATTTTACACAAGTTATTTATTTATTTATAGAGTGGATATACCTAAACCTTGCTACAACACTATAGGCAGTGTACCTAATCGTAAAGTAGTGTAGTTTTTAGTAAGTCCGGTTCGTTCCGCAGGGAGCTAGTTAAGTTTAACGCTATATTTATTTTAAACTATATTTGTATTAATATATATATATATATATATATATATATATATATATATATATATATATATATATATATATATATATATAAGTAATATTATTATTATTATTATAAAAGGGGGGTTTTTACCGTTTAGTGACCGGTTTGTCGATTTTATGTCTTAAGTCACAATTAAAACCTAATGTAAAATATTAAATATAAATACAACTTAATTTAAAGCGTAAAGTGAATGACGATAAATAAAATTGCGATAAATAAAAATGCAATAATTTAAAGTAAGATAAATAAAATGACGGTAAATAAAAGTACGAAGAGATATAAATTAAAGAAATTATGCTTTTTTAAACTTCCATAATCATGATGTTTGACTTGTTGATTTTAATTTATTACCATGGGTTAATTGTCCTTTATCCTGGATTATTCGATATGTCCATCCGGTTTTTGTCTATAACAGTCCATCAGTCATAAATATAAAGTGCGAGTGTCCTCGTCAAATTATCCTTATACCAGAAGTCAAATATTCTAACTAATTGGGGATTCGAACTGTAACAATGTCTTAATACTTTATTTAATGAATACACCAGGTTATCGACTACGTGTAATCCAAGGTTTTAATACTTTGTTAACAATTACACCAATTACCCTTGAATGTAATCCACCCCTGTTTTAATGAGTCCAGTGACTATTAATTCATCCCCGTGTCTGGTCAAATGAACAATAATTCGTATTTATAAATATCCTGCCCACCGTACCCGATTAAGCGTATGTGGTTATATATAGATACGTCAAATTGTAACCTTTATATTAAATTAACAAGGTATCATTAAGTTAATATAAAGCCCATTAATAGCCCATAGTCTAATTTCCACAAGTGTCGATCTTTTGTCCAAACCCAAATTATGGTACAAAGCCCAATAACCCCGTCTTTAATATTTAGCCCAACATCATGATTACTTCAATTTAAATAAGCATAATAATAACTTAGCTACGAGACATTAATTTAAAAAGTTTGAACATAACTTACAATGAGTATTAATCGCGTAGTGTTACACGGACAGAATTTCGACTTACAAACTTAAAACATTCGCCACTATAATCTTATTATTATTAAACTTTAAATTATAATTATAATTATATATATATATTTCGTATATGATGTGAGAAAGGAAAAGAAAAAGGTGTAATGAAATCGATCAGAATGCGCGGCCTTTTATAGGCCCACTTTGAACTGTTGTGCTCCGCGACTGCGGTTCTTTTGTGCTTCACAGCTCCGCGAGTGCGGAGCTTTGGATTCCAGTGTGACGACCCAGCAATTTCTGAAAAAATTTAAACTTAATCTTTGTATGATTTTGACACGATAAGCAAAGCCTGTAAAGTTGAGTCTCAAAAAGTTTGAACTATTTTCATATATTCATGTGACCTTCGACTGTCCCCGATGATTCACGAACCATTGCTTGTAAATATGTAGATATATATAAATATGTGTATATATAAATATATGTATAATATATATAATAACATGAACATTAAAAAACTATTATATAACATTTATTGTTATAAATAAATATGTACAATAAATTACTTTGTAATAAAAACTATTATTTTATATGTATATTTCTTGTATATATATTGTTATATATAATTTAATTATTTAATATATATTTATTTACGTAGTAAATTTTGTTATTTACAGCTGTTTATATATATACATAGTGTATATTAAATATAATTAATTTTGAGCTTAAATGGTAAATGTCTGTAACTTTCGGTTGGCGTTTAATTATTTTTAAAATGGGTCTACTACATATATATGAAGTTTTAAAATAAAAGTTGTTCCAAAATTTGATTAAAAATTATAATTGTGATTTAAATATTATTAGTTATTATTATTATTAAAATTATCATTTATTACTCTTATTATTATTATTATTATTATTATTATTATTATTATTATTATTATTATTATTATTATTATTATTATTATTAGTATTTTGATGTTATTATTATTATTATTAATATTATTATTTCTAATAGTATTATTATTAGTATTTTATTTTTATTCATAACATTAATAGTATTATTATTATTAATAAAATTATTAATTATTAATATTAATTAAATATTAAATAAATAAAATAAAGAGACAATAATTACGCGAAATCTGTTAGAAATCTAATTAGCTTTTTGATTGTTATTCTTTTGCCTTTTTGCCCGTGATTGAGTTTTGTTTCTATCTCACTATTATATCTGTGAATTAGATTAGAATGGTGATTAATACTGATCTACTTTTGTTTTTGCCTTCACAATTATCGCATTATCTATTATCTATATATACATATTACATGATACAGTATTCAGTTGTCAATCCTTTTCAATTCTGTAGATAATTGATTCATCAAGTACCAATCAGAAATTTAATTACAGGAACAATCCAAATTCTGTTACCCATCGTGGCTCATGCTTTAATGTACACTTACTTCTTTCTTCTGTCTTCATCTCTTGTTCGAATATCCTGTCGACACCAATGTGATTATTAAACAAACGAGTGCTACATGTTATCCCAATAATCATTCAATTTCTAATCTTCATTATCAACTACAACGAACCCAAGAGGATAAGTTTAAACAGAAAACTCAAGGAAACCATCTCACCCCCTTTCTTTATAATCATCATAACCGGACACCACTTTCATCAAACACACCATCAAAACACCATCATTCGAACTGTTACTACTGCTTCTTATCTTCGGTTTCAAACACCAACTCGTAAACCAAAAACCCATTTAGATCACCATTACTACATTTTTTTCCTTCTATTCCTGATCGAATGGAACCATGAACGCCAATACCATGCCACCTATTTTCTCTAACCTGAGCATGAAACAAACCATGAACTCACCTTCACAACACTATTCGACAACCACCTTATTCGAAGTCTTTTGTGTAAATCACCACTCTTTCTCTTATACATATACGTATTCTACATATGCATATAGATATACACTTGTACGATCACCAATGATACGACATCTTTAAAACTCTATGATTCACCTTCCACCACTCGTCATCACCCACTATCTGCTTCTAACTATTTCTGTTTTGGTCTGGGTTGAGAACACCACCACAATCACTACAAACCCAATTGTTGTAGGCTGCTTCTGTCGTTCAAATTACAGCAGTTCGAGGAGATCATGATGGATCATGGTAGATAGACAAAATGATAAATACATGAAACTATAGGATTTATAAAGTAATGTGCTTTCAGGCAAATGAGTAATTGACAATAGATCACTTCCGCTTATATTGGATTCGTGGGATGTGTTGATTTAAATTCCAAAACGCTACGCCCCACTCATAGGACAAGCTGGCCGACAGGTATCATTACTTTAGTAGTGGGAGATTTTATTTAGTGGAAAGGAATTTCGGTGCATGGAGTATATTAACCAAAGATGATAGCGACCATAATAATCAACATATGATGATGAAAATAAAACATTTTTTTTGCTCCTACTGCGGATCTGAGTTCTTTGTTGCCAAACCCAAATCCCATTTTATCTTTTTCTTTCCCTTATTTAGATCAGATACGTAGTAGGGATGCCATATGTTATAAGGGGGCCGAGATTTAAATGTTGGTGGGCCGTTTACATCCTAGTATTATTAAATCGACAAGGCTTTTAAAATTACCTTGGGACATTTGATCTTGGATCGAGCTTGTTTTGTGAAGATGATGTTTATAACGATAAACGAACGATGATGTTAGATTATGATACATGACAGAATGATGGTATAATACTGAATGATTAGGATGAGATGATGAAGATGATATTATGATCGTTAGGTTGTGATTATGGTTATGAGGTGGTTAAGTTAATAAGATGATGATGAGGATGGATAGCCTGATGATGATGACGATGAATAAGTGAAGATGATTATGTTATGATGTAATTCTGATTATAATCTTGATAATGAAGACATACATAAATGGTGCTTAAATAGAATTTTGGTATAAATTAAAACAGAAAGAAAGCAATGGTGCAGTGGTTGGGGTAGTGTCGGTTAAACGAGAGGTCTCGGGTTCGAGCCCGGGCAATGACATTTTTTTTTTGGAGTTAATTACTTTAAAGGTAGTATTATTACTATAATTATTATTATTATTCTTATTATTAATTATTATTATTATTATGATCAAATATGATTAAAGTCTTACAATTATGGTTAATATGCTTACTAATAAAATAACATGATAATTATAATACAAAATGGATTAAGGATATGAAATTAGAACAATATAATATGGCTATAGCTATTATAATAAAAATGACGATATAATAAAATTTGATAAGATAATAGGATAATTATGATTATGGTCATGATCATTAAAAATATTAAATATAAATATATGAAATTTTTTTATTGTTATTATTATTATTATTACTTTTAGAATTATCATTATTTTTATTATTATTATAGTTATTAATATAAATATTAGTATCGTTATTATTATTAGTATTCATTATTATTAAAATTAACTTTTTTATTAAAAAGTATCTTTTTTTAAAGTTATCATTTTATCATTTATATTACAAGTATCATTTTTTAACTTTATTATCATTATCATTATTATTATTATTATCATTATAATTATTCTAGAGTTAGTATAACTAGTATTTTGTAAACAAAAAAGGTAATTATATAAAAAATGTATTTAACACCCATAATTTAAATATATTAATACTTTTATTTATCTAAAATATACAAAATGAATATATAATAAAATATATAGGTTATTAATATAAATATTATCACTAATAATAATATAAATATTTGTTCGATTTCCATTACATGTGTTAATATACATAATTGAATATAGGTTCGTGAATCCGAGGCCAACCCTGCATTGTTCAGTTGTTCAATATAGTCATATGAATTTTTACTACAAAATACATTAGGTGAGTTTCATTTGCTCCCTTTTTAAATGCTTTTGCAATATATATTTTTGGGACTGAGAATACATGCGCTGTTTTTATAAATGTTTGACGAAATAGACATAAGTACTTAAAACTACATTCTATGGCTGGATTATTAAATCGAATATGCCCCTTTTTAGTTTGGTATTCTAAGAATTAGGGAACAGACACCCTAATTGAGGCGAATCCTAAAGATGGATCTATCGGGCCCAACAAGCCCCATCCAAAGTACCGGATGCTTTAGTACTTCGAAATTTATCATGTCCGAAGGGAGTCCCGGAATGATGGGGATATTCTATATGCATCTTGTGAATGTCGATTACCAGGTGTTCAATCCATATGAATGATTATTTTTTGTCTCTATGCATGGGACATATTTTTATGAGAAATGGAAATGAAAATCTTGTGGTCTATTAAAATGATGAAAATGATCGATTATGATAAACTAATGAACTCACCAACCTTTTAGTTGATACTTTAAAGCATGTTTATTCTCAGGTATGAAAGAAATCTTTCGCTGTGCATTAACTCATTTTAAGGATATTACTTGGAGTCATTCATGGCATATTTCGAAAGACGTTGCATACGAGTCATTGAGTTCATCAAGATTATTATTAAGTCAATTATAGTTGGTTGTATTATGAAATGGTATGCATGCTGTCAACTTTCGATGTAAAGAAAGTTTGTCTTTTAAAAACGAATGCAATGTTTGTAAAATGTATCATATAGAGGTCAAGTACCTCGCGATGTAACCAAATGTTGATGACTTCGTTCAGATGGATTAGGACGGGTCACTACATCCAGCTCACCATAGTGATTTAAACGTGGGCTGCTTTTAATTATAATATATATAATTAATTATATATTATATTATATTCTTGTGCATAGTTGACTTGTAATTTTTTGTCCGTTGCGTCGCTTGCTGAAAGTTGGTTCATGTCTCGGTTCCGAATTTTCGAACGTCTTTACGTATAATTTAATATCTTGTACTTTGCTTTTTGCGGCTTGTATTCTTGTAATTTCTAGACGTTTCTCATCAATAATTTGAACCACTTGGATTGTACTTTGTACTTTTTAGCTTTTTGGTCGTTTGCATCTTCAAATCGTCGAATCTGTCTTTTGTCTTCACCTTTTATTATTTAAACGAATATCACTCGTAAATAGAACAATTGCAACTAAAAGATTGTCTTTCTTGAAGGATAATGCTATGAAATATGTGTTCGTTTTTAGCATTATAACCCCTTCGTTCGTTTTTAGTTTAATATTAATTAGTTTTAGTGTATTTAATTTTGTATTTTCAAGTTTTAATTAGTTTTATTAATATATAAATTAATACTTTTATAAAAAAATAATATAAAAATATTATATTTATAAAAATTGTATTTTTATAACAATTTTTATAAAGTCCATAATTCGTATTTATAAATATCCCGCCCACCGTACCCGATTAAGCGTATGTGGTTATATATAGATACGTCAAATTGTAACCTTTATATTAAATTAACGAGGTATCGTTTAGTTAATATAAAGCTGATTAATAGCCTATAGTCTAATTTCCTCAAGTGTCGATCTTTTGTCCAAACCCCAATTATGGTACAAAGCCAAATAACACCGTCTTTAATATTTAGTTCAACATCACGATTACTTCGGCTTAAATAAGCATAATAATAACTTAGCTACGAGACATTAATTTAAAAAGGTTGAACATAACTTACAATGAGTACTAAACAGTAAAAACCCCCCTTTTATAAAAATAATAATATTACTTATATATATATATATATATATATATATATATATATATATATATATATATATATATATATATATATATATATATATATATATTAATACAAATATAGCTTAAAATAAATATAGCGTTAAACTCAGCTAGCTCCCTGCGGAATGAACCGGGCTTACTAAAAACTACACTACTTTACGATTAGGTACACTGCCTATAGTGTTGTAGCAAGGTTTAGGTATATCCACTCTATAAATAAATAAATAACTTGTGTAAAATTGTATCGTATTTAATAGTATTTCGCAATAAAAATATAACTATTTCGTATACTACCTCGCACACATCAAGTATTTTTTATTTGATAATACTAAAACTGAACACATATTTCATAGCATTATCCTTCAAGAAAGACAAGCTTTTAGTTGCAATTGTTCTATTTATGAGTGATATTCGTTTAAATAATAAAAGGTGAAGACAAAAGACAGATTCGACGATTTGAAGACGCAAACGACCAAAAAGCTAAAAAGTACAAAGTACAATCCAAGTGGTTCAAATTATTGATGAGAAACGTCTAGAAATTACAAGAATACAAGCCGCAAAAAGCAAAGTACAAGATATTAAATTATACGAAAAGGCGTTCGAAAATCCAGAACCGAGACATGAACCAACTTTCAGCACGCGACGCAATGGAAAAAAATTACAAGTCAACTATGCACAAGAATATAATATAATATATAATTAATTATATATATTATGATATATTATAATTAAAATCAGCCCACATTTAAATCACTATGGTGAGCTGGAATCCAAAGCTCTGCACTAATGGAGCTATGAAGCACAAAAGAACCGCAGTCGCGGAGCACAACAGTTCAAAGTGGGCCTATAAAAGGCCGCGCATTCTGATCGATTTCATTACACCTTTTTCTTTTCCTTTCTCATATCATATACGATATATATATATATATATATATATATATATATATATATATATATATATATATATATATATATATATTTATAATTAAAATTTTAATTTTAATTTAAGATTAATAATAATAAGGTTATGTTGGCGAATGTTTTAAGTTTGTAAGTCGAAATTCTGTCGGTGTAACGCTACGCTATTAATAATCATTGTAAGTTTTGTTCAACCTTTTTAAATTAATGTCTCGTAGCTAAGTTATTATTATGTTTATTTAAGCCAAAGTAATCGTGATGTTGGACTAAATATTAAGACGGGGTTATTGGGCTTTGTACCATAATTGGGGTTTGGACAAAAGATCGACACTTGTGGAAATTAGACTATGGGCTATTAATGGGCTTTATATTAACTAAACGATACCTCTTTAATTTAACATAAAGGTTACAATTTGACGTATCTATATATAACCACATACGCTTAATCGGGTACGGTGGGCGGGATATTCATAAATACGAATTATTGTTCATTTGACCGGACACGGGGATGGATTAATAGTCACTGGACTCATTAAAACAGGGGTGGATTACATTCAAGGGTAATTGGTGTAATTGTTAACAAAGTACTAAAACCTTGGATTACACGCAGTCGATAACCTGGTGTATTCATTAAACAAAGTATTAAGATCTTGTTACAGTTTGAATCCCCAATTAGTTGGAATATTTGACTTCGGGTATAAGGGTAATTTGACGAGGACACTCGCACTTTATATTTATGACTGATGGACTATTATGGACAAAAACCAGATGGACATATCGAATAATCCAGGACAAAGGACAATTAACCCATGGTAATAAATTAAAATCAACACGTCAAACATCATGATTACGGAAGTTTAAATAAGCATAATTCCTTTATTTTATATCTCATCGTACTTTTAATTATCGCAATTTTAATTATCGTCATTTTAAATTATTGCAATTTTATCGCACTTTTATTTATCGTCATTTACTTTACGCTTTAAATTAAGTTATTTGTATATTTAATATTTTACATTAGGTTTTAATTGCGACTTAAGACATAAAATCGACAAACTGGTCATTAAACGGTAAAACCCCCTTTTATAATAATAATAATATTACTTATATATATATATATATATATATATATATATATATATATATATATATATATATATATATATATATATATATATATATATATATATATATATATATATAGTTTAAAATAAATATAGCGTTAAACTCAGCTAGCTCCCTGCGGAATGAACCGGACTTACTAAAAACTACACTACTTTACGATTAGGTACACTGCCTATAGTGTTGTAGCAAGGTTTAGGTATATCCACTCTATAATTAATTAAATAACTTGTGTAAAATTGTATCGTATTTAATAGTATTTCGCAATAAAAATATAAATATTTCGTATACACTTCACATAACGTCAAGTATTTTTGGTGCCGCTGCCGGGGAACACTTAACGCCGAAAGCGAAACGCTATATTTAAAAAAAAAGATTTTTATTAAGTTTTAATCTATTTTTGTAAAAATATAAGTTTTAAATATTAAAAACAAAAATATAAAAACATAAAAAAAATAATAAAAAAATAAAAATCTGAACCTGCGTAATTTGAGCTTGCTACTCAATTAAATCTGCATACTCCGCACTCGCGGAGGTTTTGGGCAGCTAAAATCCGCACTCGCGGAGCTGTCTGACAGCTGCAACCTGGTACGTGCATTAATTATGGTTTAGGGTTTAAATTTAATTATTATTATTATTAATTAACCTAATTAGGGTTTTAGTTTAATATTAATTAGTTTTAGTTTATTTAATTTTGTATTTTTAAGTTTTAATTAGTTTTATTAATATATAAATTAATACTTTTATAAAAAAATAATATATTTATAAAAATTGTATTTTTATAACTTTAAGTTTTATTCTTATATTTTGTATCTTTTTATTTCGTTTAATCGTAATTTGTATATTTATCGTTCGTATTTAGTTTAAACTTAGTTTTTGCCATAGTATTTTATATTTTTAAATTTTTAGGCATTGCCGTAAAATCCCTTAAGTACTTTTTCTTTAGATTAAGACTTAAGCGCTTTAGAATTTTACGACGTCACTTATCGCTTTAATATTTAATAGATTTTAGTGCCTAATTAAGTTATTGCCGTTTTGGATATAGAATTCCTTTAAGCTTTAATACCTTTAGACGTAAGTTTTAATTCTTAGTTTTTTAGGATTTTAAGTTTCGACGTTGCATTTTATTATTATTATTTTTCGACTTTTATTTTTCGACGCTTATTTTCCGACCTCTTATTTTTCGACGCGCTTTTCTTTTTCATTTTGACGCTCTAGTTTTTAGGACATAGAATTTTCTTTATTTTCTTTAAATTTTGACGAAAAATTATTTTAAGCGGTTAAATTGATAGACATCCAAAATTTTCTGGTTCGTAGTAATAGTTGGATTTGTTAGTGGCGAGTTGTGGGCTTCCGATTTAAAGGGTCCTGGCTACCTGTTGCATCTATTGGCTATTCGAAACGTGGGCAAAATCAGAAAAGTCTATTAATTTGATAACTTATATAATTTTTATCTTTATAACTAATAGGATATTCAGTGAATGCACCGAGCAAAACGTTCACCATCTTTCATACGTTCACCACATGTAACTCGATCAAGACATCTAGCAAATATTGTCGCCGTTAATTTTTCTTTAGAATTGTCATCTAGTCGACCAAGTACTCCAATTTAAATTTCCGATAATCCATTTTTTGAACCTGACCTCACAATTGAGAATCCGGAGGATATTCAGGGACAATTCAGAGATCCTGAACCACTAATTATTCCTCCTGAATCACAAATCACTCATCCAGAGATTGTCGAGGAAGAAACCATTAAGTCAGAATCCTCTAGTGATTCAGATTCAACAAATTCAATCATGGAAAATCCAGAACCTCTAAGTATGGAAGATCGAATGAGGGCTAAACGCACTGGCCAAGGTCATGCCATTACTCAACCAGACATTAATGCACCAGATTATGAAATCAAAGGACAAATCCTACACATGGTAACTAATCAATGCCAATTTAGTGGTGCACCGAAGGAAGATTCAAATGAACATCTTCGTACCTTTAATAGGATTTGTACTCTATTCAAAATTAGAGAAGTTGAGGATGAACAGATTTATCTCATGTTATTTCCCTGGACTTTAAAGGGAGAAGCCAAAGATTGGTTAGAATCGTTACCTGAAGGGGCGATTGATACATGGGATGTTTTAGTTGAAAAATTTCTTAAACAATTCTTTCCGGCATCTAAAGCCGTGAGACTTCAAGGAAAAATTGTTACGTTCACGCAAAAGCCAAATGAAACTTTATATGAGGCGTGGACAAGATTTAGAAAGTTGTTGAGAGGATGTCCTCAACATGGTTTAGACACTTATCAAATAGTACAAATATTCTACCAAGGATGCGACATTACTACACGAAAAGACATCGACATAGCAGCTGGTGGTTCCATTATGAAGAAAATCGCAACTGAAGCTTACAAAATTATTGATAACACTGCTTCCCACTCACATGAGTGGCACCAAGAAAAAGACATCGTTAGATCATCTAAAGCAGCTAGAGCCGATTGTAGCCATGACTTTGATTCCATTTTCGCAAAGTTAGATGCTTTCGAGAGACGAATAGAAAAGATGACTAAAGATATTCATGCAATACGAATTAGTTGTGAGCAGTGTGGATGACCACATTTGACAAAAGATTGTCTCAGTATTGAACAAACAATGGAACCAAGAGAGAATGTTTCATACATGAACCAAAGGCCTGAAAATAATTATCAAAGTAATTATCAACCGTCAAGACCAAACTACAATCAGAATTATAACCGAAATGTTCCATACAACAACCAACAAGGTCCTAGCAATCAACAAGTATCTAACAATACTTACAACCAGCAAAGACCTATTTTTCAAAATAAACCACCACAAACCGATGATAAAAAACCAAATTTGGAAGACATGATGTCGATGCTAGTTGAATCTCAAACGCAGTTTTTCACATCTCAGAAACAAACTAATGAACAAAATGCTCAAGCATTTAGAAATCAACAAGATTCTATTCAAAATCTGGAACAAGAAGTAAGCAACCTAGCAAGGTTGATAGGTGATAGAAAACCGGGATATGCTAACCCCCAGAATGAAACAACTAAAGCCATTACCACGAGAAGTGGTATTACACTTAAACCACCTGAAATACCTGTAATTTCTAATGACTCTACTCCTACTACACAGGCACCACAGCCTGAACAAGAGAAAAGAAAGACTTGAAGCAGAGCAATCCAAATTCTTGGATATGTTTAAACAAATAAATGTCAATCTTCTTTTCATTGATGTGATTTCAGGAATGCCTAGATATGCTAAATTCTTGAAAGATCTAATCACAAATAGAAAGAAAATGGAAGAACTTTCAGCTATTACTATGAATGCTAATTGCTCTGCAGTGCTGTTGAATAAACTACCAGAAAAATTATCAGATCCAGGAAGTTTCACAATTCCATGTTTTTTGGGTATTCTTAGTTCAATAGAAGCATTGGCAGACTTAGGTGCTAGTATAAATTTAATGTCGTATTCACTATACGCTAAACTAGACCTTGGAGAATTGAAACCAACAACAATAAGCATACAACTAGCCGATCGATCAGTAAAATATCCTAGAGGGATAATGGAAAACATGTTAGTTAAAGTTGGTACTTTAGTAATTCCTGTAGATTTTATTATTCTGGACATGGAAGAAGATTCTCGAGTTCCTCTTATATTAGGAAGACCATTCTTAAACACGGCTAAAGCAATAATAGACGTGTTTGGTAAGAAACTGACCCTAAGTATAGAGGACGAGAGTGTTACCTTTTTTGTTGATAGAGCCATGCAACAACCGCAATCTGCAGATGATACATGTTATTACATTCAAACTATAGATTCACATGCAGAATTTTTACAAGAATTTCCAGAATTACAAGAAACAGGAGAATGTTCTATAGGAGAAGGAACTGAACCAATTGATGAAGCTGAAATGTTAGCTACACTTATGGCTAATGAATACGATCCAACAACAGAAGAACTTCAAATGCTAAAAGAGGAAGACAGATATCGATACAAATCATCGATAGAAGAACCACTGACATTAGAGTTAAACCACTTCCAAACCATTTGGAATACGCTTATTTACATGGTGAAACTGAATTACCTGTAATAATATCATCTTCTCTTACGGAAAATGAAAAATCTTAACTCATTTCTGTGCTAAAAGCTCATAAACCAGCTATTGCATGGAAGATTCATGACATTAAAGGCATAAGTCCTTCGTATTGCACACATAAAATCCTTATGGAAGAAGGTCATAAAACATATGTGCAACGCCAACGAAGACTAAATCCTAATATGCAAGATGTTGTTAAGAAAGAAATTATTAAACTGCTAGATGCAGGTTTAATTTATCCAATCTCTGATAGTCCATGGGTAAGCCCAGTTCAATGCGTACCTAAGAAGGGTGGCATGACTGTCATCACAAATGAAAAAAATGAGCTTATTCCTACTAGGACTGTAACAGGATGGCGTGTCTGTATTGATTATAGAAAATTAAATGACGCCACCAGAAAAGATCACTTTCCCTTACCTTTCATTGATCAAATGTTGGAAAGGTTAGCGGGGAATAGTTACTATTGTTTTCTTGACGGTTTCTCCGGATACTTTCAAATTTCAATCGCACCCGAGGACCAAGAGAAAACTACATTCACGTGCCCTTATGGTACTTTTGCTTACAAACGCATGCCATTTGGACTTTGCAACGTCCCTGCAACCTTTCAAAAGTGCATGATGGCGATTTTTCACGACATGATAGAAGAATGCATGGAAGTTTTCATGGATGACTTTTCAGTCTTCGGTGATACTTTTGAAACACGTCTAGTTAATCTTGAACGAATGCTTATTAGATGCGAGCAATCAAATCTAGTTCTTAATTGGGAGAAATGCCATTTCATGGTTAGAGAAGGCATCGTTCTTGGTCATAAAATTTCAAAGGAAGGAATTGAAGTGGATAGAGCTAAAGTAGATGTAATTACTAAACTTCCACATCCCACCAATGTTAGAGGAGTTAGGAGTTTTCTAGGGCATGCCGGTTTTTACCGACGTTTCATAAAAGACTTTTCTAAAATTGCCACTCCTATGAACAAACTCCTAGAAAAGGATGCTCCATTCATCTTTTCAGATGAATGCATCAAATCTTTTAATATTCTTAAAGAAAAACTCACTAATGCGCCGATCATGATAACTCCAAATTGGAATCTACCATTTGAACTCATGTGCGATGCAAGTGATTTTACAATGGGAGCCGTTTTAGGACAAAGGATTGAAAAACGATTTCAACCTATATATTACGCTAGTAAGATGTTACAAGGAGCACAAACAAATTACACAACTACTAAAAAAGAACTCCTCGCTATTGTCTTTGCTTTTGACAAATTTCGTTCATATCTCGTTCTAGCTAAAACAGTGGTCTATACTGATCATTCTGCTCTTAGATATCTATTTTCGAAACAAGATGCCAAACCACGATTAATCCGTTGGATCTTACTCTTACAAGAATTCGATATTGAAATTCGAGAAAAAAGGGAGCAGAAAATCTCGCAGCTGATCATCTTTTTCGTCTTGAAAATCCTGAATTAGAAGTTCTAAATGAATCAGCTATACAAGGTAACTTTCATGATGAATATCTTTTGAAGATCGATTATAATAAAATTTCATGGTTTGCAGACTATGCAAACTACTTAGTATGTGGATTCTTTGAAAAAGGGTTGTCGTACCAAAAACGAAAGAAATTCTTTAGTGATATAAAACACTATTTTTGGGAAGATCCACATTTGTTTAAAAGTTGTCCCGATGGAATAATACGCCGATGCGTATTCGGGGATGAAGCTAGTTAAATCTTAAACCATTGTCACACAGGACCAACAGGAGGGCATTATGGGCCTCAACTTACAGCAAGAAAAGTTAATGACGCTGGATTTTATTGGCCTACAATTTTTAAAGACGCACACCTTCTCTGTAAATCCTGTGATGCTTGTCAAAGGGCCGGAAAAATAAGTCAACGTAATGAAATGCCACAAAATGTCATTCAAGTATGTGAAGTATTTGACGTTTGGGGTATTGACTTTATGGGTCCATTTCCAAAATCTCATAATAATCTCTACATTCTCGTTGCCATTGATTATGTATCTAAATGGGCGGAAGCACAAGCTCTCCCAACTAACGATGCACGAGTTGTAGTCAACTTCTTAAAACGTCTTTTTGCAAGGTTCGGAACACCGAAAGCTTTAATAAGTGATCGAGGTACTCATTTTTGTAATAATCAACTTGAGAAAGTTCTCAAAAGATATGGAGTGACTCATAAAATCTCAACCGCTTATCATCCACAAACAAGTGGACAAGTTGAAAATACCAACCGAGCTTTAAAATGTATTCTAGAGAAAACCGTAGGATCAAATCAGAAGGAATGGTCCATGAAATTGGAGGATGCACTCTGGGCTTTTAGAACCGCTTATAAAACTCCAATTGGAACCACACCTTTTAAACTTGTTTACAGAAAAGCATGTCATCTTCCAGTAGAAATTTAGCACAAAGCATTTTGGACTTTGAAGACATGTAAACTTGATTTGCATGAAGCCGGACGTCTACGGTTAAGTCAATTAAACGAATTAGAAGAATTAAGACATGAAGCATATGAAAATTCGTTAATCTATAAAGAAAGAACAAACAAATGACATGATAAAAGAATCGGAAGTTCAAAAGAATTTAAAGAAGGAGATAGAGTTCTTCTTTTCAATTCACGATTCAAGCTATTTCCTGGAAAATTGAAATCAAGATGCTCTGGACCATTCATAGTCTAAAGAGTTTTCTCGTACGGAACAGTAGAGTTGATAAATTCAAATGGGATTGAATTTAAAGTTAAAGGTCACAGAGTTAAACATTACATACATGGTCCAATGGAAGTTGACAATGAAGTTAATCACAATTTCAACACCACAGCTAACTAAGTTTGGGGAGAATCAAGTCTTTTTAAGGATAATATATATATTTCTGTTAGAGTTAGATTTTCTGTTTTCGTATAGTTCTCGAAAATGGAATCCGAATGGTCTTTCCCTAGCAGACCCTAAAGAACTAGTCTTCTCCCTCCATTCTGAATTTTTATTTCTTTTAGGTTTTACGAGATGAAGAATTCCTTTGATCTGAACCATGGTCTACTACTACACGCTATGATTACTAAACGTAATAATAACACTTTTCCGAGTGAGCTGGTATCATTCATAAGAGGCAAAATGGACGAAGTAAGGAAAGAACTCGGGAAGAATCATCATAAGATACATTTTGGTAAAGGAAAATCAAAATCCGCAATAAAAAGAAGAGCACGACACCTTGAAAGATGTCATAAATGCGGAAACTGGTCACACGAAGGTAAATGTTCGAACAATCAAACATATTCAAATACCGAATTTGTTACTCTATGCAGAGAAGGACCGTTCATATGTTTAGAAAAAAAAGTTATTGAAAAATTGAGGTTACGCTTATGTAGCTATGGAAAACCAAATCACACGACTCTCCTATGAGTCGGCTAAAGCAGGTCTCTGAGAATTCTATCTCACAGGTAGGTATGTATAGTTTTTATTTTTTTATTTTTATTTTATTGCTTTTAACCTTTTGATAATAAACGCTGAATCGTTCGCTATATAGTATTAAATTGATATTCAATAAAATTAGGTACGCGAAATCGAAATTATTGATATCATACAAAAATTTAATTCATCACTGCGAAATTTACCGTTTATTCATAATGTATAAATATCTTTAATCAATCAATCCAAAATATTTCAGAAATTCGTCAGGAGTAAAACTAGGTAATATAGCCGAAATTACTTTACCCAAAAGAGAGACGTATATTTTTGTTAATATTTGATTGATTAAAGTGGGATAAAAGACCAAAAAGATTTTTAATTTTATTTTTATCATGTTTTTAAAATTAATATTGTAAATTTTTAAAACCAATATATTTAAGTTTGTAAATATTTTAAAACTAATATTTTTAATATATGTTTGTAAAACTAATGTATATAAATATTAATAATATTTTATATGAAATCTTATGCATTTTAAATTTAAGTTTGGTGTGAATTTAAAAACAAAAATTTACTTTATTTCATTAAGTTAAAAATATGATTTCTAAAATTCGTCGTGAGTTGAAGACTAGGTCGTTGAACCGAAATTGCTTTACCCGAGGGCGGGACGAGAAATTTTATTATCATTATTTTTAATCTTATTGATTTAAAGTATGCCAAAAACATTTAAAAAAACCCAAAAATCTTTGCTTTTAAAACAATCGCTTTAAAATGACAAATTTTAAAATTTTGTCGAGGGACGGACTAGGTCAATTTATCGAAATGCCCTCATTCTAGAAAGAAACAAATTTTTAATTATTTGTTTTATAAGTTAAATATTATATTAAAAAAAAATAAATTCGCACTCGCGAAGTTTTGTGTGGTCCCACATCCGCACTCGCGGAGTTCCAAAATTCCAAACCAGAATAACTGGTCGACTGACCAGTCCTCAAACACACACAAACATAATTTTCTGTGAAAAATACCCAAAAACCCTCTCAAAATCACGATTTTTCACCTTTAATCATCAAATTTCTTGCTAAAATCACGATGAGGAGATACTTGCCAAGAAGTTTTTCAAGGAAATCGGTAATTTCTACATCCAAACACTCTTTAATTCGAATTTTTAGTGTTCTTGAGCAAAATTATACCTAATTTGATTTTGATCATTTCTAGTTTAATTGTACCTAAATTGTTTGTATATTATGCTTGTATAACCTAGATTGATGCAATTTAACATGATTAGAAGCCTTAAACTTCAAATTTTGAGTAATCTAGGGTTTGTATTCTTGAGCAAAATTGGGGCTTTTTGATATAAACGGGTTATGGAAGAATTTTATTGATGGTTCATGCTTAATTAAGTAGTGTAACATGTTTAGGTTGCTAAATGATCAAAACTTTGATCCTAAACATGATTTTTGAGTATTAAAGTGGGCTTTTTGAGTCAAAAATGCATGAACTCGATTTAATTGATATGAATGCCATTTGGAACTCGTTTAATTGCTATAATGATTATTTTTTACATGATTTAGAAGATGAATGCTAAGGAACATTGTATACATTTTCATATATGTTTATTTGTAAAAGTGTAGAATTGTTAATATTGTGAAAATGCGTATAAAGTTTGATATGGATTAAACATGTCATTATGATTGTTTTGATTTATGTTTCTGCTAATACTAATGCATATTTGGATGCACAAAAATTGTGTTTAATGTGTTTTGCAGACTGAAAGGGGTGAATCTTCATCCGCATTTCAGGCTCGCAATGCTCCTCCTGAGAATGCAGACGAACAGGTTATTAATGACCAATACAGACAAAATACACCTCATCAAGTCATTTCATTTTCAAATATCCATGAGGCAGATTTACACCCAAACTTGAGGTTTGACAGATTTTGGATAGAATATCTAAAATATCAAAGGAACTTACACACCCTTCAGTCTAATGATGTTGAAGTACCCAGGGTAATAGATTGGGAACCGTTAGAAACAGTGGGATTGGCCGATCCAATCAGAGAATTACTTACACAAAGGTATGGTAATTCTACTTTTAATGATTGGGAACGTTTATTCAATATACGTAGGCATGTATATAGAGAATGGTGTGTGGAATTATTATGTAGTGTTGAAATAAATGATCGGGTAGCTACCTTACCCGGTCGAAGTTTTATTAGATTTTTATTAGGAGGTGTGATGCGCCATATGTCTTTACTAGATATGGCTCAGGCTTTGTGTATATATACGCTTGAGGAACTAGCATCTACTGATTGGCAAAGGTTGATAGTTAATGGTAGGAGGGTTGATGAAAATTTTGATATGAATGGAATATGGAGTAGAATAACTAGCCATAACCGATTTCGTGGGGAATATTACTCTTATACTGATATTGATAGAGCTGAGCTAAGAGTAATCCATAGGTTCTTAGTAAACTCGATTACACAGAGAGGTAGGAACAAAGAGAAAGCAAATGAAAATGATTTATTTTATCTCATGTGTATTCGAGACCCACATAACGATGTGAGTATACCTTATTGTGTGGGTTATTATTTATCGGCTATGGTTAGGGGTATACGGCCTAATAGTATAATAGGAGGTGGTATCTTTGTTACTTTAATTGTTGAGTATCTCGGTGTCGATAGAAGTTAGGGGGGATTAATAATTGCAGCACCAGAACCCCGTGATACAATTGGTTTGAAAGTATATCATGGTGCTAAGGTTTTAAAGAAACGACATAACGCTGCAGCACCATATGATGGCAATCATCCACAGGTCGAAAGAGATCAACAGCAAGGTAATATGGGAGGGGGGAATCAGATGACAGAAATGCAAATTTTTATGGCTCAACATGAGTATGAAATGGCTAGACAACGAGCATTTCAAGATTGACAGTATCATCAAAACCAAATCATAAGTCATTGTGCATACATAAATACAAACTACATTCCTACTCAAATGCCCATATTTCCTCCCTGGACTACACAGACCCGACCACCGTACCCTACATATGACCCAGATCAAGCATTCTACAGCACTTACGGCTATGAATGGAATCCCTACTGGCACCATCCTCATCAACCCCAATTTTCTTTTATGCCTATTTTTATTTATTTTATAACTTGTAATTTTATACTTTTAATACTTCTTTTGATACTATAATAGTTTTTATAATTTTCAAACTTTTATTATTACATTTTAATAATTTTTGAATGTGGGGTGATATACCCAACTTCAAAAATATGTATATATATATGTTTGTAGTTTATCTCATGTACAAAACAGGGTAAAACAGCGCACTTTCAAAGACTGGCGTTAAGTTCAGCAAAAGCTATTAATTTTGACGACAAAACGAAAAACAAGTGTGATGTAACAACAGACGGAATGAACAAATGAAGTGCACCATTTATCATTCAATACAAACAACAATATGTTTGAAAATCTTGGTAAAATTTAATCATTTTTCTACGCTAATCACCCTCAATAATTTAAATTGTTACTTATTTCTTGCAAATGAGGGCATTGCAAGATATTAAGTGTGGGAAGGGATTAAATTCTTTCGGTTTTAAAATTTTTTGACTTATACACTTGGTTTAATAGCCACCGTTAAACTTTACTAGTAACGTAGTAGTTGTATTAGAATCTAGTGCTCTCTGATAATAAAGAACATCCCTAGTCTTATATACTGACTACCCACTTCTAGTAAAAATTTTAAAAAATTTTCAAATAAATGAATTCAAAATCATGTTTATACATATTTATGAACGATAAAACTAGGTGTTGACACCGAAATTATTGTTACCTCGTAAAGGACATAAATTGAGAAACACCCCAAAATGTTAGAATTCATTTAAAATGGAATATAGGAGAATAACAAGGCAAAGAAAGAAAAATAAAAGCCAAGTGTGGAAAATGTTTACCAAGTTATTTAAATCACATATCACATATCTTTGTACAAATAATTAAAGATACTTTTGTTTTGAAAGATTTTATCAGTTTTACCCGATTTCTTATAATATATTTGAAAAAAATGTGCCACTTGATTTAAAAGGAAGTAAAGTCTTCCGAGAAAAAGACACGTGCTTCTTGATTCAGGTCAGGAAGTTGTCGTCTAAACCAGTTGTAGAGTTTACGAAAAACCTTGAAAAGTTTTCTCGAAAATCAGATGGAAATCCACGGACCTCATCATCAAACATGGTCGCCAAGTGGTCAGACTTATCCTAACCATTGTCGCCAAGTGGTCAGACTTATCCTAACCATGAGAGAATCTGTCTCGTACAATGGGGGGGCACCATGCAAATTAGCTTATAAGACTAATGAATCAGATCTCCAGAAAGGATAATCTCCTTAAAGATCAAAAATCAGCTTTTAAGTCTGATATTACTCAATCCTTGAGATTGACCTTAAAGATTGAGAATTACAAACTCATGGAATTCGATGATATCTAAACTCGAGCTTGAACGAGAAAATATTTTGATCAAATTACAAACCGATTTGTTTTCTGAAAACCCATTTTTAATGGGTTCATTACCATTGAACGTAAAATCCTAAGAATTCACCGGAATTCATTAAGTCACCTGAACCAAATCTGGTGTCAATCGTAAGAACGGTGGTTGCATAGCATGGTGGATGTAGTGACCCGAACTTTTCCATGTTTTTATATATATATATTAAATGAAATTGTTATTTACATGATTAAGTGTTTCCAACATGTTAAGCAATCAAACTTGTTAAGACTTGATTAATTGAAATAGGTTTCATATAGACAATTGACCACCCAAGTTGACCGGTGATTCACGAACGTTAAAAGTTGTAAAAACTATACGATGACATATATATGGTTATATATATAGTTAACATAATTTTATTATAAGTATGTATCTCATTAGGTATTTTAACAATGAGTTATATACATAAAAATGAGACTATTAATTTAAGAAACTCGAAAACGATATATATAACGATTATCGCTATAACAACGTCTTACTAGGTACATATGAATCATATTAAGATATTGATACACTTGGTTAATTATGTTAAATGATAAGTAAATATATTATTAAGTGTATTAATAATGAAATACATATGTAAAAATAAGACTACTAACTTAATGATTTCGAAACGAGACATATATGTAACGATTATCGTTGTAACGACATTTAACTGTATATATATCATACTAAGATATATTATATATCATGATATCATGATAATATAACAATTTAACATCTCATTTGTTATAATCAACAATAGGTTAACAACATTCAACAAGATCGTTAACCTAAAAGTTTCAAAACAACATTTACATGTAACGACTAACGATGACTTAACGACCCAGTTAAAATGTATATACATGTAGTGTTTTAATATGTATTCATACACTTTTGAAAGACTTCAAGACACTTATCAAAATACTTCTACTTAACAAAAATGCTTACAATTACATCCTCGTTCAGTTTCATCAACAATTCTACTCGTATGCACCCGTATTCGTACTCGTACAATACACAGCTTTTAGATGTATGTACTATTGGTATATACACTCCAATGATCAGCTCTTATCAGCCCATGTGAGTCACCTAACACATGTGGGAACCATCATTTGGCAACTAACATGAAATATCTCATAAAATTACAAAAATATGAGTAATCATTCATGACTTATTTACATGAAAACAAAATTACATATCCTTTATATCTAATCCATACACCAACGACCAAAAACACCTACAAACACTTTCATTCTTCAATTTTCTTCATCTAATTGATCTCTCTCAAGTTATATCTTCAAGTTCTAAGTGTTCTTCATAAATTCTACAAGTTCTAGTTTCATAAAATCAAGAATACTTTCAAGTTTGCTAGCTCACTTCCAATCTTGTAAGGTGATCATCCAACCTCAAGAAATATTTGTTTCTTACAGTAGGTTATCATTCTAATACAAGATAATAATCATATTCAAACTTTGGTTCAATTTCTATAACTATAACAATCTTATTTCAAGTGATGATCTTACTTGAACTTGTTTTCGTGTCATGATTCTGCTTCAAGAACTTCGAGCCATCCAAGGATCCGTTGAAGCTAGATCCATTTTTCTCTTTTTCAGTAGGTTTATCCAAGGAACTTAAGGTAGTAATGATATTCATAACATCATTTGATTCATACATATAAAGCTATCTTATTCGAAGGTTTAAACTTGTAATCACTAGAACATAGTTTAGTTAATTCTAAACTTGTTCGCAAATAAAAGTTAATCCTTCTAACGTGACTTTTAAAATCAACTAAACACATGTTCTATATCTATATGATACGCTAACTTAATGATTTAAAACCTGGAAACACGAAAAACATCGTAAAACCGGATTTACGCCGTCGTAGTAACACCGCGGGCTGTTTTGGGTTAGTTAATTAAAAACTATGATAAACTTTGATTTAAAAGTTGTTATTCTGGGAAAATGATTTTTATTATGAACATGAAACTATATCAAAAAATTATGGTCAAACTCAAAGTGGAAGTATGTTTTCTAAAATGGTCATCTAGACGTCGTTCTTTCGACTGAAATGACTACCTTTACAAAAATGACTTAAAACTTATTTTTCCAACTATAAACCTATAATTTTTATGTTTATATTCATAAAATAGAGTTCAATATGAAACCATAGCAATTTGGTTCACTCAAAACGGATTTAAAATGAAGAAGTTATGGGTAAAACAAGATTGGTTAATTTTTCTCATTTTAGCTACGTGAAAATTGGTAGCAAATCTATTCCAACCATAACTTAATCAACTTGTATTGTATATTATGTAATCTTGAGATACCATAAACACGTATACAATGTTTTGACCTATCATGTCGACACATCTATATATATTTCGGAACAACCATAGACACTCTATATGTGAATGTTGGAGTTAGCTATACAGGGTTGAGGTTGATTCCAAAATATATATAGTTTGAGTTGTGATCAATACTGAGATACGTATACACTGGGTCGTGGATTGATTCAAGATAATATTTATCGATTTATTTCTGTACATCTAACTGTGGACAACTAGTTGTAGGTTACTAACGAGGACAGCTGACTTAATAAACTTAAAACATCAAAATATATTAAAAGTGTTGTAAATATATTTTGAACATACTTTGATATATATGTATATATTATTATAGGTTCGTGAATCAACCAGTGGCCAAGTCTTACTTCCCGACGAAGTAAAAATCTGTGAAAGTGATTTATAGTCCCACTTTTAAAATCTAATATTTTTGGGATGAGAATACATGCAGGTTTTATAAATGATTTACAAAATAGACACAAGTACGTGAAACTACATTCTATGGTTGAATTATCGAAATTAAATATGCCCCTTTTTATTAAGTCTGGTAATCTAAGAATTAGGGAACAGATACCCTAATTGACGCGAATCCTAAAGATAGATCTATTGGGCCTAACAAACCCCATCCAAAGTACAGGATGCTTTAATACTTCGAAATTTATATCATATCCGAAGGGTGTCCCTGAATGATGGGGATATTCTTATATATGCATCTTGTTAATGTCGGTTACCAGGTGTTCACCATATGAATGATTTTTATCTCTATGTATGGGATGTGTATTGAAATATGAAATCTTGTGGTCTATTATTATGATTTGATAATATATAGGTTAAACCTATAACTCACCAACATTTTTGTTGACGTTTTAAGCATGTTTATTCTCAGGTGATTATTAAGAGCTTCCGCTGTTGCATACTAAAATAAGGACAAGATTTGGAGTCCATGCTTGTATGATATTATGTAAAAACTGCATTCAAGAAACTTATTTTTGATGTAATATATTCTTATTGTAAACCATTATGTAATGGTCGTGTGTAAACGGTATATTTTAGATTATCATTATTTGATAATCTACGTAATACTTTTTAAACCTTTATAGATAAAATAAAGATTATGGTTGTTTTAAAAATGAATGCAGTCTTTGAAAAACGTCTCATATAGAGGTCAAAATCTCACGACAAAATCAATTAATATGGAACGTTTATAATCAATATGAACGGGACATTTCAGTTGGTATCCGAGCGTTGGTCTTAGAGAACTAGAATTTTGCGTTAGTGTGTCTTATCGAGTTTGTTAGGATGCATTAGTGAGTCTGGACTTCGACCGTGTTTACTTGAAAAATGATTGCTTAACAAATTTTGTTGGAAACTATATATTTTTAACATGTGAATATTATGTGATATATTAATCTCTTAACGTGTTTGATATTATGTGATAGATGTCTACCTCTAGAACAAGTCCCATTGACTCACCTAATAATAATGAAGAGTCAAATATAAATTGGAATGATTCATGGACTGTTTCACAAGTTCCCGAAGAGGAACCGGAAGAAGAGTCGGAATCGGAAGAAGAATTGGAACCGGAAGAAGAATCTGAACCGGAAGAAGAAATAGAACCAGTGGGGGAAATAATAAAACGGTTAAGTAGAAGAAAATCCTCAACCAACCGACCAAAGTTAATTATGGTCAATGGTGTTTCCGCCAAGGAAGCAAAGTATTGGGAGGATTACCAATTCTCCGATGAATCAGATCCCGACAAGGATTCCGATGATGTTATAGAAATTACCCCAACACAATTTAATAAGGCAAAAGAGAACAATAAGGGAAAGGGCATAAAAATAGAGAAATTTGATTCCAAATCCGATGAACTTTATATGTATCGTCAACACCCGTATTTCTTAAGTTGTGACAATAACCCGAGAACCTTTAAACCACCAGGTTTTTCTAAACCAATGTGGAAAACGACGGCTCGTATTAGGGGAACATCATATATCCCTAGAAACTTGGCAAAACGAACCAAAACCGAAGAAGAAGAAACGAGCGAGTCGGAATAAGATAGTTGTATTCGTGTGGTGTAATATATGTAATATAGTGTGCTTATGCTTTATGATATATGTAAAAATTGCTTGTATTAATAAGTATTTTTTTTATGAATCTAAGTCTTGTCTATTTTACAGTATAAAAACACAAAATGGATAGACAACCCAATATTTTAAGAGACCTACCCAGAGACATGATTGATGAAATCTTGTCTAGAGTCGGTCAGAATTCCTCGGCACAACTATTTAAGGCGAGATCAGTTTGTAAGACATTCGAAGAACGTTCCAAGAATGCCTTGGTTTATAAAAGGCTTTCGTTCGAAAGATGGGGGATATCACATTGGGAAATCCATAAGTTACGATGTGTTTACTTTGACGCATATATTGCGGGGAACCCAAATGCTATTTTATGCAACGGGTTAAGAAATTATTTTGACTCAATATATCCGAATATAGGACTTCGTGATTTAGAAAAATAACATGCAACATAAAGAAGCATGTTATGCTTACGGGTTAGTAATGTTCGCTTCTCACCAAAGTGAGAACAAGAACATCGGGCTACAAATATTAAACAAAACGTTCCCACAAGTGACGGATTCAGTAGTTGGGGTGAGAAACAAGGTTTTTAGATTGTTACGGGACTGTTGGACATTACGTAACCCTCGTCCCTTTGATGACGTTATAACACGCTGTCTTATCAACGGCCATAACGGTTATGTTCCACAAGACCAAGGATGGGAAGTAGTCCTAGTAAAACCAGAATGCATGACTTGTTTCTAGACGTATGAATTACGTGTCTTTATTGCCTTTGCTGAACGACTTGCGTACTCGCTAGAATTATCTTCACAACTATCTTGTATCAAAGTTATTGTGTACTATATTTCATGTTATATGTAAAATAAGCGGTATTGTAAGTTTGTAAAATATTGTGAAAAAGTTTGAACGCGAAATATTATTATAATCAGTTTTTCATATAGAATTGTAGTAGTTGAATTGTATATTAGCTACTAAGTATGAACTTAACGGGTAGGTACTACCCGAATTTAAACTTATAAACGCTAATATGAAGAAAAATCGTTTATAAATGAGTTCATATTATGCTACGAGATACTATTGACTACTCTTAATATTCTGTATGATTAACTTGTTTCATTTGACTATTTGAAGGAAATGGCACCGACTACTCGACAAACCATGAATATGAGCGAAGAGGAATTTCGTACCTTTCTTGCTGCAAACATAGCCGCAGTACAGGCTGCGCTACATACCAACAATAACCTTGGATCTAGCAGTACAGGAAATCGTGTAGGATGCACCTACAAAGAATTCACTGCCTGCAAACCTTTGGAATTTGATGGAACCGAAGGACCGATCGGATTGAAACGGTGGACCGAGAAGGTCGAATCGGTGTTTGCCATAAGTAAGTGTACTGAAGAGGACAAAGTAAAGTACGCTACACATACCTTCACAGGTACTGCGTTAACATGGTGGAATACCTATCTAGAGCAAGTGGGACAAGATGATGCTTACGCACTACCGTGGTCAGCATTCAAGCATTTGATGAACGAGAAGTACCGTCCCAGAACCGAGGTCAATAAGCTCAAGACAGAACTTAGAGGGTTACGAACCCAAGGATTTGATATTACCACGTATGAAAGACGATTCACAGAATTGTGCCTATTGTGTCCGGGAGCGTTCGAAGATGAGGAAGAGAAGATCGACGCGTTTGTGAAAGGATTACCGGAAAGAATCCAAGAAGATATAAGTTCACAAGAGCCCGCCTCCATACAACAGGCATGTAGAATGGCTCACAAACTAGTGAACCAGATTGAGGAAAGAATTAAAGAACAGACGGCTGAAAAGGCCAATGTGAAGCAAGTCAAAAGAAAGTGGGAGGAAAACGGTGATAAGAATCACCAATACAACAACAACATCAATTACAATAATAATCGCAACAATTATCCCTACAATCGCAACATCAATCGCAACTACAACAAACGGCCCAACAACAACAACAACAACAACAACAACAACAACAACAACAACAACAGCAACTACAACAATCATCCCAACAACAATAACAACCGCAATAACAACAACAATCAGTAGCAGCTATGCCAAAGGTGTGAAAAGTATCACTCGGGGTTCTGCACCAAATTTTGCAACAAGTGTAAAAGAAATGGTCATAGCGCGGCGAAGTGTGAGGTCTACGGACCAGGGGATAACAGAACGAAAGGAACAAATGGTGTCGGAGCAAGTAGTGTCAGAGCAAGTTATGCCAATGTAGTTTCTTATAAATGTGGAAAACCGGGCCACATTATTAGAAATTGCCCGAACCAGGAGAACACGAATGGACAAGGCCGCGGAAGAGTTTTCAATATTAATGCGGCAGAGGCACAGGAAGACCCGGAGCTTGTTACGGGTACGTTTCTTATTGACAATAAATCTGCTTACGTTTTATTTGATTCGGGTGTGGATAGAAGCTATATGAGTAGAGATTTTTGTGCTAAATTAAGTTGCCCATTGATGCCTTTGGATAGTAAATTTTTACTCGAATTAGCAAGTGGTAAATTAATTTCAGCAGATAATATATGTCGGAATCGAGAAATTAAACTGGTTAGCGAAACATTTAAGATTGACTTGATACCAATAGAGTTAGGGAGTTTTGATGTGATAATCGGTATGGACTGGTTGAGAGAAGTGAAAGCAGAGATCGTTTGTTACAAAAATGCAATTCGCATTATACGAGAAAAAGGAAAACCCTTAATGGTGTACGGAGAAAAGAGCAACGCAAAGTTAAATCTTATTAGTAACCTGAAGGCACAAAAACTAATAAGAAAAGGTTGATATGCTGTTCTAGCACACGTCGAGAAAGTACAAACTGAAGAAAAGAGCATCAATGATGTTCCCGTCGCAAAAGAATTTCCCGATGTATTTCCGAAAGAATTACCGGGATTACCCCCACATCGATCCGTTGAATTTCAAATAGATCTTGTACCAGGAGCTGCACCAATAGCTCGTGCTCCTTACAGACTCGCACCCAGCGAGATGAAAGAACTGCAAAGCCAATTACAAGAACTTTTAGAGCGTGGTTTCATTCGACCAAGCACATCACCGTGGGGAGCTCCTGTTTTGTTTGTCAAGAAGAAAGATGGTACATTCAGGTTGTGTATCGACTACCGAGAGTTGAACAAACTTACCATCAAGAACCGCTACCCACTACCGAGAATCGACGACTTATTTGATCAACTACAAGGCTCGTCTGTTTATTCAAAGATTGACTTACGTTCCGGGTATCATCAAATGCGGGTGAAAGAAGATGATATTCCAAAGACTGCTTTCAGAACACGTTACGGTCATTACGAGTTTATGGTCATGCCATTTGGTTTAACTAATGCACCAGCTGTGTTCATGGACCTTATGAACCGAGTGTGTGGACTATACCTTGACAAGTTTGTCATTGTTTTCATTGATGACATACTTATTTACTCAAAGTATGACTAAGAACACGGTGAACATTTGAGAAAGGTGTTAGAATTATTGAGGAAGGAAGAATTGTACGCTAAGTTTTCAAAGTGTGCATTTTGGTTGGAAGAAGTTCAATTCCTCGGTCACATAGTGAACAAAGAATGTATTAAGGTGGATCCGGCAAAGATAGAAACTGTTGAAAAGTGGGAAACCCCGAAAACTCCGAAACACATACGCCAGTTTTTAGGACTAGCTGGTTACTACAGAAGGTTCATCCAAGACTTTTCCAGAATAGCAAAACCCTTGACTACATTAACGCATAAAGGGAAGAAATTTGAATGGAAGGATGAACAAGAGAAAGCGTTCCAGTTATTGAAGAAAAAGCTAACTACAGCACCTATATTGTCATTGCCTGAAGGGAATGATGATTTTGTGATTTATTGTGATGCATCAAAGCTAGGTCTTGGTTGTGTATTAATGCAACGAATGAAGGTGATTGCTTATGCGTCTAGACAATTGAAGATTCATGAACAAAATTATACAACGCATGATTTGGAATTAGGCGCGGTTGTTTTTGCATTAAAGACTTGGAGGCACTACTTATATGGGGTCAAAAGTATTATATATACCGACCACAAAAGTCTTCAACACATATTTAATCAGAAACAACTGAATATGAGGAAGCGTAGGTGGATTGAATTGTTGAATGATTACGACTTTGAGATTCGTTACCACCCGGGAAAGGTAAATGTGGTAGCTGACGCCTTGAGCAGGAAGGACAGAGAACCCATTCGAGTAAAATCTATGAATATAATGATTCACAATAACCTTACTACTCAAATAAAGGAGGCGCAACAAGGAGTTTTAAAAGAAGGAAATTTAAAGGATGAAATACCCAAAGGATCGGAGAAGCATCTTAATATTCGGGAAGACGGAATCCGGTATAGGGCTGAAAGGATTTGGGTACCAAAATTTGGAGATATGAGAGAAATGGTACTTAGAGAAGCTCATAAAACCAGATACTCAATACATCCTGGAACGGGGAAGATGTACAAGGATCTCAAGAAACATTTTTGGTGGCCGGGTATGAAAGCCGATGTTGCTAAATACGTAGGAGAATGTTTGACGTGTTCTAAGGTCAAAGCTGAGCATCAGAAACCATCAGGTCTACTTCAACAACCCGAAATCTCGGAATGGAAATGGGAAAACATTACCATGGATTTCATCACTAAATTGCCAAGGACTGCAAGTGGTTTTGATACTATTTGGGTAATAGTTGATCGTCTCACCAAATCAGCACACTTCCTACCAATAAGAGAAGATGACAAGATGGATAAGTTAGCACGACTGTATTTGAAGAAAGTTGTCTCCAGACATGGAATACCAATCTCTATTATCTCTGATAGGGATGGCAGATTTATTTCAAGATTCTGGCAGACATTACAGCAAGCATTAGGAACTCGTCTAGACATGAGTACTGCCTATCATCCACAAACTGATGGGCAGAGCAAAAGGACGATACAAACGGTTGAAGACATGCTACGGGTATGTGTTATTGATTTCGGAAACAGTTGGGATCGACATCTACCGTTAGCAAAATTTTCCTACAACAACAGCTACCATTCAAGCATTGAGATGGCGCCGTTTGAAGCACTTTATGGTAGAAAGTGCAGCTCTCCGATTTGTTCGAGTGAAGTGGGGGATAGACAGATTACGGGTCCGGAGATAATACAAGAAACTACCGAGAAGATCATCCAAATTCAACAACGGTTGAAAACCGCCCAAAGTCGACAAAAGAGCTACGCTGACATTAAAAGAAAAGATATAGAATTTGAAATTGGAGAGATGGTCATGCTTAAAGTTGCACCTTGGAAAGGCGTTGTTCGATTTGGTAAACGAGGGAAATTAAATCCAAGGTATATTAGACCATTCAAGAATATTGATCGTGTCGGACCAGTAGCTTACCGACTTGAGTTACCTCAACAACTCGCGGCTGTACATAACACTTTCCACGTCTCGAATTTGAAGAAATGTTTTGCTAAAGAAGATCTCACTATTCCGTTAGATGAAATCCAAATCAACGAAAAACTTCAATTTATCGAAGAACCCGTCGAAATAATGGATCGTGAGGTTAAAAGACTTAAGCAAAACAAGATACCAATTGTTAAGGTTCGATGGAATGCTCGTAGAGGACCCGAGTTCACCTGGGAGCGTGAAGATCAGATGAAGAAGAAATACCCGCATTTATTTCCAGAAGATACGTCAACACCTCCAACTGCTTAAAATTTCGGGACGAAATTTATTTAACGGGTAGGTACTGTAGTGACCCGAACCTTTCCATATTTATATATATATTAAATGAAATTTTTATTTACATGATTAAGTGTTTCCAACATGTTAAGCAATCAAACTTGTTAAGACTTGATTAATTGAAATAGGTTTCATATAGACAATTGACCACCCAAGTTGACCAGTGATTCACGAACGTTAAAACTTGTAAAAACTATACGATGACATATATATGGTTATATATATAGTTAACATGATTTTATTATAAGTATGTATCTCATTAGGTATTTTAACAATGAGTTATATACATAAAAATGAGACTATTAATTTAAGAAACTCGAAAACGATATATATAACGATTATCGTTATAACAACGTCTTACTAGGTACATATGAATCATATTAAGATATTGATACACTTGGTTAATTATGTTAAATGATAAGTAAATATATTATTAAGTGTATTAACAATGAAATACATATGTAAAAATAAGACTACTAACTTAATGATTTCGAAACGAGACATATATGTAACGATTATCTTTGTAACGACATTTAACTGTATATATATCATACTAAGATATATTATATATCATGATATCATGATAATATAACAATTTAACATCTCATTTGTTATAATAAACAATGGGTTAACAACATTCGACAAGATCGTTAACCTAAAAGTTTCAAAACAACATTTACATGTAACGACTAACGATGACTTAACGACTCAGTTAAAATGTATATACATGTAGTGTTTTAATATATTTTCATACACTTTTGAAAGACTTCAAGATACTTATCAAAATACTTATACTTAACAAAAATGCTTACAATTACATCCTCGTTCAGTTTCATCAACAATTCTACTCGTATGCACCCGTATTCGTACTCATACAATACACAGCTTTTAGATGTATGTACTATTGGTATATACACTCCAATTATCAGCTCTTAGCAGCCCATGTGAGTCACCTAACACATGTTGGAACCATCATTTGGCAACTAGCATGAAATATCTCATAAAATTATAAAAATATGAGTAATCATTCATGACTTATTTACATGAAAACAAAATTACATATCCTTTATATCTAATCCATACACCAACGACCAAAAACACCTACAAACACTTTCATTCTTCAATTTTCTTCATCTAATTAATCTCTCTCAAGTTCTATCTTCAAGTTCTAAGTGTTCTTCATAAATTCTACAAGTTCTAGTTTCATAAAATCAAGAATACTTTCAAGTTTGCTAGCTCACTTCCAATCTTGTAAGGTGATCATCCAACCTCAAGTAATCTTTGTTTCTTATAGTAGGTTATCATTCTAATACAAGGTAATAATCATATTCAAACTTTGGTTCAATTTCTATAACTATAACAATCTTATTTCAAGTGATGATCTTACTTGAACTTGTTTTCGTGTCATGATTCTGCTTCAAGAACTTCGAGCCATCCAAGGATCCGTTGAAGCTAGATCCATTTTTCTCTTTTCCAGTAGGTTTATCCAAGGAACTTAAGGTAGTAATGATGTTCATAACATCATTCGATTCATACATATAAAGCTATCTTATTCGAAGGTTTAAACTTGTAATCACTAGAACATAGTTTAGTTAATTCTAAACTTGTTCGCAAATAAAAGTTAATCCTTCTAAATTGACTTTTAAAATCAACTAAACACATGTTCTATATCTATATGATATGCTAACTTAATGATATAAAACCTGGAAACACGAAAAACACCGTAAAACCGGATTTACGCCGTCGTAGTAACACCGCGGGCTGTTTTGGGTTAGTTAATTAAAAACTATAATAAACTTTGATTTAAAAGTTGTTATTCTGGGAAAATGATTTTTATTATGAACATGAAACTATATCAAAAAATTATGGTTAAACTCAAAGTGGAAGTATGTTTTCTAAAATGGTCATTTAGACGTCGTTCTTTCGACTGAAATGACTACCTTTACAAAAATGACTTGTAACTTATTTTTCCGACTATAAACCTATACTTTTTCTGTTTAGATTCATAAAATAGATTCAATATGAAACCATAGCAATTTAGTTCACTCAAAACATTTAAAATGAAGAAGTTATGGGTAAAACAAGATTGGTTAATTTTTCTCGTTTTAGCTACGTGAAAATTGGTAGCAAATCTATTCCAACCATAACTTAATCAACTTGTATTGTATATTATGTAATCTTGAGATACCATAAACACGTATACAATGTTTCGACCTATCATGTCGACACATCTATATATATTTCGGAACAACCATAGACACTCTATATGTGAATGTTGGAGTTAGCTATACAGGGTTGAGGTTGATTCCAAAATATATATAGTTTGAGTTGTGATCAATATTGAGATATGTATACACTGGGTTGTGGATTGATTCAAGATAATATTTATCGATTTATTTCTGTACATCTAACTGTGGACAACTAGTTGTAGGTAACTAACGAGGACAGCTGACTTAATAAACTTAAAACATCAAAATATATTAAAAGTGTTGTAAATATATTTTGAACATACTTTGATATATATGTATATATTGTTATAGGTTCGTGAATCAACCAGTGGCCAAGTCTTACTTCCCGACGAAGTAAAAATCTGTGAAAGTGAGTTATAGTCCCACTTTTAAAATCTAATATTTTTGGGATGAGAATACATGCAGGTTTTATAAATGATTTACAAAATAGACACAAGTACATGAAACTACATTCTATGGTTGAATTATCGAAATCAAATATGCCCCTTTTTATTAAGTCTGGTAATCTAAGAATTAGGGAACAGACACCCTAATTGACGCGAATCCTAAAGATAGATCTATTGGGCCTAACAAACCCCATCCAAAGTACCGGATGCTTTAGTACTTTGAAATTTATATCATATCCGAAGGGTGTCCCGGAATGATGGGGATATTCTTATATATGCATCATGTTAATGTCGGTTACCAGGTGTTCACCATATGAATGATTTTTATCTCTATGTATGGGATGTGTATTGAAATATGAAATCTTGTGGTCTATTATTATGATTTGATAATATATAGGTTAAACCTATAACTCACCAACATTTTTGTTCACGTTTTAAGCATGTTTATTCTCAGGTGATTATTAAGAGCTTCCGCTGTTGCATACTAAAATAAGGACAAGATTTGGAGTCCATGCTTGTATGATATTATGTAAAAACTGCATTCAAAAAACTTATTTTTGATGTAATATATTCTTATTGTAAACCATTATGTAATGGTCGTGTGTAAACGGTATATTTTAGATTATCATTATTTGATAATCTACGTAATGCTTTTTAAACCTTTATAGATAAAATAAAGGTTATGGTTGTTTTAAAAATGAATGCAGTCTTTGAAAAACGTCTCATATAGAGGTCAAAACCTTGCGACAAAATCAATTAATATGGAACGTTTATAATCAATATGAACGGGACATTTCAGTGGAAGACAGGACCTTGTGCTAGACCGAAAAACTATAGGGTGATCTTTACTATTGCTCCTACAAAGGATAGTAATTGCATCCGACATGATATAAACCATAATCAAAAGCATGTCACGGGACATTGCCTTAACAGTTGCTTGTTCAAACGTTTTCCTTTACAACCGGATGGTAGTTTACCAAAAGGTAATATATGGAGCAAGTATACTAGATGTGTTGCTTTCCTAATATAAGGTTAGCAAGTGGGTGACACAAAACCATAAGTTTTGAGCTAAAATTCTTAAATACAAAACCCACAAAACCCACAAAAACACTTTGCAAACACCGGTGAAGGGTTATTCTGGAAAACTTATCTAGGGTAAAAGCTAGAATGAATTTTTAAAAGATCAAATGTTTTCATAAAGATCCAATTTCCTTAAAGGATCTAAATTTTTATAGTCATGTGGGACTGTAAACCATATCGTTACTATCCTTGTTCATACCGCCATATTAAAATCACTGATGTACAAAGTGTGAAGAATAAAGAAGTGATTCTAGTAAAGTTTTATTCAAGATCTATATTGCTTGAGGACAAGCAACGCTCAAGTTTGGAAATATTTGATAATGCTAAAAACGAACACATATTTCATAGCATTATCCTTCAAGAAAGACAAGCTTTTAGTTACAAGTGTTCTATTTACGAGTGATATTCGTTTAAATAATAAAAGGTGAAGACAAAAGACAGATTCGACGATTTGAAGACGCAAACGACCAAAAAGCTAAAAAGTAAAAAATACAATCCAAGTGGTTCAAATTATTGATGAGAAATGTCTAGAAATTACAAGAATACAAGCCGCAAAAAGCAAAGTACAAGATATTAAATTATACAAAAAGGCGTTCGAAAATCCGGAACTGACACATGAACCAACTTTCAGCACGCGACGCAACGAAAAAAAATTACAAGTCAACTATGCACAAGAATATAATATAATATATAATTAATTATATATATTATTATATATTATAATTAAAAGCAGCCCACGTTTAAATCACTATGGTGAGCTGGAATCCAAAGCTCCGCACTCGCAGAGCTGTGAAGCACAAAAGAACCGCAGTCGCGGAGCACAACAGTTCAAAGTGGGCCTATAAAAGGCCGCGCATTCTGATCGATTTCATTACACCTTTTTCTTTTCCTTTCTCATATCATATACGATATATATATATTTATAATTATAATTTTAATTTTAATTTAAGATTAATAATAATAAGGTTATGTTGGCGAATGTTTTAAGTTTGTAAGTCGAAATTCTGTCCGTGTAACGCTACGCTATTAATAATCATTGTAAGTTATGTTCAACCTTTTTAAATTAATGTCTCGTAGCTAAGTTATTATTATGTTTATTTAAGCCGAAGTAATCGTGATGTTGGACTAAATATTAAGACGGGGTTATTGGGTTTTGAACCATAATTGGGGTTTGGACAAAAGATCGACACTTGTGGAAATTAGACTATGGGCTATTAATAGGCTTTATATTAACTAAACGATACCTCGTTAATTTAATATAAAGGTTGCAATTTGACGTATCTATATATAACCACATACGTTTAATCGGGTACGGTGGGCAGGATATTTATAAATACGAATTATTGTTCATTTGACCGGACACGGGGATGGATTAATAATCACTGGACTCATTAAAACAGGGGTGGATTACATTCAAGGGTAATTGGTGTAATTGTTAACAAAGTATTAAAACCTTGGATTACACGCAGTCGATAACCTGGTGTATTCATTAAACAAAGTATTAAGACCTTGTTACAGTTCGAATCCCTAATAAGTTGGAATATTTGACTTCGGGTATAAGGATAATTTGACGAGGACACTCGCACTTTATATTTATGACTGATGGACTATTATGGACAAAAACCAGATGGACATATCGAATAATCCAGGACAAAGGACAATTAACCCATGGTAATAATTTAAAATCAACACATCAAACATCATGATTACAGAAGTTTAAATAAGCATAATTCCTTTATTTTATATCTCATCGTACTTTTAATTATCGCAATTTTATTTATCGTCATTTTAAATTATTGCACTTTTATTGCACTTTTATTTATCGTCATTTACTTTACGCTTTAAATTAAGTCATTTGTATATTTAATATTTTACATTAGGTTTTAATTGCGACTTAAGACATAAAATCGACAAACCGCTTATTAAACGGTAAAACCCCCTTTTATAATATGTAACATCCTCAATCGGGCCTAGTTGTAAGATTACTATTTTGCCCTTAAGTTTGTATTGCGTTATTATATGCTTTTATTTTTATTTAATATTTATTATTAAATAATGATGTGGTTAGGACCAGTTTGTGACAAGGGTCACAGAACAGGTTTGTTTATTTAATTTGGACTCCTTTTGGGTTGCCAAATGTTGTACAAAAGATATCAGATAACTGATAAATACCCGTGTGTTGCACAGTGTGGGAAATTAACCTAAATTAAGTGACTAGTCTGTGTGTTCTTCTTCCCATTTCTAGAAAATTCCCAAACACACTCCGTACTCTCATCCCTTCCAACTACCAAACCCTAATTCTCCATAGTTGATCTTGAGCTCGAATTGGTCTTGAAATCACGTTCTTTACACTCTACTGATTCTTTTAAGGTATGAATCATGAGCCTTCATGATCAATTTAGTGTTAAAATGGTGTTTTTAAGTGTGTTTGTTCAAAAGCTTGATTTTGTGTCAAAATCCATGGATTTAATGTTGTTATGGTCTAAACTTTGTGGGTTTATAGTCTATGACATGTAGTAATTGAGTTGTGGTAAGTTTTGGTGTCGAAAACGAGCTCTAGATCCAGTTTTGGTGAATTTAGCTTGAAGTCCGTAGGTTGTGTTCAGAATCTGCAGATGATGAACACAGTCGGCCGACTGTCGGTTAACAGTCGACCGACTGATGTAGTGGACCAACCGACTGGCGAGTGAACCGACCGATTGAGTTTGACTTTCGGCCGATTGTGGAAATACCAAATAAGTCGACCGACTGGTAAGGTCAGTCGACCGATTGTATAGACAGTCGACCGACTGTAAGAGCCAGTCGACCGACTGAGTGTCCAGAGCAGCATATTTTACCTAAGTGTTAATTTTTAGCCGTTATGCTGCCCGTTTGTATTTTGATGTTTATGATGTAAATTTTGAAAGTGCATAAGTGTTAAGGAGAAAACTTTTAGCGGACAGTTTTCTTACAAGCCCGTCTGTATTGTGTTATTTGGTGTTTATGGACATAAACTAACTCGTGTATATGTATTTCTCAGGAAAAAAGGAGAAAGTGAAGGTTCAGTGATTAGATAGCTGAACACCTTCTCGTTTGCTGGTAATCGGTGAGTGGGACTAACTGGAGAATATAGTATATAGAAGCATGTTATATTATGATTGCCATGCTTGTTAGATATACTTATTGTTGTGGTTAGTTAGTACTTGTGATGACTGCATGTTAGTTGATGCTTGTCTGCTGGAGCCCAGTGTGTCCCTATTGTGTGGTAGCCTCGGTAGAAGAGATCAACCTGCGGGTTGGGTTCCTCTGTGGTAGCCTAGACAGTCGTGGTATATATATATATGAATGACGCGTCCGTCGCGTGTGGATTATATATATACATACGGTGGTGGAGGAACTTCTGGTAAGCCCCAGTCCGATCAGCTGGTGGTTAATGGTTTGGCCGATCCGCCAGAGTCTCTGTAGACGGCACTTGGGTGATGTTTGTGTGTTAGACTATTGTGACATGATTAGTATAACACTTATGTATGCTATGGCCTGTAGTTAGTCGTACTCACTTAGCTTCGTGCTAATTCCCCTCTATCTCCTCCCTCCAGGTTGATAGCTTTTGTAGATAGTGCTTTTTAGCAGAAGACGGGCGTGACGATGTTATGTTTGACAGGGTTAACTCTGATGTGATCTTTTATCGTTTAAACTGTGTACTTTTGAAAATAGATTGTAACTACATCTTCTCCGTATAAACATGTATTTTGTAATGACACGTGACACTGGTTATCTTAGTAATAGTTAATGTTTATTTTTTAATTAATAAATAAATGCTTCCGCCACGTATGTTTAAAAAAAAAAAAATTAGCGGTGTCACATAATAATAATAATATTACTTATATATATATTGATACAAATATAGTTTAAAATAAATATAGCGTTAAACTCAGCTAGCTCCCTGCGGAACGAACCGGACTTAGTAAAAACTACACTACTTTACGATTAGGTACACTGCCTATAGTGTTGTATCAAGGTTTAGGTATATCCACTCTATAATTAATTAAATAACTTGTGTAAAATTGTATCGTATTTAATAGTATTTCGCAATAAAAATATAACTATTTCGTATACACCTCGCATAACATGAAGTATTTTTGGCGCCCCTGCAACCTTTCAAAGGTGCATGATGGCAATTTTTCACGACATGATAGAAGAATGCATGAAAGTTTTCATGGATGACTTTTCAGTCTTCGATGATACATTTGAATCATGTCTAGTTAATCTTGAACGAATGCTTATTAGATGCGAGCAATCAAATCTAGTTCTTAATTGGGAGAAATGTCATTTCATGGTTAAAGAAGGAATCGTTCTTGGTCATAAAATTTCAAAGGAAGGAATTGAAGTGGATAGAGCTAAAGTAGATGTAATCGCTAAACTTTCACATCCCACCAATGTTAGAGGAGTTAGGAGTTTTCTAGGGCATGCCGGTTTTTACCGACGTTTCATAAAAGACTTTTCTAAAATTGCCACTCCTATGAATAAACTCCTAGAAAAGGATGCTCCATTCATCTTTTCAGATGAATGCATCAAATCTTTTAATATTCTTAAAGAAAAACTCACTAATGCGCCGATCATGATAACTCCAAATTGGAATCTACCATTTGAACTCATGTGCGATGCAAGTGATTTTGCAATGGGAGCCGTTTTAGGACAAAGGATTAAAAAATGATTTCAACCTATTTATTACGCTAGTAAGACGTTACAAGGAGCACAAACGAATTACACAACTACTGAAAAAGAACTCCTTGCTAATGTCTTTGCTTTTGACAAATTTCGTTCATATCTCATTCTAGCTAAAACGGTGGTCTATACTGATCACTCTGCTCTTAGATACTTATTTTCAAAACAAGATGCTAAACCACAATTAATCTGTTGGATCTTACTCTTACAAGAGTTCGATATTGAGATCCGAGACAAAAAGGGAGCAGAAAATCTCACCGCTGATCATCTTTCTCGTCTTGAAAATCCCGAATTAGAAGTTCTAAATGAGTTGGCTATACAAGATAACGTTCCTGATAAATAACTTTTGAAGATCGATTATAATGAAATTCCATGGTTTGCAGACTATGCAAACTACTTAGTATGTGGATTCCTTGATAAATGGTTGTCATAACAAAAACGAAAGAAATTCTTTAGTGATATAAAACTCTATTTTTGGGAAGATCCACATTTATTTAAAAGTTGTCCCGATGGAATAATACGCCGATGCGTATTCGGGGATGAAGCTAGTCAAATCTTAAACCATTGTCACACAGGAACAACAGGAGGGCATTATGGGGCTCAACTTACAGCAAGAAAAGTTTATGACGCTGGATTTTATTGGCCGACAATTTTCAAAGACACACACCTTCTTTGTAAATCCTGTGATGTTTGTCAAAGGACCGAAAAAATAAGTCAACGTGATGAAATGCCACAAAATGTCATTCAAGTATGTGAAGTATTTGACGTTTGGGGTATTGACTTTATGGGACCATTTCCAAAATCTCATAATAATCTCTACATTCTCGTAGCCATTGATTATGTATCTAAATGGGTGAAAGCACAAGCTCTCCCAACTAACGATGCACGAGTTGTAGTCAATTTTTTAAAACGTCTTTTTGCAAGGTTCGGAACGCCGAAAGCTTTAATAAGTGATCGGGGTACTCATTTTTGTAATAATCAACTTGAGAAACTTCTCAAAAGATATGGAGTAACTCATAAAATCTCAACCGCTTATCATCCACAAACAAGTGGACAAGTTGAAAATACCAACCGAGCTTTAAAATGTATTCTAGAGAAAACCGTAGGATCAAATGCGAAGGAATGGTCCATGAAATTGGAGGATGCACTCTGGGCTTTTAGAACTGCTTACAAAACTCAAATTGGAACCACACCTTTTAAACTTGTTTACAGAAAAGCATGTCACCTTGCAGTAGAAATTGAGCACAAAGCATGTTGGGCTTTGAAGACATGTAATCTTGATTTACATGAAGCCGGACGTTTACGATTAAGTCAACTAAACGAATTAGAAGAATTGAGACATGAAGCATATGAAAATTCGTTAATCTATAAAGAAAGAACGAAGAAATGGCATGATAAAAGAATCAGAATTATAAAAGAATTTAAAGAAGGAGATAGAGTTCTTCTTTTCAATTCACGGTTCAAGCTATTTCCTAGAAAGTTGAAATCAAGATGGTCTGGACCATTTATAGTCAAAAGAGTTTTCCCATACGGAACAATAGGGTTAATAAATTCAAATGGGATTGAATTTAAAGTTAATGGTCACTGACTTAAACATTACATACATGATCAGATGGAAGTTGACAATGAAGTTAATCACAATTTCAACACCACAGCTAACTAAGTTTGGGGAGAATCAAGTCTTTTTAAGGATAATATATATTTCTGTTAGAGTTAGATTTTCTGTTTTCATGTAGTTCTCGAAAATGGAATCCGAATGGTCTTTCCCTAGCAGACCCTAAAGAACTAGTCTTCTCCCTCCATTCTGAATTTTTATTTTTTTTCGGTTTTACGAGATGAATAATTCCTTTGATCTAAACCATGGTCTACTACTACACGCTATGATTACTAAACGTAATAATAACATCTTCCCGAGTGAACTGGTATCATTCATAAGAGGCAAAATGGACGAAGTGAGGAAAGAACTCAGGAAAGATCATCATAAAACACATTTTGGTAAAGGAAAATCAAAATGCGCAACAAAAAGAAGAACACGACACCTTGAAAGATGTCATAAATGCGTAAAATGGTCACACGAAGGTAAATGTTCGAACAATCAAACATATTCAAATACCGAATTTGTTACTCTATGCAGAGAAGGAAAGTTCATATGTTTAGAAGAAAAGTAATTAAAAAATTGAGGTTACGCTTATGTAGCTATGGAAAACCAAATCACACGACTCTCCTATGAGTCGACAAAAGCATGTCTCTGAGAATTCTATCTCACAGGTAGAAATGTACAGTTTTTATTTTTTTATTTTATTTTATTGCTTTTAACCTTTGATAATAAAAGCTGAATCATTCGCTATAAAGTATTAAATTGATATTCAATAAAATTAGGTATGGGAAACCGAAATTATTGATATCATACAAAAATTTAATTCATCACTGCGAAATTTACCGTTTATTCATAAGGTATAAATATCTTTAATCAATCAATCCAAAATATTTCAGAAATTCTTCAGGAGTAAAACTAGGTAATATAGCCGAAATTACTTTACCCAAAAGAGGGACGTATATTTTTGTTAATATTTGATTGATTAAAGTGGGATAAAAGACCAAAAAGATTTTTAATTTTATTTTTATCATGTTTTTAAAATTAATATTGTAAATTTTTAAAACCAATATATTTAAGTTTGTAAATATTTTAAAACTAATATTTTTAATATATGTTTGTAAAACTAATGTATATAAATATTAATAATATTTTATATGAAAACTTATGCATTTTAAATTTAAGTTTGGTGTGAATTTAAAAATAAAAATTTACTTTATTTCATTAAGTTAAAAATATGATTTCTAAAATTCGTCGTGAGTTGAAGACTAGGTCGTTGAACCGAAATTGCTTTACCCGATGGAGGGACGAGAAATTTTGTTTTCATTATTTTTAATCTCATTGATTTAAAGTATGCCAAAAACATTTAAAAAACCCAAAAATCTTTGCTTTTAAAACAATCGCTTTAAAATGACAAATTTTAAAATTTTGTCGAGGGACGGACTAGGTAAACGTACCGAAACAACCTCGTCCTAAATAAAAAGGAAAACAAAATTTTAAATTTAATTAATTGTTTTATTATTAAAGATTTTATAAATAAAAAAAACCGCAATCGCTGAATTTTTGGGGTACACAAATCCGCACTCGCGGAGCATTAAAAATCCAGACCAGATAACTAGTATAACAACCCTCATTTTTCTGTTCTGAAGTGACTAAAATGCCCTTAGGGTTTCACTAGGTTGTTTTGTGTATTTGAGTTAGGGTTGTTATCCTTTTATAATTAATGATCTTAATTAACACGTGAATTTATTAACCTTAAACCCTAACCCTAAAACATTAATTAATGTCCTAAACCCTAAACATTTGTTAATGTTATAAACTCTAACCCTAATACCATTTAAAAACCCTAACCCTAATAACTATTAAATTATAATAACTATGGATTTACGTAAAAGTATATGAAAATAAGTATTTAACTCGGTACCCAACTATATAAAGTTACATAATTAACTTTATAATTAAAACTATAGTGCCCAATATAAAAATTATAAAACTTGAATTGATAAAACTTATAAAAATGATAAATTAAGATAAGTGATTAATTGAATTGATAAAAAAAAATTAAATATATGTACATGTATTAGTTTCCGAAAAAAAAATTATTAAGAAATAAATAAAATTATCCTCAAACACTTATACTCCTACTCAAACTCCTAAATTTTATTCTAGTTACACTCCTAACCTCACTCCAATTCTTTTGAAGTAATTCTTATCTTCAACAAAATTCTAGAACCATCTTTAAGGAATCCAAATTACAATCTGACTCTAGTCACCTACACTATATAAAGGGGGTTAGCGTTCACCAATTATTCATTCACTCACCTCACAAATTCTTCCATTCTCTCGTTGCTAGTTGACCATACCCGAGTACCAAGTTCACTTCATAAACACGTAAGTCTAATTTTTCCTACTGTTAGATTTTGGCACGTATTAAATTAAATTATATCTAGTAATCCCTTTATGTTATTGCGTATCACAAATTGTAAACATGTGTATGTACCATCTCGGTTACTGCATGTGTATGTTTAGTACACATATTTGTTTTTTTTATTTGATCATATTATGCAAAACAAATAAATAATACATACGAGTATATATATATATATATATATATATATATATATATATATATATATATATATATATATATATATATATTTATATATATATATATATATATATGTGTGTGTGTGTGTGTGTGTGTGTGTGTAAATTATGAAAAATTATTTTTAATAATTCAAACAGATAAAAATATGTTAAATATCAGATGTAGGGCTTTTTATAAATTATTGAATTATTTAAGTATTTAAAAACGTTTTTATGCTATTTAAGTGTTCGATTTATTATATAAAATGTAAATAATTAGTTAAAATTCATAAAAATTGATTTAACACTTATAAAATTATTATATCAGTATGTGGAACTTATTTATAAGTTATATGAATTTTTGGAAGTTTTTATCTTATTTATTTATCAATTAATGAATTAAATATGTACTTATAGTATAAAAATTGAAATAAGTATAGATAACAGAGATAAAATTTTATAAAAATTTTTATATGTTTATTATGATTATTAGGATCTGCAAAAAATGGAAAAACCAATTGTAATTTCGTTTACCTATTTTAAGTAATTTATGTATTAAACGATCTTAGAAATAAAGTAAATTGCTTATAAATTAGAAAGTTTGCATAGAATATTTTTATAAAATTTTTACAAAATTATTATATTTATCCAAGTCTGTAAAAATTTAAAAAACATAATTTTTGGGTCATGATAGTAATTATTTTATAATTAAACTCTTTTTAAATAAACCGAAAAGTAAATAAATAATAAATAGGGTAAAATTTTATCTAAAATTTTTAAATGGTTATCTTATTTATCTAGATCAGTAGAAAAATAAATGATATTATTTATGAAGTAATTTAGATATTTATTTAATTTAAAAGCAACTAAAAATAATTAGAATAATAATATTATTACTATAACTTGTAAACCTACATGTATGGTAACACCTTACTTACACTAAGTTATATTATCACCTATCTATATAACTAATAAGTACATTAATAACTTGTTATGTGTATACACTTAACGTGAAGGTTATAATTAAAGATAGCGTACAAAGACTACAAACATCACCGCTACTTGTGACCTAGGGTGATCCTTGTTACCATTATGGGACGCTTGTGCATCTCAAGTGCCAAGACTTAGATTCTGGTCAAAAGATCCCGGTCCGCTCGGTAACAATAGATCATTCGAGTGACTTGCATGTTAGCAACGAAGTTTGGGCGAAATTGTACAACATCTTTGTTAAGAATTATAACCAGAACATTCTTAAACTAGAAGCTTACTATAAGTGGAAGCTTTCTATAAATAGTAGGTTCCTAAATATAGAAACTTTTGAGAAATAGGAACTTTTCTCAAAAACCTTCACTGTTAATACAGTTTGCTATATTAATAAACAAACTTTATGTCTATTAGACATTAACTAATCGAACGTAATATCTCTAGGTTGAGATCTCCGGTTCAACACTCCGATCATATAACTTGCGTGGAATTTCTTGCTTGCTATTAAGGTGAACTTCATAGCCCCTCTTTCTACTATTTCTTAACTGTTTTATAAACTTTGGGGTGAGACTCATGCTTGCTTTTTAAATGATTTACAATTTAGACACAAGTACCTAAACTATTTGGTATGCAATTTCGTTAGACTTTTATTAAACATGTATTTATTATTACATGCGAATCCTCGCCATAATATCGTTAATTACTGGAATTGAAATTTGCAAGCTTAATTATTGTGAGTAGGCCTATTGAGAGTGACGTCTCTACCCATTGGCGTAATCGTCAAGGGGGTATATAATAATGATTGCCGACACCCGTACAGTGTCAGGAAGTAATTTAGATATTTATTTAATTTAAAAGCAACTAAAAATAATTAGAGTAATAATATTATTACTATAACTTGTAAACCTACATGTATGGTAACACCTTAACTACACTAAGTTATATTATCACCTATCTATATAAATAATAAGTACATTAATAACTTGTTATGTGTATACACTTAACGTGAAGGTTATAATTAAAGATAGCGTACAAAGACTACAAACATCACCGCTACTTGTGACCTAGGGTGATCCTTGTTACCATTATGGGACGCTTGTGCATCTCGAGTGCCAAGACTTAGATTCTGGTCAAAAGATCCCGGTCTGCTCGGTAACAATAGATCATTCGAGTGACTTGCATGTTAGCAACGAAGTTTGGGCGAAATTGTACAACATCTTTGTTAAGAATTATAACCCGAACATTCTTAAACTAGAAGCTTACTATAAGTGGAAGCTTTCTATAAATAGTAGGTTCCTAAATATAGAAACTTTTGAGAAATAGGAACTTTTCTCGAAAACCTTCACTGTTAATACAGTTTGCTATATTAATAAACAAACTTTATGTCTATTAGACATTAACTAATCGAACGTAATATCTCTAGGTTGAGATCTCCGGTTCAACACTCCGATCATATAACTTGCGTGGAATTTCTTGCTTGCTATTAAGGTGAACTTCATAGCCCCTCTTTCTACTATTTCTTAACTGTTTTATAAACTTTGGGGTGAGACTCATGCTTGCTTTTTAAATGATTTATAATTTAGACACAAGTACCTAAACTATTTGGTATGCAATTTCGTTAGACTTTTATTAAACATGTATTTATTATTACATGCGAATCCCCACCATAATATCGTTAATTACTGGAATTGAAATTTGCAAGCTTAATTATTATGAGTAGGCCTATTGAGAGTGACGTCTCTACCCATTGGCGTAATCGTCAAGGGGGTATATAATAATGATTGCCGACACCCGTACAGTGTCAGGGGTTAATGTTTAGTTCGATATTATAACTCATGGAATATTGATATTTTGATATTTTGAATTAAATCTTGTGGTCTAAAACTTATTATGATTATTAAACTTACGTTGTTCACTCAATCATTTTTGGTTGACACTTTAAGCATGTTTTGTCTCAGGTGAAGATTAGCATGTGTGCTGCCCTATGATGCTTAGTTAGCTGATGCATTGGAGTCCACATATTAGACTTATCATTTGTTATTTACATATGAGTTTCATTATGTAATGCATCATTATGTTTCCGCTGCAAATTCAAATTTTGTTATAAAATGTCTCATTTAGAGTCGTTCTCGTTTATACATACTTGTGTTGTGATATTTTGAAGTCATATTTCCCCGACCCTATTTGGGGGTATGACAACTGGTCGACTGACCAGTCCTCAAACACACACAAACATAATTTTCTGCGAAAAAATACCCAAAAACCCTCTCAAAATCACGATTTTTCACCGTTAATCATCAAATTTCTTGATAAAATCACGGTGAGGAGATATTTGCCAAGAAGTTTTTCAAAGAAATCGATAATTTCTACATCCAAACACTCTTTAATTCGGATTTTTAGTGTTCTTGAGTAAAATTATACCTAATTTGATTTTGATGATTTCTAGCTTAATTGTGCTTAAATAGTTTGTATATTATGCTTGTATAACCTAGATTGATGCTATTTAACATGATTAGAAGCCTTAAACTTCAAATTTTGAGTAATCTAGGATTTGTGTTCTTGAGCAAAATTGGAGCTTTTTGATATAAAGTGTTATGGCCGAATTTTGTTGATGGTTCATGCTTAATTAAGTAGTGTAACATGTTTAGGTTGCTAAATGATCAAAACTTTGATCCTAAACATGATTTTTGAGTATTAAAGTGGACTTTTGAGTCAAAAATGCATGAACTCGATTTAATTGATATGAATGCCATTTGGAACTCGTTTAATTACTATAATGATTATTTTTGACATGAATTAGAAGATGAATGCTAAGAAACATTGTATACATTTTCGTATATGTTTATTTGTAAAAGTGTAGAATTGTTAATATTGTGAAAATGCGTATAAAGTTTGATATGGATTAAACATGTCATTATGATTGTTTTGATTTATGATTCTGCTAACACTAATGCATATTTGAATGCACAAAAATTGTGTTTAATGTATTTTGCAGACTGAAAGGGGTGAATCTTCATCCGCATCTCAGGCTCGCAATGCTCCTCCTGAGAATGCAGACGAACATGATATTAATGACCAATACAGACAAAATACACCTCATCAAGTCATTTCATTTTCAAATATCCATGAGGCAGATTTACACCCAAACTTGAGGTTTGACAGATTTTGGATAGAATATCCAAAATATCAAAGGAACTTACACACCCTTCAGTCTAATGATGTTGAAGTACCCAGGGTAATAGATTGGGAACCGTTAGAAACAGTGGGATTGGCCGATTCAATCAGAGAATTACTTACACAAAGGTATGGTAATTCTACTTTTAATGATTGGGAATGTTTGTTCAATATACGTAGGCATGTATATAGAGAATGGTGTGTGAAATTATTATGTAGTGTTGAAATAAATGATCGGGTAGCTACCTAAAATGATCGGAGTTTTATTAGATTTTTATTAGGAGGTGTGATGCGCCATATGTCTCTACTAGATATGGCTCAGGCTTTGTATATATGTACGTCTGAGGAACTAACATCTACTGATTGTCAAAGGTTGATAGTTAATGGTAGGAGGGTTGATGAAATTTTTGATATGAATGGAATATGGAGTAGAATGACTAGCCATAACCGATTTCGTGGGGGATATTACTCTTATACTGATATTGATAGAGCTGAGCTAAGAGTAATCCATAGGTTCTTAGCAAACTCGATTACACAGCGAGGTAGGAACAAAGAAAAGGTAAATGAAAATGATTTATTTTATCTCATGTGTATTCGAGTCCCACAGAGCGCTGTGAGTATACCTTATTGTGTGGGTTATTATTTATCGGCTATGGTTAGGGGTATACGTCCTAATAGTATAATAGGAGGTGGTATCTTTGTTACTTTAATTGCTGAATATCTCGGTGTCGATAGAAGTCAGGGGGATTAATAATTGCAGCACCAGAACCCCGTGATACAATTGGTTTGAAAGTATATCATGGTGCTAAGGTTTTAAAGAAACGACATAACGCTGCAGCACCATATGATGGCAATCATCCACAGGTCGAAAGAGATCAGCATCAAGGTAATATGGGAGGGGGGAATCAGATGACAGAAATGCAAATTTTTATGGCTCTACATGAGTATGAAATGGCTAGACAACGAGCATTTCAAGATTGGCAGTATCATCAAAACCAAATCATAAGTCATTGTGCACACATAAATACAAACTACATTCCTACTCAAATGCCCATATTTTCTCCCTGGACTACATATGATATCTAAACTTTTAAGCCTGATATTACTCAATCCTTGATATTACTCAATTCTAAACTTTTAAGCCCTACATATGATAATCTCCTTAAAGATCAAAAATCAGCTTTTAAGCCTGATATTATTCAATCCTTGAGATTGACCTTAAAGATTGAGAATTCAAACTCATGAAATTTGATGATATCTAAACTTGAGCTTGAACGAGAAAATATATAGATCAAATTACAAACCGATTTGTTTTCTGAAACCCTATTTTCAATGTGTTCATTACCATTAAACGTAAATTCCTAGGAATTCACCGGAATTCATTAGGTCACCTGAACCAAATCGGGTGTCAACCGTAAGAACGGTGGTTGCATAGCATGGTCGAAGACAGGACCTTGTGTCAGATCGAAAAACTATAGGGTGATCTTTACTATTGCTCCTACAAAGGATAGTAATTGCATCCGACACGATATAGACCATAATCAAAAGCATGTCATTAGACATTGCCTTAACAGTTGCTTGTTCAACGATTTCCTTTACAACCGGACGTTAGTTTACCAAAAGGTAATATACGGAGCAAGTATACTGGACGTGTTGCTTTCCCAATACAAGGTTAGCAAGTGGGTGACACAAAACCACAAGTTTTGAGCTAAAATTTTCAAATCTGAAACCCACAAAACCCACAAAAACATTTTGCAAACACCGGTGAAGGGTTATTCCGGAAAACTTATCTAGGGTAAAAACTAGATTGAATTTTCAAAAGATCAAATGTTTTCATAAAGATCCAATTTCCTAACGGATCTAAATTTTTATAGTCATGTGAGACTGTAAACCACATCGTTACCATCATTGTTCATAACCGCCGTATTGAAATCACTGATGTACAAAGTGTGAAGAATAAAGAAGTGATTCTAGTAAAGTTATATTCAAGTTCTATATTGTTTGAGGACAAGCAACGCTCAAGTGTGGGAATATTTGATAATGCTAAAAACGAACATATATTTCATAGCATTATCCTTCTAGAAAGACAAGCTTTTAGTTGTAATTGTTTTATTTCCAAGTAATATTCATTTAAATAATAAAAGGTGAAGACAAAAGACAGAATTGACGATTTGAAGACGCAAACGACCAAAAAGCTAAAAAGTACAAAGTACAATTCAAGTGGTTCAAATTATTGATGAGAAACGTCTAGAAATTACAAGAGTACAAGCCGCAAAAATCAAAGTACAAGATATAAAATTATACGAAAAGGCGTTCGAGAATTCGGAACCGAGACATGAACCAACTTTCAGCACGCGACGCAACGGACCAAAAATTACAAGTCAACTATGCACAAGAATATAATATAATATATAATTAATTATATATATTATTATATATTATATTTATAAGCAGCCCACGTTTAAATCACTATGGTGAGCTGGAATCCATATCTACGCACTCGCGGAGCTGTAAAGCATAAAACCTCCGCACTCGCGGAGCTGTATAGTTCAAAGTAGGCCTATAAAAGGCCGCGCATCCTGATTGATTTCAATCATCCTTTTCCTTTCTCATATCATATATGATATATATATTTATAATTATAATTTTAATTTTAATTTAAGATTAATAATAATAAGGTTATGTTAGCGAATGTTTTAAGTTTGTAAGTCAAAATTCTGTCCGTGTAACGCTACGCTATTAATAATTATTGTAATTTATGTTCAACCTTTTTAAATTAATGTCTCGTAGCTAAGTTATTATTATGCTTATTTAAATCGAAGTAATCGTGATGTTGGGCTAAATATTAAAGACGGGGTTATTGGGCTTTGTACCATAATTGGGAAATTAGACTATGGGCTATTAATGAGCTTTATATTAACTAAATGATACCTCGTTAATTTAATATAAAGGTTACAATTTGACGTATCTATATATAACCACATACGCTTAATCGGGTACGGTGGGCGGGATAATTATAGATACGAATTATTGTTCATTTGACCGGACATGGGGATGAATTAATAGTCACTGGACTCATTAAAACAGGGGTGGATTACATTCAAGGGTAATTGGTGTAGTTGTTAACAAAGTATTAAAACCTTGGATTACACGCAGTCGATAACCTGGTGTATTCATTAAACAAAGTAATAAGACATTGTTACAGTTCGAATCCCCAAATAGTTATAAGGATAATTTGACGAGGACACTCGCACTTTATATTTATGACTGATGGACTGTTATGGACAAAAACCGGATGGACATATCGAATAATCCAGGACAAAGGACAATTAACCCATGGTAATAAATTAAAATCAACAAGTCAAATATCATGATTACGGAAGTTTAAATAAGCATAATTCCTTTAATTTATATCTCTTCGTACTTTTATTTACCGTCATTTTATTTATCATACTTTAAATTATTGCATTTTTATTTATCGCAATTTTATTTATCGTCATTTACTTTACGCTTAAATTAAGTTGTATTTATATTTAATATTTTACATTAGGTTTTAATTGTGACTTAAGACATAAAATCGACAAACCGGTCACTAACCGGTAAAAACCCCCCTTTTATAATAATAATAATATTACTTATATATATATATATTAATACAAATATAGTTTAAAATAAATATAGCGTTAAACTCAGCTAGCTCCCTGCGGAACGAACCAGACTTACTAAAAACTACACTACTTTACGATTAGGTACACTGCCTATAGTGTTGTAGCAAGGTTTAGGTATATCCACTCTATAAATAAATAAATAACTTGTGTAAAATTGTATCGTATTTAATAGTATTTCGCAATAAAAATATAACTATTTCGTATACTACCTCGCACACATCAAGTATTTTTATAGCACACTAAAACTAATTGGATGATTGAGAGTTGGTGTCAAGTATGCATAAAACGAACGACGTGCAGTTTATGTTATTCATTTTTATTTCTCATCTATCTCTCACATTTTCTATATATATATATATATATATATATATATATATATATATATATATATATATATATATATATATATATATATATATATATATATATATATTATAAATATTATTATTATTATGATTATTGTTAGTATTAATCTTATAATTAGGAGTAGTATTATTATTGTATTATATATAAAATATTACGACGAGGTCATGAGCGAATTATTTCAAGACGAGTTTTTCGAGTAGGATAGGGCTAAGGAAATTATGGGTTATAGCTATGGAGGTGATGGGTATGGTTCATGGGTATGCTCGTGAGGTCAATCTAGTGTTTATCATCTCCGTTGCGTCTATGTACTTTTCTGCAATATTGAATCTCAATATTGATACGTAAGCACTCGTAATTTAACTTTTATATATTAATAGTGTATCCCTGATTAGTGCTCGAGTATATAAGATTATGCATGCTTGTACTTTTAATATTGCCGTTAGATAGGTTATGATGAATCCTGAATTAGTTACATATGCGGTTGAGATAAGGTATAAGATATGCATGTCGTTGGAAAGCTAGCGAAAAATTAGAAACTTTTCATTTAGATATCGAATGGTTTCGATGAACGGATTAGAAGTTATAGTCAATTGAATTATTGTATTATTATTATAAATGATTATTATTATCGTCGTTATTATCGTCGTTATATTTTTATCTAATTATTATTATTATTATTATTATTAGTATTATTATTATTATTATTATTATTATTATTATTATTATTATTATTATTATTATTATCAATAAAAGATATTATCATTAAAAATTGTTATTTTTATTATTATTACTATCGTTATTATCGTTAAAATTATAGTTAGTATTATTATTATTATTATCATTAAAATAGTTATTAGTATTATCATTAATATTATCATAATATTTATTATTATTAGTATTATTATAATTAAAACTAATATTAGTAACACCTAATTATTATGATTACTATTATTATCATTATTATAAACGCGATATAAAAGACGATTAAAACCTATTAACAAATTGATTAGGAAATAATGAGTATGTGTATCATGGTGAAATTAAAATATTGTAAGATATTGATTTAGATAAAATTATCGTTCTTATTAATTTTATCATTATTATGATTATTAAAAGTATTATTAACAATAAAACTATCATTTTTTACTAAAATTATTATTTGTAATAGAAATATATTTGTTATTATAAATTATCATTTTATCATAAATAATATCATTTTTAGTAAATATAAATATAGTTATTTTTATTAGTAGAATAATAATAATTATTATTACAAAATAATACAACTTTTACTTATTATTGTTATTACCGATATTATTTTATCAAATGAATATGTAATACAAAGATATTTTATTACACGTAATATAATTACATTAATAATACCTATTATTATATTTTTATGATATTAAATGAACTTTAGAAATTTATATACTTAAGATATATAAAAGTATATTTTTTATCATATACAAATTTTAAATATGAATTTTATTAACAAATGACTTTTAAAAATATTAAATATATAAAACGACGATATTTAAACTATATAATAATCATGTATAAATTTTGGAAATCATTTTGAGTCAAATTGACTTTTGATGACTTTTGCACATTAGTCTCGAGCATTAAGATTATGATACACTATGACCTGACCTAAATTGCTATACAAATATTGACCAACATATAAATATATACACTTAATTTAGGTTCGTGAATCCGAGGCCAACCTTGCACTTGTTCAATGACATAATATGTATTTTTACTACGAAATACAGTATGGTGAGTTTCATTTGCTCCCTTTTTAAATGCTTTTGCAATATATATTTTTGGGACTGAGAATACATGCGCTGCTTTTATAAATGTTTTACGAAATAGACACAAGTAATCAAAACTACATTCTATGGTTGGATTATCGAATCGAATATCACCCTTTTTAGTCTAGTAATCTAAGAATTAGGGAACAGAAACCCTAATTGACGCGAATCCTAAAGATAGATCTATTGGGCCTAACAACCCCATCCGGGTTACGGATGCTTTAGTACTTCGATTTTATCATGTCCGATGAGAGTCCCGGAATGATGGGGATATTCTAGACGCGTTCTGTTAATGTCAGTTACCAGGTGTTCACCATATGAATGATTTTTATCTCTATGGAGTTTATGTGAAATGCCTGATATGAGATGGATTTTTTAATTCGCGGGTTACGCTTGTTATTTTGTACTCGTGTTACGTGTACAATTATATATCTGGAAATCTCGTGGTCTATTAAAATGATGAAAAATGATTGTTTATGATAAAATAATGAACTCACAAACCTTTTGGTTGACACTTTAAAGCATATTTATTCTCAGGTATTAAAGAATCTTCCGCTGTGCATTAGTTCATTTTAAGGATATTATTTTTAGTCATTCATGGCATATTTCGAAAGACGTTGCATTCGAGTCGTTGAGTTCATCAAGATTATTGTTAAGTCAATTATAGTTGAATGTATTATGAAATGGTGTGTATACTGTCAACTTTCGGTGTAAAAAAAGTTTGTCTTTTAAAAATGAATGCAATGTTTGTAAAATATATCATATAGAGGTCAAATACCTCGTAATGTAATCAACTATTGTGAATAGTTTATAATGAGTATGAACGGGTCCCTTCATCTTGATGATCATTTTGAAAAACATACTTTCACTTTGAATTTAACCATGATTTTTGGATATAGTTTCATGTTCATAAGAAAAATAATTTTCCCAGAAGGACTACTTTTAAATCAAAGTTTATCATAGTTTTTAATTATCTAACCCAAAACAGCTCCCGGTTTCACTACGACGACGTATGTCCGGTTTTACGGTGTTCTTCGTGTTTCCAGGTTTTAAATCATTAAGTTAGCATATCATATAGATATAGAACATGTGTTTAGTTGATTTTAAAAGTTAAGTTAGAAGGATTAACTTTGTTTGCGAACAAGTTTAGAAGTAACTAAACTATGTTCTAGTGATTACAAGTTTAAATCTTCGAATAAGATAGTTATATATATGAATCAAATGATGTTATGAACATCATTACTACCTCAAGTATAGTAGGTAAACCTACTGGAAATGATGAGAAAATAACTTGAGCTTCAAAGGATCTTTGATGGCTTGGAAGTTCTTGAAGCAGACTCAAGACACGAAAACAAGTTCAAGTAAGATTACTACTTAATTTAAGATAGTTATGTTTATAGGAATTGAACTAAAGCTTATATATGTTTATTACCTTGACTAAAAATGAAAAGTTGCTGAGATGAAATGCGTATTCTTGATCTTGAAAGAGTTGTTGGATTGGATTCAAAAGATTGAAAGTAATCTTCTTGAAATGGATGATTATCTTGATATGTTTTTAAAAGAGTTTTCTTATGGTGTTTTTAGGTTGTAATGGAAACTAGTTTGATGAGTATTTGCTGAATTTAGTTGTGTTCTTGAGAGAGTGTTTGAGTATGTGTGTTTATAGATGTTTAGAATGAAGATTAAAATGGAATTGAAATGCATATATAGACATATACATACATACATACGTGATATACATATAGATATATGACATGTATTAATTTGTTTTCTTGCTCATAAGTCTTACAAGATGTTAAATGATGGTTCCACATGTTTTTGACTCTAAGATGGCTGCTAAGAATGAATGATTAAATGTGTATATACCAATAGTAAATACATCTAGAAGCTGAGTATTGTACGAGTACGAATACGGGTGCATACGAGTGGAATTGTTGATGAAAATGAATGAGAATGTAATTGTAAGCATTTTTGTTAAGTAGAAGTACATTGATATGTGTCTTTAAGTCTTTCAAAAGTGTACTAATACATCTTAATACACTACATGTATTTACATTTTAACTGAGTCGTTAAGTCATCGTTAGTCGTTACATGTAAGTGTTGTTTCAAAACCTTTAAGTTAACGATCTTGTTAAATGTAATTAATCCATTGTTATTATACTTAAATGAGATATTAAATTGTTATGTTAACATGATAACATGGTGTAAAAATATATCTTAACATCATATATATATATATATATATATATATATATATATATATATATATATATATATATATATATATATATATATATATATATATATATATATATATATATGTTAAAATACTATTACAACGATAATCGTTACATATATATATTGTTTCGAAACTCTTAAGTTAGTATTCTTGTTTTACATATATAGTTTGTTGTTAACACCCTTAATGATATATTTAAGTATCATTTTATCATGTTAAGCATAATGTATCAATATCTTAATATGATTCATATGCATTTAGTAAGACGTTGTTATAACGATAATCGTTATATATAACGTTTCGAGTTTCTTAATTCAATAGTCTCATTTTTATGTACATAACTCATTGTAAATATACTTATGGAGATACTTACTTATCATAATCTCCTGTTAACTATATATATATATATATATATATATATATATATATATATATATATATATATATATATATATATATATATATATATATATATCATCATCATCATCATGTAAGTTTTACAAGTTTTTAACGTTCGTGAATCGCCGGTCAACTTGGGTGATCAATTGTCTACATGAAACTAATTTCAAATAATCAAGTCTTAACAAGTTTGATTGCTTAACATGTTGGAAACATTTAATTATGCAAATATAATTTTCATTTAATATAATAATGAAAAAGTTCGGATCACTACATGACCCTTTATAAATCACATATATCTTTAGTACAACTTCATTGTAAGTAATAGTTTTCTATAAGAGTACACTTATGTGTAATTTTTCAGGGTTGGTAGTTTTGATGAAAATATTCTTCACTATTTATATATTCTTTGGTTTTCCGTTTTTTAAAAATAATAATAATAATAATAATAATAATAATAATAATAATAATAATAATAATATTAATAATAATAATAATAATAATCACGTAGTATCTAGCCAAAGGAGGACAAATTACAACAAACAGAGAGACTGGACAACTCATAAAGCTGAATACTGTGGATAGACAATAGCAGTTAGGTACCCCGTATATAATAATGCATGTAATATACGGAGCATAATATATGTACTAGATTTTTTATTTTTATTTTTTGTTTAAACCACGAATACTATTACTATTTACTATTAACTATTAATTAAGGATACCTTCATTTTTCCAACTAGTAAAAAGGTCTGCCACTTCGTTGGCCAAAACACGAACCGAAAAAAAAAAAAAAAAATGTTCATCGGCTCGGTTACTGTTCATCGGCTCGGTGCTCTGGTTCATCGACTCGTTTACTGTTCATCGACTCGGTTAATGTTCATCGGCTCGGTGGCTCTGGTTACTGTTCATTGATGTTGGCTGATATACTTATTGTAAATGAAGAATTCTAACTGAAACAGACAAATTAAACCGGAAATGCTCAAAACAACTAAACGTCACAAAACGACATTAACTTCAATCGAACCTACCTACCACCAAAATCGCATGAACAAAGCGAACAAAAGCAAAAGCTACATACTAATGACAACATACGATTGCCAAAACACACAATCTAAGACAAAACGAAGCAAATTAAGAACAAGAAGCAAACACCACAAAAAAACGAACGACAATAACCAACTTAGGAATGTCCTTTCTTATTCTATTCGTCCGGGTGGCATAAATTTTAACATAATAATCTCTCCATCCCAGGGTAAGTGTCGATTTTTTTTCTTTTCAAAATGTCTCAATTAATTGTTGACTTTTAAATACGGAAAATAAATTTAACGAAGTTTACAGTATTGTCTTTAGTGAATCCCTAATGAATTAATTAAATTACAAAAATGAAAGGATATTCTAATTAATTGATTGCGGGTATAACTGTGAAATTTGGAAAAAGTACACTGTATGATAATGACATTTCATAAACTGTGTTTTTTGTCATGAGACAGTTAATCTGAGACGAAGGAAGTACATGTTATGAAGACAAGTGTTATGGCATCATATAGGGGTTACTAGGGTTTTTTTTTTTTTTTTTTTTTTTTTTTTTTTTTTTTTTTTACGGTTGGTCAATTTGTCGTGTTTGTAACTTCAATTGAGGTTTTTTGTAGGGTTTTGGTGTTGTTAGTTCGTCAATATGCGTTATGAAGCTTGAATGCATACTTGTGTACAAGAGATCGTTCGGATTGTAACCCTCTTGAGTCATTCGATCTATTTATATATAGACATATATTTTCGGAAAAAAAAAAGTTTCATGGCCTCAACTTTAGCCATGAATCATGATTGGTTTGTTGGCATGTTAAGATGAATCAAACATGATCCATGGCATGTTCATTCCATAAATATAAATAAATAAATACATAAATAAAACTAAGTCATTTAACATGACATAAAGGTCTAAAAAATGATGAAAAATCCTATTTTTTGTGATAGTATACTTTACCAAACATCTACTCAAACTCCCATATTATTATTGCCTTTTTGACCTTTTAGGTGCCTTCACAAAGCATCTTCCTACATGCTATATTCCATGAATTGAAAATGACCTCCACACTTCGTTCAATATAGAGTTTCAACAACCTATGATTAGACCCCAAAATTTTTCACAAATAACCCTTGGCCCATATATTTTATTGTGTGGTGCACCACATCATAAATCAACAAATCAAATGAATCCACTATTTAAAGTTAGAATAAAACAAAACTTTTAAGAGCCTCCTGCCGGGTCGGTTCAAATTAAGGTCAACCCATCACCAGTGAAGCTGATTTCTGATGAAGAAATTGAGTGTGTAATCATCTCATTCAAATCAGACACACTATCTTGTAAATTCAATAGCAAATCAGAGGTACTAAAACTCAATGATGGTTTAGCCTTTGGAACCATAGGGACCTCCGCCTCACCCACAAGCATTTGAACCACATTTCGCATTGTGGGCCTAACCGCTGGGTCCGGGTGTGAACAAACCAACCCAACTAACAACACTCTCATCATCTCCGCTTCCTCAAACTCGCCACACAAGCGTGGGTCAGCAACGGCTAACAACCGCCCTTCCCTATGCAATCCCCAAGCCCAATCCACCAAACTACTCCTTTGCCCATTCGCCGGGCCCGCCGCAACTCCATCCATCTCAATGGGCCTCCTACCACTAGCCACCTCTAACACCACCGCGCCAAAGCTATAAACATCAGTTTTTTCACTAGCCCGGCCCGTCAACAAATACTCCGGCGCCAAGTACCCCATTGTGCCAGCCGCAACCGTCGGGTCGGGCGACTTATTTTGTTCTATCTCTCGGGCCAACCCGAAATCACCCAATTTAGCATTAAACCCCTCATCCAACATAATGTTACTAGCTTTCACATCTCTATGTATAACTTGATTCTCACATTCATGATGCAAATAAGCTAAAGCAGAAGCAACACCCATTAATATTTTTTTCCTATGAGCCCATAACAATGTGAACCTTGATTCAAAAAGTGCTTTATCAAGTGACCCATTTGGCATTAAGTCATAAACAAGCATAATTTCATCTTTTTCATAGCACCAACCTTGCAACCTCAAAAGATTCCGATGCCTAAGCGTTCCAATAATCGATAACTCCGATAAAAACTCGGCTTTACCTTGATCACCACTATGGCTACATCTCTTTATAGCAACAACATTTCCTGTATCTAACAATATCCCTCTATAAACAGTTCCAAATGCTCCATGCCCGATTACCCGGGTCGGGTCAAAACATCTAGTTGCTAATTTAAGCTCTTTGTATGAAAATTCTTTAGGGGTTTTAAAAATATCACTAACAAAAAGTTCGGGTTTTTTCGGCTGTTTAAATTTCTTGGAATAAACCCATATCAGCAAGATTGCACATAAAGCTAAAAAGAATGCGCCGGCGGTCACAACTCCGGCGACGGCGCCGGCACCTTCTTTACACAATTTATTATGATGACATTTGCTTTCCTTTTGTGTTGTGTGAGCAGTTGGTATGTTTGAGTTTGACGGCGCCATTGACGGCGGCGATGAGTTAACGGCGTTGGCTGTGGGGTTCATGAAAGTGGCTGTTGGCGGCGGCGGTGGAGGTGAAATTGAACCGGGTTTCGTATCCGGTTCATCAAACATCGAATTAAACCTCCACCATTCAACCGAGTGGACCTCAGTACTTCCCTGAGTTGACCCGGCAAACCCAACGAACATAAACTCGTTTAAATATTGATTCAAATTCGTTGTCAAAGTCAAAACTGGTGATTCGGGTTTGGTATCAGAGTATGAAATGGATACATTGAGTTGCTGGGTTAACCCGGAGAAATCAACCCATGTGTTGACTAACTGACCACTTTTTAAATCAATGTCGACCGGGTCTAAATTAGCAACTCGGGTCGAAACCATGGAGTCAAGATCCAAACCCACATGATTCCCATTAACATCCTTAAACTCAAAATCCATTAACGTATCAAATTCAATAGCAACAGAACCTGACGGAATACCCAAAAACCCACCGGCGTCACCAACCGTTTCATCGTCGGGTGAAATCACAAAAGCCAACCCACCACCAATCGAATCTGGATTCAAATTGGCAATTAAGAACGAAAAGAATGTATTGAAGCTGGCCGGATTTGGGTACCCAGGTAGCCGGAATCTTACAGGCTTGTTGTATAAAACCCTGCCGGCACCGGAGTTTGGGACGGGGAGATCTTTTGTGAGTCTAACACTGTTATTGAACATATGGGCATCTCCTAAAAACGTTAAGCTTGTGAGTTTGAGTGTTTGGAAGTCAAATGTAGTGGCTCCGGTAGCTGCATTGCCGGAAAAACAGAGGGAAAACAGAGTAAAAACAAGAGGAGGAAACAGAGTGTGAAATAGGGTGTTTTTGATGGGAATTAAAGAAGGCATGATTTGGGTTTTAGATCTGAAGAACACCCATTAAAGAATTTTGAGATATGAAGATGGCTTGGTAGAATGATAAGATGATTGTAGAGAGAGAGACAGAGATTTTGCATGGAAAAGAACAAGAAAGAATAGTTGTGGTGGTGGAATGAAATGTGGTGATAGATATGGAATCCAAAGGCATACAAGTGGTTGATTTGGATTACACGTGTCAAACTTAAGATTATGATTTGTTTCAAGATAACTTAGTTTTTTCAGCGTATAGTGTATGGTTCTGTACTTCTGTTGCTTGACTATATAGATCAATCATATATTTTCTTAAGAAAAATATACTCCGTATATATTTGACTGTGAATACAAGATAACTTAGTTTTTTCAGCGTATAGTGTATGGTTCTGTACTTCTGTTGCTTGACTATATAGATCAAGCATATATTTTCTTAAGAAAAATATATATATTTGACCGTGAATAAATGAAGTGAAGTTTAGAGCTAGTCCGGTTCCGGCCCGCGCGACGCGGCGGGGGCTTTCGGCCTGCATATTTGTGACGATCGCTCCAAATCCATATGGACAATACGTCATTCATTGATTTCATTGCGAGGTATTTGACCTCTATATGATACGTTTTGTAAACATTGCATTCTTTTGAAAAGGCACACCATAAATGAATATTTAAATCAAAGGTTTTCGACATCTGATAATTTTTACATATAAACAATCACTGTAATAATAGTTTACAATAGTACTTCCGTTGACAATGCAGTCAAAATAAGATACATGGTGATGATTTGATGAATGCAACGTTTCCTTGAAAAATATGCCATGTATGACTCCATGCACATAGCTTGTCTAAAATATAAGCAAACAGCGGAAGACTTCTAGGGAACCTGAGAATAAACATGCTAACAAGTGTCAACACAAAGGTTGGTGAGTTCATAGTTTTAGTGTTTCGCATAATCTGTATATAAAAGTGGATCACAAGATTTCAGTTGTTTCGTCCAGAAACGTTTATCAATAGATTATATAAAAGTGGATCACAAGATTTCAGTTGTTTCATCCAGAAACGTTTATCAATAGATTCTACATAACAGAGCACCTTGAGAACTAAACTTTAACGTTATAATGATAAATACCCCATTCGTTTTAATACACGCAAACCAACGTGTCCTAAACTCAAATAACATACGTCCGTTAAAAGGCTAGCGCTCTAGCTCGGACAGGGATGTCAAGCCCTATAGATCCATATACAATTATTCGCGCCCACCAGTCCATATCCTATGTACTGGCAGCTACTAGTTACCAAAGCTAAGGGATTTTTGGTTTAACTCAATGTAGAATTTAGTATGTACTTGTATCCATTGTGTTTAAAATAAAGTGCATGTATTCTCAGCCCAAAATATAGATTGCAAAAGCAATTAAAAAGGGAGCAAATGAAACTCACCTTAGCAGCACATAAAGTTGTTCATCGTAATGTGACCGAAACTCGGAATATCAAATAATCGTAGATCTCAACGTATCAATATTGAGATTCAATATTGTAGGAAAGTACGTAGACGCAACGGAGATGATAAACACTAGGTTTGATTCACAAATATACCCCCGAACATTACCCATAATCTCCTTGGCAATAACTCATAATTTCCTTAGCTCTATCCCGCTTGAAAACCATTTTAAAAGTGACACGCTCATGACCTCGTCGTAGTATTTTATGTATAATACTAGTTAATAATAATATTACTAATAATATTAAGAATAATAACAATATTAATCATAATAATAATAATAATAATAATAACAATAATAATAATAATAATTAAATGTTTACGGAGTATATGAAATAAAATGAAATCAAAGTGCAGAAATCGATCAATTTATAGATGTAATCTGGAATCCATTGTCATGCGATCGCATGAGTTTCATTTGATATGGCCATGCGATCGCATGGCCAGCTGTACCTGGTCACAATGTTTTAACTTTTTGTTTGTCGACATAATTTAATAATAATATATATAATATATATAATTTAAATTAATTAATTGTATATTATATTTTATTTCCGTGCTTAGTGGACTTGTAACTTTTGCTCCGATAAGTCGTACGTCATCACTCGACTTATGTCTCGGTTCCGGTTTTTCGAATATCCTTTCGTACGCTGAGAAAACTTGTACATTACATTTTGGGACACGTACCTTAGTCAAAATATAGCCTTAAATTATCCCTAAATTATATCACTCGCAATATAACTTATACATTTGAGTGTTTTAGTCATTTACTTCTATAAATCATCGTCTCGTATTGGTTAAAATGCATTTTAAAATAGTGTTTTACTGTAGCAAAGTTACTGTAGCAATTCACTGTAGCAAATAGTGATTTTCGAAAACACTGTAGCATTTTGGGTACTGTAGCAATTTGAAAATACTGTACCAAATTAGTGTTTTAGTGGTTCATCTTAAACGCTTTAGTTAACTTATCTAAATATCAATCGAATCAATAAACGAATGTTACTATCGTTTACTAAATAACTTGAAATTATATATATATATATATATATATATATATATATATATATATATATATATATATATATATATATATATCTTTTTAATATACATAAATCAGTTTTTAAATACACATTGGAAGTTATTTATAAATAAATTTTAATAATAAATATTTCAACTTATCATATATATTCAAATAGATATTTAAACCAATAAGTTTAATGTACGGTATCAAACAATTAATAAATTGTTACCTTTTCAAGTTATAGTATATATGTATCTATTTACATATAATTGTTCGCGAAACTTCGAAAACAACCGAAGGGTATTTAAATATATAAAAGTAGTTCAAAAATTTTGAGATTCAACTTCATAGACTTTGCTTATCGTGTCAGAAACGTTAAAGATTAAGTTTAAATTTGGTCAAAAATTTCCGGGTCATCACAATATTCATATTTAACGTAGCGTTGTGTATTTACAGAGGAGAACACGGCTCATGTATTAAGCGTCGTTGTTGGTGTTGTCGTCTTTACTGTTTTTTCAAATCTGTCCGGTTCGAACGTAGTTAGTTTCGTTTTGTTGATAAAATTATTTCGAGTCTGACGGTGCTGGCGAAAAAATATAACTCGCGGCGAGCAGGAAGATACGGCTGTCGTTGTTTTTAGCGTTTTTTAAAAAGTGTCCCTTTCAAACGTACTTTTTATCGTTTTGTTCATAAAATTATTTCAAATATGACGCTCATGTCTAAAAAATTTAACTCGCGACGAGCGAAAAGATACGGACTGTCGTTTTGTTTAGCGTTTTTTGAGAAGTGTTCGTTTCGTGTATAGTTAGTCCCGTTGGGTTCGTAAGATTTTTTCGAGTTGAACGGTGGTCTCGGAAAAATTTAACTCGCGCCGAGCGAGAAGATATGGCCCGTTATAAATTTGGGTGGAATTATTTTCTTTTATTTTAATAAAATTATATATTTACACTTTTTACCCATGAGAAAGTGTAAACTTGAGGGACCGTTGTGTAAATATAGCCAAAGTTGGGGAACTGATTGTAATGTGAACACAAACTCAAAACTACAATGAGTTATAACTAAAACTATAGGGCCCGTTATAAATTTGGGTGTATTTACACTTTTTACCTTTGAGAAAGTGTAAACTTGAGGGGCCGTTGTGTAAGTATAGCCAAAGTTGAGGGACCGATTGTAATGTGAATACAAACTCAAAACTGCAATGAGTTATACCTAAAACTGCAAAGTGTCCCACCACGTGTATTTACATTTTTTACCTTTGAGAAAGTGTAAATTTGAGGAGCCGTTGTATAAGTATAGCCAAAGTTGAGAGACCGATTGTAATGTGAATACAGACTCAAAACTGCAATGAGTTATACCTAAAACTGCAAAGTGTCCCACCACATTTAGTATGTAAGGGTTAATTTAACACTTTATCATCATATCATATTATTATTATACTACGTATTATATTTCGAACTTATGTTTATTAAGTGGGCCGGGCTACCGGACTTCTAATATAGTCCAATCAAATAGCAGAATGTAAGAGGTAACCATCTCTCTGGGTCAACTGGACCATTATTATTATGGCCTTATGGGTGCATTTCACCAACATAAATTTATATAATACTTATACCTCTCACTAATGAATAATGATTAACTAAATGCAGTTTATTTAGTTAAAACATTAAATTAAATAAACATATCTCAAAAATCTAGAGCAATTTTTTTTTAAGTTTTTTAATTTGAGCTGCATTTCATTAAAATTGAAAATATCAACATAATCACACCACTAATTCTGTCCAAGTTGATACAATATGCAATGATATCTCTTCTCTTGACAAGATGAAAACAAAGTTGAGCTTTTATAATTGTGTTTAAGTTTACTATGAAATGAAAATCCACCTTAATTGAATAAATTAATATTAATAATTATAGAAGAATCATTGGTGTTTAATATAATTAGATCTCAACATACGAATATACGAATATGAATAATAGTTAACAAGAAAAAGCCAAACAAAATACAAAATAGCACGGCCTGTAACTAGAATAAATACATTTTTTTTTTTGTCTCACAAGAGAAATGGGACATACTTCTAGATAATAATGATAATATTTTTTATTAAGGCAAATAATGATAATAATTAATAGTAATTAATACGGAGTAATAGTCAGTAAATAAAATTTAAGTTATATATCTTTTTTGATATACTTTCTTTTTTATATGCATTGGAAGATCAAAAGCACACCCATTATCAAGATTCGTTTGGTGAAGAACATATGATCTCAGTTGAAACATTTTTTTTTTGGAAAAAAAGCGGTTAAACAACCAAATATTGATTCATAATGTTACATACAAAGTTTATTCCTGTAGGCTAGTGACATAAAACCTTCAAAAATGTCACATTAAAACATAAAAATGCAACAAGACTTGCAATTTTACACATTTAAGATGATTTTAGTTTCTGTTTACAAACCTACAATCTTTTCGAACTTCGCCAACATCTTCGCTAATCGGATTGTTCTCCGATAAAATCAGAAGAGCCTTAGCAAACTGATCATGAAAGTAAGTGTTATCGGCTGCCATTTTTTCGACATATGGAGATGTAGTTGGAGTCGATAAAAGTTCTTGATCAACTACAAGGAGTCCCCTGTTGTTTATCAGGTTCTTGTAGTACATGTTGTCTAACGTCATCGGTGTTAGTAGGTCTGTTCTTGCGTATTCGACAGCAAGCGGGTCTGGTACTTGATGGGGACAACGATGTTTGAGATACTCAGCGTATTCTGGGGCCAGGGTCGGGTCAACTTCAGGATATAGCCGGTCAACGATGTTGACACAATGGACTCTGCCAACCGAGTGAGCGCCTGCGATACAAGTGAACAACTATTAAATGTTTTGCAACATAGTACATAATTCGAATTCGAATTTTTTGGATGACTCAGGTTTTTTCTATTCAGACTACTTAGAGAAGGAAAACTTTTTTACTTAAATGTACGCGGCACAACCGGATTATCCCGTAAATGGATTGAGTTTTAAATATATTTTATATTTTATATTTTATATTTTATATTGGTATAACTTTATGAAGTATTTATAATACAAACAAAACAATTGATGAAATTCAAAGTGGAAGGAGAATGACTTTGAAAATTCAAATAAGATAGTTTTTTTGGATGGATTGAGTAGTTTTTTTTTAAGATGGATGAAGTATATAAAGGCATTTTTTCACCTCTTTTTAGGTAATTAAATTCTCGAGACCGGTCTCGTTAGTAATGTGTGGAACATCTTAGAAAAAATGTTTTTCTTTTGGGGAATCTTGATTACCTAAGAGGGCGACTGTTCCTTCAACGTCGACTCCCACGGACTGAAAACGAGAAAGGACATATGGCATGGAATCATTGTGGTTTGGGAGCAAATCGTCGATTTCTGCAAGATGACTTTCCTTGCTATCTTTTCGACCGGTTTTCATCTCAATATGAGGTCCTCCTTAACTACATAAATAAATTAAAAACCCGAAAGATTACATCAATATTTCTTTTGGTTGCTTTTGTACTTACGAAAAAGGAAAAAAAAAAAAAAAAAGCATAATTACATACCATAACAACACCATCTCTAGCAGAAAGAGCAACAATATCAGCACAAGAAACAGTCATGGGGCATGCACTTTCTAAAGCATCTTTGATTGTGTTGATATACTTGAAATTTCTCATTCCCATATTTCTTGTTGATGTCTTTTCTGATTGTATCCCATTTATGCTTTCCAATAATATTGATGCATCACATGACTATTAAAAAAAGATATCAACTAAATAAAACCAAAAAAGTAAAAGAAGTCCATGCAAGAAATGACAAGTTAATACTTCAACCATATTTGTTAATTTTCATACTTTAATGTTACGTAATTGTGCACAAAGAGATGAAACTGCATAAAGAGAGGCTGTACTTAAAAAACTTCAAGAAGTCCACAAATCTAGGATAATGCATGATTAATGCAATATTGGCAAAATTTTCATGCAATATAGTATAACTTTTGAGTATAGAATTTAGACTCATGGAAGAGGTAGGGATAATTAAAGTTGAAATAAAATAAAATGTACCTTAACCATGCAATCATGGAATAAAGTTCTTATCCAAGAAACTGCTGTATTTCCATGCTTATTATACAAACTAATAACTTGTTCTTTCACAATTTCTTCAGCATTTGGACAAGTTTCCGAGTAGTAATTCAAGCGTACCTCACTTTTACCTTCAAAACGATGAAAGAACATATAAAGATTAATCATGTTAATAACATTGACATCGTGTGTGTGGTCAACGTACAAATGAAAACCGGTGTACGCGACCATACACACGTTAAATTATATAAGTAAATATATATGGGTGATTAATATATACCTGAATAAAAATGGAAGGATAGGAGAAAGACGAAGCTAATAATTAGCTTGCAAATGATCTTGTGTGATGCCATATTATCTACGATTTATAAGGTTGTAGTTATGTGTAAGTATCCAAACCATATAACATTCTTTATATAGAGTAGTCTTTGCAAGTGCAAATGAATATTACAAGCACGCAAAGCTTGTCCACTTGGCGTATTTTTTTGACTTAATTTGTATCCACTTCCTCTCCACTAATTAATTTTGAAAAATTATTTGTTAAAAGAGCAATAATTATAATTAGTCAATATTAAAAATAGAAGCAATTAATACTGATAATTTATCTTAATCATGAGATCTACCTTAATTTTTAAAAGGATAATATTCCATACATTATTAAAATTATTCGTACACCACTAAACATGCGTATTACTAGTGATATATATATCATTCACTAATAATATCTATCAATATCCATTGTGGGTTGTGGTGGTTAAAGAAAGTTAAGTGTCTTGTATAGATTCATAGAGTTATGATTGCCGAAGGCATCATACCACGATTACCATATATTATAAGACATATAGTTTAACATGATAAATTAAACATATTGTTTATAAATTCATTATAAAAGTTGTACGTTAGAATGGAGACCCACATATTGCAACACGAAATTTTTTCTCATGAAAACATAAATATTATTCACCCTTGAACTTAACATGTAACTTCAAGGTTTTAGGTCAATAAGCATGCGGTATCAAAATTACACATTAGGAACTTATATATGTTAGGATTAGTAGGACCCAACAAGATAAGTTATGTCAATCGCTCACTCACAAATGATAAACGAACTAGCTAAAGTAAGAACGATAAAATAAATGTATAAAATGACACGGGATTTAACGCGGTTATATCACAGCTTCAAAACGCGGGAATGGTTTACTCCACGGATGCTAACCAGAGATTACTTACTATATTTTTGTGCACACAGATTACAGGTACATAGGGATGTACTTATAGTGCTAAACTATGGCGTATACGAACACAACACGAAGTTCTAATTGCATTCCAATTCTGCCCGCCCAGGAACTTTTTCACGATCGTGAAACTGTGTCCTCTACAAATCTCGCAGTAACGAGATGATCATCAGCAACAATCTAAATCCAACTCGACTTTCGATTGCATCTTGGTTTTCTTGTTTAATTCGAACTTCAAACTCAACAAATCTCCTTCTTGAAGAGACATTAAACAACCTTCGCCAACTTGATAGCCATGTTTATTCAAACCCCACAATAACTCTAGACTAGTCGATTACCAACTCCTTTTATATCGCCGAGTAAGCAACCCGAATCACACAGCACTTCACTCGTTAACCTACGAGTAAATGAAGTCTTTCGACACCAAAAACATCGTTGAGCGATAATCTAATCTCTTAGTTACTAGTTGTAGCCATCTCGGTTTCTTTCGCCAATTGAAGTATGCGACTCTTCAACTATAGGATTCTTTTAGGGGACAATAACACCTCACTCATCGATCTAGACAACCCACATGTCAATGATCACTCGCAAAATTTATCCCCCGTCTATCTATAATATCCTTAACCAACAATAAGAAAACCCCAACAGACGTCTTTGTAACTATTCTTCAAGATACCCAAGTGAGAACACAACCACCACCTTATAATTTACCACATTTTTCAGCTTTTCGCTTTCTCGTTAGTAAACTAACCTCCTCATAGCGCTATGAATATCACAAACTCCATCTTCTCTCTCAATCACGCTCCCATTGTACGAGTAATAAATAAATCACGGCTACTTGAGAGAAACTTGATTTATACCGTCGGTTAGTCGCGAATTACTTTGCCATTGGGGAGTAAAATAATTATTCGAAGCCCTAGTGTTACCAAGAATCATCACACTAATCTTGAGAAATTTGGAGAAAAACGTCGCATAATCATTTCTACAACTCCAATAGTCGTCTAACTCCCACTAGCTCGATAACTTTAGTCGGTTACCAAACTCGTACTGAGTTCTCGACACCCTCAACAATACTAAAAAGCTCAAGTTTCGGGACTTACAAGATTATTCACTCCTTCTATCACCTAAAATACTCCTAATTAATCACCCACGAAGAAAACCGTTCCCTTTGTTGAATCATCAACCAAAACCGGGGCAACCGACGAATGCGTTCTATCCGACCATACACTTGGTCACCCCGTTTCAAAACATGCAAGCACCAAACTTACCCGATTATTCTTAGTGTCGATTTCAAGCTTAAACTAACCCACATATTCCATAGACCCTGGAATATCCGGCCATACACTTGGTCACCCCGTTTCAAAACATGCATGCACCAAACTTACCCGATTATTCTTAGTGTCGATTTCAAACGATGCACCTCGTTTATTACAACACCGCCTAAATCTAGTTAAACCACCTTACTGAGCTCCCGTAACAAACCAAAACACAGCTCATGTCGCTTGAAGTTTCACGAGACAAAGCGTCTCGCAGTTAAATCATCAAACCTAAAAAATCATCCTGAACATGTTCAAATTCTAAAATTTGTATATGAAAACTTAATGGTCCATACCACATGTAGAACCATTTTTTTGCTACCTACAACCCAAAATTCAAGTCGATCCAACAGTTAACGGACCTTATATGAAGTTTCTTCAAAAGCTGCGCATGAACATCCAAATTTAGCTCAAACCTTCCTTCACATGGGCTATCGAGGAACGAGAGATTAAACCCATCACCCAGATCTACAGAAAATATCTCCGCAATGAACTCATCGACCCGACCCTTGACTCCGTAACCCTTCGTGAAAAATATATCACCATCATAATGTAATCAGAGTCCCCATTATAACATAACTGTCAAGAACCGTCGCCCAAATCTTGTATGATCAACTCTCCTGTATACATAGACATACCCTGTGAGTTTATCGCAACCAACTAAGTCACTGGGTCTCGATACATGTTGCAAACAAAATCTTAAGCTAGTCGTTTAGCAACTCTGATGAAAAAAATCGATTCATCCACCTTATCGAAAAAAAACTTGCACTCAATTCGTCATCGTGCCTGACCTCATATGTGACGACCCGGAAAATTTCGACTAATTTTAAACCAAACTCTCGATACGATTTATCATTTTTGACACGACAAGCAAAGTCTGTTAGGTTGAGTCTCAAAAAGTTTAAACTATTTCATGTATACATTTACCCTTTGACTGCTCTCGACGATTCACGAACCACTATTTGAAAATAGATACATATATATTTAAAATATATGAATTCGAAATATAAATTAAAATATTATATATGACAAAGTTGTTAGAATTAATAATGTAAAATAAAATAATATATAATAACTATTACTTAAAATATAACTATATATGTAAATAATGTATAATGAATATATATATATATATATATATATATATATATATATATATATATATATATATATATATATATATATATATATATATATATAGTTTTGAATTTATTTTGTAAGCAACAATAACGTTCAATTGTCATTCGATTGATATTAAGCAAGTTAAATTCAAACTTATGTAATTTTAAAATAAACGGTGATACGAAAATGAGTTCTATAAATTTTAGGCTTATTAAAAATTTATTTAGGAACTATTTGTTAAGTTTCAACACTTTTTATATTTTACCCAGAATTGAGAGGGACAGTTGATGTAATTTTTATTTAATATTTAATGACCAAATTTTATATCATAATGATTAAAATAAATAAATATAGTTAATTTAAGAATTTAGGATTTTTCTGAGAACTTTTATCCGCCACTGATTAACAACAAAGTACGAATTTCAATCCATAATTGAAATAGTAAACGACGGCTAACATTACCACACGTTTATATTATAAATTATATTATAATTGGAAACACTGTGCTTAATTGAAAGATTGGTTTACTTTTTCAATCTATCCGTGATATTTTGTATTAGTGTTACTTATACTATATTCCTTTCTTTTCAATATTTGTATTACTCACTTGTTGCTTTCTGTTACTCAACATCCACCGAATCCATCTGTCTATCTATGTTTCATTTCACCACCTTAACTAAATATGTACATATACAATATGCATCACACAAGCACTAGGAACAAACCCATTTATAATATTATTTTACTTTTCTTTTCTTCTTTCGTTTGTTGTTCTATGAGAACTCACCACCGCTATTAATCACTACTAATCACCACTACCATCGATAATCAACCATGAAACCATCACCACTGCTTACGTATTATTGCAACTATTTTCTGTCGAGAAGGAACCCAACAATCATAAACCAAATTCTTCGACTAGTGCTACCTTATGTTCAAATTAAACCGCCATTTAACTCACCAACCTTTTGGTTGACACTTTAAAGCATGTTTATTCTCAGGTATCTAGGAAATCTTTCGCTGTGCATTTTAAAGATATCACTTGGAGTTGTTCATGGCATATTTAAGTCAACGCCTCGCAATGGGACCAGCTGTTGAAGCGTTCGTCCAGGTGGATTAGGACGGGCCTTTACAGGTGGTATCAGAGCGGTGGTCTTAGCGAACCAGGTCTTGCACTAGTGTGTCTAACTGATAGTTGTTTAGATGCATTAGTGTGTCTGGACTTCGACCGTGTCTGCATGTCAAAAGTTTTTGCTTATCATTTATAGTCGGAAATCATCTGCTTATCATCCATAAGAAATTATCTGCTTATCATTCTTAGTCTAGACACATCTTACTACATTGATTGCATAAATAGTGTATAGACAAAATTCATATCTTAGCATATCTGTTACTGTAGACTTTGCCTGACATATCCCGTAAATTCCTCCGTAATCTACGAGATCTTTTGTTCTATATATATAGATATTCTATGTAATTAGAATACCATCCGATAGCCGGAAATCATTTCATACCGAAAAACCCTTTACTCAATCGTACGAAATGGAACTCGCCACTAGTTCAAGTTCTTCGGAATCCGAAAGCTATTCCGACATAAATGTTCTCCTAAGCTCCAAAATCAGCGTCACCGAAATCAATCAACCAATCAGCCATCATCAATTCTGGATGAATTTGGGATGAGTTCGTAGTCTACTTAATCAATGGAGACGTGAAGTAGGCGATCCCTTTCACCAACCGAATTCACCTCTTGGAGAAGAACCTGAAGCACTTACCGGTGAACCAGTTCGAAACACCATTTTCTCTCTCATTTCCAGAGTATCTCGCCACGACTATATCATAACTCAGATTCTAAACCTTATTCATTCGCTCGTTCCTACCGACAGTCATCCCGGAGTAATAAGTCAACGAGCTTCGCGCCTGAGTTGTAGCCTTGGAAAATATGGTGCAAAACGTACCAGCTTCAGCAACAGCACCAGTAACACCAGTACCACCAACAACAACATCCGCAGCACAAGCCTTAATACTACACGCCTCAAACTCACAGTCTGTACCTCCAGCATAATTATCATACTACATGATGTCCTACATCGATTATCTTCGTTCTACATGACGTTCTACATCATTTATCTTCGTTCGATATGGCGATTATGTAATCTCTAATGTTTTAGAGATTATATATTCCTGTTCTAACGGTAAATCAAATGAGTTAAATATCATTTTGACTCATTAAATCCATTATTACATCAGAAGAAAATATACATATGTATATATGTTTTCATAAAGTTTGTAATTAAATTTTTTTTTTGTACAAACTGTTAATGGTGAAAATATTTTAACGGGTAGGTAATACCCGAGGAATATTTAGATTTTACATTAATAAGTTACACTGTACATTCTTCGAATCTGATTCAACGGTCATTTACTATCCCACTTACATCCACAGTTATACGAATCCATTCACCACAGAATAACCATTTTTATTCAATTTCATATTTGGATTTTGACTTATCAAAATCCAACAAGTGGCATAATGAAGAAAACATTGGACAAAATAAAATTTGTTAGAAACAAACAAATTAACTATGAGAAGTTTTGTTAAGAATCCACGCTAACAAAATCCTAGCTAACTGTTAATTCCTTATTACATTTATTTATTGCAATTTATTTATCGCAATTTTAATTCTCGCAATTTTATTTATCGTCATTTAATTTCTGTCATTTATTTTACGCACTTTATTTATCGTCATTTAAATACTTTTATTTACACATTTTAAATATCGGGACACGTATACAAGGTTTTGACATATCATATCGACGCACCTATATATATTATTTGGAATAACCATAGACATTCTATATGCAGTAATGTTCGAGTTAGCTATACAGGGTTGAGGTTGATCATAAAATAATATATATACTTTGAGTTGTGATCGAGTCTGAGACATGTATACATTGGGTCACGATACGTATTAATTAATTCGAATATTATATATTAAACTATATATGAATTATTGAATTACTAATTGTGGACTACTAACTGTGGACTAATAACATTAGACAATTAAAATGAATTAAAATATTGATTATAACATATGAAACTAAACATTTCTTTAAGTTTGCCACTTGACTTCATCTTAAACCTCATTTGTATCTGGATGATTACAATCTGCGTTCAAACCTTTCATGATTCTTGAAAACACCACAATCGAGAGGATGAACCAACCGCACTTCATCTACGGAAGAAAAGAATTATGCATATAGTTATGCACCTGAAAAACTCTCGGAAATTGAGTAAATGTTTAACACGTAGCTGTGCTAATTCCTTTAGCATTATTATTACCGAAAATAACTTTGCAACTCCTGTTGGAGATAGCCAGTTTTGTCACAGCTCCAGCAAGTCAACTTCGACTTTTCGTTCGAAACAACCTTATTATAACCTTGATATATACATGTACTCTTTTATTGTTACTGGGGAACCTTTTATATTCCACCATATTACCAGCAGACGTACCAGCAACCTCGTTGCTCTTTGGCTTAAATCTCTCCGATAAATCACTATATTTATCTAATGAAGTCTTATCATGAACTCATCGGTATCTTGTAACGATAATTACCATACCAATTATCGAGAATTTGCAATCAGTATTTTGAATCTCGCAACGTTTCTACATCAACAGTTATATGTATACATATAACAGTTATCTCTTAGAATTATGATCTTCCATTCTGAAATTCTGAAAAGCACCCAGTCTGTGAATTAATACTTTGAATTTTGAAAAGTTGAATGAAACAACAAAAACTGTAAATGACCTTAACAGCCAAAAGTTTGATGATAAAGAATTGTATGTTGGCAAAGCCCAGAAATGTTGGAACTGGAAAACGGATTGAGCAAATCATGAAGGTGGCTGTGGATAAATCACAAAGACTGAACCTGCCTTCAAAGAATCCAAATGATTCAGTATATGCTGAAGTCATTAGTGAATACCTTGCTCCTGACTCTAAATCTTTACGGACAAATCTTATTCATCATCCTCTGATATTAGAAATTCTAAGATATTATCGTATCTTTCATTATAAATATCCTCGATATTTCTGAAGATATTTTTACAGCTATTCTTATCTGAAATCAATTATCTCTTCGCGATATCAATGTTATATCAGAAAGGAAACTATTTTAGTTTCTAAATTCTGAGAAATTTGAATTTAAAATATGAATGTTTTGAAGTAGTGTTGGGAACTGATGCATGAATTAGTATAATATAATGACACTTGATCAACGTGATTATGTTACAGTAAGTAATGCTGAGTTTCTAATGGAACGTGATGATTCACAGATCATAACGTCATCATGTGCCATGTTACACGACTCTTACATTCTACCTAATCTCCAAACATATCAAGAACATATCTTCCTGATAATCCTACCTTTTATTTTGAATTTTGGTAATTTAACCAATCAAGATCGTGCTATTACAATCTCCCTCTTAGAACATTAGTCACGTTCATTCGAAACTTCATACCTACGAATTCTGGACTATTATTCGTTTGACTTAAAGTCGGAAATAGAAAATAAAAAGATGAAACTCCAAAATATAAAAGAAATGAAGAGAGTGGATTTATAGTAAAATATCAGACAAAGCAATCGAGACAAATCATCGCGTTTAATCGGAGAGGATCCTAATTTCCTCAAATTCCGAAGAATCAAATCTTATTACAAAGATTTTCTTTAAATCCCTCGAACTCTGGAAATCAACCTTATCTACGTCAAAAGATACGACGAACATTTATTTTTCTCATTTCACTCTTTGGTGATAGCTTCACTGTAACAACCCAAACCAATAACCAAATGAATACACGAAATAAATTATTATTTTTTTGTCAGAAGAGTGCGCCACGCGCACCACCCCAGGGTGCATGGCGCGCACAAGCCCAATTCAGTTCTGTCCGGTTTTGTCAATTTTCAAATAAAGATCTCTTACTTCCTGACATATTTAGACGAGACGCTTTTCACAACATGATATAATGGTTAAAACTCACACGATTCAATAATAAAATAAGTTTTACGAAACCGGGCCCACATATGCCGTAATACGAGTTTCGTACAAAAGTATAAGTTTCAACCGAATTAGTTTAAATTCCAAACGACACTAGAGCATGATGTTTGAGGATTAAACTACCCAACTTCTCGGTCAAACTTCAAAAGCTAACACATCCAAAAGCGTCCCCTATCAAAACAAAGAGGGATCTCTAATTCAATCGAACGCCCTTACCCTTGTCAACGCCCGAGCCTATGAAAAGGTAAACAACGAGAGGGTAAGCAAAGCTTAGTGAATGCAATAATTATACATACACATATATAACCTACTTACTTGCAACACTTACACAATACCGCATACAAGCTAGCAATTCGACAACTATGCAAACATTATGCATATACCAATAACCGCAATCATAATAAGCTAGCGATTCCAAAGCATATAGCTCACAATTAAATATGCTAGTACAAAATTCGCACAACCATGGTTAACCAATCATACAAGGGAACGGTACTCGGAAAAGACCGTCAGAGTTCATAACATCCATTAGTGTTACTTAAACACCGCATAATCACTACTCCCCCGGGTGATGTCTTGAACACCGCGACTAACTCACCCCCATGACAATGTGGCATCTTGAACACCGCGACGATTCCACATGTCAATCACAACAATGAGTGGTGCCTTGAACACCACGGCAATTCCACTCCCATGACAATGTGGTGTCTTAAACGACCGGAATTTCACGAATGGGTGGTGGCTCATCACTAGTATCAACAACATGGGCAAGAAAAGCCATGCCACCACTAACAAAGGAAACGACGTGCCCGTGCAAAAGTGCATATCGGCACAAGTCTTCTTCGCTTATCGCCATGAATAATTAACTCTCCTCCACTTGGGGTCTTCACACGAATAGATTTTTCATGGCATGCAATATCGGCTCTATAACCAATCCATACCAATTACAATATCAAAATCACCCAAAGTCATCGAAATGAGATCGATTTCAAAAGTTTCGGTACCAAACACAACATTACAATTTTTACAAACATCAACCCCTAGCACCGTTTTACCATCCGCTATTTTGACTTCTACCGGATGACTTAACTTAGCTAGCGGTTTATTTAACTTAGGCACAAATCGAGGCGATATAAAGGACAAATTAGAACCACTATCAAAAAGTATCCGTGCCGGATTAGAGTTAACCATGAAAGTACCCGAGACGACTTCATTGGATTGCTTGGCCTCATCATTGGTCATTAGGTAATTGCGACCCCTAGCCGTACCCGCTGCCTTCTGTAACTTCTTAACATGGTCATTATTCAAATTGGAACATTCCGGCCTCTTGTACCTTTCTTTACCACAATTATAACAAGTGAGTTTGGTTGTAGCAGGTGGGTTGGTGCAATCATGGGCCATATGCCCCTTTCGTCCACAATTGTGACAAGAAAAATGGAATTCTCCGGGAACACTCTTCTTCACACTACCGACACTCTCAGTTACACCCTTAACCCTCTTGTTCGAATGACTAGTAGCTTCGAACTTCCTCTTGCCAAAAGTAAAGCCACTCTTTCTCAACACGAGCGCCTCAAAACTTTTGGCCATATTGAACAACTCATCGAAACTTTTCACCACGTTCACACTAATCTTCTCTTGATAACTATCATTCAAGATTCGATAGAAATCTTCCTTCAACATTTTATCATTCCCGACATACTCCGGGAAAAATTGGGTTTTGGACAAGAAAACGAATTTGAGAGTGTTCAAATCCATCGACCCTTGCCTCAAGGAACGTAACTCGTCCTTAAGCCTTGTAAGATCGGCCGAAGTTCGATATTTGTCGAAAAATTCCGCCTTGAATTCATCCCAAGTGAATTCCATGCATTGTTCTTCACCATAAACTTGGATCTTTGCGTCCCACCACAACTTTGCATTGCCCCTCAACATACTACACCCGTACCTTGTCTTCTTATTGAGAGGACATTCACAAGTACGGAAGGCCCCCTCCATATCGGAGATCCAATGGGCACTCTAAAGAGGGTCTCGTTTACCTTCAAAGGTGGGAGGTTGAGAATCCTTGAAGTTCTTATAGAAAAAGTCCCGTCTTCCCACATTATCTTCGTGAAGAATGGCCTTAACTTGTTCCTTTACTACATTGACTAGTTGCTCGTTAATCGTATATAGAAACATTTTCTTAACATCCTCGAGGAACTCCGCCTTTTGACGTTTAAAGGTGGCCTCCACCTTGGCCGTAAACTCGACGTTCTCATTCGTACCTCCATTATCTTTTTCGGGTCCATTTCTCGTCTTCATTCTATAAAACGAAATAGTTAAACGACGAAACGAAAGGACTTAACACGTATGTATATATATATATACCACACTACCCCATCTTGCTCAACAATCGTCGTACATTGATTGTTTAACACGATTTAAACCCGTAGCAATGATAGATAATCATTGTTACGCGAGCACGTCGCATTAACTCGCTAGTACAACGTCTATCTCGCTTGATGATTGCAAAAACACAATACAAAACAATTAGCGCATAGTTAGTTCGTCTAAACCTAGGCACTAACCAATCCCCGGTCCAACCCGTCTCCTCCAATCCCGCATAAAATGCATACACAATACAAGTCTAAGTCTAGGCACCTATCTCAAGTCACCTAAATCCCTTAGACCATGCTCTGATACCACTTGTAACAACCCAAACCAATAACCAACCGAATACGCGAAATAAATTTTTTTTTGTCAGAAGAGTGCGCCACGCGCACCACCCTAGGGTGCGCGGCGCGCACAAGCCCAATTCAGTTCTGTCCGGTTTTGTCAATTTTCAAATAAAGATCTCCCCCTTCCCGACATATTTAGACGAGATGCTTTTCACAACATGATATAATGGTTAAAACTCACACTATTCAATAATAAAATAAGTTTTACGAAACCGGGCCCACATATGCCGTAATACGAGTTTCGTACAAAAGTATAAGTTTCAACCGAATTAGTTTAAATTCCAAACGACACTAGAGCATGATGTTTGGGGATTAAACTACCCAACTTCTCGGTCAAACTTCAAAAGCTAACACATCTAAAAGCGCCCCTATCAAAACAAAGAGGGATCTCTAATCCAATCGAACGCCCTTACCTTTGTCAACGCCCGAGCCTAAAAAAATATAAACAACGAGAGGGTAAGCAAAGCTTAGTGAATGCAATAATTATACATACACATATATAACCTACTTACTTGCAACACTTACACAATACCACATACAAGCTAGCAATTCGACAACTATGCAAACATTATGCATATACCAATAACCGCAATTATAATAAGCTAGCGATTCCAAAGCATATAGTTCACAATTAAATATGCTAGTACAAAATTCACACAACCATGGTTAACCAATCATACAAGGGAACGGTACTCGAAAAAGACCGTCGGAGTTCATAACATCCATTAGTGTTACTTAAACATCGCGTAATCACTAATCCCTGGGTGATGTCTTGAACACCGCGACTAACTCACCCCCATGACAATGTGGTGTCTTGAACACCACGACGATTCCACATGTCAATCACAACAATGAGTGGTGCCTTGAACACCGCGGCAATTCCACTCCCATGACAATGTGGTGTCATAAACACCGCGACAATACCACACGTCAATCAAACCAATGAGTGGTGTCTTAAACACCGCGACAATACCACTCGTTACGTAGAATGTGGTGTCTTAAACACCGCGAACAATACCACATTCATACTACACAAATAAATACATTATATATGCACACGCATAATTATTCCACTCACCTTAACGATTTGGTGACGATTTTATACTTTCGAATGCTTCAAAGCCGAGTACCTAATACAATAAGTACTCAATCAACACACACACACTAGTTGGACTAATCGCCAACAACTTACTCATGTGCATTTAATGACTTAAATGCATTAAATGCCTCATTTACATCAAAACCGACCATTTAAGGTCAACGCACCCATTTCGGGTCATCCACTAGCCCACATAATACCCATTCATTTTATTAACTAGGTGTGCTAGTAATTAACTAATCAATTATGACTCATAAACTCATTTATCAATTCAAAACCCTAGTTTAGCAATTCTTGAGTCCTCATGACTCGATCTTACCCAAGAACACCCAAAATCACCAAATATGAGTTTTATGTTCTTCACTACCCAAACCCTAACCCATACATAAATCAAAGTAAGGAAATCCAAGTTAGAACATACCACTACAACCAAAACGTAGCTAGAGAGGAGATGAACAACTTTATAACTCAAGCTAAGACCCAAAACTAGCTCCTTCTTCCTTTGTTTGAACTTTCTCACACAAGAATCACTTTCTCTCTCTAAAATCAAAATGGAAAGGATAAGGTTGTTGGAGTTGCAGTGAATGATACCCCAAGATCTGACCTACTGGTCTTAAACTCGCCCACAAGTGAAATTACCAAAGAGCCCTTCAAAATATCAGATTAAAATAGGCAGAATCCGGCTACAGTAACCAGTGTGCCACGCGCACCATTTAGTGTGCGCTGAGCGCACCTATGCCTGGACAGTTTCTGACTTCTGTTTAATTACACAAAAACACCCACACTCTATGTACCCTATTTACGCTGCTGTACAATAAAGATTAGGGTCTTACATTCACTCGTACTCTTCGAGTAATCGAATTATCCTATCCATATTACTCAATAGTAATAAAACTCTATTTATCAACTCATATTCGTCATGTAAACATTTTTCAGTATTAGCCATGACGACCACAGTCAAATTTCGGGACGAAATTTCTTTAACGGGTAGGTACTGTGAGGACTCAGAAAATTTCGACTAATTTTAAACCAAACTCTAGATACGATTTATCATTTTTGACACGACAAGCAAAGTCTGTTAGGTTGAGTCTCAAAAAGTTTAAACTATTTCATGTATACATTTACCCTTCGACTGTTCTCGACGATTCACGAACCACTATTTGAAAATAGAAACATATATATTTAAAATATATGAATTCGAAATATAAATTAAAATATTATATATGACGAAGTTGTTAGAATTAATAATGTAAAATAAAATAATATATAATAACTATTACTTAAAATATAACTATATATGTAAATAATGTATAATGAATATATATATAGTTTTGAATTTATTTTGTAAGCAACAATAACGCTCAATTGTCATTCGATTGATATTAAGTAAGTTAAATTCAAACTTATGTAATTTTAAAATAAACGGTGATACGAAAATGAGTTCTATAAATTTTAGGCTTATTAAAAATGTATTTAGGAACTATTTGTTAAGTTTCAACACTTTTTATATTTTACCCAGAATTGAGAGGGACAGTTGATGTAATTTTTATTTATTATTTAATGACCAAATTTTATATCATAATGAAAAAAATAAATAAATATAGTTAATTTAAGAATTTAGGATTTTCTGAGAACTTTTATCTGCCACTGATTAACAACGAAGTACGAATTTCAATCCATAATTGAAATAGTAAACGACGGCTAACATTACCACACGTTTATATTATAAATTATATTATAATTGGAAAACCTGTGCTTAATTGAAAGATTGGTTTACTTTTTCAATCTATCCGTGATATTTTGTATTAGTGTTATTTATACTATATTCCTTTCTTTTCAATATTTGTATTACTCACTGGTTGCTTTCTGTTACTCAACATCCACCGAATCCATCTGTCTATCTATGTTTCATTTCACCACCTTAACTAAATATATACATATACAATATGCATCACACAAACACTAGGAACAAACCCATTTGTAATATTATTTTACTTTTCTTTTCTTCTTTCATTTGTTGTTCTACGAGAACTCACCACCGATATTAATCACTACTAATCACCACTACCATCGATAATCAACCATGAAACCATCACCACTGCTTACGTATTATTGTAACTATTTTCTATCGAGAAGGAACCCAACAATCATAAACCAAATTCTTCGGCTAGTGCTACCTTATGTTCAAATTAAACCGCCATTTAACTCACCAACCTTTTGATTGACACTTTAAAGCATGTTTATTCTCAGGTATTTAGGAAATCTTCTGCTGTGCATTTTAAAGATATCACTTAGAGTCATTCATGGCATATTTAAGTCAATGCCTCGCAATGGGACCAGCTGTTGAAGCGTTCGTCCAGGTGGATTAGGACGGGCCTTTACATCATAGACGATAATTCTGATTCTACTTGTTAAGTTTAGTAGGACCCAACAAGACAAATGAGTTATGCTAATCACTTATACATAAACGATAAATGGATTAGTTAAAGCAAGAACGTTAAAATAGATTGATACATAAAACGATACAAGATTTAACGTGTATTGTTGGTCAAATTTATATTATGAAAACTTATAAGTAAAGATATATTCTAATGCTTATAAATTAATGAATATTTGGGTAGACTTATAACAATGTAATCTGTGACGACCCGGAAATTTCCGACTAAATTTAAACTTTATCTTTATATTATTCTGACACGATAAGCAATGTTTGTTAAGTTAAATCTCAAGGATTTTAAACTATGTTTATACATTCATTTAAACCTCGACCAAATTCCAATGATTCACGAACCATTAAATGAACATATATGAATATGTATGTATATGTGTATATGTTATAAATTGAAAATGTCAACAAAGTATTTAAAAGTATAATGCTTTATATGAACGTATTTGTTTCAATATGATTATCGACGAAATTAAAAATATATATATTAAATGATTGAATTATCAGAAACATTGAATTATGATTACAAGTCTCTGTTGAGAGGTCCACTATGATTTGAGAAATCTATTCCTCTTAACGATATTCGGAATAATTTGTAAAGCTATAAAAATAAAAAGTGTCATTTACGAAAGTTAGACAAAAGCTAGTGGAGAATTGGTTTCCATAATATTCTATTAATCTATTTTCAAACGTACAAAAACGTTTTCAGTTTAAAAAGAACTTTATTATTAAAATGTATATAACTTTTATAAATATCTAGAATCACTTTTGATAACTCATTACTTAACCAGTATAATAAATATAACGATATTTATATTTTATTTCATTAAATATATATAACGATTTAAATTAATATTATATATATTTATACGCGTATTATACATACATAGTTTTTATACTTTTACTATACTTTAACTTTACCTTTACTTTACTTTTACTTTACTTTAACTTTAATAATTCACTTTAATAATTCATACTTTAATAATTCACTTTAATAATTCATACTTTAATAATTCACTTTAATAATTCATACTTTAATAATTCACTTTAATAATTCATACTTTAATAATTCACTTTAATAATTTAAAAATCTATTATAAATAGAATTCAATAGGTTTCATTATTTCATAGAAACTTGAAAATATATTTCTCTAAACTCTCCCAATCGATTTACATATATATATATATATATATATATATATATATATATATATATATATATATATATATATATATATATATATATATATATATATATATATATATATATATATATATATATATATATATATATATATATATATTTGCTCTATATTATTTCAAGATATTATTAGTATACATAAAATGTTCGAGTGATTTCAAAATAGTTTTTTGAATGAGTCGAAGCTAAGGAAATTATGGGTTATAGCGATGGAGGTGATGGGTATGGTTCATGGGTATGCTCGTGAGGTCAATCTAGTGTTTATCATCTTCGTTGCGTCTACGTCCTTTCCTGCAATATTGAATCTCAATATTGATACGTGAGCACTCATAACTTAACTTTTATATATCAATAGTGTATCCCTGACTAGTGCTCGAGTATATAGGATTATGTATGCTTGTACATTCGATATTGTCCTTAGATAGGTTTGTTGAATCCTGAATTAGATACATATGCTACTGAGATAGGGTATATGATATGCATGTCATTGGAAAGCTAGCGAAAAATTAAGAACTTTTCATTGAGATATCGAATGGTTTCGATGAACGGATTTGAAGTTATAGTCAACTAAATTTTAGTATTATTGTTAAAATGATTATTATTACTATCGTCGTTATTATTTTAATAGAAATATCATTGTTATTATAAAATATCATTATTACTATTATGTTAGTATTATCATTTTATCATAATAACATTTTTAGTAAATATAAATATTGATATTTTTTTATAGAATAATAATAATTATTATTACAAAATAATACAACTTTTACTTATTATTATTATGATCAATATTATTTTATCAAATAAATAGGGGATACAAATATATTTTTCACCACGCGTAATATAATTACATTAATAATACTTACCACTATAGTTTTAATATATTAAGTGAACTCTATAAATTTTACTACTTAAGATATATAAAAGTATATTTTATCATATATAAACGTTAATATAAATTTTTATTAATAAATGACTTTTATTATTATAAAATCTAATAAATATATTTAAACATATAAAACGACTATAGTTAAGTTATATAATAAACACGTATAAATTTTAGAAGTCATTTTGGGTCAAGTTGACTTTTGTTGACTTTTGCATATTAGTCTCGAGCATTAGGATTGTGGTACACTATGACTTGACCAAAAATTGTTAGACAAATATTGACCAACATATAAATATATATAATTAATATAGGTTCGTGAATCTGAGGCCAACCTTGCACTTGTTAAATGACGTTATATGTATTTTTACTACGAAATATAGTATGGTGAGTTTCATTTGCTCCCTTTTTAATTGCTTTTGCAATATATATTTTTGGGCTGAGAATACATGCGTTGTTTTATAAATGTTTTACGAAATAGACACAAGTACTAAAACTAATTCTACGTGGGTTTAAACCAGAAATATACCCTTAGCTTGGTAACATTAAACTACTTGTCTATGTACGGTAGGCGCGAATCCTAAAGATAGATCTATTGGGCCTGACAAACCTCATCCTGACTATGGGATGCTTTAGTACTTCCAGGTTATATTAAACACACCTGATCTGGTGTACTTCAGAGGGTAAAACATGAATGTTAAGGCTTGTTACCAGGTGCCTACAATTTATAGAATACTCTTATACACTTGCGAGTGTACATATATTTATAAACGGAAATCTTGTGGTCTATTAATATATTGAAATGATTGTTATGATAAACCTATGAACTCACCAACCTTTTGGTTGACACTTTAAAGCATGTTTATTCTCAGGTATTAAAGAAATCTTCCGCTGTGCATTAGCTCATTTTAAGGATATTACTTGGAGTCATTCATGGCATATTTTGAAAGACGTTGCATTCGAGTCATTGAGTTCATCAAGATTATTATTATGTCAATTATAGTTGGATGTATTATGAAATGGTGTGCATACCGTCAACTTTCGTTGTAAAGAAAGTTTGTCTTTTAAAAACGAATGCAATGTTTGTAAAATGTATCATATAGAGGTCAAAATACCTCGCGATGTAATCAACTATTGTGAATAGTTTATAATGTATATGAACGGGTCCTTTCAGTTGATATCAGAGCGGTGGTCTTAGCGAACCATGTCTGCATTAGTGTGTCTAACTGATAGTCGTTAGGATGCATTAATGAGCCTGGACTTCGACCGTGTCTGCATGTCAAAAGTTTTGCTTATCATTTTTGTCGAAAATTGCCTGCTTATCATTCTTAGTCTAGACACGTCTTACTGCATTGATTGCATGAATAGTGTATAGACAAAATTCATATCTTAGCGTATCTGCTAATCCATATCTTAGCGTATCTGTTACTGTAAACTTTGCCTGACATATCCCGTAATTTCCTCCGTAATCTACAAAATCTTTTGCGCTATATATATAGATATTCTATGTAATTAGAATACCACCCGATAGCCGAAAAATCATTTCATATCGAAAAATTCTTTATTCAATCGAACGAAATGGAATTCGTCATTAGTTCAAGTCCCTCGAATTCCGATATGGAATCCCACTCAAGCTCCGAAAGCAGTGTGACCGGAATGGATCAACCAATTAGCCATCATCTATTATGAATGAATTGGGGATAGGTTCGTAGCCTCCTCAATAATTGGAGACAAGAAGAAGGTGATCCCTTCCATCCACCACATTGCCCTCTTGGCGATGAACCTGAAGCACTTACCGGCGAACCGGTCCGAAACACCATTTTCTCTCTCATTTTCAGAGTATCTCGTCACGATTATATACTACATCAAATTCTAGATTTTATTTATCCGCTCGTCCGAACCGACAATCACCCCGGTGTAATAGAAGAAGTCAACGAGCTTCGCGCTCGAGTAGTGGCTTTAGAGAATATGGTGCAAGGGTTACAAACACCAACTAATAACGAAGTATTAATTCATAATTTCAATTTTATTGAATAAATACTCCGTAAAAGTTATGTAATTTCTAAAGTCTTTAGGGATTATTCAGTTCTAGTTTCAACCGTAAATCAAATGAGTTTAATTTAATATTAACTCATTAAATCTATGTTACATCTGAAGAAAATATGCACATATATATTTTCATAAAGACTGTAATAAAATTCTGTTGTACAAAATATTAATTGTGAATTTTTTTTAACGGGTAGGTAATACCCGAAAGATATATAAATTCACAATTAATATATTACATTTTTCGAATCTGATTAAGCAAATCATCAACTATACTCCCAAAATCTCACAACAATATACATTCTTGTATAGAAATCAAAACAACCATTCTCACCCAAATTTGATTACGCATTCTGATTTTGACAAATCAAAATCCAAGTCATGATTTAACAGAAGACATCACTCTTAGATTCCTACATCTTTCAAAGCTATACTTTGACTTCAAAACCGTGTTAGAACATCATATGTATATTAACGATTTCAAACTGTGTTCAAACTCTCCGAAGTTTTCGAAGACACTTCAAACAATGAACAATCGAGATGATGATCCAACCACATATTACCCACATTTATGTACCTAAAAAGCACTCGAAGCCAAAGTCATAGTTCGACGCGTATCCGTGTCAGACCCTTTGGCATTTATTAGCTAAAATGACTTTTCAATTCCTTTTCAAAGTAGACAGTTTTGTCACAGCTCCAGCAAGTCAACTTCGACTTTTCAGTCGGACTAGTCTTATTATAACCTCGATAGATACGTTGCCCTTTCGTCATCGTTACTGGGGACCTTTCATATCTCGCCACCTTAGCAAAAACTTACCAACAACTTCAATTATCTTTGACTTTTCGAAAAATCATTATATTTATTGAAATCACATCATTTACTCATTCGCATCTTGTAACGAGAATTGTCATACGAATCATCAAAAAACAGTAACCAGTATTTTGAAATCTCGCAGCATGTCTACGCCAACAGTTATATGTGTACGTAAAACGTCTATCTCCTGGACTTACATACTTTGAATGTGAAGTTCTGAAAAATATTTTGAACTGCAAACTAGTTCTTGAAATGCTGACGAAGCATCAAAAACTGTAAACGATCTTAACAGTAAAAAGTTTGATGACAAAGAATAGTAAGGTGGTAAAGCTGAGAAAAAGAGAAGGTTTGGAACTGGAAAACGGATTGAACAGACTATGAAGGAGGCTGTGGACAAATCACAAAGACTAAATCTGCCTTCAAAGAATCCAAATGATTCAGTGCCTGCTAAAGTCATTAACGAATACCTTACTCTTTATTCTAAACCTTTACAGACAAATCTTCATCATCATCCATCAATATTAGAAATTCTAAGATATTATCATATCTTTCATTATAAATATCCGCGATATTTCTGAAGATATTTTCACAACTAATCTTATCTGAAGTCATTTATCTCTTTGCGCTATCAGTGTTACATCATATAAGAAACTATTAGTTTCTATATTCTATAAACTTTCGAGTTTAAATTATGAATGTTTTGAAGTAGTGTTGGGAACTGAAGCATGAGTTAGTATAATATAATGACACTTGATCAACGTGATTATATTACAGTAAGTCATGCTGAGTTTCTAATGGGACATGACGATTCACAGACCATGCTGTCATCATGTTCCATGTTACACGACTCTTGTATTCTATTTAATCTCTAAAAATATCAAGAATATATTTTCTTGATGATTCGGTCTTTTCAGGGTATTCTGGTAAATTAACAAATCAATATCGTGCCATTACCATTTCCTTCTTAGAACATTAACTATGTTCATTCTGAAATTCATATCTGCGAATACTGGACCATTACAAACGTTGCTTAATCGCAAGAAGAAGAAACGAAAGGACAAAACTCCAAAATAGAAATTGGAGTATAAATCGCAGCAAATAGAAGGGAGCATTAACTGTGGAGGTCAATGATTATAGAAGACAAAAGCAGGGGCTTTGAAATATAAGGGAAGATATAAAACCCAACAACCACCCAAAAATTATAAACCGTATGTATCGATGCATATAGCAATATAAAGACACGGAAGAACTAAAAACACTATAAAATCGAGAGTATAGTAGAAGTAAATAGATTCTTCCGGAGGCAGATGAAAAAGAAGAACGACAGATATGAAAGTGAGGAGTATATCGAGAATCAGTACTGAATGAAGCATATTGACAAATACTTTAAAATATGAGTTGAGGGAGAAAGAATAGAAGGTGTGAGTTGTAAGGAAACAAAGGAGGTGGATTTATAGTGAAATACCCGACAGAGAAATCAAGATGGATTATCGTATTAATTCGAAGAGAATCATAATCTCCTTAATCACCGAAGCATCAAATCCAACATAGATTACAAAGATTTTCTTTAAATTCGGAGATCAATTGTGATGACGTCAAAAGATATGACGAATCACTATAATCTTATTTCCTTCATTTACGATAACTTCCCTCATACGCTTTGAGTAATCGAATTATTTTATCCATACTTCTTAGACATGATAAAACTTCATAATCGTCATAATAACATTCTCATTGTTAGCCATAACGACCTCTATCAAATTTCGGGGACGAAATTTCTTTAACAGGTAGGTACTGTGACGACCCAGAAATTTCCGACTAAATTTAAACTTTATCTTTATATTATTCTGACACGATAAGCAATGTTTGTTAAGTTAAATCTCAAAGATTTTAAACTATGTTTATACATTCATTTAAACCTCGACCAAATTCCAATGATTCACGAACCATTAAATGAACATATATGAATATGTATGTATATGTGTATATGTTATAAATTAAAAATGTCAACAAAGTATTTAAAAGTATAATGCTTTATATGAACGTATTTGTTTCAATATGATTATCGACGAAATTAAAAATATATATATTAAATGATTGAATTATCAGAAACATTGAATTATGAATACAAGTCTCTGTTGAGAGGTCCACTATGATTTGAGAAATCTATTCCTCTTAACGATATTCGGAATAATTTGTAAAGCTATAAAAATAAAAAGTGTCATTTACGAAAGTTAGACAAAAGCTAGTGGAGAATTGGTTTCCATAATATTCTATTAATCTATTTTCAAACGTACAAAAACGTTTTCAGTTTAAAAAGAACTTTATTATTAAAATGTATATAACTTTTATAAATATCTAGAATCACTTTTGATAACTCATTACTTAACCAGTATAATAAATATAACGATATTTATATTTTATTTCATTAAATATATATAACGATTTAAATTAATATTATATATATTTATACGCGTATTATACATACATAGTTTTTATACTTTTACTATACTTTAACTTTACCTTTACTTTACTTTTACTTTACTTTAACTTTAATAATTCACTTTAATAATTCATACTTTAATAATTCACTTTAATAATTCATACTTTAATAATTCACTTTAATAATTCATACTTTAATAATTCACTTTAATAATTCATACTTTAATAATTCACTTTAATAATTTAAAAATCTATTATAAATAGAATTCAATAGGTTTCATTATTTCATAGAAACTTGAAAATATATTTCTCTAAACTCTCTCAATCGATTTACATATATATATATATATATATATATATATATATATATATATATATATATATATATATATATATATATATATTTGCTCTATATTATTTCAAGATATTATTAGTATACATAAAATATTACGACGGAGTGATGTCCGAGTGATTTCAAAATAGTTTTTTGAATGTGTCGAAGCTAAGGAAATTATGGGTTATAGCGATGGAGGGGAAGGGTATGGTTCATGGGTATGCTCGTGAGGTCAATCTAGTGTTTATCATCTCCGTTGCGTCTACGTACTTTCCTACAATATTGAATCTCAATATTGATACGTGAGCACTCATAACTTAACTTTTATATATCAATAGTGTATCCCTGACTAGTGCTCGAGTATATAGGATTATGCATGCTTGTACATTCGATATTGTCCTTAGATAGGTTTGTTGAATCCTGAATTAGATACATATGCTACTGAGATAGGGTATATGATATGCATGTCATTGGAAAGCTAGCGAAAAATTAAGAACTTTTCATTGAGATATCGAATGGTTTCGATGAACGGATTTGAAGTTATAGTCAACTGAATTTTAGTATTATTGTTAAAATGATTATTATTACTATCGTCGTTATTATTTTAATAGAAATATCATTGTTATTATAAAATATCATTATTACTATTATGTTAGTATTATCATTTTATCATAATAACATTTTTAGTAAATATAAATATTGATATTTTTTTATAGAATAATAATAATTATTATTACAAAATAATACAACTTTTACTTATTATTATTATGATCAATATTATTTTATCAAATAAATAGGGGATACAAAGATATTTTTCACCACGCGTAATATAATTACATTAATAATACTTACCACTATAGTTTTAAGATATTAAGTGAACTCTATAAATTTTACTACTTAAGATATATAAAAGTATATTTTATCATATATAAACGTTAATATAAATTTTTATTAATAAATGACTTTTATTATTATAAAATCTAATAAATATATTTAAACATATAAAACGACTATAGTTAAGTTATATAATAAACACGTATAAATTTTAGAAGTCATTTTGGGTCAAGTTGACTTTTGTTGACTTTTGCATATTAGTTTCGAGCATTAGGATTGTGGTACACTATGACTTGACCAAAAATTGTTAGACAAATATTGACCAACATATAACTATATATAATTAATATAGGTTCGTGAATCCGAGGCCAACCTTGCACTTGTTAAATGACGTTATATGTATTTTTACTACGAAATATAGTATGGTGAGTTTCATTTGCTCCCTTTTTAATTGCTTTTGCAATATATATTTTTGGGCTGAGAATACATGCGTTGTTTTATAAATGTTTTACGAAATAGACACAAGTACTAAAACTAATTCTGCGTGGGTTTAAACCAGAAATATACCCTTAGCTTGGTAACATTAAACTACTTGTCTATGTACGGTAGGCGCGAATCCTAAAGATAGATCTATTGGGCCTGATAAACCTCATCCTGACTATGGGATGCTTTAGTACTTCGAGGTTATATTAAACACACCTGATCTGGTGTACTTCAGAGGTTAAAACATGAACGTTAAGGCTTGTTACCAGGTGCCTACAATTTATAGAATACTCTTATACACTTGCGAGTGTACATATATTTATAAACGGAAATCTTGTGGTCTATTAATATATTGAAATGATTGTTATGATAAACCTATGAACTCACCAACCTTTTGGTTGACACTTTAAAGCATGTTTATTCTCAGGTATTAAAGAAATCTTCCGCTGTGCATTAGCTCATTTTAAGGATATTACTTGGAGTCATTCATTGCATATTTTGAAAGACGTTGCATTCGAGTCATTAAGTTCATCAAGATTATTATTATGTCAATTATAGTTGGATGTATTATGAAATGGTGTGCATACCGTCAACTTTCGTTGTAAAGAAAGTTTGTCTTTTAAAAACGAATGCAATGTTTGTAAAATGTATCATATAGAGGTCAAAATACCTCGCGATGTAATCAACTATTGTAAATCGTTTATAATGTATATGAACGGGTCCTTTCATAATCAATGAAAAAGAAATGATAAACTTTATAGATTCCAAAAATTATGACTCATAAAAAAGTAATGTATTAGAGATTTCTTAATTAAATTCAAACAAGTTTTATAAAGTCTTTTCTTATAATTCCTTCAAATTTAATTGATCATTTAGCGTATTTAAGTTTATGCCCAATCGTCCTTGTACACATTCAATATCATATATTCATAGATATTATCTTAACATTATAACACAGCTCACATAATTATATGACAATTGTCGTATCAAACCTTCTCACTAATTTTCACATTACTTTTAAAAAAATAACAAAACCATGTGCTTATGTCGTATTTTGTACAGCTTATATGTACGTCATTGTATACGTTTCGTGCATAGAGAAACATAGCAGTTCTTAAACAATTATGTCTGAATTTTATTTTTTTTAAAGGCAAACTCACACACTCACCTAATACTAACACGAATATATACACTACAAAATGTCCTAAACACGACTCGAACCACAACATCAGGATTTTAAGAGTGACCTCGATACCGCCAAGCCATTGACTCTTTGTAATAATTATGTCTGAATTTGTTAATGAAACAAGTAGTTTGGTACCAGCTTGTTGCGGTGAGGAACGTTTGCTAAATTCGATAAACTGAATGATAAGAAAAACCTAGGTTGGCCAAATTAAAATGGAGATACCGTTGGCCCGATTAACAACAGGAAGTATTGTAGAGTGAAGGTAAATACAATTCTTTTGTTAATTAAAATGTTTTAACAGTTAAGTATAATTAAGCAAATATATTAAACTAACATGAGTTTAAGTAATTTTTAATTTATTCTTTTTATTGATATTATCTAAAAAAATCACTAAATTTCTTAGAGTGAAATAGATAATATGTTGATGCAGATTACGCCTTGATAGTCAGACATACTCAAAGCATATACAAGATTTTACATACTCGATAGTTGAAAATCTCACACCACTAAATATTACATTTTTGGACTTATCTATTGATAGAGAGTCTATTAACCATGTAAACGTTATATTGTTCGTTGGTTACTTGGATGCTTGTACTTCAATAGACAACTAAATCATAAGTCACCTGATCTTCTTTTGATTTGAAGCTAATTTAGGAACAACCCAAAAATAAACAAATAGAATGTTGTGCTCCTAAGGCATTGACAAAGCATAACCAAGAACTGCGCATGTGTTATACTTCTGCATTGCACTTTTTTCTTGTAAGGTCACTTACTAGCCGCCGACTAGTTTATAGTTCTCTTCAACTTAGTTTTCCATGTCAGTTGAATTATACATTTGGTGTAGACAACACATGAATAATTATGTCTTTGATGAACATAATTCGTCTAAGTGTTTTGTGTTGGTTCTTCTTCTACTAGTTCTTTTTTGAATTTCTGTTCAGTCAACATCATCCTTCTATTGGTTACGAATAATTCATTAAGCTTCAACTATCTTGTCTTGATAGTAAAGACATCACAACAAACCAATAAGACACAACATACAATGTTGTTTACAGACTTAGAAATATTTACGTAAACTTATGCTGACTACACATTACAATTAATGTCAATAATCATATTTTGCCATATTTAAATCCTTAATTACTTAAGAGACTCAACAGATACTATTCACATGCTAATGACAATTATGAGTAGTATATGTTAGGACCCCAAAATGTATAGTGTTAAAGTGAATAAAGCTTAAATAGAAGGTTCTATAGAGGAAGACTATATATAGAACCTAAACAGTTCTAATTAGATAGACATTGCATTGTATTGAGCTTAAGAAGCTGTGAAATTTCATTATGTCCGAATTACTCTCTATCTGAATCTGCTACTGTTCATCCGGATCTCATTCTTTCTCTTGATTCTTTGTTATTAAATCATGATTTGACATATCATTTGGTATCAGAGCATTTTGGAAGTGATTCTCTATCACTAGATCGATCCAGATTTCGAAGAATTCAAGTTTTAATCACATTCTCTCACTTTGAATCAGATTCGCACATATAGAACATGTAATTCTGACGTTCAGATTAGTCTATAAAGCTTAGCGAAGGTGTAAAATACTTGATAGAAAGTAATTTAATCAACAAAACAGCTTAACTACAACAATTTTGGAGATTCAAACGATTTATTAGAGTTCGTGGCTAAAACTCTCATATTCGGTGAATTCAAGCTTGATTCTATGTGTTATTGACGATCAGTGGATTCAGTGTTACTCGTATAGTGTATACGCATCTTTTTGACGGATTGATTTCACCTATTGAACCTTAATTGAAAATTTTATCAACATTTGCATGTGTAACTGCTCGTGCGAATCTGCTTCAACTAGAAAATTTAGCTAAGGTTGTGATGACCCGGAAATTTCCAACCAAATTTAAACTTTATTTATATATTGTTCCGACACGATAAGCAAAGTTTGTTAAGTTAAATTTCAAAAATATTAAACTGTGTTCATATATTTATTTGACCTTCGACTGTTTCCGACGAATCACGAACAATTATTGTAAATAAATGTGTGTGTATATATATATATATATATATATATATATATATATATATATATATATATATATATATATAAGTATATAAATAATAACTTAATGTATGTAAATAATGTATTATATAATTTTGTTGTTAGAACTAATTATGTAAATAAATAGCGATATAATAAAACTTATTACTAAAATATGATGCATCATCTTAAGTGAAAGGTTATTTTGTTTGAAGATCATCTTGTAAATATTATGAATATATGTTTGCTTATCTTTACATAATTAAAGTTTCATTCTTTTACGAGCCGAGTAATGAGACAAGTTAACTCTTAAGTTTAAGATGTCTAATGTTATTTTTTAGAAAGTCATGCTTTGTGAACTTAAATTAATATTTATATAAAACTTAAATGGAGGAAGCAATGTATGTAGATATAAACAAATCATAGGCTGCTGTACTATTTATCAATCACGGATTCTTTCTGTACCCTTTCAATTCACCATGATTGTCATTAAGTTATATATTAATTATTATTATAATGTTATAGATCATGGAGTATTACTGTGTTCAGTTTATTGTGTTTGTATCTATTAACTTTTATATATGAGATGCATACATGCACCTAGAATCCCATACTCAAACCACTTAACTTGATATACTCCTTCTCCTTTCTATTCGTTCAACCTACAAACAATCACCATGTCTTACTACTACTCTTGATTTCAGTTTGATCATGAACCCAACATTTAATCATTTTATCAAACCCTCATAAAATTTCTTTTCCTTTACATACATATATACAAAGCATATAATTATAAAGCAATACATATATCTATAATCATATATATACAACCATATGACCTCCATCACCACCTTCAATTACAAGAACCTCACCATGATCGTACTCATCGAAAACCAAACAATCATACCACCCTCTTCAACCACTCCGACCATCATGTTACTTTTCTATTTCTATTTTAAACGAACCAAACACCCCATATTTCTTTACTTTCTTTTGCTAGCCGTCGACTGAACCACCTCCCATAGCCACCAAGGCCACCAAAGTTGAAATGTCCCATTCTTATTGATTAAAAACGTTCCATATTAATTGATTTCGTTGCGAGGTTTTGACCTCTATATGAGACGTTTTTCAAAGACTGCATTCATTTTTAAAACAAACCATAACCTTTATTTCATAAATAAAGGTTTAAAAAGCTTTACGTAGATTATCAAATAATGATAATCTAAAATATCCTGTTTACACACGACCATTACATAATGGTTTACAATACAAATATGTTACATCGAAATCAGTTTCTTGAATGCAGTTTTTACACAATATCATACAAACATGGACTCCAAATCTTGTCCTTATTTTAGTATGCAACAACGGAAGCTCTTAATATTCACCTGAGAATAAACATGCTTTAAACGTCAACAAAAATGTTGGTGAGTTATAGGTTTAACCTATATATATCAAATCGTAACAATAGACCACAAGATTTCATATTTCAATACACATCCCATACATAGAGATAAAAATCATTCATACGGTGAACACCTGGTAACCGACATTAACAAGATGCATATATAAGAATATCCCCATCATTCCGGGACACCCTTCGGATATGATATAAATTTCGAAGTACTAAAGCATCCGGTACTTTGGATGGGGCTTGTTGGGCCCGATAGATCTATCTTTAGGATTCGCGTCAATTAGGGTGTATGTTCCCTAATTCTTAGATTACCAGACTTAATAAAAAGGGGCATATTCGATTTTGATAATTCAACCATAGAATGTGGTTTCACGTACTTGTGTCTATTTTGTAAATCATTTATAAAACCTGCATGTATTCTCATCCCAAAAATATTAGATTTTAAAAGTGGGACTATAACTCACTTTCACAGATTTTTACTTCGTCGGGAAGTAAGACTTGGCCACTGTTGATTCACGAACCTATAACAATATATACATATATATTAAAGTATGTTCAAAATATATTTACAACACTTTTAATATATTTTGATGTTTTAAGTTTATTAAGTCAGCTGTCCTCGTTAGTAACCTATAACTAGTTGTCCACAGTTAGATGTACAGAAATAAATCGATAAATGTTATCTTGAATCAATCCACGACCCAGTGTATACGTATCTCAGTATTGATCACAACTCAAACTATATATATTTTGGAATCAACCTCAACCCTGTATAGCTAACTCCAACATTCACATATAGAGTGTCTATGGTTGTTCCGAAATATATATAGATGTGTCGACATGATAGGTCGAAACATTGTATACGTGTCTATGGTATCTCAAGATTACATAATATACAATACAAGTTGATTAAGTTATGGTTGGAATAGATTTGTTACCAATTTTCACGTAGCTAAAATGAGAAAAATTATCCAATCTTGTTTTACCCATAACTTCTTCATTTTAAATCCGTTTTGAGTGAATCAAATTGCTATGGTTTCATATTGAACTCTATTTTATGAATCTAAACAGAAAAAGTATAGGTTTATAGTCGGAAAAATAAGTTACAAGTCGTTTTTGTAAAGGTAGTCATTTCAGTTGAAAGAACGACGTCTAGATGACCATTTTAGAAAACATACTTCCACTTTGAGTTTAATCATAATTTTTGGATATAGTTTCATGTTCATAATAAAAATCATTTTCTCAGAATAACAACTTTTAAATCAAAGTTTATCATAGTTTTTAATTAACTAACCCAAAACAGCCCGCGGTGTTACTACGACGGCGTAAATCCGGTTTTACGGTGTTTTTCGTGTTTCCAGGTTTTAAATCATTAAGTTAGCATATCATATAGATATAGAACATGTGTTTAGTTGATTTTAAAAGTCAAGTTAGAAGGATTAACTTTTGTTTGCGAACAAGTTTAGAATTAACTAAACTATGTTCTAGTGATTACAAGTTTAAACCTTCGAATAAGATAGCTTTATATGTATGAATCGAATGATGTTATGAACATCATTACTACCTTAATTTCCTTGGATAAACCTACTGGAAAAGAGAAAAATGGATCTAGCTTCAATGGATCCTTGGATGGCTCGAAGTTCTTGAAGCAGAATCATGACACGAAAACAAGTTCAAGTAAGATCATCACTTGAAATAAGATTGTTATAGTTATAGAAATTGAACCAAAGGTTGAATATGATTATTACCTTGTATTAGAATGATAACCTACTATAAGAAACAAAGATTTCTTGAGGTTGGATGATCACCTTACAAGATTGGAAGTGAGCTAGCAAACTTGAAAGTATTCTTGATTTTATGAAACTAGAACTTTTGGAATTTATGAAGAACACTTAGAACTTGAAGATAGAACTTGAGAGAGATCAATTAGATGAAGAAAATTGAAGAATGAAAGTGTTTTTAGGTGTTTTTGGTCGTTGGTGTATGGATTAGATATAAAGGATATGTAATTTTGTTTTCATGTAAATAAGTCATGAATGATTACTCATATTTTTGTAATTTTATGAGATATTTCATGCTAGTTGCCAAATGATGGTTCCCACATGTATTAGGTGACTCACATGGGCTGCTAAGAGCTGATAATTGGAGTGTATATACCAATAGTACATACATCTAAAAGCTGTGTATTGTACGAGTACGAATACGGGTGCATACGAGTAGAATTGTTGATGAAACTGAACGAGGATGTAATTGTAAGCATTTTTGTTAAGTAGAAGTATTTTGATAAGTGTATTGAAGTCTTTCAAAAGTGTATAAATACATATTAAAACACTCCATGTATATACATTTTAACTGAGTCGTTAAGTCATCGTTAGTCGTTACATGTAAGTGTTGTTTTGAAACCTTTAGGTTAACGATCTTGTTAAATGTTGTTAACCCAATGTTTATAATATCAAATGAGATTTTAAATTATTATATTATCATGATATTATCATGTATGAATATATCTTAATATGATATATATACATTAAATGTCTTTACAACGATAATCGTTACATATATGTCTCGTTTAAAAATCATTAAGTTAGTAGTCTTGTTTTTACATATGTAGTTCATTGTTAATATACTTTATGATATGTTTTCTTATCATAGTATCATGTTAACTATATATATATATCCATATATATGTCATCATATAGTTTTTACAAGTTTTAACGTTCGTGAATCACCGATCAACTTGGGTGGTCAATTGTCTATATGAAACATATTTCAATTAATCAAGTCTTAACAAGTTTGATTGCTTAACATGTTGGAAACATTTAATCATGTAAATATCAATCTCAATTAATATATATAAACATGGAAAATTTCGGGTCACTACAGTACCTACCCGTTATATAAATTTCGTCCCGAAATTTTAAGCTGTTGAAGGTGTTGACGAATCTTCTGGAAATAGATGCGGGTATTTCTTCTTCATCTGATCTTCACGCTCCCAGGTGAACTCGGGTCCTCTACGAGCATTCCATCGAAGCTTAACAATTGGTATCTTGTTTTGCTTAAGTCTTTTAACCTCACGATCCATTATTTTGACGGGTTCTTCGATGAATTGAAGTTTTTCGTTGATTTGGATTTCATCTAATGGAATAGTGAGATCTTCTTTAGCAAAACATTTATTTAAATTCGAGACGTGGAAAGTGTTATGTACAGCCGCGAGTTGTTGAGGTAACTCAAGTCGGTAAGCTACTGGTCCGACACGATCAATAATCTTGAATGGTCCAATATACCTTGGATTTAATTTCCCTCGTTTACCAAATCGAACAACGCCTTTCCAAGGTGCAACTTTAAGCATGACCATCTCTCCAATTTCAAATTCTATATCTTTTCTTTTAATGTCAGCGTAGCTCTTTTGTCGACTTTGGGCGGTTTTCAACCGTTGTTGAATTTGGATGATCTTCTCGGTAGTTTCTTGTATAATCTCCGGACCCGTAATCTGTCTATCCCCCACTTCACTCCAACAAATCGGAGACCTGCACTTTCTACCATAAAGTGCTTCAAACAGCGCCATCTCAATGCTTGAATGGTAGCTGTTGTTGTAGGAAAATTCTACTAACGGTAGATGTCGATCCCAACTGTTTCCGAAATCAATAACACATGCTCGTAGCATGTCTTCAAGCGTTTGTATCGTCCTTTCACTCTGCCCATCAGTTTTTGGATGATAGGCAGTACTCATATCTAGACGAGTTCCTAATGCTTGCTGTAATGTCTGCCAGAATCTTGAAATAAATCTGCCATCCCTATCAGAGATAATAGAGATTGGTATTCCATGTCTGGAGACGACTTCCTTCAAATACAGTCGTGCTAACTTCTCCATCTTGTCATCTTCTCTTATTGGCAGGAAGTGTGCTGATTTGGTGAGACGATCAACTATTACCCAAATAGTATCAAAACCACTTGCAGTCCTTGGCAATTTAGTGATAAAATCCATGGTAATGTTTTTCCATTTCCATTCTGGGATTTCGGGTTGTTGAAGTAGACCTGATGGTTTCTGATGCTCAGCTTTGACCTTAGAACACGTCAAACATTCTCCTACGTATTTAGCAACATCGGCTTTCATACCCGGCCACCAAAAATGTTTCTTGAGATCCTTGTACATCTTCCCCGTTCCAGGATGTATTGAGTATCTGGTTTTATGAGCTTCTCTAAGTACCATTTCTCTCATATCTCCAAATTTTGCTACCCAAATCCTTTCAGCCCTATACCGGGTTCCGTCTTCCCGAATATTAAGATGCTTCTCCGATCCTTTGGGTATTTCATCCTTTAAATTTCCCTCTTTTAAAACTCCTTGTTGCGCCTCCTTTATTTGAGTAGTAATGTTATTATGAATCATTATATTCATAGATTTTACTCGAATGGATTCTCTGTCCTTCCTGCTCAAGGCATCGGCTACCACATTTGCCTTCCCCGGGTGGTAACGAATCTCAAAGTCGTAATCATTCAATAATTCAATCCACCTGCGCTGCCTCATATTCAGTTGTTTCTGATTAAATATGTGTTGAAGACTTTTGTGGTCGGTATATATAATACTTTTGACCCCATATAAGTAGTGCCTCCAAGTCTTTAATGCAAAAACAACCGCGCCTAATTCCAAATCATGCGTCGTATAATTTTGTTCGTGAATCTTCAATTGTCTAGACGCATAAGCAATCACCTTCGTTCGTTGCATTAATACACAACCGAGACCTTGCTTTGATGCATCACAATAAATCACAAAATCATCATTCCCTTCAGGCAATGACAATATAGGTGCCGTAGTTAGCTTTTTCTTCAATAACTGAAACGCTTTCTCTTGTTCATCATTCCATTCAAATTTCTTCCCTTTATGCGTTAATGCAGTCAAGGGTTTTGCTATTCTGGAAAAGTCTTGGATGAACCTTCTGTAGTAACCAGCTAGTCCTAAAAATTGGCGTATGTGTTTCGGAGTTTTCGGGGTTTCCCACTTTTCAACAGTTTCTATCTTTGCCGGATCTACCTTAATACCTTCTTTGTTCACTATGTGATCGAGGAATTGAACTTCTTCCAATCAAAATGCACACTTTGAAAACTTAGCGTACAATTCTTCCTTCCTCAATACTTCTAACACCTTTCTCAAATGTTCACCGTGTTCTTGGTCATTCTTTGAGTAAATAAGTATGTCATCAATGAAAACAATGACAAACTTGTCAAGGTATGGTCCACACACTCGGTTCATAAGGTCCATGAACACAGCTGGTGCATTAGTTAAACCAAACGGCATGACCATAAACTCGTAATGATCGTAACGTGTTCTGAAAGCAGTCTTTGGAATATCATCTTCTTTCACCCGCATTTGATGATACCCGGAACGTAAGTCAATCTTTGAATAAACAGACGAGCCTTGTAGTTGATCAAATAAGTCATCGATTCTCGGTAGTGGGTAGCGGTTCTTGATGGTAAGTTTGTTCAACTCTCGGTAGTCGATACACAACCTGAATGTACCATCTTTCTTCTTGACAAACAAAACAGGAGCTCCCCACGGTGATGTGCTTGGTCGAATGAAACCACGCTCTAAAAGTTCTTGTAATTGGCTTTGCAGTTCTTTCATCTCGCTGGGTGCGAGTCTGTAAGGAGCACGAGCTATTGGTGCAGCTCCTGGTACAAGATCTATTTGAAATTCAACGGATCGATGTGGGGGTAATCCCGGTAATTCTTTCGGAAATACATCAGGAAATTCTTTTGCAATGGGAACATCATTGATGCTCTTTTCTTCAGTTTGTACTTTCTCGACGTGTGCTAGAACAACATAGCAACCTTTTCTTATTAGTTTTTGTGCCTTCAAATTACTAATAAGATGTAGCTTCGTGTTGCCCTTTTCTCCGTACACCATTAAGGGTTTTCCTTTTTCTCGTATAATGCGAATTGCATTTTTGTAACAAACGATCTCCGCTTTCACTTCTTTCAACCAGTCCATACCGATTATCACATCAAAACTCCCTAACTCTACTGGTATCAAATCAATCTTAAATGTTTCGCTAACCAGTTTAATTTCTCGATTCCGACATATATTATCTGCTGAAATTAATTTACCATTTGCTAATTCGAGTAAAAATTTACTATCCAAAGGCGTCAATGGACAACTTAATTTAGCACAAAAATCTCTACTCATATAGCTTCTATCCGCACCCGAATCAAATAAAACGTAAGCAGATTTATTGTCAATAAGAAACGTACCCGTAACAAGCTCCGGGTCTTCCTGTGCCTCTACCGCATTAATATTGAAAACTCTTCCACGGCCTTGTCCATTCGTGTTCTCCTGGTTCGAGCAATTTCTAATAATGTGGCCTGGTTTTCCACATTTATAACAAACTACATTGGCATAACTTGCTCCGACACTACTTGCTCCGCCATTACTCGTTCCGACACCATTTGTTCCTTTCGTTCTATTAACCCCTGGTCCGTAGACCTCACACTTTGCCGCGCTATGACCATTTCTTTTACACTTGTTGCAAAATTTGGTGCAGAACCCCGAGTGATTCTTTTCACACCTTTGGCATAGCTGCTTCTGATTGTTGTTGTTGTTGCGGTTATTATTGTTGTTGGGATGATTGTTGTTGTTGTTGTTGTTGTTGTTGTTGTTGTTGGGCCGTTTGTTGTAGTTGCGATTGATGTTGCGATTGTTGGGATAATTGTTGCGATTATTGTTGTAATTGCTGTTATTGTTGTATTGGTGATTCTTATCACCGTTTTCCTCCCACTTTCTTTTGACTTGCTTCACATTAGCCTCTTCAGCAGTCTGTTCTTTAATTCTTTCTTCAATCTGGTTCACTAGTTTGTGAGCCATTCTACATGCCTGTTGTATGGAGGCGGGCTCGTGTGAACTTATATCTTCTTGGATTCTTTCCGGTAATCCTTTCACAAACGCGTCGATCTTCTCTTCCTCATCTTCGAATGCTCCCGGACACAATAGGCACAATTCTGTGAATCGTCTTTCGTACGTGGTAATATCAAATCCTTGGGTTCGTAACCCTCTAAGTTCTGTCTTGAGCTTATTGACCTCGGTTCTGGGATGGTACTTCTCGTTCAGCAAGTGCTTGAATGCTGACCACGGTAGTGCGTACGCATCATCTTGTCCCACTTGCTCTAGATAGGTATTCCACCATGTTAATGCAGAACCTGTGAAGGTATGCATAGCGTACTTCACTTTGTCCTCTTCAGTACACTTACTTATGGCAAACACCGATTCAACCTTCTCGGTCCACCGTTTCAATCCGATCGGTCCTTCGGTTCCATCAAATTCTAAAGGTTTGCAGGCAGTGAATTCTTTGTAGGTGCATCCTACACGATTTCCTGTACTGCTAGATCCAAGGTTATTGTTGGTATGTAGCGCAGCCTGTACTGCGGCTATGTTTGAAGCTAGAAAAGTACGGAATTCCTCTTCATTCATATTCACGGTGTGTCGAGTAGTCGGTGCCATTTCCTTCAAAATAGTTAAATGGAACAAGTTAATCATACAGAATATTAAGAGTAGTTAATAGTATTTCGTAGCATAATATGAACTAATTTATAAAAGCTTTTTCTTCATATTAGCGTTTTATAAGTTTAAATTCGGGTAGTACCTACCCGTTAAGTTCATACTTAGTAGCTAATATACAATTCAACTACTACAATTCTATATGAAAAACTGATTATAATAATATTTCACGTTCAAACTTTTATACAATATTTTACAAACTTACAATACCGCTTATTTTACATAAAGCATGAAATATAGCACACAATAACTTTGATACAAGATAGTTGTGAAGATAATTCTAGCTAGTACACAAGTCGTTCAGCAAAGGCAATAAAGACACGTAATTCATACGTCCAGAAACAAGTCATGCATTCTGGTTTTACTAGGACTACTTCCCATCCTTGGTCTTGTGCAACATAACCGTTATGGCCGTTGATAAGACAGCGTGTTGTAACGTCATCAAAGGGACGAGGGTTACGTAATGTCCAACAGTCCCGTAATAATCTAAAAACCTCATTTCTTACCCCAATTACCGACTCCGTCACTTGTGGAAATGTTTTGTTTAATAGTTGTAGCCCGATGTTCTTGTTCTCACTTTGGTGAGAAGCGAACATTACTAATCCGTAAGCATAACATGCTTCTTTATGTTGCATGTTAGCCGCTTTTTCTAAATCACGAAGTCCAATATTCGGATATATTGAGTCAAAATAATTTCTTAACCCGTTGCGTAAAATAGCATTTAGGTTCCCCGCAATATATGCGTCAAAGTAAACACATCGTAACTTATGGGTTTCCCAATGTGATATCCCCCATCTTTCAAACGAAAGTCTCTTATAAACCAAGACATTCTTGGAACGTTCTTCGAATGTCTTACAAACTGATCTCGCCTTAAATAGTTATGCCGAGGAATTCTGGCCGACTCTAGACAAGATTTCATCAATCATGTCTCCGGGTAGGTCTCTTAAAATATTGGGTTGTCTATCCATTTTGTGTTTTTAAACTGTAAAATAGACAAGAGTTAGATTCATAAAAAAATACTTATTAATATAAGCAATTTTTACATATATCATAAAGCATAAGAACACTATATTACATATATTACACCACACGAATACAACTATCTTATTCCGACTCGCTCGTTTCTTCTTCTTCGGTTTTGGTTCGTTTTGCCAAGTTTCTAGGGATATATGATGTTCCCCTAATACGAGCCGTCGTTGTCCACATTGGTTTAGAAAAACCTGGTGGTTTAGAGGTTCCCGGGTCATTGTTACAACTTAAGGACTTCGGGCGTTGACGATACATATAAAGTTCATCGGAGTTGGAATTAGATTTCTCTATTTTTATGCCCTTTCCCTTATTATTTTCTTTTGCCTTTTTAAATTCAGTTGGGGTAATTTCTATAACATCATCGGAATTCTCGTCGGAATCCGATTCATCGGAGAATTGGTAATCCTCCCAATATTTTGCTTCCTTGGCGGAAACACCATTGACCATAATTAACCTTGGTCGGTTGGTTGAGGATTTTCTTTTACTTAACCGTTTTATTATTTCCCCCACCGGTTCTATTTCTTCATCCGGTTCCGATTCTTCTTCCGGTTCCGATTCTTCTTCCGGTTCCGACTCTTCTTCCGGTTCCTCTTCGGGAACTTGTGAATCAGTCCACAAATCATTTCAATTTACATTTGACTCTTCATTATTATTAGGTGAGTCAATGGGACTTGTTCTAGAGGTAGACATCTATCACATAATATCAAACACGTTAAGAGATTAATATATCACATAATATTCATATGTTAAAAATATATAGTTTCCAACAAAAATGTTAAGCAATCATTTTTAAAGAAAACACGGTCGAAGTCCAGACTCACTAATGCATCCTAACAAACTCGATAAGACACACTAATGCAAATTTTCTGGTTCTCTAAGACCAACGCTCGGATACCAACTGAAATGTCCCGTTCTTATTGATTAAAAACGTTCCATATTAATTGATTTCGTTGCGAGGTTTTGACCTCTATATGAGACGTTTTTCAAAGACTGCATTCATTTTTAAAACAAACCATAACCTTTATTTCATAAATAAAGGTTTAAAAAGCTTTACGTAGATTATCAAATAATGATAATCTAAAATATCCTGTTTACACACGACCATTACATAATGGTTTACAATACAAATATGTTACATCGAAATCAGTTTCTTGAATGCAGTTTTTACACAATATCATACAAACATGGACTCCAAATCTTGTCCTTATTTTAGTATGCAACAGCGGAAGCTCTTAATATTCACCTGAGAATAAACATGCTTTAAACGTCAACAAAAATGTTGGTGAGTTATAGGTTTAACCTATATATATCAAATCGTAACAATAGACCACAAGATTTCATATTTCAATACACATCCCATACATAGAGATAAAAATCATTCATACGGTGAACACCTGGTAACCGACATTAACAAGATGCATATATAAGAATATCCCCATCATTCCGGGACACCCTTCGGATATGATATAAATTTCGAAGTACTAAAGCATCCGGTACTTTGGATGGGGCTTGTTGGGCCCGATAGATCTATCTTTAGGATTCGCGTCAATTAGGGTGTATGTTCCCTAATTCTTAGATTACCAGACTTAATAAAAAGGGGCATATTCGATTTTGATAATTCAACCATAGAATGTGGTTTCACGTACTTGTGTCTATTTTGTAAATCATTTATAAAACCTGCATGTATTCTCATCCCAAAAATATTAGATTTTAAAAGTGGGACTATAACTCACTTTCACAGATTTTTACTTCGTCGGGAAGTAAGACTTGGCCACTGTTGATTCACGAACCTATAACAATATATACATATATATTAAAGTATGTTCAAAATATATTTACAACACTTTTAATATATTTTGATGTTTTAAGTTTATTAAGTCAGCTGTCCTCGTTAGTAACCTATAACTAGTTGTCCACAGTTAGATGTACAGAAATAAATCGATAAATGTTATCTTGAATCAATCCACGACCCAGTGTATACGTATCTCAGTATTGATCACAACTCAAACTATATATATTTTGGAATCAACCTCAACCCTGTATAGCTAACTCCAACATTCACATATAGAGTGTCTATGGTTGTTCCGAAATATATATAGATGTGTCGACATGATAGGTCGAAACATTGTATACGTGTCTATGGTATCTCAAGATTACATAATATACAATACAAGTTGATTAAGTTATGGTTGGAATAGATTTGTTACCAATTTTCACGTAGCTAAAATGAGAAAAATTATCCAATCTTGTTTTACCCATAACTTCTTCATTTTAAATCCGTTTTGAGTGAATCAAATTGCTATGGCTTCATATTGAACTCTATTTTATGAATCTAAACAGAAAAAGTATAGGTTTATAGTCAGAAAAATAAGTTACAAGTCGTTTTTGTAAAGGTAGTCATTTCAGTCGAAAGAACGACGTCTAGATGACCATTTTAGAAAACATACTTCCACTTTGAGTTTAACCATAATTTTTGGATATAGTTTCATGTTCATAATAAAAATCATTTTCTCAGAATAACAACTTTTAAATCAAAGTTTATCATAGTTTTTAATTAACTAACCCAAAACAGCCCGCGGTGTTACTACGACGGCGTAAATCCGGTTTTACGGTGTTTTTCGTGTTTCCAGGTTTTAAATCATTAAGTTAGCATATCATATAGATATAGAACATGTGTTTAGTTGATTTTAAAAGTCAAGTTAGAAGGATTAACTTTTGTTTGCGAACAAGTTTAGAATTAACTAAACTATGTTCTAGTGATTACAAGTTTAAACCTTCGAATAAGATAGCTTTATATGTATGAATCGAATGATGTTATGAACATCATTACTACCTTAATTTCCTTGGATAAACCTACTGGAAAATAGAAAAATGGATCTAGCTTCAATGGATCCTTGGATGGCTCGAAGTTCTTGAAGCAGAATCATGACACTAAAACAAGTTCAAGTAAGATCATCACTTGAAATAAGATTGTTATAGTTATAGAAATTGAACCAAAGTTTGAATATGATTATTACCTTGTATTAGAATGATAACCTACTGTAAGAAACAAAGATTTCTTGAGGTTGGATGATCACCTTACAAGATTGGAAGTGAGCTAGCAAACTTGAAAGTATTCTTGATTTTATGAAACTAGAACTTTTGGAATTTATGAAGAACACTTAGAACTTGAAGATAGAACTTGAGAGAGATCAATTAGATGAAGAAAATTGAAGAATGAAAGTGTTTGTAGGTGTTTTTGGTCGTTGGTGTATGGATTAGATATAAAGGATATGTAATTTTGTTTTCATGTAAATAAGTCATGAATGATTACTCATATTTTTGTAATTTTATGAGATATTTCATGCTAGTTGCCAAATGATGGTTCCCACATGTGTTAGGTGACTCACATGGGCTGCTAAGAGCTGATCATTGGAGTGTATATACCAATAGTACATACATCTAAAAGCTGTGTATTGTACGAGTACGAATACGGGTGCATACGAGTAGAATTGTTGATGAAACTGAACGAGGATGTAATTGTAAGCATTTTTGTTAAGTAGAAGTATTTTGATAAGTGTATTGAAGTCTTTCAAAAGTGTATAAATACATATTAAAACACTCCATGTATATACATTTTAACTGAGTCGTTAAGTCATCGTTAGTCGTTACATGTAAGTGTTGTTTTGAAACCTTTAGGTTAACGATCTTGTTAAATGTTGTTAACCCAATGTTTATAATATCAAATGAGATTTTAAATTATTATATTATCATGATATTATCATGTATGAATATCTCTTAATATGATATATATACATTAAATGTCTTTACAACGATAATCGTTACATATATGTCTCGTTTAAAAATCATTAAGTTAGTAGTCTTGTTTTTACATATGTAGTTCATTGTTAATATACTTTATGATATGTTTTCTTATCATAGTATCATGTTAACTATATATATATATCCATATATATGTCATCATATAGTTTTTACAAGTTTTAACGTTCGTGAATCACCGATCAACTTGGGTGGTCAATTGTCTATATGAAACATATTTCAATTAATCAAGTCTTAACAAGTTTGATTGCTTAACATGTTGGAAACATTTAATCATGTAAATATCAATCTCAATTAATATATATAAACATGGAAAAGTTCGGGTCACTACAAAAGCCCTCACTTTTGTTTCTAATCAATCCAAAGAACTCCACAAGACCCACTCATCTAATTTATTATCAATGGCTACGGTCTGTTACGTTGCCACTAAAACCGTCACTTACTACTCTTGCTATTCGATATATACAAGTGCACGAATTAATCTGCTTGTTGATTCAAACATCATGATCAAACCCACCTTAAACTGCTATTTCTGTTCGAACCACACGTCACACCACTCTTTTCAACCGGGAACCACAATCATCAGTGTAGCTACGTCTTCCTTCTTCTTTCTTTCTAAATCTAATCGAACCATAAACACCATTACAACCATAGAAATCTTGTTGTTACTCGCCACCACTTTAACATCATGAAAACCACCATTATCATTCATCTTTGTGAGCTGCTGCGGCTGTGGGATTCGGTCAGCAAACCCATCAACAATCATCACTCAAAATGCCTCAATCCGACATCACTACCACTATGAACAACCATCACCCTACTCTCTCTCCTCTTCTTCTTCGAGAACACATCACCACGATAGCAACCCATCAACAACCTGCGTGTAAACTGCTGCTATGCAGCTTCTATTTTCTGTTTTACGTTCGCTGCAACAGCAGCCGTTTCTAGTACTGTTTTCATGAGAGGATATATAATGAAGAAGATTGCTGTAAGATAGTGATGATAGTAATTAAGAAGGATGATAATGACGACGATTAAAGGGTATATATATATATATATATATATATATATATATATATATATATATATATATATATATATATATATATATATATATAATAAAGATGATGATAAGATTTTATGACCATATTAATAATGAAAAGTGATCGCTGCAACTTGCCTCTTCTATTTTTTTACTTACCGAACCCCACACCCACTATAACATCCTGTGTTGTTGCACGTTTTTTTCCCTTGTTACTTCTGGCCGACAACTACCAAAGACCCACTTAATTATTTAGTAAGGTTGCTTTGCTGGATTCCATGATATATATGATATACCAACGAATTGATCAAACCCATCTGCTTTGGATCTGGCTTTTTATCCATTTAAATCAAATAAATACTCTTGCTAACTTGGGCCGAAGTAATTTTTTCTTTCTTTTCTTCTATCAACTTGGACTGTTATGATTTTGCTTCATTGGACCGTAAAGGCCTGATTAACGGCTGCTACATCTATTGTTCGTATACCAAGTGATAATGATGATTACAGTGAGATAAGGATGATGTATGATATTAGATGATGATAGTTATGAAGTATGAGATCGATGATGATGAATATTTTTGATGAAGGTGATGCTCGCTGATGTCGATGATGATCATAGGATGATGATAGAATGATATTGATGAAACAAGAGATTAAATGATGATGACGATTATGGTTATGATGATGATGATAGTTAGGGTAGTATGATTAAGGGATGATGATAAACACGATATTAATTATTAAGATGATGATCCGATTGTTAATGATAATGATAATATGTTTTTTGATGACGGTGAAAGAATGATTATGTTATGATTTTTGAAACCCTAGTCGATTGGTTTTATGAAAGAAGAAGATGAAAATAGAAATTAGGATGAAAGGATGTAAGGGTGTATTAAAATAGGAAACCACCCACGGATTAATGGTTAGGGTGTTTGCATTTAACCGAGAGGTCGTGAGTTCGAAACTAGGCAACTACAATTTTTTTAATTATCTAGGGAAGCTGTCTGGGTTGTGACTGAATTCTTGGGCTACTATTCGTATTGGGCTGTTAATGGGCCGTGACTCAACTCAGGTCTTTCTGTTGGGCTGCCATGTTCCAAGTTGGGTCATAATCTATTGGGTTAAAATAATTTAGGATACTAGTTATCTCAGAAAGTATTAAGCAGAGGAGTGGTTTGGAAGGGAATTGTTTAAGCAAGAGGTCGCGGGTTCGAGCCCGGGCTAAGGCAGTTTATTGCTTTTTGGAGCTTTTCTTGTGAGGTAGTATTTATTATTACTCTTATTATTATCATTATTATTATCATTATCATTATGATTATTGTTATTATTATTATTATTATTAATATTATTATGATTACTAATTTTATATTAACAATATTATTATAACAAATAAATATTTCTATATAAGAGTATATATATTACAACTACCATGATATTACATATAATTATATATATTAAGATTATTTACATAAATATTTACATATAACAAATTATTGATTTTAAATATAATATTAAACTATATAAATATTAATTATTTTAAATACATACAAATTAAATATATAAGATATATAAATATAATATATGAATTTATTTGATTACAATTATATGTTTTAATATATATAAATGATATAGGTTCGTGAATTTGAAGCCAACCCTACATTTGTTCAATGCCGTCATATGTATTTTTACTACAAAATACAGTATAGTGAGTTTTATTTGCCTTTTTACCCTTTATATTTTTGGGCTGAGAATACATGCGCAATTTTTATAAATGTTTTACGAAATAGACACAAGTAATTGAAACTACATTATATGGGTGAATGATCGAAGCCGAATATGCCCCTTTTGCTTGGTAGCCTAAGAATTAGTAAACCGATCTACTAATTGACTCGAATCCTAAAGATAGATCTATTGGGCCTAACGAACCCCATCCAAAGTACCGGATGCTTTAGTACTTCGAATTCGTTTTTATCATGTTCGAAGGATTTTCCGGAATGATAGGAGATATTCTTATATGCATCTTGTTAATGTCGGTTACCAGGTATTCACCATATGAATGATTTTTGTCTCTATGCATGGGGCGTATATTTATGAGAACTGGAAATGAAATTCTTGTGGTCTATTAAAATGATGGAAATGATTATTTATGTTAAACTAATGAACTCACCAACCTTTTGGTTAACACTTGAAAGCATGTTTATTCTCAGGTACGAAAGAAATCTTCCGCTGTGCATTTGCTCATCTTAGAGATATTATTTAGAGTCATTCATGACATATTTCAAAAGACGTTGCATTCGAGTCATTGAGTTCATCAAGAATATTATCAAGTCATTTATAGTTTAGATATATTATGAAATGGTATGCATGCCTGTCAACTTTCGATGTAATAAAAGTTTGTCTTTTAAAAACGAATGCAATGTTTGTAAAATGTTTCATATAGAGGTCAAGTACCTCGCAATATAATCAACTATTGTGAATCGTTTATAATCGATATGAACGGGTCCTTTCAAAGGTGTTGCTGTTTGAGGTGTGTAATTGATTCAGTGACATTCGCTCAAGAGATACGAAGCTCATTTAAGTAATTCTAGAGGATTTCTGCATAATTCTCTCATTTTCAATTACAGATTCGCTCGTTTACAACTGCTACAGTTGAGATTCGCACGAAGATTCTGACAACAGATTCTCACATTTGCACGGCTGTTTTTCACTTGTTACTAACTTGTCTCCTTTTACAGAAAGGTGACCGAATCTTACAACATGTGTTAGTCATCCGAATCTTAGAGTTTTTGATTCAATTTGAATCATAACTGTGAGAATCTCATACGTCCGAATCTGACAAACTGAGAGAATCTCAGTTTATCCTTACACTACTCAATTCAGTGTTTTGATGTTCCATTCTTGCGCAGTACAATTCTGTGCGCGAATCTCTTGAAACTTAACAAAGATACTGTCTGATTCTGACAACATCCGAATCTCTGTGCGAATCTGACAATACAACCTTTTTACTATGAGAATATGCTATTTCTCTTGAATTTTGTTAGTGTTTGAATATACCTTGATGTGACAACCCGAAAATTTCTGACCAAATTTAAACTTGATCTTTATATGTTTCCGACACGATAAGCAAAGTCTGTAATGTTGAAATCTCAAAAACTTTGAACTGTGTTCATGTAATCAACTACCCTTTGACTGTGTTCGACGATTCACGAACATTTATGTGTATATAGATATGTATATATAATATAGTTATAATAATTGAAAACATTAACAAAGTATTAGATGTATAATACTTTACATAAACATATTTATTTCAATATATGTTTAATACATTTATCGATGGAATTAAAAGATAATATTAAATGATTGAATTATCAGATACATTGTGATATGATTACAGGTCTATGTTATGAGGTCCACTGTGATTTAAGAAATCTATTCTTTTTGACAACATTCGGAAAATGGTAAAGTGATTTATAAGTAAGAACAAATGTGTCAATTAACGGGAACTAGACAAGGGTTAGTGGAAATTCCTGTTTAATTTCCAATTCATGTTTTATAATATTTTCCTCGTGACCTTGATAAGATAACTATGTTAACTTTCATTTTATTTAATGTGAAAGTAAGAACGTGGAGTGTAAATAACTTAAATGTTGGATATCGACAAGTTAAGTAACTCGACTTTTTTTTCATTAAGATGATTTCATACGTTTATTTAACCTTTGGACTTTATCCCATGCTTCACCAACAGACTGTAATTTAAAAACTTGAAACCTATTATGAATATATATAATTCTACTTTTCTAAAACGTTTTATGATATAACGATTTCCATTATTTTAACCTTTTAACAAAATGATTCTTAAATATATTTAGTTTTGGAAAACAAAATTATCATATTTATTTGATTTAGTTTCAAAAGTACAAAAACGTTTTCAGTTTAAAAAGAACTTTATTATTAAAATGTATATAACATTTATAAATATCTAGAACCACTTTTGACAACTCATTTCTTAACCAGTATGATAAAGATAACGATATTTATATATTATTTTATTAAATATATATAATGATTTAAATTAATATTATATATATTTATACGCGTATTATACGTACATAGTTTTATACTTTTACTATACTTTAACTTTACCTTTACTTTACTTTTACTTTACTTTTACTTTTACTTTATTAATTCACTTTAATAATTCATACTTTAATAATTCACCTTAATAATTCATACTTTAATAATTCACTTTAATAATTCATACTTTAATAATTTACTTTAATAATTCAAAAACCTATTATAAATAGAATTCAATAGGTTTCATTATTTCATAGAAACTTGAAATTTTTTTTTCTCTAAACTCTCTCAATCGATTTACATATATATATTTACTCCGTATTATTTCAAGATACTATTAGTATACATAAAATACTATGACGGAGTGTTGTCTGAGTGATTTCGAAATTGTTTTTCGAGCGGGATAAAGCTAAGGAAATTATGGATTATAGCTATGGAGGTTATGGGTATGGTTCGGGAGTATTGCTCGTGAGTCAAACTAGTATTTATCATCCACGTTGCGTCTACGTACTTTTCCTGCGATATTGAATCTCAATATTGATACGTGAGCCCTCATAACTTAACTTTTATATATTATTAGTGTATCCCTGACTAGTGCTCGAGTATATAGGATTATGCATGCTTATACGTTCGTTATTATCGATTATGTCAAATCTTGAATTAAATACATATGCTATTAATATAAGTTATATGATATGCATGTCGTTGGAAAGCTGGCGAAAAAATAATAACTTTTCATTTAGAAAGCTTATGGTTTCGATGAATGGATTAAAAGATATGGCCAACTCAATTATTATTAATTTTAGTATTATTATTATTAAAATGATTATTATTATTACTATCGTCATTAATAATAATAATAATAATAATAATAATAATAATTATTATTATTTTTAATATCATTATCGTTATTAATATAAGTATTATTATTGTTACTGTTATTACTACGTTATTATCATCAAGGTTATTATTAATATTATCATCATCATCATCATCATCATCATTATTATTATTATTATTATTATTATTATTATTATTATTATTATTATTATTATTATTATTATTATTATTATTATAATTATTAGTATTATCATTAATATTATTATAATACTCATTAGTATCATTATCATTAAAACTAATATTAGTATCATCTAATTATTATGATTACTATTATTATCATTATTATGAATATGATATAAAAGAGGACTAAAAGCTATTAAACAAGTCGATTAGGAAATAATGAGTATAAGTATCATGATTCAGTTAAAATATTGTTAAGATTATGATTTAGATAAAAATATCGATTTCATTATTTTTATCATTATTATTATTATTATTAAAAATATCATTTATATTAAAAATATCATGTATATTAAAACTATCATTTTTATTAAAATTATTATTTTTAATAGAAATATCATTATTATTATAAAATATCATTATTATTATTATTATCATTTTAGTATTATTAATAAAATGATTATTATTATTATTATAGATAATATTAAAAAAGTATCGTTATTATTAAGATTATCATAATTGTTGGAAAATGTATTCATTAAAATTATCATTTTATGAATATTATTAGTATTATTAATAACAACAATATTAGTATCACTGTTATTATTAACATGATTATAATAATATTATGTATTGTTAAAATTATTATTATCTTTAATAAACATAAATAATGTTATTATTATTATTATTATCATTAATATTATTATTATTAAAATAATTAATAGCATTATAATTATAAAATAATACAACTTTTATTCATTATTATTATTATCAATATTATTTTATCAGATAAATATGTGATACAAATATATTTTTACCACACGTAATATAATTACATTAATAATACATACCACTATATTTTATGATATCAAGTGAACTTTATAAATTTTATTACTTAAGATATATAAAAGTATATTTTTATTATATAAATTTTAATATAAAATTTTATTTATTAATAAAAGAACTATATTATTTACTTTAATAACATCTGTTAAAAATATTTAAATATATAAAATGACTATATTTAAACTATATAATAATCATGTATAAATTTTGGAAGACATTTTGGGCAATATGACTTTTGTTGACTTTTGCATATTTAGTCTTGAGCATTAGGATTGTGATACACTACGACTTGACCTAAATTGTTAGACAGATATTGATCAAACATATAAATATTTATAATTAATATAGGTTCGTGAATCCAAGGCCAACCTTGCACTTGTTCAATGACGTCACATGTATTTTTACTACAAAATACAGTATTGTGAGTTTCATTTGCTCCCTTTTTAAATGCTTTTGCAATATATATTTTTGGGACTGAGAATACATGCACTGCTTTTATAAATGTTTGACGAAATAGACACAAGTACTTAAAACTACATTATATGGTTGGATTATCGAAATCGAATATCGCCCCTTCAAGTCTGGTAACCTAAGAATTAGGGAAATGGCCCCTAATTGACGCGAATCCTAAAGATAGATCTATGGGCCTAACAAACCCCATTCTGGAATTTGGAATGCTTTAGTACTTCGATTAAAAAAAAGGTGATTGCGATTTCCGTTATATAGCATACTTGCGAGTATGAGGGGGACATTCTATATGCATCCTTGTTAGTTCGGTTACCAGGTGTCCATCATATGAATGATTTTTATACACTTGCGAGTGTAAGATTGTTAAGATTAATGAAAATCTTGTGGTCTATTAAAATTATGGAATTGATGGATTATGATAAACTAATGAACTCACCAACCTTTTGGTTGACACTTTAAAGCATGTTTATTCTCAGGTATTAAAGAAATCTTCCGCTGTGCATTAGCTCATTTTAAGGATATTACTTGGAGTCATTCATGACATATCTCGAAAGACGTTGCATTCGAGTCATTGAGTTCATCAAGATTATTATTAAGTCAATTATAGTTGGATGTATTATGAAATGATATGCATGCCGTCAATTTTAGATGTAAAGAAAGTTTGTCTTTTAAAAACGAATGCAATGTTTGTAAAATGTATCATATAGAGGTCAAATACCTCGCTATGTAATCAACTATTGTGAATCGTTTATAATGTATATGAACGGGTCCTTTCAGTTGGTATCAGAGCGGTGGTCTTAGCGAACCAGGTCCGCATTACTGTGTCTAACTGATAATCGTTAGGATACATTAGTGAGTTTGGACTTCGACCGTGTCTGCATGTCAAAAGGTTTGCTAATCATTTTTGTCAAAAATTTCCTTCTTATCATTCTTAGTCTAGACACGTCTTACTGCATTGATTGCATGAATAGTGTATAGACAAAATTCATATTTTAGCGTATCTGTTACTGTTAACTTCGCCTGACATATCCTGTAAATTCCTCCGTAATCTACGAAATCTTTTGCGCTATATATATAGATATTCTATGTAATTAGAATACCACCCGATAGATGGAAAATCATTTCATATCGAAAAATCCTTTATTCAATTGAATGAAATGGAATTCGTCATTAGTTCAAGTCCCTCAAATTCCGATATGGAATCCCACTCAAGCTCTGAAAGCAGTGTGACTGGAATGGATCAACCAATCAGCCATAATCTATTTTGGATGAATTGGGGATGGGTTCGTAGCCTCCTCAATCATTGGAGACAAGAAGAAGGCGATCCTTTCCATCCACCACATTGCCTTCTTGGCGAAGAACCTGAAGCACTTACCGACGAACCTGTTCGAAACACCATTTTCTCTCTCATTTCCAGAGTATCTCGTCACGATTATATACTACATCAAATTCTAGATTTTATTTATCCGCTCATCCAAACCGACAATCACCCCGGTGTAATAGAAGAAGTCAACGAGCTTCGCGCTCGGGTAGTGGCTTTGGAGAATATGGTGCAAAGGTTACAAACACCAGCAGCAGCACCAGCAGCATAACCAGTACTACCATCATCAACGCCAACAGTACCATTACCACCCCCAACCACAACCGCGTCGTAAACCTCAACTTTACAATCTGTCCCATGAGCACCAATGTCATACGCCCTGTTGATACCAAGGAATACCAACAACAACAAACGATGAAGTGTTGATTCATAACTTCATTGGAGAAACACTTCGCGGCGATTATGTAATCTCTAAAGTCTTAGAGATTATCTATTCTAACCTTAACCATAAATCAGATGAGTGAATCGAAATGATAAAAGGAAGAGTAGAAACCCTGACAAGAATGATGCGTGATTTATAAGCTAGACTTGTTTTACCAACAACATCAACAGTACCGTAGCATCACCATCACAGTTAGTGCCGTCAGTGTCATCAGAATCAGCAGCACCTATAACATCACAAACTCCGTCAGTTCAAGAATCACTGTGGACATCATTACTAATCAACAACGAGTATATTAAATCAACGAATTATGAAGTATCAACTCATTCCCTCTGAAGAATTTATATGAATATCTTATAAATTTTAAAACCATAATATATCTTTTCATACTGAGCTATTATGTATGAATTGAAAAAGGGTAGATACCACTCGGTTAGTTCATATAACTAATATGCAATGGTGTATAACCCTCATTAACGACTTAACCATCGTTAACTACAATCTCTGTTTCAAATTCAATGAATTCCATTTCATAATAAACTAAGTGTATTATTCAAATACATGTTTGATATTACACCTTCATTTTCGATATACTCAAAAATTTCTAGAAATCATCATCCGGTCTTGCGAAGTTCACCAGAATTCCACGAACACCAACGTCATCCATCAAAGAAATATCAATAGATGAATAACGAAGTAGTAATTCACAATTTCATTCAAGTGGAAGAAATACTCAGCAAAGGTTACGTAATTTCAAAAGTTTTAGGGATTTCTCAATAATAAATTCCAACTATAAATTAAATGAGTTCAATATTATATTAACTCATTAAATCTGTATTACATATGAATAAAATTTATATATATATATATTTTCATAAAGACTGTAATAAAAATTCTCTTGTACAAAATATTACTTGTGAAACTTTTAACGGGTAGGTAATACCCGAGAGATATATGAATTCACAATTAATATGATACATTATTCGATTCTAATTCAGCAATCATCAACTATACTCACTACTTTCACAACGATATACATTCAATATAGAAATTAAAACAACCATCCTCATCCAAATTTGATTACATATTCTGATTTTGAAAAATAAAAATTCAAGTTAAGATTTAACAGAAGACATCACTCTTAGATCCTTACAGCTTTCAAAGCTATACTTTGACTTCAAAACTGTTCTAGAACATCACTTCTATTCATAAAACTTTTCGAAATTCCTGAAGATACCCTAACTAATGAACAATTGAGAAGATGATCCAACCACATGTTATCCACAGTTATGCACCTAGAAAACTCTCGAAACCTAAGTAAAAATTTAACACATATCTGTGTTAGATCCTTTGGCATTTATTAGCAAAAATAACTTTGCAATCCTTTTCCAAAGTAGTCAATTTTTTCACAGCTCCAGCAAGTCAACTTCGACTTTTCAGTCGGACTAGCCTTATTATAACCTTGAGATATACGTTGTCTTTTCGCCATCGTTACCGGGGAACCTTTTATATTCCACTGCATTATCAGCAGACGTACCAGCAACTTCGTTACTCTTTGGCGTAAGTATCTCTGAAAAATCCTTTATATTTGTCATTAAAACCCCATCATATACTCATCCACATCTTGTAACAATAATTGCCATGTCAATTACCGAAAATCAGCAATCAGTATTTTGAAATCTTGTAGCATGTCTACGCCAACAGTTATATGTGTACATATAACGTCTATCTCCTAGACTTATATACTTCGAATGTGAAGTTTCTGAAAAACAGCCCAATCTACTAATTAGTTCTCCGGATTTTTTTTGAAAAGTTGAATGAAGCAGCAGAAACTGTAGACAACCGTAACAGTTAAAAGTTTAATGATCAAGAATGGTGTGTTGGCAAAGCTCAGAAAAAGAGAAGGTTTAGAACTGGAAAACGGATTGAGCAAACCATGAAGGAGGCTATGGACAAATCACAAGGACAAAATCTACCTTCAAAGAATCCAAATGATTCAGTGTCTGCTAAAATTGTTAGCAAACACCTTTCTCCTTATTCTAAACCTTCACAGACAAATTTACCACATCATCCTTTGATCCCAGATATTTTAAAATTCTAAAACATTATTGAATCTTTCATTATAAATATCTTCGATAATTCTGAAGATATATTCATAACTATTCTTATCTGAGATTGTATATCTCTTCGCGCTATATGTGTTACATCATAAAAGAAACCATCTTAGTTTCTAAATTCTGAAACCTTCGAGTTTAAAATATGAATATCTTTGAAGTAGTGTTGGGAACTGAAGCATGAGTTAATATAATATAATGACACTTGATCAACATGATTATATTATAGTAAGTCATGCTGAGTTTCTAAATGGAACATGATGATTCACAGATCATAACATCATCATGTGCTATGTTACACGACTCTTGTATTCTACTTAACCTCTAAAAATATCAAGAAAATATTTTCTTGATGATTCGGTCTTTTCCGGGATATTCTGGTAATTTGACAAATTAAGATCGTGCCATTATAATTTCCTTCTTAGAACATTAACTATGTTTATTCCGAAATTCATATCTACAAATTCTAAACCATTATATACGGTGCTTAATGGCAAGAAGAGAAAACAAAAAAATGAAGCTCCGAAATAGAAATTGGAGCATAAATCGCAGCAAATAGGAGAAAACATTAACTATGGATGACAATGATTATAGAATACAGAAGCAGGGACTTTGAAATATAAAGGAAGATATAAAGCCCAACGACAACCCATAAATTACAAACCATATATATCGATACATATAGCAATATAAAGACTCGGGAGAACTAAAAACACTATAAAATCAAGAGTATAGTAGAAGTAAATAGATTCTTCCAGCGGTAGATGAAAAAAAAGAATGACAGATATGAAAGTTAGGAATATATCAAGTAGCAGAACTGGATGAAGCATATTGAAGAATGCTTTAAAGTATGAATTGAGGAAGAAAGAATAGATGATGTAAGCTGTGAAAATAAGGAAACGAAGGGATGGATTTATATCAAAATATCTGACAGAGAAATCGAGACAGATTATCGCATTTAATTAAAGAGGATCATAATTTCTTTAATTCCCAAAGAATCAAATCTTATATAGATTACAAAGATTTCCTTTAATCCGGAGATCAATCGCGATGTCGTCAAAAGATAAGACGAATTACTATTTTCTTATATCACTCTTTTACGATAGCTTCACTCATACTCTTCAAGTAATCGAATTATTTTATCCATATTTCTCAATCATGATAAAACTCTATGTATCAACTCATATTCGTCATGAAAACATACTTGTTGTCAGCCATGACGATCCCAATCAAATTTCGGGACGAAATTTCTTTAACGGGTAGGTACTGTGACAACCCGGAAATTTCTGACCAAATTTAAACTTGATCTTTATATGTTTCCGACACGATAAGCAAAGTCTGTAATGTTGAAATCTCAAAAACTTTGAACTGTGTTCATGTAATCAATTACCCTTTGACTGTGCTCGATGATTCACGAACATTTATGTGTATATAAATATGTATATATAATATGGTTATATTAATTGAAAACGTTAACAAAGTATTAGATGTATAATACTTTACATAAATGTATTTGTTTCAATATATGTTTAATATATTTATCGACGGAATTAAAAGATAATATTAAATGATTGAATTATCAGATACATTGTGATATGATTACGGGTCTATGTTATGAGGTCCACTGTGATTTAAGAAATCTATTCTTTTTGACAACATTCGGAAAATGATAAAGTGATTTATAAGTAAGAAAAAATGTGTCAATTAACGGGAACTAGACAAGGGTTAGTGAAAATTCCTGTTTAATTTCTAATTCATGTTTTATAATATTTTCCTCGTGACCTTGATAAGATAACTATGTTAACTTTCATTTTATTTAATGTGAAAGTAAGAACGTGGAGTGTAAATAACTTAAATGTTGGATATCGACAAGTTAAGTAACTCGACTTTTTTTTTTCCATTAAGATGATTTCATACGTTTATTTAACCTTTGGACTTTATCCCATGCTTCACCAACAGACTGTAATTTAAAAACTTGAAACCTATTATGAATATATATAATTCTACTTTTCTAAAACATTTTATGATATCACGATTTCTATTATTTTAACTTTTTAACAAAATGATTCTTAAATATATTTAGTTTTGGAAAACAAAATTATCATATTTATTTGATTTAGTTTCAAACGTACAAAAACGTTTTCAGTTTAAAAAGAACTTTATTATTAAAACGTATATAACTTTAATAAATATCTAGAACCACTTTTGACAACTCATTTCTTAACCAGTATGATAAAGATAACGATATTTATATATTATTTTATTAAATATATATAACGATTTAAATTAATATTATATATATTTATACGCGTATTATACGTACATAGTTTTATACTTTTACTATACTTTAACTTTACCTTTACTTTACTTTTACTTTACTTTTACTTTAGTAATTCACTTTAATATTTCATACTTTAATAATTCACCTTAATAATTCATACTTTAATAATTCACTTTAATAATTCATACTTTAATAATTCATACTTTAATAATTCACTTTAATAATTCAAAAACCTATTATAAATAGAATTCAATAGGTTTCATTATTTCATAGAAACTTGAAATTTGTTTTCTCTAAACTCTCTCAATCGATTTACATATATATATTTACTCCGTATTATTTCAAGATACTATTAGTATACATAAAATATTAAGACGAAGTGCTGTCCGAGTGATTTCGAAATTGTTTTTTGAGCGGGATAGAGCTAAGGAAATTATGGGTTATAGCTATGGCGGTTATGGGTATGGTTTGGGAGTATTGCTCGTGAGTCAAACTAGTGTTTATCATCCCCGTTGCGTCTACGTACTTTTCCTGCAATATTGAATCTCAATATTGATACGTGAGCCCTCATAACTTAACTTTTATATATTATTTGTGTATCCCTGACTAGTGCTCGAGTATATAGGATTATGCATGCTTATACGTTCGTTATTGTCGATTATGTCGAATCTTGAATTAAATACATATGCTATTAAGATAAGTTATATGATATGCATGTCGTTGGAAAACTGGCGAAAAATTAATAACTTTTTCATTTAGAAAGCTTATGGTTTCGATGAATGGATTAAAAGATATGGTCAACTGAATTATTATTAATTTTAGTATTATTACTATTAAAATGATTATTATTATTACTATCGTCGTTATTAATAATAATAATAATAATAATAATAATAATAATAATAATAATTGTTGATGCATTTTATGTAAATCCCTAGACATCTAACCTACGTCCATTGCAGGTACTTCAGTTTATGGGTTACCATGATCGCTTGTTATTATTCTATCTGTGTTTATATGCGGTTACAGGTACTGCAGGAACGCGATATGGATGTTTGACTATGTTAGACTTAGTCAGACGTGCGAGTGAAGTCTCACTCGTACGGCTGACAGGCTCATACACACGGTTGATGCTGAGCTAACTCACAATTATAACCTAAATGAGATGACACGAGTGAGTGATCACCCGTACGGCTGATGAAGCCAACTCGTACGTATGATGAATGACGCATACGGGTGAGTCAACAGCAGAGGTATATAAGTGTTATGTTCTTCATTTTAGGTTAAGCCTCTCTCACACACACCACTCAGATCTGGTAAACCCTAATCCGATTCCCTCTCAACCCAAATCACTCCAGGTAGTGAATAATAGCTCTAGGCATTAATCTAATCACACCCTTGTTGTGGTTTGACTAATTTAATCCCAAAAGCTCCTCATATTCACTAGTTATGGTTTGATTCACTAATTCCGCCTTTGTGTGAATTAAACCTGTTGATTTCGAAGTTCCTAGTCATGTTTCATCATTGGTATCAGAGTGTTGGTTGTGATTTCAACATCATCTAGTGATTTTTGGTGATTAATGAGTTTATTATTTGGGTTTTTGAGTTAAAAGTGATTTTAATAAAAAATGAATCATTTTTACGTGTGTAATTATTTTTAGAGAGTGTGTTTATGTTAGTTTAGTGCTAATCTAGCTATTGGACGAAGAAATTGAGGTTTAGTATCAATTTCTAGGGTTTTTGAGTGATTTGAGCTGAATAGCAGTTCACACGAGTGGGTCAATATTTTTGATCACACGCGCGGTTGACCACACGGTTGACTGTCACTCGTGAACTCACACGCACGGGTTAGCATAACCTTTTGAGGTTAAGTGACTACAGTCGGATCACACGAGTGATCACGCGGTTGACAGTGACACGTACGAGTAATCACACGGGTGATTTTCACTCGCACTTTTGAGACTTTGTGACTGGTTCTTTTGGTTAAGTTGTGACACGTACGATTGAGTAGTGACACGTACGCTTGAGACTGTGACACGTACGGTTGATACTATCACACGTACGGTTGATATCCTGAACTGCACGGTTTACCTTTGGTAAAGTTTTCAAGATGTTTAATTCAAACGACTATGCGTTGGCTGCACCGTTAGTTCAGAGCATTACGAATATGACTCAACGATTACTTCTTGCTGAGAGTGAATCAGGAAGTGGTACAAAATGTCCGAGGTTAATGAATATGGATAATTATTCTACTTGGAAGTCGAGATTTAAGATATGGTCTGATGGTCAGGACACGAAACTTTGGAAGTATATTGAAACCGAATTTCAATGGCCACGTTCACCTGTGACAAATGAACTGTATACATTACATAATATGCCTTCGGAAGAACGTGATGAGTATAACTTGGAAAAGAAAATGTACTGTAACTTGTCAAGTGCTCTTGATGGTCCAATTTTCCATCAATTTCTGTGTCATGATAACTCATTCAAGATATGGGAAGCACTTCGTACCTTCAATGAAGGGAATTCATCTTACAGAACAAGAAAAGGGTTAGAACTGAAAGCTGAGTTTGATCGTTTTCACTGACAAGTTGGAGAGTCTATTACAGAATTGGTTGAAAGATATCATTATTTGCTGGCTAAAATACACAAGCATGATGTAACCACTGAAGAGAAAGACAAAGTAACATGTCTAGCTGGAGCATTACCGTTAGAATGGAATGGTTTTGTATTAACTATGAAGACCAGTGGAGAATTAGCTACTGCTACAGTGAACTCGTTTATTGCAAGACTTCAGGAAGAAGAACTAGAGTTGTTAAACAAAGTCAAGAGGTCTAAACAAGTTCAAGACACGAAAATGTGTTGTCCAAATGGTTATACACCACCTAAGTCGGCTCATGCACCATTTCAAACAGCTTTTGCTATGAACAATCAGAATATGTATGGTTTGAATGTAAGCAGTGCACCTATTCAACAAACTTCGTATCCACCACAAGTTTCACCATGTTCTCTCAATACTCAATCACAGCCTACTACCAATACTACAGAGTCATCTACACCGACTGCATCAGATGTTCTTTCTGCACTTAAGATTGAAAACATGAGGAAAACTGGGAAAGAAAAAATTAGTGAAGATATAGCTTTGTTGTCAAGCCTTGTTAATTCTTATGACAGTTATCTTGATGGTCGTGTGGGTAACATTCATCTAACAACAGAAGATTATCATCAGCTTGATAAAGATGAAGCAGAAAAGATGGATATTATGTGAGGTATGGCAAATCTTGTGAGACGAGCTAGAAATTACGAAGAGCGAACTGGAAAACTAATCAGTCTGACCAAAGATACAAAACTTGGTTTTGATATGAATTCTGTTACTTGTTACAACTGTGGAGAATTAGGTCATTTTTCAAGACAGTGCACAAAACAGAAGAAGCAGGGTAATCGTAATCCGTTCAAGAATCAGAACTACAGTTCTCAGAGTCAATCTACAAAGCGTGAGATTTACATTACTGATAAAGTAAATGAAGCTGATACAGCTGAGGGTCCGAACAAAGCTTTAGTTGTCATTCATGGAGACGATGATGATTGGTCTATCAAATTGAATGTTGATGATCAACAACCTAAAGCTAACATGGCCAAGATTTCTGAAGAAAAAGAAGACTGTGTCATCAGTCAAAGTATAATTGAGAAGCTGACTGCTCGTGCTGAAAGAGCTAAAAAATTATCACGAATCATTCGAAAAGAGAAGATTCAAAAGATAGTTAAAGATAAATTCAAGAAGGCACGTGATTCAGTTCCTCGTACACCTGAATCTGGAAGTATTTCACCAACATCATCAGAGGACTACTACTTCAACAGTTGGAAGGATAACTATGGTGATACCTCTGTGTTTGAAGAAAGTCTAGAGGCTAATCAGAGTGAAGAGACATTGATTGATTCTGATACGGAACTAGACAAATGAGGTAAAATGTTTGCTGCTGAATTGGAAATGTTAGTTCTTATGGGTGAAGGTTCAGATCTTGAGAGTGTAAGTTCAGATGTTGATGATTTGGACAAGACATCAGAATCAGAGGCTGAAGATAAAGCTGATCATACTGGAGTAGATCAATCTGAGTTTGAAGCATTGAACAAGCAAGTAGTAGATTTACTGAAGATGTGCTTATCAGAAAGTGATCTTGAAAAGGTTTCTGGTTTGATAAGAGCTAAGGATATATGGGACAGACTTGAGCAGATTCATTTGGGTAAAGATGCTGATACATCAGAGTTTCTTACAGACTCGTCAGAATCAGAAGATGAGCTCGATGATGGGAAGAAGACAGATTTCTTTGCATTTATGGCTGAGACTTCCTCATCAAATAACGCTCAACAGGTATCTTCTGATCCATCTACTATTATTGAATGTGTTAAATGTGCTGAATCTAAGGTAACAATAGATAATTTAACAAAGGCATATGCGAAGATGAAAGAAAAATGGCATGCTGACCATGTGACCACTAAGGTTGAAAATGAATTGAAAGAGCAAATCAAAGTTTATAAAAAACAACTTCACGATCTTAAATGTTATAACTTTGACATAAATCAAGCTTTAATTAAACGTGTTGACACAATTAATGAACTAAAGAAAGAAAATATATGCGTTAAAGCTGATTTAGAGGCAATTTCAATCAAAATGAAATGTTGGGCAAGTGCGTCACAATGGAATTCATTAATGGTGGAACTTAATGACACCAAGGGAAAGGGTATTGGATATAGTTCTGCATCTCCTTCTTTTCAGAACACATTTATTAATGCTAACGTAGTTGACGGTCGAGCAGAAGATTGTATCCCTCCTAGTTATGAAGATTATGTTGAAAAGAATAAAAAATGTAGTTCAACTAAGAATACAACTTCTGATGATACTGCTGAAGGTGCTCTAGATCATGAGGAAGATAGGAAAACTGGGTTAGGAGATAACTCTAAGACAAGTAGAGTTAGAACACCGAAAGGTCCTGTTAAAATTTTGAGAAATCCTAGATTTGCTAATAGACCAGTTCCTCCTGTTACACCTACACCTGTTCCAAGAAATAAAAAAAATGATTCTCCTGTGTTAGTAAGAACACAAGATCCGTCATCTTCAAATTCTAATAAATTGTATGAATTTAGAGGACATAGGGAGTTTCGTTAATGTTTTAGTTGTGCTATTTTTGTACACATTGCTGCAAATTGTCCTAGAAGATTATAGATCACCAAGACAGAAGATTGACCTTACATATGATGATCACAGCTCATCTTATGCTCATAATACAGGTTCACCTGTTAATGATGAAGTTCATGTTAAAAATCATACGACAAAGGTTGTCTATGGAGAGTATAAGAGAAAGAACGTCAATAGGTCAATTTCTCCTGTGAAGATTAAGGTTCCTAAACTGGATACTGAGGCAAAAGTTGCCAAATCAAGTGATCACAGTAGAGTTTTTGAGTCAAAGGCACGATCTCCTTCGCAAAAAGCTAGTCGTCGAAAATACTTTTCTCGTACCAGACCACGAGCTAATAGCTCCGAAGATAAGCAAAATGTGAAAAACCAGAAGAGCAAGATTGCTACTTTTAACTGTCTAAGTTTACGGTTTCTAATGATGAGATTCCACCGGACTCAAACGGGAAATGGATGGAAGTTCAAGCTATGGGTGTTAATGGACAACCTACTGCCGTCCGGGTGTGGGTTCCCATTATCAATTAATTTTCTTAATGTGATATGCAGGGAACCAGGGTACCTGCAAACAACACCTGGATAGTGGATAGCGGCGCTTCAAGACATATGAATGGACATCTATCTCTTCTTTCGAATGTACATCCAATTAAGGGAGGTTATGTTGCATTTGTCGGAAATAAAGGAGGTTACATTTCAGCTCAAGGTTTATTGAAGAATGAAAAAGTTAGTTTCGACAAAGTGAACTATTGTCAAGAGCTTGCAAATAATTTGTTGTCGGTTTCACAAATCTGTGAAAAATATTTCAAGGTAGCATTTGATGACGAATTCAGCTACATTTTGAAGCCAGAGTTTGTGATTCCTCCTGAAATGATTTTGATGAAGGCTCCTAGACAAGCTGATTTATATATGCTAGATATGAATGTTGCTACTTCAACTACTGAACATCATCAAGCTTTTGTTTCCAAAGCGAATGAACAAGATTCTATTACATGGCACAAACGCATGGGTCATTTAAGTTTTCGGAAGATGAACCATCTGGTTCACAACAATCTTGTAGAAGGTGTTAGTCTTCGGTCTTTTCAGATTCCAGGAACATATGTTCCGTGTAAGAAGGGTAAGCAGAGCAAGAAAGCTCATAAGCTAGAGAAGTATAATCCAATCTCTGCTCCGCTTAAATTGTTACATATGGATCTTTTCGGTCCAATTCGTTTTGAAAGCATTGATGGAAGTAAGTATTGTGTGGTGGTAACTGATGATTATTCAAGATTCTCTTGGGTAATGTTTTTGAAAGAGAAGTCCGACACATTTGATAATTTGAAAGTGCTAATCAATCGATTAGAAACATGTTTTAATCTTAAGGTAAGGAAGATTCGATGCGATAACGGTACAGAATTCAAGAATCAGTGTCTTTCAGGTTTTTGTATTGAGAAAAGTATCAATATGCAGTTCAGTTCTGCATACGCTCCTCAGATGAATGGTGTTGCTGAAAGAAAGAATAGAGTATTGATAGAGACAGCTTGAACAATGCTAGCAGATTCATCATTACTTGTTCATTTTTTGAGTGAAGCTGTTGCAAATGCATGTTACACTATGAATCGAGTTCTGACTATTAAACGACTGGATAAAACTTGCTATGAGCTATTGCATGGGAGAAAACCATCTTTGAAGCATCTAGAACCATTTGGTGCACCCTGTACCATTTTGAAAAGAAAACCAGGAAGTATCTATATCTGCTCCAACTCCAACTCCATTAACCACTGTCAATGAACCAGATCAAGATTCAGATCAAGATGTTGATCCAGTGTACGACACCTGCAGATCTGATATTTCAAGTGAGAATTCTGATAATCCTGAAGATATTGGAGATACCACGAATCTACAACCTGAGATACCTGTTCCTGCACAACCAGTTCCCAGAACTACAGCTGCTCATCCTAGAGAGAATATTATTGGAGATCCAAATGCATGTGTTAGAACAAGAAGGCAAGTTCAGTTTGATGGTCAAGTTGATATTCATATGACAGCTGCTGCTGCATATTATGAGTACTCATGTCATATTTCTAGAATAGAGCCAAAGACAACTAAGGAAGCCTTGAAGCATGTTGATTGGGTTATGGCAATGCAAGAAAAGATTCAGCAATTCCATCGTCTAGATATTTGGAAGCTAGTTACTAAACCGCATGGTGCTAAAGTTATTGATCTCAAATGGGTATGGAAGTGCAAATTTGACGAAGATGGCAATGTCATCCGTAACAAAGAAAGATTTGTCGCTAAAGGTTATCAGCAAGATCCTGAATTCGATTATGATGAAGTTTTTGTTCCTGTTGCCAGATTGGAGGCCATTCGCATTTTTTTGATTTTTGCTTCATTTATGAAGTTCAAAGTGTTTCAAATGGATGTCAAGAGTGCATTTCTTTATGGAAAGCTAAACAAACAAGTGTATGTCAGTCAACCTCCGGGTTTTGAAGATCTTCATCCTGACAAAGTTTACCGGTTACGTAGAGCTCTATATGGTTTACATCAAGCCCCAAGAGCTTGGTATGGACGTATGTCAAGTTATCTGCTCGAAAAACGTTATCAAATGGGCACGGTAGATTGTACTCTGTTCACAAAGGTTAAAGATGGTGATAATATTTTGGTCTAGATCTATGTAGACGATATTATTTTTAGTGCTACTAAGCAGGAACTTGTCGATGAGTTCGAACAGGTGATGAAGGACGAATTCGAAATGAGCAAATTGGATCTCTTACATTACTTTCTTGGTTTACAAGTCGAACAGACTAGTAACGGTATTTTTCTTTATCAAGCAAAGTATGTAAATGATATACTCGAATGTTTCGGTATGACTCAAAAGCGTCCTGTATCAACCCCGCTAACTGTGAATCATGGTATTTCGTTAGACTATGAAGGGGAGCCTGTTGATCCTACATACTATCGAGCAATCATCAGATCGCTTATGTATCTCCCTGCATCTAGGCCGGATATTATGTTTGCAACATGTCTGTGTGCTCGTTATCAAGTTAATTCAAATACAGTTCATCTTACAGCTGCCAAAAGAATTCTTCGTTATCTGTTGCATTCTCCCAATCTCGGCATATGGTATTCGAACGAAGAAAAGTTGATCTTGTGGCATATAGTGATTCAGACTATGCAGGTTGCAAAATCAACAGCAAATCTACATCAGGAGGATGTTAGTTTTTAGGTGAAAGGCTGGTGAACTGGCAATGCAAGAAACAAACTGCAGTTGCGCTTTTCACGTGTGAAGCTGAATATATTGCTGATGCAAGTTGTTGTTCGCAAGTTGTTTGGATTCAACAACAACTTCGTGATTACGGACTAAGAATCTCTTTATCTCCTCTTTATATTGATAATACTGTTGCTATTGCAATTACTAAGAATCCTGTGCAACATTCTAAGACTAAACACATAGGTGTTAAATATCATTTTCTTAGGGATTGGCATGAGAAAAAGATTATTGAGGTTAAGAGAATAGGTACTAAGGACCAGAGGGCTGACGTATTCACTAAGGCTTTTGATATACCTAGGTTCTTGCTACTGTTAGAGATGAATGGCATTGTTGATCGAGACAAAGTGATTTCAGATGCTGACTGTGAGGGATAATCATACTTTTAGACTTTACATGTAGGGTGCATGACATATAGATATTAGTTTTTAATCTGCACTGCATATTTTTTTTTTTGCTTTCTATCTGCATTTCCTTGATTACATGCTAGTCTGTAGTTATTTTCTGTTTTTCCTTCGTTAAAATGCTAAAAGACAAAAAGATTTTATGTTTTAGTATTTTAGGGGGAGTATGTGCTTCAATAAAAAATTCGTAAAAAGTGTAAAATGCCTCACCAGAAAACCCTAAAAAGTTGAAAAATCCGAAAATGAGCTTGTTTTGATTAATATGATGGACGTGAAGAAATTACTGTACTGAGAGTTGATATATTTGATTAGTAATGAATGATTTGAATGTTTATGTTTATCTGTTGTGTGATGTACTGATAGATGTGACTTATGAATTCTTGGCATTAGACAATTATAATAAGAATAACAATCATATGAGATTCAGAAGTCATGAACGATCTGTTGCGTTTGAAGGTAGTCACCTAATTATCTCCGAAATCGTATCTAATGATAATTGTTGAGGAACTCAACAGTCGGTTGAGGGTATCCCCTATCATAATTGATAATCGTTAGAGAAGGTTGGGAGTGAAATTTAAGTTGAGGATTATCTGTTTGGCTGGTGCATACCACGTTGTCACGGGCCTAAGACTTAATAATCGAAACTAAACCCCGAAAATATCAGAGAAAATTAGTTTATGTCGAAAGTAAGTGTCCCTTCTCGCTTAAGGTTGAAAAGTATAATTCCTTATTGCGGACCATTCAAGCATTTAAGGGAGAACACCTTCGAGTGATCTGAGCACACAACAAAGAAACATGAGTACATGCATAAAAATGGAAAATCCATTCATGATGGAGTTCAAAATTAATATATCAAAAGACTGTGATATGTTGAAAAAGAAATATCAAAAGAAATTCAAAGTCAAAGATAATTGGCGTATTGATAATGCTAAAAATGAACATATATTTCATAGCATTATCCCTCAAGAAAGACAAGCTTTTAGTTGCAATTGTTCTATTTACAAGTGATATTCGTTTATGTAATAAAAGGTGAAGACAAAAGACAGATTCGACGATTTGAAGACGCAAACGACCAAAAATCTAAAAAGTACAAAGTACAATCAAAGTGGTTCAAATTATTGATGAGAAACGTCTCAAAAATACAAGAGTACAAGACGCAAAACGCAAAGTACAAGATATTAAATAGTACGCAAGGACGTTCAAAAATCCGGAACCGACACATGAACCAACTTTCAGTGCGCGACGCAACGGACCAAAAATTACAAGTCAACTATGCATAAGAATAAAATATAAAATATAATTAATTATATATATTATTATATAATATAATTTTACGCAGCCCACGTTTTGGATCTAATATGTGAGCTGGTTTCCAGACATCTGCACTCACGGTACTTTTGTGAAGGATACCACCGTACTCGCGGAACTCTACAGTACAACGTGAGCCTATAAAAGCCATCGAATTCTGCACGAATTTTACACACCTTTTTCTAACTCATTCTCTCTATCTCAACGTATATATATATATATATATATATATATATATATATATATATATATATATATATATATATATATATATTATAATTTTAATTTTAAATTCTAATAATAAGGGTATGTTAGCGAATGTTGTAAGGGTGTAAGTCGAAATTCTATCCGTGTAACGCTACGCTATTTTTAATCATTGTAAGTTATGTTCAACCTTTTTAAATTAATGTCTCGTAGCTAAGTTATTATTATGCTTATTTAAATTGAAGTAATCATGATGTTGGGCTAAATATTAAAGACGGAGTAATTGGGATTTGTATCATAATTGGGGTTTGGACAAAAGAACGACACTTGTGGAAATTAGACTATGGGCTATTAATGGGCTTTATATTTGTTTAATTAAATGATAGTTTGTTAATTTAATATAAAGATTTACAATTGGATGTACCTATAAATAACCATATACACTCGATCGGACACGATGGGCGGGATATTTATAAGTACTAATAATCGTTCATTTAACCGGACACGGGAATGGATTAATAGTTAATAGACTTATTAAAACAGGGGTGAATTATGTACAAGGACACTTGGCGTAATTGTTAACAAAGAATTAAAACCTTGGGTTACACGCAGTCGATATCCTGGTGTAATTATTAAACAAAGTATTAAGACCTTGTTACAGTTTAAGTCCCCAACTAGTTGGAATATTTTACTTCGGATATAAGCATAATTTGACGAGGACACTCGCACTTTATATTTATGACTGATGGACTGTTATGGACAAAAACCAGACGGACATATTGAATAATCCAGGACAAAGGACAATTAACTCATGGTAATAAACTAAAATCAACACGTCAAACATCATGATTACGGAAGTTTAAATAAGCATAATTCCTTATTTTCATATTTAATTGCACTTTTAATTATCGCACTTTTATTTTTTGTCATTATATTTAATTGCACTTCTAATTATCATACTTTTTAATTTCGTAATTTTATTTTATCGCACTTTTATTTATCACAATTTCATTATTGTCATTTACTTTACGCTTTTAATTAAGTCTTTTATATATTTAATATTTTACATTAGGTTTTAACTGCGACTTAAGTTTTAAAATTGACAAACCGGTCATTAAATGGTAAAAACCCCCTTTTATAATAATAATATTAATTATATATATTTTTATATTTTTACAAATATAGTTTAAAAAAAATATAGCGTTAAACTTGGCTAAATTCCCTGTGGACGAACCGGACTTACTAAAAACTACACTACTGTACGATTAGGTACATTGCCTATAAGTGTTATAGCAAGGTTTAGGTATATTCACTCTATAAATAAATAAATAACTTGTGTAAAATTGTATCATATTTAATAGTATTTTGTAGTAAAAATATAACTATTTCGTATACACCTCTACGCACATCAAGTATTTTTGGCGCCGCTGCCGGGGATAGTTAAACGCCGAAAGCGCAACGCTATATAAAAAGAATTTTTATTAAGTTTTAGTTTATTTTTGTAAAAATACGTTTTAAATATTAAAAATACAAAAAAAAATATCTATATATTTTTAAGAATTTTTTTAAAATATATAAAATTATAAAGTAATTCTATTTCTATTTTTCAAATTATAAGTTTTTATTTATTTTATATAAATATTTTATAAAACAGAAAATTAAAATAAAAAGTAAAAAAAAATTAAATAAAACAAACTGAGCCTGCAAAATTCGACCTGCATCTCATCTGAGTCTGTGGTATCCGCACTCTCGGTACTTTTCGCCAGTTGGCATCCGCATTCACGAAGGTTTCTAACAGGTCAAATACTGCAGCATTAATTACGAAATTAGGGTTGTTTAATTAATTGTTATTATTAATTAGGGTTTAATTAAAATATTAATTAGTTTTAATTAATTATATTTGTATTTTTAAGTTTTAATTAGTTTTATTACTTATAAAATTAATACTTTTATAAAATATTAATTTAAAAATAATATTTTTATAAAAATTGTATTTTTACAACTTTAAGTTTTATTTTTTTAAAATTTCGTACCTTTTTAATCGTTTATTCGTAATATTTGTATTTTTCGTTCGTATTTAGTTTTAAGTCATAGTTTTTGCCATAATTATTTTTTTATTTCTAGATTTTTATGCTTTGCCATAAAATCCCTTAAGTACTTTTTCTTTAGACTAAGATTTAGGTACTTTAGAATTTTGCGACGCTATTCTAAGATTTTAGTACTTTTTAAGTTATTGCCATTTGGGATATAGTATTTCTTTTAAACTTTAATATTTTTAGACGCAACTTTTAATTATTAGTTTTTAGTTCCTTTTTAAGTTTCAACGCGCTACTTTCTTATTTTTATTTTTCGACGCCTATTATTTTTCACCTTTTATTTTTCGACGTTTTTCGACGTGCTCTTTTTCTTTCTTATTTCTCGACGCTCTAGTTTTAGGACATAGAATTTTCTATTTCTTCTCTAAAATTTCAAAACGAAAAATTATTTTAAGCGGTTAAATTGATAGACATCCAAAATTTTCTGGTTCGTAGTAATAGTTGGATTTGTTAGTGGCGAGTTGTGGGCTTTCAATTTAAAGGGTCCTGGCTACCTGCTGCATCTATTGGCTATTCGAAACGTGGGCAAAATCAAAAAAGTCTATTAATTTGATAACTTATGTAATTTTTATTTTTATAACTAATAGGATATTCAGTGAATGCACCGAGCAAAACGTTCACTACCTTTCGTACGTTCACCACCTGTAACTCGATCAAGACATCTAGCCAATATTGTAACAGTTGATTTTTCTTTAGAATCATCATCCAGTCGACCAAGTACTCCAATTCAAATTTCCGATAATCCATTTTTTGAACCCGACCTCACAATTGAGAATCCGGAGGATATTCAGGGACAATTCATAGATCCTGAACCACTAATCTTTCCTCCGAAACCACCAATCATTCAAACAGAGATTGTAGAGGAACCAACCATTAAATCAGAATCCTCTAGTGATTCAGATTCAACAAATTCAATCATGGAAAATTTGGAACCTCTAAGTATGGAAGACCAAATGAGAGCTAAACGCACTGGCTAAGGTCATGCAATTACTCAACCAGACATTAATGCGCCAGATTATGAAATCAAAGGACAAATCCTACACATGGTAACTAATCAATGCCAATTTAGTGGTGCACCGAAGGAAGATCCAAATGAACATCTTCGTACCTTTAATAGGATCTGCACTCTATTTAAAATAAGAGAAGTGGAGGATGAACAAATATATCTCATGTTATTTCCCTGGACTTTAAAGGGAGAAGCCAAAGATTGGTTAGAATCGTTACCTGAAGGGGCGATTGATACATGGGATGTTTTAGTTGAAAAATTTCTTAAACAATTCTTTCCAGCATCTAAAGCCGTGAGACTTCAAGGAGAAATTGTTACGTTCACACAAAAGCCAAATGAAACTCTATATGAGGCGTGGACAAGATTTGGAAAGTTATTAAGAGGATGTCCGCAACATGGTTTAGACACTTATCAAATAGTACAAATATTCTACCAAGGATGCGACATCACTACACGAAAAGACATCGATATAGCAGCTGGTGGTTCCATTATGTAGAAAACCGCAACTGATGCTTACAAAATTATTGATAACACTGCTTCCCACTCACATGAGTGGCACCAAGAAAAAGATATCGTTAGATCATCTAAAGCAGCTAGAGCCGATTCTAGCCATGACTTAGATTCCATTTCCGCAAAGATAGATGCTGTCGAGAGACGAATGGAAAAGATGACTAAGGATATTCACTCAATACGAATTAGTTGTGAGCAGTGTGGAGGACCACATTTAACAAAAGATTGTCTCAGTATTGAACAAACAATGGAACAAAGAGAGAATGTTTCATACATGAACCAAAGGCCTGGAAATAATTATCAGAATAATTATCAACCGCCAAGACCAATCTACAATCAAAATCAGAATTATAACCGAAATGTTCCATACAACAACCAACAAGGTCCTAGTAATCAACAAGTATCCAATAATACTTACAATCAGCAAAGACCTATTTTTCAAAATAAAACACCACAAACCGATGATAAAAAGCCAAATTTTGAAGATATGTTGTCGAAGCTGGTTGATTCTCAAACACAGTTTTTCACATCTCAGAAACAAACTAATGAACAAAATGCTCAAGCATTTAGAAATCAACAAGCTTCTATTCAAAATTTGGAACAAGAAGTAAGTAACCTAGCAAGGTTAATAGGTGAAAGAAAACTGGGAAGTCTACCTAGTGATACAAATGCTAACCCCCGGAATGAAAAAGCTAAAGCCATTACCACAAGAAGTGGTATCACACTTAAACCACCTGAAATACCTGTAATTTCTGAAGACTCTATTCCTACTCCACAAGAACCACAACCTGAACAAGATAAGGAAACAGAACCGGTAGTTGAAAAGGTTAATGAAGATAACACAGTTAAGGCTAAACCTTATGTTAAACCATACCTACCACCACTTCCTTACCCTAGTAAAATAAGAAAAGAGAGACTTGAAGCCGAGCAATTCAAATTCTTGGATATGTTTAAACAAATAAATGTAAATCTTCCTTTCATTGATGTGATTTCAGGAATGCCTAGATATGCTAAATTTCTAAAAGATCTAATCACAAATAGAAAGAAAATGGAAGAACTCTCGGCTGTTAGTATGAATGCTAATTGTTCTGCAGTACTGTTGAATAAGATACTAGAAAAATTATCAGATCCAGGAAGTTTCACAATTCCATGTTTTCTGGGTAGTCTTAGTTCAATAGAAGCATTGGCAGACTTAGGTGCTAGTATAAATCTAATGCCGTATTCATTATACGCTAAACTAGACCTTGGAGAATTGAAACCAACAAGAATAAGCATACAACTAGCTGATCGATCAGTAAAATATCCTAGAGGGATAATGGAAAACATGCTAGTTAAAGTTGGTACTTTAGTATTTCTAGTAGATTTTGTTATTCTAGACATGGAAGAAGATTCTCGAGTTCCTCTCATATTAGGAAGACCATTTTTAAACACGGCTAAAGCAATAATAGACGTGTTTGGTAAGAAACTGACCCTAAGTATAGAGGACGAGAGTGTTACCTTTTCAGTTGATAGAGCCATGCAACAACCTCAATCTGCAGATGATACATGTTATTATATTCAAACTATAGATTCACATGCAGAATTGTTAGAAGAATTTCCAGAATTACCAGGAACAGGAGAATGTTCTTTAGGAGAAGGAACTGAACCAATTGATGAAGCTGAAATATTAGCTACACTTATGGCTAATGGATATGAACCAACAACAGAAGAAATTCAAATGCTAAAAGAGGAAGACAGATATCGATATAAATCATCAATAGAAGAACCACCGACATTAGAGTTAAAGCCACTTCCAAACCATTTGGAATACGCTTATTTACATGGTGAATCTGAATTACCTGTAATAATATCGTCTTCTCTTACTAAAAATGAAAAATCTCAACTCATTTATGTATTAAAAGCTCATAAACCAGCTATTGCATGGAAGATTCATGATATTAAAGGAATAAGTCCTTCGTATTGCACACATAAAATCCTTATAGAAGAAGGTCATAAAACGTATGTGCAACGCCAACGAAGACTAAATCCTAATATGTAAGATGTTGTTAAGAAAGAAATTACTAAACTGCTAGATGCAGGTTTAATTTATCCCATCTCTGATAGTCCATGGGTAAGCCCAGTTCAATGCGTACCTAAGAAGGGTGGCATGACTGCCATCACAAATGAGAAAAATGAGCTTATTCCTACTAGGACTGTAACAGGATGGCGTGTTTGTATTGATTATAGAAAATTAAATGACGCCACCAGAAAAGATCACTTTCCCTTACCTTTCATTGATCAAATGTTGGAAAGATTAGCCGGAAATAGTTACTAATGTTTTCTTGATGGTTTTTCCGGATATTTTCAAATTCCAATAGCACCCGAGGACCAAGAGAAAATCACATTCACGTGCCCTTATGGTACTTTTGCTTACAAACGCATGCCATTTGGTCTTTGCAATGCCCCTGCAACCTTTCAAAGGTGCATGATGGCGATTTTTCACGACATGATAGAAGAATGCATGGAAGTTTTCATGGATGACTTTTCAGTCTTCGGTGATACTTTTGAATCATATCTAGTTAATCTTGAATGAATGCTTATTAGATGTGAACAATCAAATCTAGTACTTAATTGGGAGAAATGCCATTTCATGGTTAAAGAAGGCATCGTTCTTGGACATAAAATTTCAAAGGAGGGAATTGAAGTGGATAGAGCTAAAGTAGATGTAATTGCTAAACTTACACATCCCACCAATGTTAGAGGAGTTAGGAGTTTTCTAGGGCATGCCGGTTTTTACCGACGTTTCATAAAAGATTTTTCTAAAATTGCCACTCCTATGAATAAACTCCTAGAAAAAGATGCTCCATTCATCTTTTCAGATGAATGCATCAAATCTTTTAATATTCTTAAAGAAAAACTCACTAATGCATCGATCATGATAACTCCAAATTGGAATCTACCGTTTGAACTAATGTGCGATGCAAGTGATTTTGCAATGGGAGCCGTTTTAGGATAAAGGATTGAAAAATGATTTCAACCCATTTATTATGCTAGTAAGACGTTACAAGGAGCACAAACGAATTACACAACTACTGAAAAAGAACTCCTTGCTATTGTCTTTGCTTTCGACAAATTGCGTTCATATCTCGTTCTAGCTAAAACGGTGGTCTATACCGACCATTCTGCTCTTAGATACCTATTTTCAAAACAAGATGCTAAACCAAGATTAATCCGTTGGATCTTACTCTTACAAGAGTTCGATATTGAAATCCGAGATAAAAAGGGAGCAGAAAATCTCGCCGCTGATCATCTTTCTCGTCTTGAAAATCCCGAATTAGAAGTTCTAAATGAATCGGCCATACAAGACAACTTTTCTGATGAATATCTATTGAAGATAGATTACAATGAAATTCCATGGTTTGCAGACTATGCAAACTACTTAGTATGTGGATTCCTTGAAAAAGGATTATCGTACCAAAAACGAAAGAAATTCTTTAATGATATAAAACACTATTTCTGGGAAGATCCACATTTGTTTAAAAGTTGTCCCGATGGAATAATACGCCGATGCGTATTCGGAGATGAAGCTAGTAAAATATTAAACCATTGTCACACAGGACCAACAGGAGGGCATTATGGGCCTCAACTCACATCAAGAAAAGTTTACGATGCTGGATTCTATTGGCCTACAATTTTCAAAGACGCACACCTTCTTTGCAAATCCTGTGATGCTTGTCAAAGGGCCAGAAAAATAAGTCAACATGATGAAATGCCACAAAATGTCATTCAAGTATGTGAAGTATTTGACATTTGGGGTATTGACTTTATGGGTCCATTTCCAAAATCTCATAATAATCTCTACATTCTCGTTGCCATTGATTATGTATCTAAATGGGCAGAAGCACAAGCTCTCCCAACTAGCGATGCACGAGTTATAGTCAACTTTTTAAAATGTCTTTTTGCTAGGTTTGGAACACCGAAAGCTTTAATAAGTGATCGGGGTACTCATTTTTGTAATAATCAACTTGAGAAATTTCTTAAAAGATATGGAGCAACTCATAAAATCTCAACCGCTTATCATCCACAAAAAAGTGGACAAGTTGAAAATATCAGCTGAGCTTTAAAACGTATTCTAAAGAAAACCGTAGGATCAAATCCGAAGGAATGGTCCATGAAATAGGAGGATGCACTCTGGGCTTTTAGAACAGCCTACAAAACTCCAATTGGAACCACACCTTTCAGACTCGTTTACAGAAAAGCATGTCATCTTCCAGTAGAAATTGAGCACAAAGCATTTTGGGCTTTGAAGACATGTAATCTTGATTTACATGAAGCTGGACGTCTACGGTTAAGTCAATTAAATGAATTAGAAGAATTAAGACATGAAGCATATGAAAATTCGTTAATCTATAAGGAAAGAACGAAGAAATGGCATGATAAAAGAATCAGAAGTTTAAAAGAATTTAAAGAAGGAGACAGAGTTCTTCTTTTCAATTCACGATTCAAGCTATTTCCTGGAAAATTGAAATCAAGATGGTCTGGACCATTCATAGTCAAAAGAGTTTTCCCGTACGGAACAGTAGAGTTAATAAATTCAAATGGGATTGAATTTAAAGTTAATGTTCACAGAGTTAAACATTACATAGATAGTTCAATGGATGTTGAAGATGAAGTTAATCACAATTTCGACACCACAGCTAACTAGGTGTGGGAAGGTTCGAATCTTTTTAGGGTAATGTGTATTTCTGTTAGAGATAGATATTCTATTTTCGTGTAGTTTTCGAGAATGGAATCCGAATGGTCTTTCCCTAGCAGACCCTAAAGAACTAGTCTTCTCCCCCCATTCTGAATTTTTTATTTTTTTAGGTTTTACGAGATGAAGAATTCCTTTGATCTGAACCATGGTCTAATGCTACAAGCTTTGATTACTAAACGTAATAATGACACATTCCCGAGTGACCTGGTGTCAGTAATAAGAAGCAGATGTGACGAAGTAAGGAAAGAACTCAGAAAAGATCATCATAAGACACATTTTGGTAAAGGCAAATCAAAATCCGCAACAAAAAGAAGAGCACGACACCTTGAAAGATGTTATAAATGCGGAAAATGGTCACACGAAGGTAAATGTTAAAATAATCAAACATATTCAAATACCGAATTGGTTACTCTATGTAGAGAAGGACCGTTTATATGTTTAGAAGAAAAGATATTGAAGATTCGTGGTTATGCTTACGTAGCTATAGAAAACCAAATCACACGACTCTCCTATGAGTTGGCTAAAGTAGGTCTCTGAGAATTCTTTCTCATAGGTAAAAGTATGTACAGTTTTTATTTTTATTTTTATTATTTTTAACCTTTTGATAATAAACGCTAATTCGTTCGCTAAAAGTATTAAATTAGTATTCAATAAAATTAGGTATGCGTAACCGAAATTATTGATATCATACAAAAATTTATTACATCACTGCGAAATTTACCGTTTATTCTTAAGGTATAAATATCTTTAATCAATCAACCCAAAATATTTCAGAAATTTCGTCAGGAGTAAAACTAGGTTATGGAACCGAAATTACTTTACCGAAAAGAGGGGCGTATATTTTTGATAATATTTGATTGATTAAAGTGGGATAAAAAGACCAAAAAAATTTTTAATTTTAATTTTTACTTTGTTTTTAAAATTAATATTAAATTATTATTGTAAACTTTTTAAAATCAATATATTTAAGTTTGTAAATATTTTAAACTACTATTTTTAATATAAGTTTGTAAAATTAAAAATATTAATTATATTTAAATGAATTTTTAATTTTATGCATTTTAAATTTAAGTTTGGTGTGAATTTAAAAACAAATATATACTTTATTTCACTAAGATAAAATTTTGATTTTTAAAATTCGTCGTGAGTTGAAGACTAGGTCATTGAACCGAAATTGCTTTACCCGAGGGCGGGACGAGAAATTTTATTATCATTATTTTTAATCTTATTGATCTAAAGTATGCCAAAAACATTAAAAAAAAAAACAAACGAAAATATATTTGGAAACTTTGGTAAAATTTAATCATTTTTCTACGCTAATGACCCTCAATAATTTAAATTGTATTGATTTCTTGTAAATGAGGGCATTGCAAGATCTTAAATGTGGGAAGGGGTTAAATTCTTTCGGATTTTTAAAAATTTTAGACTTATACACTTGGTTACCATTAGAAATACTAGTAACGCAGTAGTTGTATTAGAATCTAGTGCTCTCTGATAATAAAGAACAACCCTAGTCTTATATACTGACTACCCAATTCTAGTAAAATTTTTCAAAATTTTCAATTAAATGAATTCAAAATCATGTTTATACATATTTATGAACGATAAAACTAGGTGTTAACACCGAAATTATGGTTACCTTGGAAAGGACATAAATTGAGAAACAACCCAAAATGTTAGAATTCATTTAAGAATGGAATAGAGGAGAATAAAAAGGCAAAGAAAGAAAAATAATAGCCAAGTATGGGAAAATTTACCAAGTTATTTAGAACATATGTCACATATTTTTGTACAAATAATTAAAGATACTTTTGTTTTGGACTAAACTAATCAGTTTTACCCGATTTATTGGAATACCTTTGAAAGAATAGATGGATCTACACGATGAATCAATTCCATCATTAAAAGGAAGTAAAGTCTTCCGAAAAAGAAACGCGCTTCTTGATTTAGGTTAGGAAGTTGTCTTCCAGACCAGTTGTAGAGTCTACGAAAAACCTTGAAAAGTTTTCTCGAAAATTAGCTGGAAATCCACGGACCTCAGCATCAAACAGGGTCACCAAGTGGTCAGACTTATCCTAACCATGAGAGGATCTGTCTCGTAAAATGGGGAGGGCGCCGTGCAAATTAGCTTGATAAGACTAATGAATCAGACCTCCAGAAAATGATAATCTCCTTAAAGATCAAAAATCAGCTTTTAAGCCTGATATTACTCAATCCTAGAGATTGACCTTAAAGATTGAGAATTACAAACTCATAGAATTCAATGATATCTAAACTCGAGCTTGAACGAGAAAATATTTTGATCAAAATTACAAACCGATTTGTTTTCTGAAAACCCATTTTTAATGTGTTCATTACCATTGAACGTAAAATCCTAGGAATTCACCTGGAATTCATTAGGTCACCTGAACCAAATCGGGTGTCAACCATAAGAACGGTGGTTGCATAGCATGGTCAAAGACAGGACCTTGTGCCAGACCGAAAAACTATAGGGTGAGCTTTACTATTGCTCCTACAAAGGATAGTAATTGCATCTGACACGTTATAGACCATAATTAAAAGCATGTCATGGGACATTGCCTTAACAGTTTTTGTTCAACACTTTCCTTTACAACCGGACGGTAGTTTACCGAAAAGTAATATACGGAGCAAGTATACTGGACGTGTTGCTTTCCTAATACAAGGTTAGCAAGTGGGTGACACAAAACCGCAAGTTTTGAGCTAAAATTTTCAAATTTGAAACCCACCAAACCCACAAAAACAATTTGCAAACACCGGTGAAGGGTTATTCCGGAAAACTTATCTAGGGTAAAAGCTAGATTGTATTTTCAAAAGATCAAATGTTTTCATAAAAGATCCAATTTCCTTAAGGATCTAAATTTTCATAGTCATGTGGGACTGTAAACTACAACGTTACTATCATTGTTTATACCGCCGTATAGAAATCAGTGATGTACAAAGTGTGAAGAATAAAGAAGTGATTCTAGTATTTGTATTTCAAGACTATATTTCTTGAGGACAAGCAACGCTCAAGTGTGGGAATATTTGATAATGCTAAAAACGAACATATATTTCATAGCATTATCCCTCAAGAAAGACAAGCTTTTAGTTGCAATTGTTCTATTTACAAGTGATATTCGTTTATGTAATAAAAGGTGAAGACAAAAGACAAATTTGACGATTTGAAGACACAAACGACCAAAAAGCTAAAAAGTACAAAGTACAATCAAAGTGGTTCAAATTATTGATGAGAAACGTCTCGAAAATACAAGAGTACAAGACGCAAAACGCAAAGTACAAGATATTAAATAGTACGTAAGGACGTTCGAAAATCCGAAACCGAGACATGAACCAACTTTCAGTGCGCGACGCAACGGACCAAAAATTACAAGTCAACTATGCATAAGAATAAAATATAATATATAATTAATTATATATATTATTATATAATATAATTTTACGCAGCCCACATTTTGGATCTAATATGTGAGCTGGTTTCCAGACATCCGCAGTCGCGGTACTTTTTTAAAGGATACCACCGCACTCGCGGAACTCTACAGTACAACGTGGGCCTATAAAAGCCATCGAATTCTGCACGAATTTTACACACCTTTTTCTAATTCATTCTCTCTATCTCAACGTATATATATATATATATATATATATATATATATATATATATATATATATATATATATTTATATTATAATTTTAATTTTAAATTCTAATAATAAGGGTATGTTAGCGAATGTTGTAAGGGTGTAAGTCAAAATTCTGTCCGTGTAACGCTACGCTATTTTTAATCATTGTAAGTTATGTTCAACCTTTTTAAATTAATGTCTCGTAGCTAAGTTATTATTATGCTTATTTAAATTGAAGTAATCATGATGTTGGGCTAAATATTAAAGACGGGGTAATTGGGCTTTGTACCATAATTGGGGTTTGGACAAAAGAACGACACTTGTAGAAATTAGACTATGGGTGTAACAGACTCGTCCCACATCGGTGGGAGAGGAAAACAAAGCACTCCTTATAAGGGTGTGGATACCTCTTCTGGTATGACGCGTTTTGAGGGTGTTTACCCGAGAAGCAAATCCGTGAGGTAGAAGTGCGATCTGGGGTTGTACTCATGCGCGGGTAGCCCGTCGGTGATCGGCTTGTGTCCAAAGCGGACAATATCATACTACGGGCTGATGGTGATGTTACTATGGGCTATTAATGGGCTTTATATTTGTTTAATTAAATGATAGTTTGTTAATTTAATATAAAGATTTACAATTGGATGTACCTATAAATAACCATATACACTCGATCGGACACGATGGGTGAGATATTTATAAGTACTAATAATCGTTCATTTAACCGGACACGGGAATGGATTAATAGTTAATAGACTTACTAAAACAGGGGTGAATTATGTACAAGGACACTTGGCGTAATTGTTAACAAAGAATTAAAACCTTGGGTTACACGCAGTCGATATCCTGGTGTAATTATTAAACAAAGTATTAAGACCTTGTTACAGTTTAAGTCCCCAATTAGTTGGAATATTTAACTTCGGATATAAGAATAATTTGACGAGGACACTAGCACTTTATATTTATGACTGATGGACTATTATGGACAAAAACCAGACGGACATATTGAATAATCCAGGACAAAGGACAATTAACTAATGGTAATAAACTAAAATCAACACGTCAAACATCATGATTACGGAAGTTTAAATAAGCATAATTCCTTATTTTCATATTTAATTGCACTTTTAATTATCGCACTTTTATTTATTGTCATTATATTTAATTGCACTTCTAATTATCATACTTTTTAATTTCGTAATTTTATTTTATCGCACTTTTATTTATCATAATTTCATTATTGTCATTTACTTTACGCTTTTAATTAAGTCTTTTATATATTTAATATTTTAGATTAGGTTTTAACTGCGACTTAGGTTTTAAAATCGACAAATCGGTCATTAAACGGTAAAAACCCCCTTTTATAATAATAATATTACTTATATATATTTTTATATTTTTAAAATATAGTTAAAAAAAATATAGCATTAAACTTGGCTAAATTCCCTGTGGACGAACCGGACTTACTAAAAACTACACTACTGTACGATTAGGTACACTGCCTATAAGTGTTGTAGCAAGGTTTAGGTATATCCACTCTATAAATAAATAAATAACTTGTGTAAAATTGTATCGTATTTGTCATAACCCGACCTTAACCATAAGGACGAATACAATAACATATGATTTCATCGCGAGGTATTGACCTCTATATGCGTCGTTTTTCAAAAACTGCATTCGTTTTTACAATACAAACCATAACTTTTATTACAAATACAAGGTTTAAACAAGATAATAATGATTATCGTTTAGCGATAATCTTAGACTTACAAACTTTACATGTGATAATAACAATACGACTTCCAACATATTTTATATTACAAATCCTCCGATATGCAGTTTTATTTTTGACACAAATATGCATACTCAAGATCTTGCTTAAATTCAACATGTTGCAGCGGAAGCTTTTAGTTAGCACCTGAGAATAAACATGCTTAAAACGTCAACATAAAGTTGGTGAGATATAGGTTTAATGCCGGCAGCGTTATTAATATAGACCACAAGATTTCATATATAAACGTTTTAATAAAAATATTCTAAGTTGTTGAGCACTTGATAACCATACTTAACATTTAATCAACGTCGCATATTCCCTTTATTATGAAATCTTACTACACCGTACCAAGTGTAGTCACCGAAATGAAGTACTGTGCAACCGTTGAATACTGGTCGTCCAGTCTGGTTGGGGTTGTCAGGCCCGATAGATCTATCAACAGGATTCGCGTTTACAATACCGCATGTAAATAGTAGTTACCAAGTTACAGGGAGATATGCCAGTGGTACAACTCAACGTAGAATATATAATTTTAATCACTTGTGTCCATAACGTAAATCATAAAATGCATGTATTCTCATCCCAAAATATTTAGAGTTTAAAAGTGGGACTATATACTCACTTTTGCCTTGAAGGTATTTAACTCGACTTGGTCTCCGATAGATATCACGAACCTAACAATATATATAATATATCAACATATTTTCTTTTCAAGTAATCGTTACATATATATATATATATATATATATATATATATATATATATATATATATATATATATATATATATATATATATATATATATATATATATATATATACTTATAATACTTTTAATATTTTCTTAGTCCGTAGTTAGCAGTCCGATGTTAGTGGTCCACAATTAGTTGCTCAATAAAATAAATAAAGACCCCATCGTATTCGTATTGATCAGAATTAATCTCGACCCATGGTACCATGTTGTCAAATGACGTGTTGCGTACATAAAGTACCGTGTTTTCAGATGACGTGTTGCGTACAATCATGAGGTCTTATGATTAATCTTCTCGTGTTGTTTACAGGTGGTCCTGAAATATATAAAATCAAATCATAAGTAAATATATATTAAATATTATGTTAATTAGCCTAGATATGGTTAATCCGATTTTGTCATAATATGATATATTACAGGTTTTGAAGTGTTTTAAAAATCAAATTAGAAGGATCTATTTAGTTTGCGAACAGGTTTGAAATCATTCAAACTATGTTCTTGTTGTTAAAAATTTTATAACACAAAATAAGATAGCTATATAAATATGAATCGAATAAGATTATGAATAAGGTTACTACCTCAAGTTACTTGGATAAAGCTACTGGAAAAGATAGAAAATAATCTTGATCAAACTTTCTTATGATGATTATAGGTTGTTCATGAAGCTAGTTCTTCATGAGTATTTGCTGAGATTGTGAAGAACACTTAGAGTTCCTAAGAGTGTGTTTTTGGTTAGAGAAAGATGGTTGTAAGAATGAAATGAAAAACCAAGGTGATGGTGATACTTATAGGACAGTCTGGTTGTTGAGGGAGCAAGGACAAATTATTGTGTTGAATTTTTGAGTAATAATGTATGCCAGCTTACAAATAAGATTCCCTCTTATCTAGGGCAGATCTAAGGCTGATAAGGATATTGATTTGATGTGTATTTACCAATAAGCTCAAAATCGGGCTTTTATTTTGGGTCCAATCGGGCCAAAAATAAAATTTTAAGACATTTTTAATAAAGCAATGTTAGCCCAAAAAAAAAAATTCCAAGCTGACCCCAGGGGTTGCCACCCCTTGGACCCCGCCAGGGGTTGCCACCCCTTGGACCCCGCTTATCGGGGGCGCTGCCCCCGAACCCCCGTCATAATCAAGATAAGTTCAAACAAGTGTGTACTCCACACTTCCCCAAACTTGTTCGATATTTATCAAGATTATTTTGGTTACAAATTAATCCCATTACACTTAAATCATATTGGTGACATAAATCACAACACATTATAGATTGTAAGTATATATGTCAAAGAACGTTACATATAGTTATCGTTTTGAAAACTTAAGTTAGTGGTCTCAAAGTATACTTATAACTCATTGTTGTTAGTTCACAATGAAATGTTAAACCATCCTTAAATCATGTTAAATATGTATAGATATGTACATATACATAATCATATAATTATCGTGTGTTATATAGTTCGTGATATCATCGGTCAAATTGGACGGTCAAACGTTGTGTAAAACTCTTTTCAAAAATATAAGTCTCAACAGTTTGGATTGCTTATCATGTTGGTAAGGTTTAATTTATGTAAATATTAATCTCATAAGTATAGAACGATCGGAAAATTCCGGGTCGTTACAGTATTTAATAGTATTTTGTAGTAAAAATATAACTATTTCGTATACACCTCTACGCACATCACGTATCAAGATGGCAAAGTCCTGAAAGTATGAAAAATGCTGATTCATGATGTACTCATAAAGAACTCAGATCATTCTTAGTGTGACGCCCCCGCGCAGCTTGAATTGTTTAATCATGACGTTTACACTGAACTATCAAGATTCTTGTCGTCTGCAATATAGAGTTATACCTATTAAGACTGTAAGTTGGAGCTTGTGATTATTTGAAGGACTTTAATGATTTAAGGTTATTAGTGAACTCAAGATGACATTACACTGTAGGATTTACTCTTGGAACATAGCATGTTTAGAATAATAACTTTGTTTAGGTTAGGATTTTATCTACCTAAGTGTTGATGATCATTTCTTGAAGGGTTAGTGATTTATGACTCAAATTAAAGTGCTTGTTAGCTTTAAGATTGCCAAACGAGTCGAAATCCTAAGTTTGTGAAAATTTGAAAGTTTTCGAAATTACCTAAGTGGCTCACTCGCACGTTTGATGTGTGAACCGTACGAGTAACCATACGTGTGAGGTTAACCGTACGGCTGACCTTGTTCTAAAATGTCTTAAGACATCAGGGTCACATGCACGAGTGATTAGGTGAGACGCGCGGTTGATGGTGGATCATCTGATCAACCGTACGGTTGATCACGAGAGTATAAATAGGGAGTGTTGAGCACAGTCGCTCACACTTGTGCTCCCAAAACTTTTTTTTTTTCTCTCAAATTTCGACCTTCATCGATCAAGTTTTCCACCGCAGTGTTTGTTTATCACATTATTACGACCACAGCACCACCATCTAGGTAAGATTTCATCGAGTTTAAGCCTGTTAATGTGTTGTTTGAATGACTCGAAACCCTAGGGGTTTGTAAATCGAATTTTGTGTAATTGGTGCTTGTTTTGATCAGTGTTTGTTATTGTTTTGGGTTAAATGGATCCTATATATGCTATTGTGATGTAAATCGGTCCCTAAAATGATCAAACATGTAATTTGTGGAATTTAAAAAGGCATTTAATACGGGTTTCATCAGACATGCACGAGTGATATCACTCGCACGCGTGAGACATGACTCGCACGAGTCAGTACACGGTTGATGATCAACAATGTGAATCTTTGAGCTCACTTGTTAAATTTGATTAGGTTCATCACTCGTTTGACAGAGCTGACACGTGTGATTACACGCACGAGTCACCACACGGTTGAGTCACTCGCTTATAAACAATACCTCAACCGTGCACCTTATCTGAAACCATATTACTGCTCAAATGTGTCAACAGTGGCACGAGTGACGATATCACTCGCACGGTTGATTACTCAGCCGCACGTGTAACGTTATCACTCGCACGGTTTATCATGTTAATATGTTTATGACACTTTGATGCGAATGCTTTGATATTTTATAATATGTGGGTCGTATTTCTAACATTTCTGTTAATGCTTCAGTTTGTTAAGATATCATCAAATGGCAGAACAACAAGTCAACGTTCCAGTTGTTAATGTAGAAGGATAGGGGGAGCAACAAGCTAATCCTCAAGCTAATCCTATTAACCCACCTGCTCAGCAAGAGATTCCTCTAGAGAAGGGTGAACTGAACAATCAAGTCGCTCTCTATGACACTACTTTAGAGAGAGGTGATCATTTTACAGAGATTATAGCTTTCCTTCAGAGATCAAGGATACACACTGCTATTTCTACTCCATGCACACCATACTATAGCCATTAGAGAGAATTCTGGAGAAACGCTGTACTGGATGTATCTGAAGATAATGCTAAGCTTGTTAGTAACATTCAAGGACATGAGATCACTGTTTCTAAAGAAGTGATAAGAAGGATTTTAGGTTTCAATGACGAAAACTGTTCTCACATGACGATCCGTCGAGAAAGAATTCATGGTTGTTTTAAGAGATGTGCTTATTCTGGTTACCTAAGTGGTAATTCTGAACTGATGAAGACTCTTCTGCCTCCACAGTTTAGATATCTTGCTCACGTAATGATGCATTGTTTGAGTGGACGCAAGTCTGGTTTTGATAAGTTAAACGAGAAAGTGCAGAGTATGTTCGTGGCACTTGTCTTAAAGGCACCATACGATTTCTCAGGGTTTGTTCTACACTACTTCAAAGCGAATATTTTTAGTACTACTCAGAGATACCTGATCTATGCCCGTTTTCTTCAATTAATCATTAATGACACTGCACCTGATCTACCTAAGCTTGAAGAGGATATTATTCACCTTAAGCCGATGAATCCGATTACTTTTTGAAGGATGGAGGAGACAAGGATTGAGGATTTAAAGCCTGACTTTAAAAGAAAGCTCATTTGTCATCTAATCAAGGAGAACTATCGATGTCCAGCAGGTAATGCTTAGAAGAATGAGGATTCAGACTCTAACTACGAAGTTACCGATGAGGAAGGTGAGGGTGATAATCAGAAATCTACTGGTAATGTTCAAGGAGGAGGTAATCTTGATGATGAGATTATCGAGGGTGATGATGAAGCGACAGAGGAGGATGTCAGCTTGATTCAGAGGAATAGGAAAGGAAAGGATCCTATGACCTCAGAACAACTTAAGAAGAAGGAGAAAAGAACAAAGTATTCTTATGAGTCATCTTAAAAGTCATCACAGGGAGGTTCAAAACAACAAGCTCAGAGGAAACCATCCAGGTTTATGAAGGATGCAAGAGCTGCTGTTACCTCACCGAAACCTGCCACAACAACACCTCAGGTCACGCCAGACGAATACAAGACACAGCAAAATCTACTGATGTCTTTGATCACGAAAATAACCAATCTAGAAAATCAAGCTACTGAGAAGAAGAAGATCAGTAATGCTAAGATTGAATCATTGGTGGAAGAGAACAAGAGGTTATCTGATAGGTTGGACCGACAGAAGAGTTGGACAGATAAGTTGAAGAAGAAGTTTTTGGCGATTAAGAGTGAGAACAAGGAGAAATTGAAGAAGTTAAATGAAAGAATCGAACAGCTTACCTCTGGTAAAACAAAGTTGATTAAGGAGAAAGGAGAAGAATTTCTTCTGATTTAGGAAATGATAATGAGAAAGACGACGAAGAAGATGCTGGAACTGGAGGACCCTCTTTTGGATACCCGTTAGTGATACCTATTCGAAGTTTTAATGAATATGGTGAGGTCTTTACTGCTGAATATATATGAATTACTCAAATGTTTTTAATAATGCAGAAAAGGGGGACGTTCCACCAAGTGATTTTCCGATGGAACAGCTTGCTGCTCTGGCATACGATAGCGAAAATGATACAGAGGATGCAGAGACCGCTAAAGCTGAAAACAAGGCTCCACAAGAAGAGTCATTGTCAAGTATCCCTCCCGAATCAATCCAAAATATCAACTTAAGTGATTTCGATAATTTGTTTGCTGATGAAGATTCTGTTGGTAAAGATAGTTTGAAAGAGGATGTGATTATTGAGTCCGAGGATGAATTTGTGACAGAATCTGATGAAGAAGAAGAAGAAGAAGAAGAAGAAGAAGAAGAAGAAGAAGAAGAAGAAGAAGAAGTTGAGATTGTTATGCCTTCGCTTGAGCCATACTTGCATCCGTCGCTCAACACCTTAAGTGACTTCTTCAATCTGAGTTGTGAGGAGAAAAGAAAGAACTTAATTGAGTTAGAAAAGGCGAGGAAGGTATACAAAGAACAAGTGAAAGAAGTGGATGTTATGATAGAAAGGAACAAGAAGATCCGACATGAGAAACTGCTCGTTGAGAAAGAAAGAAAAGAAAATGAATTGAAAGATAAGAAACTCCGAGCCAAACAAACTGAGGCAGAGGGATGGAATGAGATTAAAAAATGGTTTATACGTGATAGGGTTAAAGTGAATAGAAACGTTGTAGAAGACGAGATCCGTCAGAGTTGGTGGAAACAAAACGTTGTTAACCCTGATCAGTTGAATAAGTCAGAACTTGAGCCGAAGTTTGTTAGTTTCTACGAAAGGGGAAAGAGAACCAAGAAGTATTCCAAGGGTAGAATACTGAGTTGGGGTTACTTCAAGGAGATCAATTGTTTCGTGATCAAGGGGGAAGGAGGAGTTGATTACATGGCACATCCTAGTCACTTCAAAACTCTACCCTACTTCGAGATCATGCAACTTGCTAAGCTGAAGATGTTGAACGCTGAAGATTGTGACCTTTCCAGGTGGTTTCAGAGAAAACTCAGATATGAGTATAAGACAGGGAAATGGGACATCTTTAAGTCGATAGCCGCCAGGTTTTCCATGCACCCAACCAAGAGAAATTCTAAAGGTGGACCTGTACGCATTGTTAAGTTCCATCCAGCCAAGTACATGAAGCAATCTCCATTGATGCCCTTACCCAAGGATATTTGCAAAAACTTCAGATGGTGGTTCTACGATGAGTTGTCGGAGGAAGCAGTGATCTTGACTGCGATTGAAAAGGAAGATGGAAGCATACAGTTCGACAATGTGAGGATTCTAGATCCTATGTGGCTGAGGAACTTATCGAGATTTGATGTGGAGACTCTTCACCGCCATCACATTACTTTTAGAGATGATCGAAAAGAGGAAGCTATGAGATATCAACGTGTGATCGATGTCTACTATGCATACCTCAACAGAAACAGTGATGCTCAAAGCTCAAACCAAGTTCAAGCCAGCTGATCTATGTCGGATACTGTGTTGCTCATTTGTACTTTGTTTTTGATGATGATGTATTTAGGCGAGAGAGAGAATCTGGATATGTACTTGATGTTAAACTGATGTTACTTTTCAACTTATATATATTTCATCGATGTTACTTTATTGTAATCGATAGTCTAGGTCCTAGGGGGAGTTGTTGATGCATTTTATGTAAGTCCCTAGACATCTAACCTACATCCATTGCAGGTACTTCAGTTTATGGGATACCATGTTCGCTCGTTATTATCCTATCTGTGTTTGTTTATGGTTACAGGTACTGCAAGAACGCGATATGGATGTTTAACTATGTTAGACTTAGTCAGACGTGCGAGTGAAGTCTCACTCGTACGGCTGACAGGCTCATATGCACGGTTGATGCTGAGCTAAGTCACAATTATAACCTAAATGAGATGACACGAGTGAGTGATCACCGTACGGCTGATGAAGCCAACTCGTACATGTGATGGATGACGCGTACGGGTGAGTCAACAGCAGAGGTATATAAGTGTTATGTTCTTCATTTTAGGTTAAGCCCCTCTCATACACACCACTCAGATCTGGTAAACCCTAATCCGATTCTCTCTCATCCCAAATCACTCCAGGTAGTGAATAATAGCTCTAGACATTAATCTAATCACACCCTTGTTGTGGTTTGACTAATTTTGAAATGTCCCATTGATATTGATTATAAACGTTCCATATTAATTGATTTTGTTGCGAGGTTTTGACCTCTATATGAGACTTTTTTCAAAGACTGCATTCATTTTTAAAACAACCATAACCTTTATTTTATCAATAAAGGTTTTAAAAGCATTACGTAGATTATCAAATAATGATAATCTAAAATATACTGTTTACACATGACCATTACATAATGGTTTACAATAGAAATATATTACATCGACATATGTTTCTTGAATGCAGTTTTTACACAATATCATACAAACATGGACTCCAAATCTTGTCCTTATTTTAGTATACAACAGCGGAAGCTCTTAGTATTCACATGAGAATAAACATGCTTTAAACGTCAACAAAAATGTTGGTGAGTTATAGGTTTAACCTATATATATCAAATCGTAACAATAGACCACAAGATTTCATATTTCAATACACATCCCATACATAGAGATAAAAATCATTCATATGGTGAACACCTGGTAACCGACATTAACAAGATGCAAATGTAAGAATATCCCCATCATTCCGGGACACCCTTCGGATATGATATAAATTTTGAAGTACTAAAGCATCCGGTACTTTGGATGGGGTTTGTTAGGCCCAATAGATCTATATTTAGGATTCGCGTCAATTAGGGTGTCTGTTCCCCAATTCTTAGATTACCAAACTTAATAAAAAGGGGCATATTCGATTTCGATAATTCAACCATAGAATGTAGTTTCACGTACTTGTGTCTATTTTGTAAATCATTTATAAAACCTGCATGTATTCTCATTCCAAAAATATTAGATTTTAAAAGTGGGACTGTAACTCACTTTCACAGATATTTCCTTCCTCAGAAATAAGACTTGGCCACGGATCGATTCATGAACCTATACAAATATGTACATATATATCAAAGTATGATCAAAATAAAAATACAACCATTTTTATTATATTTTAAAGATTTGAGTGTATTAAGTCAGCTGTCCTCGTTAATAACCTACAACTAGTTGTCCACAGTTAGATGTACAGAAATAAATCGATATATATTATCTTGAATCAATCCACGACCCAGTGTATACAAGTCTCAGGCTAGATCACAACTCAAAGTATATATATTTTTGGAATCAACCTCAACCCTGTATAGCTAACTCCAACATTACTGCATATAGAGTGTCTATGGTTGTTCCAAATAATATATATACATGGGTCGATATGATATGTCAAAACATTTGCATACGTGTCTATGGTATCCCAAGATTACATAATATATTAGAATACATGTATAATACAATATAAGTTAGCTAGGATATGATTTGTATAGATTTGTTAAACATTTCCCGTAGCTAAAAAGATCAAAAATGTCCAATCTTGTTTTACCCATAACTTCTTCATTTTAAATCCGTTTTGAGTGAATCAAATTGCTATGGTTTCATATTGAACTCTAATTTTAGAATCCAAATAGAAAAAGTATAGGTTTATAGTCGGAAATTTAAGTTACATGTCAATTACTAAAGAGGTAGTCATTTCCGTCGAAAGAACGACATCTTGATGACCATTTTGAAAAACATACTTTCACTTTGAGTTTAACCAAGATTTTTGGATATAGTTTCATGTTCATATGAAAAATCATTTTCCCAGAAGAACAACTTTTAAATCAAAGTTTATCATAGTTTTTAATTATCCAAACCAAAACAGCCCCCGGTTTCACTACGACGGCGTATATCCGATTTTTATGGTGTTCATCGTGTTTCCAGGTTTTAAATCATTAAGTTAGTATATCATATAGATATAGAACATGTGTTTAGTTAATTTTAAAAGTCAATTTAGAAGGATTAACTTTTGTTTGCGAACAAGTTTAGAATTAACTAAACTATGTTCTAGTGATTACAAGTTTAAACCTTCGAATAAGATAGCTTTATATGTATGAATCGAATGATGTTATGAACATCATTAATACCTCAAGTTTTCTGGATAAAACTACTAGAAATGAGAAAAATGGATCTAGCTTCAAAGGATCATTGGATGGCTTGAAAGTTCTTGAAGCAGAATCATGACACGAAAACAGTTCAAGTAAGATTTTCACTCGAAATAAGATTGTTATATTTGTAGAAATTGAATCAAAGTTTGAATATGAATATTACCTTGAATTAGAAAGATAACCTACTGTAAATAACAAATGTTCCTTGATCTTAGATGATTACTTGGAATGGATTAGAAAGCTTGGAAGTAGACTTGCAAACTTGGAAGTATTCTTGATTTTTATGAAACTATACTTATGGAATTTATGAAGAACACTTAGAACATGAAGATGGAACTTGAGAGAGATCAATTATATGAAGAAAATTGAAGAATGAAAGTGTTTATAGGTGTTTTTGGTCGTTGGTATATGGATTAGATATAAAGGATATGTAATTTTGTTTTCATGTAAATAAGTCATGAATGATTACTCATATTTTTGTAATTTTATGAGATATTTCATGCTAGTTGCCAAATGATGGTTCCCACATGTGTTAGGTGACTCACATGGGCTACTAAGAGCTGATCATTGGAGTGTATATACCAATAGTACATACATCTAAAAGCTGTGTATTGTACGAGTACGAATACGGGTGCATACGAGTAGAATTGTTGATGAAACTGAACGAGGATGTAATTGTAAACATTTTTGTTAAGTAGAAGTACTTTGATATGTGTCTTGAAGTCTTTCAAAAGTGTAAGAATACATATCAAAACACAACATGTATATACATTCTAATGGAGTCGTTAAGTCTTCGTTAGTCGTTACATGTAAGTGTTGTTTTGAAACCTTTAAGTTAACGATCTCAATTAATGTTGTTAACCCAATGTTTATTATATCAAATGAGATGTTAAATTATTATTTTATCATGATATTATGATGTATTAATATCTCTTAATATGATATATACATTAAAATATCGTTACAACGATAATCGTTACATATAAGTCTCGTTTCGTAATTCTTGAGTTAGTAGTCTTGTCTTTACATATGTAGTTCATTGTTAACACACTTAATGATATATTTAAATATCATTTTATCATGTTAAATATAGTGTATAAATATCTTAATATGATACATATGTATTTAGTAGACGTTATCATAACGATAATCGTTATATATATCATTTCGAGTTTCTTAACTTAGTAATCTCATTTCTTATGTATATCACACATTGTTAATATACTTAGTGAGATACTTACTCATCATAATCTCATGTCAACCACATATATATGTCTATATATACCACAACATGTAGTTTTTACAAATTTGTAACGTTCGTGAATCGCCGGTCAACTTGGGTGATCAATTGTCTATATGAAACTTATTTCATTTAATCAAGTCTTAACAAGTTTGATTGCTTAATATGTTGGAAACATTTAGTCATGTAAATATCAATCTCAATTAATATATATAAACATGGAAAAGTTTGGTCACAACAGTACCTACCCGTTAAATAAATTTCGTCCCGAAATTTTAAGCTGTTGAAGGTGTTGACGAATCTTCTGGAAATAGATGCGGGTATTTCTTCTTCATCTAATCTTCACACTCCCAGGTGAACTCGGGTCCTCTACGGGCATTCCATCGAACCTTAACAATTGGTATCTTGTTTTGCTTAAGTCTCTTAACCTCACGATCCATTATTTCGACGGGTTCTTCAATGAATTGAAGTTTTTCATTGATTTGGATTTCGTCCAACGGAATAGTGAGATCTTATTTAGCAAAACATTTCTTCAAATTCGAGACGTGGAAAGTGTTATGTACAGCTGCGAGTTGTTGAGGTAGCTCCAGTTGGTAAGCTACTGGTCCGACACGATCTATAATCTTGAATGGTCCAATGTACCTTGGATTTAGTTTCCCCCTTTTACCAAATCGAACAACGCCTTTCCAAGGTGAAACCTTAAGCATGACCATTTCTCCAATTTCAAACTCTATATCTTTTCTTTTACTGTCCGCGTAGCTCTTTTGTCGACTCTGGGCGGTTTTCAATCGTTGTTGAATTTGGATGATTTTCTCGGTAGTTTCTTGTATTATCTCTGGACCCTTAATCTGTCTATCCCCCACTTCATTCCAACAAATCAGAGACCTGCACTTTCTACCATAAAGTGCCTCAAACGGCGCCATCTCAATACTAGAATGATAACTGTTGTTGTAGGAAAATTCTGCTAACGGTAGGTGTCGATTGATAATGCTAAAAACGAACATATATTTCATAGCATTATCCCTCAAGAAAGACAAGCTTTTAGTTGCAATTGTTCTATTTACAAGTGATATTCGTTTAAATAATAAAAGGTGAAGACAAAAGACAGATTCGACGAATTGAAGATGCAAACGACTAAAAAGCTCAAAAGTACAAAGTACAATCAAAGTGGTTCAAATTATTGATGAGAAACGTCTCAAAATTACAAGAGTACAAGACGCTAAACGCAAAATACAAGATATTAAATTGTACGAAAGGACGCTCGAAAATCCGGAACCGGGACCAAAGTCAACTCTCAACGCTCGACGCAACGGACTAAAAATTACAAGTCAACTATGCATATAAATATAATATAATATTTAAATAATTCTTAAAATTATTTATATATTATATTTAAAAACCGTCGGCAGAAGAAACAAGCTCATGTGAGCTGGAAAAGCAGGCCATGCGATCGCATGGCCTGGCAGTTATAAAGCCATGCGATCGCATGGTGAATAGTACCAGGCCACATTCCTATAAAAGCATGCTCTGGTCGACTGATATATATCCATCATCCTATCTCTCTACCTATAAACGTATATATATATATATATATATATATATATATATATATATATATATATATATATATATATATATATATTTAATTTTAATTTTAATTTTAATTTCTAATAATAAGGGTATGTAAGCGAATGTTGTAAGGGTGTAAGTCGAAATTCTGTCCGTGTAACGCTACGCTATTTTTAATCACTGTAAGTTATGGTTAATGTTATTTTTAAATTAATGTCTCGTAGTTAAGTTATTATTATGCTTATTTAATGCTGAAGTAATCATGATGTTAGGCTAAATATTAAAATTGGGTAATTGAGCTTTGTACCATAATTGGGGTTTGGACAAAAGAACGACACTTGTAGAAATTAGACTATGGACTATTAATGGGCTTTATATTAACTAAATGATACCTCGTTAATTTAATATATAGACTTATAATTTGACGTATTTATATATAACCACATACGCTTGACTGGGTACGGTGGGCGGGATATCTATAAATACCAATAATTATTCATTTTACCGGACACGGAACTGGATTAATAGTTAATAGACTTGTTGAAACAGGGGTGGATTACATTCAAGGGTAATTGGTGTAATTGTTAACAAAGTAGTAAAACCTTGGTTTACACGCAGTCGATAACCTGGTGTATTCATTAAACAAAGTATTAAGACCTTGTTACCATTCGAATCCCCAATTAGTTGGAATATTTGACTTCGGGAATAAGAATAATTTGACGAAGACTTTCGCACTTTATGATTATGACTGATGGACTATTATGGACAAATCCGTATGGACATATCGAATAATCCAGGACAAAGGACAATTAACCCATGGTAATAAAACTAAAATCAACACGTCAAACATCATGATTACGGAAGTTTAAATAAGCATAATTTATATATTTCATATTTAATTGCACTTTTAATTATTGCACTTTTATTTATTGTCATTATATTTAATTGCACTTTTAATTATCGTACTCTTTAATTATCGCAATTTTATTTTATCGTACTTTTATTTATCGCAATTTCATTATCGTTATTTACTTTACGCTTTAAATTAAGTTATATTTATTTTTAATATTTTACATTAGGTGTTAACTGCGACTAAAGTTTTAAAATCGACAAACCGGTCATTAAACGGTAAAAATCCCCTTTTATAATAATAATACTACTTATATATATTTTTGTATTTTTACAATTATAAGTAAAAAAATATAGCGTTAAACTTGGCTAAGTCTCCCTGTGGAACGAACCGGACTTACTAAAAACTATACTACTGTACGATTAGGTACACTGCCTATAAGTGTTGTAGCAAGGTTTAGGTATATCCATTCTATAAATAAATAAATATCTTGTGTAAAATTGTATCGTATTTAATAGTATTTCGTTGTAAAAATTAATACTATTTCCTAGTACACCTCGCACACATCAAGTATTTTTGGCGCCGCTGCCGGGGAACAAGCTTAAACGCCGGAAGCGAAACGCTATCTAAAAAAAAAGATTTTTTATTAAGTTCTTTGTATAAAAATATATATGTTTTAAATATTAAAAATACAAAAATACAAAAATATAAAAAGAAAATATATATATATATATATATATATATATATATATATATATATATATATATATATATATATATATATATATATATATATATATATATATATATTTAAGAGTTTATTAAATTTAAATATAAAATTATAAAATATTTCTATTTCTATTTTTAGTTTGTAAAAATATAAGTTTTATTTAATTTATAAATACTTTATATAAATATTAAAACAGAATTAAAACAGAAAAAAAATATAAAAACCACTCGGCCTGTACTGTAGCAGCCCAGACCGTAGCCCGAAACCCTAGCCCATGCGATCGCATGAGCCCGAAGGCAAATTTTCATGTGATCGCATGAGGGTACCTGACACGCCACAGTTTGACATCGTACTGCATTAATTACGGTTATTAATTATTATTATTATTATTATTAAACCCTAATTAGGGTTATATTTTTATATTAATTAAGTTTAGTTGATTTATTTTGTATTTTAAGTATTAATTAGTTTTAATAAAATATAAAATTAATAGTTTTATAAAATAAATAATATAAAAATTATATTTTTATAAAAATTGTACTTTTTACAACTTTAAGTATATTTTTATATTTTGTATCTTTTTATTCGTTTTAGCGTAATATTTGTATTTTTCGCTCGTATTTAATTTTAAGTTATAGTTTTTGCCGTAGTTATTTTTATTTCTAAGTTTCTAGGCTTTGTCGTAAAATCCCTTAAGTGCTTTTTCTTTAGACTAAGATTTAGGTGCTTCAGAATTTTGCGACGCCGTTTTTATATTTTAGTACCTTTTTAAGTAATTGCCGTTTTTGAATATAGAATTCATTTTTAAGCTTTAATATTTTTTAGACGTAACTTTTAATTCTTAGTTTTTAGTTCCTTTTTAAGTTTCGACGCGCTACTTTCTTTTTATTTTTCGACCTTTTATTTTTTGACGTTTTTCGACGCGCTCTTTTTTTTCATTCTTATTTCTCGACGCTCTAGTTTATAGGACATAGAATTTTTTTCTATTTCTTCTCTAAAATTTCAAAACGAAAAAATTATTTTAAGTGGTTAAATTGATAGACATCAAAATTTTCTGGTTCGTAGTAATAGTTGGATTTGTACGTGGACCGGGTTATTGGAGCCAAATAGTACTCAATTATATTGAGACCAAACGAATCCTGCCCCTCTGCTGCATCTTTTGGCTATTCGAAACGTGGGCAAAATCAGAAAAGTCTATTAATTTGATAACTTATATAATTTTTCTTATTTTTATAACTAATAGGATATTTAGTGAATGCACCGAGCAAAACGTTCACCACCTTTTGTACGTTCACCACCTGTAACTCGATCAAGACATCTAGCCAATATTGTCGCCGTTTATTTTTCTTTAGAATCATCATCTAGTCAACCAAGTACTCCAATTCAAATTTTCGATAATCCATTTTTTGAACCCGACCTCACAATTGAGAATCCGGAGAATATTCAGGGACGATTTCGAGATCCTGAACCATTAATCTTTCCTCCAGAACCACCAATCATTCAAACAGAGATTGTTGAGGAACCAACCATTAAATCTGAATCCTCTAGTGATTCAGATTCAACAAATTCAATCATGGAAAATCTGGAACCTCTAAGTATAGAAGACCGAATGAGAGCTAAACGCACTGGCCAAGGTCACACAATTACTCAACCTGACATTAATGCGCCAGATTATGAAATCAAAGGACAAATCCTACACATGGTAACTAATCAATGCCAATTTAGTGGTGCGCCGAAGGAAGATCCAAATGAACATCTTCGTACCTTTAATAGGATCTGTACTTTATTTAAAATTCGAGAAGTTGAGGATGAACAGATATATCTCATGTTATTTCCCTGAAATTTAAAGGGAGAAGCCAAAGATTGGTTAGAATCGTTACCTGAAGGGGCGATTGATACATGGGACGTTTTAGTTGAAAAATTTCTTAAACAATTCTTTCCGGCATCTAAAGCCGTGAGACTTCAAGGAGAAATTGTTACGTTCACAAAAAAGCCAAATGAAACTCTATATGAGGCTTGGACAAGATTTGGAAAGTTATTGAGAGGATGTCCGCAACATGGTTTAGACACTTGTCAAATAGTACAAATATTCTACCAAGGATGCGACATCACTACACGAAAAGACATCGATATAGCAGCTGGTGGTTCCATTATGAAGAAAACCGCAACTGATGCTTACAAAATTATTGATAACACTGCTTCCCACTCACATGAGTGGCACCAAGAAAAAGATATCGTTAGATCATCTAAAGCAGCTAGATCCGATTCTTGCCATGACTTAGATTCCATTTCTGCAAAGATAGATGCTGTCGAGAGACGAATGGAAAAGATGACTAAAGATATTCACTCAATACGAATTAGTTGTGAGTAGTGTGGAGGACCACATTTGACAAAAGATTGTCTCAGTATTGAACTAACAATGGAACAAAGAGAGAATGTTTCATACATAAACCAAAGGCCTGGAAATAATTATCAGAATAATTATCAACCGCCAAGACCAAACTACAATCAAAACCAGAATTATAATCGAAATGTTCCATACAACAATCAACAAGGTCCTAGTAATCAACAAGTATCCAATAATACTTACAATCAGCAAAGACCTATTTTTTCAAATAAACCACCACAAACCGATGATAAAAAGCCAAATTTAGAAGATATGATGTCGAAGCTAGTTGAATCTCAAACTCAATTTTTCACATCTCAGAAACAAACCAATGAACAAAATGCTCAAGCATTTAGAAATCAACAAGCTTCTATTCAAAATTTGGAACAAGAAGTAAGTAACCTAGCAAGATTGATAGGTGAAAGAAAACCGGGAAGTTTACCAAGTGATACTAATGCTAACCCCTGAAATGAAACAGCTAAAGCCATTACCACAAGAAGTGGTATTACACTTAAACCACCTGAAATACCTGTAATTTATGATGAAGCTATTCCTACTCCACAAGAACCACAATCTGATCAAGATAAGGAAAAAGAACCAATAGTTGAAAAGGTTAATGAAGATAACACAGTTAAGGCTAAACCTTATGTTAAACCATACCAACCACCACTTCCTTACCCGAGTAAAATGACAAAAGAGAAACTTGAAGCCGAGCAATCCAAATTCTTGGATATGTTTAAAAATATAAATGTCAATCTTCCTTTCATTGATGTAATTTCAGGAATGCCTAGATATGCTAAATTTTTGAAAGATCTGATCACAAATAGAAAGAAAATGGAAGAACTCTCGGCTGTTACAATGAATGCTAATTGTTCTGCAGTGCTGTTAAATAAGATACCAGAAAAATTATCAGATCCAGGAAGTTTCACAATTCCATATTTTCTGGGTAGTCTTAGTTCAATAGAAGCATTGGCAGATTTAGGTGCTAGTATAAATCTAATGCCGTATTCACTATACGCTAAACTAGACCTTGGAGAATTGAAACCAACACGAATAAGTATACAACTAGCCGATCGATCAGTAAAATATCCTAGAGGGATAATGGAGAACATGCTAGTTAAAGTTGGTACTTTAGTATTTCCAGTAGATTTTGTTATTCTGGACATGGAAGAAGATTCTCAAGTTTCTCTCATATTAGGAAGACCATTCTTAAACACGGCTAAAGCAATTATAGACGTGTTTGGTAAGAAACTGACCCTAAGTATAGAGGACGAGAGTGTTACCTTTTCAGTTGATAGAGCAATGCAACAACCGCAATCTGAAGATGATACATGTTATTATATTCAAACTATAGAATCACATGCAGAATTGTTAGAAGAATTTCCAGAATTACAAGGAACAGGAGAATGTTCTTTAGGAGAAGAAACTGAACTAATTGATGAAACTGAAATGTTAGCTACACTTATGGCTAATGGATATGAACTAACAATAGAAGAAATTCAAATGCTAAAAGAGGAAGACAGATATCGATATAAATCATCGATAGAAGAACCACCGACATTAGAGTTAAAGCCACTTCCAAACCATTTGAAATATGCTTATTTACATGGTGAATCTGAATTACCTGTAATAATATCGTCTGCTCTTACTGAAAATGAAAAATCTCAACTCATTTCTGTGCTAAAAGCTCATAAACCAGCCATTGCATGGAAGATTCATGATATTAAAGGAATAAGTCCTTCGTATTGCACACATAAAATCCTTATGGAAGAAAGTCATAAAACGTATGTGCAACGCCAACGAAGACTAAATCCTAATATGCAAGATGTTGTTAAGAAAGAAATTATTAAACTGCTTGATGCAGGTTTAATTTATCCAATCTCTGATAGTCCATGGGTAAGCCCAGTTCAATGCGTACCTAAGAAGGGTGGCATGACTGTCATCACAAATGAGAAAAATGAGCTTATTCCTGCTAGGACTGTAACAGGATGGCGTGTTTGTATTGATTATAGAAAATTAAATGATGCTACCAGAAAAGATCACTTTTCCTTACCTTTTATTGATCAAATGTTGGAAAGATTAGCCGGAAATAGTTACTATTATTTTCTTGATGGTTTTTCCGGATATTTTTAAATTCTAATAGCACCCGAGGACCAAGAGAAAACCACATTCACGTGCCCTTATGGTACTTTTTCTTACAAACGCATGCCATTTGAACTTTACAACGCCCCTGCAACCTTTCAAAGGTGCATGATGGCGATTTTTCACGACATGATAGAAGAATGTATGGAAGTTTTCATGGATGACTTTTCAGTCTTCGGTGATACATTTGAATCATGTCTAGTTAATCTTGAACGAATGCTTATTAGATGCGAACAATCAAATCTAGTTCTTAATTAGGAGAAATGCCATTTCATGGTTAAAGAAGGCATCGTTCTTGGTCATAAAATTTCAAAGGAAGGAATAGAAGTGGATAGAGCTAAAGTAGATGTAATTGCTAAACTTTCACATCCCACCAATGTTAGAGGAGTTAGGAGTTTTCTAGGGCATGCCGGTTTTTACTGACGTTTTATAAAAGATTTTTCTAAAATTGCCACTCCTATGAATAAACTCCTAGAAAAGGATGCTCCATTTATCTTTTCAGATGAATGCATCAAATCTTTTAATATTCTTAAAGAAAAACTCACTAATGCGCCGATCATGATAACTCCAAATTGGAATCTACCATTTGAACTAATGTGCGATGCAAGTGATTTTGCAATGGGAGCCGTTTTAGGACAAAGGATTGAAAAATGATTTCAACCTATTTATTACACTAGTAAGACATTACAAGGAGCACAAACGAACTATACAACTACTGAAAAAGAACTCCTTGCTATTGTCTTTGCTTTTGACAAATTTTGTTCATATCTCGTTCTAGCTAAAACGGTGGTCTATACCGACCATTATGCTCTTAGATACCTATTTTCGAAACAAGATGCCAAACCAAGATTAATCCGTTGGATCTTACTCTTACAAAAGTTCGATATTGAAATCCGAGACAAAAAGGGAGCAGAAAATCTCGCCGCTGATCATCTTTCTCGTCTTGAAAATCCCGAATTAGAAGTTCTAAATGAATCGGCCATACAAGACAACTTTCCTGATGAATATCTATTGAAGATAGATTACAATGAAATTCCATGGTTTGCAGACTATGCAAACTACTTAGTATGTGGATTCCTTGAAAAAGGATTATCGTACCAAAAACGAAAGAAATTCTTTAATGATATAAAACACTATTTCTGGGAAGATCCACATTTGTTTAAAAGTTGTCCCGATGGAATAATACGCCGATGTGTATTCGCAAATGAAGCTAGTCAAATCTTAAACCATTGTCACACAGGACCAACAGGAGGGCATTATGGGCCACAACTTACAGCAAGAAAAGTTTACGATGCTGGATTCTATTGGCCTACAATTTTCAAAGACACACACCTTCTTTGTAAATCCTGTGATGCTTGTCAAAGGGCCGGAAAAATAGGTCAACGTGATGAAATGCCACAAAATGTCATTCAAGTATGTGAAGTATTTGACATTTGGGGTATTGACTTTATGGGTCCATTTCCAAAATCTCATAACAATCTCTACATTCTCGTTGCCATTGATTATGTATCTAAATGGGTGGAAGCACAAGCTCTCCCAACTAACGATGCACGAGTTGTAGTCAACTTTTTAAAACGTCTTTTTGCAAGGTTTGGAACACCGAAAGCTTTAATAAGTGATCGGGGTACTCATTTTTGTAACAATCAACTTGAGAAAGTTCTTAAAAGATATGGAGTAACTCATAAAATCTCCACTGCATCTCATCCACAAACAAGTGGACAAGTTGAAAATACCAACCGAGCATTAAAACATATTCTAGAGAAAACCGTATAATCAAATCTGAAGGAATGGTCCATGAAATTGGAGGATGCACTCTGGGCTTTTAGAACAGCCTACAAAACTCCAATTGGAACCACACCTTTTAAACTCGTTTACAGAAAAGCATGTCATCTTCCAGTAGAAATTGAACACAAAGCATTTTGGGCTTTGAAGACATGTAATCTTGATTTACATGAAGCCGGACATCTACGACTAAGTTAACTAAACGAATTAGAAGAATTAAGACATGAAGCATACAAAAATTCGTTAATCTATAAAGAAAGAACGAAGAAATGGCATGATAAAAGAATCAGAAGTTCAAAAGAATTTAAAGAAGGAGATAGAGTTCTTCTTTTCAATTCAAGATTCAAGCTATTTCCTGAAAAATTGAAATCAAGATGGTCTGGACCATTTATAGTCAAAAGAGTTTTCCCGTACGGAATAGTAGAATTAATAAATTCAAATGGGATTGAATTTAAAGTTAATGGTCACAGAGTTAAACATTACATACATGGTCCGATGGAAGTTGACAACGAAGTTAATCACAATTTCAACACCACAGCTAACTAAGTGTGGGGAGAATCAAGTCTTTTAAAGGGTAATATGTATTTCTGATAGAGTTAGATATTCTGTTTTCATGTAGTTCTCGAGAATGGAATCCGAATGGTCTTTCCCTAGCAGACCCTAAAGAACTAGTCTTCTCCCCCATTCTGAATTTTTATTTTTTTTAGGTTTTACGAGATGAAGACTTCCTGTGAACTAAATTGGATGCTTTGATCACTAAACGTAATAATGACACCCTTCCAATTGAATTGGTATCATTAACCAGAGGTAAATTGGATGGAGTAAGAAAAGAATCCAGGAACGAAAATAATAAGTTACAATTTGGTAAAGGAAAATCAAAATCCACAGCGAAAAGAAGAGCACGACACCTTGAAAGATGTCACAAATGCGGAAAATGGTCACACGAAGGAAAATGCTCGATGAATCAGACATATTCTAATACCGAATTCGTTACTTTATGCAGAGATGGACCGTTCATATGTTTCGAAGAAAAAACGTTGAATGCTCGAGGTTACGCCTATGTAGCTATGGAAAACCAATTAGTCCGACTATCCTATGAGTGGGCTAAAGCAGGTCACTAAGAATTCTATTTCACAGGTAAGTATGTACAATTTTTATTTTTATTGCTTTTAACCTTTTGATAATAAACGCTAAATCGTTCACTATAAAGTATTAAATTGGTATTCAATAAAATTAGGTTTTGCGACCGAAATTATTGATATCATACAAAAATTTATTACATCAGTGCGAAATTTACCGTTTATTCTTAAGGTATAAATATCTTTAATCATTCAACCCAAAATATTTCAAAAATTCGTCATGAGTTAAACTAGGTTATGGAACCGAAATTACTTTACTGAAAAGAGGGGCGTATATTTTTGATAATATTTGATTGATTAAAGTGGAATAAAAGACCAAAAAGATTTTTAATTCTATTTTTACTTTGTTTTTAAAATTAATATTAAATTATTATTGTAAACTTTTTAAAATCAATATATTTAAAATTGTAAATATTTGAAAAATTAATATTTTTAATATAAGTTTGCATGTATAAAAACAAAAATATAATAAAAGTTTGGTGTGAATTTTCAATTTTATTAATATAAATTTTTAATTTTATGCATTTTAAATTTAAGTTTGGTATGAATTTAAAAACAAAAATTTACTTTATTTCGTTAAGTTAAAAATATGATTTTTAAAATTCGTCGTAAGTTGAAGACTAGGTCGTTGAACCGAAATTGCTCTACCCAAGGGAGGGACAAGAACTTTTATTATCATTATTTTTATTCTTATTGAATTAAAGTAAGCCAAAAACATTAAAAAAACCCAAAAATCTTTACTTTTAAAACCGCACTTTTAATTGACAAATTTTAAAATTTTGTCGAGGGACGGACTAGGACAACGATCCGAAACACCCTCATCCTAAAAAGAAACAAAATTTTAATTTTTAATTAATTATATGTTTTATTAAGTATAAGGTTTTATATATAAAAAAAATATATACCAGACCCATGTGATCGCATGGGTTTTGAACTGCAACTCCATGCGATCGCATGGAGCTGGATTCCAGGCCAGAAACAAAAGAGCATCGAGCTACTCTCTGTCTCCACACTTTACACACACACATACACGAACACACACCCAAATCATCCCTAAAATCACCATTTTTTCACCAAAATTCACCAAATTTCTTGCTACAATCCGCTCTAAACATAAAATTGTTCAGAAGTTTATCAAGAAAGGTAATAATTACATCCCTAAAACCTCTTTAAATTTGATTTTTAGTGTTCTTGAGTTATATTTTTCCTAATTTGATTTTGTTAATTTCTAGTGTAATTAGAGTTAAACTGTTAGTATTTTATGCATGTATAACCTAGATTGATGCTATTTAACATGATTTGAAGCCAAAAACTTCAAAAATTTTAGGAATCTAGGGTTTGTGTTCTTGAGCAATTTGGGCCTTTTTGATATAAATAGGTTATGGCCGATTTTTGTCATGAATTGTTGCTAAATTAAGTAGTGTAACATGTTTAGGTAGCTAAATGATCCAAACTTTGATCCTAAACATGATTTTTGAGAATTAAAGTGGACTTTTTAGGTATAAAATTCATGAACTTGATTAAATTGATGTAAATGCCATTTAAGACTTGTTTAATTGTTAGTAATGGATGTTTTAACATGTTATTTGAGTTGAATGCTTATGAACTTTGTAAACATTTTCATATATGCTTATTTAAAAAAGTGTAGAATTGTAAAAATTGTGAAAATGTGTATAAGTTTAATTTTGATTTAACATGTTATTGTAATTGTTTCAATTTGTTATTTTGCTAACACTAATGCATATTTGGATGCACAAATTTTGTGTTTAATGTGTTTTGCAGAGATTTACAGATACTGATGGTGCAACATCATCATCTAGACAACCACAACCACAACCACAACCAGAACCTGAACCAGAAATGCAATACGAGCCTAAACCGGAACAACAACAGGAACCACAACAATAGCCTGATCAACACGTACCTTATTATGATCCGCTACAGTTTGTTAATGAATTCACAGTATTTCTGATGCATCCACCAGTAGAATACCCAACAATTCCTGAACACACGTTGCATCCTAATCTGAGATTCGATAGAAGCTGGAGAGATTACCCATCATATCAAAGTAACAAATTCAAACTGCTACCGAAAAATGTAGAGGTGCTAAGAGTAATCGATTGGGATCCTTTAGAAAGGGTCCAACTAGCTAACTGAGTTAGACTCCATCTGATCCAGAGGTATGGCAGTTCTTCTTTTCCCGATTGGGAACGTCTATTCACCATTCGTAGACCTGTATATAAGGAATGGTGTGTTGAGCTGATGAGTACTATAGCGTTAAATGTAGATGTAGATAGGTTAGATGATAGAAGTTTTCTTAGGTTTATACTTGGCCGTAGGATGTACAGGATGTACAGGATGTCCATGCTGGACATGGCCAGGGCATTACAGATTTACACTCCTAGTGAATTGCTACTACCTGATTGTATAAATTTGATTTATCGTGGTGAAAGGGTAGATAGGAATTTTGACGCGAACGCCATCTGGAGGCGTATGTCAAACTATAATATTTTTACGCTAGGAGGAAAACACTCCTACTTACATATTAACAAAGCCGAGCTTCGTATAATTCATAGATTTTTAGCTAACTCGATTACACAGAGAGGTCACAACAAGGAAAAATTGACCTTACATGATTTATTTTACCTAAAGTGTATTCGAGACCCAAGAGGCTTTGTTAATATCCCTTAATGTGTTGGTTTTTATTTATCTAAAATGGTGGAAGGAATACAGGAAGGGGGGATAATTGGAGGAGGTATTTTTGTTACTCTCATTGAAGAGTACTTAGGTGTAGATAGGAACCAAGGGGGTCCACTTTTGGAATGTAGGGAACAGGTCGAGCCTTTAGGATTGAAGGTTTATGTGGGTGCTAAGGTATTGAAGAGTAGATGCAACCAGGCAATACCCTATGACGGTAGTCATCCTCAGGTAGAGAGAGGTTCAGACGAGGAAATGGAGGAAGCGGATGACATTAGGGATGTCATTCGGGAGGCTATGACTGACGTCTACCAGCATATAGATGAGGTAGATATGACAAACGCGGAGAGATTTTGTCGGATGGAGCAGTGGCAAGCCCGGAATGATTACGAGCATTCCAGGCAATGACAGCATGATAGATGGGACTATCATCCGCGTCAGATTATGAGCCGGCTGTCACCTCAGGATCACTACGTTCCGAACTGACCCGCTTACTATCCTCCACACCAGCCCGAGATGAGACCACCATATACTCTCTACGACCCTAACCAGGCCTACCAATATACCTATCACCAAGCATGGATCCCGGACGACGACATGAACTGGAACCCCTATCCAGATTGATATAGTTCCTGTTGGTGATTTATATGATTTTTATCTTTTTATTTATTTATGTTTAAAGATATGATATTGTGATACATTAATGTAATGTTTAATATTTTTATTATTTTGTACTAATATTTCATATTTGATTTGAAAGTGGGATTTTAAGTCCCATTTCAAATTACCATGCATGTTTATATTTGTATGTATGTATATTGTCAATTGTACACAACAGGGTAAAACAGCGCATTTTCAAAGACTGGCATTAAGTTCAGCAAAAGCTAGTACTTTTGATGACAAAACGAAAAACAAATGTGATGTAACAACAAGACGGAATGAACAAATGATGTGCACCATTTATCATTCAGCAAGCAAACGCAATATGTTTGGAAACTTTGGTAAAATTTAATCATTTTTCTACGATAAACGCCCTCAATAATTTAAATTGTTACTGATTTTTTGCAAATGAGGGCATTGCAAGATCTTTAGTATGGGAAGGTGTTAAATTCTTTGGGATTTTTAAAATTTTAACTTATACATTTGGTTACCATTAAAAATACTATTAATGCAGTAGTTGTATTAGAATCTAGTGCTCTCTGATAATAAAGAACAACCCTAGTCTTATATACTGACTACCCAATTCTAGTAAAATTTTTCAAAATTTTCAATTAAATGAACTCAAAATCATGTTTATACATATGTGTGAACGATAAAACTAGGTGTTAACACCGAAATTATTGTTACCTCGGATAGGACATAAATTGAGAAACAACCCAAAATGTTAAAATTCATTTAAAATGGAATAGAGTATAATAAAAAGGCAAAGAAAGAAAAAAATAAAAGCCAAGTGTGGGAAAATTTACCAAGTTATTTTGAACATATGTCACATATTTTTTGTAACAAATAATTGAAAATACTTTTGCTTTGGACTAAACTAATCAGTTTTACCCGATTTACTGTAATATATTTGAAAGAAAGATAGATCTACACGATGAATCAATTCCATCATTAAAAGGAAGTAAAGTCTTCTGAAAAAGAAACGCGCTTCTTGATTTAGGTCATGAATTTGTCGTCCAGACCAGCTGTAGGTTGACGAAAAATCTAGAAAAGTCATCACTAAAATCAGCAGGAAATTCACGGACCTCAGCATCAAACAGGGTCGTCAAGTGGTCGGACTTATCCTAACCATGAGAGGATCTGTCTTGTAAAATGGGGAGGGCGCCGTGCAAATTAGCTGGAAAAGACTAATGAACCAGATTCCCAGAAAGGATAATCTCCTTGAAAGATCAAAAATCAGCCTTTAAGCCTGATATTACTCAATCCTTGAGATTGACTTTAAAGATTGAGAATTACAAACTCATGGAATTCAATGATATCTAAACTCGAGCTTGAACGAGAAAATATTTTGATCAAAATTACAAACCGATTTGTTTTCTGAAAACCCATTTTCAATGCGTTCATTACCATTGAACATAAAATCCTAGGAATTCACCTGGAATTCATTAGGTCACCTGAACCAAATCGGGTGTCAACCGTAAGAATGGTGGTTGCATAGCATGGTCGAAGACAGGACCTTATGCCAGACCGAAAAACTAAAGGGTGAGCTTTACTATTGCTCCTACAAAGGATAGTAATTGCATCCGACACGTTATAGACCATAATTAAAAGCATGTCATGGGACATTGCCTTAACAGTTGCTTGTTCAATGCTTTTCTTTACAACCGGACGGTAGTTTACCGAAAGGTAATATACGGAGCAAGTATACTGAACGTGTTTCTTTCCCAATACAAGGTTAGCAAGTGGGTGACACAAAACCGCAAGTTTTGAGCTAAAGTTTTCAAATCTGAAACCCACCAAACCCACAAAAACAATTTGTAAACACCGGTGAAGGGTTATTCCGGAAAACTTATCTAGGGTAAAAGCTAGATTAAATTTTCAAAAGATCAAATGTTTTCATAAAGATCCAATTTCCTTAAAGGATCTAAATTTTTATAGTCATGTGGGACTGTAAACCACAACGTTACTACCATTGTTTATACCTCCGTATAGAATTCACTGATGTACAAAGTGTGAAGAATAAAGAAGTGATTCTAGTATGTTTTTATTTCAAGACTATATTGCTTGAGGACAAGCAACGCTCAAGTGTGGGAATATTTGATAATGCTAAAAACGAACATATATTTCATAGCATTATCCCGCAAGAAAGACGAGCTTTTAGTTGCAATTGTTCTATTTACAAGTGATATTCGTTTAAATAATAAAAGGTGAAGACAAAAGACAGATTCGATGAATTGAAGACGCAAATGACCAAAAAGCTCAAAAGTACAAAGTGCAATCAAAGTGGTTCAAATTATTGATGAGAAAAGCCTCAAAATTACAAGAGTACAAGATGCTAAACGCAAAATACAAGATATTAAATTGTACGAAAAGACGCTCGAAAATCCGGAACCGGGACCAAAGTCAACTCTCAACGCTCGAAGCAACGGACTAAAAATTACAAGTCAACTATGCACATAAATATAATATAATATTTAAATAATTCTTAAAATTATTTATATATTATATATTATATTTAAAAACCGTCGGCAGAAGAAACAAGCTCATGTGAGCTGGAAAAGCAGGCCATGCGATCGCATGGCCTGGCAGTTATAAAGCCATGCGATCACATGGTGAATAGTACCAGGCCACATTCCTATAAAAGTATGCTCTGGTCGACTGATATATATCCATCATCCTATCTCTCTATCTATAAACGTATATATATATATATATATATATATATATATATATATATATATATATATATATATATATATATATATATATATATATTAATTTTAATTTTAATTTCTAATAATAAGGGTATGTTAGCGAATGTTATAAGGGTGTAAGTCAAAATTCTGTCCGTGTAACGTTACGCTATTTTTAATCACTGTAAGTTATGGTTAATGTTATTTTTAAATTAATATCTCGTAGTTAAGTTATTATTATGCTTATTTAATGCCGAAGTAATCATGATGTTAGGCTAAATATTAAAATTGGGTAATTAGGCTTTGTACCATAATTGGGGTTTGCACAAAAGAACGACACTTGTAGAAATTAGACTATGGACTATTAATGGGCTTTATATTAACTAAATGATACCTCGTTAATTATATATATAGACTTATAATTTGACGTATTTATATATAACCACATACGCTTGACTGGGTACGGTGGGCGGGATATCTATAAATACCAATAATTATTCATTTTACCGGACACGGAACTGGATTAATAGTTAATAGACTTGTTGAAACAGGGGTGAATTACATTCAAAGGTAATTGGTGTAATTGTTAACAAAGTAGTAAAACCTTGGTTTACACGCAGTCGATAACCTGGTGTATTCATTAAACAAAGTATTAAGACCTTGTTACAATTCGAATCCCCAATTAGTTGGAATATTTGACTTCGGGAATAAGAATAATTTGACGAAGACTTTTGCACTTTATGATTATGACTGATGGACTATTATGAACAAATCCGTTTGGACATATCGAATAATCCAGGACAAAGGACAATTAACCAATGGTAATAAAACTAAAATCAACACGTCAAACATCATGATTATGGAAGTTTAAATAAGCATAATTTATATATTTCGTATTTAATTGCACTTTTAATTATTGCACTTTTATTTATTGTCATTATATTTAATTGCACTTTTAATTATCGTACTCTTTAATTATCGCAATTTTATTTTATCGCACTTTTATTTATCGCAATTTCATTATCGTTATTTATTTTACGCTTTAAATTAAGTTATATTTATTTTTAATATTTTACATTAGGTTTTAACTGCGACTAAAGTTTTAAAATCGACAAACCGGTCATTAAACGGTAAAAACCCCCTTTTATAATAACAATACTACTTATATATATTTTTTTGTATTTTTACAATTATAAGTAAAAAAATATAGCGTTAAACTTGGCTAAGTCTCCCTGTGGAACGAACCGGACTTACTAAAAATTACACTACTGTACGATTAGGTACACTGCCTATAAGTGTTGTAGCAAGGTTTAGGTATATCCATTCTATAAATAAATAAATATCTTGTGTAAAATTGTATCGTATTTAATAGTATTTCGTTGTAAAAATTAATACTATTTCCTAGTACACCTCGCACACATCATCGATCCCAACTGTTTCCGAAATCAATAACACATGCTCGTAGCATGTCTTTAAGTGTTTGTATCGTCCTTTCGCTCTGCCCATCAGTTTGTGGATGATAGGCAGTACTCATGTCTAGACGAGTCCCCAATGCTTGTTGCAACGTCTGCCAGAACCTTGAAACAAATCTACCATCCCTATCAGAGATAATAGAGACGAGTATTCCATGTCTGGAGATAACCTCCTTCAAATACAATCGCGCCAACTTCTCCATTTTGTCATCTTCTCTCATTGGCAGGAAGTGTGCTGACTTGGTGAGACGATCAACTATTACCCAAATAGTATCATAACCACTTGCAGTCCTTGGCAATTTAGTAATGAAATCCATGGTAATGTTTTCCCATTTCCATTCCGGGATTTCAGGTTGTTGTAGTAGACCTGATGGTTTCTGATGTTCAGCTTTGACCTTAGAACACGTCAAACATTCTCCTACATATTTAGCAATATCGGCTTTCATACCCGGCCACCAAAAGTGTTTCTTAAGATCTTTATACATCTTCCCCGCTCCGGGATGTATTGAATATCTGGTTTTATGTGCTTCCTTAAGTACCATTTCTCTCACATCTCCAAACCTTGGTACCCAAATTCTATCAGCCCTATATCGGGTTCCGTCTTCCTGAATATTAAGATGTTTCTCTGATCCTTTGGGTATCTCATTCTTCAACTTTCCTTCTTTTACAATCCCCTGTTGCGCCTCCTTTATTTGAGTAGTAAGGTTAGTACAAATAATTATATTCATAGCTTTTACCCGTATAGGTTCTCTGTCCTTTCTACTCAAAGCGTCAGCTACCACATTCGCCTTCCCCGTGTGGTATCGAATCTCAAAATCATAATCATTCAACAGTTCAATCCACCTACGTTGTCTCATATTCAGTTGCTTCTGATTTAATATATGTTGGAGACTTTTGTGGTCGGTATATATAATACTTTTGACCCCATATAAATAATGCCTCCAAGTCTTTAATGCAAAAACAACAGCACCCAATTCCAAATCGTGAGTCGTATAATTTTGCTCGTGAATCTTCAATTGTCTAGACGCATAAGCAATCACCTTCGTTCGTTGCATTAATACACAACCAAGACCTTGCTTTGATGCATCACAATAAATCACAAAATCATCATTCCCTTCAGGCAATGACAATATAGGTGCCGTACTTAGCTTTTTCTTCAATAACTGAAACGCCTTCTCTTACTCATCCTTCCATTCAAATTTCTTCCCTTTATGCGTTAATGCAGTCAAGGGTTTTGCTATTTTGGAGAAATCTTGGATGAATCTTCTGTAGTAACCAGCCAATCCTAAAAATTGACGTATATGCTTCAGAGTTTTTAGGGTTTCCCACTTTTCAACGGTTTCGATCTTTGTCGGGTCCACCTGGATACCTTCTTTGTTCACTATGTGACTGAGAAATTGAACTTCTTCCAACCAAAATGCACACTTTGAAAACTTAGCGTACAGTTTTTCTTTCCTCAATACTTCCATCACTTTTCTCAAATGTTCTTCGTGCTCATGATCATTCTTTGAGTAAATAAGTATGTCATCGATGAAAATAATGACAAACTTGTCAAGATATGGCCCACACGCTCGGTTCATAAGGTCCATCAACACAGCTGGTGCGTTAGTCAATCCAAACGGCATAACCATAAACTCGTAATGAGCATAACGCGTCCTAAAAGCAGTTTTTGGAATATCATCCTCCTTTACTCGCATTGATGATATCCAGAACGTAAATCGATTTTCGAATAAACCGACGAGCCTTGTAGTTGATCAAATAAGTCGTCAATTCTTGGCAGTGGATAACAGTTTTTGATGGTAAGTTTATTCAACTCTCTGTAGTCAATACACAACCTAAATATACCATCCTTCTTCTTGACAAACAAAACAGGAGCTCCCCATGGTGATGTGCTTGGTCGAATGAAACCACGTTCTAATAGTTCTTGCAGTTAGCTTTGCAGTTCTTTCATCTCGCTGGGTGCGAGTCTGTAAGGAGCACGAGCTATTGGTGAAGCTCCTGGTACAAGATCTATTTGAAATTCAACAGATCGATGTAGAGGTAGTCCCGGTAATTCTTTCAGAAATACATCGGGAAATTCTTTTGTGACGGGAACATCATTGATGCTCTTTTCTTCAGTTTGTACTTTCTCGACGTGTGCTAGAACAGCATAGCAACCTTTTCTTATTAGTTTTTGTGCCTTCAAATTACTAATAAGATGTAGCTTCGTGTTGCCCTTTTCTCCGTACACCACTAAGGGTTCTCCTTCTTCTCGTACAATGCGAATTGCATTTTTGTAACATACGATCTCTGCTTTCATCTCCTTCAGCCAGTCCATGCCAACTATTACATCAAAACTTCCTAACTCTACTGGTATCAAATCAATCTTAAATATTTAGCTACCCAGTTTAATTTCTCGATTCCGGCATATATAATCTGTTGAAATTAATTTACCATTTGCTAATTCGAGTAAAAATTTACTATCCAACGGCGTCAATGGACAACTGAATTTAGCACAAAAATCTCTACTCATATAGCTTTTATCCGCACCCGAATCAAATAAAACGTAAGCAGATTTATTGTCAATAAGAAACGTACCCGTAATAAGTTTCGGGTCTTCCTGTGCCTCTGCTACATTAATATTAAAAACTCTTCCGCGGCCTTGTCCATTCGTGTTCTCCTGGTTCGGGCAATTTCTAATAATGTGGCCCGGTTTTCCACATTTATAACAAACTACATTGGCATAACTTGCTCCAACACTACTTGCTCCGCCATTACTCGTTCCGACATCATTTGTTCCTTTCGTTCTGTTAACCCCTGGTCCGTAGACCTCACACTTCACCGCGCTATGACCATTTCTTTTACACTTGTTCCAAAATTTGGTGCAGAACCCCGAGTGATACTTTTTACACCTTTGGCATAGCTGCTTCTGATTATTGTTGTTGTTGTTGTTGTGGTTGTTATTATTGTTGGGATGATTGTTGTTGTTGTTGTTGTTATGTCGTTTGTTGTAGTTGCGATTGTTGGGATAGTTGTTATTGTATTGGTGACTCTTATCACCATTTTCCTCCCACTTTCTTTTGACTAGCTTCACGTTAACCTCTTCGGTTGCCTGTTCTTTAATTCTTCCCTCAATCTGGTTCACTAGTTTGTGAGCCATTCTACATGCCTTTTGTATGGAGGTAGGCTCGTGTGAACTTATATCTTCTTGGATTCTCTCCGGTAACCCTTTCACAAACGCGTCGATCTTCTCTTCCTCATCTTCGATCGCTCTCGGACACAATAGGCACAATTCTGTGAATCGTCTTTCGTTCGAAGTAATATCGAATCCTTGTGTTCGTAACCCTCTAAGTTCTGACTTGAGCTTATTGACCTCGGTTCTAGGACGGTACTTCTCGTTCATCAAGTGCTTGAATGCTGACCACGGTAGCGCGTAAGTAGCATCTTGTCCCACTTGCTCTAGATAGGTATTCCACCATGTTAACGCAATACCTGTGAAGGTATGCGTAGCTACTTCACTTTGTCTCCTTCAGCACACTTACTTATGGCAAACACGGATTCAACTTTCTCGGTCCACCGTTTCAATTCGATTGGTCCTTCGGTCCCATCAAATTCTGATGGTTTGCAGGCAGTGAATTCCTTGTAGGAGCATCCTACACGATTTCTTGCGCAGTTAGCTATATTGCTAGATCCAGAGTTATTGTTGGTATGTAGCACGGCTTGTACTGCGGCTATGTTTGAAGCAAGAAAGGTACGAAATTTCTCTTCGCTCATATTCAAGGTGTGTCGAGTAGTCGGTGCCATTTCCTTCAAAATAGTCAAATGAAAGAAGTTAATCATACAGAATATTAAGAGTAGTCAATAGTATCTCGTAGCATAATATGAACTCATTTATAAAAGCTTTTTCTTCATATTAGCGTTTTATAAATTTAAATTCGGGTACTACCTAACCGTTAAGTTCATACTTAGTAGCTAATATACAATTCAACTACTACAATTCCATATGAAAAACTGATTATAATAATATATCACATACAAATATTCTTCAAACTTACAACTTCGCTATATTACATATAACATGAAATATAGTACACTATGATACAGGACAGTTTTGAAGATAAATCTAGTTAATACGCAAGTTGTTTAGCAAAGGAAATAAAGACACGTAATTCATAAGTCCAGAAACAAGTCATGCATTCTGGTTTTACTAAGACGACTTCCCATCCTTGGTCTTATGGAAAATAACCGTTATGACCATTGGCTAGGCATCATGTTGTAATGTCGTCAAAAGGACGAGGGTTTCGTAATGTCCAACAGCCCCGTAATAATCTAAAAACCTTGTTTCTCACCTCAACTACTGAATCCGTCACTTGTGGGAAAGTTTTATTTAAAAGCTGCAATCCGATGTTCTTTTTCTCACTTTGGTAAGAAGCGAACATCACTAACCCGTAAGCATAACATGCTTCTTTATGTTGCATGTTAGAAGCTCTTTCTAATTCACAAAATCCTATGTTGGGATATGTTGAGTCAAAATAGGTTCTTAACCCGTAGCGTAAAATTGCATTTGGGTTCCCCGCATTTAACGCTTTAAAGAAAACACGACGTAACTTAAAGTCTCCCCAATGTGATATACTCCACCTATCAAAGGAAAGCCTTTTATAAACTAAGGCATTTCTGGAAAGTCTTTCAAATATTTGACAAGTTAATTTCGCCATAACTAAATGTGCTGATGAATTCTGACCGACTCTAGACAAGATTTCCACAATCATATCCTCTGGTAGGTCTTCTAAAATATTCGGTTGACTACCCTTAACGTCCATTTTGTTTTTATACTGTAAAATAGACAAGGATTAGATTCGTAATAACAAACAATACAAGCAATTTTTACATAGAACATAAAAGTACAAGCACACTACAATACATTTATTACACAACATGCTCACACCCCTCTAATCTGAATCACTGGTTTTTTCTTCTTCGGACTTGGTTCTTTTTCCTAATTTTCTAGGGATATATGATGTTCCTCTAATACGAGCCGTCGTTTTCCACATTGGTTTAGAAAAACCTGGCGGTTTAGAGGTTCCCGGGTTATTGTCACGATATTGAAAATACGGGTGTTGACGGTACATATAAAGTTCATCGGGGTCGGAATCAGATTTCTCTATTTTGATGCCTTTTCTCTTATTATTTTCTTTTGCCTCATTAAATTGGGTCGGGGTAATTTCTATAACATCATCGGAATCCTCATCAGGATCCAATTCATCGGAAAATTGGTAATTTTCCCAATATTTTGCTTCCTTAGCGGAAACACCATTGACCATTATTAACTTTGGTCCATTGGTTGAGGATTTTCTTTTATTTGACCAGTTTTCTGTGGTTACTACTATTCCCCCCTCCGGAACCTCTTCTTCTTCCGGTTCCTCTTCTTCTGGTTCCTCTTCTTCCGGTTCCTCTTCTTCCGGTTCCGTTTCCTCTTCTTCCGGTTATTCGGGAACTTGTGAATCTTGCCAATATATATTCGACTCTTCGTTATTATTAGGTGAGTCAATGGGATTTGTGCTAGAGGTAGACATCTATCACACAATATCAAACATGTTAAGAGATTAATATATCACATAATATTTACATGTTAATAATATATAGTTTCCAACAAAAAATGTTAAGCAATCATTTTTAAAGAAAACACGGTCGAAGTCCAGACTCACTAATGCATCCTAACAAACTCGATAAGACACACTAATGCAAATTTTCTGGTTCTCTAAGACCAACACTCTGATACCAACTGAAATGTCCCATTCATATTGATTATAAACATTCCATATTAATTGATTTCATTGCGAGATTTTGACCTCTATATGAGACGTTTTTCAAAGACTACATTCATTTTTAAAACAACCATAACCTTTATTTTATCAATAAAGGTTTTAAAAGCATTACGTAGATTATCAAATAATGATAATCTAAAATATACTGTTTACACATGACCATTACATAATGGTTTACAATAGAAATATATTACATCGACATATGTTTCTTGAATGCAGTTTTTACACAATATCATACAAACATGGACTCCAAATCTTGTCCTTATTTTAGTATGCAACAGCGGAAGCTCTTAGTATTCACCTGAGAATAAACATGCTTTAAACGTCAACAAAAATGTTGGTGAGTTATAGGTTTAACCTATATATATCAAAACGTAATAATAGACCACAAGATTTCATATTTCAATACACATCCCATACATAGAGATAAAAATCATTCATATGGTGAACACCTGGTAACCGACATTAACAAGATGCATATGTAAGAATATCCCCGTCATTCCGGGAGACCCTTCGGATATGATATAAATTTCGAAGTACTAAAGCATCTGTTACTTTGGATGGAGTTTGTTAGGCCCAATAGATCTATCTTTAGGATTCGCGTCGATTAGGGTGTCTGTTCCCTAATTCTTAGATTACCAGACTTAATAAAAAGGGGCATATTCGATTTCGATAATTCAACCATAGAATGTAGTTTCACGTACTTGTGTCTATTTTATAAATCATTTATAAAACTTGCATGTATTCTCATCCCAAAAATGTTAGATTTTAAAAGTGGGACTATAACTCACTTTCACAGATATTTCCTTCCTCGAAAATAAGACTTGGCCACGGATCGATTCACGAACCTATACAAATATGTACATATATATCAAAGTATGATCAAAATATAAATACAACCATTTTTATTATGTTTTAAAGATTTGAGTGTATTAAGTCAGCTGTCCTCGTTAATAACCTACAACTAGTTGTCCACAGTTAGATGTACAGAAATAAATCGATATATATTATCTTGAATCAATCCAAGACCCAGTGTATACACGTCTCAGGCTAGATCACAACTCAAAGTATATATATATTTGGAATCAACCTCAACCCTGTATAGCTAACTCCAACATTACTGCATATAGAGTGTCTATGGTTGTTCCAAATAATATATATACATGGGTCGATATGATATGTCAAAACATTTGCATACGTGTCTATGGTATCCCAATATTACATAATATATTAGAATACATGTATAATACAATATAAGTTAGCTAGGATATGATTTGTATAGATTTGTTAAACATTTCCCGTAGCTAAAAAGATCAAAAATATCCAATCTTGTTTTACCCATAACTTCTTCATTTTAAATCCGTTTTGAGTGAATCAAATTGCTATGGTTTCATATTGAACTCTAATTTAAGAATCCAAACAGAAAAAGTATAGGTTTATAATTGGAAATTTAAGTTACATGTCAATTACTAAAGAGGTAGTCATTTCCGTCGAAAGAACGACATCTTGATGACCATTTTGAAAAACATACTTTCACTTTGAGTTTAACCAAGATTTTTGGATATAGTTTCATGTTCATATGAAAAATAATTTTCCCAGAAGAACAACTTTTAAATCAAAGTTTATCATAGTTTTTAATTATCCAAACCAAAACAGCCTCCGGTTTCACTACGACGGCGTATATCCGATTTTTATGGTGTTCATCACGTTTTCAGGTTTTAAATTATTAAGTTAGAATATCATATAGATATAGAACATATGTTTAGTTGATATTAAAATTCAAGTTAAAAGGATTAACTTTTGTTTGCGAACAAGTTTAGAATTAACTAAACTATGTTCTAGTGATTACAAGTTTAAACCTTCGAATAAGATAGCTTTATATGTATGAATCGAATGATGTTATGAATATCATTACTACCTCAATTTTTCTGGATAAAACTACTGGAAATGAGAAAAATGGATCTAGCTTCAAAGGATCCTTGGATGGCTTGAAAGTTCTTAAAGCAGAATCATGACACGAAAACAGTTCAAGTAAGATTTTCACTCGATATAAGATTATTATAGTTGTACAAATTGAATCAAAGTTTGAATATGAATATTACCTTGAATTAGAAAGATAACTTACTGTAAATAACAAAGGTTCCTTGATCTTAGATGATTACTTGGAATGGATTAGAAAGCTTGGAAGTAGACTTGCAAACTTGGAAGTATTCTTGATTTTTATGAAACTATACTTATGGAATTTATGAAGAACACTTAGAACTTGAAGATGGAACTTGAGAGAGATCAATTAGATGAAGAAAATTGAAGAATGAAAGTGTTTATAGGTGTTTTTGGTCGTTGGTATATGGATTAGATATAAAGGATATGTAATTTTGTTTTCATGTAAATAAGTCATGAATGATTACTAATATTTTTGTAATTTTATGAGATATTTCATGCTAGTTGCCAAATGATGGTTCTCACATGTGTTAGGTGACTCACATGGGCTACTAAGAGCTGATCATTGGAGTGTATATACCAATAGTACATACATCTAAAAGCTGTGTATTGTACGAGTACGAATACGGGTGCATACGAGTAGAATTGTTGATGAAACTGAACGAGGATGTAATTATAAGCATTTTTGTTAAGTAGAAGTACTTTGATATGTGTCTTGAAGTCTTTCAAAAGTGTAAGAATACATATCAAAACACAACATGTATATACATTCTAATGGAGTCGTTAAGTCTTCGTTAGTCGTTACATGTAAGTGTTGTTTTGAAACCTTTAAGTTAACGATCTCAATTAATGTTGTTAACCCAATGTTTATTATATCAAATGAGATGTTAAATTATTATGTTATCATGATATTATGATGTATGAATATCTCTTAATATGATATATACATTAAAATATCATTACAACGATAATTGTTACATATAAGTCTCGTTTCGTAATTCTTGAGTTAGTAGTCTTGTTTTTACATATGTAGTTCATTGTTAACACACTTAATGATATATTTAAATATCATTTTATCATGTTAAATATAGTGTATCAATATCTTAATATGATACATATGTATTTAGTAGACGTTATCATAACGATAATCGTTATATATATCATTTCGAGTTTCTTAACTTAGTAATCTCATTTCTTATGTATATCACACATTGTTAATATACTTAGTGAGATACTTACTCATCATAATCTCATGTCAACCATATATATATATCTATATATACCACAACATGTAGTTTTTACAAATTTGTAACGTTCGTGAATCGCCGGTCAACTTGGGTGATCAATTGTCTATATGAAACTTATTTCATTTAATCAAGTCTTAACAAGTTTGATTGCTTAACACATTGGAAATACTTAGTCATGTAAATATCAATCTCAATTAATATATATAAACATGGAAAAGTTCGGGTCACAACAAATTTAATCCCAAAAAGCTCCTCATATTCACTAGTTATGGTTTGATTCACTAATTCCGCCTTTGTGAGAATTAAACCTGTTGATTTCGAAGTTCCTAGTCATGTTTCATCAAATGAGTATAAGTATCATGATTCAGTTAAAATATTGTTAAGATTATGATTTAGATAAAAATATCGATTTCATTATTTTTATAAGTATTATTATTATTAAAAATATCATTTATATTAAAACTATCATTTTTATTAAAATTATCATTTTTAATAGAAATATCATTGTTATTATAAAATATCATTATTATTATCATTTTAGTATTATTAATAAAATGATTATTATTATTATTATCGATAATATTAAAAAGTATCGTTATTATTAAGATTATCATAATTGTTGGAAAATGTATTCATTAAAATTATCATTTTATGAATATTATTAGTATTATTAATAACAACAATATTAGTATCACTATTATTATTAACATGATTATAATAATATTATGTATTGTTAAAATTATTATTATCTTTAATAAACATAAATAATGTTATTATTATTATTATTATTATTATCATTAATATTATTATTATTAAAGTAATTAATAGCATTATTATTATAAAATAATACAACTTTTATTCATTATTATTATTATCAATATTATTTTATCAGATAAATATGTGATACAAAGATATTTTTACCACACGTAATATAATTAAATTAATAATACATTCCACTATATTTTATGATATTAAGTGAACTTTATAAATTTTATTACTTAAGATACATAAAAGTATATTTTTATATATATAAATTTTAATACAAAATTTTATTTATTAGTAAAAGAACTGTATTATTTACTTTAATAAAATCTGTTAAAAATATTTAAATACATAAAATGACTATATTTAAACTATATAATAATCATGTATAAATTTTGGAAGACATTTTGAGCAATATGAGTTTTGTTGACTTTTGCATATTTAGTCTCGAGCATTAGGATTGTGATACACTACGACTTGACCTAAATTGTTAGACAGATATTGATCAAACATATAAATATATATAATTAATATAGGTTCTTGAATCCAAGGCCAACCTTGCATTTGTTCAATGACGTCATATGTATTTTTACTACAAAATACAGTATTGTGAGTTTCATTTGTTCCCTTTTTAAATGCTTTTGCAATATATATTTTTGGGACTGAGAATACATGCACTGCTTTTATAAATGTTTGACGAAATAGACACAAGTACTTAAAACTACATTAGATGGTTGGATTATCGAAATCGAATATCGCCCCTTTAAGTCTGGTAACCTAAGAATTAGGGAAATGACCCCTAATTGACGTGAATCCTAAAGATAGATCTATGGTCCTAACAAACCCCATTCTGGAATTTGGAATGCTTTAGTACTTCGATTTAAAAAAATGTGATTGTGATTGCCGTTATATAGCATACTTGCGAGTATGCAGGGGACATTCTATATGCATCATTGTTAGTTCGGTTACCAGGTGTCCATCATATGAATGATTTTTATACACTTGCGAGTGTAAGATTGTTATGATTAATGAAAATCTTGTGGTCTATTAAAATTATTGAATTGATGGATTATGATAAACTAATGAACTCACCAACCTTTTGGTTGACACTTTAAAGCATGTTTATTCTCAGGTATTAAAGAAATCTTCCGCTATGCATTAGCTCATTTTAAGGATATTACTTGGAGTCATTCATGGCATATCTCGAAAGACGTTGCATTCGAGTCATTGAGTTCATCAAGATTATTATTAAGTCAATTATAGTTGGATGTATTATGAAATGGTATGCATACCGTCAATTTTAGATGTAAAGAAAGTTTGTCTTTTAAAAACGAATGCAATGTTTGTAAAATGTGTCATATAGAGGACAAATACCTCGCGATGTAATCAACTATTGTGAATCATTTATAATGTATATGAACGGGTCCTTTTACTTGACAACTAAAGTGTCTGAACCTGTCAAGATGACTACTCAAGATGCATTGATTATTCGGTTCGATTCCAAACCTCTTGTTCTCTTTGAAGGTCATTATTACCAATGGGTACAACGTATCACACAACACATTGATTACAAGGGTGAGAAGGAAAAGTACATTTGGGTTTCATAATGAAGGGCCAATTGTTGAAATGCACCCAGAAAACTGGTCTTCCGATACCAGTGTATCAACTTACTGGTGATAAGCAAGAATGTGCTCAGGGTGATATTGAAGCAAAGAATATTATCATGCAAGCTATCCCATATGATTTGTTTGAGAATGTTAACAGTAAAAAAAATTCTAAGGAGATATGTGATGAGATTAGAAGACATCAGTAAGGATATGACATGACTGATATCTCCAAGATGAATAAGGCACTGGGTCTTTATGAAGACTTTAAGCAAGAACCTGATGAACTTCTTAGAAACACTTATAAGCGTTAAAATGGTGCCTTGAATGAGTTGAATAATGCAAGATCATTAAGGTGAATGCTGAGGTTAACATGAAGTTTTTGAAAAAGCTCAACTCTGACTTGACTCTGTGTGGAACAATCATTCAATCTACCAAGGAGATTGACAAACTGAATGTTCAAGACCTTGTTGGTGTCCTTATGCACTATCAGCCAGTTGTTTCTAAAAAGTTGAAAGGAAAGAGTCAACTCCAAATGATTCACTTGCTCTCATTGCTAAGAAGAAGAGTAAATCTTACACCATGTAACACCCCGTTTTCTTCGTACGTGTCTTAAGGTACTCATTTAATCGTTAGAACATTTATAGTTCGCTCGTTTATGTGATGAAATGAAATAAAGTGTTAGTTGATGTGTGTGTGTGTGTGTATATATATATATATATATATATATATATATATATATATATATATATATATATATATATATATATATATATATATATATATATATATATATATATGTTTGAGAATGCATGCATGTATAAGTATATGCATGGGTTTTGATAGTGTTAAGTCATGTGAGACTTAAATATGAAGTTTAAACATATATAGGAAGCGTGAACGAGGTGTACAAGTCGAATAAATCGATACTTGTGTTAAGTTGTCAAAATGGTCAGTCGTAGGCCATTTTCGCGAGGTTCCTGGCGCGCCGCGACACCTAAAGCAAACCAAGATTAGGAGTGGATTAAAACAGCTCGAAAATCTAGTATATTGCCGCGCCGCGACAAACCTGCAGATCTGACCAGTTTTTCTTATTTAAAAAGGGGTGGTCCAAGGGTATTTTTGTCTTTTCACGTATGGATCTGATTGGGACATTAAATCTCAACCACTTATCCATATTTATTCATTTCTTTTCTCATTTCTTTCTTCATTTTGCTCTCAAACTAAAAACCCACTTAGATTCAAACTAAGATTTGAAGGTGAGAAATTGTGAATCGATCTTAGGAGCAAGAAGTAATATTGTTCCCCTCGTTCTTAGCTATGAGTGGATAGTGTTGGTAAGTCTTAACTCCATGTTTTGAGTTTTAATCAAATTATGGCTAGGGTTTTGTTCATTTGAGACTTGTAAGACCCATTTAGGGGTTAGATGGGTGAATTTGGGTAATATTGATGTAAGAAAACCCTAATAGCTATAATCTAGGGATTTGGTCTTATGAATTGAGATTAGTAAGTGTTAAATTGTGTTGTTAGTCACTAATACACTTGTAAACGATGAAAGATTCGTTAATGGGTTAAGTTTGACCAAAACTTGTAAGTCAACATGCTAAAATGGGTCAAATGGGAAATGTTGACCTAGTTGGGTGAGATGGGTATGAAATACTCTAAGTTTGTGTTAGTTGGAGTTAGTAGACTCTAATCACTAGCTTTTAGTGATTTATGATGAGTCATGGCCATTAATGGGCGGTTTTGGTGGATGTGAGTCATTTAATGCATTAGGTCATTAAATGCTCAAGAGTAAGTGTTGGTGGTTAATTCCACTAGTTTGTATGTTAATTAAATGCATAATGTAATAGGTGCATTACATTGAAGGTTGCGAACTTGATTTTCTAGTTCACCAAAGACGATAAGGTGAGTGGAATAATTATGCATATGTGTATATGGAGTATTTATTTGTGAATGTTATGGTATGAACCATGAGCCGGTAGTACCATAGCATGTATGTGACGAGTGTCATGATGTGAACCACGAGCCGGTAGCATCAAGTGTGAACCACCAGTCGATAGCACTATAAAACAAAGTGTGAACCACGAGCCGGTAGCACTATAAAACAAAGTGTGAACCACAAGCCGGTAGCACTATAAAATGAGGCATGAATGACGAGCCGGTAGCGCCAAAGTGTGAACCACGAGCCGGTAGCACTATAAACGAGTAAGACTCAAATGCGTAGTCGTGTGAACCACGAGCCAGTAGCACTATAAACGAGTGAGACTCAAATGCGTAGTGGTGTGAACCACGAGCCGGTGGCGTCATAGCATTGCGTATGGTGTGAACCACGAGCCGGTAGCACCATAGCGTTTATGGTTAACTATATTATGTTATTGGATAATTGTTTAGCATGTTATATATATATATATATATATATATATATATATATATATATATATATATATATATATATATATATATATATATATATATATATATATATATATTGTATTGAGTATATGCTAATGTGGTGTTATGATAGTGTACGAGTTGTTAGCATTATGAGTATGACGGCATGCTATTTGAGTTATATTTTCGTATGAGGTATTGGGTGGGTGCGATTGCAAATAAATGGGTTATATATGTGTATGTATAATTATTTTACTCACTAAGCCTTGCTTACCCTCTCATTGTTTACATTTTTAGGCACGAACTCGGAGAAAGGAAAAGGAGTTATGGGGCATTAGATTCCCATAACGCTTGCTAGTTAAAGCTTTTGGAAGATGACCTAGTGTTGTTGGGTAGTTTATCCCCAAAGCATGCTCGGGTGTAGTTTGGATTAAAACTATCATTTTAAAGGGGTCAAACTTGTATTACATTTGATTAATGGCCTTAGTGCCTTTTGTAAACATTAAACTTGTTGTACGTTTTAATGGGTTGTATGGAATGGTTTATATCATTCCAATGGCACGTTAATGTTTGTTACAAAAAAAAAAATTTATCCGGTTGAATACGAGTTGGGTTGTTTCAAGTGGTATCAGAGCATGGTCTAAGGGATTTAGGTGACTTGAGATAGGTGCGTAGACTTAGACTTTATTGTGTATGCTTTTATGCGGGACTTGCAGGAGACGGGTCGGACCGGGTGTGGTTAGTGCCTAGGTTATGTGATCTAACCTTGTACTAATTGTTTTGTGTTGTGTTTTGAAATCATCAAGCGATATAGACGTTGTACTAGCAAGTTAATGCGACGTGCTCGCGTAACAATGATTAGCTACCATTGTTACGGGTTCAAGTCATGTCAAGCAAGCGATGTACGATGATTGTTGAGCAAGATGGAGCGGTGTGGTATATTTATGACTTGTCCTTCGTTTCGTTGTTTAACCTGTTCCGTTTTGTAGAATGAAGATGAGAAATGGTCATGATACCGAAAATGGAGGCCCGAGCGAGGACTCCGAATTCACGGCCAAGGTCGAGGCCATCATTAAAAAGCAAAGAGCGGAATTCCTTGAGGATGTCCGAAAGGTTTTCCAAGAATCGGTTGATGGGCAAGTAACCGAGTTAATAAACGAACGAATGAATGCCGCGATCGAAGAGGTATTAGAAGCTAGAAATATTTATCCTCGTGGTGAAGAGGGTGATGGTAACGGTGGACATGGAAGGTGAGACTTCCATTACAAAAATTTCAAGGATGCTCAACCTCCTATGTTTAATGGAGTAAGGGATCCGTTGAAAAGCACATGTTGGATCTCAGACATCGAGGGGGCTTTCCGTACCGCGGAGTGTCCTCCCGAGAAGAAGATGAGATACGGTTCTAGTATGTTACGTGAGGAGGCTAAGTTGTGGTGGGATGATAAAATTAAGTTTTATGGTGAAGAACAATGCATGGGCTTGACGTGGGAAGAGTTTAAAAAGGAATTTTTCAAAGAATACCGAACTCCTTTCGACCTTGATAGAGTTGCACAATTTGCGACAAGGTTCAATGGACTTGGTTACCCTCAAGTCGACCTTTTTGGCAAAGACTCGTTTTTGCCCGGAGTATGTTGGCGATGATCACAAGTTGATGCTATATTTTTATCGTACACTAGGCGATGAGTTAAAGCGTAAGATTAGTCGGGGAATGGCTAAGTCTTTTGAGGAATTGTTTGAGTTAGCCCGGGGCTTCGAACCAGAAGTCCCGAGGCAAAGCGATTTCTCTTTCTCTAAGAGAAAAATTGAAGGTTCGTGTCATTCGAACTTTTTGAACAAAAAGAGCAAGAAGGGTTCCGAAAGTGCTAATAGCGTAAAGAAAGGTGGTTCTTTGAGTTATAGACCCACGTGTTTTAATTGTAATCAAAGAGGGCACATGGCCCGTGATTGTACCAAGGTGTCAAGCAAACTTACTTGTTACAATTGTGGTAAAGAAGGGCATCGAAGGACGGAGTGTCCCGATTTGAACACCGATCATGTTAAACGGTTAGAAAAGGCGGCGGGTATGACTAGGGGTCGCAATTATTTGATGACTAATGACGAAGCTAAACAATTAAATGAAGTTGTCTCAGGTACTTTCATGGTTAACTCTAATCCGGCAAGGATCCTATTTGATAGTGGTGCTAACTTATCGTTTGTTTCTCCAAGATTTGTGTCTAAGCTTGATAAACCACTAGCTAAGTTAAGTCATCCAGTAGAAGTTGAAATAGCGGATGGTAAGACGGTGCTAGGGGTTGATGTGTGTAATGATTGTGATATTGTGTTTGGTTCCAAAAAGTTTAAAATTGATCTTATCCCGATGACCTTGGTGAATTCGATATTGTTTTTGGTATGAATTGGCTCGATAGTCATAGAGCCGATATTGCATGCCATGAAAAATATATTCGTGTGAAGACCCCAAGTGGGGGAGAGTTAATTATTCATGGCAAAAGATGGAGAAGACTTGTGCCATTATGCACCTATGCATGGGCACGTCGTTTTCTTGTTAGTGGTGGTGTGGCTTTTCTTGCTCATGTAGTAGATACTCTTGAAGAGCCACCATCCATTCGTGAAATTCCGGTGGTTAGTGAATTCGAAGACGTTTTTCCGAATGAATTATCGGGTGTTCCGGGGGAAAGACAAGTCAAATTTCGCATTGAGTTGGTTCCGGGAGCTACTCCCATTGCTAAAACTCCTTATTGTTTAGCACCAACGGAAATGCAAGAGTTGTTAAATCAAACCCAAGAATTACTTGAAAAGAGTTTTATCCGACCGAGTGCTTCGCCATGGGGCGCTTCGGTTTTATTCGTGAAGAAGAAGGATGGTAGTATGCGGATGTGCATCGATTATCGGGAGTTGAATAAAGTGACGATAAAGAATCGTTATCCATTGCCTCGGATTGACAATTTGTTTGACCAAATCCAAGGTGCAACGTATTTCTCTAAGATTGACCTACGGTCCGGCTATCACCAAATGCGGGTCCGTGAGGAGGATATTGAGAAAACGGCTTTCCGAACGCGTTACAGACATTTTGAGTTTGTAGTTATGCCTTTTGGTCTTACGAATGCACCGACGGCATTCATGGATCTTATGAACCGAGTGTGCCAACCTATGTTGGACAAGTCGGTGATTGTGTTCATTGACGACATACTTATCTATTCGAAGAGTATGAAGGAACATGAACATCATTTACGTGAGATGTTGAAGACATTGCGGAAGGAGAAGTTATATGCAAAATTCTCTAAAAATGAATTTTAGCTAAGGGAAGTCCAATTCCTTGGCCATATTGTGAACAAGGATGGTATTCAAGTAGATCCGGGGAAGATTGAGACGGTGAAAATTTGGGGACGACCGACTACGCCTACGGAAATTCGAAGTTTTCTCGGATTGGCTGGTTATTACTGTCGGTTTATCCAAGACTTTTCTAAGATCGCTTCTCCATTGACGAAATTGACGAGAAAGAACGCGAGATTTTATTGAAAAAACGAGCAAGAAATTGCTTTTCAATTGTTAAAAGAGAAGTTATGTCAAGCTCCGATGTTAGTATTGTCGAAAGGGGTAGAAGACATGACAGTTTATTATGATGCTTCTTTAAATGGGATCGGTTGTATTCTAATGCAACGAGGTAAAGTCATCGCGTATGCCTCTCGACAATTAAAGGAAGACGAAACGAGATATCCGACTCATGATCTTGAGTTGGCGGCGGTTGTTCATGCATTGAAAATTTGGCGCCATTACTTGTATGGTGTCAAGTGTACGATTTATTCAGATCACAAGAGCCTAAAACATCTTTTTGATCAACTAGATTTGAATTATCGTCAACGTAGATGGATGGATGTGGTAAAAGATTACGATTGTGAAATACTTTATCATCCGGGTAAGGCGAATATGGTCACGGATGCGTTGAGTTGAAAGAGTGAACATCCGGCGATACGAGTATGATCGTTACGCATGATTATTACTAACGATTTTCTTGTAAAGCTTGGTGAGATTCAAATCGAAGCTTTTGTTAACAAAAAACATGAGGAACGAATCGTGGGCCAAACGGAGTTCATTACCTTGGGCCCACATGGTTTGTTATCCTTTCAAGGACGGGTGTGGGTGCCTAAAATGGGTGATAATCGATGAGTGCTACTTGATGAAGCGCATAAGTCAAAGTATTCCATTCACCCAGACGCAACAAAAATGTATCTTGATTTAAGAAAGGAGTATTGGTGGCCGGGCATGAAACGTGATGTTGTTAAGTATGTTGAACAATGCATCACTTGTTTGCAAGTTAAGGCCGAACACCAAAAGTCTTATGGTATGTTACAACCGTTAGAAATTCCGAAATGGAAATGGGAGAACATTACCTTGGATTTCATTACAAAGTTACCAAAGACGGCGAGAACCCAATTTGATTCGATTTAGGTGATAGTAGATCGACTGACGAAAAGTGCTTTGTTTCTTCCCATTCGGGAAGCGATATCATCAGAGACCTTGGCTAAATTGTTTATCAAGGAAGTGATATCGAGGCATGGAGTCCCTATATCTATCATTTCGGATCAAGATACCCATTTCACATCTCGGTTTTGGGAAAAGTTTCATGAAGATATGGGTACACAATTGAAATTGAGCACGGCGTACCATCCTCAAACGGACGGTCAAACCAAACGTACGAATCAAACATTGAAGGATATGTTACGGGAGTATTGTAACGATTTTGGTGGTAGTTGGGATGAGCACTTACCTTTGGTGAAATTCTCGTACAACAATAGCTATCATGCTAGTATTGGAATGTCACCGTATGAGATGCTTTATGGGCGTCGGTGTCGAACTCCCATATGTTGGGGTGAAGTGGGTCAAAGAGAAATTGGGAGCACCGATTTGGTTTTAGAGACGAACAGCAAGATTGATATGATTCGGGCTCATTTGAAAAAGGATCAAGATAGACAAAAGTCGTATGCAGATAAACGAAGGAGACCGATTGAATTCCAAGAAGGCGACATGGTGATGCTTAAAGTTTCGCCATGGAAAGGTGTTATTCGGTTTTGAAAATGAGGAAAGTTAGCTCCTCGGTTTATTGGTCCTTTTAAGATTTTAGCTCGTGTTGGTGAAGTTGTGTATCATTTAGAATTACCCGAAGAGCTTGCGGGGATCTATAATACATTTCATGTTTCCCATATCCGTAAGTGTCTTGCGGATGATTCTTCATGGGTACCATTAGACGAGATTGAGCTAAACAACAAGTTAGAGTATGTTAAGAAGATGATTGCTATACTCGATGAAAAGGTAAAGAGGTTGAGACATAAATAGGTGAGAACTTTTAAAGTTCAATGGAGTCGTAGTAAAGGTTCTGAGTTTACATGAGAACCCGAAGAGTTTGTATTAGTGTATCTTCTGGCTTGTCATGCGGCTTAGATCACGAGGACGTGCTCCGATTCAAGTGGGGGAGAGTTGTAACACCCCGTTTTCTTCATACGTGTCATAAGGTACTCATTTAATCATTAGAACGTTTATAGTTCGCTCGTTTATGTGATGAAATGAAATAAAGTGTTAGTTGATGTGTGTATATATATATATATATATATATATATATACATATATGTTTGAGAATGTATGCATGTATAAGTATATGCATGGGTTTTGATAGTGTTAAGTCATGTGAGACTTAAATACGAAGTTTAAACATATATAAGAAGCGTGAACGAGGTGTACAAGTCGAATAAATCGATAGTTGTGTTAAGTTGTCAAAATGGTCAGTCATAGGCCATTGCCGCGCCGCGAGGTTCCTGGGTGGACCGCGACACATAAAGCAAACCAAGATCAGGAGTGGATTAAAACAGCTCGAAAATCTAGTGTATTGCCGCGCCGCGACAATTGAAGTCGCACCGCGACAAACCTGCAGATCTGACCCGTTTTTCTTATTTGAAAAGGGGCAGTCCAAGGGTATTTTCGTCTTTTTATGTATGGATCTGATTGGGACATTAAATCTCAACCACTTATCCATCTTTATTCATTTCTTTTCTCCTTTCTTTCTTCATTTTGCTCTCAAACTAAAAACCCACTTAGATTCAAACTAAGATTTGAAGGTAAGGAATTGTGAATCGATCTTAGGAGCAAGAAATAATATTGTTCCCCTCATTCTTAGCTACGAGTGGATAGTGTTGGTAAGTCTTAACTCCATGTTTTGAGTTTTAGTTAAATTATGGCTAGGGTTTTGTTCATTTGAGACTTGTAAGACTCATTTGGGGGTTAGATGGGTGAATTTGGGTAATATTGATGTAAGAAAACCCTAATAGCTATAATCTAGGGTTTTGGTCTTATGAATTGAGATTAGTAAGTGTTAAATTGTGTTGTTAGTCACTAATACACTTGTAAACGATGAAAGATTTGTTAATGGGTTAAGTTTGACCAAAACTTGTAAGCCAACATGCTAAAATGGGTCAAATGGGAAATGTTGACCTAGTTGGATGAGATGGGTATGAAATACTCTAAGTTTGTGTTAGTTGGAGTTAGTAGACTCTAATCACTAGCTTTTAGTGATTTATGACGAGTCATGGCCATTAATGGGCGATTTTGGTGGATGTCAGTCATTTAATGCATTAGGTCATTAAATGCTCAAGAGTAAGTGTTGGTGGTTAATTCCACTAGTTTGTATGTTAATTAAATGCATAATGTGACAGGTGCATTACATTGAAGGTTGCGAACTTGATTTTCTAGTTCACCAAATACGATAAGGTGAGTGGAATAATTATGCGTATGTGTATATGGCGTATTTATTTGTGAATGTTATGGTATGAACTACGAGCCGATAGTACCATAGCATGTATGTGACGAGTGTCATGATGTGAACCATGAGCCGGTAGCATCAAGTGTGAACCATGAGTCGGTAGCACTATAAAACAAAGTGTGAACCACGAGCTGGTAACACTATAAAACAAAGTGTGAACCAAGAGCCGGTAGCACTATAAAATGAGGCGTGAACCACGAGCCGGTAGCGCCAAAGTGTGAACCACGAGCCGGTAGCACTATAAACGAGTGATACTCGAATGCGTAGTGGCGTGAACCACGAGTCGGTAGCGTCATAGCATTGTGTATGGTGTGAACCACGAACCAGTAGCACCATAGTGTTTATGGTTAACCATATATTGTTGAGTATATGCTAATGTGGTGTTGTTATAGTGTATGAGTTGTTTGCATTATGAGTATGACGACATGCTATTTGAGTTATATTTTCGTATGAGGTATTGGGTGGGTGCGATTGCAAATAGATGGGTTATATATGTGTGTGTATAATTATTGTACTCACTAAGCCTTGCTTACCCGCTCATTGTTTACATTTTTAGGTGCGAACTCTGAGAAAGGAAAAGGAGTTATAGGGCATTAGATTCCCATGACGCTTGCTAGTAAAAGCTTTTGGAAGATGACCTAGTGTTTTTGGGTAGTTTAGCCCCAAACCATGCTCGGGTGTAGTTTGGATTAAAACTATCATTTTAAAGGGGTCGAACTTGTATTACATTTGACTAATGGCCTTAGTGCCTTTTGTAAACATTAAACTTGCTGTACGTTTTAATGGGTTGTATGGAATGGTTTATATCATTCCAATGGCATGTTAATGTTTATTACAAAAAAAAAAAAAAAAAAATTATCCGGTTGAATACGGGTTGGATTGTTTCACACCACTTCCTAAAGCTTATCAAAGAAAGTTCTTGTTGAAGAGTCAACTGATTCTGAAGGACTCAATCTTTCGGATGTTGATGACTCTCACCTTGAATTGGTCAAGATGGCTGCAATGTTTACCAAAGCCTTGAACAAATACAAGTTCAAAGGGAAATTGAGTAATCAACGCAAGAATTCATCTTCCTCATCTTACTACAAGAAACCTGAATTCTCTAAACCTTAACTAAAATCAACTGATGATTCTAAGAAGGAAGATTCCATCTATCATAATTGTGGGAAAACTGGTCATTATTCACGTGATTGAAAAATGTCGAAGAAGAAGGATGTAGCTGAAGGTATTTCGTATGCCCGAGAGACATATTAAATTAATGTGGCTAATATGTTTTGATCCAAGTTGGGTCATACCCAATAACAAGCTTACCGAAACCTTATTCGTATTTGATCTTAGCGATTGGATCGTTGATTAAATACGCGACACTTGAATTTTAAGAAAAATGGTTTTCTAAAATAATATTGCTTGATGTGTATATATAAATTATGGGATAATTTATATAACAAAAGTTTAAATTATTTATAGGTTAAATAATTGATTTTGTTATGTTACATTTTATAAAGTTTTGGTTTTATAAATATAAATGTACGTAACAATATATATATATATATATATATATATATATATATATATATATATATATATATATATATATATGGAAGTATTATAAAGAGTTTTATAAAATCTAACTTTTATAAAACTAATTTTATAATATGAAAGAGGAAGTGGCCTTGGAGTTGTAAGTTCACTTGCACATGACTAAGATTCTTTGACCCATGCTTTCCCATTTCCATGTACTAGCATATTGACTCTTGGAACAACACACACATGCAATATACTTAAAAAAACTGCACAAAACCTTCAAAAACCCTGCTGTTGGCTGTGGGATTTTAGGAGCTCAAAGGAGTTCATAATTTGGTTTTTGCAAGCTTTATTCAAGTGTTAATAAATTCTAACTAAAGTAAAAAGGTTTGGTATTAAAAGCTTGGGGTATAACAACTTGAGGTTTCATTCTTTTGGAGCTCCATTCATCATCATCTTCGTCATCAGCTACATAGCTTGGAGAAGGTATAATCTCTCATCTATCTTGTAGTTTGTAAGTATGTTTCACAACTTGATCCTTTTGGGATTTAACTTTAAATGGTTAAAGATTTACTAGTTACAAAATGGTAAAATACATGCTTCCGCTTTGAAAGATTCTTAAATGGTTTTAAGCATAATGAAACTTGTTAAATCCCAACAATGGTATCTAGAGCCGAAGTTGTTGAAATATGCTTCGAGATGGTTATTAAAACCCACTATATCTTTGCATTTTATGAACATGCATGCAAGTAAAATGCAAAAACTTTGGGTTTTGGGTGGGTACCCTATTTTGGCCAAATTTCATGGGGTCCCAAAATGAGTTTTGGGTTGTTCCATGTTGTTCAAATTTAAAATATATTGATGTTCACAATCATAGCCATAACCTTGTGTTTGGATGAATGCTTGTTTGGTTGATTTAATATATTCATTTGGTTTGTAATAATATTTATTCAATTGGTTTGTAATAATATTATTTTGGTTATGTAATTTATTTTATATTTGGTATGTAAAATAGATTAGATTGTATTTCATTTTCTAGACAAAATGTATTAGGATATTGTAACACCCTGAATTTTGTGCGTCAGGAAATGTTTCTGAAAGTGTCAGAAAATGTGTGCACCAGAAAGCGCCAGAAAAGGTCTACCTAACACTAATGCATTTTCAGAATTTACATCAGAATCAGGACTTGTCAGAATCAGTCCCTGGAGCTCAGAATCTGTCCAGACGTGTGTGTGCGCCGCGCACTCTAAGTGTGCGCGCAGCGCAGTCTGCATGGCGACAGATTTTTGTTTTTTCTACTTTTGAGTTAAATGAAGGGCGTTTTAGTCTTTTCACTTAAGAATGGATCTGTGGCCATATTAGCAGTTTTAGATCCAATTTTGGATCACTTTCACGTCCACAAACACTCTCATCAATCTTAGAGAGAGAGTTCTAGAGAGAGAGTTCTAGAGAGAGATTTGGGGTTTTGGAGAAGAAGAAGCTTGAATTGATCAAAAGCTCAAGTGTTAAAGTTGTTCATCTCTTTCTTGGCTATGTTTTGATAGTGTTGGTAAGCTCTAACTTTGGATTTAATTGTTAAGCTTCTTGTTCTTGTTAGGGTTTGAGCTTGTTAGGGTTCTAAATCCCATTTCTCATGAATTTGGGGGTTTTGCTATATGTATTGTGTAAGTAAACTCGATTATTGTGGGTTTAGGGTTTGAGGACGAATTTGTTCATGGTTTGGGTGTTAAATCACTAGCTTGTAAGTGTGTTAGTGTTTAGATGTTCATCAGAACATGTTTGTATGACAAAATGGGTGTTAACCTTGATTTGGTGTCAAACTAAGTTTTGAGTCAAGATTTGAAGAATCAAGTATGTAAGTGCTTGGTTCATGCGTTAAATGGTGTTTTGGAAAGTTAATCACTAGCCGTTAGTGATTAAGGAAGTTTTCGAGACTTATGTCAAATGGGTGAATTGAATTGAATTGGGTCAAATTTGGTAATGACACTAATTTTGGATTAATTGGATGATAAGCACTTTTGTTAACTGTTAAATGGCGTTTGAAATGATTACTACCAAAGTAGTAATTTCGTGTTAAGACCTATGTTGGTTTAAATGGTGCCAAGTATAATTTAGATTAAATTGCACTTGTTTGATGGGTCGAGATTACCACCCGTAGTGGTAATTGTTGAAGTCCCCTTTAGGTGTCTAAATGGGCGGTTTATGGAGGTAGGTATAAACCCTTGGTTAAGGGTGTTGAAGTCGAATTCTCTTATAAAGAATGTATGTTGATTGTTTGTATACCTATATGCGTATTATAGGTAAAAGCTTGCTCGGTTGCGTTTGGTGGAGATTTCATGCATGGTTTTTATTGCTCGAGTTCGAGGTGAGTGGAATAAGTATGCATGTATGTATATAATGTATTTATTTGTAGGGACGGATATGTGTTATCCTAATTAGTGATATATGTTGTTGTACACTAACGGTTTCTAAGAACAGATATGTGTTGTCCGAGTTAGTGATATATGTTGTTGTACACTAACGGCTTTTATGAACGGATATGTGTTGTCCTAGTTAGTGATATATGTCGTAGTACACTAACAGTTTTATGAAAGGATATGTGTCGTTGTTCCGCCAAGGGTTAGTGATATATGTTGTTGTACGCTAACGGTTGTTATGAACACCGATGGGAAATTCGAGTACCATTCCTTTGTACGATTGGTTAACCATGGTTGTGTGAATTTTTTATTAGCATATTTAATTGTGAACTATATGCTATTGATGTTGCTAGCTTATTGTGAATTGCGGATGATAGTTTTTGTATAATGTTTGCATGGTTGTTGAATTGCTAGCTTGTATGCGGCATTGTGTAAGTGATTGCAAGTAGGTATATTATATATGTATATGTATAATTATGGCATTCACTAAGCCTAGGCTTACCCCTCTCGTTGTTTACCTTTTTTCAGGTATTGTGTTATGAGGCTAGCTAGTTGTTAGACTAGTTGCGTAGGAGCGCTTGGGCTCGATGGGGTAGCTTTTGGATATACAGACGCGGATTGGGGATTTGGTAGTCCCCGGGATTATGCTCTTGGTATCGGGTTGGGTTATAGAGTCCTAACTCGTCTAAGTGTAAATTGGGATTGAAACTTGTATTTTGTACGAAAGTCGTAAAATGGACGATGTGGGCCCAGTGTTGTAAAACTCGTTTTATTATTGGAACGTGTTAGTTTTATCTATTATTATATATTGTGAAAAGCGTTTCGTCTAAAAGTGTCGGGAAGTGGGAGATCTTTAATTGAAAATTGGAAATTTCGGACAGAAGCTGACCAGGCCTTGTGCGCGCCGCGCACAGGCAGTGGAGCGCGCCGCACACCCTTCTGTCATATAAAAAAAATTTGCTGCGTATTCGGTTGGATAACGGGTTGAGTCGTTACAGATATATTTTGTAATAAGATGAAGATACAAGATGAAGATTTGGAAGAACACAAGAAGAAGCATTTGGCTGCAAGATTAAGTGGGAGATTTAAAATCTCCTACTTTGTATTATAACCCCTTAACCGGTGGCATTTGTTTTCGGCTAAACAAATGTCTACCAAATTGGCTTGATTGTGAACATATTTGTTTTGCATGCATGGTTGTTTATTGTGTTTGTATGTTTGGTTGCTACAAGTAAATCACAAGTTAACTACAAGAAAAATGACAATTTAATTGGTTAAATTAGACATTATTAACGACATGCAAAACGACAATTTAAATGGTTAAATTAAAAATGGCTAAAAGGATTATAATAATTGGTTATTAAAACACATATAAAATGGTTTATATCAATGTAATGAAATTAGCTTTATTACATAACATGAAAAATGGATTTTCAAATAAACCATACACTAAATGCATGTTGGTGTATGGTATAAAAGTTTTCTTAAACTAAAAATAATGAAAACTTAAAATCCCTTATTAACAAGGCAAACAAGTTAAACGCCATCCTTTTGTGTGACACTTAAACATATTAGGGAACTCATAATGGGATAAAGGTCACCTAACCGTTATGAGCAAACTAATATAATTAAGGTGAATTTTGCACACTTGTGGGATAAAGGTCACCTAACCACTTGTATGTTAAATTTACACGTTTACACAAGTAGGACGACTTGATTTGGGAATCATGACCTTAGGGTCACCGAAGCATGAGGAACAAATAGGCGTTGATGGGATAAATATGCCATGCAAAAGGATTGCATGATCCCATAACTTAGAAGTTGCAAAAGGATTGCAATTGTCATACAATGACTACCTAGCTAAATCAAATGACGGGATAAAGGTCACCTAACTGAAATTTGGTTTACCGTTGGATTCTAAAATTTAATAAATATCAATTGGATTTAAATGGTATTGATTGTTAAATTAAAATTGATACTTAAACAACTTTGTTAAATTTTGTAGATGGCCGCCAATAACAATAACATTCCAAACGCACCAATCAACTTTAACAACCTATCGTTGAGGTCAATCCTCGAAAAGGAAAAACTCAACCATACAAATTTCATGGATTGGTTTCGGAATCTAAGAATTGTCCTCAAACTTGAGGATATGGCGTATGTGTTGGAAGACCCCATTCCCGATCAACCCGACGAGGATGATACGGAAGGCATGGCTTATTGGGATAAGTATTGCACCGATTCGGTGCAAGTCGCCTGCCTTATGCGTGGGACTATGATACCCGAACTCCAAAAAGACTTCGAGCATCATAGTGCATATGACATGATCACACAATTGAAGGAGATGTTCCTTCAACAAGCTCGTGTCGAGTGCTTCGAAACGGTTCGATTGCTTCATGCATGTCGGATGGACGACTCCCAATCCGTTTCATCTTATGTCCTTAAGATGAAAAGCCTAATTGATCGAGCAAACTGTCTGAATTGCAACGTGTCTAATGAATTAGCCACGGACCTTATCCTTAATTCTTTGTCAAAAAGGTTTGACACATTTGTAATGAATTACAACATGAATGGTTGGGATAAGAGCATTGGCGAATTACATGCCATGCTTAAGACGGCCGAAGAAGGCATGGGTAAAAGGGCTTCACCCGAGCTTATGATCAATGAAGGCGGGTCCAAAAACAATAACACTTCTAAGCCAAAGGTGGCTAAAAGGAAAGGACCCGCCTACCAAGGCAAGGGCAAGGGAAAGGGGAAGATGGTTACCCCAACCAATAATAACAAGAAGTAAAAGGTTGCTGGTAAAGTAAACCCCAAAGAAGATCCGTGCTTTGGTTGCGGTGAGATGGGTCACTGGAAATGCAACTGCCCGATCTACCTTAAGGAGTTGAAAGAAAAGAGGGATGCATGGTAAACCTCGGGTAATGTATATATGGTATACATTGAGCTTAGTATTACTACTTCTAATACATGGGTATTAGACACAGGATGTGGAACTCATATTTGCAATTCTTTCTAGGGGTTCAAAAGAAGTAAACAAGGAGCGGGAACAAGTCTCTTCATGGGAAATGGTGCAAAGGTGCACGTAGAAGCTCAAGGAGACTTTGTTTTAAAGCTACAAACTGGGTTGGAGCTTGTTTTGAAAAATGTTTTGTATGCTCCTGATTTAACTCGAAACATTATTTCTATTTCCCATTTAAGACAATGTGGTTTTGATTTCAATTTCATAGATGATGATATCTGTAATGACCTGCACTTTTTCGATCATTCTATACTTATAAGATTAATATTTACATAAATTAAACCTTGCCAACATGATAAGCAATCCAAATTGTTGAGATTTATGTTTCCGAAAAGAGTTTTACATAACGTTTGACCGTCTAGTTTGACCGATGATATCACGAACTATACAATATATGATAATTATACGTTTGTGTATATATATGTATATATACATATTTAACATGATTAAAGAATGTTTTAATATCTCATTTTGTATTAATAACAATAAGTTACAAGTATATTTTGAAACTACTAACTTAAGTTTTCAAAACGATAACTATACGTAACGTTATTTGACATAAATACTTAAGACTTATAATGTTATACATATATTGTATAAGTAATGTATTTAATCACTTTTAAAGACTTAAATACATAAAACCATATAAGTGTATTCACAAAAGATAGCTATATTTGAATCCTCATTCCATTTTTCACAAAATTTCTATACGTATATCTACGGTATATGTACCGTATCATACCCAGCTCCTATACGTATTTACTAATAGTAAATACACATCAAAATCACCACCTAACCAGCCATTATTCATGCCCTTAGAGCTAGGTAATTACTTTTGGATGATTACTTGACTAATTAACAAAATTACAAACTAAAAATCTTATCATGTATTACATGATACACATTTTTTTTAGGTTATAAGTATCACCATTTCTAGTTCATTTTCTAACCTCATTTTTAGTTAAACACACACTCTTTCTTACTCTCTAAACTCCATAACAATCCAGCAAATAACCAAGAAGATCTAGCCATAAAAACCATACTAAAACACCATAAGAAAACTCTTACAACAACACTTCAAGAAAACCTTCCAAGAACACCAACTTACTTCCAATCTTTCATCCACTTCTATCACCCTTTTGATTCTAGCTTCTTACTTCTCTTTTACAGCAACTTCATCCAAGGAACTTGAGGTAGAATATATGTTCATAACCTTATTCGATTCATATATATATAGCTATCATATTTTGTGGTATACAAGTTTAACAACAAGAACATAGTTTGAATGTTTTCAAACTTGTTTGCAAACTAAATAGATCCTTCTAACTTAATTTTTAAAATACTTCAAGACCTGTAATATAACTTATGTATATGCTAATTTAACAAGGTAAAACTTGGTTTTTCAAAGTATAAGTATTTTTAGAAAAATGGTCATTAAATGATTTTGTTGTAACGAAAATGATTAACTTCATAAGTTTCACTAAAGTTTGACCTATGCCGTGTGATTTTGAATACAAACTAAGGTATTTACAGTTCATAGTCTTAAAGAGGGACTCGATCCAAGGAGATGGCAAGTTGAATCAACGAAAACGGACTTGTAACGAAGAAACTATGACCGAAACAAAATTGGTTATCCAAGGCTTAAATGACTTCGGGATTCATTGGAAAAATTTACATAAAATCACATACTTCTAAGATAACATGATATTTTATATATATGTACTTATAATTCAATTTTATATGGTTCAGGATCACCCGTAAACAACACGAGAAGATTAATCATAAGATCCCATGATTGTACGCAACACGTCATTTGACAACACCGGTACCATGGGTCAAGATTAATCTCGACCAATACATATACGTTGGGGTTTTATTTATTTCGTTGGGGGTTTTATTTATTGCGGGTATATTAAACATCTAAAAATGAACCATTAAAAATTGAATTACTAACATCGGAATGCTAACTTCGGACTAAGGAAATATTCAAAGTATTAAAAGTATAACAAGTATATATATATATGTAACGTTTGTTTAAAATGAAAACATATTGATATATTATATATGGATAGGTCCGTGATATCAACCGGAAGACCGAGTCAAATTATATATATCATCAAGACAAGTGTGAGTATATAGTCCCACTTTTAAACTCTAAATATTTCGGGATGAGAATACATGTATTTTATGTTTTACGATATGGACACAAGTAACTGAAAAATATATTCTACGTTGAGTTGTACCACTGGCATACTTCCCTGTAGCTTGGTAACTAATATTTACAGCGGTATTGTAAACGCGAATCCTGTTGATAGATCTATCGGGCCTGACAACCCCAACCGGACTGGACGACCAGTATTCAACGGTTGCACAGTACTTCGTTTTTGTGACTACACTTGGTACGGTGTAGTAAGATTTCATATTAAAGGGAATATGCGACGTGAAAATGTTAAGTATGGTTACCGAGTGCTCAACCACTTAGAATACTTTTATTAAACTGATTATATACGAAATCTTGTGGTCTATATATATATTGCAGCCGGCATTAAACCTATATCTCACCAACTTTATGTTGACCTTTTTAAACATGTCTATTCTCAGGTGATTTCTAAAGCTTCCGCTGCATCATGTTGGATCTAACCAGGATCTTGCGTACGCATGTTTGTGTCAAAAATAAAACTGCATATCCGAGATGTTGTATTGTAAAATATGCTAGAAACCGTGTTGTTGTCATCATTTGTAAAGTTTGTAAGTCGAAGATTATCGCTAAACGTTAATCTTCTTTTTATTGTCTTAAGTTTGTAACAAAAATAATGGTTATGGTTTGTAATGTATAATATATGCAGTTTTCTTTCAAAAATGTCTCATATAGAGGTCAATACCTCGCAATGAAATCATACGTTATCTAACGCGTTCTTATGGTTAAGGACGGGTTATGACAATATCCATGTTTCTTTAGATAATGTGTTCTATTTTAAGGCTTCGCCTTCGAATGGTATTTATGAATTGGTTCATGATGACACATCATACAATAGCTCAATGTTCAATGCAAACACCAAGAAACTCAAAAGGGATTTGAGTGATTCCTACTTATGGCATTGTCGCCTTGGTCACATAAATAAGAATCGAATGCATACACTTCAAAAGAATGGACTTTTGAAATTAAATGAACTAGACTCGTTTGATGTATGTGAATCTTGTTTACAAGGCAAAATGACTAAAGCACCTTTCAAAGGGACCTATGAAAGGGCTAAAGACTTATTGGGATTAATACATTCAGATGTATGTGGACCCTTTAAGCCCATAACTAGGAATGGTGAAAGATACTTCGTTACTTTCATTGATGACTTTAGTCATTTCGGATATGTCTACTTATTAAGACATAAGGATGAAACTTTTGAAGCATTCAAGGAATATCAAAACGAAGTACAAAATCAACTCAATAAGACAATCAAGGTACTTCGTACCGATAGAGGAGGTGAATACCTAAGCGATGCTTTCCAAGATCATCTTAGAAGTTGTGGGATTATCTCGCAACTTATTCCTCCTGGAACGCTCCAATTTAATGGAGTTTTCAAAAGGAGGAACCAAACACTAATGGATATGGTTCGATCTATGATGGCTAGAAGCTCTTTACCTCTATCATTTTGGGGTTATTGTCTATGCTCCGCGGCTCGTATTCTAAATATGGCCCCAACCAAGAAAGTGGAACGAACTCCTCATGAGATGTGGTTTGGAAAACCTCCATCTCTATCATACTTAAAAGTATGGGGATATGAATGCTCGATCCACGAAGTGTATCTTCATAGGATATCCCAAGGATGATATGGGATACTATTTCTATGATCCTTCCGAGCAGAATGTATTTGTTGCTCAGAAGGCTGAATTCCTTGAAACTAAGTTCCTAATGGAAGGAAATAGTGAAAGGAAGATAGATCTTGAAGAGGTTCAAGATCAAGTAGATGATACACAATTGGTTGACACTAGCACTCAACATGAAAATGTTGAGAATGATCAAATGGATGATCAAAATATACAAGACGTTCGCAGATCTGGTAGGATTAGTAATCCTCCTAAGAGATATGGGATTCGCATGGATGGTTGCTATGTGGTTGATTTGGATGAACCAACAAACTACCAAGATGCTTTATCAAGGATTGATAAAGATAAATGGCAAGAAGCCATGAACGCTGAGATGCAATCCATGTATGACAACCAGGTTTGGGAACTTGTTGCACAACCTACTGGCTCAAGGCTAGTTGATTGTAAATGGCTTTTCAAAATAAAAACCGACATACATGGAAACTTAGATACATATAAAGCTAGACTTGTAGCAAAAGGTTTCACTCAAACTCAAGGAGTTGACTATGACGAAACCTTTTCGCCTGTGGCAATGCTAAAGTCTATTAGGATATTACTTGCCATTGCTGCTCACTATGATTATGAAATATAGCAAATGAATGTCAAGACCACTTTCCTAAATGGACATCTTGGGGAAGATGTCTATATGGTTCAGCCTGAAGGTTTTGTTTATCCGAAATATCCTAAAAAGGTATGCAAGTTAAAGAAGTCAATCTACATATTGAAACAAGCATCTAGAATGTGGAATCATCGTTTTAATGAGGAGGCCAAGAAATTTGGCTTCATTAAAAATGGTGATGAAGCTTGTGTATACAAGAAAGCTAGTGGGAGAACTATCATGTTCCTTGTACTATATGTGGATGATATATTGTTATTTGGAAATGATATTCCGGCAATGCAAGGTGTTAAAACTTGGCTAAGCAAATGCTTCTTCATTAAGGATCTTGGAGAAGCGCAATAAGTTTTGGGGATTGGGATCTGCAGGGATAGATCTAAGAAACTGATAGGTTTGAATCAAAGTGCATACATTGAAAAGATCTTGAAAAGGTTCAAGATGGAGAACTCTAAGAAAGGTTTGGTACCTATTCAAAGAGGAACGCTTCTCAGTTCATCTCAGTGCCCTACCACGAAAGATGAACATGAGAGAATGAAGAAAGTCCCATATGCGTATGCCATTGGGTCAATCATGTATGCAATGATATGCACTAGACCGGATGTGTCATGCGCTCTTAGCCTTACAAGTAGATACCAGAATAACCCAGGAAACAGTCATTGGATTACTGTCAAAAGTATATTGAAATACCTTAGGAGGACTAAGGATATGTTTCTAATATATGGGTCTGGTGAGGAGGAAATCGCAGTAAAGGGTTACGTAGATGCAAGTTTCCAAACTGATCGAGATGATTCTCGATCACAATACGGTTATGTCTTCACGTTAAATGGAGGTGCGGTCTCTTGGAAGAGTTCAAAACAGGATGTTGTTGCATTATCTACTATAGAGTCGGAGTACATTGCCACCTCATTGGCAGCTCAGGAAGCTGCATGGATGAAGAAATTCATCGATGACTTAGGAGTTGTCCCTTCCATTCAGTACCCTCTTGAGATCTTTTGTGACAACGAGGGTGCGATTGCTCAAATCAAGGAACCTCGTGCTCACCAAAAGACCCGTCACATTGAGCAGAGATTCAACTACATAAGGGAAGAAGTTGAAAAGGGAAAGATATGTATTCATAAAGTTCACATAGATCTTAATATAGAGGATCCACTCACGAAGCTCTTACATGGTGCAAAACATCAAGGGCATGTTAGTGCATTAGGGCTTCAATATTCTAGTGATTGGTTGTGATCTGTTTTATGTATTGTAACAGAATGAAGTGGTTCAAACTCATTAATATAATTATGGTGTTAATTTATTAATCTTGAGGCATGTTCCTATTTTGCATATTTTATCCATGAATAAGTGATTATTCTAAATTCCGTAGTCGATCACATTTGTGGGAACAAGTGTAAGGTTTAGACTATTATGAACTTGGATTGGTATACATTCACGGAATGAATGTGGGGTAAGGTTGCATCCAAGGTTCATAGATATTTGTGGGATACAAATATTGGAAGACCCGCCCTCAAGATTTACTAAATGGAGCCTTTGTGATTGATCACATGTAATCTTGAGTAAAGGCGAATATCATTGTATCCTCTGACCTGAGATACATATTGGGTTCGAATATTCACTAAGTATTATGCCTTGATTCTTTCCTTCGCTATTCTGAAATATGGTAGTTCATAAGGAAGAGCTCAGGTGTGATACAAAGTATATATCTAGGACGTATGTAGTCAAGATGGAATTTTTCCCTCTTATTCGTTGAGAGTCAGATGTCTAAGGCCTGATAAAGTTAAATCTAGAAGAGAGTGATCACTCTGTATCTCTTGGATTTAACATGACATCTAGGATGAAAGGATAAATGAAAGATTCACCTATTCATATTCGAGATGGGAACTCGAAAGGGATGATGTTATTAAATGGCACAAAGTCATAACATATTGGGGGTGATGGACGGTCGTTAGGTGGTTTCCATCACTTGCATTAATTTCCTATGTTTCTCGTGCAAGTGGGAGATTGAAGGTATTTCGTATGCCCGAGAGACATATTAAATTAACATGGCTAATATGTTTTGATCCAAGTCGGGTCATACCCAATAACAAGCTTACCGAAACCTTATTCGTATTTGATCTTAGCGATTGGATCGTTGATTAAATACGCGACACTTGAATTTTAAGAAAAATGGTTTTCTAAAATAATATTGCTTGATGTGTATATATAAATTATGGAATAATTTATATAATAAGAGTTTAAATTATTTATAGGTTAAATAATTGATTTTGTTATGTTACATTTTATAAAGTTTTGGTTTTATAAATATAAATGTACATAACAAATATATATATATATATATATATATATATATATATATATATATATGTATATATATGTATATATATGTATGTATATATATATATATATATGAAAGGATCCGTTCATATACATTATAAACGATTCACAATAGTTGATTATATTGCGAGGTATTTGACCTCTATATGATACGTTTTACAAACATTGCATTCGTTTTTAAAAGATAAACTTTCTTTACATCAAAAATTGACGGCATGCATACCATTTCATATTACATCCAACTATAATTGACTTAATATTAATCTTGATGAACTCAACGACTCGAATGCAACGTCTTTCAAAGTATGTTATGAATGACTCCAAGTAATATCCTTAAAATGAGCTAATGCATAGCGGAAGATTTCTTTAATACCTGAGAATAAACATGCTTTAAAGTGTCAACCAAAAGGTTGGTGAGTTCATTAGTTTATCATAATCAATCATTTCCGTAATAGTAATAGAACACAAGATTTCAGTTTCTATAAATATCCGTACACTCGCAAGTGTATAAAAGTATTCTATAAGTTGTAGGCACCCGGTAACAAGCCTTAACGTTCATGTTTTACCCTCTGAAGTACACCAGATCAGGTGTGTTTAAAATAACATCGAAGTACTAAAGCATCCCATAGTCAGGATGAGGTTTGTCAGGCCCAATAGATCTATCTTTAGGATTCGCGCCTACCGTACATAGACAAGTAGTTTAATGTTACCAAGCTAAGGGTATATTTCCGGTTTAAACCCACATAGAATTAGTTTTAGTACTTGTGCCTATTTCGTAAAACATTTATAAAACAGTGCATGTATTCTCAGCCCAAAAATATATATAAAAAGGGAGTAATGAAACTCACCATAATGTATTTCGTAGTAAAAATACATATAACGTCATTTAACAAGTACAAGGTTGGCCTCGGATTCACGAACCTATATTAATTATATATATTTATATGTTGGTCAATATTTGTCTAACAATTTTTGGTCAAGTCATAGTGTACCACAATCCTAATGCTCGAGACTAATATGCAAAAGTCAACAAAAGTCAACTTAACCCAAAATGACTTCTAAAATTTATACGTGTTTATTATATAACTTAACTATAGTCATTTTATATATTTAAATATATTTATTAGATTTTATAATAATAAAAGTCATTTATTAATAAAAATTTATATTAACGTTTATATATGATAAAATATACTTTTATATATCTTAAGTAGTAAAATTTATAAAGTTCACTTAATATCGTAAAACTATAGTGGTAAGTATTATTAATGTAATTATATTACGCGTGGTGAAAAATATCTTTGTATCCCCTATTTATTTGATAAAATAATATTGATCATAATAATAATAAGTAAAAGTTGTATTATTTTGTAATAATAATTATTATTATTCTATAAAAAATAACAATATTTATATTTACTAAAAATGTTATTATGATAAAATGATAATACTAACATAATAGTAAGAATGATATTTTATAATAACAATGATATTTCTATTAAAATAATAACGACGATAGTAATAATAATCATTTTAACAATAATACTAAAATTCAGTTGACTATAACTTCTAATCCGTTCATCGAAACCATTCGATATCTAAATGAAAAGTTCTTAATTTTTCGCTAGCTTTCCAATGACATGCATATCATATACCCTATCTCAGTAGCATATGTATCTAATTCAGGATTCAACAAACCAATCTAAGGACAATATCGAATGTACAAGCATGCATAATCCTATATACTCGAGCACTAGTCAGGGATACACTATTTAAATATAAAAGTTAAGTTATGAGTGCTCACGTATCAATATTGAGATTCAATATTGCAGGAAAGTACGTAGACGAAACGAAAATGATAAACGTTAGGTTGACCTCACGAGCAATACCCTCGATCAATACCCATAACCTCCATAGCTATAACCCATAATTTCATTAGCTCTATTCCGTTTGAAAACTTATTTTAAAATCGTCTGAATATAACTCCGTCGTAGTATTTTATGTATACTAATAATATCTTGAAATAATACAAAGAAAATATATATGTGTAATTCGATTGAGAGAGTTTAGAGAAATATATTTTCAAGTTTCTATGAAATAATAAAACCTATTGAATTCTATTTATAATAGATTTTTGAATTATTAAAGTGAATTATTAAAGTATGAATTATTAAAGTGAATTATTAAAGTATGAATTATTAAAGTGAATTATTAAAGTATGAATTATTAAAGTGAATTATTAAAGTGAATTATTAAAGTATGAATTATTAAAGTGAATTATTAAAGTATGAATTATTAAAGTGAATTATTAAAGTATGAATTATTAAAGTTAAAGTAAAGTAAAAGTAAAGTAAAGGTAAAGTTAAAGTATAGTAAAAGTATAAAACTATGTACATATAATACGCGTATAAATATATATAATATTAATTTAAATCGTTATATATATTTGATAAAATAAAATATAAATATCATTATTTTATCATACTAGTTAAGTAATGAGTGGTCAAAAAGAATAGATTTCTTAAATCACAGTGGACCTCATAACATAGGGCCGTAATCATATCATAATGTATCTGATAATTCAATCATTTGATATTATCTCTTAATTCTGTCAATAAATATATCGAAACAAATACGTTTATGTAAAGTATCATATATCTAATACTTTGTTAATGTTTTCAGTTAATATTATATATTATATATACATATCTATATACACATAATTGTTCGTGAATCGTCGAACACTGTCAAAGGATAATTGATTACATGAATGTAGTTCCAAACTTTTTGAGATTCAACATTACAAATTCTGCTTATCGTGTCGGAAACATATAAAGGTTAAGTTTAAATTTGGTCGGAAATTTTCGGGTCGTCACAGTACCTACCCGTTAAAGAAATTTCGTCCCGAAATTTGATCGAGGTCGTCATGGCTAACTATAAAAATGTTTTCATGACGAATATGAGTTGATAAATAGAGTTTTATCATCATTGAGTAATATAGATAAAACAATTTGATTACGCGAAGAGTATAAGTGAAGCTATCGCAAGAGAGTGAAATGAGTAAACGTATATTTATTTTAACCGATGACGTAGTTATGATTGATTTCCAGAATTCATTGAATTTAAAGAAAATCTTTGCAATAAGATTTGGTTCTTCAGCGATTAAGAAAATCATGACCTTCTTTGATTAAATGCGATAATCTGTCTCGATTTCTCTGTCTGATATTTTACTATAAATCCACCCCCTTCGTTTCTTTATTTCCACAGCTCACACCTTCTAGTCTTTCTCCCCAATTCATACTTTAAAGCATTCGTTAATATGCTTCATCCAGTATTGATTCTTGATATACTATTAACTTTCATATCTGTCATTCTTCTTTTTCATCTACCACCGGAGGAAGTTATTTTCTTCTACCATTACCTTGGGGTTATTGTGTTTTTCATTCTCCCGTGTCTTTATATTGCTATACACATTGATATACACGGTTTGTAATTTCTAGATTGTTATCGTGCTTTATATTCTCCATTATATTTCGGAGCTTCATGCTTTCATTTTCTCTTCCCAGCCTAAAGTCAAGCGGATAATGGTCCAGAATTCGTAGATATGAATTTTTGGATGAACATAGTTAATGTTCCAAGAAGAAAATCGTAATGGCACGATCTTAATTTGGCAACTTACCAGAATATCTGAAAATATTGAGCTATCAAGATGATATGTTCTTAATATGTTTGGAAATTGGGTAGAATGTAAGAGTCATGTAAATAGTACATGATGACGGTATGTTCTATGAATCATCACGTTCCATTAGAAACTCAGCATGACTTACTGTAATATAATCACGTTGATCAAGTGTCATTATATTATACTAACTCATGTTTCAGTTCCCAACACAGCTTTAAAAACATTCATATTTTAAATTCGAATTTTTTTTTCTTCAGAATTTAGAAACTAACACAGTTTCTTTTTATGTTGTAACGCAGATATTGCGAAGAGATAAAATATTTCGGATAAGAATTGTTGTGAAAATATCTTCAGGAATATCGAAGATATTTATAATAAAAGATACGATAATATCTTAGAATTCTTAACATAGATGGATGATGAAGAAGATTTGTCTGTGAAGGTTTAGAATAAGAAGTAAGGTGTTTGCTAACGATTTCAGTAGACACTGAAACATTTGGATCCTTTGAAGGAAGGTTTAGTCTTTGTGATTTGTCCACAGGCTCCTTCATGGTCTGCTCAATCCATTTTCCAGTTTCAAACCTTCTCTTTTTCTCAGCTTTACCACCATACTATTCTTTATCATCAAACTTTTGACTGTTAAAGTCGTTTACAGTTTTTGCTGCTTCATCAGCATTTTTCCAATTTCGGAGAACTAGTTCATAGTTTGGGGATGTTTTTCAGAAAATTCACATTCGAAGTATGTAAGTCTAGGAGATAGACGTTATATGTATACATATAACTTTTAACATAAAATTGTTGCGAAATTCAAAATACTGATTGCTAATTCCCAGTAGTTGTTGTGACAATTATTGTTACAGGATGTAGGTGAGTACATGATGGGGTTTTAATGAATAAGTATAGTGGATTTTTGGAGAGGCTTAAGTCGAAGGTTAATGAGTCGAAGGTTAATGAAGTTGTTGATAAGTTTACTGCTAATGTGACGAGATATGAAAGGTTCCCTGGTAACCATGATGAAGGGTTTATTCGTATAAACAAATGAAGGTGATTTCTTGAGCTGTGACAAAACTGTCTATTTTGGAAAGAGATTGAAAAATTATATTTGGTAATAAATATCAAAGGATTTGACATGGATACGTGTTAAACTATAACTTTGGTTTCGAGAGCTTTTCAGGTGCATGACAGTGGGTAATGTGTGGTTGGATAATCATCTCGCATGTCTTTAGGAATTTCGAAGTGTTTGAACACATATTGTAATTGTTAATATACATATGATGTTCTAAGATTTTGAATGATACAAATATTTTTGTGAGTTCCATGAATAGAAATGAGGTTCTAGGACAGTTTTGAAGTCAAAGTATAGTTTTGAAAGATGTAGGAATCTAAGAGTGATGATTTCGGTTATATCTTGAATCGAATTCTGAGATTTTAAAATCAGAATATGTAATTAGATTTTGAATGAGTATGGTTGTTTTGATTTCTATAAAAGAATGTATATTGTTGTGAAAGTAGGGAGTATAATGGATGACTTGCTGAATCAGATTCGAAGAATGTAACATATTAATTGTGAATTTATATATCTCTCGGGTATTACCTACCCATTAAAAAAAATTCACAATTAATATTTTGTACAAAAGAATTTTATTACAGTCTTTATGGAAATATATATGTGTATATTTCTTCAGATGTAATATAGATTTAATGAGTTAGTATTAAATTAAACTCATTTGATTTATGGTTAAGGCTAGGATAGATAATTTCTAAACTTTAGAAATTACATAATCGCCATAGAATGTTTCCCCAATGAAGTTATGAATCAATACTTAATCGTTGTGGTATTCCTTGGTATCTACATGGCGTATGACGTCGATGCTCGTGGGACAGATTGTGAAGTTGAGATTTGCGATGCCGTTGTTGTTGGTGGTGGTAATGGTACTGTTGATGTTGTTGATGGTGGTACTGGTTATGCTGCTGGTGCTGCTGCTGGTGTTTGTAACCTTTGCACCATATTCTCCAAAGCCACTACCCGAGCGCGAAGCTCGTTGACTTCTTCTATTACACCGGGGTGATTTTCGGTTCGGACGAGCGGATAAATAAGATCTAGAATTTGGTGTAGTATATAATCATGACGAGATACTCTGGAAATGAGAGAGAAAATGGTGTTTCGGACAGGTTCGCCTGTAAGTGCTTCAGGTTCATTTCCAAGAGGGCAATGTGGTGGATGAAAGGGATCACCTTCTTCTTGTCTCCAATGGTTAAGTAGATTACGAACCCATCCCCAATTCATCCAGAATAGATGATGGCTAATTGGTTGATCCATTTCGGTCACGCTGCTTTCGGAGCTCATGTGGAAATCCATATCGGCATAGCTGTCGGAATCCGAGGAACTCAAACTGGTTGAGGGATCCATCTTGTATGATCAGGGAAAGAATTTTTTTATATGAAATAGATTGTAGAATTTAGATTTGGTATTCTTCAATACATAATTTACATATGTATATATAATACCAAAATCCCGTAAATTACGGAGGAATCTTTGAAAGATGTCAGTCAAAGTTCACAGTAACAGATATGCTAAGATAAGAATTCGTCTATACACTATTATGCAATAAATGTAGAAAAACGCATCTAGACTTAAGAATGATAAGCAGGTAATTTCCTAAGGGTGGTAAGTAGATGATTTCAGACTAAAAATGATAAGCAAAACTTTTGACATGCAGACACGGTTGAAGTCCAGACTCACTGATGCATCTTAACAACTATCAGTTAGACACACTAATACAAGACCTGGTTCACTAAGACCACCGCTCTGATACCAACTGAAAGGATCCGTTCATATACATTATAAACGATTCACAATAGTTGATAACATTGCGAGGTATTTGACCTCTATATGATACGTTTTACAAACATTGCATTCGTTTATAAAAGATAAACTTTCTTTACATCAAAAATTGACGGCATGCATACCATTTCATATTACATCCAACTATAATTGACTTAATATTAATCTTGATGAACTCAACGACTCGAATGAAACGTCTTTCAAAGTATGTCATGAATGACTTCAAGTAATATCCTTAAAATGAGCTAATGCACAACGGAAGATTTCTTTAATACGTGAGAATAAACATGCTTTAAAGTGTCAACCAAAAGGTTGGTGAGTTCATTAGTTTATCATAATCAATCATTTCCGTAATAGTAATAGAACACAAGATTTCAGTTTCTATAAATATCCGTACACTCGCAAGTGTATAAAAGTATTCTATAAGTTGTAGGCACCCGGTAACAAGCCTTAACGTTCATGTTTTACCCTCTGAAGTACACCAGATCAGGTGTGTTTAAAATAACATCGAAGTACTAAAGTATCCCATAGTCAGGATGGGGTTTGTCAGGCCCAATAGATCTATCTTTAGGATTCGCGCCTACCGTACATAGACAAGTAGTTTAATGTTACCAAGCTAAGGGTATATTTCTGGTTTAAACCCACATAGAATTAGTTTTAGTACTTGTGCCTATTTCGTAAAACATTTAAAAAACAGCGCATGTATTCTCAGCCCAAAAATATATATAAAAAGGGAGTAATGAAACTCACCATACTATATTTCGTAGTAAAAATACATATAACGTCATTTAACAAGTGCAAGGTTGGCCTCGGATTTACGAACCTATATTAATTATATATATTTATATGTTGGTCAATATTTGTCTAACAATTTTTGGTCAAGTCATAGTGTACCACAATCCTAATGCTCGAGACTAATATGCAAAAGTCAACAAAAGTCAACTTAACCCAAAATGACTTCTAAAATTTATACGTGTTTATTATATAACTTAACTATAGTCATTTTATATATTTAAATATATTTATTAGATTTTATAATAATAAAAGTCATTTATTAATAAAAATTTATATTAACGTTTATATATGATAAAATATACTTTTATATATCTTAAGTAGTAAAATTTATAAAGTTCACTTAATATCGTAAAACTATAGTGGTAAGTATTATTAATGTAATTATATTACGCGTGGTTAAAAATATCTTTGTATCCCCTATTTATTTGATAAAATAATATTGATCATAATAATAATAAGTAAAAGTTGTATTATTTTGTAATAATAATTATTATTATTCTATAAAAAATAACAATATTTATATTTACTAAAAATGTTATTATGATAAAATGATAATACTAACATAATAGTAAGAATGATATTTTATAATAACAATGATATTTCTATTAAAATAATAACGACGATAGTAATAATAATCATTTTAACAATAATACTAAAATTCAGTTGACTATAACTTCTAATCCGTTCATCGAAACCATTCGATATCTAAATGAAAAGTTCTTAATTTTTCGCTAGCTTTCCAATGACATGCATATCATATACCCTATCTCAGTAGCATATGTATATAATTCAGGATTCAACAAACCAATCTAAGGACAATATCGAATGTACAAGCATGCATAATCCTATATACTCGAGCACTAGTCAGGGATACACTATTGAAATATAAAAGTTAAGTTATGAGTGCTCACGTATCAATATTGAGATTCAATATTGCAGGAAAGTACGTAGACGAAACGAAAATGATAAACGTTAGGTTGACCTCACGAGCAATACCCTCGATCAATACCCATAACCTCCATAGCTATAACCCATAATTTCCTTAGCTCTATTCCGTTTGAAAACTTATTTTAAAATCGTCTGAATATAACTCCGTCGTAGTATTTTATGTATACTACTAATATCTTGAAATAATACAAAGAAAATATATATGTGTAATTCGATTGAGAGAGTTTAGAGAAATATATTTTCAAGTTTCTATGAAATAATAAAACCTATTGAATTCTATTTATAATAGATTTTTAAATTATTAAAGTGAATTATTAAAGTATGAATTATTAAAGTGAATTATTAAAGTATGAATTATTAAAGTTAAAGTAAAGTAAAAGTAAAGTAAAGGTAAAGTTAAAGTATAGTAAAAGTATAAAACTATGTACATATAATACGCGTATAAATATATATAATATTAATTTAAATCGTTATATATATTTGATAAAATAAAATATAAATATCGTTATTTTATCATACTAGTTAAGTAATGAGTGGTCAAAAAGAATAGATTTCTTAAATCACAGTGGACCTCATAACATAGGCCCGTAATCATATCATAATGTATCTGATAATTCAATCATTTGATATTATCTCTTAATTCTGTCAATAAATATATCGAAACAAATACGTTCATGTAAAGTATCATATATCTAATACTTTGTTAATGTTTTTAGTTAATATTATATATTATATATACATATCTATATACACATAATTGTTCGTGAATCGTCGAACACGGTCAAAGGATAATTGATTACATGAATGTAGTTCCAAACTTTTTGAGATTCAACATTACAAATTCTGCTTATCGTGTCGGAAACATATAAAGGTTAAGTTTAAATTTGGTCGGAAATTTTCGGGTCGTCACAATATATATGTATGTATATATATATATATTTGTATATGTATATATATATATGTATATATATATATATATATGTATATATATATATATATATATGGAAGTATTATAAAGAGTTTTATAAAATCTAACTTTTATAAAACTAATTTTATAATATGAAAGAGGAAGTGGCCTTGGAGTTGTAAGTTCACTTGCACATGAGTTAGATTCTTTGACCCATGCTTTCCAATTTCCATATACTAGCATCTTGACTCTTGGAACAACACACACATGCAATATACTTCAAAAAAAAAAAAAAAAACTGCACAAAACCTTCAAAAACCCTGCTGTTGGCCGTGGGATTTTAGGAGCTCAAAGGAGTTCATAATTTGGTTTTTGCAAGCTTTATTCAAGTGTTAATAAATCCTAACTAAAGTATAAAGGTTTGGTATTAAAACCTTGGGGTATAACAACTTGAGGTTTCATTCTTTTGGAGCTCTATTCATCATCATCTTCATCATCAACTACATAGATTGGAGAAGGTATAATCTCTCATCTATCTTGTAGTTTGTAAGTATGTTTCACAACTTGATCCTTTTGGGATTTAACTTTAAATGGTTAAAGATTTATGATAATGCTAAAAACGAACATATATTTCATAGCATTATCCTTCAAGAAAGACAAGCTTTTGGTTGCAATTGTTCTATTTACAAGTGATATTCGTTTAAATAATAAAAGGTGAAGACAAAAGACAGATTCGACGATTTGAAGACGCAAACAACCAAAAAGCTAAAAAGTACAAAGTACAATCCAAGTGGTTCAATTTATTGATAAGAAACGTCTAAAAGTTACAAGAGTACGAGCCGCGAAACGCAAAGTACAAGATATCATATAGTACGCAAGGACGTTCAAAAATCCGAAACCGGGACATGAACCAGCTATCAACGCGCGACGCAACGGAGCTAAAATTACAAGTCAACTATGCACACGAATATAATATAATATAAAAATAATTCTATATATTATATATTTATTATATTTATATATTAAAATAAATACCGTCGGCGAACAAGAAAACAAAAGATTGTGAGCTGTCCCAGGGGGCCATGCTATGGCAAGGCCTGGAAGCACAATTGCCATGCGATCGCATGGCAGCTAAATGTTGGTCAGGTCCTATAAATAGCCAACGAATTCGACGAGTAATATACACCTAAATTTTCTTTCTTCCTCTGTAAAGAATATATATATTTATAATTATAATTTTTATTTTAATTTAAGTTTAATAATAATTGGGTTATTGTAAGGAATGTTTTAAAGGTTTTGTAAGTCGAAACTCTGTCCGTGTAACGCTACGCTATTAATACTCATTGTAAGTTATGTTCAACCTTTTTAAATTAATGTCTCGTAGCTAAGTTATTATTATGTTTATTTAAATCGAAGTAATCATGATGTTAGGCTAAATATTAAAGACGGGATAATTGGGCTTTGTATCATAATTGGGGTTTGGACAAAAGACCGACACTTGTAGAAATTGGACTATGGACTATTAATGGGATTTATATTTGTTTAACTGAATGATAGTTCGTTAATTTAATATAGAGATTTACAATTTGACGTATCTATAAATAACCATTTACACTCGATCGGACACGATGTGCGGGATATTTATAAATACTAATAATCGTTCATTTAACCGGACACGGGGATGGATTAATAGTCAATGGACTCATTAAAACAGGGGTGGATTACATACAAGGACACTTGGTGTAATTGTTAATAAAGTATTAAAACCTTGGATTGCACGCAGTCGATATCCTGGTGTAATTGTTAAACAAAGTATTAAGACCTTGTTACAGTTTAAGTCCTCAATTAGTTGGAATATTTAACTTCGGGTATAAGGATAATTTGATGAAGATCCTCGCACTTTATATTTATGACTGATGGACTATTATGGACAAAACCGTATGGACATATCGAATAATCTAGGATAAAGGACAATTAACCCATGGTAATAAACTAAAATCAACACGTCGAACATCATGATTACGGAAGTTTAAATAAGCATAATTTCTTTATTTTATATCTCATCGTACTTTAAATTATCGTACTTTTATTTATTGTCATTTTATTTATCGCACTTTTAATTATCACAATTTTATTATCGTTATTTACTTTACGCTTTAAATTAAGTAATTTGTATATTTAATATTTTACATTAGATTTTAATTGCGACTTAAGACATAAAATCAACAAACCGGTCATTAAACGGTAAAAACCCCCTATATAGCGTTAAACTTGGCTAGCTCCCTGTGGAACGAACTGGACTTACTAAAAACTACACTACTCTACGATTAGGTGCACTGCCTATAGTGTTGTAGCAAGGTTTAGGTATATTCACTCTATAAATAAATAAATAACTTGTGTAAAATTGTTTCGTATTTAATAGTATTTCGCAATAAAAATATAACTATTTCGTATACACCTCGCATAACATCAAGTATTTTTGGCGCCGCTGCCAGAGAACTCAACAACGCCGAAAAGCGAAACGCTATAAAAAAAATATTAAGTTTTAAATCCATTTTTGTAAAAAAATTATATAAGTTTAAAAATATAAAAACATAAAAAAATATATATATTTCTATATTTTTAAGTATTTAAATTAAAAAGTTTATATTTTTATTTTTCTTTTGTTAAAAATTAAGATTAATAAGTAATTTTTTTATATAAGTTTTTATTACATATTATTTTTTTATAAATTAAAAAAAGAAATTTAAAAATCAGAAAAAAAAATTAAAAGAGTAATCGGACCTGGTCCTTTAGCAGCCCAACAACCTGATCCAAAATTCAGGCCCTTGCGATCGCATGATCCGGAGGCTTCAAAACCATGCGACCGCATGGTGATGTCTGATAAGCCAGGTCTGATCCTCGTACAGCATTAATTACGGGGTATTAATAATTATTATTATTAATTAAACCTAATTAGGGTTTAGTTAAATAATATTTAGTTTTAAGTTTTAATTAATTTTGAATTTTTTATTTTAATTAGTTTTATTAAATTATAAATTAATACTTTTATAAAATAATAATATAAAAATAATATTTTTATAAAAATAAGTAATTTTATCACTTTTTATATCTTTTTATAAATTGTATATTTTAATCGTTTAATTCTTAAAATTTTATATTTTTCGTTCGTAATTAATTTTAAAATTAGTTTTTTGCCGTAGTTATTTCATATTTCTAGATTTTTAGGCTTTGCCGTAAAATCCTTTAAGTGCTTTTTCTTTAGATTAAGATTTAGGCGCTTTAGAATTCTACGTCGTCGCTTATCGCTTTAATATTTTAAAAATTTTAGTGCCTTTTAAATTATTGCCGTTTTGGATATAGAATTCCTTTTAAGCTTTAATTGCTTTAGACGCAACTTTTAATATTTAGTTTTTAGAATTTTAAGTTTCGAAGCTTTACTTTCTTATTATTATTTTTCGACCTATTATTTTTCGACGTTTTTCGACGCACTCTTTTTCTTTCTTATTTCTCAACGCTCTAGTTTTTAGGACATAGAATTTTCTTTCTTTTCTTTAAATTTTGACGAAAAATTATTTCAATCGGTTAAATTGATAGACATCAAAAATTTTCTGGTTCGTAGTAATAGTTAGATTTGTTAGTGACGAGTTGTGGGCTTCCGATTTAAAGGGTCCTGGCTACCTGCTGCATCTATTGGCTATTCGAAACGTGGGAAAATCAGAAAAGTCTATTAATTTGATAGCTTATATAATAGGATATTCAGTGAATGCACCGAGCAAAATGTTCACCACCTTTCATACGTTCCCCACCTGTAACTCGATCAAGACATCTAGCCAATATTGTCGCCATTGATTTTTCTTTAGAATCGTCATCTAGTCGACCAAGTACTCCAATTCAAATTTCCGATAATCCTTTTTTTTGAACCCGACCTCACAATTGAGAATCCGGAGGATATTCAGGGACAATTCAGAGATCCTGAACCACTAATTATTCCTCCTGAACCACAAATCACTCATCCAGAGATTGTCGAGGAAGAAACCATTAAGTCAAAATCCTCCAGTGATTCAGATTCAACAAATTCAATCATGGAAAATCTGGAACCTCTAAGTATGGAAGATCGAATGAGGGATAAACACACTGGCCAAGGTCATGCAATTACTTAACCAGACATTAACGCACCAGATTATGAAATCAAAGGACAAATCCTACACATGGTAACTAATCATTGCCAATTTAGTGGTGCGCCAAAGGAAGATCCAAACGAACATCTTCGAACCTTTAATAGGATCTGTACTCTATTTAAAATCCGAGAAGTGGAGGATGAACAAATCTATCTCATGTTATTTCCCTGGACTTTAAAGGGAGAAGCCAAATATTGGTTAGAATCGTTACCTGAAGGGGCGATTGATACATGGGATGTTTTAGTTGAAAATTTTCTTAAAAAATTCTTTCCGGCATCTAAAGCCGTGAGTCTTCAAGGAGAAATTGTTACGTTCACACAGAAACCAAATGAAACATTATATGAAGCATGGACAAGATTTGGAAAGTTATTGAGAGGATGTCCTCAACATGGTTTAGACACTTATCAAATAGTACAAATATTCTATCAAGGATATGACATCACTACAAGAAAAGACATCGATATAGCAGCTGGTGGTTCCATTATGAAGAAAACCGCAACTGAAGCTTACAAAATTATTGATAACACTGCTTCCCACTCACATGAGTGGCATCAAGAAAAAGACATCGTTAGATCATCTAAAGCGGCTAGAGCCAATTCTAGCCATGACTTTGATTCCATGTCTGCAAAGATAGATGCTTTCGAGAAACGAATGGAAAAGATGACTAAAGATATTCATGCAATACGAATTAGTTGTGAGCAGTGTGGAGGATCACATTTGATAAAAGATTGTCTCAGTATTGAACAAACAATGGAACAAAGAGAGAATGTTTCATACATAAACCAAAGGCCTGAAAATAATTATCAGAATAATTATCAACCGCCAAGACCAAACTACAATCAAAATCAGAATTATAACCGAAATGTTCCATATAATAACCAACAAGGTCCTAGTAATCAACAAGTATCCAACAATACTTACAATCAGCAAAGACATATTTTTCCAATTAAACCACCACAAACTGATGATAAAAAGACAAATTTAGAAGACATGATGTTAAATCTAGTTGAATCTCACACGCAATTTTTCACATCTCAGAAACAAACTAATGAACAAAATGCTCAAGCATTTAAAAATCAACAAGCTTCTATTCAAAATCAGGAACAAGAAGTAAGCAACCTAGCAAGGTTGATAGGTGAAAGAAAACCAGGGAGTCTACCTAGCGATACAAATGCTAACCCCCGGAATGAAACAGCTAAAGTCATTACCATGAGAAGTGGTATTACACTTAAACCACCTGAAATACCTGTAATTTCTGATAACTCTATTCCTACTCCACAGGCACCACAGCCTGAGCAAGATAAGGAAACAGAATCGGTAGTTGAAAAGATTAATGAAGATAACACAGTTAAGGCTAAACCTTATGTTAAACCATACCAACCACCACTTCCTTACCCAAGTAAAATGAGAAAAAAAAAACTTGAAGCCGAGCAATCCAAATTCTTGGATATGTTTAAACAAATAAATGTCAATCTTCCTTTCATTGATGTGATTTCAGGAATGCCAAGATATGCTAAATTCTTGAAAGATCTAATCACAAATAGAAAGAAAATGAAGAACTCTCGGCTGTTACAATGAATGCTAATTGTTCTGCAGTACTGTTGAATAAGATACCAGAAAAACTCTCAGATCCAGGAAGTTTCATAATTCCATGTTTTCTGGGTAGTCTTAGTTCAATAGAAGCATTGGCAGATTTAGGTGCTAGTATAAATTTAATACCGTATTCATTATACGCTAAACTAGACCTTGGAGAATTGAAACCAACACGAATAAGCATACAACTAGCCGATCGATCAGTAAAATATCCTAGAGGGATAATGGAGAACATGCTAGTTAAAGTTGGTACTTTAGTATTTCCAGTAGATTTTGTTATTCTGGACATGGAAGAAGATTCTCGAGTTCCTCTTATATTAGGAAGACCATTCTTAAACACGGCTAAAGCAATAATAGACGTGTTCGGTAAGAAACTGACCCTAAGTATAGAGGACGAGAGTGTTACCTTTTCTATTGATAGAGCCATGCAACAACCGCAATCTGCAGATGATACATGTTATTATATTCAAACAATAGATTCACATGCAGAATTGTTACAAGAATTTCCAGAATTACAAGGAACATGAGAATGTTCTTTAGGAGAAGGAACTGAACCAATTGATGAAGCTGAAATGTTAGCCGCACTTATGGCTAATGATTACGAACCAACAACAGAAGAACTTCAAATGCTAAAAGAGGAAGACAGATATCGATACAAATCATCGATAGAACAACCACCGACATTAGAATTAAAGCCACTCCCAACCCATTTGGAATACGCTTATTTACATGGTGAATCTGAATTACCTGTAATAATATCGTCTTCTCTTACGGAAAATGAAAAATCTCAACTCATTTCTGTGCTAAAAGCTCATAAACCAGCTATTGCATGGAAGATTCATGACATTAAAGGCATAAGTCCTTCGTATTGCACACATAAAATCCTTATGGAAGAAGGTCATAAAACCTATGTGCAACGCCAACGAAGACTAAATCCTATTATGCAAGATGTTGTTAAGAAAGAAATTATTAAATTGCTAGATGCAGGTTTAATTTATCCAATCTCTGATAGTCCATGGGTAAGCCCAGTTCTATGCGTACCTAAGAAGGGTGGCATGACTGTCATCACAAATGAAAAAAATGAGCTTATTCCTACTAGGACTGTAACAGGATGGTGTGTCTGTATTGATTATAGAAAATTAAATGATGCCACCAGAAAAGATCACTTTTCCTTACCTTTCATTGATCAAATGTTGGAAAGATTAACCGGTAATAGTTACTATTGTTTTCTTGACGATTTTTTCGGATACTTTCAAATTCCAATCGCACCCGAGGACCAAGAGAAAACCACATTCACGTGCCCTTATGGTACATTTGCTTATAAACGCATACCATTTGGACTTTGCAACGCCCCTGCAACTTTTCAAAGGCGCATGAAGGCGATTTTTCATGACATGATAGAAGAATGCATGGAAGTTTTCATGGATGACTTTTCAGTCTTCGGTGATACTTTTGAAACATGTCTAGTTAATCTTGAACTAATGCTTATTAGATGCGAGCAATCAAATCTAGTTCTTAATAAGGAGAAATGTCATTTCATGGTTAAAGAAGGCATTTGGTCATAAAATTTCAAAGGAAGGAATTGAAGTGGATAGAGTTAAAGTAGATGTAATTGCTAAACTTCCACATCCCACCAATGTTAGAGGAGTTAGGAGTTTTCTAGGGCATGCCGGTTTTTACCGACGTTTTATAAAAGATTTTTATAAAATTGCCACTCCTATGAATAAACTCCTAGAAAAGGATGCTCCATTCATCTTTTCAGATGAATGCATCAAATCTTTGAACTCATGTGTGATGAAAGTGATTTTGCAATGGGAGCTGTTTTAGGACAAAGGATTGAAAAACGATTTCAACCTATTTATTACGCTAGTAAGACGTTACAAGGAGCACAAACAAATTACACAACTACTGAAAAATAACTCCTTGCTATTGTCTTTGCTTTTGACAAATTTTGTTCATATCTCATTCTAGCTAAAACGGTGGTCTAGACCGACCATTCTGCTCTTAGATACCTATTTTCAAAACAAGATGCCAAACCACGATTAATCCGTTGGATCTTACTCTTACAAGAGTTCGATATTGAAATCCGAGACAAAAAGGGAGCAGAAAATCTCGCCACTGATCATCTTTCTCATCTTGAAAATCCCGATTTAGAAGTTCTAAATGAATCGGCCATACAAGATAACTTTCTTGATGAATATCTTTTGAAAATCGATTATAATGAAATTCCATAGTTTGCAGACTATGCAAACTACTTAGTATGTGGATTCCTTGAAAAAGGGTTGTCATACCAAAAACGAAAGAAATTCTTTAGTGATATAAAACACTATTTCTGGGAAGATCCAGATTTGTTTAAAAGTTATCCCGATGGAATAATACGTCGATGTGTATTCGGAGATGAAGCTAGTCAAATCTTAAACCATTGTCACACATGACCAACAAGAGGGCATTATGGGCCTCAACTTACAGCAAGAAAAGTTTACGATGCTGGATTCTATTGGCCTACAATTTTCAAAGACGCGTACCTTCTTTGTAAATCCTATGATGCTTGTCAAAGGGACGGAAAAATAAGTCAACGTGATGAAATGCCACAAAATGTCATTCAAGTATGTGAAGTATTTAACGTTTGGGGTATTGACTTTATGGGTCCATTTCCAAAATCTCATAATAATCTCTACATTCTCGTTGCCATTGATTATGTATCTAAATGGGCGGAAGCACAAGCTCTCCCAACTAACGATGCACGAGTTGTAGTCAATTTTTTAAAACGTCTTTTTGCTAGGTTCGGAACACCGAAAGCTTTAATAAGTGATCGGGGTACTAATTTTTGTAATAATCAACTTGAGAAAGTTCTCAAAAGATCTGGAGTAACTCATAAAATCTCAACTGCTTATCATCCACAAACAAGTGGACAAGTTGAAAATACCAACCGAGCATTAAAACGTATTCTAGAGAAAATCGTAGGATCAACTCCGAAGGAATGGTCCATGAAATTAGAGGATGCACTCTGGGCTTTTCGAACAGCCTACAAAACTCCAATTGTAACCACACCTTTTAAACTCGTTTACGGAAAAGCATGTCACCTTCTAGTAGAAATTGAGCACAAAGCATTTTGGGCTTTGAAGACATGTAATCTTGATTTGGATGAAGCCGGACGTCTACGATTAAGTCAATTAAACGAATTAGAAGAGTTAAGACATGAAGCATATGAAAATTCGTTAATCTATAAAGAAAGAACGAAGAAATGGCATGATAAAAGAATCAGAAGTTCAAAAGAATTTAAAGAAGGAGACAAAGTTCTTCTTTTCAATTCACGATTCAAGCTATTTCCTGGAAAATTGAAATCAAGATGGTCTGGACCATTCATAGTCAAAAGAGTTTTCCCATATGGAACAGTAGAATTAATAAATTTAAATGGGATTGAATTTAAGGTTAATGGTCACAGAGTTAAACATTACATAGATAATCCAATGGAAGTTGAAGATGAAGTTAATCACAATTTCGACGCCACAGCTAACTAAGTGTGGGAAGATTCGAATCTTTTTAGGGTAATATGAATTTCTGTTAGAGTTAGATATTCTGTTTTTGTGTAGTTCTCGAGAATGGAATCCGAATGGTCTTTCCCTAGCAGACCCTAAAGAACTAGTCTTCTCCCTCCATTCTGAATTTTTATTTCTTTTAGGTTTTACGAGATGAAGAATTCCTTTGATCTGAACCATGGTCTACTACTACACGTTTTAATTACTAAACGTAATAATAACATCTTTCTGAGTGAACTGGTATCATTCATAAGAGGCAAAATGGACGAAGTAAGGAAAGAACTCAGGAAAGATCATCATAAAACACATTTTGGTAAAGGAAAATCAAAATCCGCAACAAAAAGAAGAGCACGACACCTTGAAAGATGTCATAAATGCGAAAAAGGGTCACATGAAGGGAAATGTTCGAACAATCAAACATATTCAAATACCGAATTTGTTACTCTATGCAGAGAAGGACCATTCATATGTTTAGAAGAAAAGTTATTGAAGAATTGAGGTTACGCTTATGTAGCTATGGAAAACCAGATCACACGACTCCCCTATGAGTCGGCTAAAGCAGGTCTCTGAGAATTCTATCTCACAGGTAAGTATGTACAGTTTTTATTTGTTTTTATTTATTGTTTTTAACCTTTTGATAATAAACGCTGAATCGTTCGCTATAAAGTATTAAATTGATATTCAATAAAATTAGGTATGCGAAACCGAAATTATTGATATCATACAAAAATTTATTACATCACTGCGAAATTTACCGTTTATTCATAACGTATAAATATCTTTAATCAATCAATCCAAAATATTTTAAAAATTCGTCAAGAGTAAAACTAGGTAAAATAGCCGAAATTACTTTACCCAAAAGAGGGACGTATATTTTTGATAATATTTGATTGATTAAAGTGGGATAAAAGACCAAAAAGATTTTTAATTTTAATTTTTACCTTGTTTTTTAAATTAATATTAAATTATTATTGTAAATTTTTAAAACCAATATATTTAAGTTTTTTTTAAATATTTTAAAAAATTAATATTTTTAATATAAGTTTGTAAAATTAATGTATAAAAATATTAATAATATTAATATGAATTTTTAATTTTATGCATTTTAAATTTAAGTTTGGTGTGAATTTAAAAACAAAAAATTTACTTTATTTCATTAAGTTAAAAATTTGATATTTAAAATTCGTCGTGAGTTGAAGGCTAGGTCGTTGAACCGAAATTGCTTTACCCAAGGGAGGGACGAGAAATTTTATTATCATTATTTTTAATCTCATTGATCTAAAGTACGCAAAAACATTAAAAAACCCAAAAATCTTTGCTTTTAAAACAACGCTTTAAAGTGACAAATTTTAAAATTTTGTCGAGAGACGAACTAGGACAACGATCCGAAACGCCCTCATTCTTAAAAGAAACAAATTTTTAAAATTAATCTATTATTTAGTTTAACAAGTAAAAGGTTTTTATATAAAAAAATACCTGAACCCCATGCGATCGCATGGGGTTTGAACTGTCAAGCCATGCGATCGCATGGCATCAAAAAGCTGGGCAGAAACAAAATTCCAGCGAGCTCTCTGTCTTTCCCACAAACACACACATACACAAACGAAAACACACACAAACACTCTCAAAAATTCTCATTTTTAACCAAAATCCATCAAATTTCTTGCTCTAATCATGTCTTTTCTCAGATGGGGAAGCAGAAAGGTAAAGATTTCACCCCTAAAACTCTTAAAATTCGAATTTTAGTATTCTTGAGCTAATTTTTACCTAATTTGATTTTGTTAAATTCTAATGTAATTAGAGTTAAATTGTTAGTATATTATACATGTATAACCTAGATTGATGCTATTTGTCATGATTTGAAGCCTTAAACTTCAAAATTTTTAGAAATCTAGTTTTGAGTTCTTGAGCAATTTGGGGCTTTTTGATATAAACAGGTTATGGCCGATTTTTGTCATGAATTATTGCTAAATTGAGTAGTGTAACATGTTTATGTTGCGAAATGATCCAAACATTGATCGTAAACATGATTTTTGAGAATTAAAGTGGACTTTTTAAGTCTAAAATTCATGAACTTGATTAATTTGATATAAATGCCATTTGAAACTTGTTTAATTGCTAGTAATAATTATTTTGACATGTTATTTGAGTTGAATGCTTATGAACTTTATATACCTTTTCATATATGCTTATTTGAAAAATTGTAAAATTGATAAAAATATGAAAATGAGTATAAGTTTAATATGGATTAAACATGTTATTGTAATTGTTTTAATTTGTTATTTTGCTAACACTAATGAATATTTGGATGCACAAATTTTGTGTTTAATGTGTTTTGCGGAAAAATACAGATATGGACGGTGCATCATCGTCTAGGCAACCTAATCCGGAACCACAGCCAGAGATGCAATATCACGAACCGGAACACCAACCTGAACAACAAAAACATTATGATCAACACGTACCATACTATGAACCAGAGCCACAATTTTTTATTGCCTACGTAGTATTTCCCGTTCACCATATAATAGAACACCCAACAATTCATGAAGAACAGTTGCATCCCAATTTAAGGATTGATAGAAGTTGGAGAGATTACCCGACGTACCAAAGTAACAAATTTAAGCTTTGGACCAAAAATATAGAAGTACCAAGGGTAATAGATTGGGAGTCTTTGGAAAGGGTCCACCTAGCTAACCCAGTTAGGCAGCATCTAATCCAAATGTATGGCAGCTCTTCTTTTACTGATTGTGAACGTTTATTTACCACGCGTAGGCCTGTATATAAAGAGTGGTATGTTGAGCTAATGAGTACTTTAGCTCTTAATAAAGATGTAGATAGGTTAGATGATAAGAGTTTTCTTAGATTTTTACTTGGCCGTAGGATGTACAGGATGTCCATACTGGACATGGTCAGGGCTTTACAGATTTACACTCCCGCTGAATTACTATCACCTGATTGTACAAATTTGATTTATCATGGTGAGCGGGTAGATAGAAATTTTGACGCTAACGCCATCTGGAGGCGTATGTCAAATTTTAATGTGTTTACGCGGGGAGGAAGACACTCCTATTTAGATATTAATAAAGCCGAGCTTCGTATAATACATAGATTCTTAGCAAACTCGATTACACAAAGAGGTAACAACACAGAGAAAATGACCTTACACAATTTATTTCACCTTAAGTGCATTCGAAACACTAGAAGCTTTGTTAATATCCCCTACTGTGTTGGTTTTATCTGTCCAAAATGGTGGAAGGTATACAGGAATGGGGAATAATAGGAGGAGGTATTTTTGTTACTCTCATTGGAGAGTATTTAGGTGTAGATAGGGATCAAGGGGGTTTGATGATGGTATGTAGGGAACGGGACAAGACTTTAGGTGTGCAAGTCTATCAAGGTGCAAAGGTATTGACTAGGAGACGCAATCAGGCAATACCATATCAGGGCCGCCATCCACAGGTAGAGAGGGGTTCGGATGAGGAAATAGAGGAAGCGGATGACATTAGGGATGTCATTAGGGATAGTGCTACTGACGTTTTCCAGTGTATAGATGAGGTAGAAATGACTAATGAGGATAGACATCGTCGGTATGAGCAGTGGCAAGCCGTGAATGAGTATGAGACTTCCAGGTGACGCCAACACGATAGCTGGAAAGTTCATCAGCACCAAATCATGAGCCAGCTATCATATCAGGTACCAAATAACTACATCTCGACTCGGCCTGCTTACTATCCACCGCATCAGCCCAACATGCGACCACCCTTTGACCTGTCCGACCCCAGTCAAGCATACCAGAACACCTATCACCAACCATGGAACCCAAATGATGATATGAACTGGAACCCCTATCCAAATCAATAGTGTTCCATTGGTGATGTATTCTCTTATATTATTTTTATCTATTTATGCTAAACATTTAACATTTTAATACTTTTATGTAATGTTTAATATGTTTATTATTTTGTACTAATATTTCATTTTTATAATTTGAAAGTGGGATATCAAGTCCTATTTCAAAATACCATGCATGGTTATGTTTGTATTGTATGTATTTTATCTATGTACACAACAGGGTAAAACAGCGCAATTTCAAAGACTGGCATTAAGTTCAGCAAAAGCTATTAATTTCGACGACAAAACGAAAAACAAGTGTGATGTAACAACAGACGGAATGAACAAATGATGTGCACCATTTATCATTCAACACAAACAACAATATGTTTGGAAACTTTGGTAAAATTTAATCATTTTTCTACGCTAATCACCCTCAATAATTTAAATTGTTACTGATTTCTTGCAAATGAGGGCATTGCAAGATCTTAAGTGTGGGAAGGGATTAAATTCTTTCGGTTTTAAATTTTTTTGACTTATATACTTGGTTTAATAGCCATTGTTAAACTTTACTAGTACCGCAGTAGTTGTATTAGAATCTAGTGCTCTCTAATAATAAAGAACAGCGCTAGTCTTATATACTGACTACCCACTTCTAGTAAAATTTTTAATTTTTTTTTCAAATAAATGAATTCAAAATCATGTTTATACATATTTATGAACGATAAAACTAGGTGTTAACACCGAAATTATTGTTACCTCGGAAAGGACATAAATTGAGAAACAACCCAAAATGCTTGAATTCATTTAAAATGGAATAGAGGAGAATAAAGAGGCAAAGAAAGGAAAATAAAAGCCAAGTGTGGGAAAAATTTACCAAGTTATTTAGAACATATATCACATATTTTTGTACAAATAATTAAAGATACTTTTGTTTTGAACGATATTAATCAGTTTTACCCAGTTTATTGTAATATAAATAGAATTTATAAGGAAGTAAAGTCTTCCGAGAAAAAGACACGCGCTTCTTGATTTAGGTCAGGAAGTTGTCGTCCAGACCAGTTGTAGAGTCTACGAAAAACCTTGAAAAGTTTTCTCAAAAATCAGCTGGAAATCCACGGATCTCAGCATCAAACAAGGTCGCCAAGTGGTCAGGCTTATCCTAACCATGAGAGGATCTGTCTCGTACAATGGGGGCACCGTGAAAATTAGCTTATAAGACTAATGAATCAGATCCCCAAGTAGGATAATCTCCTTAAAGATCAAAAATTAGCTTTTAAGACTGATATTACTCAATCCTTGAGATTGACCTTAAAGATTGAGAATTCAAACTCATGGAATTTAATGATATCTAAACTCGAGCTTGAACGAGAAAATATTTTGATCAAATTACAAACCGATTTGTTTTCTGAAAACCCATTTTTAATGTGTTCATTACCATTGAATGTAAAATTCTAGGAATTCACCTGGAATTTATTAGGTCACCTGAACTAAATCGGGTGTCAACCGTAAGAACGATGGTTGCATAGCATGGTCGAAGACAGGACCTTGTGCCAGACCAAAAAACTATAGGGTGATCTTTACTATTGCTCCTACAAAGGATAGTAATTGCATCCGACACGATATAGACCATAATTAAAAGCATGTCACGGGACATTGCCTTAACAGTTGCTTGTTCAACGCTTTCCTTTACAACCGGACGGTAGTTTACCGAAAGGTAATATACGGAGCAAGTAAACTAGACGTGTTGTTTTTTCAATACAAGGTTAGCAAGTGGGTGACACAAAACCATAAGTTTTGAGCTAAAATTTTCAAATCTGAAACCCACAAAACCTACAAAAACAATTTGCAAACACCGGTGAAGGGTTATTCCGAAAAACTTATCTAGGGTAAAAGTTAGATTGAATTTTCAAAAGATCAAATGTTTTCATAAAGATCCAATTTCCTAAAGGATCTAAATTTTCATAGTCATGTGGGACTGTAAACCACAACGTTACTATCATTGTTCATACCGCCGTATTAAAATCACTGATGTACAAAGTGTGAACAATAAAGAAGTAATTCTAGTAAAGTTATATTCAAGTTCTATATTACTTGAGGACAAGCAACACTCAAGTGTGGGAATATTTGATAATGCTAAAAACGAACATATATTTCATAGCATTATCCTTCAAGAAAGACAAGCTTTTGGTTGCAATTGTTCTATTTACAAGTGATATTCGTTTAAATAATAAAAGGTGAAGACAAAAGACAGATTCGACGATTTGAAGACGCAAACGACCAAAAAGCTAAAAAGTACAAAGTACAATCCAAGTGGTTCAATTTATTGATAAGAAACGTCTAAAAGTTACAAGAGTACGAGCCGCAAAAACGCAAAGTACAAGATATCAAATAGTACGCAAGGACGTTCGAAAATCTGGAATCGGGACATGAACCAACTATCAACGCGTGACACAACGGAGCTAAAATTACAAGTCAACTACGCACACGAATATAATATAATATATAAATAATTCTATAAATTATATATATATTTTATTTATATATTAAAATAAAAACCGTCGGCAAACAAGAAAACAAAAGATTGTGAGTTGTCCCAGGGAGCCATGCGATCGCATGGCCTGGAAGCACAGCTGCCATGCAATCGCATGGCAGCTAAATGTTGGTCAGGTCCTATAAATAGCCAACGAATTTGACGAGTAATATACACCTAAATTTTCTTTCTTCCTATGTAAGAATATATATATTTATAAATTTTAATTTTAATTTAAGTTTAATAATAATTGGGTTATTGTAACGAATGTTTTAAAGGTTTTGTAAGTCGAAACTCTGTCCGTGTAACGCTACGCTATTAATACTCATTGTAAGTTATGTTCAACCTTTTTAAATTAATGTCTCGTAGCTAAGTTATTATTATGCTTATTTAAATCGAAGTAATCATGATGTTGGACTAAATATTAAAGACGGGGTAATTGGGCTTTGTACCATAATTGGGGTTTGGACAAAAGACCGACACTTGTAGAAATTGGACTATGGACTATTAATGGGCTTTATATTTGTTTAACTGAATGATAGTTCGTTAATTTAATATAGAGATTTACAATTTGACGTATCTATAAATAACCATTTACACTCAATCGGACACGATGGGTGTGATATTTATAAATACTAATAATCGTTCATTTAACCAGACACGGGGATGGATTAATAGTCAATGGACTCATTAAAACATGGGTGGATTACATACAAGGACACTTGGTGTAATTGTTAATAAAGTATTAAAACCTTGGATTGCACGCAGTCGATATCCTGGTGTAATTATTAAACAAAGTATTAAGACCTTGTTACAGTTTAAGTCCCCAATTAGTTGGAATATTTGACTTCGAGTATAAGAATAATTTGACGAAGATCCTCGCACTTTATATTTATGACTGATGGACTATTATGGACAAAACCGTATGGACATACCGAATAATCCAGGACAAAGGACAATTAACCCATGGTAATAAACTAAAATCAACACGTCGAACATCATGATTACGGAAGTTTAAATAAGCATAATTTCTTTATTTTATATCTCATCGTACTTTAAATTATCGCACTTTTGTTTATTGTCATTTTATTTATCGCACTTTTAATTATCGCAATTTTATTATCGTTATTTACTTTACGCTTTAAATTAAGTCATTTGTATATTTAGTATTTTACATTAGGTTTTAATTGCGACTTAAGACATAAAATCGACAAACCGGTCATTAAACGGTAAAAACCCCATTTTTATAATAATAATAATATTACTTATATATATATATATATATATATATATATATATATATATATATATATATATATATATATATATATAGTTTAAAAATATAGCGTTAAAATTGGCTAGCTCCCTGCGGAACGAACCGAACTTACTAAAAACTACACTACTCTACGATTAGGTACACTGCCTATAGTGTTGTAGCAAGGTTTAGGTATATCCACTCTATAAATAAATAAATAACTTGTGTAAAATTGTATCGTATTTAATAGTATTTCGCAATAAAAATATAACTATTTCGTATACACCTCGCATAACATCAATTTACAAGTTACAAAATGGTAAAATACATGCTTCCGCTTTGAAAGATTCTTAAATGTTTTTAAACATAATGAAACTTGTTAAATCCCAACAGTAGCTTATTACAAAAAAAATGTTGATGGCTAAGGTTATGGAGACTGGGGGAGAGCTGAAGCCTGTTGATGATACTTGGTTCAATTGGACGGATGATTTAGAAACTGGAGAAGAACATGCTAATGTCTGCAAGGTGACCAAGCTTATCAAAGCAAAGGAAGCAATGGAGAACTCTGACTCTACCTTGGATGATGAGGATGTACAATTCACTGAAATCCCAACTGATTTTGTGAACATGCAAAACACATTGATGAAGAAATTAGTCTCAATCACAAAAGAAGTCAAATGTTTAAAAACTGAATACAAAGTTTTAAAATATAAAATCAATTAAATGAGACTAAATCTTCATCATCATCATCACAATCGGAAGTGAATCGTTTACGAACTCAACTTAGTACATTGGATACTGAGTTGGAAGATGTAACGACCAGGAATTTTCCGATCGTTCTATACTTATGAGATTAATATTTACATAAATTAAACCTTACCAACATGATAAGCAATCCAAACTGTTGAGACTTATATTTTTGAAAAGAGTTTTACACAACGTTTGACCGTCCAATTTGACCGATGATATCACGAACTATATAACACACGATAATTATACGATTATGTATATGTACATATCTATACATATTTAACATGATTTAAGGATGGTTTAACATTTCATTGTGAACTAACAACAATGAGTTATAAGTATACTTTGAGACCACTAACTTAAGTTTTCAAAACGATAACTATATGTAACGTTCTTTGACATATATACTTACAATCTATAATGTGTTGTGATTTATGTCACCAATATGATTTAAGTGTAATGGGATTAATTTGTAACCAAAATAATCTTGATAAATATCGAACAAGTTTGGGGAAGTGTGGAGTGCACACTTGTTTGAACTTATCTTGATTATGACGGGGGTTCGGGGACAGCGCCCTCGATAAGCGGGGTCCAAGGGGTGGCAACCCCTGGCGGGGTCCAAGGGGCAGAGCCCCTGGCTGGGTTGGACCCAAAATAAAATGTCTTAAAATTTTATTTTTGGCCCGGTTGGACCCAAAATAAAAGCCCGATTTTGAGCTTCTTTTACCGTATCATACCCATCATCTATACGTATTTACTATTGGTAAATACACATCAAATCAATATCCTTATCAGCCTTAGATCTGCCCTAGATAAGAGGGAATCTTATTTGTAAGCTAGCATACATTATTACTCAAAAATTCAACACAATAATTTGTCCTTGCTCCCTCAACAACCAGACTGTCCTATAAGTATCACCATCACCTTGGTTTTTCATTTCATTCTTACAACCATCTTTCTCTAACCAAAAACACACTCTTAGGAACTCTAAGTGTTCTTCACAATCTCAGCAAATACTCATGAAGAACTAGCTTCATGAACAACCTATAATCATCATAAGAAAGTTTGATCAAGATTATTTTTTATCTTTTCCAGTAGCTTTATCCAAGTAACTTGAGGTAGTAACCTTATTCATAGTCTTATTCAATTCATATTTATATAGCTATCTTATTTTGTATTATAAAATTTTTAACAACAAGAACATAGTTTGAATGATTTCAAACCTGTTCGCAAACTAAATAGATCCTTCTAATTTGATTTTTAAAACACTTCAAAACCTGTAATATATCATATTATGACAAAATCGGATTAACCATATCTTGGCTAATTAACATAATATTTAATATATATTTACTTATGATTTGATTTTATATATTTCAGGACCACTTGTAAACAACACGAGAAGATTAATCATAAGACCTCATGATTGTACGCAACACGTCATCTGACAACACGGTACTTTATGTACGCAACACGTCATTTGACAACATGGTACCATGGATCGAGATTAATTCTGATCAATACGAATACGATGGGGTCTTTATTTATTTTATTGAGCAACTAATTGTGGACCACTAACATCGGACTGCTAACTACGGACTAAGAAAATATTAAAAGTATTAAAAGTATATATATATATATATATATATATATATATATGTGTGTGTGTGTAACGATTACTTGAAAAGAAAATATGTTGATATATTATATATATGGTTAGGTTCGTGATATCTATCGGACACCAAGTCGAGTTAAATACCTTCAAGGCAAAAATGAGTATATAGTCCCACTTTTAAACTCTAAATATTTCGGGATGAGAATACATGCATTTTATGATTTACGTTATGGACACAAGTGATTAAAATTATATATTCTACGTTGAGTTATACCACTGGCATATCTCCCTGTAACTTGGTAACTACTATTTACATGCGGTATTGTAAACGCGAATCCTGTTGATAGATCTATCGGGCCTGACAACCCCAACCGGACTGGACGACCAGTATTCAACGGTTGCACAGTACTTCGTTTCGGTGACTACACTTGGTACGGTGTAGTAAGATTTCATAATAAAGGGAATATGCGACGTTGATTAAATGTTAAGTATGGTTATCAAGTGCTCAACAACTTATAATATTTTTATTAAAACGTTTATATATGAAATCTTGTGGTCTATATTCATAACGCTGCCGGCATTAAACCTATATCTCACCAACTTTATGTTGACATTTTAAGCATGTTTATTCTCAGGTGATAACTAAAAGCTTCCGCTGCAACATGTTGAATTTAAGCAAGATCTTGAGTATGCATATTTGTGTCAAAAATAAAACTGCATATCGGAGGATTTGTAATATAAAATATGTTGGAAATCGTATTGTTATTATCACATGTAAAGTTTGTAAGTCTAAGATTATCGCTAAACGATAATCATTATTATCTTGTTTAAACCTTGTATTTGTAATAAAAGTTATGGTTTGTATTGTAAAAACGAATGCAGTTTTTGAAAAACGTCGCATATAGAGGTCAATACCTCGCGATGAAATCATATGTTATTGTATTCGTCCTTATGGTTAAGGTCGGGTTATGACAGAAGAACTGACGAAAGCTATCCTTTCGATTAAGATTGAAAGAACAGATTATCGATTAAAATCTGAATGTCTTGCGGAAAAAGTTCAATTTCTTGAACGAGATCTTTCTAATTTAAAAGAACAACATGGACCCACGATTTTGCAAGTTAACAAGCAAATCAATGAATTTGAAAACACCTTACTTAAAAAGTGACCAGAAATCACACTATTCCATAAAGATATACTTTAAATGAAAGCTCAACTTGCAAAATATAAAGATAAACTTTACAAAACTGAGCAATCAAAAGCTATAACTGAAATGAATATTTCAAAGCAAACCATCTTTATGAATAGATCGAAAACTATACATGGTGATAAGTGGGGGGTTGGTTTTGAAGATCCCAGGACTTTAGATGGTGCAATGAAATGCCTTCATTGTTTATATAACTGTGATTACATTCAAGCTGGTTTACCAAAGCATTTTGTTCATTCTTCTAATGCATAATGATGATAGAATTGCTAAACGTTCATCTAAGAAATATTATCAAATTAGCTTGATGTATGAAAAGATTAATGCTAAAATGGGTAAACAAAGTCCTGATCTCCTGAAGGAATTAGTTGAACTAGAACAGAGTATGCAGTATGCTGATTATGTGCCTAAACGTAGATTGGTTTACATTCTTACACTTTTGCTAAAAAATTATATTGTAATGCTTGAGAATGAAGTGTTTGCAAAACCTAGTTCTAGTATTACCATACAAGAAGTGTTTGACCAACCTTCTATTGAATCCAAACCAATTTTACTGACCATTACTGCATGTCTTGTACCAAATGTTCATATCGGTGAAGATCTAGCACATGAACTGAATGACTTAACCAACAAGTTTGTAACTAAGTTAGACAACATGGAAAAGAGGTTAAAACTTGCTAAGTCAAAATCACTAGATCACAAGGCTTTAGATCAAAAGGTAAAACCTAATGTAGAACCTCATGACCAAACAGACACAAAGCCTAAGGAGACAAGTTTACAACATCTAGTTGATCAACTTGAGAAAGATAACATTGAATTGCAACTTAGATGTAAGTCCCTAAAACAAAATGCTTGATATGTGTGATAAATTGCCTCCTCTTCCTAAGGTAGAATCTACTTATGCTTTTAGAGAAGGTGAAGTCTTAATTTTCGTGGAGAACTTATGCCTTGAAATTAAGAGCTTAAACAGCACAATAGATATATTTAAGAAGGCCAACACACATAAGTAAGCTTCTCTGAATGCACACACAAAGCAAATAGATCGTAAGCATGTGAAACTTGTTTCTACATGTGTTGATGGGATTGATAAGAAGGTTAAGGGTATAACAAGATCTTTTGATTCTAAAACCATTACTATTCTTAAAAATCCATTACAATCTCAAAGGAGAAAAGTTTTCCAAATGATTCATCTTCGAAACAATTTATTGTTAAGAAGATTAATCATCCTGATGGTTCTCATTCAATTCAGAAGATTCCCACGATCTTAATGTCAAATCATAAAAGAGAAAGTCTTTTAAAGAACCCCGTGAAGTCTTTAAAACACACGAGTCCAAAACCTGATTTGAGTGAGTAGGATAACAAAGAACGTAAAGTCAAAATAGATATTTTGAAGAACCAACCATCTCACAAGTCAAATGAAAAATTTGGACGTCTAACTTACAAAGGTGTTTTTTGTGTCACAGGTTCTAATCCAAACTTGAAATACAAGTCCAAATGGGTACCTAAGTCATGCTTAGAGCCAGTAGGAAAAGTTCCAAAGAAACTTGCTAGTCGAACTAGGAAACCATCTCATGTGTTTCATTTTACTTCTGTGAACAAGACATCTTCTTGGAATAATCTGTGTGTTAAGACTTTTAATCATTCTATAAAACTTGAGATTGCTTATGCTAATGCTTCATGTAATGTACTTTTGTGTTGGTTAGTGATCTAATGATAATAGTCAAATGTTAACCACTTTATTTTAATGATGACACCAAGTCTTATGTGCTTAAAAGCGTATAGAACAACACAAGTTCACGAGCCTACATGATCTCTAGCAAATGACCAATACACATAATAAACAAGTCAAAAGAGTCATTTGAAAAACTCAGGATATGCACGACAGGGTCCACGGTCGACCGCAGATCAGACTGTGAATGTCATGTACCTTTGTTCTAAGAAACAAGGTGCACGGTCGACTCCACGGTCAACCGTGGGTCGACCGCAGTTGTCTCTGTCCGAATTTTTGACCAAATAAAGTTTGACCACTTCGGGGCATCTATAATTTATGAAACTTGTTTAAACATTCTTAGAATAGTTTCCCCCTTCATATCCAAAAGATTTTTAGTCACTAGAAGGCTATCTTGGTTAATCACACCTAATGACGACTTAATGACACTTTAGCTTGTGATCAATATTAAACACATAATTGTTGCTAAATGTCCTTTTGCAAGTCATCCTTTTTAAATCTAAAATAAATGTAGTCATGATTAGGATGGTCATTAAAGTCCCAACTAAAGAGATGTTCTCCACTTGATTAATCATTAAGCATTAGTTACATGCTTAATATGTGATTAGTGTAACTTCCTAGAAGTCTTCATGTAAAATAAATGGGTCTTATTTGTAGGGTTGCAAGTAACCAATGAATGCATATAGTTGCAAACTAATATTGACAAAAGCCTTAAAGACTTGTGATATGAGTTTTGGAAGCTTGTGGTTTGTCAATTTATCAAAATTCTGCATTCGCCAAAAAGGGAAATCACTTGATAAGTGAATGTCCCTAAAGGAAGAATGAGAAGGCATTTCTTGGAGGTGCATGAGATGATGAAGAAAACAAAACACAAGAAGAAGGAAAGGAGACATGTCTCATGGCCTTTGAAGCATCAAGCTCGGAAGATGAAGCATGCCTAGTCGGACAAATCGACAACGAGGTTCTTTCAAAATCTTTTGAATTTAATATTGATAATTTCATTAAACTATGTGATTTAAGTGGTAGAGTTAGTACTAGTAACACTAACCTAAAAAGGGGAAACAACTTGCTTAAGTTAGAAGTTTCTAAACTCAAAGAAAGATTCATTAACTCACAAGAGTGTCTTACTTGTGATGATCTAAAACATGAAAATCAATCACTTAACAAAATGATTAAACTACTTGAAAACAGAATTAAGTTTTCAATATATGATAAAAGTGGTAAGGTAGTAGAATGTATTTTAAGTGCTTAAAGGTCAAGCGCCAACGAACAAGTGTTAGGTTTTAAATAAAGTCCTTTCAAAATGAAATCATCAAAACAACAACATATAGTGTTTGTTAAGTCTCAAGGAAAGCCAAAAATCACAGAAGGTTTGTGGTTAAAGTACGACAAAGCCCTAGAGTCGACCGCAGGCCAATCTTCAAAAATGAAGATTTCACAAAAACAAAATTAAAAAAAAAATTAAACAATACAAGCCATATAGGAAGAATTCCTTAGAAAGAAAAACTAACCACTCAAGAAACCCTAGAAAGAAAGTCTTTGAAACTAGGTCACAACACAAAAGGAATCACAATACTACAATTGAGAAAAGATGGGTTAGAATAGGAATTTTTTATGCTAATCATCCCGGACCCAATAAAAATTGGGTACCAAAGATATTAATTAATTACAAAATATAGGTTTTCCTAGATGGCGTTGTACAGGAATAAGATTGGATAATAGATAGTGGATGTACAACGCACATGACGGGGAACAAAGACTTCTTCACAAAGCACAAAGACCATAACGGTGGTAACGTAATCTTTGGTGGCGATGTACGAGGAAAAATTGTCGGTAAAGGTAACATTACTAATTACAAAATTACTCTTGAAGATGTCTTGCGTATTAAGAACCTAAGTTTTAATTTGCTAAATGTTGGTAAAATATGTTACAAAGTCTATAACATGACATTCACTAAATCCTCGTCACATATAACTAAAGATGGTAAAAATGTTATAATGGAATTAGGAAAAAGGGGCTTTACACATGCAAACTAAATGATTTTAAACAATTGAATATTTGTCTCACTTCCATTCATGACACTACCACTTTGTGGCATAGGAGACTTGGGCATGCAAATATGAAATTAATACACAACATATCTTCTAAAGAAATGGTTAGAGACTTACCTAAGCTAAAATATGCGAGTCATTTTTGTGATGCATGTAAAATAGGAAAACAAGCCCAGATAGTCATAAACCTAAGAACTTCATATCGACTAAACGATATCTAGAACTTCTACATATGAATTTATTTCGGTCATCATCCATTCAAAGTTATGGGGGAAATTTTTACACTTTGGTAATCGTTGATGATTTTGCTAGATATACATGGACATTATTTCTAAAACAAAAAAATGAGGCATTGTGAAAGATTCGTAATTTTTGCTTCAAAAATACAAAACTTGCTTAGGTGTACAATAGTCACCATACGAACAGATCATGGAAGAGAATTTGATAATGATGCCTAATTTGGAGTCTTTTGTTATTTAAATGGAATTTCTCATAATTTCTCGGCTCCTCGCTCCTCAATCAAATGGGGTTGTTGTGAAGAAAAACCAAACTCTTCAAGAAATGAGTAGAATAATGTTAAATGAACAATCAATTACTTAAAATTTTTGGTGTGAGGCTGTAGCAACCTCTACTTATATTCAAAATAGAGTTCTAATTAGGCCCTCAATGGATAAGACACCCTATGAAATTCTAAACGGTAGGAAACCCACCGTAAGTGTTTTATCTTAAACAAAAAGGAATACCTCATGAAATTTGAACCTAAAGCCTATGAAGGAATATTCCTTGAATATTCATTAGAAAGTAAAGCCTATAGAATTCTAAATAAATACATGAATGCCATAGAAGAGTAAGATGTCACATTCAATGAAACTCCTCCACCTATGACCAAACCACTAGTAGATAACGATGTGGTTGAACAAGAATCTATTATGATGAACACAACCCAAAATGAGTCCAAAGAAGTCGAAGAAATAAATGAGGACGAATCTTATTTGGAAAAGACCCTAGCAAAGATAACCTAGAACCCACAACCGACCTTAAACATATTAAAGATCATCTAATAGAACAAGTCATAGGAGATATCAACACTAGAACCACATGATCACACATCTTCAACCTAGTTGCAAACTATGCATTCATCTCTCAAATGGAACCAGAAAACGTTAAGGAATCCCTATTAGATGAAAGTTGGGTGGAAGACATGCAAGAGGAATTAAATCAATTCCAAAGGAGTGATTTATGTGATTTGCTTCCCTTACCAAGTAAGTATAATATCATAGGAACCAAATGGGTATATAGTGAAAGGACCCGTTCATATACATTATAAACGATTCACAATAGTTGATTACATCGCGAGGTATTTGACCTCTATATGATACATTTTACAAACATTGCATTCGTTTTTAAAAGACAAACTTTCTTTACAACGAAAATTGACGGTATGCACACCATTTCATAATATATCCAACTATAATTAACTTAATAATAATCTTGATGAACTCAATGACTCGAATGCAACGTCTTTCAAAATATGCCATGAATGACTCCAAGTAATATCCTTAAAGTGAGCTAATGCACAGCGGAATATTTCTTTAATACCTGAGAATAAACATGCTTTAAAGTGTCAACCAAAATGTTGGTGAGTTCATAGGTTTATCATAACAATCATTTCAATATATTAATAGACCACAAGATTTCCGTTTATAAATATATGTACACTCACAAGTGTATAAAAGTATTCTATAAGTTGTAGGCACCCGGTAACAAGCCTTAACGTTCATGTTTTACCCTCTGAAGTACACCATATCAGGTGTGTTTAAAATAACCTCGAAGTACTAAAGCATCTCATAGTCAGGAAGGGGTTTGTCAGGCCCAATAGATCTATCTTTAGGATTCGCGCCTACCATACATAGACAAGTAGTTTAATGTTACCAAGCTAAGGGTATATTTCTGGTTTAAACCCACGTAGAATTAGTTTTAGTACTTGTGCCTATTTCGTAAAACATTTATAAAAACAGCGCATGTATTCTCAGTCCCAAAAATATATATAAAAGGGAGCAAATGAAACTCACTTTTGCCTTGAAGGTATTTAATTCGACTTGGTCTCCGATAGATATCACGAACCTAACCATATATATAATATATCAACATATTTTCTTTTTTAAGTAATCGTTACATATATATATACTATTAATACTTTTAATATTTTCTTAGTCCGTAATTAGCAGTTCGATGTTAGTGGTCCACAATTAGTTTCTTAAATAAAATAAATAAAGACCCCATCGTATTCGTATTGATCAGAATTAATCTCGACCCATGGTACCATGTTGTCAAATTACGTGTTGCGTACATAAAGTACCGTGTTGTCAAATGACGTGTTGCGTACAATCATGAGGTCTTATGATTAATCTTCTCGTGTTGTTTACGGGTGGTCCTGAAATATATAAAATCAAATCATAAGTAATTATATATAAAATATCATATTAATTAGAAAAGATATGATTAATTTACTTTTTCTCCAAATATTTTCGTAGCTAAACTAGCTTCGGATACCCAATCTTGTTTTAGTCGTAGTTTCTTCATTACAACTCCGTTTTTGTTGGTTCAACTTGCCACTTCCTTGGATCGAGTCAAATTTTAATAATATGAACTGAAAATACCTTAGTTTTGTAACGACCCGCACTTTTTCGATCGTTCTATACTTATAAGATTAATATTTACATAAATTAAACCTTACCAACATGATAAGCAATCCAAATTGTCGAGACTTATGTTTTTCGAAAAGAGTTTTACACAACGTTTGACCGTTTAGTTTGACCGATGATATCACGAACTATACAATATATGATAATTATACGTTTGTGTATATATATGTATATATACATATTTAACATGACCTAAGAATGTTTTAATATCTCATTTTGTATTAATAACAATAAGTTATAAGTATATTTTGAAACTACTAACTTAAGTTTTCAAAACGATAACCATACGTAACATTATTTGACTTAAATACTTATGACCTATAATGTTTATACATATATCGTATAAGTAATGTATTTAATCACTTTTAAAGACTTAAATACATAAAACAATATAAGTATATTTACAAAAGATAGCTATATTTGAATCCTCGTTCCGTTTTCTCAAAGATTTCTATACGTATACCTAGGGTATATGTACCCGTATCATACGCAGCTTCTAGATGTATTTACTATTGGTATATACCAATAAAAATCTGCTCCTTAGCAGCCTTAAATGATTAAGAAACATGTGGAACCAACCATTTGTCAAGTAGCATGAATTATTTAGCAAGAAAACAAAGTTAGGTATCTTTTTTTTCCTTTATAACCTAAAAACGTTTTTATGCATGAACACCATTTCTTCACCCCATTTTCTCATACTTACACTTCCATTTCTCTCTCAAAATACTCTTAACTTCATACTTGATCATCTCCAAGCATTTTCCCCATCATTTAGCTTCAAAAACAACACTTAAACCTCATAAGAAAACCTTACAAAAACACTTCAAGAAATCCTTCCAAGAACACCAACTTACTTCCAATCTTTCATCCACTTCCATCACCCTTTTGGTTCTAGGTTCTTACTCCTCTTTTACAACAACCTTGTCCAAGAAACTTGAGGTAGAATCTATGTTCATAACCTTATTCGATTCATATATATATAGCTATCTTATTTTGTGGTATAAAATTTTAACAACAAGAACATAGTTTGAATGTTTTCAAACTTGTTTGCAAACTAAATAGATCCTTCTAACTTAACTTTTAAAATACTCCAAGACCTGTAATATAACTTAAATATATGCTAATTTAACAAGGTATAACTTGGTTTTTCAAAGATTATCTTAAAAACTGTTTTTACGACGTCGGAGTGCCACCGGGGGCTGTTTTGGGTTGGATAATTAAAAACCATCTTAAACTTTGAATTGGAGGTTTATTTTCTGGAAAAATGATTTTTACTATGAATATGATAACACATATAAATTTCATGATTTAACTCAAAGTATAAGTATTTTTAGAAAAATAATCATTTAAGGTTGTTTACATGATGGAAAATGATTAACTTCATAAGTTTCACTAAAGTTTGACCTATGCCGTGTGATTTTGAATACAAACTAAGGTATTTACAGTTCATAGTCTTAAAGAGGGACTCGATCCAAGGAGATAGCAAGTTGAATCAACGAAAACGGAGTTGTAACGAAGAAACTATGACCGAAACAAAATCGGATATCCAAGACTAGTTTAGCCACGAAAATAATTGGGAAAAATTAAATAAATCACATCTTTTTAAGTTAACATGATATTTTATATATATGTACTTATAATTCAATTTTATATGGTTCAGGATCACCCGTAAACAACACGAGAAGATTAATCATAAGATCCCATGATTGTACGCAACACGTCATTTGACAACACCGGTACTTTATGTACGCAACACGTCATTTGACAACACCGGTACCGTGGGTCAAGATTAATCTCGACCAATACATATACGATGGGGTTTTATTTATTTCGTTGGGGGTTTTATTTATTTCATTGCGGGTATATTAAACATCTAAAAATGAACCATTAAAATTGAATTACTAACAACGAACTGCTAACTACGGACTAAGGAATTATTCAAAGTATTAAAAGTATAACAAGTATATATATGTGACGTTTGTTTAAAAAGAAAAGGTATTGATATATTATATATGGATAGGTTCGTGATATCAACCGGAGACCAAGTCAAATTATATATATATCTTCAAGACGAAAGTGAGTATATAGTCCCACTTTTAAACTCTAAATATTTCGGGATGAGAATACATGTATTTTATGTTTTACGTTATGGACACAAGTAACTGAAAAATATATTCTACGTTGAGTTGTACCACTGGCATACTTCCCTGTAGCTTGGTAACTGTTATTTACAGCGGTATTGTAAACGCGAATCCTGTTGATAGATCTATCGGGCCTGACAACCCCAACCGGACTGGACGACCAGTATTCAACGGTTGCACAGTACTTCGTTTCGTGACTACACTTGGTACGGTGTAGTAAGATTTCATAATAAAGGGAATATGCGACGTGATTAAATGTTAAGTATGGTTACCAAGTGCTCAACCACTTAGAATATTTTTATTAAACTATTTATATACGAAATCTTGTGGTCTATATATATATATATTGCTGCCGGCATTAAACCTATATCTCACCAACTTTATGTTGACCTTTTAAAACATGTCTATTCTCAGGTGATTACTAAAGCTTCCGCTGCATTATGTTGAATTTGAGCAGGATCTTGCGTACGCATATTTGTGTCAAAAATAAAACTGCATACCCAAGGATTTGTGTTGTAAAATATGCTTGAAATCGTGTTGTTATCATTATATGTAAAGTTTGTAAGTCGAAGATTATCGCTAAACGATAATCATCTTTTTATTGTCTAAAGCTTGTAACAAAAATAATGGTTATGGTTTGTAACGTATAATATATGCAGTTTCTCTTTTAAAAATGTCGCATATAGAGGTCAATACCTCGCAATGAAATCGTACGTTATCTAACACGTTCTTATGGTTAAGGACGGGTTATGACATGTGGTATCAGAGCGGTGGTCTTAGCGAACCAGGTTTGCATTAGTGTGTCTAACTGATAAGTCGTTAGGATACATTAGTAAGTCTGGACTTTGACCGGGTCTGATTTAAAAACCATTGCTTATCATTGTTGGTTAAAATTTATATGTAAATATTATGTAGTACTAATGGGTTAGTTGTTGTGTGATAGATGTCGGGCTCAAAACTTGTCATCACGTTCAGCGACTCCGAACCAGAATCTTCAGATGGTGTTCCAGTCATTAACCTATCCGATGACGAAAATAATATCTTTGGGGAAGACTCACAAATTCCGGATGAACCAACTATAGAGAACCCGGAAAGTGAACCCGAGGAGGAAAGTGAACCCGAGGAGGAAAGTGAACCCGAGGAGGAAAGTGAACCCGAGGAAGAAATACAGGAAATTACAAAAGACGAGTTCGAACTAGGAAAGAAACGAAAGGCTAATGAATTAGAAAATTCAAATCCCGAGTTTAGTAAGGATGATGTGGCACCAACTCCACTAGACACTACCACCCCTATTCCCGCTATTCCTATTCGTTCTATCCCGGCATCCAGTTCTTCAGTCCCACAGCCAAAATATAGGCAGACAGCCAGGATAAGCGTTAAGCGATTCTTTGAACCTAAACGTCCTAGAAAATAGACCAAACGATGCGCTGCCGTATTAAACCATGGGATCATATAATGTTTTGTATAATATTATTAGTGTGGTTTGCTTAATGTTCGATGTAAGATAAGCATATGTAAAATAGTGAAGTGTGAAATGCAATAATTTTCCATGGTTAAGTATTATTTAGATGGTAGTAATTGATTCTGTACTAAGCTATTAAGTATGGACATTAACGGGTAGGTACTACCCTAGATATAATTATAAAACGCTAATAAGAAGAAAAGGCTTTTATAATAATACCTGGTTCATATTATTAACAAGCTATAATGTACTATAAATACACACTACATCTATAATAATCCATGTGAATAATTATTTTCTTTCATTAGGAAATGGCGCGATTGAATCGAATGACGGAACAAGAAATCCAGAAACTCATCAATCAGCGAGTGAACGACAGAATGTTATGGGTCGAGGCTGCAAGAGGTGCTGCAGTTAACCCAAATCCTCGTGTGGGGTGCACTTATAAAACTTTTCAAGCTTGCAAGCCCTCATCATTCAGTGGAACAGAAGGACCAATCGGTTTAACCCGGTGGATAGAAAAGATGGAGACTGTGTTTAAAATCAGTGGTTGTGTTGAAAAGGACATGACCAAGTATGCATCGTGCACTTTACAAGATAGTGCACTCACGTGGTGGAAAAATTATGTGAAGGCTGTAGGAGGAGATGTAGCTTATGATAATCCGTGGGAAGAATTCAAAACAATGTTAATCAACGAATATTGTCCAAGGAACGAGGTTAGGAAGTTGGAAGATGAGTTACGAAGTCTGAAGGTTATTGGTACTGAAATCACCAACTACAATCAGCGATTCATGGAATTAGTTTTGCTATGTCCTGAATTGGTTCCAACCGAAGAACGGAAGATTGAAATGTACAAAGATGGTTTGCCCAAAAAGGTCAAGGCAAATGTTACAGCATCGAAACCTAAGACAATTCATGAAGCTATAACCATGGCAAACGAGCTAATGGATCAGGTCATCATGGATAAGAAAGTATCCAATACTGATGTGAAGGTATCAGGTAACAAAAGAAAGTGGAATGGAAATTATGATCGAGGTAACCAACAACAATCTTTTAAGAAACAAGAAAACACGCAAGGTGCGGGTAGTGGTTTAAGCTTTGGTTATAAAGGACAAAATCCTTTATGCAACCGATGCCACAAACATCACTCTGGTTACTGTAATGTGGTATGCAACAAATGTAATCGAAAGGGTCATCTTGCTGAAGATTGTAGGGCTCTCGTTACAAATACAAATGGTACCAAGACTCTTGCCACCAATGCAAATAGAACTGCTTTGGCTACCATTACTTGTTTTGGGTGTGGAAAACAAGGTCACTATAAGAGCCAGTGCCCGAATCCAGAGAAGAATATCGGACCTGCACGTGGGAGAGCATTTGTTATTAATGCTAGAGAGGCATGTGAAGACCCGGAGCTTGTTACGGGTACGTTTACCATTAATAACTTATCCGCATCTATTATATTTGATACTGGTGCTGATAGAAGTTACGTGTGTAGAGACTTTCACGCTAAATTGAATTGTTCATCATTACCTCTAGATGCTAAGTACATGATTGAGTTAGCTAATGGTAAACTAATTAAAGCCGATAAAATTTGCCGTGATTGTAAAATAAATTTAGCCGGAGAAACATTTAAGATTGATTTGATACCCGTAGAATTAGGAAGTTTTGATGTAATAGTCGGCATGGACTGGATGTCCAAAATAGGAGCTGAAGTTGTGTGCGCCAAGAAGGCAATTCGCATTCCTCGTAAGAATAAAACGCCAGTAATGATTTATGGAGAGAAGGGTAACTCAAAGCTAAAACTCATTAGTTATTTGAAAGCTCAAAAGTGCTTGAAGAAAGGGTGCTATGCTATCTTAGCACATGTTAATAAAGTCGAAAAGAAAGAAAAAGAGAAGTGCATCAATGACGTGCCTGTGGCAAGAGATTTTCCTGAAGTATTTCCGGAAGAGTTGCCGGGATTACCTCCATTTAGATCTGTAGAATTTCAAATAGATCTTGTACCAGGAGCTGCACCGGTTGCCCGTGCTCCATATAGACTTGCACCGTCCGAGTTAAAAGAACTTCAGAGTCAGTTAAAAGAATTACTGGATCGTGGATTCATACGACCAAGTACTTCACCGTGGGGAGCTCCAATTTTATTCGTCAAGAAGAAAGACGGATCTTTCCGAATGTGTATAGATTATCGTGAATTAAATAAGTTAACTATCAAGAATCGGTATCCACTATCGAGAATTGACGACTTATTTGATCAACTCCAAGGATCATGTGTGTACTCGAAAATTGACCTAAGATCGGGCTATCATCAATTACGTGTCAAAGAAGAAGATATACCGAAAACTGCTTTTCGGACACGTTATGGTCATTACGAATTTTTGGTCATGCCGTTTGGGTTGACAAATGCGCCAGCTGTATTCATGGACCTCATGAATCGAGTTTGTAGTCCATATTTAGATAAGTTTGTTATCGTTTTCATTGATGATATTCTTATCTATTCCAAGAGTGAGCAAGAGCATGAGCAGCATTTAAGGTTGATATTAGAGTTGTTAAGAAAAGAACAGCTATATGCTAAATTTTCTAAATGTGCTTTCTGGTTGAAAGAAGTGCAATTTCTTGGCCACGTTGTTAGTAGCAAAGGAATTCAGGTTGATCCAGCAAAAATTGAAGCCATTGAAAAATGGGAGACTCCTAAGACACCAACGCAGATACGCCAATTTTTGGGTATAGCCGGTTATTATAGAAGGTTTATTCAAGATTTTTCCCGAATAGCTAAGCCGTTGACAGCGTTAACGCAAAAAGCGAAGAAATATGAATGGACCTCTGAGCAGGAGAACGCATTTCAAATACTAAAGAAGGAGTTAACTACGGCGCCTATTTTATCGTTACCAGAAGGGAACGATGATTTTGAAATATATTGTGACGCTTCACGACAAGGTTTTGGTTGCGTTCTTATGCAACGGAAGAGAGTTATTGCATACGCATCCCGACAATTGAAGATTCACGAGCGGAATTATACGACGCATGATCTAGAATTGGGAGCAGTTGTGTTTGCATTGAAGATGTGGAGACACTACTTGTATGGGGTTAAATTCACTGTGTTTACTGATCATAAAAGCCTTCAACATATTTTTGATCAGAAACAATTGAACATGAGGCAACGTAGGTGGGTCGAGTTAATAAACGACTATGATTGTGAAATTCGCTATCATCCCGGGAAAGCGAACGTAGTGGCCGATGCTCTAAGCAGAAAGGAACGAGAACCAATCCGAGTTCGAGCAATGAACATAAAAATTCGTATGAATCTCAACTCACAAATCAAAGAGGTTCAACAAGAAGCACTCAATAAAGAAAACATAAGAAATGAAATAATGAAGAAGTATGAGAAGCAACTCGTTATACGGGAAGACAGAATTCGATATTTTGCAAATCGTATTTGGGTACCGAAGTTGGGTGGATTAAGGAAGTTGATATTGAACGAGGCACATAAGACAAGATACTCGATACATCCTGGAGTTGGAAAGATGTATCAAGATCTTAAGACACGTTATTGGTGGCCTAATTTAAAGACAGACGTAGCAACATATGTTGGGGAGTGTTTAACTTGTTCCAAGGTCAAAGCAGAACACCAGAAGCCGTCAGGGTTACTTCAACAACCAGAAATCCCAGAATGGAAATGGGATGGTATTACCATGGATTTCATCACGAAGTTACCAAAGACTGCCTGGGGTTACGACACCATTTGGGTGATTGTTGATCGTCTCACCAAGTCTGCACATTTCTTGCCTATAAAGGAAACGGATAGAATGGAGAAACTATTACGATTGTATATAAAGGAAGTTGTTTCAAGGCATGGAATACCTATTTCCATTATATCTGATCGTGATAGTAGATTTACCTCAAAGTTCTGGCAATCACTACAGGAGGCACTAGGAACTCGTCTGGATATGAGTACCGCATATCATCCGCAAACCGACGGGCAGAGTGAAAGAACAATTCAGACTCTTGAAGACATGCTCAGGGCATGTGTGATCGATTTTGGAAACGGATGGGATAAGTATTTACCGTTAGCAGAATTCTCGTATAATAATAGTTATCATGCGAGCATTAAAGCTGCACCATTCGAAGCATTGTATGGAAGGAAGTGTAGATCTCCTATCTGTTGGAATGAAGTAGGAGATCGACATTTAACTGGTCCCGAGATCATACACGAAACGACTGAGAAGATAGTACAAATCAAGGAGAGATTGAAAACAGCCCGTAGTCGCCAAAAGAGCTACGCCGATGTCCGAAGGAAACCATTAGAGTTTCAGATCGGTGACATGGTTATGCTAAAGGTGTCACCTTGGAAAGGTGTGATACGTTTTGGAAAAAGGGGTAAACTGAACCCAAGATATGTAGGCCCGTTCAAGATCATCAAACGCATTGGACCGGTAGCTTATCGACTCGAGTTACCGCAACAACTCGCCGGAGTACATAATACCTTTCACGTCTCGAACCTTAAGAAGTGTCTTGCAAAGGAAGACCTCACCATTCCTCTTGAAGAAATCCATGTCGACGAGAAACTACAATTCGTCGAAGAACCAATCGAAATCATGGACCGTGAAGTTAAACAGCTCAAGCAGAGCAACATACCGATCGTTAAGGTTCGTTGGAATGCTCGAAGAGGTCCCGAGTTTACGTGGGAATGGGAGGATCAGATGAAACAAAAGTATCCACACTTGTTTCTCGATGACGCAAAATAGGTACAATTTTAAAATTTCGGGACGAAATTTATTTAACGGGGAGGTAATGTAACGACCCGCACTTTTTCGATCGTTCTATACTTATAAGATTAATATTTACATAAATTAAACCTTACCAACATGATAAGCAATCCAAATTGTCGAGACTTATGTTTTTCGAAAAGAGTTTTACACAACGTTTGACCGTTTAGTTTGACCGATGATATCACGAACTATACAATATATGATAATTATACGTTTGTGTATATATATGTATATATACATATTTAACATGACCTAAGAATGTTTTAATATCTCATTTTGTATTAATAACAATAAGTTATAAGTATATTTTGAAACTACTAACTTAAGTTTTCAAAACGATGACCATACGTAACGTTATTTGACTTAAATACTTATGACCTATAATGTTTATACATATATCGTATAAGTAATGTATTTAATCACTTTTAAAGACTTAAATACATAAAACAATATAAGTATATTTACAAAAGATAGCTATATTTGAATCCTCGTTCCGTTTTCTCAAAGATTTCTATACGCATACCTAGGGTATATGTACCCGTATCATACGCAGCTTCTAGATGTATTTACTATTGGTATATACCAATAAAAATCTGCTCCTTAGCAGCCTTAAATGATTAAGAAACATGTGGAACCAACCATTTGTCAAGTAGCATGAATTATTTAGCAAGAAAACAAAGTTAGGTATCTTTTTTTTCCTTTATAACCTAAAAACGTTTTTATGCATGCACACCATTTCTTCACCCCATTTTCTCATACTTACACTTCCATTTCTCTCTCAAAATACTCTTAACTTCATACTTGATCATCTCCAAGCATTTTCCCCATCATTTAGCTTCAAAAACAACACTTAAACCTCATAAGAAAACCTTACAAAAACACTTCAAGAAATCCTTCCAAGAACACCAACTTACTTCCAATCTTTCATCCACTTCCATCACCCTTTTGGTTCTAGGTTCTTACTCCTCTTTTACAACAACCTTGTCCAAGGAACTTGAGGTAGAATCTATGTTCATAACCTTATTCGATTCATATATATATAGCTATCTTATTTTGTGGTATAAAATTTTAACAACAAGAACATAGTTTGAATGTTTTCAAACTTGTTTGCAAACTAAATAGAACCTTCTAACTTAACTTTTAAAATACTCCAAGACCTGTAATATAACTTAAATATATGCTAATTTAACAAGGTATAACTTGGTTTTTCAAAGATTATCTTAAAAACTGTTTTTACGACGTCGGAGTGCCACCGGGGGCTGTTTTGGGTTGGATAATTAAAAACCATCTTAAACTTTGAATTGGAGGTTTATTTTCTGGAAAAATGATTTTTACTATGAATATGATAACACATAAAAATTTCATGATTTAACTCAAAGTATAAGTATTTTTAGAAAAATAATCATTTAAGGTTGTTTACATGATGGAAAATGATTAACTTCATAAGTTTCACTAAAGTTTGACCTATGCCGTGTGATTTTGAATACAAACTAAGGTATTTACAGTTCATAGTCTTAAAGAGGGACTCGATCCAAGGAGATAGCAAGTTGAATCAACGAAAACGGAGTTGTAACGAAGAAACTATGACCGAAACAAGATCGGATATCCAAGACTAGTTTAGCCACGAAAATAATTGGGAAAAATTAAATAAATCACATCTTTTTAAGTTAACATGATATTTTATATATATGTACTTATAATTCAATTTTATATGGTTCAGGATCACCCGTAAACAACACGAGAAGATTAATCATAAGATCCCATGATTGTACGCAACACGTCATTTGACAACACCGGTACTTTATGTACGCAACACGTCATTTGACAACACCGGTACCGTGGGTCAAGATTAATCTCGACCAATACATATACGATGGGGTTTTATTTATTTCGTTGGGGGTTTTATTTATTTCATTGCGGGTATATTAAACATCTAAAAATGAACCATTAAAATTGAATTACTAACAACGAACTGCTAACTACGGACTAAGGAATTATTCAAAGTATTAAAAGTATAACAAGTATATATATGTGACGTTTGTTTAAAAAGAAAAGGTATTGATATATTATATATGGATAGGTTCGTGATATCAACCGGAGACCAAGTCAAATTATATATATATCTTCAAGACGAAAGTGAGTATATAGTCCCACTTTTAAACTCTAAATATTTCGGGATGAGAATACATGTATTTTATGTTTTACGTTATGGACACAAGTAACTGAAAAATATACTCTACGTTGAGTTATACCACTGGCATACTTCCCTGTAGCTTGGTAACTGTTATTTACAGCGGTATTGTAAACGCGAATCCTGTTGATAGATCTATCGGGCCTGACAACCCCAACCGGACTGGAAGACCAGTATTCAACGGTTGCACAGTACTTCGTTTCGTGACTACACTTGGTACGGTGTAGTAAGATTTCATAATAAAGGGAATATGCGACGTGATTAAATGTTAAGTATGGTTACCAAGTGCTCAACCACTTAGAATATTTTTATTAAACTATTTATATACAAAATCTTGTGGTCTATATATATATATATTGCTGCCGGCATTAAACCTATATCTCACCAACTTTATGTTGACCTTTTAAAACATGTCTATTCTCAGGTGATTACTAAAGCTTCCGCTGCATTATGTTGAATTTGAGCAGGATCTTGCGTACGCATATTTGTGTCAAAAATAAAACTGCATACCCAAGGATTTGTGTTGTAAAATATGCTCGAAATCGTGTTGTTATCATTATATGTAAAGTTTGTAAGTCGAAGATTATCGCTAAACGATAATCATCTTTTTATTGTCTAAAGCTTGTAACAAAAATAATGGTTATGGTTTGTAATGTATAATATATGCAGTTTCTCTTTTAAAAATGTCGCATATAGAGGTCAATACCTCGCAATGAAATCATACGTTATCTAACACGTTCTTATGGTTAAGGACGGGTTATGACAAGTTTGTATTTGAAATCATAGGTTATAGGTCAAACTTTGGTGAAACTTATGAAAGTGATCATTTTCCATCATAAAAACAACATTTAATGATCATTTTTCTAAAAATACTTACACTTTGAGTTAAACCATGAAATTTTTATGTGTTAACATATTCATAAGAAATATCATTTTTCCAGAACACGAACTTCCAATTCAAAGTTCAAGATGGTTTTTAATTATCCAACCCAAAACAGCCCCCGGTTGCACTCTGACGACGTAGATTCAGTTTTTAAGATGTTCTTTGTAAAACCAAGTTATATCTTGTTAGGTTAGAATATTATTATGATATATTATAGGTCTTGAAGTGTTTTAAAAGTCAAGTTAGAAGGATCTATTTAGTTTGCGAACAAGTTTGAAATCATTCAAACTATGTTCTTGTTGTTAAAATTTTATACCACAAAATAAGATAGCTATATGAATATGAATTGAATAAGATTATGAACAAGGTTACTACCTCAAGTTACTTGGACAAAGTTACTGCAAAAGATAAGAAATAATCTTGGAATCAAAGAGTGGTGGAGTTAGATCAAAAGGTTGGAAGTAAACTTCTTCAAATGGGTGGTTATTTTGATATGTTCTTGAAAGAGTTTTCTTATGGTGTTTAAGGCTTGTAATTGAAGCTAAATGATGGGGAAAATGCTTAGAGATGATCAAGTATGAAGTTAGGAGTATTTTGAGAGAGAAATGAGGATGTAGGTATGAGAAAATGGAGTGAAGAAATGGTGTTCATTTATAAAAACGTTTTTAGTTTATAAAGAAAGAAAAGGATACCTAATTTTGTTTTCTTACTAATAATTCATACTACTTGACAAATCCTAGTTACCTCATATCTAGGGCAGTAATAATGTTGATTAGGATGTTGATTTGATGTGTATATACCAATAGTAAATACGTATAGAAGCTGGGTATGATATGGGTACATATACCCTAGATATACGTATAGAAATCTTGAGGAAACGGAACGAGAATTCAAATATAGCTATCTTTTGTGAATATACTTATATTGTTTTATGTATTTAAGTCCTTAAAAAGTGATTAAATACTTTATATATACGATATGTGTATAAGCATTATATATTATAAGTATATATATCAAAGAATGTTACGTATAGTTATCGTTTTGAAAACTTAAGTTAGTAGTTTCAAAATATACATATAACTCATTGTCATTAGTACACAATGAGATGTTAAACCATCCTTAGATCATGTTAAATATATATAAATACATATATATACACAAACGTATAATTATCGTATGTTATATAGTTCGTGATATCATCGGTCATATTGGACGGTCAAACGTTGTGTAAAGCTCTTTTTAAAAATACAAGTCTCAACAATTTGGATTGCTTATCATGTTGGTATGGTTTAATTTATGTAAATATTAATCTCATAAGTATAATTTGGTCGGAAAATTCCGGGTCATTACAGTACCTACCCATTAAAGAAATTTCGTCCCCGAAATTTGATAGAGGTTGTTATGGATAACAATAAGAAGGTTTTCATGACAAATATAAGGTGATAATGGAGTTTTATCATCATTGAGTAATGTAGATAAAACGGTTCGATTATGCGAAGAATATAAATGAGACTATCGTAAAAGAGTGAGATGAGTAAAATATATTCGTCTTAACCGATGACGTAGTTATGATTAATTTTAGGGATTTAAGGGATTTAAAGAGAATCTTACATAACAAGATTTGGTTCTTTGGTGATTAAGGAAATCAGGATCTTCTTTAATTATATGCAATAATCTGTTTCGATTGCTCTGTCGGATATTTCACTATAAATTCACCCCTTCGTTTCCTTATTTTCCACGACTCACACCTTCTATTCTTTCTCCCTTGATTCTTACTTTAAAGCATTCATCAATATGCTCCATCCAGTCCTGATTTTTGATATACTCCTAACTTTTATATCTGTCATTCTTCTTTTTCATCTACCACCAGAAGAATCTATTTACTTCTACTATACTATTGTGTTTATAGTGTTTCAAATTCTCCCATGTCTCTATATTGCTATCTGCATCGATATACACGGTTTGTAATTTCGGGGTTATTATAGGAGTTTATATTCTTCATTATTTTTCGGAGCTTCATGCATTCGTTTTCTCTTCCCGACTTCGAGTCAAGCGAGTAATGGTCCGGAATTCGTAGATATGAAATTCAGAATGAACATAGCTAATGCTCTAAGAAGAAAATTGTAATAGAACGATTTTGATTTGTTAAATTACCAGAATACCCTGGAGAAGACCGAGTCATCCAGAAAAATATTCTCTTGATATGTTTAGAGATTAGATAGAATATAAGAGTCGTGTAAATGGCACATGATGACGGTACTGTGAATCATCATGCTTCATTAGAAACTCAGCATGACTTACTGTAATATAATGACGTTGATCAAGTGTCATTATATTATACTAATCCATGCTTCAGTTCCCAACACTACTTCAAAACATTCATATTTTAAACTCGAAGGTTTCAGAATTTAGAAACTAACACAGTTTCTTTTATGTTGCAGATATTACGGAGAGATAAATGATCTCAGATAAGAATAGTTGTGAAAATATCGCCAGAAATATGGAGGATATTTATAATAGAACATACGAGAATATCTTAGAATTTCTAATATCAATGGATGATGAAGAAGATTTGTCTGTGAAGGTTTAGAATGAGAAATAAGATGTTTGCTAACGATTTCAGCAGGCACAGAATCATTTGGATTCTTTGAAGGCAAACTTATTCTTTGTGATTTGTCCGCGGCTTTCTTCATAGTTTCGCATAATCCGCTTTTCGGTACTAAATTTTCTATCGAGCTTTCCTAACACTCCTTTCTTTATCATCAAACTTTTAACCATTAAGATCATCTACAACATGCTGCTTCGTCAGCATTTTCAAAGTTAACTGATCTGGGTCATCGGTTATCAAACCGAGGTAGTTTCAGGAGAATTGTGTTTTTAGAATGATTAATCGCTGATGGTAATATTGTGGAATATAAAAGGTTCCCCAGTAGTAATAAAGAGTACGTATATATATCGCGGTTATAATAAAGTTGTTTTGGATGAAAAGTCGGAGTTGACTTGCTGGAGCTGTGACAAAATTAGCTACTTTGGAAAGGGATTGCAAAATGATCTTCGGTAATAACAATGTCAAAGGAACTAGAACAGATACGTGTCAAACATTTACTCAGTTTCCGAGGATTTTTTAGGTGCATAACTATATGCATCAATCTTTTCTTCCGTAGATGAAGTGCGGTTGGTTTATCCTCTCGATTGAGGTGTTTTTAAGAATCATGATAGATTTGAACGCTGATTGTAATCGTCGAGATACAATGAGGTTTAAGATGAAATCAAGTGGCAGTCTTGAAGAAATGTTTAGTTTCATATGTTATAATCAATATTTTAATTCATTTTAATTGTCCAATGTCATTAGTCCACAGTCGATAGTCCACAGTAACAGTCCAATAATTCATATATAGTTTAATATATAATATACGAATTAATTAATACGTGTCGTGACCCGTATACCTCTCAGACTCGATCACAACTCAAACTATATATATTATTGTAGAATCAACCTCAACCCTGTATAGAGAACTCGATCATTACTGCACATAGAGTGTCTATGGTGATTTCAAATAATATATATAGATGCGTCGATATGATATGTCAAAACATTGTATACGTGTCCCGATATTTAAAGTGCGTAAAATAATTACAGAAATTAAATGACGATAAATAAAAGTGCGATAATTAAATTGCGATAAATAAACTGCGATAAATAAAATGTAATCAGTTAGCTAGGAACAGTTAGCTGGAACAGTTAGCGTGGATTCTGAACAAAATTTTTCATAGTTAATTTGTTTGTTTCTAACAGATATTATTTTGTCATATGTTTTCTTCATATGCCACTTGTTGGATTCTGGGAAGTCAAAATCCAAATATGAAATTGAATGAAAATGGTTATTCTGTGATGAACGGATACGTATATCGGTGGTTGTAAGTAGGATAGTAAATGACTGTTGAATCAGCTTCGACGAATGTACAATGTAACTTATTAAGATGAAATCTAATTATTCCTCGGGTATTACCTACCCGTTAAAAAAAAAATTCACCATTAATATTTTGTACAAAAGAACTTTTAAGTACAATCTTTATGAAAACATATATACATATATATTTTCTTCAGATGAAATCATGAATTTAATGAGTTAATATGATATTAATCTCATTTGCTTTTCGGTTTGAGCTAGAATAAGAAATCTCTAAAACTTTTTGAAACCACATATTCTTCGCAGAACATCAATGAAGTTATGGATCAATACTTCATCATTCATTATTGTTGGTACTCCTTGGTATCTATGGTGCGTATGATGTTGATGTTTGTGGGACAGATTATGATGTCGAGACGTGTGATGCGGATGTTGTTTGTTAGTGGTGATGATGGTATTGTTGATGTTATTGATGGTAGTGCTGATTATGCTGCTGGTGCTGCTGCTGGTGTTTGCAACCTTCGCACCATGTTCTCCAAAGTCGTCACACGAGCGCGAAGTTCGTTAACTTCTGCTAGTACACCGGGATGATTGGCGGTTGGAGCGAGCGAATGAACAAGATTTGTAATATGGGATAGTATATAATCGTGACGAGATACTCTAGAAATGAGAGAGAAAATGGTGTTTCGAATAGGTTCGCCGGTAAGTGCTTCAGGTTCATCGCCAAGAGGGAAATTTGGTGGATGGAATGGATCACCTTCTTCTTGTCTCCAGTGATTTAGTATATTACGAACCCATCCCCAATTCATCCAGAATAGATGATGGGAAATTGGTTGATGCATTCCAGTGACGCTGCTTTCGGAGCCCGAATGGAAATCCATATCGGCATAACTGTCGAAATCTGAAGAATTCGAACTAGATGCGGAATCCATCTTGTATAATGGGGAAAATGAATTTTTGGTATGGAATAGATTATATGAGTTAGATTTGGTACTCTTCAATACATAATTTACATATGTATATATAGTACCAAAATCCCGTAAATTACGGAGAATCTTTGAAAAGATATCAGTCAAAGTTCGCAATAACAGATATGCTAAGATAAGAATTCGTCTATACACTATCAATACAGTAAATGCAGTAAAACGTGTCTAGACTTATGAATGATAAGCAGGTAATTTCCTAAGGATGATAAGCAGATGATTTCCGACTAGAAATGATAAGCAAAACTTTTGACATGTAGACACGGTCGAAGTTCAGACTCACTAATGCATCCTAACAACTACTAGTTAGACACACTAATGCAAGACCTGGTTCGCTACGACCACCGCTCTGATACCAACTGAAAGGACCCGTTCATATACATTATAAACGATTCACAATAGTTGATTACATCGCGAGGTATTTGACCTCTATATGATACATTTTACAAACATTGCATTCGTTTTTAAAAGACAAACTTTCTTTACAACGAAAATTGACGGTATGCACACCATTTCATAATATATCCAACTATAATTGACTTAATAATAATCTTGATGAACTCAATGACTCGAATGCAACGTCTTTCAAAATATGCCATGAATGACTCCAAGTAATATCCTTAAAGTGAGCTAATGCACAGCGGAAGATTTCTTTAATACCTGAGAATAAACATGCTTTAAAGTGTCAACCAAAATGTTGGTGAGTTCATAGGTTTATCATAACAATCATTTCAATATATTAATAGACCACAAGATTTCCGTTTATAAATATATGTACACTCACAAGTGTATAAAAGTATTCTATAAGTTGTAGGCACCCGGTAACAAGCCTTAACGTTCATGTTTTACCCTCTGAAGTACACCATATATTAAAATAACCTCGAAGTACTAAAGCATCTCATAGTCAGGAAGGGGTTTGTCAGGCCCAATAGATCTATCTTTAGGATTCGCACCTACCATACATAGACAAGTAGTTTAATGTTACCAAGCTAAGGGTATATTTCTGGTTTAAACCCACGTAGAATTAGTTTTAGTACTTGTGCCTATTTCGTAAAACATTTATAAAAACAGCGCATGTATTCTCAGTCCCAAAAATATATATAAAAGGGAGCAAATGAAACTCACTTTTGCCTTGAAGGTATTTAATTCGACTTGGTCTCCGATAGATATCACGAACCTAACCATATATATAATATATCAACATATTTTCTTTTTTAAGTAATCGTTAGATACATATATACTATTAATACTTTTAATATTTTCTTAGTCCGTAATTAGCAGTCCGATGTTAGTGGTCCACAATTAGTTGCTTAAATAAAATAAATAAAGACCCCATCGTATTCGTATTGATCAGAATTAATCTCGACCCATGGTACCATGTTGTCAAATTACGTGTTGCGTACATAAAGTACCGTGTTGTCAAATGACGTGTTGCGTACAATCATGAGGTCTTATGATTAATCTTCTCGTGTTGTTTACGGGTGGTCCTGAAATATATAAAATCAAATCATAAGTAATTATATATAAAATATCATATTAATTAGAAAAGATATGATTAATTTACTTTTTCTCCAAATATTTTCGTAGCTAAACTAGCTTCGGATACCCAATCTTGTTTTAGTCGTAGTTTCTTCATTACAACTCCGTTTTTGTTGGTTCAACTTGCCACTTCCTTGGATCGAGTCAAATTTTAAGAATATGAACTGAAAATACCTTAGTTTGTATTTGAAATCATAGGTTATAGGTCAAACTTTGGTGAAACTTATGAAAGTGATCATTTTCCATCATAAAAACAACATTTAATGATCATTTTTCTAAAAATACTTACACTTTGAGTTAAACCATGAAATTTTTATGTGTTAACATATTCATAAGAAATATCATTTTTCCAAAACACGAACTTCCAATTCAAAGTTCAAGATGGTTTTTAATTATCCAACCCAAAACAGCCCCCAGTTGCACTCTGACGACGTAGATTCAGTTTTTAAGATGTTCTTTGTAAAACCAAGTTATATCTTGTTAGGTTAGAATATTATTATGATATATTACAGGTCTTGAAGTGTTTTAAAAGTCAAGTTAGAAGGATCTATTTAGTTTGTGAACAAGTTTGAAATCATTCAAACTATGTTCTTGTTGTTAAAATTTTATACCACAAAATAAGATAGCTATATGAATATGAATTGAATAAGATTATGAACAAGGTTACTACCTCAAGTTACTTGGACAAAGTTACTGCAAAAGATAAGAAATAATCTTGGAATCAAAGAGTGGTGGAGTTAGATCAAAAGGTTGGAAGTAAACTTCTTCAAATGGGTGGTTATTTTGATATGTTCTTGAAAGAGTTTTCTTATGGTGTTTAAGGCTTGTAATTGAAGCTAAATGATGGGGAAAATGCTTAGAGATGATCAAGTATGAAGTTAGGAGTATTTTGAGAGAGAAATGAGGATGTAGGTATGAGAAAATGGAGTGAAGAAATGGTGTTCATTTATAAAAACGTTTTTAGTTTATAAAGAAAGAAAAGGATACCTAATTTTGTTTTCTTACTAATAATTCATACTACTTGACAAATCCTAGTTACCTCATATCTAGGGCAGTAATAATGTTGATTAGGATGTTGATTTGATGTGTATATACCAATAGTAAATACGTATAGAAGCTGGGTATGATATGAGTACATATACCCTAGATATACGTATAGAAATCTTGAGGAAACGGAACGAGAATTCAAATATAGCTATCTTTTGTGAATATACTTATATTGTTTTATGTATTTAAGTCCTTAAAAATTGATTAAATACTTTATATATACGATATGTGTATAAGCATTATATATTATAAGTATATATATCAAAGAATGTTACGTATAGTTATCGTTTTGAAAACTTAAGTTAGTAGTTTCAAAATATACATATAACTCATTGTCATTAGTACACAATGAGATGTTAAACCATCCTTAGATCATGTTAAATATATATAAATACATATATATACACAAACGTATAATTATCGTATGTTATATAGTTCGTGATATCATCGGTCATATTGGACGGTCAAACGTTGTGTACAGCTCTTTTCAAATATACAAGTCTCAACAATTTGGATTGCTTATCATGTTGGTATGGTTTAATTTATGTAAATATTAATCTCATAAGTATAATTTGGTCAGAAAATTCCGGGTCATTACATATAGGAACAAACTAGACGAAGATGGGAAGGTTGTTAGAAACAAAGCTAGGTTGGTCGCTCAAGGATATAGCCAACAAGAAGGAATTGATTATGATGAAACCTTTGCTCCCGTAGCTAGATTAGAGTCCATTAGAATACTTCTTGCATATGCATGTGCCAAAGACTTAAAATTTTATCAAATAGATGTCAAAAGTGCTTTTATAAATGGTGTCTTAAATGAAGAAGTATATGTGTCACAACCTCCGGGCTTTGAAGACTTTGAAAAACCTTATCATGTGTTTAAACTTAAGAAAGCCTATATGGACTCAAACAAGATCCTAGATCTTGGTATGAGAGACTTAGAATCTTCCTCATTAATCATGGATATGAAATGGAAAAAATCGATAATACATTATTTATCAAAAAGCATGAAAATGATTTAGTTATTGTTCAAATATATGTTAATGATATTGTATTTGGTTCTACTAACGAATCTCTTAGCAATGAGTTTTCTAAGTTAATGCATGATGAGTTTGAAATGAGCATGATGGCTGAACTCAAGTTCTTTCTCGGACTCCAAATTAAGCAACTTGAAGATGGAACGTTCATCAATCAACAAAAGTATATTCATGATATGCTCATAAAGTTTGGAATGGAAAACTCAAAGCCAATGGTCACTCCCATGGCTACCAATGCAAAGCTTACTCTCGAAGGAGAAAGAGATTCTTTCGATAACACTAAGTATAGAGGGATGATAGGATCTCTACTATCCTTAACGGCGAGTCAACCCGACATTATGTATAGCGTGTGCTTATGTGCAAGATTTCAAGAGAATCCCAAAATGTCACATGTTGAAGCGGGAAAAAGAATTTTTAGATACTTGAAAGGTACCATGCATTTTGGGCTGTGGTACCCAAAGTTCACCAGCGTTGACATTATGTGCTTGGCGGATTTCGACCATGGAGGGTCATTGATTGATCGAAAAAGCACAAGCGTTGCATGTACATTTGTTGGGATTTGATTAACATCATGGTTCTCCAAGAAACAAACATCCTTTGCACTATCCACTACCGAACCCAAATATGTTGCCGTGGGAAGAGCATGTGCACAAGTGCTATGAATGAAACAAACCTTCATCGACTACAGTATAATCTCTTCTGAAATACCTATATGTTGTGATAATAAAAGTACTATAGACCTATCTAAGAATCAAATATTACACTCTAGGACTAAACACATAGACATTAGGCATCACTTTTTATGTGATCATGTCCAAAAAGAAAATATTGTGATTGATAAGGTAGATTCCACAGAAAATATAGCTGATATCTTTACTAAGCCTCTGAAAAAGAAAACCTTCACTTTGCTTAAGAATGGATTGGGAATGATGGAACTTGTGCCTTAATGAAAATAACTCCACTAAACCCATGCGGGGTCTGTGATGACCCGGGAATTTCCGACCAAATTTAAACTTAAACTTTATATGATTTTGACACGATAAGAAAAGTCTGTAATGTTGAGACTCAAAAATTTTGAAGTGTTTTCATTTATGCAATTACCCTTTGACCATTTCCGATGATTCATGAACGATTGTGTATAAATAAATATACAAATATATATGTATAACTAAATTTTATACACAGATAATCTTATATGTATATATATATGTATATATATATAAGTATATATAATTAAAAATATTAAAGATTCAATAATTTATATAATTGGTAGATATGATATAATAAATGAAAATATATTAAATTTAATTAACAAGTTGAATATAACTGTTATACTAATATTATTATCATTATTAGTAGTAACATTATTAATATTATTAATAAATTGTTATTATTATTGTAATGAATAAATATTAAATATTAGATATATGTTATTATATAAATATTATAAAACCATTAAATATTACATAACTAATAAATTATATAGTAAATGTAATTACAAGTAAAAATATAGTTGTTATACTAAGAATATTATTATTACTTTCATTATTATTATCATGATTAAAAATTAATATTAAAATCAGTATTATTAATAGTATTATTTTAAAGATATGATCTATAAATACGAATTTAAGATATATATAAATTATTGTAGTGTTATTACTACTAATATAACTATTAACATTAATAATACTAGTATCATTATAATTAGTATTATAATTATTACTAATTATTGTTAATATTATTATTATAAATTGTATAGTTATTATTATCATTATTATTAGTATTTTTTTATTATTAACAAATTTTAATAATATAATTATTAATTAGTATTATTAATATGGATACTTTTATTAATAAAGTTAATTATATAATCAGTCAATTATACGTAAATGATATCATATCCTGTCAAATTTTATATTTTTTTTTTTGCATTCTATTTCACTCGTGACTACTAGCCGACACCTACAGTATATGATTGATCCTCTTATTGATAAAAATCATTCAATATTTCCAGCATCACATTCAAACACTCTAGTTCTATAAGGTACCAGTTAAAATTTATTATTTTTTTTATATCTCTATTCGTATGAACTTTTTACTCATATTTCGAAATCAAATTCATCTTAAAAATCTAATAATGCAGAAGTGTCCCAAATCACGTCGTGAATGTTTCCTCAAATCCTCAGGTTCCAATTCCTTTTAACGAATTCAAATTTTCGAGTCAAACCTTTAAAAAGAAAAAGTCAAACTTATGCTCTTTGATCAAATTGAAGTTTTAGAAGTTATGTTAGTTAAAATCAACGACTCATAAGGTTTTTATAGATGATTTAAAACTTGTTCCATGTTATAACCATAATCTAATATGTAATCAAAAGCGAAAATCAAATTTTTTTTTATTTTAAAACAGTGACGAACAGATGGTTCCTGTTCTTGTTTTTTTAAATTTTTTTTTTAATTTATTTATCTAATTAATCTCAAAATCAATGTTTAGGTATTATATATAAACTCCTAAAAATCGAGTTTTGTATTTTATGTTAAGATTTTGATTCTGGGTCGTGTGAGCTGAGTGAGAAGAAGAAGAGTATGGTCACAGTAATACACGGGTTAAATATATCGGGGTTCAGTAATATTTCAGGAAACGGGCTACAGCCCAGATGGTTAAGGAATTGTAAGGGGTAGCGAGAGGTCTCGGGTTCGAGCCCTGCTTGTGGCAACTATTTTTTTTAAAGCGAGTTTAAGGTAGTTTTTAATTTCAAAAATCTTATTTATTATTATTATTGCTATTATTATTATTGTTATAATTATTATCATTAGTAATATCATTAATTTGATTATTGATTATTATTATTAGAATTATTATTATTATTAAGATTGAAGTTATGATAGTTATTATTATTAGTATTACTAATTATAGGTATCTTTAATAAGTAAACTGTTATTACTATTATTAACATTAATACATGTTATATCATTATCATTATTATAATTGTAAATTATTATAACTATTATACAAGTATTAAGTATCACATAATATTATGATTATAGTTACAATTAATTATTATTAATATTAAGTATTATGTATTATTATCAAGACTATTATTTTCATTATCTTAGTTAGTGAACTTTACATTTTTACTAAGAACTACTGTTGTTAATATTATTATAATTATTATTTTTATCATTAATCTTTTTATTATTAATATTAGAATTAGGGTTATTAATAATATTACCGTTTTTAAACAATACATTATGTTATTATTTTTCACAAACATTATTATTTTTATTAGTAATAACAAGTATTATCATTTTTACCATTAGAAATATTATTTTAAGTATTATTACAATTACTAGTTTTGACAAACAAATGATATATATATATATATATATATATATATATATATATATATATATATATATATATATATATATATATATATATATATATATATATATATATATAAATATATTTAACATACATAATTTAACCATACAAATGCTTTTTATATATAAAAAGAATACACTTAATGAAATAATTAAGAATATATATATATATATATATATATATATATATATATATATATATATATATATATATATATATATATATATATATATATATATATATATATACAAGTTAATAATATAAAAGTTAAATCACTAATGGTAATTACATATATTATTTTTCGATTACAATTATGTATATTAATATAAATACAAATGATATAGGTTCGTGAATCCGAGGTCAACCCTGCATTGTTCAATATAGCCATATGTATTTTTACTACAAAATACATTAGGTGAGTTTCATTTGCCTTTTTACCCTTTATACTTTTGGGCTGAGAATACATGCTCAACTTTTATAAATGTTTTACGAAATAGACACAAGTAATCGAAACTACATTATATGGTTGAATTATTGAAATCGAATATGCCCCTTTTTATTAAGTCTGGTAATCTAAGAATTAGGGAACAGACACCCTAATTGACGCGAATCCTAAAGATAGATCTATCGGGCCCAACAAGCCCCATCCAAAGTACCGGATGCTTTAGTACTTCGAAATTTATATCATGTCCGAAGGAGGATCCCGGAATGATAGGGATATTCTTATATGCATATTGTGAATGTCGGTTACCAGGTGTTCAATCCATATGAATGATATTTTTGTCTCTATGCATGGGACGATATTTATGAGAAATGAAAATCTTGTGGTCTATTAAAATGATGGAAATGATTATTTATGTTAAACTAATGAACTCACCAACCTTTTGGTTGACACTTTAAATCATGTTTATTCTCAGGTATGAAAGAAATCTTCCGCTGTGCATTAGCTCATATTAGAGACATTACTTGGAGTCATTCATGGCATATTTCAAAAGACGTTGCATTCGAGTCGTTGAGTTCATCAAGATTATTATTAAGTCTATTATAGTTAGATGTATTATGAAATGGTATGCATGCCGTCAACTTTCGTTGTAATGAAAGATTGTCTTTTCAAAAACGAATGCAATGTTTGTAAATGTATCATATAGAGGTCAAGTACCTCGCGATGTAATCAACTGTTGTGAATCGTTTATAATCGATATGGACTTCGTCCGGATGGATTAGGACGGGTCTTCACAGTTGGTATCAGAGCGGTGGTCTTAGAGAACCAGGTCTTGCATTAGTATGTCTAACTGATAGTCGTTAGAATGCCTTAGTGAGTCTGGACTTCGACCGTGTCTGCATGTCAAAAGTTTTGCTTATCATTTCTAGTCGGAAATCATCTGCTTATCATTCTTAGTCTAGACACATCTTACTGCATTGATTGCATGAATAGTGTATAGACAAAATTCATATCTTAGTATATCTACTAATCCATATCTTAGCGTATCTGTCATTGTAGACTTTATCTGACATATTTCCTTAATTTTCTCCGTAATTCACGAGATCTTTGGAAGTATGTATAGATATTCTATATATAATTGGAATATCATTCGATGTTCGAAAATCATTTGATATCAAAACCCTTTAACTGATCGTGAGAGATGGATCCTACACCTAGCTTGGATTCCATTAGTTCCGGAAGCGATTTCGAGATATATATTGAAGCAGACTCCGAAGACAATGAACCAGAAGTGCCTCAACCATTTAATTATTTTTCTTTCTGGAGGAGATGGGGGTGGGTCCGAGACTTACTCACTCGATGGAGAAATGAAGAAGTCGAGCCCTACCGTGAACCAAACTTACCTCCTAACATCGGAGAAAACGATGTACTCACTGGTGAACCTATGCGCAACATTGTATTCACCCTTCTTGCTAAAGTTTTCCACCTCGAAGGTCGCATTACTGCAATCTCAGAAAATATTCAACCTCTACTTCCGAATACCAATCGAAGGGGAATATTAGAAGAAGTTAGGGAACTTCGAATTGATAATCAAGATCTATCGAATCAGATGAGTGGATGGATATAAATGATAGAGGGTAGGATAGAAAACCTAACAAGAATGGTGCGTGATCTACAAGCTATACTTACTACACCAACATCATTACCAACCTCAGCACCAACAACACTTGTAGCACCGACATCAACAGTACCACCATCAGCAGCACCAGCAGCATAAATCAGTACCAATAACAACAACATCATTACACATCTCAACCTCGCAATCTATACCTCAAGCATAATCATCGTTCTACGAATCGTTCTACATAAACTATCTTCGTCATTCATGGCAATTATGTAATCTCTAAGGTTTTAGAGATTATGTACTCAAGTTCTAAGTCGTAAATCTAATGAGTTTAATATCACATTGACTCATTAAATCCATGATAACGTCTGAAGAAAATATATATGTATATATATTGTTTCATAAAGATTGTAATTAAAATTTTTTTTCGTACAAACTGTTAATGGTGAAAATATTTTAACGGGTAGGTAATACCCGAGGAATACTTAGATTTCACATTAATAAGTACACTGTACATTCTATCAAATCTGATTCAACAGCCATTTATTATCCTATTTACATCTACCGATATACGAATCTGTTCACCACAGAATAATCATTTTCATTCAATTTCATATCTGGATTTTGACTTATCAGAATCCAAAAAGTGGCATAATGAAGAAAACATTGGACAAAATAAAATTTGTTAGAAACAAACGAATTAACTACGAGAAATTTTGTTAAGAATCCACGCTAACAAGATCCTAGCTAACTGTTCCTAGCTAACTGATAATTCCGTATTACTTTTTATTTCATCGCAATTTAATTCTCGCAATTTTATTTAACGTCATTTAATTTCTGTTATTTACTTTACGCACTTTATTTATCGTCATTTATTTTCTGTTATTTATTTTACGCACCTTAAATATCGGGACAAGTATACAAGGTTTTGACATATCATATCGACGCATCTATATATATTATTTGGAATCACCATAGACACTCTATATGCAGTAATGATCGAGATCTCTATACAGGGTTGAGGTTGATTCTACAATAATATATATAGTTTGAGTTGTGATCGAGTTTGAGACATATACGGGTCACGATACGTATTAATTAATTAGAATATTATATATTAATCTATATATGAATTATTGAACTGTCAACTATGGACTATCGACTGTGGGCTAATAAGATTGGACAATTAAAAATGAATTAAAATATTGATTATAACATATGAAACTAAACAATTCTTCAAGTTTGCCACTTGATTTCATCTTAAACCTCATTGTATCTTGACAATTACAATCTGCATTCAAACCTTTCATGATTCTTGAAAACACCTCAATCAAGAGGATGAACCAACCGCACTTCATCTACGGAGGGAAAGATTTATGCATTTAGTTATGCACCTGGAAACTCTCGGCAACTGAGTAAAAGTTTAACACGTAACCGCATCAGATCCTTTGGCATTTATTAGCAAAAATAACTTTGCGATCTCTTTTCAAAGTAGCAAATTTTGTCACAGCTTCAGCAAATCAACTTCGACTTTTCGTTCGAAACAACCTTATTATCACCTTGATTATTATGTATGTTCTTTTATTGTTACCGGGGAACCTTCCATATTTTACCATATTACTAGCAGGCGTACCAGCAACCTCGTTGCTTCTTGGTTTAAATCTCTCCGATAAATCATTATATTTCTTCATTGAAACCCTATCATATACTCATCCGCATCTTGTAACGAGAACTGCCATAACAATTACTGGGAATCAGCAATCAGTACTTTGAAAACTCACAGCATATCTACATCAACAGTTATATATATATGACATTTATCTCTTAGAATTATGATCTCTCATTCTGAAATTCTGAAAAGCACTCAGTCACAAATCAATACTCTGAATGTTGAAAAAGCTGAATGAAGTAGCAAAAACTGTAGATAACCGTAAATGACCATAATCATCGGAAGTTTGAGGATAAAGAATAGTATGTTGGAAAAGCTCAGAAACGTTGGAACCGGAAAACGGATTGAGCTAACCATGAAGGAGACCAAGGACAAATACAAGGACCATACCCTATATTCAAAGAATCCAGATAATTCTGGATCCGTTGAAATCTTTAGAGAATATCTTGCTCCGAAGTCATGTTAAAATCTTGCGGAAAATCTTTCTCCATCAACCATCGAACTTAGAAATTCCAAAATATCATCATCAATATCTTCGATATTTCTGAGGATATTTTCATAAATATTCTCGTCCGAAATTATATACCTCTTCGTGCTTCCTGTGTATCATCATATTGGAGACATTCAATAGAAAATTTAGTACCGAAAAGCAACTTATGCGAAATTATGAAGAACGCCGTGGACAAATCGCAAAGAATAAGTTTGACTTCAAAGAATCTAAATGATTCTGTGTCTGATGAAATTTTTAGCGAATACCTTGCTTCCGAATCTAAACCGTTACGGATAAATCTTCTTCATCATCCATCGATATTAGAAATTCCAAGATATCATCGTATCTTTCATTATAAATATCCTTCATATTTCTGAAGATAATTCCATAATTATTCTTATCTGGAATCATTAGTCTCTTCGTGCTATCAGTGTTACATCATATAGAAACTGTTAGTTTCTATATTCTGTAAACTTTCGAGCTTAAAAATGAATGTTATTGAAGTAGTGTGGGAAACTGATGCATGAGTTAGTATAATATAATGACACTTGATCAACGTGATTATATTACAGTAAGTCGTGTTGAGTTTCTAAATGGAATATGATGATTCACAGATTATAACATCATCATGTGACATGCTACATAACTCTTTCATTCTGATTAACTTCTGAACATATCAAGAAAATATATTCTTGATAGCTCTATTCTCAGTCATTCTGGTAATTTTGACAAATCAAATCGTGATATTACGTTCTTTCTTGTTTAGAACTTTAAACTCATTCGAAACTCCACAACTATGAATTCTGGACCGTTATTTGCGAAAAGAAAACCAAAGTATGAAGCTCCGAAATAGGAAGGGGGTATAAATCGCAGCAAATAAGAGAAAGCATTAACTGTGGATGACAATGATTATCAGAAACAGAAAGGGGGACATTGAAATATAAGGAGAGATATAAAGCCCAATAACAACACATAAATTACAAACCGTGTATATCAATGTTTATCGTAACATAAAGACAAGGGAGAATTAAAAGCACTATAACCCCAAGAGCAAAGCAAAAGTAAGCAGATTCCTCGGGTGGAAGTTGGAAAAGAAGAATGATTGTTACGATAGTAAGGATAAGGATAAGGATTAGAAATGGATTAAGCATTTCCACAAATTATTTTTTTTGGATGTATGAACTAAGAAAGAAAGTATAGGAATGGTGAGAATAATGGAATAGAAGAGCTTAACTTATAATGGAAATATCAGACAGAGTAATCGAGGTAGATCACCGTATTTAATTATAGAGATCTTAATTTCCTTATTCACTAAAGAATCAAATCTTATAGATTTCGAAGATTTTCTCCAAATCCCTTGAATTCCGGAATTCAACCAAGACAACGTCAAAAGATAAGACGCACCTTGTTTTCTAAGTTCCACCGTGACTACGTCAAAAGTTAAATCTCTATCTAAATCTATTGTGAAAGTTCCATTCGTACGCTTCACCTAATCGGATCGTTTTATCTATATTAGTCAATAATGATAAAGCTCCATTTATCAACTCATATTTGTCAAGAAAACATTTTTAGTGTTAGCCATGACGACCACACTCAAATTTCGGGACGAAATTTCTTTAACGGGTAGGTACTGTGATGACCCGGGAATTTCCGACCAAATTTAAACTTAAACTTTATATGATTTCGACACGATAAGAAAAGTCTGTAATGTTGAGACTCAAAAATTTTGAAGTGTTTTCATTTATGCAATTACTCTTTGACCATTTTCGATGATTCACGAACGATTGTGTATAAATAAATATACAAATATATATGTATAACTAAATTTTATACACAGATAATCTTATATGTATATATATATGTATATATATATAAGTATATATAATTAAAAAATGTTAAAGATTCAATAATTTATATAATTGGTAGATATGATATAATAAATGAAAATATATTAAATTTAATTAACAAGTTGAATATAACTGTTATACTAATATTATTATCATTATTAGTAGTAACATTATTAATAAATTGTTATTATTATTGTAATGAATAAATATTAAATATTAGATATATGTTATTATATAAATATTATAAAACCATTAAATATTACATAACTAATAAATTATATAGTAAATGTAATTACAAGTAAAAATATAGTTGTTATACTAAGAATATTATTATTACTTTCATTATTATTATCATGATTAAAAATTAATATTAAAATCAGTATTATTAATAGTATTATTTTAAAGATATGATCTATAAATACGAATTTAAGATATATATAAATTATTGTAGTGTTATTACTACTAATATAACTATTAACATTAATAATACTAGTATCATTATAATTAGTATTATAATTATTACTAATTATTGTTAATATTATTATTAGTATAAATTGTATAGTTATTATTATCATTATTATTAGTATTTTTTTATTATTAACAAATTTTAATAATATAATTATTAATTAGTATTATTAATATGGATACTTTTATTAATAAAGTTAATTATATAATCAGTCAATTATACGTAAATGATATCATATCCTGTCAAATTTTATATTTTTTTTTCTTTGCATTCTATTTCACTCGTGACTACTAGCCGACACCTGCAGTATATGATTGATCCTCTTATTAATAAAAATCATTCAATATTTCCAGCATCACATTCAAACACTCTAGTTCTATAAGTGTCATAACCCGTCCTTAACCATAAGAACGTGTTAGATAACGTATGATTTCATTGCAAGGTATTGACCTCTATATGCGACATTTTTTTAAAGAAAAACTGCATATATTATACATTACAAACCATGATCCTTATTTTTGATACAAGCTTTGGACAAAATAAAGATGATTATCGTTTAGCGATAATCTTCGACTTACAAACTTTACAAATGATAATAACAACCCGATTTCTAGCATATTTTACAACACAAGTTCTTGGATATGCAGTCTTATTTTTGACACAAATATGCGTACGCAAGATCCTGCTTAGATTCAACATGATGCAGCGGAAGCTTCTAATTATCACCTGAGAATAGACATGTTTAAAACGTCAACATAAAGTTGGTGAGATATAGGTTTAATGCCGGCAGCGATATAAATATAGACCACAAGATTTCATATATAAACATTTTAATAAAAATATTCTAAGTGGTTGAGCACTTGGTAACCATACTTAACATTTAATCACGTCGCATATTCCCTTTATTATGAAATCTTACTACACTGTACCAAGTGTAGTCACGAAACGAAGTACTGTGCAACCGTTGAATACTGGTCGTCCAGTCCGGTTGGGGTTGTCAGGCCCGATAGATCTATCAACAGGATTCGCGTTTACAATACCGCTGTAAATAACAGTTACCAAGCTACAGGGAAGTATGCCAGTGGTACAACTCAACGTAGAATATATTTTTCAGTTACTTGTGTCCATATCGTAAAACATAAAATACATGTATTCTCATCCCGAAATATTTAGAGTTTAAAAGTGGGACTATATACTCACTGTTGTCTTGAAGATATATATAATTTGACTTGGTCTCCGGTTGATATCACGAACCTATCCATATATAATATATCAATACCTTTTCTTTTTAAACAAACGTCACATATATATACTTGTTATACTTTTAATACTTTGAATAATTCCTTAGTCCGTAGTTAGCAGTTCGTTGTTAGTAATTCAATTTTAATGGTTCATTTTTAGATGTTTAATATACCCGCAATGAAATAAATAAAACCCCCTAACGAAATAAATAAAACCCCATCGTATATGTATTGGTCGAGATTAATCTTGACCCACGGTACCGGTGTTGTCAAATGACGTGTTGCGTACATAAAGTACCGGTGTTGTCAAATGACGTGTTGCGTACAAACATGGGATCTTATGATTAATCTTCTCGTGTTGTTTGCGGGTGATCCTGAACCATATAAAATTGAATTATAAGTACATATATATAAAATATCATGTTATCTTAGAAATATGTGATTTTATTTAATTTTTCCCAATTAATCCCGAAGTTAAACAAGTCTTAGATATCCGATCTCGTTTTGGTCATAGTTTCTTCGTTACAACTCCGTTTTCGTTGATTCAACTTGTCACTTCCTTGGATCGAGTCCCTCTTTAAGACTATGAACTGTAAATACCTTAGTTTGTATTCGAAATCACAGGTCATAGGTCAAACTTTAGTGAAACTTATGAAGTTAATCATTTTCCATCATGTAAACAACCTTAAATGATTATTTTTCTAAAAATACTTATACTTTGAGTTAAATCATGAAATTTTTATGTGTTATCATATTCATAGTAAAAATCATTTTTCCAGAAAATAAACCTCCAATTCAAAGTTTAAGATGGTTTTTAATTATCCAACCCAAAACAGCCCCCGGTTGCACTCCGACGTCGTAAATTCAGTTTTTAAGGTGTTCTTTGAAAAACCAAGTTATACCTTGTTAAATTAGCATATATTCATGATATATTACAGGTCTTGAAGTATTTTAAAAGTTAAGTTAGAAGGATCTATTTAGTTTGCAAACAAGTTTGAAAACATTCAAACTATGTTCTTGTTGTTAAAATTTTATACCACAAAATAAGATAGCTATATATATATGAATCGAATAAGGTTATGAACATAGATTCTACCTCAAGTTCCTTGGACAAGGTTGCTATAAAAGAGGAGTAAAAAGCTAGAACCAAAAGGGTGATGGAATTGGATGAAAGATTGGAAGTAAGTTTGTGTTCTTGGAAGGATTTCTTGAAGTGTTTTTGTATGGTTTTCTTATGGTGATTAAGTAAGGTTTTTGAAGCTAAATGATGGGGAAAATGCTTGGAGATGATCAAGTATAAAGTTAAGAGTATTTTGAGAGAGAAATGGAAGTGTAAGTATGAGAAAATGGGGTGAAGAAATGGTGTGCATGCATAAAAACGTTTTTAGGTTATAAAGGAAAAAAAGATACCTAACTTTGTTTTCTTGCTAAATAATTCATGCTACTTGACAAATGGTTGGTTCCACATGTTTCTTAATCATTTAAGGCTGCTAAGGAGCAGATTTTTATTGGTATATACCAATAGTAAATACATCTAGAAGCTGCGTATGATACGGGTACATATACTCTAGGTATACGTATAGAAATCTTTGAGGAAACGGAACGAGGATTCAAATATAGCTATCTTTTGTAAATATACTTATATTGTTTTATGTATGTAAGCCCTTTAAAAGTGATAAAATACATATCTATACGATGCATGTATAAGTAATATAGGTTATAAGTATTTACGTCGAAAAACATTACGTATAGTTATCGTTTTGAAAACTTAAGTTAGTAGTTTTAAAATATACTTATAACTTATTGTTATTAATACAAAATGAGATATTAAAACATTCTTAGATCATGTTAAATATGTATATATACATATATATACACAAACATATAATTATCATATGTTATATAGTTCGTGATATCATCGGTCAAACTAGACGGTCAAACGTTGTGTAAACTCTTTTCGGAAATATAAATCTCGACAATTTGGATTGCTTATCATGTTGGTAAGGTTTAATTTATGTAAATATTAATCTTATAAGTATAGAACGATCGAAAAAGTGCGGGTCGTTACATTACCTCCCCGTTAAATAAATTTCGTCCCGAAATTTTAAAATTGTACCTATTTTGCGTCATCGAGAAACAAGTGTGGATACTTTTGTTTCATCTGATCCTCTCGTTCCCAAGTAAACTCAGGACCTCTTCGAGCATTCCAACGAACCTTAACGATCGGTATGTTGCTCTGCTTGAGCTGTTTAACTTCACGGTCCATGATTTCGATTGGTTCTTCGATGAATTGTAGTTTCTCATCGACATGGATTTCTTCAAGAGGAATGGTGAGATCTTCCTTTGCAAGACACTTCTTAAGGTTCGAGACGTGAAAGGTATTATGTACTCCAGCGAGTTGTTGCGGTAACTCGAGTCGATAAGCTACCGGTCCAATGCGTTCAATAATCTTGAACGGGCCTACGTACCTTGGGTTCAGTTTACCCCTTTTGCCGAAACGTATTACACCTTTCCATGGTGACACTTTTAACATAACCATGTCACCGATCTGAAACTCTAATGGTTTCCTTCGAACATCGGCGTAGCTCTTTTGGCGACTACGGGCTGTTTTCAATCTCTCCTTGATTTGTACAATCTTCTCAGTCGTTTCGTGTATGATCTCGGGACCCTTTAATTGTCGATCTCCTACTTCATTCCAACAGATAGGAGATCTACACTTCCTTCCATACAATGCTTCGAATGGCGCAGCTCCAATGCTCGGATGATAACTATTATTATACGAGAATTCTGCTAACGGTAGATATTTATCCCATCCGTTTCCAAAATCGATCACACATGCCCTGAGCATGTCTTCAAGAGTCTGAATTGTTCTTTCACTCTGCCCGTCGGTTTGCGGATGATATGCGGTACTCATATCCAAACGAGTTCCTAGTGCCTCCTGTAGTGATTGCCAGAACTTTGAGGTAAATCTACTATCACGATCAGATATAATGGAAATAGGTATTCCATGCCTTGAAACTATTTCCTTTATATATAATCGTAATAATTTCTCCATTCTATCCGTTTCCTTTATAGGCAAGAAATGTGCAGATTTGGTAAGACGATCAACAATTACCCAAATAGTGTCGTATCCCCAGGCAGTCTTTGGTAACTTCGTGATGAAATCCATGGTAATACCGTCCCATTTCCATTCTGGGATTTCTGGTTGTTGAAGTAATCCTGACGGCTTTTGGTGTTCTGCTTTGACTTTGGAACAAGTTAAACACTCCCCAACATATGTTGCAACGTCTGTCTTTAAATTAGGCCACCAATAATGCGTCTTAAGATCTTGATACATCTTTCCAACTCCAGGATGTATCGAGTATCTTGTCTTATGTGCCTCATTCAATATCAACTTCCTTAATCCACCCAACTTCGGTACCCAAATACGGTTTGCAAAATATCGAATTCCGTCTTCCCGTATAACGAGTTGCTTCTCATACTTCTTCATTATTTCATTTCTTATGTTTTCTTTAGTAAGTGCTTCTCGTTGAACTTCTTTGATTTGTGAGTTGAGATTCATGCGAATTTTTATGTTCATCGCTCGTACTCGAATTGGTTCTCGTTCCTTTCTGCTTAGAGCATCGGCCACCACGTTCGCCTTCCCGGGATGATAACGAATTTCACAATCATAGTCGTTTATCAGCTCGACCCACCTACGTTGCCTCATGTTCAGCTGTTTTTGATCGAAAATATGTTGAAGGCTTTTATGATCAGTAAACACAGTGCATTTAACCCCATACAAGTAGTGTCTCCATATCTTCAATGCAAACACGACTGCTCCCAGTTCTAGATCATGCGTCGTATAATTCCGCTCTAGAATCTTTAATTGTCGGGATGCGTATGCAATAACTTTCTTTCGTTGCATAAGAACGCAACCAAAACCTTGTCGCGAAGCGTCACAATATATTTCAAAATCATCGTTCCCTTCTGGTAACGATAAAATAGGCGCCGTAGTCAACTTCTTTTTCAGTAATTGAAATGCACTCTCCTGCTCAGAAGTCCATTCATATTTCTTCCCTTTTTGCGTTAACGCTGTCAACGGCTTAGCTATTCGGGAAAAATCTTGAATAAACCTTCTATAATAACCGGCTAAACCCAAAAATTGGCGTATCTGCATTGGTGTCTTAGGAGTCTCCCATTTTTCAATGGCTTCAATTTTTGCTAGATCAACCTGAATTCCTTTGCTACTAACAACGTGGCCAAGAAATTGCACTTCTTTCAACCAGAAAGCACATTTAGAAAATTTAGCATATAGCTGTTCTTTTCTCAACAACTCTAATATCAACCTTAAATGCTGCTCATGCTCTTGCTCACTCTTGGAATAGATAAGAATTTCATCAATGAAAACGATAACAAACTTATCTAAATATGGACTACAAACTCGATTCATGAGGTCCATGAATACAGCTGGCGCATTCGTCAATCCAAACGGCATGACCAAAAATTCGTAATGACCGTAGCGTGTCCGAAAAGCAGTTTTCGGTATATCTTCTTCTTTGACACGTAATTGATGATAGCCCGATCTTAGGTCAATTTTCGAGTACACACATGATCCTTGGAGTTGATCAAATAAGTCGTCAATTCTCGGTAGTGGATACCGATTCTTGATAGTTAACTTATTTAATTCACGATAATCTATACACATTCGGAAAGATCCGTCTTTCTTCTTGACGAATAAAATTGGAGCTCCCCACGGTGAAGTACTTGGTCGTATGAATCCACGATCCAGTAATTCTTTTAACTGACTCTGAAGTTCTTTTAACTCAGACGGTGCAAGTCTATATGGAGCACAGGCAACCGGTGCAGCTCCTGGTACAAGATCTATTTGAAATTCTACAGATCTAAATGGAGGTAATCCCGGCAACTCTTCCGGAAATACTTCAGGAAAATCTCTTGCCACAGGCACATCATTGATGCACTTCTCTTTTTCTTTCTTTTCGACTTTATTAACATGTGCTAAGATAGCATAGCACCCTTTCTTCAAGCACTTTTGAGCTTTCAAATAACTAATGAGTTTTAGCTTTGATTTACCCTTCTCTCCATAAATCATTACTGGCGTTTTATCCTTACGAGGAATGCGAATTGCCTTCTTGGCGCACACAACTTCAGCTCCTATTTTGGACATCCAGTCCATGCCGATTATTACATCAAAACTTCCTAATTCTACGGGTATCAAATCAATCTTAAATGTTTCTCCGGCTAAATTTATTTTACAATCACGGAAAATTTTATCGGCTTTAATTAGTTTACCATTAGCTAACTCAATCATGTACTTAGCATCTAGAGGTAATGATGAACAATTCAATTTAGCGTGAAAGTCTCTACACACGTAACTTCTATCAGCACCAGTATCAAATATAATAGATGCGGATAAGTTATTAATAGTAAACGTACCCGTAACAAGCTCCGGGTCTTCACATGCCTCTCTAGCATTAATAACAAATGCTCTCCCACGTGCAGGTCCGATATTCTTCTCTGGATTCGGGCACTGGCTCTTATAGTGACCTTGTTTTCCACACCCAAAACAAGTAATGGTAGCCAAAGCAGTTCTATTTGCATTGGTGGCAGGAGTCTTGGTACCATTTGTATTTGTAACGAGAGCCCTACAATCTTCAGCAAGATGACCCTTTCGATTACATTTGTTGCATACCACATTACAGTAACCAGAGTGATGTTTGTGGCATCGGTTGCATAAAGGATTTTGTCCTTTATAACCAAAGCTTAAACCACTACCCGCACCTTGCGTGTTTTCTTGTTTCTTAAAAGATTGTTGTTGGTTACCTCGATCATAATTTCCATTCAACTTTCTTTTGTTACCTGATACCTTCACATCAGTATTGGATACTTTCTTATCCATGATGACCTGATCCATTAGCTCGTTTGCCATGGTTATAGCTTCATGAATTGTCTTAGGTTTCGATGCTGTAACATTTGCCTTGACCTTTTTGGGCAAACCATCTTTGTACATTTCAATCTTCCGTTCTTCGGTTGGAACCAATCCAGGACATAGCAAAACTAATTCCATGAATCGCTGATTGTAGTTGGTGATTTCAGTACCAATAACCTTCAGACTTCGTAACTCATCTTCCAACTTCCTAACCTCGTTCCTTGGACAATATTCGTTGATTAACATTGTTTTGAATTCTTCCCACGGAGTATCATAAGCTACATCTCCTCCTACAGCCTTCACATAATTTTTCCACCACGTGAGTGCACTATCTTGTAAAGTGCACGATGCATACTTGGTCATGTCCTTTTCAACACAACCACTGATTTTAAACACAGTCTCCATCTTTTCTATCCACCGGGTTAAACCGATCGGTCCTTCTGTTCCACTGAATGATGAGGGCTTGCAAGCTTGAAAAGTTTTGTAAGTGCACCCCACACGAGGATTTGGGTTAACTGCAGCACCTCTTGCAGCCTCGACCCATAACATTCTGTCGTTCACTCGCTGATTGATGAGTTCCTGGATTTCTTGTTCCGTCATTCGGTTCAATCGCGCCATATTCTTCTATAAGAATGAAAAGAAAATAATTATTCACATGAAATATTATAGATGTAGTGTATATTTACAGTACATTATAGCTTATTAATAATATGAACCAGGTATTATTATAAAAGCCTTTTCTTCTTATTAGCGTTTTATAATTATATCTAGGGTAGTACCTACCCGTTAATGTCCATACTTAATAGCTTAGTACAGAATCAATTACTACCATCTAAATAATACTTAACCATGGAAAATTATTGCATTTCACACTTCACTATTTTACATATGCTTATCTTACATCGAACATTAAACAAACCACACTAATAATATTATACAAAACATTATATGATCCCATGGTTTAATACGGCAGCGCATCGTTTGGTCTATTTTCTAGGACGTTTAGGTTCAAAGAATCGCTTAACGCTTATCCTGGCTGTCTGCCTATATTTTGGCTGTGGGACTAAAGAACTGGATGCCGGGATAGAACGAATAGGAATAGCGGGAATAGGGGTGGTAGTGTCTAGTGGAGTTGGTGCCACATCATCCTTACTAAACTCGGGATTTGAATTTTCTAATTCATTAGCCTTTCGTTTCTTTCCTAGTTCGAACTCGTCTTTTGTAATTTCCTGTATTTCTTCCTCGGGTTCACTTTCCTCCTCGAGTTCACTTTCCTCCTCGGGTTCACTTTCCTCCTCGGGTTCACTTTCCGGATTTTCTATAGTCGGTTCATCCGGAATTTGTGAGTCTTCCCCAAAGATATTATTTTCGTCATCGGATAGGTTAATGACTGGAACACCATCTGAAGATTCTGGTTCGGAGTCGCTGAACGTGATGATAAGTTTTGAGCCCGACATCTATCACACAACAACTAACCCATTAGTACTACATAATATTTACATATAAATTTTAACCAACAATGATAAGCAATGGTTTTTAAATCAAACCCGGTCAAAGTCCAGACTTACTAATGTATCCTAACGACTTATCAGTTAGACACACTAATGCAAACCTGGTTCGCTAAGACCACCGCTCTGATACCACATGTCATAACCCGTCCTTAACCATAAGAACGTGTTAGATAACGTATGATTTCATTGCGAGGTATTGACCTCTATATGCGACATTTTTTTAAAGAAAAACTGCATATATTATACATTACAAACCATGATCCTTATTTTTGATACAAGCTTTGGACAAAATAAAGATGATTATCGTTTAGCGATAATCTTCGACTTACAAACTTTACAAATGATAATAACAACCTGATTTCTAGCATATTTTACAACACAAGTTCTTGGATATGCAGTCTTATTTTTGACACAAATATGCGTACGCAAGATCCTGCTTAGATTCAACATGATGCAGCGGAAGCTTCTAATTATCACCTGAGAATAGACATGTTTAAAACGTCAACATAAAGTTGGTGAGATATAGGTTTAATGCCGGCAGCGATATAAATATAGACCACAAGATTTCATATATAAACATTTTAATAAAAATATTCTAAGTGGTTGAGCACTTGGTAACCATACTTAACATTTAATCACGTCGCATATTCCCTTTATTATGAAATCTTACTACACCGTACCAAGTGTAGTCACGAAACGAAGTACTGTGCAACCGTTGAATACTGGTCGTCCAGTCCGGTTGGGGTTGTCAGGCCCGATAGATCTATCAACAGGATTCGCGTTTACAATACCGCTGTAAATAACAGTTACCAAGCTACAGGGAAGTATGCCAGTGGTACAACTCAACGTAGAATATATTTTTCAGTTACTTGTGTCCATATCGTAAAACATAAAATACATGTATTCTCATCCCGAAATATTTAGAGTTTAAAAGTGGGACTATATACTCACTGTTGTCTTGAAGATATACATAATTTGACTTGGTCTCCGGTTGATATCACGAACCTATCCATATATAATATATCAATACCTTTTCTTTTTAAACAAACGTCACATATATATACTTGTTATACTTTTAATACTTTGAATAATTCCTTAGTCCGTAGTTAGCAGTTCGTTGTTAGTAATTCAATTTTAATGGTTCATTTTTAGATGTTTAATATACCCGCAATGAAATAAATAAAACCCCCTAACGAAATAAATAAAACCCCATCGTATATGTATTGGTCGAGATTAATCTTGACCCACGGTACCGGTGTTGTCAAATGACGTGTTGCGTACATAAAGTACCGGTGTTGTCAAATGACGTGTTGCGTACAAACATGGGATCTTATGATTAATCTTCTCGTGTTGTTTGCGGGTGATCCTGAACCATATAAAATTGAATTATAAGTACATATATATAAAATATCATGTTATCTTAGAAATATGTGATTTTATTTAATTTTTCCCAATTAATCCCGAAGTTAAACAAGTCTTAGATATCCGATCTCGTTTTGGTCATAGTTTCTTCGTTACAACTCCGTTTTCGTTGATTCAACTTGTCACTTCCTTGGATCGAGTCCCTCTTTAAGACTATGAACTGTAAATACCTTAGTTTGTATTCGAAATCACAGGTCATAGGTCAAACTTTAGTGAAACTTATGAAGTTAATCATTTTCCATCATGTAAACAACCTTAAATGATTATTTTTCTAAAAATACTTATACTTTGAGTTAAATCATGAAATTTTTATGTGTTATCATATTCATAGTAAAAATCATTTTTCCAGAAAATAAACCTCCAATTCAAAGTTTAAGATGGTTTTTAATTATCCAACCCAAAACAGCCCCCGGTTGCACTCCGACGTCGTAAATTCAGTTTTTAAGGTGTTCTTTGAAAAACCAAGTTATACCTTGTTAAATTAGCATATATTTATGATATATTACAGGTCTTGAAGTATTTTAAAAGTTAAGTTAGAAGGATCTATTTAGTTTGCAAACAAGTTTGAAAACATTCAAACTATGTTCTTGTTGTTAAAATTTTATACCACAAAATAAGATAGCTATATATATATGAATCGAATAAGGTTATGAACATAGATTCTACCTCAAGTTCCTTGGACAAGGTTGCTATAAAAGAGGAGTAAAAAGCTAGAACCAAAAGGGTGATGGAATTGGATGAAAGATTGGAAGTAAGTTTGTGTTCTTGGAAGGATTTCTTGAAGTGTTTTTGTATGGTTTTCTTATGGTGATTAAGTAAGGTTTTTGAAGCTAAATGATGGGGAAAATGCTTGGAGATGATCAAGTATGAAGTTAAGAGTATTTTGAGAGAGAAATGGAAGTGTAAGTATGAGAAAATGGGGTGAAGAAATGGTGTGCATGCATAAAAACGTTTTTAGGTTATAAAGGAAAAAAAGATACCTAACTTTGTTTTCTTGCTAAATAATTCATGCTACTTGACAAATGGTTGGTTCCACATGTTTCTTAATCATTTAAGGCTGCTAAGGAGCAGATTTTTATTGGTATATACCAATAGTAAATACATCTAGAAGCTGCGTATGATACGGGTACATATACTCTAGGTATACGTATAGAAATCTTTGAGGAAACGGAACGAGGATTCAAATATAGCTATCTTTTGTAAATATACTTATATTGTTTTATGTATGTAAGCCCTTTAAAAGTGATAAAATACATATCTATACGATGCATGTATAAGTAATATAGGTTATAAGTATTTACGTCGAAAAACATTACGTATAGTTATCGTTTTGAAAACTTAAGTTAGTAGTTTTAAAATATACTTATAACTTATTGTTATTAATACAAAATGAGATATTAAAACATTCTTAGATCATGTTAAATATGTATATATACATATATATACACAAACATATAATTATCATATGTTATATAGTTCGTGATATCATCGGTCAAACTAGACGGTCAAACGTTGTGTAAACTCTTTTCGAAAATATAAATCTCGACAATTTGGATTGCTTATCATGTTGGTAAGGTTTAATTTATGTAAATATTAATCTTATAAGTATAGAACGATCGAAAAAGTGCGGGTCGTTACAATAAGGTACCAGTTAATTTTTTTTTTTTGATATCTCTGTTCGTATGAACTTTTTACTCATATTTCGAAATCGAATTCATCTTAAAAATCTAATAATGCAGAAGTGTCCCAAATCACGTCGTGAATGTTTTCTCAAATCCTCAGGTTCCAATTCCTTTTAACGAATTCAAATTTTCCAGTCAAACCTTTAAAAAGAAAAAGTCAAACTTATGTTCTTTGATCAAATTGAAGTTTTAGAAGTTATGTTAGTTAAAATCAACGACTCATAAGGTTTTTATAGATGATTTAAAACTTGTTCCATGTTATAACCATAATCTAATATGTAATTAAAAGCAAAAATCAATTTTTTTTTTATTTTAAAATAGTGACGAACAGATGGTTCCTGTTCTTGTTTTTTTTTAAAATTTTTTTTTTTAATTTATTTATCTAATTAATCTCAAAATCAATGTTTAGGTATTATATATAAACTCCTAAAAATCGAGTTTTGTATTTTATGTTAAGATTTTGATTCTGGGTCGTGTGAGCTGAGTGAGAAGAAGAAGAGTATGGTCACAGTAATACACGGGTTAAATATATCGGGGTTCAGTAATATTTCAGGAAACGGGCTACAGCCCAGATGGTTAAGGAGTTGTAAGGGGTAGCGAGAGGTCTCGGGTTCGAGCCCTGCTTGTGGCAACTATTTTTTTTAAAGCGAGTTTAAGGTAGTTTTTAATTTCAAAAATCTTATTTATTATTATTATTGTTATTATTATTATTGTTATAATTATTATCATTAGTAATATCATTAATTTGATTATTGATTATTATTATTAGAATTATTATTATTATTATTAAGATTGAAGTTATGATAGTTATTATTATTAGTATTACTAATTATAGGTATCTTTAATAAGTAAACTGTTATTACTATTATTAACATTAATACATGTTATATCATTATCATTATTATAATTGTAATTATTATTATAACTATTATACAAGTATTAAGTATCACATAATATTATGATTATAGTTACAATTAATTATTATTAATATTAAGTATTAGGTATTATTATCAAGACTATTATTTTCATTATCTTAGTTAGTGAACTTTACATTTTTACTAAGAACTATTGTTGTTAATATTATTATAAGTATTATTTTTATCATTAATCTTTTTATTGTTAATATTAGAATTAGGATTATTAATAATATAACCGTTTTTAAACAATACATTATGTTATTATTTTTCACAAACATTATTATTTTTATTAGTAATAACAAGTATTATCATTTTTACCATTAGAAATATTAATTTAAGTATTATTACAATTACTAGTTTTGACAAACAAATGATATATATATATATATATATATATATATATATATATATATATATATATATATATATATATATATATATATATATATATATATATATATATATATATATTTAACATACATAATTTAACCATACAAATGCTTTTTATATATAAAAAGAATACACTTAATGAAATAATTTAGAATATATATATATATATATATATATATATATATATATATATATATATATATATATATATATATATATATATATATATATATATATATGTGTGTGTGTGTGTGTGTGTGTATAAGTTAATAATATAAAAGTTAAATCACTAATGGTAATTACATATATTATTTTTCGATTACAATTATGTATATTAATATAAATACAAATGATATAGGTTCATGAATCCGAGTTCAACCCTGCATTGTTCAATATAGCCATATGTATTTTTACTACAAAATACATTAGGTGAGTTTCATTTGCCTTTTTACCCTTTATACTTTTGGGCTGAGAATACATGCGCAACTTTTATAAATGTTTTACGAAATAGACACAAGTAATCAAAACTACATTATATGGTTGAATTATCGAAATCGAATATGCCCCTTTTTATTAAGTCTGGTAATCTAAGAATTAGAGAACAGACACCCTAATTGACGCGAATCCTAAAGATAGATCTATCGGGCCCAACCAGCCCCATCCAAAGTACCGGATGCTTTAGTACTTCGAAATTTATATCATGTCCGAAGGAGGATCCCGGAATGATGGGGATATTCTTATATGCATATTGTGAATGTCGGTTACCAGGTGTTCAATCCATATGAATGATATTTTTGTCTCTATGCATGGGACGATATTTATGAGAAATGAAAATCTTGTGGTCTATTAAAATGATGGAAATGATTATTTATGTTAAACTAATGAACTCACCAACCTTTTGGTTGACACTTTAAAGCATGTTTATTCTCAGGTATGAAAGAAATCTTCAGCTGTCCATTAGCTCATATTAGAGACATTACTTGGAGTCATTAATGGTATATTTCAAAAGACGTTGCATTCGAGTCGTTGAGTTCATCAAGATTATTATTAAGTCTATTATAGTTAGATGTATTATGAAATGGTATGCATGCCGTCAACTTTCGATGTAATGAAAGATTGTCTTTTCAAAAACGAATGCAATGTTTGTAAATGTATCATATAGAGGTCAAGTACCTCGCAATGTAATCAACTGTTGTGAATCATTTATAATCGATATGGATTTCGTCCAGATGGATTAGGACGGGTCTTCACAGAGTCGAAGCACGGTCGACCGTAGCCTCGACCACACAACAGCTGACGGCCATTTTATATTTTTCTCACTCTCTTCATTATCTAAATCACCTTTTCACCAACTCCACTCCTTCTTTAAACCCCAAACACTAGATCTCAGATCTCATTGTCTCCTTTCTTACAAACATCTCTAGTGGTCCTTCAAGGTAAGCATCCAAAATCTTTAACTTTGATTACTTTTAAAAGAATTCTCATGTGCTCTTATACTCTTTACATACTCTTCCATGAGAATATATTTAGTGTCTTTCATACTAATAAGAACACTTTTTTGATGCATAACTTATTCATTGTTTGAAAGCTCTTTTGAAAAATCATTACTAATAGAGTGTTATGTAAGAACTTTTTCTTCCGTAATTCATGAAAGTTATTTTTAAAAATCACTCATACACACACAAATCTTTGACCAAGTCCTTATGATAAATGTCAATCTCATGATACTTATCAAATATTGGCAAACATAAATTGAAATTATGAAAATTGTCTATTTTTCGAAAATGGCACCACACACTTGTTTTCAAAATGCGTTTAGACAAGAATTAATCGACACATGTTTAGCATATAGGTTTCTAAAAACATGTTATAAACATGATCTCTTTGATAAAATGTTCACATTGCTAGAAAATTACCAACACTCGAAGACATTATGTGGCATATCACCAACAACAAATGGAAACTCGAACCCTTCTTGAAAAAAAAAGAGTCATTTACTACAATGAATTTCTAAACCTCCACACAACATTCACTCAAAAAGGATGTCTCTCTTTCTTGAACCTAGATGAAGTCATCTATCCATCTCTTATTCGGGAGTTTTATGCCAACTTTGAACTTGTCCACCCAAAACGAGTCAAATTTCAACTTTGTAATAAGATTCACTCTTGGCCTCTCTCGTACTTTGCTTCGGTTATAAAGATTCCCTCAAATGGTCATCATTTCTACACTCCTCGAACCGATCTTAGATCTTTACATCCCACGTACCCAACACAAGAGGTACTCTCCACCATCTCTAACTCGAACGTACCTTACAATCTCAACCAATGAATCCTTGTTCAAGACTCTGAGATTCGTCATGATCTTCAACTCCTCCTGACTGTCATTCGATACAACATCTTTTGTATGGAGACTTCTATCGATCTTCTCTCGGGAACGGAAGTGGCCCTTATATGGTCGTTTCTCTCCAACGACGCCATGAATATCGCATATATCATGACTCAGCGAATGAGTAACCTTCTTGAACTTCCCAATCGTCCACTTCCTTACTCTATTCATCTCAACCTCCTATTTCATTACCTAGGTGTAATAACTCCTCTAAGGGTTCTGATGTGAAGCGAGGTGTATATAAAATAGTTATTATTTTACTAGGAAAAACTATTAAATACGATACAATTTTACACAAGATATTTATTTATTTATAGAATGGATATACTTAAACCTTGCTACAACACTTATAGGCAGTGTACCTAATCGTACAGTAGTGTAGTTTTTAGTAAGTCCGGTTCGTTCCACAGGGAAATCTTTGAACAAAGCTCAACGCTATATTAGTTTACTTTTATAAAAATACAAATATATATATAAGTAATATTATTATTATAAAGGGGGGTTTTTACCGTTTAATGACCGGTTTGTCGATTTTAAAACTTTAGTCGCAGTTAAAACCTAATGTAAAATATAAATACAAGACTAAAATTAAAGCGTAAAGTAAATAACGATAATGAAATTGCGAATAATAAAAATGCGATAAAATAAAATTGCGATAATTAAAAAGTACGATAATTAAAAGTGCGATAAAATAAAATAACAATAAATAAAAGTGCGATAATTAGAAGTGCAATTAAATATAAAATAAAGGAAATTAAATATGAAATAAAAGAATTATGCTTATTTAAACTTCCGTAATCATGATGTTTGACGTGTTGATTTTAGTTTTATGCCCATGGGTTAATTGTCCTTTGTCCTGGATTATTTAATATGTCCGTCTGGTTTTTGTCCATAACAGTCCATCAGTCATAAATATAAATTGCAAGTGTCCTTGTCAAATTATTATTATACCCGAAGTTAAATATTCCAACTAATTGGGGATTCGAATTGTAACAAGGTTTTAATACTTTGTTTAATGAATACACCAGGTTATCGACTGCGTGTAAACCAAGGTTTTACTACTTTGTTAACAATTACACCAATTGCCCTTGAATGTAATTTCACCCCTGTTTTAATTATTCTAGTGGCTATTAATCCATTCCCGTGTCCGGTTAAATGAACGATTATTCGTACATATAAATACCCCGCCCATCGTGTCCGATCGAGTGTATATGGTAATTTATAGGGACGCCCAATTGTAAATCTTTATATTAACATTAACAAACTTTCATTTAGTTAAACAAATATAAAGCCCATTAATAGCCCATAGTCTAGTTTCCACAAGTGTCGTTCTTTTGTCCAAACCCCAATTATGGTACAAAGCCCAATTACCCAATTTTAGTAATTAACCCAACATCATGATTACTTCGTTTTAAATAAGCATAATAATAACTTAGCTACGAGACATTAATGTAAAAAGGTTGAACATAACTTACAATGATTAAAAATAGCGTAGCGTTACACGGACAGAATTTCGACTTACACCCTTACAACATTCGCTAACATACCCTTATTATTAGAATTAAAATTAAAATTAAAATTAAAATATAAATTATATATATATATATATATCGTATATATTGAGAGAGATTAAAATTATGTGTCTAAAACTCGGCAGAAAACTGGCTTTATATAGGACCTGACCAACATTTTCACTCCATGCGACTCGCATGGATTTGTGCCTCTGGCCATGCGAGTCGCATGGCCACCCTGGATCCAGCCAAATTGCTTTGTTTTCTTCTTGCCGACGTAATATAATAATAATAATATATATAATATATAATTATATATATATTATATTATATTCTTGTGCATAGTAGACTAGATATTTTTGGTCCGTTGCGTCGGGCGTTTCTTCTTGGCTCAGGTCCCGGTTCCGGATTTTCGGACGTCTTCGCGTATTATTTTATATCGTGTACTTTGCGTCTTGTAACTTGTACTCTTGTCATTTTGAGACGTTCCTCATCAATATTTTGAACCTTTTTAGTTGTATCTTGTACTTTTTAGCTCTTTGGACCTTTTTGTCTTCAATTTGTCGAATCTGCCTTTTGTCTTCACTTTTTAATATTTAAACGAATATTGCTTGTAAATCGAACAATACCAACTAAAATCTTATCTTTCTTGGGGAATAATGCTATGAAATATATGTTCGTTTTTAGCATTATCAAATATTCCCACACTTGAGCGTTGCTTGTCCTCAAGCAATATTGTCTTGAAATACTAGAATCACTTCTTTATTCTTCATACTTTGTACATCAGTGATTTCTATACGGCGGTATAAACAATGGTAATAACGATATGGTTTACAGTCCCACATGACTATAAAAATTTAGATCCATTAAGGAAATTGGATCTTTATGAAAACATTTGATCTTTTGAAATCTAGTTTTTACCCTAGATAAGTTTTCCGGAATAACCCTTTACCGGTGTTTGCAAAATATTTTTGTGGGTTTTGTGGGTTTCAGATTTGAAAATTTTAGCTCAAAACTTGCGGTTTTGTGTCACCCACTTGCTAACCTTGTATTTGGAAAGCAACACGTTCAGTTTACTTGTTCCGTATATTACCTTTCGGTAAACTACCGTCCGGTTGTAAAGGAAAGCGTTGAACAAGCAACTGATAAGGCAATGTCCCGTGACATGCTTTTGATTATGGTCTATAACGTGTCGGACGCAATTACTATCCTTGGTAGGAGCAATAGTAAAGCTTACCCTTATAATTTGTCGGTCTGGCACAAGGTCCTGTATTTGACCACTATGCAACCACCGTTCTTACGGTTGACACCCGATTTAGTTCAGGTGACCTAATGAATTCCAGGTGAATTCCTAGGATTTTACGTTCAATGGTAATGAACGTATTGAAAATGGGTTTTCAGAAAACAAATCGGTTTGTATTTTTGATCAAAATATTTTCTCGTTCAAGCTCGAGTTTAGATATCATTGAATTCCATGAGTTTGTAATTCTCAATCTTTAAGGTCAATCTCTAGGATTGAGTAATATCAGTCTTAAAAGCTGATTTTTAATCTTTAAGGAGATTATCCTTTCTGGGAATCTGATTCATTAGTCTTATCCAGCTAATTTGCATGGTGCCTCCCCATTGTACGAGATAAATCCTTCTCATGGTTAGGATAAATCTGACCACTTGGCGACCCTGTTTAATGCTGAGGTCCGTGGATTTCCTGCTGATTTTAGTGATGACTTTTCTAGATTTTTCGTCAACCTACAGCTGGTCTGAACGACAACTTCATGACCTAAATCAAGAAGCGCGTGTCTTTTTCGGAAGACTTTACTTCCTTTTAATGATGGAATTGATTCATCGTGTAGATCCATCTCTTCTTTTCTTTCATCGGGTAAAACAGTTTAGTTTAGTTCAAAGCAAAAGTATTTTCAGTTATTTGTTACAGATATATGTGGCATATGTTTAAAATAACTTGGTAAATTTTCCCACACTTGGCTTTTATTTTCCTTTTTATCGTTCTCTATTCCATTTTAAATGAATTTTAACATTTTAGTTTGTTTCTCAATTTATGTCCTTTCCGAGGTAACAATAATTTCGGTGTTAAAACCTAGTTTTATCGTTCATAAATATGTATAAACATGATTTGAATTCATTTAATTGAAAAATTTTACTAGAATTGGGTAGTCAGTATATAAGACTAGGGCTGTTCTTTTTTATCAGAGAGCACTAGATTCTAATACAACTACTGCTTTACTAGTATTTTTAATGGTAACCAAGTGTTTAATATAAAAATTTTAAAATCCGAAAGAATTTAACCCCTTCCCACACTTAAGATCTTGCAATGCCCTCATTTGCAAGAAATCAGTAACAATTTAAATTATTGAGGGTGATTTGTGTGAAAATGATTAAATTTTTACCAAAGTTTCCAAATATATTGGCGTTTGTTTGCTGAATGATAAATGGTGCACATCATTTGTTCATTCCGTCTTGTTGCTATTTCACATATATTTTTCATCTTGTCGTCAAAATTTGTTGCTTTTGCTGAACTTAATGCCAGTCTTTGAAAATGCGTTGTTTTACCCTGTTTTGTGCATAAAAGAGAATACATACAATACAAATATAATCATACATGCAATTTGAAATGGAACTTTGGCATCCCACTTTCAAACTATAAGAAAAATATTAGTACACAATAATAATAAGAATATCAAACATTACATAAACGTAATAAAATGTTAAGTGTTTAAAATAAAAATAAAAATTACCAACTTATCTCTACTGATCAGGAAGTGGGTTAGGAGGAAAATTAGGATATGGATCCCAATTCATGTTCGCGTCCGGGTTCCATGGCTGATTATAGGTGAACTGGTATGCTGCGTCATAATCATATGAATCATAGGGTGGTCTCATTTCTGGCTGATGTGCGGGATAGTATGCGGGTCGGGTCGGATAATACATCTCGCCAGGCTGCAACTGGCTTATAATTTGGCGCTGATGATAATCCCATCGGCCATGCTCTCGTTGCCGGGAATGCTCGTAGTCATTCCGACGTTGCCATGCCTCGTACTGCATATGCCTATCATAGTTCGTCATGTATTCATCCTCCATACGAACGCCTAAATCAAGAGCAGTCTCCCGAACAACTCCTATAATGTTGTTCGCCTCCTCCATCTCATCATCCGAACCTCTTTCTACCTGTCGCTGAGGTCCCTCGTATCGATATACCCGACCACGTCTCATCAATACTACCCTTGCACCGTGATAAAGGTTTGAACTTATAGTTTCACCTTCGTCCTCTATTTCGTTCATTGGACCCCCTTGGTGCTTATCCACACCTAAATACTCTCCAATGAGAGTAATGAAAATACCACCACCTATAATACTCCCCGATTTCATCCCCGAAACTACATTAGCGAGATAATAACCAACACAATAGGGAATGTTAACGAAACTCCTCGGGTCTCTAATACACTTGAGGTAGAACAAATCGTTTACGGTCAATTTCTCCTTATTTCTTCCCCTTTGTGTAATTGTGTTTGCTAAGAATCTATGAATCACCCGGAGTTCAGCTCTGTCTATATCTAAGTATGTATGATTTCCACTGGCGTGAAATTCATTAAAGTGGGACATACGCCTCCAGATGGCGTTAATATCAAATTCCCTATCTACCCTTTCTCCTTGGGCAATCAGGCTATTACAGTCGGGGCTCAAAAGTTCAGCAGGGGTGTAAATCTGTAAGGCCCTAGCTAAATCTATCATGGACATTCTGTACATGCGTCCACCTAACAGAAATCTAATAAAGCTTCTATCATCTATCCTCCTAACATCACTGTTTAACTTAATAGTACTAAGTAATTCTATACACCATTCCCTATATATGGTTCTACGAATGGAAAATAGGCGCATCCAATCGTTAAACTGAGAATTACCATACCTTTGCACCAATAATTCCCGAATCGGCTCGGCAAGGTCAACTGTTTCCAAAGGTACCCAGTCAATTGCCCTTGGCATTTCAACAACCTTAAAGTAGAGAATGTGCATGTTCTTTTGATAATCTGGATACTCTATCCAACATCGATCAAATCTCAGATTTGGGTGTAACTGATCTTCATTAATGTCTAAGCTCAGAATCATTTGATGTGGAGCGAATTGACGAAACTGATTCATGAATAATTGATCTTGATCGTGATATGGAATATGTTGCTCCTCCTGTTCTTCTTCTTCTTGTTGCATATGTTGTTCTTGTTCATGAAACATTTCCGGTTCGGGCTCTGGTTGTCTGGACGATGATGCACCGTCCGTATCTGTATTTCTCTGCAAAACACATTAAACACAAAATTTGTGCATCCAAATATGCATTAGTGTTAGCAAAATAATAACTTGAAACAATTATGATGACATGTTCAATTCATAACACATTTTATACACATTTTCTTAACAATAACAATTCTACACTTTTACATACGAAAATGTATACAATGTTTTATCACATTTAAACTCTTAAACATGTCAACAATAATCATTATAGCAATTAAACACTTGTTACATGGCATTCAAATCAAACTAGTGCTCATTTTCATATTTTTGTCAAGTCTACACTTTGTCAAATAAGCATATACGAAAAATGTACATCAATTTCATAAGCATTTATCTCAAATAACATGCCAAAATAATCACTACTAGCAATGAAACAAGTTTCAAATGGCCTTTATATCAAATTATCCAAGTTCATGAATTTTTAGACTTAAAAAGTCCACTTTAATTCTCAAAAACATGTTTAGGCTTAAAGTTTGGATCAATTAACTACCTAAACATGTTACACTACTTAATTTAGCAACAATTCATGACAAAAATCGGCCATAACCTGTTTATATCAAAAAGCCCCAAATTGCTCAAGAACACAAACCCTAGATTCTTAAAAATTTGAAGTTTTTAGCTTCAATTCATGTTAAATAGCTTCTATCTAGGATATACATGCATAATATAACAACAATTTAGCTCTAATTACACCTAAATTTAACAAAATCAAAATATAAAATTTCTAGCTCAAGAACACAAAAATTCGAATTTAAAGAGATTAGGGGTGAAATCTTTACCTTTCTCCTGAAGGGGTTGAGACTACTGAATCTAGGCATGATTATTGTGAAATTTTTGCAAGAAATTTGGTGAAAATTGGTGAAAAATTGAGAGAGTTTGGGAGGTTTTCGTGTTTGTGTATGTGTGTTTATTGTGAGAAAGAAGCAGGTCGACTGGAATTTTGATCCTGTCCAGTTTTTTGTAGCCATGCGAGTCGCATGGTTTTGATCTTACCCCCATGCGAGTCGCATGGGGTGTAATTCTGGTATTTTTTTTTTTTTTTTTTTTTTTAAAAAGGTTATACTTTTAAAACATAAAATTTAATAAAATTTTAAAAATTTTGTTTCTTTTTAAGACGAGGTCGTTTCGGGACGATGCCCTAGTCCGTCCCTCGACAAAATTTTAAAATTTGTCTTTTTGTAGCGATTGTTTTAAAAGCTAAGATTTTTGGGTTTTTTAATGTTTTTGGCATACTTTAAATCAATAAGATTAAAAATAATGATAATAAAAGTTCTCGTCCCTCCTTCGGGTAAAGCAATTTCGGTTCAAAGACCTAGTCTTCAACTTACGACGAATTTTAAAAATCATATTTTTAACTTAATGAGATAGAGTAAATTTTTGTTTTTAAATTCACACAATTATAAAATTCTAAATTAATATATAAAAAAAATCACACCAAACTTAAAATTTGAAATGCATAAAATTAAAAATTCATATTTTAAAAATTCACACCAGACTTAATTTATAAATTCATATTATAAATTCACACCAAACTTATTTTAAAAATTTATATTATAAATTCACACCAAACTTATATTAAAAATTTATATTATAAATTCACACCAAACTTATATTAATTTTTCAAATATTTACAATTTTAAATATATTGTTTTTACAATGTTTACAATATTAACTTAAGATTTAAATATTAATTTTAAAAACATGGTAAAAATAAATTTAAAAATCTTTTTGTCTTTTTATCCCACTTTAATCAATCAAATATTATCAAAAATATGCGCCCCTCTTTTCGGTAAAGTAATTTCGGTTCCAAGACCTAATTTAACTCATGACGAATTTTTGAAATATTTTGGTTTGATTGATTAAAGATATTTATACCTTAAGAATAAACGTTAAATTTCGCAGTGATGTAATAAATTTTTGAATGATATCAATAATTTCGGTCGCCAAACCTAATTTTATTTAATACCAATTTAATACTTTTTAGCGAACAAATTAGCGTTTATTATCAAAAGGTTAAAAAAATAAAAATAAAAATAAAAACTGTACAGACATACCTGTGAAATAGATTTCTTAGTTATATGATCTATTCCATTCATAAGATAGTCGGTTTAATTGGTTTTCCATGGCTCCAAAGGCGTAACCTCGAGCATTCAGTGTCTTTTCTTCTAAACATATGAACGGTCCGTCTCTGCATAAAGTAACAAATTCGGTATTTGAATAGGTTTGATTATTTGAACATTTACCTCCATGTGACCATTTTCCGCATTTGTGACATCGTTCTAGGTGTCGTGCTCTTCTTTTCGCTGCGGATTTTGATTTTCCTTTACCAAATTGTAACTTATTATCTTCGCATCTGGATCCTTTTCTAACTCCGTCCATTCTTTCTCTGATTACTGATACTAATTCACTCGGTAGTATGTCATAATTACGTTTAGTGATCAAAGCGTGTAGCATTAGACCATGGTTTAGTTCACAGGCAGTCTTCATTTTGTAAAAACCTAAAAAAATAAAAATTCAGAATGGGGGGAGAAGACTAGTTCTTTAGGGTCTGCTAGGGAAAGACCATACGTGTTCCATTTTTGAGAACTACACGAAAACAGACAATCTAACTCTAACAGAAATACATATTATCCTTTAAAGACTTGATTCTCCCCACACTTAGTTAGCTGTGGTGTCGAAATTGTGATTAACTTCGTTGTCGACTTCCATCGGACCATGTATGTAATGTTTAACTCTGTGACCATTAACTTTAAATTCAATCCCATTTGAATTTATTAATTCTATCGTTCCGTATGGGAAAACTCTTTTGACTATGAATGGTCCAGACCATCTTGATTTCAATTTTCCAGGAAATAGCTTGAATCGTGAATTGAAAAGAAGAACTCTGTCTCCTTCTTTGAATTCTTTTGAACTTCTGATTCTTTTATCATGCCATTTCTTCGTTCTTTCTTTATAGATTAACGAATTTTCGTATGCTTCATGTCTTAATTCTTCTAATTCGTTTAGTTGACTTAATCGTAGACGTCCGGCTTCATGTAAATCAAGATTACATGTTTTCAACGCCCAAAATGCTTTGTGTTCAATTTCTACTGGAAGATGACATGTTTTTCCATAAACAAGTCTAAAAGGTGTGGTTCCAATTGGAGTTTTGTAGGCTGTTCTAAAAGCCCAGAGTGCATCCTCCAATTTAATGGTCCATTCCTTCGGATTTGATCCTACGGTTTTCTCTAGAATACGTTTTAAAGCTCGGTTGGTATTTTCAACTTGTCCACTTGTTTGTGGATGATATGCGGTGGAGATTTTATGAGTTACTCCATATCTTTTAAGAACTTTCTCAAGTTGATTATTACAGAAATGAGTACCCCGATCACTTATTAAAGCTTTCGGTGTTCCAAACCTTGCAAAAAGACGTTTTAAAAAGTTGACTACAACTCGTGCATCGTTAGTTGGGAGAGCTTGTGCTTCCGCCCATTTAGATACATAATCAATGGCTACGAGTATATATAGATTATTATGAGATTTTGGAAATGGACCCATAAAGTCAATACCCCAAATGTCAAATACTTCACATACTTGGATGACATTTTGTGGCATTTCATCACGTTGACTTATTCTTCCGGCCCTTTGACATGCATCACAGGATTTGCAAAGAAGGTGTGCGTCTTTGTAAATTGTAGGCCAATAGAATCCAGCTTCATAAACTTTTCTTGCTGTTAGTTGAGGCCCATAATGCCCTCCTGTTGGTCCTGTGTGACAATGGTTTAAAATTTTACTAGCTTCATCTCCAAATACACATCGGCGTATTATTCCATCGGGACAACTTTTAAACAGATGTGGATCTTCCCAGAAATAGTGTTTTATATCACTGAAGAATTTCTTTCGTCTTTGGTACGATAATCCTTTTTCAAGGAATCCACAAACTAAGTAGTTTGCATAGTCTGCAAACCATGGAATTTCTTTATAATCTATCTTCAATAGATATTCATCAGGAAAGTTGTCTTGTATGGCTGATTCATTTAGAACTTCTAATTCGGGATTTTCAAGACGAGAAAGATGATCAGCGGCGAGATTTTCTGCTCCTTTTTTATCTCGGATTTCAATATCAAACTCTTGTAAGAGTAAAATCCAACGGATTAATCTTGGTTTAGCATCTTGTTTTGAAAATAGGTATCTAAGAGCAGAATGGTCGGTATAGACCACCGTTTTTGCTAGAACGAGATATGATCGAAATTTGTCAAAAGCAAAGACAATAGCAAGGAGTTCTTTTTCAGTAGTTGTATAGTTCGTTTGTGCTCCTTGTAACGTCTTACTAGCATAATATATAGGTTGAAATCGTTTTTCAATCCTTTGTCCTAAAACGGCTCCCATTGCAAAATCACTTGCATCGCACATTAGTTCAAATGGTAGATTCCAATTTGGTGTTATCATGATCGGTGCATTAGTGAGTTTCTCTTTAAGAATATTAAAAGATTTGATACACTCATCTGAAAAGATGAATGGCGCATCCTTTTCTAGGAGTTTATTCATAGGAGTGGCAATTTTAGAAAAATCTTTTATGAAACGTCGGTAAAAACCGGCATGCCCTAGAAAACTCCTAACTCCTCTAACATTGGTGGGATGTGGAAGTTTAGCAATTACATCTACTTTAGCTCTATCCACTTCAATTCCTTCTTTTGAAATTTTATGTCCAAGAACGATGCCTTCTTTAACCATGAAATGGCATTTCTCCCAATTAAGTACTAGATTTGATTTTTCGCATCTAATTAGCATTCGTTCCAGATTAACTAGACATGATTTAAATGTATCACCGAAGACTGAAAAGTCATCCATGAAAACTTCCATGCATTCTTCTATCATGTCATGAAAAATCGCCATCATACACCTTTGAAAGGTTGCAGGGGCGTTACAAAGTCCAAATGGCATTCTTTTGTAAGCAAAAGTACCATAAGGGCACGTGAATGTGGTTTTTTCTTGATCTTCGGGTGCTATTGGAATTTGAAAATATCCGGAAAATCCATCTAGAAAACAATAGTAACTATTTCCGGCTAATCTTTCCAACATTTGATCTATGAAAGGTAAGGGAAAGTGATCTTTTCTGGTGGCGTCATTTAATTTTCTATAATCAATACATACACGCCATCCTGTTACAGTCCTAGTAGGAATAAGCTCATTTTTCTCATTTGTGATGACAGTCATGCCACCCTTCTTAGGCACGCATTGAACTGGGCTTACCCATGGACTATCAGAAATTGGATATATCAAACCTGCATCTAGCAGTTTAATAATCTCTTTCTTAACTACATCTTGCATATTAGGATTTAGTCTTCGTTGGCGTTGCACATACGTTTTATGACCTTCTTCCATAAGGATTTTATGTGTGCAATACGAAGGACTTATTCCTTTAATATCATGAATCTTCCATGAAATGGCTGGTTTATGAGCTTTCAACACAGAAATGAGTTGTGATTTTTCATTTTCAGTAAGAGAAGACGATATTATTACAGGTAATTCAGATTCACCATGTAAATAAGCGTATTCCAAATGGTTTGGAAGTGGCTTTAACTCTAATTTCGGAGGTTCTTCTATCGATGATTTATATCGATATCTGTCTTCTTCTTTTAGCATTTGAATTTCTTCTGTTGTTGGTTCATATCCATTAGCTATAAGTGTAGCTAACATTTCAGCTTCATCAATTGGTTCATTAACTTCTCCTAAAGAACATTCTCCTGTTCCTTGTAATTCTGGAAATTCTTCTAACAATTCTGCATGTGCATCTATAGTTTGAATATAATAACATGTATCATCTGCAGATTGCGGTTGTTGCATTGCTCTATCAACTGAAAAGGTAACACTCTCATCCTCTATACTTAGGGTCAGTTTCTTACTGAACACGTCTATCATTGCTTTAGCCGTGTTTAAGAATGTTCTTCCTAATATGAGAGGAACTTGAGAATCTTCTTCCATGTCCAGAACAACAAAGTCTACTGGAAATACTAAAGTACCAACTTTAACTAGCATGTTCTCCATTATCCCTCTAGGATATTTTATTGATCTATCGGCTAGTTGTATGCTTATTCTGGTTGGTTTCAATTCTCCAAGGTCTAGTTTAGCGTATAGTGAATACGGCATTAGATTTATACTAGCACCTAAATCTGCTAATGCTTCTATTGAACTAAGACTACCCAGAAAACATGGAATTGTGAAACTTCCTGGATCAGATAATTTTTCTGGTATCTTATTCAACAGCACTGCTGAACAATTAGCATTCATAGTAACAGCCGAGAGTTCTTCCATTTTCTTTCTATTCGTGATTAGATCTTTCAAGAATTTAGCATATCTTGGCATTCCTGAAATCACATCAATGAAAGGAAGATTTATATTTATCTGTTTAAACATATCCAAGAATTTGGATTGCTCGGCTTCAAGTTTTTCCTTCTTCATTTTACTCGGGTAAGGAAGTGGTGGTTGGTACGGTTTAACATAAGGTTTATCCTTAACTGTGTTATCTTCATTAACCTTTTCAACTACCGGTTCTTTTTCCTTATCTTGATCAGGTTGTGGTTCTTGTGGAGTAGGAATAGTTTCATCAGAAGTTACAGGTATTTCAGGTGATTTAAGTGTTGTACCACTTCTTGTGGTAATGGCTTTAGCTGTTTCATTCCGGGGGTTAGCATTTGTATCACTAGGTAAACTTCCCGATTTTCTTTCACCTATTAACCTTGCTAGGTTACTTACTTCTTGTTCCAGATTTTGAATAGAAGCTTGTTGATTTCTAAATGCTTGAGCATTTTGTTCATTGGTTTGTTTTTGAGATGTGAAAAACTGCGTTTGAGTTTCAACTAGCTTTGTCATCATATCTTCTAAATTCGGCTTTTTATCATCGGTTTGTTGTGGTGGTTTGTTTTGAAAATTAGGTCTTTGCTGATTATAAGTATTATTGGATACTTGTTGATTGCTAGGACCTTGTTGGTTATTGTATGGAATATTTCGGTTATAATTCTGGTTTTGATTGTAAATCGGTCTTGGCGGTTGATAATTATTCTGATAATTATTTCCAGGCCTTTGGTTTATGTATGAAATATTCTCTCTTTGTTCCATTGTTAATTCAATACTGAGACAATCTTTTGTCAAATGTGGTCCTCCACACTGCTCACAACTAATTCGTATAGCATGAATATCTTTAGTCATCTTTTCCATTCGTCTCTCGAAAGCATCTATCTTTGCCGAAATGGAATCTAAGTCATGGCTAGAATCGGCTCTAGCTGCTTTAGATGATCTAATGATGTCTTTTTCTTGGTGCCACTCATGTGAGTGGGAAGCAGTGTTATCAATAATTTTGTAAGCATCAGTTTCGGTTTTCTTCATAATAGAACCACCAGCTGCTATATCTATGTCTTTTCTTGTAGTGATGTCGCATCCTTGGTAGAATATTTGTACTATTTGACAGGTGTCTAAACCATGTTGCGGACAACTTTCCATATCTTGTCCACGCCTCATATAGAGTTTCATTTGGCTTCTGTGTGAACGTAACAATTTCTGCTTGAAGTCTTACGGCTTTTGATGCAGGAAAGAATTGTTTAAGAAATTTGTCAATTAAAACGTCCCATGTATCAATCGCCCCTTCAGGTAACGATTCCAACCAATCTTTGGCTTCTCCCTTTAAAGTCCAGGGAAATAACATGAGATATATCTGTTCATCCTCCACTTCTCGTATTTTAAATAGTGTGCAGATCCTATTAAAGGTACGTAGATGTTCATTTGGATCTTCCTTCGGCGCACCACTAAATTGGCATTGATTAGTCACCATGTGTAAAATTTGTCCTTTGATTTCATAATCTGGCGCATTAATGTCTGGATGAGTAATTGCGTGACCTTGGCCAGTGCGTTTAGCTCTCATTCGGTCTTCCATACTTAGAGGTTCCAGATTCTCCATAATTGAATTTGTTGAATCGGTATCACTAGATGATTCTGATTTAATAGTTCGTTCCTCAACAATCTCTGTTTGAATGATTGGTGGTTCCGGAGGAAAGTTTAGTGGTTCAGGATCTACGAACCGTTCCTGAATATTTTCCGGATTCTCAATTGTGAGGTTGGGTTCAAAAAATGGATTATCGGAAATTTGAACTGAAGTACTTGGTCTACTGGATGACGATTCTAAAGAAAAATCAACGGCGGTTATATTTGTTAAACGATGTCTTGATCGAGTTACAGGTGGTGAACGTACAAAAGGTGATGAACGTCTTGCTCGGTGCATTCACTGAATATCCTATTAGTTTTTAAAAGGAAAGAAAAATTATAATAAGTTATCCAATCAATAGACTTTTCTGATTTTGCCCACGTTTCGAATAGCCAAAAGATGCAGCAGAGGGGCAGGATTCGTTTGGTCTCAATATAATTGAGGACTGTTTGGCTCCAATAACCCGGTCCACGTACAAATCCAACTATTACTACGAACCAGAAAATTTTGATGTCTATCAATTTAACCACTTAAAATAAATTTTCGTAATTTTAAGAAATTTAGATAAGAAGTAGAAAAAATTCTAAGTCCTAAAAACTAGAATAGCGAGAAATAAGAGAGAAAAAGAGTTCGTCGCAAAAGGTCGAAAAAGAAAAAATGGTAAATAAAAAGTGACGGAAAAATAAAAGAAACTTATAAAAACTTAAAAATACTTAACTAACCTAGCCTTATTACTACAATTAACTTAAAATTATAATCGCAAATTGAAATTACTAATTGGAATGATAATTGGTACATAGTAAAAGGTCTAAAAATATTAAAGCTTACAGGAGAAACTAAATCCCAAATGGAAATAACTTAAAAAGAAACTAAAACTTAAAAAGGCGTCGCAAAATTCTAAAGCACCTAAATCTTAGTCTAAAGAAAAAGCACTTAAGGAATTCTACGGCAAAGCCTAAAAATCTAGGAGTAAAAATAACTATAGCAAAAACTAAGTTTAAAATTAAATATGAGCTAAAAAAATACAAATATTACGCTACAACGATTAAAAAGGGACAAAATATTAAAAGAAATAAAAAGTTATAAAAATATTAGATTTTATAAAAATATTATTTTTATATTTTATATATTTTTGTATTAAATATTATATATAATAAAACTAGTTTTTAAGTTAATTAAAATAAACTAAAAACTTAAATATAATAATAATAATAGTTAATAGATTAGGGTTAGATAATAATATTAATATATTATCCGTAATAAATGCGTGATTAGGGTTTGGTTGTGGCCTGGTCAGACCCCTAATGCGAGTCGCATGATTTAAGAGGGTGGGTCATGCGAGTCGCATGGATACCCTGAACTGGTTCAATTGGACTGGTTCAAATGACAGGTCACGTAATATTTAATATTTTCTTTTTTTTTTTTCTGTTTTAAATTTAAATAAAATATATATATATAATTAAAATAAAAACTTAAAAATAAACTTAAAATACTTTATAATTTTGTAAAAATAAAAGAAAAACTTAAAAATATACTTAAAATATTTTTTTTTTTTCGATTTTAAAAGCTCTTTTTTTTTATATATTTTTTAATTTTTAAAAATATAAATTTTACCAAAACTAATTATAACTTAAAAATTAAAAATATGGCGTTTCGCTTCGGCGAATTTCCCCGGCAGCGGCGCCAAAAATAACTTGATGTGAAGCGAGGTGTATATAAAATAGTTATTATTTTACTAGGAAAAACTATTAAATACGATACAATTTTAGACAAGATATTTATTTATTTATAGAATGGATATACTTAAACCTTGCTACAACACTTATAGGCAGTGTACCTAATCGTACAGTAGTGTAGTTTTTAGTAAGTCCGGTTCGTTCCACAGGGAAATCTTTGAACAAAGCTCAACGCTATATTAGTTTACTTTTATAAAAATACAAATATATATATAAGTAATATTATTATTATAAAGGGGGGTTTTTACCGTTTAATGACCGGTTTTTCGATTTTAAAACTTTAGTCGCAGTTAAAACCTAATGTAAAATATAAATACAAGACTAAAATTAAAGCGTAAAGTAAATAACGATAATGAAATTGCGAATAATAAAAATGCGATAAAATAAAATTGCGATAATTAAAAAGTACGATAATTAAAAGTGCGATAAAATAAAATAACAATAAATAAAAGTGCGATAATTAGAAGTGCAATTAAATATAAAATAAAGGAAATTAAATATGAAATAAAAGAATTATGCTTATTTAAACTTCCGTAATCATGATGTTTGACGTGTTGATTTTAGTTTTATGCCCATGGGTTAATTGTCCTTTGTCCTGGATTATTTAATATGTCCGTCTGGTTTTTGTCCATAACAGTCCATCAGTCATAAATATAAATTGCAAGTGTCCTTGTCAAATTATTATTATACCCGAAGTTAAATATTCCAACTAATTGGGGATTCGAATTGTAACAAGGTTTTAATACTTTGTTTAATGAATACACCAGGTTATCGACTGCGTGTAAACCAAGGTTTTACTACTTTGTTAACAATTACACCAATTGCCCTTGAATGTAATTTCACCCCTGTTTTAATTATTCTAGTGGCTATTAATCCATTCCCGTGTCCGGTTAAATGAACGATTATTCGTACATATAAATACCCCGCCCATCGTGTCCGATCGAGTGTATATGGTAATTTATAGGGACGCCCAATTGTAAATCTTTATATTAACATTAACAAACTTTCATTTAGTTAAACAAATATAAAGCCCATTAATAGCCCATAGTCTAGTTTCCACAAGTGTCGTTCTTTTGTCCAAACCCCAATTATGGTACAAAGCCCAATTACCCAATTTTAGTAATTAGCCCAACATCATGATTACTTCGTTTTAAATAAGCATAATAATAACTTAGCTACGAGACATTAATGTAAAAAGGTTGAACATAACTTACAATGATTAAAAATAGCGTAGCGTTACACGGACAGAATTTCGACTTACACCCTTACAACATTCGCTAACATACCCTTATTATTAGAATTAAAATTAAAATTAAAATTAAAATATAAATTATATATATATATATCGTATATATTGAGAGAGATTAAAATTATGTGTCTAAAACTCGGCAGAAAACTGGCTTTATATAGGACCTGACCAACATTTTCACTCCATGCGACTCGCATGGATTTGTGCCTCTGGCCATGCGAGTCGCATGGCCACCCTGGATCCAGCCAAATTGCTTTGTTTTCTTCTTGCCGACGTAATATAATAATAATAATATATATAATATATAATTATATATATATTATATTATATTCTTGTGCATAGTAGACTAGATATTTTTGGTCCGTTGCGTCGGGCGTTTCTTCTTGGCTCAGGTCCCGGTTCCGGATTTTCGGACGTCTTCGCGTATTATTTTATATCGTGTACTTTGCGTCTTGTAACTTGTACTCTTGTCATTTTGAGAAGTTCCTCATCAATATTTTGAACCTTTTTAGTTGTATCTTGTACTTTTTAGCTCTTTGGACCTTTTTGTCTTCAATTTGTCGAATCTGCCTTTTGTCTTCACTTTTTAATATTTAAACGAATATTGCTTGTAAATCGAACAATACCAACTAAAATCTTATCTTTCTTGGGGAATAATGCTATGAAATATATGTTCGTTTTTAGCATTATCAGGTTCCTCGTCCCGTGTCAACCAATCCGCTCACTTTTTGGATTGTGACTCCTATCACAATTCTTTTATCCAACTCTGAGGACTCTACCATCTCTAATGCCTTCAGCACAAATGCTAATTATAAATAGAAAATGTTGGTTAGGAAAATATTAAGGGAGGGTAGTTCGGTCAACTAGTCTATGCTTATGACTTATGTTTGTGATGTATTATGTGTTATGTACTCTAATTATGACTTTTATGCGTACTAATCCTCTTCCTATGAGTCTTATGTTACACATTTTAATCGGGAGCTATATAATCTACCGCTATGTAAGATTCAATGGGGAGCATTACTCTAGGGCACGTGATGTGTCATCGAAGGGGTACAAAATATAATATTATTTTTACAATGAAATACTACGAAATATGATACAAGTTTTAATTAATTTACGGATGGGATATACCTAAACCTTGCTACAATACTTATAGGCAGTGTACCTAATCGTAGAGTAGTGTAGTTTTTAGTAAGTCCGGTTCGTTCCACAGGGAGCTAGTGATTACGTACTATATTTTTATACAACTATATTTATACAAAAAATATATAATTATATATAGTAATAATAATATATAAAAGGGGGGTTTTACCATTTAATGACCGGTTTGTCGATTTTATATTTTAAGCGTAAAGATAAATGATGATAATATAAATGACAGAATTTAATTTGCGATAAAGTAAATTGCAGTAATTAAAATGACAGTAAATAAAGGTACGATGAAATATGAAATAAAAGTATTATGCTTATTTAAACTTCCGTAATCATGATGTTTGATGTTTTGATTTTAAATTATTACCCTGGGTTAATTGTCCTTTGTCCTGGATTTATTTGAAACCTATCTGGTTTTTGTCCATAATAGTCCATCGGTCATAATTATAAAATGCTCGTCAAATTAACCTTATACCCGAAGTCAAATATTCCAGCTAATTAGGGATTTAGACTGTAACAAGGTTTTAATACTTTGTTAATAATTACACCAGGTTATCGACTGCGTGTAATCCAAGGTTTTAATACTTTGTTAACAATTACACCAATTACCCTTGTATGTAATCCACCCCTGTTTTAATTATTCCATGATATATTAATTTGTTCACTTGATCAGAATGAATAATCAATTACCCAACCCAATTGATTAATTAAATGATTGTAAAAGATGTCGTATAAATGTCACTAAATAGGACATTCATAATCATTTAATAATTATTAGATTAACTAATTTGAAGATAGGTTCGACAGACTCTAAAGAGTTGTCATTCGATTAGATAATACCCCTCATCTATTAATAGTCCATAGTCCAATGTCCACAAGTGTCGGTCTTTTGTTCAAACCCTAATTATGGTACAAAATCCAATAACCCCGTCTTAATATTTAGTCCAACATCACGATTACTTTGACTTAAATAAGCATAATAATAACTTAGTTACGAGACATTAATTTAAAAAGGAAGAACGTAGTTTACAGTGGTTATTAATAGCGTAGCGTTACACGGACAGAGTTTCGACTTTAAAACCCGTAAAACATTTCTTACAATAACCCAACTAAACCATAACTTATTATTAATCTTAATTATAACTTAATTATAATTTATAAATATATATTACAGAAAGAAAGAGAGAAAATATGTGAAGAGGTGTGTTTATTTCGGCCAGAATTCGTTCCAATTTATAGATGTGGCCAGCCTCTTGCTCCAATGCCATCGCATGGCCCTCTGATCCAGATATTTTTGGCTTTTAAAAGCGTGGGCTGCTGAATTTTAATAATATATAATATAATATATATAATTTTATATAATTATATATATTATATTATATTCTTGTGCATAGTTGACTGGTAATTTTAGGTCCGTTGTCTCGCACGTCGATGCTCAGTTTATGTCTCCGTTCCGGATTTTTGAACGTCTTTTCTTACGCTTTAATATCTTGTACTTTATGTTTCGCAACTTGTAATTTGCACAAAAAATTATTTTCCTTAACTCCCAAAATCCGCGCAAGTCTTTAACTCACTTTTAGTGGTACTTTTGAGTGCACTATGGCTATAGTGGCACTTTTCCAGCTTTAATGGCACTTTTTCTTCAATTCTTTAATCTTCGTGCACCGTCTTCACATTTATTTATTTAAATGATTACAACTTAAAAATAGAATAATTACAACTAAAAACTTTACATATTAGGATGATATTGCGACTAAATATATGTTCATTTGGAGCACTATCAAATATCCCCACACTTGAACGTTGCTTGTCCTCAAGCAATACAGAATTTGAAATTAAATCACACTTCACTCTAATCACTTTTTTATTCTCACACGTTATACATCAGTGATTTTGATACAGCTGTATGAACAATGATAGTAACGATGTGGTTTAAAGTCCCACATGACTATAAAAATTTAGATCCTTTAAGGAAATTGGATCTTTATGAAAACTTTTGATCTTTTGAAAATTCATTCTAGCTTTTACCCTAGATAAGTCGACCGTGAGGTGAGCCGCATGGTGCCGGGTTTGAATTTCTCTTGCTATAAAATCCAAGCCTTGGAGCATTTGAAGACTCACCTCTTGCATTTACATTTTCATATAATTATTGATATCATTCAAATATTGTTTTAATCTATTTAGAGTGATTCTAGCAAGAGTGATTGTAAATTTAGTTATAAGTTTACTTGTAAACTATCTTCTTAAAGGGATCTAGAAGATAGTTAAGGGTTTCACTTAGTTGGAGCATTAGGATCTTGTGGTAATTGTGAATTCTTTAAAGGGACGTAAGGGTTCATAAGTTGCAACTTATCGAGGAGCTAGTGTTGTATCCGGATACTCCACCGAGTTTGAAGTATCGTAGTGAAACAAACTCTCAATTCGTTAGAATTGAGGAGTAGATTAAGGAAGATTAGTTAACATATTTTCAAACCACTATGAATCTCTGTGTTTGTTCTCTTACCCCTTATCTTTGTATTTACTTTACTTGTGAACAAACAAATCAATTCACACTATAGTTATCTCAAGTTCTAAATCGAAAAACTTTGTGAAAATCAACTAAGTAACTATTTACCCCCTCTAGTTACTTACATTTTGAATGATCCTTTGAATTCTAAATTGAATGATGCATTACATGTAACATGTTTGTGCGATCCAAATTTTTCTGGTGCTACTAACCGTAGAGGACCCAAAAACTTTGGGTACCTAAACTATAGGAACATTAACATTTATAGGGTTTCGACGTTTTTTTGTGGTATATCGACTCCGGTTGTTAACAACACATGACGGGCGATAAATCCTCGTTGGTGAACTTTGTCGAGAAATTCTTAGGAACGGTTACTTTTGGAAATGATGAAATTGCGGCGATAACGGGTTATGGAGATTATGTGAAAAATGGTATACGATCAAACAGGTCTCGTATGTTAAAGGTTTGGGTTGTAGCTTGTTTAGTTTAAGCCAATTTGTGATGAAGATCTCAAAGTTGTATTCGAACGTCTTCAATGTGAGGTGCAATCCACTGAAGGATGGGATCTCTTAGTTGGTAAACGCAGTGCTTCAATTTACACCATTAATCTAGAGGATGCACCAACAAATGGTAATTTGTGTTTGACTGCAAAATCAAAAAAAGAAAATTCATGGTTATGGCATCATTGGATGTCACACCTGAATTACAAGGGAATTAATCGACTAGTCTCTAAAGACTTAGTTGACGGTATTCCTAGTTTTCACTACAATAAGCATCATGTATGTTCACCATGTGCAATGAGTAAACTTATCTGGACTAATCATCTGCTTAAGCAAACCCCGAGTACTACAACGTATTTTCAACGCATGCATATGGACTTGGTGGACCCATGAGAGTATCTAGCCTTGGTGGCCGGAAACATGTGCATGTTATAGATGATGACTATTCCCGATATACATGGATTTTTCATTTAAGATCTATATCAGAAACACCTTCCCTTATCATTGAGTTCATCAAGAAAACTCAACGTTCTTTTAACAAGAATGTTAAAAGTATTCGAACTGATAATGGGACGGAATTTAACAATGACCTGCTTGATAGTTACTTAAGAGACCCAGGCATTGAACACCAGTTCTCTGCAGGTAGAACACCTCAACAGATTAGAGTGGTTGAATGACGTAACCGTACGTTGTGTGAGGAAGCATGCATGATGCTTGCCTACTTCAAACTACCTCCAAAAATGTGGGCTGAGGCCATTTTGACTACATGTTATACCCGAAACCACTCAATCATCAACAGATGATTTAATAAAACTCCTTATGAATTATTATATAGTAGACACCAAACGTTAAATATTGTTGTGTCTTTGGTTGTATATGCTATGTTCTTAACGACTTTGACAACCTCGGAAAGTTTGATGCTCATGTCGATCACGCCATATTTCTTGGTTACTCGTCGAACAAAGTAGCTTATCGTGTTTATCACAAAAGGATAAGGACGATAAAGGACAGCATCAATGTTCTTTTTGATGAGTTATCGGGAATGGCTTTTGAATAACTCAGTTCAAAACTCGATCCAAACCTGGCTTCCACTTCTTCCGCACAAAACTCAATTTTCTCAAAGAATGGTGTTCCTACGGTAACAACAGAGGAACTGAATATCTTGTTTGATACAATTTACTCTCCTTAACAGAACTCAGATGTTCATACCACACCGGTTACACTAACTCAATCAATTTATATTGAGACATAACCAATTCTTGATGATGAAGATACAACACCAACTGAATCACCTGTTGCTTCTTCATCTTCTATCCCGCCTCCAAATGTAAATCTTGATATGATTCAAGATGCATCACTTGATTCAACTCCGGATGTTTCTCCGGTCAATCAATCAGAATCATTGGAAACTGTTGCTTCAGAACATGAGGATCATGGTTCAAATTCAACCAAGACTGATGTTTCACTTGATATTGCTAATCATGAACCTCTTCTACATACCAGCCGATGGACTAAGAGTCATCCAATTGATCTCATAATTGGTGATGTTAATGCTCCAGTTACAACTCGAAGAGCTACTCACAATTAATGTTTGTATACTACCTTTCTAAGTAAGATTGAACCAACTTAGGTTGCTAAAGCTTTACTTGATCCTAACTGGGTGATAGCAATGCAAGAAGAAATAGGTCAATTTGATCATTTGCAAGTATGGCGATTAGTTTCAAGACCACGGGGTCAACATCCAATCGGGGTTAACTGGATTTTCAAAAACAAGAAAGATTCTGATGAGGCTGTGGTTCCAAAAAGGCACGACTCGTGGCCAATGGATACAGAAAAAAGAGGGTATTGACTACAATGAGACATTTGCTTCGATTACAAGGATTGAGGCTATTCGTCTTTTTTTTGCCTATGCTTCTTACAAGAAGTTTACGGTGTTTCAAATGGATGTCAAGACTGCTTTTCTTAATGGCAATCGTCAAGAAGAGGTCTATGTAGATCAACATGAAGGCTTTGTCGATCATATTCATCCAAACCACATCTATTACTTGGAGAAAGCTTTGTATGGTCCAAAGAAAGCACCCGGTGCATGGTACGAGACCTTGACAAAGTATTTGCTAGAAAATGAATTCTCCCATTGTAACATCCTCAACCGAGCCTAGCTGTAAGATTACTAGTTTGCCCTTAAGTTTGTATTAAGATAATATATGCTTTTATTTTTATTTAATATTTATTATTATGTAATGATGTGGTTAGGACCAGTTTGTGACAAGGGTCGCAGAACAGGTTTGTTTATTTAATTTAGACTTCATTTGGGTTGCCAAATGACATATGAAAGATATCAGATAACTGGTAATTACCCGTGTGTGATGGGGTATTGTGTTTGCATAAATATATAAGCTGGTTACCAGCTCCTTCTTTCATTTTCTTGAAACTTCCAAACACCCCGTACCTAAACTCACTCTCACACTTGAAACCCTAATTTTCTCAATCTTGTTTTTGGATTTGAAATTGTGTTACAAAGCTTGTTCTTACTAATTCCGTGATTGTCTCAAGGTAACAATCAATGATTTCTGATTCAAAATGATGGATTTATGCGATTTTTGAGTTAGGTTTTGTCAAAATTGGATTTTGAATCAAATCTAGCCAAATTGGTGTTATTGATGCTTAAAACTAGAGTGTTTAAGTCCCTAAATATTTTCCTAACATGTTATGTGTGGATTTTGGGTCAAAAACATGTCTGGAAACGAGATTGAGTGATTTTGGTTCGAAAACCCGTTCTTTCTACTGTTGCTGCTCGATGAACACAATTGTATGGTTGCAGCTTGCAACAGCACGGGTACACTGTGCAACCGTACGGATGTAGTGGTGTCGGTGCAACCGAGCAGTCGGTGTGCAACCGTACGGGTGCACGATGCAACCGAACAGATGGACTTGCAACCGTCCGGATGCATGTGAAACTGTACGGATGTAGATAAGTGATGAATTATTGTGAAATTTAACTGTTTCCTAGCCGTTATGTTGTCCGTGTGAATTATGATAATCAGGATGTAAATTCTGAAAATGCATAAGTGTTAAGTAGACTTTTTAGAGGCGCTTTTGGATACTGAATTACTGTACTGTGCTGTTTTGTGTTAACGTACAGAAACTAACTTGATTTGTCTTATGTTCAGGTGATAAGGATAAGGAAGCCGCTCTTTGATAGATTATCTGAGCTAGTTGCTGGTAGTTGGTGAGTGGGACTAACTGAAGTATATAGTATAGAGTTGCATGTTATATTATGATTGTCATGCTTGTTAGATATACTTGCTACTATGGATAGTTAGTATGTTATGATGATTGTAGGTTAGTTGATGCTTGTCTACTGGAGCCCAGTGCATCCCTATTGTGTGGTAGCCTCGGTAGGAGAGATCAATCTGCGGGTTGGGTTCCTCATGTGGTAGCCTAGAAAATCGTGGTGTATATATGTGTGAATGATGCGTCTGTCGCGTGTAGATTATATATATACAACACGATGGTGGAGGAACTTCTGGTAAGCCCCAGTCCGATCAACTGGTGGTTAATGGTTTGGCCGAGCCGCCAGAGTCTCTGTAGACGTCACTTGGGTGATGATTATGTGCTAGCCTTTGCGACATGATTAGTATAACAGTTATGTATGCTATTGCCTGTAGTTAGTTGTACTCACTTAGCTTCATGCTAATTCCCCTCCATCTCCTCCATGCAGGTTGTTAGCTTTTGTAGATAATGCTTTTTGGGAAAAGACGGGCGTGATGATGTTATGTTTGACAGGATTTAACTTTAATGTGGTCTTACTTTGTTTAAACGGTGTTCTTTTGTAAACATAATGTAATTATGTCCTTTCCGGATAAATATGTATTTTATTGAAATGACACGTGACATCGAGCGAACTATATTAACGTTATTTATCAGATATTTAATTGATATAATGCTTCCGCCACGTATAAAAAAAGATTAGCGGTGTCACAAGTTGGTATCAGAGCATAGTTTGGTAGCATGTGCATTGTGATCTAAATGTCATGTTTCCAAACTTAGTAGAGTCTTGTCAAACATAACATGCTGGGAATGGGTTAAGTGAGTGTTAGGACAGGTAATGTATTAGTTGTTAGTACTAATAGAGTTTATATTAAGCTTTGGTGTTAGGGTTGTGGTAGTGCAGTAATGGCAGATAACGAAGCTAACGATACTGGCCCTGCCGCCCCTGGAACTAGAACCTTCAGAGCTTCCGATGAAGATGGACACGTGTCATCAGAGGAAGAAACCTCTCAAGAAGTAATAAATCATCAAAGTCAATTACTAGAAGCTCAGGAGAAAATTAAGGAATTGGAACATGAACGGGCGCAATGGAACCCTAATACCACTGCGTTGAACACAACTTTTCCTTCAAATTTTTATACTCAAGCCGGTTGCAGTTCTCAGTCACAGTTTCCTCAAACTACCTATCAAAACTTTCAAATGCCATTTCCGTTTAACCATACATTTCCGAATCAAATGATATACCCATTTCAAGTCCCTGAAACAAGAAAGAAGTGTACATATAAACAATTCTTGGATTGCAAACCTCTAAAGTATAGCGGGCATTAGAAGCCTATTTTTGTGAACCCGAATCCAGGGTGTTATTTGCTTGTAGACTTCTTAAAGGTGATGCGATGGAATGGTGAGATTCTATTACAACATATTTTCCCAAGGAACAGATCAGCCAAATAACCTGGGAACAATTTGCTGCTAAAGTTCGCGAGCAGTATTGTTCTGAATATGAGATGGAAAGATTGAAAACTGAGTTTTTGAATATGAGGATGACGGAAAGTATGACAATTGATGAGGTTTTCAGAGACTTCACATCTAACCTGAGGTTTGTTCAACAATGGGTACTGACTGAGAAGGATAAGATTTAGCATTTCATGCGGGTGATTAAGCCAGGATATAGAACAGTTGCGAGATTTGCAACAACTTTGGCACACGCTCATGAAATGGCCAAGGTTACTAAAGGCGATGTCATGGCAGCGAAAAGAGAAAGTTTGAAAGGTGAATTCTTTGGAGGAAAGTCAGAAAGTCAATCAGGTGGATAGTCTACTCAGCAGTCGAGTAAGCAATTAGGTTTTCGTGGTAAAAAGTTAAGTGGGTCTAAATAGAAGAGTAAGTCTGGTATGAGCGGATCGAGTTCTAGTCAATCTGGTTGGTTTAATGTTTGTAAATCTACTCATATCGGTCAGTGTTCTCCAATGACCAGGAGATGTTTGAAATGTGGAGTGTTGGTTCATGAGGCAACAGCTTGTTCCTTTAATCTAATGTTTGTTGGAGTTGCCATCAGGAGGGACATAGATCAGCGAATTGTCCATCTGCGTCAAGAGCCAGTTCTGGGGCAGGGTCAGGAGCGAGGTCAGTAACTTCTGGGGATCTTCTGCTTCTACCGCCAGGCAGAAGAGAAAGAATCCTCCAATAGCAGAGGCAAGGGCATTTCAGATGACGGTAGACGCTGCAACCGCTACAAATGACGTCATTACTGGTATGTTCTTGGTTAATTCCTTGCCAGCTTGTGTGTTATTTAATTCAGGAGCGAATCGATCTTTTATGTCCTTGGGCTTCTGTAATAAGTTGAAGCTGCCTATTAGAATGTTACATGCGCCTTTGGGAATAGAAGTAGCTGATGGTAAAATGGTTCCATGCACATCATCTGTGTCTGGAGTTACCATCAAAATCGATGGCCATTCCTTCCCTTTAACCTGTTTGTTGATGCCTATACCTAGCTTTGATGTAGTCATAGGCATGAATTGGTTAAGAGCTAATAGGACTAATATTAATTGTGATAAGAAGATGATTTCTTTTCATTTAGCCGATGGGTCCAGAGTAATAGCTAGAGGGAGCGCAGTGGATTTAACTTTCCTATGGTTTCCCTAATGAAAGCTCAGAAGGCGATATCGAAAGGGTGTAATTCGTTCTTAGCTTATGTGATTGATGTTAAAAAAGAAAAGAAGCAGGTGACCGACATTCTAGTTGTGTCAGAATTTCATGAGGTGTTTCCTGATGATTTACCAGGGTTACCTCCAGTACGTGAAGTAGAGTATAAAATTGATTTGGTTCCAGGTGCTACGCTAGTTGCAAAAGCTCCTTACAGTTTAGCTCCATTAGAAATCCGAGAAATGATGTCTCAGATTCAGGAATTGTTAGATAAGGGGTTTATCCAAACAAGTTCTTCACCGTGGGGTGCTCCTGTTTTGTTTATGAAAAAGAAGGATGGGTCGCTGCAAATGTGTACAGATTACCGTGATTTGAACAAGAGAACCATTAAGAATAAGTATCCATTACCGAGAATAGATGATTTATTCGATAAGTTACAGGGTGCATCCTACTTTTCAAAATTGATTTACGTTCAGGGTATCACCAGGTACGTGTTTCCGAGACCGATATACCGAAAACATCGTTTAGAACAAGATATGGTCATTATGAATTTCTAGTTATGCTTTTCGGGTTAACTAACGCGCCAGCAGTGTTTATGGATCTAATGAATAGAGTGTGTCGGCAGTATCTCGATAAGTTTGTGATTGTATTCATAGATGATATTTTGATATATTCGAAAACCGAGAAAGACCACACTACACATTTAAGATTAGTGTTAGAACTTTTGAAAAATGAACAGTTGTACGCTAAGTTCTCCAAGTGTGAATTTTGATTACGGGAAGTGTAGTTTCTGGGTCATGTAATTTGTGAACAGTGTATTAAAGTAGATCAGTCTAAGATAGAAGATGTGATGAATTGGAAGTCACCGAAAACGCCGACATAATCAAAAGTTTTCTGGGTTTAGTAGGTTATTATCGCCGGTTTATCAAAGATTTTTCTAAAATAGCGGGTCCACTGAATAAGTTAACCAGAAAATATATAGCCTTTCGATGGAGTGATGAACAATAAAAGGCTTTTCAGACTCATAAGCAGTTGTTATGTCAAGCACCGGTTTTAGCTTTACCAGAGGGATCAGAAGAGTTTGTGGTTTACTGTGATGCATCACGCGCTAGTCTGGGTAGTGTTTTGATGCAAAGAAATAAAGTTATAGCATATGCTTCACGACAGTTGAAAAATCATGAACGAAACTACCCTACTCACTGATGATTTAGAGTTAGCTGCAGTTGTATCTGCCTTGAAACTTTGGAGATACTATTTGTATGGTAAGCATTGTGAAATCTATACAGATCATAAGAGTCTTCAGTATATCTTTTCGCAGAAAGAATTAAATATGCGTCAACGTCGATGGCAAGAATTAATTAAGGACTATGATTGTGAGATTAAATACTATCCGGGTAAGGCAAATGTAGTCGCAGATGCTTTGACTCACAAGAAAAAAGTCGAAAATGTCAGATTTATGAGAATTAAGATAGTTTCAGACTTGTTCGATCGATTGAAAACAGTTCAGTTAGCAGCATTGAATGATGAAAACCTAAAGACTGAGCAAATTACTAAAAGAAAACTTGACTTATGCAATGATTCTAGATGATTAAAGACCTATAAAGACCGAATTTGGGTGCCTATGCGTGGAGAATTGAGGGATTTAATCCTGACAGAAGCGCATAAATTTAGACTGACAGTGCATCCAAGTAGTACTAAGATATACATAGATTTGAAAATGTTTTATTGGTGGCTGAAAATGAAGATAGATGTTGCAAATTTCGTCAAAAAATGTCATATTTGTGCGCAGGTTAAAGCAGAAGATCAGAAACCGTATGGGTCTCTACGATAGTTGGAAATTCCTCAGTGGAAATGGGATCATATAACGATGGATTTTGTAACCAAACTACCCCAAACCCAGAAAGGATATGACATGATTTGGGTAATAGTAGATCGTCTGACAAAGAGTGCTCACTTATTAGCTACTCGTGAAACTGCTTCCTTAAGTGATTTAACAGAATTTTATTTGAAAGAGATCGTTAGCAGACATGGTGTGTCGTTATCGATAGTTTTCGACAGAGAGACTAGATTTGTATCAAACTTTTGGAACAATTTACAACAGAATTTGGGTACTCGTGTGAACCTAAGTACAACTTATCATCCACAGACAGATGGTCAAAGTGAACGAACGATTTAAGCACTAAAAAACATGTTAAGAGCATGCAACTTAGAATATGGTGGTTCTTGGGATTCACATCTTCCAATTGATAGAGTTTGCTTACAAAAATTCATATCATTCGAGTATCGGAATGCCGCCGTATGAAATTTTGTATGGTCACAAATGTAGAACTCCTACGTGTTGGTTAGAAGCAGGTGAAAAACAATTTGCAGGTCCCGAAATTGTTCAAATAACCGCAGAAAAGGTTGAAATAGCATGTGAAAAGTTAAGAGCGACTAGAAATTGATAAAAGATGTATGCTGATCCTCGCAGATGTCCGGTGACCTTTAATGTAGGTGATCGCATATACCTGAAGGTATCACCGTGGAAAGGGGTTATCAGATTTGGTAAACGTGGTATGCTGGCCCCGATGTTTATTGAGCCATTTCCTATCAAGGAAATTTTGAATGATCAAACTGTTGTTTTAGATCTTCCTTCAGAATTAGCAGGAATTCACAACACGTTCAATGTGTGTTATTTAAGGAAGTGTAAAGTAGACGACGAAAGTTTGATTCTTCTGTTGAAGGACTTGAAAGTGGATTTGAGCAAGAAATTAGTCAAAGAACCGATTAGAATAGTGGACAAGAAGTCACAAAGTTAAGGAAGAAGCAGATTCCAATGGTATTAGTAGAGTGGCGGCACAGCTTAGGTTTCAACCTAACATGGGAAACTTTAACGACCCGTCAAAGTACACTTGACGGCCATCGTTATCTTGGTCCCACAGCTTGATCATAACTCTAAATGAATTTAATAAATAATATTGCATTATTTATTAAAAATGATTCCTATAAAGGAAACCTACCAAAATATGTAAGTTTAGAAAAACCATACATAAATACTTAACCAAAAGTTGACCAAAACAAAGTCAACAAACACCCACAATTTAATGTATCAAAACAGAATACAAGTTAATGTTTAATAAAATCTGCCAACATGCATGCAGACTCTCTAGCACAGCAGAAGTCAAATAATCAAGTACCTGAGAAAACATACGAGTAAACTGTCAACAAAAATGTTGAGTGAATTATAGGTTTAAATAACATATAAACTTTAGACCACGAGATTTCAAATGTTAGAAAACATTAAAAATATTATTCCATTAATCCATGAGCCACCTGGTAACCACTTAACCATTTCCATACCCTTACCAAACAACAATATACATTGAACATGTGTATCTTCAAAAATAACGAAGTACTAATACATTTCAATTATAAATTGCTAGTGCGACTAGCTCGAAATGGGATTGTCAAGCTCGATAGATCTATCTATAGGATTCGTGTTCACCAGTAGAAACCAGTGATTACAGTTACCAGACTAGAGAATATTTTCATTCAACTCATAATGAATAATTTAAATTAAATTCCACTTGTGTCTAAACGTAAAACAAAAATTTGCATGTAATCTCATCCCAAAAATACTTTAAATAGTATTAAGACGGTACTATAACTCACCTTAAAGTAAATGAAGCAAATGAAACAGATTATCGAACAACAAAGGTAAAGTGATCAAGAATGACCACAACTCCGACCCAAATCAAAAATCGAGAAGAAGAGGCTTAAAGATCGTGAGATAAGACACCCTAATACAGGAGCGGAGCCATGTATTGGCCTGTAGGGGCCAGTGACCCCACTCAGCAGTCCACTAGACCAGAAACCCATAAGCCCATTAATGTAAAATAATTAGATCTTATATATGTGACCCCATTAGTATGTTGTTTCTAATGCCCCACACAGCCCAATAATTGTTTATGAAGCCCAAAGATGTGAATTGTGATCTATATATATATATATATATATATATATATATATATATATATATATATATATATATATATATATATATATATATATATATATATATATATATAAATATAAGTGGTAGTTCATTTTAATTATTAAAAAACCCCATAATTAACACTTTAACACTTTAGTATTATAAAATCTCATTTGTTCGGATTATTATTGACTAATGTATTAGTTGAAGTATCATTTTATGTACTCGAAATTTATTTATTGATGAATCACCAAAGTTATTTGGAAGGTAAGCCCTCAAAATTCTAGCTTACGAGGCTTAAACTTGGTTCATTACTGAATATTTTAAAACCTCAACTTTGAAACCTCAACCATTAAGTTAGACACTGAATGTGTAGTTTATAAAATGAGAAATCAGTGTTAAAAGAATAAGTTGATTTTTTATGATTGTAGTTAATACTAATAGTTTGTCATGTAAATTTTGTGACTCAATAATTAAGTTTAATTTTGTGACCTCAACCGTTTGAAATCCTGGATCCGCCCCTGCCTGAATATGTAAATGATCTTGCAAAATGATGAACAATTGATTGTTTGATGAAGGTGTCCGTTTTTGGTGATGGTGGTGTGTAGGGTTTCAGCCAAGAAAAGAGAGGAGGAAGAAAGAGAAGAGAGAAAACTAGGTTTCGGGTTTTTGGAAAATGAGACGACAAAATGAACTGTAAATGTGGGAAAAAAAATGCAAAAATCAAAAATGAATGGGTTAGGAGGAGGGACTAGTCGAAATTCCTCTTAAGAGTGGGCCCCACTAGCCCAAAAATGTTTCTTGATATTTTCTTTTGGCCCGAAAGTCCAAACGTAGCCCGATTCGCGAAAACACCGCTACGCGATTAAAATTTCGGAAGGAACAAGCACACGCGGAAAATAAAATATAGTAATATTTTATAACTTCATATGATATTGAAATATCATAGATAAAATAATTCGAAATTTGAAAATCACGAAATTCTAATCGTTGGTTTGAAAACCAAAACGATTTACCGGATAGAAATCTGAAATACGTAGAAACGTACAATTCTAATTACGAATACATATATTCACATAACACATAATAAAGAATATATTGTTATTAAAATAATAATATAAGTCATAGATATGACGTGGCACGAATATCAGTTAACAGACGTTAAATACTAACGGAAAAAAGATAACGAAAAAAGTAGGGTCGTGACAGAAACCGAGGAGTTAATGAGGGCGCGTTATCCCCCTTTGTTTGACCTTGAGCAGATTCTAAGGACAGAATCTTCTTAAGGGGGTAGATTTGTAACATCCTCAACCGGGCCTAGCTGTAAGATTACTAGTTTGCCCTTAAGTTTGTATTAAGATAATATATGGTTTTATTTTTATTTAAAATTTATTATTATGTAATGATGTGGTTAGGACCAGTTTGTGACAAGGGTCACAGAACAGGTTTGTTTATTTAATTTGGACTTCGTTTGGGTTGCCAAATGACATATGAAAGATATCAGATAACTGGTAAATACCCGTGTGTGATAGGGTATTGTGTTTGCATAAATATATAAGCTGGTTACCAGCTCCTTCTTTCATTTTCTTGAAACTTCCAAACACCCCGTACCTAAACTCACTCTCACACTTGAAACCCTAATTGTCTCAATCTTATTTTTAGATTTGAAATTGTGTTACAAAGCTTGTTCTTACTAATTTCGCGATTGTCTCAAGGTAACAATCAATGATTTCAGATTCAAAATGATGGATTTATGTGATTTTTGAGTTAGGTTTTGTCAAAATTGGATTTTGAGTCAAATCTAGCTAAATATGTGTTATTTATGCTTAAAACTAGAGGTTTAAGTCCCTAAATGTTTTCCTAACATGTTATGTGTGGATTTTGGGTCAAAAACATGTCTGGAAATGAGATTGGGTGATTTTGGTTCGAAAACCCGTCATTTCTGCTGCTGCTGCTCAATGAACACAACCGTACGGTCGCAGCTTGCAACCGCATGGGTACACTGTGCAACCGTACGGATGCAGTGGTGTCGGTGCAACCGGGCAGTGGGTGTGCAACCGTACGAGTGCACGATGCAACCGTACGGATGGACATGCAACCGTACGGATGCATGTGCAACCGTACGGATGTAGATCAGTGATGCATTATTGTGAAATTTAGCTGTTTCCTAGCCGTTATGCTGTCCGTGTGACTTATGATAATCAGGATGTAAATTCTGAAAATGCATAAGTGTTAAGTAGACTTTTTAGCGGCGCTTTTTGATACTGAATTACTGTACTGTGCTTTTGTGTTAACGGACAGAAACTAACTTGATTTGTCTTATGTTCAGGTGAGAAGGATTAGGAAGCTGCTCAGTGATAGATTATCTGAGCTAGTTTCTAGTAGTTGGTGAGTGGGACTAACTGGAGTATATAGTATAGAGTAGCATTTTATATTATGATTGCCATGCTTGTTAGATATACTTGCTACTATGGTTAGTTAGTATGTTGTGATGATTGCATGTTAGTTGATGCTTGTTTGCTGAAGCCCAGTGCGTCCCTATCGTGTGGTAGCCTCGGTAGGAGAGATCAACATGCGGGTTGGGTTCCTCATGTGGTAGCCTAGACAATCGTGGTGTATATATGTGTGAATGACGCGTCTGTCGCGTGTGGATTATATATATACAACACGGTGGTGGAGGAACTTCTGGTAAGCCCCAGTTCGATCAACTGGTGGTTAATGGTTTGGCCGAGCCTCTAGAGTCTTTGTAGATGGCACTTGGGTGATGATTATGTGCTAGCCTTTGTGACATGATTAGTATAACAGTTCTGTATGCTATTGCCTGTAGTTAGTTGTACTCACTTAGCTTCGTGCTAATTCCCTTCCATCTCCTCCCTGGAGGTTGTTAGCTTTTGTAGATAATGCTTTGTGGGAGAAGACGGGCGTGATGATGTTATGTTTGACAGGATTTAACTCTGATATGGTCTTACTTTGTTTAAACGGTGTTCTTTTGTAAGCATAATGTAATTATGTCCTTTCCAAATAAATATGTATTTTATTGAAATGACACGTGACATCGAGCGAACTATATTAACGTTATTTATTAGTTATGCTATATTTAATTGATATAATGCTTCAGCCACGTATTTAAAAAAATAGCGGTGTCACACCCATGGAACAATTGATAGAACGCTCTTCATCTGTAAACATCACGGTCACATCCTTTTAGTTCAAATTCACGTTGATGATATTATTTTTGGTTCTACATCCCCTGCCCTATGCAAAGAATTTGGTGACCTAATAGCCAACAAATTCGAAATGAGCATGCTAGATGACCTCAGTTTCTTCTTGAGGTTACAAGTCAAACAAATACCAAACAGAATTTTTATCAATCAAACAAAATACATTCACGACATGCTAACGCATTTTAAAATGACTGATTTAAAATCAATGTCAACCCCAATGAGGACTTTGCTCAATGATGATGAAAATGTGGAACCCTTTGATATTACTCTTTATCGATGCATGGTTGGTTCTCTCGTGTATCTGACTGCCAATAGACAAGAAATTACACTTGCTGTAACTTTCTGTGCTCGTTTTCAGTCAAACCCAAAAAAATCTCACTCCAAAGCAGTTTTTATAATTTTTCAATACCTTAAATGTACACCTAATTTGATATCCTCATGGATCTGATTTCAATCTAACTGCTTATACGGATGCAGATTATAGCGGTTGTCATGTAGATAGGAAAAGCACATCTGGATCACTTCAGATATTGGGAAGTAGATTACATGGTTGGTCATCCAAGAAACAAAAACGCGTTTCATTATCAACAGCTGAGTCTGAGTACATTGCTGCAGCTCGCTGTTGTTCACAAGTTTTGTGGATGCAAACACAGCTATTAGACTATGGCTTTAAGGTTTCTAAGATCCAATCTATTGTGATTCACAGAGTGCAATTGCCATCACTAGCAACCCAGTCCAACACTCTAAAACTAAACACATAGATATTCGTTATCATTTTTCAAGGACCATGTAGAAAAGGAAGATGTAGAGTTATACTTTGTGCCTACAAAAGTACAATTAGCCTAAATGTTTACCAAACCTTTGGATGAGGTTAGACTAAAGTTCTTGATTCAACAAATAGGCATGGTAGAGTATAATTCTTGACTCCTTTCATACAATTGGTTTCATTCATAAGTAACTTGTGTTTAGGGGGAGTATATGCTTTCTAGGGGGAGCTACTGACCATCAAATGCTTTAGATAGTATTTTTCTAGGGAGAATTTTGAATATATGGTAGAGTATAGTATCATTTTAATAGTTATGTTAGGGGGAGGAAACTGATTGATATCTAATCTTGATTCAAGGGGTAGCATCTATCTTTTTACAATTTTCTTTGGAAATCTCAAAATGGTGATTTACTTAATTGTATATCAGATTTTGAGGGAGAGTAGGGGAAAGAAAAGAAAAAAAAAATTTGATTTTTGAAACGTGAAAACATAAAAACACATGTTTTAATTTTTAAAATTTCACTTTGGATTGTATACATCTCAGTATGTAACCCATTCTACATTTGGTATCACTAAAACTTTTGAGAAACCCGAAAAAGTTTAAAAGATTAAAAATAAAAAAGATTTGATTTTTCTTAAATAAATGTTATTTTTAACAGATGTCCGAATCTGATAGCAAACAGTTGACATTCGGATAATCTCAAAACACAGATTCTCTCAATCATATTTTTCATGTAAAAATGAAGAGCTTGTGATTTTCTAAATTTCGATGATCCAAATTTTCTGTTATAAAAAATGAATAAAATGACACAAATAACTGAGATTCGCTCAGTTACAAGGCCCATTAGTGAGAGATTTGCACGGTCATTTTTAAACCAGATTCGGACTATAAATGAAAGTCAAAAAGTCAAACTAAAGTCACTTTTACAAAATTCTCTCAAGAGCAAAGGCGTGTGTGCGAATATGACTCAATCTCGAAACAAACACATGGTAAATCCTATTTTTAATCAAGTTTTTCATAAAGATGAACAGGATATGAACCATTTAAGGTTAACACAAACAGAAAATATCACTTATTAGATGATCAGATAACATAAAAGGGTTTAATTTTGGATTGTGCGAATGTTATGTAAGTATACGATTTTGTGTACTTGAACATATCCATACACCTTGTTGCTGCTTATATGTGATTAATTGATGATTGATAAATGGGTCTAGCATATAAATGACTTTGATTGCATGATTATTTAGAGTTTTGATATTTTAATATTGTGTGAATCTGAGTTGAGTTTAGTGTGAGAATCGGATCCTTGATTAAAGTGTGAGAATCTGTTCAATCTTTGATTGTGTGCGAATCTGATAGTGTTTGAATGTTTATATGACTAGATTAACATGATGATTACAAGTATGTGTTAATTTGAGAAGTGTACGAATCTGAAAATTTTAATTTGAATATGTGCGAATCTCACATGTCCGAATATGATAAATTGTCTTTGTTTTTTTTACACTTTATTTATAATACTTGTGTCCGAATCTCATATGTGCGAATCTAATTCATTCTTTAAGGTGTTAATTGATTATTGTGTCCGAATCTGCTCTTTTTATGAAACATTACATATTGCTGTTTGATTTTAAGTGTATACTTGCTAAATCATGTGTGTCCGAATTTGATAGATATGAATTTCATGTACAAGTGTTGGATCCAAGTATGATGAATATGTGTTATATAAAATGAACTTCCATACTTCAACATGATTACTTTAGGAAATTTGGATTTCATGATTAGAATAAAAGTTTTTATTTTAAAATTTAGAAAATCCATAAAATCGTGGAAAATTTTTGAAAAATAATTAAAAAGGACTTAAAGGGAAATACGAATAAAGACATCATCTGTTTATAACATCTTGTGGTCTTATATTCTTATCAAGCAGCAAATGACGAACAATCATTTCATCACAACTGCAACTAAGATCCCAGGCAACTACTGGTTGGCCATTCTTGAAAGACATCAAATATGGGGTGCTCTGAATTACACTGTGAGTGTACCTGAGGAAGATATGAGAATCCTCTACCGTACTATCAAATTCATTGAGGAAACTCTTCCGTCACCAGCTAATCCTCAAGGAGAACCTGCTCATTTTTCTTTCTCTCTAAGAGGAGTGCCAGGAAGGAGGGCGATCACAAAGGCTGACTTCAGAAGGATCTTCAACCTTCTGGTTGTTAACAATCCTCCAACATTTCCATTAAACTTTGTGATGTTGAATTCTATATATGATTTGGGGTATAGTGGTGAAAGGCATACTACTGTTAGGAACTTTCAGAAGAGATTCCTTCATTCTAAGTGGTATGTGATCTTCTTAATAATCAACAGGTGTTTGTTGATGACACCAAGGGGTTCAGAATGCATGACAATCCTGATGCTAAAGCTATTCTACTCTTTTGTGAGGGGTTGAAAAATGCTGACTTCAGAGAGCTTATATGGGATCCAGTTCAATTCCAAGTGGATAACCCACAAGCCAAGTATATTCCTCGTGAACGGTTTTATTGTTTATTTATAAATGATGCACTAAACACTTACAGGAATGCCAACATACCAATCCCTTCTACTCATGGACTTCCAATGGTGGTCTTTTCTGAGGTGAAAATGAATACACCTAATGTACCTAAAAACAGATACATTACTTTAATTCCAGAGTGGTTGTTGAGGATAGTTGATCCGAGGGATACAGGAATAAATTCTTACCTTGAAGCTGTAGGTTTGCCTCTACCGAACCGGGCACAATAAGTATAAGTTGAACCAACCGCGGTTCCAACCCAAGAGGTTAGAGAAGAACCTAGAATCCAACCTGGACCAGCTGAAACTCCACCTAAAGGAAAACTCAAGCGACTTAAGGCTACCGGGTAATCACACCCTATGAGGATCAGTGAGCCTAGTCCAACTCAGTTTATACCTACCTTGTCAACAACTGAGATTAGTGACAATGACACATCAGCAACTAAATCATCTAGGACTACGAATCCTATCATTCAAAACCTAGCCGACACTGTTATTAATATGGATAAAAACTTATAGCCTTCTAGGACACCCTCACCGATCTCCGTATCAATTCCAATAATAATAGTAAGCCCTACACTAAATGAGATGCAAGTCTCGGTATGCAAGAGAGCTAAATGCACGAATGATACAAAGGCCAATAAGCTCATCCAACTTAATCAGGATTTAAGAATAAATCTCACCGAAAAAGATTTTTCTACATCTTCAAAGGAAGTAAAGTCTTCCAAAGAAGGAAAGACTTCGCTGACTCAATCTATTGAAGAAACTAAGTCATTGAAGTCCAGAACGGCCGAAGGGGAGCCGAAAAATCTAGAACAGGCACCCTGCTTATTGGTTGGAAATCCTCTGATATACTTCATCCAATAGACGTTGTAGAGCCTCAACATCGAACAGGGCCTAGAGGTCCGACTTATCTCGATGAGGGAGATCTGTCGCGCACCACTGAATGGTAATATGACATTCCTACGGGAAATGTATCAGACTTACGGCAGACTGATCCCTTTAGATCAAGCAATTAATCCTTTGGACCAAACCATTTCTCCTCTTGATCTTGAAATTCAGGATCAAGGTGTTAAGTCTGTAACTGAAAGAGATGTGTTACCTCATGATACATATATGACTTCAGGAGTCGGGAATATTAATATTCATGTGAAAAAATTAAACGATGGGTAGTTCTTCTATCTTGTCAGAGTCCCATGAGACATATATCATGCAGGTGAATTACCCGAAAAGGTCCTCACCGGCTATAACTCCAGTTGTCAGTCAACCTCCATCAGTAGGGAAAAATCTAACTAGTAGTAAGTATCAACCTACATATGTACAAAATCCCACAAATCCCTCACCTGCCCTCACGGCAACTCAAACACTTTCACCGACATCACCGACAACATCAGTGGTGGTTCCACTGTTAGCAATTCTTCCACCATCACCTGGTTATAATGTTGTTTCACCACCTTAGTCACCTTCTCGACCAACACGAAGATATGGTTTTAAATATCTCTCTTTTGATGAGTTGGAGGTATTATACCTTGGTGAATTAAACAGACATTCTGATCTTGATGAAATTCGTGAGACGATGCTACTTTATACTGAAAAAGCAAGGATAGTATTTTCTAATTCACCATGTAAGTCACCTGGACCAAATCACATGCGATACCATGATGATTTTGATACTGACAATCTTCATGAGGGGGAGAATATATATGGTTATGGGTCAGGTGCTTACCATTCACGCTCATCATATGAACATGGTTCATCTAGTCAACACAGGAGAACTGATGATGTATTTGATATCTCCGATAGTTCTGAAAGTGAAGAAATTGAGGATATCAAATGCGAAAATATTGATTTCTTTTTAGATGAGGTGATTCCAAAGAGAGAAGGTGACTCAGGAACGTTAAGGATAATGGATGAAGATCGAATGGATACATTAGAAGAACAAACTTTACAGGGTATTCAACATTAATAACAAACAGAGGATGTATCGGTACTCGGGGATAATCGAAACTTTAAGGATATTGAGCAAATTCTAAAGGAAAATAGTGCAGTAAACGAGTTTACAGAGCATCAATTTGTCAACATTATAACACCAACGATAGAATTTTGTTTACAACTTGAGAAAGAGATTTTCTCAAATGGCAAAGAAGATTCTATAACACCTCCTAATCCTGATGTTTCATTCTAAACCTCAGATGTTGTACTAGAGGGGTTGATTATCAAATTGAAGAAGATGAAGAATATCTGATTCTACATTCACCATTTGTTGAAGAACAAGCTTAAAAGATTTTCGGTGAAACACATCTCATCTTGGCACCATCTATGTGTGTACTTGGTGCTTGGAAATTCCATAAGAAACCTAAATATCTAAAGTCTTATCTGGAAATTTGAAAGTCTTACAAAATAAAGAACGAAGAAAATCTTCAAGATCAAAGAAGTTATGAGATCAAAAGCATCAACAAGATCTTGATGATCAATAAAAATGGAGTTCGTATGCCTATATTCTTTGTGACAAGAATGGATGATGAGGATTATCAATTCTCAGAGGCAGATTTTGACATGTTAAAGATGAATGATATCATCTTCATATACAACTACTTAACAGACTTGGATGAAGCAACAAATTTTCATGCAATTGCTTTAAAGGCAGTTTATAGATTCATCCTTGATTCGATGAGATGGATGTCAATTCATGACTTTCAGATGGGGTTAGAATCCGGACATAAAAAGATTGGGATTAAACCTCCAAATCAACTGATCGAAGGATTGAGATACATGTCCTTACTTCAAGTGTGTGACAATCCATATGGATTTGTCTTCGTGAATTCGAATTACACGAAGCTATTCATATAAGATTCTGACTTCATGAGATATTCAGACGCGACGTTGGGATATTCACTCAAGTATTTAAAATTAAGATTGGAGAGTGGGTGCTACTCTTCGAAAGATGCTGAAATTGCTAAAAGTGCTCATTAAGAGACTTCGAAGCCGTCTCAACACAAGAAGAAATGTGAGAAGGTATGAGAAGCTCAAAAGATTCAAATCAAGAATTCATTTTAGACGAACAAATTTCCTTTAGATCTTTTTTAGGATTACATTGTAAAATTCACATTTATCACTAAGGAGGAGATTGTTATGACCCCAAAATGTATAATGTTAAAGTGAATAAAGCTTATATAGAAGGTTCTATAGAGGAGAACTCTATATAGAACCTAAGTAGTCCTAATTAGATAGCCATTGCATTGTATTGAGTTCAAGAAGCAGTGGAATTTGATTCTGTCCGATTTACTCTCTATCCGAATATGTTATTGTTCATCCGAATTTCATTATTTCTCTTGATTCTTCGTTATTTAATCATGATCTGACCTATCAGTATATATATATATATATATATATATATATATATATATATATATATATATATATATATATATATATATATATATATATATATATATATATATATATATATATATATATATATATATATATATATATATATATATCAAATGGGATAAGAAAAATTTCAATTTTTTTTTAAAATATTTATCTTTTTAGAGTCTCTTAATATGCATATATAAGAAAACGCAAAAATTACAAATCGTTAAAAATGGTGATGAATGATTGATTTTAATCATTCATCGTTTATATCAAATGGCATAAGAAAAATTTCAATTTTTTTTTGCACAAAATTATCTTTTTAGAGTCTCTTAATATGCAAATAGAAGAAAACGCAAAAATTACAAATCGTTAAAAACTGGTGATGAATGATTGATTTTAATCATTCATCGTTTGATGAATGGTTATAATTTATCATTCATCACTCATTTGATGAATGATAAATTAATCATTCATAACGATTATTATCATTCATCACTAATTTTTTAACGATTTTGAATGATTTTTGGCTTATAAAAATATAGATTAGGAGAGCATTTTGATGCAAATTTACGAATCTTAAAATAAATTTAAAAAAAACTAAAAAACTGTGAATTTATTTATCCCGTTTGTACTCTTAAAGTTGCTTATTTCTAAATTCGTTCCTATATATATATATATATATATATATATATATATATATATATATATATATATATATATATATATATATATATATATATATATATATATATATATCTGAAAATGATAAAATACTTTTATATTACTTCGTATATTATATATTATACTTATACTTAGATTGAAAGGCTTCAATCATATGTAAATATTGATGTAGACAAATGTTAAATACAAACTAATATGAGATAATCTCAAAGTTATTTTCAAATATTTTTTTTCACATGTGTATATGTTTGATCAAGCCAAAATTGACCTGAGTGCAAAGATGCGAAGTGACTAACCTTCGGAAGGGGTTCCTCCGGTTAACGTGATGGATATGAAGGGTGTTGTGGTGGTTGACTTTTGCCGAGCCTCCAAGGTGAGCTTAGAAGAGTGATCAGCGATGGTAAGTATTTGTTGATTGTCCTCTGAATGTGTGATTATGAGTAGTATTTATAGGCATAAGATGATGGTTACCAAGGATAACCACCATTAGCCCACCAACCCACGATTACCACTCCTGGAATCCTCTAATCATGCCCACTACCTACTCCACGTTCTCCTAATTTGTCGGACGGGCGAGCAGCCGAGCTAACCAAGTCAAATGATTAATGGTACGCTACGGGTGGCGTAGCGTAGAAATAATCGTGGCTTGAGATATAAAGTTGACTTAGCAGTAATCTAGCTAGGAGCTGAATCCAAGTGTCCAGCTAGGAGATACACCATGCGTCGCACGTGATGGCCATGGCGGGACGTACGTCATTAAGTCCCCCAGTTTGGTTGGAATCGAATTACCTTTGATTGTAACCAAACTAAATTGAATAAAATACTATAAAAAGCCATCATTACTGACACACCGTAATCGTCAAATCATGTCCCCCTAGGTTTAACTAGGGGATGATGTCAGCAATAATTACTTTTTACAGCTGTAAAATGAAACGCCGCGAATCCAACGGCTGTGGTTTGACCTCCCAGGACACGTGTCCGATCAGGATCAAGGCCCATTAATAGGGCACACGGTAAGCTTGCTCTATAAATACGGCATTTTTAACTCCTCATTTTTACATCTTTCTCTCTGCCTCCTAATTTTTAAATAATTTCTCATCTGCTTTCTCGATACGCGTGCCGTTTTCATTCTAAGGTAAAACTAGAAATGTCTAAGGCTAACGTTACCATCGAAAATACAATCATTACGACAGAACAGATGGAGAAATTCATAGAGGAATATCCGGTACTCCGGGACATACCGACAATGGTAGCATTACCCGGGAAACGTGCCGACTAGCCGCCACAAGGATACTTTACCCTATATTGGAAGGCGGTTGCGTTGGGTAACCTACGCTTCCCTTTGAGCCCGTTTGTGGCACCTGTACTAGACCATTATCACATCAGCGTATCGCAGTTACATCCTCACGCATGGCAGCGTGTTACTATTTCCGAGATGTTTTTTAGGGCACAGAATAGACCGGCGAGTCTGAACATTTTCCGAGCAACGTTCAAGCTTACTGCTTCCGGGAAGGGGTGGTACACTTTCGAGAAAAGTGTAACTTCACCACCAAGAAGTCTCCATCCCTCCACGATTGGAGAGGAATGTTCTTCTTTGCTGGGACCGACCTGTTGGGCGAAGAGCGTGCCCACCTCGCACAATGGCATTTTACACGTACACCTGACGTCTCCAAGACTCCAGACCTTAACCAAGGGGAGCAGGAGCTGTTTAACTTGTGTAAGGACGCCATGCTTGAGATGCATCCTTACGGTGAGGTGATGCTGAAACTTTGCAATGTTCAGCATTATTGGCCTTGGAACGACAGAGTGCCATTGATCCTATGCGACGGAAGGGGTATGATCTTCGTGCCGTAATGTCTTTAAACTTGTAAGTATTCTGTTCGTGTAATTTTTCTAACTCAAATATATTCTTTTGCAGAGATGGATTTTAACAGAGTTCTCCGTCGCCCTACTCTTGATGGCGTTTCCTTCAAGAGATTCACAAACGCCAATCTTTCTGAAGGCCATCCACTAAGGATGCAGAGGTTGTTGCTGGTTCGTCTACCAACGCTGCCAGTGACGTGGCAACAACTCAGCCTACAACCGGCTCAACTCCCGTCACGAATCCGGACCCAATATCCGTTGTTGTCCACATAATTCTACCAGAACAGCAACAACAACAACAACAACAACAACAACAACAACAACAACAGCAGAAACGCCACCGTTCTCCCCCAAAAGTGATCGTCCCGACTGGCAGTCACAAAAAGAAGAAAACACCGCGAGAAGTTGCAGAAAGCAACTTAAAAAATTTTGAGGAGATTCCCAGCAAAGGTGGGTATTATGAAAACCTGATAATAATCCCGCTACGTCACCAGAATCTCAATGGGAGAAACTAATCAAGTTTGTTATTTCTCCAGGGTTACGCATGGGAGTCCCTATTGTTCATCTTCAAGATTCATCTGACGCCCAAGGAAAGGCGTAGGAAAAAGACAAACTGACGATCTCTGGTTCCGGCGGTGCGTCCGGTCAGCATTTCACTTCCTTGGAGGAACCAAATTCTCCCGGCTTCGGTAAACAGCTAACTTTCAGCCACTTGGAGACCATGTGGGATGTGTCTCATAGTAACGCTCTGTCGCAATTTGAGTATCTGCAACGAATTTTCCCTACGGTACTCTATGATGCCGTCAGTGAAATTCCCGATAGCGCCGCTCGCCGCGCCAGGGTTCAGTACATTTATGAAGGGTTGGTGCTGACCCGTGACGAGATTCAGTGGACCATTGACTTGGACCAACGCGCCCATCGCGCGGAAGCTGACAGTAAAGAGCTGAATGTTGAAATTGTCCAAGTCAGGGAAGAGCTGAAGCGTTCTAAGCAAGCCATTGCCGAAGCAGAGGGGGAAAGCAGCAGGCCCTAAAGGAGGCCCAAAGGGCTATCAAAGAGATGGCCTTATGTGCCGAAAAAGAACAAACTGCGCTAAAGGACCTGGAGGCGGCGCATAAAGACCTGGCGGATGAGAAAGCCAGTAAGGATCTCCTCGCCACCGAGAACCAAGAGCTGTCCGCTGCCAATCGAAAGGCAGCGGACGATTTTCAAGAGCTTTACAGCCTCATCCCCTCTATTTTTTCTAAGGCTCTCAAGGCACCGGAGGTGAAGGAGCCGTTTCAGAATTTAGTAGACGCTACAAAGAAGGTGGAGCGTTTCGACGCGTACACCATATTGATGGAATATGTTCAAATAGCGGAACCAATTCCGGAGGTGGTCCGAGAGATAGTGGATGAGGACACCTATGACCTCCATGACGCGGCGGTCAATGCCTGCGCGGCCATTAAGGTGCCGTTTATTGAACAGATTGGGTCGACACCGGACCTTAATTTAACCAAAGTGAAGAAGATGATCCCGTAGTTTTAGGGATTTTTTGTAATTCTGTAATTTTAATTTTAATGTAATGGTTGTATCGAATTAATGAATTTTCAATTTCTTCTGATGCTTGTTTTACCTTTGTAATTGTTCAACTGTTAGGTAGTAAAACGCATTTATATGTACGTCCCGTCATCACGGTAACGTAACATTTATCAAGGTTACACTTGATGATTTGTCGACATTGCATTCATCTACTTAATGCTGGGATTAATGCGACGGATACGAAAACCGGAGGCGTCCCGTTCTGAGGGCTAGGCGTACCTCCAATACGCCTAGCGTCGCCAATGCCGTCCAAAGATTAGATGATGTCTTTGTTCATGGCATAAGTAACTTATGAATGGACTTACATTTATAATGCCGAAGCGCAGCCATAATAGTTACACAATATATGAAAAATGAAAAATGCATTGGATTAAAACAACTTAAAACGAAGTTTAATGCGCGACGCGCTTACATTTGTGGTGATCAATCACAAACTTAGGTAAAATGAAAAAGAAAAGTTTCCAACAATGAAAAATTTCGAAATACTTAAACATAGAACTTCTTTAAGTTGGTTGCGTACCAGGTACGCGGCACAAATTTGCCATCATGCGTCTTTAGGTTATACGCTCCGTTGCCAATTGCTTCTGCAATCACATACGATCCTTCCCAATTGGGTCCAAATTTGCCAGTATCCTCGACCCGGCTGACGTTGTTGTTGCGCCACACAAAGTCACCGGGGCGGAAAGTACGTTCCTTCACACGTTGGTTATAGTATTTGGCAATTTTCTGTTTGTTTGACGCTTCCCTGATAGCGGCGATGTCACGCCTTTCCTCCAACAAGTCCAAATTTTCTTTCAAGCTAATGTGTGATGACCCGGGAATTTTTGACCAAATTTAAACTTAAATCTTATTTGATTTCGATACGATAAGCAAAAATCTGTAACGTTAAGTCTTGAAAGTTCTGAAATTATATTTATGTAGTCAATTACCCTGTAACCATGCCCGATGATTCACGAACTATTGTGTGTAAATAAAAAATGTATATATATATATATATATATATATATATATATATATATATATATATATATATATATATATATATATATATATATATATATATATATATATATATATATATATATATATATATAAATTATTGTGTAATGTATATTATATAGTTATATTACATAAAAATTATTATGTAATACAGTTATATTCAATTTAATTATAAATATAGTTGCTATAATAATATTGTTATTACTTTCAATATTAAATATCAATACTAGTTTTATTAATATTATATTAAATATATACCCTATAAATACGAATTTGATATATAAATTGTTATAGTATTATTACTATTACTAATATTATTATTATCGTTAATAATATTAGTATTATTATTATTATTAATTGTTATAAATTTTATAGTTATTATTATCACTATCACTAATAATAATATTATTATTACTATTATATTATTATTATTATTATTATTATTATTATTATTATTATTATTATTTATAATATCACGAGTATTATTATTATTATTATAATTATATTTATTAATGAATAAGATTAATTATAATATATAAATTCAAATGCATAAATACAGATAAGTTATAAATACAGATAGATATAGTTAAATACATATATACATACGGATATTAAGACTAATTATATAAATACTGATATATATAGATATATATTTACGTGTTTTAATCTGTCCTTTATTTTTCTTTGTTTTTCTGTTTGCTCGTGATACCTATCGACCTCAATCATCACCACAATACAAATTACTCTCAAATCTTGTTGCTGTATATCAATTATTCGTTGTCAAACTATATGGGAGAGACTGCAAAACAAAGGGTTTTAAAAAAAAAAAATTCTCAGTTTCTTTTTTTTTTCTCTGCTCGTACCCCATTTTGCTAATAACTCGATTTTAATTCCAATTAAAATTCTATAAATGCAGAGATGTTCAAAATCCTTAGTCTAAACTACCTGCAAAGTTTGAAGTTCCAAATTGCTATATCGAATTCGAATTTCGAAGTCAAAGTTAAGAATTCAAAAAGTCAACCGTTCGTTTTCAATAAAATTCGATCTTATTTTGATGTTTCCAGTTAAATTGACAATGGAGAAAGTGTCTAGGATTGATTTGAATTATATTTCATGTTTTAACCTTTGCCTAAAACTTTCTAAAAATCGAAATTAGAGTTTGGGTTTTAAATTTTTTTTACGCGAATACAGCAGCACAGCAATTGCTGTTTTCATTTTTTTTTATTTTTCTTTTACTGTTAATTTAAATCATCACAAATAATTGTTTCTGTTTTGTCATTAATCCTAAATTTCGAATTTAATAGCTGTTAAGGGGATTTGATCCCAGGTCGTATATCTTGAAGAAGAAGAAGAGAAAGGGAGAAAAACAGAAGTCGGGTTTTATGTTTTTGGTTTCCGTTTTATTTCGGATTAAGGGCAACAGCCCAATGGTCTGAGGTGTTAGCGGTGTGCGAGTGGTCGGGGGTTCGAATCCCTAATGAGACAGTTTATTTTTTGGGCTTAATTCATTAGAGGTAGTTCATTTTCATTATCATTTTCATTCTTATTATTACTTATTATTGTTATTGTTATTATAAGTTGTTATTAGTATGTTAAAATTTATGATATAATTATTATTAATATCATTTTAGTTATTATTAAGTAATATTACTAAATATTATTATTATTATTAATATTATTATTATTATTATTAGCATTATTAACATAATTATTATTATTATCATTATTATTGATTATTGTTATTATTATGATGATTGTTATTATTATCCAAGTGTTAGAAGAAATAAATATTATCATCACTTAACTAAGTAATAATATTATCATTATAATTATCACTAATATTATTATTAAGTATTAATATTATTATTATAGTTATTATTATTATTATTATTACTAGTATTAGTATTATCATTGTTAGTATTAGTATTATAAATGTTATTATTACAAATATAAGAACTAGGATAAAATCTATTATTAATATCAAAAAATATTAGTATTAGTATCATTTTTATGAGTATTATTAACATATTTAAAAATTTATAATATCCTTATTTTCATTATTATTATCACATGTATTATCATTAATATTATCATAACTATCATTTTTAATCGATATATAATGTACATAGAAAATACTTATTATATATATATCCTAGCTTTATAATCATATATCAAACATAATAACATTTTTTTATATATAAATACTTATATATAACAAATTATTAAACTTTAAATCTAACACTAAACACATAGATAGATATAGATATGGTAATATAACTAAATGTATAGATATTAATTATTTTATATATAACTACCAAATAAACAGATATAACATAAGATATAATATATATAAATAAAATACATATTTTTTTTTAAAATGGAATTTTGTATAAAATTTATATAACTACAAACACCTAAATATTATATAATTAATAAATGAAATTATGAAATTTCCATTATATGTTTTAATAGATATACCATTGATATAGGTTCGTGAATCCGAGGTCAAACCCTGTTTTGTTCAGTGTCGTCATATGTATTTTTACTACAAAATACATTAGGTATGCAATAAATCTTCCGCTGTGCATTTACTCATTTTAAGGACATTACTTGGAGTCATTCATAGCATATTTCAAAAGACGTTGCATTCGAGCCATCAAGTTCATCAAGATTATTATTAAGTCAATTATAGTTGGATATATTATGAAATGGTATGCATGTCATCAACTTTCATTGTAAAGAAAGATTGTCTTTTAAAATCGAATGCAATGTTTGTAAAATGTATCATATAGAGGTCAAGTACCTCGCAATGTAAACAACTGTTGTGAATGGTTTATAATCGATATGGACTTCGTCCGGATGGATTAGGACGGGTCTCTACAGTTGGTATCAGAGCAGAGGTCTTAGCGAACCAGGTCTGCATTAGTGTGTCTAACTGATAAGTCGTTAGGAGGCATTAGTGAGTCTGGACTTCGACCGTGTCTGCATGTCATAAGTTTTGCTTATCATTTCTAGTCAGAAATCATTTGCTTATCATCCTTAGTAAATTACCTGCTCATTATTCTTAGTCTAGACACATCTTATTGCATTGACTGCATGAAAAGTGTATAGACAAAATTCATATCTTAGCGTATCTGCTAATTCATATCTTAGCGTATATGTTATTGTTATCTTTGCCTGACAGCTTCCGTAGATTCCTCCGTAACTTATGAGATTTTAGTATTATATATGTATATGTAAATTAGGTATTGCAGGATACTAATCTACATTCTATAATCTATTTCTTATCGAAAATCCTTCATCTGATCGTACGAGATGAATCCCTCAACTAGATCGAGTCCCTCGGATTCCGACAGCTATTCCGATAGTTATCCCGACAGTTATTCAGAATGGATAGTCATCTAAGCTCCGGAAGCAACGACACCAGAATGAATCAACCAATCATCCATCCCTAATTCATCTGATGGATTCATAGTCGACTTAATCAATGGAGACGCGCAGAAGGCGATCCCATCCACTAACCGAATTCACCTTTTGGCGAAGAACCTGAAGCACTTACCGGCGAACCTATTCGTAACACCATTTCACCCTCATTTCCCAGATATCTCGCCATGACTATATCATAAATCAGTTTCTAAACCTTATTCATCCGCTCGTTCCGATCGACAATCATCCTAGAGTAATGGAAGAAGTCAATGAGCTTTGCGCCCAAGTTATAGCTTTGGAAAATATGGCGCAAAATTTACCAGCTTCAGCAACATCACCGGCACCAACAGTACCATCAATAACAGCACCAGTACCACCAACAACCCAAGTTCAAACATCACACGCCTCAACATCTCATTTTGTACCTCGAGCATGATCATCGTTCTACGTATCGTTCTACATCAATTATCTTCGTTCTTCATGGCGATTATATAATCTCTAATGTTTTAGAGATTATATACTCTTGTTCTAACGGTAAATCAAATGAGTCTAATATCATTTTGACTCATTAAATCCATGATTACATCTGAAGAAAATATATATGTATATATGTTTTCATAAAGGTTGTAATTAAAAATTCTTTCGTACAAACTGTTAATGATGAAAATATTTTAACGGGTAGGTAATACCCGAGAAATATTTAGATTTCATATTAATAAGTTACACTGTATATTCTTCGAATCAGATTCAACAGTCATTTACTATCCTATTTACAACTACTGATATATGTATCTGTTCACCGAAGAATAACCATTTTCATTCAATTTCATATTTGAATTTTGATCTATCAGAATCCAACAAGTGGCATGTTGAAGAAAACATTGGACAAAATAAAAGTTGTTAGAAACAAACAAATTAACTATGAGAAATTTTGTTAAGAATCCACGCTAACTGTTCCTAGCAAATTGTTCCTAGCTAACTGATTACATTTTATTAATCGCAATTTAATTATCGCAATTTACATTCTCGCAATTTTATTTATCGTCATTTAATTTCTGTTATTTACTTTACGCACTTTATTTATCGTCATTTAATTTCTGTTATTTATTTTTACGCACTTTAAATATCGGGACAAGTATATAAGGTTTTGACATATCATATCGACGCATCTATATATATTATTTGGAATAACCCTAGACACTCTATATGCAGTAATGATCGAGTTCTCTATACAGGGTTGGGGTTGATTCTACAATAATATATATAGTTTGAGTTGTGATCGAGTCTGAGACATGTACACGGGTCACGATACGTATTAATTAATTCGAATATTATATATTAAACTATATATGAATTATTGGACTGTCAACTGTGGACTATCGACTGTGGACTAAGAACATTGGACAATCAAATTGAATTAAAATATTGATTATAACATATGAAACTAAACAATTCTTCAAGTTTGCCACTTGATTTCATTCTAAACCTCATTTGTATCTTGACGATTCCAATCTGCGTACAAACCATTTATGATTCTTGAAAACACATCAATCGAGAGGATGAACCGACCGTACTTCATCTACAGAAGAAAAGATTGATGCATATAGTGATGCACCTGAAAACACTCGAAACCCGAGTAAACGTTTAACATGTATCTGTGCTAATTACTTTAATGTTATTATTACCCAAAATAACTTGGTGATTCCTTTCAAAGTAGCAAATTTTGTCACAGCTCCAGCAAGTCAACTTCGAATTTTCGTCCGAAACAACCTTATTATAGCCTTGATATATATGCGTGCTCTTTTATTGTTACCGGGGAACCATTTATATTCCGCCATATTACCAGCAAATGTAACAGCAACCACGTCGCTCCTTGGTTTAAATCTCTCCGACAAATCACTATATTTATCTATTGAAGTCTCATCATGTACTCATTAGCATCTTGTAACAAGAATTGCCATACCAATTACCGGGAATAAGCAAATCTGTATTGTGAATCTCGCAACGTTTCCACATCAACAGTTATATGTATCCATATAACATTTATCTCTTAGAACTATGATCTTTCATTCTGAAATTCTGAAAAGCACCTAGTCTATAAATCAATACCACAAATTCTGAAAAAGCTGAATACAGCGGCAAAAACTGTACACGACCTTAACTGTCAAAAGTTTGATGATAAAGAATGGAGTATTGAAAACACTCAATAGAAAATTTAGTACCGAAAAGCGGATTATGCGAAACTATGAAGGAAGTCGTGACAAATCACAAAGAATAAGTTTGATTTCAAAGAATCCAAATATTTAAATGCCTGCTGAAGTCTTTAACGAATATCTTGTTCCTTACTCCAAACTCTTGCGGACAAATTTTCTTCACCATCCTTCGATATTAGAAATTCTAAGATATCATAGTATCATTCATTATAAATATCCTCCATATTTCTGAAGATATTTTTATAACTATTCTTATCTGAAATCATTAATCTCTTCGTGCTATCAGTGTTACATCACATAGAAACTGTTAGTTTCTATATTCTGTAAACTTTCGAGTTTAAAATACGAATATTTTGAAGTAGTGTTGGGAACTGATGCATGAGTTAGTATAATATAATGACACTTGATCAACGTGATTATATTACAGTAAGTCATGCTGAGTTCTAATGGGACGTGATGATTCACAGATCATAACGTCATCATGTGCCATGTTACATAACTCTTTCATTCTACTTAACCTCTGAACAGATCAAGAAAATATATTCTTGATAGTTTCATCCTCAGGGATTCTGGTAATTTGACAAAATCAAATCGTGCTACTACCTTTTATTTCTACCTTGTATATTATGATAATTCAAAACTCCATACCTATGAAGTCTGGACCATTACTTGTGAAAAGAAAACAAAAGCATGAAGTTACGAAAGAGAAAGGGGGCATAAATCGCAGCAAATAGGAGAGAGCATTAACTATGGATGACAATGATTATAGGAGACAGAAGCAGGGACATCGAAATATAAGGGAAGATATAAAACCCAACAACAACACCGAAATTACAAACTGTGGATATCAGTGCGTATAGCAATATAAAGACACGGGAGGATTATAAATACAATAATCCCTAGAGCATAGTAGAAATAAACAGATTCTTCCGGTGGGAGTTGGAAAAGAAGAACGATCATTGCGATAGTCAGAATAAGAACAAGGATTAGAACCGGATTAAGCATTATTATAATCTTTTGGATATATGAACTGAGAAAGAAGGTATAGAAGTGGTGGAAACTAATGGAACGGAAAAGGTAAATTTATAATGGAAATATCAGACAGAGTAATCGAGGCAGATCACCGTATTTAATTATAGAGATCTTAATTTCCTTATTCACCGAAGAATCAAATCTTTTAGATTTCAAAAATTTTCTTAAAATCCCTTGAACTCCGAAATTCAACCAAGACAACGTCAAAAGTTAAAACGAAACTTCATTTATTCATTTCACTCTTTTGTGATAGATTCATTCGTGCTCTTCGAATAATCGAATTATTTTATTTGTATTATTCAATAATGATACAACTCTATTTATCAGCTCATATTCGTCAGGAAAACATATTTATTGTTAGCCATGACGACCTCACTCAAATTTCGGGACGAAATTTCTTTAACGGGTAGGTACTGTGATGACCCGGGAATTTCCGACCAAATTTAAACTTAAATCTTATTTGATTTCGATACGATAAGCAAAAATCTGTAACGTTAAGTCTTGAAAGTTCTGAAATTATATTTATGTAGTCAATTACCCTGTAACCATGCCCGATGATTCATGAACTATTGTGTGTAAATAAAAAATGTATATATATATATATATATATATATATATAAATTATTGTGTAATGTATATTATATAGTTATATTACATAAAAATTATTATGTAATACAGTTATATTCAATTTAATTATAAATATAGTTGCTATAATAATATTGTTATTACTTTCAATATTAAATATCAATACTAGTGTTATTAATATTATATTAAATATATACCCTATAAATACGAATTTGATATATAAATTGTTATAGTATTATTACTATTACTAATATTATTATTATCATTAATAATATTAGTATTATTATTATTATTAATTGTTATAAATTTTATAGTTATTATTATCACTATCACTAATAATAATATTATTATTATTACTATTATATTATTATTATTATTATTATTATTATTATTATTTATAATATCAAGAGTATTATTAGTATTATAATTATATTCATTAATGAATAAGATTAATTATAATATATAAATTCAAATGCATAAATACAGATAAGTTATAAATACAGATAGATATAGTTAAATACAGATATACATACGGATATTAAGACTAATTATATAAATACTGATATATATATATATATATATATATATATATATATATATATATATATATATATATATATATATATATATATATATATATATATATATATATATATATATACATATATTTACGTGTTTTAATCTGTCCTTTATTTTTCTTTGTTTTTCTATTTGCTCGTGATACCTATCGACCTCAATCATCACCACAATACAAATTACTCTCAAATCTTGTTGCTGTATATCAATTATTCATTGGCAAACTATATGGGAGAGACTGCAAAACAAAGGGTTTAAAAAAAAAAATTCTCAGTTTCTTTTTTTTTTCTCTGCTCGTACCGCATTTTGCCAATAACTCAATTTTGAATTCCAATTAAAATTCTATAAATGCAGAGATGTTCAAAATCCTTAGTCTAAACTACCTGCAAAGTTTGAAGTTCCAAATTTCTATATCGAATTCGAATTTCGAAGTCAAAGTTAAGAATTCAAAAAGTCAACCGTTCGTTTTCAATAAAATTCGATCTTATTTTGATGTTTCCAGTTAAATTGACAATGGAGAAAGTTTCTAGGATTGATTTGAATTATATTTCATGTTTTAACCTTTGCCTAAAACTTTCTAAAAATCGAAATTAGAGTTTGGGTTTTAATTTTTTTTACGCGAATACAGCAGCACAGCAATTGCTGTTTTCATTTTTTTTTATTTTTCTTTTACTGTTAATTTAAATCATCACAAATAATTGTTTCTGTTTTGTCATTAATCCTAAATTACGAATTTAATAGCTATTAAGGGGATTTGATCCCAGGTCGTATATCTTGAAGAAGAAGAAGAGAAAGGGAGAAAAACAGAAGTCGGGTTTTATGTTTTTGGTTTCCGTTTTATTTCGGATTAAGGGCAACAGCCCAATGGTCTGAGGTGTTAGTGGTGTGCGAGTGGTCGGGGGTTCGAATCCCTAATGAGACAGTTTATTTTTTGGGTTTAATTCATTGGAGGTAGTTCATTTTCTTTATCATTTTCATTCTTATTATTACTTATTATTGTTATTGTTATTATAAGTTGTTATTAGTATGTTAAAATTTATGATATAATTATTATTAATATCATTTTAGTTATTATTAAGTAATATTACTAAATATTATTATTATTAATATTATTATTATTATTATTAGCATTATTAACATAATTATTATTATTATCATTATTATTGATTATTGTTATTATTATGATGATTGTTATTATTATCCAAGTGTTAGAAGAAATAAATATTATCATCACTTAACTAAGTAATAATATTATCATTATAATTATCACTAATATTATTATTAAGTATTAATATTATTATTATAGTTATTATTATTATTATTATTATTATTATTACTAGTATTAGTATTATCATTGTTAGTATTATTATTATAAATGTTATTATTACAAATATAAGAACTAGGATAAAATCTATTATTAATATCAAAAAATATTAGTATTAGTATCATTTTTATGAGTATTATTAACATATTTAAAATTTTATAATATCCTTATTTTCATTATTATTATCACATGTATTATCATTAATATTATCATAACTATCATTTTTAATCGATATATAATGTACATAGAAAATACTTATTATATATATATATATATATATATATATATATATATATATATATATATATATATATATATATATATATATATATATATCCTAGCTTTATAATCATATATCAAACATAATAACATTTTTTTTTATATATAAATACTTATATATAACAAATTATTAAACTTTAAATCTAACACTAAACACATAGATAGATATAGATATGGTAATATAACTAAATGTATAGATAATAATTATTTTATATATAACTACCAAATAAACAGATATAACATAAGATATAATATATATAAATAAAATACATATTTTTTTTAAAAATGGAATTTAGTATAAAATTTATATAACTACAAACACCTAAATATTATATAATTAATAAATGAAATTATGAAATTTCCATTATATGGTTTAATAGATATACCATTGATATAGGTTCGTGAATCCGAGGCCAAACCCTGTTTTGTTCAGTGTCGTCATATGTATTTTTACTAAAAAATATATTAGGTATGCAATAAATGTTCCGCTGTGCATTTGCTCATTTTAAGGACATTACTTGGAGTCATTCATAGCATATTTCAAAAGACGTTGCATTCGAGTCGTCAAGTTCATCAAGATTATTATTATTAAGTCAATTATAGTTGGATATATTATGAAATGGTATGCATGTCGTCAACTTTCGTTGTAAAGAAAGATTTTATTTTAAAATCGAATGCAATGTTTGTAAAATGTATCATATAGAGGTCAAGTACCTCGCGATGTAAACAACTGTTGTGAATCGTTTATAATCGATATGGACTTCGTCCGGATGGATTAGGACGGGTCTCTACATAATGACATTGGACTCATCATTGAATTCCAGTACACGTTGGGTTGGGACAGCAATTCCAGCTGGTATCACTGTCTCGGTACCGTAAACAAGGCTGATGGCATTTTTCTATTGCTCCCTTTTGGTGTAGTCCGGAATGCCCATAAGACTTGCGAAACTCATCTGCCCAACCCTTCCTATTCGTGTCCAACCTTTTCCTTATCCCGGCAACGATATCTCTGTTGGTAACTTCGACCTGCCCATTTGCCTATGGATGGGCAACGGAACTGAAGGTTTGTTTGATATTCAACCCGTCACACCATGACCGAAACGGATCGTGAGCGAACTGTTTGCCGTTATCACTTACAATTTCATGTGGTATTCCGAAACGGCACACGATTTCCTCCCAAATAAAATTCACAATCTGTTTACCCGTTATGCTTTTCAATGGTTTGGCTTCAACCCACTTGGTGAAAAAGTCAATTGCAACGATCAAGTGTTTTCCATCCGGGAAGGGTCCCACCAAATCGATTGCCCACTTGTAAAAGGGCCAAGCAGACGTGACGGGAATTAGCTCATGTTCCGGCATGTGAATTTGTGGAGCGTGACATTGGCATGAAGCACAAGCTTTGATGATTTCTTTCGTGTCACGGTACATAGACGGCCAAAAATACCCTAGCCGCATTATCTTTCCCACAACGGTCCTAAATCCTGCATGCATGCCACAAGTCCCTTCATGCACCTCCCTTACGATTGTTTATGCCTCGCTTGGACCGACACACCTTAAAAGTGGTGCTGTGAAGGATTTCTTGAACAGAACTCCATCCCTTAACATGTACAAAGGTGCTTTCATACGAATCTTACGGGTCGTTGCCCCGTCGACTGGCAACGTCCCGGTCTTAAGATACGTAATGATGGGACTCATCCATGTCTCGACCTCCTCTACGGGGGCCACTTCCTGTAACATTATTTTGTAAGAAAATCAGTACATAATAGTGTACGTTATGTTTTAAGCAGATTATGTGTATAGTGTATTTGTTATCGAAGCGAGTCGATACCTGTACCACGTCAGTGGATTTTTGACTAAGGACCTCCACCCAAACATCCTTGGAGAAGTGGCTGAACACGCTTGACGTTAGTTTGCTGAGTGCGTCGGCCTTTTTATTCAAGGATCGCTGCACTTGCGTCATCGAGAAAAGCTCGAATTTGTTGGCCATTTCTTCCGCCAACCTCAAATAATTTTGTATGGCCGGATCTCTAGCTTCAAACATCCCGTTCATCTGATTTGCCATAAGTTGGGAATCAACTGACACCTTCAGGTTTTTAATTCCCATCTTCTCAGCCATTCTTAAACAAGACAGCAATGCCTCATATTCTGCTTCATTATTGGAGGTGGGGAACTCGAAACACAACGCGTAGGTATGTTCCTCACCGTCCGGGCCAATTAAAATTAGACATGCACCCGCTCTGTCAGTAAATAGTTCCCACGTGACGGTATTTGGTACTTCTTCGACAACCGGCTCTGGTGGCGCGGCGCATATAAATTCAACCATAAAATCTGCCATGATCTGGCCTTTGACAGCGGTACAGGGGGCGTAATGGATTTCATGTTCTCCCAATTCGATTGCCCACTTAGCTAGCCTGCCAGAAACCTCCGGTTTGCTCAATACCTGCATAAAAAATCTATTAGAATAAATTTCCTCCAACGTGCTCCGGTCTCAATCGCCGTACCGTACCTGTTTAATAGGTGAATCAGTTAGCACCAGCATTGGGTGCGCTTGAAAGTACCGTCTCAACCGTCTTGCGGTGTGGAATAATGCGAAAATAAGCTTCTCGATCGGCTTGTAATTAACTTCGCCATGTTGTAGCACTTTGCTCACAAAATAAACTGGCATCTGCGTGCCACCGCGTTCCACGATGAGCACCGAGCTGATAGCCTCGGTTCCTGCCGCCAGATAAATTGTCAAAGTTTGCCCTGAAAGCTTGACATGTTAGTATCACAAGATTTATAGATTCATAAAAAATAAACACAGAACGGTTATTTTACCCGATACCAGTGCCGTCAGTGTCGGCAACGTCCTGATCAAGGCCTTTATTTCATGGAAAGCATGATCTGCTTCAGGAGTCCAATCGAAATTTCATCCCACGTTTTCCTTCAACACTTTGAAGAAGGGAAGTGACCGTTCCGCCACCTTTGACAGGAATCTGGACAACGCTTCCAGCTTGCCGTTCAGACTTTGCACATCCTTTCAAGTTCGCGGTGCTACCATCTTATCAATAGCTTGAATTTTCTTAGGATTTGCCCGGATACCACGCGTCGTGACAACGTGCCCAAGAACTTTCCCTCCTCAAATCCAAAACTACACTTCTCCGGATTCAGCTTCATGTTGATTTTTCGTAGCGAGTCGAACGTTTCCTGAATGTCTTTCAAAAGGTCCGTTTCGGTGTGACTTTTGATTACTATATCATCGACGTATGCTTCCACGTTTCGACCGATCTGTTCTTTGAACGCAGCGTCGATGACCCGTTGGTACGTTGCACCGGCGTTTTTCAAACCAAAGGGCATCTTTTTGTAACAAAAAATGCCTTAATATGTGTGGAACGCGGTTTTGTCTTCGTCGCGTTCTACCATTTGGATCTGGTGATAGCCTTTATAAGCATCAAGGAAACATTTGAAACGAAAACCAGCCAAAGACTCTACCTTCCAGTCTATCTCTAGTAACGGATAAATGTCCTTGGGACAAGCCTTATTGATGTCTTTGAAGTCAACACACATCCGCCACGAGCTATTCGCCTTTTTAACCAGCACCGGATTAGCAACCCATGTTTGGTATTTAACTTCTCGTAGTATATCTTCTTGTACCAACTTTTCCACTTCATTCCTTAGGAAGGCGTTACGTTCCGGCGCCATGCCTCGTTTCTTTTGCCGTACTGGAGTCAAACTCGAGTTGGCATTTAAACGATGTTCTGCGATGGCACGAGGTACTCCCGTCATATCTGACTCCAGCCACACAAATGCGTCAGCGTTATTTGCCAAAAGTTCACATAACGCACTTTTCGTCGAGTCGGTGAGTATGTGCCCAATCTATACCATTTTCTCAGGAAAGGAATGGTTGATGATAACGCTTCCCCCTACTCAATCGGCGCCGTCGGTTGTAGCGGCTGTTCAACCAGGCCTACAACCGAGACCCGATCGGAGAAAACAGTTGCGACGCCTAACAGTGTCGGGAATTTCATCATTTCATGCACAGTGGAAACTATCGCGCCGAATTCGCATAACGCTTCCTGTCCCATAATAATGTTATACTTCGAATGACTTCTAACGACCACGAAATTTAAAGCCACTGTTCGTCGCTTCTCATTTTCCTCTAACTTAACGTCAATACCTACTCGGCCCAGAGGCCAAGTAGTTTCACCTGTGAATCCAGTGATGGGATGATGTAGTGGTTTTAACCTATCCTACACGTCTTGTGGTAGTTGTAAGAAGCAATGTTCATACAAGACATCAACGACACTTCCTGTATCTACATAAATTCTGGAGACCTTGCATCATCCTACCGTTGCGGTTATCATCACGGGCAGGTCGGTCGGACAAACTCTCTAGAAGGCAGGAAACGTGATAGGGTCGCCCCATTCCTCCAAAACTTACGCCTTTCGAGCATGACCCGCGTGCCACATTTGAATCATGTGGATGTGCTTTTCTGGAGCTTTTTCCTTTCCCCGCTGCCAAGCGAATTTTTTCGCTTCGGGGGTTTTGACACGTGACAGCTTCAGATGGTCAAATTCCCCGAGTTTCAACCGTTCGACTATTACCTTCTTGAGCTCCCTGCAGTTTTCCGCGTCATGCCCCTTATCTTCATGAAAAATGCACCACTTACTTTCATCTACAGCGAAACGTGGCTGCATCGGCTTTGGCGGCGGGAAATCTTTGCTTATCTCCTTCGTTGCCAAAATTTCTTTAGGCGTTTTTGACAACGACTTCACCAAACTTTCCTCTTTTGGTTACAACGTCTTGGCAATGTACCGTTCATACGGACGGTAGCTGCTACGATGGTCAGACTTATGACTGGAGCGTCCGTAGCCCCTGCTTCCACCGCCGCTGCTTCCTTTATACTTATTACCTGTATTACCTTTGCCGTTACCCTTGTCTTCTTTATCGTTCATGTCCGTTGTGCTGTGATCCCCAATCGAAACGTCAGCAAACTCCTCGGAACGTACATAGTCCTTTACCACTTTTACCGCTTCGACATACATTTTCGGCAGCTTACGTCGCATCGCTTTCACCAGCGATAAATGACGAGTTTGACGGATTCCCATGATGTACGCGGAGATCTGCTGTGATACAGGCAGATCAGGGATCTTTTGGCACTCCGCTGTGGAGCGGGAAGTAAAATTCATTAGGGATTCACGCGACCTCATCTTGATGCTATGCGCATCTAAGTGGGTCAGTTCAGTGTGATTAAAGTTCTGGAAACGTTGCACGAACTTAGTTCTGAGGTCCGTGAAGCTGGTTATGCTCAAGGCAGGTAATTTGGCTAACCACTCCCTCGCGACAGCTTGGAGCTGTCCCGGGAACATGTGGCACGCTGTGGGATTATCCCAGTGCTGCGTCTTGACAGCGTGTTCGAATTATTGCAGGAAATTTTCCGGATCCGTGCTGCCGTCATACATCCCTAGCGTGAGGGGAGTAGTGAGGACCGCGGGCAGCGGGTGGGTAGCTATCTCCCGAGTAAACTTCTCAGCCGTCGCTGAAACCTCAAATGTTCGCTTAACGTTGTCTCCCATCATAGCGTACCAATTATTCAACATGTTGTCCGCCAGGCTGCTCGACCTGGGCACTCATGGATTCTGGTGCGGTTAGAATCAAGTTCTCAATTAATTCCTTTCGCGCCTCCTCTCGGGTTTTGCCAGAACTCTTACCAGTTTCAGACAGCGAGCGCGTTGCGCCACGGGTCGGAGCTTTTGACATGACAGTAGGCTTCTCGCCCCCTTTAGCCATGAGCGAAGGCAAGACAAAACCTCCCTTGGCCAGGAAACGTATGGCTTCCTCACCGTTGATGGGCTTGAGTTGACTAACGTAATCCTCTTGGGTCTCTGTCTCCTCCATGTCTCGTTGCTCAGATTCATTCCCATCAGCATCAAACTGCAGTCTGACGCCTTTAATGGTTTCGTTAGGGGTTTCATGGGCGTTATCATCATTAGGTTTGAAAGGGTCATAGAGTTCTTTGCCAGTGTTGGTAGTTCACGGTGGGTTGGAACCTCCTGTCATCTCGTATGAGTTGATCAAATCGGTCCCACGGATGGCGCCAAATGATCAAGCCAAAATTGACCTGAGTGCAAACATGCGAAGTGACTAACCTTCGAAAGGGGTTCCTCCAGTTAATGTGATGGATATGAAGGGTGTTATGGTGGTTGACTTTAGCCGAGCCTCCAAGGTGAGCTTAGAAGAGTGATCAGCGGTGGTAAGTATTTGTTGATTGTCCTCTGAATGTGTGATTATGAGTAGTATTTATAGGCATAAGATGATGGTTACCAAGGATAACCACCATTAGCCCACTAACCCACGATTACCACTCCTGGAATCCTCTAATCATGCCCACTACCTACTCCACGTTCTCCTAATTTGTCGGACGGGCGAGCAGCCGAGCTAACCAAGTCAAATGATTAACGGTACGCTACGAGTGGCGTAGCGTAGAAATAATCGTGGCTTGAGATATAAAGTTAACTTAGCAGTAATCTAGCTAGGAGCTGAAGCCAAGTGTCTAGCTAGGAGATACGCCATGCGTCGTACGTGACGGCCATAGTGGGACGTACGTCATGAATGTTCACATTTGCTATTTGTAATCTTTTAACTTGTTTCTTAAAAATATGGAAATTAAATAGCTTTTATATGTAAATTTGTTGACATTTTGTTACTTATCAGTTGGACCTATAATAAAATATAAGAGAATGTTAAATGTAGTTCTTAAGGTTTACTTAAATATATTTTATTTAAGTTTTAAAACTTCGATAAATTAATTGCGAAAGTATATATTTTATAAAAAAATAATAATAATTTATATATAAAATGCTTAAACGTAGTTCTAAATGCTAGGTTATAATATAATATAATATAATATAATATAATATAATATAATATAATATAATATAATATAATACAATATAATACAATACAATATACAATATAATACCAAGTATAATATAACTATATATATAAATATTATTATCATTATATTTTGTTATAATTATATAATAATAAATAATAATACTAGAATTTGTTGATAATTGAATTGAGTGGATAAATAATTTGGGAAACTCGAAAAGAATAAGAAGTTGATTTGGGAGGTTCTTGAAATGATTAGAAAGATGTCAAGACAGCCGTCCCACCAACTAGTCTTAGGCTTAAAGAATTGTATTGTATGGTTTTATTAGCCAAAAATGACAAGAATTGTTGTTTAGATTTAGTTTGAAATTTGAAAAACAAATAAGCAGTTTCAAAAGTGACCCTATGGAGATGACATAATTTTTTTTTAAACTAACTGAACACCAATAATAGTGGTATATATTGATCATATAGAGAAGTTTTACCGGAATCGTTCACGGACCTCTACCAAACTGCCCGAATGGATGTGTTCCCGGGTACCGTCGATCGGGTTCGGGTTACCGTCCGAACGTGTGTGTTACGTGCAAATGATGAGAGTCGTTGAAATAAATAATCTACTGATGCCAAAAAATCGTCGTTCAAAAAAAATGTGAATGTTACAACTATTTGATTATATATAATTCGAATTGTAAGTAATCTATAAGTAGAAGTTTCACTATTGGTTTATACAACAATATTGATTAAGTTTCTAAAAGAGCACTATAAAATATTTTGAACCAATTAAAACAATAATGTAAAAATTTTAATGAGACAATGTAGTAATTAAATAAGCCTCAAACTATCACTTGTTGAAATAACATACATAATACATTGTTGGATTAGAACAAACTTCGACCTTTGAATGTTGAATTCCTAATTAGGCAAGTAGGCAACAATGCATATTGTTTTCTTTAGTCGTGGTATTCATTATTTACTACATAATCCAATTAGTCAATAAAAATTTCATAACATTATATATATATATATATATATATATATATATATATATATATATATATATATATATATATATATATATATATATATATATATATATATATATATATATAGTGGACTAATTCATGGATAAGCACTAAATGGGGCACAAACTGTATAAGTAAAATTTCAAAATTTTTTTTTTTTTAAAACGATCCTTTAATATGCAAATAGAAGAAAACGAAAAAATTTTAAAAAGTTTTTTAACAAAATCGTTCGAAAATCGATGATGAATGGTAAACATCGATGATGAATGGTAAAAATTGATGATGAATGGTAAAATTAACCATTCATCTGGTTAATTATCATTCATTTTTGTTCGCGATGAATGATAAAATTAATCAATGCTAAAAAAAGTAGATGAATGATTAATTTAACCATTCATCTGTTTATGATGAATGATAAAAAAACAGATAAATGGTTAATTTAACCATTCATCTGGTTTTTTTAGCATTGATTAATTTTATCATTCATCGTAAACAAGATGAATGATAAATTAACCCGATGAATGGTTAATTTTACCATTCATCATCGATTTTTGAAAGATTTTGAACTTTTTTTTATGAAAAAAATTGATTAGAGGTGCATTTTAATGCAGATTTATGAATGTAAAAAAAATTTAAAAAAAAATTTTTATTTTGCTTATCCCGTTTGTACTCCTTTTAAGCTTAACCATGGATCGTGCCCCTATATATATATATATATATATATATATATATATATATATATATATATATATATATATATATATATATATATATATATATATATATATATATATATATATATATATATATATATATATATATATGGTGAGGATCCATGGAGAACTCATGGTAGTAGAGAACTCATGGAACTCGTGCAGATTCACTAAATCTGCGTGCAGATTCACATATTTTTTTTTTTTGCAGCTTTTTTTTTCTGTTCAGATTTTTTTTTTTTTGCAGATTCAGTCAATCTGCGTGCAGATTGACGATTTTTTCCAGTTTTTTATTTTTATTTTTATTTTTTTACAGATCGACTTTTTTCAGTTTTTTTTATACAGATTGAGTCAATCTGCGTTTTTTTTTGCAGTTTTTTTTTTGCAGATCGACTTTTTTCTGTGCAGATTTTACTTTTTTTGTGTGCAGATTGAGTCAATCTGCGTGCAGATTGACGTATTTTTGCAGTTTTTTTTTTTTTTTGCAGATTCACTTTTTTTTCTGTGCAGATTCGCTGTTTTTTTTTTGCAGTTTTTTTTTTCCAGATTGTATTTTTTTCATAGATTGAAGCTCAATCTCCACATAGATTGAAGTTCAAGCTATGAGTTCTATGGGTTCTCTACATACTCTAGTTCTCTAGGGATCCTTTCACTATATATATATATATATATATATATATATATATATATATATATATATATATATATATATATAGTAAAGAGATCAAATGAGTACTTTTTTGTGTGAGAACCCTGAGAACTCAAAAATACACTGAAATTCGAGCAAAAATGGGAAATTCGAGCAAAAAACTCCATATTCGAGCAAAAAATAGGACACGGACGCGCAACAAACATGATAGTCGAGCAAAAATGAAGGAAGTCGAACAAAAAAAAACAAAGACGAACAAAAATTTGATATTCGAACAAAAATTGTGATATTCGAACAAAAATGTGTTCTACATTTTTGAAATTCGAACGCAAAAATGTAGAACACATAGGTAGTCGAACAAAAATTTTGATATTCGAACAAAAATGTGTTCTACATTATTTTTTCGAAATTTTTTTTTTGCTCGACTATGAAATTTTTGTTCGTCCGTGTTTTGTATTTTTGCTCGAATTCCCCTTTTTTTGCTCGTCCGTGCCCTTTTTGCTCGAATTTTAGTGTATTTTGAGTGTTTTTTGGAGTTCCTAGAGTTCTCACACTAAAAAGTTCTCACTGGATCCTCTCCCTATATATATATATATATATATATATATATATATATATATATATATATATATATATATATATATATTGATTTAATCAAGAGAGAAACACTTTTTTGGGAGGAAGTGGGGGAAAGTATGTTTTATTCATTTTTTTTTTTTGAAATATTTTTTTTCAAGCATCAAGATCACATGAAAATATGAAGATTTAAAAAAGACACTTCGCGATGAATGTTATTATTTTGGCGGGAAAAACGTTCGGAGAAATAAATGATAACCATCATTGCAATGAATGTTTTGCTACTGAGTTTGTTTTTTAGAGTTTAAAAATTAGGGTTAGAAGTTAGGGTTTAGAAATTAGGGGTTAAAAATTAGGATTTAGCTATTAGGGTTTAGAAATTAGGGTTTGGGTTTAAAAATTAGGGTTTAGAAATAAGGGTATAGATTAAATTTTTAACATGAACGGTTTAGAGTTTAAGGTTTAGGGTTTATGGCTTAAGGTTTAGGGGCTAAAATCAAAACCTTAAGCCCTAAACCCTAAACTCTAAATCGGGCTAGATCTTGAAAAAAAACTTCACAAATGATGGAAAAAGAACGCTTGAAGAATAACATTCATGAATAACATTACGCATGCTGCATGTTATCAGTTTTTTCTTCGAGCGTTTTCCCGTCAAAATAACAACATTTACGACAAAGTGTCTTTTTTAAATGTTCATATTTTAGTGTGCTCTTAACGTTGGAAAAAAATCAAAAAAAATAAAAAAAATTTTATTTCCTCCTTCCCCCCAAAAAAGTGATTCCCTCTTGATTATGACTAAATATATATATATATATATATATATATATATATATATATATATATATATATATATATATATATATATTTTAACAAGGCCGGACTTTGGGCGGGGCTGAAGGTGCAACCGCACCTGGGCAACACAATCTAAAGGGCATCATAGTATTGGTACTGTCTCATATATACTAGGTTCATTAAGCCCAACATTTTAGCCGATATAAATAATAAATTGTTTTACAAAAATTAAAAAAAGAGTCCAGTATCATTGGAGTAAAATTAAATACAGAGTAAAATTGATTCGTCCTATCACTAGGACATCCAAACAGCCTCTACTCCTCTGTCTCCTCATCAATTCGACGATTCCCAAATTCCAAATCAAGATAATCAATTTCTTTTTATCTATTCTATACAATACCATAAATAATATCCATGACTCCACCATGATTTTATATATCTGATTCAGTTTTTCCTCAATTTGTCGTGGACGTCACTTGAGATTATGGAGTTTACAAAGAAGATGGATATTTTTCCAAATGTTTTACTTACACACAAGATTTTGCTAACCGTCCTGGTCACTGTAACATCTGCAGAACGGAGTTTTTCAAAATTGAAATTGTTGAAGAATTATTTACAAAGTACAATCAGTCAAGAACGGTTAAACGGGTTAGCAATTATAAATATTGAAAATAGATTTCTATCAAAATGTAGATTATGATAAATTGATTAAAGTTTTTGTATCAAAAATGCACGTAGACATCATTTTAGGTGATTTGTAGTTTCGAACATGTGTATTTGAATTGTATATGTTAAATAAAAAACGGCACGTATGGATGAGCCGCCTAGTTTGACTAGGTTCCAAACCCCTAAATATTTGTGTTGTGCTATTACTATATTTTGAGGGGGGCAGTGGGCATATTTTTGAGATGTTCGCACTGGGCATCCAAATTCTCAAGACCGGCCATATATATATATATATATATATATATATATATATATATATATACACACACACACACACACACACACACACACATAATACGTATATATAAACTAAAAAGTTTTTGTTGATTGTGGTTGAAAGTTATTTAAGGATATATATATATATATATATATATATATATATATATATATATATATATATATATATATATATATATATATATATATACTTAAATAACTTTCAACCACAATCAACAAAAACTTTTTAGTTTATATATACGTATATATATATATAGAGGATCTAGTGAGAACTAGAAATGCGTTAAAATTGTGAATGTTCTCATTATAACTTCGATGAGAACACTGTTGAACCACATATTTAATTTAAATGATTTTAAATTAAATATAATTACAAAAAGAATTAGAAGGGTGTAACAGTCATTATAGATTAAAAATTATGGGCAATTATGTAATTATAATTGAATCAGTCGGTTATAATCAACCTACTCCTATTTTACAGGAGCATTCCAATTTTACTTTTAATTCCCCCTTTCCATAAATCTCCAGTTTTAAACAACATATGACGTTTTTAATATGTATTTTAGTATTAATGAATGAATTACTCATTTTATCCCTACATTTTTAAAAAAAGAAATAAAATTCACTTATATATTTTTTGATCCATCATCAGTGGATGTAGCACTATCATCCTTTTATTCGTATGGGATGCGTCGTTATATAAATAGTGATGAAATTGGCGAATGAATTGATGGAAATTATCAAACGTATACATTTTGTACATTAGTATTAATAAACGCATACATTTTGGTGAACAAAGTTATTTTGGATGCATCAAATAAAAGTTCTTTATGGTGAACAAAGTTATTTAAATGAATGCATTCTGGTTAATAAAAGTTATTTAGAAAGTCGAAGCATCCATATATAAATATATTTAATTAATTGATGAATTTATGTTACGGATTTGTTTAAACGAAACATTTTAATGATATGTTTTATATATTAAATGAACGTAAATGCTAAAGTTATTTAGTTTAATGACCCGTGGAACCACAGAGTCCGACTAAGAAACTCGTCAGCTGAACATTTCATCAAACACCTAAAATGTATATTAAACAATTCACATCCAATCATAAGAGATAATATTGGTTGTCATTTTATTTTAAAACTGTAAATTAAAATATAAATTTAGAATTGGTTTCCTTCTGCCTAGCTTTTATACCTTCTCGTACTCAATTTAAAATAGTTAATTAAAATTATTCAAAATTATTTAATTTTAATAATTAAAATAATTATTAATAAGATTTAATAATAATAATTAGTTAATAAGATTTAATTTTAATTCAAAATTATTTAGATTAATGACATCACCCACCATGCTTAGATTTTTTCTTTTTTTTTTTTGATTTTTTCTTAACAAAAGAATTAGCCTAATAATTACATCATTATTATAGCATTTTAATATTAACTATAGATTATCATCCAACTAATTTGCATATATATAATTTGATTTGATACATAAACAATGAAAGTTATATATAAACGCATGCACAGATGTAAATGGTGGACATTTAATTAATAATCTAACTAGTTTATAACCCGCAATTTCGCGAGTTTTTAAAATAAGAGATTATGAAAGTTATTTTCAAAAGTATCAGAAATGTATTAGAAAAAAAAAAGAACAATAAAGAAACAAAAATGGACATTTTTGTTATATGATCCACCACCACCACCACCACTTGATAGCTACATATTGTTTATATATAACCTGTTTGAGATTTAAAATCCAACACACGAAATTCACAAGGTAAATGGTCCAAATGATACATAATAAACTACAAATAAAAGAAACCATATGCTTCATAGAACATAATCACATACTGATCCGTAACCGCATTCATATCATCTGTACAAGTCCACATGGCTCATATACAGAAGGAACCAACACTATGTCAGTAGCGGCATACAACATGTGTGACAACTCCTCCCTGCAATTCACATACACTTATGGTTAATAAATGACTACAATAACCCTGATGTTAAATACATGTTAGAAGTGAGAATACTTCTTTCACATATTCACAATTTCAATGTTTCATCTGTTTAAAGATATGTCATCTGAGGGCTGAGGCTACTTAATATTGCAATCCCACATGTATAATTTTTCGCCGAAACATATCCTTTTTATCATTAACAGAATGTAACGTGGTGCGTGTTTAAATGGTTACCCAATAAATATGGTCAGTTAATGAGAAAAAAAGTATGTATGTATCTATGTATTCCCCATATAAGTGACACATTACCAGCACATGTAACAACCCTGGATTTTTCAACGTTTATTTATTAATAATTATTATTAATACTTGTGATTTAATAAATGTATTGTTTACATACATTTACTTATTACCATGATTGATCATACGTGACTTTGAATGCCCGAATCGTCTTTGTGACACACGTACATTACCCCAATAATATTTTTGAATATTATTTACATTCATGATTAAGTTTTATTAATCATTTTGATTAACTATGGATACTAGTTAATTAATTGGGCTTTTATTGGATTAATTTGTTAATTAATGGAACTTGGGCTTTTATTAGTGATTAATGGACTAGAGAGCCCACCCTACTTCTTTAATGAACTTGTTATCCCACTCTACTTAACTAAATGGATTATTTAGCCCAACACATGCAAGTATTACTCTTAAGATGGAACTAGATGGATTAAGTTGCTTAAGGAATCTAGTTACTTGTTCTTTCCCATAAAAATACATCTAATAACCAACTTTTGTGCCATAAACATGCAAGTGACTAGTGTGTATCTCCCTTCCTCTTTTCCTTGAGCAGGCCATCGGCCAAAAGGGCATGGGGAGTGGTTTTTGCTTTCAATTTTTGTTAACTTATGCACTAGTAACACTTCACTTCTCACACACAAACTCACTTCACAATTTCTCTCAACTTTTTCTCTCTTTCTCTCTCAAATACTTGTAAGTATTATGAACATTTTCTTCTCTTCTTTCTTTGCCTAAAACCGTATACATATACCCATATAATCATCATCATCACTTATTGTTCATTATTGTTTAGTTACTTGTTGTTTATTGTTGATTACTTACTAGTTACTAAGAACCAAACTCTTTAGTTTGTTCTTCATTTATCTTGTTCAAACAAGAACATACAAGAACATAAACTTTCTAGTTTATGTTCTACATTTAATGTTTGAAAGATTGTAAGTTCATATGTTGTAAATCATTACTTGTAATTCATGTTTGTAAACTTAAAGTTTACATTCTTAAAGATCAAGCCTTGGTTTGAATCTTTAAAGTATGAACAACCATGACTTGTTACTTGTAAAAATTAGTTTATTTCTTCATTTCCTAGCATCTTTAATTTGTGATTATGGTTGTTGTTGGTAAAATGTTACTAGTTAACTTTGATCTCATTTTTCTTGAATAAAAGTTAACTTGAAAGTTCAAGAACATGAAAGTGTAACTCTTTAGTTATAACTTCATACACTTGTGTTAGATTTAACTTAATAACTTTAGATCTAGACTTTTGGGTCTTGGATCTTCAAGATCTAACTAAGAACTATGTTCTACAACTTAAGATCTTGATTAGTTAGTTTACTTTCAAATTTATAGTTCAATATTACTTTTATAGTTTATGTATGTGTTAAATCTAAGATCTTGATGTAACTTTGGTTCATCAAACTACTTACAACACTTAATTGAGTTGTGCTACTTATCTTAGACTTACACTTGGGTTATGATGGCCAAAACTTGGTAAAGATGATGTAAACACATCAACGAGTTGTACACTTGAAGCTATATGCATCAAGGACGAGAACCGTGATGAACGTCAAGCACCAAGAACCACCGGAACCTACTGTTTTACTGTTTCTGGGTCTGATCAGTACGACCTGTGTGACGACCCGGAAATTCCCGACCAAATTTAAACTTAATATTTATATAATTTTGACACGATAAGCAAAGTCTGTAATGTTGAGTCACAAATATTTTGAACTGTTTTATAAAATCATTTGACCTTGACTAATCCCGACGATTCACGAACCATTGCTTGTAAATATATGTACATATATATATATATAATAACTTGAATTAAATTAATAAACTATTATATATATATATATATATATATATATATATATATATATATATATATATATGTTACTTGTATATATATATATATATATATATATATATATATATATATATATATATATATATATATATATATATATTGTTATATTAAATTACTTAACATATATAATTAATATATTCAATTGTGTAATAAAACTTGCTATTTAAAACTCTTTATATATAGAAAGAGAATATATTAAAAATAATTGATTTCGAGCTTAATTAGTAAACGTCAGTAACACTCGGTTGATGTTTTGTTAGTTTTAATATAGATATTGTACATGTTTATGATGGATTAAAATAAAAGTTGAACTATAAATCGATTGCGAAGATTTTAGATTTGTTAAATGTATTTTTATTTTTTTTTAAGTTTAAATATTAGTACTCCGTATATATAAATCGGAACAGAAAATAAATAATTTTTGAATCTTTTTTGATCAGGTTTCAAACAGTTAATGAGTGAAATAATTAATTATATTTAATCTAAAAGTTTGGGATTTTTAGGAACACTTTTATATTTTAACTGTTTAGCAATGGACACGAAATAATTAGACGTCGACACAGAAAGGACAAGAGGCCGGCTGCTTTGCTGTTTAATGCTTTCATTCTACAGGCCACTTGACTAACTAATGTACTATATTATTATTATTATTGATTAGTACAATTATTATATTACCTACCATTTATAATATATGTATATATGTATATATGTATATGTCTATCCAGAGGTTGAGAGGGAGTACACAAAGCTCGATCACCAAACTCACTTGCCACCCTTTCACCCTCAACCGCCACCAGTTGCAGCCGCCTCCACCACCTGCTACCGGAATTATCACACCATGAACACCCATCTCAACCGCCACCTTCTCTCTCTTTCTTTTTCTTTCTTTCTACAACTCACCACCAACCGTGATCAACAACCTTCACTACCATCGCCCATGTTGAGCCATCACCATCATAAACCGCCTGCCACCAGATGCACCACCATTAACCACCGGGAGCTATGGTAATTTCCTGTTTTTCTGTTTCGATAATAAACACAAACCACCCCAACATCAAACAACGACTACCACAACTAAACACACTGACTTCTTTCTGTTTTTCTTCGTCACCCTCATCAAACCAAACTCCACCTTGCAACCACTTCACCCTTATATCTTTTTAGTCGTATGGGTTACAACCATCAACCACCATTAACCTCACTACTGCAATCATCTTCTCCTGCTGTTGCAGTCTCCATCCGCCACATCACAATCGCCATCCACCACTTCCGTGAACCACCACAGCCCAATCATCATCCACCTGCAACTATATATTATTATTTTTTTCGTTGTAAACTACTGCCGCTGCCATTATTTCTATCATAGAAACCTTATTTCTTTTCCTTCTTTCTGTTATCGAAGAAACATGTTGATTAGTTGATAATGTCGATGGTGAAACAAGGAAGACGGTGAATACTGAATTTATGATGATTAGGGTTGTACAATAAGTGACGATTAAGAATGATGATGACGCGTTTCGAAGAAGATAAACAGTGAATAGAATGATGGATAATGATTATGATCGAACTAGCTGATCATGAATATGATGATGATAGAATCACGATGTTATTAAAGAACGAAGCATGATAATAATGGTGGACACGGCTGCCCCACTTCTCAAACCCTATTCCGTTCCATTTTTTTTTTTATAAACCGAACTTTTTTTTAGCTTTCGTATGGAATCATATTTGATGGGGCTTGTTTATTTGACTCATGGACCGAATTAAAGCTTGGGCTGAGGTTTACAGTTGGGCCGTGATTGGTTTTTACATTGGGCCGGATATTCATTGTTGGGCTATGATCTATTTTCAGTTGGGCTGAATAGTTTACGGGTTAAGTACATTGAATTCGTACCTTTGATTGAAAAAGCAGAGATGGAGGAGTGGTATGAGGTCTTGTAAGATGAGCGAGTAGTCACGGGTTCAATCCCTGCTAGTGACATTTTAATTTTTAAAGCTTTGTTTAAGGTAGTTTTTCATTATAAAAATTCATTATTGTTATTATTAATTATTAATCTTATTACTTGTATTATAATTATTATTATTATTATTATTACAATTACTAACATAAGTATTAGTTATCATTTATTATTATTATCATTACAATTATGATTATTATTATTACAATTATTATTATTGTTATTAAGTATTTAGTATTATTATCTTTATTATCATCATTATAAGTATTATTATTATTAATAACATTATTATCATCATTATTAGTATTGTTATTATTAAAAATTATTATTTTTACAACTATGTCATTGTTATTGATATTATTATCATTTTTACTACTAGTATCATTATTATCATTATTACAACTATGTTATTTAAAGAATCAGTTTTAGTGAAGTTATCATTTTTATTAAAGATATTATTAAAATTATCATTATAAAAGTTAACATTTTATTTTTATTATCATTATTATTATTAATATTATTTTCAAACCTAATTATTTTTATTATTTTTATTATTATTATTATTATTATTATTATTATTATTATTTTATTATTATTATAATTATTATTTTTACAAACAGAAGATATTTATATAAAAATATATATTACATATATCCTAAGTATACTAATATTAGATTTTTAATATATATTAACTAATATAATATTATTAATCTCACATTTATTAAAGTATACATATCATATAAGTATTATAACAAATAATAAGGATTAATATAATAATATATAAGGTAATTAATGTATATATATTATGAAATATATATAAACTTAGTTGATTAATACTACAATGTGTTAGTATATATACTTGATATAGGTTCGTGAATCCGAGGTCAACCCTGCATTGTTCAGTAGCGTCATATGTATTTTTACTACAAAATATAGTAGGTGAATTTCATTTGCTCCCTTTTACTCTTTATATTTTTGGGACTGAGAATACATGCGCTGTTTTTACAACTGCTTTATTTAAATACTTTTGAAATATATTTTGAACTGCGAATACATGAATTGCTTTTATAAATGTTTGACGAGATAGACACAAGCAAAACATTCCTCGAGTGAATTATTATGCGGACAGAAGTTCTGCGGAATATTATTGAATTATGTGGACATGATAATTGCCACCATTGAATTATGTGGACATGATAATTACCACCATTGAATTATGTGGACATGATAATTGCCACCATTGAATTATGTGGACATGATAATTGCCACCAATTGATATGAATGTTATGTATCGAGAGAATGATTTTATACACAGGTTATGTGTATGTTATTTTTGTGCACGAGATATGTGTACGGTTACTAAGATTTATGAAAGATGATTTCGTACACGAGAAATGTGTACTGTATTTAAAAGATATCGCATGTACATTACAGGTGGGTATAGGATTCGGGCCCATTTGTACCATGCAACATTTAAATCTTGTGGTCTATCAAAATGATGAATTTTATTGTTTTATGATAAACCTATGAACTCACCAACCTTTTGGTTGACACTTGAAAGCATGTTTATTCTCAGGTATGAAAGAAATCTTCTGCCGTGCATTTGCTCATTTTAAAGATATTATTTGGAGTCGATCATCGCAATGGGACAAGATGTTGGTGACTTCGTCCAGATTGATTAGGATGGGGTATGACAACCTGGGCTACTGTAAAGATGATTTTCAGTTAGCTCTGTTCGAGTAGATAACTTTTCATTTAGGACTCGTCTTAATCCGAGTTACGGTTTAGGATTTATTGCCCTCCGAGTGTCACTATGTCTTTTAACATTGTGCTGAAAATTCTGACCTACTCGCACTTAAACCATCGCCACGGTCAATCGAAGACGAGTTTGCTTCTGGAATTTTTACCACAACTAAAGGACTCATATACGGAGCCATGGCCACTGGTCTCACCTTATTTCAGTAGGTATAGAGGCCGTGGTGACTGATCGAAGTCAGCCTTTGTTTTAAACTTCTTTCATGAATGAAACTTACTTTACACCTTTTGTTTGATGATGAATGATGATGACCTCTAAGACCTATTTTACATACATTTAAACCTATTGGGAAGATTTACTGACTTAGTACTATTTAACTTAGGTTGAGGACTTTCCGGACCTACGTACTTGCTTCTTTTCCGACTCGACTTTACCACTAGTTTATCACTGTGAGTTATAGCATTCCCTTTTTACTTTAACTATTTTGGGAACTGAGAATACATGCGCATTTTACGTTTTACATACTAGGCACGAGTACTTAAACTTATATATGTGTGGGTTATACAACGGCATAAACATTCCCTTTAGCTCGGTAACGTTTAGTCATTGGTTTTTGAACCGGTGAACGCGAATCTTAGATATGGATCCATAGGGTTTGACATCCCCACTCGGGCTAGTAGCGCTAGCATTTAATGAGTGTTTAATACTTCGTAAACATACACACTTGCCAAGTGTACTTTCAGGGGGTATAAACGTTAAGTTAGTTACCAAGTGCCCACGGTTAAACATATACTTTATCATACTGTTTTGAAACGCTCTTTGTAGCACTGAAATCTCGTGGCCTACCTTACATACTGTTATACTTAAACTATAGCTCACCAACCTTTGTGTTGACATTTTTAAGCATGTTTTTCTCAGGTGCTTAAGGTTGCTTCTGCTGTATACTAGTCTTGCTGTAGACACCCGCTGCTATAGAGTTATCACCGCATGAACTGTTTATCTTGCATTCATAACCTTAATACTTTTGAACTATGATTTGTAACGACCTAAGGGTCACGCACTATTATATTTGCTTCCGTTCATTGAAGCATACTTTGGTTGTAAAATAATTGACGTTGGTTATGACGGCAGCTTTTATCATGAATGCAAACTTGTTTTGAAAATGCATATAGTGTTTGACCTTGTAATGATCCTGTTGTTGATGATTGGTACACGATGGTTTTGTACGGGGCATCACATTTGGTATCATAGCATTGGTTGTAGGGAATTAGGTTGCATTAGTGAGTCTGGACCGACCCGAGTAGGATTCACTAATTGGACTAATCTACAACTTGCTAGTTTACTTGTTTCCGCTGAACTTACTGCATGCTGCTACTTACTTTTACTGCTATATGCCGTATGTTATTACATGATTTCACCACTGCATGCTATTATCTGCTTTCAATTGCATGATACTTGTCGTTATTGCCATGCTACTTACTGTTATACCTGATCTAGACTGTTGTAGTTACTTGGCCTAATACGTGCTTGCTTTATGACTTACTGACATGGAAAATTTATTTTTCCCTGTTCAGATGTCGGATATTCCACCTGCTATCATTTTGGGCAGCGATTCAGACACTTCAGCCACTTCACCTGCCACTTTTGCCGCTCCCCCGATCCCGTCGACGACACACTCTAGTGACCCAGGCGCTTCATCCTCCGGAGCTAGCAGTCATGCGCCTGCCCCAGTGGGTACTGCAGACGGAGCCCAGGACCTTCCGGAGATTCCAGCTCCACAAGCCCCAGTACCTCAGGAGCCACAGCACAATCCTGGTGGTGTTATGATTCTCGCAGAATTTGAGGAAGGTCCATTCCGTAATCAGTATCGCCATTGGTGCCTACGCGCTCCTGATGGACGACTCGTACCGATCCCGCCTTTTAGATACCGACAGATGATGGCCGCCCGAGGAGAGCCAGTACAGCCACCCGTGCACCCACCCCCACATGATTCAGATGACTCCTCATCCGATGATTCATCCACAGACGACTCGAGTGACGATGACTCTGACGAGGAGGACCCCGATGATCCACCTGTTCAGCCACCCTCTACCCCACAGAAGAAGCGGTACCATTCGACGGCACCATTATTCCGGGGATCAACGGAGGTCGAGCATTCACGGACGCATTTGGTCGGCGTCGTAGGGTTACTGCCCGTAAGCGGCTTGTGCCGTATCCTGCAGATCCCTTCATCCGTAAGCTTTACCGCCTCGCAGCCTCTACTTCTGGAGTCGGACCGTCAGCACCACCAGCTCCACCAGCACCACCCGTATCGACTGCACCGCCTACCCTACCATCTCCCTCTATTGAGGAACTGATGAGGGAGGTGGAGATCCTTCGTGCTCGGGTAACTGAGCTCAAGGACCAGATGTCTCATGTATTGGACATCCTACACCCACCTTCACCGTAGGACCTTGGTAGTAGATTTCATTATGTAATCTCATTTATAGTTTTATGTATTACTTATGTATTGTACGAACCTATGTTGATGTATGCAACTTATTATTATTAATGAATGGGACTTTGCTTTATTTAATTCTTGTACGATATTCTATTTATGTTACTGTATGATTCTGTGGTATTTGTACCTGGTTGCATTACTTAATAAACATGTGATGTGTTGATTCCATGTTGGTTACCATATAATGTATTATTACTATTTGAATACTGGATTTTGAATTGAGTCAAAATTTTTGTTTAGAACACCATGGCCAACGGATGATCAACATCAACACCTACCGCAGCCCAAATCGAAGAGATGATCAATGAGCGAGTCACCGCAGCTTTATCAGAAAGGAACCTCCAGCTCCACCGCCACCGCTACCGGTTATCCAGCCCGTTCGTAATGGGTGTACGTACAAAGAGTTCCAAAGTTGCAAACCCCACAACTTCAGTGGAACAGAGGGGCCGGTTGGTCTCACTAGATGGTTCGAGAAATTAGAATATGTGTTTCGAGTTAGTAACTGTTGAGAAGCGAATAAGACCAAGTTTGCTTCATCCACTCTGTCTGACGGCGCACTAACGTGGTGGAACACGTTGGCTCAAGCAAAAGGTATTGATGAAGCATTTGCTACTCCATGGGAGGAGTTCAAAGGGGCCCTGATTGAGGAATATTGCCCTAGGACCGAGATCCAGAAGATGGAGATTGAATTTATGCAGTTAAAGGCTGTTGGGAACGACCTTGATAGTTACAACTGGAGATTTTTGGAATTAGCCCTGATGTATCCGACAATGGTCACCCCGGAATTCAAGCGTATGGAAAGGTACTTCTGGGGACTTCCTAAGAGCATTAAGGGAAACGTCACCTCGTCCAAGCCACCCAATGTCCCGGAAGTTATGCGCATGGCGCATACTTTAATGAACCAAATCATCATCGATGAACCGGAGAAGGCTAAGTCTGAAGCGGGTAGTAGTGAGAAGCGCAAATGTTATAACAACAGGGGAAGGACCTATGATCAAAACCCGGCGAAATGACATGAGGGTTTCAGAGGAAACAACAACGGTGGAAACCTCAATCCGAACACCAACTCAAACCCGAACTACAAAGGAACCTTACCACAATGCAAGCGGTGCTACAAGCACCATACTGGGTATTGCAACGTTGTTTGTGAAAAGTGCCAACGGACTGGACACATCGGTAAGGACTGCAAGGTCACCACTTTGAATGGGAAACCGAACACCAATGGACCTAAAAAGTGCTACGAATACGGACGGACGGGCCATTTCAGAAATGCGTGCCCCAACAAAAGAAAAGATGGCAGACCACCACGTGGTAGAGCTTTCAACGTTAATGCAAGGGATGCACGAGAGAACCCCAACTTGGTGACAGGTATATTCACTATCAACAATCTTTTAACTTCTGTCCTTTTTGATACTGGTGTCGATAGAAGTTATGTATGTAGACACTTTTGCTATAAGATTAATTGGTCGTTAGTCCCGTTAAAAGAGAGTATGCTTGTCGAGTTCGCCAATAGAAAACTTGAGAAGGTTTACCATATTAGTCGAGGAGCTATTATCAACATAGCTGGTGCAGATTTCGAAATTGATTTGATACCCATCAAATTGGGAAGTTTTGACGTGATCGTCGGTATGGATTGGTTGACCAAGATAAGGGCCGATATTATCTGTGGAGATAAAGCTCTTCGTATACCACAAGGAGATGGTGAGCCACTGATCATCTACGGAGAGAGATGTACCTCGAAGCTGAACCTCATTAGTTGTGTGAAAGCGCAGAAGATCATGAAGAAGGGACGTCTTGCTGTCCTAGCACATGTGAAAACAGTAGAAACTGAGGTGAAGAGCGTAAACGATGTTCGAATTGTGAACGAATTTTCCGATATCTTCCCTGAAGAATTGCCTGGATTACCACCACCGAGAGCAGTAGAGTTTCAGATCGACTTAGTGCCAGGAGCTGCACCTGTAGCTCGCGCACCTTATAGACTAACACCTTCCGAGATGCAAGAATTACAGAGTCAACTACAAGAGCTGTTAGATCGAGGATTTATCCAACTAAGTTTCTCTCCTTGGGGCGCACCTGTGTTGTTTGTGAAGAAGAAGGATGGATCCTTCCGTATGTGTATCGACTACCGTGAACTCAACAAATTGACGATCAAGAATCGGTATCCTCTTCCACGAATTGACGATCTTTTTGACCAACTACAAGGATCGAGCGTTTACTCTAAGATCGATTTTCGATCCGGTTATCACCAGTTGAGGGTGAAGGAAAGTGACGTGATGAAAACTGCGTTCAGAACTCGTTATGGTCATTATGAGTTTCTCGTGATGCCATTCGGATTAACCAATGCACCTGCCGTATTCATGGATCTCATGAATCGTGTCTGCAAACCTTACTTGGATAAGTTCGTTATCATCGTCATAGATGATATCCTCATCTACTCTAAGAGCGAAGAAGAGCATGAGCAACACCTCCGACTAGTGCTTGAACTCTTGAGACGAGCAATTTTATGCGAAATTCTCTAAGTGTGAATTTTGGTTAAAGGAAGTCCAGTTTCTGGGTCATGTTGTGAGCGACCAGGGTATCAAAGTTGATCCCGCCAAGATTGAAGCTATCAGCAAGTGAGAGACCCCCACTATGAAATGTCCCGTTCTTATTGATTAAAAACGTTCCATATTAATTGATTTCGTTGCGAGGTTTTGACCTCTATATGAGACGTTTTTTTCAAAGACTGCATTCATTTTTAAAACAAACCATAACCTTTATTTCATAAATAAAGGTTTAAAAAGCTTTACGTAGATTATTAAATAATGATAATCTAAAATATCCTGTTTACACACGACCATTACATAATGGTTTACAATACAAATATGTTACATCGAAATCAGTTTCTTGAATGCAGTTTTTACACAATATCATACAAACATGGACTCCGAATATTGTCCTTATTTTAGTATGCAACAGCGTAAACTCTTAGTATTCACCTGAGAATAAACATGCTTTAAACGTTAACAAAAATGTTGGTGAGTTATAGGTTTAACCTATATATATCAAATCGTAACAATAGACCACAAGATTTCATATTTCAATACACATCCCATACATTGAGATAAAAATCATTCATATGGTGAACACCTGGTAACCGACATTAACAAGATGCATATATAAGAATATCCCCATCATTCCGGGACACCCTTCGGATATGATATAAATTTCGAAGTACTAAAGCATCCGGTACTTTGGATGGGGTTTGTTAGGCCCAATAGATCTATCTTTAGGATTCGCGTCAATTAGGTTGTCTGTTCCCTAATTCTTAGATTACCAGACTTAATAAAAAGGGGCATATTCGATTTCGATAATTCAACCATAGAATGTAGTTTCACGTACTTGTGTCTATTTTGTAAATCATTTATAAAACCTGCATGTATTCTCATCCCAAAAATATTAGATTTTAAAAGTGGGACTATAACTCACTTTCACAGGTTTTTTTTTACTTCGTCGGGAAGTAAGACTTGATCACTGGTCGATTCACGAACCTATAACAAATATGTACATATATATCAAAGTATGTTCAAAATATATTTACAACACTTTTAATACATTTTGATGTTTTAAGTTTATTAAGTCAGCTGTCCTCGTTAGTAACCTACAACTAGTTGTCCACAGTTAGATGTACAGAAAATAAATCGATATATATTATCTTGAATCAATCCACGACCCAGTGTATACATATCTCAGTATTGATCACAACTCAAACTATATTTATTTTGGAATCAACCTCAACCCTGTATAGCTAACTCCAACATTCACATATAGAGTGTCTATGGTTGTTCCGAAATATATATAGATGTGTCGACATGATAGGTCGAAACATTGTATATGTGTCTATGGTATCTCAAGATTACATAATATACAATACAAGTTGATTAAGTTATGGTTAGAATAGATTTGTTACCAATTTTCACGTAGCTAAAATGAGTAGTTTTTACCAATTTTGTTTTGCTCGCCATTTCTTCGTTTCTAATCCGTTTTGAGTGATTTAAGCGGCCACAGTTTCGTATTGAACTTGACTTTATGAAACTAAATAGAAAAGGTATAGGTTTATAGTCAGAAATACAAGTTACAAGTCGTTTTTGAAAGAGGTAGTCATTTCCGTCGAAAGAACGACATCTTGATGACTGTTTTGAAAAACATACTTTCACTTTGAGTGTAACCATGATTTTTGGATATGGTTTCATGTTCATAAGAAAAATAATTTTCCCAGAAGTATAGCTTTTAAATCAAAGTTTTTCATAGTTTTTAATTATCCAAACCAAAACAGCCCCCGGTTGTAATTACGACGGCGTAAATCCGGTTTTATGGTGTTTATCGTGTTTCCGGGTTTTAAATCATTAAGTTAGCATATCATATAGATATAGATCATGTGTATAGTTGATTTTAAAAGTGTAATTAGAAGGATTAACTTTATTTGTGAACACGTTTAGAATTAACTAAACTATGTTCTAGTGATTACAAGTTTACCACTTCGAATATGATAGCTTTTTATGTATGAATCGAATGATGTTATGAACATAATTACTACCTTAAGTTCCTTGGATAAACCTACTGGAAAAGAGAAAAATGGATCTAGCTTCAACGGATCCTTGGATGGCTCGAAGTTCTTGAAGCAGAATCATGACACGAAAACAAGTTCAAGTAAGATCATCACTTGAAATAAGATTGTTATAGTTATAGAAATTGAACCAAAGTTTGAATATGATTATTACCTTGTATAAGAATGATAACCTACTGTAAGAAACAAAAATTTCTTGAAGTTGGATGATCACCTTACAAGATTGGAAGTAAGCTAGCAAACTTAGAAGTATTCTTGATTTTATGTAACTAGAACTTGTAGAATTTATGAAGAACACTTAGAACTTGAAGATAGAACTTGAGAGAGATCAATTAGATGAAGAAAATTGAAGAATGAAAGTGTTTGTAGGTGTTTTTGGTCGTTGGTGTATGGATTAGATATAAAGGATATGTAATTTTGTTTTCATATAAATAAGTCATGAATGATTACTCATATTTTTGTAATTTTATGAGATATTTCATGTTAGTTGCCAAATGATGGTTCCCACATGTGTTAGGTGACTCACATGGGCTGCTAAGAGCTGATCATTGGAGTGTATATATGTGATGACCTGGAAAATTTCGACTTATTTAAACCAATTCTCTATATGATTTAATATTTTCGGCATGATAAGCAATGAATTTTGACAAGTTTTTAAAACTTTTGAAAATAATTTTTTATATAACGGTTGACCACCCTGTTTGTCCAACGATTCACGAACGTCATAACATTTACATATTTTAATAAATATAAGAGTTTTCGATATATACGGAATCATGCGAATAATATTTATATACGAAATGATTAAAAATTTACTATTAAACAATGCTATTTCAAATTAAAATTTTTACGTATTAAGTCATTTTATTTTTATGATATAATTTTTGTATTTTTTTTTTAGAAACGAAGTTAAATTAATAATGTACAATTTGTAAAGCACAATGTACAACGTGTAGCTTAAATAGTTGAATTTAAATTAATTCATTTACTATTCACATGAAAACGACATGATAGAAATTATTAATTATAAGTTACATAGAATACCCCTGAAGTATTTAATAAATACGACTTTTTAAAATTTTAAATTCGATTACGTATTATATTATTATGTCGACATACAAAATGTTAAACGAACCTGAGCTGTCAAACCTTCCCATGCGATCGCATGGGATATGGTTTGGGAAGCCATGCGATCGCATGGCACCCTTTTGCTGGCCAACCACTATAAATTCGATCGAATTCTGTTAAGTTATGCACAAAACTCTTCATCTCTATATTACTCTGTATTATTATTATTATTATTATTATTATTATTATTATTAATCTTATTATTATTATTATTAGTATTATTAATTAGTATTTTACATTAAATACTACGACGAGGTTATGAGCGTGTCACTTTCAAAAATGGGTTTTCGAGCGGGATAGAACTAAGGAAACTATGGGTTATAGCTATGGAGGTTATGGGTAATGCTCGTAGGTATTGTTTGCAAATCAAACCTAGTGTTTATCATCTCCGTTGTATCTACGTACTTTCCTACAATATTGAATCACAATATTAATACGTTGAGATCTACGGTTAATTTTGCATTCCGAGTTTCGGTCACTTTTTGGTGAATGATCTTATGTGCTGCTAAGGTGAGTTTCACATGATCCCTTTTACTCAATATATTTTTGGGCTGAGAATACATGCGACTGTTTATAAATACTGAAAATACTAGATTTATATTCGTGAGTTTCATTGATCCCTTTTTAATTGCTTTTGCAATATATTTTTGGGCTGAGAATACATGCAATTTATTTTAAACGCAATGGACACAAGTACATACTAAATTCTACACCGAGTTTGAACCGAAAATCCCTTAGCTTTGGTAACTAGTAACTGTCGGTTATAAGAACCGATGGGCGCGAATAGAGGTATATGGATCCATAGGGCTTGATATCCCCGTCCGAGCTAGAGCACTAACCTTTTAACGGACGTATGCTATTTGAGAAGCGTACACGTTGGTTTGCGTGTATTATTAAGATGATTATACAAAGGGTATAAATTATATATACGTTAAGTTTAGTTACCAGGGTGCTCAATTTCGTAGAATCTTTTGATAAACGTTTCTAGATGAAACAACTGAAATCTTGTGATCTACCTTTATATACAGATTATGCGCAACATTAAAACTATGAACTCACCAACCTTTGTGTTGACACTTGTTAGCATGTTTATTCTCAGGTTCCCTAGAAGTCTTCCGCTGTTTGCTTATATGTTAGACAAGCTATGTGCATGGAGTCTTACATGACATGTTTATCAAGGAAACGTTGCATTCACCAAATCATCACCGTGTATCTTATTTTGACTGCATTGTCAATGGAAGTACTATTGTAAACTATTATTTACGGTGATTGTCTATATGTAGAAATCATCAAATGTAAAAACCTTTGACTTAAATATTCATTTATGGTGTGCCTTTTCAAAAGAATGCAATGTTTACAAAACGTATAATATAGAGGTCAAATACCTCGCAATGAAATCAATGAATGATGTGTTCGTCCATATGTATTTGGAGCGATCGTCACAGTTGGTATCAGAGCGTTGGTCCTAGCGAATCAGGTCTTGCATGAGTGTGTCTAACTGATAGTTGTTAGGATGCATTAGTAAGTCTGGACTTCGACCGTGTCTGCGTGTTAAAAGTTTTGCTTATTATTTCTTGTCAGAAATTACATGCTTATCATTCTTAAAGTCTAGACACGTTTTCCTGCATTTATTGCATAAATAGTGTATAGACAAAAATTCATATCTTAGCGTATCTGTTACTGTAAACTTTTCCTGACATCTTCCGAAAATTTCTCCGTAATTTATGGAATTTGGTATTATATATACATATGTAAATTATGTATTGAAGAATACCAAACTAAATTCTATAATCTAATTCATATCAAAAATCATCTCCCTAATTATACAAGATGGATCCCGTATATAGTTCAAATTCCTTAAACTCTGACAGCTATTCCGATATGGATATTCACCTGAATTCCGAAGACAGTGTAACCGGAATGGATCAACCAATTAGCCATCATCTATTCTGGATGAATTGGGGATGTGTTCGTAGCTTACTTAATTATTGGAGACAAGAAGAAGGCGATCCCTTCCATCCACCACATTGCCCTCTTGGTGAAGAACCTGAAGCACTTACCGGGGAACCTGTTCGAGACACCATTTTCTCTCTCGTCTCCAGAATATCTCGTCATGATCATTTACTTTCTCAAATTCTGGATCTTATTTATCTGCTCGTCTGAACCGCCAATCATCCCGGTGTAGTAGAAGAAGTCAACGAGCTTCGCGCTCGGGTAGTGGCTTTGGAGAATACGGTGCAAAGGTTACAAGCACCAGCATCATCACCGGCATCAACAGTACCATCGACAACAACACCAACAGTACCATTACCACCACCAACAACATCCGCATCGCAAACCTCAACTTCACAATCTGTTCCACGAGCATCAACGCCATACGCACAGTAGTTACCAAGAAATACCATCAACAATAACCGATGAAGTACTAACTCATTTTCCCTGAAGAAATTTTATGTATATTTAGTATATATGAATTTTGAAATCAAATAAATCTTTTCGTACTAAGCTATTACGTGTGAAACTTAACTGGTAGGTACTACTCGGTTAGTTCATATTACTAATATGCAATGATGTACATCCTTCCTTAACAACTTAACCATTATTAACTACAATCTCTGTTTCAACCCAATGAATTCCATTTCATAATAAACCAAGTGTATTATTCAATTACATAATTGATTTTACATTTTCATTTTCGATATACTCGAAACTTTCCAGAAAATATCATTTGTACCTTGCGAAGTTAGCAAGGGTTCCATAAGCACCAACATGATTCACTGAGGAAATATCAATAAAACTGAATAACGAAGTATTGATTACATTAGTAAAATACTCCACGAAGATTATGAAATTTTTAATGTTTTAGAGATTATTCATTTCTAATCCAGCCAAAAATTAAATGAGCTTAATATGATATTAACTCATTAAATCTGTGTTACATCTGAAGAAAATATACATACATATATTTTCATAAAGACGGTAATAAAAATTCTTTTGTACAAAATATTACTTGTGAAATCTTTAACGGGTAGGTAATACTCGGGAAATATATAAGTTCACAATTAATATGTTACACTGTACATTCTTCAACTTTGATTCAAAAATTATTAACAATGCTCACAACGATATACAATCGTTTTCATACAAATTCAATTACATATTCTGATATTGACAGATCAGAAACCAAGTCATAACTCTGAACCGGTGAAATCATTCTTAGATCTCTACATCTTTCAAAGCTATACTTTGACTTCAAAAATGTGAAAGATCCTTTAGCATTGTTATTACTGAAAATAATATTGCAATCCATTTTCAAAGTATCCAGTTTTACCACACTTTCAACCAGTCAACTTCGACTTTTTAGATTATCCTTATTATAACCTTAACATATACGTTCTTGTTACTGGGGAACCTTTCATGTTCCACCACATTAGCAGTAAATTTACCAACAACTTCATTGATCTGTGACCTTCCGAAAAATCATTATACTCATTGAAACCCCATCATGTACTCACCTACATCTTGTAACAATAATTGCTATACCAACTACCGGGAATTAGCAATCAGTATTTTGAATTTTGTAGCAATTCTACGCCAACAGTTATATATATACATATAATGTCTATTTTATAGACTTACATACTTCAAATGTGAAGTTTCTGAAAAACACCCCAAACTGCGAAACTAGTTCTCCGAATTTTGGAAAAATGCTGATGAAATAGCAAAAACTGTAAACGACCTTAACAGTCAAAAGTTTGATGATAAAGAATAGTATGGTGGTAAAGCTGAGAAAAATAGAAGGTTTGGAACTGGAAAACGGATTGAGCAAAGTATGAAGGAGGCTGTGGATAAATCACAAAGAATAAACCTGCCTTCAAAGAATCCAAATGATTCAGTATCTGCTGAAGCCATTAACGAATACCTTGCCTCCGAATCTAAACCCTTGCGGACAATATTCTTCATCATCCTCTGATATTAGAAATTCTAAGATATCATCGTATCTTTCATTATAAATATCCTCCATATTTCTGGAGATAATTCCATAGTCATTCTTATCGGAAATCAATTTTCTCCTTGCGATATCTGTGTAACATCATAAAAGAAACTATTTTAGTTTCTAAATTTTGAAACCTTCGAGTTTAAAATATGAATATTTTTGAAATGGTGTTGGGAGCTGAAGCATGAGTTAGTATAATATAATGACACTTGATCAACGTGATTATATTACAGTAAGTCATGCTGAGTTTCTAATGGAACGTGATAAAGGTTCACAGATCCCACCCTCATCATGAACCATGTTACATAACTCTTTCATTCTATATAATCTCTAAATATATCAAGAAAATATATTTCTTGATGATTCGGTCTTTTCCGAATATTCTGGTAATTTGACAAATCAAGATCGTGCCATTATGATTACCTTCTCAGAACATTAACTATGTTCATCCAAAACTCCATACCTACGAATTCTGGACCATTATTCACTTGACTTAAGGTCGGGAAGAGAAAATGAAAGCATGAAGCTCCGAAATATAATGGAGAATATAAAGCCCGATAACAACCCCGAAATTACAAACCGTGTATATCAATGCGTATAGCAATATAAAGACACGGAAGAATGAAAAACACTATAACCCCAAGGTAAAGGTAGAAGAAAATAACTTCCTATGGTGGTAGATGAAAAAGAAGAATGACAGATATAAAAGTTAGGAGTATATCAAGAATCAGAACTGGATTAAGCATTTCACAATCTTTTGGAAGTATGAAATAAGGAAGAAGATGTAGGAGTGGTGAAAATAATGAAACGGAAGTGGTTAATTTATAGCGAAATATCAGACATAGCAATCGAGGCAGATTACGCATTTAATCAAAGGAAATCTTAATTTTCGCAATTACCGAAGAATCAAATCTTATTTAGATTATGAAGATTTTCTATTCTTTAAATTTCGAAAATCAATCGTTACTACGTCAAGAGATAAGACGCATCTCTATTCTCCATTTCACTCTTTTACGATAACTTCCCTCATACGCTTCGAGTAATTGGATTGTTTTATCCATATTATTCAACGGTGATAGAAATTCTATTTATCAACTCATATTCATCATAAAAACATTTTTATTGTTAACCATGACGACCTCACTCAAATTTCGGGATGAAATTTCTTTAACGGGGAGGTACTGTGATGACCCGGAAAATTTTGACTTATTTAAACCAATTCTCTATATGATTTAATATTTTCGGCATGATAAGCAATGAATTTTGACAAGTTTTTAAAACTTTTGAAAATGATTTTTTATATAACGGTTGACCACCCTGTTTGTCCAACGATTCACGAACGTCATAACATGTACATATTTTAATAAATATAAGAGTTTTCGATATATACGAAATCATGCGAATAATATTTATATACGAAATGATTAAAAATTTACTATTAAACAATGCTATTTCAAATTAAAATTTTTACGTATTAAGTCATTTTATTTTTATGATATAATTTTTGTATTTTTTTTTAAGAAACGAAGTTAAATTAATAATGTACAATTTGTAAAGCACAACGTACAACGTGTAGCTTAAATAGTTGAATTTAAATTAATTCATTTACTATTCACATGAAAACGACATGATAGAAATTATTAATTATAAGTTACATAGAATACCCCTGAAGTATTTAATAAATACGACTTTTTAAAATTTTAAATTCGATTACGTATTATATTATTATGTCGACACACAAAATGTTAAACGAACCTGAGCTATCAAACATTCCCATGCGATCGCATGGGATATGGTTTGGGAAGCCATGCGATCGCATGGCACCCTTTTGCTGGCCAACCACTATAAATTCGATCGAATTCTGTTAAGTTATGCACAAAACTCTTCATCTCTATATTACTCTGTATTATTATTATTATTATTATTATTATTATTATTATTATTATTATTATTATTATTATTATTATTATTATTATTATTATTATTATTATTATTATTAATCTTATTATTATTATTATTAGTATTATTAATTAGTATTTTACATAAAATACTACGACGAGGTTTTGAGCGTGTCACTTTCAAAAATTGGTTTTCGAGCGGGATAGAACTAAGGAAACTATGGGTTATAGCTATGGAGGTTATGGGTAATGCTCGTAGGTATTGTTTGCAAATCAAACCTAGTGTTTATCATCTCCGTTGTGTCTACGTACTTTCCTACAATATTGAATCACAATATTAATACGTTGAGATCTACGGTTAATTTTGCATTCCGAGTTTCGATCACTTTTTGGTGAATGATCTTATGTGCTGCTAAGGTGAGTTTCATATGATCCCTTTTACTCGATATATTTTTGGGCTGAGAATACATGCGACTGTTTATAAATACTGAAAATACTAGATTTATATTCGTGAGTTTCATTGATCCCTTTTTAATTGCTTTTGCAATATATGTTTGGGCTGAGAATACATGCAATTTATTTTAAACGCAATGGACACAAGTACATACTAAATTCTACACCGAGTTTGAACCGAAAATCCCTTAGCTTTGGTAACTAGTAACTGTCGGTTATAAGAACCGATGGGCGCGAATAGAGGTATATGGATCCATAGGGCTTGATATCCCCGTCCGAGCTAGAGCACTAGCCTTTTAACGGACGTATCCTATTTGAGAAGCGTACACGTTGGTTTGCGTGTATTATTAAGATGATTATACAAAGGGTATAAATTATATATACGTTAAGTTTAGTTACCAGGGTGCTCAATTTCGTAGAATCTTTTGATAAACGTTTCTAGATGAAACAACTGAAATCTTGTGATCTACCTTTATATACAGATTATGCGCAACATTAAAACTATGAACTCACCAACCTTTGTGTTGACACTTGTTAGCATGTTTATTCTCAGGTTCCCTAGAAGTCTTCCGCTGTTTGCTTATATGTTAGACAAGCTATGTGCATGGAGTCTTACATGACATGTTTATCAAGGAAACGTTGCATTCACCAAATCATCACCGTGTATCTTATTTTGACTGCATTGTTAATGGAAGTACTATTGTAAACTATTATTTACGGTGATTGTCTATATATAGAAATCATCAAATGTCGAAAACCTTTGATTTTAATATTCATTTATGGTGTGCCTTTTCAAAAGAATGCAATGTTTACAAAACGTATAATATAGAGGTCAAATACCTCGCAATGAAATCGATGAATGATGTGTTTGTCCATATGTATTTGGAGCGATCGTCACAATATACCAATAGTACATACATCTAAAAGCTGTGTATTGTACGAGTACGAATACGGGTGCATACGAGTAGAATTGTTGATGAAACTGAACGAGGATGTAACTGTAAGCATTTTTGTTAAGTAGAAGTATTTTGATAAGTGTCTTGAAGTCTTTCAAAAGTGTATGAATACATATTAAAACACTACATGTATATACATTTTAACTGAGTCGTTAAGTCATCGTTAGTCGTTACATGTAAATGTTGTTTTGAAACCTTTAGGTTAACGATCTTGTTAAATGTTGTTAACCCAATGTTTATAATATCAAATGAGATTTTAAATTATTATATTATCATGATATTATGATGTACTAATATCTCTTAATATGATCTATATACATTAAATGTCGTTACAACGACAATCGTTACATATATGTCTCGTTTCAAAATCATTAAGTTAGTAGTCTTATTTTTACATATGTAGTTCATTGTTAATACACTTAATGATATATTTACTTATCATTTAACATAATTAACCAAGTGTATCAATATCTTAATATGATTCATATGTACCTAGTAAGACGTTATAACGATAATCGTTATATATATCGTTTTCGAGTTTCTTAATTTAATAGTCTCATTTTTATGTATATAACTCATTGTTAAAATACCTAATGAGATACATACTTATAATAAAATCATGTTAACTATATATATAACCATATATATGTCATCGTATAGTTTTTACAAGTTTTAACGTTCGTGAATCACCGGTCAACTTGGGTGGTCATTTGTCTATATGAAACCTATTCTAATTAATCAAGTCTTAATAAGTTTGATTGCTTAACATGTTGGAAACACTTAATCATGTAAATATCAATTTCATTGAATATATATAAACATGGAAAAGTTCGGGTCACTACACACTACTCCGACGCATATTCGCCAATTTTTAGGTCTCGCCGGTTACTACCGAAGGTTTATTGAAGGTTTCTCTCTGATTTCACGTCCTTTGACCGCGCTGACTCACAAGGGCAAGAAGTTCATTTGGGAACCAGCATACGAATCAGCATTTCAAACCTTGAAGAAGAAGTTAACCACCACACCTATCTTATCACTTCCTGAGGGTAGTGACGACTTTGTTGTTTATTGCGATGCTTCGAAAAGTGGTTTTGGTTGTGTACTGATTCAACGATCAAAGGTTATTGCCTATGCTTCTCGTCAACTGAAGATTCACGAACGGAACTACACTACTCACGATCTTGAACTTGGAGCCGTTGTCTTTGCGCTCAAATTGTGGAGACACTATTTGTATGGAACTAAAAGTACTATCTTCACCGACCACAAAAGTCTCCAGCACATCTTTGATTAGAAGCAACTGAATATGCGACAGTGACGATGGATCGAGACATTGAACGACTACGATTGTGAACTTCGTTATCACCCTGGCAAGGCCAATGTTGTAGCTGACACTTTAAGCCGAAAGGAGAGGACGGCACCTCTTCGTGTTAGGGCTCTGAACATCACCATCCATTCGAACCTCAATAGCCAGATCCGAGTAGCCCAAGAGGAGGCTCTCAAGGAGGAGAATATATCTCATGAACATTTGAACATACTTGTCTCTCGACTCGAGGTTAGGGAGTCTGGACTCCGATATTATGCCGGAAGAATTTGGGTACCTTGTTATGGAGATCTACGAAACCTTATATTAGATGAAGCACACAAGTCGAGATATTCGATTCATCCTGGAGCGGGCAAAATGTACCACGATCTTAAAGAACAGTATTGTTGTCCGAATCTTAAGAAAGACGTTGCAACTTATGTTGGTAAGTGTTTGACTTGCTCAAAAGTTAAGGCCGAGCATCAGAGGCCCTATGGATTACTTCAATAACCGGAAATCCCACAATGGAAGTGGGAAAGGATCACAATAGATTTCATCACCAAGCTACCAAAAACGGTGGGTGGATACGATACCATCTGGGTTATTGTTGACCGCCTTACCAAATCTGCACACTTTTTGGCCATGAAGGAAACATATACAATGGAAAGACTTGCTCAACTATACATCAAAGAGGTTGTATCTCGTCATGGTGTACCCTTATCGATCATCTCAGATCGCGATCCCCGTTTTGCTTCTAGATTTTGGCGTTCTTTACAAGAAGTCATGGGAACCCGTCTAGACATGAGTACTGCTTATCACCCACAGACCGACGGGCAAAGTGAACGCGCGATTCAGACTTTGGAGGACATGTTGCGTGCATGTGTTATCGATTTCAGAAAGGCCTGGGAAAGGCATTTGCCACTCGCCGAATTTTCTTACAACAACAGTTATCACTCGAGCATTAATGCCGCACCTTTTGAAGCGTTGTATGGCCGCAAGTGCTGATCTCCTATTTGCTGGACCGAAGTAGGCGAAAAGCAAATCACCGGACCCGAGGTAGTCCATGAAACAATGGAGATGATTGCTCAGATTCAGGCTAGACTTAAGACTGCCCGCGATCGTCAAAAGAGTTATGCTGATGGTAAACGTAAAGACTTTGAATTCAACGTGGGTGACCATGTAATGTTGAAGGTTGCACCTGAAAGGACCCGTCCTAATCCATCCGGACGAAGTCCATATCGATTATAAACGATTTACAACAGTTGATTACATCGCGAGGTACTTGACCTCTATATGATACATTTTACAAACATTGCATTCGTTTTTGAAAAGACAATCTTTCATTTCATCGAACGTTGAAGGCAGGCATACCATTTCATAATATATCTAACTATAATTGACTTAATAATAATCTTGATGAACGCAACGACTCGAATGCAACGTCTTTTGAAATATGTCATGAATGACTCCAAGTAATATCTCTAAGATGAGCAAATGCACAGCGAAAGATTTCTTTAATACCTGAGAATAAACATGCTTTAAAGTGTCAACCAAAAGGTTGGTGAGTTCATTAGTTTAACATAAATAATCATATCCATCATTTTAATAGACCACAAGATTTTTCATTTTTCAGTTCTCATGAATAAACGTCCCATGCATAGAGACAAAAATAATCATTCATATGGATTGAACACCTGGTAATCGACATTCACAATATGCATATAAGAATATCCCCATCATTCCGGGATCCTCCTTGGGACATGATATAAATTTCGAAGTACTAAAGTATCCGGTACTTTGGATGGGGCTTGTTGGGCCCGATAGATCTATCTTTAGAGTTCGCGTCAATTAGGGTGTCTGTTCCCTAATTCTTAGATTACCAGACTTAATAAAAAGGGGCATATTCAGTTTCGATCATTCAACCATAGAACGTAATTTCAATTACTTGTGTCTATTTCGTAAAACAGTTATAAAAGTTGCGCATGTATTCTCAGCCCAAAAATATAAATGGTAAAAAGGCAAATGAAACTCACCGTATTGTATTTTGTAGTAAAAATACATATAACGACATTGGACAACTAAACAATGCAAGGTTGGCCTCGGATTCAAGAACCTATATCATTTGAATATATATATATATATATATATATATATATATATATATATATATATATATATATATATATATATATATATATATATATATATATATATTAAAACATATAATCATAACTGAACAGATTTACTTATTATACCTTTAATTTATATATTATGTATGTTCAATTTGTGTATATATTTATAATAGTTAATATTTATATAGTTATATTAATATATCTATATTTATATACATACTTGTTTAATGTTATATTTAAAAATCGGTAATTTGTTATTTGTATATATTTATATAAATAATATTAATAGGTTTGATATATATATATATATATAGTTATATGAAATTCTAATATAATTATAGTATATGTAACAAATATACTTTATGTACAAAATATTTATTTGTTTAAAAATGATAGTGTTGATATTAATGATTTACAATAATAATAATAATAATAATAATAATAATAATAATAATAATAATAATAATAATAATAATAATAATAATAATAATACAACTTTATTAATATTATTAATACTAATAATAATAATAATAATATTGTTAACAATGATACTTATGTTAACGATAATAATATTAGTAATAAAAAAATGATACTAATACCAATATTAGTGAAAATAATAATTATTTGCATCATTTTCTTAATAATACAAATACATAATAATAATTTCAATCAATAATAATAATAACAATAATAATCTATAATAACAATGATAATAATAATGATAATAATAACATAACAATAATAATAACAATGATAACAATAATAATAATAATAATAATAATAATAATAATAATAATAATAATAATAATAATAATAATAATAATAATAATAATAATAATAATAATAATAATAGAGCTAAAAGTAATTGTGTATACCCTTGAGAAATTTCGTCTAAAAAGAATTGTCCCTTCTGAGACTCGAACCCGTGACCACAAGTTAACCCGGAACCACTCAAGACCACTCCACCATTTTGTTCTTTCTGATCTAGTACCCTTTCTTATTATTTAAAAACCGTATTAATTTGTGTTCTACTTCTCCTTCTTCTTCTCTAAAAAAATCGACCAAAGGATACACTTTTATAAGCATAACAACAAATCAAAATTTGCATTAAACTTGCAGCTTAAATATAAAAGTCTCGTAATGATTTCTAAAAAAAAAAATTAAAAAAATTTTGATAAAAAGGCCTGCTGTGTCGCGACAGGGTTTTTAAAAAAAATTATGATTTTTGATTTCAAGTACGTATTAGACCAAACATATAATACGAAATAGATTTTAATTCACTTCTAAAACTATCTGAAGCATTGATTTAACTCAAATCATAACATAAATTTCGAATTTTATGAAAAACAAATGTTTGACTTTTTGTTCTAAAAAATTTGACTTCGAAATTCTCGATCGTTTCTTCGAATTAGATTTCGTAAATTTGAAGAAAGTTTCAAGTAATGAATTTGAATGTTTCTGAATTTCCACTTTTCTTCAATTTGTCTCAATCGATTTGAAGGTAAAAAAAGTTTCGGTGTATTTAACAGAAAGGAAAAGAAAAGAAAAAAAAATATAAAGAACACAATTAATTTAACAAATTCGTAAAAGAGGATTATATGGTGCAGTGTCGACTGATTCTTCTTCCTATTATTGTGGATTTTGATTTGTATAAAAAGGAAATGGGCGATAGATAAAATAACTCAGAGGAAGAAGATAACAAAAAAAATAAAAAAAAATAAAAATAAAGTAGATAAAGTAGACATGGACTTGCAACTGAATTTGTCATAAGGTGAAATTGATTGGTACGATTCTTAACAATTATCTACAGCAACGATCGAGATATCTAACAAATTTTAGATCTTATAGTTGTTTTATTTATTTATATATTTATTTAATTATTCATATATGTGTATATGCATATATATATATATATATATATATATATATATATATATATATATATATATATATATATATATATATATATATATATATATATATATATATATATATATATATATATATATATATATATATATATATATATATATATATATATATATAGGGACTTATGTTTGTATATTTTTTATACAATATGTGTTACATATATGTATAAGTATTTATATATATTTCAGTAGTTATATATATATATATATATCTGTAATTTAAATTTAACTAACCTTAGTAATTATTAATGTATCAATGTTAATAATATTATTAACACTCATAATAATAAAAATATTTAAATCACAACTAAATTATAAGTTTGCTTATTCTTATAATAATATTTATTTTTAAAATTTTTAATGTATTAATCGTACCTTGAAGTTATTAGAATCTTAATATTTATAACCATATCAATAATAATAATAATAATATTAATAATATCAATATTGATATTATTATTCATAATAAAAATGGAAGTAGTAACATTAATAGTACTATAACAATTATATTTTCAGCTTGTAATTAAATAGTTATTAGTATTACAATTTATTAATTATTTAATATTTAATGATTAATAATATATATGTGTAATAACATATTTTTACTATTTAATACAATATATATATAATCACCAATTATAACGTAATCATATTCATGTGTATATATATATATTTATTTTTATCAATCTTATTTTCTTGTATATTCTTTTGCATACTTAATTCTAACATGTCAGTTATATTTTATTATTTCCAATTATTATATATACTTTCGTTATATTATATTATATGTACACATTCATTTATATACAATTGTTCGTGAATCGTCGGGATTTGTCAAAGGGTCATTGATGATATGAATATAGATTTCAAAGTTTTCGAGACTCAACATTACCGACTTTGCTTATCGTGTCGAAATCATATAAAGATTAAGTTTAAATTTGGTCGGAAATTCCCGGGTCATCACAGCACCTACCCGTTAAAGAAATTTCGTCCCGAAATTTGGATGTGATCGTCATGGCTAACAATAAAAATGTTTTCATGACGAATATGAGTTGATAAATAGATTTTTATCAACATTGAGTAATACGGATAAAATGATTCGATTAATCGAAGCGTATGAGTGAAGCTATCACAAAAGATCGAGATGAAGAAATGGAGATTTTCCATAATTTTTGACGTAGTCACAATTGAATTTAGAAAATAAGGTGCGTCTTAACTTTTGACAGAGTCAGGGTTGAATTCCGGAATTCAAGGGATTTAAAGAAAATCTTCGAAATCTAAAAGATTTGATTCTTCGGCGAATAAGAAAATTAAGATCTCTATAATTAATGCGAAAATCTGCCTTGATTTCTTTGTCTGGTATTTTCACTATAAATGAACTTCTTCTGTTCCATTACTTTCACCATTCCTATACTTTCTTCCTCTATTCCTACTTCTAAAATATCGTGGAAATGCTCCATCCAGTTCTGGTTCTTGATATTTTCCTATCTATGTATCTATCATCTTTCTTTTAAATCTTCCACCAGGAAATCTGTTTACTTCTACTAGTGCCTTGGGAGGAATACTATTCTAAATTATACCGTGTCTTTATGTTACTATTCGTACTAATATCCACGGTTTGTAACTTCTGTGTTGTTATTGGGTTTTATATCTTCCCATATATTTCAATGTCCCTGCTTCTGTCTCCTATAATTATTGTCATCCATAGTTAATGCGCTCTCTTATTTGCTGTGATTTATGCCCCCTTTCTATTTCGGAGCTTCATGCTTTTGTTTACTTTTCGCAAGTAACGGTCCAGAATTCATAGGTATGGAGTTTCGAATTATCATAATATACAAGGTAGAAAGGAAAGGTAGTAGCATGATTTGTTTTGTCAAATTACCTGTATCACTAAGAATAGAACTATCAAGAATATATTTTCTTGATATGTTCAGAAGTTAAGCAGAATGAAAGAGTTATGTAACATGGCACATGATGACGTTATAATCTGTGAATCATCATGTTCCATTTAGAAACTCAGCATGACTTACTGTAATATAATCACGTTGATCAAGTGTCATTATATTATACTAACTCATGCATCAATTCCCAACATTACATCAATAACATTCATATTTTAATCTCGAAAGTTTACAGAATATAGAAACTAACAGTTTCTATATGATGTAACACTGATAGCACGAAGAGATTAATGATTTCAGGTAAGAACAGTTATGAAAATATCTTCAGAAATATGGAGGATATTTATAATGAAAGAGACGATGATATCTTGGAATTTCTAATATCGAAGGATGGTGAAGAAAATTTGTCCGCAAGAGTTTGGTGTCAGAAGCAAGGTATTCGCTAAAGATTTCAGCAGGAATTGAATCATTTGGACTCTTTGAAGTCAAACTTATTCTTTGTGATTTGTACACGGCTTCCTTCATAGTTTCGCATAATCCGCTTTTCTGTACTAAATTTTCTATTGAATGTTTCCAACATAATGATATACAGGAAGCACGAAGAGGTATATAATTTTGGACAAGAATATTTATGAAAATATCCTCAGAAATATCAAAGATATTTATGATGATATTTTGGAATTACTAAGTTCGAAGGTTGATGAAGAAAAATTTTCTGCAAGATTTTAACATGACTTCGGAGAAAGATATTCTCTAAAGATTTCATCAGAAACAGAATCATCAGGATTCTTTATGTACAAATTTAGTCCTTGTGATTTGTCGAGGGTTTCCTTCATGGTTAGCTCAATCCGTTTTCCAGTTCCAACTTTTCTGAGCTTTTCTAACATATTATTCTTTATCATCAAACTTCCGATGATTAAAGTCGTTTACGGTTGTCTATGGTTTCTGCTGCTTCATTCAGCTTTTACAACATTCAGAGTATTGATTTGTGATGAGTGCTTTTCAGAATTTCAGAATGAGAGATCATAAATCTAAGAGATAAATGTCATACATATAACTGTTGATGCAGATATGCTGTGAGTTTTCAAAGTACTGATTGCTGATTCCCGGTAATTGGTATGTCAGTTCTCGTTACAAGATGCGGACGAGTACATGATGAGACTTCGATAGATAAATATAGTGATTTGTCGGAGAGATTTAAACTAAGGAGCGACAAGGTTACTGGTACATTTGCTGGTAATGTGGTGGAATATAAAAGAATCCTTCGGTATCAAAAGGGTAATTGTATATATCAAGATTATAGTAAGGCTACTTCGAATGAAAAGTTCGAAGTTGACTTGCTGGAGCTGTGACAAAATTTGCTACTTTGAAAGGGATTACCAAGTTATTTTGGGTAATAACAATGCCAAAGAAGCTAGCACAGATACGTGTTAAACGTTTACTCAGTTTCAGAGAGTTTTCAGGTGCATAACTATATGCATCAATCTTTCCTTCCCGTAGAAGATGTGCGGTTGGTTTATCCTCTCGATTGAGGTGTTTTCGAGAATCATGAAAGGTTTGAACGTAAATTAGAATTGTCAAGATACAAATGGCGTTTAAGATGAAATCAAGTGGCAAACTTGAAGAAATATTTAGTTTCATATGTTATAATCTATATTTTATTTCATTTTAATTGTCCAATGTTATTAGTCCACAGTCGATAGTCCACAGTTGACAGTACAATAATTCAGATGTGATTTAATATATAATATTCGAATTAATTAATACGTGTCGTGACCCGTATACGTCTCAGACTCGATCACAACTTAAACTATATATATTATTGTAGAATCAACATCAACCCTGTATAGAGAACTCGATCATTACTGCATATAGAGTGTCTATGGTGATTCCAAATAATATATATAGATGCGTCGATATGATATGTCAAAACCTTGTATACGTGTCCACATATTTAAAGTGCGTAAAATAAATAACAGAAATTAAATAACGATAAATAAAGTGCGTAAAGTAAATAACAGAAATTAAATAACAATAAATAAAATTGCGAGAATTAAATTGCGATAAAATAAATTGCGATAATTAAATTGCGATAAATAAAATGTAATACGGAATTAACAGTTAGCTAGGAACAGTTAGCTAGGATTTTGTTAGCGTAGATTCTTAACAAAATTTCATATTGTTAATTAGTCTGTTTCTAATCAATTTTTATTGTGTCCATTTTTCTTCATTATGCCACTTGTTGGATTCTGATATGTCAAAATCCTAATATGAAATTGAATTTGAATGAAAATAGTTATTCTTTGGTGAACGGATACGTATATCGGTGGATGTAAGTAGGATAGTATATGACTGTTGAAACAGATTCGAAGAACGTACAATGTAACTTATTAATGTGAAATTTAAATATTCCTTGGGTATTACCTACCCGTTAAAATATTTTCACCATTAACAGTTTGTACAAGAGAACTTTTAATTACAATCTTTATGAAAACATATATACATATCAAGAGAACTTTTAATTACAATCTTTATGAAAACATATATACATATCTATTTTCTTCAGATGTATTCATGGATTTAATAAGTTAATATGATATTAAACTCATTTGATTTTTGGTTGGAACTAGAATAAATAATCTCTAAAACTTTAGAGATTACATATTCGCCATGTCGAACGAAGATAAATGAGGTAGAACGATACGTAGCACGAAGATCATACTCAAAGTACAGATGATGATATTGAAGTATGGATTGTTGATGGTACTGGTGCTGTTATTGATGGTACTGTTTGTGCCGGTGATGTTGCTGAAGCTGGTACATTTTGCACCATATTCTCCGAATTGATTATTCGAGCGCGAAGTTCGTTGACTTATGTGATGACCCGGAAATTTCTGACCAAATTTAAACTTAATCTTGTATGATTAACGTTTTCGACACGATAAACAAAGTCTATGAAGTTAAATCTCAAACTTTTGAAATATTCAATTACCCTTCGTTTATTCACGATGATGCACGAACAATTATATGTAAATAGATTCATATACTATAACTTGAAAACGTAACAAAGTGTTATGAAAACGATACTGTGCATTAACCTTATTGGTTTGATTATTTGATTGATATATTTAACTACGGAGTAAAAGATTATGCCAAATGATTGAATGAAAAGATATTTATTAAGTCTCTTAATGATTATGATATTGTTACGGGTCTTTGTTGTGAGGACCACACTGATTTGAGAAATTATTCCTTTTTAACGGTATTCGGAATAAATGATAAAGTGTTTGTTTAAATAACGTAATTTGGACACATACAATAATTAGAATATTAATTGTTAAGAATTAATTATATGAATAACTTGCGATATGTATTTTAAAATGTGTTTATAAATATTGAGAATAGATATTAACTTGGTTATGAAACGTTTGATAAATATTATTATATTAATAAATAACGAGACAATGATTTATAGAAGTAAATGACCAAAACACTCAAATGTATAAATTATATTTCGAGTGATATAGTTTAGGGATAATTTAAGGCTATATTTTGACAAAGGTACGTATCCCAAAACGTAAAATGCAAGTTTTCTCAGCGTACGAAAGGACGTTCGAAAAACCGGAACTGGGACATAAGTCGAGTGACGACATACGACTTATCAGAACAAAAATTACAAGTCAACTATGCACATGAATTTAATATAATATATAATTAATTATTTAAATTATATATATTATATATATTATTATTAATTATGTCGACAAACAAAACAACAAAAATTTGTGAGCTGGATTTTGGGGCCATGCGATCGCATAAGAAATAGGCATAAAACCCATGCGATTGCATGGCAGTCAGGATTCAGAAACATTCTATAAATTGGCCAGTTTGCTCGACACTCTCACACACTTCTACATTTCTTTTTCTTTTCTCTGTAACTTATAATTTATATTATTATTATTATTATTATTATTATTATTATTATTATTATTATTATTATTATTATTATTATTATTATTATTATTATTATTATTATTATTATTATTATTATTATTATTTATATTATTAAGAATAATATTATTATTAATCCTAATATTATTATTAGTAGTATATATACATAAAATACTACGACGAGGTCATGAGTGTGTCATTTTAAAAATGAGTTTTACGAGCGGGATAGAGCTAAGGAAATTATGGGTTATTGCCAAGGAGGTTATGGGTAATGTTCGGGGGTATATTTATGAATCAAACCTAGTGTTTATCATCTCTGTTGCGTCTACGTACTTTTCTGAAATATTGAATCTCAATACTGATACGTAAGCATTTATATTTTATCTTTTATAAATTAATAGTGTATCCATGTCTAGTGCTCGAGTTAATATATTTATACATGCTAGTATGCTAAATTTCGTCGTTAAACAGTTTATAATGAATCATGAATTAAATACATATATTACTGGTAAAAGGTATATGATATGCATGTTTATGGAAAGCTAACGAAAAATCAATAACTTTTTATTTAGATATCGAATAGTTTCGATGAACGGATTAAAAGATATGATCAACTGAATTATGACTGACGTTAATTGAAATTGCTTTTGAATCTACAATTAAGATTTAAACAACTTGTTTACGAGATTGATAAAATGGATTTTTGAATATTACCAACCGAGTAAATGAATCCTTATACAAGGTATATCTCGTTTTATTGAACTATTGTCAAAATTAACTTTTTGAAACGACTTTGGATAACTTTTGTATGTCGATCTCGAGCATTAGGATTGTGATACACTATGACCTGACCTAGCTTGATAGACATTTATTGACCAACATATGTTCTCTAGGTTGAGATCTACGATTATTTGATATTCCTAGTTTCGGTCACATTACGATGAACAACTTTATGTGCTGCTAAGGTGAGTTTCATTGCTCCCTTTTTAATTGCTTTTGCAATATATATTTTTGGGCTTATAATACATGTAATTTATTTTAAACGCAATGGATACAAGTACATACTTAATTCTACACTGAGTTTGAACCGAAAATCCCTTAGCTTTGGTAACTAGTAGCTGCCAGTACATAGGATATGGACTGGTGGGCGCGAATAACAGTATATGGATCCATAGGGCTTGACATCCCCGTCCGAGCTAGAGCACTAGCCTTTTAACGGACGTGTGTTATTTGAGTTTAGGACACGTTGGTTTGCGTGTATTAAAACGAATGGGGTATTTATCATTATAACGTTAAAGCTTAGTTACCAGGGTGCTCTGTTATGTAGAATCTATTGATAAACGTTTCTGGATGAAACAACTGAAATCTTGTGATCCACTTTTATATACAGATTATGCGAAACACTAAAACTATGAACTCATCAACCTTTGTGTTGACACTTGTTAGCATGTTTATTCTCAGGTTCCTTAGAAGTCTTCCGCTATTTGCTTACATGTTATACAAGCTATGTGCATGGAGTCTTGCATGCTTTATTCAAGAAAACGTTGCATTCACAAAATCATCACCATGTATCTTCTTTTGACTGCATTGTCAACGGAATTACTATTGTAAACTATTATTTACGGTGATTGTCTATATATAGAAATCATCAGATGTCGAGAACCTTTGATTTAAATATTCATTGATGGTGTGCCTTTTCAAAAGAATGCAATGTTTACAAAACGTATCATATAGAGGTCAAATACCTCGCAATGAAATCGATGAATGACGTGTTCGTCCATATGGATTTGGAGCGATCGTCACAACTTATTACTCCAGGATGATTGTCAATCGAAACGAGCGGATGAATAAGGTTCAGAATTGTGGATAGAATATAATCTTGTCGAGTTACCCTGGAAATGAGACTGAAAATGCTGTCTCTAACAGGTTCGCCGGTAAACGCTTCAGGTTCATTGTGAGGTGAATTCGGTTGGTGGAAGGGATTGCCTTCTGCGCGTCTCCATTGATTAAGTCGACTACGAACCCATCAAATGAATTGATAATGGCTGATTGGTTGATTCATGCCGATGACGCTGTTTTCGGAGTTTAGGTGAACATCTATGTCGGAATAGCTGTCGGAATAACTATCGGAATAGCTATCGGAATCTGAGGGACTCGAACTGGTTGCAGAATTCATCTCGTACGATCAGATGAAGGATTTTCGATAAGAAATAGATAATAGGATGTAGATTAGTACCCTGCAATACATAATTTACATATGCATATATAATACTAAAATCCCATAAGTTACGGAGGAATCTACGGGAGTTGTCAGGCAAAGTTACAGTAACAGATACGCTAAGATATGAAGTAGCAGATACGCTAAGATATGAATTTTGTCTATACACTATTCATGCAGTCAATGCAGTAAAACGTGTCTAGACTAAGAATGATAAGCAAGTGATTCTCTAAGAATGATAAGCAGGTAATTTTTGACACAAAATGATAAGCAAAACTTTTGACATGCAGACACGGTCGAAGTCCAGACTCACTAATGCATCCTAACGACTTATCAGTTAGATACACTAATGCAGACATGGTTCGCTAAGACCACCGCTCTGTAACCAACTGAAAGGACCCGTCCTAATCCATCCGGACGAAGTCCATATCGATTATAAACGATTTACAACAGTTGATTACATCGCGAGGTACTTGACCTCTATATGATACATTTTACAAACATTGCATTCGTTTTTGAAAAGACAATCTTTCATTTCATCGAACGTTGAAGGCAGGCATACCATTTCATAATATATCTAACTATAATTGACTTAATAATAATCTTGATGAACGCAACGACTCGAATGCAACGTCTTTTGAAATATGTCATGAATGACTCCAAGTAATATCTCTAAGTTGAGCAAATGCACAGCGGAAGATTTCTTTAATACCTGAGAATAAACATGCTTTAAAGTGTCAACCAAAAGGTTGGTGAGTTCATTAGTTTAACATAAATAATCATATCCATCATTTTAATAGACCACAAGATTTTTCATTTTTCAGTTCTCATGAATAAACGTCCCATGCATAGAGACAAAAATAATCATTCATATGGATTGAACACCTGGTAACCGACATTCACAATATGCATATAAGAATATCCCCATCATTCCGGGATCCTCCTTCGGACATGATATAAATTTCGAAGTACTAAAGCATCCGGTACTTTGGATGGGGCTTGTTGGGCCCGATAGATCTATCTTTAGAGTTCGCGTCAATTAGGGTGTCTGTTCCCTAATTCTTAGATTACCAGACTTAATAAAAAGGGGCATATTCAGTTTCGATCATTCAACCATAGAACGTAATTTCAATTACTTGTGTCTATTTCGTAAAACAGTTATAAAAGTTGCGCATGTATTCTCAGCCCAAAAATATAAAGGGTAAAAAGGCAAATGAAACTCACCTAATGTATTTTGTAGTAAAAATACATATAACGACATTGGACAACTAAACAATGCAAGGTTGGCCTCGGATTCACGAACCTATATCATTTGTATATATATATATATATATATATATATATATATATATATATATATATATATATATATATATATATATATATTAAAACATATAATCATAACTGAACAGATTTACTTATTATACCTTTAATTTATATATTATGTATGTTCAATTTGTGTATATATTTATAATAGTTAATATTTATATAGTTATATTAATATATCTATATTTATATACATACTTGTTTAATGTTATATTTAAAAATCGATAATTTGTTATTTATATATATTTATATAAATAATATTAATAGGTTTGATATATATATAGTTATATGAAATTCTAATATAATTATAGTATATGTAACGAATATACTTTATGTACAAAATATTTATTTGTTTAAAAACGATAGTGTTGATATTAATGATTTACAATAATAATAATAATAATAATAATAATAATAATAATAATAATAATAATAATAATAATAATAATACAACTTTATTAATATTATTAATACTAATAATAATAATAAGAATATTGTTAACAATGATACTTATGTTAACGATAATAATATTAGTAATAAAAAATGATACTAATACCAATATTAGTGAAAATAATAATTATTTGCATCATTTTCTTAATAATACAAATACATAATAATAATTTCAATCAATAAAAATAATAACAATAATAATCTATAATAACAATGATAATAATAATGATAATAATAACATAACAATAATAATAACAATGATAACAATAATAATAATAATAATAATATAATAATAATAATAATAATAATAATAATAATAATAATAATAATAATAATAATAATAATAATAATAATAATAATAATAGAGCTAAAAGTAATTATGTATACCCTTGAGAAATTTCGTCTAAAAAGAATTGTCCCTTCTGAGACTCGAACCCGTGACCACAAGTTAACCCCGAACCACTCAAGACCACTCCACCATTTTGTTCTTTCTGATCTAGTACCCTTTCTTATTATTTAAAAACCGTATTAATTTGTGTTCTACTTCTCCTTCTTCTTCTCTAAAAAAATCGACCAAAGGATACACTTTTATAAGCATAACAACAAATCAAAATTTGCATTAAACTTGCAGCTTAAATATAAAAGTCTCGTAATGATTTCTAAAAAAAAAAAATTAAAAAAATTTTGATAAAAAGGCCTGCTGTGTCGCGACAGGGTTTTTAAAAAAAAAAAATTATGATTTTTGATTTCAAGTACGTATTAGACCAAACTAAATTATATGACCCCATATATTTTTCGTATTGATAGTTTTTATTTTAAATTGTATAGCACAACACTAAATTATATTACTTGGACCCCATATATTTTTCGCATTTATAACTTTTTTGAAGGTAAATTATCACTAAAATAGCATTCTAATATTATTTAATTTTCTCATCTTCATATATGATTTGTACACTGTTGACGCCCCAGTTATGTATTTGATTGATCAGAATCTAATTAATTTCATACGATCACATATGATCGATAATAAGCGGGAAAAAATAAAAAGCCTATTTGATGTAGAAGATGAGTTGGTACGAACCTTATATTTGACGATGTATCATATGACTCGATTTTTGATAAAATCTTCCATCAACCGTCTTTGTAGATCATGAATTTGTAATGCGAACCCTAATTTTTGTGTTTAAGAAGTCGTGAAGATTGAGATTTCAGAATCGATTAACCCTCGAGATTGCCTTGTAAACAGATTGTATTGATCCTTTTTTTTTTTGCTTTTTGGAACCCTAATTGACATTGTTGGGAATAGTATTCGTATTCGTATAAGAAACTAATGCCGTGTTTTTGTAGGGTAGTGTTGTAATTATACAATTGAAATTGAGGGAGAGACAAATGTTGAGTGATCAACTAATCTAATGGTTGTTATTGGAATATTGCATTTAATCCAAGGGTTCTTGTTACTCCATTTAAAATTTTTGAAAAATGATTAGGTAAAGTTGACTTTGTTATTATATATAATATAGATAGATTAATAAAATATTTATTGTTTGTTTAAACTTTACAAGGAAAACGCAGATGAAGTTTGGATGAAATTGAAATTACAATTTTACCCATTTTTGTTGATTTAGAATTGTTTTTGAAATTTATGATCATCTATTGAATTTGTTCTCACCCTAACATATATATATATATATATATATATATATATATATATATATATATATATGAGAACATTCTAATGGGATTAATACCCTACATTATATATTAATATATATATCTATAATAAATAAATATAAATATATATATTAATACAATTAATATATTATTATATATAATCTTCTATATATAAACAAGAAATATATTATCATTTATTTCTTCGAGCGTTTTTCAGCCAAAATAATAACATTTATCACAACGTGTATTTTTTTAAATATTCATATTTTCATGTGATCTTAATGCTTGAAAAAAAAATTAAAAAAAACGAAAAAAAATTACTTCCTCCCAAAAAAGTGCTTCCCTCTTTATATATATATATATATATATATATATATATATATATATATATATATATATATATAGTGAAAGGATCCTGGGCGAAATCTCCATATGAGAGAACCCAGCAAACCATCACCTGATTTTACCAGACATCACAAACAATAAAATTTGAAAATTAAAATCGATTGAAACAAGATCCTAAGGCAGCGATTGTCAACTTCCTTGAAGGATTATACTCCAAATCATCAGCGATTTCCTCAATTTCCTGATAAACAGTGAACGAATGATGAAGATGAACTGCAACTTTGATTTTTACGATTAAGTTGTTTCAGACCTTGATTTCTTCACAAAATCTTCTAGTCGTTGCTATTTGAATAAGGTAACATCAATTTCAAACATTAATTCGATTGAATTAAGAATATGCACATTAGATTAAGTAGTGCATTTGTAAGATGAACTCAATCTGTGTACACAGATTGAGTTCAATCTGTACACAGATTGAAGGTCATATGTTGATTCCATCTGTTCGATCAATCTGCACACAAAATAAGCTGAATCTGCACGCAGATTGAGTCAATCTGCACGCAGATGAAGGTCAGTCTGCACGCAGATGAAGGTCAGTCTACTGGTTCTCTCGGTTCTCTACTCCCTCTAGTTCTCCATGGATCCTCTCCCTATATATATATATATATATATATATAGGGAGAGGATCCAGTGAGAACTCAGCATGTGTGAGAACCTAAGAACTCCAATTAGAACAATTTTGGTGAAATTCGAGCAATTTTTGGTAAAATTCAAGCAATTTTAGTGAAATTCGAGCAATTTTGGTGAAATTCGAGCAAAAAATATTGGCGGGCGAGCAAAAATCAAGAAATTCAAGCAATTTTGGTGAAATTCGAGCAAAAAAATGGCGGGTGAGCAAAAATGGTGAAATTCGAGCAAAAATGGGAGCTGCTGAAAATGTAGAACGGAAATTGTAGAACCGAATTTGTAGAACATAAAAATGTAGAACATGTTCGGATTTCTCCAAATTTGTTCGAATTGCACCTGTTCTACATCAAAATCAACTTTTTTTTTAAATTTAGCCCGATTTAGAGTTTAGGGTTTAGGGTTTAGGGTTGAGGGTTTACGGAGTTCGTGTAAAAAACTCAATCTAAACCCTAAATCTAAACCCTAAACCCTAAAATCTAAACCCTAAACCCTAAAATCTAAACCCTAAACTTAATTTGAAGAAAATCGATGTAGAAACGAGTGTAGAAACGAGTGTAGAACGAGTGTAGAGCATGTCGTTCTACAAAAATTGTAGAAACAAAGCAAATGCATCTAAAATTGTAGAATTGTTCTAATAGCTCAAAAATTATTCGCCCTTTTTTTTGTTCTAATTCAAACTTTTTTGTTCTAATTCAACAACTTTTGTTCTAATACAAAAAAATGCTCGCCCTTCCTTTTTTTTTTGCTCGAATTTTATTTTTTTTTGTTCGCCCTTCTTAATTCTTAGGGTTCTCAATGCAAAATTGGTTCTCATTTGATCCCTGGAATATATATATATATATATATATATATATATATATATATATATATATATATATATATATATATATATTCTTATTTATATTTATATGAGTTATCACAAGATTACCATGTTATTATCAGAAGTCAACATGCATAAGAATACATATGTATAGTCCATACATTACGCTTTAAAACATGCCATTTTTTATATTGTTCGATAATACTTGGGAATCTATATATATATATATATATATATATATATATATATATATATATATATATATATATATATATATATATATATATATATATATATATATATATATATATGGTGAGGATCAATGGAGAACCAACGATGGTAGAGAACCAAGAGAACCATCGAACTGACCTTCAGACTTGCGTGCAGATTGATATTTTTTTGCAATTTTTTTTTTTGTGCAGATTGATTTTTTTTTTTGCGCAGATTTGAGAAATTTTTTTTGCAACTTTTTTTTTTTTTTTTGCAGATTGACTTTTTTATGTGTGCAGATTGATTTTTTTTTGCGCAGATTGAGAAAAAAAAATTTGTGCATATTGACTTTTTTTTGTGCAGATTAACTTTTTTTGTGTGCAGGTTGATTTTTTTGCGCAGATTGAGAAGTTTTTTTGCAGTTTTTTTTTTGCAGATTAACTTTTTTGTGTGCAGATTGACTTTTTTTCGCAGATTGAGAATTTTTTTTTACAGTTTTTTTCTGCAGATTGACTTTTTTTTGCGGAGATTGAGAAATTTCTTTTTGCAGTTTTTTTTTTGTGCATATTGATTTTTTTTTTGTGTGCGCAGATTGAGAATTTTTTTTTCCAGTTTTTTTTGTGTGTGCAGATTGACTTTTTTTTGTGCTGATTGTCTTTTTTTGTGTGTAGATTGAATTTTTTTGTGCAAATTGAGAAGTTTTGTTTTGCAGAATTTTTTTTTATTTGCAGATTGAATTTTTATTTTTTTTTCACAAACTAAAGCTCAATCTGCCCATAGATTGAAGCTCAATCTGCACATAGATTGAAGTTAAATATATGAGTTCTATGAGTTCTCTCTCACCCTTAGTTCTCTCTAGATCCCTTCACTATATATATATATATATATATATATATATATATATATATATATATATATAACCAGCAATATCTGCATCACCCAAAATAAAATTAACTACTTTCGCGATCATTTCCCACGCACGCGTCATTTACGTACAGGAAAAAAAAGGACATAACATTTAATTTGTTTGAGCAATTATTGGTTACCGAACATGTAACAAAACATATATATACCTTTATATCTAAAATTTTAATTTTCAAGATTCGTGTTTTACCTTACGTATAAACTCGGGAATCTCGTGAAAAGAAAAGAAGATGTAATAAGTGTAGCATGAGAATGTAAATGACTAAATGTTTTGGAACTTCCTGAAATCGCTTGGACATCCGAATCGAAACCAAACTATATACAAGTGGTCGGGTCCTCACTTCTCATTTTCCTATAAATTCATATTTTAGTTCGGTCCAGATATAGTCTTGTTCGGTTAAGATAAAAACCATGCACACCATATTTGGAAGGGCCAATTACCTATTTGCCCATTTTTTGTCTACCTTCTAAGCTGGAACCCGAATTTTTTTTTTTGAGAAATTGCCCGCACAAGGCGTAAGGGACCTTGCGCCCTTGCGCCTTACGTCTGTGTCTGAATAAATTAGGTCAAATATACGAAACACACACCACATCCACAAACACACCGACAGACAGACTCTTTGCGACCTCCTTGCGACGAACGACGATTACGACGAACCTTGCACTTGCGACCTCATTGCGACCCCTCTTCTGAGCATCACCATCACCACCACCACCATCATCACCATCTCCGCCACAACACCATCTCCGCCACCACACCTTTCGATATCACATAATCTCACCCTAAACTCACGGTTGGCGTATTGAGTAAAAGAAATAGATAAAAAGTCGAAAAATAACTCCATCAAGATGTCACAAGATCAGGTAAGTTCATACTCTTGCACTATTCTCGTTCGATTACTCATTTAATATGTTGAAATTTATTTCTAAGTTATGTTGCACACCAAGTGTTCGATGTAATGCTTCAACGAGCTTGGTGATGAAAAATCCATTAAAATGTTCAGAGATTTGTTTAAGTGTCATTCTTTGGTATGTAACAAATTATAAAAACTAGAACACGATTGTTTTAGTGACAAAAAACTGCAATCTGGTTTAGGCGCAAGGCACATCTTGCGTCCTTGCGCTTGTTCGAAGTCGTAGTCGCAAGGTATACCTTGCGCCCTTGCACCTTGATGATTTACTAGACGCAAGGTATAACTTGTGTCCTTGCGTCTGTACATTATTGTTGAAAAACTGTCTGTTTCAGGGATATGTGGAAGCGAAGTTGACGATGAAGAATATGTTGAATGTTAAACCTCAAGTAAAGGCATTAATGAATGAAAATCAACAAAAAAAATTTAGGAGTACTTGTTTTGGTCCTTGGTTAGATCTTCTATACACGGGCAATGATCTCGGCCTTGTACATGCAATGCTCCAAAGAAAAAGTGAGCGGCCGACAGGAATAGACGAAAAGTATCCAGCTGATGTTGAGGAAATATGGTTTACTTTCTGTCCGAAATTCAAAATTAGATTTAGTAGGCGGGAATTTTGTCTCGTCACGGGGTTTAGGTTTAGTCGTCGCACGGACATGGCACATTACATTCCAAGAAGTTATGATGTAGAAACACCACCGATTAGACGACGTTGTTTCCCAAAACGTAAAGATAATGCAAACATTACAATTATCGATATCCAAAAGCTTTTATATAATGGTGATGATGTAACGGTTAGTGATGAAGATGTCGTGCGACTAGCCATTATTTTGATTGTGGAGAGAGCATTTATGGGTGAGCAAGGGATTCATGTGGTGAGCAAAAAGTACCTATGGTTAGTCGAAGACTTTGCTAAATTGAATGAGTACCCGTGGGATAATCGTATTTGGGATGCCACTTACACGTAGTTAAAGATGGATTCGAAACTCGGGGAAGTCAGTTAGAGGTCGGAAAGGGTTATACTTTGGTGGGTTTTATGTGCTCATTTAAGGTAAATAAAAATAAAATTTGGGTAGATTTGATAATATTAACATTTGAATCGTATATTATATTATATTATTTAATGGGCCCTTATTTAATTTGGTAGATTTGGATTCTTGACGCATATCGACGAACAATTAAAAGTTTTGCCCACAAGACGGACAAGAATGGAGTACCGAGGGCCTTATTTTGGAAACGTTCATCGGCTGAGTCTTTTTCTGTAACTGAGTACCTGCATCTACTAAACGTTATGGTTAGTATTTTTTATAATATTTATTTTTTTGAACTTGGTGTTGGAAGAATACTGAGTTAAAAATAGGGTTCTTATTGGTTCTGTGATGGGCGCAAGAATACTCTTGCGTCCTTGCGTACTTCTTGTAGTTGGGACGCAAGGTCTATACTTGCGTCCTTGCGTCTGGATTATGTAGGCTACGCAAATTGAGACTTGCGTGTTCATTTACGAGGCGCAAGCTTTATCCTTGCGCTCTTGCGACTCGTTAAAATTGAGATGGCTTATGACTAACGCAAGAGTAGTCTTGCGTCATCAGTAACGAGGCGCAAGCTTTATCCTTGCGCCCTTGCGACTGCATCTTATGGCTTATGGCTAACGCAAGGGTTGTTTTGCATCAGTGAGCGTGAAACGCTTCTGGAAACACATTTGCAATGTCGTGTGCTATTGAAGGAACATGATCAGAAATAAAAGTAATCTCTGACATACGATCAACCATACCATAACTCATTAAATGATCTCTTAGGTTGCCAAAAAACCATGACCAAACACTGTTTGTCTCGCCTTCACCAATTCTATAAGTCAATGGCAAAATTCCATTATTGCCATCTATCGCAACGGCAACTAAATTAGTACCCAGGTACCCACCCTTTAAATGTGCAGCATCGACGATGATTATCGGGCGAACATGTTGCACAAATGATCGAATCTGCGTGAAATTGTCACAACAAATCAAATATTATCAATGATGCATCATACACCAGACGCAAGGCTCATCTTTTGTCTTGCGTCCCCGAAGCGCAAGTCATTCCTTGCGACCTTGCATGTTATCAACCAGGCGCAAGGTATGACTTGCGTCTTTGCGTACTCCAGGCGCAAGGTGTTTCTTTGCGCCCTTGCGTATGGTGTACGTATTTTAATTGGTTTTTGCTAATATATATTTACTGACAACTACGCCAATGGATATGTAACACATCACAAATTTATTTTCTTTGTCATTAACCAAATTGGTGATGGTTCCCGGGTTGTGGATCTTAAGGTTATGAAGGTAAATGGGAAGCATTCTAAAGGAGTCATCACTACTGCCACGTAACATCTCTATTGCTTGACACTTGGCCCTCCATGCTTGATTGTACGATATGCTCACTCTAAACCGATTGGCTACATCATCACGTATATCTTTTGGTTTATACTCTCGATTTGCAGCCATGAACGAATCCATAAGAATACTACCCAACACCTTTTTAGTAGCATGTTTATTGTTTCTCATAATTTGTGTGCGTGAGCATGTGTGTACGTCATGCAACTTCTTCACCATAAAGTTTTCAGTGTGTCTTATTTTGTATGTACTACATTTCCACTCACAATTTAGCAACACACATTTAGCGGTGTACCGAGATTTGTCCGACTTTACAGGCTAAATTTGAAAGTTTTCTTCAAGGCATTTTGTAAATAGCTGGTTTAGGAATTCTTCCTTGTTCGAAAACGTTTGACGAACTTTGACCAAATCAGATACCTGATACGTGGTTGGAATTGGGGTCGTAAATTCGCGATTTTCTTCATCTTGCTGACTGTGTAGAGTTGGCATATTCCAGAATAAATCTTGTTTTTCTTCATCTTTTTCATCTTCATCTTCCTCGTCACTTGCTTCATCCGAATCACTAGACGCAACAACAGGTATAAACATCTTCCTCTTCATGATCTAGGTTGGAGTTGATCTTTCAAAGGGATAGAGAGATTAGGTTTGTTGTCTACCAAAGAAGTTGAAGGCTTGTAAATCGGATCTCTACCGGGTTTGGAGAAAAGTGCTTAGTGAAGCAACAAATCCCGATTAATGTAATCGGGGAGTGAATTAAGGTGGATTAGTTAACATCCACCCGAACCACTATAAATTCTTGTGTCTATGTTCTTTACATTACTTCATTTATCATTTTGAACATATACACTACACACATCAAGTTTGAGTTGAATTGGTTGATCAAAGTTAATCGAATTTGGTGATCAATCGAAAAAGTGTTAAAAATGTATTAAGTAACTATTCACCCCCCCCTCTAGTTACTTACAATTGGTATCAGATCGGTTGCTCAAATCATTGCTCTATAAACGTTTTTGAAGGTGTCAAAATTCGTTTTGTGCAAAAACTTGAGTCAACGATTCTCGGATCAACTCAAACTATGGGATACTTGGAAGAATTGGTGAAAGAAGCACCAATATTTGATAAGATGGATATTGATGTGTGAAAATTAAGATTTGAGGCTTATCTCAAATCCAAGGATTACTACTTGTGGAGAATAATCAAAGTATGAGACTTTGTTCTACAAGCTAGTTCAAGACTAGTGAAGTCAACATTTCAAACAATGATATTTTGAAACAAATTGATGCAATTTCACTACTTCATGAAATTCTTCCTAGTAAAGAAAGATTGAAATTAATCTCATGTGAAAGTGCAAAGGAATGTTGGGATTCACTATGTTCTCAAGAAGAAGAAAACTTTAGGTGTTTAAGGGGTAAATGAATAGGGAAGGATTTGGAGAAGCTTGGTGATTCTCAAGCAAAAGGTTTGAATGGATATGAAGACTTTTGCCTCATGAGTTCTTGGAATGATATGGATCAAGATGGTCAAAGTGAGGAAGAGGTTGAATCTCCTTTCAAAGAAGATGATGTCTCAAGCATGGATTGCAATAAGGTACATGTATTCTATCCTTCTAATTATGAAGAATTGTTAGATGATTACAAGACTATTAAATTTGTGTATGATAGTAGTCGTGACAAAGTAAAACTTTTGGAGAAAGAATTACACAAAGTTAGACAACTTAACAAAGTTTTAATTGATGAAAATAACACCTTGAAAAGAAAATTTGAAAGGATAACTATTTATGGTTCATCTGTAAGACCCGATTATTTATTGTACAGAAGTATAAATAGGGTACATGAAGTGTGGGTAACTTGGTGTAATTAAACAGAGGTCTGGGGCTGTCCAGACCATGGTGCGCTCAGCGCACACTTAAGGGTGCGCGTGGCGCACTACACCTGGGCACAGTTTTTCCAGCTTTTTAAATTAAGTTAAATGATGGGGCATTTTGGTCTTTTCACTTGAGGCCAGTTTAGGGCATTAGTGGCCAGTTGTGTGTGGTTGAAAAACACATTCAACACTCCACCAAACACCTCTTCTGTAGTGACCCGGAAAATTTCGACTAATTTTAAACCAAACTCTCGATACGATTTCATAATTCTGACACGATAAGCAAAGTCTGTAATGTTGAGTCTCGAAAACTTTGGAACAGTTACATGAATGCATTTGCCCTTTCGACCATTCCCGACGATTCACGAACAGTTAATTGTAAATAGATACTTGTAAATTGTTATATTTATTAGATGTTATTACTACTATCATTGCTAGCATTATTATTATTATTTTTATTACCGTTATCATTAAAAATCATTATTATTATTATTATTATAGTTATTATTATTGTTATTATTAAAAAAATACAATTTAGTATTGTTATCATTAATAATATTATATTATTATTATTATCATTTTTATAATTATTATTATTATTATCATTATTATTTATGATTATTATTAATATAATTATTAATATAATTATGATTATTATTATTATTTAAACATTTATTAAGTAAATAAAAAGATGATATAGACATATTAATTACGCGAATCAGTTCCATATCACTTTCAACTTTTAATTAATTAATTTTTCTATTCTCCTTGTGATCCATTGTCGACACCTCACCACTTTAGCTAATCGATCCTTTCTGTTATAAATTACAATCACCATTTAATCAACTATATGTGATTGTAATTAAGATTCCTTTAATTGCTTTTCTATCTATCTATTCAATGTTTCTTGTTACAAGTCCCTTTCTCTGATTCTTTTGAACCACTTGTAGTCTGTCACTAAATGATCAACCAATCAACCAAGAAACCGAATATTATACATATGCTTTTAGACAAACAAAAACCTACAAACCATAATAATCTTTTGTAAGGACAGCTTGTTATTGTGTGACCTTTTCCTACCACTATCATAGATACATTTATATTATATACAACCACACACCACTTCACTCTCTATATAATATACATATGCAGAGAATTGGTGGGAGATAAATAACAACCCACATATTCTCCTCTCTATCACCACCTTCTAACCACCGTAACCTTTTTCCATCACCTTTGGTTGCTATTAAAGTCGAGACACAAACCATAACAAGCACCCATCGATTAACTTGGGGCTCCACTTTCACTAAAATAGTCCATCACCACAACTAGCAAAACACACACTTACACCCTTGATAATGTTACTGTTGCGAACTAAAGCCACCACCATCACAACCTTTCTTCTCCCTCTCTTCTCTTTTCACTGTTTATGAGTTAAACCGTCCCAAACGTTCACCCTAAACCATCCTTAAATATCATTGAAACTGCTATGCTGCTACATATTTTCTGTTTTAGATTCACCAACACAACCATCATCGAAGACCTACTGCTACAATTCTTTCTAATTCTTTCTCGATTAACAACCCCACCATCATCATATGTATATGTTACTCGTTTTCTGTTGTTGCAGTCCGAACAATCATGACACCATAACAATCAACATCTCACTCTCAAAAACCCTTAATTCATTGAAACCCACAAACCCCGATCACCATCTTAACCATCTTAACCACTAAAACCTATATATTTCTGTTTTGTTTGATATCGTCACAACCCATAAACCCCGATCACCACCATATGTAAAGGTTTCCGTTACCAACACCATTAATACACGATCAAAAACTTTCCCCTGTTATCGTTGTCTAAAAGCAACACTCACAACCATAAACAACCATCATCGAACCATAACTGTTGCAGCTAAATTGTTCCTGTATTACTGTTTAAAAACCGAAGGAAAACCACCTGCAACCACCATCGAGGACTGCTGCTATACACTCTTTTCGGTTTCTACTATAACAGTTCAATAACAATAATGATGTAGTGATGATATGGAGAATAAAAATAATGAGTTCACGTTCCTCCTTTTCTTTTGTTGTGGCCGACAAAACTCCAACAGATAACCACGCGTTTTTTTTTCTTTCTCTATGGTCGGCTGTTTCTATTTTATTTCATAAAGATATTTTTTAGAAAACCTGATATCTTTATATTGATTTAATGCAACTAAAGGATTATTTAAGTGGATTAGGTTTCTACTTGGGGCTTGGCATGTTTAACGATATAATTAGGGGGAATCCAATAGACTTTTAGAATTGGGCTTCTTTAAATACAAATGGGCTGCCATGATCGAGCTTCGGTATTGTTTCTTTTTTTCTTTTTTTGTCTGTTGGCCGAACCCCTCGAAACCCCTCATCCACCTGCAAACGTAAACGTGATGATGATGATTAAGATGGTATATGATGATATGATGTTAAGCATTGATGATTCGTTAAACAAGGTGGTGATGATAATAAAGAAGGTAATGATGCTATGCGACTATGATAATGATATTGATGATGGTTTCGCACGATGATGATGATATAGATGAGGATGATAGAGACCGTGAATGATATTGTGAATGATGAAGATAGGACGGGTATGATCATGATAGATGATCATGGTAAATTACAATAGTTTAATTTAGGAAGAAAAAGGAAGTCGACAAATAAGAGTTAAAAGAAATTAAGATGCTAATAATCTCATAAATGAAACAAATAGCATGATGGTTAGGAGTGTTTGTGTTATTCGAGAGGTCGCGAGTTCGAGCCCGGGCATAAGCATTATTTCCTTTAAGGGCCAATTCTTTGAGGTAGTTATTCTTTTTTTATAATTATTATTATTATTATTATTATTGTTATGAATACAAATATAAAGATTATAAATAAGGATATTAATATGAAAATGATAAAAATTAAAATTAAGTTACAATTTAAATGAATTATTAATATTATTATTATTATCACTATGATTATTACTATTGTCATTAAAATTATCATTCTTATTAAAATTATTATTGTTGTTAAAATTGTTAATATTAAAAATATTATTTTTATTAAAATTATCATTTTATTACAATTTACATTATTATTATTATTATTATTATTATTATTATTATTATTATTATTATTATTATTATTATTATTATTATTATTATTATTATTATTATTATTATTATTATTATTATTATTATTATTATTATTATTATTATTATTATTATTATTACTACTATCACTATTATTATTATTTTTTAACATTTTAATTATTATCATTAATATTATCTTATCAAATAACTATTAAGTTATGTAAAACTATATTTACTACCTATAACATAACTATATTAATATCCTTATAATAAATATTAATAATTTACTAGATTATTAACGAAACACATAATTAAAATAACAATTAAACCACTAATAATATATAAATTTTGTTCAATTACCATTATATGTGTTAATATATATATAAATGGTATAGGTTCGTGAATCCGAGGCCAAACCCTACATTGTTCAATATCGTCATATGTATTTTTACTACAAAATACATTATGTGAGTTCATTTAATCCCTTTTTACTTATTACATTTTTGGGTTGAGAATACATGCAAATGCTTTATTAACTGTTTTACAATATTTATATGCGTGAGTTTCATTTGCCCTTTTTACTCTTTACATTTTTGGGCTGAGAATACATGCAAATGCTTTATTAACTGTTTTACAATATTTATATGCGTGAGTTTCATTATTCCCTTTTTAAATGCTTTCACAATATATATTTTGGGACTGAAAATACATGCGCTGTTTTTATAACTGTTTTACGAAATAGACACAAGTAATTGAAACTACATTATATGGTTGAATGATCGAAATCGAATATGCCCTTTTTATTAAGTCTGGTAATCTAAGAATTAGGAAACAGACACCCTAATTGACGCGAACTCTAAAGATAGATCTATCGGGCCCAACAAGCCCCATCCAAAGTACCGGATGCTTTAGTACTTCGAAATTTATATCATGTCCGAAGGAGGATCCCGGAATGATGGGGATATTCTTATATGCATATTGTGAATGTCGGTTACCAGGTGTTCAATCCATATGAATGATATTTTTGTCTCTATGCATGGGACGTATGTTTATGAGAAATGAAAATATGAAATCTTGTGGTCTATTAAAATTATGAAATGATTATTTATGTTAAACTAATGAACTCACCAACCTTTTGGTTGATACTTTAAAGCATGTTTATTCTTAGGTACGAAAGAAATCTTCCGCTGTGTATTTACTCATCTTAGAGATATTAATTGGAGTCATTCACGACATATTTCAAAAGACGTTGTATTCGAGTCGTTGAGTTCATCAAGATTATTATTAAGTCAATTATAGTAAGATCTATTATGAAATGGTATGCATGTCGTTAACTTTCGATGTAATGAAAGATTGTCTTTTCAAAAACGAATGCAATGTTTGTAAAATGTATCATATAGAGGTCAAATACCTCGCGATGTAATCAACTGTTGTGAATCGTTTATAATCAATATGGACTTCATCCGGAGGGATTAGGACGGGTCTCTACAGAATGGTATCAGAGCCACTCATGTGCCGTTGGGGGTGGTGGGGCAAACCTCATCGAGGACGATGAGTCCCTGAGGGGGGTGAATGTAACACCCTAGGCAAATCCCACATCACCCACATACATGAGTGATCATGAGATTATCAGGTAATACTCACGCTTGAATGACACAACGCGTTTTGGGACCACAGGCAGAGCAGATGTGTGAGTACGCTGCAGTTAAGCGTGCTCGGGCGAGTGCACTACCAGGATGGGTAACCTCCGGGGAAAGTGCTTCTCGTGTGTGGTCGCCAAGAAAAAGCCGTGCTCCTGCGGGCAAAGCGGACAATATTGTGGTCATGTTAAGCTGGGGTGTTACAGAATGGTAAGCAAAACTTTTGACATGCAGACACGGTCGAAGTCCAGACTTACTAATGCATCCTAACGACTTATCAGTTATACACACTAATGCAGACCTGGTTCGCTAAGACCACCGCTCTGATACCAACTGTAGAGACCCGTTCTAATCCATCTGGACGAAGTCCATATCGATTATAAACGATTCAGAACAGTTGATTACCTCGCGAGGTACTTGACCTCTATATGATACATTTTTACAAACATTGCATTCGTTTTTGAAAAGACAATCTTTCATTACATCGAAAGTTGAAGGCGTGCATACCATTTTATAATATATCTAACTATAATTGACTTAATAATAATCTTGATGAACTCAACGACTCGAATGCAACATCTTTTGAAATATGTCATGAATGACTCCAAGTAATATCTTTAAAATGAGCAATTGCACAGCGGAAGACTTCTTTCATACCTGAGAATAAACATGCTTTCAAGTGTCAACCAAAAGGTTGGTGAGTTCATTAGTTTAACATAAATAATCATTTCATAATTTTAATAGACCACAAGATTTCATATTTCCAATTCTCATAAACATACGTCCCAAGCATAGAGACAAAAATATCATTCATATAGATTGAACACCTGGTAACCGACATTCACAATATGCATATAAGAATATCCCCATCATTCCGGGATCCTCCTTCGGACATGATATAAATTTCGAAGTACTAAAGCATCCGGTACTTTGGATGGGGCTTGTTGGGCCCGATAGATCTATCTTTAGAGTTCGCGTCAATTAGGGTGTCTGTTCCCTAATTCTTAGATTACCAGACTTAATAAAAAGGGGCATATTCGGTTTAATAATTCAACCATAGAATGTAGTTTCGATTACTTGTGTCTATTTCGTAAAACAGTTATAAAAGTTGCGCATGTATTCTCAGCCCAAAAATATAAAGGTAAAAAGGCAAATGAAACTCACCTAATGTATTTTGTAGTAAAAATACATAGAACGACATTGAACAAGTATAGGGTTGGCCTTGGATTCACGAACCTATATCATTTGTATATTTATTAATATTCATAGTTGTAACTGAACACACATATATATATGTATAAATATATTAGTTATATCATTTTCATGTTAATAATATATATATAGGATTTTTATGTTCATTATGTATATATATATATATATATATATATATATATATATATATATATATATATAAATATTAAATTTTGTTATGTTATATGTGTTAAATATATATATTTATGACAGTAGTTCTAATTATACTAAGTTAATATTAGTAAAAATAATGATAATAACATTAGTAATATACTTATGTTAACAATAACAATAATAGTAAAACTAATAATTACCAAAAATGATATTATTGCTAATATTAGTGAAAAATAATAATGACCATACTTCTTAAAATGTTGTTAATAATGATAATATTAATGATTGTTAATAATATCAATGATGATAAAAAAAAATAATGATATTCCTTAATAATACTAGTATTAATTTTAATAGTTGCTATAATAATTGTGGTGATAATATAAAAGTTCTAATAATAATATTGATAGTTTTTAAATGATAACAAAATAACAATTTTAACAAGAATGATAATGATAATAAGAATAATAATACTAATCCTATTATTTCTATTATCATGTTAACAACAATTAATAATAATAATAATAATAATAATAACAATAATCATAATAATAATTATAATGATAATGGAAAGGAAATAAAAATATATACCCTTTATAAATGCTTTCCATTCCTAAAAATAATTGCCCATGACGAGGCTCAAACCTGAGACCTCTCGCTAACCCAACAACATACTAAACCACCCTTCCAATTCCATATATCTTGATTCAAAACCCAAATTAATTGTTTTAACCTGCTTATATGATCAAGCCCAACAACACAAAAAAATTCGGCCCAAATGACAACATATTATTTCGGCCCAACTGAATTGAGATTCCTGCCCAACTGAAAACATATTATCTCGGCCCAAGTAACTATCATGGCCCAACAAGAATTCTGGTTCTTTTTATAAAAATAAATGGCACAGCAGGGATTGAACCCTTGACCTCATGCTAACCGGACACTCCTCTTAACCATCCATCTAACCCTGTTTTTATGTTTTAATTCTATCCTATATTACTTTAAACCATTTATTCTTACTGCTACTTCTACTTCTAAAATAGAACACCCAGGACTATTCATCAATATCCAAACCATCATCTTCTTTCTTTGTTCATTTCATCTTCATAATAGAATTATGATCATAACCGTAAGCATCATCATAATTCTTACCGTTATTCTTTTTATTTTCATAAACATCGTTTCATCATCTCAACGTTAACGGTTCACCATCATAACATCTTTCTTCTTCACTCCACATCATCATCGTTATTAATATCATACTCAAACATAAAATCACAACAATAACCTAATTATCAATCTTTTTCATCGTCTTCATTTCAGCTCAACCGAAAACAAAAAAACTAGGTCGCTGCCCAACAAGTTAAACATCATGTTCATGGCCCAATAATTAAAACAGTAGGTTCACGGTCCAAATTGTTGGAGTTTTATAACTCTAATCGTAAAAAGTGAAAGAAAAAAAAATCGGATATAAATAGAGGATACTGGTTGTTGCAGAACAGGATTGTTGGTGTTGTTTATGGATCGAAAAAGGAAACATATAGCAGCTGCATTTTAGAGGTAGAAACGTAAGCTGTAACAGCAGCCTTGGGCTGTTGCAGTATTCGAACCATAATATTAAAGAAAACATGAGAGAGAGAGAAGTGAGAGAATTAGGTGGTGATTGTGACGATCGTTTACATCAGACATCAGGTGGTTTGGTTTGGTGGGTTGTCGATGGTAATGAAGTGGTTGTCCAAAGGAATTCAAGGTCGTAACGGTTTAGTTGGTGGTAACCGTTGATGAGGGCCGAAAATGATGTTGATGTGTGATGGTGGTTGCCGGTGATTCATGAGGGTGGTGACGGTTAGGTTGGGTTGGTGGTTGTGGTTTGATCGAAGAAGGTGGAAAATGGTGTACAAGTGTGGTGGTAATGGTTGAGCATATGTGCTCATGAACTATCTCCTGATTGCATAAATATACATATATAGTTAGAGATATAGATAGATTTAAATATAATAATAATAATAATAATAATAATAATAATAATAATAATAATAATAATAATAATAATAATAATATTAAATTATATCAAATATTAAAAACGTATGCAATGAATTCATGGGCTTCCGACACTTTAAAAGGGAAATATTTCGTACCCCGTTGTTACTCAGTGGTGAATTAAAATTTCTCAGAAAAATCCCAAATTTTTAGATTAAATGTCTTTATTTATTTAGGTCCTTATGGTATAAAATTTAGTCATTAATTTAATAACTAAAAAGTACATCAACTGTCCATCTCATTTATGAGTAAAATATAAAAACTGTTAAAATTTAATAACTAGATCCTAAATACATTTTTGGTAAGCCTAAAATTTATAGAACTCAATTTCAGATCACTGTTTATTTTAAAATAATATATGTTTGAATTTAACTCGCTTAACTAACCATTGAATGATGAACGAGTACTACCACCGCTTACTAAATGAATTCGAAACCAAATATGGATATTCAATATACTTTATATATATATAGATTTATAATAAAATGTATTTCTAATAATTAAGTTGTATATTATTTCCAATAATATTTCAAATTAAATTATATATACACATTTAAATATATATGTATCTATTTACAAATAGTTGTTCGTGAATCGTCGGGAATAGTTGAAGGTCAAGTGTATACATACACAATTCAAAGTTTTTGATATTTCAATATTACAGACTTTGCTTATCGTGTCGGAATCAATTAAAGATAAAGTTTAAATTTGGTCAGAAATTCCCGGGTCATCACAGTGAAAGTGTTTGTAGGTGTTTTTGGTCGTTGGTGTATGGATTAGATATAAAGGATATATAATTTTGTTTTCATGTAAATAAGTCATGAATGATTACTCATATTTTTGTAATTTTATGAGATATTTCATGCTAGTTGCCAAATGATAGTTCCCACATGTGTTAGGTGACTCACATGGTCTGCTAAGAGCTGATCATTGGAGTGTATATACCAATACTACATACATCTAAAAGCTGTGTATTGTACGAGTACGATTACGGGTGCATACGAGTAGAATTGTTGATGAAACTGAACGAGGATGTAATTGTAAGCATTTTTGTTAAGTAGAAGTATTTTGATAATTGTCTTGAAGTCTTTCAAAAGTGTATGAATACATATTAAAACACTACATATATATATATTTTAACTGAGTCGTTAAGTCATCGTTAGTCGTTACATGTAAGTGTTGTTTTGAAACCTTTAGGTTAACGATCTTGTTGAATGTTGTTAATCCAATGTTTATAATATCAAATGAGATTTTAAATTATTATATTATCATGATAATATGATGTATGAATATCTCTTAATATGATATATATACATTAAATGTCGTTACAACGATAATCGTTACATATATGTCTCGTTTCAAAATCATTAAGTTAGTAGTCTTGCTTTTACATATGTAGTTCATTGTTAATATACTTAATGATATGTTTAATTATCATAATATCATGTTAACTATATATATATATCCATATATATGTCATCATATAGTTTTTACAAGTTTTAACGTTCGTGAATCACCGGTCAACTTGGGTGGTCAATTGTCTATATGAAACCTATTTCAATTAATCAAGTCTTAACAAGTTTGATTTCTTAACATGTTGGAAATACTTAATCATGTAAATAACAATTTCATTTAATATATATATAAACATGGAAAAGTTCGGGTCACTACAGTACCTACCCGTTAAATAAATTTCGTCCCGAAATTTTAAGCAGTTGGAGGTGTTGACGTATCTTCTGGAAATAAGTGCGGGTATTTCTTCGTCATCTAATCTTCTCCTTCCCAGGTGAACTCGGGTCCTCTACGAGCATTCCATCGAACCTTAACAATTGGTATCTTGTTTTGTTTAAGTCTTTTAACCTCACGATCCATTATTTCGACGGGTTCTTCGATGAATTGAAGTTTTTCGTTGATTTGGATTTCGTCTAATGGAATAGTGAGATCTTCTTTAGCAAAACATTTCTTCAAATTCGAGACATGGAAAGTGTTATGTACAGCCGCGAGTTGTTGAGGTAACTCAAGTCGGTAAGCTACTGGTCCGACACGATCAATAATCTTGAATGGTCCAATATACCTTGGATTTAATTTACCTCGTTTACCAAATCGAACAACGACTTTCCAAGGTGCAACCTTAAGCATGACCATCTCTCCAATTTCAAATTCTATATCTTTTCTTTTAATGTCGGCGTAGCTCTTTTGTCGACTTTGGGCGGTTTTCAACCGTTGTTGAATTTGGATGATCTTCTCGGTAGTTTCTTGTATTATCTCCGGACCCGTAATCTGTCTATCCCCCACTTCACTCCAATAAATTGGAGACCTGCACTTTCTACCATAAAGTGCTTCAAATGGCGCCCTCTCAATGCTTGAATGGTAGCTGTTGTTGTAGGAAAATTCTGCTAACGGTAGATGTCGATCCCAACTGTTTTCGAAATCAATAACACATGCTCGTAGCATGTCTTCAAGCGTTTGTATCGTCCTTTTGCTCTGCCTATCAGTTTGTGGATGATAGGCAGTACTCATGTCTAGACGAGTTCCTAAAGCTTGCTGTAATGTCTGCCAGAATCTTGAAATAAATCTGCCATCCCTATCAGAGATAATAGAGATTGGTATTCCATGTCTGGAGACGACTTCCTTCAAATACAGTCGTGCTAACTTCTCCATCTTGTCATCTTCTCTTATTGGCAGGAAGTGTGCTGATTTGGTGAGACGATCAACTATTACCCAAATAGTATCAAAACCACTTGCAGTCCTTGGAAATTTAGTGATGAAATCCATGGTAATGTTTTCCCATTTCCATTCCGGGATTTTGGGTTGTTGAAGTAGACCTGATGGTTTCTGATGCTCAGCTTTGACCTTAGAACACGTCAAACATTCTCCTACGTATTTAGCAACATCGGCTTTCATACCCGGCCACCAAAAATATTTCTTGAGATCCTTGTACATCTTCCCCGTTCCAGAATGTATTGAGTATCTGGATTTATGAGCTTCTCTAAGTACCATTTCTCTCATATTTCCAAATTTTGGTACCCAAATCCTTTCAGCCCTATACCGGGTTCCGTCTTCCCGAATATTAAGATGCTTCTCCGATCCTTTGGGTATTTCATCCTTTAAATTTCCCTCTTTTAAAACTCCTTGTTGTGCCTCCTTTATTTGAGTAGTAAGGTTATTGTGAATCATTATATTCATAGATTTTACTCGAATGGGTTCTCTGTCCTTCCTGCTCAAGGTGTCGGCTACCACATTTGCCTTCCCCGGGTGGTAACGAATCTCAAAGTCGTAATCATTCAACAATTCAATCCACCTACGCTGCCTCATATTCAGTTGTTTCTGATTAAATATGTGTTGAAGACTTTTGTGGTCGGTATATATAATACTTTTGACCCCATATAAGTAGTGCCTCCAAGTCTTTAATGCAAAAACAACCGCGCCTAATTCCAAATCATGCGTCGTATAATTCTGTTCGTGAATCTTCAATTGTCTAGACGCATAAGCAATTACTTTCGTTCGTTGCATTAATACACAACCGAGACCTTGCTTTGAGGCGTTACAATATATCACAAAATCATCATTCCCTTCAGGTAATGACAATATAGGTGTCGTAATTAACTTTTTCTTTAACAATTGAAACGCTTTCTCTTGTTTATCTTTCCATTCAAATTTCTTCCCTTTATGCGTTAATGCAGTCAAGGGTTTTACTATTCTGGAAAAGTCTTGGATGAACCTTCTGTAGTAACCCGCTAGTCCTAAAAACTGGCGTATGTGTTTTGGAGTTTTCTGGGTTTCCCACTTTTCAGCGGTTTCGATTTTTGCTGGATCCACCTGAATACCTTCTTTGTTCACTATGTGAACGAGGAATTGAACTTCTTCCAACCAAAATGCACACTTTGAAAACTTAGCGTACAGTTTTTCTTTTCTCAGCAACTCTAGCACTTTTCTCAAATGTTCTTCGTGCTCTTGATCATTCTTCGAGTAAATAAGTATGTCATTGATAAAAACAATGACAAACTTGTCAAGATATGGCCCACACACTTGGTTCATGAGGTCCATGAACACAGCTGGTGTGTTAGTCAATCCAAACGGCATAACCATAAACTCGTAATGACCGTAACGCGTCCTAAAAGCAGTCTTTGGAATATCATCCTCCTTCACCCGCATTTAATGATATCCAGAACGTAAATCGATCTTTGAATAAATAGACGAGCCTTGTAGTTGATCAAATAAGTTGTCGATTCTCGGTAGTGGGTAGCGGTTCTTGATGGTAAGTTTGTTCAACTCTCGGTAGTCGATACACAACCTGAATGTACCATATTTCTTCTTGACAAACAAAATAGGAGCTCCCCACGGTGATGTGCTTGGTCGAATGAAACCACGCTCTAAAAGTTCTTGTAATTGGCTCTGAAGTTCCTTCATTTCGCTAGGTGCGAGTCTGTATGGAGCACGAGCTATTGGTGCAGCTCCTGGTACAAGGTCTATTTGAAATTCAACGGATCGGTGTGGAGGTAGTCCCGGTAATTCTTTTGGAAATACATCGGGAAATTCTTTTGTGACGGGAATATCATTGATGTTCTTTTATTCGGAATTGACTTTCTCGACGTGTGCTAGTACAGCATAGCAACCTTTTCTTATTAGTTTTTGTGCCTTCAGGTTACTAATAAGATTTAACTTCGCGTTGCTCTTTTCTCCGTACACCATTAAGGGTTTTCCTTTTTCTCGTATAATGCGAATTGCATTTTTGTAACAAACGATCTCTGCTTTCACTTCTCTCAACTAGTCCATACCGATTATCACATCAAAACTCCCTAAATCTACTGGTATCAAGTCAATCTTAAATGTTTCGCTAACCAGTTTAATTTCTCGATTCCAACATATATTATCTGCTGAAATTAATTTACCATTTGCTAATTCGAGTAAAAATTTACTATCCAATGGCACCAATGGGCAACTTAATTTAGCACAAAATTCTCTACTCATATAGCTTATATCCGCACCCGAATCAAATAAAACATAAGCAGATTTATCGTCAATAAGAAACGTACCCGTAACAAGCTCCGGGTCTTCCTGTGCCTCTGCCGAATTAATATTGAAAACTCTTCCGCGGACTTGTCCATTCGTGTTCTCCTGGTTCGGGCAATTTCTAATAATGTGGCCCGGTTTTCCAACATTTATAACAAACTACATTGGCATAACTTGCTCCGACACTACTTGCTCCGCCATTACTCGTTCCGACACCATTTGTTCCTTTCGTTCTGTTAACCCCTGGTCCGTAGACCTCACACTTCGCCGCGCTATGACCATTTCTTTTACACTTGTTGCAAAATTTGGTGTAGAACCCCGAGTGATACTTTTCACACCTTTGGCATAACTGCTTCTGATTGTTGTTGTTGTTGCGGTTGTTATTGTTGTTGGGATGATTGTTGTAGTTGTTGTTGTTGTTGTTGTTGTTGTTGTTATTGTTGTTGTTGTTGTTGTTGGGCCATTTGTTGTAGTTGCGATTGATGTTGCGATTGTTGGGATAGTTGTTGCGATTATTGTTGTAATTGATGTTGTTGTTGTATTGGTGATTCTTATCACCGTTTTCCTCCCACTTTCTTTTGACTTGCTTCACATTGGCCTCTTCAGCTGCCTGTTCTTTAATTCTTTCCTCAATCTGGTTCACTAGTTTGTGAGCCATTCTACATGCCTGTTGTATGGAGGCGGGCTCGTGTGAACTTATATCTTCTTGGATTCTTTCCGGTAATCCTTTCACAAACGCGTCGATCTTCTCCTCCTCATCTTCGAACGCTCTCGGACACAATAGGCACAATTCTGTGAATCGTCTTTCGTACGTGGTAATATCAAATCCTTGGGTTTGTAACCCTCTAAGTTCTGTCTTGAGCTTATTGACCTCAGTTCTGGGACGGTACTTCTCGTTCATCAAGTGCTTGAATGCTGACCATGGTAGTGCGTAAGCATCATCTTGTCCCACTTGCTCTAGATAGGTATTTCACCATGTTAACGCAGTACCTGTGAAGGTATGCGTAGCGTACTTCACTTTGTCCTCTTCAGTACACTTACTTATGGCAAACACCGATTCGACCTTCTCGGTCCACCGTTTCAATCCGATCGGTCCTTCGGTTCCATTAAATTCCAAAGGTTTGCAGGCAGTGAATTCTTTGTAGGTGCATCCTACACGATTTCTTGCACCGTTAGCTGCATTGCTAGATTCGGAGTTATTGTTGGTATGTAGCGCAGCCTGTACTGTGGCTATGTTTGCAGCAAGAAAGGTACGAAATTCCTCTTCGCTCATATTCATGGTTTGTCGAGTAGTCGGTGCCATTTCCTTCAAATAGTCAAATGAAACAAGTTAATCATACAGAATATTAAGAGTAGTCAATAGTATCTCGTAGCATAATATGAACTCATTTATAAAAGCTTTTTCTTCATATTAGCGTTTTATAAGTTTAAATTCGGGTAGTACCTACCCGTTAAGTTCATACTTAGTAGCTAATATACAATTCAACTACTACAATTCTATATGAAAAACTGATTATAATAATATTTCGCGTTCAAACTTTTTCACAATATTTTACAAACTTACAATACCGCTTATTTTACATATAACATGAAATATAGCACACAATAACTTTGATACAAGATAGTTGTGAAGATAATTCTAGCTAGTACACAAGTCGTTCAGCAAAGACAATAAAGACACGTAATTCATACGTCCAGAAACAAGTCATGCATTCTGGTTTTACTATGACTACTTCCCATCCTTGGTCTTGTGGAACATAACCGGTATAGCCGTTGATAAGACAGCGTGTTGTAACGTCATCAAAGGGATGAGGGTTACGTAATGTCCAACAGTCCGGTAACAATCTAAAAACTTTGTTTCTCACCCCAACTACTGAGTCCGTCACTTGTGGGAACGTTTTGTTTAATAGTTGTAGCCCGATGTTCTTGTTCTCACTTTGGTGAGAAGCGAACATTACTAACCCGTAAGCATAACATGCTTCTTTATGTTGCATGTTAGCCGCTTTTTCTAAATCACGAAGTCCTATATTCAGATATATTGAGTCAAAATAATTTCTTAACCCGTTGCGTAAAATAGCATTTGGGTTCCCCGCAATATATGCGTCAAAGTAAACACATCGTAACTTATGGATTTCCCAATGTGATATCCCCCATCTTTCGAACGAAAGCCTTTTATAAACCAAGACATTCTTGGAACATTCTTCGAATGTCTTACAAACTGATCTCGCCTTAAATAGTTGTGCCGAGGAATTCTGACCGACTCTAGACAAGATTTCATCAATCATGTCTCCGGGTAGGTCTCTTAAAATATTGGGTTGTCTATCTATTTTGTATTTTTATACTGTAAAATAGACAAGAGTTAGATTCATAAAAAAAATACTTATTAATACAAGCAATTTTTACATATATCATAAAGCATAAGCACGTTATATTACATATATTACACCACACGAATACAACTATCTTATTCCGACTAGCTCGTTTCTTCTTCTTCGGTTTTGGTTCGTTTTGCCAAGTTTCTAGGGATATATGATGTTCCCCTAATACGAGCCGTCGTTTTACACATTGGTTTAGAAAAACCTGGTGGTTTAGAGGTTCCCGGGTTATTGTCACAACTTAAGAAATACGGGTGTTGACGATACATATAAAGTTCATCGGGTTTGGAATCAAATTTCTCTATTTTTATGCCCTTTCCCTTATTATTCTCTTTTGCCTTATTAAATTGTGTTGGGGTAATTTCTATAACATCATCGGAATCTTTGTCGGGATCCGATTCATCGGAGAATTGGTAATCCTCCCAATACTTTGCTTCCTTGGCGGAAACACCATTGACCATAATTAACTTTGGTCGATTGGTTGAGGATTTTCTTCTACTTAACCGTTTTATTATTTCCCCCACTGGTTCTATTTCTTCTTCCTGTTCCGATTCTTCTTCCGATTCCGACTCTTCTTCCGGTTCCTCTTCGGGAACTAGTGAATCAGTCCACGAATCATTTCAATTTACATTTGACTCTTCATTATTATTAGGTGAGTCAATGGGACTTGTTCTAGAGGTAGACATCTATCACATAATATCAAACACGTTAAGAGATTAATATATCACATAATATTCACATGTTAAAAATATATAGTTTCCAACAAAATTTGTTAAGCAATCATTTTTCAAGTAAGCACGGTCGAAGTCCAGACTCACTAATGCATCCTAACAAACTCGATAAGACACACTAATGCAAAATTCTGGTTCTCTAAGACCAACGCTCTGATACCAACTGAAATGCCCCGTTCATATTGATTATAAACGTTCCATATTAATTGATTTCGTCGCGAGGTTTTGACCTCTATATGAGACGTTTTTCAAAGGCTGCATTCATTTATAAAACAACCATAACCTTTATTTTATCTATAAAGGTTTAAAAAGCATTACGTAGATTATCAAATAATGATAATCTAAAATATACCGTTTACACACGACCATTACATAATGGTTTACAATAAGAATATATTACATCAAAAATAAGTTTCTTGAATGCAGTTTTTACATAATATCATACAAGCATGGACTCCAAATCTTGTCCTTATTTTAGTATGCAACAGCAGAAGCTCTTAATAATCACCTGAGAATAAACATGCTTAAAACGTCAACAAAAATGTTGGTGAGTTATAGGTTTAACCTATATATTATTAAATCATAATAATAGACCACAAGATTTCATATTTCAATACACATCCCATACATAGAGATAAAAGTCATTCATATGGTGAACACCTGGTAACTGACATTAACAAGATACATATATAAGAATATCCCCATCATTCCGGGACACCCTTCAGATATGATATAAATTTCGAAGTACTAAAGCATCCGGTACTTTGGATGGGGTTTGTTAGGCCCAATAGATCTATCTTTAGGATTCGGGTCAATTAGGGTGTCTGTTCCCTAATTCTTAGATTACCAGACTTAATAAAAAAGGGGCATATTCGATTTAGATAATTCAACCATAGAATGTAGTTTCACGTACTTGTGTCTATTTTGTAAATCATTTATAAAACCTGCATGTATTCTCATCCCAAAAATATTAGATTTTAAAAGTGGGACTATAACTCACTTTCACAGATTTTTACTTCGTCGGGAAGTAAGACTTGGCCACTGGTCGATTCACGAACCTATAACAAATATGTACATATATATCAAAGTATATTCAAAATATATTTACAACACTTTTAATACATTTTGATGTTTTAAGTTTATTAAGTCAGATGTCCTCGTTAGTAACCTACAACTAGTTGTCCAACGTTAGATGTTCAGAAAAAAATTGATATATATTATCTTGAATCAATCCACGACCCAGTGTATACATGTCTCAGGCTAGATCACAACTTAAAGTATATATATTTTTGGAATCAACCTCAACCCTGTATAGCTAACTCCCTCATTACTGCATATAGAGTGTCTATGGTTGTTCCAAATAATATATACACATGGGTCGATATGATATGTCAAAACATTTGCATACGTGTCTATGGTATCCCAAGATTATATAATATATTAGAATGCATGTATAATACAATATAAGTTAGCTAGGATATGATTAATATAGATTTGTTATCAATTTTCACGTTGCTACAACAAGAAAAATTATCCAATCTTGTTTTACCCATAACTTCTTCATTTTAAATCCCTTTTGAGTGAATCAAATTGCTATGGTTTCATATTGAACTCTATTTTATGAATCTAAATAGAAAAAGTATAGGTTTATAGTCAGAAATATAAGTTACAAGTTGTTTTTGTAAAGGTAGTCATTTTAGTCGAAAGAACGACGTCTAGATGACCATTTTAGAAAACATACTTCCACTTTGAGTTTAACCATGATTTTTGGATATAGTTTCATGTTCATAAGAAAAATCATTTTTCTAGAAGAACAACTTTTAAATCAAAGTTTATCATAGTTTTTAATTAACTAACCCAAAACAGCCCGCGGTGTTACTACGACGGCGTATGTCCGGTTTTACAGTGTTCTTCATGTTTCCAGGTTTTAAATCATTAAGTTAGCATATCATATAGATATAGAACATGTGTTTAGTTGATTTTAAAAGTCAAGTTAGAAGGATTAACTTTTGTTTGCGAACAATTTTAGAATTAACTAAACTATGTTCTAGTGATTACAAGTTTAAATCTTCGAATAAGATAGCTTTATATGTATGAATCGAATGATGTTATGAACATCATTACTACCTCAAGTTTTTTGGATAAAGCTACTGGAAATGAGAAAAATGGATCTAGCTTCAAAGGATCCTTGGATGGCTTGAAAGTTCTTGAAGCAGAATCATGACACGAAAAACAAGTTCAAGTAAGATTTCCACTCGAAATAAGATTGTTATAGTTATAGAAATTGAATCAAAGTTTGAATATGAGTATTACCTTGTATTAGAAAGATATCTTACTATAAATAAGAAAGATTTCTTGAGGTTGGATGATCACTCTACAAGATTGGAAGTAAGCTAGCAAACTTGGAAGTATTCTTGATTTTATGAAACTAGAACTTGTAGAATTTATGAAGAACACTTAGAACTTGAAGATAGAACTTGAGAGAGATCAATTAGATGAAGAAAATTGAAGAATGAAAGTGTTTGTAGGTGTTTTTGGTCGTTGGTATATGGATTAGATATAAAGGATATGTAATTTTATTTTCATGTAAATAAGTCATGAATGATTACTCATATTTTTGTAATTTTATGAGATATTTCATGCTAGTTGCCAAATAATGGTTCCCACATGTGTTAGGTGGCTCACATGGTCTGCTAAGAGCTGATCATTGGAGTGTATATACCAATACTACATACATCTAAAAGCTGTGTATTGTACGAGTACGAATACGGGTGCATACGAGTAGAATTGTTGATGAAACTGAGCAAGGATGTAATTGTAAGCATTTTTGTTAAGTAGAAGAATTTTGATAAGTGTCTTGAAGTCTTTCAAAAGTGTATGAATACATATTAAAACACTACATGTATATACATTTTAACTGAGTCGTTAAGTCATCGTTAGTCGTTACATGTAAGTGTTGTTTTGAAACCTTTAGGTTAACGATCTTGTTGAATGTTGTTAACCCAATGTTTATAATATCAAATGAGATTTTAAATTATTATATTATCATGATAATATGATGTATGAATATCTCTTAATATGATATATATACATTAAATGTCGTTACAACGATAATCGTTACATCGATAATCGTTACATATATGCCTCGTTTCAAAATCATTAAGTTAGTAGTCTTGCTTTTACATATGTAGTTCATTGTTAATATACTTATTGATATGTTTAATTATCATAATATCATGTTAACTATATATATATATATATCCATATATATGTCATCATATAGTTTTTACAAGTTTTAACGTTCGTGAATCACCGGTCAACTTGGGTGGTCAATTGTCTATATGAAACCTATTTCAATTAATCAAGTCTTTACAAGTTTGATTGCTTAATATGTTGGAAACACTTAATCATGTAAATAACAATTTCATTTAATATATATATAAACATGGAAAAGTTCGGGTTACTACAGTAAGTTAATATGCTTTAAAATATTGGACAATTAAAATGAATTAAAATATTGATTATAACATATGAAACTAAACATTTCTTCAAGTTTGCCACTTGGTTTCACCCTAAATCCTCATTTGTATCTTGGCGATTACAATCTGCGTCTAAACCTTTCGTAATTCTTTAAAACACCTCAATCGAGAGGATGAACCGATCGCATTTCATCTACGGAAGAAAAGATTGATGCATATAGTTATGCACCTGAAAATACTCGGAACCTGAGTAAATGTTTAACACATATCTGTGCTAACTCCTTTGGCGTTGTTATTATCGAAAATAACTCTGCAATCCCTTTCCAAACTAGCCAATTTTGTCATAGCTCCAGCAAATTAATTTCAACTTTTCATTCGAAACAACCATATCATAACCTTGATATATATGCGTACTCTTTTATTGTTACCGGGGAACCGTTTATATTCCACCACATTAGCAGTAAACGTACCAGCAACCTCATTGCTTCTTGGTTTAAATCTCTCCGATAAATCATTATATTTATTCATTGAAACCTTATCATATACTCATCCGCATCTTGTAACAAGAATTGCCATACCAATTACCGGGAATCAGCAAATCTGTATGGTGAGTCTCGCAACATTTCCATATCAACAGTTATATGTATCCATATAATATTTATATCTTAGAACTATGGTCTTTCATTCTGAAATTCTGAAAAGTACCCAGTCTGCAAATTAATGCTATGAATTTTGAAAGGTTGAATGAAGCAACAAAAACTGTAAACGACCTCAATGGCCAAAAGTTTGATAATAAAGAATAATATGTTGGAAAAGCTCAGAAAAGTTGAAACTGAAAAACGGATTGAGCTAACCACGAAGGAGGCCAAGGACAAATACAAGGACCAAACCCTATATTCAAAGAATCCAGATAATTCTGTATCCAATGAAATCTTTAGAGAAAACCTTGCTCTATACTCATATTAAATCTTGTGGTAAATCTTTCTTCATCAACCTTCGATCTTAGAAATTCTGAAAATACCATCATAAATATCTTCGATATTTCTGAGGATATTTTCATAACTCTTCTTATCCGAAATTAGTTATCTCTTCGTGCTATCTGTGTTACATCATAAAAGAAACTATTTTAGTTTCTAAATTCTAAAACCTTCGAGTTTAAAATATGAACGATTTTAAAGTAGTGTTGGGAACTGAAGCATGAGTTAGTATAATATAATGACACTTGATCAACGTGATTATATTACAGTAAGTCATGCTGAGTTTCTAATGGAACATGATGATTCACAGATCCTAACGTCATTATGTGTCATGTTACACGACTCTTACATTCTACTTAATCTCCAAACATATCGAGAACAAATTTTCCTGATAGTTCTATCTTTTCTCTTGAATTCTGGTAATTTAACCGATCAAGATCGTGCTATTACCATTTCTTTCTTAGAACATAAACTCTGTTCATTTCGAAATTCATATCTACGAATTCTGGACCATTATTCGCTTGACTTGAAGTCAGGAAGAGAAAACAAAAGCATAGAGCTTTGAAATATAAGGGAGAATATAAAGCCCAATAACAACACGGAGATTACAAACTGTGGATATTAATACGAAAAGCAATATGAAGACACGATATGATTAAGAATAGTATCATCCCAAAGTAATAGTAGACGTAAACAGATTCTTCTGGAGGAAGATTGAAAAGAAGAATGACAGAAATAATAATTAAGAAAATATCAAGGATTAGAACGGGACTAAGTATTTTCACAATCTTTTGGATGTATGAACTAAGAAAGGAAGTATAGGAATTGTGAGAATAATGGAACGGAGGAGTTTAATTTATAATGGAAATATCAGATAGGGTAATCGAGGCAGATCACTGTATTAAATTATAGAGATCTTAATTTCCTTATTCACCGAAGAATCAAATCTCTCAGATTTGGAAGATTTTCTTTAAATTCCTTGAATTACGGAAATCCTCCGTGACTACGTCAAAAGTTAAATCCATATCTTAATCTTTTGTAACGCTTCAAATGATCGAATCGTTTTATCTATATTAATCAATAATGATAAAACTCTAATTATCAACTCATATTCGTCATGAAAACATTTTTATTGTTAGCCATGACGACCTCACTCAAATTTTGGGACGAAATTTCTTTAACGGGTAGGTACTGTAGTGACCCGGAAAATTTCGACTAATTTTAAACCAAACTCTCGATATGATTTCATAATTCTGATACGATAAGCAAAGTCTGTAATGTTGAGTCTCGAAAACTTTGGAACAGTTACATGAATGCATTTGCCCTTTCGACCATTCCCGACGATTCACGAACAGTTAATTGTAAATAGATACTTGTAAATTGTTATATTTATTAGATGTTATTACTACTATCATTGCTAGCATTATTATTATTATTATTTTTATTACCGTTATCATTAAAAATCATTATTATTATTATTATAGTTATTATTATTGTTATTATTAAAAAAAATACAATTTAGTATTGTTATCATTAATAATATTATATTATTATTATCATTTTTATAATTATTATTATCATTATTATTTATGATTATTATTAATATAATTATTAATATAATTATTATTATAATTATTATTTAAACATTTATTAAGTAAATAAAAAGATGATATAGACAGATTAATTACGCGAATCAGTTCCATATCACTTTCAACTTTTAATTAATTAATTTTTCTATTCTCCTTGTGATCCATTGTCGACACCTCACCACTTTAGCTAATCGATCCTTTCTGTTATAAATTACAATCACCATTTAATCAACTATATGTGATTGTAATTAAGATTCCTTTAATTGCTTTTCTATCTATCTATTCAATGTTTCTTGTTACAAGTCCCTTTCTCTGATTCTTTTGAACCACTTGTAGTCTGTCACTAAATGATCAACCAATCAACCAAGAAACCGAATATTATACATATGCTTTTAGACAAACAAAAACCTACAAACCATAATAATCTTTTGTAAGGACAGCTTGTTATTGTGTGACCTTTTCCTACCACTATCATAGATACATTTATATTATATACAACCACACACCATTTCACTCTCTATATAATATACATATGCAGAGAATTGGTGGGAGATATATAACAACCCACATATTCTCCTCTCTATCACCACCTTATAACCACCGTACCCTTTTTCCATCACCTTTGGTTGCTATTGAAGTCGAGACACAAACCATAACAAGCACCCATCGATTAACTTGGGGCTCCACTTTCACTAAAACAGTCCATCACCACAACTAGCAAAACACACACTTACACCCTTGATAATGCTACTGCTGCGAACTGAAGCCACCACCATCACAACCTTTCTTCTCCCTCTCTTCTCTCTTCACTGTTTCTGAGTTAAACCGTCCCAAACGTTCACCCTAAACCATCCTTAAATATCATTGAAACTGCTATGCTGCTACATATTTTCTGTTTTAGATTCACCAACACAACCATCATCGAAGACCTACTGCTACAATTCTTTCTAATTCTTTCTCGATGAACAACCCCACCATCATCATATGTATATGTTACTCGTTTTCTGTTGTTGCAGTCCGAACAATCATGACACCATAACAATCAACATCTCACTCTCAAAAACCCTTAATTCATTGAAACCCACAAACCTCGATCACCATCTTAACCACTAAAACCTATATATTTCTATTTTGTTTGATATCGTCACAACCCACAAACCCCGATCACCACCATATGTATAGGTTTCCGTTACCAACACCATTAATACACCATCAAAAACTTTCCCCTGTTATCGTTGTCTAAAAGTAACACTCACAACCATAAACAACCATCATCGAACCATAACTGTTGCAGCTAAATTGTTCTTGTATTACTGTTTAAAAATCAAAGGAAAACCACCTGCAACCACCATCGAGAACTGCTGCTATAAACTCCTTTTGGTTTCTACTATAACAGTTTAATAACAATAATGATGCAGTGATGATATGGAGAATAAAGATAATGAGTTCATGTTCCTCCTTTTCTTTTGTTGTGGCCGACAAAACTCCAACAGATAACCACGCGTTTTTTTTTCTTTCTCTATGGTCGGTTGTTTCTATTTTATTTCATAAAGATATTTTTTAGAAAACCTGATATCTTTATATTGATTTAATGAAACTAAAGGATTATTTAAGTGGATTAGGTTTCTACTTAGGGCTTGGCATGTTTAACGATATAATTAGGGGGAATCCAATAGACTTTTAGAATTGGGCTTCTTTAAATACAAATGGGCTGCCATGATCGAGCTTCAGTATTGTTTCTTTTTTTTGGTCTGTTGGCCGAACCCCTCGAAACCCCTCATCCACCTGAAAACGTAAACGTGATGATGATGATTAAGATGGTATATGATGATATGATGTTAAGCATTGATGATTCGTTAAACAAGGTGGTGATGATAATAAAGAAGGTAATGATGCTATGCGACTATGATAATGATATTGATGATGGTTTCGCACGATGATGATGATATAGATGAGGATGATAGAGACCGTGAATGATATTATGAATGATGAAGATAGGACGGGTATGATCATGATAGATGATCATGGTAAATTACAATAGTTTAATTTAGGAAGAAAAAGGAAGTCGACAAATAAGAGTTAAAAGAAATTAAGATGCTATTAATCTCATAAATGAAACAAATAGCGTGATGGTTAGGAGTGTTTGTGTTATTCGAGAGGTCGCGAGTTCGAGCCCGGGCATAAGCATTATTTCCTTTAAGGGCCAATTCTTTGAGGTAGTTATTCTTTTTTTATAATAATTATTATTATTATTATTATTATTATTATTATTATTATTATTATTATTATTATTATTATTATTATTATTATTATTATTATGAATACAAATATAAAGATTATAAATAAGGATATTAATATGAAAATGATAAAAATTACAATTAAGTTACAATTTAAATGAATTATTAATATTATTATTATTATCACTATGATTATTACTATTGTCATTAAAATTATCATTCTTATTAAAATTATTATTGTTGTTAAAATTGTTAATATTAAAAATATTATTTTTATTAAAATTATCATTTTATTACAATTTACATTATTATTATTATTATTATTATTATTATTATTATTATTATTATTATTATTATTATTATTATTATTATTATTATTACTATCACTATTATTATTATTTTTAACATTTTAATTATTATCATTAATATTATCTTATCAAATAGCTATTAAGTTATGTAAAACTATATTTACTACCTATAACATAACTATATTAATATCCTTATAATAAATATTAATAATTTACTAGATTATTAACGAAACACATAATTAAAATAACAATTAAACCACTAATAATATATAAATTTTATTCAATTACCATTATATGTGTTAATATATATATAAATGGTATAGGTTCGTGAATCCGAGGCCAAACCCTACATTGTTCAATATCGTCATATGTATTTTTACTACAAAATAAATTAGGTGAGTTCATTTAATCCCTTTTTACTCATTACATTTTTGGGCTGAGAATACATGCAAATGCTTTATTAACTGTTTTACAATATTTATATGCATGAGTTTCATTTGCCCTTTTTACTCTTTACATTTTTGGGCCGAGAACACATGCAAATGCTTTATTAACTGTTTTACAATATTTATATGCGTGAGTTTCATTATTCCCTTTTTAAATGCTTTTGCAATATATATTTTGGGACTGAGAATACATGCGCTGTTTTTATAACTGTTTTATGAAATAGACACAAGTAATTGAAACTACATTATATGGTTGAATGATCGAAATCGAATATGCCCTTTTTATTAAGTCTGGTAATCTAAGAATTAGGGAACATACACCCTAATTGACGCGAACTCTAAAGATAGATCTATCGGACCCAACAAGCCCCATCCAAAGTACCGGATGCTTTAGTACTTTGAAATTTATATCATGTCCGAAGGAGGATCCCAGAATGATGGGGATATTCTTATATGCATATTGTGAATGTCGGTTACCAGGTGTTCAATCCATATGAATGATATTTTTGTCTCTATGCATGGGACGTATGTTTATGAGAAATGGAAATATGAAATCTTGTGGTCTATTAAAATTATGAAATGATTATTTATGTTAAACTAATGAACTCACCAACCTTTTGGTTGACACTTTAAAGCATGTTTATTCTCAGGTACGAAAGAAATCTTTCGCTGTGTATTAGCTCATCTTAGAGATATTAATTGGAGTCATTCATGACATATTTCAAAAGACGTTGTATTCGAGTCGTTGAGTTCATCAAGATTATTATTAAGTTAATTATAGTAAGATCTATTATGAAATGGTATGCATGTCGTTAACTTTCGATGTGATGAAAGATTGTCTTTTCAAAAACGAATGCAATGTTTGTAAAATGTATCATATAGAGGTCAAATACCTCGCGATGTAATCAACTGTTGTGAATCGTTTATAATCGATATGGACTTCGTCCGGAGGGATTAGGACGGGTCTCTACATCTTCTCTCCAAGTTCAATTCCTAGAGTGAGAAACACTTTAAGTGAGAGAAAGCTTGAATCAAGGAGGAAGAAGCTTGATCCGGGTTAAAGCTCAAGTATTAAAGTTGTTCATCTAGCCTTTAGCTACATTTTGGTTGTGGTGGTATGTCCTAACTTTGATTCCCCTATTTTAATTTGTTTAAGTGTTAGGGTTTGGGTTAGTGATGAACATAAAACCCATATTTGGTGATTTTGGGTGTTCTTAGGTGAGATTGAGTCATGAAGACTCAATAGTAACTAACCTAAGGTTTCAAAGTGTTAATTGGTGTTTATGAGTCTAAATTGGTTAGTTAAATTCTAGAACACCTAGTTGTTAAGCAAATAGGTGTTACTTGGGGTTAGTGAATAACCCGGAATGGGCGTGTTGACTTTAAATGGTCAATTGGGTAATGATTGACCTAATTTGGGAAAGATGGGTGTGAAATACCCCGATATTGTGGTGGTTAGTGTTGTTGGACCTCAATCACTAGCTTTTGGTGATTTATGATGGTCTTGACCTTAAATGGACGGTTTTGGTGTAAATGGGCGGTTTAATGCACTAAGTCATTAAATGCACATGTGTAAGTTGTTGGTATTTAGCCCAACTAGTTGGTGTGTTGATCGAGTACTTATTGTATTAGGTACTTGGCTTTGAAGCTGGCGAAAGGATAAAAACCGTCACCAAATCATTAAGGTGAGTGGAATAATTATGCGTATATGTATATGGCGTATTTATTTGTGAATGTTATGGTATGAACCATGAGCCGGTGGTACCATAGCATGTATGTGACGAGTGTCATGATGTGAACCACGAACCGGTAGCATCAAGTGTGAACCACGAGCCAGTAGCACTATAAAACAAAGTGTGAACCACGAGCCGGTAGCACTATAAAATGAAGTGTGAACCACGAGCCGGTAGCACTATAAAATGCGGCGTGAACCACGAGCCAGTAGCGCCAAATTGTGAACCACGAGCCGGTAGCACTATAAAATGAGGCGTGAACCACGAGCCGGTAGCACTATAAAAGTGTGAGACTCAAATGCGTATGGTGTGAACCACGAGCCGGTAGCACCATAGCGTTATGGTTAACCATATTATGTTGTTGGATATTGTTTAGTATGCTATATATATATATATATATATATATATATATATATATATATATATATATATATATATATATATATATATATATATATATATATTGTGTTGAGTATATGCTAATGTGGTGTTGTGATAGTGTACGAGTTGTTAACATTATGAGTATGACGGCATGCTATTTGAGTTGTATTTTCGTATCTGGTATTTGGTGGGTGCGAACGCAAATAGATGGGTTATATATGTGTATGTATAATTGTTGCACTCACTAAGCTTTGCTTACCCTCTCGTTGTTTATCTTTTTATAGGCTCCGGCGGAGACAAGGGTAAGGGCATTCGTATGGATTAGAGATCCCGCTTTGTTTGTAGGGGACGCTTATAAAGTGATAACTTTTGGAGTTGACCGAGATTTGGGTAGTTTAACCCCCAAACATCATGCTCTAGTGTCGTTTGGAATTTAAACTAATTCGGTTGAAACTTATATATTTTTGTACGAAACTCGTATTTCGGCCATATGTGGGCCCGGGTTCGTAAAACTTGTTTTATCGATGAAATGTGTTAGTTTTACATATTTGAACATGTTGTGAAAAGCGTTTCGTCTAAATACTGTAACATCCCAGGTAACACGTTCCCCGTAGCATGATATTGTCCGCTTTGCCCGTAGGCGCACGGATTTTTCTTAGCGACCAAACACGACGAGCACTTTTCCAGGAGGTCACCCATCCTGGTAGTGATCTCGCCTGAGCACGCTTAACTGCAGAGTTCTCATGGGATCTGCTGCGCTTGTGATCCCAAAACGCGTCATGCTAGGAAAGGTCTCCACACCCTTATAAGGCATGCTTCGTTCCCCTCTCCAACCGATGTGGGACGGATATAACACGGATATTACAAATACGTCGGGAAGTGGAAGATCTTTATTTGAAAAATGACCAAACCGGACAGAAGCTGGAATGGCCTGTGCGCGCCGCGCACTGTTCTATATAAAAAAAAATTTCGCGTATTTCGTTTGGATATTGGGTTGGGTTGTTACATCATCAAAAGATAAACTTGAAATGAATGTGTGTCACGACTTTAGCAAACACAAATCATGTAATCAAAGTCCATTGTCCATTATTAGAAGCATTGAGAACATGGGGAAAATGGATCAAGCTAACAATTCAATGGTAGGGATAAGTCAAGGATTGGGTAATCTTAAAATCAATCAAAACCAATGATCAAAATGCTAATGGGAATAATTTTCTCAAAAGACATTGTTTTAATGAAAGGTTTCTCTTGCAAATACAAAATGGTTTTGGAAAAATGATTTTAAAAGATTATTGAAGGAAGGTTAATTATATTAGGATTGTGTGCTTGTGTGAAACTAAGTATTGCATGCTAAATACAAGATTGATGCGTTTTGTGTATACTATGTGCATATATATATATATATATATATATATATATATATATATATATATATATATATATATATATATATATATATTGAAATGACCCATCCTAATCCATCCGGACGAAGTCCATATCGATTATAAATGATTCACAACAGTTGGTTACATCGCGAGGTACTTGACCTCTATATGATACATTTTACAAACATTGCATTCGTTTTTGAAAAGACAATCTTTCATTACATCGAAGGATGACGGCATGCATACCATTTCATAATATATCTAACTATAATTGACTTAATAATAATCTTGATGAACTCAACGACTCGAATGCAACGTCTTTTGAAATATGCCATGAATGACTCCAAGTAATATCTTTAAAATGAGCAAATGCACAGCGGAAGATTTCTTTCATACCTGAGAATAAACATGCTTTAAAGTGTCAACCAAAAGGTTGGTGAGTTCATTAGTTTAACATAAATAATAAAATTCATCATTTTGATAGACCACAAGATTTAAATCCTGCATGGTACAAATGGGCCCGAATCCTATACCCACCTGTAATGTACATGTGATATCTTTTAAATAAAGTACACCTTTCTTGTGTACAAAATCATCTTTCATAAATCTTAGTAACCGTACTGATGTGTGAAGCTAAGGGGTATAAAATATTATTAAATTTTACAAGGAAATACTATTAAATACGATACAATTTTACACAAGATATTTATTTATTTAGAGAATGGATATACTTAAACCTTGCTACAACACTTATAGGCAGTGTACCTAATCGTACAGTAGTGTAGTTTTTAGTAAGTCCGGTTCATTCCACAGGGAAAATCTTTTAATCAAAGCTTAACGCTATATTAGTTTAATTTATAAAAATACAACTATATATATATATAAGTAATATTATTATAAAGGGGGGTTTTTACCGTTTAATGACCGGTTTGTCGATTTTAAAACTTTAGTCGCAGTTAAAACCAAATGTAAAATAATAAATAAAAGACTTAATTTAAAGCGTAAAGTAAATAACGATAATGAAATTGCGAATAATAAAAGTGCGATAAAATAAACTTGCGATAATTAAAAAGTACGATAATTAAAAGTGAAATTAAATACAATAACAATAAATAAAAATGCGATAATTAGAAGTGCAATTAAATATAAAATAAAGGAAATTAAATATGAAATAAAAGAATTATGCTTATTTAAACTTCCGTAATCATGATGTTTGACGTGTTGATTTTAGTTTTATGCCAATGGGTTAATTGTCCTTTGTCCTGGATTATTTAATATGTCCGTCTGGTTTTTGTCCATAACAGTCCATCAGTCATAAATATAAAGTGCGAGTGTCCTCGTCAAATTATCCTTATACCCGAAGTTAAATATTCCAACTAATTGGGGACTTAAACTGTAACAAGATTTTAATACTTTGTTTAATAATTACACCAGGATGTCGACTGAGTGTAACCCAAGGTTTTAATACTTTGTTATCAATTACGCCAAGTGTCCATGTACATAATTTCACCCCTGTTTTAATAATTCTAGTGGCTATTAATCCATTCCCGTGTCCGGTTAAATGAACGATTATTCGTACATATAAATACCCCGCCCATCGTGTCCGATCGAGTGTATATGGTTATTTATAGGGACGCCCAATTGTAAATCTTTATATTAAAATTAACAAACTATCATTTAGTTAAACAAATATAAAGCCCATTAATAGCCCATAGTCTAATTTCCACAAGTGTCGTTCTTTTGTCCAAACCTCAATTATGGTACAAAGCCCAATTACCCAATTTTAATATTTTTAGCCCAACATCATGATTACTTCGGATTAAATAAGCATAATAATAACTTAGCTATGAGACATTAAATTAAAAAGGTTGAACATAACTTACAATGATTAAAAATAGCGTAGCGTTACACGGACAGAATTTCGACTTACACCCTTACAACATTCGCTAACATACCCTTATTATTAGAATTAAAATTAAAATTAAAATTAAAATATAAATATAAATATATACTACGTATATAGATAGAGAGATTGATATATATATTGAAAAATGGTGCACCAAAGCTCGATTTTTATAGGCCTGTGATCTGGAAAAGGGGCTCATGCGATCGCATGAGCTTTACCCTTCAAGGCCATGCAATCGCATGGCCAGCTAGGGAGGCTCACATTTGGTTGTTTTCTTCTGCCGACGGTTTTATAATATAATATAATATATATATATTAATTTTAAGAATTAATTATATATTATATTTGATGTTATGCGAGGTGTATATAAAATAGTTATTAATTTTAGCAGAAAACACTATTAAATACGATACAATTTTACACAAGATATTTATTTATTTATAGAATGGATATACTTAAACCTTGCTACAACACTTATAGGCAGTGTACCTAATCGTACAGTAGTTTAGTTTTTAGTAAGTCCGGTTCGTTCCACAGGGAAATCTTTAAATAAAGCTCAACGCTATATTAGTTTACTTTTATAAAAATACAAATATATATATAAGTAATATTATTATTATAAAGGGGGGTTTTTACCGTTTAATGACCGGTTTGTCGATTTTAAAACTTTAGTCGCAGTTAAAACCTAATGTAAAATATTAAATAAATAAAAGACTTAATTTAAAGCGTAAAGTAAATAACGATAATGAAATTGCGAAAAATAAAATTGCGATAATTAAAAAGTACGATAATTAAAAGTGCGATTAAATAATAATAAATAAAAGTGCGATAATTAGAAGTGCAATTAAATATAAAATAAAGGAAATTAAATATGAAATAAAAGAATTATGCTTATTTAAACTTCCGTAATCATGATGTTTGACGTGTTGATTTTAGTTTTATGCCCATGGGTTAATTGTCCTTTGTCCTGGATTATTTAATATGTTCGTCTGGTTTTTATCCATAACAGTCCATCAGTCATAAATATAAAGTGCGAGTGTCCTCATCAAATTATTATTATACCCGAAGTTAAATATTCCAACTAATTGGGGATTCGAATTGTAACAAGGTTTTAATACTTTATTTAATGAATACACCAGGTTATCGACTGCGTGTAAACCAAGGTTTTACTACTTTGTTAACAATTACACCAATTACCCTTGAATGTAATTTCACCCCTGTTTTAATTATTCTAGTGGCTATTAATCCATTCCCGTGTCCGGTTAAATGAACGATTATTCGTACATATAAATACCCCGCCCATCGTGTCCGATCGAGTGTATATGGTAATTTATAGGGACGCCCAATTGTAAATCTTTATATTAACATTAACAAACTTTCATTTAGTTAAACAAGTATAAAGCCCATTAATAGCCCATAGTCTAATTTCCACAAGTGTCGTTCTTTTGTCCAAACCCCAATTATGGTACAAAGCCCTATTACCCAATTTTAGTAATTAGCCCAACATCATGATTACTTCGTTTTAAATAAGCATAATAATAACTTAGCTACGAGACATTAATATAAAAAGGTTGAACATAACTTACAATGATTAAAAATAGCGTAGCGTTACACGGACAGAATTTCGACTTACACCCTTACAACATTCGCTAACATACCCTTATTATTAGAATTATAATTAAAATTAAAATTAAAATTAAAATATAAATATAAATATATACGATATAGATAGAGAGATGGATATATTTGGTGGTTTTTTCGATCAGAATTCGTTTGCTTTTATAGGAAGTTTCTGAAATTGGGGCTCCGCGACTCGCGGCCCTTTTGGCCTTCAAACTCCGCGAGTCGCGGAGATTGAAATTACAGCTCACATCTTTTGGAGTCTTTCTTGCCGACGGATTTTATATATAAATATAAAATATAAATAATTAATATAATTATTTATATATTATATTATATTCTTGTGCATAGTAGACTTGTAATTTTTAGTCCGTTGCGTCGAGCGTTGAGAGTTGACTCTGGTCCCGGTTCCGGATTTTCGAACGTCCTTGCGTACAATTTTATATTTTGTATTTTGCGTTTTGAATCTTGTACTCTTGTAATTTCGAGATGTTTCTTATCAATAATTGGAACCTCTTTGATTGTCTTTTGTACTTTTGAGCTTTTTGGTCATTTGCGTCTTCAATTCGTCGAATCTGTCTTTTGTCTTCACCTTTTATTATTTAAACGAATATCACTTGTAAATAGAACAATTGCAACTAAAAGCTTGTCTTTCTTGAGGAATAATGCTATGAAATATATGTTCGTTTTTAGCATTATCAAATATTCCCACACTTGAGCGTTGCTTGTCCTCAAGCAATATAGTCTTGAAATACTAGAATCACTTCTTTATTCTTCACACTTTGTACATCAGTGATTTCTTTACGGCGGTATAAACAATGGTAGTAACGATGTGGTTTACAGTCCCACATGACTATAAAATTTAGATCCATTAAGGAAATTGGATCTTTATGAAAACATTTGATCTTTTGAAAATTAAATCTAGTTTTTACCCTAGATAAGTTTTCAGAATAACCCTTCACCGGTGTTTGCAAAATATTTTTGTGGGCTTGGTGGGTTTCAGATTTGAAAATTTTAGCTCAAAACTTGCGGTTTTGTGTCACCCACTTGCTAACCTTGTATTAGAAAAGCAACACGTCCAGTATACTTGCTCCGTATATTACCTTTCGGTAAACTACCGTCCGGTTGTAAAGGAAAGCGTTGAACAAGCAACTGTTAAGGCAATGTCCCCTGACATGCTTTTAATTATGGTCTATAACGTGTCAGACACAATTACTATCCTTTGTAGGAGCAATAGTAAAGCTCACCCTTATAATTTTCTGGTCTGGCACAAGGTCCTGTCTTCGACCATGCTATGCAACCACCGTTCTTACGGTTGACACCCGATTTGGTTCAGATGACCTAATGAATTCCAGGTAAATTCCTAGGATTTTACGTTCAATGGTAATGAACGCATTGAAAATGGGTTTTTAGAAAACAAATCGGTTTGTAATTTTGATCAAAATATTTTCTCGTTCAAGCTCGAGTTTAGATATTATCGAATTCCATGAGTTTATAATTCTCAATCTTTAAGGTCAATCTCTAGGATTGAGTAATATCAGTCTTAAAAGCTGATTTTTAATCTTTAAGGAGATTATCCTTTCTGGGGATCTGATTCATTAGTCTTATCCAGCTAATTTACACGGTGCCCCCCCCCATTTTACAAGATAAATCCTTCTCATGGTTAGGATAAATCTGACCACTTGGTGACCCTGTTTTATGCTGAGGTCCGTAGATTTCCTGCTGATTTTAGTGATGACTTTTCTAGATTGTTTTGTCAACCTACAGCTGGTCTGGACGACAACTTCCTGACCTAAATCAAGAAGCGCGTTTCTTTTTCGGAAGACTTTACTTCCTTTTAATGATGGAATTAATTCATCGTGTAGATCCATCTCTTCTTTTCTTTTTATCGGGTAAAATAGTTTAGTTTAGTCCAAAGCAAAAGTATTTTCAGTTATTTGTTACAGATATATGTGACATATGTTTAAAATAACTTGGTGAATTTTCCCACACTTGGCTTTTATTTTTCTTTTTATCGTCCTCTATTCCATTTTAAATGAATTTTGACATTTTAGTTTGTTTCTTAATTTATGTCCTTTCCGAGGTAACAATAATTTCGGTGTTAAAACCTAGTTTTATCGTTCATAAATATGTATAAACATGATTTTGAGTTCATTTAATTGAAAATTTTGAAAAATTTTACTAGAATTGGGTAGTCAGTATATAAGACTAGGGCTGTTCTTTATTATCAGAGAGCACTAGATTCTAATACAACTACTGCGTTACTAGTATTTTTAATGGTAACCAAGTGTTTAAATCAAAAATTTTTAAAATCCGAAAGAATTTAACCCCTTCCCACACTTAAGATCTTGCAATGCCCTCATTTGCAAGAAATCAGTAACAATTTAAATTATTGAGGGTGATTAGTGTGAAAATGATTAAATTTTACCAAAGTTTCCAAATATATTGGCGTTTGTTTGCTGAATGATAAATTGTGCACATCATTTGTTCATTCCGTCTTGTTGTTATTTCACATATATTTTGCATCTTGTCGTCAAAATTAGTTGCTTTTGCTGAACTTAATGCCAGTCTTTGAAAATGCGTTGTTTTACCCTGTTGTGTATATAAGATAAACTGCAAACATATATACATATTTTTGAAGTTTGGTATATTACCCCACATTCAAAAATTATTAAAATCTAAGAATAAAAGTTAGACAATTATAAAAATGATTACAATATTAACAAAAGTATTAAACGTATCAATAATTACAAATTACAAAATAAAAAAAAATAATAAGTAAACTAAGGATGATATTGGTACCAATAGGGGTTCCAGGCATAACCATAAGTGCTATAGAATGCTTCGGCAGGGTCATACGTAGGATATGGTGGCTGCATCTCTATAGACCAAGGAGGGAAGATGGGTTTCGGTGTAGGAATATAGTTTCTACCTATATGTTGGCAATGAGCTATGATTTGGTTCTGATGAACTTGCCAATCTTCAAATGCTCTCTGTCTAGCATTTTCGTATTCCTGAGAAGCTATAAACCTATGCATTTCTTGCATCTCATTCCCCCCTCCTACATTACCTTGCTGCTGGTTTCTCTCCACCTGTGGATGTCTACCATGGTATCGTACTGCGGCGTTATTTCGCCGCTTCAAAACTTTCGCACCATGGTATACATTTAAACCTATAGTATCGCGGGGTTCTGGTTCTTCTACTAATAATCCCCCCCGACTTATATCCACACCGAGATATTCACCAATCAAAGTAATAAAAATTCCACCTCCTATTATGCTATGTGGTCGCATCCCCCGAACCATAGCTGATAAATAATAACCCACACAATATGGTATACTTACAGCGCTTTGTGGGTCTCGAATACACATATGGTAAAACAAATCCTGTTCATTTACTTTTTCTTTGTTCTTACCCCTTTGTGTAATCGAATTAGCTAAAAACCTATGTATCACTCTTAATTCGGCTCTATCTATATCCAAATAAGAGTAATTTCCCCCTTTGAAACGGTGATGGCTTGTCATTTGACTCCACACACCGTGTGTATCAAAATTTTCATCTATCTTTCTACCGTTTAGTATCAATCCTCTACAATCGGCAGACGCTAACTCCTCAGGCGTATATATACGTAAAGCCTGAGCCATGTCCAGTAAAGACATGTGGCGCATCGAACCGCCTAACAAAAATCTAATAAAAGAACGATCGGTTAAACTAGCTACCCGATCATTCAACTCTATACTACATAACAATTCTTCACACCATACTTTATATACAGGTCTACGTATGGTGAATAAACATACCCAGTCATTAAAAGAAGAATTACCATACCTCTGTACAAGTAATTCCCTAATTGGCCCGGCCAATTCTACAGCTTCTAAGGGTCCCCATTCTATGACCCTCGGTACCTCAACAACCTTAGAATGAAGAGTATGCAAACCCCGTTGATATTTTGGATAATCTATCCAAAGTCTGTCAAATCTCAGGTTTGGGTGCAACTCTTCCAAGTGCATATCAGAAAAGGTCATGACTGGATGAGGTATATCCTGCTTGTAGTAGTTATCCACCTCCTGTTGTTCCAAATTCTCAGCAGGAGCATTGCGGGCTTGGGATGAAGATTCACCCCTTTCATTCTGCAAAACACATCAAACACAATTTTTGTGCATCCAAATATGCATTAGTGTCAGCAAAATCATCAATCAAAATAATTACAATGACATTATCAATTTATATCAAACTTAAGCTCATTTTCACATTTTTATCAAATCTACACTTTTTCAAATAAGCATATACGAAAATTTTCGCCAAGTTCATAAGCATTCAACTCAAATAACATGTCAAAATAATCATTACTAGCAATTAAACAAGTCTCAAATGGCATTATCTTTCAAAAATCAAGTTCATGAATTTTAGACTTGAAAAAGTCCACTTTAATTCTCAAAATCATGTTTAGGCTCAAAGTTTGGATCATTTAACTACCTAAACATGTTACACTACTTAATTTAGCAACAATTCATGACAAAAATCGGCCATAACCTGTTTATATCAAAAAGCCCCAAATTTGCTCATGAACACAAACCCTAGATTATTCAAAATTTGAAGTTTAAGGCTTCTAATCATGTTAAACAGCATCAATCTAGGTTATACAAGCATAATACATAAACAATTTAAGCATAATTACACTAAAAAGCATCAAAATCAAATTGGGGAAAAATTGCTCAAGAACATCAAATTTCGAATTAAATGGTGTTTAGGTGTAGAAATTTACCGTTTTTCTTGAGCAATTCTTAGATAGCATCCTTCTCAACATGATTTTAGCAAAAGATTTGGTGATTAACGGTTAAAAATTGTGATTTTTGGGTGTATTTTTCGGGTTTTTTCGGGGTTTTTTCGCTGCTGTGTTTTTGAGTTGTGGAGTTGTGTGTCCATAAACTGATCGTTCAGCTCTTTTATTTTTTTTTCTGATTTTCGGTCCCTCCGCGAGTCGCGGAGATTAACCCTCCAAACTCCGCGAGTCGCGGAGTTTGGTATTTTTTTTTTTTTTTTATAATCATTAACTTATTAAAATAATTAAGTAATTAATTTTAAAATTTTGTTTCCCTTGTTATTTAGGACGAGGTCGTTTCGGATCGATGTCCTAGTCCGTCTCTCGACAAAATTTTAAAATTTGTCTTTTTGTAGCGATTGTTTTAAAAGCTAAGATTTTTGGGTTTTTTAATGTTTTTGGCATACTTTAAATCAATAAGATTAAAAATAATGATAATAAAAGTTCTCGTCCCTCCCTTGGGTAAAACAATTTCGGTTCAAAGACCTAGTCTTCAACTTACGACGAATTTTAAAAATCATATTCTTAACTTAATGAGATAAAGTAAATTTTTGTTTTTAAATTCACACAACTTAAATATAAAATTTAAAATTAATATTAAAAATTCATACCAAACTTAAAATTTGAAATGCATAAAATTAAAATTTCATATTTTAAAAATTAAAAATTCACACCAAACTTAATTTAAAAATTCATAAATTCATACCAAACTTATATTAATTTTTCAAATATTTACAATTTTAAATTAAAAATATTGTTTTTACAAAGTTTACAATATTAATTTAAGATTTAAATATTAATTTTAAAAACATGGTAAAAAAATAAATTAAAAATCTTTTTGTCTTTTTATCCCACTTTAATCGATCAAATATTATCAAAAATATGCGCCCCTCTTTTCGGTAAAGTAATTTCGGTTCCAAGACCTAATTTAACTCATGACGAATTTTTGAAATATTTTGGGTTGATTGATTAAAGATATTTATACCTTAAGAATAAACGTTAAATTTCGCAGTGATGTAATAAATTTTTGAATGATATCAATAATTTCGGTCGCCAAACCTAATTTTATTTAATACCAATTTAATACTTTTTAGCGAACAAATTAGCGTTTATTATCAAAAGGTTAAAAATAAAAATAAAAATAAAAACTGTACAGACATACCTGTGAAATAAATTTCTTAGTTATATGATCTATTATATTCATAAGATAGTCGGTTTAATTGATTTTCCATGGCTCCAAAGGCGTAACCTCGAGCATTCAGTGTCTTTTCTTCTAAACATATGAACGGTCCGTCTCTGCATAAAGTAACAAATTCGGTATTTGAATAGGTTTGATTATTTGAACATTTACCTCCATGTGACCATTTTCCGCATTTGTGACATCTTTCTAGGTGTCGTGCTCTTCTTTTCGCTGCGGATTTTGATTTTCCTTTACCAAATTGTAACTTATTATCTTCGCATCTGGATTCTTTTCTAACTCCGTCCATTCTTTCTCTGATTACTGATACTATTTCACTCGGGAGTATGTCATTATTACGTTTAGTGATCAAAGCGTGTAGCATTAGACCATGGTTTAGTTCACAGGCAGTCTTCATTTTGTAAAAACCTAAAAAAAATAAAAATTCAGAATGGGGGGAGAAGACTAGTTCTTTAGGGTCTGCTAGGGAAAGACCATTCGGGTTCCATTTTCGAGAACTACACGAAAACGTACAATCTAACTCTAACAGAAATACATATTATCCTTTAAAGACTTGATTCTCCCCACACTTAGTTAGCTGTGGTGTCGAAATTGTGATTAACTTTGTTGTCGACTTCCATCGGACCATGTATGTAATGTTTAACTCTGTGACCATTAACTTTAAATTCAATCCCATTTAAATTTATTAATTCTATCGTACCGTATGGGAAAACTCTTTTGACTATGAATGGTCCAGACCATCTTGATTTCAATTTTCCAGGAAATAGCTTGAATCGTGAATTGAAAAGAAGAACTCTGTCTCCTTCTTTAAATTCTTTTGAACTTCTGATTCTTTTATCATGCCATTTCTTCGTTCTTTCTTTATAGATTAACGAATTTTCGTATGCTTCATGTCTTAATTCTTCTAATTCGTTTAGTTGACTTAATCGTAGACGTCCGGCTTCATGTAAATCAAGATTACATGTCTTCAAAGCCCAAAATGCTTTGTGTTCAATTTCTACTGGAAGATGACATGCTTTTCCATAAACAAGTCTAAAAGGTGTGGTTCCAATTGGAGTTTTGTAGGCTGTTCTAAAAGCCCAGAGTGCATCCTCCAATTTAATGGACCATTCCTTCAGATTTGATCCTACGGTTTTCTCTAGAATACGTTTTAAAGCTCGGTTGGTATTTTCAACTTTTCCACTTGTTTGTGGATGATATGCGGTGGAGATTTTATGAGTTACTCCATATCTTTTAAGAACTTTCTCAAGTTGATTATTACAGAAATGAGTACCCCGATCACTTATTAAAGCTTTCGGTGTTCCAAACCTTGCAAAACGATGTTTTAAAAAGTTGACTACAACTCGTGCATCGTTAGTTGGGAGAGCTTGTGCTTCCGCCCATTTAGATACATAATCAATGGCTACGAGTATATATAGATTATTATGAGATTTTGGAAATGGACCCATAAAGTCAATACCCCAAATGTCAAATACTTCACATACTTGGATGACATTTTGTGGCATTTCATCACGTTGACTTATTTTTCCGGCCCTTTGACATGCATCACAAGATTTGCAAAGAAGGTGTGCGTCTTTGTAAATTGTAGGCCAATAGAATCCAGCTTCATAAACTTTTCTTGCTGTTAGTTGAGGCCCATAATGCCCTCCTGTTGGTCCTGTGTGACAATGGTTTAATATTTTACTAGCTTCATCTCCAAATACACATCGGCGTATTATTCCATCGGGACAACTTTTAAACAGATGTGGATCTTCCCAAAAATAGTGTTTTATATCACTGAAGAATTTCTTTCGTCTTTGGTACGATAATCCTTTTTCAAGGAATCCACAAACTAAGTAATTTGCATAGTCTGCAAACCATGGGATTTCTTTATAATCTATCTTCAATAGATATTCATCAGGAAAGTTGTCTTGTATGGCCGATTCATTTAGAACTTCTAATTCGGGATTTTCAAGACGAGAAAGATGATCAGCGGCGAGATTTTCTGCTCCTCTTTTATCTCGGATTTCAATATCAAACTCTTGTAAGAGTAAGATCCAACGGATTAATTTTGGTTTAGCATCTTGTTTTGAAAATAGGTATCTAAGAGCAGAATGGTCGGTATAGACCACCGTTTTTGCTAGAACGAGATATGATCGAAATTTGTCAAAAGCAAAGACAATAGCAAGGAGTTCTTTTTCAGTAGTTGTATAGTTCGTTTGTGCTCCTTGTAATGTCTTACTAGCATAATATATAGGTTGAAATCGTTTTTCAATCCTTTGTCCTAAAACGGCTCCCATTGCAAAATCACTTGCATCGCACATTAGTTCAAATGGTAGATTCCAATTTGGTGTTATCATGATCGGTGCATTAGTGAGTTTTTCTTTAAGAATATTAAAAGATTTGATACATTCATCTGAAAAGATGAACGGCGCATCCTTTTCTAGGAGTTTATTCATAGGAGTGGCAATTTTAGAAAAATCTTTTATGAAACGTCGGTAAAAACCGGCATGCCCTAGAAAACTCCTAACTCCTCTAACATTGGTGGGATGTGGAAGTTTAGCAATTACATCTACTTTAGCTCTATCCACTTCAATTCCTTCTTTTGAAATTTTATGTCCAAGAACGATGCCTTCTTTAACCATGAAATGGCATTTCTCCCAATTAAGTACTAGATTTGATTTTTCGCATCTAATTAGCATTCGTTCCAGATTAACTAGACATGATTTAAATATATCACCGAAGACTGAAAAGTCATCCATGAATACTTCCATGCATTCTTCTATCATGTCGTGAAAAATCGCCATCATACACCTTTGAAAGGTTGCAGGGGCGTTGCAAAGTCCAAATGGCATGCGTTTGTAAGCAAAATTACCATAAGGGCACGTGAATGTGGTTTTCTCTTGGTCCTCGGGTGCTATTGGAATTTGAAAATATCCGGAAAATCCATCTAGAAAACAATAGTAACTATTTCCGGCTAATCTTTCCAACATTTGATCTATGAAAGGTAAGGGAAAGTGATCTTTTCTAGTGGCGTCATTTAATTTTCTATAATCAATACATACACGCCATCCTGTTACAGTCCTAGTAGGAATAAGCTCATTTTTCTCATTTGTAATGACAGTCATGCCACCCTTCTTAGGTACGCATTGAACTGGGCTTACCCATGGACTATCAGAAATTGGATATATCAAACCTGCATCTAGCAGTTTAATAATCTCTTTCTTAACTACATCTTGCATATTAGGATTTAGTCTTCGTTGGCGTTGCACATACGTTTTATGACATTCTTCCATAAGGATTTTATATGTGCAATACGAAGGACTTATTCCTTTAATATCATGAATCTTCCATGCAATGGCTGGTTTATGAGCTTTCAACACAGAAATGAGTTGTGATTTCTCATTTTCAGTAAGAGAAGACGATATTATTACAGGTAATTCAGATTCACCATGTAAATAAGCGTATTCCAAATGGTTTGGAAGTGGTTTTAACTCTAATTTCGGAGGTTCTTCTATCGATGATTTATATCGATATCTGTCTTCTTCTTTTAGCATTTGAATTTCTTCTGTTGTTGGTTCATATCCATTAGCTATAAGTGTAGCTAACATTTCAGCTTCATCAATTGGTTCATTACCTTCTCCTAAAGAACATTCTCCTGTTCCTTGTAATTCTGGAAATTCTTCTAATAATTCTGCATGTGCATCTATAGTTTGAATATAATAACATGTATCATCTGCAGATTGTGGTTGTTGCATTGCTCTATCAACTGAAAAGGTAACACTCTCATCCTCTATACTTAGGGTCAGTTTCTTACCGAACACGTCTATCATTGCTTTAGCCGTGTTTAAGAATGGTCTTCCTAATATGAGAGGAACTTGAGAATCTTCTTCCATGTCCAGAACAACAAAATCTACTGGAAATACTAAAGTACCAACTTTAACTAGCATGTTCTCCATTATCCCCCTAGGATATTTTATTGATCTATCTGCTAGTTGTATGCTTATTCTGGTTGGTTTCAATTCTCCAAGGTCTAGTTTAGCATATAGTGAATACGGCATTAGATTTATACTAGCACCTAAGTCTGCCAATGCTTCTATTGAACTATGACTACCCAGAAAACATGGAATTGTGAAACTTCCTGGATCAGATAGTTTTTCTGGTATCTTATTCAACAGCACTGCTGAACAATTAGCATTCATAGTAACAGCCGAGAGTTCTTCCATTTTCTTTCTATTTGAGATTAGATCTTTCAAGAATTTAGCATATCTAGGCATTCCTGAAATCACATCAATGAAAGGAAGATTTACATTTATCTGTTTAAACATATCCAAAAATTTGGATTGCTCGGCTTCAAGTTTTTCTTTCTTCATTTTACTCGGGTAAGGAAGTGGTGGTTGGTATGGTTTAACATAAGGTTTATCCTTAACTGTGTTATCTTCATTAATTTTTTCAACTACCGGTTCTTTTTCCTTATCTTGATCAGGTTGTGGTTCTTGTGGAGTAGGAATAGTTTCATCAGAAGTTACAGGTATTTCAGGTGATTTAAGTGTTGTACCACTTCTTGTGGTAATAGCTTTAGCTGTTTCATTCCTGGGGTTAGCATTTGTATCACTAGGTAGACTTCCCGGTTTTCTTTCACCTATTAACCTTGCTAGGTTACTTACTTCTTGTTCCAGATTTTGAATAGAAGCTTGTTGATTTCTAAATGCTTGAGCATTTTGTTCATTTGTTTGTTTCTGAGATGTGAAAAACTGCGTTTGAGTTTCAACTAGCTTCGTCATCATATCTTCTAAATTCGGCTTTTTATCATCGGTTTGTTGTGGTGGTTTGTTTTGAAAATTCGGTCTTTGCTGATTATAAGTATTATTGGATACTTGTTGATTGCTAGGACCTTGTTGGTTGTTGTATGGAATATTTCGGTTATAATTCTGGTTTTGATTGTAAATCGGTCTTGGCGGTTGATAATTATTCTGATAATTATTTCCAGGCCTTTGGTTTATGTATGAAATATTCTCTCTTTGTTCCATTGTTAATTCAATACTGAGACAATCTTTTGTCAAATGTGGTCCTCCACACTGCTCACAACTAATTCGTATTGAGTGAATATCTTTAGTCATCTTTTCCATTCGTTTCTCCACAGCATCTATCTTTGCGGAAATGGAATCTAAGTCATGACTAGAATCGGCTCTAGCTGCTTTAGATGATCTAACGATGTCTTTTTCTTGGTGCCACTCATGTGAGTGGGAAGCAGTGTTATCAATAATTTTGTAAGCATCAGTTTCGGTTTTCTTCATAATAGAACCACCAGCTGCTATATCTATGTCTTTTCTTGTAGTGATGTCGCATCCTTGGTAGAATATTTGTACTATTTGACAGGTGTCTAAACCATGTTGCGGACATCCTCTTAATAACTTTCCATATCTTGTCCACGCCTCATATAGAGTTTCATTTGGTTTCTGTGTGAACGTAACAATTTCTGCTTGAAGTCTTACGGCTTTAGATGCAGGAAAGAATTGTTTAAGAAATTTGTCAACTAAAACGTCCCATGTATCAATCGCCCCTTCAGGTAACGATTCCAACCAATCTTTGGCTTCTCCCTTTAAAGTCCAGGGAAATAACATGAGATATATCTGTTCATCCTCCACTTCTCGGATTTTAAATAGTGTGCAGATCCTATTAAAGGTACGTAGATGTTCATTTGGATCTTCCTTCGGCGCACCACTAAATTGGCATTGATTAGTCACCATGTGTAGAATTTGTCCTTTGATTTCATAATCTGGCGCATTAATGTCTGGATGAGTAATTGCGTGACCTTGGCCAGTGCGTTTAGCTCTCATTCGGTCTTCCATACTTAAAGGTTCCAGATTCTCCATTATTGAATCGGTATCACTAGATGATTCTGATTTAATGGTTCGTTCCTCAACAATCTCTGTTTGAATGATTGGTGGCTCCGGAGGAAAGTTTAATGGTTCAGGATCTACGAACCGTTCCTGAATATTCTCCGGATTCTCAATTGTGATGTCGGGTTCAAAAAATGGATTATCGGAAATTTGAACTGAAGTACTTGGTCTACTGGATGACGATTCTAAAGAAAAATCAACGGCGGTTATATTTGCTAAATGTCTTGATCTAGTTACAGGTGGTGAACGTACAAAAGGTGATGAACGTCTTGCTCGGTGCATTCACTGAATATCCTATTAGTTTTTAAAAAGGAAAGAAAAATTATAATAAGTTATCCAATTAATAGACTTTTCTGATTTTGCCCACGTTTCGAATAGCCAAAAGATGCAGCAGAGGGGCAGGATTCGTTTGGTCTCAATATAATTGAGGACTGTTTGGCTCCAATAACCCGGTCCACGTACAAATCCAACTATTACTACGAACCAGAAAATTTTGATGTCTATTAATTTAACCACTTAAAATAAATTTTCGTAATTTTAAGAAATTTAGATAAGAAGTAGAATAAAAATCTATGTCCTAAAACTAGAATAGCGAGAAATAAGAAAGAAAAAGAGTTCGTCGAAAAAAAATCGAAAAAGAAAAATGGTTGAAAAATAAAAGGTGACGGAAAAATAAAAGAAACTTATAAAAAATTAAAAATACTTGACTAACCTAACCTTATTACTACAACTAACTTAAAATTATAATCGCAAATTGAAATTACTAATTGAAATGATAATTGATACATAGGTAAAAGTCGTCTAAAAATATTAAAGCTTACAGGAAAAACTATATCCCAAATGGAAATAACTTAAAAAGAAATTAAAACTTAAAAAGGCGTCGCAAAATTCTAAAGTACCTAAATCTTAGTCTAAAGAAAAAGCACTTAAGGAATTCTACGGCAAAGCCTAAAAATCTAGGAGTAAAAATAACTATAGCAAAAACTAAGTTTAAAATTAAAAAAATACAAATATTACGCTACAATGATTAAAAAGGACAAAATATAAAAATATACAAAAAGTTGTAAAAAGTACAATTTTTATAAAAATATTATTTTTATATTATTTATTTAATAAAACTACTAATTTTACAATTTAATAAAACTAATTTAAACAAAATAAAACAAATTAAATAAAAAGTAAATCTTAAAATAAAACTAATAATAATAATAATAATAATTAGGGTAAAATAATAATAATAATTAATTAATACCCGTAATTAATGCTGAATTAGGGCTTCCTGTTCGTGTGTCAGGTACCCTCCGCGAGTCGCGGTAATTATTGCATCAAACCCCGCGAGTCGCGGGCTTCAAAAATTCAGATGACAGCTTTAAATTCGACGCGTTTTTTCTTTATTTATTTTTTTATTTATTTTCTGTTTTTAATTTTTTTCTATAAATAAAAGATAGTTAATAAAACTTATATTTTTATAAACTAAAATAGAAATAAAGAAACTTATAAAACTTAAATATTTAACAAAATCTTAAAATACTTATATTTTTGTTTTTCTTTTTATATTTTTGAATAATTAACACGTATTTTTACAAAAACGACTTTTTAATAAAAGTAAACTAAAAATCTTTTTTTTTTATATTAGCTTTGCGCTTCCGGCTTTTAAGATAAGTTCCCCGGCAGCGGCGCCAAAAATACTTGATGTTATGCGAGGTGTATATAAAATAGTTATTAATTTTAGCAGAAAACACTATTAAATACGATACAATTTTACACAAGATATTTATTTATTTATAGAATGGATATACTTAAACCTTGCTACAACACTTATAGGCAGTGTACCTAATCGTACAGTAGTGTAGTTTTTAGTAAGTCCGGTTCGTTCCACAGGGAAATCTTTAAACAAAGCTCAACGCTATATTAGTTTACTTTTATAAAAATACAAATATATATATAAGTAATATTATTATTATAAAGGGGGGTTTTTACCGTTTAATGACCGGTTTGTCAATTTTAAAACTTTAGTCGCAGTTAAAACCTAATGTAAAATATTAAATAAATAAAAGACTTAATTTAAAGCGTAAAGTAAATAACGATAATGAAATTGCGAAAAATAAAATTGTGATAATTAAAAAGTACGATAATTAAAAGTGCGATTAAATAACAATAAATAAAAGTGCAATTAAATATAAAATAAAGGAAATTAAATATGAAATAAAAGAATTATGCTTATTTAAACTTCCGTAATCATGATGTTTGACGTGTTGATTTTAGTTTTATGCCCATGGGTTAATTGTCCTTTGTCCTGGATTATTTAATATGTCCGTCTGGTTTTTGTCCATAACAGTCCATCAGTCATAAATATAAAGTGCGAGTGTCCTCATCAAATTATTATTATACCCGAAGTTAAATATTCCAACTAATTGGGGATTCGAATTGTAACAAGGTTTTAATACTTTGTTTAATGAATACACCAGGTTATCGACTGCGTGTAAACCAAGGTTTTACTACTTTGTTAACAATTACACCAATTACCCTTGAATGTAATTTCACCCCTGTTTTAATTATTCTAGTGGCTATTAATCCATTCCCGTGTCCGGTTAAATGAACGATTATTCGTACATATAAATACCCCGCCCATCGTGTCCGATCGAGTGTATATGGTAATTTATAGGGACGCCCAATTGTAAATCTTTATATTAACATTAACAAACTTTCATTTAGTTAAACAAGTATAAAGCCCATTAATAGCCCATAGTCTAATTTCCACAAGTGTCGTTCTTTTGTCCAAACCCCAATTATGGTACAAAGCCCAATTACCCAATTTTAGTAATTAGCCCAACATCATGATTACTTCGTTTTAAATAAGCATAATAATAACTTAGCTACGAGACATTAATATAAAAAGGTTGAACATAACTTACAATGATTAAAAATAGCGTAGCGTTACACGGACAGAATTTCGACTTACACCCTTACAACATTCGCTAACATACCCTTATTATTAGAATTATAATTAAAATTAAAATTAAAATTAAAATATAAATATAAATATATACGATATAGATAGAGAGATGGATATATTTGGTGGTTTTTTCGATCAGAATTCGTTTGCTTTTATAGGAAGTTTCTGAAATTGGGGCTCCGCGACTCGCGGCCCTTTTGGCCTTCAAACTCCGCGAGTCGCGGAGATTGAAATTACAGCTCACATCTTTTGGAGTCTTTCTTGCCGACGGATTTTATATATAAATATAAAATATAAATAATTAATATAATTATTTATATATTATATTATATTCTTGTGCATAGTAGACTTGTAATTTTTAGTCCGTTGCGTCGAGCGTTGAGAGTTGACTCTGGTCCCGGTTCCGGATTTTCGAACGTCCTTGCGTACAATTTTATATTTTGTATTTTGCGTTTTGAATCTTGTACTCTTGTAATTTCGAGATGTTTCTTATCAATAATTGGAACCTCTTTGATTGTCTTTTGTACTTTTGAGCTTTTTGGTCGTTTGCGTCTTCAATTCGTCGAATCTGTCTTTTGTCTTCACCTTTTATTATTTAAACGAATATCACTTGTAAATAGAACAATTGCAACTAAAAGCTTGTCTTTCTTGAAGAATAATGCTATGAAATATATGTTCGTTTTTAGCATTATCAATATTATATTTATGTGCATAGTTGACTTGTAATTTTTAGTCCGTTGCGTCGAGCGTTGAGAGTTGACTCTGGTCCCGGTTCTGGATTTTCGAACGTCCTTGCGTACAATTTAATATCTTGTACTTTGCGTTTTGAATCTTGTACTCTTGTAATTTCGAGACATTTCTTATCAATAATTGGAACCTCTTTGATTGTATTTTGTTCTTTTGAGCTTTTTGGTCGTTTACGTCTTCAATTCGTCGAATCTGTCTTTTGTCTTCACCTTTTATTATTTAAACGAATATCACTTGTAAATAGAACAATTGCAACTAAAAGCTTGTCTTTCTTGAGGAATAATGCTATGAAATATATGTTCGTTTTTAGCATTATCAAATATTCCCACACTTGAGCGTTGCTTGTCCTCAAGCAATATAGTCTTGAAATACTAGAATCACTTCTTTATTCTTCACACTTTGTACATCAGTGATTTCTTTACGGCGGTATAAACAATGGTAGTAACGATGTGGTTTACAGTCCCACATAACTATAAAATTTAGATCCATTAAGGAAATTGGATCTTTATGAAAACATTTGATCTTTTGAAAATTAAATCTAGTTTTTACCCTAGATAAGTTTTCCAGAATAACCCTTCACCGGTGTTTGCAAAATATTTTTGTGGGCTTGGTGGGTTTCAGATTTGAAAATTTTAGCTCAAAACTTGCGGTTTTGTGTCACCCACTTGCTAACCTTGTATTAGAAAAGCAACACGTCCAGTATACTTGCTCCGTATATTACCTTTCGGTAAACTACCGTCCGGTTGTAAAGGAAAGCGTTGAACAAGCAACTGTTAAGGCAATGTCCCCTGACATGCTTTTAATTATGGTCTATAACGTGTCAGACGCAATTACTATCCTTTGTAGGAGCAATAGTAAAGCTCACCCTTATAATTTTCCGGTCTGGCACAAGGTCCTGTCTTCGACCATGCTATGCAACCACCGTTCTTACGGTTGACACCCGATTTGGTTCAGATGACCTAATGAATTCCAGGTAAATTCCTAGGATTTTACGTTCAATGGTAATGAATGCATTGAAAATGGGTTTTTAGAAAACAAATCGATTTGTAATTTTGATCAAAATATTTTCTCGTTCAAGCTCGAGTTTAGATATTATTGAATTCCATGAGTTTATAATTCTCAATCTTTAAGGTCAATCTCTAGGATTGAGTAATATCAGTCTTAAAAGCTGATTTTTAATCTTTAAGGAGATTATCCTTTCTGGGGATCTGATTCATTAGTCTTATCCAGCTAATTTACACGGTGCCCCCCCCCCCATTTTACAAGATAAATCCTTCTCATGGTTAGGATAAATCTGACCACTTGGTGACCCTGTTTTATGCTGAGGTCCGTAGATTTCCTGCTGATTTTAGTGATGACTTTTCTAGATTTTTCGTCAACCTACAGCTAGTCTGGACGACAACTTCCTGACCTAAATCAAGAAGCGCGTTTCTTTTTCGGAAGACTTTACTTCCTTTTAATGATGGAATTGATTCATCGTGTAGATCCATCTCTTCTTTTCTTTCATCGGGTAAAACAGTTAATTATCGTCCAAAACAAAAGTAGTTTCAATTATTTGTACAAAAATATGTGATATGTATTTTGAATAACTCGGTGAAAATTTCCCACACTTGGCTTTTATTTTCCTTTTTATTGTCCTCTATTCCATTTTAAATGAATTTTAACATTTTAGTTTGTTTCTCAATTTATGTCCTTTCCGAGGTAACAATAATTTCGGTGTTAACACCTAGTTTTATAGTTCATAAATATGTATATACATGATTTTGAGTTCATTTAATTGAAAATTTTGAAAAATTTTACTAGAATTTGGTAGTCAGTATATAAGACTAGGGCTGTTCTTTATTATCAGAGAGCACTAGATTCTAATACAACTACTACTTTACTAGTATTTTTAATGGTAACCAAGTGTTTAAAGTAAAAAATTTAAAAAATCCGAAAGAATTTAACCCCTTCCCACACTTAAGATCTTGCAATGCCCTCATTTGTAAGAAATCAGTAACAATTTAAATTATTGAGGGTGATTAGCGTAGAAATGATTAAATTTTACCAAAGTTTCCAAACATATTGGCGTTTGTTTGCTGAATGATAAATGTGCATATCATTTGTTCATTCCGTCTGTTGTTACATCACATTTATTTGTCATCTTGTCGTCAAAATTAGTAGCTTTTGCGGAACTTAATGCCAGTCTTTGAAAATGCGCTGTTTTACCCTGTTTTGTACAATTTATAATATACATACATATAAATATAGACATGCATGGCAATTTGAAATGGGACTTAATATCCCACTTTCAAATCCTAAATGTGAAATATTAGTACACAATAATAATAAAAATGATAAAGATTACATAAGTATATTCAATAACATAAGTTTAAACATGAATAAGTAAAAAGATAAAAACATATAAATCATATAAATAACCAAATGGAACTAAATCAGTCTGGATATGGGTTCCAGTTCATCTCGTCAGGTGGGTTCCATTGTTGGTTATAGGTGTTTTGATAGGCTTGGTTATAGTCATACCGGTTAAAGGGTGGTCGGATATCGGGGCTGTGTGGCGGAAAATGAGCAGGTCAAGTAGGTACATAGTTATTTGGTACCTGATATGATAGCTGGCTCATGATTTGGTGCTGATGAACTAACCAGCTATCGTGTTAGCGTCGCCTATAATCCTCGTATACTCGCTCGGAGTTCCACTGCTCATACATACTATGTCTGGTCGCGTTCATCATTGCTTCCTCATCTATACGAACGTGGACGTCAAGAATAGCATCTCGAAAGACATCCCTAATGTCTTCCGCCTCCTCCATTTCCTCGTCTGAGCCTCTCTCTACCTGACTATGAGATCCCTCATAGGGTACTGCCTGCTTACGTCTACTTTTCAATACCTTAGCACCCACATAAACTTTCAATCCTAAGGGCTCAACCTGTTCTCTACAAAGTTGTAATGGACCCCCTTGGTTCCTATCAACACCTAAATACTCTCCAATGAGAGTAACAAAAATACCTCCTCCTATTATACTCCCGTCCTGCATTCCCTCTACCATTTTAGATAAATAAAAAGTAACACAGTAAGGGATATTGACAAAGCTTCTAGGATCCCGAATACACTTTAGGTAGAATAAATCATGTAAGGTAATTTTTTCTTTATTATGACCTCTCTGTGTAATCGAGTTAGCCAAAAATCTATGAATAATACGAAGCTCGGCTCTGTCAATATGTGTATTGGAGTGTCCTCCTGCTCGTGTAAAAACATCAAAATGTGACATACGCCTCCAAATGGCGTCAGCGTCAAAGTTACTTTCTACCCTTTCACCATAATGAATCAAATTTGTACAATCGGGTAATAGCAACTCACCAGGAGTATATATCTGTAAGGCCCTGGCCATGTCCAGCATGGACATTCTGTACATCCTACCGCCAAGGATAAACCTAAGAAATCTTCTATCATCTATTCTAACTATATTTGTATCAAGTGATACAGTACTCATCAACTCAACACACCATTCCTTATATACAGGTCTACGAATGGTGAAAAGACGTTCCCAATCTGTAAAAGAAGAACTGCCATATCTTTGAACTAAAAGCTGTCTAACACGGTCAGCTAGATGGACCATTTCCAAAGGGGCCCAATCGATTACCCTTGGCACCTCTACATTTTTTGTTACCAATTTGAATTTGTTCCTTTGATATGTCTCGTAATCTCTCCATCTCCTATCAAATTTCAGATTAGGATGCAGAGTGTGCTCCGGAATCGTTGGGAATTCTACTGGCGGCCTCATTGGGAATACTATGAATTCATCAACAAATTGTACATAAGGTATGTGCTGATCAGGCTGTTGTTGTGGTTCTTGTTGTGGTTGTTGTTCGTGTTGAATTTTTGGTTCTGGTGATGGTGCTGGTGCTGGTCGTCTAGATGATGATGTTCCTGAGAATCCAGTATCGGCTTTCTGCAAAACACATTAAACACAAAATTTGTGCATCCAAATATGCATTAGTGTTAGCAAAATAACAACTTAAAACAATCACTATAACATGTTAAATCAAAATTAAACTTATACACATTTTCATAATTTTTCACAATTCTACACTTTTTAAATAAGCACATATGAAAATGTATACAAAATTCATAAGCATTTAACTCAAATATCATGTCAAAATAGTCATTACTAATAATTAAACAAGTCTCAAATGGCAAATATATCAAATTAATCAAGTTCATGAATTTTGGACTTAAAAAGTCCACTTTAATCTCCAAAAATCATGTTTAGGATCAATGTTTGGATCATTTAACTATCTAAACATGTTACACAACTCAATTTAGCAATAATTCATGACAAAAATCGGCCATAACCTGTTTATATCAAAAAGCCCCAAATTGCTCAAGAACACAAACCCTAGATTTCTAAAAATTTTGAAGTTTTTGGCTTCAAATCATGTTAAATAGCATCAATCTAGGTTATACATGCATAAAATACTAACAATTTAACACTAATTACTCTAGAAATTAACAAAATTGCATTAGGTAAAAAATTGGTAATTATCACAAAAACTAGGAATTTATAGAGTTTAGGGGTGTAATTTTTACCATTTTGCTGAAGAATGAGAATCTAGGCATGATTAGAGCAAGAAAAATGACGAATTACGATGGAAAAATGATGAAATTTGGTGAGGTTTTGAGAGAGTTTCGTGTTTTTGTGTGTGTTGTGGTGAGGAAGACAGACTCGCTGGGAGTTTTGAGTCTGACCTGCATTTGGTCCCCATGCGATCGCATGGGTTCCAAGTGCGAACCCCATGCGATCGCATGGGGTGCCGGCTACAGTGTTTCAGCTTTTTTTTTAATATAAAACCTTAAACTAAATAAAACATATAATTAATAAAATTTTAAAAATTTGTTTCTTTTTAGGATGAGGGCTTTTCGGATCGATGTCCTAGTCTGTCCCTCGACAAAATTTTTAAAATTTGTCAAATCAAAGCGCGGTTTTAAAAGTAAAGATTTTTGGATTTTTTTAATGTTTTTGGCATACTTTAATTCAATAAGATTAAAAATAATGATAATAAAAGTTCTCGTCCCTCCCTCGGGTAAAGTAATTTCGGTTCAACGACCTAGTCTTCAACTCACGACGAATTTTAAAAATCATATTTTTAACTTAGCGAAATAAAGTAAATTTTTGTTTTTAAATTCACACCAAACTTAAATTTAAAATATGCATAAAATTAAAAATTCACACCAAACTTAAATAAAAATTCATATTATAAATTCATACCAAACTTATATTATATTTTGGTTTTTATACATACAAAATTATATTAAAAAGATTAATTTTTCAAATATTTACAATTTTAAATATATTGATTTTACAAAGTTCAAAATATTAAATTAATATTTATATATTAATTTTAAAAACATGGTAAAAAAATAAAATTAAAAATCTTTTTGGCTTTTATCCCACTTTAATCAATCAAATATTATCAAAAATATGCACCCCTCTTTTCGGTAAAGTAATTTCGGTTCCATGACCTAATTTAACTCATGACGAATTTTTGAAATATTTTGGGTTGATTGATGAAAGATATTTATACCTTAAGAATAAACGTTAAATTTCGCCGTGTTGTAATAAATTTTTGAATGATATCAATAATTTCGGTCGCCAAACCTAATTTTATTCAATAACAATTTAATACTTTAAAGCGAACAAATTAGCGTTTATTATCAAAAGGTTAAAAATAAAAAATTAAAAAATAAAAACTGTACAGACTTACCTGTGAGATAGTATTCTTAGTTATATGATCTATCCCATTCATAAGATAGTCGGTTTAATTGGTTTTTCATGGCTACATAGGAGTAACCTCGAGCATTCAGTGTTTTTTCTTCTAAACATATAAACGGTCCGTCTCTGTATAAAGTAACAAATTCGGTATTTGAATAGGTTTGATTATTTGAACATTTACCTCCATGTGACCATTTTCCGCATTTGTGACATCTTTCAAGGTGTCGTGCTCTTCTTTTCGCTGCAGATTTTGATTTTCCTTTACCAAATTGTAACTTATTATCTTCGCATCTGGATTCTTTTCTTACTCCGTCCAATCTTTCTCTGATTACTGATACTATTTCACTCGGAAGTGTGTCATTATTACGTTTAGTGATCAAAGCGTGTAGCATTAGACCATGGTTTAGTTCACAGGCAGTCTTCATTTCCTAAAAAAAATAAATATTCAGAATGGGGGGAGAAGACTAGTTCTTTAGGGTCTGCTAGGGAAAGACCATTCGGGTTCCATTTTCGAGAACTACACGAAAACAGAAAATCTAACTCTAACAGAAATACATATTACCCTTTAAAGACTTGATTCTCCCCACACTTAGTTAGCTGTGGTATCGAAATTGTGATTAACTTCGTTGTCGATTTCCATTGGACTATCTATGTAATGTTTAACTTTGTAACCATTAACTTTAAATTCAATTCCATTTGAATTTATTAATTCTACTGTTCCGTATAAGAAAACTCTTTTGACTATGAATGGTCCAGACCATCTTGATTTCAATTTTCCAGGAAATAGCTTGAATCGTGAATTGAAAAGAAGAACTCTGTCTCCTTCTTTGAATTCTTTTGAACTTCTGATTCTTTTATTATGTCATTTCTTCGTTCTTTCTTTATATATTAACGAATTTTCGTATGCTTCATGTCTTAATTCTTCTAATTCGTTTAGTTGACTTAATCGTAGACGTCCAGCTTCATGTAAATCAAGATTATATGTCTTCAAAGCCCAAAATGCTTTGTGTTCAATTTTTACTGGAAGATGACATGCTTTTCCGTAGACGAGTTTAAAAGGTGTGGTTCCAATTGGAGTTTTGTAGGCTGTTCTAAAAGCCCAGAGTGCATCCTCCAATTTAATGGACCATTCCTTCGGATTTGATCCTACGGTTTTTTCTAGAATACGTTTTAAAGCTCAGTTGGTATTTTTAACTTGTCCACTTGTTTGTGGATGATATGCAGTGGAGATTTTATGAGTTACTCCATATCTTTTAAGAACTTTCTCAAGTTGATTATTACAGAAATGAGTACCCCGATCACTTATTAAAGCTTTCGGTGTTCCAAACCTTGCAAAAAGACGTTTTAAAAAGTTGACTACAACTCGTGCATCGTTAGTTGGGAGAGCTTGTGCTTCCACTCATTTAGATACATAATCAATGGCTACGAGAATATAGAGATTATTATGAGATTTTGGAAATGGACCCATAAAGTCAATACCCCAAATGTCAAATACTTCACATACTTGAATGACATTTTGTGGCATTTCATCATGTTGACTTATTTTTCCGGCCCTTTGACAAGCATCACAGGATTTGCAAAGAAGGTGTGCGTCTTTGTAAATTGTAGGCCAATAGAATCCAGCATCATAAACTTTTCTTACTGTTAGCTGAGGCCCATAATGCCCTCCTGTTGGTCCTGTGTGACAATGGTTTAAAATTTTACTAGCTTCATCTCCGAATACACATCGGCGTATTATTCCATCTGGACAACTTTTAAACAAATGTGGATCTTCCCAGAAATAGTGTTTTATATCACTGAAGAATTTCTTTCGTTTTTGGTACGACAATCCTTTTTCAAGGTATCCACATACTAAGTAGTTTGCATAGTCTGCAAACCATGGAATTTCATTATAATCTATCTTCAATAGATATTCATCAGGAAAGTTGTCTTGTATGGCCGATTCATTTAGAACTTCTAATTCGGGATTTTCAAGACGAGAAAGATGATCAGCGGCGAGATTTTCTGCTCCTCTTTTATCTCGGATTTCAATATCGAACTCTTGTAAGAGTAAGATCCAACGGATTAATCTTGGTTTGGCATCTTGTTTCAAAAATAGGTATCTAAGAGCAGAATGGTCGGTATAGACCACCGTTTTTGCTAGAACGAGATATGAACGAAATTTGTCAAAAGCAAAGACAATAGCAAGGAGTTCTTTTTCAGTAGTTGTATAATTTGTTTGTGCTCCTTGTAACGTCTTACTAGCATAATATATAGGTTGAAATCTTTTTCAATCCTTTGTCCTAAAACGGCTCCCATTGCAAAATCACTTGCATCGCACATTAGTTCAAACGGTAGATTCCAATTTGGTGTTATCATGATCGGCGCATTAGTAAGTTTCTCTTTAAGAATATTAAAAGATTTGATACATTCATCTGAAAAGATGAATGGAGCATCCTTTTCTAGGAGTTTATTCATAGGAGTGGCAATTTTAGAAAAATCTTTTATGAAACGTCGGTAAAAACCGGCATGCCCTAGAAAACTCCTAACTCCTCTAACATTGGTGGGATGTGGAAGTTTAGCAATTACATCTACTTTAGCTCTATCCACTTCAATTCCTTCTTTTGAAATTTTATGTCCAAGAACGATGCCTTCTTTAACCATGAAATGGCATTTCTCCCAATTAAGTACTAGATTTGATTGTTCGCATCTAATCAGCATTCGTTCAAGATTAGCTAGACATGATTCAAATGTATCACCGAAGACTGAAAAGTCATCCATGAAAACTTCCATGCATTCTTCTATCATGTCGTGAAAAATCACCATCATGCACCTTTGAAAGGTTGCAGGGGCGTTGCAAAGTCCAAATGGCATGCGTTTGTAAGCAAAAGTACCATAAGGGCACGTGAACGTGGTTTTCTCTTGATCTTCGGGTGCTATTGGAATTTGAAAATATCCGGAAAATCCATCAAGAAAACAATAGTAACTATTTCCGGCTAGCCTTTCCAACATTTGATCAATGAAAGGTAAGGGAAAGTGATCTTTTCTGGTGGCGTCATTTAATTTTCTATAATCAATACATACACGCCATCCTGTTACAGTCCTAGTAGGAATAAGCTCATTTTTTTCATTTGTAACGACAGTCATGCCACCCTTCTTAGGCACGCATTGAACTCGGCTTACCCATGGACTATCAGAAATTGGATAAATTAAACCTGCATCTAGCAGTTTAATAATTTCTTTTTTAACTACATCTTGCATATTCGGATTTAGTCTTCGTTGGCATTGCACATACGTTTTATGATCTTCTTCCATAAGGATTTTATGTGTGCAATACGAAGGACTTATTCCTTTAATATCATGAATCTTCCATGCAATGGTTGGTTTATGAGCTTTCAACACAGATATGAGTTGTGATTTCTCATTTTCAGTAAGAGAAGACGATATTATTACAGGTAATTCAGATTTACCATGTAAATAAGCGTATTCCAAATGGTTTGGAAGTGGCTTTAACTCTAATTTCTGAGGTTCTTCTATCGATGATTTGTATCGATATCTGTCTTCTTCTTTTAACACTTGAATTTCTTCTGTTGTTGGTTCATATCCATTAGCTATAAGTGTAGCTAACATTTCAGCTTCATCAATTGGTTCATTACCTTCTCCTAAAGAACATTCTCCTGTTCCTTGTAATTCTGGAAATTCTTCCAACAATTCTGCATGTGAATCTATAGTTTGAATATAATAACATGTATCATCTGTAGATTACAGTTGTTGCATTTCTCTATCAACTGAAAAGGTAACACTCTCGTCCTCTATACTTAGGGTCAATTTCTTACCGAACACGTCTATCATTGCTTTAGCCGTGTTTAAGAATGGTCTTCCTAATATGAGAGGAACTTGAGAATCTTCTTCCATGTCCAGAACAACAAAATCTACTGGAAATACTAAAGTACCAACTTTAACTAGCATGTTCTCCATTATCCCTCTAGGATATTTTATTGATCGATCGGCTAGTTGTATGCTTATTCTTGTTGGTTTCAATTCTCCAAGGTCTAGTTTAGCGTATAGTGAATACGGCATTAAATTTATACTAGCACCTAAGTCTGCCAATGCTTCTATTGAACTAAGACTACCCAGAAAACATGGAATTGTGAAACTTCCTTTATCAGATAGTTTTTCTGGTATCTTATTCAACAGTACTGCTGAACAATTAGCATTCATAGTAACAGCCGAGAGTTCTTCCATTTTCTTTCTATTCGTGATCAGATCTTTCAAGAATTTAGCATATCTTGGCATTCCTGAAATCACATCAATGAAAGGAAGATTTACATTTATCTGTTTAAACATATCCAAGAATTTGGATTGCTCGGCTTCAAGTTTCTCTTTCTTCATTTTAATCGGGTAAGGAAGTGGTGGTTGGTATGGTTTAACATAAGGTTTATCGTTAGCTGTGTTATCTTCATTAACCTTTTCAACTACCGGTTCTTTTTCCTTATCTTGATCAGGTTGTGGTTCTTGTGGAGTAGGAATAACTTCATCAGAAGTTACAGGTATTTCAGGTGATTTAAGTGTTGTACCACTTCTTGTGGTAATGGCTTTAGCTGTTTCATTCCGGGGGTTAGCATTTGTATCACTAGGTAAACTTCCCGGTTTTCTTTCACCTATTAACCTTGCTAGGTTACTTACTTCTTGTTCCAGATTTTGAATAGAAGCTTTTTGATTTCTAAATGCTTGAGCATTTTGTTCATTGGTTTGTTTTTGAGATGTGAAAAACTGCGTTTGAGTTTCAACTAGCTTCGTCATCATATCTTCTAAATTCGGCTTTTTATCATCGGTTTGTGGTGGTTTGTTTTGAAAATTAGGTCTTTGCTGGTTGTAAGTATTATTGGATACTTGTTAATTGCTAGGACCTTGTTGGTTGTTGTATGGAATATTTCAGTTATAGTTCTGGTTTTGATTGTAAATCGGTCTTGGCGGTTGATAATTATTCTGATAATTATTTCCAGGCCTTTGGTTTATGTATGAAATATTCTCTCTTTGTTCCATTGTTAATTCAATACTAAGACAATCTTTTGTCAAATGTGGTCCTCCACACTGCTCACAACTAATTCGTATTGAGTGGATATCTTTAGTCATCTTTTCCATTCGTCTCTCGACAGCATCTATCTTTGCAGAAATGGAATCTAAGTCATGGCTAGAATCGGCTCTAGCTGCTTTAGATGATCTAACGATATCTTTTTCTTGGTGCCACTCATGTGAGTGGGAAGCAGTGTTATCAATAATTTTATAAGCATCAGTTTCGGTTTTCTTCATAATGGAACCACCAGCTGCTATATCGATATCTTTTCTTGTAGTGATGTCGCATCCTTGGTAGAATATTTGTACTATTTGACAGGTGTCTAAACCATGTTGCGGACATCCTCTTAATAACTTTCCAAATCTTGTCCACGCCTCATATAGAGTTTCATTTGGTTTCTGTGTGAACGTAACAATTTCTCCTTGAAGTCTTACGGCTTTAGATGCCGGAAAGAATTGTTTAAGAAATTTTTCAACTAAAACGTCCCATGTATCAATCGCCCCTTCAGGTAACGATTCCAACCAATCTTTGGCTTCTCCCTTTAAAGTCCAGGGAAATAACATGAGATATATCTGTTCATCCTCAACTTCTCTTATTTTAAATAGAGTGCAGATCCTATTAAAGGTACGAAGATGTTCATTTGGATCTTCTTTCGGCGCACCACTAAATTGGCATTGATTAGTCACCATGTGTAGAATTTGTCCTTTGATTTCATAATCTGGCGCATTAATGTCTGGATGAGTAATTGCGTGACCTTGGCCAGTGCGTTTAGCTCTCATTCGGTCTTCCATACTTAAAGGTTCTAGATTCTCCATAATTGAATTTGTTGAGTCAGAATCACTAGAGGATTCTGATTTAATGGTTTGTTCCTCAACAATCTCTGTTTGAATGATTGGTGGTTCTGGAGGAAAATTTAATGGTTCAGGATCTATGAATCGTCCCTGAATATTCTCCGGATTCTCAATTATGAAGTCGGGTTCAAAAAATGGATTATCGGAAATTTGAATTGGAGTACTTGGTCGACTGGATGATGATTCTAAAGGAAAATCAACGGCGATAATATTTGCTAGATGTCTTGATCTAGTTACAGGTGGTGAACGTACAAAAGGTGGTGAACGTCTTGCTCGGTGCATTCACTGAATATCCTATTAGTTTTTAAAAGGAAAGAAAAAATTATATAAGTTATCCAATTAATAGACTTTTCTGATTTTGCCCACGTTTCGAATAGTCAAAAGATGCAGCAGAGGGGCAGGATTCGTTTGGTCTCAATATAATTGAGGACTGTTTGGCTCCAATAACCCGGTCCACGTACAAATCCAACTATTACTATGAACCAGAAAATTTTGATGTCTATCAATTTAACCACTTAAAATAAATTTTTGTAATTTTAAGAAGTATAGATAAGAAGTAGAAAAAATTCTAAGTCCTAAAAACTAGAATGATGAGAAATAAGAAAGAAAAAGAGCGCGTCGAAATAGGTCGAAAAAGAAAAGATCGAAAAATAAAAGGCGTCGAAAAAAATAAGAAAAAAAAATGACTATAAAACTTCAAAAAAACTCGACTAACCTAACCTTATTACTATCACTAACTTAAAATTATAATCGCAAATTGAGATTACTAATTGGAATGATAATTGATACATAGGTAAAAGGTGTATAAAAATATTAAAGCTTACAAGTAAAACTATATCCCAAATGGCAATATCTTAAAAAGGAACTAAAACTTAGAAATGCGTTGCAAAATTCTAAAGCACCTATATCTTAGTTTAAAGAAAAAGCACTTAAGGGATTTTACGGCAGAGCCTAAAAATCTAAAAATAACTATGGCAAAAACTATGTCTTAAAACTAAATACGAGCGAAAAATACAAAAGTTACGCTAAAACAATTAAAAAGGGACAAAATATAAAAATATACAAAAAGTTGTAAAAAGTACAATTTTTATAAAAATATTATTTTTATATTATTTATTTTATAAAACTATTAATTTTATAATTTAATTAAACTAATTAAACTAAATAATACAAATTAATAATAAAAACTAAATTAATAATTAAAAATTACACCCTAATTAGGGTTATAATAATAATAATTATATATTAATTAAAACCTTAAACAGGCGGCTGAGGTTACCAGGCCTGTCAAATCACCTCATGCGATCGCATGAGGTGTTAGTTGATTTTCCATGCGATCGCATGGCTTGCGAAATTAGGCCAGGCTCTGGGCTGCAACAGTGATCGGCAGAGTATGTTTTTTACATATTTTTTTCTTTCTGTTTTGCTGTTTTGATTTTTCTATTTTAAATAAATACAAAATATTTAAATAAAATTTATATTTTTACAAAAATAAAAATAAAGAAACTTTATAAAACTTAAATATTTAACAAACTCTTAAAAATATTTATATTTTTGTTTTCTTTTTAAATTTTCGAATATATTAAAAAGTATTTTTACAAAAGCGTAATATTTTTTTTTTATATTGGCGTTGCGCTTCCGGCTTTTAAGCTAGATGGTTCCCCGGCAGCGGCGCCAAAAATACTTGATGTGTGAAGCTAAGGGGTATAAAATAGTATTAAATTTTACAAGGAAATACTATTAAATACGATACAATTTTACACAAGATATTTATTTATTTAGAGAATGGATATACTTAAACCTTGCTACAACACTTATAGGCAGTGTACCTAATCGTACAGTAGCGTAGTTTTTAGTGAGTCCGGTTCGTTCCACAGGGAAAATCTTTTAATCAAAGCTTAACGCTATATTAGTTTAATTTATAAAAATACAAATATATATATATAAGTAATATTATTATTATAAAGGGGGGTTCTTACCGTTTAATGACCGGTTTGTCGATTTTAAAACTTTAGTCGCAGTTAAAACCAAATGTAAAATAATAAATAAAAGACTTAATTTAAAGCGTAAAGTAAATAACGATAATGAAATTGCGAATAATAAAAGTGCGATAAAATAAACTTGCGATAATTAAAAAGTACGATAATTAAAAGTGCAATTAAATACAATAACAATAAATAAAAATGCGATAATTAGAAGTGCAATTAAATATAAAATAAAGGAAATTAAATATGAAATAAAAGAATTATGCTTATTTAAACTTCCGTAATCATGATGTTTGACGTGTTGATTTTAGTTTTATGCCCATGGGTTAATTGTCCTTTGTCCTGGATTATTTAATATGTCCGTCTAGTTTTTGTCCATAACAGTCCATCAGTCATAAATATAAAGTGCGAGTGTCCTCGTCAAATCATCCTTATACCCGAAGTTAAATATTCCAACTAATTGGGGACTTAAACTGTAACAAGATTTTAATACTTTGTTTAATAATTACACCAGGATGTCGACTGAGTGTAACCCAAGGTTTTAATACTTTGTTATCAATTACGCCAAGTGTCCTTGTACATAATTTCACCCCTGTTTTAATAATTCTAGTGGCTATTAATCCATTCCCGTGTTCGATTAAATGAACGATTATTCGTACATATAAATACCCCGCCCATCGTGTCCGATCGAGTGTATATGGTTATTTATAGAGACGCCCAATTGTAAATCTTTATATTAAAATTAACAAACTATCATTTAGTTAAACAAATATAAAGCCCATTAATAGCCCATAGTCTAATTTCCACAAGTGTCGTTCTTTTGTCCAAACCCCAATTATGGTACAAAGCCCAATTACCCAATTTTAATATTTTTAGCCCAACATCATGATTACTTCGGATTAAATAAGTGATAATGCTAAAAACGAACATATATTTCATAGCATTATTCCTCAAGAAAGACAAGCTTTTAGTTGCAATTGTTCTATTTACAAGTGATATTCGTTTAAATAATAAAAGGTGAAGACAAAAGACAGATTCGACGAATTGAAGACGCAAACGACCAAAAAGCTCAAAAGAACAAAAGACAATCAAAAAGGTTCCAATTATTGATAAGAAACGTCTCGAAATCACAAGAGTACAAGATTCAACACGCAAAGTACAAGATATTAAATTGTACGCGAGGACGTTCGAAAATCCGGAACCGGGACCAGAGTCAACTCTTAACGCTCGACGCAACGGACTAAAAATTACAAGTTAACTATGTATATAAATATAATATAATATATAATTAATTATATTAATTATATATATATTATATATATATATTAAAAACCGTCGGCAGAGAAACTCCAAGGGTGTGAGCTGTAAATACATCCTCCGCGACTCGCGGAGTTTTAAGGGCATTTTGCCGCGAGTCGCGGAGCCCCAAATTTCACTTCTGGCTATAAAGCAAACCGAATTCTGATCAAATTTCATATCTTATTTCTCAATCTCTCTCTCAATATATACGTAATATATATATAATTTATATTTTAATTTTAATTTTAATTTTAAATCCTAATAATAAGGGTATGTTAGCGAATGTTGTAAGGGTGTAAGTCGAAATTCTGTCCGTGTAACGCTACGCTATTTTTAATCATTGTAAGTTATGTTCAACCTTTTTACATTAATGTCTCGTAGCTAAGTTATTATTATGCTTATTTAAAACGAAGTAATCATGATGTTGGGCTAATTACTAAAATTGGGTAATTGGGCTTTGTACCATAATTGGGGTTTGGATAAAAGAACGACACTTGTGGAAATTAGACCATGGGCTATTAATGGGCTTTATATTTGTTTAACTAAATGAAAGTTTGTTAATGTTAATATAAAGATTTACAATTGGGCGTCCCTATAAATTACCATATACACTCGATCGGACACGATGGGCGGGGTATTTATATGTACGAATAATCGTTCATTTAACCGGACACGGGAATGGATTAATAGCCACTAGAATAATCAAAACAGGGGTGAAATTACATTCAAGGGTAATTGGTGTAATTGTTAACAAAGTAGTAAAACCTTGGTTTACACACAGTCGATAACCTGGTGTATTCATTAAACAAAGTATTAAAACCTTGTTACAATTCGAATCCCCAATTAGTTGGAATATTTAACTTCGGGTATAATAATAATTTGACAAGGACACTTGCAATTTATATTTATGACTGATGGACTGTTATGGACAAAAACCAGACGGACATATTGAATAATCCAGGACAAAGGACAATTAACCCATGGGCATATAATTAAAATCAACACGTCAAACATCATGATTACGGAAGTTTAAATAAGCATAATTCTTTTATTTCATATTTAATTTCCTTTATTTTATATTTAATTGCACTTCTAATTATCGCACTTTTATTATTTGTTATTTAATCGCACTTTTAATTATCGTACTTTTTAATTATCGCAATTTTATTTTATCGCATTTTTATTATTTGCAATTTCATTATCGTTATTTACTTTACGCTTTAATTTAAGTCTTGTATTTATTTTATATTTTACATTAGGTTTTAACTGCGACTAAAGTCTTAAAATCGACAAACTGGTCATTAAACGGTAAAAACCCCCCTTTATAATAATAATATTACTTATATATATGTTTGTATTTTTATAAAAGTAAACTAATATAGCGTTGAGCTTTGTTTAAAGATTTCCCTGTGGAACGAACCGGACTTACTAAAAACTACACTACTGTACGATTAGGTACACTGCCTATAAGTGTTGTAGCAAGGTTTAAGTATATCCATTCTATAAATAAATAAATATCTTGTGTAAAATTGTATCGTATTTAATAGTATTTTCGCACTAAAAATAATACTATTTTATATACACCTCGCTTCACATCAAGTATTTTTGGCGCCGCTGCCGGGGGACTATCTTAAAAGCCGGAAGCGCAACGCTAATATAAAAAAAAAAAAGATTTTTAGTTACTTTTATTAAAAGTCGTTTTTGTAAAAATACGTTTTAAATATTCGAAAATATAAAAAGAAAAACAAAAATATTAGTATTTTTAAGATTTTGTTAAATATTTAAGTTTTATAAGTTTCTTTATTTCTATTTTAGTTTATAAAAATATAAGTTTTATTTTAAAATCTTTTATTTATTTAAGAAAACAGAAAACATAAAATAAAAAAAAAAATAAAGAAAACGCGTAAAAATTTCAAACCTGTCAACAGAATTTCTGAACCCCGCGACTCGCGGGGTTTTCTTCAATAATTGCCGCGACTCGCGGAGACCTTCTGACAGGCGACAGGAAGCCCTAAACCTGCATTAATTACGGTTATTATTAATTAATTATTATTAAAACCTAATTATTATTATTATTATTATTAGTTTTAGTTTTATTTTTACTTTTTATTTAATTTATGTATTTTAGTTAAATTAGTTTAATAAAATTGTAAAATTTGTAGTTTTATTAAATAAATAATATAAAAATAATATTTTTATAAAAATTGTACTTTTTACAACTTTTTATATATTTTTATATTTTGTCCCTTTTTAATCGTTGTAGCGTAATATTTGTATTTTTTAGCTCATATTTAATTTTAAACTTAGTTTTTGCTATAGTTATTTTTACTCCTAGATTTTTAGGCTTTGCCGTAGAATTCCTTAAGTGCTTTTTCTTTAGACTAAGATTTAGGTGCTTTAGAATTTTGCGACGCCTTTTTAAGTTTTAGTTTCTTTTTAAGTTATTTCCATTTGGGATTTAGTTTTTCCTGTAAGCTTTAATATTTTTAGACACCTTTTACTATGTACCAATTATCATTCCAATTAGTAATTTCAATTTGCGATTATAATTTTAAGTTAGTTGTAGTAATAAGGTTAGGTTAGTTAAGTATTTTTAAGTTTTTATAAGTTTCTTTTATTTTTTTCGTCACCTTTTATTTTTCAACCATTTTTTTCTTTTTCAACCTTTTTCGACGAACTCTTTTTCTCTCTTATTTCTCGCCATTCTAGTTTTTAGGACATAGATTTTTATTCTACTTCTTATCTAAATTTCTCAAAATTACGAAAATTTATTTTAAGTAGTTAAATTGATAGACATCAAAATTTTCTGGTTCGTAGTAATAGTTGGATTTGTACGTGGACCGGGTTATTGGAGCCAAACAGTCCTCAATTATATTGAGACCAAACGAATCCTGCCCCTCTGCTGCATCTTTTGGCTATTCGAAACGTGGGCAAAATCAGAAAAGTCTATTGATTGGATAACTTATTATAATTTTTCTTTCCTTTTTAAAACTAATAGGATATTCAGTGAATGCACCGAGCAAGACGTTCATCACCTTTTGTACGTTCACCACCTGTAACTCGATCAAGACATCGTTTAACAAATATAACCGCCGTTGATTTTTCTTTAGAATCGTCATCCAGTCGACCAAGTACTTCAGTTCAAATTACCGATAATCCATTTTTTAAACCCGACCTCACAATTGAGAATCCAGAGAATATTCAGGAACGGTTCATAGATCCTGAACCATTAAACTTTCCTCCGGAACCACCAATCATTCAAACAGAGATTGTTGAGGAACGAACTATTAAATCAGAACCATCTAGTGATACCGATTCAACAAATTCAATTATGGAGAATCTGGAACCTTTAAGTATGGAAGACCGAATGAGAGCTAAACGCACTGGCCAAGGTCACGCAATTACTCATCCAGACATTAATGCGCCAGATTATGAAATCAAAGGACAAATTTTACACATGGTGACTAATCAATGCCAATTTAGTGGTGCGCCGAAGGAAGATCCAAATGAACATCTACGTACCTTTAATAGGATCTGCACACTATTTAAAATCCGAGAAGTGGAGGATGAACAGATATATCTCATGTTATTTCCCTGGACTTTAAAGGGAGAAGCCAAAGATTGGTTGGAATCGTTACCTGAAGGGGCAATCGATACATGGGACGTTTTAATTGACAAATTTCTTAAACAATTCTTTCCTGCATCTAAAGCCGTAAGACTTCAAGCAGAAATTGTTACGTTCACACAAAAGCCAAATGAAACTCTATATGAGGCGTGGACAAGATATGGAAAGTTATTAAGAGGATGTCCGCAACATGGTTTAGACACCTGTCAAATAGTACAAATATTCTACCGAGGATGCGACATCACTACAAGAAAAGACATAGATATAGCAGCTGGTGGTTCTATTATGAAGAAAACCGAAACTGATGCTTACAAAATTATTGATAACACTGCTTCCCACTCACATGAGTGGCACCAAGAAAAAGATATCATTAGATCATCTAAAGCAGCTAGAGCCGATTCTAGCCATGACTTAGATTCCATTTCCGCAAAGATAGATGCTTTCGAGAGACGAATGGAAAAGATGACTAAAGATATTCATGCTATACGAATTAGTTGTGAGCAGTGTGGAGGACCACATTTGACAAAAGATTGTCTCAGTATTGAATTAACAATGGAACAAAGAGAGAATATTTCATACATAAACCAAAGGCCTGGAAATAATTATCAGAATAATTATCAACCGCCAAGACCGATTTACAATCAAAACCAGAATTATAACCGAAATATTCCATACAACAACCAACAAGGTTCTAGCAATCAACAAGTATCCAATAATACTTACAATCAGCAAAGACCGAATTTTCAAAACAAACCACCACAACAAACCGATGATAAAAAGCCAAATTTAGAAGATATGATGACTAAGCTAGTTGAAACTCAAACACAGTTTTTCACATCTCAGAAACAAACCAATGAACAAAATGCTCAAGCATTTAGAAATCAACAAGCTTCTATTCAAAATCTAGAACAAGAAGTGAGTAACCTAGCAAGGTTAATAGGTGAAAGAAAACCGGGAAGTCTACCGAGCGATACAAACGCTAACCCCCGGAATGAAACAGCTAAAGCCATTACCACAAGAAGTGGTACAACACTTAAACCACCTGAAATACCTGTAACTTCTGATGAAACTATTCCTACTCCACAAGAACCACAACCTGATCAAGATAAGGAAAAAGAACCGGTAGTTGAAAAGGTTAATGAAGATAACACAGTTAAGGATAAACCTTATGTTAAACCATACCAACCACCACTTCCTTACCCGAGTAAAATGAAGAAAGAAAAACTTGAAGCCGAGCAATCCAAATTTTTGGATATGTTTAAACAGATAAATGTAAATCTTCCTTTCATTGATGTGATTTCAGGAATGCCAAGATATGCTAAATTCTTGAAAGATCTAATCACGAATAGAAAGAAAATGGAAGAACTCTCAGCTGTTACTATGAATGCTAATTGTTCAGCAGTGCTGTTGAATAAGATACCAGAAAAACTATCTGATCCAGGAAGTTTCACAATCCCATGTTTTCTGGGTAGTCTTAGTTCAATAGAAGCATTGGCAGACTTAGGTGCTAGTATAAATTTAATGCCGTATTCACTATACGCTAAACTAGACCTTGGAGAATTGAAACCAACCAGAATAAGCATACAACTAGCCGATAGATCAATAAAATATCCTAGAGGGATAATGGAGAACATGCTAGTTAAAGTTGGTACTTTAGTATTTCCAGTAGATTTTGTTGTTTTAGACATGGAAGAAGATTCTCAAGTTCCTCTCATATTAGGAAGACCATTCTTAAACACGGCTAAAGCAATGATAGACGTGTTCGGTAAGAAACTGACCCTAAGTATAGAGGATGAGAGTGTTACCTTTTCAGTGGATAGAGCAATGCAACAACCACAATCTACAGATGATACATGTTATTATATTCAAACTATAGATGCACATGCAGAATTATTAGAAGAATTTCCAGAATTACAAGGAACAGGAGAATGTTCTTTAGGAGAAGGTAATGAACCAATTGATGAAGCTGAAATGTTAGCTACACTTATAGCTAATGGATATGAACCAACAACAGAAGAAATTCAAATGCTAAAAGAAGAAGACAGATATCGATATAAATCATCGATAGAAGAACCTCCGAAATTAGAATTAAAGCCACTTCCAAACCATTTGGAATACGCTTATTTACATGGTGAATCTGAATTACCTGTAATAATATCGTCTTCTCTTACTGAAAATGAGAAATCACAGCTCATTTCTGTGTTGAAAGCTCATAAACCAGCCATTGCATGGAAGATTCATGATATTAAAGGAATAAGTCCTTCGTATTGCACACATAAAATCCTTATGGAAGAAGGTCATAAAACGTATGTGCAACGCCAACGAAGACTAAATCCTAATATGCAAGATGTAGTTAAGAAAGAGATTATTAAACTGCTAGATGCAGGTTTGATATATCCAATTTCTGATAGTCCATGGGTAAGCCCAGTTCAATGCGTGCCTAAGAAGGGTGGCATGACTGTCATCACAAATGAGAAAAATGAGCTTATTCCTACTAGGACTGTAACAGGATGGCGTGTATGTATTGATTATAGAAAATTAAATGACGCCACCAGAAAAGATCACTTTCCCTTACCTTTCATAGATCAAATGTTGGAAAGATTAGCCAGAAATAGTTACTATTGTTTTCTAGATGGATTTTCGGGATATTTTCAAATTCCAATAGCACCCGAAGATCAAGAGAAAACCACATTCACGTGCCCTTATGGTACGTTTGCTTACAAACGCATGCCATTTGGACTTTGCAACGCCCCTGCAACCTTTCAAAGGTGTATGATGGCGATTTTTCACGACATGATAGAAGAATGCATGGAAGTATTCATGGATGACTTTTCAGTCTTCGGTGATACATTTAAATCATGTCTAGTTAATCTGGAACGAATGCTAATTAGATGCGAAAAATCAAATCTAGTACTTAATTGGGAGAAATGCCATTTCATGGTTAAAGAAGGCATCGTTCTTGGACATAAAATTTCAAAAGAAGGAATTGAAGTGGATAGAGCTAAAGTAGATGTAATTGCTAAACTTCCACATCCCACCAATGTTAGAGGAGTTAGGAGTTTTCTAGGGCATGCCGGTTTTTACCGACGTTTTATAAAAGATTTTTCTAAAATTGCCACTCCTATGAATAAACTCCTAGAAAAGGATGCGCCATTCATCTTTTCAGATGAGTGTATCATATCTTTTAATATTCTTAAAGAGAAACTCACTAATGCACCGATCATGATAACACTAAATTGGAATCTACCATTTGAACTAATGTGCGATGCAAGTGATTTTGCAATGGGAGCCGTTTTAGGACAAAGGATTGAAAAACGATTTCAACCTATATATTATGCTAGCAAGACATTACAAGGAGCACAAACGAACTATACAACTACTGAAAAAGAACTCCTTGCTATTGTCTTTGCTTTTGACAAATTTCGATCATATCTCGTTCTAGCAAAAACGGTGGTCTATACCGACCATTCTGCTCTTAGATACCTATTTTCAAAACAAGATGCTAAACCAAGATTAATCCGTTGGATCTTACTCTTACAAGAGTTTGATATTGAAATCCGAGATAAAAAGGGAGCAGAAAATCTCGCCGCTGATCATCTTTCTCGTCTTGAAAATCCCGAATTAGAAGTTCTGAATGAATCGGCCATACAAGACAACTTTCCTGATGAATATCTATTGAAGATAGATTATAAAGAAATCCCATGGTTTGCAGACTATGCAAACTACTTAGTTTGTGGATTCCTTGAAAAAGGATTATCGTACCAAAGACGAAAGAAATTCTTCAGTGATATAAAACACTATTTCTGGGAAGATCCACATCTGTTTAAAAGTTGTCCCGATGGAATAATACGCCGATGTGTATTTGGAGATGAAGCTAGTAAAATTTTAAACCATTGTCACACAGGACCAACAGGAGGGCATTATGGGCCTCAACTAACAGCAAGAAAAGTTTATGAAGCTGGATTCTATTGGCCTACAATTTACAAGGACGCACACCTTCTTCCTGTGATGCATGTCAAAGGGCCGGAAAAATAAGTCAACGTGATGAAATGCCACAAAATGTCATCCAAGTATGTGAAGTATTTGACATTTGGGGTATTGACTTTATGGGTCCATTTCCAAAATCTCATAATAATCTATATATACTCGTAGCCATTGATTATGTATCTAAATGGGCGGAAGCACAAGCTCTCCCAACTAACGATGCACGAGTTGTAGTCAACTTTTTAAAACGTCTTTTTGCAAGGTTTGGAACACCGAAAGCTTTAATAAGTGATCGGGGTACTCATTTCTGTAATAATCAACTTGAGAAAGTTCTTAAAAGATATGGAGTAACTCATAAAATCTCCACCGCATATCATCCACAAACAAGTGGACAAGTTGAAAATACCAACCGAGCCTTAAAACGTATTCTAGAGAAAACCGTAGGATCAAATCCGAAGGAATGGTCCATTAAATTGGAGGATGCACTCTGGGCTTTTAGAACAGCCTACAAAACTCCAATTGGAACCACACCTTTTAGACTTGTTTATGGAAAAGCATGTCATCTTCCAGTAGAAATTGAACACAAAGCATTTTGGGCTTTGAAGACATGTAATCTTGATTTACATGAAGCCGGACGTCTACGATTAAGTCAACTAAACGAATTAGAAGAATTAAGACATGAAGCATACGAAAATTCGTTAATCTATAAAGAAAGAACGAAGAAATGGCATGATAAAAGAATCAGAAGTTCAAAAGAATTTAAAGAAGGAGACAGAGTTCTTCTTTTCAATTCACGATTCAAGCTATTTCCTGGAAAATTGAAATCAAGATGGTCTGGACCATTCATAGTCAAAAGAGTTTTCCCATACGGAACGATAGAATTAATAAATTCAAATGGGATTGAATTTAAAGTTAATGGTCACAGAGTTAAACATTACATACATGGTCCAATGGAAATCGACAACGAAGTTAATCACAATTTCGACACCACAGCTAACTAAGTGTGGGGAGAATCAAGTCTTTAAAGGATAATATGTATTTCTGTTAGAGTTAGATTGTCTGTTTTCGTGTAGTTCTCGAAAATAGAACACGTATGGTCTTTCCCTAGCAGACCCTAAAGAACTAGCCTTCTCCCCCCATTCTGAATTTTTATTTTTTTTAGGTTTTTACGAAATGAAGACTGCCTGTGAACTAAACCATGGTCTAATGCTACACGCTTTGATCACTAAACGTAATAATGACATACTACCGAGCGAATTAGTATCAGTAATCAGAGAAAGAATGGACGGAGTTAGAAAAGGATCCAGATGCGAAGATAATAAGTTACAATTTGGTAAAGGAAAATCAAAATCCGCAGCAAAAAGAAGAGCACGACACCTAGAACGATGTCACAAATGCGGAAAATGGTCACATGGAGGTAAATGTTCAAATAATCAAACCTATTCAAATACCGAATTTGTTACTTTATGCAGAGACGGACCGTTCATATGTTTAGAAGAAAAGACACTGAATGCTCGAGGTTACGCCTTTGGAGCCATGGAAAATCAATTAAACCGACTATCTTATGAATATGATAGATCATATAACTAAGAAATCTATTTCACAGGTATGTCTGTACAGTTTTTATTTTTATTTTTATTTTTAACCTTTTGATAATAAACGCTAATTTGTTCGCTAAAAAGTATTAAATTGGTATTAAATAAAATTAGGTTTGGCGACCGAAATTATTGATATCATTCAAAAATTTATTACATCACTGCGAAATTTAACGTTTATTCTTAAGGTATAAATATCTTTAATCAATCAACCCAAAATATTTCAAAAATTCGTCATGAGTTAAATTAGGTCTTGGAACCGAAATTACTTTACCGAAAAGAGGGGCGCATATTTTTGATAATATTTGATTGATTAAAGTGGGATAAAAAGACAAAAAGATTTTTAATTTATTTTTTTACCATGTTTTTAAAATTAATATTTAAATCTTAAATTAATATTGTAAACTTTGTAAAAACAATATTTTTAATTTAAAATTGTAAATATTTGAAAAATTAATATAAGTTTGGTATGAATTTATGAATTTTTAAATTAAGTTTGGTGTGAATTTTTAATTTTTAAAATATGAAATTTTAATTTTATGCATTTCAAATTTTAAGTTTGGTATGAATTTTTAATTTTTAATTTTTAATTTTGAATTTTATATTTAAGTTGTGTGAATTTAAAAACAAAAATTTACTTTATCTCATTAAGTTAAGAATATGATTTTTAAAATTCGTCGTAAGTTGAAGACTAGGTCTTTGAACCGAAATTGCTTTACCCGAGGGAGGGACGAGAACTTTTATTATCATTATTTTTAATCTTATTGATTTAAAGTATGCCAAAAACATTGAAAAAACCCAAAAATCTTAGCTTTTAAAACAATCGCTACAAAAAGACAAATTTTAAAATTTTGTCGAAGGACGGACTAGGACATCGATCCGAAACGACCTCGTCCTAAATAACAAGGGAAACAAAATTTTAAAATTAAATACTTAATTGATTTATAAGTTAAAGATTATAAAAAAAAAAAAAAAAAAAATACCAAACTCCGCGACTCGCGGAGTTTGCAGTGAAAAACCTCCGCGACTCGCGGAGGGACCAAAACTCAGAAAAAAAATAAAACGCAAAAACTGATCAGTTTCATTCCCCCACACACAAACACACTGCATAAACACTCGAAACTGCACCCGAAAACCACCGAAAATCACCCCCAAAAATCTCAATTTTTAACCGTTAATCACCAAATTTTTTGCTAAAATCATGTTGAGAAGGATGATATCTAAGAATTACTCAAGAAAAACGGTAAATTTCTACACCTAAACACCATTAATTCGAAATTAGGTGTTCTTGAGCTATTTTTTCCCAATTTGATTTTGATGCTTTTTAGTGTAATTAGACTTAAATTGTTTATGTATTATGCTTGTATAACCTAGATTGATGCTGTTTAACATGATTAGAAGCCTTAAACTTCAAATTTTGAATAATCTAGGGTTTGTGTTCTTGAGCAATTTGGGGCTTTTTGATATAAACAGGTTATGGCCGATTTTTGTCATGAATTGTTGCTAAATTGAGTAGTGTAACATGTCTAGGTAGTTAAATGATCCAAACTTTGAGCCTAAACATGATTTTGAGAATTAAAGTGGACTTTTTCAAGTCCAAAATTCATGAACTTGATTTTTGAAAGATAATGCCATTTGAGACTTGTTTATTTGCTAGTAATGATTATTTTGACATGTTATTTGAGTTGAATGCTTATGAACTTGGCGAAAATTTTCGTATATGCTTATTTGAAAAAGTATAGATTTGATAAAAATGTGAAAATGAGCTTAAGTTTGATATAAATTGATAATGTCATTGTAATTATTTTGATTGATGATTTTGCTGACACTAATGCATATTTGGATGCACAAAATTTGTGTTTGATGTGTTTTGCAGAATGAAAGGGGTGAATCTTCATCCCAAGCCCGCCATGCTCCTGCTGAGAATTTGGAACAACAGGAGGTAGATAACTACTACAAGCAGGATGTACCTCATCCAGTCATGACCTTTTCCGATATGCATTTGGAAGAGTTGCACCCGAACCTGAGATTTGACAGACTTTGGATAGATTATCCAAAATATCAACGGGGTTTGCATACTCTTCATTCCAAGGTTGTTGAGGTACCAAGGGTCATAGAATGGGGACCCTTGGAAGCTGTAGAATTGGCCGGGCCAATTAGGGAATTACTTGTACAGAGGTATGGTAATTCTTCTTTTAATGACTGGATATGTTTATTTACCATACGCAGACCTGTATATAAAGTATGGTGTGAAGAGTTGTTATGTAGTATAGAGTTGAATGATCGGGTAGCTAGTTTAACCGATCGTTCTTTTATTAGATTTTTGTTAGGCGGTTCGATGCGCCACATGTCTTTACTGGACATGGCTCAGGCTTTACGTATATATACGCCTGAGGAGTTAGCGTCTGCCGATTGTAGAGGATTGATACTAAACGGTAGAAAGATAGATGAGAATTTTGATACACACGGTGTGTGGAGTCAAATGACAAGCCATCACCGTTTCAAAGGGGGAAACTACTCTTATTTGGATATAGATAGAGCCGAATTAAGAGTAATACATAGGTTTTTAGCTAATTCGATTACACAAAGGGGTAAAAACAAAGAAAAGGTAAATGAACAAGATTTGTTTTACCATATGTGTATTCGAGACCCACAGAGCGCTGTAAGTATACCATATTGTGTGGGTTATTATCTATCAGCTATGGTTCGGGGGATGCGTCCACATAGCATAATAGGAGGTGGTATTTTTATTACTTTGATTGGTGAATATCTCGGTGTGGATATAAGTCGGGGGGGATTATTACTAGAAGAGCCGGAACCCCGCGATACTATAGGTTTAAATGTATACCATGGTGCGAAAGTTTTGAAGCGGCGAAATAACGCCGGAGTACGATACCATGGTAGACATCCACAGGTGGAGAGAAACCAGGAACAAGGTAATGTAGGAGGGGGGAATGAGATGCAAGAAATGCATAGGTTTATAGCTTCTCAGGAATACGAAAATGCTAGACAGAGAGCATTTGAAGATTGGCAAGTTCATCAGAACCAGATCATAGCGCATTGCCAACATATAGGTAGAAACTATATTCCTACACCGAAACCCGTCTTCCCTCCTTGGTCGATAGAGATGCAGCCACCATATCCTACGTATGACCCTGCCGAAGCATTCTATAGCACTTATGGTTATGCGTGGAACCCCTATTGGTACCAATATCATCCTTAGTTTACTTATTTTTTTTATTTTGTAATTTGTAATTATTGATACATTTAGTATTTTTGTTAATATTGTAATCATTTTTATAATTATCTAACTTTTATTCTTAGATTTTAATAATTTTTGAATGTGGGGTAATATACCAAACTTCAAAAATATGTATATATGTTTGCAGTTTATCTTATGTACACAACAGGGTAAAACAACGCATTTTCAAAGACTGGCATTAAGTTCAGCAAAAGCAACTAATTTTGACGACAAGATGCAAAATATATGTGAAATAACAACAAGACGGAATGAACAAATGATGTGCACCATTTATCATTCAGCAAACAAACGCCAATATATTTGGAAACTTTGGTAAAAATTTAATCATTTTCACACAAATCACCCTCAATAATTTAAATTGTTACTGATTTCTTGCAAATGAGGGCATTGCAAGATCTTAGGTGTGGGAAGGGATTAAATTCTTTCGGATTTTAAAAATTTTTACTTTATACACTTGGTTACCATTAAAAATACTAGTAAAGCAGTAGTTGTATTAGAATCTAGTGCTCTCTGATAAAAAAGAACAGCCCTAGTCTTATATACTGACTACCCAATTCTAGTAAAATTTTTCAAAATTTTTAATTAAATGAATTAAAATCATGTTTATACATATTTATGAACGATAAAACTAGGTTTTAACACCGAAATTATTGTTACCTCGGAAAGGACATAAATTGAGAAACAAACTAAAATGTTAAAATTCATTTAAAATGGAATAGAGGACGATAAAAAGAAAAATAAAAAGCCAAGTGTGGGAAAATTTACCAAGTTATCTTAAACATATGTCACATATATCTGTAACAAATAACTGAAAATACTTTTGCTTTGGACTAAACTAAACTGTTTTACCCGATGAAAGAAAAGAAGAGATGGATCTACACGATGAATCAATTCCATCATTAAAAGGAAGTAAAGTCTTCCAAAAAAGACACGCGCTTCTTGATTTAGGTCATGAAGTTGTCGTCCAGACCAGCTGTAGGTTGACAAAAAATCTAGAAAAGTCATCACTAAAATCAGCAGGAAATCCACGGACCTCAGCATTAAACAGGGTCGCCAAGTGGTCAGATTTATCCTAACCATGAGAAGGATTTATCTCGTACAATGGGGGGCACCATGCAAATTAGCTGGATAAGACTAATGAATCAGATCCCCAGAAAGGATAATCTCCTTAAAGATTAAAAATCAGCTTTTAAGACTGATATTACTCAATCCTAGAGATTGACCTTAAAGATTGAGAATTACAAAACTCATGGAATTCAATGATATCTAAACTCGAGCTTAAACGAGAAAATATTTTGATAAAAATTACAAACCGATTTGTTTTCTGAAAACCCTATTTTCAATGCGTTCATTACCATTGAACGTAAAATCCTAGGAATTCACCTGGAATTCATTAGGTCACCTGAACTAAATCGGGTGTCAACCGTAAGAACGGTGGTTGCATAGCATGGTCAAAGACAGGACCTTGTGCCAGACCGAAAAATTATAAGGGTGAGCTTTACTATTGCTCCTACCAAGGATAGTAATTGCGTCCGACACGTTATAGACCATAATCAAAAGCATGTCACGGGACATTGCCTTAACAGTTGCTTGTTCAACGCTTTCCTTTACAACCGGACGGTAGTTTGCCGAAAGGTAATATACGGGACAAGTAAACTGGACGTGTTGCTTTCCAAATACAAGGTTAGCAAGTGGGTGACACAAAACCGCAAGTTTTGAGCTAAAATTTTCAAATCTGAAACCCACCAAACCCACAAAAATATTTTGCAAACACCGGTAAAGGGTTATTCCGGAAAACTTATCTAGGGTAAAAACTAGATTTAGATTTCAAAAGATCAAATGTTTTCATAAAGATCCAATTTCCTTAATGGATCTAAATTTTTATAGTCATGTGGGACTGTAAACCATATAGTTACTACCATTGTTTATACCGCCGTATAGAAATCACTGATGTACAAAGTGTGAAGAATAAAGAAGTGATTCTAGTATTTCAAGACAATATTGCTTGAGGACAAGCAACGCTCAAGTGTGGGAATATTTGATAATGCTAAAAACGAACATATATTTCATAGCATTATTCCTCAAGAAAGACAAGCTTTTAGTTGCAATTGTTCTATTTACAAGTGATATTCGTTTAAATAATAAAAGGTGAAGACAAAAGACAGATTCGACGAATTGAAGACGCAAACGACCAAAAAGCTCAAAAGAACAAAAGACAATCAAAAAGGTTCCAATTATTGATAAGAAACGTCTCGAAATCACAAGAGTACAAGATTCAAAACGCAAAGTACAAGATATTAAATTGTACGCGAGGACGTTCGAAAATCCGGAACCGGGACCAGAGTCAACTCTTAACGCTCGACGCAACGGACTAAAAATTACAAGTTAACTATGTATATAAATATAATATAATATATAATTAATTATATTAATTATATATATATTATATATATATATTAAAAACCGTCGGCAGAGAAACTCCAAGGGTGTGAGCTGTAAATACATCCTCCGCGACTCGCGGAGTTTTAAGGGCATTTTGCCGCGAGTCGCGGAGCCCCAAATTTCACTTCTGGCTATAAAGCAAACCGAATTCTGATCAAATTTCATATCTTATTTCTCAATCTCTCTCTCAATATATACGTAATATATATATAATTTATATTTTAATTTTAATTTTAATTTTAAATCCTAATAATAAGGTTATGTTAGCGAATGTTGTAAGGGTGTAAGTCGAAATTCTGTCCGTGTAACGCTACGCTATTTTTAATCATTGTAAGTTATGTTCAACCTTTTTACATTAATGTCTCGTAGCTAAGTTATTATTATGCTTATTTAAAACGAAGTAATCATGATGTTGGGCTAATTACTAAAATTGGGTAATTGGGCTTTGTACCATAATTGGGGTTTGGATAAAAGAACGACACTTGTGGAAATTAGACCATGGGCTATTAATGGGCTTTATATTTGTTTAACTAAATGAAAGTTTGTTAATGTTAATATAAAGATTTACAATTGGGCGTCCCTATAAATTACCATATACACTCGATCGGACACGATGGGCGGGGTATTTATATGTACGAATAATCGTTCATTTAACCGGACACGGGAATGGATTAATAGCCACTAGAATAATCAAAACAGGGGTGAAATTACATTCAAGGGTAATTGGTGTAATTGTTAACAAAGTAGTAAAACCTTGGTTTACACGCAGTCGATAACCTGGTGTATTCATTAAACAAAGTATTAAAACCTTGTTACAATTCGAATCCCCAATTAGTTGGAATATTTAACTTCGGGTATAATAATAATTTGACAAGGACACTTGCAATTTATATTTATGACTGATGGACTGTTATGGACAAAAACCAGACGGACATATTGAATAATCCAGGACAAAGGACAATTAACCCATGGGCATATAATTAAAATCAACACGTCAAACATCATGATTACGGAAGTTTAAATAAGCATAATTCTTTTATTTCATATTTAATTTCCTTTATTTTATATTTAATTGCACTTCTAATTATCGCACTTTTATTATTTGTTATTTAATCGCACTTTTAATTATCGTACTTTTTAATTATCGCAATTTTATTTTATCGCATTTTTATTATTTGCAATTTCATTATCGTTATTTACTTTACGCTTTAATTTAAGTCTTGTATTTATTTTATATTTTACATTAGGTTTTAACTGCGACTAAAGTCTTAAAATCGACAAACCGGTCATTAAACGGTAAAAACCCCCCTTTATAATAATAATATTACTTATATATATGTTTGTATTTTTATAAAAGTAAACTAATATAGCGTTGAGCTTTGTTTAAAGATTTCCCTGTGGAACGAACCGGACTTACTAAAAACTACACTACTGTACGATTAGGTACACTGCCTATAAGTGTTGTAGCAAGGTTTAAGTATATCCATTCTATAAATAAATAAATATCTTGTGTAAAATTGTATCGTATTTAATAGTATTTTCGCACTAAAAATAATACTATTTTATATACACCTCGCTTCACATCAATAAGCATAATAATAACTTAGCTATGAGACATTAAATTAAAAAGGTTGAACATAACTTACAATGATTAAAAATAGCGTAGCGTTACACGGACAGAATTTTGACTTACACCCTTACAACATTCGCTAACATACCCTTATTATTAGAATTAAAATTAAAATTAAAATTAAAATATAAATATAAATATAAATATATACTACGTATATAGATAGAGAGATTGATATATATATTGAAAAATGGTGCACCAAAGCTCGATTTTTATAGGCCTGTGATCTGGAAAAGGGGCTCATGCGATCGCATGAGCTTTACCCTTCAAGGCCATGCAATCGCATGGCCAGCTGGGGAGGCTCACATTTGGTTGTTTTCTTCTGCCGACAGTTTTATAATATAATATAATATAATATAATATATATATTAATTTTAAGAATTAATTATATATTATATTATATTCATGTGCATAGTTGACTTGTAATTTTTAGTCCGTTGCATCGAACGTTGAGAGTTGACTCTGGTCCCGGTTCCGGATTTTCGAACGTCCTTGCGTATAATTTAATATCTTGTACTTTGCATTTTGAATCTTGTACTCTTGTAATTTCGAGACGTTTCTTATCAATAATTGGAACCTCTTTGATTGTATTTTGTTCTTTTGAGCTTTTTGGTCGTTTGCGTCTTCAATTCGTCGAATCTGTCTTTTGTCTTCACCTTTTATTATTTAAACGAATATCACTTGTAAATAGAACAATTGCAACTAAAAACTTGTCTTTCTTGAGGAATAATGCTATGAAATATATGTTCGTTTTTAGCATTATCACGTACACATATCTCGTGCACAAAAATTACATACACATAACCTGTGTATAAAATCATTCTCTCGATACATAACATTCACTTTTCATTGCTTTCATAGCTTGGCTTGGTAACCGACCTTAACATATAATGCGCATAATAATATCCCCAAAACAGAACATCTATTCTGTATAATAATCATATAAACTTCGAAGTACTAAACACCACGCCCACTAGCCCTTCCGTCTAGTGAATATTCTGGGTGGGGGTGTTAAACCCGTAGCTACCTTTAGGATTCGCGTGAATTAGGGCCATACCCGATTCTAATTCTTAGGTTACCAAGCAATAATAATCAGGGGAAAGTATTCACAACAATTAGTGGCAATTATCAAGTCCACATAATTCAATAATAATCCACAGAACTTCTGTCTGCATAATAATTCATTCGAGGAATGTTTTGCTTATGTCTATCTCGTCAAACATTTATAAAAGCATTTCATGTATTCACAGTTCAAAATATATTTCAAAAGCATTTAATAAAGCAGTTGTAAAAACAGTGCATGTATTCTCAGTCCCAAAAATGTAAAGAGTAAAAGGGAGCAAATGAACTCACCATACTGTATTTTGTAGTAAAAATACATATGACGTCATTTAACAAGTGTAAGATTGGCCTCGGATTCACGAACCTATATCGTTTGTATATATATTAACACATAATATTAATCAACTAAGTTTATAAATTTTATAATGTATTAAGATTAATATTCTTATATATAATTATATTAATACTTATAATAGGTTATATTATATATTTAATATATAATTTACTTAATATTATAATAATAGTATATTAGTTAATATATTAAAACATGGTAGTTTGTAATATTAATTATATTTATGTTACATAAAAAAAAATTATCTTTTATATAAAGAATATTTGTTGTAATCATAATAATAATAATACTAGTAGTAATATTAGTAATACAAATAATGATAATAATAATAATAATGTTAAAAATAATAATTTTAAATGTTAAATATAATAATAATAATAATAATAATAATAATAATAATAATAATAATAATAATAATAATAATAATAATTATTATTATTATTATTATTATTATTATTATTATAATTATAATAATAAAGTGTAATATGTAAACTACCTCAAAGAAATAGCTCTAAAAATAATGCCCAAGTCCGGGTTTGAACCCGAGACCTTTCGCTTAACACAAAACACTCCTAACCATCCCTCCATCTATGCTTTTCTGTTTTAATTCAACACTTAATCATCTTTAACTCGTTCTTCAGACCAGGTCCACAAGCAATTTAAAGGTCCAACAAAACACTTGGATCTCGGCCCAAAGTAAAAGATTTAATCGCGGCCCAAATAGAAAAGTAAATAGGGTAGTCCAAGGATAACATAATCAAGCCCAACCAACTGAATTTCATGTTCTCATTCCATCAGGTAACAAGGATTTCGAAGATCAGTTCCAACACAACAACAACAAAAAACGCATGTCATCATCATCACCCCATCCCTTACATCATCTTACTTCATTCGTAACTCATCATATCATTCATCATTATCATTATATTCGTGTCACCATGATAATACCATCATCATCAATTTCACATCGTCTCGTCATACAACATCATCATCATCGCTATATGTTATTACTATAACATAATCATAACATCATATTATCATGATGATTATCATCATGGACATAACCGATCATCCTATCATCATCATTTATAATGTCATCATGATCACCATCAATATCCTTGTTAACCTCCTGTTTATTAGTACTAATTATCACCTTTTCTAAAATTCACCATCGTTATATCCTTACATCACAATCTTCATGCATCCTCACGATTACATATCGTACAGTATATCGAATATGTATCTATTTAATCCAAGTCTACTTTTCTTTTAGCCAACTACATCTTTTCTTAATAGAGACATAGGGTCCTACTTTCATTTGCTTTATTTTTGTGTTAATAAGTCAATCCGTTTTTTTTTGTTTGATTAATAGTCACGTACAAAACTTGTTTGCCACCAAGTTTTTGAGTGGGTAACCCACTATCTATCCTTATAATATGTACGTGGGTCATTTGAGCTCCCCTTTATGTCCACTAAAATATAACACTAAATTCATGCTTCCTATTAACTTTATCATCTATAATCAATCGTTATGGTTTTGGCATTACCTTGGCAAGTTCGATCAAAACATAAAACGGCGAAGTGGATGTAGTAGTGGTTATGGGTATGGTTCAAGTGGTTTTCTTCATGGATAACAACCATTAAATCGAGTGATTTTTTGGTTAATAGAAGCGAGTAAGCAGCAGCAATAATCAAATGTTTTTAAGTGTTATATTGGTGACAATTTGGATTGGGTTATGGGTCTTCGAACAACAACACAGCAGGGATCGGTAGCAAGGTTTTTAAGTGGTGTTTGTTGATGGAAGATGACGGGTCGATGGTGGTGTTTGTTCGTGATAGTAGTATCAGAAAAGTATAATTTGCAGCTGTGAAAACTTCGACATGGTTGTTATTTATCGAATAGAAACAGTACAAGTATAGTGTTCATCTTCTTACTAACATCTAAATCATGCATCGATGGTCATGGTTATGGTTTAGATGATGTTTTTGGTGAATGATAATAGAAGTAGGAGGCGGATAAGTAGCAGTTTAGTTCGATGGTGTGATGGTTCGAAGGAGGCGATGAAATGGTGGGTTTCGTCCATTCGATGAATCGAAGGTGATAGCCGATGGTAAGTTGTAAGGGTGATGACACATGGTGGTATTGAGGGTTGGAGAAGATGAAAGAAATTATAAGAGGTGAAGAGATTGAAATGGGTCTTTAGTTTGCATTTTTAATATCTCAATTATATATCAATCTATCTATGTATATATTCCTCTCGTGATGGTGAAAAGCAACGAAAATAGTAATACCTTTAATAATATTGTTTATTTGTTCAATTCATGGAATTGATAGATAACAGGAACATTCAATCACCAATTAAGCACAGTATACATTATTTACTTTATACATTGATTCCATTCCTGATTGATAAGGAGACAAGGAAATAATCTAAAAACTGAAAGTGATTTGTAACAAATTATGCGATATTATCTGTGTTTATATCTTATATTTTATCCTAATAGTTAATGAACATATATTAATAATAATAATAATGTTAATAATAAATATAAAAATACTATTAATAATAATAATAGAATTAATAATAATAATATGAATAATACTAATAACAAAATAATACTAATATTAAGAATAATGATAAAAGTAGTAAAAATACTTGATAATAATAATTTTAAATGAAAATGATAATTTTTAGTAATAATAATAATAATAATAATAATAATCGTTATCATTTTTAAAATTTTAGTTTTGATCATTCTTATAATAATATTTATATTTAACATCTTTATTTTGATAATCATAACCTTTTAATTATAATTTTAACAACAATAAAAAAATAGTAATATTAATAATACTAACTTGATATTAATATTAACAGTAATAATGAAAACAGTAATATTATAACAACTATATTTTCAACTAAATAAGTATAATATTTAATATTATGTATTTAATTAATATTCATGTATATATATATATGTATCTATTTACAACTATTTGTTCGTGAATCGTCGGGAATTGTCAAAGGTCAATTGTATACATGAACACAGTTCAAAGTTTTTGAGACTTCACCATTACAGACCTTGCTTATTGTGTCAGAAACATATAAAGATCAAGTTTAAATTTGGTCGAAAATTCCCGGGTCGTCACATATATACATATACATAGTATATTACGTGTCATTGATGATTAAACATCGGGAGGATGTAATCATTCAATGTTAGGAAAAAAAAACTTGTCCTCAAGTATTCTATAGAACCTAAAAATCATCAAAATGCGCTCAAAGAAAGAAGAAGTGAAGAAATTGGTGATCAGAAGAATCCACGACAGCATCACGGCTGAGCGTATACCCGACCGCAGACTCCTGCCATGTACGCGTGAAAATTCCTGCACAGCTAACACCACGATCAACCGTGCTTCGATCGTGCGTGATCTGATTATGTTTTAAATTAAATAAAACCCCACTTTTCTTTATTTCCAACTCACTTCAAAACGCACACACTTCACACACGACTGAGGAGATCGACCGCACGAAGAAGAACGCGCATTCCTTCAATCTCAATTCTTACTTTCGGTATGATTAATCCTTGCTTTCCTAATATTCAGTTGTGTTCGTATGTTGATTTAGGGTTATGAAGAAACCCTAACTAGAATAAATCAAAACTTAAATTGATGCAAAAAAATCAAAATTGTTCTTGAAGAACAATTTAGAAACGATTGTAGTAGTGATTGTAGTATGTCTATGCATTGATTTAACTTTGGACAATTCTAGGGTTCATTATACATCTAGGTTAGATTTTCATAGAAATATTGTTCATATGATATAAACAACATTGTTGCAAATTGAGTGTGATAATGTTAGATGTCAAAACATGTGTTGATGATGATCTTAAAAGTCTAGAACACATATGAACTTTGTAAAAATCATAATCTAGTTGCAAACTCATTGACACTAATGAAGAGTGAAAATGTGAAGAACATTAACATCAAGACATCTAAGTATTGATGATAATTAAAGTTTGCAAAACTTGTTGCCTACAATTGAATTATACACTTTGAATGAATTTGAAGTATCATTGTGTAGAAAATGGCAAGAGGAAAGGGAAGGAGCAGTGAACCAAGAAGAAAGGACTCATATGATCCACCGTCAGATCTTACAGAAAGAATCAATTACAACATTTGGTTTCTTTCTAACCGTCCTATCACTGAAGGAAGAAAAGTTGCCCACGATCAAATGCCAGAGCTTATGAGACAATTCAAAACCCTTAAGTGGGAAGCATTTCTCACTCTTGATGGTCCAAGTTTTCCATCTATCATTCGCGAATTTTATGCAAATTTCAACTTTGTGAATAATGAAGTCTCCTTCAGTCTTCAAGGGACCAATTACCGCTACTCCCTTATAGATTTCGGGCACATTCTCCAAGTTCCAACAGATGGTGAAGAATTCTTCAGTTCGCATCATGGACTGGCATATCTTCCAAATTTTATCTCCAACAAAACGGCAGTGATAGATACACTATGCAAAGAAAGTGCTCCTCGAGATGAAATCGAGAGGTCTGGAGTACTGGGAAGACATCTTTCTTCTGAGTATGAAGTTTGAAACAAAGTCATTGACTACAACATCTACTGCAGATCAAGAAATCACTCAAACATTCATGCTACTCAATTTGCTCTCTTGTGGTGCTTGGAAAATGGAATCAAAGTAAATATTGCCTATCTGATGGCAACCAGAATGAGTGGACTCATCACCGAAACAACTCGAGGATTGCCTTATGGAATGCATCTAAACAAGCTTTTTAGGCACCTCAACATCACAAGTGATGACTCTCTTCCACTCACTCATCAACCAATTCTTCCACCAAAAACAACAGGAGGATCAACCTCCAAGCGAAGAAGAACTACCAATGAAGAGGGAACCAGCAGAGGAGCTATTGAGATATCAGACAGTGAAAATGAAGAAGGGAATGAATATGTGAGAGATCTTGGGGTTAATGCCAAAATGGATAAAATCTATCAAACTCAAATCAAAAGTCTGAAGAAGGAATCAAAAGTGAAGAAATTACTAAAAGGAGTGATCAGAAGCTTGACCTGTAGGTCAGGAAATGAGGAAGATGATGATTCGAATGAAGAATTCTAACATGTACTCATGAATGTGTTCTACTATTTAATGGTTGAGAGTTTAATACAATAATGTTTGGAGAACTTTGGTATGTATGTATGTATAATAAGTATTCGTGTGTGCTTACTAAATGTATTTAAAATTCCAAGCATGTTAGATTTACCCACGGCTGCACTCATGGTCGACCGTGACTCGACCGCAGGACGAGCCATACATAAACTGATGAACCATTCTGTCTTGTTATGCTCAATAACTTTTCTCAAGTAAAAATTGACCTGTCAGTCAAAAGACTTTACTCACTTGACCTACCTCTCTTGTGAAAAAGTAAAGTGACACCTAATCGTCCTCTATAAAAACTAGTACATTCAACTAAACTCATACCCACCATCACAATCCCTAAAAACCCACAATCAAATCATGAGACAAATTGCAGAAGGAAGAGAAGTGTCAACACATCAACTCTCAACCTATTCGCTAGCAAACTTCTCTATTGTGAATTGGAATGTCTTTCTCAATCTTCGAGGACCTCTATATCCTCTTCATGTAAATGAATTCTATGCAAATTTTCATTTCCATGATGATATGAAGATATCGTTTACTCTCTATGGCAAAAGCTATTCCTTGACTCTTGGAGAATTTGGAAGCATCATAGATGTTCCAAGTAACAGAATCAAATTCTTTCTTAACCCAAACTCATTTGATGAGTTTCTGGAATGGTTAGAAAAAGAATGTGTTCTTGAAACACTGAGTGAAGGACTACTCAAATTTGAGTCCGTCAACAAAGAGGGTTTCTTAGTGCATCACCTTGCCTCAACATATGATCTATGGCAATAGATCATCTCCATAAACGTGTATGGAAAGGGTGAAATACTTTGGAGAATGAATGCAAATGAGGTTACTCTTTTGTGGTGTCTCATACACTCACGTAAGGTAAACATTAATTTTCTAATGGCATCTAGAATGCAACAGGCAGCTCAAGAACCCTACTTGAAACTACCTTATGGCCTTCACTTAACTAAACTCTTTGCTCATCTCAAATTAACGACTTCTTATCACTACGCTGCTCAAGTTTTGTCATACCCAATATGCAGAGCCTCAACAAGACCATTTGTTGAACCTTCTCTTGATAACCCTCCAAACTTTAGCCTCCTTTCAACCGCAGGACAAAGCAGTGTCATTCACGAGAATATTCTAAAAATCGGACGACATCTGAACAAACTAGAAGGAATTATAAGAGACACTCATCACTACATTCACCTCAAGAAATAGGCCAAGGCAATTTGAAGAATGCCTACCTATACATCAAATTTATGTGCTTTTTGTGTACCTTCCATGCATGTGTTCATATATGCATGTTCCTTGTATGCTTTGAATAAAATATGTGCTTGTTATGTTTTAATATATGTTTTCCAAAGTGCATAATTTAAGGGGGATGTTTGCTCTAAGGGCGAACTTAGTTCTAGGGGGCTAACCTTTTTACTTCGACAAAAGAGGGAGAAAGATGGATATAAGTGATTGTTAACACTTGTGTATTTATAGCAAAATGTCTCTCATCACTTGTATGTTTGTCATCATCAAAAAGGGGGAGAATGTTGGTTGAATGTTGGTTAATGAACTAAACGACAAACTTAAGTATGATTAACCAAAGAATATGTTTTGATGATGACACATACATATGCATAAGTAATGACTAACATTTTAACATAAAACATGCAAGGTCACTAATCCATACTCTATCTTGTAAACGACCAAGTCAAACATAGCTTAAATAATAGTTCAGCAAAATACACGGTCAAGGTACGGTCGACCGCACATCTAGCCGCAGAACCCCAATGTGACAACCCAAAAATTTTTGACCAAATTTAAACTTTGATAACTCAGACAAGATAAGCAAATTGATGTGTTGCATTAAAATATTTTTTCAATACATTTAATTAACCATTGGACTTTACCCTACGATTCACGAACAACCTATAATTTAAAACTTGAACCAGTCATGATTTATATATGATTTTACTTTCTTAAACGAAGACGTTTTATGATATAATAATTTCTATTATTATAACCTCTTAATAAAATGATTTTGAATATAATTAGTTCTAGAAAACTAAATTTTATAATATTTATATATGAAATGATTAAAAAAAAATTACTATTAAACGATGCTATTTCAAATTAAAATTTTTACGTATTAAGTCATTTTATTTTTATGATATAATTTTTGTAATTTTTTTAAGAAACGGAGTTAAATTAAAAATGTACAATTTGAAAAGCACAACGTACAACAACGTGTAGATTAAATAGTTGAATTTAAATTAATTCATTTACTATTCATTGAATAGTAAATGAAACGAAATTAATTAATTTACTATTCACATGAAAGCGATATGATAGAAATTATTAATTATAAGTTACATAAAATATCCTTGAATATTTAATGAATACGACTTTTTTTTTAACAATTTACGATTCAATTTGATTCTAAATTTATTATTATATTATTATATTTTATTTCAATATTATTATATTATTATATTTATTACATTATTATATTTAAATTAATATTATATTATATATCTTTGTTCAGTCAAAAACTAGGAAAACACATATTAGGCGTACAAACTTTATAAACAAACCTTTTTATAACTAATTTTATAAAGCTTAAGATCAAAACAGATATATATGTATATTCAAATATAAAAAGTGGAATTTTTATCCATATTTTATAAAATAACTACGGCAAAAACTATATCTTAGAAATAAATTCGAGCGAGAAATACAAATATTACGCTAAAACGAATAAAAAGATACAAAATATAAAAATATACTTAAAGTTGGAAAAAGTAAAATTTTTATAAAAATATTATTTTTAGATTATTTATTTTATAAAACTATTAATTTTATATTTTATTAAAACTAATTAAACTAAATATACAAAATAAATAATAAAACTAAACTAATTAATTAAATAAACAACCCTAATTAGGGTTTTAATAAATAATAATAATAATAATTACGTAACGATTGCTGTTCGATGGTCAAATGTGGCGTGTCAGACAGGGCCATGCGATCGTATGGTCCTCACGTTAAAAACACATGCGATCGCATGGATAAGGATTTCGGGCCAGGCTTTGGGCTGCTACAGTGATTGAGCCGAGTGTTTTACTTCTTTTTTTTCTGTTTTAATTTTCTGTTTTAAAATTTATAAAAAGTATTTATATAAATTAAATAAAACTTATATTTTTACAAACTAAAAATAGAAATAGAAATATTTTATAATTTTATATGTTTTTGAACAACTCTTAAATATATATATATTTTGTTTTTCTTTTTATATTTTTGTATATTTAAAACGTATTTTTACAAAAGCGTATTTTTATAAAAGTAAACTAAAAATTAATAAAAAAAAAATTTATATAGCGTTGCGCTTCCAGCGTGCAAGCAAGAATGTTCCCCGGCAGCGGCGCCAAAAATACTTGATGTGTGCGAGGTGTACTAGGAAATAGTATTAATTTTTACAACAAAATACTATTAAATACGATACAATTTTACACAAGATATTTATTTATTTATAGAATGGATATACCTAAACCTTGCTACAACACTTATAGGCAGTGTACCTAATCGTACAGTAGTGTAGTTTTTAGTAAGTCCGATTCGTTCCACAGGGATCTTTTAAACAAGCTTAACGCTATATTTTTAACTTAATATTGTAAAAATACAAAAATATATATAAGTAATATTATTATTATAAAAGGGGGTTTTTACCGTTTAATGACCGGTTTGTCGATTTTAAAACTTTAGTCGCAGTTAAAACCTAATGTAAAATATTAAAAATAAATATAACTTAATTTAAAGCATAAAGTAAATAATGATAATGAAATTGCGATAAAAATGCGATAAATAAAAAGTACGACAATTAAAGAGTCCGGTAATTAAAAGTGCAATTAAATATAATGACAATAAATAAAAGTGCGATAATTAAAAGTGCAAGTATACTGGACGTGTTGCTTTCCTAATACAAGGTTAGCAAGTGGGTGACACAAAACCACAAGTTTTGAGCTAAAATTTTCAAATCTGAAACCCACCAAACCCACAAAAATATTTTGCAAACATCGGTGAAGGGTTATTCCGAAAAACTTATCTAGGGTAAAAACTAGATTTAATTTTCAAAAGATCAAATGTTTTCATAAAGATCCAATTTCCTTAATGGATCTAAATTTTATAGTCATGTGGGACTATAAACCACATAGTTACTACCACTGTTTATACCGCCGTAAAGAAATCACTGATGTACAAAGTGTGAAGAATAAAGAAGTGATTCTAGTATTTCAAGACTATATTGCTTGAGGACAAGCAACGCTAAAGTGTGGGAATATTTGATAATGCTAAAAACGAACATATATTTCATAGCATTATTCCTCAAGAAAGACAAGCTTTTAGTTGCAACTGTTCTATTTACAAGTGATATTCGTTTAAATAATAAAAGGTGAAGACAAAAGACAGATTCGACGAATTGAAGACGCAAACGACCAAAAAGCTCAAAAGTTCAAAATACAATCAATGAGGTTCCAATTATTGATAAGAAACGTCTCAAAATTACAAGAGTACAAGATTCAAAACGAAAAGTACAAGATATTAAATTGTACGCAAGGACGTTCAAAAATCCGGAACCGGGACCAGAGTCAACTCTCAATGCTCGACGCAACGGACTAAAAATTACAAGTCAACTATGCATATGAATATAATATAATATATAATTAATTCTTAAAATTAATATATATATATTATATTATATTTAAATAAACGTCGGCGGAAGAAAACAACCAAAAGTGGCTCTCCCCAGCTGGCCATGCGATCGCATGGCCTGGAAGGCATAAATCCATGCGATCGCATGAGCCCCTTTTCCAGATCACAGGCCTATAAAAATCGAGCTTTGGTGCACCATTTTTCAATATATAATATCAATCTCTCTATTATCTATATACGTAGTATATATTTATATTTATATTTTAATTTTAATTTTAATTTTAATTCTAATAATAAGGGTATGTTAGCGAATGTTGTAAGGGTGTAAGTCGAAATTCTGTCCGTGTAACGCTACGCTATTTTTAATCATTGTAAGTTATGTTCAACCTTTTTAATTTAATGTCTCGTAGCTAAGTTATTATTATGCTTATTTAATCCGAAGTAATCATGATGTTGGGCTAAAAATATTAAAATTGTGTAATTGGGCTTTGTACCATAATTGGGGTTTGGACAAAAGAACGACACTTGTGGAAATTAGACTATGGGCTATTAATGGGCTTTATATTTGTTTAACTAAATGATAGTTTGTTAATGTTAATATAAAAGATTTACAATTGGACGTCCCTATAAATAACCATATACACTCGATCGGACACGATGGGCGGGATATTTATATGTACGAATAATCGTTCATTTAACCGGACACGGGAATGGATTAATAGCCACTAGAAATATTAAAACAAGGGTGAAATTATGTACAAGGACACTTGGCATAATTGATAACAAAGTATTAAAACCTTGGGTTACACTCAGTCGACATCCTGGTGTAATTATTAAACAAAGTATTAAAATCTTGTTACAGTTTAAGTCCCCAATTAGTTGGAATATTTAAACTTCGGGTATAAGGATAATTTGACGAGGACACTCGCACTTTATATTTATGACTGATGGACTGTTATGGACAAAAACCAGACGGACATATTAAATAATCCAGGACAAAGGACAATTAACCCATGGGCATAAAACTAAAATCAACACGTCAAACATCATGATTACGGAAGTTTAAATAAGCATAATTCTTTTATTTCATATTTAATTTCCTTTATTTTATATTTAATTGCACTTCTAATTATAGCACTTTTTTTTATTGTTATTGTATTTAATTGCACTTTTAATTATCGTACTTTTTAATTATCGCAAGTTTATTTTATCGCACTTTTATTTATCACAATTTCATTATCGTTATTTACTTTACGCTTTAAATCAAGTCTTTTATTTATTTAATATTTTACATTTTGTTTTAACTGCGACTAAAGTTTTAAAATCGACAAACCAGTCATTAAACGGTAAAAACCCCCCTTTAAAATAATAATATTACTTATATATATATATTCGTATTTTTATAAATTAAACTAATATAGCGTTAAGCTTTGATTAAAAGATTTTCCCTGTGGAACGAACCGAACTTACTAAAAACTACACTACTGTACGATTAGGTACACTGCCTATAAGTGTTGTAGCAAGGTTTAAGTATATCCATTCAATAAATAAATAAATATCTTGAGTAAAATTGTATCGTATTTAATAGTATTTCCTTGTAAAATATAAGCTATTTTATATACACCTGACAGAACATCAAGTATTTTTGGCGCCGCTGCCGGGGACCCATCTAGCTTAAAAGCCGGAAGCGCAACGCTAATATAAAAAAAAATACACTTTTGTAAAAATACGTTTTAATATATTCTAAAACATAAAAAGAAAACAAAAATATAAATATTTTTAAGAGTTTGTTAAATATATAAGTTATATAAAAGTTTCTTTATCTTTATAAAAATATAAGTTTTATTTAATTTATAAAAATATATTACATAAATATTTAAAACGGAAAAAATAAACACAGCAAAAAAAAAAAAAATAACCAAATTCAGCTCGTACTGTAGCAGCCCAGTGTCTGGCCCGAAACCCTAGCCCATGCGATCGCATGGCTGGGTAACATAGGACTCATGCGATCGCATGAGCCCTTCTGACACGCCACATCTGATTCTCGTATAGCATTTATTACGGATAATAATTATTATTATTTAACTTCAAACCCTAATTAGGGTTGTTTTTTTATTATTATTTAGTTTTAGTTTTTATATTTAATTTGTGTTATTTAGTTTAATTAGTTTAATTAAATTATAAAATTAATAGTTTTATTAAATAAATAATATAAAAATAATATTTTTATAAAAATTGTAATTTTTACACTTTTAGTATATTTTTATATTTTATCCCTTTTTAATTGTTTTAGCGTAACTTTTGTAATTTTTGCTCGTATTTATTTTTAATTCATAGTTTTTGCCATAGTTATTTTTATTTCTAGATTTTTAGGCTTTGCCGTAAAATTCATTAAGTGCTTTTTCTTTAGACTAAGATTTAAGTACTTTAGAATTTTGCGACATTTTTTTTTAAGTTTTAATACCTTTTTGAGATATTGCCATTTGGGATATAGTTTTTCCTGTAAGCTTTAATATTTTTAGACGCCTTTTACCTATGTATCAATTATCATTCCAATTAGTAATCTCAATTTGCGAATATAATTTTAAGTTAGTGATAGTAATAAGGTTGGGTTAGTCGAGTTTTTTTTTTAAGTTTTATAGTCATTTTTTTTTTCTTTCTTATTTTTTCGACGCCTTTTATTTTTCAACCCTTTTTATTTTTCGAACTTTTTTCGACGCGCTCTTTTTCTTTCTTATTTCTCGTCATTCTAGTTTTTAGGACTTAGAATTTTTTCTACTTCTTATCTATACTTCTTAAAATTACGAAAATTTATTTTAAGTGGTTAAATTGATAGACATCAAAATTTTCTGGTTCGTAGTAATAGTTGGATTTGTACGTGGACCGGGTTATTGGAGCCAAACAGTCCTCAATTATATTGAGAGCAAACGAATCCTGCCCCTCTACTGCATCTTTTGGCTATTCAAAACGTGGGCAAAATCAGAAAAGTCTATTAATTGGATAACTTATATAATTTTTTCTTTCCTTTTAAAAACTAATAGGATATTCAGTGAATGCACCGAGCAAGACGTTCACCACCTTTTGTACGTTCACCACCGGTAACTCGATCAAGACATCTAGCAAATATTACCGCCGTTGATTATCCTTTAGAATCGTCATCCAGTCGACCAAGTACTCCAATTCAAATTTCCGATAATCCATTTTTTGAACCCGACCTCACAATTGAGAATCCGGATAATATTCAGGGACAATTCATAGATCCTGAACCATTAAATTTTCCTCCGGAACCACCAATCATTCAAACAGAGATTGTTGAGGAACGAACCATTAAATCAGAATCCTCTAGTGATTCGGATTCAACAAATTCAATCATGGAAAATCTGAACCTTTAAGTATGGAAGACCGAATGAGAGCTAAACGCACTGGCCAAGGTCACGCAATTACTCAGCCAGACATTAATGCACCAGATTATGAAATCAAAGGACAAATTCTACATATGGTGACTAATCAATGCCAATTTAGTGGTGCGCCGAAGGAAGATCCAAATGAACATCTTCGTACCTTTAATAGGATCTGCACACTATTTAAAATAAGAGAAGTTGAGGATGAACAGATATATCTCATGTTATTTCCCAGGACTTTAAAGGGAGAAGCCAAAGATTGGTTGGAATCGTTACCTGAAGGGGCGATCGATACATGGAACGTTTTAGTTGAAAATTTTCTTAAACAATTCTTTCCGGCATCTAAAGCCGTAAGACTTCAAGGAGAAATTGTTACGTTCACACAGAAACCAAATGAAACTCTATATGAGGCATGGACAAGATTTGGAAAGTTATTAAGAGGATGTCCGCAACATGGTTTAGATACCTGTCAAATAGTACAAATATTCTACCAAGGATGCGACATCACTACAAGGAAAGACATAGATATTGCAGCTGGTGGTTCTATTATGAAGAAAACCAAAACTGATGCTTACAAAATTATTGATAACACGGCTTCCCACTCACATGAGTGGCACCAAGAAAAAGATATCGTTAGATCATCTAAAGCAGCTAGAGCCGATTCTAGCCATGACTTAGATTCCATTTTCGCAAAGATAGATGCTGTTGAGAGACGAATTGAAAAGATGACTAAAGATATCCACTCAATACGAATTAGTTGTGAGCAGTGTGGAGGACCACATTTGACAAAAGATTGTCTCAGTATTGAATTAACAATGGAACAAAGAGAGAATATTTCATACATAAACCAAAGGCCTGGAAATAATTATCAGAATAATTATTAACCGCCAAGACCGATTTACAATCAAAATCAGAATTATAACCGAAATATTCCATACAACAACCAACAAGGTCCTAGCAATCAACAAATATCCAATAATACTTACAACCAGCAAAGACCTAATTTTCAAAACAAACCACCACAAACTGATGATAAAAAGCCGAATTTAGAAGATATGATGACGAAGCTAGTTGAAACTCAAACGCAGTTTTTCACATCTCAGAAACAAACTAATGAACAAAATGCTCAAGCATTTAGAAATCAACAAGCTTCTATTCAAAATTTGGAACAAGAAGTAAGTAACCTAGCAAGGTTAATAGGTGAAAGAAAACCGGGAAGTTTACCTAGTGATACAAATGCTAACCCCCAGAATGAAACAGTTAAAGCCATTACCACAAGAAGTGGTACAACACTTAAACCACCTGAAATACTTATAACTTCTGATGAAGCTATTCCTACTCCACAAGAACCACAACCTGAACAAGATAAGGAAAAAGAACTGGTAGTTGAAAAGGTTAATGAAGATAACACACTTAAGGATAAACCTTATGTTAAACCATACCAACCACCACTTCCTTACCCGAGTAAAATGAAGAAAGAGAAACTTGAAGCCGGGCAATCCAAATTCTTGGATATGTTTAAACAGATAAATGTAAATCTTCCTTTCATTGATGTGATTTCAGGAATGCCTAGATATGCTAAATTCTTGAAAGATCTAATCTCAAATAGAAAGAAAATGGAAGAACTCTCAGCTGTTACTATGAATGCTAATTGTTCAGCAGTGCTGTTGAATAAGATACCAGAAAAACTATCTGATCCAGGAAGTTTCACAATTCCATGTTTTCTGGGTAGTCTTAGTTCAATAGAAGCATTGGCAGACTTAGGTGCTAGTATAAATTTAATGCCGTTTTCACTATACACTAAACTAGACCTTGGAGAATTGAAACCAACAAGAATAAGCATACAACTAGCCGATCGATCAATAAAATATCCTAGAGGGATAATGGAGAACATGCTAGTTAAAGTTGGTACTTTAGTATTTCCAGTAGATTTTGTTGTTCTGGACATGAAAGAAGATTCTCAAGTTCCTCTCATATTAGGAAGACCATTCTTAAACACGGCTAAAGCAATGATAGACGTGTTCGGTAAAAAAATTGACCCTAAGTATAGAGGACGAGAGTGTTACCTTTTCAGTTGATAGAGCAATGCAACAACCGCAATCTGCAGATGATACATGTTATTATATTCAAACTATAGATTCACATGCAGAATTGTTAGAAGAATTTCCAGAATTACAAGGAACAGGAGAATGTTCTTTAGGAGAAGGAACTGAACCAATTGATGAAGTTGAAATGTTAGCTACACTTATAGCTAATGGATATGAACCAACAACAGAAGAAATTCAAATGCTAAAAGAAGAAGACAGATATCGATATAAATCATCGATAGAAGAACCTCCGAAATTAGAGTTAAAGCCACTTCCAAACCATTTGGAATACGCTTATTTACATGGTGAATCTGAATTATCTGTAATAATATCGTCTTCTCTTACTGAAAATGAGAAATCACAACTCATTTCTGTGTTGAAAGCTCATAAACCAGCCATTGCATGGAAGATTCATGATATTAAAGGAATAAGTCCTTCGTATTGCACACATAAAATTCTTATGGAAGAAGGTCATAAAACGTATGTGCAACGCCAACGAAGACTAAATCCGAATATGCAAGATGTAGTTAAAAAAGAAATTATTAAACTGCTAGATGCAGGTTTAATTTATCCAATCTCTGATAGTCCATGGGTAAGCCCAGTTCAATGCGTGCCTAAGAAGGGTGGCATGACTGTCATTACAAATGAAAAAAATGAGCTAATTCCTACAAGGACTGTAACAAGATGGCGTGTATGTATTGATTATAGAAAATTAAATGACGCCACCAGAAAAGATCACTTTCCCTTACCTTTCATTGATCAAATGTTGGAAAGATTAGCCGGAAATAGTTATTATTGTTTTCTTGATGGATTTTCCGGATACTTTCAAATTCCAATAGCACCCGAAGATCAAGAGAAAACCACATTCACGTGCCCTTATGGTACTTTTGCTTACAAACGCATGCCATTTGGACTTTGCAACGCCCCTACAACCTTTCAAAGGTGCATGATGGCGATTTTTCACGACATGATAGAAGAATGCATGGAAGTTTTCATGGATGACTTTTCAGTCTTCGGTGATACATTTGAATCATGTCTAGCTAATCTTGAACGAATGCTTATTAGATGCGAACAATCAAATCTAGTACTTAATTGGGAGAAATGCCATTTCATGGTTAAAGAAGGCATCGTTCTTGGACATAAAATTTCAAAAGAAGGAATTGAAGTGGATAGAGCTAAAGTAGATGTAATTGCTAAACTTCCACATCCCACCAATGTTAGAGGAGTTAGGAGTTTTCTAGGGCATGCTGGTTTTTACCGACGTTTCATAAAAGATTTTTCTAAAATTGCCACTCCTATGAATAAACTACTAGAAAAGGATGCTCCATTCATCTTTTCAGATGAATGTATCAAATCTTTTAATATTCTTAAAAAGAAACTCACTAATGCGCCAATCATGATAACACCAAATTGGAATCTACCGTTTGAACTAATGTGCGATGCAAGTGATTTTGCAATGGGAGCCGTTTTAGGACAAAGGATTGAAAAACGATTTCACCCTATATATTATGCTAGTAAGACATTACAAGGAGCACAAACAAATTATACAACTACTGAAAAAGAACTCCTTGCTATTGTCTTTACTTTTGACAAATTTCGTTCATATCTCGTTCTAGCAAAAACGGTGGTCTATACCGACCATTCTGCTCTTAGATACCTATTTTCGAAACAAGATGCCAAACCAAGATTAATCCGTTGGATCTTACTCTTACAAGAATTCGATATTGAAATCCGAGATAAAAGAGGAGCTGAAAATCTCGCCGCTGATCATCTTTCTCGTCTTGAAAATCCTGAATTAGAAGTTCTAAATGAATCGGCCATACAAGACAACTTTCCTAATGAATATCTATTGAAGATAGATTATAATGAAATTCCATGGTTTGCAGACTATGCAAACTACTTAGTATGTGGATTCCTTGAAAAAGGATTATCGTACCAAAAACGAAAGAAATTCTTTAGTGATATAAAACACTATTTCTGGAAAGATCCACATTTGTTTAAAAGTTGTCCCGATGGAATAATACGCCGATGTGTATTCGGAGATGAAGCTAGTAAAATTTTAAACCATTGTCACACAGGACCAACATGAGGGCATTATGGGCCTCAACTAACAGCAAGAAAAGTTTATGATGCTGGATTCTATTGGCCTACAATTTACAAAGACGCACACCTTCTTTGCAAATCCTGTGATGCTTGTCAAAGGGCCGGAAAAATAAGTCAACGTGATGAAATGCCACAAAATGTCATTCAAGTATGTGAAGTATTTGACATTTGGGGTATTGACTTTATGGGTCCATTTCCAAAATCTCATAATAATCTCTATATTCTCGTAGCCATTGATTATGTATCTAAATGGGCGGAAGCACAAGCTCTCCCAACTAACGATGCACGAGTTGTAGTCAACTTTTTAAAACATCGTTTTGCAAGGTTTGGAACACCGAAAGCTTTAATAAGAGATCGGGGTACTCATTTCTGTAATAATCAACTTGAGAAAGTTCTCAAAAGATATGGAGTAACTCATAAAATCTCCACCGCATATCATCCACAAACAAGTGGATAAGTTGAAAATACCAACCGAGCTTTAAAACGTATTCTAGAGAAAACCGTAGGATCAAATCCGAAGGAATGGTCCATTAAATTGGAGGATGCACTCTGGGCTTTTAGAACAGCCTACAAAACTCCAATTGGAACCACACCTTTTAAACTCGTCTACGAAAAAGCATGTCATCTTCCAGTAGAAATTGAACACAAAGAATTTTGGGCTTTGAAGACATGTAATCTTGATTTACATGAAGCTGGACGTCTACGATTAAGTCAACTAAACGAATTAGAAGAATTAAGACATTAAGCATACGAAAATTCGTTAATCTATAAAGAAAGAACGAAGAAATGGCATGATAAAAGAATCAGAAGTTCAAAAGAATTTAAAGAAGGAGACAGAGTTCTTCTTTTCAATTCACGATTCAAGCTATTTCCTGGAAAATTGAAATCAAGATGGTCTGGACCATTCATAGTCAAAAGAGTTTTCCCATACGGAACGATAGAATTAATAAATTCAAATGGAATTGAATTTAAAGTTAATGGTCACAGAGTTAAACATTACATAGATAGTCCGATGGAAGTCGACAACGAAGTTAATCAAAACTTCGATACCACAGCTAACTAAGTGCGAGGAGAATCGAGTCTTTTAAGGATTTTATGTATTTCTGTTAGAGTTAGATTGTCTGTTTTCGTGTAGTTCTCGAAAATGGAACCCGAATGGTCTTTCCCTAGCAGACCCTAAAGAACTAGTCTTCTCCCCCTATTCTGAATTTTTTTTTTTTTTAGGAAATGAAGACTGCCTGTGAACTAAACCATGGTCTAATACTACACGCTTTGATCACTAAACGTAATAATGACACACTTCCGAGTGAAATAGTATCACTAATCAGAGAAAGATTGGACGGAGTAAGAAAAGAATCCAGATGCGAAGATAATAAGTTACAATTTGGTAAAGAAAAATCAAAATTCGCAGCGAAAAGAAGAGCACGACACCTTGAAAGATGTCACAAATGCGGAAAATGGTCACATGGAGGTAAATGTTCAAATAATCAAACCTATTCAAATACCGAATTTGTTACTTTATGCAGAGACGGACCGTTCATATGTTTAGAAGAAAAAACACTGAATGCTCGAGGTTACGCCTATGTAGCTATGGAAAACTAATTAAACCGACTATCTTATGAATGAGATAGATCATATAACTAAGAATACTATCTCACAGGTAAGTCTGTACAGTTTTTATTTTTTATTTTTGTTTTTAACCTTTTGATAATAAACGCTAATTTGTTCGCTATAAAGTATTAAATTGGTATTGAATAAAATTAGGTTTGGCGACAGAAATTATTGATATCATACAAAAATTTATTACATCACTGCGAAATTTAACGTTTATTCTTAAGGTATAAATATCTTTAATCAATCAACCCAAAATATTTCAAAAATGCGCCATGAGTTAAATTAGGTCATGGAACCGAAATTACTTTACCGAAAAGAGGGGCGCATATTTTTGATAATATTTGATTGATTAAAATGGGATAAAAGACCAAAAAGATTTTTAATTTTATTTTTACCATGTTTTTAAAATTAATATATAAATCTTAAATTAATATTGTAAACTTTTTAAATTAATATATTTAAAATTGTAAATATTTGAACAATTGATATTTTTAAGTTTGTATGTATAAAAACAAAAATATAATATAAGTTTGGTGTGAATTTTTAATTTTTTAAAAAATGTGAATTTTTAATTTTATGCATATTTTAAATTTAAGTTGTGTGAATTTAAAAACAAAAATTTACTTTATTTCGCTAAGTTAAAAATATGATTTTTAAAATTCGTCGTGAGTTGAAGACTAGGTCGTTGAACCGAAATTGCTTTACCCGAGGGAGGGACGAGAACTTTTATTATCATTATTTTTAATCTTATTGAATTAAAGTATGCCAAAAACATTAAAAAACCCAAAAATTTTTACTTTTAAAACAACGATTTGATTTGACAAATTTTAAAAATTTTGTCAAGGGACAGACTAGGACATCGATCTGAAACACCCTCGCTCCTAAAGGAAAACAAATTTTTAAAATTTTATTAATTATAAGTTTTATAAAGTATAAGGTTTTATTTAAAAAAAAAAAAAAAAAAAAAGGCCAAAACACTGTAGCCGGGTACCCATGCGATCGCATGAGAATCACCCTATCCTCCATGCGATCGCATGGAGGCAATTTCCAGGCCTGATACATACAGCTCACTGTTCTGTTTTCTCCACATAAACACACACACATATACGAAAAACACTCAAAACCTCATCAAATTTCATCATTTTTCCACCGTAATTCATCATTTTTCTTGCTCTAATCATGCCTAGATTCTCATTCTTCAGCAAAATGGTAAAAATTACACTCCTAAACTCATAAATTTGCTAGTTTTTGTGATAAATTCCAATTTTTTACCTAATGCAATTTTGTTAATTTCTAGTGTAATTAGTGTTAAATTGTTAGTATTTTATGCATGTATAACCTAGATTGATGCTATTTAACATGATTTAAAGCCAAAAACTTCAAAATTTTTAGAAATCTAGGGTTTGTGTTCTTGAGCAATTTGGGGCTTTTTGATATAAACAGATTATGGCAAATTTTTGTCATGAATTATTGCTAAATTGAGTAGTGTAACATGTTTAGATAGATAAATGATCCAAACATTGATCCTAAACATGATTTTTGAAGATTAAAGTGGACTTTTTAAGTCCAAAATTCATGAACTTGATTAATTTGATGTAATTGCCATTTGAGACTTGTTTAATTATTAGTAATGAATATTTTGACATGTTATTTGAGTTAAAAGCTTATGAACTTTGTATACATTTTCATATGTGCTTATTTGAAAAGTGTAGAATTGTGAAAAATTGTGAAAATGTGTATAAGTTTAATTTTGATTTAACATGTTATAGTGATTGTTTTAAGTTGTTATTTTGCTAACACTAATGCATATTTGGATGCACAAATTTTGTGTTTAATGTGTTTTGCAGAAAGCCGATACTGGAGGTTCAGGAGCATCATCATCTAGACGACCAGCACCAGCACCAGAACCAGAACCAGAAATGCAACACGAACAAGAACCACAACAACAGCCTGATCAGCACGTACCTTATTATGATCCGGTACAGTTTGTTGATGAATTCATAGTATTCCCAATGAGGCCGCCAGTAGAATTCCCAACGATTCCTGAGCACACTCTGCATCCTAATCTGAGATTTGATAGGAAATGGAGAGATTACGAGACATATCAAAGGAACAAATTCAAATTGGTAACAAAAAATGTAGAGGTGCCAAGGGTAATCGATTGGGCCCCTTTGGAAACGGTCCATCTAGCTGACCGTGTTAGACAGCTTTTAGTTCAAAGGTATGGCAGTTCTTCTTTTACAGATTGGGAACATCTTTTCACCATTCGTAGACCTGTATATAAGGAATGGTGTGTTGAGTTGATGAGTACTGTATCACTTGATACAAATATAGTTAGAATAGATGATAGAAGATTTCTTAGGTTTATCCTTGGCGGTAGGATGTACAGAATGTCAATGCTGGACATGGCCAGGGCCTTACAGATATATACTCCTGGTGAGTTGCTATTACCCGATTGTACAAATTTGATTCATTATGGTGAAAGGGTAGATAGTAACTTTGACGCTGACGCCATTTGGAGGCGTATGTCACATTTTGTTGTTTTTACACGAGCAGGAGAACACTCCTATACACATATTGACAGAGCTGAGCTTCATATTATTCATAGATTTTTGGCTAACTCGATTACACAGAGAGGTCATAATAAAGAAAAAATTACCTTACATGATTTATTCTACCTAAAGTGTATTCGGGATCCTAGAAGCTTTGTCAATATCCCTTACTGTGTTGCTTTTTATTTATCTAAAATGGTAGAGGGAATGCAGGACGGGAGTATAATAGGAGGAGGTATTTTTGTTACTCTCATTGGAGAGTATTTAGGTATTGATAGGAACCAAGGGGGTCCATTACAGCTTTGTAGAGAACAGGTTGAGCCCTTAGGATTGAAAGTTTATGTGGGTGCTAAGGTATTGAAAAGTAGACGTAACCAGGCAGTACCCTATGAGGGATCTCATCCTCAGGTAGAGAGAGGCTCAGACGAGGAAATGGAGGAGGCGGAAGACATTAGGGATGTCTTTCGAGATGCTATTCTTGACGTCCACATTCGTATAGATGAGGAAGCAATGACGAACGCGGCCAGACATAGTATGTATGAGCAGTGGAACTCCGAGCGAGTATACGAGGATTATAGGCGACGCCAACACGATAGCTGGTTAGTTCATCAGCACCAAATCATGAGCCAGCTATCATATCAGGTACCAAATAACTATGTACCTACTCGACCTGCTCATTTTCCGCCACACAGCCCCGATATCCGACCACCCTTTAACCGGTATGACTATAATCAAGCCTATCAGAACACCTATAACCAACAATGGAACCCACCTGACGAGATGAACTGGAACCCATATCCAGACTGATTTAGTTCCATTTGGTTATTTATATGATTTTTATGTTTTTATCTTTTTACTTATTCATGTTTAAACTTATGTTATTGAATATACTTATGTAATCTTTATCATTTTTATTATTATTGTGTACTAATATTTCACATTTAGGATTTGAAAGTGGGATATTAAGTCCCATTTCAAATTGCCATGCATGTTTATATTTGTATGTATGTATATGGTAAATTGTACAAAACAGGGTAAAACAGCGCATTTTCAAAGATTGGCATTAAGTTCAGCAAAAGCTACTAATTTTGACGACAAGATAAATGTGATGTAACAACAGACGGAATGGACAAATGATATGTACCATTTATCATTCAGCAAACAAACGCCAATATGTTTGGAAACTTTGGTAAAATTTAATCATTTCTACGCTAATCACCCTCAATAATTTAAATTGTTACTGATTTCTTGCAAATGAGGGCATTGCAAGATCTTAAGTGTGGGAAGGGGTTAAATTCTTTCAGATTTTTTAAATGTTTTACTTTAAACACTTGGTTATCATTAGAAATACTAGTAAAGCAGTAGTTGTATTAGAATCTAGTGCTCTCTGATAATAAAGAACAGCCCTAGTCTTATATACTGACTACCCAATTCTAGCAAAATTTTTCAAAATTTTCAATTAAATGAACTCAAAATCATGTTTATACATATTTATGAACGATAAAACTAGGTGTTAACACCGAAATTATTGTTACCTCGGAAAGGACATAAATTGAGAAACAAACCAAAATGTTAGAATTCATTTAAAATGGAATAGAGGACAACAAAAAGGAAAATAAAAGCCAAGTGTGGGAAAAATTACCAAGTTATCTTAAACATATGTCACATATTTCTGTAACAAATAATTGAAGATACTTTTGCTTTGGACGATAATTAACTGTTTTACCCGATGAAAGAAAAGAAGAGATGGATCTACACGATGAATCAATTCCATCGTTAAAAGGAAGTAAAGTCTTTCGAAAAAGACACGCGCTTCTTGATTTAGGTCATGAAGTTGTCGTCCAGACCAGCTGTAGGTTGATGAAAAATCTAGAAAAGTCATCTCTAAAATCAGCAGGAAATCTATGGACCTCAGCATAAAACAGGGTCGCCAAGTGGTCAGATTTATCCTAACCATGAGAAGGATTTATCTCGTACAATGGGGGGCACCGTGCAAATTAGCTTGATAAGACTAATAAATCAGATCCCCAGAAAGGATAATCTCCTTAAAAGATCAAAAATCAGCTTTTAAGCCTGATATTACTCAATCCTAGAGATTGACCTTAAAGATTGAGAATTCAAACTCATGGAATTCAATGATATCTAAACTCGAGCTTGAACGAGAAAATATTTTGATCAAAATTACAAACCGATTTGTTTTCTGAAAACCCATTTTCAATGCGTTCATTACCATTGTACGTAAAATCCTAGGAATTCATCTGGAATTCATTAGGTCATCTGAACCAAATCGGGTGTCAACCGTAAGAACGGTGGTTGCATAGCATGGTCGAAGACAGGACCGTGTGCCAGACCAAAAAATCATAAGGGTGAGCTGTCATAACCCGTCCTTAACCATAAGAACGAGTTAGATAACGTATGATTTCATTGCGAGGTATTGACCTCTATATGCGACATTTTTAAAAGAACAACTGCATTTATTTTACATTACAAACCATAACTCTTATTTTAATACAAGCTTTAGACAATAAAAAGATGATTATCGTTTAGCGATAATCTTAGACTTACAAACTTTACATGTGATGATAACAATACAATTTCTAGCATATTTTACATTACAAATCCTCCGATATGCATTTTTATTTTTGACACAAATATGCATACTCAAGATCTTGTTTAAATTCAACATGTTGCAGCGGAAGCTTCTAATTATCACCTGAGAATGAACATGCTTAAAACGTCAACATAAAGTTGGTGAGATATAGGTTTAATGCCGGCAGCAATATATATATAGACCACAAGATTTCATATATAAACATTTTAATAAAAATATTCTAAGTGGTTGAGCACTTGGTAACCATACTTAACATTTAATCACGTCGTATATTCCCTTTATTATGAAATCTTACTACACCGTACCAAGTGTAGTCACGAAATGTAGTACTGTGCAACCGTTGAATACTGGTCGTCCAGTCCGGTTGGGGTTGTCAGGCCCGATAGATCTATCAACAGGATTCGCGTTTACAATACCGCTGTAAATATTAGTTACCAAGCTACAGGGAAGTATGCCAGTGGTACAACTCAACGTAGAATATATTTTTCAGTTACTTGTGTCCATATCATAAAACATAAAATACATGTATTCTCATCCCGAAATATTTAGAGTTTAAAAGTGGGACTATATACTCACTTTTGCCTTGAAGATATATATATTTTGACTTGGTCTCCGGTTGATATCACGAACCTATCCATATATAGTTTATCAATATATTTCCATTTTAAACAATCGTCACATATATATACTTATTATACTTTTAATAGTTTTAATAATTTCTTAGTCCGTAGTTAGCAGTCCGATGTTAGTAATTCAATTTTAATGGTTCATATTTAGGTGTTTAATAAATAAAACCCCCATCGAAATAAATAAAACCCCATCGTATTTGTATTGGTCGGGATTAATCTTGACCCACGGTACCGGTGTTGTCAAATGACGTGTTGCGTACATAAAGTACCGGTGTTGTCAAATGACGTGTTGCGTACAATCATGGGATCTTATGATTAATCTTCTCGTATTGTTTACGGGGGGTCCTGAAATATATAAAATTAAATTATGAGTACATATATATAAAATATCATGTTATTTTAGAAAGATGTGATTCATTTAATTTTTCTCCAATTATTTTCGTGGCTAAACTAGTTTTGGATATCCGATCTTGTTTTGGTCATAGTTTCTTCGTTACAACTCCGTTTTCGTTGGTTCAACTTGCCACTTCCTTGGATCGAGTTCTTCTTTAAGACTATGAACTGTAAATACCTTAGTTTGTATTCAAAATCACAGGTCATAGGTCAAACTTTGGTGAAACTTATGAAGTTAATCATTTTCCCTTATGTAAACAACATTAAATGATTATTTTTCTAAAAATACTTATACTTTGAGTTAAATCATGAAATTTTTATGTGTTATCATATTCATAGGAAATATCATTTTTCCATAAAATAAACCTCCAATTCAAGGTTCAAAATAGTTTTTAATTATCCAACCCAAAACAGCCCCCGGTTGCACTCCGACGTCGTAAAAACAGTTTTTAAGGTGTTCTTTGAAAAACCAAGTTATACCTTGTTAAATTAGAATATATTTATGATATATTACAGGTCTTGAAGTATTTTAAAAGTTAAGTTAGAAGGATCTATTTAGTTTGCAAACAAGTTTGAAAACATTCAAACTATGTTCTCGTTGTTAAAATTTTATACCATAAAATAAGATAGCTATATATATATGAATCGAATAAGGTTATGAACAAAGTTACTACCTCAAGTTACTTGGACAAGGTTGCTGTAAAAGAGAAGTAAAAACCTAGAACCAAAAGAGTGATGGAGTTGAATGAAAGATTGGAAGTAAACTTGTGTTCTTGGAAGGATTCTTGAAGTGTTTTTGTAAGAGTTTTCTTATGATGATTCAGGCTTGTTTCTATGGCTAGATCTTCATGGTTTCTTGCTGAATTGATGAGGGTTTCTTATGGCTTTCAAGTAGGTGTGTTAGAGAGTAATTTGGAAGTGATAATGGTGAACTAGAATTGATATGGGGAAGGCCATATAAAACGTGAATGGGGGGGGACATGGACAAGTTTTCCTTTTGTTATTTTGTATGACTTTCAATGCTAGCATCCAATTTCTAATTACCTTATACATAAGGCATGAACAAGGGCTGGTTGGTGGTGATTTAATGTGTATATACCAATAGTAAATACGTATAGAAGCTAGGTATGATACGAGTACATATACTCTAGATATACGTATAGAAATCTTGTAAAAACGGAACGAGGATTCAAATATAGCTATCTTTTGTGAATACACTTATATTGTTTTATGTATTTAAGTCCTTAAAAGTGATTAAATACATTACTTATACGATATATGTATAAACATTATAGGTCATAAGTATTTATGTCAAATAACGTTACGTATGGTTATCGTTTTGAAAACTTAAGTTAGTAGTTTCAAAATATACTTATAACTTATTGTTATTAATACAAAATGAGGTATTACAACATTCTTAGATCATGTTAAATATGTATATATACATATATATACACAAACGTATAATTATCATATGTTATATAGTTCGTGATATCATCGGTCAACTAGACGGTCAAACGTTGTGTAAAACTCTTTTCAAAACATAATTCTCAACAATTTGGATTGCTTATCATGTTGGTAAGTTTAATTTATGTAAATATTAATCTTATGAGTATAGATTGATCGAAAAAGTCAGGGTCATTACAGTACCTACCCGTTAAATAAATTTCGTCCCGAAATTTTAAAATTGTACCTATTTTGCATCATCGAGAAACAAGTGTGGATACTTTTGTTTCATCTGATCCTCTCGTTCCCAAGTAAACTCAGGACCTCTTCGAGCATTCCAACGAACCTTAACGATCGGTATGTTGCTCTGCTTGAGCCATTTAACTTCACGGTCCATGATCTCGATTGGTTCTTCTATGAATTGTAGTTTCTCGTCAACTTGAATTTCTTCAATAGGAATGGTGAGGTCTTCCTTTGCAAGACACTTTTTAAGGTTCGAGACGTGAAATGTATTATGTACTCCGGCGAGTTGTTGTGGTAACTCGAGTCAATAAGCTACCGGTCCAATGCGTTCGATAATCTTGAACGGGCCTACATATCTTGGGTTCAGTTTACCCCTTTTACCGAAACGTATTACACCTTTCCAAGGTGACACCTTTAGCATAACCATGTCACCGATCTGAAACTCTAATGGTTTCCTTCGGACATCGGCGTAGCTCTTTTGGCGACTACGGGCTGTTTTCAATCTCTCCTTGATTTGTACTATCTTCTCAGTCGTTTCGTGTATGATCTCGGGACCAGTTAATTGTCGATCTCCTCCTTCATTCCAACAAATAGGAGATCTACACTTCCTTCCGTACAATGCTTCGAATGGCACAGCTTTAATGCTCGCATGATAACTATTATTATACGAGAATTCTGCTAATGGTAGATATTTATCCCATCCGTTTCCAAAATCGATCACACATGCCCTGAGCATGTCTTCAAGAGTCTGAATTGTTCTTTCACTCTGCCCGTCGGTTTGCGGATGATATGCGGTACTCATATCCAAACGAGTTCCTAGTGCCTCCTGTAGTGATTGCCAGAACTTTGAGGTAAATCTATTATCACGATCAGATATAATGGAAATAGGTATTCCATGCCTTGAAACTATTTCCTTTATATATAATCGTAATAATTTCTCCATTCTATCTGTTTCCTTTATAGGCAAGAAATGTGCAGATTTGGTAAGACGATCAACAATTACCCAAATGGTGTCGTATCCCCAGGCAGTCTTTGGTAACTTCGTGATGAAATCCATGGTAATACCGTCCCATTTCCATTCTGGAATTTCTGGTTGTTGAAGTAACCCTGACGGCTTCTGGTGTTCTGCTTTGACTTTGGAACAAGTTAAACATTCCCCAACATATGTTGCAACGTCTGTCTTTAAATTAGGCCACCAATAATGTGTCTTAAGATCTTGATACATCTTTCCAACTCCAGGATGTATCGAGTATCTTGTCTTATGTGCCTCGTTCAATATCAACTTCCTTAATCCACCCAACTTCGGTACCCAAATACGATTTGCAAAATATCGAGTTCCATCTTCCCGCATAACGAGTTGCTTCTCATACTTCTTCATTATTTCATTTCCTATATTTTCTTTAGTAAGTGCTTCTCGTTGAGCCTCTTTGATTTGTGAGTTGAGATTCATGCGAATTTTTATGTTCATTGCTCGAACTCGAATTGGTTCTCGTTCCTTTCTGCTTAAAGCATCGGCCACCACGTTCGCCTTCCCGGGATGATAACGAATTTCACAATCATAGTCGTTTATCAGCTCGACCCACCTACGTTGCCTCATGTTCAACTGTTTCTGATCAAAAATATGTTGAAGACTTTTATGATCAGTAAACACAGTGCATCTAACCCCATATAAGTAGTGTCTCCATATCTTCAACGCAAACACGACTGCTCCCAGTTCTAGATCGTGCGTCGTATAATTCCGCTCGTGAATCTTCAATTGTCGGGATGCGTATGCAATAACTTTCTTTCGTTGCATAAGAACACAACCAAAACCTTGTCGCGAAGCGTCACAATATATTTCAAAATCATCGTTCCCTTCAGGTAACGATAAAATAGGCGCCGTAGTTAACTTCTTCTTCAGTAATTGAAATGCGTTCTCCTGCTCCGAGGTCCATTCGTATTTCTTCCCTTTTTGCGTTAATGCTGTCAACGGCTTAGCTATTCGGGAAAAATCTTGAATAAACCTTCTATAATAACCGGCTAAACCCAAAAATTGGCGTATCTGCATTGGTGTTTTAGGAGTCTCCCATTTTTCAATGGCCTCAATTTTAGCTGGATCAACCTGAATTCCTTTGCTACTAACAACGTGACCAAGAAATTGCACTTCTTTCAACCAGAAAGCACACTTAGAAAATTTAGCGTATAGCTGTTCTTTTCTCAACAACTCTAATATCAACCTTAAATGCTGCTCATGCTCTTGCTCACTCTTGGAATAGATAAGAATGTCATCAATGAAAACAATAACAAACTTATCTAAATATGGACTACAAACTCGATTCATGAGGTCCATGAATACAGCTGGCGCATTCGTCAATCCAAACGGCATGACCAAAAATTCGTAATGACCGTAACGTGTCCGAAAAGCAGTTTTCGGTATATCTTCTTCTTTGACGCGTAATTGATGATAGCCCGATCTTAGGTCAATTTTCGAGTACACACATGATCCTTGCATTTGATCAAATAAGTCGTCAATTCTCGGTAATGGATACCGATTCTTGATAGTTAACTTATTTAATTCACGATAATCTATACACATCCTAAAAGATCCATCTTTCTTTTTAACAAATAGAATCGGAGCTCCCCATGGTGAAGTACTTGGTCGTATGAATCCACGATCCAGTAATTCTTTTAACTGACTTTGAAGTTCTTTTAACTCGGACGGTGCAAGTCTATATGGAGCACGGGCAACTGGTGCAGCTCCTGGTACTAAATCTATTTGAAATTCTACAGATCTAAATGGAGGTAATCCCGGCAACTCTTCCGGAAAAACTTCAGGAAAATCTCTTGCCACAGGCACGTCGTTGATGCACTTCTCTTTTTCTTTCTTTTCGACTTTATTAACATGTGCTAGAATAGCATAACATCCCTTTTCTAAACACTTCTTGGCTTTCAAACAGCTAATGAGTTTCAGCTTTGAGTTACCCTTCTCTCCATAAATCATCACCGACATTTTATCCTTACAATGAATGCGAATTGCCTTCTTGGCACACACAACTTCAGCTCCTACTTTGGACATCCAGTCCATGCCGACTATTACATCAAAACTTCCTAATTCTACGGGTATCAAGTCAATTTTAAACGTTTCTCCGGCTAAATTTATTTTACAATCACGACAAATTTTATCGGCTTTAATTAGTTTACCATTAGCTAACTCAATCATGTACTTAGCATCTAGAGGTAATGATGAACAATTCAATTTAGCGTAAAAGCCTCTACTCACGTAACTTCTATCGGCACCAGTATCAAATATAATAGATGCGGATAAGTTATTAATGGTAAACGTACCCGTAACAAGCTCCGGGTCTTCACACGCCTCTCTGGCATTAATAACAAATGCTCTTCCACGTGCAGATCCATTATTCTTCTCTGGATTCGGACACTGGCTCTTATAGTGACCTTGTTTTCCACACCCATAACAAGTAATGGTAGCCAAAGCAGTTCTATTTGCATTGGTGGCAGGAGTCTTGGTACCATTTGTATTTGTAACGAGGGCCCTACAATCTTCAGCAAGATGACCCTTTCGATTACATTTGTTGCATACCACATTACAGTAGCCAGAGTGATGTTTGTGGCATCGGTTACATAAAGGATTTTGTCCTTTGTAACCAAAGCTTAAACCACTACCCGCACCTTGCGTGATTTCTTGTTTCTTAAAAGATTGTTGTTGGTTACCTCGATCATAATTTCCATTCCACTTTCTTTTGTTACCTGATACCTTCACATCAGTATTGGATACTTTCTTATCCATGATGACCTGATCCATTAACTCGTTTTCCATGGTTATAGCTTCATGAATTGTCTTAGGTTTCGATGCTGTAACATTTGCCTTGACCTTTTTGGGCAAACCATCTTTGTACATTTCAATCTTCCGTTCTTCGGTTGGAACCAATTCAGGACATAGCAAAACTAATTCCATGAATCGCTGATTGTAGTTGGTGATTTCAGTACCAACAACCTTCAGGCTTCGTAATTCATCTGCCAACTTCCTAACCTCGTTCCTTGGACAATACTCGTTGATTAACATTATTTTGAATTCTTCCCATGGGGTATCATAAGCTACATCTCCTCCTACAGCCTTCACATAATTTTTCCACCACGTGAGTGCACTATCTTGTAAAGTGCACGATGCATACTTGGTCATATCCTTCTCAACACAACCACTGATTTTAAACACAGTCTCCATCTTTTCTATCCACCGGGTTAAACCGATCGGTCCTTCCGTTCCACTGAATGATGAGGGCTTGCAAGCTTGAAAAGTCTTGTAGGTACATCCTACACGAGGATTTGGGTTAACTGCAGCAGCTCTTGCAGCTTCGACCCATAACATTCTGTCGTTCACTCGCTGGTTGATGAATTCCTCAACTTCTTGTTCCGTCATTCGATTCAATCGCGCCATTTCCTAATGAAAGAAAATAATTATTCACATGGAATATTATAGATGTAGTGTGTATTTATAGTACATTATAGCTTGTTAATAATATGAACCAGGTATTATTATAAAAGCCTTTTCTTCTTATTAGCGTTTTATAATTATATCTAGGGTAGTACCTACCCGTTAATGTTCATACTTAATAGCTTAGTACAGAACCAATTACTACAATCTAAATAATACTTAACCATGGAAAATTATTGCATTTCATACTTCACTATTTTACATATGCTTATCTTACATCGAACATTAAGCAAACCACACTAATAATATTATACAAAACATTATATGATCCCATGGTTTAATACGGCAGCGCATCGTTTGGTCTATTTTCTAGGACGTTTAGGTTCAATGAATCGCCTAACGCTTATCCTAGCTGTCTGCCTATATTTTGGCTGTGGGACTGAAGAACTAGATGCCGGGATAGAACGAATAGGAATAGCGGGAATAGGGGTGGTAGTGTCTAGTGGAGTTGGTGCCACATCATCCTCTTCGGGATTTGAATTTTCTAATTCATTAGCCTTTCGTTTCTTTCCTAGTTCGAACTTGTCTTTTGTAATTTCCTGTATTTCTTCCTCGGGTTCACTTTCCTCCTCGGGTTCACTTTCCTCCTCGGGTTCACTTTCCTCCTCGGGTTCACTTTCCGGGTTCCCTATAGTTGGTTCATCCGGAATTTGTGAGTCTTCCCCAAAGATATCATTTTCGTCATCGGATAGGTTAATGACTGGAACACCATCTGAAGATTCTGGCTTGGAATCGCTGAATGTGATAACAAGTTTTGAGCCCGACATCTATCACACAACAACTAACCCATTAGTACTACATAATATTTACATATAAATTTTAACCAACAATGATAAGCAATGGTTTTTAAATCAGACCCGGTCAAAGTCCAGACTTACTAATGTATCCTAACGACTTATCGGTTAGACACACTAATGCAAACCTGGTTCGCTAAGACCACCGCTCTGATACCACATGTCATAACCCGTCCTTAACCATAAGAACGAGTTAGATAACATATGATTTTATTGCGAGGTATTGACCTCTATATGCGACATTTTTAAAAGAACAACTGCATTTATTTTACATTACAAACCATAACTCTTATTTTAATACAAGCTTTAGACAATAAAAAGATGATTATCGTTTAGCGATAATCTTAGACTTACAAACTTTACATGTGATGATAACAATACGATTTCTAGCATATTTTACATTACAAATCCTCCGATATGCAGTTTTATTTTTGACACAAATATGCATACTCAAGATCTTGTTTAAATTCAACATGTTGCAGCGGAAGCTTCTAATTATCACCTGAGAATGAACATGCTTAAAACGTCAACATAAAGTTGGTGAGATATAGGTTTAATGCCGGCAGCAATATATATATAGACCACAAGATTTCATATATAAACATTTTAATAAAAATATTCTAAGTGGTTGAGCACTTGGTAACCATACTTAACATTTAATCACGTCGCATATTCCCTTTATTATGAAATCTTACTACACCGTACCAAGTGTAGTCATGAAACGAAGTACTGTGCAACCGTTGAATACTGGTCGTCCAGTCCGGTTGGGGTTGTCAGGCCCGATAGATCTATCAACAGGATTCGCGTTTACAATACCGCTGTAAATATTAGTTACCAAGCTACAGGGAAGTATGCCAGTGGTACAACTCAACGTAGAATATATTTTTCAGTTACTTGTGTCCATATCGTAAAACATAAAATACATGTATTCTCATCCCGAAATATTTAGAGTTTAAAAGTGGGACTATATACTCACTTTTGCCTTGAAGATATATATATTTTGACTTGGTCTCCGGTTGATATCACGAACCTATCCATATATAGTTTATCAATATATTTCCATTTTAAACAATCGTCACATATATATACTTATTATACTTTTAATAGTTTTAATAATTTCTTAGTCCGTAGTTAGCAGTCCGATGTTAGTAATTCAATTTTAATGGTTCATATTTAGGTGTTTAATAAATAAAACCCCCATCGAAATAAATAAAACCCCATCGTATTTGTATTGGTCGGGATTAATCTTGACCCACGGTACCGGTGTTGTCAAATGATGTGTTGCGTACATAAAGTACCGGTGTTGTCAAATGGCGTGTTGCGTACAATCATGGGATCTTATGATTAATCTTCTCGTATTGTTTACGGGTGGTCCTGAAATATATAAAATTAAATTATGAGTACATATATATAAAATATCATGTTATTTTAGAAAGATGTGATTCATTTAATTTTTCTCCAATTATTTTCGTGGCTAAACTAGTTTTGGATATCCGATCTTGTTTTGGTCATAGTTTCTTCGTTACAACTCCGTTTTCGTTGGTTCAACTTGCCACTTCCTTGGATCGAGTTCTTCTTTAAGACTATGAACTGTAAATACCTTAGTTTGTATTCAAAATCACAGGTCATAGGTCAAACTTTGGTGAAACTTATGAAGTTAATCATTTTCCCTTATGTAAACAACATTAAATGATTATTTTTCTAAAAATACTTATACTTTGAGTTAAATCATGAAATTTTTATGTGTTATCATATTCATAGGAAATATCATTTTTCCAGAAAATAAACCTCCAATTCAAGGTTCAAAATAGTTTTTAATTATCCAACCCAAAACAGCCCCCGGTTGCACTCCGACGTCGTAAAAACAGTTTTTAAGGTGTTCTTTGAAAAACCAAGTTATACCTTGTTAAATTAGAATATATTTATGATATATTACAGGTCTTGAAGTATTTTAAAAGTTAAGTTAGAAGGATCTATTTAGTTTGCAAACAATTTTGAAAACATTCAAACTATGTTCTTGTTGTTAAAATTTTATACCATAAAATAAGATAGCTATATATATATGAATCGAATAAGGTTATGAACAAAGTTACTACCTCAAGTTACTTGGACAAGGTTTCTGTAAAAGAGAAGTAAAAACCTAGAACCAAAAGAGTGATGGAGTTGAATGAAAGATTGGAAGTAAACTTGTGTTCTTGGAAGGATTCTTGAAGTGTTTTTGTAAGAGTTTTCTTATGATGATTAAGGCTTGTTTCTATGGCTAGATCTTCATGGTTTCTTGCTGAATTGATGAGGGTTTCTTATGGCTTTCAAGTAGGTGTGTTAGAGAGTAATTTGGAAGTGATAATGGTGAACTAGAATTGATATGGGGAAGGCCATATAAAACGTGAATGGGGGGGGACATGGACAAGTTTTCCTTTTGTTATTTTGTATGACTTTCAATGCTAGCATCCAATTTCTAATTACCTTATACATAAGGCATGAACAAGGGCTGGTTGGTGGTGATTTTATGTGTATATACCAATAGTAAATACGTATAGAAGCTAGGTATGATACGAGTACATATACTCTAGATATACGTATAGAAATCTTGTGAAAACGGAACGAGGATTCAAATATAGCTATCTTTTGTGAATACACTTATATTGTTTTATGTATTTAAGTCCTTAAAAGTGATTAAATACATTACTTATACGATATATGTATAAACATTATAGGTCATAAGTATTTATGTCAAATAACGTTACGTATGGTTATCGTTTTGAAAACTTAAGTTAGTAGTTTCAAAATATACTTATAACTTATTGTTATTAATACAAAATGAGGTATTACAACATTCTTAGATCATGTTAAATATGTATATATACATATATATACACAAACGTATAATTATCATATGTTATATAGTTCGTGATATCATCGGTCAACTAGACGGTCAAACGTTGTGTAAAACTCTTTTCAAAACATAATTCTCAACAATTTGGATTGCTTATCATGTTGGTAAGTTTAATTTATGTAAATATTAATCTTATGAGTATAGATTGATCGAAAAAGTCCGGGTCATTACATGAGCTTTACTATTGCTCCTACAAAGGATAGTAATTGCGTCTGACACGTTATAGACCATAATTAAAAGCATGTCAGGGGACATTGCCTTAACAGTTGCTTGTTCAACGCTTTCCTTTACAACCGGATGGTAGTTTACCGAAAGGTAATATACGGAGCAAGTATACTGGACGTGTTGCTTTCCTAATACAAGGTTAGCAAGTGGGTGACACAAAACCACAAGTTTTGAGCTAAAATTTTCAAATCTAAAACCCACCAAACCCACAAAAATATTTTACAAACACCGGTGAAGGGTTATTCTGAAAAACTTATCTAGGGTAAAAACTAGATTTAATTTTCAAAAGATCAAATGTTTTCATAAAGATCCAATTTCCTTAATGGATCTAAATTTTATAGTCATGTGGGACTGTAAACCACATAGTTACTACCATTGTTTATACCGCCGTAAAGAAATCACTGATGTACAAAGTGTGAAGAATAAAGAAGTGATTCTAGTATTTCAAGACTATATTGCTTGAGGACAAGCAACGCTCAAGTGTGGGAATATTTGATAATGCTAAAAACGAACATATATTTCATAGCATTATTCCTCAAGAAAGACAAGCTTTTACTTGCAACTGTTCTATTTACAAGTGATATTCGTTTAAATAATAAAAGGTGAAGACAAAAGACAGATTCGACGAATTGAAGACGCAAATGACCAAAAAGCTCAAAAGTACAAAATACAATCAATGAGGTTCCAATTATTGATAAGAAACGTCTCAAAATTACAAGAGTACAAGATTCAAAACGAAAAGTACAAGATATTAAATTGTACGCAAGGACGTTCGAAAATCCGGAACCGGGACCAGAGTCAACTCTCAACGCTCGACGCAACGGACTAAAAATTACAAGTCAACTATGCATATGAATATAATATAATATATAATTAATTCTTAAAATTAATATATATATTATATTATATTTAAATAAACGTCGGCAGAAGAAAACAACCAAAAGTGGCTCTCCCCAGCTGGCCATGCGATCGCATGGCGTGGAAGGCATAAATCCATGCGATCGCATGAGCCCCTTTTCCAGATCACAGGCCTATAAAAATCGAGCTTTGGTGCACCATTTTTCAATATATAATATCAATCTCTCTATTATCTATATACGTAGTATATATTTATATTTATATTTTAATTTTAATTTTAATTTTAATTCTAATAATAAGGGTATGTTAGCGAATGTTGTAAGGGTGTAAGTCGAAATTCTGTCCGTGTAACGCTACGCTATTTTTAATCATTGTAAGTTATGTTCAACCTTTTTAATTTAATGTCTCGTAGCTAAGTTATTATTATGCTTATTTAATCCGAAGTAATCATGATGTTGGGCTAAAAATATTAAAATTGTGTAATTGGGCTTTGTACCATAATTGGGGTTTGGACAAAAGAACGACACTTGTGGAAATTAGACTATGGGCTATTAATGGGCTTTATATTTGTTTAACTAAATGATAGTTTGTTAATGTTAATATAAAAGATTTACAATTGGACATTCCTATAAATAACCATATACACTCGATCGGACACGATGGGCGGGATATTTATATGTACGAATAATCGTTCATTTAACCGGACACGGGAATGGATTAATAGCCACTAGAAATATTAAAACAGGGGTGAAATTATGTATAAGGACACTTGGAATAATTGATAACAAAGTATTAAAACCTTGGGTTACACTCAGTCGACATCCTGGTGTAATTATTAAACAAAGTATTAAAATCTTGTTACAGTTTAAGTCCTCAATTAGTTGGAATATTTAAACTTCGGGTATAAGGATAATTTGACGAGGACACTCGCACTTTATATTTATGACTGATGGACTGTTATGGACAAAAACCAGACGGACATATTAAATAATCCAGGACAAAGGACAATTAACCCATGGGCATAAAACTAAAATCAACACGTCAAACAACATGATTACGGAAGTTTAAATAAGCATAATTCTTTTATTTCATATTTAATTTCCTTTATTTTATATTTAATTGCACTTCTAATTATAGCACTTTTATTTATTGTTATTGTATTTAATTGCACTTTTAATTATCGTACTTTTTAATTATCGCAAGTTTATTTTATCGCACTTTTATTTATCGCAATTTCATTATCGTTATTTACTTTACGCTTTAAATCAAGTCTTTTATTTATTTAATATTTTACATTTTGTTTTAACTGCGACTAAAGTTTTAAAATCGACAAATCGGTCATTAAACGGTAAAAACCCCCCTTTAAAATAATAATATTACTTATATATATTCGTATTTTTATAAATTAAACTAATATAGCGTTAAACTTTGATTAAAAGATTTTCCCTGTGGAACGAACCGGACTTACTAAAAACTACACTACTGTACGATTAGGAACACTGCCTATAAGTGTTGTAGCAAGGTTTAAGTATATCCATTCAATAAATAAATAATTATCTTGAGTAAAATTGTATCGTATTTAATAGTATTTCCTTGTAAAATATAAGCTATTTTATATACACCTCGCAGAACATCAGATGGATATCTATTTCAGTCGACCAGAGCGTGCTTTTATAGGAAGGTGGCCTGGTACTATTCACCATACAATCGCATGGCTTTATAACTACCAGGCCATGCAATCGCATGGCCTGCTTTTTCAGCTCACATGAGCTTGTTTCTTCTGCCGACGGTTTTTATAAATAAATATAATATATAAATAATTTTAAGAATTATTTAAATATTATATTATATTTATGTGCATAGTTGACATGTAATTTTTAGTCCGTTGCGTCGAGCGTTGAGAGTTGACTTTGGTCCCGGTTCCGGATTTTCGAACGTCCTTGCGTACAATTTAATATCTTGTACTTTGCGTTTTGCGTCTTGTACTCTTGTAATTTTGAGACGTTTCTCATCAATAATTTGAACCACTTTGATTGTACTTTGTACTTTTGAGCTTTTTGGTCGTTTGCGTCTTCAATTCGTCGAATCTGCCTTTTGTCTTCACCTTTTATTATTTAAACGAATATCACTTGTAAATAGAACAATTGCAACTAAAAGCTTGTCTTTCTTGAGGGATAATGCTATGAAATATATGTTCGTTTTTAGCATTATCAAATATTCCCACACTTGAGCGTTGCTTGTCCTCAAGCTATATAGTCTTGAAATAAAAACATACTAGAATCACTTCTTTATTCTTCACACTTTGTACATCAGTGAATTTTATACGGTGGTATAAACAATGGTAGTAACGTTGTGGTTTACAGTCCCACATGACTATAAAAATTTAGATCCTTTAAGGAAATTGGATCTTTATGAAAACATTTGATCTTTTTAAAATTTAATCTAGCTTTTACCCTAGATAAGTTTTCCGGAATAACCCTTCACCGGTGTTGCAAATTGTTTTTGTGGGTTTCAGATTTGAAAACTTTAGCTCAAAACTTGCGGCTTTGTGTCACCCACTTGCTAACCTTGTATTGGGAAAGCAACACATCCAGTATACTTGCTCTGTATATTACCTTTCGGTAACTACCATCCGGTTGTAAAGGAAAGCGTTGAATAAGCAACTGTTAAGGCATTGTCCCCTGACTTATTCCTTTAATATCATGAATTTTCCATGCAATAGCTGGTTTATGAGCTTTTAGCACAGAAATGAGTTGAGATTTTTCATTTTCAGTAAGAGAAGATGATATTATTACAGGTAATTCAGATTCACCATGTAAATAAGTGTATTTCAAATGATTTGGAAGTACTTTAACTCTAATGTCGGTGGTTCTTCTATCGATGATTTATATCGATATCTGTCTTCTTCTTTTATCATTTGAATTTCTTCTGTTGTTGGTTCATATCCATTAGCCATTAGTGTAGCTAACATTTCAGTTTCATTAATTGGTTCAGTTCCTTCTCCTAAAGAACATTCTCCTGTTCCTTGTAATTCTGGAAATTCTTCTAACAATTCTGCATGTGAATCTATAGTTTGAATATAATAAAATGTATCATCTGCAGATTACGGTTGTTGCATTGCTCTATCAACAGAAAAGGTAACACTCTCGTCCTCTATACTTAGGGTCAGTTTCTTACCAAACACGTCTATTATTGCTTTAGCCGTGTTTAAGAATGGTCTTCCTAATATGAGAGGAACTCGAGAATCTTCTTCCATGTCCAGAATAACAAAATCTACTGAAAATACTAAAGTACCAACTTTAACTAGCATGTTCTCCATTATCCCTCTAGGATATTTTACTGATCGATCTGCTAGTTTTATACTTATTCGTGTTGGTTTCAATTCTTCAAGGTCTAGTTTAGCGTATAGTGAATACGGCATTAGATTTATACTAGCACCTAAGTCTGCCAATACTTCTATTGAACTAAGACTACCCAGAAAACATGGAATTGTGAAACTTCCTGGATCTGATAATTTTTCTGGTATCTTATTCAAAAGCACTGCAGAATAATTAGCATTCATAGTAACAACCGAGAGTTCTTCCATTTTCTTTCTATTTGTGATTAGATCTTTCAGAAATTTAGCATATCTAGGCATTCCTGAAATTACATCAATGAAAGGAAGATTTACATTTATTTGTTTAAACATATCCAAGAATTTGGATTGCTCGGCTTCAAGTCTCTCTTTTCTCATTTTACTCGGGTAAGGAAGTGGTGGTTGGTATGGTTTAACATAAGGTTTAGCCTTAACTATGTTATCTTCATTAACCTTTTCAACTACAGGTTCTTTTTCCTTATCCTGATCAGATTGTGGTTCTTGTGGAGTAGGAATAGCATCATCAGAAATTACAGGTATTTCAGATGGTTTAAGTGTAATACCATTTCTTGTGGTAATGGCTTTAGCTGTTTCATTCCGGGGGTTAGCATTAGTATCGCTAGGTAGACTTCCCGGTTTTCTTTCACCTATCAACCTTGCTAGGTTGCTCACTTCTTGTTCCAAATTTTGAATAGAAGCTTGTTGATTTCTAAATGCTTGAGCATTTTGTTCATTGGTTTGTTTCTGAGATGTGAAAAACTGAGTTTGAGATTCAACTAGCTTCGACATCATGTCTTCTAAATTTGGCTTTTTATCATTGGTTTGTGGTGGTTTGTTTTGAAAATTAGATCTTTGCTGATTGTAAGTATTATTAGATACTTGTTGATTACTAGGACCTTGTTGGTTGTTGTATGGAACATTTCAGTTATAATTCTGGTTTTGATTGTAGTTTGGTCTTGGCGGTTGATAATTATTCTGATAATTATTTCCAGGCCTTTGGTTCATGTATGAAACATTCTCTCTTTGTTCCATTGTTTGTTCAATACTGAGACAATCTTTTGTCAAATGTGGTCCTCCACACTGCTCACAACTAATATCTATTGAGTGAATATCTTTAGTCATCTTTTCCATTCGTCTTTCAACAGCATCTATCTTTGCAGAAATGGGATCAAAGTCATGGCTAGAATCGGCTCTAGCCGCTTTAGATGATCTAATGATATTTTTTTCTTAGTGCCACTCATGTGAGTGGGAAGCAGTGTTATCAATAATTTTGTAAGCTTCAGTTGCTGTTTTCTTCATAATGGAACCACCAGCTGCTATATCGATGTCTTTCCTTGTAGTGATGTCGCATCCTTGGTAGAATATTTATACTATTTGACAGGTGTTTAAACCATGTTGCGGACATCCTCTTAATAATTTTCCAAATCTTGTCCATGCTTCATATAGAGTTTCATTTGGCTTTTGCGTGAACTTAACAATTTCTCCTTAAAGTCTTACGGCTTTAGATGCCGGAAAGAATTGTTTAAGAAATTTTTCAACTAAAACATCCCATGTATCAATCGCCCCTTTAGGTAACGATTCTAACTAATCTTTGGCTTCTCCCTTTAAAGTCCAGGGAAATAACATGAGATAGATCTGTTCATCCTCCACTTCTCGGATTTTAAATAGAGTACAGATCCTATTAAATGTTCGAAGATGTTCATTTGGATCTTCCTTCGGCGCACCACTAAATTGGCATTGATTAGTTACCATGTGTAGAATTTGTCCCTTGATTTCATAATCTGGCGCATTAATGTCAGGTTGAGTAATTGCGTGACCTTGGCCAGTGCGTTTAGCTCTCATTCGGTCTTCCATACTTAGAGGTTCCAGATTCTCCATAATTGAATTTGTTGAATCTGAATCACTATAGGATTCTGATTTAATGGTTGGTTCCTCGACAATCTCTGTTTGAATGATTGGTGGTTCCGGAGGAAAGATTAATGGTTCATGATCTATGAATTGTCCCTGAATATTCTCCGAATTCTCAATTGTGAGGTAGGGTTTAAAAAATGGATTCTCGGAAATTTGAATTGGAGTACTTGGTCGACTGGATGACGATTCTGAAGAAAAATCAACGGCGACAATATTTACTAGATTTCTTGATCTGGTTACAGGTGGTGAACGTACAAAAGGTGGTGAACGTTTTGCTCGGTGCATTCACTGAATATCCTATTAGTTATAAAAATAAGAAAAATTATATAAGTTATCAAATTAATAGACTTTTCTGATTTTGCCCACGTTTCGAATAGCCAAAAGATGCAGCAGAGGGGCAGGACTCGTTTGGTCTCAATATAATTGAGTACTGTTTGGCTCCAATAACCCGGTCCACGTACAAATCCAACTATTACTACGAACCAGAAAATGGATGTCTATCAATTTAACCACTTAAAATAATTTTTCGTTTTGAAATTTTAGAGAAGAAAAAGAAAAAATTCTATGTCCTAAAAACTAGAGTGTCGAGAAATAAGAAAGAAAAAGAGAGCATCGAAAAACGTCGAAAAATAAAAGGCGTCGAAAAATAAAAATAAGAAAGTAGCGCGTCGAAACTTAAAAGTCTAAAAACTAAGAATTAAAAGTTGCGTCTAAAAATATTAAAGCTTAAAAGAAAAACTATATCCCAAATGGCAATAACTTAAAAAGGTACTAAAATATAAAAATGGCGTCGCAAAATTCTAAAGCACCTAAATCTTAGTCTAAAGAAAAAGCACTTAAGGGATTTTACGGCAAAGCCTAGAAATCTAAAAATAAAAATAACTACGGCAAAAACTATATCTTAGAAATACATTCGAGCGAGAAATACAAATATTACGCTAAAACGAATAAAAAGATATAAAATATAAAAATATACTTAAAGTTGTAAAAAGTACAATTTTTATAAAAATATTATTTTTATATTATTTATTTTATAAAACTATTAATTTTATATTTTATTAAAACTAATTAAACTAAATATACAAAATAAATAATAAAACTAAACTAATTAATTAAATAAACAACCCTAATTAGGGTTTTAATAAATAATAATAATAATAATTACGTAATGATTGCTGTTGGATGGTCAAATGTGGCTTGTCAGACAGGGCCATGCGATCGCATGGTCCTCACGTTAAAAACCCATGCGATCGCATGGATAAGGATTTCGGGCCAGGCTTTGGGCTGCTACAGTGATTGGGCCGAGTGTTTTACTTCTTTTTTTTTTCTGTTTTAATTTTCTGTTTTAAAATTTATAAAAAGTATTTATATAAATTAAATAAAACTTATATTTTTACAAACTAAAAATAGAAATAGAAATATTTTATAATTTTATATGTTTTTGAACAACTCTTAAATATATATATATTTTGTTTTTCTTTTTATATTTTTGTATATTTAAAACGTATTTTTACAAAAGCGTATTTTTATAAAAGTAAACTAAAAATTAATAAAAAAAAAAATTTATATAGCGTTGCGCTTCCGGCGTGCAAGCAAGAATGTTCCCCGGCAGCGGCGCCAAAAATACTTGATGTGTGCGAGGTGTACTAGGAAATAGTATTAATTTTTACAACGAAATACTATTAAATACGATACAATTTTACACAAGATATTTATTTATTTATAGAATGGATATACCTAAACCTTGCTACAACACTTATAGGCAGTGTACCTAATCGTACAGTAGTGTAGTTTTTAGTAAGTCCGGTTCGTTCCACAGGGATCTTTTAAACAAGCTTAACGCTATATTTTTAACTTAATATTGTAAAAATACAAAAATATATATAAGTAATATTATTATTATAAAAGGGGGTTTTTACCGTTTAATGACCGGTTGGTCGATTTTAAAACTTTAGTCGCAGTTAAAACCTAATGTAAAATATTAAAAATAAATATAACTTAATTTAAAGCATAAAGTAAATAATGATAATGAAATTGCGATAAAAATGCGATAAATAAAAAGTACGACAATTAAAGAGTACGATAATTAAAAGTGCAATTAAATATAATGACAATAAATAAAAGTGCGATAATTAAAAGTGCAATTAAAAATGAAATATATAAATTATGCTTATTTAAACTTCCGTAATCATGATGTTTGACGTGTTGATTTTAGTTTATTCCCATGGGTTAATTGTCCTTTGTCCTGGATTATTTGATATGTCCATACGGATTTGTCCATAATAGTCCATCAGTCATAATCATAAAGTGCGAAAGTCTTCGTCAAATTATTCTTATTCCCGAAGTCAAATATTCCAACTAATTGGGGATTCGAATTGTAACAAGGTGTTAATACTTTGTTTAATAAATACACCAGGTTATCGACTGCGTGTAAACCAAGGTTTTACTACTTTGTTAACAATTACACTTGAATGTAATACACCCCTGTTTCAACAAGTCTATTAACTATTAATCCAATCTCGTGTCAGGTAAAATGAATAATTATTGGTATTTATAGATATCCCGCCCACCGTACCCAGTCAAGCGTATGTGATTATATATAAATACGTCAAATTATAAGTCTATATATTAAATCAACGAGGTATCATTTAGTTAATATAAAACCCATTAATAGCCCATAGTCTAATTTCCACAAGTGTCGTTCTTTTGTCCAAACCCCAATTATGGTCCAAAGCCCAATTACCCAATTTTAATATTTAGCCCAACATCATGATTACTTCGGCATTAAATAAGCATAATAATAACTTAGCTACGAGACATTAAATTAAAAATAACATTAACCATAACTTACAGTGATTAAAAATAGCGTAGCGTTACACGAACATAATTTCGACTTATACCCTTACAACATTCGCTAACATACCCTTATTATTAGAAATTAAAATTAAAATTAAAATTAAAATATATATATATATATATATATATATATATATATATATATATATATATATATATATATATATATATATATATATATATATATATATATATATATATATATACGTTTATAGATAGAGAGATAGGATGGATATCTATTTCAGTCGACCAGAGCGTGCTTTTATAGGAATGTGACCTGGTACTATTCACCATGCGATCGCATGGCTTTATAACTGCCAGGCCATGCGATCGCATGGCCTGCTTTTCCAGCTCACATGAGCTTGTTTCTTCTGCCGACGGTTTTTATAAATAAATATAATATATAAATAATTTTAAGAATTATTTAAATATTATATTATATTTATGTGCATAGTTGACATGTAATTTTTAGTCCGTTGCGTCGAGCGTTGAGAGTTGACTTTGGTCCCGGTTCCGGATTTTCGAACGTCCTTGCGTACAATTTAATATCTTGTACTTTGCATTTTGCGTCTTGTACTATTGTAATTTTGAGACGTTTCTCATCAATAATTTGAACCACTTTGATTGTACTTTGTACTTTTGAGCTTTTTGGTCGTTTGCGTCTTCAATTCGTTGAATCTGTCTTTTGTCTTCACCTTTTATTATTTAAACGAATATCACTTGTAAATAGAACAATTGCAACTAAAAGCTTGTCTTTCTTGAGGGATAATGCTATGAAATATATGTTCGTTTTTAGCATTATCAATATTACTGGGAGTCATTCATGGCATATTTCAAAATACGTTGCATTCAAATCATTTGAGTTCAAAAAGATTATTAATAGATGAATGTCAGATTAGTCAATTATATTTAGAAACATGATAATATCATTGGTATGCATATTTGTAAACTTTCGTTGAAATGAAAGTTAGTCTTTTTAAAAGAATGCAATGTTTGTAAAACGTATCATATAGAGGTCAGTACATCACAATGTAATCAACTATTATGAATCGTTTATAATCTTTATGAACGGGTCGTTAAACCAAGACTGAATTGCAACGTAGTTTTATGAAAACAAGTTGCACGGTCGCCACCACGGTCAACCGCAGTGCGACCGCAGTTTGACCGCAGTTTTCTCTGTTACCAATTTTCGACCAAATAAAGTTTGACTAGTTCCCGACATCTATAATTCATGAAACCTTTCTCAACATGCTTAGAATAGATGCCTTCTCCATACTCAATTGAGTTTTGGTCATAAAAACACTAATTATGGTTAATTACGCCTAATGACATCTTAATGACAAATTAACCAAGATTAGGCATAACACATAAGTGTTAATCAACAACTTGTGATCTTAATTCTTATCTAGATATCCTAAATATGATCATAAAGTACCAACACACTTAAGCCAATGTCACTAGAACAATAATTACTATTGAAAATGACTTAGTGATTAATTAAGGCTAAATGAGGAACAATGCTCTTAAGTATAACTAAGTAATGACTTGTAATCCTAAAATACACTTAGATACATTTAGGGTGGTCACCAAGTCCCAACTAGAGATTGCTCTTCCATTGTACATGTGTTGAACATTAATGTGTGCTTACACATTAATCAAGCAATATGTTATATTGCACTTAAGCTTGAGTCATAAGTTGTACAAGTATCTATATGATTGATCCTAGAATAACTATCTCTTGCTATATGTGAGTATTACTTGCTACTTGTCAATATGCTTAATACTCATAAATTTGTCAACTTGATTAATATGTTTGCTATGTGCTTACTAGTTAGAATTCAAGTAACTAACATACTCCAATAGATTAAGTGTAAAATGGTTCACAATGAAATTATAGTCAATTGTCTATTTGGTCTAGTCTAAGTAACTAAGTGTGATTACTTATTCAAAAATGACTTAACTTTAATGTCTCTACATACTTCATGGTTATCTTATGGAGACATTGTTCAACTAATCTCTATCTAAACTCAAATGGAACATAACTTGTGATTAATTGAAACTAGGAAGTTAATGACATGGTGACTAGTCTTTAGAATTGAACCAAATGCATTAATGTGACTAACTAAGTCTTGACCAAACTGAGATTTCCCAATATATCTATCAAGACACTTCTCCAAGAATGTTGGGTTTATCACTTTTGAAATGTTAAGTCACTTTCATACAATAAGTCCAAATCTCACACTTGATGCATGTAGTACTTGTATAGGATGTTTGGTTTCTTTTGCAGGTGCTAGAAGGAGTAAAGGTGCCAAAATGTGGTGTTCAAATTTGAGTCAAACGGCTATACAACGGATACTAAATTTGGACTGGAGCACGCACGGTCAAAAATACACTATTTTTCAAAAATACGATAAATTGTATAACTCTCCATACATGTATAACTCTCCATACGATAAATTGTAAAAAATACACTATTTTTCAAAGTCTTCAAATAATATACACTTATTTAAAAAAAAATTGCAATATACATCATTCGGTCGACCAACTATTTGGTAAATTACCTCATAGAGTGGTCGACCACCTATTTTGCAAGGTAGTCTACCAAATGGTTGGTCGACTGAATTGTGTAAGTTGACAATTTTTTCGAAAAAAATATATATTGTATGAAGACTTTAAAAAATAATGTAGTTTTGCCAATTTTCTTTTCCATACGGTCTCAAAAGTATGTAGGAGTTAAAAGTTTAAACTCATAGTATCTTAACACTGTAGCTTATAGAACTCAACCAAAACTAAAAAAAATTGCATACATTTGGTCAGGGCCATCTCACTCATTCGAGAGCCCTGTACAAGACATAAAAGAGGCCCTTAAACGTTAATTATTTTTTGGGTTAACCTTGATATCCAATCCGCTTTGCGAACCGAAATAATAATAATTAAAAAAAGCTATCAATATTAATACCTTTGTTTGTGGTTCGCGATTTTTTTATATTTAATTAAATGCATATAATTATATAGAATTTACAAAATTTTCAACCCCTAAAATATTCGAACCTTGTGCGACCGCACACTTTGTACATGTCTGAAGACGCCTCTGCATTGCATTTGGGGTCCTTGAAACCTACTCTTAAGACTAGTTCTAACCGGGCGTGAGATTTCGGGCATAAGTTTAGTCAGCCCCATGGTGACGGCGTTTGACGGTTTTAAAGCAACGGCAACATCCAATGCTTAAAAGCGTTTGTCACATATTCGATTTAAAAAGTGATGAAGGTCACTTGTTTTGGCCAATCATAATTCACACTTATATATATTATTAATTTATTTTTATTTCACCAACTTTCAATCACATTTTACTACATCACCCACCACAAATTTAACACTCAAATTTGACGTTCCTCTTTATTTAACTTTACTTCATGATCTTGTCACGTCACTCAAAAGTGTACCATTTGACTACACATCTCCGCTAAGTTTAGAAATGGTCTATAGGATAAAATGGTTACTAGACAATGTCTAAGTATTACTATTTCTTAAAATGATTCCTTTACATAAGATTTAGTATTGCTTTCTAAACAATTACCAGATCAATCTTGTTTTCTGATAGATAAAACGGGTAAGTGAATAAAGTTTTTTTGAGACTACTCGAAAATAACGAGTGTTTTATTCGAATATATGTAGATCAGTTAGATTATTATGTGATCGTTTCTTTCATAGCCACCACAAAAACCCACATATTTCATAATTATAATTATCATTATAATTATAATTATTTATATTTATATTACTTGGGTTACAAAATCGTTTTAAATATGGCTGGACAACAACAAAAATATATATACTTCCGTTGAAAAAATAAAAAATATGACCATGTTATGTCATGTTATACTTTATTTTATTTTTACCCTTCAGGCATAATGGGCTGACATAGCTTTCCTGTCCATAATACAAAAATACTATGACAAATTCATGAAAAAAATATCATAGATTTAGTATCGTTGATCGAAAGCATCACATTACTACAAGTTAACAGAACGAATCATAAATATTGAAGTTCCATCAACTGTGATCAAAGATTTGACCAATCAAATGCAAGTCAAACTGTATCTAATTTTGTCCCCTGACCTAAAGTCAAGTAATTTGTTTACAACTAAAAACACACAACTACAAATATGTGCATTCAACCATGTTTCTTCAAACTTCCATTATTGGATTACAAGAATAATAACAAATAATCTTAAAAAAACATATGACAGAAGGAATTCGAACGTTAGAGAAAACGCCTACATGGGCTGTTGCTGCTGTCTGTTTAGTCCTCCTTACTATATCGCTTTTTATAGAACACGTTATTCAGTTAATCGCAAAGGTAATATACCATTTAGCAACCGATTTGTTTCCCTACTTTTATTATTTGTGATAGGAAATTTCACACCATTGCTCATATTTTTTATAAATACATCAAAACTATGCATTGTTTATGCATATAAAATAATCTACAACAACAACAATACCAATCACGCATATGCGTTGTATATATAACAATCTCTTAATGCAAATTTTTGGTGTATTTATACAAAATAACGGTGTAAATATCACTCACCCTTTTAGATTAGTTAATTAAACCTTTTTCTAAGAAAGGATTGAGTTAATTAACCCTTTTGGTATATTTGCAGTGGTTGAAAAAGAAGAATAAAAAGACATTATATGAAGCACTTGAAAAGATCAAATCAGAACTTATGCTACTAGGCTTCCTTTCACTACTATTGACAGTAGGAAAATCACCCATAACTGATATTTGCATATCAAAATCTCTTGGAGATAATTGGCTTCCATGTAGTAAAAAAGACATTGAAGAAATGGATGCTCATCTTCATCATGGTAATAGCAAATTCGAATCGTCTCGTAATGTGACATCATCGCCTAGACGGGTTCTTTCTAGTGCTACTTCCGGTAGTAAATGCACAACACAGGTAGATATATAACACAATTCTTGACATTGTATCCTCTGTTTTGATGGCCTCTTTCATTTTTTATGAAAGTGTACTGCTTATAAAGTTTTAGTTATTTTTGCAAAATAAAAAAACACAATCTTGACACTGTTAAGAATAAAAAATTCTTTATTTTCTTGAAGAAATTTGCTGTTTATGCAGGGAAAGGTTCCATTTTTATCAAACGAAGCTCTCCATGAGCTCCATATCTTCATCTTCGCATTGGCTATTTTTCATGTGGGTTGTTCCCTAATCACACTGGCTTTTGGTAGAGCTAAGGTATTGTTTTTGAGTTTCTTTAACTGCAATAATTTGTTGTAATCTATTTAAATTAACTTTATTTTATTTTCTTTTGGCAGATGAAAGAATGGAAGGAATGGGAGATAGAGACACACACAATTGAGTACCAGTATACACATGGTATGCAATTTCACCCTTTTATTCACCTTTTTTTGGTTAATTTTCATCTGGTGTTAATTTTTTTTTTTTTTTTTTTTTTTTTTTTTGAAGATCCGGAAAGGTTTAGGCTCGCAAGAGACACGAGTTTTGGTAAAAGGCACTTGAGTGTTTGGAGCCACTCAACGATCCTTGTTTGGATGGTGCGTATATGAATATTAGCCTATATTGTATTCTTATATAACTATAGTTGATCCAAATTAAGCGTTTTTGCAGGTGGGGTTTATGAGGCAGTTCTTAATATCAGTTCCGAAGGTTGATTATATGACTCTACGACATGGATTTATCATGGTAATTATCGAAAGTTGCGTTCTTTAATAAGTGACGATTAGACAAATGATTCATGAAAGACTGAGTTACTATTTTGTTCAGGCACATTTGGCACCAAATAACCAAGCAAATTTTAATTTTCAAAATTATATAAATCGGTCACTTGAAGATGACTTCAAACTTGTGGTAGGCATCAGGTAAGAATATCAGGGTTATTGTTTTTCTTAATTAAAGATTAATTAAGGGTGGATTAATGTTGAAACTGATTCTTAAAGTTTGGATCTTTTGTACAAACAGTCCTTCAATCTGGTTTTTTGCAGTGATGTTTCTACTTTTTAGCACAAACAGTAAGAATATTTCATTCCTTTTTAACCATCAAGTTGATCATAATTCATATTTATATATAAATATAAATTCTATCAGCAAAATTAGTCCATCTTAACTTTTACTTTGTTCTGGGCAGGTTGGAGATCTTATCTGTGGCTCCCATTTATCCCATTGATTGTAAACATCTGTTTTATGTTGACTTGATTACCTTAAACTTCTGAAAAATCATTAAAAATGACTAATTTAACATTTGGTTTAATGCAGATTGTCCTGTTGGTTGGGACAAAACTACAGGTTATCATAACGAATATGGGTTTGGGGATTCAAGAAAGGGGAGCAGTAGTGAAGGGTACACCGTTGGTTCAGCTAACCGACAACCTTTTTTGGTTCAACCGCCCTCAACTCATGCTCTATCTGATTCACTTTGTCCTCTTTCAGGTCTGTATTTCTCTAGAGTGGCAAAATGGGTCATTTGACCATTTGGCAAATTTAATTGCGGGTCGAAACTCAAAAGAGACGAGTTAACCCAAAACCACCTTTTGTCTCTTTTAAACTTTTATACATAACTAATGCGTTTAAAATACATTTGAACTTTTTCACATCAAACATAATACAAAACTAGATCATAGATAAGTTAAAAGTAAATGGGTCATAATTGTTATCTTAAATTTTATTCTTTTTAAAATGATTTTATTAGTTTCTTGTGTTCTTATGCAGAATGCATTTCAGCTGGCTTTCTTTGCATGGTCGGCGGTAAACCTACAAATCTTTGACTGATTAATTCAAATTTTGTTAATCTTTCCTCTAAAGATCTGATCTTTTTACTGAATTCTGTGTTTTCAGTATGAATTTGGTCCATATTCATGCTTCCATAAGAACAAAGTGGATCTTAGCATCAAGCTTTCGACTGGGTGCGTAGTGAAAAATAAAAATTTTGATAAATTTAAATAAAAAACTTACATTTCTTACCTAATTAACTTCTTATTTCTCGATATTTCAGGGTCTTCGTACTAACACTATGCAGCTACGTAACGTTACCTCTCTATGCTCTAGTGACACAAATGGGTTCAACCATGAAGCCCACCGTGTTCAACGATCAAGTACTTAAGGCTCTGCACAAATGGCACCAGAAAGCAAAAAAGAACGTGAAACTAAACCAAAGATCCCTAACGTCTGGATCCACTACGCCATCTCGTTGGACACCTGGCAGCACCAGTAACCACTCATCTCGACGATCTGAATCTAATAGATGGGTGGGTCCACTTTCTAGATCCAAGAGTGTAGCTGTTGATCAGCGTAACATTGACGTACTTCCTAGAGCCAAGAGTGTAGTCAAAAAAATAAACTACGGTGTGATAGCTGATCAGCATAAAATTGATGTAGACATATGAAACTTTTCATTTGAGAAGTATGTAGAGGTGAAAATATGTAATATGTAAATATAATTTATTTGAATATTCTTTTATTCATCCTAGTGGTTTCACTTAATGATTTCTATGTTGTTAACCAATATTTGTTAGTCTAACTAGTTACAAGATTCATTTAGTGTCATATGCATATGTACCAAACAAACTGTTAACTGTCATATGAGGGTAGTTAGTGTTAAATTTACCCAAGAAATGATGTGGATATACCTCTGGCGGCGTTCGATCATGAAAAATCACACCAGAAAAAGGATCTGTATCATTGGATTGAGATCCACGCTCGTGTGGATGAAGGCCTCGGATGATGAAAAGAATAACTACTCGAGTCTATGACGTGTCGTCTGATGATGTGCGGAGCCCATCGGGCCGAGTAATTGGACTTGGTCCATGGGCCGCGGTCAAGTCTTCCTCCTCAAACCCTAATTCCCTCTTATAAATAGAGGGGTAATCTAAGCATTTAGGGCACCCAATCTACACACAATCTTCTCTAGGGTTTTTACCTACGACTCTTCGTAGGGTTTTTCCGGCGGTCAGTCCTTAGCCACCCTCCTTACGTTTCAATATCAATCGGGTATTACCCGGATCTGTAAGTTTCTATACGTCTCATTCATTACGAAATCTGCATGAACTCATATACACTGATATTCGTACAATAGGGAATCTTTATTAATCTATTGCTTTACGAAGTGACCAGGCTTAATTTATTTATTTTATTCGTTTGTTAAATATCAATTTTCATATTGATGACGGTCAATAGGTTTCACGAGTCATCGGGATCACTATATGAATCTTTGATTTCTTTCTAACAAACAGATCTCACTTGTATTATCATATATGTAAGTTTATGCTTGTTTTGCATATAATCTGACTAGGACTTACAGATTAACTTATGTTCATGCTGCTTGCGAATTAACTGTGATACAGGTTGTGCTAGATTAGATCCACCTCAACTGGGGTATTGCTATAACTTCTATTTTTGGAATCTTCTACAGGTTTCTCCATTAGAATGAGAAAATACGATAACACTACCACTTAAACGTACTAGAATAAATAAGAGACACACTTTCACATCGATAGTAACTATCATAATTTCTATTAATAAGATATGCTTGAATACTAATACAATTGTTCTTATCATCTATAAACTATTAACTATACATACTATATATATCCCAATTCTTACGGCAAGTAATTGTCTTGTGAATCTATACTTTTCGTCACAAATACTTACGGCAATTACAAGTGCGAATTAATGCAATTATATGATTTATGGAAATTAAATTATGCTAGGGTTGGCCACTATCAGTTTCATGAAACTCGATGTATGGCAATCTTAATCCATCCGCCGTTGACCGGGAAGTCAGATTCACAAAACTCAGAATTTAAAACCGAATAATCTTTGCGTGAAATCCAACATCGGGGGATCGCAACACCTTCGGGCGTGGCTGTAATGCCTACGGGCGGAGCTGTAACGTTTTCGGGTAGATCAGAGTTCATTCGAACTTAACCCGTGATCCTTTTTATTCTCAAGATACCTTTGTGTTCCGGAGCTTGCACGCTTAAGGTAGGTGTCAATCGATACAACCGGTTGCTTCGAGAAAACTGCGAATTCTTCGCATCATCTAGATCGTTGAACCATATATGCAATGCTTAGTCGCGTAGAGCTGGAATAAAATAATTAAATCGTTGAACCATTTATGATTTGATCACCTATGTTGCATTCTTGTCATGACTGTTGCATGTTTTCGTTTGTTTTTCAGTTGCGGTTATGACTCCGGTGACGGCGGGTCCGGGAATCTAGACTCCTTAATCGGCCTCGTTGAGGAATAATCGGTTAAAGATGTTGATAGGATGTGGTGCAAGCAATAATTTCTATCTATAGATTTTGCAAATGTTGGCGATAACTCCTGATATTAAATGAGACACGAACACACGCGTCTGCTATTTTACCTAGCATCATTGTGAAGTCACACTTATTTAAAATAGTAAAAAAAATCCACTGCCCATTTACGTTATAATGTTATATTATGGTCTATTATTGATTGACGATGCGGTAATTTTTTCCATGTTTGAAGCAGGGCTTATTTTATTCTAAAAATATCAGCCACAAACCACTTGCTCAAATATGTCAAGCACATTTCAAAAGTTTTATTTGATTTGAATATCAATGGTTAAACAGATTGTGTACCGCATGTCACAATTATTTATTGGGTCAAAAATATCACCATATATATTTTATTGTTTAAATTGGTGAACTTTACTTCATGAAAGTTTCGCAATCCTTTGTGGCTATCTATTTGACATAAGATTTGTGACTCTTACACGCTTCTACGGTGCAATTACACAATATTTTTGTATGATACTTTTTCATGGTGTCATTTTGTGGGCCCATGTTTGCAAGATTTTTAGTGCGTTGCGCAACACTTTACATGTGTTGCGCGCACTTTTCCTTTGCACCATGGCGGCTCCGCATAAGCCCATGGTTGCAAGATTTTTAGTGCGTTGCGCAACACTTTGCATGTGTTGCGCGCACTTTTCCTTTGCACCATGGCGGCTCCGCATAAGCCCATGGTTGCAAGATTTTTAGTGCGTTGCGCAACACTTTGCATGTGTTACGCGCACTTTTCCTTTGCGCCACGGCGGCTCCGCATAAGTCCATGGTTTCCATTATAATCATAATTTGTAGCATTTTAATTCTCGTGCCATTCGCGTTCATTGCCCCTAAAGGTGGTCTCAACTTAATGTTGGATTTCAACACTACAAAATACTTTCGTAGTATTGAAATGGGGGCTAGCATTGTACTAGGTTAGTAGTGGGAAAGATGTGTTCCATTGTCATGTGCGGCCGTATAACTTATTTTCGGTGGGCCCGTTTGCACAATATGTGTTCTTAGGAATATCCCCCTTTTGGGAGGAACGTCATTATGCCTCTATATAACACCGGGTCGCTCCCGTTTCATGTTTCGTTGTGTCGTCGTTGACTATACTAGTTTGTCGAAACTGACGCACTTCACTACCTTCTTTATGGTAAAGGCGTAGAGTTATTCCGCAAATATTCCTCAACACGCTTCAACAATACACGGTATCTTTCCATACTACCTTTACTTGAGTGTCATTTATGGCATTAATCCCGCATAGCACCATTCGCACTTCTCGCGACTCAAGTGTACGTTTTAGTTTGTGCATGCTTAGTGCAAGTCCATGGCCACAGTTTTGTTGTTACTTCATGCACAGTGCACCATGACAGCTCCGCATAAGCCCGTGGCTGCAGTTTATGTGTTGTACACCTTGCACGGTTCTTTGAACGGCTATTTGTGCGGTGATGTGTGCAGTCTTTCGCAGAACCTCTTTTTGCAGTCTTTTCTGCGGTTCCTTGCGCGATATCTTGCACAGTTATTTCCTAATAGAACTCTACATGTGTGTTTCCTTATGCGCTTCTGTATCACCCTCGAAGGTGATCTTAACTTAGTGTTGGATTTCAACACCACTAAATACTTAGTAGTATTGAAATGGGGGCTACCAAGATATATGGCTTAAATTGATTGGTTCCGTTGGCGACGACTCTAAGCTGAAAATACTTTTACGCATTTTGTATTGTGTCATGGGGCTGTGTGTAAGCTCGTGGCCACAGGATTATATGTACGTTGCGCAACACTTTTCATGTGTTGTGCGCACTTTGCTTTTCTCCATGGCGGCTCCGTGTAAGCCCATGGCGGCATTTCATTTGTGCATTGCGCAAAACCATGGTAGTTCTGAATAAACCCATGGAAGCATCACATTTGGCATGCGACGACATTAAAGAGATGTAATTGGACTTGATCGCCCAAATTGTTAGCTTATGTTCCTTATGATCACGATGCACCTCTTCTTCATATGGCTTCTCTCCTACTTCCTTGCCTACAATCATCTTCACGATTGGTTTTTGGGTTTTAACCGTATGATTAACTGTATGAGTTTTCCCGGTTCGTCACATGATTACAATCATTCGACGGAGGATGCAATGTTACGTAGATTATGCTCTATCGAATCAATAGTCGAGTTACGGAAACCATCATCATCATTCATTCATTCATTCGTGGTTAAGGTTAACAGGTCAGTCTCTTACGACGGTAACCTACAACCTTCACGGGCCATCGATCAACGAGCGTTATCGATGGTGGACTTAACATTTAACCACCCCATCGATATCATCATATTGATCTGGGTTATTCACGGTAGCCGGACCGGAGAGTTAAATTCTAAGATCCTTAAACCTCACATTACTCGCAATCCCGCTAAGATTGCCTATAGTTTACGAACCGAAGAGTGGAATTATGTTGTCCTCAAAAATATATTGTTCATGGCAAGTTTTAACGCGTCGCAGATGTAATAACTCTCAAATTCCAATAAATCTTTTTCGCGCATATTTTTTCAATAGTTTACGCGCGGTTCCTGCCTACTTAAGGGGTGTCCTCTAGCCCCCGCGCGGCAGAAACCTATTTGGTTACAAGGCTAGAATATAATGGCAGGTGAAGGGAATTGGTTTTCCCCTAGCCAAGCGCCACGCAGACTAGAAGGCTGCCAAGTTGACTTAAAATACGAGCATTGATTTGCTTGTGCATATTAAATTATCCTAAGTATTGATTTACTTGGGAAAACTCTTAAGTATAAAAACATTGGTTTGTTTTTAGTTAGCATTGCCTTACCACACAACTAAGTGCACCCCTAGTACGTGACAGAGCAAATAATGCTGTAACTTATGAGTATAAACATTTTTTGTGCGGACTCGCAAACGGGTTTTTTGTTAAAATATTGGTTTATTTTACGCAGCGCCCGAAATTGTGCATAAGTTTTGGTTAACTTATGCGCACATTGTGTGAATTGTCTTAATTCGCAATACTAGACAATTACTGTCAAATGCATAAATGTCCATGATTACGCTTCGTAAGCGCATGGTTACTTGATACCCCTCACAATTATGTGGTAGGGATGCCTCAATAGGACTCTGAAATCGGACTCCGCGAGTCTGAGATGCCTTGTATACTACGAGTTCCGATCAGCTAGTTGCTTCAAGATGTCACTTTGACGTGGTCTTATTTATAGTTCGCCATGACATGTTTTCACATTTCATACCAAACCGGGGGGAGTGATGGTATACTATCAGTATCCCTTCAGTTTTGTTTTTGGCTACATTGCTGCTTTGTGCATTGCGGATAGTAGTGGAAGTTAGCATGCTCACATCACTGCATTGCGTTAAACGCAAGGATGTGTCGCGAGTAGTTGTGGTTAACATAATGCGTCGTATTTGGTCGTATGTCGCGTGATTGCAATGCGCGAGGTTGTTTCGCGCATAGTTATGATGTGTGGGCCGTACTGTGCAGGGTTCCACCCCACGGATCTCTTCCCACCGCGTACTACACGGCGGGATGAATGATTACATCGCGTCATCACATTACTATGTGGATTCATTGTGCATTGCGCTTGACTTCGTAGTCGGTGCGGGTTGTGTGATGAGTTATCTGTGGTGGCATATTTGTAACTCCGATATGACATTACTATGTCACACCGAACTTGGGGGACTTGATGATGTGCGGAGCCCATAGGGCTGAGTAATTGGGCTTGGTCTATGGGTCTCGGTCAAGTCTTCCTCCTCAAACCCTAATTCCCTCTTATAAATAGAGGGGTAATCTAAGCATTTAGGGCACCTAATCTACACACAATCTTCTCTAGGGTTTTTACCTACGACTCTTCGTAGGGTTTTTCCCTTCCCCACCATTGGCCGGCGGTCAGCCCTTAGCCACCCTCCCGAGGTCATCATCTCGGCTAGGGTTATCACAGTGTCCAGACCGGAGGTTAACGCCGCTGAACTAATAAAACCCTCCTCTATTGCACTCAAATGTGTTTCTATCCTAGGCGGAAATATGCTTGATCATCGTCCTTTAACCGTAAATTGGTAGAAGACACCCTAAAAGTTGACCATGGCCTTTGACCAAAGTTATTTTGAACCCCTCTAACGCATTGCACAAACGCATGACTGCTCGAATGCGAACAGGGCTAAATAAAAATCTAACCACAAAACTTTAAGAAAACGCAAACCCGTGTCCCGCCTAGAGTCAATGACCATGTGATGACCCGGAAAATTTCGACTAATTTAAACCAATTCTCTATATGATTTAATATTATGTAAATATACATATATATATATATATATATATATATATATATATATATATATATATATATATATATATATATATATATATATATATATTAAGATGTACAAGTAAAACACTAATTGCTACTGTAAAAACGACTTTGCTATAGTAAAATACTATTTGCTACAGTAAAATACTATTTGCTACAGTAAAACACTATTTGCTACAGTGAAACCGTATTTTGCTACAGTGCTACAGTGAAATCATATTTTGCTACAGTGCTACAGTGATTTGCTACATTAAACACTATTTACTACAGTAGCACTATTTGATGTCGACGAACTAGAAAACAATCAGAAATGAGTTGTTCAGCCTAGCCATGCGATCGCATGGAAAAAGCACTGAAAACCCATGCGATCACATGGGACCAAAAACACTATTTGATACAGTAAATATTATGTCGACGAACTAGCAAACAAAACGCCATGCGATCGCATGGCAAAAGCACTGAAAACCCATGCGATCGCATGGAGACCAAAATCAGGAAACATGCCTATAAAAGGCCAGTTTACTCGACGAATTATATACACTTTTTTATATTCTCTGTAATAAATATTTATATTTATAATTATAATTATAATTATAATTTAAGTTTAATAATAATAAGGTATATACGAGGGTGTTTTTAATTCAGGTTTCAAACCGCTTTAAGCTAAGGAAATATTGGGTATTGTTCGGGGTATTGTTCTTGAATCCAAGGCCAACCATACAGTCGTCTACCATCATTACGTCTACGCAATTTGCCGACAATATTGAATCCCAATATTGAACTGTGAGTTATAGATCCATTTTTAAATACTTTAAATATTTTTGGGCTGAGAATACATGCAATTTATTTTAAACGCAATAAGACACAAGTACATACTAAATTCTACACTGAGTTAAACCGAAAATCCCTTAGCTTTGGTAACTAGTAGCTGCCAGTACATAGGATATGGACTGGTGGGCGCGAATAATTGTATATGGATCCATAGGGCTTGACATCCCCGTCCGAGCTAGAGCGCTAGCCTTTTAACGGACGTATGTTATTTGAGTTTATGACACGTTGCTTTACGTGTATTAAAACGAATGGGGTAATTATCCTTATAGCGTTAAGTTTAGTTACCAGGGTGCTCTGTTACGTAGAATCTATTGATAAACTTTTGATGAAATCTTGTGGTCTATCTTTATATATGTTTATGACTCGAGCAATTAAACCTATAACTCACCAATATTCGTGTTGACTTTTTAGCATGTTTTATTCTCAGGTCCTTAGACTGCTTCCGCTGTGATGTGCTTGTTGCCTGCATGGAGTCTCTCATGCTTTGTATAAAGTTTATTGCATTCAAAATAAAACTGCGTTGTATAATAAATAATTGGAGTGTGATGTCAACCTGTAAATTAAAGACTTATGTATTTTGGGGTTTTGCTTATACCTAAGCACTCGCCCACATATTTATAACTTTCTATGTTTAGAAAGTCACTTATTTTAATGAATGCAATATTTCATCAAAACGTATCATATAGAGGTCAAAACCTCACTGTGGAATCAATGATTAACGTGCCGCGTCAATAGCGATTTTGACGGGTCGTTACAGTTGGTATCAGAGCTTGAGGTCATAGGGAACCAGAAATTACATTAGTGTGTTTAACTGTTAATTGTTAGGATGCATTAGTGAGTCTGTACTATGACCATATCTGTTTTTACTAATTTTTACTTATCATTTGGTCAAAAACATTATATGTGATATATTTATATGCTAACGTAATTGTTGTTTCAATTATGTGATAGATGACTTCTTCTAATCCTATCATTTTGTACGACTCGGAATCGGACACTGAATCTATTATATCCACAACTGAAAAGGGCGTTCCAATACCTATTAAAGAAGAAATTGTGTTAGCCGGGGAATCTCAACTCCCGGTAAACCCAGAGGAGGTTCCAGCTCCACCCAGCTCTAGTTTTCCGAAGCCACAGTATCGTTGGCATGGACCCATGATCCCTGGAGTAAACGAGGATCGTCCATTTCTAAACGAACATGGACATTGGGCCAGATACACCGCCGACGGGCGGGTTGTGAATATATTGCCTGGCAGATTTCGGTTCATGACCACTGGTACATATTCTCCTACACATGACTCAGATAGTTCATCATCAGATGAGATCAGTGAGGAGGATGATTTCGCTAATGAAATAAAAGAAGTCACTAAGGAGAAATTCCAACTTGCTATAGATAATAAAAACAACCACAAAAATAAAAAGTCCTTAATTATTAAAAAGGAACAGGACCATTCGATCCGTAACCACCCTTATTGTATTAAACCCACTGAGGCAACGGGTACCTCAAAACCCCAACCAAAACTTAAATACACTGCCAGAATGTCTGTCGGACCATGTGCACACAAACAATTGGCAGAGAGAACCAAGTGGGAAAAAGTTTCTGATAGTTCTGAATAAACGACCTCGCAACCGTAAATCTTCCATGCGCTATTTTATTGCTTATGTATGCTACTCTATCTTGTTATGTAAAATATCGGTATTGTATGGTATTGTATGGTATTGTATTATTTTGGTTTATTAATAATAAATGCATGGAATGATTATTTGTATTATTAATACTTATTATTATTATTACATAATAACGTAGTAACTCGCTATAATTTTTTAAAGTGGAATATTATTAGGATTTTAGTAGTTAATTCCTTGTACTAGTTATTATGTATGAACTTAACGGGTAGGTAATACCCTAGAAATAATTATAAAATGCTAATAAGAATAAAATGCTTTTATAATAATTGGTTCATATTATTAATATGCTACGATTAACTATTGACAACTCATTTTACCTATAATATTCTATATGATTAAATTACCTCTGTTGTGTTTATTGAAGAAACATGTCTCAAATGTCGGATGCTGAGTTTGAGGAACTAGTCGAGAAACGTGTGAATGAAAGAATTGATGCAGCCGAGGAAGCAAAAGCAACAGCCGAAGCAGCAGCCAAAGCAGCAGCCGTAAACACAAACTCATGAAACGGATGCTCATACAAAACTTTTCAAGGATGCAAACCACAGACGTTTAGTGGAACCGAGGGACCAGTCGGTCTAAGACGATGGTTTGAAAAGATGGAGTCCGTTTTCAAAATCAGTAATTGTGCGGACGGAGACAAGTCAAAGTATGCTTCGTGCATGTTGCAAGACGGTGCACTTACTTGGTGGAACAATTATGCTAAAGTAGAAGGAGTAGATACGGCATATGATATCTATTGGGAAGAACTGAAAAAGATGCTAATCGAGGAGTACTGTTGTAACAACCCGTCCTTATCCTCCTGGACGAAATTATCAACATCTGGTTCCATTGCGTTGATCGACTCCAAGTAATGTCTTTAGTATGAGCAAATGCACAGCGGAAGACTTAATTTACACCTGAGAATAACATGCTTTAAAATGTCAACATAAAGTTGGTGAGATATATAGGTTTGTTACTAGCAGCGTTATAACTATGGACCACAAGATTTCATATATTTAAACATAATACACTCGCAAGTGTAAGAAAAGCATTCCGAACAGTGGGCACCCGGTAACTAGCCTTAACAAGAGTGTGTACCCCTGAGTTATAATAATATGTGCACCGAATCAAGTGCGTTACGTTAACCTCGAAGTACTAAACACCCGTTCTTCTAGTTTACTAGAACAACATCTGGGTGGGGGTGTAAAACCCGATAGATCTATCTTTAGGATTCGCGCCTACCAGTTCATAAACCAATAGTTAAAGTTACCAAGCTAGGGGATTTTTGATTCAAACCCATGTAGAACGTAATTTTAATCACTTGTGTCCATAACGTAAATCATTTATAAAAAAAAAAAAAAAACAGCGCATGTATTCTCATCCCAAAATATTTAAAGTTTAAAAGGGACTATATACTCACCATACTGTATTTTGTAGTAAAAATACATTTAACATCATTGAAAAATTGTAGGGTTGGCCTCGGATTCACGAACCTAAATCATTTGTATATACATATATTAACACACAAAATTGTATTCAAGTAATTCATCTATTAATTATATAACATATATATTTAGTGTTGTAGTTATATAAACTTTATACTAGATTGCAATTAGAATATATATATACATTTTATTTATCATATCTTAAATTAGATGTTATTTATATTTATTCTGTATATACATTTTAAAACAATTAATGTTTATAGTTATATATATACACACATATATAATTAGTATTATATTAATAATTTATTATATGTATCGTAAAAGAAATATGTGTTTATATGCATAATATTTATTTGTCATAAAAATAATGATAATAATAATTTTTTTTATAAAAGTGATAGTTTTAATAATAAAGTCAATCTTATTAAGAATTATAATTTTAATATTAGTAATATTAATAATACAAACACTTAATAATAATAATAATAATAATAATAATAACATTAATAGTAATACTAATAAAAAAATAATGATACTACCTTTAAAAAGGGGACAGGCTTTAAAATATAAAAACTGCTACTGTCAGGGATTGAACCCGCGACCCCTTGCTCAGCAACATCACATCCCAACCATTAGTCCGTATTTGTTTATCTGTTATACCGCGGTTTGTGTTTTATTTAACCCTTCCACAGCCTCTTCACTAACCCTAGGCCCAGACAGAAACATATGAACTTTGGCCCATTCTTTAAAACTCCGGCCCAACTTCATTATTAGCCCAAACAATCAACTGATAGTGTTAAATAAATAAAAACGAGGGTTTAAAGGGGAAGTGGCGTCTGCAGTTTCGCCAACAGGAGGAAAAAGAAAAAAAAAATATCGATCCTGCATCTCCTTCGCTTATCATCATCCCCTCTTTGTACCTCATCACCGATTGGTCTCGTAATCTTACTGTTTAATCAGTAATGGAGAAGATAGCTGCAGATCTTGCGAATTAAAAGAGCAGGAGTCTTCAACAAGGTGAGGTTCGACTTATAAAAGATATCGATGAGCAAGAGTAACTTGTACAAGTTTAAACTTCAATTTGATTTTTGGAACGAAGATCGAGTTGGGTATGAATTTATTCATAAGGTTTGTTGATAATCACAACCCAATTGTTCGTGGATCAGTATCAATTTCAGATACATCAAAATATATATATATATATATATATATATATACATATATATATTTTTTATTTATTTTATTATTGTGTTCTTCGATCCGAAATAGCGAAATTTTATTGATGATTTAATGGATTTGAATTACTGTTAATTGTGGTAACCGAATTTGATTGTGGAAGGAAAAATTATGTGACTCCATTCTTCTTGCTCGTTTATATAAATAAAAAAAAATGTGGTCTCGGTCATGAATGTAATCGACAAAGACAAAAACAGGAAAAACAATGGATGCGAATCACTAACAAATTTGTCCAGTAATGTAATTATCACTGTTAATGATTTCAATCAATCCGACAAATCAAATAGTAGTGAATACGATGCTAAACAGATTTTATATGTATCTGTGTTTTGATTTTATATATAATAAATATTAATATTAATACTAAATATATCAATTGATATTAATAATTAATAATAATACAAATAATAATAATAATATTCAATAATAAAAATGATGTTAACTATAATAATTGTCTCAAATATATATATATCTACTTACAACAATGCTCGTGAATCGTCGGGACCAGTTATGGGTAATTTGAATATATGAACATAGATTTCAAAGCTTTCGAGACTCAACATTAGGGTTTTTGCTTATCGTTTCGGAAACATATCAAGATTAGGTTTAAATTTGGTCGGAAATTTCCGGGTCGTTACAGTACCCACCCGTTAAAGAAATTTCGTCCTCGAAATTTGATAGAGATCATTATAGATAGTAATGAGGATGTTTTCATGATGAATATGAGATAATAATAGAGTTTTATCATTATTGGAAGATATAGATAAAATGATTCGATCACATGAAGCGCACGAATGAAGCTATCACAAAAGAGTGAAATGAGTAATAAATGTATTCGTTTCAACTGATGACGTGGTTATTATTGACTTCCGGAATTTAAGGGATTTAAAGAAAATCTTGCGTAATAAGATTTGATTTTTCGGCGATCAGGATTTTCTTTGATTTATTGCGGCAATTGGTTTTGATTTCTTTGTCGGATATTTCACTATAAATCCACCTATTCGTTTCTTCTCCCGTCCTCGAGTCAAGCGAGCAATGATCCGAAATTCGTAGGTATAAGATTTGGAATGAACCCAGCTATTGTTCTTAGAAAGGAATGGTAATGGCACGATTTTGTTTTGTCAAATTACCAGAATATCCAGGAAGATAGAACTATCAAGATGATTTGTTCTTAATACGTTTCGGAATTGGATAGAATGCAAAAGCCGTGTAACATGGCACATGATGACGGTACTGTGAATCATCACATTCCATTAGAAACTTAACATGACTTACTGTAATATAATGAAGTTGATCAAGTTTCATTATATTATAGTAATTCATGCATCCATTCCCAACACTGCTTCAGAACATTCCTATTTTATACTTGAAGGTTTTAGAACTTTGAACTAACACAGTTTCTTTTATGTTGTAACACAGATGTTACGGAGAGATGAATAATCCCAGATAAGAATAGTTGTGAGAATATGAAAGATACGATAATGTCTTGGAATTTATAATATCAAAGGATGATGATGAAAATTTACCTGTAAGGGTTTAGATTCAGAAGCAAGGTGTTCACTAAAGATTTCATCAGAAACAGAATCATCTGGATTCTTTAAATACAGAGTTTGGTCCTTGTATTTGTCCTTGGTCTCTTTCATGGTTAGCTCAATCCGATTTTCAATACAAAATTTTCCATCGGGTGTTCCTAACACCACCTTCTTTATCATCAACTTTTGGTCATTAAGACCATTTACAACATGCTGCTTTGTCAGCATTTTCAAAGTTAACGAATTTGGATAATTGGTGTTCAAACCGAGATGATTTTAAGAGATATGTGTTTTTAGATGATTAAACGCTGATGGTAATATGGTGGAATATAAAAGGTTCTAGTAACGACGGCGAAAGGATACGTATATATTGAGATTATAATATAAAGTAGTCTTACTGAGAAGTTGAAGTGGAGTTGTGACAAAATCAGCTTCTTGAAAAGGAATTGTGAGGTTGTTTTTGCTAATAAATGATAAGGAATTCGACGCGGATACGTTTTAACCAAAATTTTGGTTTCGAAAGTTTTTCAGGTGCATAATGTATGCATAAATCTTTCTTCCGTAGACGAGGTGCGGCTGGTTCAACTTCTCGATCGAAGTGTTTTCAAGAATCATGAAAAGATTTGAACGCGGATTGTAATTGTCGAGGTACCAATGAGGTTTAAGATGAAATCAAGTGGCAAACTTGAAGAATTGTTTAGTTTCATATGTTATAATCAACATTTTAATTCATTTTAATTGTCCAAAATTAGCAGTCTAATAGTCTGATGGTTCAATGATTCATATATAATTTAATATATAATATTCGAATTAAATAATACGTATCGTGACCCGTGTACCTGTCTCGGTGTCGATCACAACTCAAAGTATATATATATTTTGGAATCAACTCCGACCCTGTATAGCCAACTCCCACCTTCACATATAAAGTGTCTACGGTTGTTCCGAAATATATATATAGATGGGTCGATATGATAGGTCGAAACCTTGTATACGTGTCCCGTTATTTAAAGTGCGTAAAAGTAAATGACAGAAATTAAATGACGATAAATAAAATTGCGAGAATGTAAATTGCGATAATGTAAATTGCGGTAATATAAATTGCGATAAAATGTAATCAGTTAGCTGGGAACAGTTAGCCGGAACAGTTAGCGTGGAATCCTTAACAGATTTTTAATTAGTTAATTCGTGTTTCTAACAAATTTTATTTTGTCCAATGTTTTCTTCTTTATGCCACTTGTTGGATTCTGATAGGTCAAAATCCGAATATGAAATTTGAATGAAAATGGTTATTCTGGGGTGAGCGGATACGTATATCGATAGTTGGAAGTATGATAGTATATGATCGTTGAAACAGATTCGAAGAGTGTACAGTGTAACTTATTAATGTGAATTCTAAATATTCCTCGGGTACTACCCACCCGTTAAAATATTCTATCATTAACAGTTTGTACGAAAGAAGTTTTAATTACAATCTTTATGAAAATATGCTTGCATATATATTTTCTTCGGATGTAATTATGAATTTAATGAGTCAATAGAATATTATACTCATTTGATTTATTGTTGGCACTTGATTACATGATCTCTAAAACATTAGAGATTACATAATTGCCATGTCGAGCGAAGGTAAATGAGGTAGAACAATACGTAGAACGAAATTAATTGATGTAGAACGATATGTAGAACGAAGATCATACTCTAAATACAGACGGTAATATTGAGGCGTATGGTGTTGATATTCGAGGTACAGATTGTGATATTGAGAGTTACGGCGCGGTTATGGTTTAGAGATGATAAGGGTACTGTCGACGTCGATAATGGTGGTACTGATTATACTGCTGGTGCTGCTGCTGGTATTCGTAACCTTCGCACCAGGTTCTCCAAAGTCGTCACACGAGCGCGTAGTTCGTTAACTTCTTCTAGTGCTACGGAATGATTGACGGTTGAGACGAGCGGTTGAGTACAATTCTAAATATAGGATTATATATAATCGTGACGGGATACTCTAGAAATGAGAGGGTAAATGATTTCTCGAACAGGTTCGCCGGTAAGTGCTTTCAGGTTCATTGCCAAGGAAGCAATTTGAAAAGGATCTTTAATTTGAAATGATTTTCGAATATAGGATGATATTCTAACTTCATAGAATATCTATAATACTAAAGATTTTGTAGCCTACCGAGGAACTTACGGCATATGACAAGCAAGTCTACAGATGTGCTAAGATATGAATTTTTGTCTATACACTATCGATGCACTAAATGCAGTAAGACGTGTCTAGACTTATGAATGATAAGCAGGAAATTCCCTAGGGATGATAAGCAGATGATTTCTGACGAGATATGATAAGCAAAACTTTTAATATGTAGACACGGTCAAAGTCCAGACTCACTAATGTATCCTAACAACTACTAGCCAGACACACTAATGCAAGACCTGGTTCACTAAGACCAACGCTCTGATACCAACTTTAACAACCCGTCCTTATCCTCCTGGACGAAATTATCAACATCTGGTTCCATTGCGTTGATCGACTCCAAGTAATGTCTTTAGTATGAGCAAATGCACAGCGGAAGACTTAATTTACACCTGAGAATAACATGCTTTAAAATGTCAACATAAAGTTGGTGAGATATATAGGTTTGTTACTAGCAGCGTTATAACTATGGACCACAAGATTTCATATATTTAAACATAATACACTCGCAAGTGTAAGAAAAGCATTCCGAACAGTGGGCACCCGGTAACTAGCCTTAACAAGAGTGTGTACCCCTGAGTTATAATAATATGTGCACCGAATCAAGTGCGTTACGTTAACCTCGAAGTACTAAACACCCGTTCTTCTAGTTTACTAGAACAACATCTGGGTGGGGGTGTAAAACCCGATAGATCTATCTTTAGGATTCGCGCCTACCAGTTCATAAACCAATAGTTAAAGTTACCAAGCTAGGGGATTTTTGATTCAAACCCATGTAGAACGTAATTTTAATCACTTGTGTCCATAACGTAAATCATTTATAAAAAAAAAAAAAAACAGCGCATGTATTCTCATCCCAAAATATTTAAAGTTTAAAAGGGACTATATACTCACCATACTGTATTTTGTAGTAAAAATACATTTAACATCATTGAAAAATTGTAGGGTTGGCCTCGGATTCACGAACCTAAATCATTTGTATATACATATATTAACACACAAAATTGTATTCAAGTAATTCATCTATTAATTATATAACATATATATTTAGTGTTGTAGTTATATAAACTTTATACTAGATTGCAATTAGAATATATATATACATTTTATTTATCATATCTTAAATTAGATGTTATTTATATTTATTCTGTATATACATTTTAAAACAATTAATGTTTATAGTTATATATATACACACATATATAATTAGTATTATATTAATAATTTATTATATGTATCGTAAAAGAAATATGTGTTTATATGCATAATATTTATTTGTCATAAAAATAATGATAATAATAATTTTTTTTATAAAAGTGATAGTTTTAATAATAAAGTCAATCTTATTAAGAATTATAATTTTAATATTAGTAATATTAATAATACAAACACTTAATAATAATAATAATAATAATAATAATAATAACATTAATAGTAATACTAATAAAAAAATAATGATACTACCTTTAAAAAGGGGACAGGCTTTAAAATATAAAAACTGCTACTGTCAGGGATTGAACCCGCGACCCCTTGCTCAGCAACATCACATCCCAACCATTAGTCCGTATTTGTTTATCTGTTATACCGCGGTTTGTGTTTTATTTAACCCTTCCACAGCCTCTTCACTAACCCTAGGCCCAGACAGAAACATATGAACTTTGGCCCATTCTTTAAAACTCCGGCCCAACTTCATTATTAGCCCAAACAATCAACTGATAGTGTTAAATAAATAAAAACGAGGGTTTAAAGGGGAAGTGGCGTCTGCAGTTTCGCCAACAGGAGGAAAAAGAAAAAAAAAATATCGATCCTGCATCTCCTTCGCTTATCATCATCCCCTCTTTGTACCTCATCACCGATTGGTCTCGTAATCTTACTGTTTAATCAGTAATGGAGAAGATAGCTGCAGATCTTGCGAATTAAAAGAGCAGGAGTCTTCAACAAGGTGAGGTTCGACTTATAAAAGATATCGATGAGCAAGAGTAACTTGTACAAGTTTAAACTTCAATTTGATTTTTGGAACGAAGATCGAGTTGGGTATGAATTTATTCATAAGGTTTGTTGATAATCACAACCCAATTGTTCGTGGATCAGTATCAATTTCAGATACATCAAAATATATATATATATATATATACATATATATATTTTTTATTTATTTTATTATTGTGTTCTTCGATCCGAAATAGCGAAATTTTATTGATGATTTAATGGATTTGAATTACTGTTAATTGTGGTAACCGAATTTGATTGTGGAAGGAAAAATTATGTGACTCCATTCTTCTTGCTCGTTTATATAAATAAAAAAAAATGTGGTCTCGGTCATGAATGTAATCGACAAAGACAAAAACAGGAAAAACAATGGATGCGAATCACTAACAAATTTGTCCAGTAATGTAATTATCACTGTTAATGATTTCAATCAATCCGACAAATCAAATAGTAGTGAATACGATGCTAAACAGATTTTATATGTATCTGTGTTTTGATTTTATATATAATAAATATTAATATTAATACTAAATATATCAATTGATATTAATAATTAATAATAATACAAATAATAATAATAATATTCAATAATAAAAATGATGTTAACTATAATAATTGTCTCAAATATATATATATCTACTTACAACAATGCTCGTGAATCGTCGGGACCAGTTATGGGTAATTTGAATATATGAACATAGATTTCAAAGCTTTCGAGACTCAACATTAGGGTTTTTGCTTATCGTTTCGGAAACATATCAAGATTAGGTTTAAATTTGGTCGGAAATTTCCGGGTCGTTACAACTGTCCTCGAAACGAGATCAGAAAAATGGAATCTGAGTTACGTAATCTGAAGGTTTTTGGCACGAATTTCAATAACTATGAAAAGCGTTTCATGGAACTAGCCTTGTTGTGTCCCGAATTGGTTCCAAACGAGAAACGAAAGATAGAAATGTATATTGACGGTTTATCGATCAATATCAAAGGAAATGTTACATCGTCCAAACCGAATACGATGCAGGAAGCCATGACAATGGCACACCAACTCATGGACCAGATCACAGAGAGTTCGATTAAGGCACCAATTACCAAAGTCAAGACAACTGAAGGAAAGAGGAAATGGGAAGACTATAAGGGCAAAAGTACTCACCTGAAGAAACAAGAAACTTTTAAAGGTAAACAAGATGGGACAACTGCTAGTCCAAACTATAAAGGACCCCATCCGTTCTGCAAAAGATGTTACACACATCATGCAGGTTATTGCCAAGTGGTCTGTGATAAGTGCAACAAGAAAGGACATGTGGCGAAAGATTGTTATTCCACCTTTTCTGAAGTAAAGACAAAACCGACCGATGTCAAGAAATGTTTTGGATGCGAGAAGTCTGGTCACTTTATAAATCAATGCCCTGATAAGGAGAAGAACAAAGAACCCGCACGCGGGAGGGCATTTAATGTTAGTACCAGTGAAGCACGTGAGGATCCTAATCTTGTCACGGGTACGTTTACCGTTAATAATCAACTAGCTTCTATTATGTTTGATACGGGTGCTGATAGAAGTTATATGTGTAAATACTTTAGTTCTAAACTAAAATGTGCATCATTGCCTCTAGACAATAAATATACTATTGAATTAGCTAATGGTAAACTGATAAAAGCCGATAAAATTTGCCATGGTTGCGAAATAAATCTCGCTGGTGAAACCTTCAAAATCGATTTGATACCCGTAGAATTAGGAAGTTTTGACGTAATCGTTGGCATGGACTGGATGTCCAAAACAAGATCGGAAGTTGTTTGCGCTGAGAAAGCTATCCGCATCCCTCGTAAGGATGAAACGTCATTAATGATTTATGGGGAGAAGAGCAACTCGAAGCTAAACCTTATCAGCTGTATGAAGGCCCAGAAACTTATAAGAAAAGGTTGTTATGCTATTCTCGCACACGTAAAGAAGATCGATACTGAAGAAAGAAGCATTGATGACATGCCGGTTGTAAGAGAATATCCCGGAGTATTTCCAGAAGAATTACCGGGGCTACCTCTACACAGGTGTGTAGAATTCCAGATTGATCTCGTACCAGGAGCCGCACCTGTAGCCCGATCCCCATATAGACTTGCACCTTCAGAAATGCAAGAATTACAAGACCAGTTGCAAGAATTATCAGACCGTGGATTTATTCGTCCCACTTTTTCACCTTGGGGTGCTCCTATTCTGTTTGTCAAGAAGAAGGATGGATCTATGAGAATGTGCATAGATTACTGAGAATTAAACAAATTAACGATCAAGAATCGGTACCCATTACCGAGGATTGATGATTTGTTTGATCAATTGCAAGGATCAAGTGTTTATTCTAAGATTGATCTACGCTCCGGATATCATCAGCTGAGAGTGAAGGAAGAAGATGTTCCTAAAACCGCGTTCAGAACCCGTTACGGTCACTATGAATTTTTAGTCATGCCTTTTGGATTGACTAATACTCCAGCAGTATTTATGGATCTAATGAATTGCATCTGTAGACCGTATTTAGGCAAATTTGTCATTGTTTTTATCGACGACATATTGATTTACTCGAAGAACAAGGAAGAACATGAGCAACACTTAAGACTGGTACTAGAGATACTCAAGAAAGAAGAATTGTACGCAAAATTTTCGAAGTGTGATTTCTGGTTACAAGAAGTACAATTTTTGGGCCATGTTGTCAGTAAACATGGAATTAAAAATTGACCATACCAAGATCGAAGCCATTAGTAAATGGGAAACACCGAAGATTCCAACACAAATCTGCCAATTCTTAGGTCTTGCTGGTTACTATCGAAGATTCATTCAAGATTTCTCTAGAATCGCCAAACCCTTAACTGCATTGACTCAAAAGGGAAAGAAGTATGATTGGTCCACAGAACAGGAATCCTCATTCCAGTTATTAAAGAAGAAGTTAACGTCTGCACCCATTTTGTCATTACCAGAAGGAAATGATGATTTCGTGATCTATTGTGACGCTTCGCGCCAAGGTTTACGATGTGTATTAATGCAGCGCACAAAAGTTATCGCATATGCCTCACGACAACTAAAAATTCATGAAAAGAACTATATGACGCACGATTTGGAACTAGGAGCAGTAGTTTTTGCACTCAAAATATGGAGACACTATCTATATGGCACCAAGTGTACAGTATACACCGACCATAAGAGTCTTCAGCATATTTTTGATCAAAAACAACTCAATATGAGGCAACGTCGCTGGGTAGAGTTGTTAAACGATTACGATTGTGAAATTCGTTACCACCCCGGAAAGGCTAATGTTGTAGCTGATGCTCTAAGTCGGAAAGAAAGAGTAAAACCTCTTAGGGTCCGAGCTTTGAATATTACAATTCGTACTGATCTCACAAAGCAAATTCAAGCAGCACAGTTAGAGGCTTTAAAAGAAGAAAATGAAAAAGGCGAAATGAGCAGAGGGTTAGAAAAACAGCTTGAGGTAAAAGCCGATGGAACCCTGTATTTTGCTGGTAGGATATGGGTACCAAAACATGGTAACCTAAGGCAACTAGTACTGGATGAAGCACACAAAACGAGGTACTCAATTCACCCAGGAAATGGAAAAATGTACCACGATCTCAAGAAGTTCTATTGGTGGTCTAATATGAAGACAGAAATTGCTACTTATGTAAGCAAATGTTTGACGTGTGCAAAGGTCAAAGCTGAGCACCAAAAGCAGTCAGGATTACTGCAACAACCGGAAATTCCGTAGTGGAAATGGGAAAGAATAACCATGGATTTCATTACGAAATTGCCAAGGACTGCAAGTAGTCATGATACTATTTGGGTGATAGTTGATCGTCTAACTAAATCAGCTCACTTCCTACCAATAAAGGAAACAGACAGTATGGAAAGATTAGCACGCCTATATTTGAAGGAAGTAGTTTCCAGGCATGGTGTACCTATCTCCATCATATCTGATCGCGACACCCGATTCACATCACGTTTCTGGCAGTCATTACAAAAAGCTTTGGGAACTCGATTAGATATGAGCACCGCTTATCACCCACAGACTGATGGTCAAAGTGAAAGAACAATACAAACATTGGAAGACATGTTACGGGCATGCGTGATTGACTTTGGAACCAGTTGGGATCGACACTTACCGTTGGCAGAATTTTCATACAATAACAGCTATCATACGAGCATCAACGCAGCGCCATTTGAAGCACTTTACGGTAGAAAGTGCAGATCTCCTATCTGTTGGAGTGAAGTAGGAGAAAGACAACTTACTGGACCAGAAATTATTCATGAAACCACCGAAAAGATCATTCAAATACAACAGCGATTGAAAACGGCCATGAGTCGCCAAAAGAGTTATGCTGATGTAAGAAGAAAACCGCTAGAATTTCAAGTGGGTGACAAAGTCATGTTGAAAGTGTCACCCTGGAAAGGCGTTGTACGATTCGGTAAACGAGGAAAGCTAAGTCCTAGGTACGTAGGACCCTTTGAAATCACCGAAAGAATTGGAGCAGTTGCTTATCGATTAAAGCTACCGCAAGAACTTAGTAGTGTTCATGACACATTTCACGTGTCAAATTTAAAGAAATGTTTAGCTGAAGAGGATGTCGTAATTCCTCTTGACGAAATACGAATCAATGATAAACTCCATTTTATCAAAGAACCTGTTGAAATCATGGACCGTGAGGTCAAACAATTAAAACAAAGTAAAATACCGATAGTTAGGGTTCGTTGGAATGCTAGACGAGGACCCGAGTTTACTTGGGAACATGAGGATCAAATGAAGCAAAAGTATCCACATTTGTTCACTGATATCGCTCATGAAACAGGTACTACTCAAAATTTTGGGACGAAATTTTCTTTAACGGGGAGGTTATGTGATGACCCGGAAAATTTTGACTAATTTAAACCAATTCTCTATATGATTTAATATTATGTAAATATATATATATATATATATATATATATATATATATTATAAGATGTACAAGTAAAACACTAATTGCTACTGTAAAAATGACTTTGCTACAGTAAAATACTATTTGCTACAGTAAAATACTATTTGCTACAGTAAAACACTATTTGCTACAGTGAACCGCATTTTGCTACAGTGCTACAGTGAAATCGTATTTTGCTACAGTGCTACAGTGATTTACTTGGGAAAACTCTTAAGTATAAAAACATTGGTTTGTTTTTAGTTAGCATTGCCTTACCACACAACTAAGTGCACCCCTAGTACGTGACAGAGCAAATAATGTTGTAACTTATGAGCATAAACATTTTTCGTGCGGACTCGCAAATGGGTTTTTTGTTAAAATATTAGTTTATTTTACGCAGCGCCTGAAATTGTGCATAAGTTTTGGTTAACTTATGCGCACATTGTGTGAATTGTCTTAATTCGCAATACTAGACAATTACTGTCAAATGCATAAATGTCCATGATTACGCTGCGTAAGCGCATGGTTACTTGATACCCCTCACAATTATGTGGTAGGGATGCCTCAATAGGACTCTGAAATCGGACTCCGCGAGTCTGAGATGCCTTGTATACTACGAGTTCCGATCAGCTAGTTGTTTCAAGATGTCACTTTGACATGGTCGTATTTATAGTTCGCCATGACATGTTTTCACATTTCATACCAAACTGGGGGGAGTGATGGTATACTATCAGTATCCCTTCAGTTTTGTTTTTGGCTACATCGCTGCTTTGTGCATTGCGGATAGTAGTGGAAGTTAGCATGCTCACATCACTGCATTGCGTTAAACGCAAGGATGTGTCGCGAGTAGTTGTGGTTAACATAATGCGTCGTATTTGGTCGTATGTCGCGTGATTGCAATGAGCGAGGTTGTGTCGCGCATAGTTATGATGTGTGGGCCGTACTGTGCAGGGTTCCACCCCACTGATCTCTTCTCACCGCGTACTACACGGCGGGCTGAATTATTACATCGCGTCATCACATTACTATGTGGATTCATTGTGCATTGCGCTTGACTTCGTAGTCGGTGCGGATTGTGTGATGAGTTATCTGTGGTGGCATATTTGTAACTCCGATATGACATTACTATGACACACCGAACTTGGGGGACTTGATGATGTGCGGAGCCCATCGGGCTGAGTAATTGGGCTTGGTCTATGGGCCGCGGTCAAGTCTTCCTCCTCAAACCCTAATTCCCTCTTATAAATAGAGGGGTAATCTAAGCATTTAGGGCACCCAATCTACACACAATCTTCTCTAGGGTTTTTACCTACGACTCTTCGTAGGGTTTTTCCCTTCCCCACCATTGGCCGGCGGTCAGCCCTTAGCCACCCTCCCGAGGTCATCATCTCGGCTAGGATTATCACGGTGTCCAGACCGGAGGTTAACGCCGCTGAACTAATAAAACCCTCCTCTATTGTACTCAAATGTGTTTCTATCCTAGGCGGAAATATGCTTGATCATCGTCCTTTAACCGTAAATTGGTAGAAGACACCCTAAAAGTTGACCATGGCCTTTGACCAAAGTTATTTTGAAACCCTCTAACGCATTGCACAAACGTATGACTGCTTGAATGCGAACAGGGCTAAATAAAATTCTAACCACAAAACTTTAAGAAAACGCAATCCCGTGTCCCGCCTAGAGCAAATGACCATGTGATGACCCGGAAAATTTCGACTAATTTAAACCAATTCTATATATGATTTAATATTATGTATATATATATATATATATATATATATATATATATATATATATATATATATATATTATAAGATGTACAAGTAAAACACTAATTGTTACTGTAAAAACGACTTTGCTACAGTAAAATACTATTTGCTACAGTAAAACACTATTTGCTACAGTAAAACACTATTTGCTACAGTAAACACTATTTGCTACAGTAACACTATTTGATGTCGACGAACTAGAAAACAAGCAGAAATGAGCTGTTCAGCCTAGCCATGCGATTGCATGACAAAAGCACTGAAAACCCATGCGATCGCATGGGGACCAAAAACACTATTTGCTATAGTAAATATTATGTCGACGAACTAGCAAACAAAACGCCATGCGATCGCATGGCAAAAGCACTGAAAACCCATGCGATCGCATAGGGACCAAAATCAGGAAACATGCCTATAAAAGGCCAGTTTACTCGACGAATTATATACACTTTTTTATATTCTCTGTAATAAATATTTATATTTATAATTATAATTTTAATTATAATTTAAGTTTAATAATAATAAGGTATATACGAGGGTGTTTTTAATTCGGGTTTTAAACCGCTTTAAGCTAAGGAAATATTGGGTATTGTTCGGGGTATTGTTCTTGAATCCAAGGCCAACCATACAGTCGTCTACCATCATTACGTCTACGCAATTTGCCTACAATATTGAATCCCAATATTGAACTGTGAGTTATAGATCCCTTTTTAAATACTTTAAATATTTTTGGGCTGAATATACATGCAATTTATTTTAAACGCAATAAGACACAAGTACATACTAAATTCTACACTGAGTTAAATCGAAAATCCCTTAGCTTTGGTAACTAGTAGCTGCCAGTACATAGGATATGGACTGGTGGGCGCGAATAATTGTATATGGATCCATAGGGCTTGACATCCCCGTCCGAGCTAAAGCGCTAGCCTTTTAACGGACGTATGTTATTTGAGTTTATGACACGTTGGTTTGCGTGTATTAAAACGAATGGGGTAATTATCCTTATATCGTTAAGTTTAGTTACCAGGGTGCTCTGTTACGTAGAATCTATTGATAAACTTTTGATGAAATCTTGTGGTCTATCTTTATATATGTTTATGACTCGAGCAATTAAACCTATAACTCACCAACATTTGTGTTGACTTTTTAGCATGTTTTATTCTCAGGTCCTTAGATTGCTTCCGCTGTGATGTGCTTGTTGCCTGCATGGAGTCTCTCATGCTTTGTACAAAGTTTATTGCATTCAAAATAAAATTGTGTTGTGTAATAAATAATTGGACTGTGATGTCAACCTGTAAATTAAAGACTTATGTATTTTGGGGTTTTGCTTATACCTAAGCACTCGCCCACATATTTATAACTTTCTATGTTTAGAAAGTCACTTATTTTAATGAATGCAATATTTTATCAAAACGTATCATATAGAGGTCAAAACCTCACTGTGGAATCAATGATTAACGTGCCGCGTTAATAGCGATTTTGACGGGTCGTTACAGACCAACACGACAAAAAAGTAAAAAACATGAAGAAGAAAAACAAATCTAAGACCACTATTAACGGCCCGTCATTCACCCACCGTCGGAGCCCGCCGTTCAACTGCGCCGATATTAGCGCGTCGTCGGTAACCCGCCGTTCAACAACCGTCGTTTGTTTTTTCATCGTATGATTCGGAGAAGCACGGAACAAAAGCAAGTAACAGATATAATTTGATTTTGTTTTTTAGCCAAACTAGCCGTTTGGCTTTTTTGTTTTTTTATTTTTTTTTTTCACCTCCCACCTCATTATATACACTCAATTTTCATCCAACTTCAACACTCAATTTCTTCAAACTTCATACTCTAAATTTCATCAAACATGTCTTCAAGCAAAAAAACTCAAAACCAAAAACCAAAACAACCAAAACAAAAACAACCGGTACTACGAGAGTATACGGAAGATGAATGGAATTCGGTACTTCAAAACACGCTTCATCAAACTCAACAAAACCTCCATCAACAATATGAAAGTCCAAGTTCAATGGGAGGCCCGTCTTCTACTCCAATAAGAGGACCCCCGTATTTTCCGAATCAATATCATCAACTCAACAATTGGGCCGTGAATCCTTTTTCCATACCACATTACCTTAGTAATCCCCACTACCAAAGTCAACAATATAACGCACCTCAAACGCCTCATTATAACTCACCTCAAACGCCACAGTTTAACCAACCTCAAAGCCCTTACCGGTGTCTTCCGACATTCCACCCGAGCAGTACGAGTTATTGATGCGAGCTAGGAGTGACATAGCGAGAAAGTACTCGAGCAAGTTCCCGCAGTGTGATTAGTGTTTATTGTTTTAATTTCAGTGTATTGTACTCCGTGTATTTTTTAATAAAATAAATTGTTGTTTTTATTTTACGTATTTATTTGTTTTAAATTGTTGTAATTTTATATTTCGTATTTTTATTTGTATTTGTTTTTATAATAATGTAATGTTTAATTTATAAAAAAAAAATAAACTTATTTTCATGACATTGCGTCATGGATGTTGGCGTTTAGTCTTTGGTATGTCATGGGATGAAGGAGGAGAGAAGGTGATGATGTGGCGCTGATGTGACAGTCAGTTTATCCATGACGGACCGTCATGGATGAGAGTGGTCTAACAAACAATCTAATTAATTAATATTAATATTAATTCTAATACTAATACTTACATACTAAAAGTGGTGTCGGTCTTCGTAGTTTCAGTTAAATCGAATTTTCATTTTTAGTTTGCGTTTACATTACAAACGGTCCCTCAACTTCGTCTATATTTACACAACGGCCCCTCAAGTTTACACTTTTTCAGGGGTGAAAAGTGTAAATATGTAATTTTATTAAAATAAAAGAAACTTATTCCACTCGAATTTATAACGGGCCATATCTTCTCGCTCGTTGCGAGTTAAATTTTTCCGAGACTAGCGTTCAACTCGAAAAAATCTTACGAACACAACGGGACTAACTATACACTAAACGGACACTTCTCAAAAAACGTTAAACACAACGACAGCCTGTATCTTTCCGCTCGCCGCGAGTTAACTTTTTTCGACATGAGTGTCATACTCGAAATAATTTTATGAACAAAACGATAAAAAGTACGTTTGAAACGGACACTTTTTAAAAAACGCTAAAAACAACGACAGCCCATATCTTCCTGCTCGCCGTGAGTTATATTTTTTCGCCTGCATCGTCAGACTCGAAATAATTTTATCAACAAAACGAGACTAACTACGTTTGAACCGGACAGATTTTAAAAAACAGTAAATACGACAACACCAACAACGGCGCTTAACATATGGGCCGTTTTCCCTTTTGTAAATACATGAAGCTAGGTTAAATATGAATACGCAGGCTGAAAGCTCCCGTCGTATCGCGACGGACCCAGACTAGTTATAAACTATAAAGACAACAACTAACAAACGAGCAAAGTCAATCCCCGCTAACAACTAACACGCTAAACAATTTTCTGTGACTTCTTCAAAGTCAAAATTAAACTCGTGAAATTTAAACTGAAGTAAAACCTAATCGCAGGAACAATGAGCGTAATCGAAATTCTAACTCGAGTTGATGCAATTTGCAAAAAATACGACGTCGAAAAGCAAAGAGATTGTTATGAACTTCCTGGATTCGATAGAATCGGAGAAGCAAACAAACAACCTGGAAGCTTTTGAACAAGAATAGCAACGAAGTTGAATGTTATTGATAGATGAAGATATTGATCAAATGATCACAAAGATTACTGAGTAAAGAGGGAGAAGTGTTTTCACACACATACATTTCATAAGCTACCTACAACTACAATTGAAACTAATACTTATACTAGCTATGTTCCTACTGGTTCAGTTAGTCTGTTGAACCCGATTCTGTTATTTCCAACCATGAACCCACGTGCCAGCCACATGCCATATATGAGAACATAACAATCTTCCCCGCTTGAAATCATTCTTGTCCTCAAGAATGTGAAAAAGTAACAGCATCTCAAACAACAGACTCCTATATTCAATCAATTCCCATACCTGGGCAGGCTGGAATTTGTACCATACACTCATAACGATAGCAACCACATATACATCTAAAGGTGGTCTCAAATTATGATGAGCCACATTGTCACACTTTGAAATGCAGGAGGCAGTCTGATCTTCCAGGAAACAATGGAGTGAACTCTGATGTTCAATCAACTCCTCGACCGTCATCACTATCTCGTCATATATAACCCATTTAAGCTTGTACACAACCAAATGAGCAATCTTAACATGAATAGTGCTACCACCAAATCTACAACTATTATTACAAAGTTCTAACCACGTAGTATTATCTTTAAAGCAGTGACCTTTCCAGTGTGATTCCGAATCTTTTACAATCAAACTGGTCCTAATGAAGCTCATGAATAGATCAGCATCATACAAAAATGCATTCAACTTATTTCCTATTGAATTTGACAAACATATAAGTCCCGGCTTCCATTCAAATGTATCCACAACTATCGAAACACTTAGTAACAGCCTTGTTCTCTTATCTCTAACAAAAACAAACTCCACAGACCTACATGATCTCTTAGGGGTCTCTAGTAGAGCGTATACATTAGCACCATAATCTTGGGCAAAATTCATTCTTTGTTGACTTTTCTTGACCATTTCACTGTCATTATCATTAGTAACACCAGAAGCATCAAAAAAATCAATAACCTTTTCACTATGAGTGAATTCTTGGTCATTTTCATGAACGCCATGTTTTTTGCCAAAATTGAAACCATGTGCATCTACCATTCCATTATATTCATTTGATTCATCTATCATTTCTACAATGCTACGAGTCTTTTTCGTTACTGACCATTTCCATATGTCACAAGTGACCCATGCCCTTTTCTTTCTATACCATTTCCAATCATCAAGCATTTTTAGATAAAAAGATGTTTCGTTATCGTAAAGAGCAGTATCCGTTTCATTATTAAACTCTTGAGCAAAACTACTAACTTGATCCATCCAAATCCTCTTTGAGTAACAATCATTACGATAATTTTTTAAAAGATAAGTGAAATTATTGGAGTTCACATTTTCTGAATCATTAAGAATGGACTTAACTGTGAAGTGTACTGATTTTGCAAAATCAGTAGCCTTCTTAGATGCTGCATAAACTGGGGTACATATGAAACTTGACTTGTTCTCTTTACTCTTTCCACAATTTGTTTTCGACTTGTATTCGTTCACGCCCTCCATATTATGAGTATATTCAATATGTGTAGCGTTAACACATTGTGTCCTGCCAAAATCTTCATCAAGTAGCTCATCAGGGTGATCAATTATTTCAGACCCTTCAACCTCATGAGTATCGTATTCGTTGATTACGTGACTTTCATTCTTGTCAACAATTTTAAGAATGTCCATCACTTCAAACTCAGCATGAGAGGTTACAACTTGGGTTCCTTCATCAGGATCCATTGTTTGGGTTGTTTGGGTTGGTGATTCATCATTTTCAAACATGACCCTGCCATTAGAAGGAATGCTTTCATGTGGACATTGTAACTGGTCAGCTTTATCAGCACTTAATCTGTTGATTATAGCTATTGTATCTTCTTGTACTCTAGCCAAACAACAAGCATCATAAAGAGATTTGGGTTTGAACAAGCTAACACCTTTCTTGATTTCTGGTTTCAACATCCAGATGAATATATCGATGAGACATGACTCATGTATCCTTTCTTTAAACAGATCAACAAATCTATCATAATACTCTTGAACCGAACCATTTTGTTTATACTTCATTACTATTGACATTTCATCGAACACTTCATGTGCAACTTCTGCCATGGATGAACTGCAATTTTTTTCTCTTTCAAAGTCACCAGAGAACTGTGGTACGAATTCTTTATGTACTCTATATTGATTACAATCAATCACCCTACCGGATTTTGTTCCCACACAACAGAAATTTAGAATTTTATTTTCTTTTCTTTTATAAACCAAATCAAGAACACATAATCGAGAGGTAGATGAAATGGTACAGGAACGTGGCTCTTGATACCAATTGTTATGAACTTCCTGGATTCGATAGAATCGGAGAAGCAAACAAACAACCTGGAAGCTTTTGAACAAGAATAGCAACGAAGTTGAATGTTATTGATAGATGAAGATATTGATCAAATGATCACAAAGATTACAGAGTAAAGAGGGAGAAGTGTTTTCACACACATACATTTCATAAGCTACCTACAATTACAATTGAAACTAATACTTATACTAGCTATGTTCCTACTGGTTCAGTTAGTCTGTTGAACCCGATTCTGTTATTTCCAACCATGAACTCACGTGCCAGCCACATGCCATATATGAGAACATAACAATACTGGTTCAGTTAGTCTGTTGAACCCGATTCTGTTATTTCCAACCATGAACCCACGTGCCAGCCACATGCCATATATGAGAACATAACAGAGATCTCAATGTTTCCGGTGATGATGCTTTTGCCAGGCTTTACGCTACAGTTGAATCTGACATTGAGACTGCACTACAGGTGATATAATGTTTGAATCTCTACGTTCTCGTTTCTATCTGATATCTAGGGTTTTAAGTTTAAATTGATGATTTGTTGATAATGATGGTGTGTTATTGATATCAGAAAGCTGAGACAGCTAGTACTGAGAAAAATAGGGCTTCGGTTGTGGCGATTAATGCTGAGATACGGCGAACTAAGGCAAAGTTACTGGAAGAGATCCCTAAGTTGCAGAGATTGGCAATGAAGAAGGTTCGATCTTATCTTACTCAATTTTATTTGATCAGTTGTAAATTGTTTGTTTTCAGGTCTAGTAGTTGTGTGCTATATTTGAACCTTTGAAAGTGTATATTTACATACTTAGGGCAAGATTAAATTGTACCGAGTAATGACTTACTTTAGCCTGTTATCCATTCTGAATGTAAGCACAGTTAAGTTGAACGTTGAAGTATTGATGCCTTTATGTATGTGGTTGGGCTGTAAGTACTCTTTTTTGGATGTTAATAGAAATTTATTTGTCCTCTAAAGAAGATCAAGCGGAGAGATTAAGTAGTGTGGTCGATTGGTAGGTTTGGTGCTGTTATGGAGTGTGCAATGACTGCATTTTTCAGACTGAATGGGCAGATAATCACTTGAGCAAGAAGCAAATGATTAACACCAAACCATCACAAGATGGTCTTGTGGTTGGCACATGATATCCTCACTCACTAGAGGTCTTAAGTTCAAACCTTACGAGCAGCACATCTTGGGTTGTCCAGGGAAAGGGTTGGAAACTGCAATGGTGTAACCCGGCTAGGATACATACATCTTTATAGAATATACTCGCCCTCACCGGGTAACCTGAACTGGGAAAACTTAATCCGTTTATATATGGTTTGCTTTATCTGAAATTCGTATATCTGAATTTTAATTTTTAGGTTCTTAAGCGTACTCTATTATGGCTACCAAGTAATAGCCATTGCTATTTGAGAAAAGATTTAAAGCAAACCATGCGCCTTGTCCCTCGTAAACAATTGAAATTGGGCCTAATTAACGTAGAATGTGAACAATGTATCCAATGCTTTATAGAAAGCTTTCATGTATGATAAAACAGTTATGAACAACTGAACGTATTACTGAACTTGTACTCCAGTTGCAGACTCCATTTTAAGATTAGGAACACAACCCTCTCATGATGACTCTTCTTTTATCAACTTGAACAAGCAGGTGTATGCCAATAGCCCTTGTTGCTTCGATAGTCTTACTAGTGTTGGCTGATTCTTGCTATAAGATAAACAAAATGATGACTAGATGAAAATTTGACAATCTTGACGCTGCACAATGATAGGCAAAACAGTAAGGTAAATGCTAAACATAGAAAACATAGGTAGAGCAAAGCATATAAGACATAAATATACTAGAAGGAAAAGATCACGAACGGGGATCTATTATTTATGAGAAGAGAATGTCGCCCGTGTTCTTATGAGTACAAATTTAACATCCAGCTGACACATTTCTGAAAACATTGGTCAATAATCTTAAAGTTGTAACAATCTTAAATGATTTATTGTTCTTCTTAGTTTTCTAGGACTTTATTATCATTTTTATGTGTATATTGTCTGGCTAAAGTACTATGACATTTTTATGTCCTATTTTGGAGACTTAAACTGTGTTGAAATAAGTTTTAGACATAAATTATATAACAGGTAAAAGGACTTGCACCCGAAGAGTTTGCAGCTCGTAATGACTTGGTTCTTGCACTTCCTGATAGAATTCAAGCAATACCTGATGGGGGTGCATCTGCACCCAAACAGTCTGGTGGAGGTTGGGCGGCTTCAGCCTCTCGTACAAACAATATCAAGTTTGATTCAGGTACTCCATTGTTTTCATTAACCGGTCGATATTATTACCGTTTGTCCAATTATGTGGTGGTTGGTTTCATTCTTCTTATATGTTTGACTTTTTGTTAACATGAATATGATATATAGATGGGCGATTTGATGATGATTACTTCCAGCAATCTGAAGAGTCGAGTCAATTCAGGAATGAGTATGAAATGAGAAAAATAAAACAGGCATGTACTTGTGATTTTGAAGAGTCAACAAGGATTTGGGCCAAATTGTGTAGTTTTATTGCGGGTCAATACGATGGTTGCAAAAATCGTTACTCGGGGAGTACTCGGTCTGGACTTTTTTGAGAATACTCGGATGTTGACCAAGTTTGACTTTTACTGATTTTGACCGAGTTGTACGAGTAATTTCAAGTTTTGGCCGATTTTGACCATTTTGGCCGAGTTCTCGCCGAGTTGCAAAAACCGAGTACTCCCCGAGTTGCAAAAACCGAGTACTCGGCTACTCGCCGAGTAATTCCGAGTTCTGCAACACTGGTCAACACAACACTTTTTGTTTAAGTTTCTGTAATTTGTTTTGTAACCTAATTTTCTACAGTATATGATTAGAATGTTAAATGCATTAACATTGCACATTGTATGTAAATGGGTTGAGATTGCCACCTCAACAAAATACTTCCACTTACCTTTTCTTTTTGTTTTTATTGGAGTATTTTTTTAGGATCAAGGGCTCAATGTGATATCAGAAGGTCTAGATACATTGAAAAACATGGCACAAGATATGAACGAGGTTTGTTATCTTGTACTTATACATCTTGTGTTGAGACGGTTATCGAATTAAATCTGATACTTTAAATGTGTTCAGGAAGTAGACAGGCAAGTTCCATTAATGGATGAGATAGACGACAAGGTTGGATACTTTTCTCGTTTGAGTTATTATTGATTACCCTAACTTAGTCATATGGTTGCTCAAAGTATTATAAATGGCGCTGGTATTACAGGTGGATAAAGCGACTTCAGACCTAAGGAATACCAACGTCAGGCTTAAACACTGTTAATCAGGTAAAGAAGTTATAACTGTACATTCGTTTGGTATTATTGGTTACCACGATTATCTAACATGTTTTCACCGGTATGTTTCCTTTTTGGATAACAGCTGAGGTCTAGCCGGAACTTTTGTATTGATATTATATTACTGTGTGTGATTCTGGGAATTGCAGCCTACTTATACAAGTAAGCTCAACACATATGTTGTATTGATATTATATTACTGTGTATAATCATCTTATGACTTATTATATATATAAATCACTTGCAGTTCTGATCATAAAACTGAAGTACAGATATAAGAAAATTGAAAACGAAACATATATACAATTTCTCGTACAAACAAATTGACTTTACATTTGACCTTTTCAACTTGCAGTGTTTTGAAGTGAAAGTTTATGAACATAATGAAATTAACATGTGGATTGCTCTTGTGGTGATGATCTTCTGGTGTGCTTGAGTTATGTATGTTATCACACTTAGACTAAAACCTTTCTTTCTTGTTGTAGTCATTTACATCTATGCGTGATATGTTCATTGAACAAGATTATTATAAATATAACAACGTATTTCATTTCGCTTTTTGTATTGTATCGTGTAAAAGTTTTTTGTATTGTATCGTGTAAAAGTTTGTGAGAACGATTATGAACTTGGGAAGGTGCTTTGTTCAGTTGTTCATGTTGTTGGGTGGGTGCTTTGTTAGTATACAACGTACCCATATAAAATCTATTAAAGGGTGGTTTTGAATTATTGTTTATTTTATTTTTATGCAGTGAAGTTTTTTTTTTTTTTTTTTTTTTTTTTACGGCGAAAAATTGAATTGTATTAAATGGAAAGATCTTCATCAAAGCAATGAAGATACAATACAAGTTACAATGACGGAGACGAACTCGGTATAAATTGAAAGTACAAATTGACATTACAATTGCAAAAATTAAAAACATAGTAAATACAGATTGTTCTCCCATACATACGAATGGACGCCATTGCAAAAGTTGAGATTAGTAGCCCATAGAAAAGTCTTTAACTTGATATTGCGGATCAAAACCGAACGACAAGTGAACTTCCCATTGAAAATAAATCGTTTCGAGCCAACCAAATTGCCCAAATTGTGGCGGGACCAATTACTTTCCAAAACTTGGAAGCCTTAATGCCCATCCCAAAAAACCATTTAAACGAAAATTCTTCAATAGAACCCGGCATAACCCAATTTAAATTCCACCAAGAGAATAACTCCGCCCAAACATTAAACGACCATTTGCAATGTAACAAAAGATGATTGACGGTTTCGGTATCCTCCAAACACCAAATGCAAAGATTCGATTGCGATGACGGTAAAATGTTCCTTCTAAAGAGCACTTCTTTGACGGGAATGCTATTGCGAATTGCGAGCCAATGAAATAACATGATTTTTGATGGAACGTTGTTACCCCAAACCACTTTTGTCCAAGAAGGTGTGGTGACCACATTAGATTGTATCAAAATACGAATAGCATCGGATACCGAAAAAGACCCATTGACTGAAACTGACTAGGCCACGTGGTCTTCCACCGAAACATGGAATGGTACTTGGGAAATCAGAAGCATCATTTCATTAAGGCATTTGGTATTAAAGAAGGAAAGTGGATGTGCTAATTGACAATCCCACTTGCAATTGTTTGGTAACAGTGGGTCATGGGCTCTAAAATCCTTCACAGTGGCAAAAGGTTTAAGACATGAAGCATAAAGGTAGGGTATGTATCCTTGAGGGTGCAATTATTTACCCATGCATCATGCCAAAATAGAATACATGCTCCATTGCCAACTTTCCATTTCCAAGCATTCGAGCCAATGATATCATTAAGGGAATTATCATGTTGCAAATTAAACAAATCCCTCCAAATTGGTGAAAGTTGTGAAGATAATAAAGAAGAAACATTATTGGTAATTTTACCTTAAAAAGAAGAACCGAATTGCTAGGAATTGCAATTGAAAACGATTAACCAAAGAACCCGCCATTCGACCTCTTGAACCGTTACCAAGGCCGCGGGTTTGGATTTATGGATTGGAGAATCATATTCGGCCATGTTTTGCATCATATTCCCAAAATTGACCATTTCTTCTTGAAAAGTAAGTTTCTTGCCACCAAATTGACAAGAAGATATGTTGTTGTTTTTCACACACTTACCATCTCCAATGACATGGTTGATTTCATTTGAAGTGTCAAACATACCCGAAAGGTTAGGAATCTGCTCATCCCATTCTTGATCATTTGGTTTGCTTTTTGACGGATTTTTGGAATTTTTATTAAGGATGAAAGGTTCGACATTGCTTGTATCAACACATCTTGCTTTAACTTTTTCACAAGAGTCTTTACAACCTTTGTTAAGGCACTGATCACGGAGAATGTTTTTGACAGGACTGGAGGATTTAATAATGGCAGCAAAGGAAGAAGAATTAGCAGGTTCAAAAGCTTTGGTTGAGGAAGTAACAGGTTTGGAAAGGGAATCGGCTAAGTTGGAATTTGGGGAGTTTTTTTGGGGAAAAGGAAACAAGGGTAGGATAGTCATTTAAGGTTAAAACGGACATGTTTCATAGGTGGAGTAGGAGTTGAAAGGGACGTGTCATTGTTATCTACATGGTCAACCACTTGAGCCACACTTTGTACTTTGAAGAGTGATGTTTTAATCTCAATCTCTGCATTCCTGAGTACTTGATGTGCGTAGAGGTGTATACGAAATAGTTTATATTTTACTAGAAAATACTATTAAATACGATACAGTTTTACACAAGTTATTTATTTATTTATAGAGTGGATATACCTAAACCTTGCTACAACACTTATGGGCAGTGTACCTAATCGTACAGTAGTGTAGTTTTTAGTAAGTCCGGTTCGTCCACAGGGAACTAACCAAGTTTAACGTTATATTTTTAAAACTAAATTTGTATATAAATATATATATAAATATAAGAAGTATTATTATTATTATAAAAGGGGGTTTTTACCGTTTAATGACCGGTTTGTCGATTTTAAAACTTTAGTCGCAGTTAAAATCTAATGTAAAATATTAAATATATAAAAGACTTAATTTAAAGCGTAAAGTAAATGACAATAATTAAAGTGCGATAAATAAAAGTGCGATAATTAAAATGACAATAAATTAAAGTGCGATAATTAAAAGTGCAATTAAATATGAAATAAAGGAATTATGCTTATTTAAACTTCCGTAATCATGATGTTTGACGTGTTGATTTTAGTTTATTATCATGGGTTAATTGTCATTTGTCCTGGATTATTCAATATGTTCATACGGTTTTGTCCATAATAGTCCATCAGTCATAAATATAAAGTGCGAGAGTCTTCGTCAAATTATCCTTATACCCGAAGTCAAATATTCCAACTAATTGGGGATTCGAACTGTAACAATGTTTTATTACTTTGTTTAATGAATACACCAGGTTATCGACTGCGTGTAAACCAAGGTTTTAATACTTTGTTAACAATTACACCAATTACCCTTGAATGTAATCCACCCCTGTTTTAACTAATCCATTAACTATTAATCCAGTTCCGTGTCCGGTAAAATGAACAATTATTGGTATTTATAGATATCCCGCCCACCGTACCCGATTAAGCGTATGTGGTTATTTATAGATACGTCAAATTATAACCTTTATATTAAATTAACGAGGTATCGTTAAGTTAATATAAAACTCATTAATAGCCCATAGTCTAATTTCCACAAGTGTCATTCTTTTATCCAAACCCCAATTATGGTCCAAAGCCCAATTACTCAAATTTAATATTTAGCCCAACATCATGATTACTTCGGCATTAAATAAGCATAATAATAACTTAGCTACGAGACATTAATTTAAAAAGGTTGAACATAACTTACAATGATTAATAATAGCGTAGTGTTACACGGACAGAATTTCGACTTACACACTTACAACATTAGCTAACATACCCTTATTATTATTAAATTAAAATTATAAATTTTATATATATATATATATATATATATATATATATATATATTACGTAGGGATTGAGAGATAGATTAGAAAAAGGTGTGTTTGTGAAGTGCAGAATTCGATGGCTTTTATAGGCCCACAATTTACTGTGTAGCTCCGCGAGTGCGGAGGTCTGAAATACAGCTCACATTATGATCCAAAACGTGGGCTGCGTAAATATATATTATATTATATTCTTGTGCATAGTTGACTTGTAATTTTTGGTCCGTTGCGTCGCGCGTTGAGAGTTGACTTTGGTCCCGGTTCCGGATTTTCGAACGTCCTTTTGTACGATTTAATAATTTGAACTTTGCGTTTTGCGGCTCGTACTCTTGTACTTTTGAGAAGTTTCTCATCAATAATTTGAACCTCTTTGATTGTACTTTGTACTTTTTAACTTTTTGGTCGTTTGCGTCTTCAATTAGTCGAATCTGCCTTTTGTCTTCACCTTTTAATATTTAAACGAATATCACTTGTAAATAGAACAATTGCAACTAAAAGCTTGTCTTTCTTGAGGGATAATGCTATGAAATATATATTCGTTTTTAGCATTATCAAATATTTCCACACTTGAGCATTGACTGTCCTCAAGCAATATAGTCTTGAAATAAAAATACTAGAATCACTTCTTTATTCTTCACACTTTGCACATCAGTGATTTCTATACGGCGGTATGAACAATGGTAGTAACGATGTGGTTTACAGTCCCACATGATTATCAAAATTTAGATCCGTTAGGAAATTGGATCTTTATGAAAACATTTAATCTTTTGAAAATTTAATCTAGCTTTTACCCTAGATAAGTTTTCCGGAATAACCCTTCACCGGTGTTTGCAAAATGTTTTTGTGGGTTGTGTGGGTTTCAGATTTGAAAATTTTAGCTCAAAACTTGCGGTTTTGTGTCATCCACTTGCTAACCTTGTATTGGGAAAGCAACACGTCCAGTATACTTGTTCCGTATATTACCTTTCGGTAAACTACCGTTCGGTTGTAAAGGAAAGCGTTGAACAAGCAACTGTTAAGGCAATGTCCCGTGACATGCTTTTAATTATGGTCTATATCGTGTCGGATGCAATTACTATCCTTTGTAGTAGAAATAGCAAAGATCACCCTATAATTTTTCGGTCTGGCACAAGGTCCTGTCTTTGACCATGCTATGCAACCACCGTTCTTACGGTTGACACCCGATTTGGTTCAGGTGACCTAATGAATTCCAAGTGAATTTTTAGAATTTTACGTTCAATGGTAATGAACGCATTGAAAATGAGTTTTCAGAAAACAAATTGGCTTGTAATTTGATCAAAATATTTTCCCGTTCAAGTTCGAGTTTAGATATCATTGAATTCCATGAGTTTGTAATTCTCAATCTTTAAGGTCAATCTCAAGGATTGAGTAATATCAGTCTTAAAAGCTGATTTTTGATCTTTTAAGGAGATTATCCTTTCTGGGGATCTGATTCATTAGTCTTATAAGCTAATTTGCATGGTGCCTCCCTATTGTACGAGACAGATCCTCTCATGGTTAGGATAAGTCTGACCACTTGACGACCCTGTTTGATGCTGAGGTCCGTGGATTTCCAGCTGATTTTCGAGAAAACTTTTCAAGGTTTTTCGTAGACTCTACAACTGGTCTGGACGACAACTTCCTGACCTAAATCAAGAAGCGCGTTTCTTTTTCGGAAGACTTTACTTCCTTTTAATGATGGAATTGATTCATCGTGTAGATCCATCTTTCTTTCAAATATATTACAATTTACCTGGTAAAACGGTTAATTTTGTCCAAAACAAAAGTATCTTCAATTATTTGTACAAAAATATGTGATATATGTTTTAAATAACTTGGTAAATTTTTCCCACACTTGGCTTTTATTTTCCTTTCTTTGCCTTTTTATTGTCCTCTATTCCATTTTAAATGAATTCTAACATTTTAAGTTGTTTCTCAATTTATGTCATTTACGAGGTAACAATAATTTCGGTGTTAACACCTAGTTTTATCGCTCATAAATATGTATAAACATGATTTTGAATTCATTTATTTGAAAATTTTGAAAATTTTTACTAGAATTGGGTAGTCAGTATATAAGACTAGGGTTGTTCTTTATTATCAGAGAGCACTAGATTCTAATACAACTACTGCATTACTAGTATTTTTTAATGGTAACCAAGTGTATAAGTTAAAAATTTTAAAAATTCGAAAGAATTTAACCCCTTCCCACACTTAAGATCTTGCAATGCCCTCATTTGCAAGAAATCAGTAACAATTTAAATTATTGAGGGTGATTAGCGTAGAAAAATGATTAAATTTTACCAAAGTTTCCAAACATATTTGCGTTTGTTTGCTTTTTTTTTAAATATTTTTGGCATACTTTAGAGCAATAAGATTAAAAATAATGATAATAAAATTTCTCGTCCCGCCCTCGGGTAAAGCAATTTCGGTTCAATGACCTAGCCTTCAACTCACGACGAATTTTAAAAATCATATTTTTATCTTAGTGAAATAAAGTAAATTTTTGTTTTTAAATTCACACTAAACTTAAATTTAAAATGCATAAAATTAAAAATTCATTTAAATATAATTAATATTTTTAATTTTACAAACTTATATTAAAAATAGTAGTTTAAAATATTTACAAACTTAAATATATTGATTTTAAAAAGTTTACAATAATAATTTAATATTAATTTTAAAAACAAAGTAAAAATTAAAATTAAATTTTTTTTTTGGTCTTTTTATCCCACTTTAATCAATCAAATATTATCAAAAATATACGTCCCTCTTTTCGGTAAAGTAATTTCGGTTCGATAACCTAGTTTTACTCCTGACGAATTTTTGAAATATTTTGGGTTGATTGATTAAAGATATTTATACCTTAAGAATAAACGGTAAATTTCGCAGTGATGTAATAAATTTTTGTATGATATTAATAATTTCGGTTACGCATACCTAATTTCATTGAATAACAATTTAATACTTTATAGCGAACGATTCAGCGTTTATTATCAAAAGGTTAAAAGCAATAATAAAAAAATAAAAACTGTACATACTTACCTATGAGAAAGAATTCTCAGAGACCTGCTTTAGCCGACTCATAGGAGAGTCGTGTGATTTGGTTCTCCATAGCTACGTGAGCGTAACCTCGATTCTTCAATATCTTTTTCTCTAAACATATGAACGGTCCTTCTCTGCATAGAGTAACAAATTCGGTATTTGAATATATTTGATTATTTGAACATTTACCTTCGTGTGACCATTTTCCGCATTTATAACATCTTTCAAGGTGTCGTGCTCTTCTTTTTGTTGCGGATTTTGATTTTCCTTTACCAAAATATATCTTATGATGATCTTTCCTGAGTTCTTTTCTTACTCCGTCACATCTGCTTCTTATTACTGACACCAGGTCACTCGGGAGTGTGTCATTATTACGTTTAGTAATCAAAGCGTGTAGCATTAGACCATGGTTCAGATCAAAGGAATTCTTCATCTCGTAAAACCTAAAATAATAAAAAAAAAATTCAGAATGGGGGGAGAAGACTAGTTCTTTAGGGTTTGCTAGGGAAAGACCATACGGATTCCATTCTCGGAAACTACACGAAAACAGAATATCTAACTCTAGCAGAAATATATATTATCCTTAAAAGACTTGATTCTTGTAACATCCCGCATTTTTCCGTTAAATTATTTTAACGACCGTCTTTTTTTTTCTTTAGATAATATCTTCCGTTATCTAAATTCGTAGTTTCCGTTGACTAACGTTCATAATATTTCCGTTATTTAATTATAACATCACTCGTTTACTCGAGCGTTTTCAAAATATTCGTTCGGTAAAATCCCGCACCCGCTTCTAAACTCGAGGGACTAAAATTGACACGGGGCAAACTAGTTGACTAGGTCAACTAGTCCACCCCAATCACCACCATTCTATCATCTCCATCTCTCTCTCTTTCTCTCTAGCAAGAACACACACACATTTACCCAATTCAATCATTCATCATCTAAATTCGATCTAGGAGGCCAACATCAAAACAAATTACGTATTTGGAATCCTCTCTTCATCCTCTACAATTTGATACCAACTTCATCTCGTTTGAGTAACATTTCTAAAACTCTAGATTTCTCTAAATTCGCGTTTTTGATTTGAAATGGTGTTAGTTAGTGTCTAGCATGAATATATGATTTACTTGCTCGATTTGTTGTTTTGAGTAACTAGTATGAACAATTGAAATGGGTGTGCTTAATCTTTGATTTTGGATGAATTAATGTTGTTAAATTGTTAAAGTTCATGTTTTAATTGTGTTACTAGTATCACTACCTTCAATTTGGTGTGTAGGTTGATTTGGAAAAACATCACTAACATGATTATTGATTTTGTGATTCTTGGCTAGGGTTTGATAGCTCTTAAAATGGACTTTTGATGATTTGAATGCCATGAAACATTGTTAGTAAGTGTTTAGTTGTATTGTATGTTTCGTTACCTTCAAAACGGCATATCATATGTATAAATTGGATTCCCGAATCATGAAATGCATTTTGCGAACTTGAGACTTTGATTATGAACATCTAACGATCTCTTGACGAGGTTTTTGTTGTTGTAAATGATAAACTCGATTGATGATATGTGGTTAGTTGTATCCTTTGTCAAAATACCTTCCCGATGATATAGGATACATGTTTTGATTGTTTGCGGGTCATAAATTGGGATTGTTTGAGTTTTGGTTCGTGCATTTCTTTGTTGCAGCAAAACAGGGCCTGGATACAGATCTGGACGCCGTCCAGATTCTTGGACGCCGTCCAGCCCTTCAGACTTGGACGCCGTCCAGCCTTTTGGACGCCGTCCAGGCCTTCAATACTGGACGCCGTCCAGCCATTTTGGACGCCGTCCAGATGAACTATCAGGGGCTGTCCAAAATTGTCGTTTTTCGTTTAATTCTAACTATGCTACGCACCTCCGATTAACATGAAACTTGACCAACATGCTTATATATGATTAAAAACCTCAGAAAAATAGTTCGGGACCCAACCCGAACGTGTTGACTTTTTCGTTGACTTTGACCCGACCAAGTTTGACTTTTAGCCAAACTTAACCGAATACTTATACAATCTTTCTAACTCGCTTCTATACTTGTATCTTGCGTGAAACGTGATAATTTGATTCACATGCTACTTAATCGAGTCGTAACGAGCCATAGGACTAATTGAACACTTTGACCGACCGTGTTTACCGATATTGATACAAACCTATTTGTTTAGGTCAAGACTAGCATTCGTTCTTGCATATGTTACTTGTGAAGTACTATTATACTCTTGCACTCGAGGTGAGATCATAGTCCCACCTTTTCAACAATTTTTATACTTTTAAATCTTGGGCTGAGAAACATATACTTTGTTACATCTTGTACTACTTACTTTTATGTTTTGAACACAAGTCCGATGAAACAAACATTCTACAGCGAGTTTAGAACAAAATCCTCAATTCGATTATCATTAGTTACACTTGCCGAGTGTAAGCGAGAACTTATGTTGTATGGATCCATATGGGTTTGACAAACCCTCATTCAAACGGTTCGCTACCGTTTACGAATGAAATATATTTTCGAGAAACAGTGTATGTTCTAACACTATTGTGATGGGGTTCTATGGAAGGAATGTTAAGCATTGATAATTGGGTGCTCGCGAACAAACTTTTGGAATGCAACTTTTGGATGATCAATTTTATGGAAATACTAAATCTTGTGATTCAAAAATAACGTTTATTACTACATCTATGATTTCACAACGTTTTTCGTTGACAGTTTTCTATATGTTTCTCAGGTTCATACTTGGCTACTTGATACATGTTTCCGCACACTTTGATTACTTGCTTGGAGTCAAGCATACATGCATACGCTAGGGATAGCGATTTTGGATTCAAACTTTAAGCATACATACTTTCGCTATTTATAGCAAACCGTGATTTTAAACTAATTATGTCGCAAGTTATTTCATTTACACTTTATAACTTTTGTACACTTAAACTCCTTGTCGATCTGTTTGGTAAAATAAACTTTGTAAGTCTTGTACGTTTTAAATGAATGCGACATAATTTTGGTCAAACGCGTCTCATATAGAGACTATGACCACGCAACGGGACCTAAGTTAACGGCGCCGTCAATGACGATTTTGTCGGGTTGCTACAGATGGTATCAGATCATTGGTTGTAGGGAACTAGGATATGCATTAGTGTGTCTGAGTCGTTAGGACGCATTAGTGAATCTAGACTACAACCGGATAGTTAACCATTGCATTCTGACATACATTTGCTATAGATAGCACTTACTTGACTACTTGTGCATTATACTTGAATCATTCTTAGGCAAACTTCTTAATGGTACCAAACTTTCACCATACGAATCCGTATTCTGCCATTTTCTAGTAACACACGTAAGTTTGAGATTCATACGCGCAAGGATGACGACGACTTCATTAGTCACACTTGTTCGGGAACTCTGTCTCCCAGATTGTTATTCACCACCGTATCAACTTACTATCGATGTCACACCGGTGTTCCTTACTATCTACCACTTCTTGTTACTACCATCACTACTCTAGGTGAGTATCGTCATCACTATTTATCATTTCGGTTGCGTACTATTCGTTATCATGATTCGTTACACTTCTCGTACCGGAATACATTATTGTTTGACTTGAACCGCTTTGACGTGAACAAACATTTATACACTTCCCTCGGGGAACGCCTCTTTAGAGTTGCACTAATTCTTTCGATTAATACTAGTCACGTTAGAGACGTCGTTACACTTTGTTCATTTTAAAACTTCACGATTTCACGAACTTGAATCTATGGAGTGATGTGGGAATGAAGGTATGAGTTAGCGTAATATAACGACACTCGATCAACGTGGTTATATTACGGTAAGTCATACCAAAGTTCTAATGACACGTGATGGTGGTTGGACTCGATCAACCTAATCACCACCATGTGCCATGTACATGACTTCATCTTTCTTGATTGGATATCCGAAAACCCTGAGAATACCGATAACAACCATACCCGGGACACATCTTCGATTATTGTCGAACCATAGTTATGCTTCCGAATGAATGGCAAATTCTTTCAACATCAGACGTATGTTATACGTGTATACTATCTCGTTTTCGCATAGTTTTATCGACGAACTACAAACTGTTTGGTATGCTCACATCGAGGCGGAAACTTCTCTCGCATTACACTCGTACTTCCGTTTAAGGAAATCATTATTCTAAACTCTCAATGGAGAGAGAGACTCTTCACGTTATACTAGTATTCACCACGAGGGTGAATAGTCCTAACAAACGTTTTTCGAAAACTGATAAATCTTCCGCGGCGCGAAATTCTTGACAAACAGAAACTTGTTCTAACTAAAGTTTTCAAGTTCTAACAAACTTATTCAAATTTATCTTAAGGAAATGTACCTCGTTTCGGATCGAGATCCTCGTTTCACTTCTAGATTTAGGAGTGCCTTACAAAAGTCTCGGGACCACGTTTAGACATGAGTACCGCGTATCATCCACAAACCGACGAACAAAGCACATGTACAATTCAACCTTGAAAACCGTAATACGAATTTGCGTTATCAACTTCAAATTTACTTGAGAAAACTATTTGCCTTTAGCCGAATTCTAGTACTACAATAATTTTCATTCGAGTATTAACGCCACACCTTTCGAGAACTCATATAGCCACAATTGTCATTTTCTAAATTATTGAACCGAAGTAGTTGACATGCAAACCACCGGACCTGGACTCATTCATGAGATAACCGTTATGATCGTTCAAATCCAAGAAAGGCTCAAGGCGGACCGTAGTCGCCAAAGGAGCTATGCCAATGTTAGATGTAAACCTTTCGAATTCCATGTGGGAAACCGCGTAACGTTAAAAGTCGCACCTTGAAAAAGTGTAGTTCATTTTGGAAACGTAGAAAGCTAAATCCGCGAAATTTTTAATCCTTTTGAAATCTTGGGGCGTGTTGTGCCCATTGCTTACCGTTTCGAACTTCCGACTCAAACAAATTCCGTTCATCCTACATTCTGTGTATCAAACTTAAAGGTGTGTCTTGCGAAACAAGAACTTGTTATCCTCTTCGATGAACTTACTATCAACGATAAACTTCACTTTCTAGGAGGACCGGTTGAAACTATAAATCGTGAAACCAAACTCTGAAACAACGTAAAAACTCCGACTGTCAAAGTTCGTTGAAATGCCCGATGAAGTACTTTCACTTATCCATAGAATGGGCAACGCACGATCTCGATGAAGGAACAACGACTACTACTTTCAACTAAATTTCGGGACAAAATTTCTTTTAAGGTGTAGGTAATGTAACATCCCGCATTTTTCCGTTAAATTATTTTAACGACCGTCTTTTTTTTTTTTAGATAATATCTTCCGTTATCTAAATTCGTAGTTTCCGTTGACTAACGTTCATAATATTTCCGTTATTTAATTATAACATCACTCGTTTACTCGAGCGTTTTCAAAATATTCGTTCGGTAAAATCCCGCACCCGCTTCTAAACTCGAGGGACTAAAATTGACACGGGGCAAACTAGTTGACTAGGTCAACTAGTCCTCCCCAATCACCACCATTCAATCATCTCCATCTCTCTCTCTTTCTCTCTAGCAAGAACACACACACATTTACCCAATTCAATCATTCATCATCTAAATTCGATCTAGGAGGCCAACATCAAAACAAATTACGTATTTGGAATCCTCTCTTCATCCTCTACAATTTGATACCAACTTCATCTCGTTTGGGTAACATTTCTAAAACTCTAGATTTCTCTAAATTCGTGTTTTTGATTTGAAATGGTGTTAGTTAGTGTCTATGGCTCGTGTCTAGAATGAATATATGATTTACTTGCTCGATTTGTTGTTTTGAGTAACTAGTATGAACAATTGAAATGGGTGTGCTTAATCTTTGATTTTGGATGAGTTAATGTTGTTAAATTGTTAAAGTTCATGTTTTAATTGTGTTACTAGTATCACTAGCTTCAATTTGGTGTGTAGGTTGATTTGGAAAAACATCACTAACATGATTATTGATTTTGTGATTCTTGGCTAGGGTTTGATAGCTCTTAAAATGGACTTTTGATGATTTGAATGCCATGAAACATTGTTAGTAAGTGTTTAGTTGTATTGTATATTTCGTTACCTTCAAAACGGCATATCATATGTATAAATTGGAATCCCGAATCATGAAATGCATTTTGCGAACTTGAGACTTTGATTATGAACATTTAACGATCTCTTGACGAGGTTTTTGTTGTTGTAAATGATAAACTCGATTGATGATATGTGGTTAGTTGTATCCTTTGTCAAAATACCTTCCCGATGATATAGGATACATGTTTTGATTGTTTGCGGGTCATAAATTGGGATTGTTTGAGTTTTGGTTCGTGCATTTCTTTGTTGCAGCAAAACAGGGCCTGGATACAGATCTGGACGCCGTCCAGATTCTTGGACGCCGTCCAGCCCTTCAGACTTGAACGCCGTCCAGCCTTTTGGACGCCGTCCAGGCCTTCAATACTGGACGCCGTCCAGCCATTTTGGACGCCGTCCAGATGAACTATCAGGGGCTGTCCAAAATTGTCGTTTTTTGTTTAATTCTAACTATGCTACGCACTTCCGATTAACATGAAACTTGACCAACATGCTTATATATGATTAAAAACCTCAGAAAAATAGTTCGGGACCCAACCCGAACGTGTTGACTTTTTCGTTGACTTTGACCCGACCAAGTTTGACTTTTTGCCAAACTTAACCGAATACTTATACAATCTTTCTAACTCGCTTCTATACTTGTATCTTGCATGAAACGTGATAATTTGATTCACATGCTACTTAATCGAGTTGTAACGAGCCATAGGACTAATTGAACACTTTGACCGACCGTGTTTACCGATATTGATACAAACCTATTTGTTTAGGTCAAGACTAGCATTTGTTCTTGCATACGTTACTTGTGAAGTACTATTATACTCTTGCACTCGAGGTGAGATCATAGTCCCACCTTTTCAACAATTTTTATACTTTTAAATCTTGGGCTGAGAAACATATACTTTGTTACATCTTGTACTACTTACTTTTATGTTTTGAACACAAGTCCGATGAAACAAACATTCTACAGCGAGTTTAGAACAAAATCCTCAATTCGATTATCATTAGTTACACTTGCTGGGTGTAAGCGAGAACTTATGTTGTATGGATCCATATGGGTTTGACAAACCCTCATTCAAACGGTTCGCTACCGTTTACGAATGAAATATATTTTCGAGAAACAGTGTATGTTCTAACACTATTGTGATGGGGTTCTATGGAAGGAATGTTAAGCATTGATAATTGGGTGCTCGCGAACAAACTTTTGGAATGCAACTTTTGGATGATCAATTTTATGGAAATACTAAATCTTGTGATTCAAAAATAACGTTTATTACTACATCTATGATTTCACCAACGTTTTTCGTTGACAGTTTTCTATATGTTTCTCAGGTTCATACTTGGCTAATTGATACATGTTTCCGCACACTTTGATTACTTGCTTGGAGTCAAGCATACATGCATACGCTAGGGATAGCGCTTTTGGATTCAAACTTTAAGCATACATACTTTCGCTATTTATAGCAAACCGTGATTTTAAACTAATTATGTCGCAAGTTATTTCATTTACACTTTATAACTTTTGTACACTTAAACTCCTTGTCGATCTGTTTGGTAAAATAAACTTTGTAAGTCTTGTACGTTTTAAATGAATGCGAAATAATTTTGGTCAAACGCGTCTCATATAGAGACTATGACCACGCAACGGGACCTAAGTTAACGGCGCCGTCAATGACGATTTTGTCGGGTTGCTACAATTCTCCCCACACTTAGTTAGATGTGGTGTCGAAATTGTGATTAACTTCGTTTTCAATTGGACTATCAACAACTTGTATATCTCTGACTTTTGCTTTAAGCCAATTGTTGATTTCCTCTGTAACTTTCACAAATTCAACTAACATTGCCTTTTCTTTAGGCGACAAATTGGATACTTATCGGTTACATAATTTAAAGTTTCCCTTAATCCTAGCATTTTGAATCCGTTTATAAAGTTTCTTCGTTGAACTGTTAAAAACGGGTTCATCTAATTTTGTATCAACAACGGGGTTCTTTGTTATCGGATCATCATTAAGTGTTTCTTCATCTTCCCCACACTTAAGCGTTTTTATTGGTTTAACAGTTTTGGTTGGTGGAGATCTAAACTTTCGGTTCACAAAGGTGACCGATTTATCACCATCCCTAAGTGTCATTCTACCTTCTCTTACATCAATGAACGCCTCGGTGGTTGCTAAAAATGGGCGACCTAAAATTAGAGGAATATCAAGGTTTTCCTCCATATTAATAAATATGAAGTTTGCAACAAAGGTCAAACTTCCCACGTTAACAAGTAAATTATTTGCTATTCCAACCGGGTGTTTAATGGTTTGATCAAATAATTGAACACCTATTCTGGTTGGTCTTAATTTACCTACACCTAATCTTTTGTATAAGGAAAGAGGCATAATATTTGCACTTGCTCCTAAATCTGCGAGTCCATTATATATAGCACCATCATTAAGCAAGCAAGAAATGATAAATTCACCCGGGTCTCCTACTTTAGTAAGTCGAGTTGGTTTGTTAACCTTTTTCGGATGTTCTTTTCTTGGTTCTTTCACATCTATTTGAACTTCTTTTTCTTCATTTCTTGGAATGGGACGTTTGTATAGAAATTCTTCTTCATCACTCCAATTTGAATCCTTCCCATTTTTCAATTTTGATTTTTCATATGTTGTTGATAACATATTTATGTTTTCATTTTGAAGGTTTTCTTAGGTAGTGAAATTATGATTGACTTCATTGTCAACTTTCATCAGACCATGTATGTAATGTTTAACTCTGTGACCATTAACTTTAAATTCAATCCCATTTGAATTTATTAACTCTATTGTTCCATATGGAAAAACTCTTTTGACTATAAATGGTCCAGACCATCTTGATTTCAATTTTCCAGGAAATAACTTGAATCGTGAATTGAAAAGAAGAACTCTGTCTCCTTCTTTAAATTCTTTTGAACTTCTGATTCTTTTATCATGCCATTTCTTCGTTCTTTCTTTATAGATTAACGAATTTTCGTATGCTTCATGTCTTAATTCTTCTAATTCATTTAGTTGACTTAATCGTAGACGTCCGGCTTCATGTAAATCAAGATTACATGTCTTCAAAGCCCAAAATGCTTTGTGTTCAATTTCTACTGGAAGAAGACATGCTTTTCCATAAACGAGTCTAAAAGGTGTGGTACCGATTGGAGTTTTGCAGGCTGTTCTAAAAGCCCAGAGTGCATCCTCCAATTTCATGGACCATTCCTTCGGATTTGATCCTACAGTTTTCTCTAGAATACGTTTTAATGCTCGGTTGGTATTTTCAACTTGTCCACTTGTTTGTGGATGATAAGCGGTTGAGATTTTATGAGTTACTCCATATCTTTTGAGAACTTTCTCAAGTTGATTATTACAAAAATGAGTAACCCGATCACTTATTAAAGCTTTCGGTGTTCCGAACCTAGCAAAAAGACGTTTTAAAAAATTGACTACAACTCGTGCATCATTAGTCGGGAGAGCTTGTGCTTCCGCCCATTTAGATACATAATCAATAGCAACGAGAATGTAGAGATTATTATGAGATTTTGGAAATGGACCCATAAAGTCAATACCCCAAATGTCAAATACTTCACATACTTGAATGACATTTTGTGGTATTTCATCACGTTGACTTATTTTTCCGGCCCTTTGACAAGCATCGCAGGAATTGCAAAGAAGGTGTGCGTCTTTGAAAATTGTAGGCCAATAGAATCCAGCGTCGTAAACTTTTCTTGCTGTAAGTTGAGGCCCATAATGCCCTCCGGTTGGTCCTGTGTGACAATGGTTTAAGATTTGACTGGCTTCATCTCCGAATACACATCGGCGTATTATTCCATCGGGACAACTTTTAAACAAATGTGGATCTTCCCAGAAATAGTGTTTTATATCACTAAAGAATTTCTTTCGTTTTTGGTACGACAACCATTTTTCAAGGAATTCACATACTAAGTAGTTTGCATAGTCTACAAACCATGGAATTTCATTATAATCTATCTTCAATAGATATTCATCAGGGAAGTTATCTTGTATGGCCGATTCATTTAGAACTTCTAATTCAAGGATTTTCAAGACGAGAAAGATGATCAGCGGCGAGATTTTCTGCTCCCTTTTTATCTCGGATTTCAATATCGAACTCTTGTAAGTGTAAGATCCAACGGATTAATCTTGGTTTGGTATCTTGTTTCGAAAATAGGTATCTAAGAGCAGAATGGTTGGTATACACCACCGTTTTAGCTAGAACGAGATATGAACGAAATTTGTCAAAAGCAAAGACAATAGTAAGGAGTTCTTTTTCAGTAGTTGTGTAATTAGTTTGTGCTCCTTGTAACGTCTTACTAGCGTAATAGATAGGTTGAAATCGTTTTTCAATCCTTTATCCTAAAACGGCTCCCATTGCAAAATCACTTGCATCGCACATAAGTTCAAACGGTAGATTCCAATTTGGAGTTATCATGATCGGCGCATTAGTGAGTTTTTCTTTAAGAATATTAAAAGATTTAATGCATTCATCTGAAAAGATGAATGGAGCATCCTTTTCTAGGAGTTTATTCATAGGAGTGGCAATTTTAGAAAAATCTTTTATGAAACGTCGGTAAAAACCGGCATGTCCTAGAAAACTCCTAACTCTTCTAACATTGGTGGGATGTGAAAGTTTAGCAATCACATCTACTTTAGCTCTTTCCACTTCAATTCCTTCCTTTGAAATTTTATGACCAAGAACGATGCCTTCTTTAACCATGAAATGACATTTCTCCCAATTAAGAACTAGATTTGATTGTTCGCATCTAATAAGCATTCGTTCAAGATTAACTAGACATGATTCAAATGTATCACCGAAGACTGAAAAGTCATCCATGAAAACTTCCATACATTCTTCTATCATGTCATGAAAAATCGCCATCATGCACCTTTAAAAGGTTGCAGGGGCGTTGCAAAGTCCAAATGGCATGCGTTTGTAAGCAAAAGTACCATAACGGCACGTGAATGTGGTTTTCTCTTGATCCTCGGGTGCTATTGGGATTTGAAAGTATCCGGAAAAACCGTCAAGAAAACAATAGTAACTATTTTCGGCTAATCTTTCCAACATTTGATCAATGAAAGGTAAGGGAAAGTGATCTTTTCTGGTGGCGTCATTTAATTTTCTATAATCAATACAGATACGCCATCCTGTTACAGTCCTAGTAGGAATAAGCTCATTTTTTTCATTTGTGATGACAGTCATGCCACCCTTCTTAGGTACGCATTGAACTGGGCTTACCCATGGACTATCAGAGATTGGATAAATTAAACCTGCATCAAGCAGTTTAATAATTTCTTTCTTAACAACATCTTTCATATTAGGATTTAGTCTTCGTTGGCGTTGCACATACGTTTTATGACCTTCTTCCATAAGGATTTTATGTGTGCAATACGAAGGACTTATTCCTTTAATATCATGAATCTTCCATGCAATAGCTGGTTTATTAGCTTTTAGCACAGAAATGAGTTGAGATTTTTCTTTTTCAGTAAGAGAAGATGATATTATTACAGGTAATTCAGATTCACCATGTAAATAAGCATATTCCAAATGGTTTGGAAGTGGCTTTAACTCTAATGTCGGTGGTTCTTCTATCGATGATTTATATTGATATTTGTCTTCTTCTTTTAACATTTGAAGTTCTTCTGTTGTTGGTTCATAATCATTAGCCATGAGTGTAGCTAACATTTCAGTTTTATCAATTGGTTCAGTTCCTTCTCCTAAAGAACATTCTCCTGTTCCTTGTAATTCTGGAAATTCTTCTAATAATTCTGCATGTGAATCTATAGTTTGAATATAATAACATGTATCATCTGCAGATTGCGGTTGTTGCATGGCTCTATCAACAGAAAAGGTAACACTCTCGTCCTCTATACTTAGGGTTAGTTTCTTACCAAACACGTCTATTATTGCTTTAGCCGTGTTTAAGAATGGTCTTCCTAATATGAGAGGAACTCTAGAATCTTCTTCCATGTCCAGAATAACAAAATCTACTGGAAATACTAAAGTACCAACTTTAACTAGCATGTTCTCCATTATCCCTCTAGGATATTTTACTGATCGATCGGCTAGTTGTATACTTATTCTTGTTGGTTTCAATTCTCCAAGGTCTAGTTTAGCGTATAGTGAATACGACATTAAATTTATACTAGCACCTAAATCTACCAATGCTTCTATTGAACTAAGACTACCTAGAAAACATGGAATCGTGAAACTTCCTGAATCTGATAATTTTTCTGGTATCTTATTCAACAGCACTGCAGAACAATTAGCATTCATAGTAACAGCCGATAGTTCTTCCATTTTCTTTCTATTTATGATTAGATCTTTCAAAAATTTAGCATATCTAGGCATTTCGAAAATCACATCAATGAAAGGAAGATTTACATTTATTTGTTTAAACATATCCAAGAATTTGGATTGCTCGGGTTCAAGTCTCTCTTTTCTCATTTTACTCGGGTAAGGAAGTGGTGGTTGGTATGGTTTAACATAAGGTTTTGCCTTAACTGTGTGATCTTCATTAACCTTTTCAACTACCGGTTCTTTTTCCTTATCTTGTTCAGATTGTGGTTCTTGTGGAGTAGGAATAGCGTCATCAGAAATTACAGGCATTTCAGGTGGTTTAAGTGTAATACCACTTCTCGTGGTAATGGCTTTAGCTGTTTCATTTCGGGGGTTAGCATTTGTATCACTAGGTAGACTTTTCGATTTTCTTTCACCTATCAACCTTGCTAGGTTACTTACTTCTTGTTCCAAATTTTGGATAGAAGCTTGTTGATTTCTAAATGCTTGAGCATTTTGCTCATTGGTTTGTTTCTGAGATGTAAAAAATTGAGTTTGAGATTCAACTAGCTTCGACATCATATCTTCTAAATTTGGCTTTTTATCATCGGTTTGTGGTGGTTTGTTTTGAAAAATAGGTCTTTGCTGATTATAAGTATTGTTGGATACTTGTTGATTGCTAGGACCTTGTTGGTTGTTGTATGAAACATTTCGGTTATAATTCTGGTTTTGATTGTAGATTGGTCTTGGCGGTTGATAATTATTCTGATAATTATTTCCAGGCCTTTGGTTCATGTATGAAACATTCTCTCTTTGTTCCATTGTTTGTTCAATACTGAGACAATCTTTTGTCAAATGTGGTCCTCCACACTGCTCACAACTAATTCGTATTGAGTGAATATCTTTAGTCATCTTTTCCATTCGTCTTTCGACAGCATCTATCTTTGCATAAATGGAATCAAAGTCATGGCTAGAATCGGCTCTAGCCGCTTTAGATGATCTAACGATATCTTTTTCTTGGTGCCACTCATGTGAGTGGGAAGCAGTGTTATCAATAATTTTGTAAGCTTCAGTTGTGGTTTTCTTCATAATGGAACCACCAGCTGCTATATCGATGTATTTTCTTGTAGTGATGTCACATCCTTGGTAGAATATTTGTACTATTTGATAAGTATCTAAACCATGTTGCGGACATCCTCTTAACAACTTTCCAAATTTTGTCCACACCTCATATAGAGTTTCATTTGGCTATTGTGTGAATGTGACAATTTCTCCTTGAAGTCTCACGGCTTTAGATGCTGGAAAGAACTGTTTAAGAAATTTTTCAACTAAAACGTCCCATGTATCAATCGCCCCTTCAGGTAACGATTCTAACCAATCTTTGGCTTCTCCCTTTAAAGTCCAAGGAAATAACATGAGATATATCTGTTCATCCTCCACTTCTTGGATTTTAAATAGAGTACCAATCCTATTAAAGGTACGAAGATGTTCATTTGGATCTTCCTTCGGCGCACCACTAAATTGGCATTGATTAGTTACCATGTGTAGGATTTGTCCTTTGATTTCATAATATGGCGCATTAATGTCTGGTTGAGTAATTGCGTGACCTTGGCCAGTGCGTTTAGCTCTCATTCGGTCTTCCATACTTAGAGGTTCCAGATTTTCCATGATTGAATTTGTTGAATCTGAATCACTAGAGGATTCTGATTTAATGGTTTGTTCCTCGACAATCTCTGTTTGAATGATTGGTGGTTCCGGAGGAAAGATTAATGGTTCAGGATCTCTGAATTGTCCCTGAATATCCTCCGGATTCTCAATTGTGAGGTCGGGTTCAAAAAATGGATTATCGGAAATTTGAATTGGAGTACTTGGTCGACTAGATGACGATTCTAAAGAAAAATCAACGGCGACAATATTGGCTAGATGTCTTGATCGAGTTACAGGTGGTGAACATATGAAAGGTGGTGAACGTTTTGCTCGGTGCATTCACAGAATATCCTATTAGTTATAAAAATAAAAATTATATAAGCTATCAAATTAATAGACTTTTCTGATTTTGCCCACGTTTCGAATAGCCAATAGATGCAGCAGGTAGCCAGGACCCTTTAAATCGGAAGCCCACAACTCGCCACTAACAAATCCAACTATTACTACGAACCAGAAAATTTTGGATGTCTATCAATTTAACCACTTAAAATAATTTTTCGTCGAAATTTAAAGAAATTTTAGAGAAGAAATAGAAAATTCTATGTCCTAAAAACTAGAGCGTCGAAAAATAAAAGGTCAAAAAAAATAATAAAAAGAACGTAGCGCGTTGAAACTTAAAAAGGCTAAAAACTTAAAATTAAAAGTTACGTCTAAAGGTATTAAAGCTTAAAAGGAATTATATATCCAAAACGGTAATAACTTAAAAAGGGTACTAAAACATATTAAAACGGCGTTGCAAAATTCTAAAGCACTTAAATCTTAGTCTAAAGACAAAGCACTTAAGGGATTTTACGGCAAGGCCTAAAAAAAATCTAGAAATCAAAATAACTACGGTAAAAACTATGGCTTAAAACTAAATACGAGCGAAAAATATAAATATTACGATTAAACGACTAAAAAGGTACGAAATAAAAATAAAACTTAAAGTTGTAAAAAAAAATACAATTTTTATATTTTATTTTATAAAAGTATTAATTTTATATATTAATAAAACTAATTTAAACTAAAATACACAAAATATAAATTAAAACTAAACTAGGTTAAATAATAATATTAATAATTAATTCAAACCCTAATTAGGGTTTAATAATAATAATTATTAATAATACTTCGTAATTAATTGCAGTACCAGGTTGAACCTGTCAGGGTAGCTCCGCGAGTGCGGATATATTCTGTTCAAAAACTCCGCGAGTGCGGAGGATGCAGGTTCAGTTGAAATGCAGGTCGAAATATTACAGGTTCAGTTATTTTTTTTTTATTTTGTTGTTTTATTTTTAATTTTCTATTTTTATTTTATAGAAAATGTTTTATAATATAACTAAAACTTATATTTTGAATAAAAATTACTTATTAGTATTTTATAACTAAAAATACTTTTTTTTAAAGACTTAAAGATATATATATATTTTTTTATATTTTTATATTTATGATATTTAAAAAACTTATGTAAATATATTTTTACAAAAATAACGTAAAAACTAAATTTTTTTTAATAGCGTCTCGCTTCGGCGTTAAGTGTTGTTCCCCGGCAGCGGCGCCAAAAATATTTGATGTGCGTAGAGGTGTATACGAAATAGCTTATATTTTACTATGAAATACTATTAAATACGATACAGTTTTACACAAGTTATTTATTTATTTATAGAGTGGATATACCTAAACCTTGCTACAACACTTATAGGCAGAGTACCTAATCGTACAGTAGTGTAGTTTTTAGTAAGTTCGGTTCGTCCACAGGGAACTAACCAAGTTTAACGCTATATTTTTAAAACTAAATTTGTATATAAATATATATATAAATATAAGAAGTATTATTATTATTATAAAAGGGGGTTTTTACGGTTTAATGACCGATTTGTCGATTTTAAAACTTTAGTCACAGTTAAAACCTAATGTAAAATATTAAATATATAAAAGACTTAATTTAAAGCGTAAAGGAAATGACAATAATTAAAGTGCGATAAATAAAAGTGCGATAATTAAAATGACAATAAATTAAAGTGCGATAATTAAAAGTGCAATTAAATATGAAATAAATGAATTATGCTTATTTAAACTTTCGTAATCATGATGTTTGACGTGTTGATTTTAGTTTATTACCATGGGTTAATTGTCCTTTATCCTGGATTATTCAATATGTCCATACGGTTTTGTCCATAATAGTCCATCAGTCATAAATATAAAGTGCGAGAGTCTTCGTCAAATTATCCTTATAACCGAAGTCAAATATTCCAACTAATTCGGGATTCGAACTGTAACAAGGTTTTATTACTTTGTTTAATGAATACACCAGGTTATTGACTGCGTGTAAACCAAAGTTTTAATACTTTGTTAACAATTACACCAATCACCCTTGAATGTAATGCACCCCTGTTTTAACTAATCCATTAACTATTAATCCAGTTCTGTGTCCGGTAAAATGAACAATTATTGGTATTTATAGATATCCCGCCCACCGTACCCGATTAAGCGTATGTGGTTATTTATAGATACGTCAAATTATAACCTTTATATTAAATTAACGAGGTATCGTTAAGTTAATATAAAACCCATTAATAGCCCATAGTCTAATTTCCACAAGTGTCGTTCTTTTATCCAAACCCCAATTATGGTCCAAAGCCCAATTACCCAAATTTAATATTTAGCCCAACATCACGATTACTTCGGCATTAAATAAGCATAATAATAACTTAGCTACGAGACATTAATTTAAAAAGGTTGAACATAACTTACAATGATTAATAATAGCGTAGCGTTACACGGACAAAATTTCGACTTACACACTTACAACATTCGCTAACATACCCTTATTATTATTAAATTAAAATTAAAATTATAATATATATATATATATATATATATATATATATATATATATATATATATATATATATATATATATATATATATATATATATATATATATATATATATATATATATATATTACGTAGAGATTGAGAGATAGATTAGAAAAAGGTGTGTTTGTGAAGTGCAGAATTCGATGGCTTTTATAGGCCCACAATTTACTATGTAGCTCCTGGAGTGCGGAGCTTTTGATCTTCTAAACTCCACGAGTGCGGAGGTCTGAAATACAGCTCACATTATGATCCAAAACGTGGGCTGCGTAAATATATATTATATAATAATATATATAATTAATTATATATTATATTATATTCTTGTGCATAGTTGACTTGTAATTTTTGGTCCGTTGCGTCGCGCGTTGAGAGTTGACTTTGGTCCCGGTTCCGAATTTTCGAACGTCCTTTTGTACGATTTAATAATTTGAACTTTGCATTTTGCGGATCGTACTGTTGTACTTTTGAGACGTTTCTCATCAATAATTTGAACCTCTTTGATTGTACTTTGTACTTTTTAACTTTTTGGTCGTTTGCGTCTTCAATTCATCGAATCTGCCTTTTGTATTCACCTTTTAATATTTAAACGAATATCACTTGTAAATAGAACAATTGCAATTAAAAGTTTGTCTTTCTTGAGGGATAATGCTATGAAATATATGTTCGTTTTTAGCATTATCAGTACTTCTCCCTTTTATTTTTGTTTTTTAATTGCATTTGACACCTTTTCTATAGAGTTGTGGATTACTATAGAGGTGTTAGCCGAAAAAAGATTGAGAGATTTTTTAGGAGATTCAAAATTCAAATTCATGCCCTCAACGATAACTTCACCCTCTTCTAGATCAGTGACATGTGGTGCCGGTGCCGGAATAATGGCCATCGGAGTTAATTTTCCATCATTGAAAGCATCAAGCTCGACCATGGCTAAATCATTGTACTCTTCTATAATGACATTTTCAACTGTTTCCATTATGTCATCCTCATAAACCTCTTCGATCCATAGTTTACCAAAGAATATATTATCGATCTTAGCATCAACATACCGTCTAATGACCCCTGGATCATCGGTTTCGATTATGGCTTGTAACACATCTGGTCTTTGAAGGTTGTGAGATACAGTATCAATATTAATCATTCTACCAAAGAAGTTTGCTATTTCAATGGTACAATTAGCCGAACAACAATTGAATGAAACCCCTTTGATTGCTATTTTGGTGACTCTTGTAAACTTGTTCGAATATTTGGACATTGGGATGATATCTAGGAATTCCAATTCACTAGATGAGGGACCACTTGTCATTCTTTTGTAACTACCTTCATCTTTGCAACAAACTATATAACCGTAATTTCCCCAAGTAGAAACAGAATCAATGACGACAGATCTGTTTTTTAGCCATTTGAAAAGTTTTAATGTCTTGATTGGAACTATATCAATAATTAGGGCAGAAAGTTTGAGTTTTTTGGTAGTTTCAAGGTTCGTGGCAAGATTAATGTCGGGTTTGGTTAACTTTGGGGTTGAAGAATTGAAATTGGGGTCTGGAATGTGACGACCCGGAAATTTCTGACCAAATTTAAACTTAATCTTTATATGTTACCGACACGATAAGCAAAGTCTGTAATGTTGAGTCTCGAAAATTTTGAAACTATGTTCATGTATTAAATTGACCTTTGATTATTCCCGAGGATTCACGAACAACTTGTATAAATAAAAATGTAAATATAAACATAAGTATATGAACATTTTTAAATAAATAAAAAATACACTTTAACTAATTGGAATTAAAAATTGTAAAATAATAAACAGAATAATTAAGTATTATTAAAATGAATAAATATATATATGATACTTATTAATAATTATGATTATATGGTAATATATATAAAATATATAAATAATAAATATTCAACATATGTAATATTAATAATTAAAAGTAATTACAAGTTAAAATTATATTTGTTATAATATTATTATTATTATTACTTTTAATATTAGTAATATCAATATCAGTATCATTAATATTGTTATGGAAACATGTAACTTGTTATATCTTCATTATTATTAGATAATATTATTATTATTAAAATGTATAAAAATTTAATACTCAAAATAAGTTATTATATATATAGTATATAATCAATAAATAATACATGATTAGTAATATATAATATTAGTATATTAAATTTAATTATAAATTACAATATAGTTGCTTTAGCAATATTATGTAGTGACCCGAACTTTTTCATGTTTATATATATTAAATGAAATTGTTATTTACATGATTAAGTGTTTCTAACATGTTAAGCAATCAAACTTTTTAAGACTTGATTAATTGAAATAGGTTTCATATAGACAATTGACCACCCAAGTTTACCAGTGATTCACGAACGTTAAAACTTGTAAAAACTATATGATGACATATATATGATTATATATATAGTTAACATGATATTATGATAAGTAAGTATCTCATTAGGTATTTTAACAATGAGTTATATACATAAAATTGAGTTTATTGAATTAAGAAACTCGAAACGGTATATATAACGATTATCGTTATAACAACGTCTTACTAAATACATATGAATCATATTAAGATATTGATACACTATGTTTAATCATGATAAATTATAAGTAAACATGTCATTAAGTGTATTAACAATGAACTACATATGTAAAAACAAGACTACTAACTTAATGATCTCGAAACGAGACATATATGTAACGGTTATCGTTGTAACAACATTTAACTGTATAAATATCATACTAAGATATATTAATATATCATAATATCATGATAATGTAATAATTTAACATCTCATTAGATATAATAAACATTGGGTTAACAATATTTAACATGATCGTTAACATAAAGATTTCAAATCAACATTTACATGTAACGACTAACGATGACTTAACGACTCAGTTAAAATGTATATACATGTAGTGTTTTAATATGTATTCATACACTTTTGAAAGACTTCAATACACTTATCAAAATACTTCTACTTAACAAAAATGCTTACAATTACATCCTCGTTCAGTTTCATCAACAATTCTACTCGTATGCACCCGTATTCGTACTCGTACAATACACAGCTTTTAGATGTATGTACTATTGGTATATACACTCCAATGATCAGCTCTTAGCAGCCCATGTGAGTCACCTAACACATGTAGGAACTATCATTTGGCAACTAGCATGAAATATCTCATAAAATTACAAAAATATTAGTAATCATTCATGACTTATTTACATGTAAACAAAATTACACATCCTTTATATCTAATCCATATACCAATGACCAAAAACACCTACAAACACTTTCATTCTTCAATTTTCTTCATCTAATTGATCTCTCTCAAGTTCTATCTTCAAGTTCTAAGTGTTCTTCATAAATTCTATAAGTTCTAGTTTCATAAAATCAAGAATACTTCCAAGTTTGCTAGCTTACTTCCAATCTTGTAAAGTGATCATCCAACCTCATGAAATCTTTCTTATTTACAGTAATATATCTTTCTAATACAAGGTAATACTCATATTCAAACTTTGATTCAATTTCTATAACTATAACAATCTTATTTCGAGTGGAAATCTTACTTGAACTTGTTTTCGTGTCATGATTCTGCTTCAAGAACTTTCAAGCCATCCAAGGATCATTTGAAGCTAGATCTATTTTTCTCATTTCCAGTAGGTTTATCCACAAAATCTGAGGTAGTAATGATGTTCATAACATCATTCGATTCATATATATAAAACTACCTTATTCGAAGGTTTAAACTTGAAATCACTAAAACATAGTTTAGTTAATTCTAAACTTGTTCGCAAACAAAAGTTAATCCTTCTAACATGACTTTTAAAATAAACTAAACACATATTCTATATCTATATGATATGCTAACTTAATGATTTAAAACCGGAAAACACGAAAAACACCGTAAAACCGGATATACGCCGTCGTAGTAACACTGCGGGCTGTTTTGGGTTAGTTAATTAAAAACTATGATAAACTTTGATTTAAAAGTTGTTCTTATGGGAAAATGATTTTTCTTATGAACATGAAACTATATCCAAAAATCATGGTTAAACTCAAAGTGGAAATATGTTTTCCAAAATGGTCATCTAGACGTCGTTCTTTCGACTGAAATGACTACCTTTACAAAAACGACTTGTAACCTATATTTCCGACTATAAAATTATACTTTTTCTATTTAGATTCATAAACTTAAGTTCAATATGAAACCATAGCAACTTGAAACACTCAAAACGGATTTAAAACGAAGAAGTTATGGGTAAAACAAGATTGGATATTTTTGTTTGTTGTAGCTACGTGAAAATTGGTAACAAATTTATATTAATCATATCCTAGCTAACTTATATTGTATTATACATGTATTCTAATATATTATGTAATCTTGGGATACCATAGACACGTATGCAAATGTTTTGACATATCATATCGACCCATCTATATATATTATTTGGAACAACCATAGACACTCTATATGCAGTAATGTTGGAGTTAGCTATACAGGGTTGAGGTTGATTCCAAAAAATATATATACTTTGAGTTGTGATCTAGCCTGAAACGTGTATACACTGGGTCGTGGATTGATTCAAGATAATATATATCAATTTATTTCTGTACATTTAACTATGGACAACTAGTTGTAGGTTACTAACGAGGACAGCTGACTTAATAAACTTAAAACATCAAAATGTATTAAAAGTGTTGTAAATATATTTTGAACATACTTTGATACATATGTACATATTTGTTATAGGTTCGTGAATCGACCAGTGGCCAAGTCTTACTTCCCGACGAAGTAAAAATCTGTGAAAGTGAGTTATAGTCCCACTTTTAAAATCTAATATTTTGGGATGAGAATACATGCAGTTTTATAAATGTTTTACGAAATAGACACAAGTAAATGAAACTACATTATCTAGGTGAATGATCGAAGCCGAATATGCCCCTTTTTCTTGGTAGCCTAAGAATTAGTAAACTGATCTACTAATTGACGCGAATCCTAAAGATAGATCTATTGGGCCTAACGAACCCCATCCAAAGTACCGGATGCTTTAGTACTTCGAATTCGTTTTTATCATGTGCGAAGGATTTCCCGGAATGATAGGGGATATTCTTATATGCATCTTGTTAATGTCGGTTACCAGGTGTTCACCATATGAATGATTTTTATCTCTATGTATGGGATGTATATTGAAATATGAAATCTTGTGGTCTATTATTATGATTTGATAATATATAGGTTAAACCTATAACTCACCACCATTTTTTGTTGACGTTTTAAGCATGTTTATTCTCAGGTGATTATTAAGAGCTTCGGCTATTGCATACTAAAATAAGGACAAGATTTGGAGTCCATGCTTGTATGATATTATGTAAAAACTGCATTCAAGAAACTTATTTTTGATGTAATATATTCTTATTGTAAACCATTATGTAATGGTCGTGTGTAAACGGTATATTTTAGATTATCATTATTTGATAATCTACGTGATGCTTTTTAAACCTTTATAGATAAAATAAAGGTTATGGTTGTTTTAAAAATGAATGCAGTCTTTGAAAAACGTCTCATATAGAGGTTAAAATCTCGCGACGAAATCAATTAATATGGAACGTTTATAATCAGTATGAATGGGACATTTCAGTTGGTATCCGAGCATTGGTCTTAGAGAACCAGAAAATTGCATTAGTGTGTCTTACCGAGTTTGTTAGGATGCATTAGTGAGTCTGGACTTCGACCGTGTTTTTCTTCAAAAACGATTGCTTAACATTTTTTTTGTTGGAAACTATATATTATTAACATGTAAATATTATGTGATATATTAATCTCTTAACGTGTTTGATATTGTGTGATAGATGTCTACCTCTAGTACAAATCCCACTGATTCACCTAATAATAATGAAGAGTCGAATATATTTTGGGAAGATTCACAAATTCCCGAAGAGGAACCGGAAGAGGAGGAACCGGAAGAAGAGGAACCAGAAGAGGAGGAATCGGAAGAGGAGGAACCAGAAGAAGAAGAGGTTCCGGAGGAAGAAATATTGATACCTATAGTAAATCGATTAAATAAAAGAAAATCCTCAACCAACGGACCAAAGTTAATAATGGTCAATGGTGTTTCCACCGAGGAAGCAAAATATTGGGAAGATTACCAATTTTCTGATGAATCGGATCCCGATGAGGATTCCGATGATGTTATAGAAATTACCTCGACCCAATTTAATAAAGCGAAAGAAAATAATAAGGAAAAAGCTATAAAAATAGAGAAACTTGATGAACTTTATATGTATCGGTAACATCCGTATTTCCTAAAATGTAACAATGACCCGGGAACCTCTAAACCACCAGGTTTTTCTAAACCATTGTGGAAAACGACGGCTCATATTAGAGGAACACCATATATTCCTAGAAAATTAGGAAAACGAACCAAGTCCGAAGAAGAAGAAACCAGTGATTCAGATTAGAGGGTTGTAATCATGTTGTATATTATATGTATTGCAGTGTGCTTGTACTTTTATGTTCTATGTAAAAATTGCTTGTATTGTTGTTAATTATCTTTTACGAATCTAATCCTTGTCTATTTTACAGTATAAAAATAAAATGGACGTTAAGGGTAGACAACCAAATATTTTAGAAGATCTACCAGAGGATATGATTGAGGAAATCTTGTCTAGAGTCGGTCAGAATTCATCAGCACAATTAATTATGGAAAAATTAACTTGTCAAACATTTGAAAGACTTTCCAGAAATGCCTTAGTTTATAAAAGGCTTTCCTTTGATAGGTGGGGTATATCACATTGGGGAGACCGTAAGTTACGCCGTGTTTTCTTTAAAGCGTTAAATGCGGGGAACCCAAATGCAATTTTACGCTACGGGTTAAGAACATATTTTGACTCAACGTATCCCAACATAGGATTTCGTGAATTAGAAAGAGCTTCTAACATGCAACATAAAGAAGCATGTTATGCTTACGGGTTAGTGATGTTCGCTTCTTACCAAAGTGAGAAAAAGAACATCGGATTGCAACTTTTAAATAAAACCTTCCCACAAGTGACGGATTCAGTAGTTGGGGTGAGAAACAAGGTTTTTAGATTATTACAGGGCTGTTGGACATTATGAAACCCTCGTCCTTTTGACGACATTACAACATGCTGCCTAGCCAATGGTCATAACGGTTATTTTCCACAAGACCAAGGAAGGGAAGTCGTCTTAGTAAAACCAGAATGCATGACTTGTTTCTGGACTTATGAATTACGTGTCTTTATTTTCTTTGCTGAACAACTTGCGTATTAACTAGGTATATCTTCAAAACTGTCCTGTATCAAAGTGTACTATATTTCATGTTATATGTAATATAGCGAAGTTGTAAGTTTGAAGAATATTTGTATGTGATATATTATTATAATCAGTTTTTCATATGGAATTGTAGTAGTTGAATTGTATATTAGCTACTAAGTATGAACTTAACGGGTAGGTAGTACCCGAATTTAAACTTATAAAACGCTAATATGAAGAAAAAGCTTTTATAAATGAGTTCATATTATGCTACGAAATACTATTGACTACTCTTAATATTCTGTATGATTAACTCGATTCAGTTGGCTATTTTGAAGGAAATTGCACCGACTACTCGACACACCATGAATATGAGCGAAGAGGAATTTCGTACCTTTCTTGCTGCAAACATAGCCACAGTACAGGCTGCGCTACATACCAACAATAACTCTGAATCAAGCAATGCAGCTAACGGCGCAAGAAATTGTGTAGGATGCTCCTACAAAGAATTCACTGCCTGTAAACCTTTGGAATTTGATGGAACCGAAGGACCAATTGGATTGAAACGGTGGACCGAGAAAGTCGAATCGTTGTTTGCCATAAGTAAGTGTACTGAAGAGGACAAAGTTAAGTACGCTACGCATACCTTCACAGGTACTGCGTTAACGTGGTGGAACACCTATCTTGAACAGGTAGGGCAAAATGTTGCTTACGCACTACCGTGGTCGGCATTCAAGAAATTGATGAACGAGCAGTACCGTCCTAGAAACAAAGTCAATAAACTCAAGGCAGAACTTAGAGAATTACGAACACAAGGGTTCGACGTTACCACATATGAATGACGATTCACAGAGTTGTCCCTATTGTGTCCGGGAGCATTCGAAGATGAAGAAGAGAAGATCGACGCATTTGTAAAAGGGTTACCAGTAAGGATTCAAGAAGATGTGAGTTCACACGAGCCCGCTTCTATACAGAAGGCAAGTCGAATGGCTCATAAACTCATAAATCAGATTGAGGGAAGAATTAAAGAGCAGGTGGCCGAAGAAGCCAACACGAAACAATTGAAGAGGAAGTGGGAGGAAAACGGTGACAAGAGTCACCAGTACAACAACAACAACAATCGCAACAACTTTCCCAACAACCGCAACAACAATCGCAACAATAACCGCAATCCTAACAATAACTACAACAAACATCCCAACAACAACAAAAACTACAACAACTGTTTCAACAACAATAACAACCCCAACAACAACCTCAATAACAACAACGGCAACAAAAACCAAAAACAGCCATATCATAGGTGTGAAGAAAATCATCAGGGGTTTTGCACGACATTTTGCAACAGGTGTAAAAGAAATGGTCATAGCGTGACAAAGTGTGAGGTCTACGGACCAAAGTTTAATAGAACTAAAGGAACAAATAATGCCGGAACAAGTAATGCCGAAATGAATAGTGTCTAAGCAAGTAATACCAACGCTGTTTGTTATAAATGTGGAAAACCGGGCCACATTATTAGAAATTGCCCGAATCAGGGGAATACTAATGGGCAGGGCCGTGGAAGAGTTTTCAATATTAATGCGGTAGAAGCACAGGAAGACTCGGAGCTTGTTACGGGTACGTTTCTTATTGACGATAAATCTACTTATGTTTTATTTGATTCGGGTGCGGATAGAAGCTATATGAGTAGAGAATTTTGTGCTAAATTAAGTTGCCCATTGACGCCTTTGGATAATAAATTTTTACTCGAATTAGCAAATGGTAAATTAATTTCAGCAGATAATATATGTCGGGATAGAGAAATTAAACTGGGTGATGAAACGTTTAAGATTGATTTAATACCAGTCGAGTTAGGGAGTTTTGATGTAATAATTGGCATGGATTGGTTGAAAAAGGTGAGAGCAGAGGTCGTTTGTTACAAAAATGCGATTCGCATTATGCGTGAAAAAGGAAAACCTTTAATGGTGTACGGAGAAAAGAACAACGCGAAATTAAATCTTATTAGTAGTTTGAAGGCTCAAAAACTAATAAGAAAAGGTTGTTACGTCATTCTAGCACACATCGAGGAAGTTAAACCTGAAGAAAAGAACATCAGTGATGTTCCCGTCGCAAAAGAATTTCTCGATGTATTTTCGAAAGAATTACCGGGATTACCCCCACATCGATCCGTTGAATTTCAAATAGACCTTGTACCAGGAGCTGCACCAATAGCTCGTGCTCCATACAGACTCGCACCCAGCTAAATGGAAGAATTACAAAGTCAGTTACAGGAACTTTTAGAGCGTGGTTTCATTCGACCAAGCACATCACCATGGGGAGCTCCTGTTTTGTTTGTCAAGAAGAAAGATGGTACATTCAGGTTGTGTATCGACTACCGAAAGTTGAACAAACTTACCATCAAGAACCGCTACCCACTACCGAGAATCGACGACTTATTTGATCAACTACAAGGCTCGTCTGTTTATTCAAAGATCGATTTACGTTCTGGATATCATCAAATGCGGGTGAAGGAGGATGATATTCCAAAGACTGCTTTTAGGACGCGTTACGGTCATTGCGAGTTTATGGTTATGCCGTTTGGATTGACTAACTCACCAGCTGTGTTCATGGACCTCATGAACCGAGTGTGTGGGCCATATCTTGACAAGTTTGTCATTGTTTTCATCGATGACATACTTATTTACTCGAAGAATGATCAAGAGCACGAAGAACATTTGAGAAAAGTGCTAGAATTGTTGAGAAAAGAAAAATTGTACGCTAAGTTTTCAAAGTGTGCATTTTGGTTGGAAGAAGTTCAATTCCTCGGTCACATAGTGAACAAAGAAGGTATTCAGATGGAACCAGCAAAGATTGAAACTGTTAAAAAGTGGGAAACCCCGAAAACTCCAAAACACATAAGCCAGTTTTTAGGACTAGCGGGTTACTACAGAAGGTTCATCCAAGACTTTTCCAGAATAGCAAAACCCTTGACTGCATTAACGCATAAAGGGAAGAAATTTGAATGGAAAGATGAACAAGAGAAAGCATTTCAATTGTTAAAGAAAAAGTTAACTACGGCACCTATATTGTCATTACCTGAAGGGAATGATGATTTTGTGATATATTATGACGCCTCAAAGTAAGGTCTCGGTTGTGTATTAATGCAACGAACGAAAGTAATTGCTTATGCGTCTAGACAATTGAAGATTCACGAACAGAATTATACGACGCGTGATTTGGAATTAGGCGCAGTTATTTTTGCATTAAAGACTTGGAGGCACTACTTATATGGGGTCAAAAGTATTATATATACCGACCACAAAAGTCTTCAACACATATTTAATCAGAAACAACTGAACATGAGGCAGCGCAGATGGATTGAATTGTTGTATGATTACGACTTTGAGATTTGTTACCACCCAGGGAAGGTAAATGTGGTAGCCGATGCCTTGAGCAGAAAGGACAGAGAACCCATTCAAGTAAAAGTTATGAATATAATAATTCACACTAACCTTACTACTCAAATAAAGGAGGCGCAACAAGGAGTTTTAAAATAGGGAAATTTAAAGGATGAAATTCTCAAAGGATCGGAGAAGCATCTTAATATTCAGGAAGACGGAACCCGGTATAGGGCTGAAAGAATTTGGGTACCAAAATTTGGAGATATGAGAGAAATGGTACTTAGAGAAGCTCATAAAACCAGATACTCAATACATCCTGGAACGGGGAAGATGTACAAAGATCTCAAGAAACATTTTTGGTGGCCAGGTATGAAAGCCGATGTTGCTAAATACGTAGGGGAATGTTTGACGTGTCCTAAGGTCAAAGCGGAGCATCAGAAACCATCAGGTCTACTTCAATAACCCAAAATCCCGGAATGGAAATGGGAAAACATTACCATGGATTTCATCACTAAATTGCCAAGGACTGCAAGTGGTTTTGATACTATTTGGGTAATAGTTGATCGTCTCACCAAATCAGCACACTTCCTGCCAATAAGAGAAGATGACAAGATGGAGAAGTTAGCACGACTGTACTTGAAGGAAGTCATCTCCAGACATGGAATACCAATCTCTATTATCTCTGATAGGGATGGCAGATTTATTTCAAGATTCTGGCAGACATTACAGCAAGCATTAGGAACTCGTCTAGACATGAGTACTGCCTATCATCCACCAACTGATGGGCAGAGTGAAAAGACGATACAAACGCTTGAAGACATGCTACGAGCATGTGTTATTGATTTCGGAAACAGTTGGGATCGACATCTACCGTTAGCAAAATTTTCTTACAACAACATCTACCATTCAAGCATTGAGATGGCGCCGTTTGAAGCACTTTATGGTAGAAAGTGCAGGTCTCCGATTTGTTGGAGTGAAGTGGGGGATAGACAGATTACGGGTCCGGAGATAATACAAGAAACTACCGAGAAGATCATCCAAATTCAACAACGGTTGAAAACCGCCCAAAGTCGACAAAAGAGCTACGCCGACATTAAAAGAAAAGATATAGAATTTGAAATTGGAGAGATGGTCATGCTTAAGGTTGCACCTTGGAAATGCGTTGTTCGATTTGGTAAACGAGGGAAATTAAATCCAAGGTATATAGGACCATTCAAGATTATTGATCGTGTTGGACCAGTAGCTTACCGACTTGAATTACCACAACAACTCGCAGCTGTACATAACACTTTCCACGTCTCAAATTTGAAGAAATGTTTTGCTAAATAAGATCTCACTATTCCGTTAGACAAAATCCAAATCAACGAAAAACTTCAATTCGTCGAAGAACCCGTCAAAATAATGGATCGTGAGGTTAAAAGACTTAAGCAAAACAAGATACCAATTGTTAAAGTTCGATGGAATGCTCGTAGAGGACCCGAGTTCACCTGGGAATGAGAAGATCGAATGAAGAAGAAATACCCGCACTTATTTCCAGAAGATACGTCAACACCTCCAACTGCTTAAAATTTCGGAACGAAATTTATTTAACGGGTAGGTATTGTAGTGACCTGAACTTTTCCATGTTTATTTATATTAAATGAAATTATTATTTACATGATTAAGTATTTCCAACATGTTAAGCAATCAAACTTGTTAAGACTTGATTAATTGAAATAGGTTTCATATAGACAATTGACCACCCAAGTTGACCGGTGATTCACGAACATTAAAACTTGTAAAAACTATATGATGACATATATATGATTATATATATAGTTAACAAGATATTATGATAGGTAAATATCTCATTAGGTATTTTAACAATGAGTTATATACATAAAATTGAGTTTATTGAATTAAGAAACTCGAAACGGTATATATAACGATTATCGTTATAACAACGTCTTACTAAATACATATGAATCATATTAAGATATTGATACACTATGTTTAATCATGATAAATGATAAGTAAACATGTCATTAAGTGTATTAACAATGAACTACATATGTAAAAACAAGACTACTAACTTAATGATTTCGAAACGGGACATATATGTAACGATTATCGTTGTAACAACATTTAACTGTATATATATCATACTAAGATATATTAATATATCATAATATCATGATAATTTAATAATTTAACATCTCATTAGATATAATAAACATTGGGTTAACAACATTTAACGTGATCGTTAACTTAAAGATTTCAAATCAACATTTACATATAACGACTAACGATGACTTAACGACTCAGTTAAAATGTATATACATGTAGTGTTTTAATATGTATTCATACACTTTTGAAAGACTTCAATACACTTATCAAAATACTTCTACTTAACAAAAATGCTTACAATTACATCCTCGTTCAGTTTCATCAACAATTCTACTCGTATACACCCGTATTCGTACTCGTACAATACACAGCTTTTAGATGTATGTACTATTGGTATATACACTCTAATGTTCAGCTCTTAGCAGCTCATGTGAGTCACCTAACACATGTGAGAACCATCATTTGGCAACTAGCATTAAATATCTCATAAAATTACAAAAATATTAGTAATCATTCATGACTTATTTACATGTAAACAAAATTACACATCCTTTATATCTAATCCATATACCAACAACCAAAAACACCTACAAACACTTTAATTCTTCAATTTTCTTCATCTAATTGATCTCTCTCAGGTTCTATCTTCAAGTTCTAAGTGTTCGTCATAAATTCTATAAGTTCTAGTTTCATAAAATCAAGAATACTTCCAAGTTTGCTAGCTTACTTCCAATCTTGTAAAGTGATCATCTAACCTCAAGAAATCTTTCTTATTTACAGTAAGATATCTTTCTAATACAAGGTAATACTCATATTCAAACTTTGATTAAATTTCTATAACTATAACAATCTTATTTCGAGTGGAAATCTTACTTGAACTTGTTTTCGTGTCATGATTCTGCTTCAAGAACTTTCAAGCCATCCAAGGATCCTTTGAAGCTAGATCTATTTTTCTCATTTCCAGTAGGTTTATCCAAAAAACCTTAGGTAGTAATGATGTTCATAACATCATTCGATTCATATATATAAAACTACCTTATTCGAAAGTTTAAACTTGAAATCACTAGAACATAGTTTAGTTAATTCTAAACTTGTTCGCAAACAAAAGTTAATCCTTCTAACTTGACTTTTAAAATCAAATAAACACATATTCTATATCTATATGATATGCTAACTTAATGATTTAAAACCGAAAAACACGAAAAACACCGTAAAACCGGATATACGCCGTCGTAGTAATACTGCGGGCTGTTTTGGGTTAGTTAATTAAAAACTATGATAAACTTTGATTTAAAAGTTGTTCTTCTGGGAAAATGATTTTTCTTATGAACATGAAACTATATCCAAAAATCATGGTTAAACTCAAAGTGGAAGTGTGTTTTCCAAATTGGTCATCTAGACGTCGTTCTTTCGACTGAAATGACTACCTTTACAAAAACGACTTGTAACCTGTATTTCCAACTATAAAATTATACTTTTTCTGTTTAGATTCATAAACTTAAGTTCAATATGAAACCATAGCAACTTGAAACACGCAAAATGGATTTAAAACGAAGAAGTTATGGGTAAAACAAGATTGGATATTTTTGCTTGTTGTAGCTACGTGAAAATTGGTAAAAAATTTATATTCATCATATCCTAGCTAACTTATATTGTATTATACATGCATTCTAATATATTATGTAATCTTGGGACACCATAGACACGTATGCAAATGTTTTGACATATCATATCGACCCATCTATATATATTATTTGGAACAACCATAGACACTCTATATGCAGTAATGTTGGAGTTAGCTATACAGGGTTGAGGTTGATTCCAAAAAATATATATACTTTGAGTTGTGATCTAGCCTGAGACGTGTATACACTGGGTCGTGGATTGATTCAAGATAATATATATCAATTTATTTCTGTACATTTAACTATGGACAACTAGTTGTAGGTTACTAACGAGGACAGCTGACTTAATAAACTTAAAACATCAAAATGTATTAAAAGTGTTGTAAATATATTTTGAACATACTTTGATATATATGTACATATTTGTTATAGTTTTTTGAATCGACCAGTGGCCAAGTCTTACTTCCCGACGAAGTAAAAATCTGTGAAAGTGAGTTATAGTCCCACTTTTAAAATCTAATATTTTGGGATGAGAATACATGCAGTTTTATAAATGTTTTACGAAATAGACACAAGTAAATGAAACTACATTATATAGGTGAATGATCGAAGCCGAATATGCCCTTTTTGCTTGGTAGCCTAAGAATTAGTAAACCGATCTACTAATTGACGCGAATCCTAAAGATAGATCTATTGGGCCTAACGAACCCCATCCAAAGTACCGGATGCTTTAGTACTTCGAATTCATTTTTATCAAGTCCGAAGGATTTCCCAGAATGATAGGGGATATTCTTATATGCATCTTGTTAATGTCGGTTACCAGGTGCTCACCATATGAATGATTTTTATCTCTATGTATGGGATGTATATTGAAATATGAAATCTTGTGGTCTATTATTATGATTTGATAATATATAGGTTAAACCTATAACTCACCAACATTTTTTGTTGACGTTTTAAGCATGTTTATTCTCAGGTGATTATTAAGAGCTTCCGCTGTTGCATACTAAAATAAGGACAAGATTTGAAGTCCATGCTTGTATGATATTATGTAAAAACTGAATTCAAGAAACTTATTTTTGATGTAATATATTCTTATTGTAAACCATTATGTAATGGTCGTGTGTAAACAGTATATTTTAGATTATCATTATTTGATAATCTACGTAATGCTTTTTAAACCTTTATAGATAAAATAAAGGTTATGGTTGTTTTAAAAATGAATGCAGTCTTTGAAAAACGTCTCATATAGAGGTCAAAACCTCGCGACGAAATCAATTAATATGGAACGTTTATAATCAGTATGAACGGGACATTTCATATTATTATCTACTTTTAATATTAATATCAACAATAATATTATTAATATTATTATTTTAAATATATAACATATAAATATGAAATTTGATATATAACAATTGTTATATTATTATTACTAATATTATTATTATCTTTATTAATAATATAACTAGTATTATTATTATCAATAATAATGTTATTATTACCATTTACATTATTATTATTATTATTATTGTTACCTATTATTAATTCTATTATTATTAATATTTTTTTAATATTAATAATATTAATAGTTTTATTATTAATACATGTATTAATTATTAGTGTTAATCATACATGAAATAAAAAATAAAAAATAATACGGTTCTATATATGTTTCTATCAACGAATTAATTCTTTTATTTCCTTCTGTATATCTGTGATAAAGTGTCGACCACCATCACTAAAATCCAATCAAGAACACTGCATCCATTATTGATTCACATTATTATTATCGTTATTATATACTGCGTTGGGGTGTTACTAAATTGAAAACATAACAAAAAATAAGAACACAGTCTATACTCTCTGTTCGTCACACTTTAAATCGAAAGCTCAAAATCGATTCTTTAGTCAAAATCTAAAAATGCCAAAGTGTTAGGAATCAAATAGTTAATCTACCTGCAAAATTTCAAACACCAATTCTTTTTATCAAGTTCGAATTTTGAAGTCAAAGATATATTTCAAAAAGTCAAAATTTTTGTTCTTCGTGAAATTAGAATTCGTTGTGATGTTTCAGGTTCAATTTAGGATTTGAAAAGTTTCTATGTGTGATTTTCTACCTAATTCATGTAGTAATTTTGGTCTAAAACGTTCTTAATTTTAAAATTGTGATTTGAGTTCTTCATATTGTTCGTGGACTGCTGCTGCTGTTCTATTTCGATTTTTTTTCTATTAATCAAAGTTACCAGTCATCAATTGTTTCTAATCCACTTTCACACCATAATTCAAACTTTCGATTAGCCGTTTATAAATTTGCTTCGGTCTGTTTTTGATTGTAGTTATGAAGAAGATGAAAAATAGACAGACGGGTTTAATAGATTTAGGATAAGAAATAGAGCCAAAAAATGAAACAGATCAGTTGGTCAGGGTTGTTTGATGTGAGCGGGAGGTCTCAGTTTCGAGCCCGGTTCGGTTTTTTTTTCTTTCTAGGAAAGCTTATTTGAGGTAGTTTTTATTTTCCTTATTTTTGATTATTATTGTTATTATTACTTTTATTATTATTTTTATTATTATTATTAATTATGTTAATATTATTGTGTTATTATCACTAATACTAATGTTATGAGTATTATTATCATTAACAAAACTAATATTGTTATTATTATCATCGTTATTATTATTATGATAATGATAATTGTTATTACTCCTAATATTTAAAAATATCATTATTTTAATCAAATTAAGAGTATTATCAATTTTGTTAACATTAGTATAAGTATCATAATTACAATTAGAATTATTGTTATTATTATTTTTATTATTGTTATTATTATTATTATTATTATTATCATTATTATTATTATTATTATTATTATTATTATTATTATTATTATTATTATTATTATTGATATTATTAGTATTACAATTATTATTATTACAAATACTATAATTATATTTATAAGTATTAGAAACATTAAGTATCATTAATATCTTTATAAGTAAGATTATTATAAATTTTGTCATTTTAGTATTATTATTATTAATATGATTATGATTAATATTAATATTAGTATCACTTTTGTAACTATTAGTATTATTAATCTTATAATTAGATAAAAGTATCATTATTAACAATATCATTATTATTATTAAAGTTATCATTTTTAATAAAGTTATTATTATTATTATTATTATTATTATTATTATTATTATTATTATTATTATTATTATTATTATTATTATTATTATTATTATTAGTAAATCATTAATATCAAAACCATCATTTTTAAACAAATAAATATTTTGTATATAAAACATACTTATTACATGTACTACAATTATATTAATAAGCCATATAACTATATATAAAACATATTAACATTACTTATATAAAAACTTATATACAACAAATTATGTATTTTTCAGATATAGACATATTAATATAACTATATAAATAATAATCATTTTCAAATATATATACAAACTAAATATATAATATATAAAGTTATAAGATATGAAATTGTGCGATTACGAGTATATATTTTAATATATATATATACGAATGATATAGGTTCGTGAATCCAAGGCCAACCCTGCATTGTTCAGTATCGTCGTGTGAATATTTTTACTACAAAATATCGTATCGTGAGTTTCATTTGCTCCCTTTTTAAATGATTTTGCAATATATATTTTTGGGACTGAGAATACATGCGCTGCTTTTATAAATGTTTTACGAAATAGACACAAGTAATAAAAATTATATTCTATGGTTGGATTATCGAAATCGAATATCGCCCTTCAAGTCTAGTAACCTAAGAATTAGGGAAATGGCCCTTAATTGATGCGTATCCTAAAGATAGATCTATTGGGCCTAACAACCCCCATTCATGTCTATGAATGGCTTTAGTACTTCAATATTATTATTATACAGACGACGATGTCTGTGGGGATATTCTACGCATTATGGTTAATGTCGGTTACCAGGTGTTCAATCCATATGAATGATTTTTATGCAGATGGCTATATGCATGCATGATGTTTATGAGGAATGAAAATATGAATTCGTGTGGTATATTAAAAATGATGTAAATGAATATTGATGATAAACTAATGAACTCACCAACCTTTTGGTTTGTAACGACCCGACCAAAACCGTTATTGACGGCGCCGTTAACTTAGGTCCCGTTGCGTGGTCGTAGTCCCTATATGAGACTCGTTTGACCAAAATTATGTCGCATTCATTTGAAAGGTACAAGACTTGCAAGTTTAGTTTACAAAACCGTTCGACAACAAGTCTAAGTTTGCAAAAGTCATAAAGTATAAATGAAATAACTTGCGACATAATATAAGTTGAAAAACACAGTTGCTATAAATAGCGTAAGTATGTAAACAAAAGTTTGAATCCAAAAGTGCTATCCCTAGCGTATGTATGTATGTATGCTTGACCCCAAGCAAGAAATCAGAGTGTATGAATGTATGCTCGACTCCAAGCAAGTATGAGTGTACGCGGAAGCATGTATCAAATGGCCAAGTATGAACCTGAGAAACATATAGAAAACTGTCAACGAAAAACGTTGGTGAAATCATAGGTGTTTGTAATAAACGTTGTTTTTGAACCACAAGATTTAGTATTTCCATAACGTTGATTATCATAATCGTTTGCATTTCAAAAGTATTGTTCGCGAGCACCCAATTATCAAGACTTAACGTTTCCTTCCATAGAACCCCATCACAATAGTGTTAGAACATACACTGTCTCTCGAAAATATATTTCATCCGTAGACGGTAGCGAACCGTCCGTAATGAGGGTTTGTCAAACCCGTATGGCCACACAATATAAGTTCTCGCTTACACCCTGCAAGTGTAACTAATGATAATCGAATTGAGGATTTTTGTTCTAACTCGCTGTGGAATGTTTATTTTCCTTGTACTTGTGTTCAAAGTATAAAAGTAAGTAGTACAAAATGTAACAAAGTATATGTTTCTCAGCCCACAATTTAAAAGTATAAAAAGTTGTTGAAAAGGTGGGACTATGATCTCACCTCGAGTGCATGAGTATAAAAGTACTTCACAAAGTAAACATGTGCATGATTGTTGCTTAGCCTTGACCTAAACAAGTAAGTTGTATCAATTAACCGGTTACGACACAAGGTCGGGCGAAATGTGTTCAATTAGTCCTATGGCTCGTTATGACTCGAATAGTATAGCATGTGAATCACGTTGTCAAGTTTCATGCAAGAATCAAGTATAAAATAAGATTAGAACGATTGTATAAGTGTTTTGTTAAGTTTGACTAAAAGTCAAACTTGGTCAAGTCAACGAAAAAGTCAACACGTTCGGGTCGGGTCCCAAACTATTTTTCTAAGCTTAGAAGTCATATATGAGCATGTTGGCCAAGTTACATGTTAATCGGAGGTGCGTAGCATAGCAAACATTTTTCGAAATTTGACAAAGTAGGTCAGAACCCAAACACGGCTATTGCCGCGCCGCGGCCAGAGGTGTCGCGCCGCGACATTAGGCGTGGCCTGGTACCTGGTCAGTTTCAAAAGTTCAAGTCTTGATCCAAAATTCAATTTAGCACAAAACGCAAACCGTAAACACTTAGAATACGCATCTTATATCATTGGAAAGCTCTTTTGACAAGGAATACAATTAACTACCTTTCACAAGCAAAAACATCAATTACAATAACCGAAAACTCGTTAATTGATCAAGAAAGGTTTATTTTCAAAGTTTCAAGTTCGTAAAACGTATTTTATGATTCGGGAATCCGATTTACACATACGATATGCCGTTTCGAAGGTAATTAAGCATACATTGCATCTAAACACTTACTAACAACATTAACAAGCATTCAACGCATCAAAAGTTCATTTCAAAGTCTATCAAACCCTAACCAAAATTCACAAAAATCAATAATCATGTGTTTGAAGTTTTCTTAATCAACCTACGCATCAAAACGAAGCTAGTGATACTAGTAACACAATTAAAACATGAACTTTAACACTCAAACAACATTTAATCTTCCAAAATGCAAGATTAAGCAAACCCATTTCAAATGTTCAAACTAGTTACTCAAAACAACAAATCGAGCAAGTAAATCATATATTCATGCTAGACACGAGCCATAGACACTAACTAACACCATTTCAAATCAAAAACACGAATTTAGAGAAATCTAGAGTTTTAGAAATGCTACCCAAACGAGATGAAGTTGGTATCAAATTGTAGAGGATGAAGAGAGGATTCCAAATATGTAATTTGTTTTGTTGTAAGCCTCCTAGATCGAATTTAGATGATGAATGATTGAATTGGGTGTTTGTGTGTGTGTTCTTACTAGAGAGAAAGAGAGAGAGATGGAGATGATTGAATGGTGGTGATTGGGGTGGACTAGTTGACCTAGTCAACTAGTTTGCCCCGTGTCAATTTTAGTCCCTCGAGTTTAGAAGCGGGTGCGGGATTTACCGAACGGATATTTTGAAAACGCTCGAGTAAATGAGTGATGTTATAATTAAATAACGGAAATATTATGAACGTTAGTCAACGAAAGTTACGAATTTTAAATAACGAAAGATATTATAAATAAATAAAAAGACAGTGTTAAAAATAAATTTAACGGAAAAACGCGGGATGTTACATTACCTACACCTTAAAAGAAATTTCGTCCCGAAATTTAGTTGAAAGTAGTAGTCGTTGTTCCTTCATCGAGATCGTGCGTTGCCCATTCTACGGATAAGTGAAAGTACTTCATCGGGCATTTCAACGAACTTTGACAGTCTGGGTTTTACGTTGTTTCAGAGTTTGGTTTCATGATTCAAAATTTCAACCGGTCCTCCTAGGAAGCGGAGTTTGTCATCGATAGTAAGCTCATCGAAAAGGATAACAAGTTCTTGTTTCGCAAGACACTCCTTTAAGTTTGATACGTAGAATTTAGGATGAACGGAGACTCGAATGAGTTGAAAAATCTAAACGGCTAGTAACGGGTCCAAAACGCCCCAGGATTTTAAAAGGACTAAAAATATCGCGGATTTAGCTATCTACGTTTCCCGAAACGGATTACACCTTTTCAAGGTGCGACTTTAACGTTACGCGGTTACCCACTTGGAATTCGAGTTCTTGGAATTGAAAAATTTTCCGGTTGTTTCATGAATGATTTCGGGTTCGGTGGTTTGATTAACATTTACTTGGTTCTACAAAAGGAGAATGACGTTTCCGGTCACATAAGATTTCAAAAGGTGTGACGTTAAAACTCGAATGAAAATCATTGTAGTACAAGGATTAAGCTAAAGGAAAATACTTTTCTCAAGTAAATTTGAAGTTAGTAATACAACTCGTATTATGGAATCTAAGGTTTAAATCGTATGTTTGTTCGGTCCGTCGGGTTGCGGATGGTACGCGGTACTCATGTCTAAATGTGGTCCCGAGGCTTTTTGTGAGGCACTCCGAAGTCTAGAAATGAAACGAGGATCTCGGTCCAAAACAGAGTACATTCCGTAAGGTATATTTGAACAAATCCGTTAGGACTCGAAAACGTTAGTTAGAACAAGTTTCTCAAGAAATTTGCGTTGCGGAAGATTTATCGGTTTCCAAAAACGTTCGTCGGGACTATTCACCCTCGAGGCGAATACTAGCATAACGTGAAGAGTCTCTATCCATTGAGAATTTAAAATAAAAGATTTCCTGAACAGGAATTACGAGTGTAAGGCGAGAGAAGTTTCCGCCTCGATGCGAGCATAACGAGTAAATTGTAGTTAGTCAATAAGACTGTGCGAGGACGAGATAGTATACACGTGTAACATACGGTTGAAGTTGAAAGGAATCGGTAATTCATTCGGAAGCATAAGTATAGTTCGACAAAAATCGAAGGTGTGTCCCCGGTATGGTTGTTATCAATATTCTCGGAGTTTTCAGATGTCCAACATGAATAGATGAAGTCATGTACATGGCTCATGGTAGTGTTTAGGTTGATCGAGTCTAACCACCATCACGTGTCACTAGAACTTTGGTATGTCTTACCGTAATATAACCACGTTGATCGAGTGTCGTTATATTACGCTAACTCATACCTCCATTCCCACATCACTCCATAGATTCAAGTTCGTGTCATCGTGAAGACCTAAAATGAACAAAATGTAACGACGTCTCAAACGTGACTCATATTAAATCGAAAGAATTTCTGCAAATCTAAGGAAGCGTTCCCCGAGGGAAGTGTATAAATGATTGTTCACGTCAATGCGGTTCGAGTCAGACAAAAATGTATTCAGGTATGAAAAGAGTAACGAGTCATGATAACGAGTAGCACGCAACCGTAGTGATAAATGTTGATGACGATACTCACCTAGAGTAGTGATGGTAGTAACACCAAAAAGTAGATAGTAAGAAACACCAGTGGGAAACCGATAGTAAGTTGAAACGGTGGCAAATAACAATCCGGGAGACAGAGTTCCCGAACAAGTGTGACTAATGAAGTCGTCGTCATCCATACGTGTATGAATCATGAATTTACGTGTGTTACCAAAAAGTGGCGGAATACGAGTTCGTATGATGAAGGTTGGGTACCATTAAAAAGTTTGCCTAAGAATGATTCAAGTATAATGCACAAGTAGTCAAGTAAGTGCTATCTATAGCAAATGTATGTCAGAATGCAAATGCTAACTATCCGGTTGTAGTCTAGACTCACTAATGCGTCCTAACGACTCTGTTAGACACACTAATACACATCCTAGTTCCCTACAACCAACGCTCTGATACCACTTGTAACGACCCGACCAAAACCGTTATTGACGGCGCCGTTAATTTAGGTCCCGTTGCGTGGTCGTAGTCCCTATATGAGACTCGTTTGACCAAAATTATGTCGCATTCATTTGAAAGGTACAAGACTTGCAAGTTTAGTTTACAAAACCGTTCGACAACAAGTCTAAGTTTGCAAAAGTCATAAAGTATAAATGAAATAACTTGCGACATAATATAAGTTGAAAAACACAGTTGCTATAAATAGCGTAAGTATGTAAACAAAAGTTTGAATCCAAAAGTGCTATCCCTAGCGTATGTATGTATGTATGCTTGACCCCAAGCAAGAAATCAGAGTGTATGAATGTATGCTCGACTCCAAGCAAGTATGAGTGTACGCGGAAGCATGTATCAAATGGCCAAGTATGAACCTGAGAAACATATAGAAAACTGTCAACGAAAAACGTTGGTGAAATCATAGGTGTTTGTAATAAACGTTGTTTTTGAACCACAAGATTTAGTATTTCCATAACGTTGATTATCATAATCGTTTGCATTCCAAAAGTATTGTTCGCGAGCACCCAATTATCAAGACTTAACGTTTCCTTCCATAGAACCCCATCACAATAGTGTTAGAACATACACTGTCTCTCGAAAATATATTTCATCCGTAGACGGTAGCGAACCGTCCGTAATGAGGGTTTGTCAAACCCGTATGGCCACACAATATAAGTTCTCGCTTACACCCTGCAAGTGTAACTAATGATAATCGAATTGAGGATTTTTGTTCTAACTCGCTGTGGAATGTTTGTTTTCCTTGTACTTGTGTTCAAAGTATAAAAGTAAGTAGTACAAAATGTAACAAAGTATATGTTTCTCAGCCCACAATTTAAAAGTATAAAAAGTTGTTGAAAAGGTGGGACTATGATCTCACCTCGAGTGCATGAGTATAAAAGTACTTCACAAAGTAAACATGTGCATGATTGTTGCTTAGCCTTGACCTAAACAAGTAAGTTGTATCAATTAACCGGTTACGACACAAGGTCGGGCGAAATGTGTTCAATTAGTCCTATGGCTCGTTATGACTCGAATAGTATAGCATGTGAATCACGTTGTCAAGTTTCATGCAAGAATCAAGTATAAAATAAGATTAGAACGATTGTATAAGTGTTTTGTTAAGTTTGACTAAAAGTCAAACTTGGTCAAGTCAACGAAAAAGTCAACACGTTCGGGTCGGGTCCCAAACTATTTTTCTAAGCTTAGAAGTCATATATGAGCATGTTGGCCAAGTTACATGTTAATCGGAGGTGCGTAGCATAGCAAACATTTTTTGAAATTTGACAAAGTAGGTCAGAACCCAAACACGGCTATTGCCGCGCCGCGGCCAGAGGTGTCGCGCCGCGACATTAGGCGTGGCCTGGTACCTGGTCAGTTTCAAAAGTTCAAGTCTTGATCCAAAATTCAATTTAGCACAAAACGCAAACCGTAAACACTTAGAATACGCATCTTATATCATTGGAAAGCTCTTTTGACAAGGAATACAATTAACTACCTTTCACAAGCAAAAACATCAATTACAATAACCAAAAACTCGTCAATTGATCAAGAAAGGTTTATTTTCAAAGTTTCAAGTTCGTAAAACGTATTTTATGATTCGGGAATCCGATTTACACATACGATATGCCGTTTCGAAGGTAATTAAGCATACATTGCATCTAAACACTTACTAACAACATTAACAAGCATTCAACGCATCAAAAGTTCATTTCAAAGTCTATCAAACCCTAACCAAAATTCACAAAAATCAATAATCATGTGTTTAAAGTTTTCTTAATCAACCTACGCATCAAAACGAAGCTAGTGATACTAGTAACACAATTAAAACATGAACTTTAACACTCAAACAACATTTAATCTTCCAAAATGCAAGATTAAGCAAACCCATTTCAAATGTTCAAACTAGTTACTCAAAACAACAAATCGAGCAAGTAAATCATATATTCATGCTAGACACGAGCCATAGACACTAACTAACACCATTTCAAATCAAAAACACGAATTTAGAGAAATCTAGAGTTTTAGAAATGTTACCCAAACGAGATGAAGTTGGTATCAAATTGTAGAGGATGAAGAGAGGATTCCAAATATGTAATTTGTTTTGTTGTAAGCCTCCTAGATCGAATTTAGATGATGAATGATTGAATTGGGTGTTTGTGTGTGTGTTCTTGCTAGAGAGAAAGAGAGAGAGATGGAGATGATTGAATGGTGGTGATTGGGATGGACTAGTTGACCTAGTCAACTAGTTTGCCCCGTGTCAATTTTAGTCCCTCGAGTTTAGAAGCGGGTGCGGGATTTACCGAACGGATATTTTGAAAACGCTCGAGTAAACGAGTGATGTTATAATTAAATAACAGAAATATTATGAACGTTAGTCAACGAAAGTTACGAATTTTAAATAATGAAAGATATTATAAATAAATAAAAAGACAGTGTTAAAAATAAATTTAACGGAAAAACGCGGGATGTTACATGGTTGACACTTGAAAGCATGTTTATTCTCAGGTATGAAAGAAATCTTCCGCTGTGCATTTGCTCATTTTAGAGATATTACTTGGAGTCATTCATGACATATTTCAAAAGACGTTGCATTCGAGTCATTGAGTTCATCAAGATTATTATTAAGTCAATTATAGTTGAATATATTATGAAATGGTATGCATGCCATCAACTTTCGATGTAATGAAAGTTTGTCTTTTAAAAACGAATGCAATGTTTGTAAAATGTATCATATAGAGGTCAAATACCTCGCAATAAAATCAATTATTATGTAACGTTTATAATCGATATGAACGGGGCATTTCAGTTGGTATCAGAGCGGTGGTCTTAGCGAACCAGGTATGCATTAGTGTGTCTAACTGATAGTCGTTAGGATGCATTAGTGAGTCTGGACTTCAACCGTGTCTACATGTCAAAAGTTTTGATAATCATTTTTGTCGAAAATTACCTGCTTATCATTATTAGTCTAGACACATCTTATTACATTGATTGCATGAATAGTGTATAGACAAAATTCATATCTTAGCGTATCTGTTACTGTAAACTTTGCCTGACATATTCCGTAAATTCATCCGTAATCTACGAAATCTTTTGCTCTATATGTATAGATATTCTATGTAATTAGAATACCATCCGATAGCTGGAAAATCATTTCATATCGAAAAATCCTTTATTCAATCGTATGAAATGGAATTCGTCATTAGTTCAAGTCCCTCGGATTCCGAAATGGAATCCACTCGAGCTCTGAAAGCAGTGTGACTGGAATGGATCAACGAATCAGCCATCATCTATTCTGGATGAATTGGGGATGGGTTCGTAGCCTCCTTAATCATGGGAGACAAGAAGAAGGCGATCATTTCCATCCACCACATTGCCCTCTTGGAGAAGAACCTGAAACACTTACCGGCGAACCTGTTCGTAACACTATTTTCACACTCATTTTCAGAGTATCTCGCCACGATTTTATTCTATCTAAAATTCTAAACCTTATTCATTCGCTCATTCCGACCGACAATCATCTCGGAATAATATAAGAAGTCAACGAACTTCGCGCTCGAATAATCAATTTGGAGAATATGATGCAAAATTTACCAGCTTCTGTAGTGACCCGAACTTTTCCATGTTTATATATATATTAAATGAAATTGTTATTTACATGATTAAGTGTTTCCAACATGTTAAGCAATCAAACTTGTTAAGACTTGATTAATTGAAATAGGTTTCATATAGACAATTGACCACCCAAGTTGACCGGTGATTCACGAACGTTAAAACTTGTAAAAACTATACGATGACATATATATGGTTATATATATATAGTTAAAATGATTTTATTATAAGTATGTATCTCATTAGGTATTTTAACAATGAGTTATATACATAAAAATGAGACTATTAATTTAAGAAATTCGAAAACGATATATATAACGATTATCGTTATAACAACGTCTTACTAGGTACATATGAATCATATTAAGATATTGATACACTTGGTTAATTATGTTAAATGATAAGTAAATATATTATTAAGTGTATTAACAATGAAATACATATGTAAAAATAAGACTACTAACTTAATGATTTCGAAACGAGACATATATGTAACGATTATCGTTGTAACGACATTTAACTGTATATACATCATACTAAGATATATTATATATCATAATATCATGATAATATAACAATTTAACATCTCAATTGTTATAATAAACAATGGGTTAACAACATTCAACAAGATCGTTAACCTAAAGGTTTCAAAACAACATTTACATGTAACGACTAACGATGACTTAACGACTCAGTTAAAATGTATATACATGTAGTGTTTTAATATGTATTCATACACTTTTGAAAGACTTCAAGACACTTATCAAAATACTTCAACTTAACAAAAATGCTTACAATTACATCCTCGTTCAGTTTCATCAACAATTCTACTCGTATGCACCCGTATTCGTACTCGTACAATACACAGCTTTTAGATGTATGTACTATTGGTATATACACTCCAATGATCAGCTCTTAGCAGCCCATGTGAGTCACCTAACACATGTGGGAACCATCATTTGGCAACTAGCATGAAATATCTCATAAAATTACAAAAATATGAGTAATCATTCATGACTTATTTACATGAAAACAAAATTACATATCCTTTATATCTAATCCATACACCAACGACCAAAAACACCTACAAACACTTTCATTCTTCAATTTTCTTCATCTAATTGATCTCTCTCAAGTTCTATCTTCAAGTTCTAAGTGTTCTTCATAAATTCCAAAAGTTCTAGTTTCATAAAATCAAGAATACTTCCAAGATTGCAAGTTTACTTCCAAGTTTTCTAAATCCATTCCAAGTAATCATCCAAGATCAATAAACCTTTGTTACTTACAGTAGGTTATATTTCTAATACAAGGTAATAATCATATTCAAACTTTAATTCAATTTCTATAACTATAACAATCTTATTTCGAGTGGAAATCTTACTTGAAATTGTTTTCGTGTCATGATTCTGCTTCAAGAACTTTCAAGCCATCCAAGGATCCTTTGAAGCTAGATCTATTTTTCTCATTTCCAGTAGGTTTATCCAAGGAACTTGAGGTAGTAATGATGTTCATAACATCATTCGATTCATACATATAAAGCTATCTTATTCGAAGGTTTAAACTTGTAATCACTAGAACATAGTTTAGTTAATTCTAAACTTGTTCGCAAATAAAAGTTAATCCTTCTAACTTGACTTTTAAAATCAACTAAACACATGTTATATATCTATATGATATGCTAACTTAATGATTTAAAACCTGGAAACACGAAAAACACCGTAAAACCGGATTTACGCCGTCGTAGTAACACCGCGGGCTGTTTTGGGTTAGTTAATTAAAAACTATGATAAACTTTGATTTAAAAGTTGTTATTCTGAGAAAATGATTTTTATTATGAACATGAAACTATATCCAAAAATTATGGTTAAACTCAAAGTGAAAGTATGTTTTCTAAAATGGTCATCTAGACGTCGTTCATTCGACTGAAATGACTACCTTTACAAAAACGACTTGTAACTTAGTTTTCCGACTATAAACCTATACTTTTTATTTTTAGATTCATAAAATAGAGTTCAATATGAAACCATAGCAATTTGATTCACTCAAAACGGATTTAAAATGAAGAAGTTATGGGTAAAACAAGATTGGATAATTTTTCTCATTTTAGCTACGTGAAAATTGGTAACAAATCTATTCCAACCATAACTTAATCAACTTGTATTGTATATTATGTAATCTTGAGATACCATAGAAACGTATACAATGTTTTGACCTATCATGTCGACACATCTATATATATTTCGGAACAACCATAGACACTCTATATGTGAATGTTGGAGTTAGCTATACAGGGTTGAGGTTGATTCCAAAATATATATAGTTTGAGTTGTGATCAATACTGAGATACGTATACACTGGGTCGTGGATTGATTCAAGATAATATTTATCGATTTATTTCTGTACATCTAACTGTAGACAACTAGTTGTAGGTTACTAACGAGGACAGCTGACTTAATAAACTTAAAACATCAAAATATATTAAAAGTGTTGTAAATATATTTTGAACATACTTTGATATATATGTATATATTGTTATAGGTTCGTGAATCAACCAGTGACCAAGTCTTACTTCCCGACGAAGTAAAAATCTGTGAAAGTGAGTTATAGTCCCACTTTTAAAATCTAATATTTTTGGGATGAGAATACATGCAGGTTTTATAAATGATTTACAAAATAGACACAAGTACGTGAAACTACATTCTATGGTTGAATTATCGAAATCGAATATGCCCCTTTTATTAAGTCTGGTAATCTAAGAATTAGGGAACAGACACCCTAATTGACGCGAATCCTAAAGATAGATCTATTGGGCCTAACAAACCCCATCCAAAGTACCAGATGCTTTAGTACTTCGAAATTTATATCATATCCGAAGGGTGTCCCGGAATGATGGGGATATTCTTATATATGCATCTTGTTAATGTCAGTTACCAGGTGTTCATCATATGAATGATTTTTATCTCTATGTATGGGATGTGTATTGAAATATGAAATCTTGTGGTCTATTGTTACGATTTGATATATATATAGGTTAAACCTATAACTCACCAACATTTTTGTTGACGTTTAAAGCATGTTTATTCTCAGGTGAATACTAAGAGCTTCCGTTGTTGCATACTAAAATAAGGACAAGATTTGGAGTCCATGTTTGTATGATATTGTGTAAAAACTGCATTCAAGAAACTGATTTCGATGTAACATATTTGTATTGTAAACCATTATGTAATGGTCGTGTGTAAACAGGATATTTTAGATTATCATTATTTGATAATCTACGTAAAGCTTTTTAAACCTTTATTTATGAAATAAAGGTTATGGTTTGTTTTAAAAATGAATGCAGTCTTTGAAAAACGTCTCATATAGAGGTCAAAACCTCGCAACGAAATCAATTAATATGGAACGTTTTTAATCAATAAGAACGGGACATTTCAGCTTCAGCAACATCATCGGCACCAACAGTACCATCAATAAATAGCACCAGTAGCATCAACAATCCATGCCTCAACATCTCATTCTGTACCTCGAGTATAATCATCGTTCTACGTATCGTTCTACATCAATTATCTTCGTTCTTCATGGCGATTATGTAATCTCTAATGTTTTAGAGATTATGTATTCTAGTTCTAACGGTAAATCAAATGAGATTAATATTATATTAACTCATTAAATCCATGATTACATCTGAAGAAAATATATATGTAAGTATATTTTCATAAAGATTGTAATTAAAAATTCTTTCGTACAAACTGTTAATGGTAAAAATATTTTAACGGGTAGGTAATACCCGAGGAATATTTAGATTTTACATTAATAAGTTACATTGTACATTCTTCGAATCTGATTCAACAGTCATTTACTATCCTACTTACATCCACAGATATATGAATCCGTTCACCACAGAATAACCATTTTCATTCAATTTCATATTTGGATTTTAACTTATCAGAATCCAACAAGTGACATAATGAAGAAAACATTTGAAAAAATAAAATTTGTTACAAACAAACAAATTAACTATGAGAAATTTTGTTAAGAATCCACGCTAACAAAATCCTAGCTAACTGTTCCTAGCTAACTATTAATTCCTTATTACATTTATTTCTCGCAATTTTATTTATCGTCATTTAATTTCTGTTATTTATTTTACGCACTTTATTTATCGTCATTTAAATACTGTTATTTACGCATTTAAATATCGGGACACGTATACAAAGTTTTGACATATCATATCAACGTCATCTATATATATTATTTGGAATAACCATAGACACTCTATATGCGGTAATGATCGAGTTAGCTATACAGAGTTGAGGTTGATTCTAAAATAATATATATACTTTGAGTTGTGATCGAGTCTGAGACATGTATACAATGGGTCACGATACGTATTAATTAATTCGAATATTATATATATGAATTATTGAATTACTAACTGTGGACTACCAATATTGGACAATTAAAATGAATTAAAATATTGATTATAACATATGAAACTAAACATTTCTTCAAGTTTGCCACTTGATTTCATCTTAAACCTTATTTGTATCTTAACGATTACAATCTGTGTTCAAACCTTTCATGATTCTTGAAAACACCTCAATCGAGAGGATGAACCAACCGCACTTCATCTACGAAAGAAAAGATTGATGCATATAGTTATGCACCTGAAACCATTCAAAACATGAGTAAATGTTTAATACGTATCTGTGCTAGCTCCCTTGGCGTTGTTATTACCGAAAATAACTTTGCAATTCCTTTTCAAATTAGCCAATTTTGTCACAGCTCCAACAAATCAACATCGATCTTTCATTCGAATAAACTCTATTATAACTTTGGTATATAAGTTCACCCTCCGTCATCGTTACCGGAGAACCGTTTATATTCCACCACATTAGCAGTACACTTACCAGCAACTTCATTACTCATTGACTTAAGTCTCTCCGAAGAACCATTATATTTGTTCGTTAAAACCTATTCATATACTCATCCACATCTTATAACGAGAATTACCACATCAATTATCTGGAATCAGCAATCAGTATTTTGAATCTCGCAGCGTTACTATATCAAAAGTTATATATACATATAACATTTATCTCTTAGAATTATGATCCCTCATTCTGAAACTCTGAACAGCACTCTAGTCTACGAATCAGTTCTTTGAATTTTGAGAAAGCTGATAAAGCAGCGAAAACTGACGATGACTTTAACAGTCAAAAGTATGATGATAAAGAATGGAGTGTTGGAAACGCTCAATAGAAAATTTAGTACGAAAAGTGAATTGAGCAAACCATGAAGGAGACTCTGAAAAAATCACAAGGACTAAACTTATACATAAAGAATCATGATGATTCTCTTCTGCTGAAATCTTTAGCAAATACCTTACTCCCTAATTGCTCTAAATCATTGTGAATGAATTTCTTCATCACAATTTGATTCTAAAATTCTAAGATATTATCGTATCTTTCATTATAAATATCCTCAATATTTCTGAAGATATCTTCATAAATATTCTGATCCGATATTACTTATCTATCCGCGCTATCTGTGTTATATTGTAAAAGAAAACTGTTTTAGTTTCTAAACTCTGAAAATTCGAATTTAAAATATGAATGTTTTTGAAGTAGTGTTGGAAATTGATGCATGAGTTAGTATAATATAATGACACTTGATCAACGTGATTATATTACAGTAAGTCATGCTGAGTTTCTAATGGGACATGATGATTCACAGATCATAACGTCATCATGTGCCATGTTACATAACTCTTTCATTCTGCTTAACTTCTGAACATATCAAAAAAGTATATTCTTTATAATTCTATTCTCAGTGATTCTGGTAATTTGACAAATCAAATCGTGCTATTACGTTCTTTCTTGTTTAGAACATTAAGTTCATTCGAAACTCCATACTTACAAATTCTGGACCATTACTCGCTTTATTAGAGGTCGAGAAGAGAATAAAAAGGCAAAGAGCTCCAAAATATAAGAAAAAATATAAAGCCCAATAACAACACGGAGGTTACAAACCATGGATATTAATACGAATAGCAACATAAAGACATGGTATAATTAAGAATAGTATCACCCCAAGGTAATAGTAGATGTAAACAGATTTTTCTGGTGGAAGATTGAAAAGAAGGATGACAGAAATGATAATTAGAAAAATATCAAGGATTAGAACGGGATTAAGCATTTTCACAATCTTTTAGATGTATGAACTAATAAAGAAAGTATAGGAATGGTGAAAATAATGGAACGAAAAAAGTTTAATTTATAATGTGAATATCAGACAGAGTAATCGAGGCAGATCACTGTATTTAATTATAGAGATCTTAATTTCCTTATTCGCTGAAGAATCAAATCTTTTAGATTTCGAAGATTTCCTCTAAATCCCTTGAATTTCGGAAATCAACCCTGTCTACGTCAAAAGATATGACGAAACGTTATTTAACTCATTTCACTCTTTTGTGATAGCTTCACCCATACGCTTCGAGTAAACGAATTGATTTATACATATTTATCAATAATGATAAAATCCTATGTATCGACTCATATTCGTCATATTAACATTCTTATTATTAGCTATGACGACCTCGATCAAATTTCGGGGACGAAATTTCTTTAACGGGTAGGTACTGTGACGACCCGGAAATTTCCGACCAAATTTAAACTTAATCTTTATATGTTACCGACACGATAAGCAAAGTCTGTAATGTTGAGTCTCGAAAATTTTGAAACTATGTTCATGTATTAAATTGACCTTTGATTATTCTCGAGGATTCACGAACAACTTGTATAAATAAAAATGTAAATATAAACATAAGTATATGAACATTTTTAAATAAATAAAAAATACACTTTAACTAATTAGAATTAAAAATTGTAAAATAATAAACAGAATAATTAAGTATTATTAAAATGAATAAATATATATATGATACTTATTAATAATTATGATTATATGGTAATATATATAAAATATATAAATAATAAATATTCAACATATGTAATATTAATAATTAAAAGTAATTACAAGTTAAAATTATATTTGTTATAATATTATTATTATTACTTTTAATATTAGTAATATCAATATCAGTATCATTAATATTGTTATGGAAACATGTAACTTGTTATATCTTCATTATTATTAGATAATATTATTATTATTAAAATGTATAAAAATTTAATACTCAAAATAAGTTATTATATATATAGTATATAATCAATAAATAATACATGATTAGTAATATATAATATTAGTATATTAAATTTAATTATAAATTACAATATAGTTGCTTTAGCAATATTATTATCTACTTTCAATATTAATATCAACAACAATATTATTAATATTATTATTTTAAATATATAACATATAAATATGAAATTTGATATATAACAATTCTTATATTATTATTACTAATATTATTATTATCTTTATTAATAATATAACTAGTATTATTATTATCAATAATAATGTTATTATTATCATTTACATTATTATTATTATTGTTACTTATTATTATTAATTCTATTATTATTAATATTTTTTTAATATTAATAATATTAATAGTTTTATTATTAATACATGTATTAATTATTAGTGTTAATCATACATGAAATAAAAAATAAATAATAATACGGTTCTATATATGTTTCTATCAACGAATTAATTCTTTTATTTCCTTCTGTATATCTGTGATAAAGTGTCGACCACCATCACTAAAATCCAATCAAGAATACTACATCTATTATTGATTCACATTATTATTATCGTTATTGTGATGACCCGAGAATTTTCGACCAAATTTAAACTTTAATCTTTGTATGAATCCTACACGATAAGCAAAGTCTGTAATGATAAGTCTCGAAAGTTTTGGAATTATATTCATGTAATCAATTACCCTTTTGACTATGCTCGACGATTCACGAACAACTATGTGTACATTGATATGTATAGATAATATATAGTTATAATAATTGAAAACGTTTTCCAATATATTGAAACGTGATTATTAAAACCTCTTTGTTCAAATAACGTGAGTTGGATTATTGATTGTTGGATACATAAATAATTGGCAACGTGTATTTAAAACGTGTCTATGAATAAAGAATATATATAGTTCAAATTAGTTAACTAAACAGTATTAACATTTGTTTATTTGATTCAATTGATATTTAGATACGGTAATTAGAATGTTTGAAAAGTTAAAATAAACGTTTACGCATAATGGAATTATATCAAATTAAGTTATAAAGTGTAAAAGTTATGTGATATAATAAATTCTATTACTTAACCGATTTTAAATTATAAACTTTGAAATAAAATTTATTTTAAAAAAATAAAATAAAATATTACATTACTAAATAAATATTACTATTATATATAAATTTATACTTCTAAATGATTGTATATATATAGATACATAAAGTATATAGAACATAACTATCAATTAATTTTAACACTAGTTTGTCATCTTCTATAATATTAAACAAGTTAATAACAAACAGTTATATATAAATAATTGTAAATTAATGTATATGTATTATATTATATATAATTTCTATATAAAATTATTATATGTATATTGTAAATATTTTATGTAAAAAAATATTATAATACCTATTCTCTTTATTTATTACTTATTCAGTTATAAGAAATATTATTAATTATTAATAGTATCATTATTAAAGTAAATATAAATAATATTATTATTTATATATTGTATTATAAAATAGATATTAAAATAATAATAATAATAATAATAATAAAGCAGATCTACTATCTATATATATGTATCCCGTTTACTTTTTTTTTTTTTTTTGTAAACCCGTGAACCAATCAATCTCCATCTCCACTACAAAAACACACTCAATTAAATTGTTTATGCTGCAAATTCATCATGTATTATTAACATTTTTTTTCTTCGTTCATATCACTGCAAATCGAAAGAAAAGCAATCAAACAGATTTTTTTTTATTTCTCTGTTCGAGTTCATACAACCCTTTATGCTCTTAATTCGAAAACGAATCCATCTTAAAAATCTAAAAGTGCAGTCGTGATAGAAATCCTCTAGTGAAGCTATCTGCAAAACCTCACTTTCCAATTCTTCAAAACAAAAACGAATTTTACGAGTCAAAGATAAATTCTAAAAAGTCAATATTTATGTTCATCACAAAATTTGAGTTCAAATCGATGTTACAGGTACAATTGAGATTACAGATAGTTTTTAGGAGTAATTTGAAATCTTTTTCATGTAGAAATTTTTATCCAAAACGTTCTCTAAATCGAAATCATCATTTTTTTTTCTGAGAAACCGCGACTGCATCATTTTTTTTGTTTTCTGTTATATATTTTTTTTAACCCATTTAATTACAATTAATTGTTTCTATGTTAGATATTAAATAGAAAAATTGTTTTTGTAAGTGTTGTTAGGATTGGAGTCGTGTGATTGAGGGAAGAAGAAGGAGAAGGAGTCAGGAACATTAGGGGTTAAATATTAATGAGTTTGTAATATTTCAGAAAAATGGAAATTGCTTGAATGGTTATGGGTGTTAGCGGGATTGCGAGAGATCGGGGGTTCGAGCCCGGTTCAGGGTAGTTTTATTTTTTTTAGAAAGCTTTATAAAGGTAGATTTGATTTATTATTATTATTATTATTATTATTATTATTATTATTATTATTATTATTATTATTATTATTATTATTATTATTATTATTATTATTATTACTATTATTATTATTGTTACATTAATATTATTATTGTAAATTGTAAATGTTAATGATAACATTATGATATATGAAATTAGTATGATAGGTAATATTAACTTGAAATACAAAAATGAAATGATAATATGAATATGGTTATAAATAAAAGATAAGTATAAAGATGTGAGTATGAATATATGTATGTACATATGATAAGTAATACGGCTAATACATAAAGTTTACAATATAATATGAAATACTCTGATAAGTTAGCTTGAGGATTAGAATTTACGATGATTAAAAATGTATAGCCACACGTAACATAAATATATACACATATATATATGTGTATAGAAAAATCATAAAAGTTTATACTTTAATATGAGTATTACTATGAATCTACTTTTGGTATATACCGACTATTATTAATTTAAGGTGTAAATATTAATTATATATAAATTATGCATATATTAAAGTACAAAATATATTACAACCATAAATGAGAATTTTGTATAAAATAAATATATAGCTTAATATAGATTAATGAAACATTAGTAATATTATATATAAGTTTTAATAATTATATTAACAAATTATATATAAATATTCATATATAACAACTTAAGTATTTTAATATAATACAAACCAAAAATATATTAATATAACTATATAGATATTAATTATTTGATATATATACACAAATTAAATATATTATATATAAATTAGGATATAATAAATAAATTATTCGATTACAGGTATATGTTTTAATATATATACAAATGATATAGGTTCGTGAATCCGAGGCCAACCCTGCATTGTTCAATATTGTCATACGTATTTTTACTACAAAATACATTAGGTGAGTTTCATTATTCCCTTTTTAAATGCTTTCGCAATATATATTTTTGGGACTGAGAATACATGCGCTGTTTTTATAACTGTTTTACGAAATAGACACAAGTAATTGAAACTACATTATATGGTTGAATGATCGAAATCGAATATGCCCCTTTTTATTAAGTCTGGTAATCTAAGAATTAGGGAACAGACACCCTAATTGACGCGAACTCTAAAGATAGATCTATCGGGCCCAACAAGCCCCATCCAAAGTACCAGATGCTTTAGTACTTTGAAATTTATATCATGTCCGATGGAGGATCCCGGAATGATGGGGATATTCTTATATACATCTTGTGAATGTCAGTTACCAGATGTTCAATCCATACGATGATATTTTGTCTCTATGCATGGGACGTATGTTTATGAGAAATGGAAATATGAAATCTTGTGGTCTATTAAATTTATGAAATGATTATTTATGATAAACTAATGAACTCACCAACCTTTTGGTTGACACTTGAAAGCATGTTTATTCTCAGGTACGAAAGAAATCTTTCGCTGTGCATTTGCTCATTTTATAGATATTACTTGGAGTCATTCATGGCATATTTCAAAAGACGTTGCATTCGAGTCGTCGAGTTCATCAAGATTATTATTAAGTCAATTATAGTTGAATATATTATGAAATGGTATGCATGCCTGTCAACTTTCGATGTAATGAAAGATTGTCTTTTCAAAAACGAATGCAATGTTTGTAAAATGTATCATATAGAGGTCAAGTACCTCGCGATGTAATCAACTGTTGTGAATCGTTTATAATCGATATGGACTTCGTCCGGATGGATTAGGACGGGTCTTCACAGTTGGTATCAGAGCAGAGGTCTTAGCGAACCAGGTCTGCATTAGTATGTCTAACTGATAAGTCGTTAGGAGGCATTAGTGAGTCTGGACTTCGACCGTGTCTGCATATCTAAAGTTTTGCTTATCATTTTTGTCGAAAAATCATCTACTTATCATCCTTAGAAAATTACCTGCTTATCATTCCTAGTCTAGACACATATTACTGCATTGATTGCATGAATAGTGTATAGATAAATTCATATCTTAGCGTATCTGACAATTCATATCTTAGCGTATCTGACAATTCATATCTTAGCGTATCTGTTACTGTAGACCTTGCCTGATATCTCTCGTAAATTTCTCCTTAATTTAAGGGATCCTGGTACTATATATATATCTATGCATATTATACATTGGGAATACATCTAACTATCAATTATTGTCACTAAACTCTTCATACCAAAAATCTTTTATGTGATCGCGTAAGATGGCCTCTACGAATCGACCAAGTTCCTCTGACTCCGAAGACAGCGTGACAGGAGCACACCAATCAATCAACTATCGTGATTACTGGAGAAAATGGGGGTGGGTTCACGACATACTCACCCTATGGAGAAGGGAAGAAGGTACTCCATATCATGAATCGAATCTACTACCTAACCTTGGAGTACTCGACCCGCTCACCAGCGAACCTGTTTGCAACACCGTTTATACCCTTTTTGCCAGAATTTTTCATCTTGAGACTACCATTAACGGAACTAGAGAAGATATCCAATCACTACCTCACACTGATAACCAATCAGGGTTAGTAGAAGAAGTTAAAGAACTCCGAGCTCGAGTGTTAACTTTAGAGAGCACTGTACACAGTTTGCAAGCACCAGCAGTATCACCAACACCAGTCACATCACCAACCTTAGCACCAACAGCATTAGTACCACCAACAACAACATCCGCATCACCAGCTTCGACATCTCATTCTGTACCTCGAGTATAATCGTCGTTCTATATGATGTTCTACATCATTTATCTTCATTCGACATGATGATTATGTAAACTTTAATGTTTTAGAGATTATATATTCTTGTTCAAACGGTAAATCAAATGAATTAAATAACATATTGACTCATTAAATCCATGATTACATCTGAAGAAAATATATATGTATATATATTTTCATAAAGATTGTAATTAAAAATTCTTGCGTACAAACTGTTAATGGTGAAAATATTTTAACGGGTAGGTAATACCCGAGGAATATTTAGATCTCACATTAATAAGTTACACTGTACATTCTTTGAAGCTAATTCAACGGTCATTTATTATCCTACTTACATCCACCGATATACGAATCTGATTCACCACAGAATAACCATATCCATCCAATTTCATATTTGGATTTTGATTTATCACAAATCAAGTGGCATAATGAAGGAAACATTTGACAAAATAAAATTTGTTAGAAACAAACAAATTAACTATGAGAAATTTTGTTAAGAATCCACGCTAACTGTTCCGAGCTAATTGTTCCCAGCTAACTAATTACACTTTATTTATCGCAATTTAATTATCGCAATTTACATTCTCGCAATTTTATTTATCGTCATTTAATTTCTGTTATTTACTTTACGCACATTATTTATCGTCATTTAATTTCTGTTATTTATTTTTATGCACTTTAAATATCGGGACACGTATACAAGGTTTTGACATATCATATCGACACATCTATATATATTATTTGGAATCACCATAGACACTCTATATGCAGTAATGATCGAGTTCTCTATACAGGGTTGAGGTTGATTCTCAAATAATATATATACTTTGAATTGTGATTGAGTCTGAGACATGTACACGGGTCACGATACATATTAATTAGTTCGAATATTATATATTAAACTATATATGAATTATTGAATTGCTAACTGTGGACTATCAACTGAGGACTACCAACATTGGACAATTAAAATGAATTAAAATATTGTTTATAACATATGAAACTAAACAATTCTTCAAGTTTGCCACTTGATTTCATCTTAAACCTCATTGTATCTCGACAATTACAATCTGCATTCAAACCTTTCATGATTCTTGAAAACACCTCAATCAATAGGATGAATCAACTGCACTTCATCTACGGAAGGAAAGATTTATGCATATAGTTATGCACCTGAGAAACTCTCGACAATTGAGTAAAAGTTTAACACGTAGCCGCATCAGATCCTTTGGCATTTATTAGCAAAAATAACTTTGCGATCCCTTTTCAAAGTAGCCAATTTTGTCACAGCTCCAGCAAGTCAGCTTCGACCTTTCATTCGAAGTAGCTTTACTATAATCCAGATATATACAATTACCTTTTTGATACCGGAGAATTCTTTTATATTCCACCATATTACCAGCAGACGTACCAGCAACCTCGTTGCTTCTTGACTTGAATCTCTCTGACAAATCATTATATTTATTCATTGAAACCCTATCATATAATCATCCGTATCTTGTAACGAGAACTACCATACCAATTACCGAGAATCAGCAATCAGTACTTTGAAAACTCACAGCATATCTACATCAACAGTTATATGTATGACATTTATCTCTTAGAATTATGATCTTTCATTCTGGAAATCTAAAAAGCACTCAGTCTACAAATCAATACTCCGAATGTTGAAAAAGCTGAATGAAGCAGCAGAAATCGTAGACAACCGTAAACGACCTTAATCATCGAAAGTTTGATGATAAAGAATGGTATGATGGAAAAGCTCAAAAAAAAAGAAAAAAAAAATTTGAACTGGAAAAACAGATTGAACAACCCATGAAGGAGATCAAGGCCAAATACAAGGACCATACCATATATTCAAAGAATCCAGGTAATTCTGGATCCGATGAAACCTTCAACGAATATCTTGTTCTGTACTCATGTTAAAATCTTGCGAAAAACCTTTCTTCATCAACCATCGAACTTAGCAATTCCAAAATTTCATCATAAATACCTTCGATATTTCTGAAGATATTTTCATAAATATTCTCGTCCGAAATTATATACCTCTCCGTGCTTCCTGTGTATCATTATATTGGAAACATTCAATAGAAAATTTAGTACCGAAAAGCAGATTATGCGAAACTATGAAGAAAGTCGTGGACAAATCACAAAGAATAAGTTTGACTTCAAAGAATCCAAATGATTCAATGTCTGCTAAAGTCTTTAGTGAATATCTTGCTCCTTACTCTAAACCCTTGCAGACAATAGTTTCTATCATCCTCTGATCTTAGATATTCCGAGATATTATCGTATCGTTCATTATAAATATCCTTCATATTTCTGGAGATATTTTTGTAACTATTCTTATCTGAAATCATTAATCTCTTCGTGCTATCAGTATTACATCATATAGAAACTGTTAGTATTTATATTCTGTAAACTTGCGAGCTTAAAATGTGAATGTTATTGAAGTAATGTTGGAAATTGATGCATGAGTTAGTATAATATAATGACACTTGATCAACGTGATTATATTACAGTAAGTCATGCTGAGTTTCTAATGGAATGTGATAATTCATAGATCATAACGTTATCATGTGCCATGTTACATAACTCTTTCATTCTGCTTAACTTCTGAACATATCAAGAAAAATATGTTCTTGATAGTTCTATTCTCAGTGATTCCGGTAATTTAACCAATCAAATTGTGCTATCACGTTCCTTTCTGCTTAGAACGTTATGATCAATCAAAACGCTATATCTATGAATTCTGGACCATTATTCGCTTGACTTGAATTCGGGAAGAGAAAAACAAGAGCAAGGAGCTCCGAAACATAATAAGGAATTTAAATCCGATCACAAACACAGAAATCACAAACCGTATACATCAATGTGTATAGCAACATAAAGACACGGGAGAATTAAAAGCACTATAACCCCAAGAGTAAAATAGAAGTAAGCAGATTCCTCGGGTGGAAGTTGGAAAAGGAGAATGATTGTTACGATATAAGGATAAGGACAAGGATTGGAACTGGATTAAGCATTTCCACAATCTTTTGGATGTATGAACTAAGGAAGAGAGTATGGGAATGGCGAGAATAATGGAACGGAAGAGCTTAATTTATAATGGAAATATCAGACAGAGTAATCGAGGCAGATCACCGTATTTAATTATAGAGATCTTAATTTCCTTACTCGCTGAAGAATCAAATCTTTTAGATTTCGAAGATTTTCTCTAAATCCCTTGAATTCCGGAATTCAACCAAGGCAACGTCAAAAGTTAAAACGAAACTTCATTTATTCATTTCACACTTTTGTAATAGCTTCACTCGTACGCTTCGAGTAATCGAATCGTTTTATCTAAATTATTCAATAATGATAAAACTCTATTTATCAGCTCATATTCGTCAGGAAAACATATTTATTGTTAGCCATGACGACCTCACTCAAATTTCGGGACGAAATTTCTTTAACGGGTAGGTACTGTGATGACCCGAGAATTTCTGACCAAATTTAAACTTTAATCTTTATATGAATCCGACACGATAAGCAAAGTCTGTAATGATAAGTCTCGAAAGTTTTGGAATTATATTTATGTAATCAATTACCCTTTTGACTATGCTCGACGATTCACGAACAACTATGTGTACATTGATATGTATAGATAATATATAGTTATAATAATTGAAAACGTTTTCCAATATATTGAAACATGATTATTAAAACCTCTTTGTTCAAATAACGTGAGTTGGATTATTGATTGTTGGATACATAAATAATTGGCAACGTGTATTTAAAACGTGTCTATGAATAAAGAATATATATATAGTTCAAATTAGTTAACTAAACAGTATTAACATTTGTTTATTTGATTCAATTGATATTTAGATACGGTAATTAGAATGTTTGAAAAATTAAAATAAACGTTGACGCATAATGGAATTATATCAAATTAAGTTATAAAGTGTAAAAGTTATGTGATATAATAAATTCTATTACTTAAACGATTTTAAATTATAAACTTTGAAATAAAATTTATTTTAAAAAAATAAAATAAAATATTACATTACTAAATAAATATTACTATTATATATAAATTTATAGTTCTAAATGATTGTATATATATAGATACATAAAGTATATAGAACATAACTATCAATTAATTTTAACACTAGTTTGTCATCTTCTATAATATTAAACAAGTTAATAACAAACAGTTATATATAAATAATTGTAAATTAATGTATATGTATTATATTATATATAATTTCTATATAAAATTATTATATGTATATTGTAAATATTTTATGTAAAAAAAAATTATAATACCTATTCTCTTTATTTATTACTTATTCAGTTATAAGAAATATTATTAATTATTAATAGTATCATTATTAAAGTAAATATAAATAATATTATTATTTATATATTGTATTATAAAATAGATATTAAAAAAATAATAATAATAATAATAAAGCAGATCTACTATCTATATATCTGTATCCCGTTTACTTTTCTTTTTTTCCTGTAAACCCGTGAACCAATCAATCTCCATATCCACTACAAAAACGCACTCAATTAAATTGTTTATGCTGCAAATTCGTCATGTATTATTAACATTTTTTTTCTTCGTTCATATCACTGCAAATCGAAAGAAAAGCAATCAAACAGATTTTTTTTTATTTCTCTGTTCGAGTTCATACAACCCTTTATGCTCTTAATTCGAAAACGAATCCATCTTAAAAATCTAAAAGTGCAGTTGTGATAGAAATCCTCTAGTGAAGCTATCTGCAAAACCTCACTTTCCAATTCTTCAAAACAAAAACGAATTTTACGAGTCAAAGATAAATTCTAAAAAGTCAATATTTATGTCCATCACAAAATTTGAGTTCAAATCGATGTTACAGGTACAATTGAGATTACAGATAGTTTTTAGGAGTAATTTGAAATCTTTTTCATGAAGAAATTTTTATCCAAAACGTTCTCTAAATCGAAATCATCATTTTTTTTTCCTGAGAAACCGCGACTGCAGCATTTTTTTTGTTTTCTGTTATATTATTTTTTTTAACCCATTTAATTACAATTAATTGTTTCTATGTTAGATATTAAATATGAAAATCGGTTTTGTAAGTGTTGTTAGGATTGGAGTCGTGTGATTGAGGGAAGAAGAAGGAGAAGGAGTCAGGAACATTAGGGGTTAAATATTAATGAGTTTGTAATATTTCAGAAAAATGGAAATTGCTTGAATGGTTATGGGTGTTAGTGGGATTGCGAGAGATCGGGGGTTCGAGCCCGGTTCAGGGCAGTTTTATTTTTTTTAGAAAGCTTTATAAAGGTAGATTTCATTTATTATTATTATTATTATTATTATTGTTATTATTATTATTATTACTATTATTATTATTATTGTTACATTAATATTATTATTGTAAATTGTAAATGTTAATGATAACATTATGATATATGAAATTAGTATGATAGGTAATATTAACTTGAAATACAAAAATGAAATGATAATATGAATATGGTTGTAAATAAAAGATAAGTATAAAGATGTGAGTATGAATATATGTATGTACATATGATAAGTAATACGGCTAATACATAAAGTTTACAATATAATATGAAATACTCTGATAAGTTAGCTTGAGGATTAGAATTTACGATGATTAAAAATGTATAGCCACACGTAACATAAATATATACACATATATATATATATATATATATATATATATATATATATATATATATATATATATATATATATATATATATATGTATAGAAAAATCATAAAAGTTTAAACTTTAATATGAGTATTACTATGAATCTACTTTTGATATATACCGACTATTATTAATTTAAGGTGTAAATATTAATTATATATAAATTATGCATATATTAAAGTACAAAATATATTACAACCATAAATGAGAATTTTGTATAAAATAAATATATAGCTTAATATAGATTAATGAAACATTAGTAATATTATATATAAGTTTTAATAATCATATTAACAAATTATATATAAATATTCATATATAACAACTTAAGTATTTTAATATAATACAAACCAAAAATATATTAATATAACTATATAGATATTAATTATTTGATATATATACACAAATTAAATATATTATATATAAATTAGGATATAATAAATAAATTATTCGATTACAGGTATATGTTTTAATATATATACAAATGATATAGGTTCGTGAATCCGAGGCCAACCCTGCATTGTTCAATATTGTCATACGTATTTTTACTACAAAATACATTAGGTGAGTTTCATTATTCCCCTTTTAAATGCTTTCGCAATATATATTTTTGGGACTGAGAATACATGCGCTGTTTTTATAACTGTTTTACGAAATAGACACAAGTAATTGAAACTACATTATATGGTTGAATGATCGAAATCGAATATGCCCCTTTTTATTAAGTCTGGTAATCTAAGAATTAGAGAACAGACACCCTAATTGACGCGAACTCTAAAGATAGATCTATCGGGCCCAACAAGCCCTATCCAAAGTACCGGATGCTTTAGTACTTCAAAATTTATATCATGTCCAATGGAGGATCTCGGAATGATGGGGATATTCTTATATACATCTTGTGAATGTCGGTTACCAGGTGTTCAATCCATACGATGATATTTTGTCTCTATGCATGGGACGTATGTTTATGAGAAATGGAAATATGAAATCTTGTGGTCTATTAAATTTATGAACTGATTATTTATGATAAACTAATGAACTCACCAACCTTTTGGTTGACACTTGAAAGCATGTTTATTCTCAGGTACGAAAGAAATCTTCCGCTGTGCATTTGCTCATTTTATAGATATTACTTGGAGTCATTCATGGCATATTTCAAAAGACGTTGCATTCGAGTCGTCGAGTTCATCAAGATTATTATTAAGTCAATTATAGTTGGATATATTATGAAATAGTATGCATGCCTGTCAACTTTCGATGTAATGAAAGATTGTCTTTTCAAAAACGAATGCAATGTTTGTAAAATGTATCATATAGAGGTCAAGTACCTCGCGATGTAATCAACTGTTGTGAATCGTTTATAATCGATATGGACTTCGTCCGGATGGATTAGGACGGGTCTTCACAGTTATTATATACTCTGTTGGGGTGTTAATAAATTGAAAACATAACAGAAAATAAGAACACAGTCTTTACTCTCTGTTCGTCACACTTTAAATCGAAAGCTCAAAATCGGTTCTTTAGTCAAAATCTAAAAATGCCAAAGTGTTAGGAATCAAATAGTTAATCTACCTGCAAAATTTCAAACACCAATTCTTTTTATCAAGTTCGAATTTTGAAGTCAAAGATATATTTCAAAAAGTCAAAATTTTTATTCTTCGCGAAATTAGAATTCGTTGTGATGTTTCAGGTTCAATTTAGGATTTGAAAAGTTTCTATGTGTGATTTTCTACCTAATTCATGTAGTAATTTTGGTCTAAAACGTTCTTAATTTTAAAATTGTGATTTGAGTTCTTCATATTGTTCGTGGACTGCTGCTGCTGTTCTATTTCAATTTTTTTTCTGTTAATCAAAGGTACCAGTCATCAATTGTTTCTAATCCACTTTCACACCATAATTCAAACTTTGGATTAGCCGTTTATAAATTTGCTTCGGTCTGTTTCTGATTATAGTTATGAAGAAGATGAAAAATAGACAGAAGTAACATCACCATCAGCCCGTAGTATGATATTGTCCGCTTTGGACACAAGCCGATCACCGACGGGCTACCCGCACACGAGTACAACCCCGGATCGCACTTCTACCTCACGAATTTGCTTCTCGGGTAAACACCCTCAAAACGCGTCATACCAGAAGAGGTATCCACACCCTTATAAGGAGTGCTTTGTTTTCCTCTCCCACCGATGTGGGACGAGTCTGTTACAACTCTCCCCCCTTCGGGACACTGCGTCCCCGCAGTGCACATCGATGCAGGCCCCAGCTCTGATACCATAAGTAACATCACCATCAGCCCGTAGTATGATATTGTTCGCTTTGGACACAAGCCGATCACCGACGGGCTACCCGCACACGAGTACAACCCCGGATCGCACTTCTACCTCACGGATTTGCTTCTCGGGTAAACACCCTCAAAACGCGTCATACCAGAAGAGGTATCCACACCCTTATAAGGAGTGCTTTGTTTTCCTCTCCCACCGATGTGGGACGAGTCTGTTACAACAGACGGGTTTAATAGATTTAGGTTAAGAAATAGAGCAGAAAAATGAAACAGATCAGTTCGTCAGGGTTGTTTGATGTGAGCGGGAGGTCTCGGATTCGAGCCCGGTTCGGGGTTTTTTTTTCTAGGAAAGCTTATTTGAGGTAGTTTTTATTTTCCTTATTTTTGATTATTATTGTTATTATTACTTTTATTATTATTGTTATTATTATTAATTATGTTAATATTATTGTGTTATTATCACTAATACTAATGTTATGAGTATTATTATCATTAACAAAACTAATATTGTTATTATTATCATCGTTATTATTATTATGATAATGATAATTGTTATTACTCCTAATATTTAAAAATATCATTATTTTAATTAAATTAAGAGTATTATCAATTTCGTTAACATTAGTATAAGTATCATAATTACAATTAGGATTATTGTTATTATTATTATTATTATTGATATTATTAGTATTACAATTATTATTATTACAAATATTATAATTATATTTAGAAGTATTAGAAACATTAATTATCATTAATATCTTTATAAGTAAGATTATTATAAATTTTGTCATTTTAGTATTATTATTATTAATATGATTATGATTAATATTAATATTAGTATCACTTTTGTAACTATTAGTATTATTAATCTTATAATTAGATAAAAGTATCATTATTAATAATATCATTATTATTATTAAAATTATCATTTTTAATAAAGTTATTATTAGTATTATTATTATTCTTAGTAAATCATTAATATCAAAACCATCATTTTTAAACAAATAAATATTTTGTATATAAAACATACTTATTACACATACTACAATTATATTAATAAGCCATATAACTATATATAAAACATATTAACATTACTTATATAAAAATTTATATACAACAAATTAGGTATTTTTCAGATATAGACATATAACTATATAAATAATAATCATTTTCAAATAGATATACAAACTAAATATATAATATATAAAGTTATAAGATATGAAATTATGCGATTACGAGTATATATTTTAATATATATATATATATATATATATATATATATATATATATATATATATATATATATATATATATATATATATATATATATATATATATATATATATATATATATATATATATACGAATGATATAGGTTCGTGAATCCAAGGCCAACCCTGCAATGTTCAGTATCGTCGTGTGAATATTTTTACTACAAAATATCGTATCGTGAGTTTCATTTGCTCCTTTTTTAAATGATTTTGCAATATATATTTTTGGGACTGAGAATACATGCGCTGCTTTTATAAATGTTTTACGAAATAGACACAAGTAATCGAAATTACATTCTATGGTTGGATTATCGAAATCGAATATCGCCCTTCAAGTCTGGTAACCTAAGAATTAGGGAAATGGCCCCTAATTGACGCGAATCCTAAAGATAGATCTATTGGGCCTAACAACCCCCATTCATGTCTATGGATGGCTTTAGTACTTCGAGATTATTATTATACAGACGACGATGTCTGTGGGGATATTCTATGCATTATGGTTAATGTCGGTTACCAGGTGTTCAATCCATATGAATGATTTTTATGCAGATGGCTATATGCATGCATGATATTTATGAGGAATGAAAATATGAAATCTTGTGGTCTATTAAAAATGATGTAAATGAATATTGATGATAAACTAATGAACTCACCGACCTTTTGGTTGACACTTGAAAGCATGTTTATTCTCAGGTATGAAAGAAATCTTTCGCTATGCATTTGCTCATTTTAGAGATATTACTTGGAGTCATTCATGATATATTTCAAAAGACGTTGCATTCGAGTCGTTGAGTTCATCAAGATTATTATTAAGTCAATTATAGTTGGATATATTATGAAATGGTATGCATGTCGTCAACTTTCGATGTAATGAAAGTTTGTCTTTTAAAAACGAATGCAATGTTTGTAAAATGTATCATATAGAGGTCAAATACCTCGCAATGAAATCAATTATTATGTAACGTTTATAATCGATATGAACGGGGCATTTCATGGAACATTATCAAACGGTTGAGGTTTATACCTGGGAATAATATTGATGTTCAACTCTTTTTTGGCGAACCCTATAAACAAAGGGCGTCCATGGAGTGATTTACCTTTCATAACTTCAAGGGCATGAGCGGCTTGATCCATATTTTGAAATTTGATGAAAGCAAAAGACCTAAATTGTTTCCATGAAATTCCTGTAATTGTCCTGAAACTGCACATCGTGTCTTTAATAATGTTTGGGTTGATGGTTAATGCTAGGTTACCAAAAAAAAAGGAGTGTTTTCTTTGGAGAGGATTGATTTGTGTTTTGTGGTTTTGATGAATTTTGTTCTTTGAATTATGGATTTTTAGTTAAAGGAATTGAGTTGGGGATTGTTGGTTTGAAATTTGGGTGTTTGTGATGAATGGATTCGGAGAGAATTTTGGGAGTCATTTTTTTCCTTTATGCAGTGAAGTTGTTGAAGGGTGTCGTTGATGCATAATAGGGATGGTATCGGTAACAGTATCATATTGAACTGCATAGTACAGATATCAATAAAAGACCACACCCTTTTTCTGAATGACATGCCGAAATCGGTACTAATACCATATAGTACTGAAATTTTACGTGTTTAATAAAACTTCACTTGATTGTTAACTCATTAACTTGACTCAAAACTCATAAAGCAGCTAAACAGCTAAACTGACCCTTAATTTGCATGCACATGTTGTGATCTCATTAATATGCACATATTGCATATTTCATTTAGTAGTTCATCTACTACATAATTGAGACTTGTCTAATAAGTAATAAGGAGAGCAAAAAGACCGGTAAAACTCTTAAAATACTTCAGAAAAAGCAAAATATATGTTTTTTCTTCGAATATGAAAAGATAGTAATTTTTTAAACATTGTATGTTTTTCTTTAACATGACCCATATTACATAATGCTTCATGACCCTTATTTCGGTTTTGGGAGTACGGGTATCAAAAAGCATAGTCCCAAAACCGTTTTTGTGTAAATTAGGAACTGATACCACTATCCAATGCCATTAGTACATTATCTCAGTATTGGTACCAGTATAATATTTCGACACGGGTAAAGTATAGGTATCATATCGATTTCTTCGGTAATTTTTCTCATCCCTAATGCATAAAGCCTCCTAAATCATCTGATTAATATAAATGAATTTATGTTAAGAACATAACACGGAAAATTGAATATTATCTTTAATCTTTAATAAATATAATATCACAATTATTATTATTATATTTAATAAATTTAGTTATTATTTCAGAAAATACTCTATGAAAGGTGATTCGTAATCCATCGTATTATTGTTATATACCATCCCAACAATTTGTTTGGATTATTTTACTCTTCTAGTAACTACCTTCATCAAGTAAAGTAATTTCATCAAGAATAAAGCCGTAAAGATTTTATTTTAGTGATATATGATAAAAGAAAATGGTGTTTATTATTTTAGTCTTGTATAAAAAATATAATGTACAAAAATGTTTTAGATTAATCAGAACCGCCTCATATTATATTATATTGAAACATTTTAAAATGGAATAGTGGACAATAGATATGAGACGGAGGGAATAGTTAATTTTCAAATGATTTTTTGAACAATATTGAATGAAAGCATCGTGATTATGGATGGCGCTCGCGGGTAACAGGCACGGGTTCTATATACCCGCGACCCGCCCGTCGGGTTGTTTTTTTTGCTCGTTGAGACCCATTACCCGCCCGCGGGAAAAAAAGCTTCGCCCATGCTCGTGATTTGCGGATACCCATAACCTGCGGCTTTAGCCGCGAGTATTAATAATATAAAATTTCGTTAAATTTACTTTAGAAAAGTTAGATAATTTTATTAAATATGAACTATATTTACAAGCTACATGTTTAAAATGACGTGAAAATCAAGTTTTTTACTTATATATGTAATATTATATTTTTAATCATTACTCCGTATTATATTATAAGGAAAATCATTTTTTAATTTGATAATTGTATGTATAAACTCGTGGTTAAATTAAAAAGTCTCATGAATTAGCAGATCGGATTTTACCCGCGATGGCTAGTATGTACCCCTGACCCGCCCGCGGGTATAATTTTTTACCCGTACTCGTGCTTGCGGGTAGGATTTAATGATTTTACTCGCCCATCACGGATCGGGTACTTGCGGGTCACGAGTTTTTTCTCGCCCATTGGCATCCCTATGATGTGATTTTATTTGAATTTGGATTTCGTTGGGTATTAAATTTGCATTTAGTTTGTGATTTTGATTTAAAGTTGGTTACGGTTTATTATTGCAGGGATGAAGATGAAGATGACTTTTTTAGAAAAAATATAAAAAAACAAAAGTGCCATCAAGTGATAAATAAGCGTTTGACACATGACTAGATTTAACAAAGAAACTTAACAATCTTTTGACGGATGAAGGATCCATGTTAAAAGTTGTACAAATCAAGGGATTATTAATGCAAAAAAAATCTATAGATTATGCGTACAATTTAGAGTAAACCACATACGTATACGATCCGCATTATTTATTTACGAGAAAATTGGGCGGTTGGTTCATGTAGTTTACATGAAATGTAGTTTACATGAAATGAGGTGTTTGGTCCCTGAACTTTATTTTCGTGGTTGTTGGTCCCTGTGATTTTCAAAACACGTGTAATTGGTCCTTGACAGGGACCAACAACTCCGAAAATGAAAGTTCAAAACAGGTGTAGTTGGTCCTGTCAGGGACCAACCACACGTGTTTTAAAAATCACAGGGACCAACCATCGTTATCATTATCTTCCTTACACGAGTTCCACTTTTATTTTAATTTAGTTTTCACTTTCATAATCATCTGTCCCATACATAAATCCGACTCACTCACCTGATCATCATCATCACCATTATATCATTCAAATTCATTCTTTGACCTTATAAACACAATTTATAAACCCTAATTATATTCCCTTTTATAAAACTATTTCACACAATGATAAAACCACTAATTCCCAACAATGTTCATTACCTCCACAAGTAATCCAATGACGTCATCAGCCTCTAACAACTACAACACCGCCTGTACCACTGGTACATCCGGCTCCGGCGGACAACAACCGGCCGGATTGAAAACCTATTTTAAAACACCGGAAGGAAGATATAAACTTAAATATGAGAAATCACATCCTACCGGCTTCCTTCACTACGCTCATGGCAAATCAGTTACTCAGGTAAGTAATCAATTTCTAGGGTTTTATTTAATTTTTTTTATTTACATCAATTCTGTTAATCAATTATATTTTGCTTAATTTTGTGGTGAGGTTATTTTTTCAGTAGCTTAATTAGATGAATTGCTGGATTGCATCATTACTTTTGTGTTTGATTGTGCTTATTAATTAATAATATCTTGAAATTATGGAAATTGAGTCTGGATCACATTAGAACTAATTTTTTTTGGTAAGAACAGTATGAACTGAAATCATAAGCTTTAATGTTTTAGGTAATGTATGTGATCATTATACATTAAAGAAAGTTGAAAGAATGCATAGATAAACCGATTCATCGCAAATGCATAGGCCTTTCAGTACATCTAGTTATATTTCGCTAAATACGATATTGTCAACTTCAAGGCTTCAGATTTCAGTCAAAGTTGTTAAAAATGTGAATTTGTCAACTTACATAACTTAAATATTTCTGAATATTTAATTTCTATTGAAACCCTTTCATAATTATATAAGCATTAAGATGATTGAACTATTTGTTTTAACTGTGAGCTTTGTTTCTTTGTAATGTGGATACCAGGTGACTTTGGCATGTGTCAAGGAGAAATCTACAGTGTCATTGCCATCATCATCGTCGTCGTTAAGTTTAGGTGTTGGGAGTGGGGTCCGTTCAGCAGCTGCAAAGTTATTAGGAGGAAATGGGAGTAAGACGCTTGGTATTGTTGGTGGGAATGGTGGAAGTAGTAAGTTATTGAGTGGGACCAGTAAAGTAGGGTTATCGGGTACTTCAAATACTAATAGTTACTCTAATAATAATATAAACTTTGATGGGAAGGGGACTTACTTGGTGTTTAATGTTGGTGATGCTATTTTCATCAGTGATTTGAGTTCACAGGATAAGGTAATCTAATGTCATTGTGATAAAATAAGGGGTAAATAGGTAATTTATTAATCTATTAAGCTGAAATATGAGAACCTTTAACATTATGTGCAGGATCCAATAAAGTCTATACATTTTAGCAATTCAAATCCCATTTCTCATGCCTTTAATCCGGATGCTCGAGATGGACATGATTTACTCATTGGATTGAATTGTGGAGACGGTATACATATCTGCTGTAAATAATTATGTCATTTTATTTTTCAAAATAATTATTAATTTACATTTATTTTGTGAATTTGTAGTTTATTCAGTCTCATTAAGACTACAATTACAAGATATTGGAAAAAAGCTTGTTGGAGCCCAGCATTATAACAAAGATGGATGTGTAAATAACAGGCAACACCAAAAGTTCTTTGATTGTTTATATTGTATCATGTTCTATTCTATGTTCTTGTCTGATAATGTAAATTATAATATTATTTTTTTCTTTTTACAGTCGTTGCACTAGTATTGCGTGGGTTCCTAATGGCGATGGCACATTTGTGGTTGCACATGCAGATGGTAATATGTACGTATATGAAAAGGCAAGTTTTTTTTTTTTTTTTTTTTTTTGAAATAAATAGCTTATACAATTTTAGTTACATTACATATATTCACTTGTTTAATAATAAAAACACACTTTTTATTTTACAGTTTAAAGAAGGTGATCCTTCTTTTCCTGCTATCAAGGATCCAACTCAATTTTCTGTTTCACATGCACGCTACAGTAAGGTACTTATACACTTATATACACAGACTAGTTTTTATGGTTCATATGTATATACTTATATATATATACTTATATATAATTATATAAACTCACTTTTGCAGAATCCAATTGCTCGATGGCATATATGCCAGGGTTCGATAAACAGCATCACATTTTCAGGTGATGGTGCATATATTGCGACTGTTGGAAGGGATGGTAAAATACCTTTCTTAGTTTCTTGTAAATATTGGGCGCTTTTTTATCTTTTAATTTAATCATTTATATTTTCAATTTTCAATGCAAACATGAAAGGTTATCTTCGAGTGTTTGACTTCAAGACTGAACAACTCGTATGTGGGGGTAAAAGCTATTATGGTGCTTTATTATGTTGCTCTTGGAGGTGAGTGTCTTGGATTGAACAATAATATTCTCTTTATTTTTTTTAGTCTTATTATATTGTTATTAAATTAATTATTAATTTTTTAATGACAGCATGGATGGAAAGTACATATTAACTGGAGGTGAAGATGACTTGGTTCAGGTGTGGAGTATGGAAGAACGTAAAGTTGTTGCATGGGGTGAAGGGCATAGTTCATGGGTAAGTGCTCATAATAATTCACTTAGGGTGTGTTTGATTGCCTCTTAATTGAATGGTTCAACACTAAATGAATGTTTGAATGAATGTTGAACCGTTAACATTCAGTTTTGAACAAATGATGCTGAACCATTTAGCAATATGTTTTTAACCATTCAGAGTTGCAATACTCTCAACCATTCAACACGTCCATTTCCTTTCATATCATCCTAATATTATATCTAGAACACTCATCAAACATATAAAAGGTTAATAAATTATTTTTACATCATTCATATAGTTCATTTAGAATGATTATTAAACAACTTATTCTCGTTCAGAATTAAATTCAATCAGAACCTTCGAATCATTCTGATTTTGAATCATTCGGCCCTTAATAATTCTGTTTTACCAAAACTTATATAGGGTTGTTTTTTTGGGTCCTTATGTTTTCAGCTACGGTTTCAGGTGAGCGGTGTTGCGTTTGACTCGTACTGGTCAGCTCCAAATACCGATGATGCTGAAAATGTTGTATACCGATTCGGTTCAGTTGGTCAGGTATACTGGAACTATAGTTGAAAAGTACAATCTTTTTTATATGGTCAAGACATATTAACATAATATAGTTTTGTGCAGGACACACAATTGTTACTGTGGGACCTGGAAATGAATGAGATAGTGGTGCCATTACGTCGTGCTGCAGGTGGTTCACCCACGTTCAGTACTGGAAGCCAGTCTGCTCATTGGGACAACGGTGGCCCTGTTGGTGGGTTACAACCTGCACCAAGCATGCGAGACGTTCCAATCATATCCCCTTTGGTGGTTCATCGTGCTGAGTCAGAACCTCTTTCTGGTTTAATATTCACTCGGGATTCGATATTGACTGTTTGTCGAGAAGGCCATATAAAAATTTGGACCAGGCCAACTTCAGATTCAGAATCTGTTTCGGATTTAAATTTGAACGAGAAGCCTTTCAAAGTGGGAACCATTAGTAGTAACATCAGACAATGATTCTGAGGTCATTTTTTGTAATGGTGAGAGTTGTGGAAGCAAATTAGGTGTTTTGTGCAGGTAATAGACTAACCAACTATAGATGTTGCTGTGACCAGAACACTATTATTATTATTACTTGTAAGTATGAAAAAGAGATGAATAATAACCAACTTTAATCAATAATTCAAGTCTCTTATTTGAATAATCATTTTGTTTCAAATTGAATATTGAATTGAATAATCTAATACCCTTGATGAAATTACAATCTACTGTCACATTATTCACACTTGCTGGAATCGTACGCTTTTCAATTTTTATACTTTATTACAGTACTTGTTAGTTATTAGAAGCTGTAAACATATCAACATAACGCAACAGAATGAAAGACAGATGTTAAGATAGGAAACACAATCATAACATAACATATTTACACAGTCACTTCAAACATTAATCAGATGAATCGGACGAATGATAACCCAATACATCAATACAACTTTGTATGTTTGCATATTTCAAACCAAGCACCGAAAAACCTTTTGTGCCATCAAGCACCAAACCGATTTACACAAAACTCGCAGGTTTTCGTCATTCAAATGAACTCGAAACCATTGATTTTGGATAATCTCCTTAAATTATTGAAAACCTACAAACAGCTTTCGTGTGTGCCCCAATTTGTTTCCTTTTCATTATGGGACAGAAGCCACGGAAACATTTGCGCAATCTGAAGCTTATTCTTCGGCTCCATTGTTGACCTTAATTTCCAAAAGCCTCTCAACCGGTTGCCGACAAATCGGGCATCGGTTTGTTTGAAACCTCAAGACTTTAGCGCACCCACTGCACATGCACTGAAACCAAACTCAACAATTCATTCATTAGCCATAGAACATGTAATAACCATAAACATTAATAACTGATGTAGTATTTGTCTGTTATCGCTTACTTTAAGAGCAAATAAGCAAACTAAGACACTGATTAAAAAACTAGTTGTCCGCTCATCTTATGACAAATATAAACATTAAACATTATAACTTGTTATTCACTGAGATTCTTAAGCAAACACACACTTCAAAACAAACAACCCCAATCACCCCCTCCCTTAAAACATACGTCTCTTTAAAACAATTAGCAGGTAGTAACATGTTTAATTCTAACTTCTATTTTAAATTAGGATTTTGCTAACGACGGCTCTTAGGGTTGTCGTTGTTAGAAATTGGGGCTGTAATCGATAAATCGATAATCTGATTGGTTCTTGAATTGTGTAATCACTTTCTCAATTAAGTATTTCGACTCCACAAGCCTCGGGTATCACGAAATCCTAATTGGGATAAGACAAAGAGTCCAGGCAAAAAGATTCTAATCAGAGTGTATAGAGAATTTTGGGTGTTTCTGTTAATTCGCGACAGTGTCTAGCCAACTTTTACGGGCGTGCACTCCACACTCTCCGAACTCGTTAAGTATAACCAGCTCACTCTTGCTTCCAAGTTAATCCGAATTAACCAAAAATGTTTGTTAGATGACATTAAAATCACCAACAGTCGTTAATATGCGTTAACTTATTGTATAACAGTTATGATTTAGTTTTTATCTGACATGTTATGAAATTGTACAAGATTCATTAGCGAGTAAACGACAGCCGGGTTGTCGTTAGCAAAATCCGTTATATAAAAATAGGTTTAACACACAAAAGAAACTTAAAAAAGCAATTTACAAAACATCTACAAGATATAAATGAACATACCATGTGACGACAAGGAAGAACGGTGGTGTCTCGAGGTTCCGATAAACAAATAACACATTCTTTACACGGATCATTACCATCAAAATCACCACCACCATCAACCGAATTCCCGATCCCGTAAATCTCTTGCAACTCATATCTTGTTCCATTCACCCACAATATCTGTTTCACTACTCTAACTTTATATTCACCTTTAACTTTTTCAAAAACTGCATTCGTTATCTGGGAATTAGTAACACCGGGATCTTTATTCCCGTCTTCTGATAAACTAGGGGTTGCTTCTGCTTTCACTGACAGAGGATATACACTTGTTTCATTCCCGATTGTTAATTGTGATTCATCGTACGTAGAAAGATCAATTCCCGTTCCCAGTTTTTGTTTAAACTTTTGTCCTAAACCTTCTTGGAAACTTACGGTTATTGGTGGAATCGAGTTTGTTTTATCTGTTGTTAAGTTACAGTCTTCCCCCTCTTTTGCAAAAAAATAGAGGGTAATGCTGCATATGGACATTAAATACGAAATCAAAATATTTAAACGATAAAAATATAACTATTTTAAGAAAAAAAACTAAGCACAAAATGCCTATAAGTACACAAATTCTTTATTTGCACCAATTAACTTGAAACTCACACTTCTATTCATGTTTGCAAGCACAGTTGCGGCGGTTTGGTGACTAGCCCGTCCCGTTCCGCCCAAAAACGTCTAATTATTCGGTCAACGCTGAAGGTCAGGCCAAAGCCGGTTAACGACGGTCAAAGTCGACTTTTTGTCTGGCCTTGTTCTAGTGTAAACAAAATCCCAAGCCCATCTAAAAGTTAACAATTAAGCATGCATATATTTAAGGTGAATCGAACCATCTTCCTTATCTATATGCGGGAATCAGTTTCCTACGCAGTTACGTACTTACATGCACACTTACATTAACAACATCATCACATCCTATTATTCTACAAAATATAATTGAGACCCTTGTCTAACTAAAAACAAGTAAGATCAACATCAAATAGAACTGGATACAAATTAAGTTATAATCTATAACTCATTCAGCACATATAAACCCCTATATATAGACAAACAAAAGATTACCTAATAATACTAGAATTAGGAGTTACCCAAATGATGTAAACATCTACGTCTCCTTTTAACGGAACTAAACCTAAATACAACTCAATCCCTAATCATTTGTTATATAAAATTAATGAATTTACAAATTCTTTCAAACTAAAGAAGCTAAAACTAAACTCATACACCAAGTCAATTTGTAGACAAAGTTAAAAATATAAATTAAACACAAATGAGGTAAGCTTGATTAATAAAGGTCAAAAGCTTAGGGTATTAAACTATTGCAGGTATCATGATATCATAATATATAAAATATTCAATAACATAATTACCTGCAAGCAACAGTGGCATCAAAAGTGAAAGAAACAAGAAACTTTCCAGGGTTTTCATCATCAGCTTCAATCTTTAAAGTTTCTTTTTTTAAATTAACATCATTTCTTATAGTCACTGCTTTTTGATGATCAACATAAGGTGTAGGATGGTGCATCACCGGTGGACAAGCGTACCTCCCACCAACCCACGCCGTCGCAGCTGGGTCCATCATCATTGGCATACGGTGGTGGTGGTGGTCCGGTAATGGCAAGGCCGGCATCGGCGGCGGTCCGTAGTATGCTCCGGTTGGATACTGGTGATATGGGTGAAGGTTATGGGTAGGGTTTGGGTATTGAGGTGGGTATGGTGTGGCAGCGGCAAAAACAACCGGTGGTGGTTGTTGGGGCGGCGGCGGCGGTGGTTGTTGGTGCTGGGTGTGGTGGTTTCCCCGCCGGTTGCTTCCGCCGCTGTTTCTTCTCCGGCCATTGGAATGGTTGCTTCCAACATTTCCCATGATGAAAAAAAAAAAAAAAGTAATCAAGAAAACCCAACACAAAGTTTTAATCTTTTTACAAAAAAATTGATAATTGAATAATGGGTATAGATAAATTGATCGAATGGGTATCAAATTTGTGGAAATCTTAGCAATCAAGAAACCCCAATTTTTTATTTTTATTATTTATTTTTTTTGTGGAGCGTTTCTTGAAATATAATTAAGGAAACCCAATAATTTGGGGAAAGTATTTGTGAGGAATTAGGAATTTTAGGCACCAAATTTGAAGACAGCAAAAGGGGAAAGGGTGTGTGTTTAAGGTGTATGTGTGTGAGAGGGAGTATGTGTGAAATGAATAATATGATGATGATTATTATTGGTTGCGTAAAGAAACAACTACACCACCATGATTTGATTAAAATTGTTTTTTCATCATTTGTCACCTTTTAATTATTGCTTTATGAATCTTTATCATTGTTTATTTGCGAATTCAGTGACTTTGGTCATACCATAAATAAAGTATGAATATAGTTTGTGTTGCCAATGGCCTAAAAGCCTGAAATAGTGGTGTTATTATGTATTGGGTCCGGTTCGTACAGGATAGACTTTCAACAATGAAGCCAAATTTACACAATAGGTATAAAATTCTCAAATTTAGATCGAGTTTCAAAGTCGTATTTATATTTTCATCATAATATATAGTTGTAAGTTGTAACATGTTCTTGTTGTTTGATAATATAAGATGAAACAAAATCATATTACGTACAACTAGCCCACTAGTAGATTTGTGGTGGGTACATTTTTAGATGTAGATATGGTTGGTTTGCCAATTGCAAGGATCAAATAATTCATCATTCTTTGTTCTTCTCTTAAAAGATCCATTATTTTAATGCCAACTAAATAAGTACTATTAATTAATTATAATATAGGATATAAGTTAATATAAATTCAATTAATTGACAATGAAATAATAAAAATTTAACTCTTCGAGTCTTTAAAGTATGTTTACTTTTTTCCGTATTAATTTCTATTTCCATTCGTCTATGTTTGAGGATGAGTTACGCGCACTCCCGCGTCTAGTTCGTGCATATCACGTGCTTGCGCATGCGCACATGATTAAGTTCTACGTTATCCCGCATGCAAATTGGGCGCATAACGCGACTTTGCTTAGCGCGCACGAAACAATTTTATCCTTATTTAACAAATCTTATCTTTAGTAAGTTGTATCCTTTCCTAATTCTAATCGCGTTAGATATGGAACTAATTACTAAGATCTATACTTTATTAAAGATATCTAGGGGTTTCACTATAAATACAAACATGAACCTCATTCATTCGATATCACGTTTTTGAGACTCACCTACGATTATTCAAAAACAACAACTTACGGTTACACGTATTTTCTTCGAACATGAACCCTACGAAACCATTTAAGGCCATTGTTATGGTCAAACCAATCAGGGTCATGAGGGGGCAGGGTGGGGCGCCCGCCCCAGTGGAATCGTAATTTTCAGTAAAAACATTTTGAATTTTTCGATTTTGCCCTAGTGGATTTTTTTGCCCAAAAGTCTTCATATATTGCCCCAAAGTCTCCGTATTTTGCCCAAAAGCCTCCGTATTTTGCCCAAAAACCTTCATATTTTGCCCCAAAAAATTGATACGAAATTCTCCCCCGGTGAAAAAAATTTCTGCTTCGTCATTATACCAGAAGAAACATTAGGAACGATCCAACGGTGTCAGAAGTCCAGAGGTGGAGACAGGGGATACATGTGGATGCTTTGCATCCCCCAACTTTTCAAATAAGCGAATTATAATGTGTTAAAAATTGTATATTAGTTGCTAATATCCCCAAATAATAAACACAAACATCTCTCAAATATTTCATAGTCACGATGTATATATGAAAATTATATGTTGATATCTAATTTTTGTGAAATGCATCCACTATACGTGAATTCTGAATTCGCCTCTCGCCAGAACTCGTAACAACATTCTGGGCATCAACAAATGTAGGATCACCAATATTAAGTTGTCCTCTTTCGCTTTCCATAACAAATTTAGTGTACAATAACTATTATGAGAATATTTTGGACACAAACATTAAGAAAACAAAATCATACAAAGAAAACGTTTAGTGAGAACTTAAACGGCAAAAAAAATACAACAAAACAACTCGAACAAAACATTACCTTTCTAGTTCATGAAGAGTAAAGTCGTTAAGAAAAGAAGACGGTTACTTGTGTCAAAAGAGACGCCCATAAAATGAGAACAAACATCAGACGCTAAACAGTTGAGGAGGCATGAAAACGCAATAATACTAAAGACATAACGCAACATATACAGTCCAGAAAACAAAAAATGGGCTTCAGAAAATTATGGGCTTTACAAAGGAATGGACTGGGTTTGGTTGGTATGCTTAAAACCACACACCGACACTTTTAGCCAATGATATCGCTAAGAAAATACGCTAAATAGTACTCCGTATTTATTAGTATTAACTAGTTTTCGAACCCTCGCTTCGCGTCGGGGGTTCGGTTTTCAATGTATTTTATTGCGTTTAGTTTGTAAAATTATTTCGTGGCTAACGATGATGTCGTTGAAGCGCAACTCGAGTCGAACTAAAAGGTATAACCCGTGAAAGATTTAAATTTTATTTTAATTAACAATATATGTGCATCTCCGCGTTTCGCTATGGAATTGTCGACTTTTAAAAATTTAACTCAAAATCAACGTGTATGAAAAATACCCCAAATATTTAGCGTTTTTTAAAAAGCGTCCGTTTTGCGTATAGTTAGTGACATTGTGTTCCTAAAATTATTTTGAGTTTAACGATGGCATCGGAAAAAGTTAAGTCGTTGCGAGCGAGAGGATATGACCCGTTGAATATTTGGGTGGAGTTTATTTAAGTTTTTTTATGAAAATAGTTATTTGACACTAACCCCCATGTTTGGTGGGTCGTTTTGATGTTTTGAAAAAAGTGAAGGGGGGGTAGAAACCCGTCCTAATCCATCCGGACGAAGTCCATATCGATTATAAACGATTCACAACAGTTGATTACATCGCGAGGTACTTGACCTCTATATGATACATTTTACAAACATTGCATTCGTTTTTGAAAAGACAATCTTTCATTACAACGAAAGTTGACGGCATGCATACCATTTTATAATATATCTAACTATAATTGATTTAATAATAATCTTGATGATCTCAACAACTCGAATGCAACGTCTTTTTGAAATATGTCATGAATGACTCCAAGTAATATCTTTAAAATGAGCAATTACACAGCGAAAGATTTCCTTCGTACCTGAGAATAAACATGCTTTCAAGTGTCAACCAAAAGGTTGGTGAGTTCATTAGTTTAACATAAATAATCATTTCCATCATTTTAATAGACCACAAGATTTCATTTTCAGTTCTCATAAATATACGTCCCATGCATAAAGACAAAAATAAGCATTCATATGGATTGAACACCTGATAACCGACATTCACAATATGCATATAAGAATATCCCCATCATTCCGGGATCCTCCTTCGGACATGATATAAATTTCGAAGTACTAAAGCATCCGGTACTTTGAATGTTGCTTGTTGGGCCCGATAGATCTATCTTTAGGATTCACGTCAATTAGGGTGTCTGTTCCCTAATTCTTAGATTACCAGACTTAATAAAAAGGGGCATATTCGACTTCGATAATTCAACCATAGAATGTAGTTTCGATTACTTGTGTCTATATCGTAAAACATTTATAAAAGCAGCTCATGTATTCTCAGTCCCAAAAATATATATAAAAAGGGAGTAATGAAACTCACCTAATGTATTTTGTAGTAAAAATACATATGACTATATTGAACAATGCAGGGTTGGCCTCGGATTCACGAACCTATATCATATGTATATTTATTAATACACATAATTGTAATCGAATAAATATATATCGATTTACTAGCTATATACTTTATATATATATATATATATATATATATATATATATATATATATATATATATATATATATATATATATATATATATATATATATTTCATATATTCATTTGGTACATAAAAATATTAAGTTTTGCTGTGTTATATGTATTAATTGTATGCATGTATAAATATCATTTGATTTTTAAAGTAGTATTTTAATAATACTAAGATAATACTTTAGGTGATAATAATAATAATGATAATACTAATAATAATGATAATAGTGTTAATAATTCTATATATGATAATATTATTGATAGTTTTTAATAATAATTTCATAATAATGATAATAATAGTAGTTTTTAATAGATTGAATAATTTAATAATACTGGTAGTAATTAATACTTTGTACTTAATAACCATCTTATTACTAATGATAAACTTAATAATAATACTCTTGTTAATAATAATAATAATAATAAGTTTAAAAAAATGATATTAATACTAAGAATAATGTTATTAATAATTAGTGGTGTTACTAAATAACAATATGATAATAGTATTAGTCATAGTTCTTATGTTTACGTAATAATAATGATAATGGTTATAATACTAACATTATTCTTAATTATAACTATAATCATAATAATAATATTAACTAATGCTTTTAGATGGCAAAATTTATAATAATAATTTCATTGGTAATGTTAATAGTAATAATAATAATGATATTCATAATACTTTATAATAATACTAATATTAATAATATCAATACTTAATAATAGTAATTATAATTATGATACATGTATTAATAAAAATAATTAATAATTAATAATAATAATAATAATAATAATAATAATAATAATAATAATAATAATAATAACAATAATAACAATAATATTGTTAACAACAACAACAATAATAATAGTAATAATAATAATAATAACAATAATGAAAATGATAATAATAATAATAATAATAATAATAATAATAATAATAATAATAATAATAATATTAATTTTGGTAATAAATTATACCTTCCAAAGCCCTTTTTTAAAAAAAACCCGCAACCGGATTCGAACCCGAGATTTCATGCTCACCCGATAACACCACAAACCATCAGACCATTTTAGTTTTTCTGTTTTAAAACCCAACCTAAATATGTATAACTCGATTGTGATTCAGTTTCCTTTTCTTCTTCTTCTTTACTAATAACACACCAAACGACCTGAATCCAATTACAAATTTAAAGTTGTTTTAATCTTGGAACTTAAATATAAATTACATATAATGAATCTCTTTTGTTTTAAAAAAAAATAAAAAAAAAAAAATTTAAAACTGGCCTGCTGTATCAGCGACGGTATAACAAAGAAAAAATATGATTTTGATTTCTGGGCTGTTTTAGACAAAAGTTATAAAACGAATTATGTTGCCAATCGATCCTAGGAACGTTTGGAATCTTCAATTGAACTTTATCTACAACAGACATCTCGAATTTGGATCAAGAACAATGGTTGACTTTTTAATTTTAAAAGTTTGACTCCAAAATTGGAATTCGATAGAACGAATTAGGATTTGAAACTTTACAGGTAGTTTATATAAACGATTCCTAACAACTTTGAATTAACAGATTTTGAAAATTCATTCGAAATAGATTTATGGCTAAAAAGTTGTTCATACAGAGATATCGAGCTTCAGAAAATAAATAAAAAAATTATGAACTTTAACAGGACTTACAATTAGGACTGTTATGATTGATGATTGAAAGTAGGATGAATTCAATTAACAACAGGTATTGTTTGATTTATAAAAGAGATGTGGGATTCGACAATGTTTTCACAGACGAACAGAAAAAGCAGGAGAATAGATAACAGATAATGATTCAATGATTAACGCGTATATATATCAGTTATATATCTATATGTATAATATATATAATATATATATATAATATATATTAATAATTAATATTTTGATAACAATAATACAATTAATAATAATAATAATAATAATTTATAAAACTAATTTTTTTACCTGATTTAAAAAAAAACTGATATATAAATATAATTTAATTATTAATAATATGACCTAACTTGTTATTAATTATAAAAGTACTAATAAATAATAATAATAATAAAGTTGATAAAAAAATGATAATTTGATAATATGATAATTTTATCAATAACAATAATGATAAATATGATAATACTAATAATAATAATATAGTATATTATATGTATCAAATCTGTTATTAATAATAATAATGAAAGTATTAATAATTTTAATATATTATTTATATTCAAACTTGTAATCTAATATAATACCATTTATCATATGTAAGATTATGTTATATGATGACATTTACTGAACAGTTAAAATTTATATATTCTATATATATATTTAATAGAAATCATATTTAGTTTCATAATAACGTATATTGAATATTTAATATTTACATAATCCTATAATAGTATGTAATTGTGTTTGCATTTTAGTTACATGTAAATATGAATACATTAATAATGTTTTATATATATAACCATTATATATCCATTTACTATATTATATTATTTCGTAATAGAATTATATATTAAAAGTTTCAACACATAATATTTATATCTCTTATATATATGTATATTACAATATATATATAATGATAGTTATGTCTGGAAATCTTATATATATATATATATATATATATATATATATATATATATATATATATATATATATATATATATATAAACTCATTTTAAATTACACTTAGTTATTTTTCTATCTTATTTTATATATTTAATTCAAATGTTTAAATTCTATTTTATAATTTTAAATTATTATATATATGCATATATATATTTATACATATTTATTTGCAAACTATGGTTCGTGAATCGTCGGAGATGGTCAAAGTCAAATGCATTCATGGAAATAGTTCAAACATTATGAGACTCAGTTTAATAGACTTTGCTTATCGTGTCGAAATCATATAAGATTAAGTTTAAATTTGGTCGAAAATTCCCGGGTTATCACAGTACCTACCCGTTAAAGAAATTTCGTCCCAAAATTTGAGTGAGGTGGTCATGGCTAACAATAAATATGTTTTCCTGACGAATTTGAGCTGATAAATAGAGTTTTTATCATTATTGAATAATACAGATAAAATAATTCGATTATTCGAAGAGCACGAATGAAGCTATCATAAAAGAGTGAAATGAATAAATGAAGTTTCGTTTTAACTTTTGACGTTGCCTTGGTTGAATTCTAGAATTCAAGGGATTTAAAGAAAATCTTCGAAATTTAAAAGATTTGATTCTTCAGCGAATAAGGAAATTAGGATCTCTCTAATTAAATGCGGAGATTTTTCTTGCTTCCTCTATCAGACATTTTACTATAAATTAACTTCTCTCGTTCCATTACTTTTACCCTTCCTATACTCAATTCTCAAATTCAAAAGATTGTGAAAATGCTCAATCCAGTTCTGATCCTTGTCCTTATCCTTACTACCGTAACAATCATTCTCCTTTTCCAACTTTCACCGGAGAAATCTGTTTTCTTCTATTTCGCCCTTGGGGTTATAGTGTTTTTAATTCTCCCGTGTCTTTATGTTGTGATAAACATTGATATACACGGTTTGTAATTTATGCGTTGTTATCAGGCTTTATATCTCTTCTAATATTTCAATGTCCCTATTTCTGTTTCCTATAATCATTGTCGTCCATAGTTAATACTCCCTCCTATTTACTGTGATTTATACTCCAATTTCTATTTCAGAGCTTTGTCCCTTCGTTTCTTTTTCTTGCGATTTGGCATCTCTTGTAATGGTCCAGAATTCGCAGATATAAGTTTCAGAATGAACATTGTTAATGTTCTAAGAAAGAAACAGTAATAGCACAATATGACTTGTCAAATTACCAGAATTCAAGGAAAAAGATGGGACTATAAAGAATATATTTTCTTGATATGTTCGGAAGTTAATCAGAATGAAAGAGTTATGTAACATGACACATGTTGACGTTATAATCTGTGAATCATCATGTTCCATTTAGAAACTCAGCATGACTTACTGTAGTATAATCACGTTGATCAAGTGTCATTATATTATACTAACTCATGCATCTGTTCCCAACATTACTTCAATAACATTCATATTTTAATTTCGAAAGTTTACAGAATATAGAAACTAACAGTTTCTATATGATGTAACACTGGTAGCACGAAGAGATTAATGATCTCAGATAAGAATAATTATAAAAATATCTTCAGAAATATGGAGGATATTTATAATGATAGATACGATGATATCTTGGGATTTCTAAGATCGATGAAAAATTTTCCGCAAGATTTTAACATGAGTACGGAGCAAGATATTCGTTGAAGGTTTCATCGGATCCAGAATTACCTGGATCCTTTGAATATAGGGTATGGTCCTTGTATTTGTCCTTGGTCTCCTTCGTGATTAGCTCAATCCGTTTTCCAGTTCCAACTTTTCTGAGCTTTTCCAACATACTATTCTTTATCATCAAACTTCCGACGATTAAGGTCGTTTACGGTTGCCTACAGTTTCTGCTGCTTCATTCAGCTTTTTTTTCTTTCAAAGTTCAATGTATTGATTCGTGGGCTGGATGCTTTTCAAAATTTCAGAATTGAAGATCGTGATTTTAGGAGATAATTGTTATATGTATACATATAACTATTGATGTAGACATGCTGCGAGATTTCAAAATACTGATTTGCTAATTCCCGGTAGTTGGTATAGCAATTCTTGTTACAAGATGCAGATGAGTACATGATGAGACTTCAATAGATAAATTTAGTGATGTATCGGAGAGATTTAAACCAAGGAGCGACGAGGTTACTGGTACATCTGCTGGTAATATGGTGGAATATAATAAAAGATTCCCCGGTAACAATAAAAGAGCACGCATATATCTCAAGGTTATAATAAGGTTGTTTTGAATGAAAAGTCGAAGTTGTCTTGTTGGAGCTGTGACAAAATTGGCTATATAAAAAAAATTTTGCAAAGTTATTTTGGGTAATAATAATACTAAAGGAATTAGCACAGCTAAGTGTTAAACGTTTACTCAGTTTTCGAGAGTTTTTCAGGTGCATAGGTATATGCATCAATCTTTTCTTCCGTAGATGAAGTGCGGTTGGTTCATCCTCTTGATTGAGGTGTTTTCAAGAATTATGAAAGATTTTGAACGCAGATTGTAATTGTCAAGATTCAAATGAAGTTTAAGATGAAATCAAGTGGAACACTTGAAGAATTGTTTAGTTTCATATGTTATAGTCAATATTTTAATTCATTTTAATTGTCCAATGTTGATAGTCCATAGTTGATAGTCTACAGTTAGCAATTCAATAATTCATATATAGTTTAATATATAATATTTGAATTAATTAATACGTATCGTGACCCGTATTCGTCTCAGACTCGATCACAACTCAAAGTATATATATTATTGTAGAATCAACCTCAACCCTGTATAGCTAACTCTCACATTACTGCATATAGAGTGTCTATGGTTATTCCAAATAATATATATATATATATATATATATATATATATATATATATATATATATATATATATATATATATATATGTATATGCGTCGATATGATATGTCAAAATCTTGTATACGTGTCCCGATATTTAAAGTGCGTAAAATAAATAACAGAAATTAAATGACGATAAATGAAGTGCGTAAAGTAAATAACAGAAATTAAATGACGATAAATAAAATTGCGATAATTAAATTGCGATAAATAAACTGCGATAAATAAAATATACTCAGTTAGCTAGGAACAGTTAGCTAGAATTTCGTTAGCGTGAATTCTTAACAAAATTTCTCATAGTTAATTTGTTTGTTTCTAACAAATTTTATTTGTCCAATGTTTTCTTCATTATGCCACTTGTTGGATTCTGATAAATCAAAATCCAAATATGAAATTGGATGAATATGGCTATTCTGTGGTGAACCGATACATATATCGGTGGTTGTAAATAGGATAGTAAATGATTGTTGAATTAGATTTGAAAGAATGTACAGTGTACTTTATTAATGTGAAATCTAAATATTCCTCGGGTATTACCTACCTGTTAAAATATTTTCACCATTAACAGTTTGTACAAAAGAATTTTTAATTACAATCTTTATGAAAACATATATACATATATATTTTCTTCAGATGTAATCATGAATTTAATGAGTCAACATGATATTAAACTCATTTGATTTACCGTTAGAATGAGAATATATATTCTCTAAAACATTAAGGATTATATAATCGCCATGTTGAACGAAGATAAATAATGTAGAATGATACGTAGAATGATGATTATACTCGAGGTACAGAATGAGATGTTGAGGCATGGATTGTTGATGGTACTGGTGCTGTTATTGATGGTACTGTAGATACTGGTGATGTTGCTGAAGCTGGTACATTTTGCACCATACTCTCCAAATTGATTACCCGAGCGCAAAGTTCGTTGACTTCTTCCATTATTCCGGAGTGATTGTCGGTCGGAATGAGCGGATGAATAAGATCTAGAATTGTAGATAGAATATAATCGTTGTGGAATATCCTGGCAATGAGGGTGAATATGGTGTTTCGAATAGATTCGCCGGTAAGTGCTTCAGGTTCTTCACTAAGAGGTGATTTCGGTTGATGAAAAGGATCACCTTCTTCTTGTCTCCAATGATTAAGTAGACTACAAACCCATCAGATGAATTGTTGATGGCCGATTGATTGATCCATTCCGGTTATACTGCTTTCAGAGCTCAAGTGTGTTTCCATATCGGAATAACTGTCGGAATAGCTATCGGAATAGTTATCGGAATCTGAAGGACTCGAACTGGTTGAGGGATTCATCTCGTACAATCAGATGAATGATTTTCGATAAGAAATAGATTATAGGATGTAGATTAGTACCCTGCAATACATAATTTACATATGCATATATAATACTAAAATCCCATAGGTTACGGAGGAATCTACGGAATATGTCAGGCAAAGTTATAGTAACAGATATGCTAAGATATGAAGTAGTAGATACGCTAAGATATGAATTTTATCTATACACTATTCATGCAATCCAGGCAGTAAGATATGTCTAGATTAAGAATGATAAACAAGTGATTCCCTAAGAATGATAAGCAGGTAATTTTCGACATGAAATGATAAGCAAAACTTTTGACATGCAGACACGATCGAAGTCCAGACCCACTAATGCATCTAAACAACTATCAGTTTGACACACTAATGCAAGACCTAGTTCGCTAAGACCACCACTCTGATACCAACTGTAGAAACCCGTCCTAATCCATCCGGACGAAGTCCATATCGATTATAAACGATTCACAACAGTTGATTACATCGCGAGGTACTTGACCTATATATGATACATTTTACAAACATTGCATTCGTTTTTGAAAAGACAATCTTTCATTACAACAAAAGTTGACGGCATGCATACCATTTTATAATATATCTAACTATAATTGATTTAATAATAATCTTGATGATCTCAACGACTCGAATGCAACGTCTTTTTGAAATATGTCATGAATGACTCCAAGTAATATCTTTAAAATGAGCAATTACACAGCGGAAGATTTCTTTCGTACCTGAGAATAAACATGCTTTCAAGTGTCAACCAAAAGGTTGGTGAGTTCATTAGTTTAACATAAATAATCATTTCCATCATTTTAATAGACCACAAGATTTCATTTTCAGTTCTCATAAATATACGTCCCATGCATAGAGACAAAAATAATCATTCATATGGATTGAACACCTAGTAACCGACATTCACAATATGCATATAAGAATATCCCCATCATTCCGGGATCCTCCTTCGGACATGATATAAATTTCGAAGTACTAAAGCATCCGGTACTTTGGATGGGGCTTGTTGGGCCCGATAGATCTATCTTTAGGATTCGCGTCAATTAGGGTGTCTGTTCCCTAATTCTTAGATTACCAGACTTAATAAAAAGGGGCATATTCGACTTCGATAATTCAACCATAGAATGTAGTTTCGATTACTTGTGTCTATATCGTAAAACATTTATAAAAGCAGCGCATGTATTCTCAGTCCCAAAAATATATATAAAAAGGGAGTAATGAAACTCACCTAATGTATTTTGTAGTAAAAATACATATGACTATATTGAACAATGCAGGGTTGGCCTCGAATTCACGAACCTATATCATATGTATATTTATTAATACACATAATTGTAATCGAATAAATATATATCGATTTACTAGCTATATACTTTTTATATTAATAATATATATATATATATATATATATATATATATATATATATATATATATATATATATATATATATATATATATATATATATATATATATATATATATATATATATATATATATATATATATATATATTCATTTGGTACATAAAAAAATTAAGTTTTGCTGTGTTATATGTATTAATTGTATGCATGTATAAATATCATTTGATTTTTAAAGTAGTATTTTAATAATACTAAGATAATACTTTAGGTGATAATAATAATAATGATAATACTAATAATAATGATAATAGTGTTAATAATTCTATATATGATAATATTATTGATAGTTTTTAATAATAATTTCATAATAATGATAATAATAGTAGTTTTTAATAGATTGAATAATTTAATAATACTGGTAGTAATTAATACTTAGTACTTAATAACCATCTTATTACTAATGATAAACTTAATAATAATACTCTTGTTAATAATAATAATAATAAGTTTAAAAAAATGATATTAATACTAAGAATAATGTTATTAATAATTAGTGGTGTTACTAAATAACAATATGATAATAGTATTAGTCATAGTTCTTATGTTTACATAATAATAATGATAATGGTTATAATACTAACATTATTCTTAATTATAACTATAATCATAATAATAATATTAACTAATGCTTTTTGATGGCAAAATTTATAATAATAATTTCATTGGTAATGTTAATAGTAATAATAATAATGATATTCATAATACTTTATAATAATACTAATATTAATATTAATAATATCAATACTTAATAATAGTAATTATAATTATGATACATGTATTAATAAAAATAATTAATAATTAATAATTAATAATAATAATAATAATAATAATAATAATAATAATAATAATAATAATAATAATAATAATAACAATAATATTATTTTCAACAACAACAACAATAATAATAGTAATAATAATAATAACAATAATGAAAATGATAATAATAATAATAATAATAATATTAATTTTGGTAATAAATTATACCTTCCATAGCCCTTTTTAAAAAAAAACCCGCAACCGAATTCGAACCCGAGACCTCATGCTCACCCGATAACACCACAAACCATCAGACCATTTTATTTTTTTTGTTTTAAAACCCAATTCAGTTTCCTTTTCTTCTTCTTCTTTACTAGTAACACACCAAACGACCAGAATCCAATTACAAATTTAAAGTTGTTTTAATCTTGGAACTTAAATATAAATTACATATAATGAATCTCTTTTGTTTTAAAAAAAAAATAAAAAAATAAAAAAATAAAATTTAAAACTGGCCTGCTGTATCAGCGACGGTATAACAAAGGAAAAAAAAATGATTTTGATTTCTGGGCGGTTTTAGACAAAAGTTATAAAATGAATTATGTTGCCAATCGATCCTAGGAACGTTTGGAATCTTCAATTGAACTTTATCTACAACAGACATCTCGAATTTGGATCAAGAACAATGGTTGACTTTTTAATTTTAAAAGTTTGACTCCAAAATTGGAATTCGATAGAACGAATTAGGATTTGAAACTTTACAGGTAGTTTATATAAACGATTCCTAACAACTTTGAATTAACAGATTTTGAAAATTCGTTCGAAATAGATTTATGGCTAAAAAGTTGTTCATACAGAGATATCGAGCTTCAGAAAATAAATAAAAAAAATTATGAACTTTAACAGGACTTACAATTAGGACTGTTATGATTGATGATTGAAAGTAGGATGAATTCAATTAACAACAGGTATTGTTTGATTTATAAAAGAGATGTGGGATTCGATAATGTTTTCACAGACGAACAGAAAAAGCAGGAGAATAGATAACAGATAATGATTTAATGATTAACGCGTATATATATCAGTTATATATATATCTGTATAATATATATAATATATATATAATATATATTAATAATTAATATTTTGATAACAATAATACAATTAATAATAATAATAATAATAATAATAATAATTTATAAAACTGATTTTTTTACCTGATTTAAAAAAAAACTGATATATAAATATAATTTAATTATTAATAATATGACCTAACTTGTTATTAATTATAAAAGTACTAATAAATAATAATAATAATAAAGTTGATAAAAAAATGATAATTTGATAATATGATAATTTTATCAATAACAATAATGATAAATATGATAATACTAATAATAATAATATAGTATATTATATGTATCAAATCTGTTATTAATAATAATAATGAAAGTATTAATAATTTTAATATATTATTTATATTCAAACTTGTAATCTAATATAATACCATTTATCATATGTAAGATTATGTTATATGATGACATTTACTGAACAGTTAAAATTTATATATTCTATATATATATTTAATAGAAATCATATTTAGTTTCATAATAACGTATATTGAATATTTAATATTTACATAATCCTATAATAGTATGTAATTGTGTTTGCATTTTAGTTACATGTAAATATGAATACATTAATAATGTTTTATATATATAACCATTATATATCCATTTACTATATTATATTATTTCGTAATAGAATTATATATTAAAAGTTTTAACACATAATATTTATATCTCTTATATATATGTATATTACAATATATATATAATGATAGTTATGTTTGGAAATCATATATATATAAATATTATGATTACACTTAGTTAATCATATATATAAATATATATATATATATATATATATATATATATATATATATATATATATATATATATATATATAAACTCATTTTAAATTACACTTAGTTATTTTTCTATCTTATTTTATATATTTAATTCAAATGTTTAAATTCTATTTTATAATTTTAAATTATTATATATATACATATATATATTTATACATATTTATTGCAAACTATGGTTCGTGAATCGTCGGAGATGGTCAAAGTCAAATGTATTCATGGAAATAGTTCAAACATTATGAGACTCAGTTTAATAGACTTTGCTTATCGTGTCAAAATCATATAAGATTAAGTTTAAATTTAGTCGGAAATTCCCGGGTCATCATAGGGGGGGGGGGGGGGGGGCTTTGTAAGTGAAATGAAATTTAGATAGAAAATAGGTAAAAAGATGAAAACGTGCCTAGCTATTATTAATCATTTTTATGTAATAGATAGTATAGTAATTAATATTAATATTAACATTATTATTATTATTAATTAATGTAAAATGGAGTAATTCTTTTTTATTTTATTTTAGAAAAGCCAATATTATTATAAAAAAAAACAATACATGCCCTATACATGAGAGTGGTATGGGAGGAAATACAATCAAAACAGTAAAGCTAGCAAAGGGGACTAAAACCTACAGCTAATACATGAATATAAACTAGAACTACAAAAGGATACAAATGGGAACATACGAAACATAGCTAATACATAATGTCATAAAGGACCTATGCGTCATAAAAGTCGGGTGCCGAGAACCATTGGAGCCATTCGATCTCTTTCTTTAACCGACTTGAGACCCATTCGAAGCTACAGATTTGAATTTCTTGGAAATCGAGAGGACCTGTGAGTTATGAGTTTCGAAATAGTTTCCGGTTTCGATTTTGCCATATAACATAAGAGCTCACCCAAATGCACGCTCGAGAGTATATTTTGTTACCCGGCGAGCTAAAGAAATCATCGTTTCTAAGTAGATCTGCCAAAGTAAATGAGATAGGAGCTTGAATGTGTAACCAATTGAATACCCTCCTCCATATATCTTTCGTATAAGCGCAATGTAGCAAAGCGTGCTCAACATCTTCGATATCATTATTACACGTCGGGCACCTTACCGAGTCTAAATCGATCCCCCTTTTATCAAGTGTAATATGGGTCGGTAGCCTATTTTTGAGAGCGCGCCATATAAAAATGTCGAGCTTTTGTGGAAGTAGTGGACATCGAAGGGTCGCATCAGATTGCAAATATTGGCCCAGTATCTTTTCATTTATCAACCTGCAACATGAGTTAGTGGTGAAAATCCCACTGTTACAAAGTGACCAGGTCCATTTGTCTTTCGCACCATCTGCAAAACGGAAGTCAGTAAGTAAATCGCGCAGGCTGTTGAATTCTGTGACAGTTCTTCCATACGGTTCACGCGTCCAATTCCAAGATGTGACCCAACTTTCTTCGTGCCAAATTAATCGTTCATTGACCGAGCAAAAAGATCTTGATCAAGCCTATAAAGTCTTCCAAATTGATCCCGTAGGGGTTGATTTCCGATCCAAATATCTGACCAAAAAAACGTATCTTCACCATTACATAAGACTTTAACAAAAGAATTATCAATATGAATATGCAACTTAGCGAGGTCACGATTAATGCTTTTTATCCCATTCCATATTGAGTTCCCGACATTATTATTAGCAGTGATGGAAGGTAGTAGCCCTCCATCCCGACCGTGTATACTTTTAATAATATTAACCCAAAAAGCATCTTGTTCCATTCGGAAACGCCACCACCATTTTGCAAGTAAAGCGAGATTTTTGGATTTTAAAGACCCTATACCCAACCCACCCGAATCATAAGGACATAAAATCGATTCCCATTTAACCCAATTAATTTTTTTTATTTTCAAGAGACCCACCCCAAAAGAAATTTCTACGCAAACCTTCGAGAGAGTTGATGAAGCCGGACGGAGCGCGGAATAGGGAGAAAGTGTACAACGGTATACTCATGAGCACCGACTTAATGAGAGTGGTTCTTCCACCGAAGGATAAAGATTTCGATTTCCAACTAGATAAACACGAGTTGATTTTTTCCACTACCGTATCCCAATATTTTATTTTTCTCATTTTGCTTCCAATGGGGAGACCAAGGTAAGTGAAGGGGAACGAACCGACACTACAATTCATCTCATTTGCAAGGTTCAAAACCGATTCGTTATTGACACCCACACCATATAGGCTACTTTTTGAGAAGTTTACTTTTAGACCGGATATCATCTCGAAATATTTAAGCAACTTCATGATGTTTTTAGCATTACGTCTTCCCCATTTACCTATGAAAATAGTGTCGTCGGCATATTGTAAATGGGAAACTATCACGTTATCATTACCTACCCTGACACCCTTTACCATGTTATGGTTCACGGCTTTAGCGATGAGTCTATTAAGCCCCTCGGCCCCTATAATGAATAAATAAGGTGAGAGCGGGTCAACTTGGCGAACGCCCTTTTCTAGTGAGAATTCCAAGGTGGGTGAGCCATTGACTAGAACGAATATGGAAGCCGATTTGAGACAATTTAACATCCATAATCTCCATTTCAATCCAAACCCCATGGCTATCATAACCGCATCTAAAAAAACCCAATAGAGGCTATCAAACGCTTTAGCAAAATCCACTTTGAAAAGTAGACATTGTTCCTTTTGTTTCTTTTGGTTTTCAAGCGTTTCGTTTGCAACTAAGATACCGTCAAGAATAAAGCGGCCTTTTATGAAGGTGCTTTGCTCGGGCCCAATAATTTTTGGAATTACTTTTTTGAGACGAGTGGCGAGCAATTTTGAAAGGATTTTAGAGTAGCTACCTATTAGGCTAATAGGGCGATAGTCGTGAAGATTTAGTGGGTCGGTTTTTTAGGGATTAGGGTTAAGAAGGACGCGTTGCAACCTTTTGACACCGTGTTTGTGATGACTCATCGTAATCCATTTGGACGAATACATCATTCATCGATTTCACAGTGAGGTACTAACCTCTACATGATACGTTTTGTAAACAATGCATTCTTTTGAAAAGGCACACCATAATTGAATATCAAATTCCAAGGTTTTTGACGTTTGATGTTTTCTACATATAGACAATCACTGTAAATAATAGTTTACAATACTACATCCGTTGATAATGCACTCAAAATAAGATACATGGTGATGATTTTGTGAATGCAATGTTTTCTTGAATAAAGCATGTATGACTTCATGCACATAGCTTGTATCACATATTAGCAAACAGCGGAAGACTTCTAGGAACCTGAGAATAAACATGCTTAAAAGTGTCAACACAAAGGTTGGTGAGTTCATAGTTTTAATGTTGCACATAATCTGTATGTAAAGGTGGATCACAAGATTTCAGTTGTTTCATCCAGAAACGTTTATCAAAATATTCTACAAGATTGAGCACCCTGGTAACTAAACTTTAACGTCTATATAATAAGTACCCCTGTTTTAACATACATGCAACCAACATGTACAATACACGCAAACCAACGTATATTAACTTCAAATAGCATACGTCTGTTTTATAGTTCAGGCTAGGGTTTCTATACCTGGAAAAGACGGGGATGTCAAGCCCTATGGATCCATATATAACTACTCGCGCCCACCCATTCTTATAACCGGCAGTTACTAGTTACCAAAGCTAAGGGATTTTCGGTTCAAACTCGGTGTAGAATTTAGTATGTACTTGTATCCATTGCGTTTAAAATAAAGTGCATGTATTCTCAGCCCAAAAATATAGATTGCAAAAGCAATTAAAAAGGGAGCAAATGAAACTCACCTTAGCAGCACATAAGGTCATTCATCGAAATGTGACCGAAACTCGAAATGCAAAATAATCGTAGATCTCAACCTAAAGAACATATGTTGGTCAATACATGTCTAACAAACTAGGTTAGGTCATAGTATATCACAATCCTAATGCTCGAGACCGACATACAAAAGTTAGAAAAGTCATTTCAAAAGTTAACCTGACCCAATATGATCTTTAAATCTATACATGTTTATCATATTAAGATAGTATCAGTCTTGATAATTGAACGAATTTATAGTTTATCAAACTCAAAACATTATTTATTTCAGGAGTTATATTATATTTGAATGATCATGGCAATTGAATATATTTTAACATTTCATATAGCTTCCCAATACTTGTAAAATCAGATTATAGTGTTTATAAAGCTTTAAAATATGATAAGACAGTCAACTATGACAATTGTTCAACAAAACGAGACGTGCCTTATATAGAAATTCATTTACTCGATTAGTAATATCTAAAAATCAAATTTATCAATCTCATAGACAAGTTGTTTAAATATTAATTTACAGTTTCACACACAATTTCGATTAACGTCAAACATAATTCAGTTGACCATAACTTTTAATCCGTTCTTCGAAAACACACGATTTCTAAATGAAAAGTTATTAATTTTTCGACTGCTTTCCAACAACATGCATATCATATACCTTATATCAATAACATATGTATCAAATTCGTGATTCATCATAAACTATCTAATGACAAAATTAAAGCATACAAGCATACATCAACATATATGCTCGAGCACTAGACATAGATACACTATTAATATATAAAAGATAAGATATGAATGCTCACGTATCAATATTGTGATTCAATATTGCAGGAAAGTACGTAGACGCAACGGAGATGATAAACGCTAGATTGGCCTTACGAACAAAACCCACGAATCATACCCATAACCTCCATAGATATAACCCATATTCTCCTTAGCTCTATCCTGCTCAAAACTCGTTTTGAAAATAACACGCTCATGACTTCGTCGTAATATTTTATGTAAAATAGTTATTACTAATATTAATATCATAAGATTAATAATAATAATAATAATAATAATAATAATAATAATAATAATAATAATAATAATAATAATAATAATAATAATAATAATTACAGAGGGAGTACGATATAGATGGATGTGTGTGTGATCGACTGAATTCATTTGAGATTTATAGATAGTTTATGAACCTGGTTCCCATGCGATCGCATGGGTTCACAGGCCTAGAGCCATGCGATCGCATGGCCTCTGAATCCAGCTCACAAAATTTTTGTTATTTAGCTTGTCGACATATTATTAAATTATATATATAATATATAATTTATATTAATTATATATATATTATATTATATTCTCGTGTATAGGTGACTTGTAATTTTAGTTATGATGTCTCGTACATTGATGCCCGGTTTATGTCCCGGTTCTGGTTTTTCGAACGTCCTTTCGTACGCTAAGAAAACCTGTACTTTACGTTTCGCAACGTGTACATTTATCAATAATTAGACTTAATCAATGATAAACTATATTACCCGAAGTATAACTTAATCATTTGAGTGTTTTGGTCATTTGCTTCCTTAAATTAACATCTCGTTATCAATTAAAATATAATTAATAATATCAAAACGTTTTATATCTAAGTTAATATTATATTTTATAACATTTGTAAAATATACATACATTTTCATTTTGAAATAGTGTTTTACTGTAGCAAAATGTTTTTTACTGTAGCAAATAGTGGTTTTCAAAAACATTGTAGCTTTTCGGGTACTGTAGCAATTCGAAAATACTGTAGCAAATTAGTGTTTTACTTGTTCATCTTAAACATTTTAGTTAACTTATCTAAATATCAATCAAATCAATAAACGAATGTTACTATCGTTTACTAAATAACTTGAAATTATATATTTGTATATATCTTTATTTACTATATATAAATCAGTTTTTAAATACACATTGCAAGTTATTTATAATTAATTTTAATAATTAATATTCCAACTTATTTTGTGTATATATATATATATATATATATATATATATATATATATATATATATATATATATATTTTTTTTTTCGGTCAATAGTCAAAGGTTAACTGAATATATAACATTAGTTTAAAAATTTTGAGAATAAATATTACAGACTTTGCTTATCTTGTCAAAATCATATAAAGATTAAGTTTTAAATTTGGTCAGAAATTTCTGGGTCGTCACAGTACCTACCCGTTAATGAAATTTCGTCCCGAAATTTGATAGAGAATGTCATGGCTAGCAATAAAAATGTTTTTATGACGAATACGAGTTGATGAATAGAGTTTCATCATTATTGACTAATATAGATAAAACGATTCGATTATGTGAAGCGTACGAGTGAAGCTGTCATAAAAGGTTGAGATAAAGTTTTAACTTTTGACGTAGTCACTGTGGATTTCTGGATTTCAAGGAATCTAAAGATAATCCATGAAATCTATAAAAGATTTGATTTTCCGGCAATCAAGGAAATTATGATCCTCTTTGATTAATTGCGGTAATATGCCTCGATTGCTATGTATGATATTTCGCTATAAATCAACCTCTTACGTTCCATTATTTTCATTACTCCTACATCTTCTTCCTCATTTCATACCTCCCAATAGGTTGTGAAAATGTTAAATCCAGTCCCGATTCTTGATATTTTCTTGGCTATCGTATCCTTCATTCTTCTTTTTCATCTGCCATTAGAGGAAGTTATTTTCTTCTACTATTACCTTGGGGTTATAATGTTTTTAATTCTCCCGTGTCTTTACGTTGCAATACATATTGATATACACGGTTTGTAATTTATGTGTTGTTGCCAGGCTTTATATTTTCCCTTATATTTAGGAGTTCCATGCTTTTGTTTTTCCTTCCCGACTTCAAGTCAAGCGAATAATGGTCCAAAATTTGTAGGTATGGAGTTTCGAATGATCATAATATACAAAGTAAAAAGGAAAGGTAATAGCACGATTTGATTTGTCAAATTACCAGAATATCCGAAAAAAACCGAATCATCAAGAAAAATATTTTCTTGATAATTTAGAGGTTAAATAGAATGAAAGAGTTATGTAACATGGTTCATGATGAGGGTATGATCTATGAACCTTTATCACGTTCCATTAGAAACTCAGCATGACTTACTGTAATATAATCACATTGATCAAGTGTCATTATATTATACTAACTCATGCTTCAATTCCCAACACTACTTCAAAACATTCATATTTTAAACTCGAAGGTTTACAGAATATAGAATCTAAACAGTTTCCTTCATGATGTAAGATTTTAGATAAGGATAGTTATGAAAATATCTTCAGAAATATCGAGGATAATTATAATGAAAAATACGATGATATCTTAGAATTTCTGATATCGAAAGATGATGAAGACTATTTGTCCGCAAAGGTTTAGAGTCGGGAGCAAGGTATTCATTAATGACTTCAGTAGACACTGAATCATTTGGATTCTTTGAAGGCAGGTTTAGTCTTTGTGATTTGTCCACAGCCTCCTTCATGGTTGGCTCAATCCGTTTCCCAGTTCCAAGCCTTCTCTTTTTCCGAGCTTTGCCAACACACTATTCTTTATCATCAAACTTTTGGCCATTAAACCCATTTACAGTTTTGCTGCTTCATCAGCATTCAAAGTTTCATAACTGAATCATCGGTTATCAATTCGAGGGGTTTTCAAGATTTGAAGGGTTTGAATGAAGATTGTAATTGTCAATATACATATGATGTTTTATAGTCTTGAATGATACGAATATTTTTCTGGGTTTTATGAATAGAAGTGATGTTCTAGCATAGTTTTGAAATCAAAGTTTGGCATTTGAAAGATGTAAGAATCTAAGAGTGATGTTTTCTGTTAAATCTTGGCTTAGATTCTGATTTTTCAAAATCGGAATATGTAATCAAATTTTGGATGCAAATGGTTGTTTTGATTTCTATGATAGAATGTATATCGTTGTGAAAGTAGTGAGTATAGTTGATGATTTGCTGAATCAGAATCGAAGAATGTAATATATTAATTGTGAATTTATATATCTCTCGGGTATTACCTACCCGTTAAAAGTTTCACAAGTAATATTTTGTACCGGAGAATTTTATTACAGTCTTTATGAAAATATATATGTGTATTTTCTTCAGATGTAATACAGATTTAATGAGTTAATATCATATTAAGCTCATTTAATTTTCGGCTAGATTAGAAATGAATCATCTCTAAAACATTAAAGATTTAATAATCTTCGCGGAGTATTTCACTAATGTAATCAATACTTCGTTATTCAGTTTTATTGATATTTCCTCAGTGAATCATGTTGGTGCTCATGGAACTCTTGCTAACTTCGCAAGGTACGAATGATGCTTTCTAGAAATTTTTGAATACATCGAAGATGAAAGTATAAAATTAAACATATAATTGAATAATATAATTAGTTTATTATGAAATGGAATCCATTGAGTTGAAACGGATATTGTGGTTAACGAAGGATGTACATCATAGCATATCAGTAACATGAACTAACCGAGTAGTACCTACTAGTTAAGATTCACACGTAATAGCTTAGTACGAGAAGATTTATTTTGATCTCAAAATTCATATATATAAAATATACATATAATTTCTTCAGAGGGAATAAGTTAATACTTCATAACTCGTTGATACGATATACGCGTTGTTGATTAGTGATGATGTTTGCGGTGATTATGGATCTGACGGAGCTTGTGATGTTGTAGATGCTGCTAATGCTGACGATGCTGTTGATGCTGCTGGTAAAACAAATCTAGCTTGTAAATCGTGTATCATTTTGATCACCGTTTATTTTCATCATTTCTATTTGCTCACTCATCTGGTTTACAATTAGAACTAGAATAAGTAATCTCTAAAACTTTAGATATTACATAATCGCCGTAGAATATTTCTTCAATGAAGTTATGAATTAATACTTCATCGTTTGTTGTTGTTGGTATTCCTTGGTATCTACAGGGCGTATGACGTTGATGCTCGAGGTACAAATTGTGATGCTGAGGCATGTGATGCGGACGTTGTTGTTGGTGGTGGTAATGGTACTGTTGGTGTAGATGATGGTGGTATTGTTGATGCCGGTGATGCTGCTGGTGCTTGTAACCTTTGCACATATTCTCCAAAGTCAATACTCGAGCGCGAAGCTCGTTGAATTCTGCTACTACACTGGGATGATTGGCGGTTCGAACGAGTGGATGAATAAGATCTAGAATTTAAGATAATATATAATCATGACGAGATACTCTGGAAATGAGAGAGAAAATGGTATTACGAATAGGTTTGCCGGTAAGTGCTTCAGGTTCTTCAATAAGAGGGGAATGTGGTGGATGGAAGGGATCAACTTCTTCTTGTCTCCAATGATTAAGTAGATTACCAACCCATCCCCAATTCATCCAGAATAGGTAATGGCTAATTGGTTGATCCATTCCGGTTACGCTGCTTTCGGAGCTCGAGTGGAAATCCATATCGGAATAGTTGTCGGAATCTAAGGAATTTGAACTAGATACATGATCCATCTTGTATAATCAGGGAATTGATTTTTGATATGAAATAGATTATAGGACTTAGATCGGTATTCTTCAACACATAATTTACATATGTATATATAATACCAAAATCCCATAAATTACGGAGAAATTTTTGGAAGATGTCAGGAAAAGTATACAGTAACAGATACGCTAAGATATGAATTAGCAGATACGCTAAGATATAGATTTTGTCTATACACTATTCATGCAATAAATGCAGGCAAACGTGTCTAGACTTAAGAATGATAAGCAAGTAATTTCTGACAAGAAATGATAAGAAAAACTCGGTAAAAACAGATACGGTCATAGTCCAGACTCACTAATGCATCCTAACAATTACCAGTTAAACACACTAATGCAAATTCTGGTTCCCTATGACCTCAAGCTCTGATACCAACTGTGATGACCTATCCTAATTCATTTGAATGAATATATCATTCATCGATTTCACAGTGAGGTACTGACCTCTACATGTTACGTTTTGTAAACATTGCATTCTTTTAAAAAGGCACACCATAATTGAATATCAAATTCCAAGGTTTTTGACGTTTGATGATTTCTACATATAGACAATCACCGTAAATAATAGTTTGCAATACTACATCCTTTGATAATGCAGTCAAAATAAGATACATGGTGATGATTTTGTGAATGCAACGTTTTCTGGAATAAAGCATGTATGACTTCATGCACATAGCTTATATCACATATAAGCAAACAACGGAAGACTTCTAGGAACCTGAGAATAAACATTCTTAAAAGTGTGAACACAAAGGTTGGTGAGTTCATAGTTTTAATGTTGCGAATAATCTGTATGTAAAGGTGGATAACAAGATTTCAGTTGTTTCATCCAGAAACATTTATCAAAATATTCTACAAGATTGAGCACTCTGGTAACTAAACTTTAACGTCTATATAATAAGTACCCCTGTTTTAACATACATGCAACCAACATGTACAATACACACAAACCAACGTATATTAACCTTAAATAGCATACGTCTGTTTTATAGTTCAGGCTAGGGTTTCTATACCTGGAACAGACGGAGATGTCAAGCCCTATGGATCCATATATAACTACTCGTACCCACCCGTTCTTATAACCGGCAGTTACTAGTTACCAAAGCTAAGGGATTTTCGGTTCAAACTCGGTGTAGAATTTAGTATGTACTTGTATCCATCGCGTTTAAAATAAAGTGCATTTATTATCAGCCCAAAAATATAGATTGCAAAAGCAATTAAAAAGGGAGCAAATGAAACTCACCTTAGCAGCACATAAGGTCATTCATCGAAATGTGACCAAAACTCGGAATGCAAAATAATCGTAGATCTCAACCTAGAGAACATATGTTGGTCAATACATGTCTAACAAACTAGGTTAGGTCATAGTATATCACAATCCTAATGCTCGAGACCGACATACAAATGTTAACAAAAGTCATTTCAAAAGTCAACCTGACCCAATATGATCTTTAAATCTATACATGTTTATCATATTAACATAGTATCAGTCTTGATAATTGAACGAATTTATAGTTTATCAAACTCAAAACATTATTTATTTCAGGAGTTATATTACATTTGAATGATCATGGCAATTGAATATATTTTAACATTTCATATAGCTTCCCAATGCTTGTAAAATCAGATTATAGTGTTTATAAAGCTTTAAAACATGATAAGACAGTCAACTTTGACAATTGTTCAACAAAACGAGACGTGCCTTATATAGAAATTCATTTAATCGATTAGTAATATCTAAAAATCAAATTTATCAATCTCATAGACAAGTTGTTTAAATATTAATTTACAGTTTCAAACACAATTTCAATTAACGTCAAACATAATTCAGTTGACCATAACTTTTAATCCGTTCTACGAAAACACACGATTTCTAAATGAAAAGTTATTATTATTTCGATAGCTTTCCAACGACATGCATATCCTATTCCTTATATCAATAACATATGTATCAAATTCGTGATTCATCATAAATAATCTAACGACAAAATTAAAGCATACAAGCATACATAAACATATATACTTGAGCACTAGACATGGATACTGGTGTTGTGCGAGGTGTATACGAAATAGTTATATTTTTATTATGAAATACTATTAAATACGATACAATTTTACACAAGTTATTTATTTATTTATAGAGTGGATATACCTAAACTTTGCTACAACACTATAGGCAGTGTACCTAATCGTACAGTAGTGTAGTTTTTAGTAAGTCCGGTTCGTTCCGCAGGGAGCTAGCCAAGTGTAACGCTATATTTTTAAAAACTATATATATATATATATATATATATATATATATATATATATATATATATATATATATATAAGTAGTATTATTATTATTATAAAAAGGGGGTTTTTACCGTTTAGTGACCGGTTTGTCGATTTTATGTCTTAAGTCACAATTAAAACCTAATGTAAAATATTAAAAATAAATATAACTTAATTTAAAGCGTAAAGTAAATGACGATAAATAAAAATGAGATAATTAAAAGTACGATAATTAAAAGTACAATAAATAAAATGACAGTAAATAAAAGTACGATGAAATATGAAATAAAGGAATTATGCTTATTTAAACTTCCGTAATCATGATGTTTGACGTGTTGATTTTAATTTATTACCATGGGTTAATTGTCCTTTGTCCTGGATTATTCAATATGTTCATATGGTTTTTGTCCATAACAGTCCATCAGTCATAAATATAAAGTGCGAGTGTCCTCATTAAATTATCCTTATTCTCGAAGTCAAATATTCCAACTAATTGGGGACTTAAACTGTAATAAGGTTTTAATACATTGTTAATGATTACACCAGGTTATCGACTGTGTGTAATCCAAGGTTTTAATACTTTATTAACAATTACACCAAGTGTCCTTGCATGTAATCCACCCCTGTTTTAATGAGTCCATTGACTATTAATCCATTCCCGTATCCGATTAAATGAACGATTATTAGTACTTATAAATATCCCGCCCATCGTGTCCGATCGAGTGTATATGGTTATTTATAGATACGTCAAATTGTAAATCTCTATATTAAATTAACGAATTATCATTCAGTTAAAAAATATAAAGCCCATTAATAGTCCATAGTCCAATTTCCACAAGTGTCGGTCTTTTGTCCAAACCCCAATTATGGTACAAAGCCCAATTACCCAATCTTAATATTTACCCTAACATTACGATTACTTCGGCTTAAATAAGCATAATAATAATTTAGCTACGAGACATTAATTTAAAAAGGTTGAACATAACTTACAATGATTATTAATAGCGTAGCGTTACACGGACAGAATTTTGACTTACAAACTTAAAACATTCGCCAACATAACTTTATTATTATTAAACTTAAATAAAAATTATAATTATAAAATATATATATATATATATATATATATATATATATATATATATATATATATATATATATATATATATATATATATATATATATATATATATATATATATCGTATATGTTGAGAGAAAGGAAAAGAAAAAGGTGTGTTTGATCGAGCAGAATTCGTTGCCTTTTATAGGCCCACGTTTAACTGTTGAACTCCACGAGTGTGGTATTTCTCCTTTTCACAGCTCCGCAGTCGCGGAGCTTTGGATTCCAGGTCATCTCTTTGAGTTAAACGTGGGTTGCTTATAATTATAATATATAATAATATATATAATTAATTATATATTATATTTTTGTGCATAGTTGACTTGTAATTTTTGGTCCGCTGCGTCGGATGCTGAAAGTTGGTTAATGTCTTGGTTCCGGATTTTCGAACGCTTTTTTGTACGATTTAATATCTTGTACTTTGCGTTTTACGGCTCATACTCTTGTAACTTTTAGACGTTTCTCATCAATAAATTGAACCACTTGGATTGTACTTTGTACTTTTTAGCTTTTTGGTCATTTGCGTCTTCAATTCGTCGAATCTGTATTTTGTCTTCATCTTTTATTTTTTAAACGAATATCACTTGTAAATAGAACAATTGCAACTAAAAGCTTGTCTTTCTTGAAGGACAATGCTATGAAATATATGTTCATTTTTAGCATTATCAAATATTCCCACACTTGAGCGTTGCTTATCCTCAAGCAATATAGAACTTGAATATAACTTTACTAGAATCACTTCTTTATTCTTCACACTTTGTACATCAGTGATTTTAATATGGCGGTATGAACAATGATAGTAACGATGTGGTTTACAGTCCCACATGACTATAAAAATTTAGATCCTTTTAGGAAATTGGATCTTTATGAAAACATTTGATCTTTTGAAAATTCAATCTAGCTTTTACCCTAGATAAGTTTTCCAGAATAACCCTTCACCGGTGTTTGCAAATTGTTTTTGTGGGTTTCGTGGGTTTCAGAATTAAAAATTTTAGCTCAAAACTTGCAGTTTTGTGTCACCCACTTGCTAGCCTTGTATTGGGAAAGCAACACGTCCAGTATACTTGCTCCATATATTACCTTTTGGTAAACTACCATCCAGTTGTAAAGAAAAGCGTTGAACAAGCAACTGTTAAGGCAATGTCCCGTGACATGCTTTTGATTATGGTCAAAAACGTGTCGGATGCAATTACTATCCTTTGTAGGAGCAATAGTAAAGATCACCCTATAGTTTTTCGGTCTGGCACAAGGTCCTGTCTTCGACCATGCTATGCAACCACCGTTCTTACGGTTGACACCCAAATTGGTTCAGGTGACCTAATGAATTCCAGGTGAATTCCTAGGATTTTACGTTCAATGGTAATGAACGCATTGAAAATAGGGTTTTCAGAAAACAAATCGGTTTGTAATCTGATCAAAATATTTTCTCGTTCAAGCTCGAGTTTAGATATCATTGAATTCCACGAGTTTGTAATTCTCAATCTTTAAGGTCAATCTCAAGGATTGAGTAATATCAGTCTTAAAAGCTTATTTTTGATCTTTAAGGAGATTATCCTTTCTGGGGATCTGATTCATTAGTCTTATAAGCTAATTTGTACGGTTTCCCCCATTGTACGAGATGGATCCTCTCATGGTTAGGATAAGTCTGACCACTTGGCGACCCTGTTTGATGCTGAGGTCCGTGGATTTCCAGCTGATTTTCGAGAAAACTTTTCAAGGTTTTTCGTAGACTCTATAACTGGTCTGGACGACAACTTCCTGACCTAAATCAAGAAGCACGTGTCTTTTTCTCAGAAGACTGTACTTCCTTATAAATTCTATTTATATTACAATAAACTGGATAAAACTCATTAATATTGTCCAAAACAAAAGTATTTTCAATTATTTGTACAAAAATATGTGATATATGTTCTAAATAACTTGGTAAATTTTTTCCACACTTGGCTTTTATTTTTCTTTCTGTGCCTTTTTATTCTCCTCTATTCCATTTTAAATGAATTCAAGCGTTTTGGGTTGTTTCTCAATTTATGTCCTTTCCGAGGTAACAATAATTTCGGTGTTAACACCTAGTTTTATCGTTCATAAATATGTATAAACATGATTTTAAATACTAGGGATGTTCTTTATTATCAGAGAGCACTAGATTCTAATACAACTACTGTATTACTAGTATTTTTAATGGTAACCAAGTGTTTAATTTAAAATTTTAAAAATCCGAAAGAATTTAACCCCTTCCCATACTTAAGATCTTGCAATGCCCTCATTTGCAAGAAATTAGTAACAATTTAAATTATTGAGGGTGATTAGCGTAGAAAAATGATTAAATTTTACCTAAGTTTCCAAACATATTGTTGTTCGTGTTGAATGATAAATGGTGCACTTCATTTGTTCATTCCGTCTGTTGTTATATCACACTTGTTTTTTGTTTTGTCATCAAAATTAATAGCTTTTACTGAACTTAATGCCAGTCTTTGAAAGTGCGATGTTTTACCCTGTTTTGTACATGAGATAAACTACAAACATATATATACATATTTTTGAAGTTGGGTATATCACCCCACATTCAAAAATTATTAAAATCTAATAATAAAAGTTAGAAAATTATAAAAACTATTATAGTATCAAAAGAAGTATTAAAAGTATAAAATTACAAGTTACTAAATAAATAAAAATAGGCATAAAAGAAAATTAGGGTTGATGAGGATGGTGCCAGTAGGGATTCCATTCATAGCCGTAAGTGTTGTAGAATGCTTGAGCTGGTTCATATGTAGGGTACGGTGGTCGGGTCTTGAAATGTCCGCGACTAATCCTCCCGGACGGAGTCATCAACAGTTGGTCCCATTGCGGTGATCGACTCCAAGTAATGTCCTTAACATGAGCTAATGCACAGCGGAAGACGTAATTCGTACCTGAGAATAACATGCTTTAAAAATGTCAACATAAAGTTGGTGAGATATATAGGTTTGATGCTAGCAGCGTTATAACTATGGACCACAAGATTTCATATGTAAACATTTTAATAAAAATATTCTAAGTGGTTGAGCACTTGGTAACCATACTTAACATTTAATCACGTCGCATATTCCCTTTATTATGAAATCTTACTACACTGTACCAAGTGTAGTCACGAAACGAAGTACTGTGCAACCGTTGAATACTGGTCGTCCAGTCCGGTTGGGGTTGTCAGGCCCGATAGATCTATCAACAGGATTCGCGTTTACAATACCGCTGTAAATATTAGTTACCAAGCTACAGGGAAGTATGCCAGTGGTACAACTCAACGTAGAATATATTTTTCAGTTACTTGTGTCCATAACGTAAAACATAAAATACATGTATTCTCATCCCGAAATATTTAGAGTTTAAAAGTGGGACTATATACTCACCTAATGTATTTTGTAGTAAAAATACATATAACATCATTGATCAAGTATAATCTTGGCCTCGGATTCACAAACCTATATCATTTATATATATATTAACACATAATATGGTAATCGAACGAATTTACATTATTAGGGATATATAAGTTATTGTTATATGTTTTAAACTTAGTGTTATGTATTATTTGTTATTAATATTCGTAAAAAAAAAAATTTAGTCTCTTTATAATGTTATTAATAATGATATCACTAATGTCAATTCCAAAATAATAAATAGAAATGATAGTTTTATTAATAATGTTATTTTTTTTTTAAAAAAATATAGTTTTTGTAAAAATGATAATTTTAATAATAATGATATTAAAATAAAAAAAATTGTATTGTGTTTATGATAAAAATTATAGTTTTGATAATAACTCTTAATTTTAATAATGCTTAATAATAATTAATAATACTTGATAATAATTAATGTTAATAACAAAATAATATTAATGATAATGATAATAATAATAATAATACTAATAATAATAATAATAATAATAATAAAATTTACCTTAGAAAAACTTTCCAAAAATTTATGTCAATGCCCGGGACCTCTCGGTTACCCCAAAGAACCATAACCATCGATCCATTTACTACTTTCTGAAGATATTCGAATCTTAAATCTTATACCCGTTTTTTTTAGTCCGTAAAAGTTTGGCCCAACTTAATTTTATTAGAAGTCCAACTTACAAGTCCAACAACACCAAGAATCACGGCCCACAACATAACCCTATTACGGCCCATATAACATCTAAGCCCACCTTCACCTTTTAAAACGTGCATGGCCCATATAATAAATTTGTAATTGACGTTCAGCAAACAAAATCAAATACATGATAATGATTTTCAAGTTGTACATAGGATTCTTATAAATTGTCACTATCATCGTCACTATCATCATCCACATGGCTTTTTTTTTTTTAATAAATGAAACGTTTTTTTTTTTTTTTATATATAAAACAAGTGGTCGGCCATAAAGGAAATCAAAACACACAAGTTGCTCCCTTTATTACTTCAATATTTAACAAGTGGGTTTCAATTGCACAAGATAACAAACGTATCATTGAAATATGTTGGTATGGATTTCGGTTTGTATATCAAAACAGAAGAACGTGGCTAATTGTGGTGGTAGGTTTAGGTGGCTTTCGGTTATAATCAAAAAATATATATATATGGATAGGTGAGATCGAGAGGATGAGATAAAGAGAGGAAATGCTTGTGGTTTGTAGTGGTGTTGGGTGGTGATTTAAACAGAAAAACAGACGTGCAGCATCAGTAATAGAAACGGGGAGCAGCAGCATAATATTTTTAATGGGTGACAGTAGTTTGCTTCCGGTTTCTAAATAGAACGAAAAGGAAAGTTTGGTGATATAGAGAAAAAGAAATATAGCGAGGGTTTCAGCTGTCATGGTGGTACTTCATGATGGAGTGTGGTGGTGATTATGGTGGTTTATGGTGATGTGTGTTAGTGAAGGAGGGTGGTGGTTTGGAGAACCCGAAATGGGTTGTTATTTGATGTGTTCGATCAAACAACAAAAAGGTGAGAGTTTGGTGTTGTAGAAGGTGTTTCACAATTGAAATTTGTAGAAAGAGTGAGAAGAAATGGTGAGATTTTTGTGGATAGTTTAACCTATAGAATCCTAACAAGACTGCACTAATAGATTTTGTAAATTGATTGTACATCGAGTTTGGAGTAAAAAGTTATATCACAGGGATATCGCTAAAAAAAAAAAATACATTCCTTTTTACTTCACCAACTAGTAATAGAAGAGTTGTGAAATTGTTAGTGATGATGAAAAGTCGATCTTATTGTTATTAGACTGTGAAGGATTTTTCAATTTATAGAAGGCACTAATCGACCAATTCAATCAGAGAACAGAGGAAAAAAATAAAATAAAAAAAATAAAAAAAAATGACATTAGATTAGGACCTTCAACAGAGTTTGGTTTTATTCAAATGGTTATATTCTAATTCGTATCAATTTGAGTCAAAAGAACCAATCAACTACAGATGAAATTGATTGGTATTGGAATCGTCCAAAATAAGAAGAAGAAAAAAATATGGCAGATTTTATAATGAGAGGAAAAGCAGATTCATTTTTATGTGTTTGTATTTCCTATATTTATTAAACCTCAATAATTAATATATATGTATATATATATATATATTATGTATTATAATATTTTAACTTACATATAATAATAAATTTCATATTATAACTTTAATATTTACACCCTAACATGTTATAAAATATATTATCTTTTACCCTCGCCGATAACTATAGTAATCTTATGTCGATACCAACAACGTTTATATAAAGTATTAATCATTGAGTACTTTGTTAATGTTTTCGAGTCACACAATAATCTCATAACTTAATTTCGTACTAACCCTATCGTTAAATGTTTTATCAATATTTCTTAATTTAATAATCACACATATGTATATACACATACATATCTATTTACACATAATTGTTCGTGAATCGTCAGACATGGTCAAAGAGTACAATATAGATTTCAAAGTTTTCTAGACTCAAAATTACAGATTTTGCTTATCGTGTCGGAAACATATGAAGATTAGAGTTTAAATTTGGTCGGAAATTTCCGGGTCGTTACAGTACCCACCTGTTAAAAAAATTTCGTCCCCGAAATTTGGTAGAGGTTGTCATAAATATCAATAGAAATGTTTTCATGACAAGTATGAGGTAATATTAGAGTTTTATCAGTATTGAGAGATATAGATAAAACGATTCGATCATGTGAAGCGCACGAATGAAGCTATCACAAAAGAGTGGAATGAGTAAATATGGAATTGTTATAATCGATGACGTGATTAGGATTGATTTTCGGAATATATGGGATTTAAAGAAAATCTTACGTAATAAGATTGGGTTCTTCGGCGATTTAGGAAACAGTATCTCCTTTGATTTAATGCGACAAATCTGTTTTGATTTCTCTGTCGGATATTTCACTATAAATCTACCCCCTTCGTTTCCTTATTTCTATATTCCACATCTTCTACTCTTTCTCCTTGATTCTTACTTAAAGATATTCGCCAATATGCTTCATCCTATTCTAATCCTTGATATATTCTTAATTTTCTCATCTGTCATCCTTCTCTTTCATCTACCACCGGAGGATCTTATCTACTTTTACTATTATCTTGGGACTATAGTGTTATTAATTTTCCCATGCCTTTACGTAGTAATATGCATTGATATACACGGTTTGTAGTTTCAGGGTTGTTATTGGGTTTTATATCTTTCCTTATACTTCGAGGTCCCTACTTCTGTTTTCTATAATCATTATCATCTACAGTTAATACTTTTTCCTATTTGCTGCGATCTATACCCCAATTTCTATTTTGGGGCTTTGTCCCTTCATTTCTTCTTCCCGTCCTTGAGTCAAGTGAGCAATGGTCCGAAATTCGTAGGTATAAAATTTGAAATGAACATAGCTAATGTTCTTAGAAAGAAAGGGTAACGGAATGGTTTCGAATTGTCAAATTACCAGAATATTATGGAAAGATAGAACTATCAAAGTGATATGTTCTTAATATGTTTGGAGATTGAATATAATGTAAGAGTTGTGTAACATGGCACATGATGACGGTACTGTGAATCATCACATTCCATTAGAAACTTAACATGAGTTACTATAGTATAATGAAGTTGATCAAGTTTCATTATATTATACTAATTCATGCATCAATTTCCAACACTGCTTCAGAACATTCCTATTTTAAACTCGAAGGTTTCAGAATTTAGAAACTAACACATTTTCTTTTATATTGTAACGCAGATATTACGGAGAAATACATGATTTCGGATAAGAACAGTTGTGAGAATATCTCCAGAAATATGGAGGATATGTATAACGAAAGATATGAAGATATCTTATAATATCTAAGATAAGATGATGATGAAGAATATCTGTCTGTGAAGGTTTAGAATAAGGAGTGGGTTCTTACTGACGGGTTCAGCAGATACTGAATCATTTAGATTCTTTGAAGGCAAATTCAGTCCTTGTGATCTATCCATAGCATCTTTCATACTTTTCTCAATCCGTTTTCCAGTTCCAAACCTTCTCTTTTTCTGAGCTTTACCAACACACTATACTTCATCATCAAACTTTTGACTGTTAAAGTCGTTTATAGTTTTTGCTACTTCATCAGCATTTCGAGAACTACTTCACAGTTCAGAGTGTTTTTCAAAAATTTCCCATTCAAAGTATGAAGTTCTTAGGGATAGACGTTGTAGATATAACTGGAGAAGTTCTGTGAGATCTCGAAAATACTGATCACGGGTTCCGCCAAAGAGACGACGAGTTGCAGGTACATCTACTGAGGATGTTGTGGAATATAAAAGGTTCTCTGGTAACGATGGCGAAAGGACGAGGTATAAATATCGAGATTATACCAGGAGTAGTCTCACTGAGAAGTCGAAGTGGAGCTGTGACAAAATTAGCTTCCTGAAAAGAAATTTTAGGGTTGTTTTTGCTAATAAATGGCAAAGGATTCAACACGATATGTGTTAAACTATGAATTTGGATTCGAGAGTTTTTCAGGTGCATAAATCTTTCCTTCCGTAGATGATGTGCGGTTGGTTCATCTTTCCGATCTAGGTGTTTTCAAGAATCATAAAAAAATTGTGAATGCGAATTGTAATCGTCAAGATATGAATGAGGTTTAAGATAAAATCAAGTGGCAAACTTGAAGATCAGTTTAGTTTCATATGTTATAATCAATATTTTAATTCATTTTACTTGTCCATAGTTAGCAGTCTATTAGTCCGATTGTCCAATGGTCCAAATAATATATATAAATTAGATATATAATATTCGAATTACTTAATACGTATCGTGACCCGTGTACCGATCTCGGTGTCGATCACAACTCAAAGTATATATATATTTTGGAATCAACTCCAACCCTGTATAGCCAACTCCCTCCTTCACATATAGAGTGTCTACGGTTGTTCCGAAATATATATATAGATGGGTCAATATGATAAGTCGAAACCTTGCATACGTGTCCCGTTATTTAAAGTGCGTAAAATAAATAAATATATATCATGACCCATTATACAACGTGTTGTCTCATAATTAATCCGACGTATTGTTGTACATGTGTCCCGACAGTATGTACATTGCAGAAATTAAAATTGCGAAAATGTAAATTGCGAATAATTAAATGTTAGCCGGGAACAGTTAGCTAGGAATAGTTAGCGTGGATTCCTAACAATATTTCAATTTAGTTAATTCGTCTGTTTCTAACAAATTTTATTTTGTCCAATGTTTTCTTCTTTATGCCACTTGTTGAATTCTGATAGGTCAAAATCCGAATATGGATTTTGAATGAAAATGGTTATTCTGAGGTGAGCGGATACGAATATCGGTGGTTGTAAGTAGGATAATAGATAACCGTTGAATCAGATTCGAAGAATGTACAGTGTAACTTATTAATGTGAATTCTAAATATTCCTCGGGTACTACCCACCCGTTAAAATATTTTCTTCATTAATAGTTTGTACGAAAGAATTTTTTAATTACAATCTTTATGAAAATATACTTGCATATATATTTTCTTCGGATGTAATTATGAATTTAATGAGTCAATAGAATATTAAACTCATTTGATTTATTGTTAACGCTAGATTACATAATCTCTAAAACTTTAGAAATTATATAATCGCCATGTCGAGCGAAGAAAAATGAGATAGAATGATACGTAAAGCGAAGATAATCGATGTAGAACAATATGTAGAACAAAAATCATACTTGAAGTACGGATGGTGATATTGAGGTGTGTGATGTTGATATCCGATGTACAGATTGTGATGTTGAGGTTTACGACACGGTGGTGATTGAGGGTGATAAGGGTATTGTCGGCGTTGATGGTGATGCCGTGATGTTGGTGACGATGTTGGTACCGAAGATGGCGAAGTCGATGTTACTGGCGGTACTGGTTATGCTGTCGATGCTGCTGCTGCTGATATTGGTATCCTTCGCACAATGTTTTCCAAATCCGTTACGCGAGCGCGAAGTTTGTTAGCTTCTGGTTGTACATCGGGATGATTGACGGTTGAAGCGAGCGGATGAATAAGATTCGAAATAGGAAGTAGTATGTAATCGTGACGAGATACTCTAGGAATGAGAGAGAAAATAGTTTTTCGAACAGGTTCGCCGGTAAACGTTTCAGGTTCATCGCCAAGAGGACAATTTAGTAGATGGAAAGGATCTTCGATGTGAAATGATTTTCGGATGTCGTATGATATTCTAGATGTATAGAATGTTTATAATACCAAAGATTTCGTAAACTACAGAGGAATTTACGGCATATGTCAGGCAAGTCCACAGATACGCTAGCATATGAATTTTGTCTATACACTATCGATGCACTAAATGCAGTAAGACGTGTCTAGACTTAAGAATGATAAGCAGGCAATTCCCTAAGGATGATAAGCAGATGGTTTCCGACTAGAAATGATAAGCAAATCTATCTTTTTGACAGGTAGACACAGTCAAAGTCCAGACTCACTAATGTATCCTAACAACTACCAGTTAGACACACTAATGCAAGGCCTGGTTCGCTAAGACCAACGCTCTGATACCAACTGAAATGTCCGCGACTAATCCTCCCGGACGGAGTCATCAACAGTTGGTCCCATTGCGGTGATCGACTCCAAGTAATGTCCTTAACATGAGCTAATGCACAGCGGAAGACGTAATTCGTACCTGAGAATAACATGCTTTAAAAATGTCAACATAAAGTTGGTGAGATATATAGGTTTGATGCTAGCAGCGTTATAACTATGGACCACAAGATTTCATATGTAAACATTTTAATAAAAATATTCTAAGTGGTTGAGCACTTGGTAACCATACTTAACATTTAATCACGTCGCATATTCCCTTTATTATGAAATCTTACTACACTGTACCAAGTGTAGTCACGAAACGAAGTACTGTGCAACCGTTGAATACTGGTCGTCCAGTCCGGTTGGGGTTGTCAGGCCCGATAGATCTATCAACAGGATTCGCGTTTACAATACCGCTGTAAATATTAGTTACCAAGCTACAGGGAAGTATGCCAGTGGTACAACTCAACGTAGAATATATTTTTCAGTTACTTGTGTCCATAACGTAAAACATAAAATACATGTATTCTCATCCCGAAATATTTAGAGTTTAAAAGTGGGACTATATACTCACCAAATGTATTTTGTAGTAAAAATACATATAACATCATTGATCAAGTATAATCTTGGCCTCGGATTCACAAACCTATATCATTTATATATATATTAACACATAATATGGTAATCGAACGAATTTACATTATTAGGGATATATAAGTTATTGTTATATGTTTTAAACTTAGTGTTATGTATTATTTGTTATTAATATTCGTAAAAAAAAAATTTTAGTCTCTTTATAATGTTATTAATAATGATATCACTAATGTCAATTCCAAAATAATAAATAGAAATGATAGTTTTATTAATAATGTTATTTTTTTTTTTTTAAAAATATAGTTTTTGTAAAAATGATAATTTTAATAATAATGATATTAAAATAAAAAAAATTGTATTGTGTTTATGATAAAAATTATAGTTTTGATAATAACTCTTAATTTTAATAATGCTTAATAATAATTAATAATACTTGATAATAATTAATGTTAATAACAAAATAATATTAATGATAATGATAATAATAATAATAATACTAATAATAATAATAATAATAATAATAAAATTTACCTTAGAAAAACTTTCCAAAAATTTATGTCAATGCCCGGGACCTCTCGGTTACCCCAAAGAACCATAACCATCGATCCATTTACTACTTTCTGAAGATATTCGAATCTTAAATCTTATACCCGTTTTTTTTTAGTCCGTAAAAGTTTGGCCCAACTTAATTTTATTAGAAGTCCAACTTACAAGTCCAACAACACCAAGAATCACGGCCCACAACATAACCCTATTACGGCCCATATAACATCTAAGCCCACCTTCACCTTTTAAAACGTGCATGGCCCATATAATAAATTTGTAATTGACGTTCAGCAAACAAAATCAAATACATGATAATGATTTTCAAGTTGTACATAGGATTCTTATAAATTGTCACTATCATCGTCACTATCATCATCCACATGGCTTTTTTTTTTAATAAATGAAACGTTTTTTTTTTTTATATATAAAACAAGTGGTCGGCCATAAAGGAAATCAAAACACACAAGTTGCTCCCTTTATTACTTCAATATTTAACAAGTGGGTTTCAATTGCACAAGATAACAAACGTATCATTGAAATATGTTGGTATGGATTTCGGTTTGTATATCAAAACAGAAGAACGTGGCTAATTGTGGTGGTAGGTTTAGGTGGCTTTCGGTTATAATCAAAAAATATATATATATGGATAGGTGAGATCGAGAGGATGAGATAAAGAGAGGAAATGCTTGTGGTTTGTAGTGGTGTTGGGTGGTGATTTAAACAGAAAAACAGACGTACAGCATCAGTAATAGAAACGGGGAGCAGCAGCATAATATTTTTAATGGGTGACAGTAGTTTGCTTCCGGTTTCTAAATAGAACGAAAAGGAAAGTTTGGTGATATAGAGAAAAAGAAATATAGCGAGGGTTTCAGCTGTCATGGTGGTACTTCATGATGGAGTGTGGTGGTGATTATGGTGGTTTATGGTGATGTGTGTTAGTGAAGGAGGGTGGTGGTTTGGAGAACCCGAAATGGGTTGTTATTTGATGTGTTCGATCAAACAACAAAAAGGTGAGAGTTTGGTGTTGTAGAAGGTGTTTCACAATTGAAATTTGTAGAAAGAGTGAGAAGAAATGGTGAGATTTTTTGTGGATAGTTTAACCTATAGAATCCTAACAAGACTGCACTAATAGATTTTGTAAATTGATTGTACATCGAGTTTGGAGTAAAAAGTTATATCACAGGGATATCGCTAAAAAAAAAAAAATACATTCCTTTTTACTTCACCAACTAGTAATAGAAGAGTTGTGAAATTGTTAGTGATGATGAAAAGTCGATCTTATTGTTATTAGACTGTGAAGGATTTTTCAATTTATAGAAGGCACTAATCGACCAATTCAATCAGAGAACAGAGGAAAAAAATAAAATAAAAAAAATAAAAAAAAATGACATTAGATTAGGACCTTCAACAGAGTTTGGTTTTATTCAAATGGTTATATTCTAATTCGTATCAATTTGAGTCAAAAGAACCAATCAACTACAGATGAAATTGATTGGTATTGGAATCGTCCAAAATAAGAAGAAGAAAAAAATATGGCAGATTTTATAATGAGAGGAAAAGCAGATTCATTTTTATGTGTTTGTATTTCCTATATTTATTAAACCTCAATAATTAATATATATGTATATATATATATATATTATGTATTATAATATTTTAACTTACATATAATAATAAATTTCATATTATAACTTTAATATTTACACCCTAACATGTTATAAAATATATTATCTTTTACCCTCGCCGATAACTATAGTAATCTTATGTCGATACCAACAACGTTTATATAAAGTATTAATCATTGAGTACTTTGTTAATGTTTTCGAGTCACACAATAATCTCATAACTTAATTTCGTACTAACCCTATCGTTAAATGTTTTATCAATATTTCTTAATTTAATAATCACACATATGTATATACACATACATATCTATTTACACATAATTGTTCGTGAATCGTCAGACATGGTCAAAGAGTACAATATAGATTTCAAAGTTTTCTAGACTCAAAATTACAGATTTTGCTTATCGTGTCGGAAACATATGAAGATTAGAGTTTAAATTTGGTCGGAAATTTCCGGGTCGTTACAGGTCTGTATAGTACAGGGAGGAAATACGGGCATTGGAGTAGGAATGTAGTTTGTATTTATGTATGTACAATGACTTATGATTTGGTTTTTCTGATACTGCCAATCTTGAAATGCACGTTGTCTAGCCATTTCATACTCATGTTGAGCCATAAAAATTTGTATTTCTGTCATCTGATTCCCCCCTCCCGCATTACTTTGCTGCTGATCTCTTTCGACCTATGGATGATTGCAATCATATGGTGCTGCAGTGTTGTGTCGTTTCTTTAAAACCTTAGCACCATGATATACTTTCAAACCAATTGTATCACGGGGTTCTGGTGCTGCAATTATTAATCCCCCATGACTTCTATCGACACCGAGATACTCTGCAATTAAAGTAACAAAGATACCACCTCCTATTATACTATTAGGCCATATACCCCTAACCATAGCCGATAAATAATAACCCACACAATAAGGTATACTCACAGCGCTCTGTGGGTCTCGAATACACATGAGATAAAATAAATCATTCTCATTTACCTTCTCTTTGTTCCTACCTCGCTGTGTAATCGAGTTTGCTAAGAACCTATGGATTACTCTTAGCTCAGCTCTATCAATATCAGTATAAGAGTAATTCCTCCCACGAAATCGGTTATGGCTAGTCATTCTACTCCATATTCCATTCATATCAAAATTTTCATCAACCCTCCTACCATTAACTATCAATCTTTGACAATCAGTAGATGCTAGTTCCTCAGGTGTATATATACACAAAGCCTGAGCCATGTCTAGTAGAGACATATGGCGCATCACACCTCCTAATAAAAATCTAATAAAACTCCGATCGGTTAAGGTAGCTACCCGATCATTTATTTCAACACTACATAATAATTCCAAACACCATTCTCTATATACACGCCTACGTATATTGAACAAACTTTCCCAATCATTAAAAGTAGAATTACCATACCTTTGTGTAAGTAATTCTCTGATTGGATTGGCCAATCCTACTATTTCTAACGGTTCCCAATCGATTACCCTGGGTACTTCAACAACATTAGATTGAAGGGTGTGTAAGTTCCTTTGATATTTTGGATATTCTATCTAAAATCTGTCAAACCTCAAGTTTGGGTGTAAATCTGCCTCATGGATATTTGAAAATGAAATGACTTGATGAGGTATATTTTGTTTGTATTGGTCGTTAATATCCTGTTCGTCTGCATTCTCAGGAGGAGCATTGCGAGCCTGAGATGCGGATGAAGATTCACCCCTTTCAGTCTGCAAAACACATTAAACACAATTTTTGTGCATCCAAATATGCATTAGTGTTATCAGAATCATAAATCAAAACAATCATAATGACATGTTTAATCCATATTAAACTTTATACGCATTTTTACAATATTAACAATTCTACACTTTTACAAATAAACATATATGAAAATGTATACAATGTTCTTTAGCATTTATCTTCTAAATTATGTCAAAAATAATCATTATAGCAATTAAACGAGTTCCAAATGGCATTTATATCAATTAAATCTAGTTCATGCATTTTTGACTCAAAAAGTCCACTTTAATACTCAAAAATCATGTTTAGGATCAAAGTTTTGATCATTTAGCAACCTCAAAATGTTACACTACTTAATTAAGCATGAACCACCAACAAAATTCGGCCATAACCCATTTATATCAAAAAGCCCCAATTTTGCTCAAGAACACAAACCATAGATTACTCAAAATTTGAAGTTTAAGGCTTCTAATCATGTTAAATAGCATCAATCTAGGTTATATAAGCATAATATACAAAAAATTTAAGCACAATTAAACTAGAAATCATCAAAATCAAATTAGGTATAATTTTGCTCAAGAACACTGAAAATCCGGATTAAAGAGTGTTTAGATGTAGAAATTACCGATTTTCTTGAAAAACTTCTTGGCAAGTATCTTCTCATCGTGATTTCAGCAAAAAATTTGATGATTAACGGTGAAAATTTGTGATTTTGAGAGGGTTTTTGGGTATTTTTTCGCAGAAATTTGTGTTGTGGGTGTGTGAAGACTGGACTGTCGACCAGTTTATCTGGTCTGGAATTTTGAGGCTCCGCGAGTACGGATGTGGGTACCACAAAAACTCCGCGAGTGCGGATTTCCTTTTTTTATAAAATGTTTAATAATAAAACAATTAATTAAATTTTAAATTTTGTTTTCTTTTTTATTTAGGACGACGTTGTTTCGGTACGTTTATCTAGTCCGTCCCTCGACAAAATTTTAAAATTTGTCATTTTAAAGTGTTTGTTTTAAAAGCACAGATTTTTGGGTTTTTTTAAATATTTTTGGCATACTTTAAATCAATAAGATTAAAAATAATGATAACAAAATTTCTCGTCCCGCCCTCGGGTAAAGCAATTTCGGTTCAACGACCTAGTCTTCAACGACCTAGTCTTCAACTCACGAGGAATTTTAAAAATCAAATTTTTAACTTAATGAAATAAAGTAAATTTTTGTTTTTAAATTCACACCAAACTTAAATTTAAAATGCATAAAATTAAAAATTCATATTAATATTATTAATATTTTTATACATTAATTTTACAAACTTATATTGAAAATATTAATTTTTAAAATATTTAAAAACTTAAATATATTGATTTAAAAAGATTTACAATATTAATTTAATATTTATATATTAATTTTAAAAACAAGGTAAAAATAAAATTAAAAATCGTTTTGGTCTTTTATCCCACTTTAATCAATCAAATATTATTAAAAATATACGCCCCTCTTTTGGGTAAAGTAATTTCGGCTATTTTATCTAGTTTTACTCCTGACGAATTTCTAAAATATTTTGGATTGATTGATTAAAGATATTTATACCTTAAGAATAAACGGTAAATTTCGCAGTGATGTAATAAATTTTTGTATGATATCAATAATTTCAGTTTCGCATACCTAATTTTATTGAATATCAATTTAATACTTTATAGCGAACGATTCAGCGTTTATTATCAAAAGGTTAAAAGCAATAAAATAAAATAAATAAAAATTGTACATACTTACCTATGAGAAAGAATTCTCAGAGACCTACTTTAGCCGACTCATAGGAGAGTCGTGTGATTTGATTTTCCATAGCTACATAAGCGTAACCTCGATTCTTCAATAACTTTTCTTCTAAACATATGAACGGTCCTTCTCTGCATAGAGTAACAAATTCGGTATTTGAATATGTTTGATTGTTCAAACATTTACCTTCGTGTGACCATTTTCTGCATTTATGACATCTTTCAAGGTGTCGTGCTCTTCTTTTTGTTGCGGATTTTGATTTTCTTTTACCAAAATGTGTCTTATGATGATTCTTCCTGAGTTCTTTCCTCACTTCGTCCATTTTGCCTCTTATGAATGATACCACTTCACTCGGGAGTGTGTCATTATTACGTTTAGTAATCATAGCGTGTAGAAGTAGACCATGATTTAGATCAAAGGAATTCTTCATCTCGTAAAACCTAAAAGAAATAAAAATTCAGAATGGAGGGAGAAGACTAGTTCTTTAGGGTCTGCTAGGGAAAGACCATGGGGATTCCATTTTCGAGAACTACACGAAAACAGAAAATCTAACTCTAACAGAAATACATATTACCCCTAAAAGATTCGAATCTTCCCACACTTAGTTAGCTGTGGTGTCGAAATTGTGATTAACTTCATCTTCAACTTCCATTGGTTTATCTATGTAATGTTTAACTCTGTGACCATTAACTTTAAATTCAACCCCATTTGAATTTATTAATTCTACTGTTCCGTACGGGAAAACTCTTTTGACTATGAATGGTCCAGAGCATCTTGATTTCAATTTTCCAGGAAATAGCTTGAATCGTAAATTGAAAAGATGGACTCTGTCTCCTTCCTTTAATTCTTTTGAGCTTCTGATTCTTTTATCATGCCATTTCTTCATTCTTTCTTTATAGATTAACGAATTTTCGTATGCATCATGTCTTAACTCTTCTAATTCATTTAATTGACTTAACCGTAGACGTCCAGCTTCATGCAAATCAAGATTACATATCTTCAAAGCCCAAAATGCTTTGTGCTCAATTTCTACTGGAAGGTGACATGCTTTTCTGTAAACGAGACTAAAAGGTGTGGTTCCAATTGGAGTTTTGTAGGCTGTTCTAAAAGCCCAGAGTGCATCCTCCAATTTCATGGACCATTCTTTTAGATTTGATCCTACAGTTTTTTCTAGAATACGTTTTAAAGCTCGGTTGGTATTTTCAACTTGTCCACTTGTTTGTGGATGATAAGCGGTTGAGATTTTATGAGTTACTTCATATCTTTTGAGACCTTTCTCAAGTTGATTATTACAAAAATGAGTACCCCGATCACTTATTAAAGCTTTTGGTGTTCCGAACCTAGCTAAAAGACGTTTTAAGAAGTTGACTACAACTCGTGCATCGTTAGTTGGGAGATCTTCTGCTTCTGCCCATTTAGATACATAATAAATGGCAACGAGAATATAGAGATTATTATAAGATTTTGGAAATGGACCCATAAAGTCAATATCCCAAACGTCAAATACTTCACATAGTTGAATGACATTTTGTGGCATTTCATCACGTTGACTTATTTTTTCGGCCCTTTGACAAGCATCACATGATTTACAAAGAAGGCGTGCGTCTTTGAAAATTGTAGGGCAATAGAATCCAGCGTCGTAGACTTTTCTTGCTGTAAGTTGAGGCCTATAATGCCCTCTGTTGGTCCTGTGTGACAATGGTTTAAGATTTGACTAGCTTCATCTCCGAATACACATCGACGGATTATTCCATCGGGACAACTTTTAAACAAATGTGGATCTTCCCAAAAATAGTGTTTAATATCACTAAAGAATTTCTTTCGTTTTTGGTACGACAACCCTTTTTCAAGGAATCCACATACTAAGTAGTTTGCATAGTCTGCAAACCATGGAATTTCATTATAATCGATCTTCAAAAGATATTCATCAGGAAAGTTATCTTGTATGGCCGATTCATTTAGAACTTCTAATTCGGGATTTTCAAGACGAGAAAGATGATCGGCTGCGAGATTTTCTGCTCCCTTTTTGTCTCGGATTTCAATATCGAACTCTTGTAAGAGTAAGATCCAACGGATTAATCGTGGTTTGGCATCTTGTTTTAAAAATAGGTATCTAAGAGCAGAATGGTCAGTATAGACCACCATTTTTGCTAGAACGAGATATGAATGAAATTTGTCAAAAGCAAAGATAATAGTAAGGAGTTTTTTTTCAGTAGTTATGTAATTCGTTTGTGCTCCTTGTAACGTCTTACTAGCGTAATAAATAGGTTAAAATCGTTTTTCAATCCTTTGTCCTAAAACGGATCCCATTGCAAAATCACTTGCATCGCACATGAGTTCAAATGGTAGATTCCAATTTGGAGTTATCATGATCGGCGCATTAGTGAGTTTTTCTTTAAGAATATTAAAAGATTTGATGCATTCATCCGAAAAGATGAATGGAGCATCTTTTTCTAGGAGTTTATTCATAGGAGTAGCAATTTTAGAAAAATCTTTTATGAAATGTCGGTAAAAACCGGCATGCCCTAGAAAACTCCTAACTCCTCTAACGTTGGTGAGATGTGGAAGTTTAACAATTACATCTATTTTAGCTCAATCCACTTCAATTCCTTCCTTTAAAATTTTATGACCAAGAACGATGCCTTCTTTAACCATGAAATGACATTTCTCCTAATTAAGTACTAGATTTGATTGTTCGCATCTAATAAGCACTCGTTCAAGATTAACTTGACATGATTCAAAAGTATCACTGAAGACTGAAAAGTCATCCATGAAAACTTCCATGCATTCTTCTATCATGTCGTGAAAAATCGCCATCATGCACCTTTGAAAGGTTGCAGGGGCGTTGCAAAGTTCAAATGGCATGCGTTTGTAAGCAAAAGTACCATAAGGGCACGTGAAGGTGGTTTTCTCTTGGTCCTTGGGTGCTATTGGAATTTGAAAATATCCGGAGAAACCATCAAGAAAACAATAGTAACTATTCCCTGCTAATCTTTCCAACATTTGATCAATGAAAGGTAAGGGAAAGTGATCTTTTCTGGTGGCGTCATTTAATTTTCTATAATCTATACAAATACGCCATCATGTTACAGTCCTAGTAGGAATAAGCTCATTTCTTTCATTTGTGATGACAGTCATGCCACCCTTCTTAGGTACGCATTGAACTGGGCTTACCCATGGACTATCAAAGATTGGATAAATTAAACCTGCATCCAGCATTTTAATAATTTCTTTCTTAACAACATCTTGCATATTTGGATTTAGTCTTCGTTGGCATTGCACATATGTTTTATGACCTTCTTCCATAAGGATTTTATGTGTGCAATACGAAGGACTTATTCCTTTAATATCATGAATCTTCCATGCAATAGCTGGTTTATGAGCTTTTAGCACAGAAATGAGTTGAGATTTTTCATTTTCAGTAAGAGAAGACGATATTATTACAGGTAATTCAGATTCACCATGTAAATAAGCGTATTCCAAATGGTTTGGAAGTGGCTTTAACTCTAATGTCGATGATTCTTCTATCGATGATTTGTATCGATATCTGTCTTCCTCTTTTAGCATTTGAAGTTCTTCTGTTGTTGGTTCATATTCATTAGCCATGAGTGTAGCTAACATTTCAGCTTCATCAATTGGTTCAGTCCCTTCTCCTAAAGAACATTCTCCTGTTCCTTGTAATTCTGGAAATTCTTCTAACAATTCTGCATGTGAATCTCTAGTTTGAATATAATAACATGTATCATCTGCAGATTGCGGTTGTTGCATGGCTCTATCAACAGAAAAGGTAACACTCTCGTCCTCTATACTTAGGGTCAGTTTCTTACCGAACACATCTATTATTGCTTTAGCCGTGTTTAAGAATGGTCTTCCTAATATAAGACGAACTCGAGAATCTTCTTCGATGTCCAGAATAACAAAATCTACTGGAAATACTAAAGTACCAACTTTAACTAGCATGTTTTCCATTATCCCTCTAGGATATTTTACTGATCGATCGGCTAGTTGTATGCTTATTCTTGTTGGTTTCAATTCTCCAAGGTCTAGTTTAGCGTATAGTGAATACGACATTAAATTTATACTAGCATCTAAGTCTGCCAATGCTTCTATTGAACTAAGACTACCCAGAAAACATGGAATTGTGAAACTTCCTGGATCTGAGAGTTTTTCTGGTATCTTATTCAACAGCACTGCAGAACAATTAGCATTCATAGTAACAGCCGAGAGTTCTTCCATTTTCTTTCTATTTGTGATTAGATCTTTCAAGAATTTAGCATATCTAGGCATTCCTGAAATCACATCAATGAAAGGAAGATTGACATTTATTTGTTTAAACATATCCAAGAATTTGGATTGCTCGGCTTCAAGTCTTTCTTTTCTCATTTTACTCGGGTAAGGAAGTGGTGGTTGGTATGGTTTAACATAAGGCTTAGCCTTAACTGTGTTATCTTCATTAACCTTTTCAACTACCGGTTCTGATTCCTTTTCTTTTTCAGGCTGTGGTGCCTGTGTAGTAGGAGTAGAGTCATCAGAAATTACCGGTATTTCAGGTGGTTTAAGTGTAATACCACTTCTCGTGGTAATGGCTTTAACTGTTTCATTCCGGGGGTTAGCATTTGTATCGCTAGGTAGACTCCCCGGTTTTCTTTCACCTATCAACCTTGCTAGGTTGCTTAATTTTTGTTCCAGATTTTGAATAGAAGCTTGTTGATTTCTAAATGTTTGAGCATTTTGTTCATTGGTTTGTTTCTGAGATGTGAAAAACTGCATTTGAGATTCAACTAGCTTCAACATCATATCTTCTAAATTTGGCTTTTTATCATAGGACCTTGTTGGTTGTTGTATGGAACATTTCAGTTATAATTCTGATTTTTATTGTAGATTGGTCTTGGCGGTTGATAATTATTCTGATAATTATTTCCAGGCCTTTGGTTCATGTATGAAACATTCTCTATTTGTTCCATTGTTTGTTCAATACTGAGACAATCTTTTGTCACATGTGGTCCTCTACACTATTCACAACTAATTCGTATTGCGTGAATATCCTTAGTCATCTTTTCCATTCGTCTCTCGAAAGCATCTATCTTTGCGGAAATAGAATCAAAGTCATGGCTAGAATCGGCTCTAGCCGCTTTAGATGATCTAACGATATCTTTTTCTTGGTGCCACTCATGTGAGTGGGAAGCAGTGTTATCAATAATTTTGTAAGCTTCAGTTACGGTTTTCTTCATAATAGAACCACCAGCTGCTATATCGATGTCTTTTCGTGTAGTAATATCGCATCCTTGGTAGAATATTTGTACTATTTGATAAGTGTCTAAACCATGTTGAGGACATCCTCTCAACAAATTTCCAAATCTTGTCCACGCCTCATATAGAGTTTCATTTGGCTTTTGTGTGAACGTAATAATTTCCCCTTGAAGTCTCACGGCTTTAGATGCCGGAAAGAATTGTTTAAGAAAATTTTCAACTAAAACATCCCATGTATCAATCGCCCCTTCAAGTAACGATTCTAACCAATCTTTGGCTTCTCCCTTTAAAGTCCAGGGAAATAACATGAGATAGATTTGTTCATCCTCAACTTCTCTGATTTTGAATAGTGTACAGATCCTATTAAAGGTTCGAAGATGTTCATTTGGATCTTCCTTCGGTGCACCACTAAATTGGCATTGATTAGTTGCCATATGTAGTATTTGTCCTTTGATTTCATAATCTGGCGCATTAATGTCTGGTTGAGTAATTGCATGACCTTGGCCAGTGCGTTTAACCCTCATTCGGTCTTCCATACTTAGAGGTTCCAGATTTTCCATGATTGAATTTGTTGAATCTCAATCACTAAAGGATTCTGATTTAATGGTTTCTTCCTCGACAATCTCTGGATGAGTAATTTGTGGTTCAGGAGGAATGATTAGTGGTTCAGGATCTCTAAATTGTCCCTGAATATCCTCCGGATTCTCAATTGTGAGGTTGGGTTCAAAAAATGGATTATCGGAAATTTGAATTGGAGTACTTGGTCGACTAGATGACGATTCTAAAGAAAAATCAACGACGACAATGTTGGCCTGGTTTCTTGATCGAGTTACAGGTGGTGAACGTATGAAAGGTGGTGAACGTTTTTCTCGGTGCATTCACTGAATATCCTATTAGTTATAAAGATAAAAATTATATAAGCTATCAAATTAATAGACTTTTCTGATTTTGCCCACGTTTCGAATAGCCAATAGATGCAGCAGGTAGCCAGGACCCTTTAAATCTGAAGCCCACAACTCGCCACTAACAAATCCAACTATTACTACGAACCAGAAAATTTTAGATGTCTATCAATTTAACCGCTTAAAATAATTTTTCGTCGAAATTTGAAGAAAATAATAAAAAAAAAATTCTATGTCCTAAAAACTAGAGCATCGAGAAATAAGAAAAAAAAAAGAGTGCGTCGAAAAACGTTGAAAAATAAAAGGTCGAAAAATAATAATAAGAAAGAAAAACGTCGAAATTTAAAAGTCTAATGTCATAACCCGTCCTAAACCATAAGGACAAATATAATAACATATGATTTCATCGCGAGGTATTGACCTCTCTATGCGACATTTTTCAAAGAAAACTGCATTCGTTTTTACAATACAAATCATAACTTTTATTAAAAATACAAAGTTTAAACATCATAATAATGATTATCGTTTAGCGATAATCTTAGCCTTACAAACTTTACATGTGATGATAACAACACGATTTCCAACGTATTTTACATTACAACTTCTCCGATATGCAGTTTTATTTTTGACACAAATATGCATACTCAAGATCTTGCTTAAATTCAACATGTTGCAGCGGAAGCTTTTAGTTATCACCTGAGAATAAACATGCTTAAAACGTCAACATAAAGTTGGTGAGATATAGGTTTAATGCCGGCAGCGTTATAAATATAGACCACAAGATTTCATATATAAACGTTTTAATAAAAATATTCTAAGTTGTTGAGCACTTGATAACCATACTTAACATTTAATCAACGTCGCATATTCCCTTTAATATGAAATCTTACTACACCGTACCAAGTGTAGTCACCGAAACGAAGTACTGTGCAACCGTTGAATACTGGTCGTCCAGTCCGGTTGGGGTTGTCAAGCCCGATAGATCTATCAACAGGATTCGCGTTTACAATACCTCATGTAAATAGTAGTTACCAAGTTACTGGGAAGTATGCCAGTGGTACAACTCAATGTAGAATATATATTTTTAATCACTTGTGTCCATAGCGTAAATCATAAAATGCATGTATTCTCATCCCGAAATATTTAGAGTTTAAAAGTGGGACTATATACTCACTTTTGCCTTGAAGGTAATAAACACGACTTGGTCTCCGATTGATATCATGAACCTAACCATATATATAATATATCAACATATTTTCTTTTCAAGTAATCGTTACATATATATATATATATATATATATATATATATATATATATATATATATATATATATATATATATATATATATATATATATATATATATATATATATATATATATATATATATATATATACTTATAATACTTATAATATTTTCTTAGTCCGTAGTTAGCAGTCCGATGTTAGTGGTCTACAATTAGTTGCTCAATAAAATAAATAAAGACCCCATCGTATTCGTATTGATCAGAATTAATCTCGACCCATGGTACCATGTTGTCAAATGACGTGTTGCGTACATAAAGTACCGTGTTGTCAAATGACGTGTTGCGTACAATCATGAGGTCTTATGATTAATCTTCTCGTGTTGTTTACGGGTGGTCCTGAAGTATATATAAAATCAAATCATAAGTAATTATATATAAAATATCATATTAATTAGAAAATATATGATTAAATAAAATTTTCTCCAAATATTTTCGTAGCTAAACTAGCTTCGGATACCCGATCTTGTTTTAGTCGTAGTTTCTTCATTACAACTCCGTTTTTGTTGATTCAACTTGCCACTTCCTTGGATCGAGTCAAATTTTAAGAATATGAACTGTAAATACCTTGGTTTACATTCGGAATCACAGGTTATAGTTCAAACTTTGGTGAAACTTATGAAAGTGATCATTTTCCATCATAAAAACAATATTTAATGATCATTTTTCTAAAAATACTAACACTTTGAGTTAAACCATGAAATTTTTATGTGTTAACATATTCATAAGAAATATCATTTTTCCAAGATATGAACTTCCAATTCAATGTTTAAAATGGTTTTTAATTATCCAACCCAAAACAGCCCCCGGTTGCACTCCGACGACGTAGATTCAGTTTTAAGGTGTTCTTTGTAAAAACAAGTTGTATCTTGTTAAGTTAGCATATTATTATGATATATTACAGGTCTTGAAGTGTTTTAAAAGTTAAGTTAGAAGGATCTATTTAGTTTGCAAACAAGTTTGAAATCATTCAAACTATGTTCTTGTTGTTAAAATTTTACAACACAAAATAAGATAGCTATATAAATATGAATCGAATAAGGTTATGAATAAGGTTACTACCTCAAGTTACTTGGACAAAGTTACTGCAAAAGATAAGAAAAATCCTAGAACCAAAAGAGTGGTGGAGTGGGATTGAAAGATTGGATGTAAACTTCTATACTTGGAAGGATTATTGAAGTGTTCTTGAAAGGAATTTCTTATGATGATTAAGTGTTGTTTTTGAAGCTAGATCTTCATGGTTATTTGATGAGATGATTAAAGTGTTTAAGGCTTATAAGTGTGTGTGTGTGTTTAGCTAAGAAATTTTAGTAGAAATTGAATCAAAAATGATTATACTTATAGCCATAAATGGTGTGAATCATGGGGAGACAAAAACAAAATTTTCATTTGTTATTTTGTATAAATATCATGCTAGCATCCAATTTCTAATTACCTCTCCTTGAGGGCAGCAATAAGGGCTGATTAGGTGTTGATTAGGATGTTGATTTGATGTATATATACCAATAGTAAATACATATAGAAGCTGGGTATGATACGGGTACATATACCCTTGATATACGTATAGAAATCTTGAGAAAACGGAACGAGAATTAAAATATAACTATCTTTTGTAAATATACTTATATTATTTTATGTATAAAAGCCCTTTAAAAGTGATTAAATACATATCTATATGATACATGTATAAGCATTATAAGTTATATGTATTTATGTCAAAGAACGTTACGTATAGTTATCGTTTTGAAAACTTAAGTTAGTAGTTTCAAAATATACTTATAACTTATTGTTATTAGTATACAATGAGATGTTAAACTATCCTTAGATCATGTTAAATATATATAAATACATATATATATACACAAACTTATAATTATCGTATGTTATATAGTTCGTGATATCATCGGTCAAATTGGACGGTCAAACGTCGTGTAAAACTCTTTTCAAAAACATAAGTCTCAACAATTTAGATTGCTTATCATGTTGGTAAGGTTTAATTTATGTAAATATTAATCTCATAGATATAAAATGATCGGAAAAATCCGGGTCGTTACAGTACCTACCCGTTAAATAAATTTCATCCCGAAATTTTAAAATTGTACCTATTTTGCGTCATCGGTAAACAAATGTGGGTACTTTTGTTTCATCTGATCCTCTCGTTCCCAAGTAAACTCGGGACCCCTTCGAGCATTCCAACGAACCTTAACGATTGGTATGTTGCTCTGCTTAAGCCGTTTAACTTCACGGTCCATGATTTTGACTAGTTCTTCTATGAATTGTAGTTTCTCGTCGATTTGGATTTCTTCAAGAGCAATGGTGAGATCTTTCTTTGCAAGACATTTCTTGATGTTTGAAACGTGAAATGAATTATGTACTCCGGCAATTTATTGCGGTAACTTGAGTCGATAAGCTACCGGTCCAATGCGTTCGATGATCTTGAACGGGCCTACATACCTTGGGTTCAGTTTACCCCTTCTACCGAAACGTATTACACCTTTCCAAGGTGACACCTTTAGCATAACCATGTCACCAATCTGAAACTCTAATGGTTTCCTTCGGACATCGGCGTAGCTCTTTTGGCGACTACGGGCTATTTTCAATCTCTCCTTGATTTGTACTATCTTCTCAGTCATTTCGTGTATGATCTCGGGACCAGTTAATTGTCGATCTCCTACTTCATTCCAACAGATAGGGGATCTACACTTCCTTCCATACAGTGCTTCGAATGGTGCAGCTTTAATGCTCGCATGATAACTATTATTATACGAGAATTCTGCTAATGGTAGATATTTATCCCATCCGTTTCCAAAATCGATCACACATGCCCTGAGCATGTCTTCAAGAGTCTGAATTGTTCTTTCACTCTGTCCGTCAGTTTGTGGATGATATGCGGTGCTCATATCTAAACGAGTTCCCAGTGCCTCTTGTAGAGATTGCCAAAACTTTGATGTAAATCTACTATCACGATCGGATATAATGGAAATAGGTATTCCATGCCTTGAAACAATTTCCTTTATGTATAATCGTAATAGTTTCTCCATTCTATCCATTTCCTTTATAGGCAAGAAATGTGCAGATTTGGTGAGACAATCAACTATTACCCAAATGGTGTCATAACCCCAGGCAGTCTTAGGTAACTTTGTGATGAAATCCATGGTAATACCATCCCATTTCTATTCTGGGATTTCTGGTTGTTGAAGTAACCCTGACGGCTTCTGGTGTTCTGCTTTAACTTTGGAACAAGTTAAACATTCCCCAACATATGTTGCAACGTCTGTCTTTAAATTAGGCCACGAATAATGCGTCTTAAGATCTTGGTACATCTTTTCAATTCCAGGATGTATCGAGTATCTTGTCTTATGCGCCTCATTCAATATCAACTTCCTTAATCCACCTAACTTCGGTACTCAAATACGGTTTGCAAAATATCGAATTCCGTCTTCTCGTATAACGAGTTGCTTCTCATACTTCTTCATTATTTCATTTCCTATGCTCTCTTTAGTAAGAGCTTCTCGTTGAGCCTCTTTGATTTGTGAATTAAGATTCATGCGAATTTTTATGTTCATCGCTCGTACTCGAATTGGCTCTCGTTCCTTTCTGCTTAGAGCGTCGGCCACTACATTCGCTTTCCTGGGATGATAGCGAATTTCACAATCATATTCGTTTATCAGCTCGACCCACCTACGTTGCCTCATGTTCAGCTGTTTCTGATCAAAAATATGTTGAAGGCTTTTATGATCAGTAAACACAGTGCATTTAACCCCATATAAATAGTGTCTCCATATCTTTAATGCAAACACTACTGCTCCCAATTCTAAATCATGCGTCGTATAATTCCGCTCGTGAATCTTCAATTGCCGGGATGCGTATGCTATAACTTTCTTTCATTGCATAAGGACGCAACCAAAACCTTGTCGCGAATCGTCACAATATATCTCAAAATCATCGTTCCCTTCAGGTAACGATAAAATAGGTGCTGTAGTCAACTTCTTCTTCAGTAATTGAAATGCACTCTCCTGCTCAGAAGTCCATTCGTACTTCTTCCCTTTTTGCGTTAACGCTGTTAATGGTTTAGCTATTCGGGAAAAATCTTGAATAAACCTTCTATAATAACCGGCTAAACCCGAAAATTGGCATATCTGCGTTGGTGTCTTAGGAGTCTCCCATTTTTCAATGGCCTCAATTTTAGCTGGATCAACCTGAATTCCTTTGCTACTAACAACGTGACCAAGAAATTGCACTTCTTTCAACCAAAATGCACACTTAGAAAATTTGGCGTATAACTGTTCTTTTCTTAACAATTCTAATACCAACCTTAAATGCTGTTCATGCTCTTGCTCATTTTTGGAATAGATAAGAATATCGTCAATGAAAACGATAACAAACTTATCTAGATACGGACTACAAACTCGATTCATGAGGTCCATGAATACAGCTGGCGCATTCGGCAATCCAAACGGCATGACTAAAAATTCGTAATGACCGTAGTGTGTCCGGAATGCAGTTTTCGGAATATCTTCTTCTTTGACACGTAGTTGATGATAGCCTGATCTTAAGTGGATTTTCGAGTACACACATGATCCTTACAATTGATCAAATAAGTCGTCAATTCTCAGTAGTGGATACCGATTCTTGATAGTTAACTTATTTAATTCACGATAATCTATACACATCCTAAAAGATCCATCTTTCTTTTTAACAAATAAAATTGGAGCTCCCCACGGTGAAGTACTTGGTCGTATGAATCCACGGTCCAGTAATTCTTTTAACTGACTCTGAAGTTCTTTAACTCAGACAGTGTAAGTCTATATGGAGCACGAGCAACCGGTGCAGCTCCTGGTACAAGATCTATTTGAAATTCTACAGACCTAAAAGGAGGTAGTCCCAGTAATTCTTCCGGAAATACATCGGGAAAGTCTCTTACTACATTTACATCGTTAATATTCTTCTCCTTTTCTTCAACTTTCTTTACATGTGCTAGGATGGCATAACATCCCTTTTCTAAACACTTTCGAGCTTTCAAACAGCTAATGAGATTTAGGTTTGGTTTACCTTTATCTCCGTAAATCATTATCATTGATTTATCCTTTCGAGGAATACGAATTGCCTTTTCAGCACACACCACTTCGACTCCTACTTTGGACATCCAGTCCATGCCGATAATTACGTCAAAACTTCTTAATTCTATGGGTATCAAATCCATCTTAAATGTTTCTCCGGCTAAATTTATTTTACAATCACAGAAAATTTTATCAGCTTTAATTAGTTTACCATTAGCTAACTCAATCATGTACTTAGCATCTAGAGGTAATGATGAACAATTCAATTTAGCATAAAAGTCTCTACACATGTAACTTCTATCGGCACCAGTATCAAATATAATAGATGCTGATAAGTTATTAATGATAAATGTACCCGTAACCAGCTCCGGGTCTTCATACGCCTCTCTAGCATTAATAATAAATGCTCTTCCACGTGCAGATCCGTTATTCTTCTCTGGATTCGGGCACTGGCTCTTATAATGACCCTGTTTCCCATACCCATAACAAGTAACAGTAGCCAAGGCAGTTCTATTTGCATTGGTGGCAGGATTCTTGGTGCCATTGGTATTTGTAACAGGAATCCTACAATCTTCAGCAAGATGACCCCTTCGATTACAATTATCGCACACCACATTACAATAACTAGAGTGATCTTTGTGGCATCTGTTACATAAAGGATTTCGTCCTTTATAACCTGAGCTTGAAACACTACCCACACCTTGCGTGGTTTCTTGTTTCTTGTTGGATTGTTGATTACCTTCCCACTTTCTTTTGTTTTCTGATGTCTTGACATCGGTGTTCTTATCCAGAATAATCTGGTCCATCAACTCGTTTGCCATGGTGATGGCTTCGTGAATAGTCTTGGGTTTCGATGCTGTAATATTTGCTTTGACATTTTTAGGCAAACCATCTTTGTACAGTTCTATCTTCCGTTCTTTGGTTGGTACCAATTCGGGACATAGCAAAGCTAATTCCATGAATCGCTGATTGTAGTTGGTGAGTTCAGTTCCAACGACTTTCAGGCTTCGTAATTCAGCTTCCAACTTCCTAACCTCGTTCCTTGGACAATACTCGTTGATTAGCATTGTTTTAAATTCTTCCCAGGGAGTATCATAAGCTACATCTCCTCCTACGGCCTTCACATAGTTTTTCCACCACGTGAGTGCACTATCTTGTAAGGTGCACGATGCATACTTGGTCATTTCCTTATCAATACAACCACTGATTTTAAACACAGACTCAATCTTTTCGATCCACTGGGTTAAAACGACCGGTCCTTCTGTTCCACTGAATGATGAGAACTTGCAACCTTGAAAAGTTTTATAAGTACATCCCACACAAGGATTTGGGTTAACTGCAGCACCTCTTGCAGCCTCGACCCATAACATTCTGTCGTTCACTCATTGATTGATGAGTTCCTCAATTTCTTGTTCCGTCATTCGGTTCAATCGCGCCATAATCTTCAATAAGAATGAAAAAATAATTATTCACATGGAATATTATAGATGTAGTATGTATTTACAGTATATCGTAGCTTATTAATAATATGAACCAGTTATTATTATAAAAGCCTTTTCTTCTTATTAGCGTTTTATAATTATATCTAGGGTAGTACCTACCCGTTAATGTTCATACTTAATAGCTTAGTACGAAAATCAATTACTACCACCCAAATAATACTCAACCATGGAAAATTATTGCATTTCACACTTCACTATTTTACATATGCTTATCTTACATCAAACATTAAACAAACCACACTAGTAATATTATAAAAAACGTTATATGATCCCATGGTTTAAAACAACAGCGCATCATTTAACCCAAAACGTTTGTGTTCAAAGAAATCGCTTAAAGGTTATCTTGACTGTCTCCCTGCGTTTTTGCTGAGGGGCTGAAGAACTGGATGCCGGGATAGAACTAATAGGAATAGCGGGAAAAGGGGTGGAAGTGTCTGGTGGAGTTGGTGCCACAACATCCTCACTAAACTCGGGATTTGGATTTTCCAATTCAGTAGCCTTTCGTTTCTTTCCTTTTTCGAACTTGTCTTTCGTAATTTCCTGTATTTCTTCCCCCTCAGGATCACTTTCTGGTTCCTCTTCAATTGATTCATCCGAAAATTGTGAGTCTTCCCCAAAGGTGTCGTTTTCATCATCGGACAGGTTAATGACTGGAACACCATCTGAAGATTCTGGTTCGGAGTCGCTGAATGTGATAACAAGTTCTAAGCCAGACATCTATCACATAACAACTATCACGTTAGTACCACATAATATTTACATATTAATTTTTAACCAACAAGGATAAGCAATAGTTTTCTAAATCAAACACGGTCAAAGTCCAGACTCACTAATGCATCCTAACAAACTCGATAAGACACACTAATGCAAATTTTCTGGTTCTCTAAGACCAACGCTCTGATACCACATGTCATAACCCGTCCTAAACCATAAGGACAAATATAATAACATATGATTTCATCGCGAGGTATTGACCTCTATATGCGACATTTTTCAAAGAAAACTGCATTCGTTTTTACAATACAAACCATAACTTTTATTAAAAATACAAAGTTTAAACATCATAATAATGATTATCGTTTAGCGATAATCTTAGCCTTACAAACTTTACATGTGATGATAACAACACGATTTCCAACGTATTTTACATTACAACTTCTCCGATATGCAGTTTTATTTTTGACACAAATATGCATACTCAAGATCTTGCTTAAATTCAACATGTTGCAGCGGAAGCTTTTAGTTATCACCTGAGAATAAACATGCTTAAAACGTCAACATAAAGTTGGTGAGATATAGGTTTAATGCCGGCAACGTTATAAATATAGACCATAAGATTTCATATATAAACGTTTTAATAAAAATATTCTAAGTTGTTGAGCACTTGATAACCATACTTAACATTTAATCAACGTCGCATATTCCCTTTATTATGAAATCTTACTACACCGTACCAAGTGTATTCACCGAAATGAAGTACTGTGCAACCGTTGAATACTGGTCGTCCAGTCCGGTTGGGGTTGTCAGGCCCGATAGATCTATCAACAGGATTCGCATTTACAATACCTCATGTAAATAGTAGTTACCAAGTTACAGGGAAGTATGCCAGTGGTACAACTCAACGTAGAATATATATTTTTAATCACTTGTGTCCATAGCGTAAATCATAAAATGCATGTATTCTCATCCCGAAATATTTAGAGTTTAAAAGTGGGACTATATACTCACTTTTGCCTTGAAGGTAATAAACACGACTTGGTCTTCGATTGATATCACGAACCTAACCATATATATAATATATCAACATATTTTCTTTTCAAGTAATCGTTATATATATATATATATATATATATATATATATATATATATATATATATATATATATATATATATATATATACTTATAATACTTTTAATATTTTCTTAGTCCGTAGTTAGCAGTCCGATGTTAGTGGTCCACAATTAGTTGCTCAATAAAATAAATAAAGACCCCATCGTATTCGTATTGATTAGAATTAATCTCGACCCATGGTACCATGTTGTCAAATGACGTGTTGCGTACATAAAGTACCGTGTTGTCAAATGACGTGTTGCGTACAATCATGAGGTCTTATGATTAATCTTCTCGTGTTGTTTACGGGTGGTCCTGAAGTATATATAAAATCAAATCATAAGTAATTATATATAAAATATCATATTAATTAGAAAAGATATGATTAATTAAATTTTTCTCCAAATATTTTCGTAGCTAAACTTGCTTCAGATACCTGATCTTGTTTTAGTCGTAGTTTCTTCATTACAACTCCGTTTTTGTTGGTTCAACTTGCCACTTCCTTGGATCGAGTCAAATTTTAAAAATATGAACTGTAAATACCTTGGTTTACATTCAGAATCACAGGTTTTTGTTCAAACTTTGGTGAAACTTATGAAAGTGATCATTTTCCATCATAAAAACAACATTTAATGATCATTTTTCTAAAAATACTTACACTTTGAGTTAAACCATGAAATTTTTATGTGTTAACATATTCATAAGAAATATCATTTTTCCAAGATATGAACTTACAATTCAATGTTGAAAATGATTTTTAATTATCCAACCCAAAACAGCCCCCGGTTGCACTCCGACGACGTAGATTCAGTTTTAAGGTGTTCTTTGTAAAAATAAGTTGTATCTTGTTAAGTTAGCATATCATTATGATATATTACAGGTCTTGAAGTGTTTTAAAAGTTAAGTTAGAAGGATCTATTTAGTTTGCGAACAAGTTTGAAATCATTCAAACTATGTTCTTGTTGTTAAAATTTTACAACACAAAATAAGGTAGCTATATAAATATGAATCGAATAAGGTTACTACCTCAAGTTACTTGGACAAAGTTACTGCAAAAGATAAGAAAAATCCTAGAACCAAAAGAGTGGTGGAGTGGGATTGAAAGATTGGAAGTAAACTTGTATACTTGGAAGGATTATTGAAGTGTTCTTGAAAGGAATTTCTTATGATGATTAAGTGTTGTTTTTGAAGCTAGATCTTCATGGTTATTTGCTAAGATGATTAAAGTTTTTAAGGCTTATAAGTGTGTGTGTGTGTGTTTAGCTAAGAAATGGTAGTAGAAATTGAATCAAAAATGATGATACTTATAGCCATAAATGGCGTGAATCATGGGGAGACAAAAACAAAATTTTCATTTGTTATTTTGTATAAATATCATGTTAACATCCAATTTCTAATTACCTCTCCTTGAGGGCAGCAATAAGGGCTAATTAAGTGTTGATTAGGATGTTGATTGGATGTGTATATACCAATAGTAAATACGTATAGAAGCTGGGTATTATACGGGTACATATACCCTTGATATACGTATAGAAATCTTGAGAAAACGGAACGAGAATTAAAATATAACTATCTTTTGTAAATATACTTATATTATTTTATGTATAAAATCCCTTTAAAAGTGATTAAATACATATCTATATGATACATGTATAAGCATTATAAGTTATATGTATTTATGTCAAAGAACGATACGTATAGTTATCGTTTTGAAAACTTAAGTTAGTAGTTTCAAAATATACTTATAACTTATTGTTATTAGTATACAATGAGATGTTAAACTATCCTTAGATCATGTTAAATATATATAAATACATATATATACACAAACGTATAATTATCGTATGTTATATAGTTCGTGATATCATCGGTCAAATTGGACGGTCAAACGTCGTGTAAAACTCTTTTCAAAAACATAAGTCTCAACAATTTAGATTGCTTATCATGTTGGTAAGGTTTAATTTATGTAAATATTAATCTCATAGATATAAAATGATCGGAAAAATCCGGGTCGTTACATCTAAAAACTAAATATTAAAAATTGCGTCTAAAGGAATTAAAGTTTAAAAGGAATTCTATATCCAAAACGGCAATAACTTAAAAAGGTACTAAAACTTATTTAAAAATAAAGCGATAAACGATGTCGTAAAATTCTAAAGCGTCTAAATCTTAATCTAAGGAAAAAGCACTTAAGGGATTTTACGGCAATGCCTAAGAATCTAGAGATATAAAATAACTACGGCAAAATACTTAGTTACGAACTAATTACGAACGATAAAAATACAAATTACAAATTAAACTAATAAAAAGATACAAAAGTTAAAAATAAAACTTAAAGTTATAAAAATACAATTTTTATAAAAATATTATTTTTATATAAAGTATTTTATAAAAATATTAGTTTTATATATTAATAAAACTAATTAAAACTTAAAAATACAAAATTTAATTAAAACTTAAAACTAATTATATTAAATTACTAAACCCTAATTATAATTAATAATAATTAATTTTTAACCCTAATTTCGTAATAAATGAGGTACCAGGTCGCAGATGTCAGACGGCTCCACGAGTGCAGATGTCTTCTGCCCAAAAATTCCGCGAGTGCGGAGGATGCAGGGAGCTAGCCAAGTTTAACTTAAATAAAACTTATATTTTAACAATTACTTATTAGATTTTTATAATTCTAAAAAAATTAAAATTTTTAATTAAAACACCTAAATAGATATATATATTTTTTTATGTTTTTATATTTTTGTTTTTAATATTTAAAACTTATATTTTTACAAAAATAGATTAAAACTTAATAAAAATCTTTTTTATAGTGTTTCGCTTCGGCGTTGAATTTTCCCGGCAGCGGTGCCAAAAATACTTGGTGTTGTGCGAGGTATATACGAAATAGTTATATTTTTATTGCGAAATACTATTAAATACGATACAATTTTACCCAAAGTTATTTATTTATTTATAGAGTGGATATACCTAAACCTTGCTACAACACTATAGGCAGTGTACCTAATCGTACAGTAGTGTAGTTTTTTGTAAGTCCGGTTCGTTTCGCAGGGAGCTAGCCAAGTTTAACGCTATATTTTTAAAAACTATATTTGTATATATATATATATATATATATATATATATATATAAGTAGTATTATTATTATAAAAAGGGAGTTTTTACCGTTTAGTGACCGGTTTGTCGATTTTATGTCTTAAGTCACAATTAAAACCTAATGTAAAATATTAAAAATAAATATAACTTAATTTAAAGCGTAAAGTAAATGACGATAAATAAAAATGCGATAATTAAAAGTACGATAATTAAATGTGCAATAAATAAAATGACAGTAAATAAAACTACGATGAAATATGAAATAAAGGAATTATGCTTATTTAAACTTCCGTAATCATGACGTTTGACGTGTTGATTTTAATTTATTACCATGGGTTAATTGTCCTTTGTCCTGGATTATTCAATATGTCCATACGGTTTTTGTCTATAACAGTCCATCAGTCATAAATATAAAGTGCGAGTGTCCTCGTCAAATTATCCTTATACCCGAAGTCAAATATTCCAACTAATTGGGGACTAAAACTGTAATAAGGTTTTTATACATTGTTAATGATTACACCAGGTTATCGACTGTGTGTAATCCCAGGTTTTAATACTTTATTAACAATTACACCAAGTGACCTTGCATGTAATTCACCCCTGTTTTAATGATTCCATTGACTATTAATCCATTCCCGTGTCCGATTAAATGGACGATTATTTGTACTTACAAATATCTCGCCCATCGTGTTCGATCGAGTGTATATGGTTATTTATAGATACGTCAAATTGTAAATCTCTATATTAAATTAACGAATTATCATTCAGTTAAACAAATATAAAGCCCATTAGTAGTCCATAGTCCAATTTCCACAAGTGTCAGTCTTTTGCCCAAACCCCAATTATGGTACAAAGCCCAATTACCCAATCTTAATATTTAGCCTAACATCACGATTACTTCGGCTTAAATAAGCATAATAATAATTTAGCTACGAGACATTAATTTAAAAAGGTTGAACATAACTTACAATGATTATTAATAGCGTAGCGTTGCACGGACAGAATTTTGACTTACAAACTTAAAACATTCGCCAACATAACCTTATTATTATTAAACTTAAATTAAAATTATAATTATAAAATATATATATATATATATATATATATATATATATATATATATATATATATATATATATATATATATATATATATATATATATATATATATATATATATATATATATATCGTATATGTTGAGAGAAAGGAAAAGAAAAAGGTGTGTTTGATCGAGCAGAATTTGTTGCCTTTTATAAGGCCACGTTTAACTGTTGAATTCCGCGAGTGCGGTATTTCTCCTCTTCACAGCTCCGCAGTCGCGGAGCTTTGGATTCCAGCTCATCTCTTTGAGTTAAACATGGGCTGCTTATAATTATAATATATAATAATATATATAATTAATTATATATTATATTATATTCTTGTGCATAGTTGACTTGTAATTTTTGGTCCGTTGCGTCAGGTGCTGAAAGTTGGTTAATGTCTTGGTTTCGGATTTTCGAACGTTTTTTTGTACGATTTAATATCTTGTACTTTGAGTTTCACGGCTTGTACTCTTATAACTTTTAGACGTTTCTCATCAATAAATTGAACCACTTGGATTGTACTTTATACTTTTTAGCTTTTTGGTCATTTGCGTCTTCAATTCGTCGAATCTGTCTTTTGTCTTCATCTTTTATTTTTTAAACGAATATCACTTGTAAATAGAACAATTGCAACTAAAAGCTTGTATTTATTGAAGGATAATGCTATGAAATATATGTTCGTCTTTAACATTATCAGATACACTATTAATATATAAAAGATAAGATATGAATGCTCACGTATCAATATTGTGATTCAATATTACAGGAAAGTACGTAGATGCAACGGAGATGATAAACGCTAGATTGGCCTTACGAACAAGACCCACGAATCATACCCATAATCTCCATAGCTATAACCCATATTCTCCTTAGCTCTATCCCGCTCAAAACTCATTTTGAAAATAACACGCTCATGACTTCGTCGTAATATTTTATGTAAAATAGTTATTACTAATATTAATATCATAAGATTAATAATAATAATCTTTAATAATAATAATAATAATAATAATAATAATAATAATAATAATAATAATAATAATAATATAAATAATAATAATAATTACAGAGGGAGTACGATATAGACGGATGTGTGTGTGATCGACTGAATTCGTTTGAGATTTATAGATAGTTTCTGAACCTGGTTCCCATGCGATCGCATGGGTTCACAGGCCTAGAGCCATGCGATCGCATGGCCTCTGAATCCAGCTCACAAAGTTTTTGTTATTTAGCTTGTCGACATATTATTAAATTATATATATAATATATATTAATTATTTATATATTATATTATATTCTCGTGTATAGGTGAGTTGTAATTTTAGTTATGATATCTCGTACGTTGATGCCCGGTTTATGTCCCGTTTCCGGTTTTTCGAACGTCCTTTCGTACGCAAAGAAAACCTGTACTTTACGTTTCGCGACGCGTACATTTATCAATAATTAGACTTAATCAATGATAAACTATATTACCCGAAGTATAACTTAATCATTTGAGTGTTTTGGTCATTTGCTTCTTGAAATGCCCCGTTCATATTAATTATAAACGTTTCATATTAATTGGTTTCTTTGCGAGGTTTTGACCTCTATATGAGACGTTTTTCAAATCTTGCATTCGTTTTTAAAAAACAACCATAACCTTTATTATTGAATAAAGGTCTTAATGACATAATTTAGATTATCTATCAAAGACAATCTCCTCAAATAAATAAGTTTTTACACAACCCATTACAATATGATCAAATATATTACAACAAATACTCCGAATGCAAGTTTAAACAATATAAACAATTATGCCGACTCCAAATCTTGACCTTGGGTTAGCATACGACAGCGGAAGCGTTTTTAATATTCACCTGAGAATAAACATGCTTAAAACGTCAACAAAAATGTTGGTGAGTCATAGGTTTAATTTCTATATAATAATCATAACATTTAATAAGCCACAAGATTTCATTTAATTAAATGCGCAGGATCATTACAACTGCAAAAATCATTCATACGATGAGTCGCCTGGTAACCGACCTTAACATAGAGCGCTTAAGATATCTGGCATCATACATTCCACTATTCAAATGTATGACAAGAACCCTTCGAAGTACTAAAGCATTTCCACTATTCGAAAATGGGGGTGGTTGGTGCCCGTAGATCTACCTTTAGGATTCGCGTCAATTAGTGTTTTTCACTAACTCTTAGGTTACCAAGCATAATAATAATAAGTACAGATATCCGGTATAACAAAACAATCGTAGAATGTAGTTCCATGAACTTGTGCTTATTTTGTAAAACATTTATAAATTTTGCATATATTCTCATCCCAAAATAATTTAGATAGTGAAAATGGGACTATAACTCACTTGTGATGATTTTCAAATAGATGGTGATAAGACTTGGCCTTTTGACAAATTCACGAACTTAATAATAATATTCTTGTGTCAAGATGTATATATATATATATATATATATATATATATATATATATATATATAATTAATATTCCATACTTATGATACTTGTGATAATTTTAATTGTCCATTGTTAGTAGTCCAACGTTCGTAGTCCAATAGTCCAATAGTCTAACAGTATAAATATATATATAAATATAAATGTGTATATTGTGTTAGAATTCACTAACACTATAATATATTGTCTTAATATAATAAGACACATAATATGTATATTGTATGAAGCAATCCGCGACCCATTGTATACATGTCTCAGGCTCGATCACAACTCAAAGTATATAATATTTTGGAATCCACTTCGACCCACAGCTAACTCGAGATTACTGCCAATGGTGTCTAATAGTTCGTTCCAATAATATATATAGAAGAAGTCAAAATGATATGTCAAAACTTTGTATACGAATCCACGGTGATCAAGTCAGATATATATATATGGTGCCTTACAATCTTTATTAAGACTATAATATATTGTCGTAGAACTTAATCACGACTATTATAAATTGTATTTCCATAAGTTCAGGAACAAGACATGTATAAATACATGTAGGATACAAGGTAAGTTAGGTAGGATAAGGTTAGTATCCATTTTTATAAATCATGTCCGTAGCTAAAAATTAAGAAAAATATCCAATTTTGTTTTACCCATAATTTCTTCGTTACAAATCCGTTTTGAGTGATTCGAGTTGCCATGGTTTCGTATCGAACTCAACATTATTAATCTTAACAGAAAAAGTATAGGTTTATAGTTGAAAATACAGCTTAGGTGTCAAATAAGATAAGATAGTCATATCCGTCATAAGAACGACATCTTGATGACCCTTTTGAAAAACATACTTCCACTTAGAGTTTAACCATAAATTTTGGATATATTTCATATCCATATAAAATAAGATTTTTCACCAAAGGAAATCTTTTAATTCAAAGTTTAAGATAGGTTTTTAAAATTAAACCCAAAACAGCCCCCGTTCGACTAAGACGGCGTATATTCGATTTTAAGGTGTTCTTCGTGTTTACAAGTTTTATATCCTTATGTTAGCTTGACATACAATCATAATACATGTGTTGAAGTATTTTAAAAGTCAAGTTAGAAGGATTAAGTTTATTTGCAAACAAGTTTAGAAATAATCTAAACTATGTTCTTGTTGTCATTAGTTATAACTCAAAATAAGATAGCCATATGAATATGAATCGAACGAGATTTTTGAAACGACCCGTCCATATTACTATAAACGCAGTACGTTATTAATTGGTCCCATAGCGAGGTATTTGACCTCTATATGATACATTTTAGAAAAATATTGCATTCATTTCATAAAAAGCACACCATTATTATACATAATCCATGTTTTAAACAAGTGGGTGATTATTTAAGAAATAATCCCCATGATACATCAGTTTCCAAATACTACACACGTGACATAACAATCGAATACATGACAAAGGTTTTATTGAATGCAATACTTTATTTAAACAAAAGCATGAGACTCCATGCACAGCTTGCTCAGATAATGCAACAGCGGAAGACTTTCTTAAGGACCTGAGAATAAAAATGCTTAAACAGTCAGCACAAAGGTTGGTGAGATATATAGGTTTAGCATCGATATAAATATAGACCACAAGATTTTCATAGTTATAAATATATGTACACTCGCAAGTGTATAAAAGTATTCTATAAGTTGTTGAGCGCTTCGGTAACCATACTTAACCATTAATGTGGCATATTCCCTTTATTATGAAATCTCCCTACACTGTACCAAGTGTAGTAAAAACGAAGTACTATGCAACCGTTTACGATACTAGAGCGACTAGCCCGGTTGGGGTTGTCAAACCCGATAGATCTATCAATAGGATTCGCGCTTACATGTTCTTACAACATGTAAATGTTAGTTACCAAGCTATTAGGGAAGATATGCAAGGTGGTACAACTCAACATAGAATATATTTTAAGTACTTGTGTCCATGGCGTAAAACATAAAATGCATGTATTCTCATCCCAAAATATTTGTAGAGTTTAAAAAATGGGACTATATACTCACGGTAGTAAAAGTATATTAATAATAAGTTTTTAACTTATTAAAAATAGGGCCGTCGTCCTTGGATTCAAGAACCTATAATAATAATAATGATTCAGATAATAATACATGTGAACAAAATTAATATAGCAAGTTCATATCATATATTCAATCACATGTGATTGTTTAAGTTTATATTTTCAATTACATGTGATTATTTATATTTTCAATGACATGTAATTATTTAAGTTTATATTTTCAATCACATGTGATTATTTAAGTTGTCAAGTTTAGTAGTCCAAAATAGTCGGAAAAGTCCAATAATCGGTATATATATATATATATATATATATATATATATATAATCTTAGAATTACCCCACGGCGTATTGTGTACGTATTGTCTTGCATCAATTCAAAGACGTATTGTATACGTATTGTCTTAGAATTAACTAAGATGTATTATGTACGTATTATCTTAGGATTTATCAAAACGTATTGTGCACGTATTGTCATGGAACGTACCAAGATTATTATATATATACAATCTCGAAATTAATCAAGATTATAATATTTTGTTATACTAATGATAACATATCCAAATATATATAGGATATAGGAAATTTTAACAAGGATATGGTTAATATAGTTTTTATAATATAAATTTCGTCCATACCACGTTAATTTTAGCAGATTTTGTTTTGCTCGCCAAATATTCATTACAACTCTGTTTAAAGTGAATCAAATTGATATGGATTCCTTAAGAAGTCAATTTTACAAAACCAATTCGAAAAGTTCATTCCAAGTAGTAATTTTTAGAGCTTTACCCTCTTTTTGTGTCGGTGGACAGATTTGGAAAAATCCCGGCATCCACCCAATATATGATTTTTGATAAAATACTTCCAATTTGTCTAAAATCATGAAACAAATACTGGAAGTCTTATTTACATATATTAACATATTTCCAAAGACTTAGCCCTGAACTCAAAGTCTAAGATAGGTTTTTAATTCCCAACCCAAAACAGCTCGCTTTTTACTGAATGAAGATTAAAGGATATATGTTAAGTTTCAAGGTGTTCTTCATATGTACAAGTTATAAGTTCTTATATTAACTTAATATAACATCATAATACATATAAATAAGTGTTATTAGAGTTAAGTTAGAAAGATTAGATTAGTTCTTCAAACAAGTTTAGAATCAACTAAACTATGTTCTAGTTTATAAACTCTTATATAGATAGCTATAAACATATGAATTGAACAAGAGTTGAAGTAGAGTTTTTACCTCAAGTTTAGAATGTAAAGTTTCTGAAAAGAAGTAGTAGAACAAAACTTGAGAGAGTTCTTGCAAGTGTGTGTGAAAATTGGAAGTAAAATTTGGAAAATGAATGTGTAAAAATGAGTTAGAAATGGTGCTTATTTATAGGCTTGAAAATTTGGCTTTTAGTGAAAATATCTAAGATAAGTTAAAATGTATTAAGTCATGGATGACATATTAAATTTATTAGGTCATGGATGACATATTACACAAATAATTTCAGATTTCTATTAGTATATATCAATAGTAAATACTTCTAGAAGCTGTGTATAATACGGGTAAAAATGCCGTATGAATGCGAGTAGAATTCTTGAGAAAATTGAACGGAAATACGAGTATAGCTATACTTTATATGTATTGGTATATTATAAAGTGTATTCAATACTTGTAAGGATGTATTTACACTCGTAATACATTATATGTAAATACATTTTAACATAAGTTAATTACGTCATTTAAATAGTAATATATATATTGCTTGAAAACTCTTTAAATTAGTAGTATGAAAAAAAATATATATAATACTTTGTTAATATACTTAATGAGATATTTAATTATCATATTTTCAAGTTAAATATATATAAATCCATATATATACACAATAATTAAACAATTAAATCAAGTTATGACGTTCGTGAATCGTCAGAATAAAAGGGTGACCAAAAGCTTGTGTAAAACTCTTTCCGGAGGTTCAAGATTTATTAAAATTCATTGCTTATCAAGTCAGAATTATATAAATATTAAGTTTAAATTTTGTCAGAAATTTTCGGGTCGTCACAGTACCTACTCGTTAAAGAAATTTCGTCCCGAAATTTGATCGAGATCGTCATGGCTGACAATAAGTATGTTTTCATGACGAATACAAGTTGAAAATTTAGAGTTTTATCATCAGTGAGTAATATGGATAAAATAATTCGATTATGTGAAGTGTATGAGTGAAGCTATCGCAAAATAGTGAAATGAGGAAAGTAAAGATTCGTCTTAACTTTTGACGTCATCATGGTTGATTTTCGGATTAAATAAAATCTTTGTAATCTTAATAAGATTTGATTCTTCAGTAATTAAGGAAATTAGAATTTTCTTCGATTAGGTGCGTAATCTGCCTCGATTGCTATGTCTGATATATCGCTATAAATTAACACCCCCTTCATTTCCTTATTTCCACATCTCTCATCTTCTATACTTTATTCCTTAATTCATACTTCCAAAACATTCGTCAATATGCTCCATCCGATTCTAATCCTTGATATACTCCTAACTTTTATATCCGTCATTCTTCTTTTTCATCTGCCGCCGGAAGAATCTATTCACTTCTACTATACTCTTGGTTTTATAGTGTTTTAGTTCTCTCGTGTCTTTTCGTTGCAATACATATTGATATACACGGTTTGTAATTTATGTATTGTCGTCGGGCCTTATATCTTTCCTTATTTTTCGGAGTCCATGCTCCTGTTTTTCCACAATCATTGACATCTACGGTTAATGGTCTTTTCTGTTTGCTGCGATTTATACCCCCTTTCTATTTCGGAGCTTCATGCTTTTGTTTTCTTTTCGCAAGTAATGGTCTAGAATTCGTAGGTATGGAGTTTCGAATTATCATAATATACAAAGTAGAAAGGAAAGGTAGTAGCACGATTTGATTTGTCAAATTACCAGAATATCCGAAAAAGACTGAATCATCAAGAAAATATTTTCTTGATATTTTTTAGAGGTTAAATAGAATGCAAGAGTCGTGTAACATGGCACATGATGACGTTATGATCTGTGAATCATCACATTCCATTTAGAAACTCAGCATGACTTACTGTAATATAATCATGTTGTTCAAGTGTCATTATATTATACTAACTCATGCTTCAGTTCCCAACACTACTTCAAAAACATTCATATTTTAAACTCGAAGGTTTCAAAATTTAGAAACTAAAATAGTTTCTTTTATGATGTAACACAGATAGCGCGAAGAGGTAAATGATTTTGGATAACAATAGTTATGAAGATATCTTCAGAAACATCGATGATATTTATAATGAAAGATATGATGATATCTTAGAATATCTAAGATCAGAGGATGATGAAGAATATTGTCCGCAAGAGTTGAGAGTAAGGAGCAAGGTATTAGCTAAAGACTTCAGCAGACACTGAATCATTTAGATTCTTTGAAGGCAGATTTAGTATTTGTGATTTGTCAACAGCCTCCTTCATGGTTTGCTCAATCCGTTTTCCAATTCCAAACCTTCTCTTTTTCTGAGCTTTGCCAACACACTATTCTTTATCATCAAACTTTTAACTGTTATGGTTGTCTACAGTTTCTGCTGCTTCATTCAACTTTTTCAAAATTCAGGGTATTGATTCGTAGACTGGGTGCTTTTCAGAAATTCAGAATTGAAGATCAAAATTTCCATGAGTTACACATTATATGTATACATATAATTGAAGTGAAAACGCTGCGAGATTCGAGATTGATGATTGATAATTCCCGGTAATTGGTATGGAAATTATTGTTACAGGATGTAGGTGAGTACATGATGGGGTTTCATGAATAATATAGATATTTTTCAGAGAGACTAAAGCCGAAGTTGCTGGTACATCTGCTGATAATATAGTGGAATATAAAAGGTGCTCCGGTAACGATGGCGAAAGGGTAACGTATAAATTGAGGCTATAATACGGTTAATCCGACTGAAAAATCGAAGTTGACTTGCTGGAGCCGTGAAAAAACTGGCTACTTTGAAAAGGAATTGCAAGGTTATTTTCGGCAACAACAACGCTAATGGCTCACGGATTTGTGTTAAACTTCTACTTAGGTTTCGGGAGTTTTCCAGATGCATGATTTTGGATAACATATGGTTGGATCATCATCTCGATTGTTTCTTAATTGAGGTGTTTCCAAGAATTATGAAGGGTTTGAATGTAGATTGCAATGAATTTTTGAATAACACAAAAATTGTTTTATGGGTTTAATGAATAGAAGTGATGTTTTAGCACAGTTTTGAAGTCAAAGTATAGCTTTAAAAGATGTAGAGATTTAAGAGTGATGTCTCCCGTTGAGTCTTGACTTGGATTCTGATCTGTCAAAATTAGAATATGAAATTGAATTTGGATGAGAACAGTTGTTTTGATTTCTATGAAAGAATGTATATCGTTGTAAAAGTAGTGAGTATAGTTGATGATTGCTGAATCAGATTCGAAGAATATAATATATTAATTGTGAATTTATATATCTCTCGGGTATTACCTACCCGTTAAAAGTTTCACAAGTAATATTTTGGTACAGGAGAATTTTTATTACAGTCTTTATGAAAATATATGTATATTTTCTTCAGATGTAATACAGATTTGATGAGTTAATATTAAATTAAGCTCATTTGATTTTCGACTGGAATTAGGAATGAATAATCTCTAAAACAATAGAGATTACATAATCTTCGCGGAGTATTTCACTAATGTAATCAATACTTTATTATTTATTCTTATTGACATTCCTTAGTGACGGATGTTGATGCTTGTGAATTCTTGCGAACTTCGTAAGATATGAATGATGTTTTCTAGAAAGCTTCAAGTATATCTAAGTGTAAAATCAAACATGTAATTGAATAATACACTTAGTTTATTATGAAACGGAATTCATGGAGTTGAAACATAGGTTGTAGTTAACGATGGTTAAATTGTTAAGGAAGGATGTACATCATAGCATATTAGTAATATGAATTTAACCGAGTAGTATCTACCCTTTTTCAATTCATACATAATAGCTTAGTACGAAAAGATTTATGATAGTTTCAAAATTTATATATATAAGATATTCATATAAATTCTTTAGAGGAATTGAGTTAATACTTCATAATTTGTTGATACACTATAATCGTTGTTGATTAGTAATGATGTCCACAGTGATTCTTGAACTGGCGGGGTTTGTGATGTTATAGGTGCTGCTGATTCTGACGATGCTGACGGCACTGACTGTGTTGGTGATGCTAACGATACTGTTGATGCTGCTGGTAAAACAAGTCTAGCTTGTAAATTACGCACCATTCTTGTCAGGGTTTCTATTCTTCCTTCTATTATTTTGGTTCATTCATTTAATTTATGGTTAGGGCTAGAATAGATAATCTCTAAGACTTTAGAGATTACATAATCGCAGCAAAATGTTTCTCCAATGAAGTTATGAATCAATACTTCATCGGTTATTGTTGTTGGTACTCCTTAGTATCTATGGTGCGTTTGTAGTTGAAGCTCGAGGTACAGTTTGTGATGTTGAAGTGTGGGATGCGGATGTTGCTGTTGGTGGTGGTAATGATTTTGTTGGTGATGATGATGGTGGTACTGTTGATGTCGATGCCACTGCTGGTGTTTGTAACCTTTGCACAATATTCTCCAAAGCCAGTACCCGAGCGCGAAGCTCGTTAACTTCTTCTATTACACCGGAATGATCGGTGGTTCGAACGAGCAGATGAATAAGATCTAGAATGTGAGATAGTATATAATCGTGACGAGATACTCTGGAAATGAGAGAGAAAATGGTGTTTCGGACAGGTTCGCCGGTAAGTGCTTCAGGTTCTTCGCCAAGAGGGCAATGTGGTGGATGGAAAGGATCGCCTTCTTCTTGTCTCCAATGATTAAGGAGGCTACGAACTCATCCCCAATTCATCCAGAATAGATGATGGCTGATTGGTTAATCCATTCCAGTCACATTGCTTTTGGAGCTTGAGTGGGATTCCATTTCGGAATCCGAGGAACTTGAACTGATGACGAATTCCATTTCGTACGATATGATAAAGGATTTTTCGATACGAAATGATTTTCCAACTATCGGGTGGTATTCTAACTACATAGAATATCTATATATATAGATCAAAAGATTTCATAGATTATGGAGGAATTTACGGAATATGTCAGGCAAAGTTTACGGTAATAGATACGATAAGATATGATTTAGCAGATACGCTAAGATATGAATTTTGTCTATACACTATTCATGCAATCAATGCAGCAAGACGTTTCTAGACTAAGAATGATAAGCAGGTAATTTCCTAAGGATAATAAGTACGTAATTTTTGACACAAATGATAAGCAAAACTTTTGACATGCACACACGGTCGAAGTCCAGACTCACTAATGTATCCTAACGACTTATCAGTTAGACACACTAATGCAGACCTGGTTTGCTAAGACCACCGCTCTGATACCAACTGAAACGACCCGTCCATATTACTATAAAGGCAGTACGTTATTCATTGGTCCCATAGTGAGGTATTTGACCTCTATAAGATACATTTTAGAAAAATATTGCATTCATTTCATAAAAAGCACACCATTATTATACATAATGCATGTTTTAAACAAGTGGGTGATTATTTAAGAAATAATCCCCATGATACATCGGTTTCCAAATACTACACACGTGACATAACAATCGAATACATGACAAAGGTTTTATTGAATGCAACACTTTATTTAAACAAAAGCATGAGACTCCATGCACAGCTTGCTCAGATAATGCAACAGCGGAAGACTTTCTTAAGGACCTGAGAATAAACATGCTTAAACAGTCAGCACAAAGGTTGGTGAGATATATAGGTTTAGCATCGATATAAATATAGACCACAAGATTTTCATAGTTATAAATATATGTACACTCGCAAGTGTATAAAAGTATTCTATAAGTTGTTGAGTGCTTCGGTAACCATACTTAACCATTAATGTGACAAATTCTCTTTATTATGAAATCTCCCTACACTGTACCAAGTGTAGTAAAAACGAAGTACTATGCAACCGTTTACGATGCTAGAGCGACTAGCCCGGTTGGGGTTGTCAAACCCGATAGATCTATCAATAGGATTTGCGCTTACATGTTCTTACAACATGTAAATATTAGTTACCAAGCTATTAGGGAAGATATGCAAGGTGGTACAACTCAACGTAGAATATATTTTAAGTACTTGTGTCCATGGCGTAAAACATAAAATACATGTATTCTCATCCCAACATATTTGTAGAGTTTAAAAAATGAGACTATATACTCACGGTAGTAAAAGTATATTAATTATAAGTTTTTAACTTATTAAAAATATGGCCATCGTCCTTGGATTCACGAACCTATAATAATAATAACGATTCAGATAATAATACATGTGAACAAAATTAATATAACAAGTTCATATCATATATTCAATCACATGTGATTGTTTAAGTTTATATTTTCAATCACATGTGATTATTTAAGTTTATATTTTCAATCACATGTGATTATTTAAGTTGTCAAGTTTAGTAGTCCAAAATAGTCCGAAAAGTCCAACAGTCCAACAGTCCAATAATCGGTATATATATATATATATATATATATATATATATATATATATATATATATATATATATATATATATATATATATATATAATCTTAGAATTACCCCACGGCGTATTGTGTACGTATTGTCTTGCATCAATCCAGAGACGTATTGTATACGTATTGTCTTAGAATTAACTAAGATGTATTGTGTACGTATTGTCTTAGGATTTATCAAAACGTATTGTGTACGTATTGTCATGGAACGTACCAAGATTATTATATATATACAATCTTGAAATTAATCAAGATTATAATATTTTGTTATACTAATGATAACATGTCCAAATATATATAGGATATAGGAAAAGTTAATAAGGATATGGTTAATATAGTTTTTATAATATAAATTTCGTCCATACCACGTTAATTTTAGCAGATTTTGTTTTGCTCGCCAAATATTCATTACAACTCCGTTTAAAGTGAATCAAATTGATATGGATTCCTTAAGAAGTCAATTTTACAAAACCAATTCGAAAAGTTCATCCCAAGTAGTAATTTTTAGAGGTTTACCCTCTTTTTGTGTCGGTGGACAGATTTGGAAAAATCCCTGCATCTACCCAATATATGATTTTTGATAAAATACTTTCACTTTGTCTAAAATCATAAAAAAAATACTGGAAGTCTTATTTAAATATATTAACATATTTCCAAAGTCTTAGCCTTGAACTCAAAGTCTAAGATAGGTTTTTAATTCCCAACCCAAAACAGTCCGCTTTTTACTGAATGGAGATTAAAGGATATATGTTAAGTTTCAAGGTGTTCTTCATATGTACAAGTTATAAGTTCTTATATTAACTTAATATAACATCATAATACATATAAATAAGTGTTATTAGAGTTAAGTTAGAAAGATTAGATTAGTTTTTCAAACAAGTTTAGAATAAACTAAACTATGTTCTAGTTTATAAACTCTTATATAGATAGCTATAAACATATGAATTGAACAAGAGTTGAAGTAGAGTTTTTACCTCAAGTTTAGAATGTAAAGTTGCTAGAAAAAAGTAGTAGAACAAAACTTGAGAGAGTTCTTGCAAGTGTGTGTGAAAATTGGAAGTAAAATTTGGAAAATGAATGTGTAAAAATGAGTTAGAAATGGTGCTTATTTATAGGCTTGAAAATTTGGCTTTTAGTGAAAATATCTAAGATAAGTTAAAATGTATTAAGTCATGGATGACATATTAAATTTATTAGGTCATGGATGACATATTACACAAATAATTGCAGATTTCTATTAGTATATATCAATAGTAAATACTTCTAGAAGCTGTGTATAATACGGGTAAAAATGCCGTATGAATGCGAGTAGAATTCTTGAGAAAATTGAATGGAAATACGAGTATAGCTATCCTTTATATGTATTGGTATATTATAAAGTGTATTCAATACTTGTAAGGATGTATTTATACTCATAATACATTATATGTAAATACATTTTAACATAAGTTAATTACGTCATTTAAATAGTAATATATATATATTGTTTGAAAACTCTTTAAATTAGTAGTATGAATATATATATATATATATATAATACTTTGTTAATATACTTATTGAGATATTTAATTATCATATTTTCAAGTTAAATATATATAAATCCATATATATACACAATAATTAAATAATTAAACAATTAAATCAAGATATGATGTTCGTGAATCGTCGGAATAAAAGAGTGACCAAAAGCTTGTGTAATACTCTTTTCGGAGGTTCAAGATTTATTAAAATTCATTGCTTATCAAGTCGGAATTATATAAATATTAAGTTTAAATTTTGTCAGAAATTTCTGGGTCGTCACAATTTTGAACAAAGCTATTACCTCAACTTACTAGGGTAAAGCTACTGGAAAAGATAGTAAATAATCTTTAGCTCAAAGGTAGCTTTGATGGCTTGAAATTCTTGAAGTAGAATCATGGAATCAACAAAAGTTTCAAGTAAGAAATCTATCTTGATTTAAGATAGTTATGATTATATGAATTGAACCAAAGCTTGAATATGTTTATTACCTCGATTATAAGATGGAAAGCTACTGATATGAAAGTAGGATTATGGATTCTAAAGAGTTGTGGAGTTGGATTGAAAGATTGGAAGTAAACTTGTACACTTGGAAGGTTATCTTGATATGTTCTTGATCAAGCTTTCTTATGATGATTCTAACTTAGCTTTTGATTCTAAAACTTGCTGAATTGTGTTATGTTCTTGAGAGAGTGTTTGAGTATGTGTGTTTTTAGTTAGAAAAATATGAAATAGAAATGAAAATGGAATGGATGTATAAGTAGTAAAGATGGCATGAGGTTAAGGTAAGTGTATAGGATCCTTATGTTAAATTTTAGCTAAATGGTTAATACTAGTTGTCAATGCATGGCTCCCACATGTTTCTTGCTATCCTAGGGTTGGTAAGATACAGATTTTTATGTGTATATACCAATAGTATATACGTATAGAAACTGGTTACAATACGGGTATAAATACCATATGAATACGAGTAGAATTCTTGATGGAATTGAATGGGAATATGAATATAGCTATCTTTGTTGAGTATAAGTATATTGATATATGTATTTAAGTCTTTCAAAAGTGTATTAATACATCTTAATACAATACATATATATTGATTTTAACTTAAGAGTTAATACGTCGATAATCGATACATATATGTATATTGTTTCAAAGTCTTTAAGTTAGTAGTCTCATCTAATATATATATAACTCATTGTTATTATACTTAATGAGATACTTAAATATCATTTAATCAAATTATAATATATATATGTATATCCAAATATATATTTCTTTAATTAATTATTACGATATATGACGTTCGTGAATCGTCAGACTGACTGGGTGGCCAAACGTTTGTATAAAATTCATTCCAAATAACCAAGTCTTAATAAATTTGATTGCCTAACATGTTGGAAACCTTAATTATGTAAATATTAATCTTCTATATATTAGCGGAAAAATCCGGGTCGTTACATTACACACCCGTTAAATTAAATTTCGTCCCGAAATTTAGAATAGTACCTAGTTAACGTGCGATATCGGAAAAGAAATGTGGCTACTTCAGCTTCATTTGGTCTTCTCATTCCCAAGTGAATTCAGATCCTCTACGAGCATTCCACCGAACCTTAACGATTGGTATCTTACTTTGTTTGAGTCGTTTGACCTCACGATCCATAATTTCGACGGGTTCTTCGATGAAATTTAGTTTCTCATCAATCTTAATTTCGTCTAAAAGGATAATGAGATCTTCGGTGGCTAGGCATTTCTTCAGGTTCGAAACATGAAAGGTGTTGTGAATCTTTTCTAATTGTGGAGGTAGTTCAAGTCGATAGGCCACCGGCCCAATGCGTTTTTCGATCTTGAATGGCCCAATGTATCTTGGGCTCAATTTCCCTCGCTTTCCAAAACGAATAACACCTTTCCAAGGTGATACCTTAAGCATAACCATATCACCCTCCTCAAACTCTAAAGGTTTCCTTCTAACATCCGCGTAGCTCTTTTGCCGACTCTGGGCTGTTTTCAATCGTTGCTGAATCTGAATGACCTTGTCGGTAGTTTCCTGGATAATTTTCGGACCTGTAATCTGTTTTTCCCCCACATCACTCCAACAAATCGGAGACCTGCACTTCCTCCCATAAAGTGCCTCGAATGGTGCCGCCTCAATGCTAGATTAATAGCTGTTATTGTAGGAAAACTCAGCTAACGGTAGATGTCGATCCCAACTGCTTCCAAAATCAATAACACATGCTCGTAACATGTCTTCGAGTATCTGAATTGTCCTTTCACTCTGCCCATCAGTTTGTGGATGATAGGCAGTACTTAAATCGTGAAGAGTTCCCAACGCTTCGTGTAATACCTGCCAGAATCTGGAAGTAAATCTGCTATCACGATCAGAGATAATAGAGATTGGTATACCATGTCTAGAAACAACTTCTTTCCGGTATAATCGTGCTAATTTCTCTATACCATCCTCTTCTTTTATTGGCAGAAAGTGTGCTGACTTAGTAAGACGATCGACTATTACCCAAATCATATCATAACCACCTGCGGTTCTCGGTAACTTAGCAATGAAATCCATGGTAATGTTTTCCCATTTTCATTCTGGGATTTCAGGTTGTTGGAGTAGACCCGATGGTTTCTGATGTTTAGCTTTGACTTTAGAACAAGTCAAACATGCTCCTACATATGTAGCTATATCGGCCTTCATTCCTGGCCACCAAAAGTTTCTCTTGAGGTCTTGGTACATTTTCCCTGCTCCGGGATGTATTGAATATCTGGTTTTATGTGCTTCATCTAGTACCACTTTTCTCAAATCCCCATTCTTTGGTACCCAAATTCTTTCAGCTAAATATCTGGTTCCGTCTTCCCGAATATTAAACTGTTTTTCTAATCCTTTGGGTATTTCCTTTCCAAAAATCCCTTCCTTCAAAACCTCCTGTTGTGCCTCTTTTATTCGAGTAGTAAGATTAGTATGAATAATCATATTCATAGTTTTTACTCGAATAGGTTCTCTTTCCTTTCGACTCAAGGCATCAGCTACCACATTCGCTTTCCCCGGGTGGTAACGGATTTCACAATCATAATCATTTAGCAGCTCAACCCACCTACGCTGCCTCATATTTAGTTGCTTTGATTTAAAATATGTTGGAGACTTTTGTGGTCGGTGTATACAATAAACTTGACCCCATATAGATAACGTCTCCACATCTTTAATGCAAAAACAATGGCGCCCAATTCCAGATCATGTGTGGTGTAGTTTTGTTCATGAATTTTGAGTTGTCGAGAAGCATATGCAATCACCTTCTTTCGTTGCATAAGAACAAACCTAAAACCCATTCTTGATGCGTCGCAGTAGATAGCCAAATCTTCCATTCCAGCAGGTAACGATAAAATAGGTGCCGTAGTCAACTTCTTTTTCAACAATTGGAAGGCACCCTCTTGTTCGGAAGTCCATTCATACTTTTTCCCCTTGTGTGTCAAGGCAGTTAAAGGTTTGGCTACTCGGGAGAAATCTTGAATAAATCTCCTATAATAACCGGCTAAACCCAAAAATTGACGTATTTGCGTTGGAGTTTTCGGGGTTTCCCAATTTTTGATGGCTTCGATCTTGGCGGTATCAACTTTGATTCCATTACTACTGACTACGTGGCCAAGAAATTGTACTTCATTTAACCAAAAAGCGCACTTAGAGAATTTTGCATAAAGTTGTTCTTTTCTTAACAACTCTAATACAATTCTCAAGTGTTGTTCGTGTTCTTGGTTATTTTTCGAAAAGATAAGAATGTCATCAGTAAAGACAATAACAAACTTATCTAAATATGGACTACATACTCGGTGCATGAGATCCATGAAAACTGCGGGTGCATTGGTTAGACCAAATGGCATAACCATGAATTCGTAATGGCCATAACGAGTTCTAAAGGCTGTTTTTGGTATATCGGCTTCTTTAACCCTTAGTTGATGATAACCCGACCTTAAGTCAATTTTAGAGTATACGCTCGAACCTTGGAGTTGATCAAATAGGTCGTCGATTTGGGGGTAAAGGGTATCGGTTTTTGATGGTTACTTTGTTCAGCTCACGGTAATCGATACACATGCGAAAAGACCCATATTTCTTTTTAACGAATAAAATTGGAGCTCCCCATGGTGACGTACTCGGTCGGATAAAACCATGTTCTAATAATTCCTGTAGCTGACTTTGTAATTCTTTCATTTCGGTGGGCGCAAGTCTATATGGAGCACGAGCTATTGGTGCGGCTCCTGGTACAAGATCTATTTGAAATTCAACGGATCGGTGTGGAGGTAGTCCCGGTAATTCGTTCGGAAACACCTCAGGAAATTCTCTTGCAACAGCAACGTCATCGATTTTCTTTTCTTCTTTTTCAACCTTCTCGACATGTGCTAGTATGGCATAGCAACCTTTTCTTATTAGTTTGCGCGCCTTCAAACTACTAATAAGATTTAATTTGGCATTACCCTTTTCTCCGTACACCATTAAGGGTAACCCGTTTTCTCTCGGAATGCGAATCTCCTTCTCATTACAAACAACTCTGGCTTTCACCTTGGACATCCAGTCCATTCCAATAATTACGTCGAAGCTTCCCAATTCCACCGGTATTAAATCAATTGCAAACGTTTCGCTAACTAAACTAATTTTTCGATTTCGGAAAATTTTATCAACCTTAATTAGTTTACCGTTTGCTACTTCAACTATACACTTTTTATCCAAAGGTGTTAACGGGCAATTTAATTTGGCACAAAATTCTCTACTCATATAACTTCTATCGGCACCCGAATCAAATAAAACATAAGCAGGTGTATTATTGATAAGAAACGTACCCGTAACAAGCTCCGGGTCTTCCTGTACTTTCTCCCCATTAATGTTGAAGGCTCTCCCACGGCCTTGCATATTTCCATTCCTGCACTGGTTTATGGTATGGCCCGGTTTTCCACATCCATAGCAAACAACGCCGTTATTATTTGTTCCGGCATTATTTACTCCTTTGTTTCTATTTGGTCCGTAGACTTCACACTTTGCTGCAATATGGCCATTCCTATTACACTTTGTACATAATTCTCTACAAAACCATTCCGGATGAAACGTATCACACCTGGGGCATATAGTTCTTTGCCTTTTGTTGTCGTTGTCGTCGTCGTTGTTGTTGTTGTTGTTGTTGTTGTTGTTGTTGTTGTTGTTGTTGTTGTTGTTGTTGTTGTTGTTGTTGTTGTTGTTGTTGTTGTTGTTGTTGTTGTTGTTGTTGTTGTTGTTGTTGTTGTTGTTGTTGTTGTTGTTGTTGTTGTTGTTGTTGTTGTTGTTGTTGTTGTTGTTGTTGTTGTTGTTGTTGTTGTTGTTGTTGTTGTTGTTGTTGTTGTTGTTGTTGTTGTTGTTGTTGTTGTTGTTGTTGTTGTTGTTGTTGTTGTTGTTGTTGTTGTTGTTGTTGTTGTTGTTGTTGTTGTTGTTGTTGTTGTTGTTGTTGTTGTTGTTGTTGTTGTTGTTGTTGTTGTTGTTGTTGTTGTTGTTGTTGTTGTTGTTGTTGTTGTTGTTGTTGTTGTTGTTGTTGTTGTTGTTGTTGTTGTTGTTGTTGTTGTTGTTGTTGTTGTTGTTGTTGTTGTTGTTGTTGTTGTTGTTGTTGTTGTTGTTGTTGTTGTTGTTGTTAGGGTTATTGTTGTTGAGTCGTTTGTTGTTGTTGTTGTTGTTGTTGTTGTTGTTGTTATTATTATTGGGATGTTGTTGCGGTTGTTGTTGCAATTATTGTTGTTGTTGGGGTGGTTGCGATTGTTGTTGTAGTTGTTGTTTTGATTGTTGTTGTTGTACTGGTGACCCTGATCACTGCTTTCCTCCCACTTTCTTTTTCCCTGTTTCATTATGGCCTCCTCGGCCGCTTCTTTCTTTATCCTTCCTGTAATTTGGCCTATCAATTTGTGGGCTATACGGCTCGCTTTCTGCATTGTTGCAGGGTCGTTAGCACCTACATGCTCTTGGATTCGTTCTGGCAACCCTTTTATGAATGCTTCAATTTTTGCTTCTTCGTCCTCAAATACTCCAGGACACATTAAAGCCAGTTCATTGAAACGTCACTTGTAGGTAGTGACATCTAACCCTTGGGTTGTCAGTGCTTTAAGCTCTGCCTTGAGCTTGTTGATTTCGGTTCTGGAACGGTACTCTTCCGTCATAATGTGCTTAAAAGCGGACCATGGAAGTGCGTAGGCGGTATTCTGTCCTACGTAATCCATGTAGGTATTCCACCATGTCAAAGCAGTACCCCTGAAAGTATGTGTGGCATACTTAACTTTATCCTCTTCTGCGCAGTTGCTGATTGCGAACACGGCTTTAACCTTCTCTGTCCACCGCTTTAGTCCAATGGGTCCTTCAGTTCCTTCAAACTCATTGGGTTTGCAGGCCATAAAAGCTTTGTAGGAACATCCTACCCGGTTACCATTGTTTCCTCCACTGTTGGAACCCGATTGGTTATTGTTGTTCATTGCATTCACCACTGCAGCCATATTTGCAGCGAAAGCTTGAAGTTCTTCTGTGTTCAATTGTTGTTGTCTAGTAGCTGGAGGAGCCATTTCCTTCAAAAATAGCCGACTGAGTTAATCATATAGAATTTTAGAAGTAGCCAAAAAGTATTTTGTAGCTTAATATGAACTTATTATTATAAAAGCCTTTTCTTCGTATTAGCGTTTTATAACTATAATAATGTTCATACTTAGCAGCTAACACACAAATTAACTACTAAAATTCTAATATGAAAAACTATGGTAAGTTATTACGTTACTACGTAATAATAAGTTGTAATAATAATAATAAACCTTCCATACTTATTCTTATTATTATACAATCAAAAGAAAAATTACATTGCGGATTTTCTTACAAACTTAAACACACAATATAATACATATTATACAATGCATGGAATACAGGATAGCTGCCGATGGTTCAAGAACGGCGAGATTTCTTAGATGTTGACGTTGTTTCTTTCTCGGCCAAACGTTTGGATTTTCGTTTGGATAGTTCTTTTTCCAATTCCTCCCAATTGGTTCTTTCGGCTAATTGTTTGGAAGCAAAACCAACAGTCGTTATACGAGCGGTCATTTTATAAACTGGTCTCTTAGGTGGTTCAGGTGGATGATCACAAACATTTTGGGTCATAATAGGTTCATTGGGTTTGGGATCGGGTATAACAGCCAAAGATTTTCCCAAATCACGTTGTGGTTCGATAATTTCCACAACTTCTTCAGGATCCTCTTCTTCGGGTTCCTCTTCGGGATCTTCTTCTGGATCCTCTTCTGGAACCTCTACTGGCAATTGTGAATCTTCCCAATTTTTCCAACAATTTTCCACTTTAATGGTAGCACCAAAAGTTAACTTTTCCGTTGGTTCATAAGTCGTATGCTTTGACTCAGCCTCCGAATCACTTGGTAAGTAAATGAAATCTGAATCACTAGAGATGCTTATATGATCAGATGAAGTCATCTATCACATAATAGCAGGCACGTTAAGAGAATAATATATCTTATAATATTTATATGTTAATAATCTTATGTTTCCAACAATTATATTAAGCAATCATTTTTAAAATAATTACGGTCGAAGTCCAGACTCACTAATGCATCAAAAATCAGTTAGACACACTAATGAAAAATTTTATGATTCTCTAATACCAACGCTCAGATACCAACTGAAATGCCCCGTTCATATTAATTATAAACGTTTCATATTAATTGGTTTCTTTGCGAGGTTTTGACCTCTATATGAGACGTTTTTCAAATCTTGCATTCGTTTTTAAAAACAACCATAACCTTTATTAATGAATAAAGGTCTTAATGACATAATTTAGATTATCTATCAAAGAAAATCTCCTCAAATAAATAAGTTTTTACACAACCCATTACAATATGATCAAATATATTACAACAAATACTCCGAATGCAAGTTTAAACAATATAAACAATTATGCCGACTCCAAATCTTGACCTTGGGTTGGCATACGACAGCGGAAGCGTTTTTAATATTCATCTGAGAATAAACATGCTTAAAACATCAACAAAAATTTTGGTGAGTCATAGGTTTAATTTCTATATAATAATCATAACATTTAATAAGCCACAAGATTTCATTTAATTAAATGCGCAGGATCATTACAATTGCAAAAATCATTCATACGATGAGTCGCCTGGTAACCGACCTTAACATAGAGCGCTTAAGATATCTGGCATCATACATTCCACTATTCAAATGTATGACAAGAACCCTTCGAAGTACTAAAGCATTTCCACTATTCGAAAATGGGGGTGGTTGGTGCCCGTAGATCTACCTTTAGGATTCGCGTCAATTAGTGTTTTTCACTAACTCTTAGGTTACCAAGCATAATAATAATAAGTACAGATATCCGGTATAATAAAACAATCATAGAATGTAGTTCCATGAACTTGTGCTTATTTTGTAAAACATTTATAAATTTTGCATGTATTCTCATCCCAAAATAAATTAGATAGTAAAAATGGGACTATAACTCACTTGTGATGATTTCCGAATAGATGGTGATAAGACTTGGCCTTTTGACAAATTCACGAACCTAATAATAATATTCTTGTGTCAAGATATATATATATATAATTAATATTCCATACTTATGATACTTGTGATAATTTTAATTGTCCATTGTTAGTAGTCCAACGTTCGTAGTCCAATAGTCCAACAGTATAAATATAAATACGTATATTGTATTAGAATTCACTAACACTATAATATATTGTCTTAATATAATAAGACACATAATATGTATATTGTCTGAAGCAATCCGTGACCCATTGTATACATGTCTCAGGCTCGATCACAACTCAAAGTATATAATATTTTAGAATCCACTTCGACCCACAGCTAACTCTAGATTACTGCCAATGGTGTCTAATAGTTCGTTCCAATAATATATATAGAAGAAGTCAAAATGATATGTCAAGACTTTGTATACGAATCCACGGTGATCAAGTCATATATATATGGTGCCTTACGATCTTTATTAAGACTATAATATATTGTCGTAGAACTTAATCACGACTATTATAAATTGTATTTCCATAAGTTTGGGAACAAGACATGTATAAATACATGTAGGATACAAGGTAAGTTAGCTAGGATAAGGTTAGTATCCATTTTTATAAATCATGTCCGTAGCTAAAAATTAAGAAAAATATCCAATTTTGTTTTACCCATAATTTCTTCGTTACAAATCCGTTTTGAGTGATTCGAGTTGCCATGGTTTCATATCGAACTCAACATTATTAATATTAGCAGAAAAAGTATAGGTTTATAGTTGAAAATACAGCTTAGGTGTCAAATAAGAGAAGATAGTCATATCCGTCGTAAGAACGACATCTTGATGACCCTTTTGAAAAACATACTTCCACTTAGAGTTTAACCATAAATTTTGGATATATTTCATATCCATATAAAATAAGATTTTTCACCAAAGGAAATCTTTTAATTCAAAGTTTAAGATAGGTTTTTAAAATTAAACCCAAAACAGCCCCCGTTCGACTAAGACGACGTATATTGGATTTTAAGGTGTTCTTCGTGTTTACAAGTTTTATATCCTTATGTTAGCTTGACATACAATCATAATACATGTGTTGAAGTATTTTAAAAGTCAAGTTAGAAGGATTAAGTTTATTTACAAACAAGTTTAGAAATAATCTAAACTATGTTCTTGTTGTTATTATTTATAACTCAAAATAAGATAGATATATGAATATGAATCGAACGAGATTTTGAACAAAGCTATTACCTCAACTTACTAGGGTAAAGCTACTGGAAAATATAGTAAATAATCTTTAGCTCAAAGGTAGCTTTGATGGCTTGAAATTCTTGAAGTAGAATCATGGAATCAACAAAAGTTTCAAGTAAGAAATCTATCTTGATATAAGATAGTTATGATTATATGAATTGAACCAAAGCTTGAATATGTTTATTACCTTGATTATAAGATGGAAAGCTACTGATACAAAAGTAGGATTATGGATTCTAAAGAGTTGTGGAGTTGGATTGAAAGATTGGAAGTAAACTTGTACACTTGGAAGGTTATCCTGATATGTTCTTGATCAAGCTTTTTTATGATGATTCTAACTTAGCTTTTGATTCTAAAACTTGCTGAATTGTGTTGTGTTCTTGAGAGAGTGTTTGAGTATGTGTGTTTTTAGTTAGAAAAATATGAAGTAGAAATGAAAATGGAATGGATGTATAAGTAGTAAAGATGGCATGAGGTTAAGGTAAGTGTATAGGATACTTATGATGAATTTTAGCTAAATGGTTAATACTAGTTGTCAATCCATGGCTCCCACATATTTCTTGCTGTCCTAGGGTTGGTAAGATGTAGATTTTTATGTGTATATACCAATAGTATATATGTATAGAAACTGGTTACAATACAGGTATAAATACCGTATGAATACGAGTAGAATTCTTGATGGAATTGAATGGGAATATGAATATAGCTATCTTTGTTGAGTATAAGTATATTGATATATGTATTTAAGTCTTTCAAAAGTGTATTAATACATCTTAATACAATACATATATATTGATTTTAACTTAAGAGTTAATACGTCGATAATCGATACATATATGTGTATTGTTTCAAAGTCTTTAAGTTAGTAGTCTCATCTAATATATATAACTCATTGTTATTATACTTAATGAGATACTTAAATATCATTTAATCAAATCATAATATATATATCCAAATATATATTCCTTTAATTAATTATTACGATATATGACGTTCGTGAATCGTCAGACAGACTGGGTGGCCAAACGTTTGTATAAAATTCATTCCAAATAACCAAGTCTTAATAAATTTGATTGACTAACATGTTGGAAACCTTAATTATGTAAATATTATATAGCAGAAAAATTCGGGTCGTTACATTACACACCCGTTAAATTAAATTTCGTCCCGAAATTTAGAGTAGTACCTAGTTAACGTGCGATATCGGAAAACAAATGTGGGCACTTCAGCTTCATTTGGTCTTCTCGTTCCTAAGTGAATTCAGATCATCTACGAGCATTCCACCGAACCTTAATGATTGGTATCTTACTTTGTTTGAGTCGTTTGACCTCACGATCCATAATTTTGACGGGTTCTTCGACGAAATTTAGTTTCTCATCAATCTTAATTTCGTCTAAAGGGATACTGAGATCTTCGGTAGCTAGGCATTTCTTCAGGTTCGAAACATGAAAGGTGTTGTGAATCTTTTCTAATTGTGGAGGTAGTTCAAGTCGATAGGCCACCGGCCCAATGCGTTTTTCGATCTTGAATGGCCCAATGTATCAATTCGAAAATACTGTAGCAAATTAGTGTTTTACTTGTTCATCTTAAACGTTTTAGTTAACTTATCTAAATATCAATCGAATCAATAAACGAATGTTACTATCGTTTACTAAATAACTTGAAATTATATATATGTATATATCTTTATTTAATATACATAAATCAGTTTTTAAATACACATTGCAAGTTATTTATAATTAATTTTAATAATTAATATTCCAACTTATTGTATATATATATATTTGTCAGTCAATAGTCAAAGGTTAACTAAATATATAACATTAGTTCAAAAATTTTGAGAATCAATATTACAGACTTTGCTTATCTTGTCGAAATCATATAAAGATTAAGTTTTAAATTTGGTCGGAAATTTTTGGGTCTTCACAATACCTACCCGTTAATGAAATTTCGTCCCAAAATTTGATAGAGATTGTCATGGCTAGCAATAAAAATGTTTTCATGATGAATAAGAGTTGATGAATAGATCATTATTGACTAATATAGAAAAAACGATTCGATTATGTGAAGCTTACGAGTGAAGCTGTCACAAAAGGTTGAGATAAAGTTTTAACTTTTGACGTAGTCACAGTGGATTTCTGGATTTCAAGGAATCTAAAGATAATCCTTGAAATCTATAAAAGATTTGATTCTCCGGTAATCAAGGAAATTATGATCCACTTTGATTAATTGCGGTAATCTGCCTCGATTGCTATGTATGATATTTCGCTATAAATCAACCTCTTACGTTCTATTATTTTCATTACTCCTACATCTTCTTCCTCATTTCATACCTCCCAATAGGTTGTGAAATTGTTAAATCCAGTCCTGATTCTTGATATTTTCTTGGCTATCGTATCCTTCATTCTTCTTTTTCATCTGCCACCAGAGGAAGTTATTTTCTTCTACTATTACCTTGAGGTTATAATGTTTTTAATTCTCCCATGTATTTACGTTGCAATACGTATTGATATACACGGTTTGTAATTTATGTGTTGTTTCCAGGCTTTATATTTTCCCTTATATTTAGGATTTCCATGCTTTTATTTTTCCTTCCCTACTTCAAGTCAAGCGAATAATGGTCCAAAATTCGTAGGTATGGAGTTTCGTATGATCATAATATACAAAGTAAAAAGGAAAGGTAATAGCACGATTTGATTTGTCAAATTACCAGAATATCCGAAAAAAACCTAATCATCAAGAAAAATATTTTCTTGATAGTTTAGAGGTTAAATAGAATGAAAGAGTTATGTAACATGGTTCATGATGAGGGTATGATCTGTGAACCTTTATCACGTTTCATTAGAAACTCAGCATGACTTACTGTAATATAATCACGTTGATCAAGTGTCATTATATTATACTAACTCATGCTTCAATTCCCAACACTACTTCAAAACATTCATATTTTAAACTCGAAGGTTTAAAGAATATAGAATCTAAACAGTTTCCTTTATGATGTAAGATTTCAGATAAGGATAGTTATGAAAATATATTCAGAAATATCGAGGATATTTATAATGAAAAATACGATGATATCTTAGAATTTATGATATCGAAAGATGATGAAGAATATTTGTCCGCAAAGGTTTAGAGTCAGGAGCAAGGTATTCGTTAATGACTTCAGCAGATATTGAATCATTTAGATTCTTTGAAGGCAGGTTTAGTCTTTGTGATTTGTTCACAGCCTCCTTCAATGGTAAAACTGGAATCGGCTTGTTTGGTGAAAGTGTTTTTTGTAAAACGAGAAAATCTCATTTTTTATTTCGGTAGGATTTTCTTGCCATATCCTGTTTATGTGGAGGCCATGGATACTGGTTTTGGTACGGTTTCGCCTAACAATGGAATGGAAAAATTTCGAGTTTTCGTCCCCTTCCGATGCCCATTTTAAGCGTGCTTTTTGTTTGAGCATGGATATTTTTTCTTTTTCTTTTTTGAGCCAAATATCCCTAGCGTTTAGCCATTTCGCATGTTCTGAGTCACTGATATCATTGGATTTAGCCTTTTATTCTATTTGAGCAGCTTTCTGTTTCGCGTTATCGACGTCAATATCAATTTGCCCATACTGAGATTTCGACCACTTACGAAGCGCTTCTTTAATATTCTTCAGTTTTTTGCAGAAGCATACATCCGGTTTAAAGCCTGTTACCAGAATAGCCCAGGTTTGGGTGATGATCTGTTCAGCAGATTCTTGTTCCAGCCATATGTCAAACACACGGAATGGTTTTGGTCCGAAGTCAGTGTTGGTGTCTCGAAGTATTAACGGGCAGTGGTCTGAGGTGTTTCGATCAAGGGCAGTTAGTGAAAGTTCCCCCCAGGTTTGGCTTAAATTATCCGAGATTAAGAATCGATCTAATTTGCTCATCTTCCTACCATTATCACAGATGCGGGTAAAGCGTTTACCGAATAGTGGGACATCTATCAAAGCAGACTCGTCAATAAACGTGTTGAACCTCGCCGCACGTCTCGATATAAATTCACAATTCTTTCGTTCATGATCAAACCGTACTTCATTGAAATCACCGCAGATAACCCATTGTGCATTCGGGTATACCATTAGTTTTTCGAGGCTGTCCCAGAACTTGATCTTCCCCTCATCATTGTGGGGCCCGTAAATGTTTACTATAATGGTTTCGTCTGAATGCCCGATCCAATTGCCCTTTATAGCTAAGAAGAATTAGCCTTCAACGGCTTGTGTAGCATTGAAAACCGAGGTATCCCATATTAAAAGCATACCACCGAATTTCCCGATCTTTGGTTTTTGTATGTATCCAAAGTCTGACGAACCCCACACGAATTCAATCCAATTATCAGTTAACTCTTCGCATTTGGTTTCTTGGATTGCAACTAAATTGGGACATTCTGATGTACGAATTCTCCGAAACCAATTAATTTTGTTTTCGGATTTGTCGTCTTTCCCGAAACCACGAATGTTCATTGATAGGATCTTCATAATAAAGCTACAAGAAATCGATTGGGATGAGGTAGTTTACTGAAATGTCCCGTTCATATTGATTATAAACGTTCCATATTAATTGATTTCGTTGCGAGGTTTTGACCTCTATATGAGACGTTTTTCAAAGACTGCATTCGATTTTAAAACAAAGCATAACCTTTAATTTATCGTTAAAGGTTTAGAAATGATAATAAAAAATATAGCGTTTTCACACTACCGTTACATAATGGTTTACAATAATATTACACATCAACATATGTCTTCGAATGCAGTTTTCAAACATTATTATACAAACATGGACTCCAAATCTTGTCCTTAATTTAGTATGCAATAGCAGAAGCTCTTAACAATTATCTGAGAATAAACATGCTTAAAACATCAACAAAAATGTTGGTGAGTTATAGGTTTAACCTATATATTTATCAATCGTAATAATAGACCACAAGATTTCATATTTTCATTTTTCATAAACATCATCCCATACATAGAGATAAAAATCATTCATATGGTGAACACCTGGTAACCGACATTAACAAGATGCATATAAGAATATCCCCATCATTCCGAGACATCCATCGAACATGATATAAAAACTCGAAGTACTAAAGCATCCACTATAACGTATGGGGTTTGTTGGGCCCAATAGATTTATCTTTAGGATTCGCGTCAATTAGTAGACTGGTTTACTAATTCTTAGGTTACCAAGCAAAAAGGGACATATTCGGCTTCGATCATTCAACCATAGAAAGTAGTTTCATGTACTTGTGTCTATTTTGTAAAACATTTATAAAGCTGCATGTATTCTCATCCTAAAAATATTAGATTTTAAAAGTGAGACTATAACTCACTTTCACAGATTTTTACTTCGTCGGGAAGTAAGACTTGGCCACGGGTTGATTCACGAATCTATAACAAATATGTACATATATATCAAAGTATGATCAAAATATAATTACAACATTTTTTATTACGTTTAAATGATTTGAGTGTGTTAAGTCAACAGTCCTCATTAGTAACCTACAACGAGTTGTTCACAGTTAGATGTACAGAAATAAAGTAATATATTTTATCTCGAATCAATCCACGACCTCGTGTATACAAGTCTCAGGCTAAATCACAACTCAAAGTATATATAATATTTTGGAATCAACCTTAACCCTGTATAGCTAACTCCAATATTACTGCATATAGAGTGTCTATGGTTGTTCCGAAATATATATATATATATATATATAGATGGGTCGATATGATATGTCAAAACATTGTATTCGTGTCTATGGTATCCCAAGATTACATAATATATGTTAGAATACATGTATAATACAATATAAGTTAATTAAGTTAGGATTTGTATAGATTTGTTACAAATTTCACGTAGCTACAACAAGCAAAATTATCCAATCTTGTTTTACCCATAACTTCTTCGTTTTAAATCCGTTTTGAGTGATTCAAGTTGCTATGGTTTCATATTGAACTTAAGTTTATGAATCTAAACAGAAAAACTATAAGTTTATAGTCAGAAATACAGGTTACAAGTCATTTTTGTAAAGGTAGTCATTTCAGTCGAAAGAACGACGTCTAGATGACCATTTTTGGAAAACATACTTCCACTTTGAGTTTAACCATGATTTTTGGATATACTTACATGTTCATAAGAAAAATCATTTTCCCAGAAGAATAGCTTTTAAATCAAAGTTTATCATAGTTTTTAATTAACTAACCCAAAACAGCCCGCTGTGTTACTACAACGGCGTATGTCCGGTTTTACGGTGTTTTTCGTGTTTTCAGGTTTTAAATCATTAAGTTAGCATATCATATAGATATAGAACATGTGTCTAGTTGGTTTTAAAAGTCAAGTTAGAAGGATTAACTTTTGTTTGCGAACAAGTTTAGAATTAACTAAACTATGTTCTAGTGATTACAAGTTTAAACCTTCGAATAAGATAGTTTTATATATATGATTCGAATGATGTTATGAACATCATTACTACCTCATGTTTTGTGGATAAACCTACTGGAAATGAAAAAAATAGATCTAGCTTCAAAGGATCCTTGGATGGCTTGAAAGTTCTTGAAGTAGAATCATGACACGAAAACAAGTTCAAGTAAGATTTCCACTCGAAATAAGATTGTTATAGTTATAGAAATTGAATCAAAGTTTGAATATGAGTATTACCTTGTATTAGAAAGATATCCTACTGTAAATAAGAAGGATTTCTTGAGGTTAAATGATCACTCAAAATGGATTTGCAAGATTGGAAGTAAGCTAGCAAACTTGGAAGTGTTGTTGGTGTGTTCTTGAGTAGTTGTTTTGTAACTTGGTTTATGTATGGATTTATGAACTAGATTGAGCTAGATTTTGATGAAGATGATGAAGAACACTTAGAACAATGGAAGAACACTTGAGAGAGAGTTGTTTGATGCATGAAAGTTGTGATCAAAATGTGTTTGTATGTGTGCACATTCACGTGAATGAAGGGCTTGACATATAGGTTCATTAGTTTGTAATTTTGTGAGATATTTCATGCTAGATGTTAAATGATGGTTCCCACATGGTTAGGTAACTCACATGGGCTGCTAAGATCTGATCATTGGAGTATATATACCAATAGTAAATACGTTTAGAAGCTGTGTATTGTACGAGTACAAATACGAGTGCATACGAGTAGAATTGTTGGTGAAAATGAATGAGGATGTAATTGTAAGCATTTTTGTTAAGTAGAAGTACTTTGATAAGTGTCTTGAAGTCTTTAAAAAGTGTATGAATACATATTAAAACACTACATATATATATATTTTAACTGAGTCGTTAAGTCATCGTTAGTCGTTACATGTAAATGTTGTTTTGAAACCTTTAAGTTAACGATCTTGTTAAATGTTTTTAACCCATTGTTTATTATATCTAATGATATGTTAAATTATTATATTATCATAATAATATGATGTATTAATATATCTTAATATGATATATATACATTTAAATATCGTTACAACGATAATCGTTACATATATGTCTCGTTTCGAAACCCTTAAGTTAGTAGTCTTGTTTTTACATATGTAGTTCATTGTTAATACACTTAATGATATGTTTACTTATCATTTATCATATTTAAACATAGTGTAACAATATCTTAATATGATTCATATGTATTTAGTAAGACGTTTTTATAACGATAATCGTTATATATATCGTTTCGAGTTTCTTAATTCAATAAACTCATTTTTATGTATATCACTCATTGTTAATGTACTTAGTGAGATACTTACTTATCATAATCGCATGTTAACCATATATATGTCTATATATATAAAATCATGTAGTTTTTACGAATTTGTAACGTTCGTGAATCGCCGGTCAATTTGGGTGGTCAATTGTCTATATGAAACCTATTTCAATTAATCAAATCTTAACAAGTTTGATTGCTTAACATGTTGGAAACATTTAATCATGTAAATATCAATTTCATTTAATATATAAATATATAAATATGGAAAAGTTCGGGTCACTACATTTACTGTTGGTGGTTAACCACCTTTAACCCTAGTCTTTCCCCAAATTCAAGAATGCCCACACTGTTTTCGGATTCTGCATTATTGGAGGATTTGGACTTGAAAGAGGAGTTTCTGGAAGGCTTAGGAATATGGGGTTTTGTATAGGATTGAGTTTTCGTAGGTTGGGCTTTGGATACAGATTTCGTTTTCGGTTACGAAAGGGATGTGGAGGGTGAAGATTGGCTAGGGTTGGTTCGGGATTGGTTTTGTAGTCTGAGAATACGTGAAGATGTTTTATGATAAAGAACAGAGTTCCAGGGTTTGATGTTTGGAGAAGATTGATTTTTTGAGGTAGAACGTGGTGCAGGAGGATGTGTAGGTTTTATAGTGGTTTGAGATTTGGGAGAGGAATTTAGATTGTGACCTAGACTGGGTCCTTTAGTGTTATTGGGTTAGGTGGAATTAAGTGTTGGGCTCGTATTGCGTATGGGGATAGTAGGTTTGGATTGGGCCTGGGGAGGAGGTGATTTCAAACGGTTTTCATGATTGGGAGTTTACTGTTGCTGTAAGATTTGTATGGGGGTTGGTTGGGCCGTATTAGAGTGTGTTAGTGGGCTATGTGGGTTGGATTGGGCCGTGTAATACCTCGTCAGAATCCACTAACGGAATATTATCTCCTGGTCCCACAGTTAGCGGTCACGCCCTCTATATGAGACGTTTCCGAAAAGTATTCGCATTAATTATCAAATCAAAGCCATTTATTAAAAACAATGTAACTGGAAAACGTTTGACATAAATAACTAAGGTCTATGAACCCAAAACATCTTGAAATAAAGTAGTTTAAATGCGAATGTTTGTTCTTGAATTGAAAATGATAAATATGCTGGACACCGTCCAGTTCTAGCAGTAAACAGCATAATAACTTCAGATAAGCATAAGCACTACCTCTAAGTACCTGAGATGAAACATGCAAAACGTCAACGAAAAATGTTGAGTGAAACTACAGGTTTAGGAAATCATTTCGTAAGTTAGGCCACGAGATTTTCTTAGAAAACATCATAGGAAAAGTATACATTATCATGAGCACTTGATTATAAAGCTTTAACCTTTATGTAGGCCGAGCCCACGTATATAGTTTACCCTATCTTGAGGATACACCGATCAAGTGTACGAGTTACAACAAAATAAGCACCAGTTATGTTGCGGTGAGGTTTGTTAAACCTAACGGTACCGTCCCTATAAGTCAAGCTTACAAAGTAACTAATATAATCAAGCTAAGGGATTTTTGATCTGAACTCATATGTATAGTCATTTAAGTACTTGTGCCTAATATGTAAAATATTTGTAAAAAGCATGCATCTCATCCCTGTAAAAACGTAGTAGGGACTGTAGACTCACCTTAGCAAAAGCACTTGTAATTTCTTAGCAAAACGTACGGTTGTCGAACAATCTCGACTGAACAATGTAACCTAAATAATTAAATCATCTTAAGTATACACTTATAGGTCAAAACATGTCAACCCATAGTGTACGCAAAGTCCTAGTGCTCAGACTGACTCAACTAATCCAAGCAAGTCAACCAAAGTCAACCCTAAAGTCAACTCGGTCAAAGTGGTCAACTAAAGTAAAACATCTCAGTAGGTCATACAAACATGATCAATAAGTCAAACCTAGGTCAAGTATCACTTTATAAGTCATAGTTAAGCATATTGCACTTTTGCACCTTAAAGCATGCCTTAGAAATTCGTACGTCGTAGAAAGATCCAACTATAGCTCATAGCACATAAATCATTAAATCATGAAAAACTCCAGATCATAACTAAACTTAAAATTGATTCCAAAAAGTCCAGACAAAGCCTTATACGATAAATAAAAGTGCAATATCAGAAAGGGTCTATTCATAGTTCATTACATAAATTTCTGCCCGCGCGTCAGTTTTTAAACATTTTTCATTAAATATAGAAAATAGATTTTGACGAACAACCAATTGGAGTCATCTCAAAACATCACAAAATTTAAGTGATAAAATAATCAGTAACATTGCTTTAGCCAATTTGTAGAGTTTCGCAAATCTTTACAGACTCATCAGTTTCTGATCATCAACCGGACACATCAAAAAGACGAGCATATATCTCATAGAAAATCACGTTCTCGCAAGTTTGTATACAAATGAAACATGTCAAGAAACACTTAAGCTAACATATTCCAGAATATCTCAAACAATTCCTAGTTCACTCTAGCAACTTTTATGTAACTTTGAAAAACGATTCAGCTCACTTTAAAAACCAAATCTTCGTTTTGACATAACGGGAGCATTACATAACCTTTTGACGCAAATATTTAGTCTAAATTGCATAAATTTTCATAAGGAATACAGTAGTACATTTTATATAAGCTAAAACACAAAGCATGCAACTCAGATAGTTCAGATTTCATGCAAACCCTAACGAAAACTTCGATTAAGCACATCTTAAGCATACGACAACAAAATCACGCAAAATCAGAGTCTAAAATTAATAAATTTTCGATATATTTCTATTTAAACATATTACAAGGTCAGATATCATATAAGTTAAATTAGATCAACAAGAAACAAATTCGTTTTTCATACATACAACGTTAATTATGCAATCAAACGATAAATAACAACACTAGACCCCCATTAATTGAGCACTAGACTTGATTACACTATATAATTGAACAAAATTCAGATTTATAAAATTAGGGTTACTAGTTATACCTTAAAACACAAATTGATTGATGCTAGGGCGTGTAGAACGATCTAGGGAACAACTTTGATCTTCAAAACTTGATCTAATTTTGAGTGGTGATGGTGTTTGGGGGGTGATGGTGGTCGACAGATTCCAAGGGAGAGGGAGAGAGCCTAATCGACTAGCTCAGGAAAATAATGAGGGTTTGTGATCTAATTTTCTATTTATAGTCTAGATTAAGGCCTCAAATTAATTAACTAATGACCCACTAACCAAAATAAGTCCACTAAGGAGGGTTTGGGTGAGGGTTCGGCTGAATGGCCCTATAGGGGTGTACCTGGGCTCGTTTTGCTTATTTACTTGTACGTGCGTGGTCCGTTTCGAATGCCGTTAACCGTACTGGGTCTCCGGAACGTTAACTAGTCGTTGAAACAAAATCACCGGATTTAATTCATTAAATAAATAATAAATTAAATTAGTTTTTCTTAAAGTTAATAATTATTGAAAATAATTATTTCATCGTTGTTCTGAGTTCCGTAAACTAAAAATCATTCTAGGCGATTACGATAGTTTTCTAGTTATTTCACTTTCCGAAATAAATTCATAAATTAATATAACCTATTAATTCAAGAATCTCTCTATAAGCATGTATTTAATTCTATTAAACACACGAGTCTAAGTAACCACTGTTAAATACTTAACGGACAATTAACGATAGTAAATGGAAAAAGTCGGGTTGTTACATTACCCACCTGTTATGAAAAATTTCGTCCAGAAATTTTAGTGCTCATCCGCCGCAGTCGTCTCCTCGGGAAACAGTTTCGGATACTTAAGCCTCATCCGATCTTCATGTTCGCATGTGAATTCTGGTCCTCTACGGGTATCCCATCTAACCTTAACAAGCGGAATTTTGTTTTGCTTTAGTTGCTTAATCTCGCGATCCATAATCTCAGCAGGTTCTTCAATGAAATTAAGCTTAGGATCAACTTGCACTTTGTCTAAGGGAATTATCAAACTCTCGTCTGATAAACATTTCTTCAAATTGGAAACATGAAACGTATCGTGAATCTCAATGAGTTCTTGCGGCAACTTCAGTCTATACGCTACTGGACCAATTCTTTCGGTAATCTCAAACGGTTTAATATACCTCGGGCTTAACTTCCCTCTTTTGCCAAAACGCACTACACCCTTCCAAGGTGATACCTTGAGCATAACTTTGTCTCCAACCTGAAATTCCAAGTCTTTCCTTCTAATGTCGGCATACCTCTTTTTGACGATCTCGCGCTATTTTCATTCTCTCTTGTATCTGCGCGATCTTCTCAGTCGTTTCGTGTACAATCTCAGGACCAGTTAACTGACTACTACCTCCGTCTCATTCCAATAGGGTAGTATTCTATTTTAGGATGTCCCATTCTGATAGTCCACTTCCATAAATAGAAAGGAAATAAGATATTTCATTGGCGGATCTGGAGGGAGAAGATATTTCATTGGCGGAGAAATGAAGTTAGTGGGATTTCCTAAAACTGCGTATTTTTTGTCTGTGGACTATTGGAATGAGACGGAGGGAGTATCTTCTAACTCAGTCCAACATATCAGTGATCTGCACTTTCTGCCATACAGTGCTTCAAAAGGCGCTGCCTTTATACTTGCGTGATAACTGTTGTTGTAAAAAAATTCTACTAACGGTATATGTCTATCCCATCTAATTCCAAAGTCAATCACACACGCTCTTAACATGTCTTCTAATGTCTGAATGGTTCGCTCACTTTGATCATCAGTCTGTGGGTGATACGCTGTACTCATATCTAAACGGGTTCCCATGGCCTCTTGCATAGCTTGCCAGAATCTAGATGTAAACCTACTATCTCTGTCAGAAATAATGGATAGCGGCACTCCATGTCAAGAAACTACTTCCTTAATGTAGATCTGTGCCAACCTCTCCATCTTATCCGTTTCCTTAATCGGTAGAAAATGAGCAGACTTCGTAAGACGATCAACGATAACCCAAATCGTATCGTAACCTCCTACCATTTTAGGTAACTTATTAATAAAATCCATTGTAATATTCTCCCACTTCCATAGTGGAATCTCTGGTTGTGTCAACAATCCTGGCGGTTTCTGATGCTCTGACTTAACTTTAGCACAAGTCAAGCACTTACTAACATAGGTAGCAATATCAGCTTTCATATTAGGCCACCAATACAGTGCCTTAAGATCTTGGTACATCTTGTCGGATTCAGGGTGAATAGAATACCTTTTCTTGTGTGCCTCTTCTAACTCTAGTTCCCTTAATCCGCCAAAGTTCGGTACCCAAATTCTGTCAATAAAATACTGGGTTCCATCATCTCGAGTAATGAACTTCTTATCAATTCCTCGAAGCGATTCGTTAGTAATGTTCTCTTCCTTCAATGCCTCTAACACTGCGTCATTTATCTGAGAAGTAAGATTCCTTCGAATAGTCAAATTCAATGCTCTAACTCGAATAGGATTTACTCTCTCCTTCCTACTCAAAGCATCTGCCACTACATTAGCGTTACCAGGATGGTAGCTAATGTCGTAGTCGTAGTCGTTCAATAGTTCAATCAAACGTCTCTGTCTCATATTGAGCTGTCTCTGATCGAAAATATGCTGCAAACTCTTGTGGTCCATAAAAATAGTAAACTTAGTACCATACAAATAGTGTCTCCACATCTTCAACGTAAAGACTACAGCACCAAGTTCTAAATCGTGAGTTGTGTAGTTCAACTCATGTATCTTCAACTGTCGTGATCCATACGCAATCACTTTCTTACGTTGCATCAACACGCAACCAAAATCTTGTCATGAAGCGTCGCAGTAAACTAGAAAATCCTCAGTTCCTTCGGGTAAAGACAAAATCCGTGCAGTCATTAACTTCTCTTTTAACAACTGAAATGCAGCTTCATGCAACTCTGTCCATTCATACTTCCTACCCTTGTGAGTCATTGCTGTTAACGGTCGGGCAATAGTAGAATATCCCTCAATGAATCTTCTATAATATCCAACGAGACCTAAGAATTGTCGTATCTGTTGTAACACCCCATTTTTCCCCGTACATGACTTATAGGTGTATAGTGTACGTACGATAGGCGTATGAAGGGTTTGGGACATGTTCGGGTGTTAAAGTCTTGTGTATGAGACAAGGAGTCAGATCACGCCTTGTGTCGCAGCGTGACAAAGGAGGCCGCAGCGCGGTAAACAACTGAAATCTGGATCAGAAGTTGGACAAAAAGTGATCCCAGAACTAGTCAAATGTCGCGGCGCGACAAATTAGGCCGCGGCGCGGCATTCTGGGCAAACTGGTGCCGGATTCTTGTAAATTTAAATGAAGTTCAAGGGCATTTTGGTCTTTTCACGATTGAGCTAGATTTGAGGCTTTAACCTCATCCACCCATTCATTTCCTTATTTTCTTTTATCTTTTCTTTTCATTTTCTCTCAAGAAAACTCAAACACCCAAGTGATTCAAGTGGAATTTTGGAAAGGAAGAAGCGGGTTTTGATCTTTGGCGTAGTCGACAAGTGTGTTCTCCTCGTTCCTAGCTACACGGTGATACTAGTGGTAAGCTCTAACTTCAAATTTCGTTTTTGTGTTCATCATTCAATTTGGGGCTTTTCATTGTATGATTCATAGGCGAAACCCATTTAGTTGTTAATTGGAGATTAACACCAATATTCGGGTTTATTGTTGTTATTGGTGGGTTTTGGGTTTGGTGTGCAAGTTTATGCTTGTAAGACTTGCAATGGGTGTAATCACTAGTATTTAGTGATTATTGAGGTGTTGGAAGAGATTAGGTTTCTTTTGGTTGACTAATTTTGACTAGAGTCAAAATTAGGGTTTTGGTGATGATTATGACCCGATTGTGAATTAATAAGGTTTATAGACTTAAAATGGATTAAGTTGAAGTATTAAACCGAGTTAAACATGTTTTGGTGTCAAAACTTGTAAATGGTGAGATTTTGACTTAATGGGACAAAAATTAGGGTTTTGGTGTCAAAATGGGTAAGACACGTGTTTAACACTTGTGTTCGAGTTTAATTGGCATATTAGGACCATTGTCACTCGTGTTAGTGATTATTGGTTAGTTTGGGCACGGTTTGTGCTTGGAGGTGCAATTGGGTCAAAATTGCACTAAGTGTCGAATTGGGTTGGTTTGTAAATCCATCCTAATTGTGTTGTGGTATTTATGATTATGGAATAGGTACTTTCCATTGACGAGTTGCGGATTACTTGGAAGCATTCATCAAGACGACAAGGTGAGTGTTAATATCCTATATGCATATGTATGTGTAGGATGGGTGCGGGTCGGGTGAAGTGTTTCTCGGTTATAGGGCTCACTTCACATATAGGTGGATTTGATGGACTTGGGTATAGGTCCAATTGGCACGGTTGTGCGTTTGGGTTGATTACCTTTGGCGAGGTACACGTTTGTGTGTACGTTATCACACGTGGTTGTGATTTGGATGTTATAACTCCAAAGGCAAAGGGTTGATTTTGTTGTGAGGTGGATAACCCTGATGTGGTGGATTCTATAATCCCGTGACCGTGGGTTTGATGTTGAGAAGTGAATCTCGGGTAGTGCGGATTCATGATGACTCGAGTAGTTCGGCCAACCTCGGTTGATGAATTGGCGAAGAAGTAGATATCGGGTTGTGCGAATTCACTAAGGCTCGGGTTGTTCGGCCAATCTTCATTGTGGTACTTGGTTCTCGGTATTGGGTTAAGGGGTTAACCTTGGACGTTTATATATTGGTATATATTGTTGTATTGTTGTGTTGTAGCTAACCCTCCGGGTGTAGCTTATTGGCGTTGTTCACATCACCGTGGGTGAACTTATATGGTTTTGCACTTTTAGTTTATTGCTTAGTGATCGTACGGTATGCATAACTTAGCTTATCTTTATGCGTGGATGCTTCGGTATGCGGTATTTGGTTTTTGTGTGGCATGTCCATTTTATACATATATATGTATGTAGTATATTATCATTCACTAAGCGTTAGCTTACCCTCCCGTTGTTTATATTTTTATAGGTTCGCATGCTTGGCGGCTCGGGTAAGCTTGGGGATTAGAGATCTTGGCTAGGTTGCTTAGAAGATCTTGCTTTTGGACTCGATTAGGATTTGGGTAGCGTAGTCCCAAATCACCATGCTCGGTTTGGTGTAAACGTAACTAGTCGGGTCATAATGATTATAACCGGTTTACGATTTAATTAATGAACCATTGTATTAAGGAGTTTAAATCATTAATGTATGTTTTAAGTTCGATGAACTTACCTTGATAACAAATACGTTTTGGAATATGTGTAATGGGACCTAAAGTATTATTTAACGCGTATTAAAAGGAAAAAAATTTTATGGGCCGGTTTTAATACGGGTTGGGTTGTTACAAGTGGTATCAGAGCATGGTCTAAGGGATTTAGGTGACTTGAGATAGGTACCTAGACTTAGACTTTTGTGTGTGCTTAATTTGTTGCGTGACTTGTAGGAGTACGGGTCGGAATGGGTTCTAGCTAGTGCCTTGTTTATAGGTTGACTAACGTTTATATTAGTAATGCAAATATTATTAATATGCTATTGTGATGTGATAATAATTCTCGCGTGTGTTTATATCGCGTAGAATTTGCGTTGTGTTGGTTTATATCATCGAGCGAAGCGGTCGTTGTACTAACGAGTCGATACGGCGTGTGTGCGTAATAAGGACTTGCAAACCTTATTACGGGTGCAAATCGTGTCAAACAAGTGATGTACGACGAGTGTTTAGCAAGATGGACCGGTGTGGAGTGTGTGCTTTATACGTTCGTGATCTAATCGCTTTGCATTCCTTAGAATGGCAACGGAAAATGGGATCGAGATGAACGACGTGGAGTTTAACGCTAGAGTTGCGGCCGCCGTTGCGGAGCAAATGAGTGCGTTTCGAAAAGAAATGGTTAGGAAGTATTCCGAATTTCGGGGTGGTAGTGAAATGGAGCGTTGTCTTAAGGGCTTCATGAGGACTAAACCTCCGATGTATGATGGGAAACTGGATCCTTTGGTAAGCACAACTTGGATCTCGGATGTCGAAGGATGTTTTCGCACGATTGAATGCCCTCCCGAGAAGAGGACAAGACTCGCTACTAGCTTGTTGCGGGGTAGGGCAAAGGATTGGTTAGATGGTAAGATTGATTTTGTCGGTGGTGAACCGTTTATGGCGTTATCGTGGGACGAGTTTAAGAAGGAATTCTTCGAGGAGTTCCGGACTTCAGCCGATTTGTCAGAAATGCGTAATGAGTTGCGAAATTTGCAACAAGGATCGATGGACTTGAATACTCTAAAGACGACCTTTATGTCGAAGGCTCGTTTTTGCCCGGAGTATATTGGGAATGATCGGATGTTGATGGAAGATTTCTATCGGACTTTGAATGATGAGTTGCAGGGCAAAATTAGCGTTGGCCAAGTGAACTTGTTTGCGGAGTTATTCAACATGGCTAGGGGTTTCGAGTCGTATTCGCGATCGAAGATTGGTGAACCTTCAAGTAAGAGAAGGGTTGATTCGTATGGTGCTCCAAGTAAGAAAACTAAGGGCGCGAGTGCGAGTATGGGTAATGTGGAAAAAGACACGATGGATTCTCGTGCACCTAGATGTTTCAATTGTGGTGTTAGGGGCCACAAGTTATGGGAGTGCACTATGCCGAGAAGTGATGACGGGATGTGCTACTATTGTCATAAGGAGGGACATCGCAAGCCGGATTGTCCTGAGTTGGCGGCGGCGAATGCGGCAAGGAGACGTTAAGGTACGTTTTGTTTTAATAAATATGTCCTTTGATTATTTATTAAGTGCCATTTGAATTCGAGTTGATTAAATGCCTTGTGTATTGCATATTGTTGTTAAGGGTGACGTTCCTAATAGAAGTACCCTATGGTGATGTTTGATTTTGGACGAAGGGCGTGAGACTTGGTGCAACCAAGCATTCCTTAGTATTTGGAAAATGTTTCTACCAAGCCATGGAAATGGGTTTTGGTGTTCGGTCGTTAAGCGCGTGTTCGCTTTTATGAGAAAGTTGATGAACCATGAGGTTCGACGGGTAGGATGAAACCCTAGAGATCGAGTGTTTAAAATCTCGATGTATGTTGGTAAAGGAGTCTACGTGACGCGACATTAGGTGCCTCTTTTATACCTACTAGCGTGGTGTTCGACTCCGATTATGTTGCGGTTACATCGTACTTAGGGTACCGAGGTGAAACCCTTAGGTACATGAGTGACTAGGGAAATTTGACAAACTAAAGCAATTGGATGATTGCGAAGGTATGGTTTGTGTAATTTGTGGTACACTTTTCGTTCGAAGTGTTTAAGGATAGGTTAAAATCCTTCGTATGCTCGAGGTTGGAGCAAGATATGGTGATGGGTACTGTGAACCCAATTGTTGGTGGAGTCTACCTTTGGTAGCATTGTACGGTTGTACGAGTTGTGATATTGGAACGTAGTTCCAAGTGGGGGAGTTACACTTCCGCCCGAGGAAGTTTTAGTGTGAGATTTCGGATGATGCTTTTGGTAGACCCGGAAAATGTTGTCGAGACCTGGTTTTGGTCGATTTGTGGTAGATTACAATTTCGGATAAATTGTACTTATGGTTTGGATTTAAATTATCACCGAGGTGATAATGTGGTAATCTCGTTGAGAGGTAATGAACGTGTTTGGCGAGCAAGGTGGAATCCCTCGGTTAAGGGATGTGCGTGTCAGGTTCTCTTTCAGAGAATTATTGTTTTGTACCTATGTTTGATATAGGTGGTTCTTGCTCGATTGTGTGGATGGTTAGTGGTATCCGTTAGGATTCACTATGGCGTAAAGAGCGCGATGTTACGCTACTCGTTGTTCGAGGCTAAAAGGGCGTTGATTGATGAAGCATGACCTTCGGGGTCCGCTGACTTCATCATGGTAGTGTTGTATCGGTGAAGCATGACTTTCGGGGTCCGCTGACTTCATCCGGTATTGAGATTGGTGGAGCATGACCTACGGGGTCCGCTGACTTCATCATGGGTTAGTGTTATATGGGTATGGTATAACGTTATCGGAATGGGAGTACCATTCTTGAGTTTTGTTGTGGGACGTGAATATCGGGTTGTTCGTATTCACAATATTTTGGGTAGTACGATTGTCCCTGTTGGTTGGACTCATAGTTTGAGGTAGTGAATGTCGGGTAGTTCGGATTCACTAAGGCTCGGGTTGTACAACCATCCTCGGTTATACTATGTGGTGGAATTGAGTATCGGTTTGCGCGTACTCACAATGACTCGGGTTGTGCGGTCATTTTGTTGTGGGAAATATGGATTTGGGTTGGTGAATTTCGGGTTGTGCGAATTCACTAAGGTTCGGGTTGTTTCGACCATCCTCCATATGTGTTTTGGCTCGGGTTGTTTCGGCCATATCGAGTTGTGATCTATTGGTTGTTGATACACCAATGGTGGGGTCGTAAGGACCATGTCGTGGGAACTATCGGGTGTTTTTATACGCCGATGGTGGGGTCGTGAGGACCATGTGGTATGATTATTGATGTGATAGCCGTGTTTCGCTCATGTGTTGTTACGGGTGTGACAAAAGTCGATTTTGTACACCTTGGGATCTAGCGTTGCCATGATCATTTTGGGCGCTATCGGTTGTAGCCGTCTGATTTTGATGTTACGGTAGTTGGGTGTGGGTCGTATTGCGCACTACAAGGGATGTTAAGTGGTGAGTGTTATCCGTAAGGATTCGCTTTATTTAGGTCTTCTTCGGTTTGATGGTTGACCTTACCTTGGTTTGCGGTTGTTACTAGCGATGTACTTGGTATGGTACGCGAGGAGTTGAAATCTCGGTACGAGAATGGTTGGGTTTTCCCGATGTGAGGGTTTGAGTTGGTGCTAGTGCTCGGAATTGTGTAATGTGATAAATCGCGGATGACGAATTTGTCGTTATGGGTAACTCTTTGAGGAGAATTGTCTAAGGGATCGTTGTAGACTTCGGTTTTTGCGGATATTGTACGTCTCGGGATGCGAGCAAGTGTGTGATATGTCATTGGATTAACCTTCGGGTTAGTGAAATTGTGGTAGAAGTCGGTTTAAAATGCATGTTCAAGGACCATTGAGTGTAGGTCCGTTTGGGTTCGTGACTAGGATCACGAGGACGTGATCGAGTCTAAGTGGGGGAGAGTTGTAACACCCCGTTTTTCCCCGTACATGACTTATAGGTGTATAGTGTACGTACGATAGGCGTATGAAGGGTTTGGTACATGTTCGGGTGTTAAAGTCTTGTGTATGAGACAAGGAGTCAGATCACGCCTTGTGTCGCGGCACGACAAAGGAGGCCGCGGCGCGGCAAACAACTGAAATCTGGATCAGAAGTTGGACAAAAAGTGATCCCAGAACTAGTCAAATGTCGCGGCGCGACAAATTAGGCCGCGGCGCGGCATTCTGGGCAAACTGGTGCCGGATTCTTGTAAATTTAAATGAAGTTCAAGGGCATTTTGGTCTTTTCACGATTGAGCCAGATTTGAGGCTTTAACCTCATCCACCCATTCATTTCCTTATTTTCTTTTATCTTTTCTTTTCATTTTCTCTCAAGAAAACTCAAACACCCAAGTGATTCAAGTGGAATTTTGGAAAGGAAGAAGCGGGTTTTGATCTTTGGCGTAGTCGACAAGTGTGTTCTCCTCGTTCCTAGCTACACGGTGATACTAGTGGTAAGCTCTAACTTCGAATTTCGTTTTTGTGTTCATCATTCAATTTGGGGCTTTTGATTGTATGATTCATAGGCGAAACCCATTTAGTTGTTAATTGGAGATTAACACCAATATTCGGGTTTATTGTTGTTATTGGCGGGTTTTGGGTTTGGTGTGCAAGTTTATGCTTGTAAGACTTGCAATGGGTGTAATCACTAGTATTTAGTGATTATTGAGGTGTTGGAAGAGATTAGGTTTCTTTTGGTTGACTAATTTTGACTAAAGTCAAAATTAGGGTTTTGGTGATGATTATGACCCGATTGTGAATTAATAAGGTTTATAGACTTAAAATGGATTAAGTTGAAGTATTAAACTGAGTTAAACATGTTTTGGTGTCAAAACTTGTAAATGGTGAGATTTTGACTTAATGGGTCAAAAATTAGGGTTTTGGTGTCAAAATGGGTAAGACACGTGTTTAACACTTGTGTTCGAGTTTAATTGGCATATTAGGACCATTGTCACTCGTGTTAGTGATTATTGGTTAGTTTGGGCACGGTTTGTGCTTGGAGGTGCAATTGGGTCGAAATTGCACTAAGTGTCGAATTGGGTTGGTTTGTAAATCCATCCTAATTGTGTTGTGGTATTTATGATTATGGAATAGGTACTTTCCATTGACGAGTTGCGGATTACTTGGAAGCATTCATCAAGACGACAAGGTGAGTGTTAATATCCTATATGCATATGTATGTGTAGGATGGGTGCGGGTCGGGTGAAGTGTTTCTCGGTTATAGGGCTCACTTCACATATAGGTGGATTTGATGGACTTGTGTATAGGTCTAATTGGCACGGTTGTGCGTTTGGGTTGATTACCTTTGGCGAGGTACACGTTTGTGTGTACGTTATCACACGTGGTTGTGATTTGGATGTTATAACCCCAAAGACGAAGGGTTGATATTGTTGTGAGGTGGATAACCCTGATGTGGTGGATTCTATAATCCCGTGACCGTGGGTTTGATGTTGAGAAGTGAATCTCGGGTAGTGCGGATTCATGATGACTCGGGTTATTCGGTCATCTTGTTGATGAGGTAGTGAATCTCGGGTTGTGCGAATTCACTAAGGCTCGGGTAGTTCGGCCAACCTCGGTTGATGAATTGGCGAAGAAGTAGATATCGGGTTGTGCGAATTCACTAAGGCTCGGGTTGTTCGGCCAATCTTCATTGTGGTACTTGGTTCTCGGTATTGGGTTAAGGGGTTAACCTTGGACGTTTATATATTGGTATATATTGTTGTATTGTTGTGTTGTAGCTAACCCTCCGGGTGTAGCTTATTGGCGTTGTTCACATCACCGTGGGTGAACTTATATGGTGTTGCACTTTTAGTTTATTGCTTAGTGATCGTACGGTATGCATAACTTAGCTTATCTTTATGCGTGGATGCTTCGGTATGCAGTATTTGGTTTTTGTGTGGCGTGTCCATTTTATACATATATATGTATGTAGTATATTATCATTCACTAAGCGTTAGCTTACCCTCCCGTTGTTTATATTTTTATAGGTTCGCATGCTTGGCGGCTCGGGTAAGCTTGGGGATTAGAGATCTTGGCTAGGTTGCTTAGAAGATCTTGCTTTTGGACTCGATTAGGATTTGGGTAGCGTAGTCCCAAATCACCATGCTCGGTTTGGTGTAAACGTAACTAGTCGGGTCATAATGATTATAACCGGTTTACGATTTAATTAATGAACCATTGTATTAAGGAGTTTAAATCATTAATGTATGTTTTAAGTTCGATGAACTTACCTTGATAACAAATACGTTTTGGAATATGTGTAATTGGACCTAAAGTATTATTTAACGCGTATTAAAAGGAAAAAAAATTTATGGGCCGGTTTTAATACGGGTTGGGTTGTTACATCTGTGTTGGCGACTTAGGAGTCTCCCATTTCTTAACCGTCTCTATCTTCGCAGGATCAACTTGAATACCATTGACACCTACGATATGACCCAAAAATTGCACTTCTTGCAGCCAAAAGTCACATTTCAAAAATTTAGCGTACAACTGCTCCTTCCTGAGCATCTCTAGTAACAAACGGAGATGTTGTTCATGTTCCTTCTCACTCTTAGAATATACCAGTATATCATCGATTAACACAATAACAAACTTGTCTAGATATGGCTTACACACACGGCTCATGAGATCCATAAACACAGCTGGTGCGTTCATCAATCCAAACGGCATTACAGTAAATTCATGATAACCATAGCGTGTCCTAAACGCGATCTTCGGTATATCTATCTTTTTCACTCTCATCTGATGATAACCTGATCTCAGATCGATCTTAGAGTAACATGCTGATCCTTGTAATTGATCAAACAAATCATTAATCCTCGACAACGGATATCTATTCTTAATAGTTAACTTATTCAACTCCCTGTATTCAATACAGAGTCTCATAGATCCATCCTTCTTCTTCACAAACAGTATTGGAGCTCTATCTATGAAGTCCTTGGCCATGTAGCACGCCTTCTTGCACCTGACACAAATCAGAGCATTGCGACCCTGATGTTCTTCACTATGGGGAGCACTTCGACGCAGAATAGCATAACATGCTAGTTCCAATAATAAACAAGGCTATAATCAAATATACTAGCAACGAGTAGTGATGCATAGTAGATAATATTAAATCATAGTGATTCTAGTAGAACTAATAATAAGTAATAGCGATACATAGCGTGTAGTAGTAGCAGTAGTAAGGACAATGTCCACTAGTAGTATTATCACCAATTAACATTAGTAGTAGCAACACTAAGCATGATCAATCATTAATAAATCCAACACTTAATGTAATAACAATCTCGTTCAAACATCATGCATAACCAACAAAAGTAACATATCCTCTCATGTCATAAGCAAAACCACATAAGTAAAACCACATCTAGCAATGTATGTGCGAATATCAAATAATAAACAGTAATATTCAAATAGTATTCAATAGCGTGGAACAAGTCTAAACGAGCGATTTCTATTTGCGTTTTTAAAGCTCCTTCAACAAATACTCGACCATCTTCTCCAAATTCTCTACTCACAACGTGAGGTCACTAGGGTTGTTGTCATTAGAAGTAGTTGTGGAGGTACTAGGCTTAGAAGTAGATGTAGAAGCATAATAGGGATGGTGACGTTGATACATCTTAGGCGACTGACTATCATAGCAAAAACTCTTACAAAATGGGTTATTGCCTCGAGCAGGTCCTTTCGGTATCCTACGGTGGCCTCTCGGTCCATAGGGGTTAACATATTCTGGTTTAACAAAAGGTGACTTGGGTGAATCAGGTAAGTTAGGTTCGGATTCGGGTTCCGAGTCTTCCTCGGGATCCTCTTCCGGTTCCTTTCCCTTGGGCTCATCCTCGTGCTCGGTTTCCATCTCGGGTTCCGACTCGATATCATCTACAAACTCGAGTATCGTATTTCCTTGCGCTTGTACGGTTTCCTCAGATTCCGTGTCGGAGTTGGTAAGAATAATAGGTTTAGAAGAAGTCATCTAGCACTCAAATAAAACACAAAGTTAGTTCATCTAGTAATCATGTCATTATAGAAATCAAGTAAGATAATAACTAACATAACTAGGGTTCATGTAACTTAGCGAGTCTAAGGTTACAATCTAGACTCATTAGACGTCCTAACGTTCGACTCTCTAATGCAGCCTAGTCCTAGGTAACTGATCTGCTCTGATACCAAATGTAATACCCCGTCAGAATCTACTAACGGAATATTATCTCCTGGTCCCACAGTTAGCGGTCACGCCCTCTATATGAGACGTTTTCGAAAAGTATACGCATTAATTATAAAATCAAAGCCATTTATTAAAAACAATGTAACTGGAAAACGTTTGACATAAATAACTAAGGTCTATGAACCCAAAACATCTTGAAATAAAGTAGTTTAAATGTGAATGTTTGTTCTTGAATTAAAAATGATAAATATGCTGGACGCCGTCCAGTTCTAGCAGCAAACAACATAATAACTTCGGATAAGTGTAAGCACTACCTCTAAGTACCTGAGATGAAACATGCAAAATGTCAACGAAAAAAGGTTGAGTGAAACTACAGGTTTAGGAAATCATTTCGTAAGTTAGGCCACAAGATTTTCTTAGAAAACATCATAGGAAAAGTATACATTATCATGAGCACTTGATTATAAAGATTTAACCTTTGCGTAGGCCGTGCCCACGTCTTTAGTTTACCCTATCTTGGTGATACACCGATCAAGTGTACAAGTTACAACAAAATAAGCTCCAGTTATGTTGCGGTGAGGTTTGTCAAACCTAACGGTACTGTCCCTATAAGTCGAGCTTACAAAGTAACTAATATAATCAAGCTAAGGGATTTTTGATCTGAACTCATATGTATAGTCATTTAAGCACTTGTGCCTAATATGTAAAACATTTGTAAAAAGCATGCATCTCATCCCTGTAAAAATGTAGTAGGGACTGTAGACTCACCTTAGCAAAAGCACTTGTAATTTCTTCGCAAAACGTACGGTTGTCGAACAATCTTGACTGAACAACGTAACCTAAATAAGTAAATCATCTTAAGTATACACTTATAGGTCAAAACATGTCAACCCATAGTGTACGCAAAGTCCTAGTGCTCAGACTGACTCAACGAACAAGTAAAAGTCAACTAATCCAAGCAAGTCAACCAAAGTCAACCTAAAGTCAACTCGATCAAAGTGGTCAACTAAAGTCAAACATCTCATTAGGTCATACAAACATGATCAATAAGTCAAACCTAGGTCAAGTATCACTTTACAAGTCATAGTTAAGCATATTGCACTTTTGCACCTTAAAGCATGCCTTAGAAATTCGTACGTCGTAGAAAGATCCAACTATAGCTCATAGCACATAAATCATTAAATCATGAACAACGCCAGATCATAACTAAAATTAAAATCAATTCCAAAACGTCCGGCCAAAGCCTCATACGATAAATAAAAGTCCAATATCAGAAAGGGTCTATTCATAGTTCATTACAGAAATTTCTGCCGGCGCGTCAGTTTTTAAATATTTTTCATAAAATATACAAAATATATTTTGACGAACGGCCAATTAGTGTCATCTCAAAACATATCAAAATTTTAGAGTTAAAATAATCAGAAACATTGCTTTAGCCAATTTGTACTGTTTCGCAAATCTTTACAGACTCATCAGTTTTTGATCATCAACCGGACACATCACAAAGACGAGCATATATCTCATGACAAATCACGTTCTCACAAGTTCGTATACAAATGAAATATCTCAAGGAACACTTAAACTAACATATTTCAGAATATCAAAGTCTCAAACAATTCCTAGTTCACTCTAGCAATTTTTATGTAACTTTGAAAAATGATTCAGCTCACTTTAAAAACTAAATCTTCATTTTGACATAACGGGAGCATTACATAACCTTTTAACGCAAATCTTTAGTCTAAATTGCATAAATTTTCACAAGGAATACAGTATTACACTTTATATAAGCTAAAAGACAAAGCATGCAACTCAGAAAATTCGGATTTCATGCAAAATCCTAACGAAAACTTCGATTAAGCACATCTTAAGCATACGATAACGAAATCACACAAAATCGGAGTCTAAAATTAATAAATTTTCGATATCTTTCTATTTAAACATATTACAAGGTCAAATCTCATGTAATTTAAATCAGATCAACAAGAAACAAATTCGTTTTTCTTACATACAACGTTAATTACGCAATCAAAAGATAAATAACAACACTAGACACCATTAATTGAGCACTAGACTTGATTACACTATGTAATTGAACAAAATTCAGATTTATAAAATTAGGGTTACTAGTTATACCTTAAAACACAAATTGATTGATGCTAGGGCGTGTAGACCGATCTAGGGAACAACTTTGATCTTCAAAACTTGATCTAATTTTGAGTGGTGATGGTGTATGGGGGGTTATGGTGGCCGACGGCTTCCAAGGGGGAGGGAGAGAGAAAAATCGACTAGCTCAAGAAAATAATGAGGGTTTGTGATCTAATTTTCTATTTATAGTCTAGATTAGGGCCTCAAATTAATTAACTAATGACCCACTAACCAAAATAAGTCCACTAAGGGGGTTTTGGGTGAGGGTTCAGCCGAATGGCCCTATAAGGGTGTTCCTGGGCTCGTTTTGCTTATTTACTTGTACGCGCGTGGTCCGTTTCGAATGCCGTTAACCGTACCGGGTCTCCGGAACGTTAACTAGTCGTTGAAACAAAATCACCGGATTTAATTCATTAAATAAATAATAAATTAAATTAGTTTTTCTTAAAGTTAATAATTATTGAAAATAATTATTTCGTCGTTGTTCTGAGTTCCGTAAACTAAAAAGCATTCCTAGGCGATTAACTTAATCGTAACTTTTTCTAGTTATTTCACTTTCCGAAATAAATTCATAAATTAATATAACCTATTAATTCAAGAATCTCTCTATAAGCATGTATTTAATTCTATTAAACACACGAGTCTAAGTAAACGAAAAAAGTCGGGTTGTTACAGGCCGGGAGAGGAACTGATTTGAAACTAGATCCGAATAGATTTATTGTGTGAAGTGGCCTGTTGTTTGGGCTTATGGGAATAATTTTGATTGGGCTTGGGGTCTTGAGGTGTTGTGTGGGCTCACCGGATTTGTTGTTATTCACTAATGGGCTTTCGTTGCGATTGGGCTGATGGGCTTGTGATGGTTTAAGGTTATCATTAATAGGGAGATTTTGGTGGGATGGGCTGTTAGATTGATTATGTGGTTTAGTATTGGGCAAATCTTGTTGGGCTGATGGTGACTTAGGCGGTAGGTTTAGGTTGGGTAATGAAGAGTTGGATTTATCGTTAGCAGGATTATTGGGATACGGAGGGATAGTTGTGGGACACGAGGTTGCTTTTTGGGGGGGATTTGCAGACTTACCTTCCGAATTAGAGTGGAATGATTTCTCACAATAATTAGCCGTAAATTCTTTATCTTTTCCAAGACAGTGGGAGGATTCATCTTCCACCACCAGCCTGACCGGTGACTGGTTTTTCGGCGACTGTTCGCCGTCCGACATGTTAACCTCTTCATCAGAATCTGATTGCCAGAGGCTGGTGGAATCGTTTGGTTCCATATCTAATTCGACAACGTCATTCGTCTCCTCAATGACCCTAATATATTCAATGGACCCGTTGAGTTTAATCTGGACGTTTGCATTTATGAAGTTTGAGTTTCTGACCTTAACCAAAACCCTACCGGCAACTAGGTTTTGGTTGCCGGAATTGATGGTACAGTTTCGCATATCCAACACGGTCCCCCACCAACTAGCGATTTGTCTGAAAGTGTTCTCTGTCCATTTGATGACTGGTACTCCATAAATGTTTAACCAAGTGAGTTTGCCAGGATGTTTAGTAGTAGGTTCCCATCTTCGTAAGATTGACAACCAGCGTTTCATGTTGTGGTCCGGGTTGTTTAGCATATTGTTTATAGTTTCAGATGATTCAAACACTAACATGATCTCAAAACCTCCCAGGTATTTGATTGAGAAGTTGTTGAGACCCTCTTCTTTACAGATGGACATGAGTTGTTCGAGTATTGTAAAACTTTCAACTTCACCTATTAAGGTCTTGTCGGATAGTGAAGAGTTTGTGTCGGTATTGATTAGGTCAAAAGTTTTGTCAATAACTTCCCAGTGGTTCATAGGTTTGGTACGTAAAGGTTGGTTAGGATTAGTTGACTTGTGGTTGTGCATGTTGTTGTATGGTTTTAGATGATCAGTGAAGGGTTTTGGAAGTTCTGCGTTGGGGTGGTTTGAAGTTGCAAGATTAGGGATGGTGTAGTTGTGTTGGTTAAGAGGGGGGAAGTGAGTATTAAAATTCTGATGAAGGTTGGGTTCACCTGGAGTTCTGTGGAGATGTTGATTGTTGAAGGGATTGTGGGTGGGATGATTATGGTAGGTTGCTGTTTTGTGGATAGGAATGAGATTAGGGTTTGATTGAGGATAGGTTGAAGGATTGTTTTTGGCTTTGTATACACGTAGTGGTTGTTCATCAATGGTAATGGTGTTCAGTTTAGATTCGAGAAAGAAGGCATCGGAAACACCTGCAAACTGAACAAATCCGAATTTGCCACCGTTGGCTAGTGTTTTTCTGGCTATGTAGACGTCTCGCACGTCTCCGTGACGTTTGAATACTCTCCACATTTCCAGTACCGGCCAGGATACATGATAGTTGAAGAAGAGAAAGGACACTAGTTTATCTCGAGATGCTCCCATTTGTCGATATCCGCCGTGCATACCGCTGCCATTTCCTCTTGCCGCCGTCGCGCTGCATCGGAAGACATTACACTCTCTCCTCACACTCTCTCTCATTTTTCGGGACCTTGTACAATGTTAAGATCACTTAAAACGGAGTAATTCTAGTTCTCTTGATTGTTTGTTTTCATAATTTGATATAGTACGTGTCGATAGTTATGTACTCATGTTTCATTTCCAGCTTGTTGTTGACTTTGTGTTGGTGATGTTGAGAAATTGAGGAAATATATTGAATATGGGAAAAACGTGTACTTTTTTTTTCCATTTTTTTGTTTCACCCTTTACTTTTTTAGCTATTTTTTATTTTAATACATAAAGCAATAGTATAAACAAACTTTACCTTATTATTCTTATATATTTTTTGAAGTGGACTACTCCGTATTAAATTAACACATTTAGAAAAGAAAAATAAGCTTATTAAATTTGGATGCAGAGCTAACACGAAAAAAATATATTTAAAATCAAAGTTGTACAAGAAAAACTTAAAAAGTCAAAGCGGGACAATAATTTTGAGACGGATGGAGTACCTGAAACCTTTTATGAAAAATGAAAGGGCCATTCAAAAAACAAATACGAACCCAACTCGGACAAAAGCCGCAAACAAAGAAAAGTACAATCCGACAAACTAACAACGAAACCAAACAAGCGTAGCCTCACAAATACCAAATCAAGGCAACAAACAAAGAGAACAACCAAACAACGAAGACAACTACACGAGTACAACCAAACAACGTAACAACTAGCTAAGAAATCTCCTTGGAAGCTTTTCACCCTTTATTCCTGAGCTTGAACAATTTACCTTCAACCTGTTGGTACGACACAGGTTTATCCGCTCTATTAACCTAATCATACCTATTATACGAAGGTGGACCTTGCACACTAGAAACATCCAGACCATGACATGAAATTAAATGAATTATGCTAACGACAGCTTTAAAGGTTGTTGTTAGTACGATTTTCCGTATAGCGGCTGTAAGGTACTAGTACAGAAAAGTAGATGCTCAGCGTGTGGCGTATAATGTTTATTGTTGTTTGCCCTCGAGAAATTATCTTTGCAGACCCGAAACACGGATGGATGATCCATGGGGTGGCCTCAATCAATCTGAGGATCAATCTAGAATTGATCCGTATAGCGAATTGCTGCTAAGCGGCTAATGTATGTTTAGAGTGAGAAAGAACTGTGTGAGAGATAAAGTGTACTTCTCTCTGACTGAAGTTCAGATCAGAATGATGATAAAATGTGGTGACCCAGGGGGTCTATTTATAGGCGCAGAATGTCCGAAATTCACGGGATACACGTGTCAATTACTGAGTGGTTCTGTTACGTGAAGTATCCGGAATGTCGGTGGCGTGTGCTGACGTGGTTGCATGCCGTTCACGCGCTGAGTTAAAGGGCTTATGCATAGAAGCTGCCTGCAGGGCTTACGCGTGACGCTGAGCGGCCTGCTAAACGCTGGGCGGCAAATACTGAAAACCACCAAATTTAGTTATCTCTTGTGCTCTTTGATCGAGTTTTCTGTATAAAAATGATGTTTTTATGCGTGTATCTCCTAGGATACACCATTAAGTCCCCCCAGTTTAATGTCTTTATTTTTGTAAAAAAAAATAAAGTCATTAAACTAAAAATAAAAGATGCCTTTTTCCTCGAAGACACAAATCTGCTGTAGCCGTCTGATTTTCTGCTCTGACGTCATTTTATCAATTATGAATTTGCCTCTAAAATCTTTTTGATTTATTTTCAAAACTTAAATTGCTTTGCCCGATTGATCTGATCCATACACGTGTATCAATCTCATCCCTTCATTATCAATTTGCTTTACTATAAATAGCCCATTTGCGTTTCCTTTTTCCTTTTCGAAAACTAATTATTTGCCGTGAAGATATATGCAATTTACTTACTTTAACGATCTGTTAAGTGCAAGGTCAGTAATTATTTATCTTTCTCCTCTGTTTAATTTTAATTTTTACACTACCATGGCCGAATCCAGCAGCACATCTTCTCAGAGAGACAATCGTGATGTTAGTACCATCCCTTCTAGTATTATTGAAGCCGATATAGAACAGTTATGTAAAAATCACAGACATCTTAGATTATTAAATCCTATTGTGCCTTTGCCTAGCGATAGGGCCAATAAACCTCCGAAAAAGATGACTACCCTCTATAAATTGCAATTAACTGTAGGAAACCTCCGTATTCCTCTTTCTTCCTTTCTTCAACAAATTCTTGCCCACTATGGGATAGGGCTTAGTCAAGTTCATCCATTAGGTTTACAGAAAATTATTCTTTTTGAAATGTACTGTAATTCTGTAGAAGAAGCCCCCAATGTGAATATTTTTCATGAATTATTTAGAACTAGATTAGTTAGCAAATGCTGGTATACATTTGACTGTAAGCCAAATAAGGCTTTTACTGGGGTGAAGGAAAGTTCTTTAAAGAACTGGAAAGATCCCTATTTCTTTGTCAATGAAAGGGTTGTTTATGGTGCCTGGGCATGTGTTCGTGGTTGGAGAAAAACTACCATAGGAGTTAGCAAGTCCACCACATTATCTGAGGATGAAAGTTTTATTCTTGATACCTTGAAGACATTCAAATTTCCACAAAGGTCATATAATGATTACGAAGCCATTTTGGTTCTCTGTAAAATGAGTAACAATTGGCGTGCTGAATTTACACCGGTGCTGCACTAGGAAGGCCGTGGTAGGCACCTTTATTGATATATTATGTTCTTTGTTATGTTGTCATGAGTTATATATGTTTTCTTATATATGTTTCTGCTTGCTTGGTATGTTGCCTGTTTACAGAAGGAGAGATGCAGGTTTACAAGACCTTTAAGAAGACGGCCCAAAACTCCTGCTGAAATTGAGGCGGATAAAGCCAAAGATGCTGCCTTTGAGCAACAACTGAAGAGCCCAGAGGGGCCTGTTGAGGGTGGAGATGGTGGTACTGCTCAACCATCTCCTGATGTGGAGATTATTGAAAGTACTCCTGAACCGTCCAGCGCCAAGAGTTCAAAACGTGCTGGGAAGCGTCCAATGAGTGAAGCTACTGAAAAGCCAAAGAAGAGAAGTATGCTTCATATTTATATTGTTTGTTTATTTCACTTTTAAAGTTCACAGTATACTTATTTGTCTTTATTTATCACAGGATTGATTCTTCAGAGGGAACATGATGATGAAACCACTGCTGGTGGTAATATTACTGAGTTTGCTGAGATTGAAGAAGATGATAATGATGATGACAATGATGAAACTGATGATGTTGATTCTTTTGAGACTCCTCCTTTCAACACTCGACGTACCCCCAGAGGAACTGACACAACACAATCTTCTGCATCTACCCAACCACTATCGGTACCGCTGGGCGGTTTGCAGGCTTTTCTTGACGATCCTGCTAATAAATCTGATAGTTTTGCTGAGTTTTTGACGGTAATCCTTATAAGATTTATAATCTAAGAACACCATCTCACTAATAATTGTTTTCTTATCAGAATTACTGTATTCATTGTAGGCACGTACCATTACTGATTTGTCTTCCTCTCTGTCTACCATGACTCATAAACAAAGCTATCAATCTACTGCTGCAGCATTAGTGCTTCTGAATCAACACGTGATTCATGGTCTTAAGATGCAAAAAGCTCAAGACACTATTGTTGCCAATACTGTACATAATGGCAACAAGGTAAAAAGGCTTGAAGTTGACTTGAGAGATGCAAATTCAAAGTTGAAGACTGCAGAGTATGCTGTAAAGAAGAAGGAGGAGTTGTTGCAGGTGGTGGAAACAAAATGTGTTGCAGAAAGGGTAGAGAAGGAGAAGTTTATGGAGGAGAAAGATAAGCTGATGAAGAGTAATGAAGAGCTAAATAAGGTGCTGGAGGAGAAGAATCAGTTGTTGGAGGAAAAGATTGCTGCTGCTGCTAATGCTGAAAAGAATTTTACTGATTTAAAAGCTGGTGTCCCTGGTCTTGTGCATAGGGTGTTGGGCTCTTCACTTGTGGGTCAGACTTTTTATAGGTATCTGGTGGCATCTACAGAAAGTGACCTTTCAGATGCAATGGAGGAGGTTTTAAATGCTCTACCTGTGAGGCCTGACCCTTTACCAGCTGTAATAGCAAAACATATGAAACCAGATGCTGGTGCCAAACTGCAGGTGGCCATAGGTGAAGTAACTTCTTTAAAAATTAACTCCTTAGAAGAAATATGTGCGAAGGATGATGTGTCTGTTAAAGACATTTTAGAGGTGCCTATTTGAAAAGACCACTAATCTGTAATAATAATTTGTAACATCTTTATACTGATAGTATATATATGTATTCAGTTCTTTTGGATAATGTTGGTATTTTTTGCTGCTTTCCATGATTGACGTATCACTGCCATATGTGTTTAACCACTACAAGCTTATTAAAAAGCTTAGATTTGCATATATCACATCATATGAAATGATTTTTCTCTTAAACTGATTTTTAAATTTGTACATGAATTGGACTGTCATTCGTCATCCGCTGTCCGTAATGCATAATTCCTCTTTATGAATCAGAGGTGTACTGCTACATAAATGGTATTATGTATATATGCTATTAAAATTGTATATCTGTTTTGTATCTCCATTTAGTCAAAACAAGTTATGTATAACTTTATTATTGCTGTAATGAATATATCAAACGATTTATCCGTTCTCCATTCTGTATCAGAACATATGTTTTGTAAAGAAGTTTTTGAGAATTCTCAAACTACTTGTGAAGTAGGATATGAATGAATCATAATGCTGCTATGCTATGTTATAAAAATTGATAAATCTTTTAAAGAAATTTTTGTTTGTGGAATTAACGGTATTCCGTTTAGCGTGTTGCGCTCAGGTGTTGTGCGGCTTACAATATACACTTGTATTTCAATTTTTTCTGTTTTCAAGATATAAATGGATTTATGCCATTGTGATAAACCATTCTGTATGTCATGACATTATGAGATCTTTACTTTTGCCTCGGTGCCCTCTAGCGAAGTAAACACTTTACGCTAGCCGATCCCTTATGTCTATACTGTTGACACAAGAGCCTCTACCATCGGGGGCATAAAAATGTCTTGCTTTATGTAGGTAGGAATGAATGCTATGCTTTACATTCGTAACGCGTAACGCTATGCGTAAGAAAAATTTAAAATTTCACTGATAATACTGTCACACATACAACATTTTTGTGTAATATCTTCGTATGAGGTGATCAAGTCCCAATCAGAAAATTACAAAAAGTGTATTGTACGGTTGTCTGAACTGAGAAAAATTTAAAACTTGATAAAGACTGCTCTACAGGATTCATGTTATTGTACTGTTTTTCGTTCAGCGTTCTGCGTCTTGCTGTTAGTGTTCCCACATTTTGGGTGGTTTAAAATACCCATTCACATCATTTCTACTAAACAACTGCCTCAATGATTCTCCCTTGACAAAATTCTCTGGAGCGTGATAAACGGCTGATCTTTCCCTTGCCGATCCCACATATTCAGAGTGTATCACCGCGACACCGTTTGGCGTTGGGAACCGCAATTCTGCATGCGGTGTAGAAGTAATTGCTCCAAATTTGCGAAGGGTCCGCCTACCAAACAATGCACTGAATCATGATCTGCCATCAAGAACTGTAAAGTCCACAATTTCTGTTCGGACTAGAGGGTGTGTTCCCAATGTTACATCCAGTTTCACCTTACCAACTGCCTTCATTGACTCGCCCGTGATGCCAGTGATCTTCAAATTCGTGTAGCGTAGCCTATCCTTCACGCTGAACGGATAATTTTTGAAACAATGCAAATATAAAATATCTACCTCACTACCTGTATCAGTATAAATTCGATTGATGTTTCTGTTTGCAATTACAGCTGAGATGACCACAGGCTCTTCTGACAGACGCTAATTTGGAATGGTATGAAATATGATTGGAGCATACATTCAGGTCTCCGTCCTGCGTTCTCCGTCTGTTTCATTTTCCTCCATCTCATTCCATATAACCTTGATGTGCATTTCAGGGGTTGGATCCCTTTCATCATTCCTTTCTTCCATTCTGTTCCAGTCACGCCGTCCACCGTGACGCATTTTTCCCTGCCAAGCAAAACATTTGTTTGGATCATTTCTCCGATAGTTTTTTCCTGGTAAAAGATGATTTAATTCTCCAACCTTGATCTTCGCAATGATCTCTCTCATCAATGACTTGCAATTATCAGTGTCATGCCCATATACTTCATGGAAGTCACACCATTTGTCACTTTGTGGTCCCTGACGCTCTTCCATCGGCGGTGGGGGGTGAAAGGTTTCCTTAACAGACTCTGTGAACAAGATTTCTTTTGGAGTTTTGGTTAATGTCATGATAATTGGATGCATGTCTAATGGCTTTCGATGGTGATAATTGTCATTTGGATAATTATTTCCCCTCCAGCTGTTCTGCTGTTTCTGGTAATTATTGTCATAACCACGTTGCCTCTGATAATTGTCATTTCTATTCCGTTCTCCGCCTTGCTGCCTAAAATTTCTCTGATAATTATCCACTCTTGGATATCCCATTTCGCCTGCTCGTAAATGCTTCTGAGCGATACCCAACGCCTGATGCAATGTTTTTGGAATGTCATAACGCAAAGCATGAATTAATCGTGCAAAACGTTGCTGATCAAGACAAAATATAAATCCTGAAACAAGCTGAGACTCTGGTATGTCTGGTATCTTCTGACATTCAATGGTATAACGTTTCATAAAATCACTCGGTGATTCATTCTGATGCATTGTTATCTCATGTGCATCAAGATGTGACAACGTACAGCTTCTCAAGCTTTGATATTGCATCACAAACTTTGCCCTCAAATCAAGAAAACTGGTAATGCTCTTTGGGGTCAAGCTACCAAACCACTCCCTTGCCATTTTCTGCAATACCATTGAAAACATATGGCACGCAGTTTCATCTTCCCAATGCTGCAACCTCATAACACCTTCAAACATAGTCAAAAAATCTTCTGGAACTGTTGTACCATCATAAACACCGATATATGGAATTCCCAAATTTTTTGGTAATGGATAATCTGCAATTCGAGGGATAAAACACTGTGTTGACTCTGCCATTGCTGGCGGTTTGATAGCTTCATCTCCAGTAATCAAAGCAAACAAATTATCCACAGCTATTGCACGGATGGTTGGTTGTGCTAATTTTGGTTAAATCACGATGGCGCTGTTTTAGTCAAAATTCCATCCAGTAACTTGCTTGTCATTTCTTCATTCATAAAGAACTGTTCACCTTCTTCTTCAAAATTCCAATCGTCGTCCAGAAAACCTTCATCATTATGTTGATTCTCAGTGTCATCAACTAAAGCATTCAACTGATTGAATACCTTAAACAATTGTAATTTGGAAATTGATTTTCCTTTGCTATTGTGCTTAACATTGACATCAGATGTCTTTTTGAAAGAAACATTATGTGTTCCTCGCCTAGCTTTCCACAATCCGGCACTAGAACTTCCTATCAGTGGTTTTCTCAATCGTGGTATGGTTTCATGAACTTGATCATCTGCTGTGTCAGTGTGCAAATGATCGTCTTCTTCAACTGAAGTCTCTTCAAGAGTTAGCTGATCGACTGGTATATTTTCATTGAGGTTTTCATCTACTGGTTCAAGTGTTGTTTTTGATGAGGTTGTTTCGGTTGTCTTTGCTGTGACGGCCCGGAAATTTCTGACCAAATTTAAACTTAATCTTTACATTATTTTGACATGACAAGCAAAGTCTGTAACGTGGAGTCTCTAAATTTTTAGAATAGTTTACATGAAACCATTTGACCTTTGACTATTCCCGACGATTCACGAACAATTGTATGTAAATATATATGTAAATATATATATATAAATTCTATACAAAAGAAATGTTATATATATTGTAATTAATAGATATTAAAGATTCAATATATGATAGTTTGTAAATAAGATATAATTAATAACTTGTATTATAGTAGTTATATTAAAATTATTATCATTACTTTCATGATTATTATTTTTAATATTAATATTAATTATGTATAGTATTAAGCCTAGTATAAAATATATATTTATAAAATTTAATATGTATAAGTTATTATATTATTAATATCATTATAATATTAATATTATTATTATAACTAGTAGTATTATTAATATCATTTATAAGACTATTAATATCATTGTTATTACTAGTACTTAAACTTATTAAAAACTATCATTTTGGTTAATATTAATATTATCATATTATTATTTATTATTAAACCCTTTATCATTAATATTATTATTACTAATAATATTATTATTACTAATAAAATTATTATTAGTATTACCAATAATATTAATATAATTATACTAATTAATTATAAAAATTAAGAATTTGATATTTAAACACAATTATAAAAACGAGATATATAAATTCAAATATATATAAATATGTATATATAAAATACTAATACAAAAAAAGGATCAGGATCTGTTCCACTCGCAATCAACTGTATTAGGTTTTGTTTTTGTCTTCAATCCTTTACACATTAACATCAAACGTACCAATTGATATTCAATCACATTCTACCTTTATTTATTTTATTTATTTCTGGTACTAAACGAATCTGTAAATGTCGACTTAATCTGAGCTATAAAACAAACGTAAATGATTCCTAATGTTGTAGTAATATGTATCCAATCATATTATATACATCTTACTGCAATTCATAGTATTAATAATCAAAAAAATATGTCAAACTGTCTCGCTAGCTCTGTTCTTATCACTTTTTACTCATAATTCAATTACGAATCAATTTTCAAAAACTATAAGTGTAGTGTTGCTATGAATCATCTATCCATACTTTCTGCAAAGTTTCATGTCTCAATTCCTAATATCAAATTCGAATTTATGAGTCAAAGTTTTAATTACAAAAGTCAAAGTTTTAATTACAAAAGTCAACTAAATTGTTCTTGAGAAAATTGGAATTCGTTTTGATGTTACAGATTCAATTGATGTTTTGTAAAGGTTCTAGGAACGATTTATAACATATTTCATGATGTAATCATGGCCTAAAAACGTCTGGAAAATCGAAATTGATTTTTAGTCAATAAACGTGTTCTTCAGGTCAGTTATGATCATCTGTATATTTTTTTTTCTTTTTTTTTTCATTTTCCCTTCTTTTCGTTAATTAATTATAACAGAACGGTTCTGTTTCAATTTCTAACTTAATTCAAACTTTAAAAATTGTGGATACCTTGGTTTGATTTCTGGTCGAATTGGTTAAAGAAGAATATTAGGAAGCAGAAAGTATGGTTTATAATTAATTGGAAACTGATCATAATTAGATAAACGAGCCAGCTTGACTGGTTAAGCATGTTAGCGGGTATCTAGGAGGTCTCGGGTTTGATCCTTGCATGGTGAAAGTATTTATTTAAAGGCTTATAAGGTAGTTTTTAATACCACAATTATTATTATTATTATTATTATTATTATTATTATTATTATTATTATTATTATTATTATTATTATTATTATTATTATTATTATTATTATTATTATTATTATCATCATCATTTTCATTATTATTATTATTATGATTATTATTTTGATTATTATTATTATTATTTTGATTATTATGATAATTATTATTATTGTTGTTGTTAGTGTTATAAGTATTATTATTATTATTATTACTAACACACGTATTAGTTAACATTTATTATTATTAGGATTATAGTTACACAAATGATTATTATTATTATTATCATTAAAATTAGTATTAATATCATATTTATAATTATTATCACTATTATCATTAGTAGTAAAATTATTATAGTTATTATTGTTATCAGTATTAGTATGATTATTTTTACCATTTTTAGTAAAAATAACATTATTTTTAAATCTGTCATTTTTGTTAAAACTAGTATTATCATTGAAAGTAACAATTTTACTATCATTTTTATTATTATTATTAGTATTATCATTATTAATAAAGTTATTATTATTATTAAAAGAATCATTATTATTAAAAACTATCCTTTTATCATTATTTTAAAAACATCATTTTTGGTAAAAATTATTATTATTATTAAAGTTATCATATTATTACTATCATTATTATCATTCTTATCATTATTAGTATCATTACAAATAGACATTTCTATGTAAATACATTACAATTATACTAATATTACATATCACTATATTTATATTATAAAAATGATATTTATTAAGTTACATATAAAATATATCAATTAATATATAAATATATATCCATCATATATAAACCTTAATATAAATTATTATTATTAATATGTTATAATGATAAATTTGATATATATAATATATGAAGTGAATATATTAAATTTATCTAAATAAAACACAATATAACACGTATATTATTAATAATAATATATATAAACTTGTTCGATTATGATTATATATTTTAATATAAATAAATGATATAGGTTTATGAATCCGAGGCCAACCCTGCATTGTTCAATATCGTCATATGTATTTTTACTACAAAATACAGTATCGTGAGTTTCATTACTCCCTTTTTATATATATTTTTGGGACTGAGAATACATGCGCTAATTTTACTAATGTTTTACGAAATAGACACAAGTGATCAAAAACTACATTCTATGGCTGGATTATGAATATTGAATATCACCCCTTTTTAGCTTGGTAACCTAATGATTAGGAAACGGGTATGGCCCCTAATCGACGCGAATCCTAAAGATAGATCTATGGACCTCGACAAGTCCCATCCGGGGTACGAATGCTTTAGTACTTCGAGATTATCATTATTATACAGACGAGAGGTTCTATTTGGGGATATTCTATGCATTAAAGTTAAGTCGATTATCAAGCGTTCACCATATGAATGATTTTTAATTAGTGGATTACGCGTGTTATTATGTACTCGGGTTACCTGTACAATTGAATATCTGAAATCTTGTGGTCTATTAAAATGATGGAAATAAATGTTTTTGATAAACTAATGAACTCACCAACCTTTTGGTTGACACTTTTAAGCATGTTTATTCTCAGGTATGAAAGAAATCTTCCGCTGTGCATTTGCTCATTTTAGAGATATTACTTGGAGTCATTCATGACATATTTCAAAAGACGTTGCATTCGAGTCGTTGAGTTCATCAAGATTATTATTAAGTGAATTATAGTTGGATATATTATGAAATGGTATGCATGCCGTCAACTTTCGATGTAATGAAAGTTGTCTTTTAAAAACGAATGCAATGTTTGTAAAATGTATCATATAGAGGTCAAGTACCTCGCGATGTAACCAAATATAATGTATTCATCCAGATGGATTAGGACGGGTCGCTTCATGTGGTATCAGAGCGGTGGTCTTAGCGAACAAGATCTTGCATTAGTGTGTCTAACTGATAGTTGTTTAGATGCATTAGTGGGTCTGGACTTCGACCGTGTCTACATGTCAAAAGTTTTGCTTATCATTTAGTGTCGAAAATTATTTGCTTATCATCCTTAAAGTTTTGACACGTCTTACTGCCTCTATTGCATAGATAGTGTATAGATAAATTCATATCTTAGCGTATCTGTTATTGTTACCTTTGCCTGACAGCTTCCGTAGATTCCTCCGTAACTTATGGGATTTTAGTATTATATATGCATATGTAAATTATGTATTGCAGGGTACTAATCTACATCCTATAATCTATTTCTTATCGAAAATCCTTCATCTGATCATACGAGATGAATCCCTCAACCAGTTCGAGTCCCTCAGATTCTGATAGCTATTCCGATAGTTATTCCGACAGCTATTCCGACATGGATTTCCACTCAAGCTCTGAAAGCAGTGTAACTGGAATGGATCAACCAATCAGTCATCACCAATTCTGTTTGAATTGGGGATGGGTTCGTAGCCTCCTCAATCATTGGAGATAAGAAGAAGGTGATCCTTTCCATCCACCACATTACCCTCTTGGCGAGGAACCTGAAGCACTTACCGGCGAACCTATTCGAAACACCATTTTCAGCCTCATTTCCAGAGTATCTCGCCACGATTATATACTATACCAAATTCTAGATCTTATTTATCCGCTCATCCCAACTGATAATCATCATGGAGTAATGGAAGAAGTTAACGAGCTTCGCGCTCAAGTAGTGGCTTTGGAAAATATGGTGAAAAACGTACCAGCTTCAGCAATGTCACCGGCATTAACAGTACCACCAACATCAGTACCGACAGCACCAGTACCATCACCACCGCCAACAGCAACATCGGCATCACACGTCTTGACATCACAATCTATACCTCGAACATCAACATGATACGCACCATAGATACCAAGGAGTACCAACAACAATGAACGATGAAGTATTGATCCATAACTTCATTGAAGAAATATTCTGCGAAGAATATGTGGTTCCTAATAGATTTAGAGATTACTTATTCTAGCTCAAACCGAAAACAAAATGAGTTTAATATCATATTAACTCATTAAATCCATGATAACACTGAAGAAAGTAAATATGTATATATGTTTTCATAAAGATTGTAATTAAAAATTCTTTTGTACAAACTGTTAATGGTGAAAATATTTTAACGGGTAGGTAATACCCGAGGAATATTAGATTTCACATTAATAAGTTACACTGTACATTCTTCGAATCTGATTCAACAGTCATTTACTATCCTACTCACATCCACAGACATACGTATCCGTTCACTGCAGAATAACCATTTTCATTCAATTTCATATTTAGATTTTGAACTTATCATAATCCAACAAGTGGCATAATGAAGAAAACGTTGGACAAAATAAAATTTGTTAGAAACAAACAATTTAACTATGAGAAGAATTTTGTTAAGAATCCACGCTAACTGTTCCTAGCTAACTATTCCTAGCTAACTGGTTACATTTTATTTATCGCAATTTAATTATCGCAATTTATATTCTTGCAATTTTATTTACCGTCATTTAATTTCTGTTATTTATTTTGCGCACTTTAAATATCGGGACACGTATACAAGGTTTTGACATATCATATCGACGCATCTATATATATTATTTGGAATAATCATAGACACTCTATATGCGGTAATGATCGAGTTAGCTACACAGGTTGAGGTTAATTTTATAATAATATATATACTTTGAGTTGTGATCGAGTCTGAGACATTTATACAATGGGTCACGAATATGTATTAATTAATTCGAATATTATATATTAAACTATATATGAATTATTGAGTTACTAATTGTGGACTGCTAACTGTGAACTGCCAACATTGGACAATTAAAATGAATTAAAATATTGATTATAACATATGAAACTAAACATCTCTTCAAGTTTGCCACTTGATTTCACCTTAATCCTCATTTGTATCTTGACAATTACAATCTGCGTTCAAACCCTTCGTGATTCTTGAAAATACCTCAATTGGGAGGATGAATCAACCGCACTTCATCTACGGAAGAAAAGATTGATGCGTATAGTTATGCACCTGAAAACTCTCGGAAACTGAGTAAACGTTTAACACGTATCTGTGCTAGCTCCTTTGGCGTTGTTACTACCGAAATTAACTTTACAATTCCTTTTCAAATTAGCCAACTTTGTCACAGCTTTAGCAAATCAACTCTAATTTTTCATTCGAATAAACCTTATTATAAAGATTACCCTTCATCATCGTTACCGGAGAACCATTTATATCCCACCACATTAGCAGTAAACTTACCAGCAACTTCATTACTCATTGGCTTAAGTCTCTTTGAAAAACCATTATATTCATTGAAACCATATCATATACTTTTCCGTACCTTGTAACGAGAATTGCCATACAATTACCGAGAATCAGCAATCAGTATTTTGAAATCTCGCAACGTTACTACATCAACAGTTATATGTATGTATGTATATATATATATATATATATATATATATATATATATATATATATATAACACATTTATCTATTAGAATTATGATCTTCCATTCTGAAATTCTGAAAAGTACCCAGTTCACGAATCAATACTCCAAATTCTGAAAAAGCTTAATGAAGCAGCAGAAACTGTAGACAACCGTAAACGACCTTAACCGTTGAAAGTTTGATGACAAAGAATAGGGGTTGAAGAAGCTCAAAAGATGAGAAAATTTGGTATCGAAAAACGGATTGAGCAAACTATGAAGGAGGCTGTGGACAAATCACAATGACTAAACCTACCTTCAAAGAATCTAAATGATTCAGTATCTGCTGAAGTTATTAATGAATACATTGCTCCTGACTCTAAACTCTTGCGGACAAATCTACTTCATCATCATTCGATATTAGAAATTCTAAGATATCATCGTATCTTTCATTTTAAATATCCTCGATTTTTCTAAAGATAATTTCATAAATATTGTTATCCGAAATCATTTATCTTCTCGCGTTATCAGTGTTACATCAGAAAGGAAACTGTTTTAGTTTCTAAATTCTGAAATATTCTAATTTAAAATATGAATGTTTTTGAAAAATTGTTGGAAACTGATGCATGAGTTAGTATATTATAATGACACTTGATCAACGTTATTATATTACAGTAAGTCATGCTGAGTTTCTAATGGGACGTGATGATTCACAGATCATAACATCATCATGTGCCATGTTACACGACTCTTACATTCTACCTAATCTTCAAACATATCAAGAATGTAATTTCCTGATAGTTCTATCTTTTCTTTTGAATTCTGGTAATATAATCAATCAAGATCGTGCTATTACAATTTCTCTCTTAGAACATTAGTCATGTTCATTCGAAACTTCATACCTATGAATTCTGGACCATTACATGTGGTGCTTAATGAATAGAAGAGAAAACAGAGCATGAAGCTCCAAAATAGAAATGGGGGTATAAATCACAGCAAATAGGAGAGAGCATTAACAGTGGATGCCGATGATTATAGAAAGACAGAAGTAGAGACTCTGAAAAATAAGGAAAGATATAAAGCCCGATGACCACACATAAATTACAAACCGTGGATATTAATACGAATAGCAATATAAAGACAAGGTAGAATTAAGAATAGTATCACCCCAAGGTAATAGTAGAAGTAAACAGATTTTTCTGGTGAAAGATTGAAAGGAAGGATGACAGAAATGATAATTAGGAAAATATCAAGGATTAGAACTGGATTAAGCATTTTCACAATCTTTTGGATGTATGAACTAAGAAAGAAAGTATAGGAATGGTGAGAATAATGGAACAGGAGAGTTTAATTTATAAAGGAAAAATCAGACAGAGCAATCGAAACAGATCATTGCATTTAATCAATGGAGATCCTAATTTTCTTAATTACCGAGGAACCAAATCTTATTACGAAGATTTTCTCTAAATCCCTTGAATTCCGGAATTCAACCCTAACTCTGTCAAAAGTTAAGAAGAATCTTTACTTTTCCTATTTCAATATTTTGTGATAGCTTCATTCGTACTCTTCGATTAATCGAATTATTTTATCCATATTACTCAACAGTAATAAAACTCTATTTATCAGCTCATATTCGTCAGAAAAACATTCTTATTGTTAGCCATGACGATCTCGTTAAAATTTCGGGGATGAAATTTCTTTAACGGGTAGGTACTGTGACGACCCAGAAATTTCCGACCAAATTTAAACTTAATCTTTACATTATTTTGACACGACAATCAAAGTCTGTAACGTGGAGTCTCTAAATTTTTAGAACAGTTTACATGAAACCATTTGACCTTTGACTATTCCCGACGATTCACGAACAATTGTATGTAAATATATATGTAAATATATATGTATGTATATACATATATATATATATATATATATATATATATATATTCTATACAAAAGAAATGTTATATATATTGTAATTAATAGATATTAAAGATTCAATATATGATAGTTTGTAAATAAGATATAATTAATAACTTGTATTATAGTAGTTATATTAAAATTATTATCATTACTTTCATGATTATTATTTTTAATATTAATATTAATTATTTATAGTATTAAGCCTAGTATAAAATATATATTTATAAAATTTAATATGTATAAGTTGTTATATTATTAATATCATTATAATATTAATATTATTATTATAACTAGTAGTATTATTAATATCATTTATAAGACTATTAATATCATTGTTATTACTAGTACTTAAACTTATTAAAAACTATCATTTTGGTTAATATTAATATTATCATATTATTATTTATTATTAAACCCTTTATCAATAATATTATTATTATTAATAAAATTATTATTAGTATTACCAATAATATTAATATAATTATACTAATTAATTATAAAAATTAAGAATTTGATATTTAAACACAATTATAAAAATAAGATATATAAATTCAAATATATATATATATATATATATATATATATATATATATATATATATATATATATATATATATATATATATAAAATACTAATAAAACAAAAGGATCAGGATCTGTTCCACTCGCAATCAACTGTATTAGGTTTTGTTTTGTCTTCAATCCGTTACACATTAACATCAAACGTACCAATTGATATTTAATCACATTTTACCTTTATTTATTTTATTTATTTCTGGTACTAAACGAATCTGTAAATGTCGACTTAATCTGAGCTATAAAACAAACGCAAACGATTCGTAATGTTGTAGTAATCAGTATCCAATCATATTATATACATCTTACTACAATTCATAGTATTAATAATCAAAAAAATATGTCTAACTGTCTCGGTAGCTCTGTTCTTATCACTTTTTACTCATAATTCAATTACGAATCAATTTTCAAAAACTATAAGTGTGGTGTTTCTAGGAATCATCTATCCATACTTTCTGCAAAGTTTCATGTCTCAATTCCTAAAATCAAATTCGAATTTATGAGTCAAAGTTTTAATTACAAAAGTCAACTAAATTGTTCTTGAGAAAATTGGAATTAGTTTTGATGTTACAGATTCAATTGATGTTTTGTAAAGGTTCTAGGAACGATTTATAACATATTTCATGATGTAATCATGGCCTAAAAACGTCTGGAAAAACGAAATTGATATTTAGTCAATAAACGTGTTCTTCAGGTCAGTTATGATCATCTGTATATTTTTTTTTCTTTTTCCCTTCTTTTCGTTAATTAATTATAACAGAATGGTTCTGTTTCAATTTCTAACTTAATTTAAACTTTAAAAATTGTGGATACCTTGGTTTGATTTCTGGTCGAATTGGTTAAAGAAGAAGAATATTAGGAAGCAGAAAGTATGGTTTATAATTAATTGGAAACTGATCATAATTAGATAAACGAGCCAGCTTGACTGGTTAAGCATGTTAGCGGGTATCCAGGAGGTCTCGGGTTCGATCCTTGCGTGGTGCAACTATTTTTTTAAAGGTTTATAAGGTAGTCTTTAATACCACAATTATTATTATTATGATTATGATTATTATTATTATTATTATTATTATTATTATTATTATTATTATTATTATTATTATTATTATTATTATTATTATTATTATTATTATTATTATTATTATTATTATTATTATTATTATTATTATTATATTATTATTATTATTATTATTATCATTATCATTATTATTATTATTATTATGATTATTATTATTATTATTATTATTATTATTATTATTATTATTATTATTATTATTATTATTATTATTATTATTATTATTATTATTATTATTATTATTATTATGATTATTATTATTATTATTATTATTATTATTATTAGTGTTATAAGTATTATTATTATTATTACTAACACACGTATTAATTAACATTTATTATTATTAGGATTATAGTTACAAAAATGGTTATTATTATTATTATCATTAAATTTAGTATTAATATCATATTTATAATTATTATCACTATTATCATTAGTAGTAAAATTATTATAGTTATTATTGTTATCAGTATTAGTATGATTATTTTTACCATTTCTATTAAAAATAACATTATTTTTAAATAACATTATTTTTAAATCTGTCATTTTTGATAAAACTAGTATTATCATTGAAAGTAACAATTTTACTATCATTTTTATTATTATTATTAGTATTATCATTATTAATAAAGTTATTATTATTATTAAAAGAATCATTATTATTAAAAACAATCCTTTTATCATTATTTTAAAAACATCATTTTTGGTGAAAATTATTATTATTATTAAAGTTATCATATTATTACTATCATTATTATCATTCTTATCATTATTAGTATCATTACAAATAGACATTTCTATGTAAATACATTACAATTATGCTAATATTACATATCACTATATTTATATTATAAAAATGATATTTATTAAGTTACATATAAAATATATCAATTAATATATAAATATATATCCATCATATATAAACCTTAATATAAATTATTATTATTAATATGTTATAATGATTAATTTGATATATATAATATATAAAGTGAATATATTAAATTTATCTAAATAAAACACAATATAACACGTATACTATTAGTAATAATATATATAAACTTGTTCGATTATGATTATATATTTTAATATAAATAAATGATATAGGTTTGTGATCCGAGGCCAACCCTGCATTGTTCAATATCGTCATATGTATTTTTACTACAAAATAAAGTATCGTGAGTTTCATTACTCCCTTTTTATATATATTTTTGGGACTGAGAATACATGCGCTAATTTTACTAATGTTTTACGAAATAGATACAAGTGATCAAAAACTACATTCTATGGCTAGATTATGAATATTGAATATCAACCCTTTTTAGCTTGGTAACCTAATGATTAGGAAACGGGTATGGCCCCTAATCGACGCGAATCCTAAAGATAGATCTATGGACCTCGACAAGTTCCATCCGGTGTACGGATGCTTTAGTACTTCGAGATTATCATTATTATACAGATGAGAGGTTCTGTTTGGGGATATTCTATGCATTAAAGTTAAATCGATTATCAAGCGTTCACCATATGAATGATTTTTAATTCGCGGGTTACGCGTGTTATTATGTACTCGGGTTACGTGTACAATTGAATATCTGAAATCTTGTGGTCTATTAAAATGATGAGAATGAATGTTTTTGATAAACTAATGAACTCACCAACCTTTTGGTTGACACTTTTAAGCATGTTTATTCTCAGGTATGAAAGAAATCTTCCGATGTGCATTTGCTCATTTTAGAGATATTACTTGGAGTCATTCATGACATATTTCAAAAGACGTTGCATTCGAGTCGTTGAGTTCATCAAGATTATTATTAAGTGAATTATAGTTGTGTTGTGATAAAGTGAGTGGATGACAACTAATTCAATAAGTCAAAAAATGTACAGTATATTATGTATTATAAATACCCCCCATCGGATGTAATCAAAATGTGCACACATATAATATATTTCATATATCACCATTCTTTCTCTCTCTTATTTTAAGTTTATGAGTAGCCTATATTCAAGAACAAACCCACTAAAGGTAGTTATAAGCCTACTGAATTATAACACGTTATCAGCACGATTATCTCAACATTTATACTAAATATGGTTGGCTCTGCCACCTAACTAATATGGTCGGTTATACCACCTAAATGATATATGGTCGACACTGTCGCCTAATTTACATTTTATGTTATCTAACATTTATTTATGTATACTAACATTTACATTTATGTTATCTAACATTTACAGTTATGTTCACTAACATTTATATTTATGGTCGGTTATACCGCCTGAACTATATTTCTGTAATTTAACTATTATTAACTTCACTAACATTTATATTTATGTTATACATGGTCGGTTATACCGCCTGAATTATATTTTTGTAATCTAACTCTTATTAACTTCACTAACATTTATATTTATGTTATCTAACATTTATAATTACTTATGCAATTAATCATTATTTATTTCATGCATACTAATGTTTATTTTCATTTGAGCCTTCGGTGTCACATATACACCGAGACGTCAAATAATATATATATATATATATGATGTATATATATTACTCAAGTAACAAAATAGTAAATCGAAATTAATTCATTTACTATTCATATGAATAGTAAATGAAACGAAATTAATTAATTTACTATTCACATGAAAGTGACATGATAGAAATTATTAATTATAAGTTACATAACATACCCCTAAATTATTTGATAAATACGTCTTTTTAAATACATAAGATTTTCAAAATCAACAAGTTGATAAATTGATCTCATATATATACTCCGTATCTTTTTGAAAGATTTTGTCTTTTGTTTTTTTTTCCTTACGTTTGATATAAAAGAAAAAAAAAATCTTGTCCTTTATATTACTCATACGCGTTTTGATATAGTGACTTTATTCGTTAACGTCAACTAACGACGTTACAACGCTCATATATACATAAGGGTTGTTAACGTCAACTGACGACGTACAACAACTATATTTTTCAGATATAAAATAAACATCTCCGTTTTCATTTTTTCACAAATCAATCTTCATTTTTTTTCAGATTACTACTCTCAAAAAGTTTTTGTAAAGATGATTCACACAAGGATGATTTTTCCTATTGTATTGGTCATATTAACTATCATCATTGTTGCTAATATACCACCGGGTGAACCTATATTCTATCCTGCCCTTGTGGTTTTATTATTTGTAATCATACCATTATTCTGTTGTTTGCTACTTATGAATTTAAAATGATTCTAATTTCATTTTATTATTTGTCTATGAATAGAAGTTGATTATGATTATGATTTATGTTATTCATCTTTTTGATAATAGAAAATATCGAATTTGAAAAGGCTTAAATTTGCTCCTTTAGAATCAAGTGGGAACAACTACTTAACATGGGTTATGAATGTAGAAAAACATCTCGAGTCAATCGGTATTTTAGAAACCCTGAATGAAAATAACAATTGTTCCGAACAAGAGAAAGCAATGGCAAGTATTTTTCTTAGCAAACATATTGATGAGTCCTTAGAATCTACATATTATATGATCGAAGATCCAAGTGTATTATGGAAAATACTCAAAGATAGATACGTATCAAGAAATAACGGTGATCCATGAAAGAATAAAATTGAAGATGTTAGTAGACGCTCTTATAAGAATCCCGGAGATTCTTATTAATGATCTGGTAACATGGATCATCAGTCTAGTATTTCTTGAATACATGAACATCTTGTTTAGCTCTACAAATAAGTCCCAAAAGAAAAGAAAACGAGAGTGAATTTGTTGAAAACAATCTTGATTAAATAAACTCTGAGCTACCTTGAGACTTGAATGGTTAGAATTTTCTAAGATGCCTAGCTTGTTATATATCACTCATAAATAAATGGTTTTAGACCATAACGCATATGTTTTATTAAGTGTTATCTTTTATGTACTTCAGATTATAACTTGTTTGCAGGTAATATAATTTGATTATCTTGCTGAAATATAACTCATTATTTGCTTATCTTATTTGAAGTTTTAGTATGAATCCTGCTGAAATACAACATCAATTAAATGGTAAAGACCTATGTATTGCAGATAGTGGTAACACACACACTATACTCAAATCTAAGAAATATTTCATTGATTTGAAATCATCTAAAAGAATTATAAATACTATATTAGGTCCTGCAAAAGGAAATGGAAAGATAAAATTCATATTATCAAATGGTACGAATTTTCTGATAAACAATGTCTTGTTTTCTCCCAAATCAAAGAGAAATTTGTTAAGTTTCTCTGATATATATCATAATGGATATGATTATCAGTCAATGATAATCGGAAATGAGAAATATCTATGTAGCACTGAAAAGCTAATATAATGAAAAGCACAGCGCATATGATTAAAAACGCATATGGTGAAAAGGATATATGATTAAAAGCGCATATGATAAAAAGTGCATATGATAAAAAGTGCATATGATAAAAAAGGCGCATATGATTAAGAGCGCATATGATTAAGAGCGCATATGGTGATTAATGAAAAAGAACATATGGTGATTAATGAAAAACACATATGGTGATTAATGAAAAACACATATGGTGATTAATGAAAAGCACATATGGTGATTAATGAAAAGAATATTGAGAATGAATCACCAATGTTTCTTGAAAGAATTCAAGGTTATATATATGGACCAATTCATCCATCATGTGGACCATTTTGATATTTCATGATTCTAATAGACGCATCTAGCGGATGGTCTCATGTTTGTGTGTTATCAAGCCATAATATGGCATTTGCAAAATTTCTTGCACAAATTATTAAATTGAGAACACATTATTCTAATTACACCATTAAAAGGGTGAGACTTGATAATGCTGGTGAGTTAACATCTCAAGCATTTAATGATTATTATATGTCTACAGGGATTGTTGTTGAATATCCAGTTGCTCATGTGCATACACAAATTGATTTAGCTGAATCAATAGATAAACGCTTGCAGCTAATAACTAGACAATTAGAAATGAGTACAAAACTCTCAATATTTATATGGGGACATGTAAATTTACATGATGCGACATTAATTCGCACTAAACGAAGTGCAAGTCATAAATATTCTCCATTACCAACTTAATTTTGGTCGAGAGCCAAATATTTCTCACCTTAGAACATTTGGTTGTACAGTGTATGTTCTAGTTGTACCACCACAATGCATTAAAATGGGTCCTCAAAGGAGGATGGGAATGTATGTTGGATATGAAACATCTTCAATCATAAGAACCCATGATGGGTGATGTTATTACAGCACATTTTGCTGATTGTCATTTTAATGAAATATTGTTCCCTAGATTAGGGGGAGAAATGAAATATAAATAAAATGATGTTTCATGGTGTGAACATCAATTAATGTATGTTGATCCTCGCACAAAAGAATGCGAAAAGAAAGTTCAAAAATAATGCATATGCAAGAAATTGCAAATCGATTACGTGATGCATTTAAAGATACAAAAAGGAGTGACTAAATCATATATAATAAATGCTTCAGCTAGAATTGAAATTTCAAAATCTGGCAATAATGTCACTCATGAGTCTTTGCCACATCTGAAACGTGGAAGATCAATTGGTTCCAAAGATAAAAATCCTCGAAAAAGAAAATCAGCTGATAATGAGGTAAAATAAAGTGTTCAAGAAGAACCAAATATTAATACTCCTTCTGCAGAGGATATTGATAAATGTAAATACATATATTGCAATAAATTATGCAATATTATGGAACCGAAATGGAATGACAAATATTGATGAGAATTTTTCATATAATGACATCATAAATAAAGATGATGAGCTGGAACCAAAATCTGTCATTGAATATCAAAATAGACATGATTGAGCTCAATGGAAAGGAGCAATACGAGCTGAATTAGAATCGCTCGATAAAAGAAAGTTTTCGGATCAATCGTTATCACTTTTAAAGATGTGAAACGTATGGGATACAAATGAATTTTTATCCGAAAAAATGTGCAAATGAAGTTACAAGGCAAAACTAGACTTGTAACTCAAGATTTCCCACAAAGACCAGAAATGAATTAGGAGGAAAACTTATCCTCCTGTAATGGATACAATTACTTATTAGATACTTAATCAACCTGGTAGTTATTTAAATGCATCTCATGAATGTTGTTACTACTTATCTGTATGGATCACTTAATGGTGATATATATGAATATACCTGAAGGGTTAAGGTATCATAAGCATCTAATGCAAAACCCAAGGGAATATATTCCATTAAATCACAAAGATTTCTAAATGGGTTTATACAATCGGGACGTATGTGGTATAACCGATTAAATGACTACTTGATAAGAAAAGGGTATACATATAAACTTATTTGCATGTGTGTTTTATAAAAAACAATGTTCGGATATGTGAACATAGTTGTTTATATCAATTATCTTAAATAAAGAAATCTATGAAGTCATTCAACTTCTAGAGAAAGATTTTGAAATAAAAAAAAAATCAAGTAATACGTTGATTTACATATTGAGCATATGACTAATGACTTACTTATACATCAAACAACTTATACCGAAAAGATTTTTAAAACATTTTAATATGGACAAGATAAAAACCATTAAGTATTCCTATGGTTGTTAGATCTCAATATTAATACTGATCCATTTCATCCTCTAGAAGATCACGAAGATCTTCTTGGTTCAGAAGTTCCATATCTTAGTGCAATTGGGGTTATTATGTATTTTACAAATTGTACAAGACCTGACATATCTTTTGCAATTAATTTGTTGACAAGGTTCAGCTCAACCCCTACCAAAAAGACATTGGAATGAGATCAAACTCATATTTTAATACCTTCGGGGAACTACTGATTTATAATTATTTTATTCTAACAACTCGAAACAAGATTTGTTTGGTTATATAGATGCAGATTATTTATCTGATCCACATAAAGCTAAATCTCAAATTGGATATGAATTCCTAAATGGAGGCACTCAATATCATGGCGTTCTAAAAAACAAACACTTGTTGCAACATCATCAAATCATGCCGAAGCGATTGCATTACATGAAGCCACTCCGGAATGTTTTTGGTTGAGGTCAATGACACAACTCATTACTGATTCTTGTGGACTAGAACGCGATAAAAGTTCAACAACTATCTATGAAGATAATGCAGCTTGCATAACACAGATGAAAGAAGGGTATATCAAAAGTGACCGAACAAAACACATACATCCTAGATTATTCTCATACACTCAAGATCTCATTAAGGACAACTAAATTGAAATGAGATATGTTCAATCCAGCAAAAACTCTGACGATCTTTTCACCAAAGCACTTCCAACTGCTATTTTCAGAACGCATGTTTACAATATTAGCATGAGGCATGTTCAAAAGATGTAACGACTCAGCGATGTCTACTTGAGGGGGAGTCAACTCCATGCTGCACTCTTTTTCCCTTAGCTAAAGTTTTTTCCCACTGGGTTTTCTTTAGCAAGGTTTTTAACGAGGCAGTACTAAGTTGCTCTTTAAAACAATTTTGTCATCCAAGGGGGAGTGTTGTGATAAAGTGAGTGGATGACAACTAATTCAATAAGTCAAAAAATGTACAGTATATTATGTATTATAAATACCCCCCATCGGATGTAATCAGAATGTGCACACATATAATATATTTCATATATCACCATTCTTTCTCTCTCTTATTTTAAGTTTATGAGTAGCCTATATTCAAGAACAAACCCACTAAAGGTAGTTATAAGCCTACTGAATTATAACAAGTAGGATATATTATGAAATGGTATGCATGTCGTTAACTTTTGATGTAATGAAAGTTGTCTTTTAAAAACGAATGCAATGTTTGTAAAATGTGTCATATAGAGGTCAAGTACCTCGCGATGTAACCAAATGTAATGTATTCGTCCAGATGGATTAGGACGGGTCGCTTCATTTGCGTTCTTGGTGTTTTTGGTGGTCTTTGAGACGGGTGGCACCATCTGTTAGTACGATTTTCCGTATAGCGGCTGTAAGGTACTAGTATAGAAAATTAGCTGCTCAGCGTGTGACATATAATGTTGATTGTTGTTTGCCCTCGAAAATTATCTCTGCAGACCTGGAACACGGATGGATGATCCGTGGGGTGGCGTCAATCAATCTGAGGATCAATCTGGAATTGATCCGTATAGCGTATTGCTGCTAAGCGGCTAATGTATGTTTAGAGTGAGAAAGAACTGTGTGAGAGAGAAAGTGTACTTCTCTCTGACTGAAGTTCAGATCAGAATGATGATAAAATGTGGTGACCCGGGGGGTCTATTAATAGGCGCAGAATGTCCGAAATTCAGGGGATACACTTGTCAATTACTGAGTGGTTCTGTTACGTGAAGCATCCGAAATGTCGGTGGCGTGTGATGACGAGGTTGCGTGCCGTTCACGCGCTGAGTTAAAGGGCTTATGCATAGAAGCTGCCTGCAGGGCTTACGCGTGAGGCTAAGCGGCCTGCTAAACGTTGGACGACAAATGCTGAAAACCACCAAATTAAGTTATCTCTTGTGCTCTTTGATCGAGTTTTCTGTATAAAAATGATGTTTTTATGCGTGTATCTCCTAGGATACACCATTAGTTGTCTTTAGCGTGCATAAAATAATTGTACATGACAGTTACATGTTGAATTTTTATGAACGGTTATTAAATATACAATCATTTTATGCTTGTTAACAATACTTTTCTAATTAACGTTAGCAAAATCTTAGATAAAAGTATAGCATTTAACTTAACATGGAATTAAAAAAGGCCAACTCTTGCGGCACTTCAATGTGACATTTATTCAAGAGAAAATTGTGCGGATAGTCCTTGTATTTTGTATCATATTGCACGGTTAACCAAAGTACCAGTTTTGAGTGTGGATAGTCCATATGGTTTGCAAATGGAGCAAGGATAGTCCAGATCACCAACTCCTCTTACAAATCATAAGGACTATCCAAACTCAAAACTGATACTTTGATTAACCGTGCAATATGATATAAATCACAGGGACCATTTAATTTTCTCTTTATTCAATGACAAGATTTGGTGTACCATGTGAGTATGTGACCTTTGCCTATTCTATTTTGTCAAAATTACTTAAACATTCCTTATAGTTAGTCAAAAATTTTGTCGGTAGTCCAATTTATTTTCTTAACGTGGATAGCTTCATTACTTTACAGTTTCTTCACCGATATTTCACTCTTTAAAGATGAATTGATAGAGTAAAGTAGAATAATAAACTGAAAATACAAAAATACCCATACCCTATGCATAGCATGTAAGGCCACTTAACGGAAAATTTTAACAGAGACATAACAATTGGATTATTCATGAAGAAATTGCAAAGTAATGGACTATTCATGTAAAAAATAAATTGGTCTATTCATGACATTTTTAACAAACCATAAGGATTATCCCTGTAATTTAATCCTTTTTTCTTTTTATCCCTTTAACTTTATACCTACTTTTATTACACCCCTTTTACTTTCTTTTTTCCGTTATATTTTAAATTTTAAAGTACTACTCCTTTTTAATTTTACCTCGAACCAAATCTTGACCATTAATTTAAATTTGTATACTTTATCATATGTGCACGAAATACAAACTTCTTATTTTTACTGTAAAACTTTATTCTTCTAACAACTTTTACTACTTTAAGATCACATGCTACCGTAAATGCGATCTGGATGTAAATTTAGTGTTTTCTATATGAGAGGAGATTTTAATTGTGACGTGTCAACGTTAATTGTTAAAGGTAAATTATGGTGAATATTAAATTTGAGTGGAAAATTTTTAAGTAATATGGTAAAATATTATGGAATATTGAAAGTTTGAGTAAAAAATTCAAAAATAATTATATACAGTTTTTTTTTTTTTTTTGAACTGCTGAAATATCAATAATAAACCGACCCCCCTAGCGAGCAGCTACAGAAGGGCCCAACAACCAAACTTACAATGACTAAAATGCCAACACAATTACAATAGCTTTATAAGCCACTCGTTCCAACTAACATTAAACTTGCTACAATTACAATACCAATTAAAAGCATAAATACAAATAGAATCAAATATGAGTTCCTTGACTTGCTTCTTCATGAATGGGGAATAAAAAATGACACCGTTTCTATACCTCCATATATGTCATAACATCGTAACAACAATCACGTACAATCTAGTCTTGACCGAGGACATAGAAAGCCAGCTATCGAACATTCTATCCATTCGGACCAAGCGAGACAAATCGACCATTAAACATCCACCCATAACTTTATGTATCTCCAAATAACTTGTGCAAAAGGACACCCGAAACAAATGTGATCCAAGGATTCAGTCCTATGATCACACAACGCACACCCTATGTCCTCGATTTCCATACCTCTCCTCGAAAAGTTTAATCTAGTTGGCAATCTATCAAGTGAGATCCGCCAAATGAGAATATTAACTTTACGAGGGAGTTGACGAATACATCGTGTTTTAGTCTCCGAGCTGTGCAGGTAACTTTCGCCCAAAACATAACGTGTGGAGCAGACAGAAAACACACCCTCTTCATTAGTTTGCCACTCCCATGTATCATCTGATGACGTCAATATGATTTCACCCAAGTTTGATTCTAACTAATGTAATTGTGCTGAGTTACGGGGGTTAATATTACTTCGATTCCATTTGCATTTCCAGCCCTCATAACCAACCCGATCCGCAATCAGATAATCATCGTTTACCTCTAAATGATAGAGCCTGTCATATTGATTTTTTAAAGCACTGGACCTTTTTCCAATTATCTTTCCAAAACCTTGACGATAAACCATTACCAACGTTTATCTCTAACACATTATCCGGGAGAAAGCATTAACGTTTAATCTTAAAAAATAAACGAACAATTTGGCACCAAGTACTAGACCAACGTAATGTGGACCCATCAATACCTACATTATGACCATGAACCGAACGCACCACCTTGACCCACAAGCTATTTGGTTCATTAACGAATCTCCGTATCCACTTTAAGAGAAGCACATGATTCAAAGCGTGAAGACTCCCGATTTGTAACCCACCGTTGTCTAGAGTATTCAACACTTGATCCCAACGGACCCAATGCATTTTCTTACGCCCATTCGAAGTACCCCAAAATAAGTAGCTCGAATCGATTCAAGATCATTAATGATGGTTTCTAGGCATTTGTACAATGAGAAATAATAAATAGCTAAATTAACAAGAACGAATTTAACGAGAATCAACCGTCCGCCAATAGATAATAGGTTACCTTTTCATCCCGCAAGCCTTTTATTAAAACGATCCACAAGACTTTTCCAATTACTAATAAGCGACATGTTGGAACCCATAGATGCACTGTAACGACCCTGGATTCTCCGACTTATATTATTAATATTTATTATTAATACTTGCGTGTTAATAAATGTATTCTTATACATTTTACTTGTCACCGTATTTGACTTTCCACGTCCCGACTCGTCTTTTCGACACGTACTTTTCACAAATAATATTTCGAATATTATTTACGTTCATAATTAATTATTATTAATTATTCCTAATTAACTAATGTAAGTAGTTAATTGCTTGGGCTTGTTACTAAATTGTTGCATACTTACATGGACTTTTATTATAGACTTGGACTATCAAAGCTCACCCTACATTTCTTAATGGACTAATTGTGAGCCCATCATTATGCTAGTGATTCATTAAGACTAAACAAGGATTAATTAGTTTAGTGAGGAGACAAAGATGTTGCAAGCATGCATGACCACCTTTCCCATGTATTTGGCTTTATACTCTTCCTAGCATACACCATCCTCCCACACATGAAAGTTGGAAGCTGACTACCCCTTTGGGAACTGATGTGTGCGAGGTGTAGTACGAAATAGATTATATTTTACTACAAAATACTATTAAATACGATACAATTTTACACAAGTTATTTATTTATTTATAGAATGGATATACCTAAACCTTGCTACAACACTTATAGGCAGTGTACCTAATCGTAGAGTAGTGTAGTTTTTAGTAAGTTCGGTTCGTTCCACAGGGATATAACTAAGTTTAACGCTATATTTATTTTAAACTATATTTGTATATATATATATATATATATATATATATATATATATATATATATATATATATATATATATATATATATATATATATATATATATAATTATTATAAAGGGGAGGTTTTTACCATTTAATGACTGGTTTGTCAATTTTATGTCTTACGTCGCAATTAAAACCTAATGTAAAATATTAAATATACAAATAACTTAATTTAAAGCGTAAAGTAAATGACGATAAAAGTGCGATAATTAAAAGTGCGATAAATAAAATGACGATAAATAAAATTGCGATAATTAAAAGTACGATGAGATATAAAATAAATGAATTATGCTTATTTAAACTTCCATAATCATGATGTTGACGTGTTGATTTTAATTTATTACCATAGGTTAATTGTCCTTTGTACTGGATTATTCGATATGTCCATCTGGTTTTGTCCATAACAGTCCATCAGTCATAATTATAAAGTGCAAGAGTCTTCGTTAAATTAATCTTATTATCCGAAGTCAAATATTCCAACTAATTGGGGATTCGAACTGTAACAAGGTCTTAATACTTTGTTTAATGAATACACCAGGTTATCGACTGCGTGTAATCCAAGGTTTTAATACTTTGTTAACAATTACACCAATTACCCTTGAATGTAATCCACTCCTGTTTTAATGAGTCCAGTGACTATTAATCCATCTCCGTGTCCGGTCAAATGAATATGAATTCGTATTTATAAATATCCCGCCCACCGTACCCGATTAAGCATATGTGGTTATATATAGATACATCAAATTGTAACCTTTATATTAAATTAATGAGGTATCGTTTAGTTAATATAAAGCCCATTAATAGCCCATAGTCTAATTTCCACAAGTGTCGATCTTTTGTCCAAACCCCAATTATGGTACAAAGCCCAATAACCCCATCTTTAATATTTAACCCAACATCACGATTACTTCGATTTAAATAAGCATAATAATAACTTAGCTACGAGACATTAATTTAAAAAGGTTGAACATAACTTACAATGAGTATTAATCACGTAGTGTTACACGGACAGAATTTTGACTTACAACTTAAAACATTCGCCACTATAACCTTATTATTATTATTAACTTAAAATTAAAATTAAAATATAAATAAAAATATATATATTGAGAGAGTGAGATTGAAGTATGATGAAGGTGTAAAAATTCGCCGAGCAAACGCTTCAATTTATAGGACCTGACCTGTTACAGCAAGCCATGCGATCGCATGGGATTTAGGCAGGCTGGCCATGCGATCGCATGGCAGCCTTTTCCTGCACACAATGAGTTTTAAACGTGGGCTGCTGAGGTTATTTTATTATATAATATAATATATATAATTATATATATATTATATTATATTCTTATGCATAGTTGTCTTGTAATTTTAGGTCCGTTGCATCGTGCGTTGATAGTTGGTTCAGGTCTCGGTTCCGGATTTTCGAACGTCCTTTCGTACGATTTAATATCTTGTACTTTACATTTTGCGACTTGTACTTTGTAATTTTGAGACGTTTCTCATCAATAAATTAAACCACTTGGATTTTACTTTGTACTTTTTAGCTTTTTGGTCATTTGCGTCTTCAAATCGTCGAATCTGTCTTTTGTCTTCACCTTTTATTATTTAAATGAATATCACTTGTAAATAGAACAATAGCAACTAAAAGCTTGTCTTTCTTGAAGGATAATGCTATGAAATATATGTTCGTTTTTAGCATTATCAAATATTCCCACACTTGAGCGTTGCTTGTCCTCAAGTAATTTAGAACTTGAATATAACTTTACTAGAATCACTTCTTTATTCTTCACACTTTGTACATCAGTGATTTTGATACGGCGGTATGAACAATGATAGTAACGATGTGGTTTACAATCCCACATGACTATAAAAATATAGATCCTTTTAGGAAATTAGATCTTTATGAAAACATTTGATCTTTTGAAAATTCAATCTAGCTTTTACCCTAGATAAGTTTTCCGGAATAACCCTTCACCGGTGTTTGCAAAATGTTTTTGTGGTTTTTGTATTTGAAAATTTTAGCTCAAAACTTATGGTTTTGTGTCACCCACTTGCTAACCTTGTATTGGGAAAGCAACACGTCCAGTATACTTGCTCTGTATATTACCTTTCGGTAAACTACCGTTCGGTTGTAAAGGAAAGCGTTGAACAAGCAACTGTTAAGGCAATGTCTAATGACATGCTTTTGATTATGGTCTATATCGTGTCGGATGCAATTACTATCATTTGTATGAGCAATAGTAAAGATCATCCTATAGTTTTTCGGTCTGGCACAAGGTTCTGTCTTCGAACATGCTATGCAACCACCATTCTTACGGTTGTCACCCGATTTGGTTCAGGTGACCTAATAAATTCCGGTGAATTCTCAGGATTTTACGTTCAATGGTAATGAACGCATTGAAAATGGGTTTTCAAAAAATAAATCGGTTTGTAATTTGATCAAAATATTTTCTCGTTCAAGCTTGAGTTTAGATATCATTGAATTCTATGAGTTTGAATTCTCAATCTTTAAGGTCAATCTCAAGGATCGAGTAATATCAGGCTTAAAAACTGATTTTTGATCTTTAAGGAGATTATCCTTTCTTGGGATCTGATTCATTAGTCTTATAAGCTAATTTGCATGGTGCCCCCCATTGTACGAGACAGATACTCTCATGGTTAGGATAAGTCTGACCACTTGGCGGCCCTGTTTGATGCTGAGGTCTGTGGATTTCCAGCTGATTTTCAAGAAAACTTTTCAAGATTTTTCGTAGACTCTACAACTGGTCTCGACGACAACTTCCTGACCTAAATCAAGAAACGCGTGTCTTTTTCTCGGAATACTTTACTTTCTTTTAAATCAAGTGGCACATTTCTTTCAAATATATTATAAGAAATCGGGTAAAACTGATAAAATCGTCCAAAACAAAAGTACCTTCAATTATTTGTACAAAAATATGTGATATATGTTCTAAATAACTTGGTAAATTTTTCCCACACTTGGCTTTTATTTTTCTTTATTTGCCTTTTTATTCTCCTCTATTCCATTTTAAATGAATTCAAGCGTTTTGGATTGTTTCTCAATTTATGTCCTTTCCGAGGTACCAATAATTTCGGTGTTAACACCTAGTTTTATCGTTCATAAATATGTATAAACATGATTTTGAATTCATTTAGTTAAAAAAATTTTAAATTTTTTTACTAGAAGTGGGTAGTCAGTATATAAGACTAGGGCTGTTCTTTATTATCAGAGAGCACTAGATTCTAATACAACTACTGCGTTACTAGTAAAGTTTAACGGTGGCTATTAAACCAAGTGTATAAGTCAAAAAATTTTAAAACCGAAAGAATTTAATCCCTTCCCACACTTAAGATCTTGCAATGCCCTCATTTGCAAGAAATCAATAGCAATTTAAATTATTGAGGGTGATTAGCGTAGAAAAATGATTAAATTTTACCAAAGTTTCCAAACATATTGTTGTTTGTGTTGAATGATAAATGGTGCACATCATTTGTTCATTCCTGCAGTTGTTATTTCACATTTATTTTGCATCTTGTAGTCAAAATTAGTTGCTTTTGCTGAACTTAATGCCAGTCTTTGAAAATGCGCTGTTTTACCCTGTTGTGTACATGAGATAAAATACATACAATACAAATATAAACATGCATGGTAATTTGAAATGGGACTTAATATCCCACTTTCAAATTACAAAAATGAAATATTAGTACAAAATAATAAAAATATTAAACATTACATTAAAGTATCAAAATGTTAAATGTTTAACATAAATAGATAAAAATAATAAAAGATAAGAAATCACCAATGGAACACTATTGATTTGGATAGGGATTCCAGTTCATATCCTCGTTCGGGTTCCATGGTCGGTGATAGGTGTCCTAGTAGGCTTGGTTGGGGTCGTACAGGTCAAAGGGTGGTCGCATGTTGGGCTGATGTGGTGGGTAAAAAGCAGGCCGAGTCGGGATGTAGTTATTTGGTACCTGATATGATAGCTGGCTCATGATTTGGTGCTGATGAACTTGCTAGCTATCGTGTTGGCGTTGCCTGGATCGCTCATACTCATTCGCGGCTTGCCACTGCTCATACTGACGATGCCTATCCTCATTACTCATTTCCACCTCATCTATACGCTCGAAAACGTCAGTAAAACTATCCCTAATGACATCCCTGATGTCATCTGCTTCCTCCATATCCTCATCCGAACCCCTCTCTACCTGTGGATGGGTGCCATGATATGGTATTGGCATACTGTGCCTTTGTTTTAGTACCTTTGCACCCTGATATACCTGCAAACCTATAGTATCGGTTTGTTCCTCAACTACCATCATTGGACCCTGATATGGCCGAAATGGACGGTTTTTATTTGCGCGGTGTCGTTAGGCCGCGGCTCGCCAGGATCAGCCAATCGTGGGAGAGGGTACTGTTTTAAATTTATATTTAGCGGGGCCTAAATCTTACTACTCCTTATAAGTAAGGGAAGTATGACCTAGAGTCGTATTTTTGAGATATCAGTAACATCGAACCAGTGAATATTTATTTTAGGATTTTCTAATTTATAAGATAGATAAAGTAAATGCGATAAAATTTGCAATTCAGATAAGGTTAAAGTAAGTGCATACTAAGACTTCATCAGTTATTCTGCCGAGATTATGGAATGCTGGCTCATGAATAGGCAGAGGCCCTGTATTCATTACACTGGTCCTAAACGCCCCTGTCATAAGACATGTCACTGGGTACTGCGTTAGGCTTGAAGATTCTGAATAGACAGCAACGTCCCTTACCCCCGACACCCGTGCAGTCTGACTACAGGCATACACGTTCAGACAGCTCATCCAATTGAGCGACTCGGTTGGGTGACGTATTAACATTCCAAAATGGTCTAAACTTTCTTAAGCATAATAGAATACATGGTGTACCATATCCGAGAGACGTGATGTGCCTCAATGCTTTCGTTAATGATTGGTAAAAGATAGTTAGGCCCTTAAAAAGAGTTCAACCATAAAGAACACCATGGCCAAGTCAAGATGACTTCCATGAACACGTTCGGTTATCCTAACGGTCCAATCCTTTATGTGTCTAAACAAACAGTTCCTTAATTAACTAAGAATCCCTCAAGCGGGGTGCAATGCTTGAGACCACGTTATGGTGCAGTGTACTGGTCAACACTAACCGTGTTCCATGGCCTTACTTAGCAGAGGTACAGCTTACAATAACCGCTGTGCTTTAGCGTGCACGTACGAAGTTTATATGCTTGGTGAATACACTAGCATGGTCTAGGACCGACAATGTACTAGGGGTATAGTCAGATGTTTCACTACGAAAGAGTCCTCAGTCGGAATCTAAAGCTTGATAGACTTACTACAACCGGTGTGCCTCAGTCGATCTTACGTTGTATTCGATAGTCTTCTCTTACCAAGGGGAGACACAGATAGTGTACTCTGAATCGGGGTTCACGACTTCCTAATAACAGAGCCTATAACTACGTTCTATTAGTTGGAAAACCCATTGAGTTTAAAGCATAATCGGAAAGCATTTCAACAGCATACACAAACCATAATATTATTTCGGCATTATAACTGCTTACATCATAGCATACACTAAAGATAACTACTCGATAATCATGGCAATAATATCATAAAACATTATATAAGATAAAGGATAGAGGTACCAGTAGATTAAACAAGTTTCGAATACAAAAGTGACAACTTCAAGACTCCAGACCGCTCCTAATACAATCTTCAGCGTTCGCCTCCGGGTACTTAATTTCTCGCTCGAAGGTGAGAAGGCCTTGAAAGTATGACTAATATTGTACAAGAGAAAGAAAGAAGTGAATTGAAGTGTGTGTTGGAATGAATGACAAAGACCCTTTAAATAGACTTGAAAATTGCCAAATACGCCTGGCAGGCCGTATGGCAGGCCGTATTTGGCAGGCCGTATTTGGCAGGCCGTATGCAAGGCAGGCCGTTTGGTGGCTCATGTGGTGGCACGTATATGGCAGGCCGTTTCCATAATGGCAGGCCGTATGGCTTGCTGGTCAGCCTGAATTCCCTGGATCGTAACTTAATTTCTTGTCTTTCACCGTTTTCACTCTAGAATCTTCGTTTTAGCTCTGATTCTCTTGATTGTTTTTGCACCGTCTTCGTAATTACTTGTTCTTCAATTCTAACTGACGAAGTGGGTATTTTTCCGACAATGTTCAAATCTTTCTTGTTTTTGGGCCTTAATACCGGGGTGAAAACGTGACTTTTTAGCCGATATCAAATATCCCACACTTAGACTTTACTTGTCCTCAAGAAAACTCTCATTTTAAAGAATCTTTTCGGCGTTTCTTTTCTAATAGCCTAAGCGGTTTGCTTTTATTATAAGAGTAAAAAGATAAGGTGAGTCATCTATGTTAGGATTGAAATTATCTCTGCAAGCATGCGAGGAGGTTACATGACATAGGCTAGCTTTCACGGGTCACTCAAATTACTCAAGTGTTTAGGATTCCCTATAGATCTAAGAAATGAATACACTCATAGCCAGTCATGCTGCACCCATCGTCATAGGCTTGATAAAGACTCAAATCCTTGCTGCTAACGCGAGAACGGTAGTAATCTCAGCTTTATGGGTTATTTGTCAATGATGGAAAGAATTTTGGAGTGGTAGTGAGGTTGTTTTTGAAGGGTGAGATAAAAGGGTAATATAGTCTTTATACAGACTTTTATTCGGATAGATAGGAGTACTGAAGTATTTTGAGAAGCACTTTTGAACTTTTCTTCATTTGATAATCATTTTCGGTCGAGTTCTCTTCGGCATTTCTCTTATTTAGTTCTGCTCCTTTTTTCAGAACTTCATCATTTTTTATTTTTTTATTTTTTAGAGACTTCATCTCGAGAAACTTTTTGCCGGTAAACTTTTTCAAGACCTTTACCATGATACTTGAGAGGTTTATAACATTGGGTTTTCGGAAGGAATCTCATTTTCTGGGTTTTCTGAGAAATAGTAAAGGTGATATGGATGTGATGGTGGAGTAGAAGTAGTGGAGGTGTGGAAGGCTTATGTTTGACAAATGGGTAGCTATTTTGATTACAACCGAATCACGCTTTGCTGCTTGGAGATGTAGATCTAAAGCAAGTTCTGATTCTAAACACATACATCGACACTCTCAACGGAAAATAGTGAAGCATTAAAGATGAATGCTGGTCTTATTTGGGGTGCCTCACCATAATCAATTTAGGTCGATAATGCCTTAGTCATGTAATGCTCTATTAGAGATTTCAATCTAACAAGATTTCCACCTTTACTTAAGCCTTATTTTTATTGACAAACGTTTTAGGTTTTCAAAAATACTTTTTCGAAAAGGGTTTCTTTTGCAAAAAATTGAAATTTGGCTTAAGGACTTGGAATCTTCGTAATGGTTTATTATGATATAGCATAGCATAAAAAGATACCAACATCCCACACTTAGACGAACATTGTCCTCAATGTTCCTAGTGTATCTCACACTTAGGAGTTTTAGTTGAAGATTTGGGAGTGTTTGTCTAGTGTTTTAATTGGGTGTTATCCCACACTTAGTGATAAGCTAGGATGCGGTATAGTTTGAATCTTGAGCTAGTAGCGAAAAGAAAGAAATTCCCCTAGCAGATGCGGCTGGTTTCCTTGCTTCTTTATCGGCTCATTTGTCATCCTTTATTCTTCTACTCTACTTTATTGCACGGGTTGCCTCCCGAGAAGCGCTTTTGTTTAAGGTCGTTGGCTCGACCGTAGTGATTCTTCAAAAAGCAAACATTCCTCGTTGATGGTTGTGATCTTGGTCTTCTTGAGGGAATGTGAGTCTTGGTGGATAAGTCCTGAGAAAGTGTCGGACCAATAGTGGTAACAAGTCCGGTACTTCTCTTGAAGATCTTCTGAACGATAAGTAGTGCGCAGTTTCGACTCTTGATAAGTCTTGAAGTCCGATGAGAATGTGATCCACAGCTCTGCTGGTTGACCCATGAATGTCAATCATGGTAGCAGTGCTGGTGTTGATGATTTCTCTGACAGGATGCTCATTTCGGAGGTCTTCAAACAATGTCAGAAACTGTATCTTTAGAATTTCGAAGTCTTTGGAACGGTGATCTCCACAGTAAGAGTCTGTAGCTTTGCACAGATTAGTTAAGAGACGAAGCTGGAAAGAAGTGAACAACAATCCTGATCCGAGTATTAATTTCACCGTCTTTGAGTATATCTCTCGACATCCAGCTTTAAATATGAAACTAGGATCTGTGGATTCATGGAAGATACGTGATAGCTGCTTCGTAACATACGTGGCAATGTTGACTCAATCTGTTTCAAGATGAGAGAACGGATTGTTTCGTCTTGCTTCCTCCATAACAGCGTCTTGTAACTCTTTGATAATCAGATCAGCGTGGTGATCAATTGTTACGTAAATCACTAGTCTGTCTGGTGTGCTTTCAAAATTATCTCTTTCCAGAAGAGCGAAAAGACTGTGAATATCCTCGATCATTTGCAAATCAGAGTGATAAGTTGGGCGGCCGGTGGAAAGATCCATATGCTTCCGGATGAGAGTCAGTAGTGCTCGTTGGTTTCGTGAGAACGAAAGTGCAGATCCGGCTAAGGCGTTATAAACCTTAGAGTAAATGATCTTTTGATCTCGATAGAATCTTGTCTCGAGAATAGTGCGAACTACTGAATTATGCTCTCGTTGCCTTTCTTCGTGATAGATATGATCGTGAAGAGAATTGATAAAGTCTTGAATGCGTTCTTCTAGGATTTCAACATCATTGTCTTCTCTTCGGAGATAAAGGTGGTGCTCTTCTCTGATAGCCATGATTCGTTCTGTTAAGCGTAGCGAAAAATCAATGGTTGACTTTCGGATGGCTTCGAGAATGTCTTCAAATTCATCGGTATCATTGATGAAGGTAATCATGTCTGCATGTGTGAATATAACCGGAATTTGACCTGAAGAAGAGTCCGGCTCCCTTGATCTACTTCGGTTGGAGAGTGTGAGTTAGTCAGAATGTCTTCGTGATGCTCTTCCTCATCATCATCGGTATCCGGTTCCTCTGAGGATGCGTCTGATGAACGGGTTCCTTCAGTATTCTGATTCTCCACTTTGATACTTACAGGATCAATTTCTATATCCTTAACCTCAGCCTTGCTGTTCTTCTTTTTGAAGCGAATGATTAAACCGTGATCTGTTGTTTCAAGCCTCATTATTTCTCCATGACGCTCAGTGCTTGGAACGAGTGTTGTCGCAGTTTCTTTTACGTCTTCAATTTCCTCTTCTTCTTCAGATTCCTCCTCTTCCTCTATTTCTTCGCTGGGATCCTCTTCTTCCATTTCTGGGTCGTCTACAGACTGTGATTCGACACCCATCTCGATATCGTCGGCTGATGGTAATGACTCATCATCAGAAGTGTTCCGTCTGGTGGAAATAGCAAACATCTCTGCCTGTCCAGAAAGATCGGTTGGTCGGTCAATTTTGAAGGTAATGCTCTCCCTATGTGATCGTAAGATCATGGTTTGATTGTACACATCAATGACAGTCCTAGCCGTATTCATGAAAGGTCTTCCTAACACTATTGGGGTGTGTAGGTCTTCCTTAATATCCATTACTACGAAATCCGTAGGATACAAGAATTTGTCGATTTTCACCAAGACGTTCTCAACTATGCCCTTAGGATATCGAATTGTATGATCGACAAGTTGGATTGTCATTTTGGTTGGTGACAAGTCTCCTAACTCTAATCTCTTGTAGAGAGGGTAGGGGATTATGTTGATACTTGCTCCTAAATCTGCTAGCGCATGAATGGTTCCAGATTGGTAGATTGAACACGGGAAAACGAATCGACCCGTATCTCCTAGCTTAGGTGGTAGAGAGTTTCTGAGTAATGCAGAGCATTCTTGAACTCAGTGGAATTTTGTTAGAGTCTGGTATCCTCTCCTTTGTAGAAAGAAGCCTTCGGATGTATCTCTTCTAGTTGGGAACTTTGGACATGGTGTCTAGGAATCTGCCATCAAGTTTGAAGGAATCAAGCTTGGATGGTTCTTCTTGTAGCCTTCCAGGATAAGGTACGCGAACTAGAGTTTCAGGGGTCAGCTTCTGAGTATATGTTGATTTGTTCTTCAGCCTAGTTGACCTTCTCCGTGGTTCTTCCTCTGGGATTACGGAATCCATTTGCTTTGCTTCTTCTATGTGGGGATTCTAGATAGTATTACTTGGCAATCTTCCCTGCGATCGGGTTTCAAGGCGTTGTGATAACTGTCCGAGCTGCATTTCCAAACTTTTGAGCAGAGCCAATTGATTTCTCATTAGTATCTCCGTCTGATCTTGTCTGGTTGCAGTTCTTTGATTTAGCTGTTGTTGCCCTTGGATGAACTGAGTTAACTGATCATCAGCTCCGAGAGTGGGGTTAGTTGCTTTTGTAATCTGGGTGGTAGGGGAATTCTCCTCAATTGAGGGACCAGTGAGTGGAAGTGGTTGATCGTAGGTCAATTGAGATTGTTGGGCTGGATAAGGTGGATAGCGATAGCGGAAAGGTTGATTGCTTTGCTGAAATTGATTAACCCTTGGTGGTTGATTGAATCCAGGATTTGTTGGACGAGCTGGGTATTGAACGTAACAGACTGAACCGTTAGGGTTTTCATACTCAACTTGATAGTCTTCAGTAGGTTGCGGGTTGGTACAATTAACACAAGCCTGAGCTTGGTTAACCTGCTGCGGTTGCGTCTTTAATTCTCCGAGTTGTTTGGCAAGAGATTCCATCTTATCTGTGAGGGATTTGATGGCCTCTGTTTGATTGTTAAGTGCAGAGAGTGGGGCAGATGATGAAGTTGTTTCACCACTGTTCCAGTCATGATAATGCATCGTCATGTTCTCGATCAATTCTCATGCTTCATCTGCGGTTTGGTTCATCAGATTCCCTTGAGCTGCTGCATCGATCGTCGTCCTATGATTTACCGTAAGACCATTGTAGAAGGTACAGATTTGGGCTGACCGTTCTAACTGGTGATTAGGGCATTTCTTCAACAGGGTTTTGAAACGCTCCCATGCAGTGTAAAGAGATTCATCATAACTTTGTTTGAAGTTAATGATGTCATTCTTCAGTTTGGTTTGTTTTGAAGGAGGGAAATATTTGGTTAGGAATTTAGTCGCCATCTCCGTCCATGACGTGATGGAATCTTTTTCCAGTCCTTCAAACCAAGTTTGAGCATGATGAGTGAGAGAATAGGGGAACAAGTATAGCCGGACTATATCTTGTCCTATCCCTGGCTGTTTGTAGGAGTTCGAAAGAGATATAAATTTATCAAGGTGAGAATTAGGATCGTCATTCAGTAATCCATGAAACTGACAGCTATTTTAAATAAGCTGGATGATGTGATGTTTTAACTCGAACGAGTGTCCTTGAATCTCTGGAAATCTGATTGGTCCTCCACGACCTTCAATCGAGGGTTTCGTGTTTTCTGCTAAAGTAACGCGTAACGCCATTTGGTTTCTGATTCGTGCTTCCTTGCGTGCTTTAGAGATTATTGCGTCTGGATCAGGTACGAATAACAACGGCCCTGGTCTAGATCGGGTTTGGGTCATACACTAGGTATGCCTTTTTGTTTTTAATTTTTGCAAATAAGTTAAATTATAATATGCTAAACTAAACTAATCTAATTCTAAGGTAATCTAATTTAATCTAAGGCAATCTAAGGTAATCTAATGTAATCTAATCTAAGGTAAACTAAAGTAATCTAAAGTAATCTAATTAATTAACTATCCTATGGTGGAATATGTTTTTGGTTCTGGCTACTGATTCTCTGGTATTTCAGTAACAAAGTTCCGCACAAACTATTCAATAAACCAAGTGGCCAGGCCGACTACGGGGAGGCAGGATCCTTTTGGTCCCAATATAATTGGCGACTGTTCGGAAAATCCAATAACCAAGTCCGTGTATAATTGTCTTTCTTAGACACCACTAAATGCTTGTGAATAAGTTTGATAGAGAGCAGTATTGCCTGATACCAGTTCCCCGGCAGTGGCACCAAAAACTAGTAGGTCTCCTGATATGGCCGAAACGGACGGTTTTTATTTGTGCGGTGTCGTTAGGCCGCGGCTCGCCAGGATCAGCCACTCGTGGGAGAGGGTACTGTTTTAAATTTATATTTAGCGGGACCTAAATCTTACTACTCCTTATAAGTAAGGGAAGTATGACCTAGAGTCGTATTTTTGAGATATCAGTAACATCGAACCTATATTGTAACCTAAGATAGTTAGGGAGTAGTGAATATTTATTTTGGGATTTTCTAATTTATAAGATAGATAAAGTAAATGCGATAAAAATTTTAATTCAGATAAGGTTAAAGCAAGTGCATACTATGACTTCATCAGTTATTCTGCTGAGATTATGGAATGATGGCTCATGAATAGGCAGAGGCCTTGTATTCATTACACTGGTCCTAAACGCCCCTGTCATAAGACATGTCACTGGGTACTGCGTTAGGCTTGAAGATTCTGAATAGACAGCAACGTCCCTTACCCCCGATGCCCGTGCAGTCTGACTACAGGCATACACGTTCAGACGGCTCATCCAATTGAGCGACTCGGTTGGGTGACGTATTAACATTCTAAAATGGTCTAAACTTTCTTAAGCATAATAGAATACATGGTGTACCATATTCGAGAGACGTGATGTGCCTCAATGCTTTCGTTAATGATTGGTAAAAGATAGTTAGGCCCTTAAAAAGAGTTCAACCATAAAGAACACCATGGCCAAGTCAAGATGACTTCCATGAACACGTTCGGTTATCCTAACGGTCCAATCCTTTATGTGTCTAAACAAACAGTTCCTTAATTAACTAAGAATCCCTCAAGCGGGGTGCAATGCTTGAGACCGCATTATGGTGCAGTGTACTGGTCAACACTAACCGTGTTCCATGGCCTTACTTAGCAGAGGTACAGCTTACAACAACCGATGTGCTTCAGCGTGCACGTACGAAGTTTATATGCTTGGTGACTACACTAGCATGGTCTAGGACCGACAATGTACTAGGGGTCTAGTCAGATGTTTCACTACGAAAGAGTCCTCATTCGGAATCTAAAGCTTGATAGACTTACTACAACCGGTGTGCCTCAGTCGATCTTACGTTGTATCCGATAGACTTCTCTTACCAAGGGGTGACACAGATAGTGTACTCTGAATCGGGGTTCGCGACTTCCCAATAACAGAGCCTATAACTACGTTCTATTAGTTGAAAAAGCGATTGAGTTTAAAGCATAATCGAAAAGCATTTCAACAGCATACACAAACCATAATATTATTTCGGCATTATAACTGCTTACATCATAGCATACACTAAAGCTAACTACTCGATAATCATGGCAATAATATCATAAAACATTATATAAGATAAAGGATAGAAGTACCAGTAGATTAAACGAGTTCCAAATACAAAAGTGACAACTTCAATACTCCAGACTGCTCCTAATACAATCTTCAGTGTTCGCCTCCGGGTACTTAATTTCCCGCTCGGAGGTTAGAAGGCCTTGAAAGTATGACTAATATTGTACAAGAGAGAGAAAGAAGTGAATTGAAGTGTGTGTTGGAATGAATGACAAAGACCCTTTAAATAGACTTAAAAATTACCAAATACGCCTGGCAGGCCGTTTGGCAGGCCGTATGGCAGGCCGTATTTGGCAGGCCGTATGCAAGGTAGGCCGTTTGGTGGCTCATGTGGTGGCACGTATATGGCAGGCTGTTTCCATATTGGCAGGCCGTATGGCTTGCTGGTCAGCCTGAATTCCCTGGATCGTAACTTGATTTCTTGTCTTTCACCGTTTTCGCTCTAGAATCTTCGTTTTAGCTCCGATTCTCTTGATTCTTTTTGCACCATCTTTGTAATTACTTGTTCTTCAATTCTAATCGACGAAGTGGGTATTTTGCCGACAAAGTTCGAATCTTTCTTGTTTTTGGGCCTTAATACCGGGGTGAAAACGTGACTTTTTAGCCGATATCAGACCCCCGTGTTCCCTATCTACACCTAAGTACTCTCCAATGAGAGTAACAAAAATACCTCCTCCTATTATTCCCTCGTCCTGTATACCTTCCACAACTTTGGACAAATAATACCCAACACAGTAGGGAATATTAACAAAGCCTCTAGTGTCTCTGATAATGCTAAAAACGAACATATATTTCATAGCATTATCCCTCAAGAAAGACAAGCTTTTAGTTGCAATTGTTCTATTTACAAGTGATATTCATTTAAATAATAAAAGGTGAAGACGAAAGACAGATTCGACGAATTGAAGACGCAAACGACCAAAAAGCTCAAAAGTACAAAGTACAATCAAAGTGGTTTAAATTATTGATGAGAAACGTCTCAAAATTACAAGAGTACAAGACGCAAAACGCAAAGTACAAGATATTAAATAGTACAAAAGGACGTTCGAAAATCCGGAACCGGGACCAGAGTCAACTCTCAACGCTCGATGCAACGGACTAAAAATTACAAGTCAACTATGCACATGAATATAATATAATATATAATTAATTCTTAAAATTATATATATTATATTATTTAATAAAACCGTCGGCAAACAAGAAAACAAATCAATGTGAGCTGGAAAAGCAGGCCATGCGATCGTATGGCCTGGAAGTGAAAAATCCATGCGATCGCATGGTAGCAGATGTCTGGCCACATCTATAAATTTCAGCATTTTCGGTCGAATGTTTACATCTTTTTCTCTTCTCTATCTATCAACGTATTATATTTATATATATTATAATTTTAATTTTAATTTTAATAATAATAAGGGTATGTTAGCGAATGTTGTAAGGGTGTAAGTCGAAATTCTGTCCGTGTAAAGCTACGCTATTATTAATCATTGTAAGTTATGTTCAACCTTTTTAAATTAATATCTCATAGCTAAGTTATTATTATGCTTATTTAAGCCGAAGTAATCGTGATGTTGGGCTAAAATATTAAAGATTGGGTAATTGGGTTTTTTACCATAATTGGGGTTTGGACAAAAAAAACGACACTTGTAGAAATTAGACTATGGGCTATTAATGGGCTTTATATTTGTTTAATTAAATGATAGTTTGTTAATTTAATATAAAGATTTACAATTGGATGTACCTATAAATAACCATATGTGACGACCCGAGAATTTCCGACCAAATTTAAACTTTATCTTTATATTAATCCGACATGATAAGCAAAGTTTGTTAAGTTAAGTCTCAAGGATTTGAAACTATATTCATACATTCATTTGACATCGTCCAAATTCCAATGATTCACGAACCATTATAGGAATTGATATGTTTATATATGCATATGTATATATATATTAAAACTTGAAAATGTTACGCGTTAAATTATTTTCTAAACGAAATAAAAATAAACTTTGAAATATAAACAGTTTTGAAAAACTAAATGTTATATTGTTAGATGAAAGATTTTGAATATAAAGTTATATTTCTAAAAATGTATATATATGTCTATGTATTTTAACCCCGTCATAAAAAGTCTTAATTTAAAATAAAATATTTTGGTAAACAACGAGTCACTGATTTATAGAAGCAAATGACCACGACACTCAAATTTTATAAGATACACTTTTACAAAGTAATTTATTGGTGAATAAATCAAGCTATTACTAAAGGTACACGTCGCGTAACATAAAAGGCTAGTTTTCTAAACGTACGAAAGTGCGCTCGAAAAACTGAAAGTGGTACATGAGTCGTGAGACCACGACCGTGTCATTTTTGTAAAAATTATATTTTTACCATGAGCGTAAATATAATATAATATTTAATTAATTCTAAAGATTAAATATATTATATATTAAATAATATAAATAAATACATATGTGTGTCAATTACGTTTACAAAGTGTTATGAATGTCGGCATGAATGGAAAATGGATGCCAGATGTAAAACGAAGTCATGCAATCGCATGACATAATAACTTCATCCCCATGCGATTGCATGGGGATCAAATCCTGAAAATGTGTTTAAATATTCGACGAGTTGCATTTAGACACACACACATTCATTCATCTGTCTCTTTGAACTTCATATTACTCCGTATTATATATTACTCATATTATTAATTATATAATTATTATTATTATTATTATTATTATTATTATTATTATTATTATTATTATTATTATTATTATTATTAAGATTATTATTAATCTTATTATTATTATTACTAGTATTATTATACATAAAATACTACGACGAAGTGCTACTCGAGTGATCTAAAACGGATTTTCAAAACTAGTTTTACGAGTAGGATAGAGCTAAGGAAATTATGGGTTATGGCTATAGAGGTGATGGGTATGGTTCATGGGTATGCTCGTGAGGTCAATCTAGTGTTTATCATCTTCGTCGCGTCTACGTACTTTCCTGCAATATTGAATCTCAATATTGATACGTGAGTACTCATAATTTATTTTTTACATACTAATAGTGTATCCCTGACTAGTGCTCGAGTATATAGGATTATGCATGCTTGTACTTTTGAAATTGCCTTTAGATAGGATAGACTGGATCTTGAGTTAGTTACACCTGTGGTTGAGATAAGGTATAAGATATGCATGTAATTGAAAAGCTAGCGAAAAATTAAGAACTTTTCATTTAGATATCGAATGGATTCGATGAACGGATTAGAAGTTATTGTCAATTGAATTTTTGTATTAATATTAAAAATGATTATTATTATCGTCGCTATTATTGTCGTTCTAGTTTTTATTTAATTATTATTATTATTATTATTATTTTATTATTATCATTATCAATAAAAAGTAGTATTATTAAATATTGTTATTATTATTACTATCGTTATTATCGTTAAAGTTATAATTAGTATTATTATTATTATTATCATTAAAATAATTATTACTATTCTCATTATCATAATAGTTATTATTATTAGAATTATTATAATTAAAACTAATATTAGTAACACTTAATTATTATGATTACTATTATTATCATTAAAAATGAACGCGATATAAAAGACGATTTAAAAGCTATTAACAAATTGATTAGGAAATAATGAGTATAAGTATCATGATGAAATTTAAAGATATTGATTTAGATAAAATTATCATTTTTCATTATTTTTATCACTATTTAAAGTAGTATTAATAATATAAAAAAATATCATCTTTACAAAAATTATTATTTTAATAGGAATATCATTGTTAATTTTTCATTATTAATAAGAATTATCATATTATTATAATACCATTTACGTAAATATAAATATGGTTATTATTATTAATAGAATAATAATAATTATTAATACAAAATAATACAACTTTTACTTATTATTATTTTCAAGGTTATTTTATCAAATAAAATGTAATACAAATAATATAATTACCTTAATAAAACCTATCATAACATTTTTATGATATTCAATGAACTTTATAAATTTTATTATCTAGGATATATATAAAAGTATATTTTGTATATAAAGTTTTATTTATTAATAAATAAATTATATCATTTACTCTAATAAATCTTTTAAAAAAATTTAAAAATATAAAACGACGATATTTAAACTATATAATAATCATGTATAAATTTTAGAAAACATGTTGAGTCAAATTGACTTTTATTGACTTTTACGTATTAGTCTCGAGCATTAGGATTGTAGTACACTATGACTTGACTTAATTTATTAAACAAATATTGACCAACACATAAATATATATAATTAATATAGGTTCGTGAATCCAAGGCCAACCCTGCATTGTTAAATGACGTCTTATGTATTTTTACTACAAAATACAGTATGGTGAGTTTCATTACTCCCCTTTTACTCTTTACATTTTTGGGGCTGAGAATACATGCAAATGTTTTATTAACTGTTTTACAATAATTATATGCGTGAGTTTCATATGATCCCTTTTACTCTTTACATTTTGGGCTGAGAATACATGCAATATTTTATGATTGTTTTATGAAATGGATACAAATACTAAAACTGATTTTGCGTGAGTTTCATTTGCCCCTTTTACTCTTTACATTTTTGGGCTGAGAATACATGCAAATGCTTTATTAACTGTTTTACAATATTTATATGTGTGAGTTTCATTATTCCCTTTTTAAATGCTTTCGCAATATATATTTTTGGGACTGAGAATACATGCGCTGTTTTTATAACTGTTTTACGAAATAGACATAAGTAATTGAAACTACATTATATGATTGAATGATCGAAATCGAATATGCTCCTTTTTATTAAGTCTGGTAATCTAAGAATTAGGGAACAGACACCCTAATTGACACGAACTCTAAAGATAGATCTATCAGGCCAAACAAGCCCCATCCAAAGTACCGGATGCTTTAGTACTTCGAAATTTATATCATGTCTGAAGGAGGATCCCGGAATGATGGGTATATTCTTATATGCATATTGTGAATGTCGGTTACCAGGTGTTCAATCCATATGAATGATATTTGTGTCTCTATGCCTGGGACGTATATTTATGAGAAATGAAAATGAAAAGCTTGTGGTATATTAAAATGATGGAAATGATTATTTATGTTAAACTAATGAACTCACCAACCTTTTGGTTGACACTTGAAAGCATGTTTATTCTCATGTATGAAAGAAATCTTCCGCTGTGCATTTGCTCATCTTAGAGATATTACTTGGAGTCATTTATGACATATTTCAAAAGACGTTGCATTCGAGTCGTTGAGTTCATCAAGATTAATATTAAGTCAATTATAGTTAGATATATTATGAAATGGTATGCATGCCGTCAACTTTCGATGAAATAAAATATTGCCTTTTCAAAAACGAATGTAATGTTTGTAAAATGTATCATATAGAGGTCAAGTACCTCACGATGTAATCAACTATTGTGAATCATTTATAATCGATACGGACTTCGTCCGGATGGATTAGGACGGGTCGCTTCAGTTGGTATCAGAGCGATGGTCTTAGCGAACCAGGTCTTGCATTAGTGTGTCAAACTAATAGTTGTTTAGATGCATTAGTGGGACTGGACTTCGACTGTGTCTGCATGTCAAAAGTTTTGCTTATCATTTTGTGTCGAAAATTACCTGCTTATCATTCTTAGAGAATCACTTGCTTATCATCCTTAGTCTAGACACATCTTATTGCATTGATTGCATGATTAGTGTATAGACAAAATTCATATCTTAGCATATCTGCTAATTCATATCTTAGCGTATCTGTTATTGTAAACTTTGCCTGTCATTTTCTGTAGATTCCACCGTAACTTATGGTATTTAAGTATTATATATGCAAATCTAAATTATGTATTGCAGGGTACTAATCTACATCCTATAATCTATTTCTTATCGAAAATCCTTCATCTGATCGTACGAGATGAATCCCTCAACCCGTTCGAGTCCCTCAAATTGCGATAGCTATTCCGATAGTTATTCCGACAGCTATTCCGATATGGAGTTTCACCTAAGCTCCGAAAGCAGTGTCACCAAAATGAATCAACCAATTCATCTGATGGGTTCGTAGTCGACTTAACCAATGGAGACGAGAAGAAGGCGATTCTTTTCACCAACCGAATTTGCCTCTTGACGAAGAATCCGAAGCACTTACCAGCGAACTTGTTCGAAACACCATTTTCACCCTCATTTCTCGAATATCTCGCCATGATTATATTCTATCTAAAATTCTAAACCTCATTCATCCGCTCGTCCGAATCGACAATCATCCCGGCGTAATAGAAGAAGTCAATGAGCTTTGCGCTCGAGTAGTGGCTCTGGAGAATATGGTGCAAAATGTACCAGCTTCAGCAACATCATTGGCACCAACAGTACCACCAGTAACAGCACCAGTACCATCAATAATCCATGCCTCAACATCTCATCCTATATCTCGAGCATAATCATCGTTCTACATGATGTTCTATATCATTTATCTTCGTTCTATATGACGATTGTGTAATCTCTAATGTTTTAGAGATTATATATTCTTGTTCTAACAGTAAATCAAATGAGTTTAATATCATATTGACTCATTAAATCCATGATTACATCTGAAGAAAATATATATGTATATATTTTTATAAAGATTGTAATTAAAAATTCTTTCGTACAAACTGTTAATGATGAAAATATTTTAACGGGTAGGTAATACCCGAGGAATATTTAGATTTCACATTAATAAGTTACACTATACAATCTTCGAATCTGATTCAACAGTCATTCACTATCCTACTTACATTCACAGATATACGAATCCATTCACCGCAGAATAACCATTTTCATCCAATTTCATATTTGAATTTTGATTTATCAGAATTCAACAAGTGGCATAATGAAGAAAACATTTAACAAAATAAAATTTGTTAGAAACAAACAAATTAACTATGAGAAATTTTGTTAAGAATTCACGCTAACTGTTCCTAGCTAATTGTTCCTAGCTAACTGATTACATTTTATTTATCGCAATTTAATTATCGCAATTTATATTCTCGCAATTTTAATTTATCGTCATTTAATTTCTGTTATTTACTTTACGCATTTAATTTATCATCATTTAATTTCTGTTATTTATTTTGCGCACTTTAAATATCGGGACACGTATACAAGGTTTTGACATATCATATCGACGCATCTATATATATTATTTGGAATCACCATAGACACTCTATATGCAGTAATGATCGAGTTCTCTATACAGGGTTGAGGTTGATTCTCAAATAATATATATACTTTGAGTTGTGATCGAGTCTGAGACATGTACACGGGTCACGATACGTATTAATTCGAATATTATATATTAAGCTATATATGAAATATTGGACTGTCAACTGTGGACTATCAACTGTGGACTGCCGACATTGGACAATTAAAATGAATTAAAATATTGATTATAACATATGAAACTAAACAATTCTTCAAGTTTGCCACTTGATTTCATCTTCAACCTCATTTGTATCTCGACGATTATAATCTGCATTCACACCTTTCATAATTCTTGAAAACACTTTAATCGAGAGGATGAACCAACCGCACTCCATCTACAGAAGAAAAGATTGATGCATATAGTTATGCACCTAAAAAATCTCGGAACCTGAGTAAACATTTAAAACATAGCTGTGCTAATTCCTTTGGCGTTGTTATTATAAAAAAAAATAACTTTGCGATCCCTTTTCAAAGTAGCCAATTTTGTCACAGCTCCAGCAAGTCAACTTCGACTTTTCATTCGAAGTAGCCTTAATATAATCCTGATATATACGATTACCCTTTTAACCGGAGAATTCTTTTATATTTCACCATATTACCAGCAGACGTACCACATTGCTTCTTGGCTTAAATCTCTCTGACAAAGCATTATATTTATTCATTGAAACCCTATCATATACTCATCCGCATCTTATAACGAGAACTGCCATACCAATTACCGGGAATCAGCAATCAGTACTTTGAAAACTCACAGCATATCTACATCAACAGTTATATGTATGACATTTATCTTTTAGAATTATGATCTCTCATTCTGAAATTCTGAAAAGCACCCAGTCTACAAATCAATATTCTGAATGTTAAAAAAGCTGAATGAAGCAGCAGAAACTGTAGACAATCGTAAACGACCTTAATCGTCAGAAGTTTGATGATAAATAATGGAGTGTTAGGAACTCTCGATAGAAAATTTAGTACCGAAAAGCGGATTATGCGAAACTATGAAAGAAGCTGTGGACAAATCACAAAGAATAAGTTTGACTTTAAAGAATCCAAATGATTCAATGCCTGCTAAAGTCTTTAGCGAATATCTTGCTCCTTACTCTAAACCCTTGCGGACAATAGTTTCCATCATCCTCTGATCTTAGATATTCAAAGATATTATCGTACCTTTCATTTTAAATATCCTCCATATTTCTGAAGATGTTTACATAACTATTCTTATTTGAAATCATTAATCTCTTCATGCTATCAAGGTTACATCATATAGAAACTGTTAGTTCTATATTCTGTAAACTTTCGAGCTTAAAATAAGAATGTTATTGAAGTAATGTTGGGAACTGATGCATGAGTTAGTATAATATAATGACACTTGATCAACGTGATTATATTACAGTAAGTCATGCTGAATTTCTAATGAAACGTGATGATTCACAGATCATAACGTCATCATGTGCCATGTTACATAACTCTTTCATTCTGCTTAACTTCTGAACATATCAAGAACATATTATCTTGATAGTTCTATCTTTTCTCTGAATTCTGGTAATTTAACTAATTAAGATCGTGCTATTACAATTTCTCTCTTAGAACATTAGTCATGTTCATTTGAAACTTCATAACCTACGAATTCTGGACCATTATTCGCTTGATTTAAAGTCAGAAAGAGAAAACAAAAGTATGAAGCTCCGATATATAAGGGAAAATATAAAGCCCAACAACAACACCGAAATTACAAACTGTGGATATCAGAGCGTATAGAAATATAAAGACACGGGAGGATTATAAATACAATAATCCCTAGAGCATAGTAGAAATAAACAGATTCTTCCGGTGGGAGTTGGAAAAGAAGAACGATCATTGCGATAGTCAGAATAAGAACAAGGATTAGAACCGGATTAAGCATTATTATAATCTTTTGGATATATGAACTGAGAAAGAAGGTATAGAAGTGGTGGAAACTAATGGAACGGAAAAGGTAAATTTATAATGGAAATATCGGACAGAGTAATCGAGGCAGATCACCGTATTTAATTATAGAGATCTTAATTCCTTTATTCGCCAAAGAATCAAATCTTTTAGATTCCAAAAATTTTCTTTAAATCCCTTGAATTCCGAAATTCAACCAAGACAGCGTCAAAAGTTAAAACAAAACTATATTTCTCATCTCATGATAGCTTCACTCGTACCTTTCAAATAATCAAATCATTTTATCTATATTACTCAATAGTGATAAAATTCTATATACCAACTCATATTTGCCATGAGAACATTTTTATGATTAGCCATGACAACCACGACCAAATTTCGGGACGAAATTTCTTTAACGGGTAGGTACTGTGACGACCCGGGAATTTCCGACCAAATTTAAACTTTATCTTTATATTAATCCGACATGATAAGCAAAGTTTGTTAAGTTAAGTCTCAAGGATTTGAAACTATATTCATACATTCATTTGACCTCGACCAAATTCCAATGATTCACGAACCATTATAGGAATTGATATGTTTATATATGTATATGTATATATATATTATAACTTGAAAACGTTACGCGTTAAATTATTTTCTAAACGAAATAAAAATAAACTTTGAAATATAAACAGTTTTGAAAAACTAAATGTTATATTGTTAGATGAAAGATTTTGAATACAAAGTTATATTTCTAAAAATGTATATATATGTCTATGTATTTTAACCTCATCATAAAAAGTCTTAATTTAAAATAAAATATTTTGGTAAATAACGAGTCACTGATTTATAGAAGCAAATGACCACGACACTCAAATTTTATAAGATACACTTTTACAAAGTAATTTATTGGTGAATAAATCAAGCTATTACCAAAGGTACACGTCGCGTAACATAAAAGGCTAGTTTTCTAAACGTACGAAAGTGTGCTCGAAAAACCGAAAGTGGTACATGAGTCGTGAGACCACGACCGTGTCATTTTTGTAAAAATTATATTTTTACCATGAGCGTAAATATAATATAATATTTAATTAATTCTAAAGATTAAATATATTATATATTAAATAATATAAATAAATACATATGTGTGTCAATTACGTTTACAAAGTGTTATGAATGTCGGCAAGAATGGAAAATGGATGCCAGCTGTAAAACGAAGTCATGCAATCGCATGACATAATAACTTCATCCCCATGCGATCGCAAGGGGATCAAATCCTGAAAATGTGTTTAAATATTCGACGAGTTGCATTTAAACACACACACATTCATTCATCTGTCTCTTTGAACTTCATATTACTCCGTATTATATATTACTCATATTATTAATTATATAATTATTATTATTATTATTATTAAGATTATTATTAATCTTATTATTATTATTACTAGTATTATTATACATAAAATACTACGACGAAGTGCTACTCGAGTGATCTAAAACGGATTTTCAAAACTAGTTTTACGAGTAGGATAGGGCTAAGGAAATTATAGGTTATGGCTATGGAGGTGATGGGTATGGTTCATGGGTATGCTCGTGAGGTCAATCTAGTGTTTATCATCTTCGTCGCGTCTACGTACTTTCCTGCAATATTGAATCTCAATATTGATACGTGAGTACTCATAATTTATTTTTTACATACTAATAGTGTATCCCTGACTAGTGCTCGAGTATATAGGATTATGCATGCTTGTACTTTTGAAATTTCCTTAAGATAGGATAGACTGGATCTTGAGTTAGTTACACCTGCGGTTGAGATAAGGTATAAGATATGCATGTAATTGAAAAGCTAGCGAAAAATTAAGAACTTTTCATTTAGATATCGAATGGATTCGATGAACGGATTAGAAGTTATTGTCAATTGAATTTTTGTATTAATATTAAAAATGATTATTATTATCGTCGCTATTATCGTCGTTCTAGTTTTTATTTAATTATTATTATTATTATTATTATTATTATTATTATTATTATTATTATTATTATATTATCATTATCGATAAAAAGTAGTATTATTAAAAATTGTTATTATTATTATTACTATCGTTATTATCGTTAAAGTTATAACTAGTATTATTATTATTATCATTAAAATAATTATTACTATTCTCATTATCATAATAGTTATTATTATCAGTATTATTATAATTAAAAATAATATTAGTAACACTTAATTATTATGATTACTATTATTATCATTAAAAATGAACGCGATATAAAAGACGATTTAAAAGCTATTAACAAATTGATTAGGAAATAATGAGTATGAGTATCCTGATGAAATTTAAAGATATTGATTTAGATAAAATTATCATTTTTCATTATTTTTATCACTATTTAAAGTAGTATTAATAATATAAAAAATATCATCTTTATAAAAATTATTATTTTTAATAGGAATATCATTGTTAATTTTTCATTATTAATAAGAATTATCATATTATTATAATACCATTTACGTAAATATAAATATTGTTATTATTATTAATAGAATAATAATAATTATTAATACAAAATAATACAACTTTTACTTATTATTATTATCAAGGTTATTTTATCAAATAAAATGTAATACAAATAATATAATTACCTTAATAAAACCTATCATAACATTTTTATGATATTCAATGAACTTTATAAATTTTATTATCTAAGATATATATAAAAGTATATTTTGTATATAAAGTTTTATTTATTAATAAATAAATTATATCATATACTCTAATAAATCTTTTAAAAATATTTAAAAATATAAAATGACGATATTTAAACTATATAATAATCATGTATAAATTTTAGAAAACATTTTGAGTCAAATTGACTTTTGTTGACTTTTGCGTATTAGTCTCGAGCATTAGGATTGTGGTACACTATGACTTGACTTAATTTATTAAACAAATATTGACCAACACATAAATATATATAATTAATATAGGTTCGTGAATCCGAGGCCAACCATGCATTGTTAAATGTCATCTTATGTATTTTTACTACAAAATACAGTATGGTGAGTTTCATTACTCCCCTTTTACTCTTTACATTTTTGGGGCTGAGAATACATGCAAAAGTTTTATTAACTATTTTACAATAATTATATGCGTGAGTTTCATATGATCCATTTTACTCTTTACATTTTGGGCTGAGAATACATGCAATATTTTATAATTGTTTTATGAAATGGATACAAATACTAAAACTGATTTTGCGTGAGTTTCATTTGCCCCCTTTAATCTTTACATTTTTGGGCTGAGAATACATGCAAATGCTTTATTAACTGTTTTACAATATTTATATGCGTGAGTTTCATTATTCCATTTTTAAATGCTTTCGTAATATATATTTTTGGGACTGAGAATACATGCGCTGTTTTTATAACTGTTTTACGAAATAGACACAAGTAATTGAAACTATATTATATGATTGAATGATCGAAATCGAATATGCCCCTTTTTATTAAGTCTGGTAATCTAAGAATTAGGGAACAGACACCCTAATTGACGTGAACTCTAAAGATAGATCTATCGGGCCAAACAAGCCCCATCCAAAGAACCGGATGCTTTAGTACTTAGAAATTTATATCATGTCCGAAGGAGGATCCCGGAATGATGGGGATATTCTTATATGCATATTGTGAATGTCGGTTACCAGGTGTTCAATCAATATGAATGATATTTGTGTCTCTATGCATGGGACGTATATTTATGAGAAATGAAAATGAAAAGCTTGTGGTCTATTAAAATGATGGAAATGATTATTTATGTTAAACTAATGAACTCACCAACCTTTTGGTTGACACTTGAAAGCATGTTTATTCTCAGGTATGAAAGAAATCTTCCGCTGTGCATTTGCTCATCTTAGAGATATTACTTGGAGTCATTTATGATATATTTCAAAAGACGTTGCATTCGAGTCGTTGAGTTCATCAAGATTAATATTAAGTCAATTATAGTTAGATATATTACGAAATGGTATGCATGCCGTCAACTTTCGATGAAATGAAATATTGTCTTTTCAAAAATGAATGTAATGGTTGTAAAATGTATCATATAGAGTTCAAGTACCTCGCGATGTAATCAACTATTGTGAATCGTTTATAATCGATACGGACTTCGTCCGGATGGATTAGGACGGGTCGCTTCACCACATACACTCAATCGAACACGATGGGCGGGATATTTATAAGTACTAATAATCGTTCATTTAACCGGACACGGGAATGGATTAATAGTTAATGGACTTATTAAAACTGGGGTGAATTACATACAAGGAAAATTGGTGTAATTATAGTTTAAGTCCCCAATTAGTTGGAATATTTGACTTCGGATATAAGGATAATTTGACGATGACACTCGCACTTTATATTTATGACTGATGGACTGTTATGGACAAAAACCAGATGGACATATTGAATAATCCAGGATAAAGGACAATTAACCCATGGTAATAAACTAAAATCAACACGTCAAACATCATGATTACAGAAGTTTAAATAAGCATAATTCCTTTATTTCATATTTAATTGCACTTTTAATTATCGCACTTTTTAATTATCGCAATTTTATTTTATCGCACTTTAATTTATCGCACTTTAATTATTGTTATTTACTTTACGCTTTAAATTAAGTCTTTTATATATTTAATATTTTACATTAGGTTTTAACTGCGACTAAAGTTTTAAAATCGACAAACCGGTCATTAAACGGTAAAAACCCCCTTTTATAATAACAATACTACTTATATTTATATTTATACAAATATAGTTTTAAAAAAATATAGCGTTTAACTTGGCGAGTTCCCTGTGGACGAACCGGACTTACTAAAAACTACACTACTGTACGATTAGGTACACTGCCTATAAGTGTTGTAGCAAGGTTTAGGTATATCCATTCTATAAATAAATAAATATCTTGTGTAAAATTGTATCGTATTTAATAGTATTTCGCAGTAAAAATACTACTATTTTGTATACACCTCTACGCACATCAAGTATTTTTGGCGCCGCTGCCGGGGAACTGCTTAAACGCCGGAAGCGAAACGCTATATATAAAAAAAAGATTTTTAAAAATTCTTAGTTTACTTTTCTAAAAATACGCTTTTGTAAAAATACGTTTTAAATATTAAAAATACAAAAATATAAAAAGAAAAACAAAATATATATATTTTTAAGAATTGTTCAAAATATATAAATTATAAAATATTTCTATTTCTATTTTTAGTTTGTAAAAATATAAGTTTTTATTTAATTTATATAAATATTTTATATAAATATTAAAACAGAAAATTTAAAACAGAAAAAAAAACTAGGCCCGGTACTGTAGCAGCCCAATATATGGCCTAGATCCGAGGCTCATACGATCGCATGAGATTTTAACTATCAACCCATGTGATCGCATGGCTTGATTTGACAGGCCTGGTACATAAGCTGATCGAATTAGGGTTAGTTAATAATAATTATTATTATTAATTATTTACCCTAATTAGGGTTTAATTAATTAATTAATTTCTAATATTAGCTTTAGTTTTATTTATTTAATTTGTATTTTTAGTTTTAATTAGTTTTAATAAATTATAAAATTAATATTTTTATAAATAAATAATATAAAAATAATATTTTTATAAAAATTGTACTTTTTACAACTTTAAGTTTATTTTTATATTTTGTATCTTTTTATTTGTTTTAGCGTACTATTTGTATTTTTCGTTCATATTTAGTTATAAGTCATAGTTTTTGCCATAGTTATTTTTATTTCTAGATTTTTAGGCTTTGTCGTAAAATTCCTTAAGTGCTTTTTCTTTAGACTAAGATTTAGGTGCTTTAGAATTTTGCGACGCTGTTTATAAATTTTAGTTCCTTTTTAAGTTTCGACGCGCTACTTTCTTATTTTTATTTTTCGACGCCTTTTTTTTTTCGACCTCTTATTTTTTTGACGCACTTTTTCTTTTTCGTTCTTATTTCTCGACGCTCTAGTTTTTAGGACATAGAATTTTCTATTTCTTCTCTAAAATTTCTTTAAATTTTAACGAAAAAATATTTTAAGCGATTAAATTTATAGACATCTAAAATTTTCTGGTTCGTAGTAATAGTTGGATTTGTTAGTGGCGAGTTGTGGGCTTCCGATTTAAAGGGTCCTGGCTACCTTCTGCATCTATTGGCTATTCGAAACGTGGGAAAAATCAGAAAAGTCTATTAATTTGATAACTTATATAATTTTTATCTTTTATAACTAATAGGATATTCAGTGAATGCACCGAGCAAAACGTTCACCACCTTTTATAAGTTCACCACCTGTAACTCGATTAAGACATCTAGCAAATATTGTCGCCGTTGATTTTTCTTTAGAATCGTCATCCAGTCGACCAAGTACTCCGATTCAAATTTCCGATAATCCATTTTTTGAACCTGACCTCATAATTGAGAATCCGGAGGATATTCAGGGACAATTCAGAGATCCTGAACCATTAATCTTTCCTCCGGAACCACCGATCATTCAAACGGAGATTGTCGAGGAACAACCCATTAAATCAGAATCTTCTAGTGATTCAGATTCAACAAATTCAATAATGGAGAATCTGAAACCTCTAAGTATGGAAGACCGAATGAGAGCTAAACGCACTGGCCAAGGTCACGCAATTACTCAACCAGACATTAATGCGCCAGATTATGAAATAAAAGGACAAATCCTACACATGGTAATTAATCAATGCCAATTTAGTGGTGCGCCGAAGGAAGATCCAAATGAACATCTTCGTTTCTTTAATAGGATCTGCACTCTATTTAAAATCCGAGAAGTGGAGGATGAACAGATCTATCTCATGTTATTTCCCTGAACTTTAAATGGAGAAGCCAAAGATTGGTTAGAATCGTTACCTGAAGGGGTGATTCATACATGGGATGTTTTAGTTGAAAATTTTCTTAAACAATTCTTTCCGGCATCTAAAGCCGTAAGACTTCAAGGAGAAATTGTTACGTTCACGCAAAAGTCAAATGAAACTTTATATGAGGCGTGGACAAGATTTGGAAAATTGTTAAGAGGATGTCCGCAACATGGTTTAGACACTTATCAAATAGTACAAATATTCTACCAAGGATGCGACATCACTACACGAAAAGACATCGATATAGCAGCTAGTGGTTCCATTATGAAGAAAACCGCAACTGAAGCTTACAAAATTATTGATAACACTGCTTCCCACTCACATGAGTGGCACCAAGAAAAAGATATCGTTAGATCATCTAAAGCAGCTAGAGCCGATTCTAGCCATGACTTTGATTCCATTTCCGCAAAGATAGATGATGTCGAGAGACGAATGGAAAAGATGACTAAAGATATTCACTCAATACGAATTAGTTGTGAGCAGTGTGGAGGACCACATTTAACAAAAGATTGTCTCAGTATTGAACAAACAATGGAACAAAGAGAGAATGTTTCATACATGAACCAAAGGCCTGGAAATAATTATCAGAATAATTATCAACCGCCAAGACCAATCTACAATCAGAATTATAACCGAAATGTTCCATACAACAACCAACAAGGTCCTAGCAATCAACAAGTATCTAATAATACTTACAATCAGCAAAGACCTATTTTTCAAAACAAACCACCACAGACCGATGATAAAAAGCCAAATTTTGAAGATATGATGTTGAAGCTAGTTGAATCTCAAACTCAATTTTTCACATCTCAGAAACAAACCAATGAACAAAATGCTCAAGCATTTAGAAATCAACAAGCTTCTATTCAAAATTTGAAACAAGAAGTGAGCAACCTAGCAAGGTTGATAGGTGAAAGAAAACCGGGAAGTCTACCTAGTGATACAACTGCTAACCCCCGGAATGAAACAGCTAAAGCCATTACCACAAGAAGTGGTATTACACTTGAACCACCTGAAATACCTGTAATTTCTGATGAAGCTATTCCCACTCCACAAGAACCACAATCTGAGCAAGATAAGGAAACACAACCGGTAGTTGAAAAGGTTAATGAAGATAACACAGTTAAGGCTAAACCTTATGTTAAACCATACCAACCACCACTTCCTTACCTGAGTAAAATGAGAAAAGAGAGACTTGAAGCCGACCAATCCAAATTCTTGGATATGTTTAAACAAATAAATGTAAATCTTCCTTTCATTGATGTGATTTCAGGAATGCCAAGATATGCTAAATTCTTGAAAGATCTAATCACAAATAGAAAGAAAATGGAAGAACTGTCGGATGTTACTATGAATGCTAATTGTTCAGCAGTGCTGTTGAATAAGATACCAGAAAAATTATCTGATCCAGGAAGTTTCACAATTCCATGTTTTCTGGGTAGTCTTAGTTCAATAGAAGCATTGGCAGACTTAGGTGCTAGTATAAATTTAATGCCTTTATTCACTATACGCTAAACTAGACCTTGGAGAATTGAAACCAACACGAATAAGCATACAACTAGCTGATCGATCAGTAAAATATCCTAGAGGGATAATGGAGAACATGCTAGTTAAAGTTGGTACTTTAGTATTTCCAGTAGATTTTGTTATTCTGGACATGGAGGAAGATTCTCGAGTCCCTCTCATATTAGGAAGACTATTCTTAAACACGGATAAAGCAATAATAGACGTGTTTGGTAAGAAACTGACCCTAAGTATAGAGGATGAGAGTGTTACCTTTTCAGTTGATAGAGCCATGCAACAACCGCAATCTGCAGATGATACATGTTATTAAATTTAAACTATAGATTCACATGCAGAATTGTTAGAAGAATTTCCAGAATTACAAGGAACAGGAGAATGTTCTTTAGGAGAAGGAACTGAACCAATTGATGAAGCTGGAATGTTAGCCGCACTCATGGCTAATGGATATGAACTAACAACAGAAGAAATTCAAATGCTAAAAGAAAAAGACAGATATCGATACAAATCATCGATAGAAGAACCACCGACATTAGAGTTAAAGCCACTTCCAAACCATTTGGAATATGCTTATTTACATGGTGAATCTGAATTACCTGTAATAATATCGTATTCTCTTACGAAAAATGAAAAATCTCAACTCATTTCTGTGCTAAAAGCTCATAAACCAGCTATTGCATGGAAGATTCATGATATTAAAGGAATAAGTCCTTCGTATAAAATCCTTATGGAAGAAGGTCATAAAACGTATGTGCAATGCCAACGAAGACTAAATCCTAATATGCAAGATGTTGTTAAGAAAGAAATTATTAAATGGCTAGATGCAGGTTTAATTTATCCAATCTCTGATAATCCATGGGTAAGCCCAGTTCAATGCGTACCTAAGAAGGGTGGCATGACTGTCATCACAAATGAAAAAAATGAGCTTATTCCTACAAGGACTGTAACAGGATGGTTTGTATTGATTATAGAAAATTAAATGACGCCACCAGAAAAGATCACTTTCCCTTACCTTTCATTGATCAAATGTTGGAAAGATTAGCCATAAATAATTACTATTGTTTTCTTGATGGTTTTTCCGAATACTTTCAAATTCCAATAGCACCTGAGGATCAAGATAAAACCACATTCACGTGCCCTTATGGTACTTTTGCTTACAAACGCATGCCATTTGGACTTTGCAATGCCCCTGCAACCTTTCAAAGGTGCATGATGGCGATTTTTCACGACATGATGGAAGAATGCATGGAAGTTTTCATGGATGACTTTTCAGTCTTCGGTGATACTTTTGAAACATGTCTAGTTAATCTTGAATGAATGCTTATTAGATGCGAACAATCAAATCTAGTTCTTAATTGGGAGAAATGCCATTTCATGGTTAAAGAAGGCATCGTTCTCGGTCATAAAATTTCAAAGGAAGGAATTGAAGTGGATAGAGCTAAAGTAGATGTAATTGCTAAACTTCCACATCCCACTAATGTTAGAGGAGTTAGGAGTTTTCTAGGGCATGCCGGTTTTTACCGACGTTTCATAAAAGATTTTTCTAAAATTGCCACTCCTATGAATAAACTCCTAGAAAAGGATGCTCCATTCATCTTTTCAGATGAATGCATCAAATATTTTAATATTCTTAAAGAAAAACTCACTAATGCGCCGATCATGATAACTCCAAATTGGAATCTACCGTTTGAACTTATGTGCGATGCAAGTGATTTTGCAATGGGAGCCATTTTAGGACAAAGGATTGAAAAATGATTTCAACCTATTTATTACGCTAGTAAGACGTTACAAGGAGCACAAATGAATTACACAACTACTGAAAAAGAACTCCTTGCTATTGTCTTTGCACTTTGACAAATTTCGTTCATATCTCGTTTTAGCTAAAACGGTGGTCTATACCGACCATTCTGCTCTTAGATATCTATTTTCAAAACAAGATGCCAAACCAAGATTAATTCGTTGGATCTTACTCTTACAAGAATTCGATATTGAAATCCGAGATAAAAAGGGAGCAGAAAATCTCGCCGCTGATCATCTTTCTCGTCTTGAAAATCCTGAATTAGAAGTTCTCAATGAATCGGCCATACAAGATAACTTTCCTGATGAATATCTATTGAAGATAGATTATAGTGAAATTCCATGGTTTGCAGACTATGCAAACTACTTAGTATGTGGATTCCTTGAAAAAGGGTTGTCGTACCAAAAACGAAAGAAATTCTTTAGTGATATAAAACACTATTTTTGGGAAGATCCACATTTGTTTAAAAGTTGTCCCCATGGAATAATACGACGATGTGTATTCGGAGATGAAGCCAGTCAAATCTTAAATCATTGTCACACAGGACCAACAGGAGGGCATTATGGGCCTCAACTCACAGCAAGAAAAGTTTACGATGCTGGATTCTATTGGCCTACAATTTTCAAAGACGCACACCTTCTTTGCAAATCCTGTGATGCTTGTCAAAGGGCCGGAAAAACAAGTCAACGTGATGAAATGCCACAAAATGTCATTCAAGTATGTGAAGTATTTGACGTTTGGGGTATTGACTTTATGGGTCCATTTCCAAAATCTCATAATAATCTCTACATTCTCGTTCCCATTGATTATGTATCTAAATGGGCGGAAGCACAAGCTCTCCCAACTAACGATGCACAAGTTGTAGTCAACTTCTTAAAACGTCTTTTTGCAAGGTTCGGAACACCGAAAGCTTTAATAAGTGATCGGGGTACTCATTTTTGTAATAATCAACTTGAGAAAGTTCTCAAAAGATATGGAGTAACTCATAAAATCTCAACCGCTTATCATCCACAAACAAGTGGACAAGTTGAAAATACCAATCGAGCTTTAAAACGTATTCTAGAGAAAACCGTATGATCAAATCCGAAGGAATGGTCCATGAAATTGGAGGATGCACTCTGGGCTTTTAGAACAGCCTACAAAACTCCAATTGGAACCACACCTTTTAGACTCGTTTACGAAAAAACATGTCACCTTCCAGTAGAAATTGAACACAAAGCATTTTAGGCTTTGAAGACATGTAATCTTGATTTCCATGAAGCTGGACGTCTGCGGTTAAGTCAATTAAACGAATTAGAAGAATTAAGACATGAAGCATATGAAAATTCGTTAATCTATAAAGAAAGAACGAAGAAATGGCATGATAAAAGAATCAGAAGTTCAAAAGAATTTAAAGAAGGAGACAGAGTTCTTCTTTTCAATTCACGATTCAAGCTATTTCTTTGAAAATTGAAATCAAGATGGTCTGGACCATTCATAGTCAAAAGAGTTTTCCCATACAGAACAGTAGAACTAATAAATTCAAATGGGATTGAATTTAAGTTAATGGTCACGGAGTTAAACATTACATAGATAATCTAATGGAAGTTGAAGATGAAGTTAATCACAATTTTGACACCACAACTAACTAAGTGTGGGAAGATTTGAATCGTTTTAGGGTAGTATAAATTTTTGTTAGAGTTAGATATTCTGTTTTCGTGTAGTTTCTGAGAATGGAATCCGAATGGTCTTTCCCTAGCAGACCCTAAAGAACTAGTCTTCTCCCCCCATTCTGAATTTTTATTTTTTTAGGTTTTACGAGATGAAGAATTCCTTTGATCTGAACCATGGTCTAATGCTACACGCTATGATTACTAAACGTAATAATGACACACTTCTGAATGAACTGGTATCATTCATAAGAGGCAAAATGGAAGGAGTATGAAAAGAACTCAGAAAAGATCATCATAAGATACATTTTGGTAAAGGAAAATCAAAATCTGCAACAAAAAGAAGAGCACGACACCTTGAAAGATGTTATAAATGCGGAAAATGGTCACATGACGGTAAATGTTCAAATAATCAAACATATTCAAATACCGAATTTGTTACTCTATGCAGAGAAGGACCGTTCATATGTTTAGAAGAAAAGATATTGAAAAATCGAGGTTATGCTTATGTAGCTATGGAAAATCAAATCACACGACTCTCCTATGAGTCGGCTAAAGCAGGTCTCTGAGAATTCTTTCTCACTGGTAAGTATGTACAGTTTTTATTTTTTTTATTGCTTTTAACCTTTTGATAATAAACGATGAATTGTTCGCTATAAAGTATTAAATTGGTATTCAATAAAATTAGGTATGTGTAACCGAAATTATTGATATCATACAAAAATTTATTACATCACTGCGAAATTTACCGTTTATTCTTAAGGTATAAATATCTTTAATCAATCAAACCAAAATATTTCAGAAATTCGTCAGGAGTAAAACTAGGTTATGGAACCGAAATTACTTTACCGAAAAAAGGGGCGTATATTTTTGATAATATTTGATTGATTAAAGTGGGATAAAAGACCAAAAAGATTTTGAATTTTAATTTTTACTTTGTTTTTAAATTTAATATTAAATTAATATTGTAAAGTTTTAAAAATCAATATATTTAAGTTTGTAAATATTTGAAAAATTAATATTTTTAATATAAGTTTGTATGTATAAAAACAAAAATATAATATAAATTTGGTGTGAATTTTTAATTTTAATTATATAAATTTTTAATTTTATTCATTTTAAATTTAAGTTTGGTGTGAATTTAAAAATAAAAATTTACTTTATTTCATTAAGATAAAAATATGATTTTTAAAATTCGTCGTGAGTTGAAAACTATGTCGTTGAACCGAAATTGTTTTACCCAAGGGAGGGACGAGAACTTTTATTATCATTATTTTTAATCTTATTGAATTAAAGTATGCCAAAAACATTTAAAAAACCCAAAAATCTTTGCTTTTAAAACAACGCTTAAAAAGTAACAAATTTTAAAACTTTGTCGATAAACGGACTAGTACAACGATCCGAAACGCCCTCACTCCTAAAAAGAAACAAATTTTTAAAATTTATTGATTTATGTTTTAAAAGTATAAGGTTTTTATAAAAAAAAAAAAAAAGAAAGAAACAGACCCCATGCAATCGCATGGGGTTCCTTCACAATATCAATGCGGTCGCATGGAAAGGAAAATCAGCTCAGGAACAAAAGGGCACGAGCTGTGCTCTCTGTCTCACTCCACACACCCATAAACACACGAACATACACACACAAATCACTCAAAAATCACCAATTTTCACCCAAATTTCTCACAAAACTTCACTACAATCATGCCTAGGTTTGGATTTTTCAACAAGAAGGTAAAAATTACACCCCTAAACTCTTAAATTTCATAGTTTTTGTGATAATTACCAATATTTTACCTAATTTAATTTTGTTAATTTCTAGTGTAATTAGAGTTAAATTGTTAGTATATTATGCATGTATAACCTAGATTGATGCTATTTAACATGATTTGAAGCCAAAAACTTCAAAAAATTTAGAAATCTAGGGTTTGTGTTCTTGAGCAATTTGGGGCTTCTTGATATAAACTGGTTATGGCCGATTTTTGTCATGAATTATTGCTAAATTAAGTAGTGTAACATGTTTAGGTAGTTAAATGATCAAAACTTTGATCCTAAACATGATTTTTGAGAATTAAAGTGGACTCTTTAGGTATAAAATTCATGAACTTGATTAAATTGATGTAAATGCCATTTGAAACTTGTTTAATTGCTAGTAATGGTTGTTTTAACATGTTATTTGAGTTGAATGCTTATGAACTTTGTAAACATTTTCATATATGCTTATATGAAAAAGTGTAGAATTGTGAAAATTGTGAAAATGTGTATAAGTTTAATTTTGATTGAACATGTTATTGTAATTGTTTCAAGTTGTTATTTTGCTAACACTAATGCATATTTGGATGCACAAATTTTGTGTTTAATGTGTTTTGCAGAAAAATACCGATACTGATGGTGCATCATCATCTAGGCAACCTACTCCAGAACCTGAACCAGAAATGCAATATGAACCAGAGCAACAACAGGAACAACAACAACCTGATCAACACGTACCATATTATGATCTGCAGCAAGAATATATTAATGCCTACGTAATTTTTCCGATTCATCCGATAATAGCTCACCCAACGATTCATGAAGAACAGTTGCATCCCAATTTGAGATTTGATCGAAGTTGGAGAGATTACCCGACGTACCAAAGTAACAAATTCAAACTGGTAACGAAAAATGTTGAAGTGCCAAGGGTAATTGATTGGGAGCCTTTGGAAAGGGTCCAACTAGTTAACTCAGTTAGACTGCATCTGATCCAAAGGTATGGCAGCTCTTCTTTTCCCGATTGGGAACGTTTATTCACCATTCGTAGGCCTGTATATAAGGAATGGTGTGTTGAGCTTATGAGTGCTATTTCACTTAATGCGGATGTAGATAGGTTAGATGATAGAAGTTTTCTTAGATTTATACTTGGCTGTAGGATGTACATGATGTCCATGTTGGACATGGCCAGGGCTTTACAGATTTACACTCCTGGTGAATTACTACTACCCGATTGTACAAATTTGATTTATCATGGGGAGCGGGTAGATAGGAATTTTGACGCAAATGCCGTCTGGAGGCGTATGTCAAATTATAATGTTTTTTCGCTAGGAGGAAGACACTCCTACTTAGATATTAACAAAGCAGAGCTACGTATTATACATAGATTTTTAGCTAATTCGATTACACAAAGAGGTAAAAACAAGGAAAAGATGACCTTACACGACTTATTTTACCTTAAGTGTATTCGAAACACTAGAAGCTTTGTTAATATCCCCTACTGTGTTGGTTTTTATCTGTCCAAAGTAGTGGCAGGAATACAGGACGGGGGAATAATAGGAGGAGGTATTTTTGTTACTCTCATAGGAGAGTATTTGGGTGTAGATAGGGATCAAGGGGGTCCACTTATGGTATGTAGGGAACAGGATGATACTTTAGGATTGAAGGTCTATCAGGGTGCTAAGGTATTAAAGAGCAGACGTAATCAGGCAATACCATATGATGGTAATCATCCACAGGTAGAGAGAGGTTCAGATGAGGAAATGGAGGAAACAGATGACATTAGGGATGTCATTAGAGAGGCTATGACTGACGTCTACCGGCGTATAGATGAGGTAGAAATGACAAACCAGGATAGACATAGTCGGTACGAGCAGTGGCAAGCCCAGAATGAGTACGAGCATTCTAGGCAACGACAGCATGATAGATGGCACTATCATCAGCATCAGATCATGAGCCAGCTATCACCTCAGGATCACTACGTACCGACCCGACCTGCTTACTATCCTCCACACCAGCCCGATATGTGACCTCCATTTACTCTCTACGACCCTAACCAGGCCTATCAGTACACCTATAACCAACCATGGAACCCGCCTGACGACATGAACTGGAACCCCTATCCAGATTGATATAGTTCCCGTTGGTAATTTGTATTTATTTATTTTTATTATTTTTATTTACTTATGTTTAAAACATATGATATTGTGATACTTTAATGTAATGTTTAACATTTTTATTATGTTGTACTAATATTTCATATTTGATTTGAAAGTAGAATGTTAAGTTCCATTTCAAATTACCATGCATGTTATTATTTATATATATGTATATTGTCAATTGTACATAACAGGGTAAAACAACGCATTTTCAAATACTGGCATTAAGTTCAGCAAAAGCTACTAATTTTGACGACAAAATAAAAAACAAATGTGATGTAACAACAAGACGGAATGAACAAATGATGTGCACCATTTATCATTCAGCAAACAAACGCCAATATGTTTGGAAACTTTGATAAAATTTAATCATTTTTCTACGCTAATCACCCTCAATAATTTAAATTGTTAATAATTTCTTGCAAATGAGGGCATTACAAGATCTTAAGTGTGGGAAGGGGTTAAATTCTTTCGGATTTTTAAAAATTTTTTGTTTAAACACTTGGTTACCATTAAAAATACTAGTAACGCAGTAGTTGTATTAGAATCTAGTGCTCTCTGATAATAAAGAACAGCCCTAGTCTTATATACTGACTATCCAATTCTCGTAAAAATTTTCAAAATTTTCAAATAAATGAATTCAAAATCATGTTTATACAAATTTATGAACGATAAAACTAGGTGTTAACACTGAAATTATTGTTACCTCGGAAAGGACATAAATTGAGAAACAACCCAAAATGTTAGAATTCATTTAAAATGGAATAGAGAATAATAAAAAGGCAAAGAAAGGAAAATAAAAGCCAAGTGTGGGAAAAATTTACCAAGTTATTTAAAACATATATCACATATTTTTGTACAAATAATTGAAGATACTTTTGTTTTGGACAAAATTAACCATTTTACCCGGTAAATTGTAATATATTTGAAAGAAAGATGGATTTACACGATGAATCAATTCCATCATTAAAAGGAAGTAAAGTCTTCCGAAAAAGACACGCGCTTCTTGATTTAGGTCAGGAAGTTGTTGTCCAGACCAGTTGTAGAGTCTACAAAAAACCTTGAAAAGTTCTCTCGAAAATCAGCTGGAAATCCACGGACCTCAGCATCAAACAGGGTCGCCAAGTGGTCAGACTTATCCTAACCATGAGAGGATCTGTCTCGTAAAATGGGGAGGACGCCGTGCAAATTAGCTTGATAAGACTAATGAATCGGATCCCCAGAAAGGATAATCTCCTTAAAAGATCAAAAATCAGCTTTTAAGACTGATATTACTCAATCCTTGAGATTGACTTTTAAAGATTGAGAATTCAAACTCATAGAATTCGATGATATCTATACTCGAGCTTGAACGAGAAAATATTTTGATCAAAATTACAAACCGATTTGCTTTCTGAAAACCCATTTTCAATGCGTTCATTACCATTGAATGTAAAATCCTAGGAATTCACCTGGAATTCATTAGGTCACCTGAACCAAATCGGGTGTCAACCGTAAGAACAGTGGTTGCATAGCATGGTCAAAGACAGGACCTTGTGCCAGACCGAAAAACTATAGGGTAATCTTTACTATTGCTCCTACAAAGGATAGTAATTGCATCCGAAACGTTATAGACCATAATCAAAAGCATGTCACGGGACATTCCCTCAACAGTTGCTTGTTCAACGCTTTCCTTTACAACCGGACGGTAGTTTACCGAAAGGTAATATACGGAGCAAGTATACTGGACGTGTTGCTTTCCCAATACAAGGTTAGCAAGTGGGTGACACAAAACCGCAAGTTTTGAACTAAAATTTTCAAATCTGAAACCCACACAACCCACAAAAACAATTTGCAAACACCGGTGAAGGGTTATTTCGGAAAACTTATCTAGGGTAAAAGCTAGATTGAATTTTCAAAAGATCAAATGTTTTCATAAAGATCCAATTTCCTAAAGGATCTAAATTTTCATAGTCATGTGGGACTGTAAACCACATCGTTACTACCATTGTTCATATTGCCGTATTAAAATCACTGATGTACAAAGTGTGAAGAATAAAGAAGTGATTCTAGTATTTTTATTTCAAGACTATATTGCTCGAGGACAAGCAACGCTCAAGTGTGGGAATATTTGATAATGCTAAAAACGAACATATATTTCATAGCATTATCCCTCAAGAAAGACAAGCTTTTAGTTACAATTGTTCTATTTACAAATGATATTCGTTTAAATAATAAAAGGTGAATACGAAAGACAGATTCGACGAATTGAAGACGCAAAAGACCAAAAAGCTCAAAAGTACAAAGTACAATCAAAGTGGTTCAAATTATTGATGAGAAACGTCTCAAAATTACAAGAGTACAAGACGCAAAACGCAAAGTACAAGATATTAAATAGTACGAAAGGACATTCGAAAATCCGGAACCGGGACCAGAGTCAACTCTCAACGCTCGATGCAACAGACTAAAAATTACAAGTCAACTATGCACATGAATATAATATAATATATAATTAATTCTTAAAATTATATATATATATATATATATATATATATATATATATATATATATATATTATATTATTTAATAAGACCGTCGGCAAACAAGAAAACAAATCAATGTGAGCTGGAAAAGCATGCCATGCGATCGCATGGCCTGGAAGTGAAAAATCCATGCGATCGCATGGCAGCAGATGCCTGGCCACATCTATAAATTTCAGCATTTTCGGTCGAATGTTTACATCTTTTTCTCTTCTCTATCTATCAACGTATTATATATATATATATATATATATATATATATATATATATATATATATATATATATATATATTATAGTTTTAATTTTAATTTTAATTTTAATAATAATAAGGGTATGTTAGCGAATGTTGTAAGGGTGTAAGTCGAAATTCTGTCCGTGTAAAGCTACGCTATTATTAATCATTGTAAGTTATGTTCAACCTTTTTAAATTAATGTCTCGTAGCTAAGTTATTATTATGCTTATTTAAGCCTAAGTAATCGTGATGTTGGGCTAAAATATTAAAGATTGGGTAATTGGGTTTTGTACCATAATTGGGGTTTGGACAAAAAAACGACACTTGTAGAAATTAAACTATGGGCTATTAATGGGCTTTATATTTGTTTAATTAAATGATAGTTTGTTAATTTAATATAAAGATTTACAATTGGACGTACCTATAAATAACCACATACACTCGATCGGACACGATGGGCGGGATATTTATAAGTACTAATAATCGTTCATTTAATCGGACACGGGAATGGATTAATAGTTAATGGACTTATTAAAATTGGGGTGAATTACATACAAGGAAAATTGGTGTAATTATAGTTTAAGTCCCCAATTAGTTGGAATATTTGACTTCGGATATAAGGATAATTTGACGATGACACTCGCACTTTATATTTATGACTGATGGACTGTTATGGACAAAAACCAGATGGACATATTGAATAATCCAGGATAAAGGACAATTAACCCATGGTAATAAACTAAAATCAACACGTCAAACATCATGATTACAGAAGTTTAAATAAGCATAATTCCTTTATTTCATATTTAATTGCACTTTTAATTATCGCACTTTTTAATTATCGCAATTTTATTTTATCGCACTTTAATTTATCGCACTTTAATTATTGTTATTTACTTTACGCTTTAAATTAAGTCTTTTATATATTTAATATTTTACATTAGGTTTTAACTGCGACTAAAGTTTTAAAATCGACAAACCGGTCATTAAACGGTAAAAACCCCCTTTTATAATAACAATACTACTTATATTTATATTTATACAAATATAGTTTTAAAAAAATATAGCGTTTAACTTGGCGAGTTCCCTGTGGACGAACCGGACTTACTAAAAACTACACTATTGTACGATTAGGTACACTGCCTATAAGTTTTGTAGCAAGGTTTAGGTATATCCATTCTATAAATAAATAAATATCTTGTGTAAAATTGTATCGTATTTAATAGTATTTCGCAGTAAAAATACTACTATTTCGTATACACCTCTACGCACATCAGTCTCGAATGCACTTAAGGTAAAATAAATCGTTTAGAGTCATTTTCTCCTTGTTTTTACCACTTTGTGTAATCGAGTTAGCTAAAAATCTATGTATTATACGGAGCTCGACTCTATTAATATCTAAATAGGAGTGTCTTCCTCCCTGTGTAAAAACATTAAAATTTGACATACGCCTCCATACGGCGTTAGCGTCAAAATCTCTATCTACTCTCTCACCGTGATAAATTAAAGCTGTACAATCAGGTGATAATAATTCAGTGGGGGTGTAAATCTGTAAAGCTCTAGCCATGTCAATCATAGACATCCTGTACATCCTACCTCCAAGTAAAAATCTAAGAAAAGTCTTATCGTCTAACCTATCTACATCCTTATTTAAGGCTATAGTACTCATTAGCTCAACACACCACTCCTTATATACAGGCATACGAGTGGTAAATAAACGTTCCCAGTCGGGAAAAGCAGAGTTCCCATACCTTTGGATTAGTAGCTGCCTAACTGAGTTAGCTAGGTCGACCCTTACCAAAGGCTCCCAATCGATTTCAATCGGTACTTCCACATTTTTCGTCACCAGTTTATATTTGTTACTTTGGTACGTTGGATAATCTCTCCAGCTTCGATCAAATCTAAGATTGGGATGTAACTCCTCTTCATGAATTCTCGAGTGCTCTATTACATGGTGAACGGGAAATACTACGTAGGCAATAAAAAATTATGGTTCTGGTTCATAGTATGGCACGTGTTGATCATAATGTTGTTGTTGTTCAGGTTGTGGTTCCGGTTGCGGTTCTTGATCAGGTTCTTGTTCAGGTCGTCTAGACGATGATGCACCATTCGTATATGTATTTCTCTGCAAAACACATTAAACACAAAATTTGTGTATCCAAATATGCATTAGTGTTAGCAAAATAACAAATTAACATAATTATAAAGACATGTTTAATCATCATCAAACTTATACACATTTTCATATTTTTATCAATTCTACAATTTTTCAAATTAGCATATATGAAAAGGTATACAAAGTTCATAAGCATTCAACTCAAATAACATGTTAAAATAACCATTACTAGCAATTAAACAAGTTTCAAATGGCAATTACATCAATTTAATCAAGTTCATAAATTTTAGACTTAAAAAGTCCACTTTGATGTTCAAAAATCATGTTTAGGATCAAAGTTTGGATCATTTAGCTACCTAAACATGTTACACTACTTAATTTAGCAATAATTCATAACAAAAATCGGCCATAAGCTGTTTATATCAAAAAGCCCCAAATTGCTCAAGAACACAAACCCTAGATTTCTAAAAATTTTGAAGTTTAAGGCTTCAAATCATGTTAAATAGCATCAATCTAGGTTATACATGCATAATATACTAACAATTTAACTCTAATTATACTAGAAATTATCAAACTAAGATTATTGCAATTAATTGAAATTATCACAAAAATTAGGAAATTTAGGAGTTTAGGGGTGAAATTTTTACCTTTCTGCTTCCCCATCTGAGAAAAGACATGATTATAGTGGATTATAGAACGAAATTTGGTTGATTTTGGTAAAATTTGAGAGTGTTTGTGTGTGTTTTCGTGGGTGTATGTGTGTGTAGAAGTGAGACAGAACCCAGCGAGCTTGTTCTTTTTGATCTGTCCAGCTTTTGTGGTCCATGCGACCGCATGGTTTTACAAGGCAAACCCCATGCGATCGCATGGGGTGTAATTTTTTTTTTTTATAAAAACCTTTATCTTGTAAAACACTTAATTAATTTAATTTTAAAAATTTGTTTCTTTTTAGAATGAGGGCGTTTCGGTACGTTGACCTAGTTCGTCCCTCGACTAAATTTTGAAATTTGTCATTTTGAAGCGTTTGTTTTAAAAACAAAGATTTTTGAGTTTTTTAAATGTTTTTGGCATACTTTAATTCAATAAGATTAAAAATAATGATAATAAAATTTCTCGTCCCGCCCTTGGGTAAAGCAATTTCGGTTCAACGACCTAGTCTTCAACTCACGACGAATTTTAAACATCATATTTTTAACTTAATGAAATAAAGTACATTTTTATTTTTAAATTCACACCAAACTTAAATTTAAAATAAAATTTCATATAAATATTAATAATATTTATTAACATTAATTTTACAATCTTACATTTGGAAATAATATAGTTATATATTAATTTTAAAAAAAAACAAGGTAAAAATAAAAATAAAAATCTTTTTGGTCTTTTATCCCACTTTAATCAATCAAATATTATCAAAAATATACGTCCCTCTTTTGGGTAAAGTAATTTTGGGTATTTTACCTAGTTTTACTCTTGACGAATTTTTGAAATATTTTGGATTGATTGATTAAAGATATTTATACCTTATGAATAAACGGTAAATTTCGCAGTGATGTAATAAATTTTTGTATGATATCAATAATTTCGGTTTCGCATACCTAATTTTATTGAATATCAATTTAATACTTTATAGTGAACGATTCAGCGTTTATTATCAAAAGGTTAAAAGCAATAAATAAAAACAAATAAAAACTGTACATACTTACCTGTGAGATAGAATTCTCAGAGACCTGCTTTAGTTGACTCATAGGAGAGTCGTGTGATTTGGTTTTCCATAGCTACATAAGCGTAACCTCGATTTTTTAATAACTTTTCTTCTAAACATATGAACGGTCCTTCTCTGCATAGAGTAACAAATTCGGTATTTGAATATGTTTGATTGTTCGAACATTTCCCTTCGTGTGACCATTTTCCGCATTTATGACATCTTTCAAGGTGTCGTGCTCTTCTTTTTGTTGCGGATTTTGATTTTCCTTTACCAAAATGTATCTTATAATGATCTTTCCTGAGTTCTTTCCTCACTTCGTCCATTTTGCCTCTTATGAATGATACCAGTTCACCTGGGAAGGTGTTATTATTACGTTTAGTAATCATAGCGTGTAGTAGTAGACCATGGTTCAGATCAAATGAATTATTCATCTCGTAAAACCTAAAAAAAATAAAAATTCAGAATGGGGGGAGAAGACTAGTTCTTTAGGGTCTTCTAGGGAAAGACCATTCGGATTCCATTTTCGAGAACTACATGAAAACAGAAAATCTAACTCTAACAGAAATATATATTATCCTTAAAAAACTTGATTCTCCCCAAACTTAGATAACTGTGGTGTTGAAATTGTGATTAACTTCATTGTTATCTTCAATTGGATCATCTACAACTTGCATATCTCTGACTTTGGCTTCAAGCCATTGATTGATTTCTTCTATAACATTCAAAAATTCAATTAACATTGCCTTTTCTTTAGGCGACAAATTGTATACTAATCGGTTACATAACTTAAAGTTCCCATTAATCCTAGCAACTTGAATCCGTTTATAAAGTTTCTTCGTTGAACTGTTGAAAACGGGTTCATCTAATTTCGTATCAATAACGGGGTTCTTTGTTATCGGGTTATCATTAGGTGTTTCTTCATCTTCCCTACACATAGGCGTTTTTATGGGTTTAACAGTTTTGGTTGGTGGAGATCTAAACTTTCGGTTCACAAAGGTAACCGATTTGTCACCATCCCTAAGTGTCATTCTACCTTCTCTTACATCAATGAATGCTTCAGTGGTTGCTAAAAATGGGCGACCTAAAATTAGAGGAATACCAAGGTCTTCCTTCATATTAATAACTATGAAGTTTGCAACAAAGGTCAAACTTCCCACTTTAACAAGTAAATTATTGGCTATTCCAACCGGGTGTTTAATGGTTTGGTCAAATAATTGAACACCTATGCTGGTTGGTCTTAATTTACCCACACCTAATCTTTTGTATAAGGAAAGAGGCATAACATTTGCACTTGCTCCTAAATCTGCGAGTCCATTATACATAGCACCATCATTAAGCAAGCAAGAAATGATAAATTCACCTGGGTCTCCTACTTTAGTAAGTAGAGTTGGTTTGTTAACCTTTTTCGGGTGATCTTTTCTTGGTTCTTTCACTTCTACTTGAACTTCTTGTTCACATTTTTCTTCGTTTCTTGGAATGGGAGGTTTGTATAGGAATTCTTCTTCATCACTCCAATTTGAAGCTTCCCCGTCTTCCAATTTTGGTTTTTCATATGTTGTTGATAACATATTTATGTTTTCATTCTGAGGGTTTTCTTGGGTGGTGAAATTATGATTGACTTCATTGTCAACTTCCATTGGACCATATATGTAATGCTTAACTCTGTGACCATTAACTTTAAATTCAATCCCATTTGAATTTATCAACTCTATTGTTCTATATGGGAAAACTCTTTTGACTATGAATGGTCCAGACCATCTTGATTTCAATTTTCTAGGAAATAGCTTGAATCGTGAATTGAAAAGAAGAACTCTATCTCCTTCTTTAAATTCTTTTGAACTTCTGATTCTTTTATCATGCCATTTTTTCGTTCTTTCTTTATAGATTAACGAATTTTCATATGCTTCATGTCCTAAATCTTCTAATTCGTTTAATTGACTTAACCGTAGACGTCCGGCTTCATGCAAATCAAGATTACATGTCTTCAAAGCCCAAAATGTTTTGTGCTCAATTTCTACTGGAAGGTGACATGCTTTTTCGTAAACGAGTTTAAAAGGTGTGGTGCCAATTGGAGTTTTGTAGGCTGTTCAAAAAGCCCAGAGTGCATCCTCCAATTTCATGGACCATTCCTTTGGATTTGATCCTACGGTTTTCTCTAGAATACGTTTTAAAGCTCGGTTGGTATTTTTAACTTGTACACTTGTTTGTGGATGATAAGCGGTTGAGATTTTATGAGTTACTCCATATCTTTTGAGAACTTTCAAGTTGATTATTACAAAAATGAGTACCCTGATCACTTATTAAAGCTTTCGGTGTTCCGAACCTTGCAAAAAGAAGTTTTAAGAAGTTGACTACAACTCGTGCATCGTTAGTTGGGAGAGCTTGTGCTTCCGCCCATTTAGATACATAATCAATGGCAACGAGAATGTAGAGATTATTATGAGATTTTGAAAATGGACCCATAAAGTCAATACCCCAAACGTCAAATACTTCACATACTTGAATGACATTTTGTGGCACTTCATCACGTTGACTTATTTTTCCAGCCCTTTGACAAGCATCACAGGATTTACAGAGAAGGTGTGCATCTTTGAAAATTGTAGGCCAATAGAATTCAGCATCGTAAACTTTTCTTGCAGTGATTTGAGGCCCATAATGCCCTCCTGTTGGTCCTGTGTAACAATGGTTTAAGATTTAACTAGCTTCATCCCCGAATACACATCGGCGGATTATTCCATCGGGACAACTTTTGAATAAATGTGGATCTTCCCAAAAATAGTGTTTTATATCACTAAAGAATTTCTTTCATTTTTGGTACGACAACCATTTTTCAAGGAATCCACATACTAAGTAGTTTGCATAGTCTGCAAACCATGGAATTTCACTATAATCGATCTTCAAAAGATATTCATCAGGAAAATTATCTTGTATAGCCTATTCATTAAGAACTTCTAATTCAGGATTTTCAAGAAGAGAAAGATGATCAGCGGCGAGATTTTCTACTCCCTTTTTGTCTCGGATTTCAATATCGAACTCTTATAAGAGTAAGATCCAACGGATTAATCGTGGTTTGGCATCTTATTTTGAAAATAGGTATCTAAGAGCAGAATGGTCGGTATAGACCACCGTTTTAACTAGAATGAGATATGAACGAAATTTGTCAAAAGCAAAGACAATAGCAAGGAGTTCTTTTTCAGTAGTTGTATAATTCGGTTATGCTCCTTGTAATGTCTTACTAGCATAATAAATAGGTTGAAATCGTTTTACAATCCTTTGTCCTAAAATGGCTCCCATTGCAAAATCACTTGCATCACACATGAGTTCAAATTGTAGATTCCAATTTGGAGTTATCATGATCGGCGCATTAGTGAGTTTTTCTTTAAGAATATTAAAATATTTGATGCATTCATCCGAAAAGATGAATGGAGCATCCTTTTCAAGGAGTTTATTCATAGGAGTGGCAATTTTAGAAAAGTCTTTTATGAAACGTCAGTAAAAACCGACATGCCCTAGAAAACTCCTAACTCCTTTAACTTTGGTGGGATGTGGAAGTTTAGAAATTACATCTACTTTAGCTCTATCCACTTCAATTCCTTCCTTTGAAATTTTTTGACCAAGAACGATGCCTTCTTTAACCATTAAATGGCATTTCTCCCAATTAAGAACTAGATTTGATGCTCGCATCTAATAAGCATTCGTTCAAGATTAAATAGACATGTTTCAAAAGTATCACCGAAGATTGAAAAGTCATCCATGAAAACTTCCATGCATTCTTCTATCATGTCGTGAAAAATCACCATCATGCACCTTTGAAAGGTTGCAGGGGCGTTGCAAAGTCCAAATGGCATGCGTTTGTAAGCAAACGTACCATAAGGGCACGTGAACGTGGTTTTCTCTTGATCCTCGGGTGCTATTGGAATTTGAAAATATCCGGAAAAACCGTCAAGAAAACAGTAGTAACTATTCATGGCTAATCTTTCCAACATTTGATCAATGAAAGGTAAGGAAAAGTGATATTTTCTGATGGCGTCATTTAATTTTCTATAATCAATACAGACACACCATTCTGTTACAGTCCTAGTAGGAATAAGCTCATTTTTTTTATTTGTGATGACAGTCATGTCACCCTTCTTAGGTACGCATTGAATTGGGCTTACCCATGGACTATCAGATATTGGATAAATTAAACCTGCATCTAGCAGTTTAATAATTTCTTTCTTAACAACATCTTGCATATTAGGATTTAGTCTTCGTTGGCGTTGCACATAGGTTTTATGACTTTCTTCCATAAGGATTTTATGTGTGCAATACGAAGGACTTATGCCTTTAATGTCATGAATCTTCCATGCAATAGCTGGTTTATGAGCTTTTAGCACAGAAATGAGTCGAGATTTTTCATTTCCAGTAAGAGAAGACGATATTATTACAGGTAATTCAGATTCACCATGTAAATAAGCGTATTCCAAATGGTTTGGAAGTGGCTTTAACAATAATGTCGGTGGTTCTTCTATCGATGATTTGTATCGATATCTGTCTTCCTCTTTTAACATTTGAAGTTCTTCTGTTGTTGGTTCATATTCATTAGCCATGAGTGTAGCTAACATTTCAGCTTCATCAATTGGTTCAGTTCCTTCTCCTAAAGAACATTCTCCTGTTTCTTGTAATTCTGGAAATTCCTGTAACAATTCTGCATGTGAATCTATAGTTTGAATGTAATAACATGTATCATCTGCAGATTGCAGTTGTTGCATAGCTCTATCAATAGAAAAGGTAACACTCTCGTCCTTTATACTTAGTGTCATTTCTTACCGAACACGTCTATTATTGCTTTGGCCGTGTTTAAGAATGGTCTTCCTAGTATGAGAGGAACTCGAGAATCTTCTTCCATGTCCAGAATAACAAAATCTACTGAAATACTAAAGTAACAACTTTAACTAGCATGTTTTCCATTATCCCTCTAAGTTATTTTACTGATCGATCGGCTAGTTGTATGCTTATTCGTGTTGGTTTCAATTCTCCGAGGTCTAGTTTAGCGTATAGTGAATACGGCATTAAATTTATACTAGCACCTAAGTCTGCCAATGCTTCTATTGAACTAAGACTACCCAGAAAACATGGAATTGTGAAACTTCCTGGATCAGAGAGTTTTTCTGGTAGTTTATTCAACAACACTACAGAACAATTAGCATTCATAGTAACAGCCGAGAGTTCTTCCATTTTTCTTCTATTTGTGATTAGATCTTTCAAGAATTTAGCATATATTGGCATTCCTGAAATCACATCAATGAAAGGAAGATTGACATTTATTTGTTTAAACATATCCAAGAATTTGGATTGCTCGGCTTCAAGTCTTTCTTTTCTCATTTTACTTGGGTAAGGAAGTGGTGGATGGTATGGTTTAACATAAGGTTTAGCCTTAACTGTGTTATCTTCATTAACCTTTTCAACTACCGGTTCTGATTCCTTCTCTTGTTCAGGTTGTGGTGCATGTGTAGTAGGAATAGAGTCATCAGAAATTACAGGCATTTCAGGTGGTTTAAGTGTAATACCACTTCTCGTGTTAATGGCTTTAGCTGTTTCATTTCGGGGGTTAGCATTTGTATCGCTAGGTAAACTTTCCGATTTTCTTTCACCTATCAACCTTGCTAGGTTGCTCACTTCTTGTTCCAGATTTTGGATAGAAGCATTTTGATTTCTAAACGCTTGAGCATTTTGTCCATTTATTTGTTTCTAAGATGTAAAAAACTGCGTTTGAGATTTAACTAGCTTCGACATCATGTCTTCTAAATTTGGCTTTTTATCATCGATTTGTGGTGGTTTATTTGGAAAAATAGGTCTTTACTGATTGTAAGTATTATTAGATACTTGTTGATTGCTAGGACCTTGTTGGTTGTTGTATGGAACATTTCGATTATAATTCTGATTTTGATTGTAGTTTGGTCTTGGCGGTTGATAATTATTCTGATAATTATTTCCAGGTCTTTGGTTTATATATGAAACATTCTCTCTTTGTTCCATTGTTTGTTCAATACTAAGACAATCTTTTATCAAATGTGGTCCTCCACACTGCTCACAACTAATTCGTATTGCGTGAATATCGTTAGTCATCTTTTCCATTCGTCTTTCGAAAGCATCTAACTTTGCGGAAATGGAATCAAATTCATGGCTAGAATCGGCTCTAGCCGCTTTAGATGATCTAACGAGGTCTTTTTATTGATGCCACTCATGTGAGTGGGAAGCAGTGTTATCAATAATTTTGTAAGCTTCAGTTGCGGTTTTCTTCATAATGGAACCACCAGCTGCTATGTCGATGTCTTTTCGTGTAGTAATGTCGCATCCTTGGTAAAATATTTGTACTATTTGATAAATGTCTAAACCATGTTGAGGACATCCTCTCAACAACTTTCCAAATCTTGTTCACGCCTCATATAAAGTTTCATTTGGCTTTTGTGTGAACGTAACTATTTCTCCTTGAAGTCACACAGCATTAGATGCCGGAAAGAATTGTTTAAAAAAAATTTCAACTAAAACATCCCATGTGTCAATTGCTCCTTCAGGTAACGATTCTAACCAATCTTTGGTTTCTCCCTTTAAAGTCTAGGGAAATAACATGAGATAGATCTGTTCATCCTCAACTTCTCTGATTTTGAATAGAGTACAGATCCTATTAAAGGTACGAAGATGTTCGTTTGGATCTTCCTTCGGCGCACCACTAAATTGGCATTGATTAGTTACCATGTGTAGGATAAATTGGCATTGAGTAATTGCATGACCTTGACTAGATGACGATTCTAAAGAAAAATCAATGGCGACAATGTTGGCTAGATGTCTTGATCGAGTTACAGGTGGTGAACGTATGAAAGGTGGTGAACGTTTTGCTCGGTGCATTCACTGAATATCCTATTAGTTATAAAGATAAAAATTATATAAGCTATCAAATTAATAGACTTTTTTGATTTTGCCCACGTTTCGAATAGCCAATAGATGCAGCAGGTAGCCAGGACCCTTTAAATCGGAAGCCCACAACTCGCCACTAACAAATCCAACTATTACTACGAATCAGAAAATTTTGGATGTCTATCAATTTAACCGCTTAAAATAATTTTTCGTCGAAATTTAAAGAAGATAAAGAAAATTCTATGTCCTAAAAAATAGAGCGTAGAAATGAGAAAGAAAAAGATTGCGTCGAAAAACATCGAAAAATAAAAGGTCGAAAAATAAAAAATCGAAAAACAAAAATAAGAAAGTAAAGCGTCGAAACTTTAAAGTCTAAAAACTAAATATTAAAAGTTACGTCTAAAGGAATTAAAGCTTAAAAGGAGTTCTAAACGAAAAACGGCAATTACTTAGAAAGATACTAAAATTTTAGCACGACATCGCAAAATTCTAGAGCACCTAAATCTTAATCTAAAGAAAAAGTACTTGAGGGATTTTACGACAAAGCTTAGAAATCTAGAAATAAAAATAAACTACGGCAAAATACTAGTCTTAAAACTAATTACGAACGATAAAAATACAAATATTACGAATAAACGATTAAAAAGATACGAAATATAGAAATAAAACTTAAAGTTATGAAAATACAATTTTTATAAAAATATTATTTTTATATTATTTATTTTATAAAAGTATTAATTTTTATAAAAGTAATAAAACTAAAAAACTTAATTTTACAAATTAAGACTAAAACTAAACTAAATAAAATATAAAACCCTAATTATTATTAAATTTATTATAATTATAATTAAAACCGTAACCCTAAGTCTATCAGACTAGGATCAGATCCTGTCAAATCGACTCATGTGATCGCATGAGTATTCTGTTATGAGTCCATGCGGTCGCATGGCTTCGGGTACCGGGCCAATTATTTGGGCTGCTACAGTTGGGCCCGATTACTTTTACTTATTTTTTTCTGTTTTTAAATTATAGAAAATATAATATATAATAAAAACTTATATTTAAAAAAAATACTTATTAGTTTTTGTAAATTAAAAACTTTTTAATTTAAACACTTAAAAATATAGAAATATATACCTTTTTTGTTCTTTTTAATATTTAAAACTTATAAAAATATATTTTTACAAAAATAGTTTAAAACTTAATAAAAATATATATATTTTTATAGCGTTTCGCTTCGGCGTTAAGTGTTCCCCGGCAGCGGCGCCAAAAATACTTGATGTGTGCGAGGTGTAGTACGAAATCGATTATATTTTACTACGAAATACTATTAAATACGATACAATTTTACACAAGTTATTTATTTATTTATAGAATGGATATACCTAAACCTTGCTACAACACTTATAGGCAGTGTACCTAATCGTAGAGTAGTGTAGTTTTTAGTAAGTCCGGTTAGTTCCACAGGGATACAACTAAGTTTAAAGCTATATTTATTTTAAACTATATTTGTGTGTGTGTATATATATATATATATATATATATATATATATATATATATATATATATATATATATATATATATATATATATATAATTATTATTATAAAGGGGAGGTTTTTACCGTTTAATGACTGGTTTGTCGATTTTATGTCTTAAGTCGCAATTAAAACCTAATGTAAAATATTAAATATACAAATGACTTAATTTAAAGCGTAAAGTAAATGACGATAAAAGTGCGATAATTAAAAGTGCGATAAATAAAATGATGATAAATAATATTGCGATAATTAAAAGTACGATGAGATATAAAATAAAGGAATTATTCTTATTTAAACTTCCATAATCATGATGTTGACGTGTTGAATTTCGTACTCCGTTGTTATTCAGTGGCGGATAACAGTCTTCAGGAAATTTCTATATTTTTAAATTAACTATATTTATTTATTTTGATCATTATGGTATAAAATTCGATCATTAACTATGAAATAAAAATTACATTAATTATTTACTCCCAACCCCAAGTAAAATATAAAAAGTTTTTAAAATTTAATAACTAGGTCCTAGATACATTTTTAGTGAGTCTAAAGTTTATAGAACTCATTTTCGGATCACCATTTATTTTAAAATCATATAAGTTCGAATTAAACTTCTCTAAATAATAATCGAAACGTTCAACGAGTATTACAATTGTTTAATATTTATTTTTAATATACTTTTATTTATATATAGATATGTTTTTAAATACTAAATATTATAATATCATATTTCATAACAACAACATTTAATATTTCAAATTATACCTCCAATTATTATTTATACATATGTACACATATCTAATTACAAATAATTGTTCGTGAATCGTCGAGCACAGTCAAAGGGTAAATGAATCCATATAAATAGTTCAAAAATTTTGAGACTCGGTTTAATAGACTTTGCTTATCGTATCAAAGTTATGAAATCGTATCATGAGTTTGGTTCAAAATTAGTCGAAATTTTCCGGGTCACTACAGTACCTACCCGTTACAGAAATTTCGTCCCGAAATTTGAGTGAGGTCGTCATGACTAACAATAAAAATGTTTTCATGACGAATATGAGTTAGAGTTTTATCATTATTGATTAATATAGATAAAACGATTCGATCATGTGAAGCGTACGAGTGAAGCTATCACAAAAGAGTGAAAAGTTTCGTCTGAACTTTTGACGTAGTCATGACGGATTTCCGGAATTCAAGGAATTTAAGAAAATCTTCTAATCAGAAAGAAAATGTAATATCATGATTAATTAGCAAACTGTTGGAATCACGGTAAGGATAGAACTATCAAGAAAATAATCTCTTGATATGTTTAGAGGTTAAGTAGAATGAAAGAGTTATGTATCATGGCACATGATGAGGGTAAGATCTACTGTGAACCATCATCACGTTTCATTAGAAACTCAGCATGACTTACTGTAATATAATCACGTTGGTCGGGCGTCATTATATTATACTAACCCATGCTTCAATTCCCAACACTTCTCCACAATTCATTCATAATTTATACTTAGATTTTACAGAAGTTTTCAATATAATGAAATACGAAAAAACAAAGAGGTAGATAATTTCGGACAAGACTATTTATGAAAATATCCTCAGAAATATCGAAGATATTTATGATGATATTTTGGAATTTCTAAGTTCGAAGGTTGATGAAGTAAAATTTTCCGCAAAACTTTAACATGACTTCGGAGTAAGATATTCTCTAAAGATTTCATCAGATCGGAAATTACCTGGATTTTTTTGAATATAGGGTTTGGTCCTTGTATTTGTCCTTGATCTCCTTCATGGTTAGCTCAATCTATTTTTCAGTACCAAATTTTCTATCGAGCGTTCCCTACACTCCATTCTTTATCATCAAACTCTTGGCCTTTTAGACCATCTATAATTTTACTGTTTCGTCTGCATTTAATGCAGCCATATCCGAATCGTTGGTTATCAATCCGAGGTGTGTTCAGGAGAATTGTGTTTTTAGATGATTAAACGTTGATGGTAGTATGGTGGAATATAAAAGGTTCTCTGGTACAATAAATGAGCACGCATATATATCAAGGTTATAATAAGGTTGTTTTGAATGAAAAGTCGAAGTTGACTTGTTGGAGCTGTGACAAAACTGGCTATCTCGAACAGGAGTTGCAAAGTTATTTTTGGTAATAATAACGCTAAAGGAATTAGCACAGTTACGTGTTAAACGTTTACTCAGGTTCCGAGTGTTTTTAGGTGCATAACTATATGCATCAATCTTTTCTTCCCTAGATGAAGTGTGGTTGGTCCATCCTCTCGATTGAGGTGTTTTCAAGAATTATGAAAGGTTTGAATCGTAGATTGTAATCGTCAAGATACAAATGAGGTTTAAGATGAAATCAAGTGGAAAACTTGAAGAAATGTTTAGTTTCATATGTTATAATCAATATTTTATTTCATTTTAATTGTCCAATGTTTTCTTTATTATGCCACTTGTTGGATTCTGATAAGTCAAAATCCAAATATGAAATTGAATAAAAATGGTTATTCCGTGGTGAACGAATTCGTATGTCTGTGGATGTAAGTAGGATAGTAAATGACTGTTGAATCAGATTCGCAGAATATACCATGTAACTGATTAATGTGAAATCTAAATATTCCTCGGATATTACCTACCCGTTAAAATATTTTCACCATTAACAGTTTGTACAAAAGAATTTTTAATTACAATTTTTATGAAAATATATTTGTATATATATTTTCTTCAGAAGTAATCATGAATTTAATGAGTTAATATTATATTAATCTCATTTGCTTTTTGGGTTGAGTTAGAATAAGTAATCTCTAAAACTATTAGGTACCACATATTCTTCGCAGAATATCAATGAAGTTATGGATCAATACTTCATCGTTAACTATTAGGAATCACATATTCTTCGCAGAATATTAATGAAGTTATGGATCAATACTTCATTGTTAATTATTGTTGGTACTCCTTGGTATCTATGGTGCGTATGATGTTGATGTTCGAGGTATAGATTGTGATGTTGAGGTGGTACTGGTTATTCTGCTGGTGTTGTCGCTGGTGCTTGTAATCTTTGCACCATATTCTCCAAAGCCGTAACCCGGGCGCGAAGCTCGTTGACTTCTTCTATTACACCGGGGTGATTGTCGGTTCGGACGAGCGGGTAACTAAAATCTAGAATTTGGTTTAGTATATAATCATGACGAGATACTCTAAAAATGAGAGAGAAAATGGTGTTTCGGACAGGTTCGCCGGTAAGTGCGTCAGGTTCTTCGCCAAGAGGACAATATGGTGGATGAAATGGATCGCCTTCTTCTTGTCTCCAATGACTAAGTAGGCTACGAACCCAGCCCCAATTCATCCAGAATAGATGATGGCTGATTGGTTGGTCCATTCCGGTCACACTGCTTTCGGAGCTTGAGTGGGACTCCATGTTGAAATCCGAGGGACTTGAACTAGTGGCGAGTTCCATTTTGTACGATTGAATAAAGGATTTTTCGATATGAAATGATTTTCGGATATCGGATGATATTCTTTTTACATAGAATACCTATACATAGTACAGAAGATCCCGTAGATTACGGAGGGAATTAAGGAAACATGTCAGATAAGGTCTACAGTAACAGATACGCTAAGATATGAATTGGCAGATATGCTAAGATATGAATTTGTCTATACACTATTCATGCAATCAATGCAGTAAGATGTGTCTAGACTAAGAATGATAAGCAGATAATTTTCTGACAAGAAAATGATAAGCAAAACCTTTTGACATGCACACCAGGTTCAAGTTCAGACTCATTAATATAACCTAACAACTACTAGGTCGAAGTCCAGACTCATTAATGCATCCTAACAACTACTAGTTAGACACACTAATGTAAGACCTGGTTCGCTACGACCACCGCTCTGATACCACATGTCATACCCCGTCCTAATCCATCTGGACGAAGTCACCAACATATGGTCCCATTGCGATGATCGACTCCAAATAATGTCTTTAAAATGAGCAAATGCACAGCGGAAGGTTTCTTTCATACTTGAGAATAAACATGCTTTCAAGTGTCAACCAAAAGGTTGGTGAGTTCATAGGTTTATCTTAAAACAATAAAATTCATCATTTTGATAGACCACAAGATTTAAATCCTGCATGGTACAAATGGGCCCGAATCCATTACCTGTGATGACCCGGGAATTTTCGACCAAATTTAAACTTTAATCTTTATATGTTTCTGACAAGATAAACAAAATTCGTAATGTTGAGTCTTGAAAGTTTTGAAATCTATATTCATGAAATCATTTGACTTTTGACTATGTCCGACGATTCACGAACAAAAGTGAGTAAATAATTAAGTAAATATATATATATATATATATATAAATATGTGTGTATATATAACATATTGAATTAATAAAGTATACCTTGGGCAAAGTATACTTTAAGCAATTAGAATTAACAATGAAAAATAACAAACAAAATAACTAGGTCATTATATAAATAATATATATAATATTATTATGAATCTGTATAGATACATGTATATATATATATATATAATATTTCTATTAATAACTATTGTAACATTTATAAAATATATAAATAATAAGTATTCGATAAATTTTATTATATTACATAATTAATAAATTGTAATACAAGTTTAATTGTGGTTATTATATGACTATTATTATATTCATTATTATTATTAATATTTATACTTAAAAATCATTTTATGAAAATTGATACATAAAAATTGTATGTTACTATTATTATTAGTAATATAATTATCATTGATAATATCATATTCGGTAATTATAATTTTTGTCATTTTGATAAGTATTAGTATTATTATTGAATATCATTATTATTAATAATAATTACTATTACTATAAATTATCATGATCATTATCATTGTCAAAAAAAATAAAAAAATAATTTATTATTATTATTGATATTATTACTATGTATATTATTAGTATCATTAATAAGAGTATTATTACCATTATCATTAGTAAGGAGATTACTATATTTACTATTAATAATTATATTAAGAATATTATCATTATAGTTATATTTATTATTAATAATAATTATAAACTATAAAAAAAATATATATAATAAATATACATACATAGAGATAGATATACACATGTATATAATATATATATATATACGCAGACATTTACAGTAATATGTTAGGAAAACAGTAGTAATTTTTATTTAAATTATTATTATTATTATAATTAGAATTATTAATTATTGATTATTTATAAACTGGATAATATCATACGAATAAAATTTGGAATTTAAAGGCAGTTCACGTGTACATCAGACTGTATCACCAATTTGTTCTTGTCTCTAACTTTAATTCCGTCGACTTCAGATAACAGATAAATCCATAATTTGTTTAGTGTCTTAATCAGATTGTTATTTTAAATTGTTTTCTGTACTATCGAATTAATCCCTGTCGACCTTTAAGCCCCACTAAACAAATTCAGAATTGAATATATGTATTACACAAATTCGTGCAGTAGTCATACGACCCCCAATTCACTTCAATTCATTTTTTTTAAATCGAAAGTTTTAAAAATAAACCAAACGTCCCCTGTTCTGTGTCTATTTTCAAAAAAATTCGATTTGATTATTATTTTAAAATCTATAAATGAGGTTTTGTTAGGAATCTTCAATTTAATCTATCTGCAAGTTTTCAATCGTTAATTTTTCATATTAAATTCGAATTCAAAGAGTCAAGGTTTAACAAATAAAAGTCAACCGATGTTCTTCAGAAAAATTCGGATTTATTTTTGAGTTTCAAGCCAAATTGATCTTTCGTAAAGTTTCTAGCAATGATTTAAAACATCTTTCATGTTGTAACCATAAGCCAAAACCGCCTTGAATCTAAAATCGAAATTTTTGAGTTGTTCATCGTGGTTTCGAATCTGTTACAACATGTATTTTTTTTTTATTTTTCGTTTCTGTTAAAATCAGTCAAGCATCACAACTCATTCTAATTCAAATCATAATGTAAGTCAACCTTTAAAACCTAGTTAGTTACCTTGAGTGAATCCCTGGTCGTTTAATGTATGGGGAAGAAGAAGAATAAGGAGTTGAAACAGAAAGGTTTTAAATAAAAATTTAATGGGTTTAATTCAGTAAAAACATAAACAGAGCAGTGGTATGGGGGAGTGTTGGTTAACCGGGAGGTCTCGGGTTCGATCCTGACTGGTGTCATCTTTTTTTAGTCCGAATTTTCTTTAAGGTATAACTCCCAATTATTATTATTATTATTATTATTATTATTATTATTATTATTATTATTATTATTATTATTATTATTATTATTATTATTATTATTATTATTATTATTATTATTATTGTTGTTGTTGTTGTTATTGTTAATATCATTATTATTGTTATTGTTATTATTAGTAATTATTATTATATATATTAAGACTAGTATTATAATTGATACTATTACTAATATTATTACCATTATCATTATTAGTATTATTATTATTATTAACATAAATATCATACTTAAAAATATTATTATTATTATTATCATTATTATTAATTAGAAGTATTATTAAAGTTACTATTATTATTTTCATAAACATTATCATTTACATCAATCTATAAGTATGAGTATTATTATTATGTAATATTAATATTATCATTATTATTAGTGTTATCAGGTTATTATAGGTATTAATATCAATATTATGAGAATTGTTATTATTACTATTAAAACTATTATTCTAACTATTATTAACAGTAAAATTACCATAATTATTATTGATTATCAGTATTGTTATTTTTAATATTATTATAATTATCAACTACAACTTTTACTTACCTTTATTAATATGATTTTACTAAATAAATGTTATGTATATAAAAATATATTTATAGGTAATAATACATAAATGTATGTATTAATTCTATTAACGAATTTTATACGAATATTCATATATATCAAATCAAGTATTTTTAATATAAAACTAACTGAATATATATATATATATATATATATATATATATATATATATATATATATATATATATATATATATATATATATATATATATATATATATATATATATATATATATAGTAATATAATTATCTAAACACTAATCATGTTGTATACACAAATTAAATATACATAGTATATAACATAAGTTATAATATAGGAATTTGTTCAATTTTGATTATACGTTTTAATATATACAAATAATATAGGTTCGTGAATCCGAGGCCAACCCTGCGTTGTTCAGTTGTTCAAAATAGCCATATGTATTTTTACTACAAAATACATTAGGTGAGTTTCATTAATCCCTTTTTAAATGCTTTCGCAATATATATTTTGGGACTGAGAATACATGCGCTGTTTTTATAACTGTTTTACGAAATAGACACAAGTACTTAAAACTACATTCTATGGTTGGATTATTAAACCGAATATGCCCCTTCTTATTAAGTCTGGTAATCTAAGAATTAGGGAACAGACACCCTAATTGACGCGAACTCTAAAGATAGATCTATCGGGCCCAACAAGCCCCATCCAAAGTACCGGATGCTTTAGTACTTCGAAATTTATATCATGTCCGATGGAGGATCCCGGAATGATGGGGATATTCTTATATGCATATTGTGAATGTCGGTTACCAGGTGTTCAATCCATATGAATGATATTTTGTCTCTATGCATGGGACGTATGTTTATGAGAAATGGAAATATGAAATCTTGTGGTCTATTAAAATTATGAAATGATTATTTATGTTAAACTAATGAACTCACCAACCTTTTAGTTGACATTTTAAAGCATGTTTATTCTCAGGTATGAAAGAGATCTTCCGCTGTGCATTTGCTCATTTTAAAGATATTACTTGAAGTCATTCATAGCATATTTCAAAAGAAGTTGCATTCGAGTCGTTGAATTCATCAGGATTATTATTAAGTCATTGATAGTCTGATATATTATGAAATGTGATGTATGCTTGTCAACTTTTGATGTTTGTCTTCAAAAACGAATGCAATGTTTGTAAAATGTATCATATAGAGGTCAAGTACCTCGCGATGTAATCAACTGTTGTGAATCGTTTATAATCGATATGGACTTCGTCCGGATGGATTAGGACGGGTCTTCACAGTTGGTATCAGAGCGGTGGTCTTAGCGAACCAGGTCTTACATTAGTATGTCTAACTGATAGTTGTTTAGATGCATTAGTGAGTCTGGACTTCGACCGTGTCTGCATGTCAAAAGTTTTGCTTATCATCTGTGTCGAAAAATCATCTACTTATCCTTAGGAAATTACCTGCTTATCATTCCTAGTCTGGACACATCTTACTGCATTGATTGAATGAATAGTGTATGGACAAAAATTCATATCTTAGCGTATCTGCTACTTCATATCTTAGCGTATCTGTTACTGTAACTTTGCCTGACAACTTTCGTAGATTCCTCCGTAACTTATGGGATTTTAGTATTATATATGCATATGTAAATTATGTATAGCAGGGTACTAATCTACATCCTATAATCTATTTCTTATCGAAAATCCTTCATCTGATCGTATGAGATGAATCCTGCAACCAGTTCGAGTCCCTCAGATTCCGATAGCTATTCCGATAGTTATTCCGACAGCTATTCCGACATAGATGTTCACCTAAGCTCCGAAAACAGCGTCATCGGTATGAATCAACCAATCAGCCATTATCAATTCATCTGATGGGTTCGTAGTCGACTTAATTAATGAAAACGCGCAGAAGGCAATCCCTTCCACCAACCGAATTCACCTCTTGACAATGAACCTGATGCGTTTACCGGCGAACCTGTTCGAGACACCATTTTCCGTCTCATTTCCAGGGTAACTCGACAAGATTATATTCTATCCACAATTTTGAACCTTATTTATCCAGTCGTTCCGACCGAAAATCATCCTGGAGTAATAAGTCAACGAACTTCGCGCTCGAATAATCAATTCGGAGAATATGGTGCAAAATGTACCAGCTTCAGCAACATCACCGGCACCAACAGTACAATCAATAACAGCACCAGTACCATCAACAATCCATGTTTCAATATCATCATCTGTACTTTGAGTATGATCTTCGTTCTACGTATCGTTCTACCTCATTTATCTTCGTTCGACATGACGAATATGTAATCTCTAAAGTTTTAGAGATTATTTATTCTAGTTCTAACCGAAAAGCAAATGAGTTTAATATCATATTAACTCATTAAATCCATAACTACTTCTGAAGAAAATATACATGTATATATGTTTTCATAAAGATTGTAATTAAAAATTCTTTTGTACAAACTGTTAACAGTGAAAATATTTTAACGGGTAGGTAATACCAGAGGAATATTTAGATTTTGTATTAATAAGTTACACTGTACATTCTACGAATTTGATTCAACTGTCATTTACTATCTTACTTACAACCACAGCTATACGAATCCGTTCACCACAAAATAACCATTTTCATTCAATTTTAAATTTGGATTTTGACCTATCAGAATCCAACAAGTGGCATAATGAAGAAATAATGGACACAATAAAAATTGATTAGAAATAGACTAATTGACAATATGAAATTTTGTTAAGAAACCACGCTAACAAAATCCTAGCTAACTGTTCCTAGCTAACTGTTAATTCCATATTACATTTTATTTATCGCAATTTAATTATCGCATTTAATTTATCATCATTTAATTTCTGTTATTTATTAATTAATTCGAATATTATATATTAAACTATATATAAATTATTAGACTGTTAACTGTGGACTATCAACTGTAGACTACCAACACTGGACAATTAAAATAAATTAAAATATTGATTATAACATATGAAACTAAACAATTCTTCAAGTTTGCCACTTGATTTCATTTTAAACCCCATTTGTATCATCACAATTACAATCTGCGTTCAAACCTTTCATAATTCTTGAAAACACCTCAATTGATGGGATGAATCAACCGCACTTCATCTACGGGAGAAAAGATCGATGCATTTAGTTATGCATCTGAAAAACTCTCGAAAACTGGGTAAAAGTTTAACACATAGTTGTGCTAATTCCTTTAGTGTTATTATTACCCAAAATAACTTGGTAATTCCTTTCAAAGTAGCAAATTTTGTCACAGCTCCAGCAAATCAACTTCGACTTTTCGTTCGAAATAACCTTATTATCACGTTGATTTATATGTATGCTCTTTTATTGTTACCGGGGAACCTTTTATATTCCACCATATTACTGTCAGCGTTTAATCATCTAAAAAAAAAAAAAACAATTCTCTTGAAATCACCTCAGATCGATAACCATTGATTCAGATATGGTAGCAGTAAATGTAGAAGAATCAGCAAGCAGTACTTTGAAAACTCACAGCATATCTACATCAACAGTTATATGTATAACATTTATCTCTTAGAATAATGATCTTCCATTCTGAAATTCTGAAAAACACCCAGTCTGCGAACCAATACTCTAAATTTTGAAAAGTTGAATGAAGCAACAAAAACTGTAAACGACCCTAATCATCAGAAATTTGATGATAAAGAATAGAATGTTGGAAAAGCTCAGAAAAGTTGGAACTGTAAAACGGATTAAGCTAACCACGAAGGAGACCAAGGGCAAATACAAGGACCAAACCCTATAGTCAAAGGATTCAGGTAATTCTGGATCCGTTGAAATCTTTAGAGAATATCTTACTCCTGAGTCATGTTAAAATCTTGCGAAATTTTTTTTTCTTCTTTTCCATCAACCATCGAACTTAGAAATTCCAAAATATCATCATCAATATCTTCGATATTTTTGAGGATATTTTCATAAATATTCTCGTCCCAAATTATATACCTCCTTATGCTTCCTGTGTATCATTATATTGGAAACATTCAATAGAAAATTTAGTACCGAAAAGCAGATTATGCGAAACTATGAAAGAAGCCGTGGACAAATCACAAAGGATAAGTTTGACTTCAAAGAATCTAAATGATTCAATGTCCGCTGAAGTCTTTAGCGAATATTTTGTTCATTACTCTAAACCCTTACGGACAACAGTCTCCATCATCCTCTGATCTTAGATATTCAAAGATATTATCGTATCTTTCATTATAAATACCCTCGACATTTCTGAATATATTCTTATAGCTAATACTATCTGAAATCATTTATCTCTTCGTGCTATCAGTGTTACATCATATAGAAACTGTTAGTTTCTATATTTTGTAAACTTTTGAGCTTAAAATATGAATGTTATTGAAGTAATGTTAGGAACTGATGCATGAATTAGTATAATATAATGACATTTGATCAACGTGATTATATTACAGTAAGTCATGCTGAGTTCTAATGGGACATGATGGTTCACAGTAGATCATACCACCATCATGTGTCATGTTACATAACTTTTTCATTCTAATTAACTTCTGAACATATCAAGAAAGTATATTCCTGATAACTCTATTCTCAATGATTCTGGTAATTTGATGAATCAAATCGTGCTATTACGTTCTTTCTTGATGATAACATTAAATTCATTCGAAACTCCATACTTACAAATTCTAGACCATTACTCGTTTTACTAGAGATCGAGAGGAGATTAAAAAGACGAAGAGCTCCGAAACATAAAGGAAGATATAAAACTCGACAACAACACTGAAATTACAATAATTAAGAATTAAAACATCACGACAATTAAAAAAATTAAAAGATTACAATCAAACTACTCGTCGTCGTCAATTGTCATCTGCAAAGTAGCGTTCACCAGTCATTTCACCATCCATGAGGTACTCTGGAGACATCGATATTTCTCTTGATGCTTCAACTGTTGTTTCAGCTGATTCATCGAGGTAACGATAACCCAACGTCTCTTCATCTTCAAGAACCGCATACAAAGAAATGCGTTTACCGCGATCTTCAATGGTATCTTTTATAAAGTACCATTGATCATCGGTACACAGAAAACTTGCCCTACAATCCGCATCATAATCGTCTTTATAAAAGAACACAGATGTGAATTCACACGGAACTTTTTCCTTCAGAAAGGATAACAAGTCTTGTAAACCAACATCACGAATGTCGATATCTTCAAATGAAATACTGTCGCCCCACTTATATTCCTTCATTTGATTACGGAAATCACCTCCGTAATGAACATCGAATGAAACAATCATTGGGGAAAGTGTTAACATTTTGCAGTTTGGGAGTGTTTGATTTTAATTTTGAGAAAGGTGGAAATATAAAAGAAATATATGTTTGAGTGTATAAAATGAAGTATATGGTTGGTGTTTATATAGTGTAAAGGTGACCGTTGGGATAGCCGTTGGAATTTTTTTTTTATTTTTTTATTTTGCTAACGGCTAAAAATTTGGGCAAGTTTTTGGGCGAAGGTGGACGATGCCCGTTGGGACCTCTCTCATGATAGTTTCATTCGTACTCTTCGAATAATCGAATTGTTTTATCCATATTACTCAATAATGATAAAACTCTATTTTATCAACTCATATTCGTCATGAAAGCATATTTATTATTAACCATGACAACCAAAATCAAATTTCGGAACGAAATTTCTTTAACGGGTAGGTACTGTGATGACCCGGGAATTTTTGACCAAATTTAAACTTTAATCTTTATATGTTTCTGACAAGATAAACAAAATTCGTAATGTTGAGTCTTGAAAGTTTTGAAATCTATATTCATGAAATCATTTGACTTTTGACTATGTCCGACGATTCACGAACAAAAGTGAGTAAATAATTAAGTTAATATATATACACACATATATATATATATATATATACATATATATATATATATATATATATATATATATATATATATATATATATATATATGTATGTATATATATATGTGTGTGTGTGTGTGTATATATAACATATTGAATTAATAAAGTATACTTTGGGCAAAGTATACTTTAAGCAATTAGAATTAACAATGAAAAATAACAAACAAAATAACTAGGTCATTATATAAATAATATATATAATATTATTATGAATCTGTATAGATACATGTATATATATATATATATAATATTTCTATTAATAACTATTGTAACATTTATAAAATATATAAATAATAAGTATTCGATAAATTTTATTATATTACATAATTAATAAATTGTAATACAAGTTTAATTGTGGTTATTATATGACTATTATTATATTCATTATTATTATTAATATTTATACTTAAAAATCATTTTATGAAAATTGATACATAAAAATTGTATGTTACTATTATTATTAGTAATATAATTATCATTGATAATATCATATTCGGTAATTATAATTTTTGTCATTTTGATAAGTATTAGTATTATTATTGAATATCATTATTATTAATAATAATTACTATTACTATAAATTATCATGATCATTATCATTGTCAAAAAAAAATAAAAAAATAATTTATTATTATTATTGATATTATTACTATGTATATTATTAGTATCATTAATAAGAGTATTATTACCATTATCATTAGTAAGGAGATTACTATATTTACTATTAATAATTATATTAAGAATATTATCATTATAGTTATATTTATTATTAATAATAATTATAAACTATAAAAAAAATATATATAATAAATATACATACATAGAGATAGATATACACATGTATATAATATATATATATATATATATATATACGCAGACATTTACAGTAATATGTTAGGAAAACAGTAGTAATTTTTATTTAAATTATTATTATTATTATAATTAGAATTATTAATTATTGATTATTTATAAACTGGATAATATCATACGAATAAAATTTGGAATTTAAAGGCAGTTCACGTGTACATCAGACTGTATCACCAATTTGTTCCTGTCTCTAACTTTAATTCCGTCGACTTCAGATAACAGATAAATCCATAATTTGTTTAGTGTCTTAATCAGATTGTTATTTTAAATTGTTTTCTGTACTATCGAATTAATCCCTGTCGACCTTTAAGCCCCACTAAACAAATTCAAAATTGAATATATGTATTACAAAAATTCGTGCAGTAGTCATACGACCCCCAATTCACTTCAATTCATTTTTTTTAAATCGAAAGTTTTAAAAATAAACCAAACGTCCCATGTTCTGTGTCTATTTTCAAAAAAATTTGATTTGATTATTATTTTAAAATCTATAAAAGAGGTTTTGTTAGGAATCTTCAATTTAATCTATCTGCAAGTTTTCAATCGTTAATTTTTCATATTAAATTCGAATTCAAAGAGTCAAGGTTTAACAAATAAAAGTCAACCGATGTTCTTCAGAAAAATTCGGATTTATTTTTGAGTTTTAAGCCAAATTGATCTTTCGTAAAGTTTCTAGCAATGATTTAAAATATCTTTCATGTTGTAACCATAAGCCAAAACCGCCTTGAATCTAAAATCACAATTTGAGTTGTTCATCGTGGTTTCGAATCTGTTACAACATATATTTTTTTTTATTTTTCGTTTCTGTTAAAATCAGTCAAGCATCACAACTCGTTCTAATTCAATTCATAATGTAAGTCAACCTTTAAAACCTAGTTAGTTACCTTGAGTGAATCCCTGGTCGTTTAATGTATGGGGAAGAAGAAGAATAAGGAGTTGAAACAGAAAGGTTTTAAATAAAAATTTAATGGGTTTAATTCAGTAAAAACGTAAACAGAGCAGTGGTATGGGGGAGTGTTGGTTAACCGGGAGGTCTCGGGTTCGATCCTGACTGGTGTCATCTTTTTTTAGTCCGAATTTTCTTTAAGGTATAACTCCCAATTTTTATTATTATTATTATTATTATTATTATTATTATTATTATTATTATTATTATTATTATTATTATTATTATTATTATTATTATTATTGTTGTTGTTGTTGTTGTTGTTGTTGTTGTTGTTATTGTTGTTGTTGTTGTTGTTATTGTTAATGTCATTATTATTGTTATTGTTATTATTAGTAATTATTATTATATATATTAAGACTAGTATTATAATTGATACTATTACTAATATTATTACCATTATCATTATTAGTATTATTATTATTATTAACATAAATATCATACTTAAAAATATTATTATTATTATTATCATTATTATTAATTAGAAGTATTATTAAAGTTACTATTATTATTTTCATAAACATTATCATTTACATCAATCTATAAGTATGAGTATTATTATTATGTAATATTAATATTATCATTATTATTAGTGTTATCAGGTTATTATAGGTATTAATATCAATATTATGAGAATTGTTATTATTACTATTAAAACTATTATTCTAACTATTATTAACAGTAAAATTAGCATAATTATTATTGATTATCAGTATTGTTATTTTTAATATTATTATAATTATCAACTACAACTTTTACTTACCTTTATTAATATGATTTTACTAAATAAATGTTATGTATATAAAAATATATTTATAGGTAATAATACATAAATGTATGTATTAATTCTATTAACGAATTTTATACGAATATTCATATATATCAAATCAAGTATTTTTAATATAAAACTAACTGAATATATATATATATATATATATATATATATATATATATATATATATATATATATATATATATATATATATATATATATATATATATAGTAATATAATTATCTAAACACTAATCATGTTGTATACACAAATTAAATATACATAGTATATAACATAAGTTATAATATAGGAATTTGTTCAATTTTGATTATACGTTTTAATATATACAAATAATATAGGTTCGTGAATCCGAGGCCAACCCTGCGTTGTTCAGTTGTTCAAAATAGCCATATGTATTTTTACTACAAAATACATTAGGTGAGTTTCATTAATCCCTTTTTAAATGCTTTCGCAATATATATTTTGGGACTGAGAATACATGCGCTGTTTTTATAACTGTTTTACGAAATAGACACAAGTACTTAAAACTACATTCTATGGTTGGATTATTAAACCGAATATGCCCCTTCTTATTAAGTCTGGTAATCTAAGAATTAGGGAACAGACACCCTAATTGACGCGAACTCTAAAGATAGATCTATCGGGCCCAACAAGCCCCATCCAAAGTACCGGATGCTTTAGTACTTCGAAATTTATATCATGTCCGATGGAGGATCCCGGAATGATGGGGATATTCTTATATGCATATTGTGAATGTCGGTTACCAGGTGTTCAATCCATATGAATGATATTTTGTCTCTATGCATGGGACGTATGTTTATGAGAAATGGAAATATGAAATCTTGTGGTCTATTAAAATTATGAAATGATTATTTATGTTAAACTAATGAACTCACCAACCTTTTGGTTGACATTTTAAAGCATGTTTATTCTCAGGTATGAAAGAGATCTTCCGCTGTGCATTTGCTCATTTTAAAGATATTACTTGAAGTCATTCATAGCATATTTCAAAAGAAGTTGCATTCGAGTCGTTGAATTCATCAGGATTATTATTAAGTCATTGATAGTCTGATATATTATGAAATGTGATGTATGCTTGTCAACTTTCGATGTTTGTCTTCAAAAACGAATGCAATGTTTGTAAAATGTATCATATAGAGGTCAAGTACCTCGCGATGTAATCAACTGTTGTGAATCGTTTATAATCGATATGGACTTCGTCCGGATGGATTAGGACGGGTCTTCACAGTACCCACCTGTAATGTACATGCGATATCTTTTAAATACAGTACACCTTTCTCGTGTACGAAATCATCTTTCATAAATCTTAGTAACCGTACACATATCTTGTGCACAAAAATAACATACACATAACCTGTCTATAAAATCATTCTCTCGATACATAACATTCACTTTTCATTGCTTTCATAGCTAGGCTTGGTAACCGACCTTAACATATAATGCGCATAATAATATCCCCAAAACAGAACATCTCATCTGTATAATAATCATATAAACTTAGAAGTACTAAACACCACGCCCACTAGCCCTTCCGTCTAGTGAACATTCTGGGTGGGGGTGTTAAACCCAGTAGCTACCTTTAGGATTCGCGTCAATTAGGCGTGTACTAATTCTCAAAATTAGTGATGTTCCCTAATTCTTAGGTTACCAAGCAATAATAATCAGGGGAAAAATATTCATATCAATTGTGGCAATTATCACGTCCACATAATTCAATGGTGGCAATTATCACGTCCACATAATCCATTCGAGGAATGTTTTGCTTGTGTCTATCTCGTCAAACATTTATAAAAGCATTTCATGTATTCGCAGTTCAAAATGTATTTCAAAAGCATTTAATAAAGCAGTTGTAAAAGTAGCGCATGTATTCTCAGTCCCAAAAATGTAAAAAGTAAAAGAGAATCAAATGAACTCACAATACAATATTTTGTAGTAAAAATATTCATACGACGATACTGAACAATGCAGAGTTGGCATCGGATTCACGAACCTATATCAAGTATATATATATATATATATATATATATATATATATATATATATATATATATATATATATATATATATATTACACATTATAATATTAATCAACTAAGTTTATATCGTATTAATACTAATATCCTTATATATATTCATTTTAATACTTATAATATGTTATAATATGTATATGATATATAATTTAATTAATGTTGTCTTACTATAAATAATATTATATTAAAAATATGATATTTATGTGATATTAGTTTAGTTATGATATAGGTAAAAATATATTTTGCATAAATAATCTTTGTTGTAATAATAATAATATTAATAGTAATATTAATAATAATGATAATGATAATAATGAAAATAATAATTATGTTTAAAATATTAATAATAATAATATTAGTTATATTAATAATATTTATAATAAATTTTTTAATGGAAATGATTAGATTTAAATAATGATAATAATAATAATAATAGTTTTGGTATAATAATAGTAGTTATAATAACAATAATAATGATAATAATAATAATAATAATAATAATAATAATAATAATAATAATAATAATAATAATAATAATAATAATAATAATAATAATAATAATAAATATATAAATAAAAATAATAATAATAGGAATGCTACCTCACAAGAATAAGCCAAAAATTAACTGCCCTTGCCAGGGCTCGTACCCCTGACCTCCCGCTAACCTGATAACTCCCCTAACCCTTCGTCCATCTTTGATTTTCTGAAGTTATACGAATCTAGTATCTATATAACCCCTAATATTCTGTTTCTTCTTTTTCTAAATCAACTCATCATCATCATCTAATCATAATCACTATCATAGTCAATATCATAATATCGTAACCATCTTCATTATCATACATGATCATTAATCTATCATCTCGTTGCATCATCAATATAATAACCGTAACTTAATCATTCACCATCACTCATTCAATCGTCACTTCACTATCTTCTTCACTTCTTTCGTTCATCGTTTAGTAAAACGGAAAATGTGAATTTCAGTTTAGGGTGGTCTGGGTTTGGATTGAACTATCTTAAACAGGAGGTTGCGAGTAGTAGTTAACCATGTTTGTAGTGTTGGGTTTAGAAATCCATTACATTAGTGCCCAAGTACAAATCCTATGATCACTAATAAAATCCAATATCCTTAGTCCATTACCTAGAATAGGCCCAAGAAAAGATTATAATAGTCTTCGGCCCAATTGATGAACACGGAATCATAACAGCCCAAACTCAATACAGTTTAGTTGCAATGATTGGTTTCTCTCTTTTGTAAATAAAAAAAAAACGCAAAGCATCGGCAGAAATAAAAGGGGTTCGTTGGTGTTTTAATGATGTTGATTAGATGGTGATCGATAACAATGGCAGCAGACCGGTAATGGAACATCTTCAGTAACAACACACGGTGGCAGCAGCCTGACATACTTATTTTCATCATCATTATATGCTCGTTACATCATCACCGTAATAGAAACAGAAAAGACGATAACAGCAGGTTTAGTGGTTTGTGGGTTTTCAAAACAAAACAAAAGATATGGTGGTTGTGGGTGTACTCCAATAGTGGTGATAAATGGGTTCTCGTTGAAGATGGTAATGGTGTCGTGGTATGTTGGGTTTCACGATGGATGATTGTTGCGATCAAAAGACGGCAGCGAATAAAGGTGGTTGTCGAATATTGATAGCAGTAAACTGCAGGTTGTTGATCGAGCAGGTGATAACACAACGGTTTGAATAGCATGTTGGTTTTGTAGGTGGTTGAATGGTGTTCATGGTGGTGTTGGTGAAGGGTGATGGTGGTGGTGGTTGGTTATGATGATGAAGATGAAAATTATTGTGTTGATATTGAGTGGTTAAGTTTAGAAGTACTCCCATATTTTAGTAATGGATATGTAGTACTTGGGTTATTGGTATTAGTATAAATGGTTGTTTCATATTCAATTGTAAATGCAGAACAGCTAATCGATTGTCTAATGGATGCAGTTCCTTTATAGAAAAAGTTTTTTTTGTAGTATTTTATTTAGTAGTATATGCAAGTGGATTAGTGGTAGAAGAATAAAACGTGCCAAATACTTAGCAGCCTCTACCTTGTCATTTTATTATCGACATCCATTAATAAAGGTATTATTTCGTACTTCGTTGTTATTCAGTGGCGGATAACAGTCTTCAGAAAATTCCCATATTTTTAAATTAATGTTATATATGGCCGCCAATACTTTTCATAAAGTAAAGTTTATTCTATTAATTCACGGATATGATTCACGGATATTACTGTGCACCTAACTGCACAGTGAATTATTATACTATAAATATGTGATCGATTGTAATCAGTGAATATATACTAATTCACACACATAGAATATATTTCATCACCATTCTTTTACTCTCTCTTATTTTAAGTTTATTAGTAGCCTATAGTCAAGAACAAATCACTAAAGGTAGTTATAAGCCTACTGAATTATAACACGAACTAAACCACTAAAGGTAGTTATAAGCCTACCGAATTATAACACGTTATCAGCACGAAGTGCTCCGTATAATCAAGGTAATAAAAAAAATTCTTTAACGATATCTTCTATTAGTAAGGTAATTATTATTATCATCATAACTAACATTTATATTTATATTATTTAAGTTATATATGGTCGGTTATACCGCCTGAATTATATTTCTGTAATCTAACTTTTATTAACTTCATTAACATTTATATTTATGTTATATATGGTCGGTTATACCGCCTGAATTATATTTCTGTAATTTAACTCTTATTAACTTCGCTAACATTTATATTTATGTTATCTAACATTTACGATTATTTATGCAGTTAATCATTATTTATTTCATGCATACTAATGTTTATTCTTAAATTTATTATTTATGCATAATATGTTTATTCTCTTAATCTTCGTATTTATACTAAACATATTTCTACTAAATGTATTTTATAGTAATCATATTTATACTAATAAAATTCTTTTATTAAAATGATTATTAATATAACGAGTACATAACATTCGTTAACGTCAACTAACGACGTTACAACGGTCATATATACATAACGGTTGTTAACGTCAACTGACGACGTTACAACGACTATATTTTTCAAATATAAAATAAACATCCCCATTTTCACATTTTCACAAATCAATCTTCATTTTCTCAGATTACCACTCTCAAAAAGTTTTTGTAAAGATGATTCACACAAGGATGATTTTTCCTATTGTATTGGTCATATTAACTATCATCATTGTTGCTAATATACCACCGGGTGAACCTATATTCTATCCTGCCCTTGTGATTTTATTATTTGTAATCATACCATTATTCTGTTGTTTGCTACTTATGAATTTAAAATGATTCTAATTTCATGTTGTTAGAAATTGATTATGATTATAATTTATGTTGTTCATCTTTCTGAAAATAGAAAATGTCAAACTTATCAAAGCTTGAGTTTGATGCCCTAGACGTATCGGGAACAAACTACACATCATGGGTCATGGATGTAGAAATAAATCTTGGATCATTGGGTATTCTAGAAACTTTAAAAGAAAACAATACTTGTTCTGATCAAGATAAATTAAAATCAATTGCTTTTATTCGCAAACATATTGATATCACCTTAAAACATATGTATCTCACTATCAAAGATCCACATGTTTTATGGGAAAGTATCAAAAGTAGATTCGATAATCAAAAGGAAATATTACTCCCAGCTGCGAGGGAAGAATGGAGAAATCTAAGGTTCCAAGACTTTAAAAAGGTAAGTGAATACAGCTCGGCCATGTTCAAGATCCGTTCAAAGCTTCAATTCCGTGGTCAAGAAATAAGTGATGCTGATATGATGGAGAAAACTTTCTCCACAATGCATTCTGCAAACATTACTATACAAGAAAATTTAAGATTGCAGAATTACAAAACTTTTTTCAAACTTCAAACTTATCTCTTAGTTGCAGAAGTGAATAAAGAATTACTGATGAAGAATCAAGAATCTCGTCCTACGGGTGCGCTAGCATTCCCTGAAGCTAATGCTATTAACAATAATAATAATAATAATAAAAGAAATGCACCTGGACGAGGACGTGGGCGAGGTCGTGGTCATATTGGCCAAAACCATCATCATGGAAATTACCATAACAATAATAAAAATCATAACTATGTTCGAAATCATCCTTATGGTAATGGTCGTGGTGGTGGTCGTGGTCGTAATGGTTACAGTGGTCGAGGTCGTAGACAAAGAAATAATAATCCATAAAATTATAAATTCCAACCACCATACAATCCCACAAATCATAATGTTGAAGGAAGCTCTTTAAAGAATATTGAAGATTCTTGTTATCGATGTGGTAAAATTGGCCATTGGTCTAAAAACTATCGAACAAATCAATATTCTGTTAATCAATATCAAGAATCCCTAAAGGGAAAAGGAAAAGAGGCAAACCTTGTGGATGACCTTGATACAAAAATCACTGAGCCAACAAGTGACTACTTTAATGAATAAATTTCCTATTATATGGATGTAGATTTACCATCTATACCATATCTACTTTACTATATGTTTCCTTATTATGTACTTTCGTTTATAACATATTTTGAATGTGATATATATTGATGAATTATGTACTCATTATTTGTTTCTCATATTTTGAAGTTCATGATGTACACTACTGGAGTGCAAAATCAGTCAAATGGTGGGGATCTTTGTATTACAGACAGTGGTACCACACACACTATACTCAAATCTAAAAAATATTTCACTAATTTTAAAGCAACAGAAGGAACGGTACATACTATATCGAATTTAATAAAAGGAATGGGAAAGGCAAAATTCATGTTACCAAATTTTACAAATTTTCTGATAAAAAATGCCTTATTTTCTCCCATGTCAAAGAGAAATTTGTTAAGCTTCTCTGACATATACCAAAATGGATATGATTATCAGTCAGTGACTACAGAAAATGATAAATATTTAAGTATCACTAACAAAAAACATGTGATTGAAAAACTACCAAGACTTAGTTCTGATTTACATTATACATATATAAATGTACCAGAAGCACACATGGTAGTTAATGAAAAGGCATGTGATCCTGTAATGATCAATCTGTGGCATGAAAGATTAGGCCACCCATGATCAACAATGATGAAAAGAATAATTCAAAACACACATGGACATCCATTGAAGGATCAAAAGATCCCTCATGATGCACTTATCCCATGTACATCATGCTCACTTGGAAAATTGATAATAAGACCATCACCTCTTAAGGTTGAAAAAGAATTACCAATGTTTCTTGAAAGAATTCAAGGTGATATATGTGGACCAATTCATCCACCATGTGGACCATTTAGATATTTCATGGTCCTAATAGACGCATCTAGTAAATGGTCTCATGTTTGTCTATTATCAAGTCGAAACATGGCATTTGCAAAATTTCTTGCTCAAATTATTAAATTGAGAGCACGTTTTCCTGATTATACTATTAAAAGGGTGAGACTGGATAATGCTGGTGAGTTTACATCTCAAGCATTTAATGATTTTTGCATGTATATTGGGATTGTTGTTGAACATCATGTTGCTCATGTGCATACACAAAATGGTTTAGCCGAATCACTAATTAAACGATTACAGTTAATAGCTAGACCATTGATAATGAGAACAAAACTCCCAGTATCTGTATGGGGTCATGCAATTTTACATGCTGCATCATTAATTTGCATTAGACCAAGTGCAAGTCATACATATTCTCCCTTGCAACTTGCTTTTGGCTATCAGCCAAATATTTTCCACCTTAGAACATTTGGTTGTGCTGTTTATGTTCCTATCGCATCACCACAACGCACTAAAATGGGTCCTCAAAGAAGGATGGGAATATATGTTGGATATGAAACATCTTCAATCATAAGATATATTGAACTCATGACGGGTGATGTTTTTACAGCACGTTTTGCTGATTGTCACTTTAATAAAACGTTGTTCTCTAGATTAGGGAGAGAAATAAAAAATAAAGAAAATGATATTTCATGGTGTGAACATCAATTAATGTATCTTGATCCTCGCACAAAAGAATGCGAGATCGAAGTTCAAAAAATAATGCATATGCAAGAATTTGAGAATAAATTGCCTGATGCATTTACAGATACAAAAAGAGTGACTAAATCATATATACCAGCAGCAAATGCTCCAGCTCGAATTGAAATTCCAAAAGCTGGCAATAATGTCGCTCTTGAGTCTTTGCCACGCCAGAAACGTGGGAGACCAATTGGTTCCAAAGATAAAAATCCTCGAAAAAGAAAATCAGCTGATAATGAGGTAAAAGAAAGTGTTCAAGAAGAACCACAAATCAATACTCCTTCTGCAGAGGAGATTGATGATATCAATACAGAATTTTCAATCAATTATGCACATTCAAAAATATTATGGAACCGAAATGAAATGAAAAATCTTGATGAGATATTTTCATATAATGTTGCATATGACATCATGAATGATGATGATGATCTAGAACCAAAATCTGTCATGGAATGTCAAAATAGACATGATTGAGATCATTGGAAAGGAGCAATACGAGCTGAATTTGAATCGCTCAATAAAAGAAAAGTTTTCAGATCTATCATTCTCACACCTAAAGATGTGAAACTTGTGGGATATAGATGGGTTTTTGTGCGAAAAAGAAATGAGAAAAATGAAGTTACAAGGTATAAAACTAGACTTGTAGCTCAAGATTTTTCTCAAAGACCGGGAATTGATTATGAAGAAACTTATTCTCCTGTTATGGATGCAATTACTTTTAGATACTTAATCAGCCTGGCAGTTTCTAAAAATTTAGAAATGCATCTCATGGATGTTGTGACTGCTTATCTATATGGATCACTTGATAGTGATATATATATGAAGATACCTGAAGGATTTAAGGTATCAGAAGCAACCAATGCAAAACCCAAAAAAATGTACTCAATCAAGTTACAAAGGTCTTTATATGGGTTGAAACAATCGGGTCACATGTGGTATAAACGATTAAGTGATTACTTGATAAGCAAAGGGTATACAAATAATCTTATTTGCCCATGTGTATTCATTAAGAAAACAACATCCGGATATGTGATCATAGCCATTTATGTCGATGATCTTAATATCATAGGTACAAATAAAGAGATCTATGAAGCCATTCAACTTCTAAAGAAAGAATTTGAAATGAAAGATCTCGGAAAAACCAAGTATTGCCTTGGTTTGCAGATTGAACATATGCATAATGGTTTACTTGTACATCAAACAACTTATACAGAAAAGATTTTAAAGCGTTTCAATATGGACAAGGCAAAACCATTAAGTACTCCTATGGTTGTTAGATCACTTAATGTTGACACTGATCCATTTCGTCCCTGTGAAGATCATGAAGATATTCTTGGACCAGAAGTACCATATCTTAGTGCAATTGGAGCTCTTATGTATCTTACAAATTGTACAAGACCTGACATTTCTTTTGCAGTTAATTTGTTGGCAAGGTTCAACTCAGCTCCTACCAAAAGACATTGGAATGGGATCAAACACATATTTCGATACCTTCGAGGAACTACTGATTTATGATTATTTTATTCTAACGATTCAAAACAAGATTTAGTTGGTTATGCAGATGCAGGTTATTTATCTGATCCACATAAAGCTAAATCTCAAACTGGATATGTATTCCTAAATGGCGGTACCGCAATATCATGGCGTTCTCAAAAACAAACACTTGTTGCAATATCATCAAATCATGCCGAAGTGATTGCATTACATGAAGCTACTCGGGAATGTTTTTGGTTGAGATCAATGACACAACTCATTACTGATTCTTGTGGACTCGAACGCGATAAAAGTCCAACAGCTATCTATGAAGATAATGCAGCTTGCATAGCACAGATGAAAGAAGGGTATATCAAAAATGACCGAACGAAACACATACCTCCTAGATTCTTCTCATACACTCAAGATCTCATCAAAGACAACCAGATTGAAATGAGATATGTTCAATCCAACAAAAACTCTGCCGATCTTTTCACCAAAGCACTTCCAACTGCTATTTTCAGAACGCATGTTCACAATATTGGCATGAGGCATGTTCAAAACATGTGACGACTCAGCGATGTCTACTTGAGAGGGAGTCAACTCTATGCTGCACTCTTTTTCCTTTGGCTAAAGTTTTTATCCCACTGGGTTTTTCTTTAGTAAGGTTTTTAACGAGGCAGTAACATGTAGTTGATTTTTAATAAAACAAAATTGTCGTCCAAGGGGGAGTGTTATATATGGCCGACAATACTTTTCATAAAGTAAAGTTTATTCTATTAATTCACGGATATGATTCACGGATATTACTGTGCACCTAACTGCACAGTGAATTATTATACTATAAATATGTGATCGATTGTAATCAGTGAATATATACTAATTCACACACATAGAATATATTTCATCACCATTCTTTTACTCTCTCTTATTTTAAGTTTATTAGTAGCCTATAGTCAAGAACAAACCACTAAAGGTAGTTATAAGCTTACTGAATTATAACACGAACCAAACCACTAAAGGTAGTTATAAGCCTACTGAATTATAACAATTAACTATATTTATTTATTTTGATCATTATGGTATAAAATTCTATCATTAACTATGAAATAAAAATTACATTAATTATTTACTCCCAACCCCAAGTAAAATATAAAAAGTTTTTAAAATTTAATAACTAGGTCCTAGATACATTTTTAGTGAGTCTAAAGTTTATAGAACTCATTTTCAGATCACCATTTATTTTAAAATCATATAAGTTCGAATTAAACTTCTCTAAATAATAATCGAAACGTCCAACGAGTATTACAATTATTTAATATTTATTTTTATTATTTATATATAGATATGTTTTTAAATACTAAATATTATAATATCATATTTCAAAACAACAACATTTAATATTTCAAATTATACCTCCAATTATTATTTATACATATACACACATATCTAATTACAAATAGTTGCTCGTGAATCGTCGAGCACAGTCAAAGGGTAAATGAATCCATATAAATAGTTCAAAAATTTTGAGACTCGGTTTAATAGACTTTGCTTATCGTGTCAAAGTTATGAAATCGTATCATGAGTTTGGTTCAAAATTAGTCGAAATTTTCCGGGTCACTACATATTACGTTAAGTTAGTTACCAAGTGCTCACGGTTGAACATATACTTTTCATACTGTATTGAAATACTGAAATCTCGTGGCCTACCTTACATTACTGTTACGTTTAAACTATAGCTCACCAACATTCGTGTTGACGTTTTTAAGCATGTTTTCTCAGGTGCTTAGAGGTTTGATGCTTCCGCTGTAGTAGTCTTGCTGTGTAGACTCCCGCTGCTTTTGTTAGAGATGTCTCTGCATGAAACGTTTACCTTGCATTAACAAACTATGTTACTTTTGAAACAATGAATTTGTAATGACCTTCGGGTCTCGTACTTATGTTAATTGCTTCTATTCATAGGAGCATACTTTCATTTGTAAAACTTTTGATGTTGGTTATGACGTCACCCTTTCTTATGAATGCAAACTTATTTTAAAACAGCATATAGTGTTTGACCTTGTAATGATCCTGTTGTTAATGATCCGTACACGTTAATTTTGTACGGGGCATCACATACACCAACATACAAAAATGGAAAACTTCATTTTATACATCCAACGTGAGCATCAAGTTCATCCATGGTTTTAACGTCCACGCCAATACCAAATAATTATGACTTGTCGTAGTTAATTTTAAAACCCGAGCAATGGTAAAAATAATCAAGAACCTCAACCATACCAACGAGACTTTCCCTACACCCTAGCAATAAAAATCGCATCGTCATCATATAATAAATGAGATAAAATAAACGCACCGTTACCAACACAAGCACCACGAATCGATCCTCTGTTTAACACATAGGTGAAGTCCTTCCATAACAATAAGAAACAAAAAAAGACTTAACGGATCTCCTTGACAAGCCCTCTCTTCACCTTAAATTCTTTAGTCGGGCTACCGTTAACCAAAATCGAAGTTCGGGCTGAATGAAGGCACATCCTTATCCACGATCTTCAAGTATCACCAAAAATGAGTAACCCCAATATATAATCTAAAAATTCCCAACTAACCGTGTCGTATACCTTCTCCAAATTGACCTTCAAAATCAACAATGTCTTTTTTATTTTTCTTGAACCAATCGATAGTTTCATTTAACACTAATGGACCGTCTAAAATTCGCCTTCCACCTATAAATGCCGACTGTTCTTTACACACGATTTTATCCATCACCTTAACCAAACGAGAAGCAAGAACCTTTGTAACAATCTTATACACAACACGTATAAGAGAGATTGGACGAAAATCTTTGATTCTCGTGGGGTTAAGAATCTTCGGGATTAATGTAATGAAAGGCGATCCAGCACCTCTAGGCATCCTTTTGTTCGAAAACGCCTTCACAACTATATCAAGCAGCTGATCTTTTAAATCATCCCAGTATCTTTTAATAAACGAAAACGAAAAACATCCGGTTCGAGAGCTTTGTTGCTACCACAAGCCCAAATGGCATCCCAAACCTCATCAATCAAGATGTCCCTTTCTAACATTGCTCTATCATCCTCGTTAAGCACACAATCATGGATAAAATCTGGACTGTGAATCGAAACATCCGCTTTATCAAATTTGCGAGCATAGAACTCAAAAAACTTATCTTTGATGTCTTGAGGATCCGTGATCCAATCACCATTAACTAAAATACCTTTAACCATTTGCGCACTTCTCTTTTACTTCAACAATCTGTGAAAGAAACCAGAGTTCTCGTCTCCCTCGGCATCCCATTTTACACGGGATTTTTGAAAAATAAGTCTGAATCTTCCAGCTGTTGAAGACGCGATAGTTCTTGTACCAGATTGCATCTTTCAGCCATTTCAACATCATTGGCCACCCCGTTTTCAATATTAACTTCAACCACATTTGAAGTTGTGATGTGGTCCATCGGTTGGTGGCCTGCCTCCTTTAGGGGAGGTCAAGAGTTCGATCCCCGTTGGCTACATATTAAAAACACAATTTCATCCCTGCCATGAAGTATTCGCTCATGGCACCTTTCCCATATCATTTGGGGGGTAAAGGGGAGGGAGTTTTTACTTGGCCATGCCCTTGGATTCGTTTCAAGGTTTCCTCCCGGGCAGCGATGGGCGCGCGTTTATTATCGCTGCATCGGCATAGTCGAAACGGAAGATGATCGCAACGGGTGGTTTAGTCCCCCCGGGTGATCCCATTCGATGTCCCAAAAGAAAACTTAAACCGCATTTATCCGATTAATCACCTGTGGTTTTCTCGTAAAGTCACTGTTTCTCTTAACTTTCACTCATTCTTTGATCTTTGCTTTGAGATCCTTCATCCGAGCATGGAATGAGTCTTCATGACCACGAGTTGAAACAGTGACTATAATTATATATAGTGAAAATGAAGTTTCATATTCTGACTGCATATCAAGTATTGACTTTGCTCGTTGCACATGTTACTAACGCCGTAAAATCGTCAAATATGACGCTCCATAACAAGTGTCTGGGCCTTCAAATTTGGCCACCTCACAATCAAAAATAAATATAACAGTTCCGAAGGGCTGGTCTGAGTTCAGCTACTTTCTTATACTAACATTCCCAGTCATACATTATATATATTTGGTGGCAAAAAGTTGATAATGGACAATTCAAACCAGGTTCACAATTGGCTACTCACAGTGGGTTGTAAATATGGAGGTGACCACGGAGGTGTAAGGACTCGAACCCTTGACCTATTTATTTTTAGTGGCAAGATGTCGACTCATTACCAACATAGCTACGCTACTTACAAAAATTATATACGGAGTATTTTACATTATATTTATTTCAATTTGTTACACATCTAAAAATAATAGTTACTCGAGATAGTCTCATTCAATTTAGCGAACTCAACACGATAAATATAACCAAAATATGTCTTAACAAAACCAAAGAGATCGATGCTGTACAACTATATATCAAAAGTAAATCAACAATCCACATTTCGATCATTGTTTTCGCTACTCGAGTCTGCTAAAATCGTCAACCTTTTCGCTGTCTTCATAAACTCACTGTTATGAAAAAACACAAATATGGATAATTGCTTTAGTTTGCGAGAAATATAACATTTAACATTGCGATAAGAAAGTCATGTTAATCTCACCTAAATGGTTCGGCACCAATCTTTTTAAGTGCTCCTGTTGCATCCCAATAATGAACACGGTTCAGCATTATAAAGTTTTCGATTTTGAACATGTTAGTCAGGTTCTTGCTTAATTCTTCATACGAATCAAGCAAAGAGAGATCGAGAGTCCGACCAACGTCTTCTGATTCCAAGAAAACCTTACAATGCCCGGTCTCTAAGTTTATAGGTGGGTCCCAGCCCGACCCGGAGCCTGAACCCGAGACATTCCCGCTATGAGAGATCTGTTGCTCGGTTAAAATTGGCTTACCAAAGAGTAAAAACTGAGATGCTTTAGGGGTTTCGGGATTTTTCACAGTTGTGTTTGAATTACCAATTGTTAACAGACAAGATATGGATTCGGATACGGAAGGTTTGTTAAGAAACGGGCTGACCCGTTGTGAAGGTTTGGTATTGGTTGGGAAAAAACCCGAATTGAGTTTAGTATCTAACTGGATATCTGAAAGAGAAAAATTATAACGAGCGTGCCTGGCTCCCTGTATGCTAGCAGGATGATGAGGATTCAAATTATCGGGAAGATGGTAACCGAATGGTCCGGTGATGGGCCCGCCAAATAGGTGCGAATGAGGCCCGCACAATGCGGGAATCGGGATCGGGATTTGGGCTTCCATCGTGTAATCAGGGTGCAGGGAAGGTCTACATTTCTTTCGAGGTGGTGAGAACGGTGACATATGAATTGCTGGCATTGTTGATACTAATTCTACAAGCCACGGGTTGACCCGTTTCACGTTCTGAAGCAAATCGGGCTCGTCCCATGTCACTGAATTGCAATTCATCAAATAAAACTGGTTGTCGTTAGTGTGCTTTAAAGCGTTGTATTGAACGGTTACGTATAATGATTTAAAAGTGACACTTTTTAATTTGTACAATTAATTTATGCATGTTAACGACAGTTAGAAAAATCCAATAGTATATATACAATTATTTCAGTAATAAGTATACATGAGATGTTAATATACCTGTAAAAGTCTCCAAGGTGAATCGGGCCAACGAATCGGGTCAACAACCTGGACCGAAGAAATTGTTCCCATGAACCAACTGATCCGGGATGAATCCTCGGTCTCAAACGGCATTTTAAACCTCATCCCTGGGGCCCACCGGATCTGCATGGCGTTCTTAACAAGCGCTGCTTTGACACAAAACTCGGGCGTACTTGCTCTCGGGTAAAACACGACCTCAAACATTTGCCCGCTCATTGCTTGTTTCACCGCTTGAATCACCGATTCAGCTTCCACTTTCGCCTTTGAATTCCCACCGCCATTTCTCAAAATCGGATAATACCCGCCATGTGAAATGACACAATTACCCCCAACCGGATTCCAACCCGACGACGTCTCGTGAACACTACCTACTCCTCTTTTCGCTCGTCGAATTCCTACACAAAGTTCACCGTTTTCCGCCCTAAGAAACACGATCGAGTCTCCGGCAACAAGCTTCTTATGATTCACAAACGTACTCCACCCGGTTGTAAGCAAATGCCGTCGTGGGGTCCCCCGATAAATATGCCGAAACTTCCACGTGTCACCATGAACATCTTTCGCTAAAATCGTTTGAACAGGTGGGTCCTCGGAGTAATCAAGACGAGGAAATATCGTCTCCGCGCAATACCTCGGAACCGAAAACCCGCCACCGTTATTCGCATCGGACTGCGTCAACGTTTTCGCAAATGACGTCGGTTTCACCTGACCGTCCGATGACTCACCGTTTTCCGAACTCAAATCTTCATCATCAAAAGTAGTTAACTCACCGGAACCACTCACCGGAATCAACCTAATTTTGGCGTAAACCTCATCGGTATCGACATCTGCCTTGAACCTAATACCCGCAACTCGACATGGGATCCATGCCGGAACTCTAGACTGACTGTTTCGACCCCGGAAATCGACATTTCCGGCAGTATGTTCGGCATGCCCTTGTGGAAAATAAAATACTTTTGAATTTACCAGTGGCAATTGAATCATACTTCCGGCACAAGCATGCCATAACTGTGAATCTAAACATTTTTCACTTTCTTTCAATGTCTCTTTTGAATCCATAATAGTAATCATTTTTTTCTTCTTTATTTTGGTTCTTCCTATCAGCACCAAGAATTATTAGCCTCTATGAATTCCTCCTAACAACAACTCTTCAGTTCATATGAATTTTAATTTTAATTTAAAAAAAAAAAAAAATAAAAAAATAAAATTACTTACATACTTTATAACCCCTAGTAGAAATATATATATGTATCTTCTTTTTAATGCTTGAGTTCGGTGTAAATGCTGTAATAAAATATATAAATTTAATTTAATTATATTAAACACGAAAGCTATAAATTTATACTGTAATAATCATTTTGTCACTTACCTCTCAAAATCTTGAGACCAACCCTGCACATATGCATGAACATAGGCTCAAATTGAACAAATCTTCAAAGTAGACTCTCATTGTGTTCTTGAATTTACATCTTATATCCCCAAATTCGATGTTCTTGGGGTACAAAATTATGAATTTATCGAAACCCTTTTTTCAGAAATTAATTTTGGGAAAATCCTCAAGAAAATTAAGTAATTTGTTGAATATTTTCTTTCAAGTCAAAATCTTGATAGAATATTCACATGAGACAAGAACAAGACCATCCTCATCAACACACACACACACACACACAAAGAGACTCATGCATTCAAAACCAACAACAAAGATTTCACAAGAAAAATATTCATTCAATGCTTTTTATTTATCTCTCTTATTTTTATTTATTTATTATAATATTTTTGTTTTCTCACCCAAGGACTCTTTTGGATCACTACAAAAAGTCCAAGCTTTATACACAGGTATATCTATCTATCTATAACTATATGGAGTAATATATTGAAAACCAGTACAACTCTTACACACAGTGAGACAGTGAGTGTGTGAATTTAATATTATTTAATTTTATGTGTGAAAAAAATTTGTTTTTGTTTTTTTTTTATTCTAACCTTTTTCTTCGGATCTGAAGAAACTCTGTTGTATCTTCAGAAGCCAGCATAACAACAAAGTTTTCAAAGGAAGCAATCCTTTTACTCTTTTTAAACTTGTTTTAGTTTATATTTATTTATATAAATAAAAAGCCTATTTCAAATAAATTATTTTATTATATTTGTTTCTATTAAAATATCATTTTATTTATTCTCTGTCATGAGCTGAGCAGAGGTCTAATATTTTTGTCATTAGGCTAATTAAAAATCGCGATAATTTGAATATCTCGTGAGAAATATGAAGAGTCATTGTAAAGTTGAGAGAAGTGAAGAGAGCTCTAAAAGCAAGGCAAACAGGTCCTTTTGACAAAGAATAAAAAGGTCCAAAATGTTGTGATTAGGATCTTTTATTATTTTTCTTGATGACGAATAATTGTTTTGTTTTATTTGGCGCACAGAAGTTTTTTATTTTTTATAAATTTTTTGCGAAAAACAGAAATCAAACTTAAAATATATCAGGAGCCATCGAATCATTGCTTCAACGAAGCATTGCTTCAACGGCCCATTCACCTTGTGCATTGGAGTTGGGGGTTAGGTTATGGATTCGAGCTTCACTCTGCCCATCCTATTAATTAATCTGTCTGAAATATGAATATTCAGATTGACCTCAGAGGTTTTCTCCCGGATCCATTTAGAATTCAAACCCGGTTCGCCCGATTCGAGTTTCCTTCAGAACGCGTGTGTGTGTGCAAATGATGAGTGTCGTTGAAATAAATAATACACTGATGCAAATCTTGCTGTTAAAAAAAATATACTTAATCAAAAAACTAGAATTAGTTGGAGGGAGTTTGATGGTTATTCACTTCCGAGATTTACTTCGGAGATTTCTCACACACGCCTATTTAATTTCATATGAAATTAAATATTTATATGGGTATTATCTGTACATTTCTGTATAGTATGGGGGTTATGTTGCAAATTTTTATTTCTTGAAACCAGAAGTGAGGAGTTTATTTGACAACTGAAACTGTTTTTCCTTCTTGTCTGCATAAAGGAAGGATACTAAACCACTCCCCCATCACACGCGTCACAGTCAGTCACTCTATTTTTATTTTAACTAGTTTAATACCCGCGAATTTGCGGGATTTTGAAAGTAAAATTGCAACATCACTCTTTTATAATTGAACAATAATAGAAATGGTTTCTAAAGTAGGTTAAAAGTAATGTGTGTTCACATAACACTAAGGGCCTGTTTATTAACACATTAATGAGCCGTGTGTCCTAGAAGTTTTATTCGGTCAGTTTTTTTCTTTGTTTCTTTAGGACTTTTTGGCTCACCAGGGTATTCATCGAGAGATTATTGGACAGTCAACAAATCACTGTCCTCTGCATATTAATGTTTTTTTACACTAGTTTTCCAAGACTACCCTTGTATCTTAGCAACTAAAATTTCATCTTCTACAATTGACTTTCTTTCTTCTTTTTGAAGATATCTTCTTCAATTGATAATGGATCAAATAATATATTCTTGAAAGGAACAACATCGTAAAAATCAAAATCTCAAAATCAAAGATCTAAATATCGAAGTTGAAGATCTCGAAAGTGAAGAACTTGAATAAGAAAACTAAATTATTGTGATTTGCAGATTAGACAAAAAGGTTTGAGAGAAAATCAGATTTTCAAAATCGTAATAAAAAAACCCCTACCAACTGAAGTGTGAAAAACCGTAAAAACCGATCATCAATTAGCTACACATGCCGGTAGGAAACAACAAAATGGGCCAACTATGAAAAAATTTGCTACAAATGCATCCATGTGAACAAATCTAGAAATACCATGGATGCGTGAACGAAAGAAAAAGCTAATTAGATGTTTTTATATTTTGTTTACAGAAATGGATAAGTGTTTATAAATAATACTACTGTATATTATATTACATGAATTATACGATCAGATATTTTATTTAATAAAGACAATAATAATAGTATTAGAAAAAAAACTATTTTAGGGGTAAAATAGTCAATTTTATAATTCAGACCGTTTATTCACCATAAAAAGTAAACAACATTATTCATTCACTGATTACTACATAAATTTGTTCCTTAGCCATTCTGCCATCTATATCCATATTGGACTTAATGAGAAAAAAAGTAAACGGGCCCTAAGGGTTGTTTACTTTTTCTCTATATTAAGCTCCATTTCCATTTGCCTTTTAATGGGAATAGATATAGATATATGATTCTATGTCAACATATTAATTTTCAGATTAAGTGAAAAATTGAAAAATTAAGTGATAAAGTAAAAACAATTTTAGTAATGAATTAAGAGTTATATAGACCCTATTCTTGTTGAGATACCTTAAACTATGTCAAACTTTCCACGACAAATTTCAAAGTATTTAGTTTTGTTGACTTAAAAGGTAAAACACACAATTGACAATACTTTATTTTGTCAACAAAAAGGCAGATTTATGTGATTTTTGTGTAACATAAAAATGATACTTAAGCCTACAATGACAATGGATTGAAAACTACTTAGTCATGCTAATTTTCAATCATAGAATAAATTTTTGGACAGTCTCGTTTACAAAATTTAAACATCACACGTTGGATACGAGCGTAAAAAGAAATAAAGAAAATCAAAGACCATTTATTGCTATGCACTCACTTGTTCTCCATAAGTTACTTTTTTATTCCACTACAAGTAGCATATGATTTCCATAACTTCAATTTGTCTTCAATTCTACAATGCAGAATATCTAGCAATGCTCTAAATGGTGTTTAGAAAAGTTTCCATTTGCCATTAAAAAAATTGGTACGAGTTTTAGAAATTTGTTTAAAAGTATTTAAGGTAGAAATTAAATTATGAAGTTGTATAACACCCGTTGGGAATGCTATCTTACAAAGATGTCAATATATGTTAAGGCTCATTTAGTGTCTTCGTGATTGCTCTTTTCACATTTGTATCGGCCTTCTATTGGAACAAAAAGCATTTGGTATTTAAGCAATATATATATAATTTGTGTAAAGAATTTAAGTATGGATCATTATATCTTACATTCCCCAAGATCAAAGTAATTGTAGCTATAGATTGGTCACAACACCATACTCACACTTCACTTATATCATATAACTCTTCAACTAAAGTAGAATAGTTTTTGATCACTCCTGCAATTGTCCCTGTCCATTCAGACATGTAAGCATAATTGCATATATATGACGCATACAAAATACAATGATACAATTATGGCATTAGTTAATGAAAATCTACAATACACTGGACAGTTTGAATAAAAAATAACCAACTTCAACACTAAGCTTACATGAGGGGTAGCCTTTCAAAAAAAAAAAAAAAAAAAAGCTTACATGAGGGGTAAACATAGAGCGATAAATGCAGAGCTTTTTTAAATTGGAGTGATGGTAAATTTTGGGGTTTTTCTCACAAATAGAATGGTTGGTTATTACAGTTTAAATGGAAGATAGAACTATAAGAGGATGGGTAATTTAGACACTATAAGATATTCATTGGGACTTGTTAACTATGAACTTAAAAACATGAAGTATTTGTTGGTCGGACGAACCTATCCAAAAGCATTATGTGTATCAATAAACCAACCCAACCGATTGATATACATATAGTTCATAGTTAAAGTATTGAGATAACCTGTCAGGGGCATTTCTTGAGCTTGAAGAATGGCAACGATTAGTAGAAGCTGTTGGGAAATTACGGTCTCACTAATTCCCAACACCCAGCCCAATGATAACAGTAAAGAAATAAGAACAATACACAACACAAGATTTAACGTGGAAACTCCAAAACAGGAGAAAAACCACCGGCCCCCAAAAAGAGCAATACACTATATCACAAATTGTTACAATGATATAGACGACTCTCTTAAGCCAACTACACTCTCCAAAATATTTAACTAATACAACTCTCAAACATGGGTAAGAAAGAAAGAAATAATCAAATACTTAAAGTGTATTGATTGGTGCAATTTGAAAGTAATCCCATGACCTCCTTTTATAGCCAATGAGTTGACCTCCAACTTCACTCTTCTACCAATGTGGGACAAAACTCCATTTTTCCTTCTAACCAAAATATAACTAACAAATCTCCACCTTTTGGATAGAAGAAAATAATCATGCTTCCACATTACAAAGATAACCGATGTAGACGCTTCCTCGACGACAACTTCAAGACCCTCATCTTCATGCCGTTGACATTATCTCCCAAGAGACAAAACTTGCATATTTACCGAACATTGTATAAACCGACAATCATTGTCATCACAGACAATCATAACTCTTAACAAGAATTATCATACTCCACCATTAAGAGTATAGCACTTAGAATATCACATTCCAAGCATTTCACCTCAGCACATGTTGTTGAACAACCAGCTAAAACTTTATGGTGCAACTTCCTGTTTGGCTTTCCCTGGAAGTTTCATCAGCTACAACCTCAATTTCCACCACACAACCTGCATCAATGTCAAACCAATGCCCATGTGCAATTGTGGAACCGCTAACGAACATCCCTTTCCATGGTGGCGCGGACACACCATGAGGATGGTGTGACTTCAGAGGAATTCGTCACTCTCCGTAACAACGGAGACAATGTTAGCGTCTTTGGAGCCATTTGCCGGATTAGCTCCACCTGGACAATTAACCCTTACATGCCTAGTCTTCCCGCACCTCCAGCATACCAGATTCTTCCCAGAGTTTCTCTTTCTCCTATCCGAACATAACACTATCGTATCTCCTGATGACGAGACCCCGTTACCTTCCAGTCTTTTCTCCTCGGATAGGAGCTTGCTAGTAACGTCTTCAAACTTCAGAGTTTTCTTCCCATACATCAAAATAGGTTTCATGTGTTCATAAGACGATGATAAAGATAATATCAACCTCAAAGCTTTATCTTCATCATCCGTTTTAACTCCAATAGCCTCCAATTCTGAAACAATACCGTTAAGAATACTTAGATGATCTAAAATCTTTGAACCCCCATCCATACGCAGAGTATGAAATTGTTCTTTAAGGCATAACCGATTTGAGATGCCCTTGCCCTGGTACAACTGCTCTAGTTTAACCCAAAGCTCCTTTTCCATTGATAACCCGTGCACATTTGCAAGCACGTTCTTTGCAAGACACAAACGAATCGCACTTGCTGCCCTCAAATCCATATCATCCCATTCTTCTTTATCGAACTTACTGCTAGAATCATTGCCGGGAACAAAGGTGGGTTTACCTTTCAATGCCTTGTGTAACCCAGACTGAATCAACACATCCTTGACTTGAACCTGCCATAAGCCAAAATTGATCATCCCATCAAATTTCTCTACATCAAACCTCGTTGGACTGAACTTCGACATCGTATCCGTATCCTATAAACAACACTTTCTCTGATTTTGCTCACGTTTCGAATAGCCAAAAGATGTAGCAGGTAGCCAGGACCCTTTAAATCGAAAATCCACAACTCGCCACTAACAAATCCAACTATTACTACGAATCAGAAAAAATATTGTCTAACCAGATACCCTATACGATCAATAGAACTCGTTTCTGATGTGGACGATCCACTCCCGTGGCAACCACAGAGCATACTCCGACTCCTATAACCGAGACCCCCGTCAAACCTAACGCTCTGATACCAGTTGTTGGGAAATTACGGTCTCACTAATTCCCAACACCCAGCCCAATGATAATAGTAAAGAAATAAGAACAATACACAACACAAGATTTAACGTGGAAACTCCAAAACAGGAGAAAAATCACCTGCCCCCAAAGAGAGCAATACACTATATCACAAATTGTTACAATGACATAGACGACTCTCTCAAGCCAACTACACTCTCCAAAATATTTAACTAATACAACTCTCAAACAAGGGTAAGAAAGAAAGAAATAATCAAATACTTAAAGTGTATTGATTGGTGCAATTTGGAAGTAATCCCATGACCTCCTTTTATAGCCAAGGAGTTCACCTCCAACTTCACTCTTCTACCAATGTGGGACAAAACTCCATTTTTCCTTCTAATCAAAATATAACTAACAGAAGCCTCAACACTACTGCCTCTATTGTCTTATAGTTCTGCATATAAACAGTGAACTTACAACACAAATATACACCACAACAACAACAACAACAACAACAACAACAAAACCCAATCCCGCACTTGCGAGGTATGGGGAGGTGAGATGTAGACAATCATTCCTCTACCCTAGCGTAGAAAAGAGGTCGTTTCTCTAACCATGAGTCGAGAAAAAATTCTCCACCCACAGGAAGAGAAAGTCATTCCTCTCTCTACTCCAGGGTAGAGAGATTGCTTTCGTAAGGACCTACGGCCTAAAAAAGGTATTAAAAATTAAGTTAAAAAATAATAATAATAATAATAATAATAATAATAATAATAATAATAATAATAATAATAATAATAATAATAATAAATATAAATAAAATAATAAAAAATAAAGAATAAAAAAGTGATGCCATGGGAATGGTAGAATCAAATTTTCATGGGTTTTAATGTCTGCCTGGAATTCAATTTAGGCTCTAAACGGCAGTCAAGTCACCACTGAGTCGACGCTTGATGTTGCCTCAATAAATAGAGCCAAAAGGCCTTGTAAACAGAACTCAAACGGCATACCAGGTGGAAGTTGTTGCGCAAGCAAAGAGCCAACTGTAACGACCCTGGATTTTCCAACGTATAATTATTAATATTTATTATTGATACTTGCGCTTTAATAAATGTATTCTCATACATTTTACTTGTTACCGTATTCGACTTTAAATGTCCCGACTTGTCTTTGTGACACACACTTTTCACGAATAACATTTCGAATATTATTTACGTACATGATTAATTATTATTAATTATTTCTAATTAACTAGTGTAAGTAGTTAATTACTTGGGCTTTTATTTAATTGTTACATACTTGGACTTGGGCTTATATTATTGGACTTGGAAGCCCACCCTAATTTTCTTAATGGACTACTAGTGAGCCCATTTTTATGTTAATTATCCATTAAGACTAAACCTAGATTAATTAGTTAAATGAGGAGACAAATGCTTCAAGCATGCATGACCACCTCTTTCCCATGCATTTAACTTATTACTCATCCTAGCATACATCATCATCCCATACATGAAAGTTGAGATTTGACTTCCCCCTTTTAACCTCCAATACCGTCGGCCTAATGCAAGGGTGAGGGAGATTCAATTTTCTTTTTCTTTGTTACTTATAAGACTAGTTTCTATCTCATTTTACACACACAAACTTACACCACTTTATTTCTCTCAACTTTTCTCTCAAACTTGTAAGTAAGAAAACTTTATTTTTCTTCTTTTCTTCCTTTAAAAACCAAAATCCATCATCATCATCATTTACTTGTTATTGTTTGTTGTTGTTAAAGATCAAACTATCTAGTTTGTATATTCATGAATCTTGTTACTTCCATTTTTTTGTTTGATGAGAAGTCAAGAACAAGGATCTAAACTTGATAGTTTATGGTTCTACACTTGAAGTATTATCAAGATCCAAAGTTCATAAGCTTCAAAATCTTATTTGTGTTCATGTTTTGTAAACTTAAGGTTTATTTTCTTAAAGATCCAAGCTTTGGCTTGAATCTTCTTAAGTATAAACAAACATGAACTTGTTACTTGTAGATTTAATTTATTTCATTCTTTTGTATGTATTTAATTTTGTGATGTATTATTTTGGTCAAGTATTACTAGTTAATCTTGATCTCATTTTTCTTGATACTAAAGTTAAACTTTGTAAGTTCAAGAACATGGAAGTTTAACTTTCTAGTTATAACTTCATACACTTATGTTGGATCTAAGTTTCTATAACTTATGGTCTTCCATTTTTGTTGTAAACAAAAGCTTACAAGCTTACATACATTTCAAGATGAAAATCTAAGTTTCATAACTTATGGTTTCATTAAAGTAAAGATCCAAGTTCTATAACTTAGGGTTTAACTTAAGAACACTAGATCTAGACTTTTTAGTCTAGGATCTTTAAGATCTAACTAAGATCTAAGTTCTACAACTTAAGATCTTGTTTATTTAGTTTACTTTCAAGTTTATAGCTTAATATTACTACTAGAACTCATGTATGTGTCGGATCTAAGATCTTGATGTAACTTTGGTTCATCAACCTACTTGCAACCCTTAAATGAGTTATGCTACTTATCTTAGACATACACTAGCGTTATGATGGTTAAAACTTGTTTAATATGATAAAAACCATCAAAGAGTTGTACACTTGAAGCTATAAGCATCAAGGATGAGAACCGTGATGAGCATCAAGCACCAAGAACCCATCGAAACACATTGCTTACTATTTCCTGGGTCTGATCAGGCTACCTGGGCTACTGGAAAGTTGATTTCCAGTTAGTTCGGTTTTAGTAGATGATTTTCCTTTTAGGCCTCGTCTTAATCCGACTTACGGTTTAGGATTTATAGCCTTCCGAAAGTCACTACGCCCTATTAACGTTATGCTAAATTTCTGACCTACTCGCACTTAAACCGTCACCACGGTTAAACGAAGACGAGTTTGGTTCTGAAAATTGGTCAGCAACTAGGGGACTCATATACGGAGCCATGGCCACTGGTCTAACCTCATTTTAGTTTGTATAGAGGTCGTGGCGACTGAACGAAGTCAGCATTTGTTTCGAACTCTATTCTTGATTGAAACTTACTTTACACTTTTTGATTAATGATGAATGATGATGATACTTAAGACCTAATTTACATACTTTTAAAACTTTGGGAACGATTTACCGACTTAGTAACTTTTGACTTAGGTTGAGGACCTTTCGGACCAACTACTTGCTTACTTATCTCGTACCGACTTTACTACTTTTCACTGTGAGTTATAGCATCCCTTTTTACTTTAACTATTTTGGGAACTGAGAATACATGCGCATTTTAAATTTTACATACTAGGCACGAGTACTTAAACTTTATATATGTGTGGGTTATACAACGGCATAAACTTTCCCCTTAGCTCGGTAACGTTTAGTCATTGGTCTTTGAACAGGTGAACGCGAATCTTAGATATGGATCCATAGGGTTTGACATCCCCACTCGGGCTAGTAGCACTAGCATTTAACGGGTGTTTAATACTTTGTAAATATACGCACTCTCTAAGTGTACTTTTAGGGGGTGATATTACGTTAAGTTAGTTACCAAGTGTCCACGGTTGAACATATACTTTTCATACTGTTTTTGAAACACTGAAATCTCGTGGCCTACCTTACATTACTGTATACTTAAACTATAGCTCACCAACATTCGTGTTGACATTTTTAAGCATGTTTTCTCAGGTGCTTAGAGGTTTGGTTGCTTCCGCTGTTGTAGTATTGCTGTGTAGACACCCGCTGCTTCTGTTAGAGATGTCTCCGCATGAAACATTTATTTTGCATTCAAACTATGTTACTTTTGAAACAATGAATTTGTAATGACCATTGGGCCACGTACTATTATTATTGCCTTCTATACGTAGAAGCACACTATCGTATGTTAAACATTTGACGTTGGTTATGACGTCACCTTTTCTTATGAATACAAACTTATTTTAAAACAGCATATAGTGTTTGACCTTGTAATGATCCTGTTGTTGATAATCCGTACACGTTAATTTTGTACGGGGCATCACATTTGGTATCAGAGCGTTGGTTGTAGGGAATTAGGTTGCATTAGTGAGTCTAGACTGGACCGAGTAGGATTCACTAATAGGACTAATCTACAACTTGCTAGTTTACTTGTTTCTGCGGAACTTGCTGCCTGCTGCTGCTTACTTTTACTGCTATATGCCGTATACTGCTAATTGCTTTCACTACTGCATGCTATTATCTGCTTTCGATTGCATGATATTTGTCATTATTGCCATGTCACTTACTGCTATAGATAATCTAGATTGTCGTACTTACTTTGCCTAATACGTGCTTGCTTTATGACTTACTAACATGGAAAAAGTTATTTTTCCTTGTTTAGATGTCGGATATCCCGCCCATCATCATTGACTTGGACAGCGACTCAGATTCATCTGCCGCCTCGCCTGCAGCTGCTGCCGACTCACAGATCCCGTCATCGCTACCTTCCAGTGACTCTGGTGATTCATCCTCTGGGGACAGTAGCCCCGCACCTGACCTGATGATCATCTCCGACGGAGACGAAGAGCCAGAGGAGATTCCAGCTCCACCTAACCCAGGACTCCCGGAGCCACAGCACCATTCCGGTGGTGCTGTGATTCCTGGAGAAAATGGGGACGGTCCTTTCCGCAATGAGCATGGACATTGGGTTAGACGCCTTCCTGATGGATGTGTCGTGCCGATCCCGCCTTGCAGATACCGACTGATGACCACCGGTCGAGCAGATCCACCCTCAGGTGATTCAGACTACTCATCATCCGATGGCTTCAGCGACGAGGATTTCGACGAGGACCCTGAGCCCTCTACCCCACCGAAGAAGTGGTATCGTTTCGATGGTACTGTTATTCCAGGGGTTAACGGAGGTATGTCGTTCGTTAACGCACATGGACTGAAGGTTAGGGCCACCACCCGCAAGCGGGTTGTGCCTTACCCTGCCGATCCATTCAGGCGTAAGGCTTCCCGTTACACACCGTCTACTTCGGGTGCTGGACTGTCTGCACCACCAGCTCCACCAGTATCATCTGCACCACCAGCTCCACCAGTATCATCTGCACCACCAGCTCCACCTGTACCATCTGCACCGCCAGCCCCACCAGCATTCCCCGTCATCGAGGAACTGACGAGGGAAGTGCATATCCTCTGTGCTCGGGTAACTGAGCTCGAGGACCAGGTGTCCCATATACTGGACATCCTTTACCCACCGTCACCATAGGGCTATTGTATTAGATTTTATTATGTAATCCCGTTTGTAGTTTCATGTTTTGCTAATGTATTGTACGAATCTTATGCGGATGTATGCAACTTTCTTATTTAATGAATGGAACTTGGTGTTGTTTAATTTCTGTACGGTGTTCTATTTACGTTATTATATGATGATTTTATGGTATCTGTATCTAGTTGCATTACTTAATTAACATGCAATGTGTTGATTCCATGTTGGTTACCATATACTGTATTACTATTTATTGAATGCTGGATTTTGACTTAAGTAGAAATTTCTGTTTCGAAGATCAATGGAAAATGGAAGATCAACGCCCACAGCAGCACAGATTGAGGAAATGATAACTGAACGAATAGCTGCTGCAATTGCGAATGTCAACCCCCAAGCTCCACCTGTTAACCAGAAGAATCATAACGGGTGTACCTATAAGGAGTTTCAAAGCTGCAAGCCCCACAATTTCAGTGGTACTGAGGGGCCGGTTGGACTGACGAGGTGGTTTGAGAAACTGGAAGCTGTGTTCTGTGTGAGCAACTACTCAGAAATGAACACGACTAAGTATGCCTCCTGTACACTGTCGGACAGCGCTTTAACCTGGTGGAACACACTGGCTCAGGCTAAAGGTATTGACGAGGCTTACGCTACGCCGTGGGAGGAATTTAAGGGGGCTATGATCGAGGAGTACTGCCCCAGAACGGAGATTCAGAAAATGGAAGCTGAGTTTTGGGAGTTGAAGGTTGTGGGAACCGATCTTGACGGTTATAACCGGAGGTACTTGGAACTAGCTTTGATGTGTCCCACGATGGTTACCCAGGAATTTAAGCGCATGGAACGGTATTTGTGGGGACTTCCCAAGTCCATCCAAGGAAATGTCACCTCTTCAAAACCAGCTGATATCCCGGAAGCTATGCGCATGGTGCACACCCTGATGAACCAAATTACCAGCAAAGAACCAGAAAAGGGGAAATCCGAATAGGTAACTAGTAATGAGAAACGTAAGTGGGACAGCAACAAGGGAAGGGTCTTTGATCAAAACCCAGCTAAGAGGCATGAAAGTTTCAAGGGAAACAACTCCAACCCGAACCCTAGCTCGACCCCTAACTACAAGGGTAGTCTCCCGCAGTGCAAGAGATGCTACAAGAATCATATACCGGGTACTGCAACGTGGTCTGCAAAAAGTGTAAAAGGACTGGGCATATTGGCAAAGACTGCAAGATTACCACCCCAACTGTGAAGACAAACCCTACTGGACCAAGGAAATGCTATGAGTGTGGACAACAGGGCCACTTCAGGAATGAATGTCCCAACAAGAGAAAGGACGGCGGGCCAGTGCGTGGAAGAGCTTTCAACGTAAATGCAAGGGATGCCCGTGAGAACCCCGACTTGGTTACAGGTATATTCACTATCACCAATCTATTAGCTTCTGTCCTATTTAATACTGGTGCCGATAGGAGTTATGTATGTAGACACTTTTGCTCTAAGATAAATTGGTCGTTAGTTTCTTTAAAGGAGAGTATGCTTGTTGAGGTAGCCAATGGAAAACTTGAGAAAGTTGACCAAATTAGCCGAGGAGGTATTATCAACGTAGCTGGTGTGGATTTCGAGATTGACTTGATACCCATCAAATTGGGAAGTTTTGATGTGATTGTCGGTATGGATTGGTTGACCAAGGTAAGGGCCGACATTATCTGTGGAGATAAAGCTATTCGTATACCACACAGAGATGGTGAGCCACTGATTATTTACGAAGAGAGATGTAACTTGAAGCTGAACCTCATTAGTTGCATGAAAGCACAAAAGATCATGAAGAAAGGACGTCTTGCTATTTTAGCACATGTGAAAACATTAGAAACCGAGGTGAAGAGCGTGGATGATGTACGAATTGTGAACGAATTTTCCGATGTTTTTCCGGAAGAATTGCCTGGATTACCGCCATCAAGAGCAGTGGAGTTTCAGATTGATTTAGTGCCAGGAGCTGCACCTATAGCTCGCGCACCTTATCGACTCGCACCTTTCGAAATGCAAGAGTTGCAGAGTCAACTACAAGAACTGCTAGACCGTGGATTTATCCAACCAAGTTCATCGCCTTGGGGCGCACCTATTTTGTTTGTGAAGAAGAAGGATGGATCTTTCCGCATGTGTATCGACTACCGCGAACTCAACAAATTGACGATCAAGAATCGGTCTCCCCTTCCCTGAATTGACAATCTTTTTGATTAGCTGCAAGGATCAAGCGTTTACTCTAAGATCGATTTGCGATCTGGTTATCACCAGTTGAGGGTGAAGGAGAGTGATGTGATGAAAACTGCATTCAGAACCCGTTATGGTCATTATGAGTTTCTCGTGATGCCATTCGGTTTAACCAACGCACCTGCCGTGTTTATGGATCTCATGAATCGTGTATGCAAGCCGTACCTAGATAAGTTCGTTATCGTCTTCATAGATGATATCCTCATCTACTCCAAAAGCGAAAAAGAACATGAGCAACATCTTCGACTAGTGTTGGAACTCTTGAGACAAGAGCAACTTTATGCCAAATTCTCCAAGTGTGAGTTTTGGTTGAAGGAAGTCCAATTCCTGGGTCATATTGTGAGCGATCAAGGTATCAAAGTTGATCCCACAAAGATCGAAGCAATCAGTAAGTGGGAAACCCCCACTACTCCAACTCATATCCGCCAATTTTTAGGTCTCGCCGGTTACTACCGAAGATTTATTGAAGGTTTCTCTCTGATTGCGGGTCCTTTGACCGCGCTGACTCACAAAGGGAAGAAGTTCATTTGGGAAACCGAACACGAATCAGCATTTCAAGCCTTGAAGCGGAAGTTAACTACCACGCCTATCTTATCACTTCTTGAAGGCAGTGACGATTTCGTCGTATATTATGATGCCTCGAAAAATGGTTTTGGTTGCGTATTGATGCAAAGAACGAAGGTCATTGCTTATGCTTCTCGTCAACTGAAGATTCACGAGTGAAACTACACTACTCACGATCTCGAACTTGGAGCCGTTGTTTTTGCACTCAAATTGTCGAGACACTATCTTTATGGAACTAAAAGTACTATCTTCACCGACCACAAAAGCCTCCAACACATATTCGATCAGAAACAACTGAACATGAGACAGCGACGATGGATCGAGATGCTGAACGACTATGATTGTGAACTTCGTTACCATCCTGGCAAGGCCAATGTTGTAGCCGACGCTTTGAGCAGAAATGAGAGGATGGCACCTCTTCGTGTCCGCTCCCTGAACATCACCATTCATTCGAATCTCAACAGCTAGATCCGAGTAGCCCAAGATGAGGCTCTTAAAGAGGAGAATATTTCTCATGAACACTTGAACATTCTCGTCTCTCGATTCGAGGTTAAGGAGACAGGACTCCGCTACTTCGCCAGAAGAATTTGGGTGCCTAGTTATGGGGATTTGCAAAGCCTCATTCTGGACGAAGCCCACAAGTCAAGATATTCGATTCATCCAGGAGCTGGTAAAATGTACCACGATCTCAAGGAACAGTATTGGTGGCCAAATCTTAAGAAGGATGTTGCAACTTATGTTGGTAAGTGTTTGACTTGCTCGAAAGTTAAGGCCGAACATCAAAGGCCATCTGGGTTACTTCAGCAACCGGAAATCCCGCAATGGTAGTGGGAAAGGATTACAATGGACTTCATCACGAAACTACCAAAGACGGTGGGTGGATACGATACCATCTGGGTTATCGTTGACTGTCTTACCAAATCTGCACACTTCTTAGCCATGAAGGAAACGGATACGATGGAAAAACTCGCTCAACTATACATAAAGGAAATTGTATCTCGTTATGGTGTGCCCTTATCGATTATTTCAGACCGAGATGCCCGTTTTGCTTCCAGATTTTGGTGTTCCTTGCAAGAAGCCTTGGGGACTCGTCTCGACATGAGTACTGCGTATCACCCACAGACCGACGGACAAAGCGAACGTACGATTCAGACATTGGAGGACATGTTGCGTGCTTGTGTTATTGATTTTGGAAAGGCTTGGGAAAGGCATTTGCCGCTAGTCGAATTCTCTTATAACAACAATTGTCATTCGAGTATTAATGCTGCACCTTTCGAAGTGTTGTATGACCGCAAATGTCGTTCTCCTATTTGTTGGGCCGAAGTAGGTGAAAAGAAAATCACCGGACCCGAGTTAGTCCACGAAACAACCGAGAAGATTGTCCAAATTCAAGCGAGACTCAAGACGGCCCGTGATCGCCAAAAGAGTTATGCCGACCTTAAATGTACAGACTTCGAATTCAACGTGGGTGACCGTGTAATGTTGAAGGTCGCACCTTGGAAAGGTGTGATCCGTTTTGGAAAACGTGGGAAGCTTAACCCGCGATACATTGGTCCTTTCGAAATCTTGGAGTGTGTTGGACCCGTTGCTTACCGTTTGGATCTTCCGACTCAATTGAGCTCAGTTCATCCTACCTTCCACGTATCAAATTTGAAGAAGTGTCTTGCTGAATCGGAACTTGTCATACCACTGGAAGAACTTACGATTGATGACAAACTCCACTTCATGGAAGAACCTGTCGAAATTATGGACCGTGAGGTCAAAACTTTGAAACGCAACAAGATTCCGATCGTCCGAGTCCGATGAAATGCCAAACGAGGACCTGAGTTTATCTGGGAGCGAGAGGATCAAATGATGCAGAAGTATCCTCACCTTTTCCCAACTCCTCCATCTACCTCAGCTTAAAATTTTGGGACGAAATTTTCTTTAACAGGTGGGTAATGTAACGACCCTGGATTTTCCAACGTATAATTATTAATATTTAATATTGATACTTGCGCTTTAATAAATGTATTCTCATACATTTTACTTGTTACCGTATTCGACTTTAAATGTCCCGACTTGTCTTTGTGACACACACTTTTCACAAATAACATTTCGAATATTATTTACGTACATGATTAATTATTATTAATTATTTCTAATTAACTAGTGTAAGTAGTTAATTACTTGAGCTTTTATTTAATTGTTACATACTTGGACTTGGGCTTATATTATTGGACTTGGAAGCCCACCCTACTTTTCTTAATGGACTACTAGTGAGCCCATTTTTATGTTAATGATCCATTAAGACTAAACCTAGATTAATTAGTTAAATGAGGAGACAAATGCTTCAAGCATGCATGACCACCTCTTTCCCATGCATTTAACTTATTACTCATCCTAGCATACACCATCATACCATACATGAAAGTTGAGCTTTGACTTCCCCCTTTTAACCTCCAATACCGTCGGCCTAATGCAAGGGTGAGGGAGATTCAATTTTCTTTTTCTTTGTTACTTATAAGACTAGTTTCTATCTCATTTTACACACACAAACTTACACCACTTTATTTCTCTCAACTTTTCTCTCAAACTTGTAAGTAAGAAAACTTTATTTTTCTTCTTTTCTTCCTTTAAAAACCGAAATCCATCATCATCATTTACTTGTTGTTGTTTGTTGTTGTTAAAGATCAAACTATCTAGTTTGTATCTTCATGAATCTTGTTACTTCCATTTTTTTGTTTGATGAGAAGTCAAGAACAAGGATCTAAACTTGATAGTTTATGGTTCTATACTTGAAGTATTATCAAGATCCAAAGTTCATAAGCTTCAAAATCTTATTTGTGTTCATGTTTTGTAAACTTAAGGTTTATTTTCTTAAAGATCCAAGCTTTGGCTTGAATCTTCTTAAGTATAAACAAACATGAACTTGTTACTTGTAGATTTAATTTATTTCATTCTTTTGTATGTATTTAATTTCGTGATGTATTATTTTGGTCAAGTATTACTAGTTAATCTTGATCTCATTTTCTTGAAACTAAAGTTAAACTTTGTAAGTTCAAGAACATGAAAGTTTAACTTTCTAGTTATAACTTCATATGTAGTGACCCGAACTTTTCCATGTTTATATATATATTAAATGAAATTGTTATTTACATGATTAAGTATTTTCAACATGTTAAGCAATCAAACTTGTTAAGACTTGATTAATTGAAATAGGTTTCATATAGACAATTGACCACCCAAGTTGACCGGTGATTCACGAACGTTAAAACTTGTAAAAACTATATGATGACATATATATGGTTATATATATAGTTAACATGATATTATGATAAGTAAACATATCATTAAGTATATTAACAATGAACTTCATTTGTAAAAATAAGACTACTAACTTAATGATTTTGAAACGAGACATATATGTAACGATTATCGTTGTAACGACATTTAATGTATATGTATCATATTAAGAGATATTCGTACATCATAATATCATGATAATATAATAATTTAAAATCTCATTTGATATTATAAACATTGGGTTAACAACATTTAACAAGATCGTTAACCTAAAGGTTTCAAAACAACACTTACATGTAACGACTAACGATGACTTAACGACTCAGTTAAAATGTATATACATGTAGTGTTTTAATATGTATTCATACACTTTTGAAAGACTTCAAGACACTTATCAAAATACTTCTACTTAACAAAAATGCTTACAATTACATCCTCGTTCAGTTTCATCAACAATTCTACTCGTATGCACCCGTATTCGTACTCGTACAATACACAGCTTTTAGATGTATATACTATTGGTATATACACTCCAATGATCAGCTCTTAGCAGCACATGTGAGTCACCTAACACATGTGGGAACCATCATTTGGCAACTAGCATGAAATATCTCATAAAATTACAAAAATATGAGTAATCATTCATGACTTATTTATATGAAAACAAAATTACATATCCTTTATATCTAATCCATACACCAACGACCAAAAACACCTAAAAACACTTTCATTCTTCAATTTTCTTCATCTAATGAATCTCTATCAAGTTCTATCTTCAAGTTCTAAGTGTTCTTCATAAATTCTACAAGTTCTAGTTTCATAAAATCAAGAATACTTCCAAGTTTGCTAGCTTACTTCCAATCTTGTAGAGTGATCATCCAACCTCAAGAAATATTTCTTATTTACAGTAAGATATCTTTATAATATAAGGTAATACTCATATTCAAAGTTTGATTCAATTTCTATAACTATAACAATCTTATTTCGAGTGGAAATCTTACTTGAACTTGTTTTCGTGTCATGATTCTACTTCAAGAACTTTCAAGCCATCCAAGATCCTTTGAAGCTAGATCCATTTGTCTCTTTTCTAGTAGGTTTATCCACAAAACTTTTGGTAGTAATGATGTTCATAACATCATTCGATTCATACATATAAAGCTATCTTATTCGAAGGTTTAAACTTGAAATCACTAGAACATAGTTTAGTTAATTATAAACTTGTTCGCAAACAAAAGTTAATCCTTCTAACTTGACTTTTAAAATCAACTAAAAACATGTTCTATATCTATATGATATGCTAACTTAATGATTTAAAACCTGGAAACACGAAAAATACCGTAAAACTGGACATACGCCGTCGTAGTAACACCGCGGGCTGTTTTGGGTTTGATAATTAAAAACAATGATAAACTTTGATTTAAAAGTTGTTCTTTTTGTAAAATTATTTTTCTTATGAACATGAAACTATATCCAAAAATCATGGTTAAACTCAAAGTGGAAGTATGTTTTTCAAAATGGTCATCAAGACGTCGTTCTTTCGACTGAAATAACTACCTCTTACAAAAACAACTTGTAACTTATATTTCCGACTATAAACCTATAATTTTTATGTTTAGATTCATAAAATAGAGTTCAATATGAAATGATAGCAATTTGATTCACTCAAAACAGATTTAAAATGAAGAAGTTATGGGTATAACAAGATTGGATATTTTTTATTTTTGTAGCTACGGGAAATATTAACAATTCTATACAAATCATATCCTAGCTAAATTATATTGTATTATACATGTATTCTAATATATTATGTAATCTTGGGATACCATAGACACGTATGCAAATGTTTTGACATATCATATCGACCCATGTATATATATTATTTGGAACAACCATAGACACTCTATATGCAGTAATGTTGGAGTTAGCTATACAGGGTTGAGGTTGATTCCAAAAATATATATACTTTGAGTTGTGATCTAGCCTGAGACGTGTATACACTGGGTCGTGGATTGATTCAAGATAATATATATCGATTTATTTCTGTACATCTAACTGTGGACAACTAGTTGTAGGTTACTAACGAGGACAGCTGACTTAATAAACTTAAAACATCAAAATGTATTAAAAGTGTTGTAAATATATTTTGAACATACTTTGATATATATGTACATATTTGTTATAGGTTCGTGAATCGACCAGTGGCCAAGTCTTACTTCCCGACGAAGTAAAAATCTGTGAAAGTGAGTTATAGTCCCACTTTTAAAATCTAATATTTTTGGGATGAGAATACATGCAGGTTTTATAAATGATTTACAAAGTAGACACAAGTACGTGAAACTACATTCTATGGTTGAATTATCGAAATCGAATATGCCCCTTTTTATTAAGTCTGGTAATCTAAGAATTAGGGAACAGACACCCTAATTGACGCGAATCCTAAAGATAGATCTATTGGGCCTAACAAACCCCATCCAAAGTACTGGATGCTTTAGTACTTCGAAATTTATATCATATCCGAAGGGTGTCCCGGAAAGATGGGGATATTCTTATATATGCATCTTGTTAATGTCGGTTACCAGGTGTTCACCATATGAATGATTTTTATCTCTATGTATGGGATGTATATTGAAATATGAAATCTTGTGGTCTATTGTTACGATTTGATATATATAGGTTAAACCTATAACTCACCAACATTTTTGTTGACGTTTTAAGCATGTTTATTCTCAGGTGATTATTAAGAGCTTCCGCTGTCGCATACTTAAATAAGGACAAGATTTGGAGTCCATGCTTGTATGATATTGTATAAAAACTGCATTCAAGAAACTTATTTCGTTGTAACATATTTGTATTGTAAACCATTATGTAATAGTCGTGTGTAAACAGGATATTTTAGATTATCATTATTTGATAATCTACGTAAAGCTTTTTAAACCTTTATTGATGAAATAAAGGTTATGGTTTGTTTTAAAATGAATGCAGTCTTTGAAAAATGTCTCATATAGAGGTCAAAACCTCGCAACGAAATCAATTAATATGGAACGTTTTTAATCAATAAGAACGGGACATTTCAGTTGGTATCCGAGCATTGGTCTTAGAGAACCAGAATTTTGCATTAGTATGTCTTATCGAGTTTGATAGGATGCATTAGTGAGTCTGGACTTCGACCGTGTTTACTTGAAAAATGATTGCTTAACAAATTTTGTTGGAAACTATATATTTTTAACATGTGAATATTATGTGATATATTAATCTCTTAACGTGTTTGATATTATGTAATAGATGTCTACCTCTAGAACAAGTCCCATTGACTCACCTAATAATAATGAAGAGTCAAATGTAAATTAGAATGATTCGTGGACTGATTCACAAGTTCCCGAAGAGGAACCGGAAGAAGAGTCGGAACCGGAAGAAGAATCGGAACCGGAAGAAGAATCGGAACCGGAAGAAGAAATAGAACCAGTGGGGGAAATAATAAAACGATTAAGTAGAAGAAAATCCTCAACCAACCGACCAAAGTTAATTATGGTCAATGGTGTTTCCGCCAAGGAAGCAAAGTATTGGGAGGATTACCAATTCTCCGATAAATCGGATCCTGACAAGGATTCCGATGATGTTATAGAAATTACCCCAACATAATTTAATAAGGCAAAAGAGAACAATAAGGGAAAGGGCATAAAAATTGAGAAATTTGATTCCAAACCCGATGAACTTTATATGTATCGTCAACACCCGTATTTCTTAAGTTGTGACAATAACCCGGGAACCTCTAAACCACCAGGTTTTTCTAAACCAATGTGGAAAACGATGGCTCGTATTAGGGGAACATCATATATCCCTAGAAACTTGGCAAAATGAACCAAAACCGAAGAAGAAGAAACGAGCGAGTCGGATAAGATAGTTGTATTCGTGTGGTGTAATATATGTAATATAGTGTGCTTATGCTTTATGATATATGTAAAAATTGCTTGTATTAATAAGTATTTTTTTATGAATCTAACTCTTGTCTATTTTACAGTATAAAAACACAAAATGGATAGACAACCCAATATTTTAAGAGACCTACCCGGAGAAATGATTGATGAAATCTTGTCTAGAGTCGGTCAGAATTTCTCGGCACAACTATTTAAGGCGAGATCAGTTTGTAAGACATTCGAAGAACGTTCCAAGAATGCCTTGGTTTATAAAAGGCTTTCGTTCGAAATATGGGGGATATCACATTGGGAAATCCATAAGTTACGATGTGTTTACTTTGACGTATATATTGCGGGGAACCCAAATGCTATTTTACGCAACGGGTTAAGAAATTATTTTGACTCAATATATCCGAATATAGGACTTCGTGATTTAGAAAAAGCGGCTAACATGCAACATAAAGAAGCATGTTATGCTTACGGGTTAGTAATGTTCGCTTCTCACCAAAGTGAGAACAAGAATATTGGGCTACAACTATTAAACAAAATGTTCCCACAAGTGACGGAGTCGGTAACTGGGGTAAGAAATGAGGTTTTTAGGTTATTACGAGACTGTTGGTCATTACGTAACCTTCATCCTTTTGAAGATGTTACAACACATTGTCTTACTATCGGTCACAACGGTTATGTTCCATAAAACCAAGGATGGGAAGTGGTATTAGTAAAACCAGAATGCATGACTTGTTTCTGGACGTATGAATTTCGTGTCTTTATTACCTTTGCTGAACGCCTTATTTATTAACTAGAATTATCTTCGCAACTACTTTGCATCAAAGTTTTATGTGCTATATTTCATGCTATATGTAAAATAGCGGTATTGTAAGTTTGCAAGTTATTGTATAAAGGTTTGAATATGATATAAAATTTTTTTTTTGTTGTGATTAGTTTTTCATATAGAATTGTAGTAGTTGAAATGGTATGTTAGCTACTAAGTATGAACTTAACGGGTAGGTACTACCCGAATTAAAGAGTATAAAACGCTAATATGAAGAAAGAGCTTTTATAAATAAGTTCATATTACGCTACGAAATACTATTGATTACTCTTGATATTCTATATGATTAACTCGTTTCATTTGACTATTTTGAAGGAAATGGCACCGACTACTTGACACACCTTGAATATGAGTGAAGAGGAATTTCGTGCCTTTTTTCTTCAAACATAGCCGCAGTACAGGCCGCCCTACATACCAACAATAACTCTGAATCTAGCAATACAGCTAACGGCGCAAGAAATCATGTAGGATGCTCCTACAAGGAATTCACTACCTGCAAACCTTCAGAATTTGATGGGACCGAAGGACCAATCGGATTGAAATGGTGGACCGAGAAAGTTGAATCGGTCTTTGCCATAAGTAAGTGTGCTGAAGGAGACAAAGTGAAGTACGCTACGCATACCTTCACAGGTATTGCGTTAACATGGTGGAATACCTATCTAGAGTAAGAGGGACAAGATGCTGCTTAGGCGCTACCATGGTCAGCATTCAAGCACTTGATGAATGAGAAGTACCGTCCTAGAACCGAGGTCAATAAGCTCAAGTCAGAACTTAGAGGGTTACGAACACAGGGATTCGATATTACTTCGTACGAAAGACGATTCACAGAATTGTGCCTATTGTGTCCGAGAGCGTTCGAAGATGAGGAAGAGAAGATCGACGCGTTTGTGAAAGGGTTACCGGAGAGAATCCAAGAAGATATAAGTTCACACGAGCCTGCCTCCATATAAAAGGCATGTAGAATGGCTCACAAACTAGTGAATCAGATTGAGGGAAGAATTAAAGAACAGGCGGCCGAAGAGGCCAACGTGAAGCTAGTCAAAAGAAAGTGGGAGGAAAACGGTGATAAGAGTCACCAAAACAACAACAACTATCCCAACAATCGTAACATCAATTGCAACTACAACAAAGGGCAAAACAACAACAACAACAACTACAACAATCATTCCAACAACAATAACAACCGCAACAACAACAACAATCAGAAGCAGCTATGCCAAAGGTGTGAAAAGTATCACTCGGGGTTCTGCACCAAATTTTGCAACAAGTGTAAAAGAAATGGTCATAGCGCGGCGAAGTGTGAGGTCTACGGACCAGGGGTTAAAAGAACGAAAGGAACAAATGGTGTCGGAACGAGTAATGGTGGAGCAAGTAGTGTCGGAGCAAGTTATGCCAATGTAGTTTGTTATAAATGTGGAAAACCGGGCCACATTATTAGAAATTGCCTGAACCAGGAGAATACGAATGGACAAGGCCGCAGAAGAGTTTTCAATATTAATGTGGCAGAGGCACAGGAAGACCCGGAGCTTGTTACGCGTACGTTTCTTATTGACAATAAATCTGCTTACGTTTTATTTGATTCGGGTGCGGATAGAAGCTATATGAGTAGAGATTTTTGTGCTAAATTAAGTTGTCCATTGACGCCTTTGGATAGTAAATTTTTACTCGAATTAGAAAATGGTAAATTAATTTCAGCAGATAATATATGTCGGAATCGAGAAATTAAACTGTTTAGCAAAACATTTAAGATTGACTTGATACCAGTAGAGTTAGGGAGTTTTGATGTGATAATCGGTATGGACTGGTTGAAAGAAGTGAAAGCAGAGATCGTTTGTTACAAAAATGCAATTCGCATTATACGAGAAAAAGGAAAACCCTTAATGGTGTACGGAGAAAAGGGCAACACGAAGCTACATCTTATTAGTAATTTGAAGGCACAAAAACTAATAAGAAAAGGTTTCTATGCTGTTCTAGCACATGTCGAGAAAGTACAAACTGAAGAAAAGAGCATCAATGATGTTCCCGTTGCAAAAGAATTTCCCGATGTATTTCCGAAAGAATTACCGGGATTACCCCCACATCGATCCGTTGAATTTCAAATAGATCTTGTACCAGGAGCTGCACCAATAGCTCGTGCTCCTTACAGACTCGCACCCAGCGAGATGAAAGAACTGCAAAGCCAATTACAAGAACTTTTAGAGCGTGGTTTCATTCGACCAAGCACATCACCGTGGGGAGCTCCTGTTTTGTTTGTCAAGAAGAAAGATGGTACATTCAGGTTGTGTATCGACTACCGAGAGTTAAACAAACTTACCATCAAGAACCGCTACCCACTACCGAGAATCGACAACTTATTTGATCAACTACAAGGCTCGTCTGTTTATTCAAAGATTGACTTACGTTCCGGGTATCATCAAATGCGGGTGAAAGAAGATGATATTCCAAAGACTGCTTTCAGAACACGTTACGATCATTACGAGTTTATGGTCATGCCGTTTGGTTTAACTAAAGCACCAGCTGTGTTCATGGACCTTATGTTTGATGATCCGGAAAATTCTGGCCAAATTTAAACTTAATCCTGTATGATTAACGTTTCCGACACGATAAACAAAGTCTATGAAGTTAAATCTCAAAATTTTGAACTGTTCAATTAACCTTCGATTGTTCTCAATGAAACGTGAACAATTATATATAGATACATATACTATAACTTGAAAATGTAACAAAGTGTTGAGGATATGATACTGTGCATTAAACTTATTGGTTTGATTATGTGATTGATATATTTAACTACAGAGTTAAAAGATTATGCCAAATGATTCTAGTAAAAGATATTTACTGAGTCTCTTAAGAATTATGATATTATTACGTATCTCTGTTGAGAGGTCCACGTTGATTTGAGAAATCATTCATTATTAACGGTATTCGGAATAAATGGTGAATTATTTGTTTAAATAACGTAATTTGGACACATACAATAATAAGGAATATTAACTGATAAGAATTAATTATATGAATAACTTGCGATACGTATTTTAAAACGTGTTTATAAATATTGAGAATAGATATTAAATTGGTTATGAAACGTTTGATAAATACTATTATATTAATAAATAACGAGACAATGATTTATAGAAGTAAATGACCAAAATACTCGAAAGGACACTCGAAAATATAAATTACAAGTTTTCTCAGCGTACGAAGGGACACTCGAAAAACCGGAACCGGGACATAAGTCGCGTAACAACGTACGACTTATCGGAACAAAAATTACAAGTTAACTATGCATGTGAATTTATTATAATATATAATTAATTATATAAATTAAATATATTATATATATTATTAATAATTATGTCGACAAACAAAAATACAAAAAAAAAATGTGAGCTGGATTTTGGGGCCATGCGATCGCATGGAAAATAGGCATAAAACCCATGCGATCGCATGGGGTCAGATTTCAGGAAAAGTTTATAAATTGAATTCGTTTTGCTTCGAGACACACACAAACCAATCCATCTATCTCCCTCTGTAATATATATTTATATATTATTATTATTATTATTATTATTATTATTATTATTATTATTATTAATTAATTAATTAATTAATATTATAATTAATACTATTAGTAGTATTATTATTAACTAATATTATACATAAAATACTACGACGAGGTCATGAGCGTGTCACTTCAAAACAAGTTTTTCGAGCGGGATAAATCTAAGGAAACTATGGGTTATAGCTATGGAGGTTAGGGGTAATATTCGTGAGTAATATTCACAAGTCAAACCTAGTGTTTATCATCTCCGTTACGTCTACGTACTTTTCTGAAATATTGAATCACAATAATAATACGTAAGCATTTATATTTTATATTTTATAAATTAATTGTGTATCCATGTCTAGTGCTCGAGTATATATATTTATACAGGCTTGTATGCTAAATTTCGTTGTTAAAAAGTTTATAATGAATCACGAATTAAATACATATATTATTGGTAAAAGGTATATGATATACATGTTTTTGGAAAGCTGGCAAAAAATCAATAACTTTTCATTTAGAAATCGCGTAATTTCGATGAACGAAACAAAAGATATGGTCAACTGAATTATAATTGACGTTAATTGGAATTACTTTTGAATCTGCAATTAATATTTAAACAACTTGTTGGTAAGATTGATAAATTGAATTTTTGAATATTACCAACCGAGTAAATGAATCCTTATATAAGGTACGTCTCGTTTTGTTGAATTATTGTCAAAATTGACCTTTCGAAACGACTTTGGATAACTTTTGTATGTCGATCTCGAGCATTAGGATTGTGAAACATTATGACCATACCTAGCTTGTTAAACATTTATTGACCAACATATGTTCTCTAGGTTGAGATCTACGGTTATTTGGGTATTCTGAGTTTCGATCACATTTTGGTGAACAACTTTATGTGCTGCTAAGGTGAGTTTCATATGCTCCCTTTTTAATTGCTTTTGCAATATATATTTTTGGGCTGAGAATACATGCACTTTATTTTAAACGCAATGGATACAAGTACATACTAAATTCTACACCGAGTTTGAACCGAAAATCCCTTAGCTTTGGTAACTAGTAACTGCCGATTATAAAAACTGGTGGGCGCGAGTAGTTATATATGGATCCATAGAGCTTGACATCCCCGTCTGTTCCAGGTATAGAAACCCTAGCCTGAACTATAAAACAGACGTATGCTATTTGAGTTTAGTACACGTTGGTTTGCGTGTATTGTACATGTTGGTTGCATGTATGTTAAAACAGGGGTACTTATTATAGACGTTAAAGCTTAGTTACCAGGGTGCTCAATCTTGTAGAATCTTTTGATAAAAGTTTCAGGTGAAACAACTGAAATCTTGTGATCCACCTTTATATACAGATTTGCGAAACATTAAAACTATGAACTCACCAACCTTTGTGTTGACACTTGTTAGCATGTTTATTCTCATGTTCCCTAGAAGTCTTCCGCTGTTTGCTTATATGTTAGACAAGCTATGTGCATGGAGTCTTACATGGCATATTTTTCAAGGAAACGTTGCATTCACCAAATCATCACCATGTATCTTATTTTGACTGCATTGTCAACGGAAGTACTATTGTAAATTGTTATTTACGGTGATTGTCTATATGTAGAAATTATCAGATGTCGAAAACCTTTGATTTAAATATTCATTTATGGTGTGCCTTTTCAAAAGAATGCAATATTTACAAAACGTATCATATAGAGGTCAAATACCTCGCAATGAAATCGATGAATGACGTGTTCGTCCATATGGATTTGGAGCGATCGTCACAGTTGGTATCAGAGCGTTGGTCGTAGCGAATCAGGTCTTGCATTAATGTGTCTAACTGATAGATGTTAGGATGCATTCGTAAGTCTGGACTTCGACTGTGTCTGCATGTCATAAGTTTTACTTATCATTTCTTGCTGGAAATTACCTGCTTATCATTTCTAGTCAAAGACACGTTTTACTGCATTGATTGCATGAATAGTATATAGACAAAATTCGTATCTTAGTGTATCTGCTAATTTATATCTCAGCGTATATGTTACTGTAAACTTTACCTGACAGCTTTCGAAAAGTTCCTCCGTAATTTACGGACCCCTTGTATTTAATATATAGGTATTCTATGTAATTAGAATATCATCCGATATCCAAAAATCAATTTATATCAAAAATCCTTTATCCAAACCGTGTAAGATGAATTCCGCATCTAGTTCGAATTCCTCAGATGCTGACAGCTATTCTGATATGGATTTTCACTCAAACTCCGAAGGTAGTGTAACCGGAATGGATCAACCAATTAGCCATCATCTATTCTGGATGGATTGGGGATGGGTTCGTAGCCTCCTCAATCATTGGAGACAGGAAGAAGGTGATCCTTTCCATCCACCAAATTTCCCTTTTGGCGAAGAACCTGAAGCACTTACCGGCGAACCTGTTTGTAATACCATTTTCTCTCTCATTTCCAGAGTTTCTCGGCACGATTATATACTACATCGGATTTTAGATCTTATTTATCTGCTCATCGGAACCGATCATCCCGGTATAATAGAAGAAGTCAACGAGCTTCGCGATCGGGTAGTGACTTTGGAGAATATAGTGCGAAGGTTACAAACACCAGCAGCAGCACCAGCAGCATAACCAGTATCACCATCATCAACACCAACAGGATCATTACCACCACCAACAACCACATCCGCATCACACGCCTCAACATCACAAACTGTACCTCGGATATCAACATCATAAGCACTATAGATACCAAGGAGTATCAACAACAACAAACGATGAAGTATGGATTCATAACTTCATTGGAGAAACATTCTGTGGTGATTATGTAATCTCTAAAGTCATAGAGATTATCTATTCTAGCCTTAACCATAAATCAGATAGAGTAGAAACCCTGATCGGAATGGTGTATGATTTACAAGCTAAACTTGTTATACCACAACATCAACAACACCGTCAGCCTCACCAGCACAGTCAGTGCTGTCAACATCGTCAGAATCAGCATCACCTCTAACATCATAAGCTCCGTCAGTTCAAGAAAGCACCGTGGAAAATCATTACGAGTCAATAACGCGTATATTGTATCAACGAGTTATGAAATATTAACTCATTCCTTCTGAAGAATTTATATGTATATCTTATATATATAAATTTTTAAAAACTATAATAAATCTTTCTGTACTAAGCTATTATGTATGGAACTTAACTACTCAGTTAATTCATAGTAATAATATGCTATGATGTACATTCTTCGTTAGCAACTTAATCATCGTTAACTACAATCTTTGTTTCAAATTCAATGAATTTCATTTCATAATAAATCAAGTGTATTATTCAATAACTTGTCTGATTTTACACTTTCATCTTCGGTACCCTCGAAACTTTCTAGACAACATCATTCGTACCTTGAAAAGTTAGCGAGAGTACTATGAGCACCAACATCCTTCACCAAGGAATAAGAATAAATAATGAAGTATTGATTTCATTAATACTCCGCAAGATAATGTAATCTTTAATATTTTAGAGATTATTCATTTCTAAGTCAAGCCAAAAATCAAATGAGCTTAATATGATATTAACTCATTAAATCCAAATTACATCCGAAGAAAATATACATACAGATATTTTCATAAAGACTGTAATGAAAATTCTTTTGTACAAAATATTAATTGTGAAATCTTTAACGGGTAGGTAATACTCGGAAAATATATAAGTTCACAATTAATATGTTACATTGTACATTCTTCAATTTTGATTCAAAAAAATCATTAAATATACTCACTATCTTCACAACGATATACAATCTTTTTCATACAAGTTCAATTACATATTCTGATATTGACGAATCAGAATCCAAGTCATAACTCTGAACCAGTAACATCATTCTTAGATCTCTACATCTTTCAAAGCTATACTTTGACTTCAAAACTGTGCAAGATCCTTTAGCGTTGTTAATATCGAAAATAATCTTGCCATCCTTTTCAAAGTATCCAGTTTTATCACACTTTCAACTACTCAACTTTGATTTTTCAGATTAGCCTTATTGTAACCTTGACATATACGTTCTTGTTACTGGGGAACCTTTCATGTTCCACCACATTAGCAGTAAATTTACCAACAATTTCATTTATCCTTGACCTTCCAAAAAATCCTTATACTCATTGAAACCCTATCATGTACTCATCCACATCTAGTAACAATAATGGTCATACGAATTATCAGGAATTAGCAATCAGTATTTTGAAATCTTGCAGCACGTCTACGCCAACAGTTATATGAGTACATATAACGTCTACCTCCTGGACTTACATACTTCGAATGTGAATTTTCTGAAAAACACCCTGAACTGCGAACTAGTTCTCGAAATGCTGATGAAGCAGCAAAAACTGTAAACGACTTTAACAGTCAAAAGTTTGATGATAAAGAATGGTATGGTGGTAAAGCTGAGAAAAAGAGAAGGTTTGGAACTGGAAAACGGATTGAGCAAAGTATGAAGGAGGCTGTGGATAAATCACAAAGACTGAACCTGCTTTCAAAGAATCCAAATGATTCAGTGTCTGCTGAAATCCTTAGAAAATACCTTACTCCTTACTCTAAAACCTTTACGGACAATATTCTTCATCATCATCATTATCTTAAATATATTAAGATATCATCATATCTTTCATTATAAATATCCTCAATATTTCTGAGGATAATTTCGTGACTATCTGAAATTATTCATTCCTTCACACTATCTGTGTTACATCATAACAGAGACTGTGTTAGTTTCTAAATTCTGAAAAATTCGAATTTAAAATATGAATGTTTTGAAGTAGTGTTGGGAACTAAAGCATGAATTAGTATAATATAATGACACTTGGTCAACGTGATTATATTACAGTAAGTCATGCTGAGTTTCTAATTGGAACGTGATAAAGGTTCACAGATCACACCCTCATCATGAACCATGTTACATAACTCTTTCATTCTATATAATCTCTAAATATATCAAGAAAATATACTTCTTGATGATTCGGTCTTTTCCAGATATTCTGGTAATTTGACAAATCAAGATCGTGCCATTACAATTTATTTCTTAGAACATTAATTATGTTCATCTGAAATTCATACCTACAAATTCTGGACCATTATCCGCTTGACATAAGGTCGGGAAGAGAAATCGGAAGCATGGAGCTCTGAAATAAAAAGGAGAATATAAGCCCAATAACAACTCCGAAATTTACAAACCGTGTATATCAATGCGTATAGCAATATAAAGATACGGGAGATTGAAAAACACTATAACCCCAAGGTAATGGTAAAAGAAAGTAACTTCCTCTAGTGGTAGATGAAAAAGAAGAATGACAGATATAAAAGTTAGGAGTATATCAAGAATTAGAACTGGATGAAGCATTTCACAATCTTTTGGAAGTATGAAATGAGGAAGAAGATGTAGGAGTGGTGAAAATAATGAAATAGAAGAGGTCAATTTATAGCAAAATAACAGACAGAGCAATCAAGACAGATGACCGCATATAATTAAAGAAGATCTTAATCTCCTTAATTCCCGAAGAATCAAATCTTATTTAGATTATGAAGACTTTCTATTCCTTAAATTCTGGAAATCAATCGTTACTACGTCAAGAGATAAGACGCATCTCTATTCTCTATTTCACTTTATTACGATAACTTCCCTCATACGCTTCAAGTAATTGGATTGTTTTATCCATATTATTCAATGGTGATAAAACTCTATTTATCGACTCATCTTCGTCATAAAAACATTTTTATTGTTAGCCATGACAACCTCACTCAAATTTCGGGACGAAATTTCTTTAACGGGTAGGTACTGTGATGACCCGAAAAATTCTGGTCAAATTTAAACTTAATCCTGTATGATTAACGTTTCCGACACGATAAACAAAGTCTATGAAGTTAAATCTAAAAATTTTGAACTGTTCAATTAACCTTCGATTGTTCTCAATGAAACGCGAACAATTATATATAGATACATATACTATAACTTGAAAATGTAACAAAGTGCTGAGGATATGATACTGTGCATTAAACTTATTGGTTTGATTATCTGATTGATATATTTAACTACAGAGTTAAAAGATTATGCCAAATGATTCTAGTAAAAGATATTTACTGAGTCTCTTAAGAATTATGATATTATTACGTGTCTCTGTTGAGAGGTCCACGTTGATTTGAGAAATCATTCATTTTTAACGGTATTCGGAATAAATGGTGAATTATTTGTTTAAATAACGTAATTTGGACACATACAATAATAAGGAATATTAACTGATAAGAATTAATTATATAAATAACTTGCGATACGTATTTTAAAATGTGTTTATAAATATTGAGAATAGATATTAACTTGGTTATGAAACGTTTGATAAATACTATTATATTAATAAATAACGAGACAATGATTTATAGAAGTAAATGACCAAAATACTCGAAAGTTTAAGATATACTTTGGGTGGTATAATTTAGGGATAATTTAAGGCTATATTTTGACAAAGGTACGTGTCCCAGAATGTAAATTACAAGTTTTCTCAGCGTACGAAAGGACACTCGAAAAACCGGAACCGGGACATAAGTTGCGTAACAACGTACGACTTATCGGAACAAAAATTACAAGTTAACTATGCATGTAAATTTAATATAATATTTAATTAATTATATAAATTAAATATATTATATATATTATTAATAATTATGTCGACAAACAAAAAAATACAAAAAAATGTGAGCTGGATTTTGAGGCCATGCGATCGCATGGAAAATAGGCATAAAACCCATGCGATCGCATGGGGTCAAATTTCAGGAAAAGTTTATAAATTGAATTCGTTTTGCTTCGAGACACACACACACACACCAATCCATCTATCTCCCTCTGTAATATATATTTATATATTATTATTATTATTATTATTATTATTATTAATTAATTAATATTATAATTAATACTATTAGTAGTATTATTATTAATTAATAATATACATAAAATACTACGACGAGGTCATGAGCGTGTCACTTCAAAACAAGTTTTTCGAGTGGGATAAAGCTAAGGAAACTATGGGTTATAGCTATGGAGGTTAGGGGTAATATTCGTGGGTAATATTCACAAGTCAAACCTAGTATTTATCATCTCCATTACGTCTACGTACTTTTCTGAAATATTGAATCACAATAATAATACGTAAGCATTTATATTTTATATTTTATAAATTAATTGTGTATCCATGTCTAGTGCTCGAGTATATATATTTATACAGGCTAGTATGCTAAATTTTGTCGTTAAATAGTTTATAATGAATCACGAATTAAATACATATATTATTGGTAAAAGGTATGTGATATACATGTTTTTGGAAAGCTGGCGAAAAATCAATAACTTTTCATTTAGAAATCGCGTAATTTCGTTGAACGAAACAAAAGATATGGTCAACTGAATTATAATTGACGTTAATTGGAATTGCTTTTGAATCTGCAATTAATATTTAAACAACTTTTTGGTAAGATTGATAAATTGAATTTTTGAATATTACCAACCGAGTAAATGAATCCTTATATAAGGTACGTCTCGTTTTGTTGAACTATTGTCAAAATTGACCTTTCGAAATGACTTTGGATAACTTTTGTATGTCGATCTCGAGCATTAGGATTGTGATACACTATGACCATACCTAGCTTGTTAAACATTTATTGACCAACATATGTTCTCTAGGTTGAGATCTACGGTTATTTAGGTATTCCGAGTTTCGATAACATTTTGGTGAACAACTTTATGTGCTGCTAAGGTGAGTTTCATATGCTCCCTTTTTAATTGCTTTTGCAATATATATTTTTGGGCTGAGAATACATGCACTTTATTTTAAACGCAATGGATACAAGTACATACTAAATTCTACACCGAGTTTGAATCGAAAATCCCTTAGCTTCGGTAACTAGTAACTGCCGGTTATAAAAACTGGTGGGCGTGAGTAGTTATATATGGATCCATAGGGCTTGACATCCCCGTCTGTTCCAGGTATAGAAACCCTAGCCTGAACTATAAAACAGACGTATGCTATTTGAGTTTAGTACACGTTGGTTTGCGTGTATTGTACATGTTGGTTGCATGTATGTTAAAACATGGGTACTTATTATAGACGTTAAAGCTTAGTTACCAGGGTGCTCAATCTTGTAGAATCTTTTGATAAACATTTCAGGTGAAACAACTGAAATCTTGTGATCCACCTTTATATACAGATTATACGAAACATTAAAACTATGAACTCACCAACCTTTGTGTTGACACTTGTTAGCATGTTTATTCTCAGGTTCCCTAGAAGTCTTCCACTGTTTGCTTATATGTTAGACAAGCTATGTGCATGGAGTCTTACATGGCATATTTTTCAAGGAAACGTTGAATTCACCAAATCATCACCATGTATCTTATTTTGACTGCATTGTCAACGGAAGTACTATTGTAAATTGTTATTTACGGTGATTGTCTATATGTAGAAATCATCAGATGTCGAAAAACTTTGATTTAAATATTCATTTATGGTGTGCCTTTTCAAAAGAATGCAATGTTTACAAAACGTATCATATAGAGGTCAAATACCTCGCAATGAAATCGATGAATGACGTGTTCGTCCATATGGATTTGGAGTGATCGTCACATTATGAACCGAGTTTGTGGACCATACCTTGACAAGTTTGTCATTGTTTTCATTGATGACATACTTATTTACTCAAAGAATGACCAAGAACACGGTGAACATTTGAGAAAGGTGTTAGAAGTATTGAGGAAGGAAGAATTGTACGCTAAGTTTTCAAAGTGTGCATTTTGGTTGGAAGAAGTTCAATTCCTCGGTCACATAGTGAACAAAGAAGGTATTAAGGTGGATCCAGCAAAGATAGAAACTGTTGAAAAGTGGGAAACCTCGAAAACTCCGAAACACATACGCCAGTTTTTAGGACTAGCTGGTTACTACAGAAGGTTCATCCAAGACTTTTCCAGAATAGCAAAACCCTTGACTGCATTAACGCATAAAGGGAAAAAATTTGAATGGAAGGATGAACAAGAGAAAGCGTTTCAGTTATTGATGAAAAAGCTAACTACGGCACCTATATTGTCATTGCCTGAAGGGAATGATGATTTTGTGATTTACTGTGACGCATCAAAGCAAGGTCTCGGTTGTGTATTAATGCAACGAACGAAGGTGATTGCTTATGCGTCTAGATAATTAAAGATTCACGAACAAAATTATACGACGCATGATTTAGAATTAGGCGCGGTTGTTTTTGCATTAAAGACTTGGAGGCACTACTTATATGGGGTCAAAAGTATTATATATACTGACCACAAAAGTCTTCAACACATATTTTATCAGAAACAACTGAATATGAGGCAGCGTAGGTGGATTGAATTGTTGAATGATTACGACTTTGAGATTCGTTACCACCCGGGGAAGGCAAATGTGGTAGCCGACGCCTTGAGCAGGAAGGACAGAGAACCCATTCGAGTAAAATCTATGAATATAATGATTCACAATAACCTTACTACTCAAATAAAGGAGGCGCAACAAGGAGTTTTAAAAGAGGGAAATTTAAAGGATGAAATGCCCAAAGGATCGGAGAAGCATCTTAATATTTGGGAAGATGGAACCCGGTATAGGGCTGAAAGGATTTGGGTACCAAAATTTGGAGATATGAGAGAAATGGTACTTAGAGAAGCTCATAAAACCAGATACTCAATACATCCTGGAACGGGGAAGATGTACAAGGATCTCAAGAAACATTTTTGGTGGCCGGGTATGAAAGCTGATGTTGCTAAATACGTAGGAGAATGTTTGACGTGTTCTAAGGTCAAAGTTGAGCATCAGAAACCATCAGGTCTACTTCAACAACCCGAAATCCCGGAATGGAAATGGGAAAACATTACCATGGATTTCATCACTAAATTGCCAAGGACTGCAAGTGGTTTTGGTACTATTTGGGTAATAGTTGATCGTCTCACCAAATCAGCACATTTCCTGCCAATAAGAGAAGATGACAAGATAGAGAAGTTAGCACGACTGTATTTGAAGGAAGTCGTCTCCAGACATGGAATACCAATCTCTATTATCTCTGATAGGGATGGCAGATTTATTTCAAGATTCTGGCAGACATTACAGCAAGTATTAGGAACTCGTCTAGACATGAGTACTGCCTATCATCCACAAACTGATGGGCAGAGCGAAAGGACGATACAAATGCTTGAAGACATGCTACGAGCATGTGTTATTGATTTCAGAAACAGTTGGGATCGACATCTACTGTTAGCAGAATTTTCCTACAACAACAGCTACCATTCAAGCATTGAGATTGTGCTTGAAGCACTTTATGGTAGAAAGTGCAGGTCTCCGATTTGTTGGAGTGAAGTGGGGGATAGACAGATTACGGGTCCGGAGATAATACAAGAAACTACCGAGAAGATCATCCAAATTCAACAACGGTTGAAAAACGCACAAAGTCAACAAAAGAGCTACGCTGACATTAAAAGAAAAGATATAGAATTTGAAATTGGAGAGATGGTCATGCTTAAAGTTGCACCTTGGAAAGGCGTTGTTCGATTTGGTAAACGAGGGAAATTAAATCCAAGGTATATCGGACCATTCAAGATTATTGATCGTATCGGACCAGTAGCTTACCGACTTGAGTTACCTCAACAACTCGCGGCTGTACATACACCTTTCCACGTCTCGAATTTGAAGAAATGTTTTGCTAAAGAAGATCTCACTATTCCGTTAGATGAAATCCAAATCAACGAAAAACTTCAATTCATCGAAGAACCCGTCGAAATAATGGATCGTGAGGTTAAAAGACTTAAGCAAAACAAGATACCAATTGTTAAGGTTTGATGGAATGCTCGTAGAGGACCCGAGTTCACCTGGGAATGAGAAGATCAGATGAAGAAGAAATACCCGCATTTATCTCCAGAAGATACGTCAACACCTCCAACTGCTTAAAATTTTGGGATGAAATTTATCTAAAAACGAACATATATTTCATAGCATTATTCCTCAAGAAAGACAAGCTTTTAGTTGCAATTGTTCTATTTACAAGTGATATTCGTTTAAATATTAAAAGGTGAAGACAAAAGACAGATTCGACGAATTGAAGACGCAAACGACCAAAAAGCTCAAAAGTACAAAAGACAATCAAAGAGGTTCCAATTATTGATAAGAAACGTCTCGAAATTACAAGAGTACAAGATTCAAAACGCAAAGTACAAGATATTAAATTGTACGCAAGGACGTTCGAAAATCCGGAACCGGGACCAGAGTCAACTCTCAACGCTCGACGCAACGGACTAAAAATTACAAGTCAACTATGCACATAAATATAATATAATATTTAAATAATTCTTATAATTATTTATATATTATAATAAATAATAAAAACCGTCGGCAAGAAAGACTCCAAACTGGACTGAGCTGTAATTTCAATCTCCGCGACTCGCGGAGTTTGAAGGCCAAAAATGCCGCGAGTCGCGGAGCCCCAAGTTTTGAAAGTCCCTATAAAAGCAACCGAATTCTGAGCATTTTTCATCCATCATATATCAATCTCTCTATCTAAACGTATATATTTATATTTATATTATAATTTTAATTTTAATTTTAATTTTAATTCTAATAATAAGGGTATGTTAGCGAATGTTGTAAGGGTGTAAGTCGAAATTCTGTCCGTGTAACGCTACGCTATTTTTAATCATTGTAAGTTATGTTCAATCTTTTTATATTAATGTCTCGTAGCTAAGTTATTATCATGCTTATTTAATCCGAAGTAATCATGATGTTGGGCTAATTACTAAAATTGGGTAATTGGGCTTTGTACCTTAATTGGGGTTTGGATAAAAGAACGACACTTGTGGAAATTAGACTATGGGCTATTAATGGGTTTTATATTAACTAAACAATACCTTGTTAATTTAATATACAAACTTATAATTTGACGTATTTATATATAACCACATACGCTTGACTGGGTACGGTGGGCGGGATATCTATAAATACCAATAATTATTCATTTTACCGGATACGGAACTGGATTAATAGTTAATAGACTTGTTGAAACAGGGGTGAATTACATTCAAGGGTAATTGGTGTAATTGTTAACAAAGTAGTAAAACCTTGGTTTACACGCAGTCGATAACCTGGTGTATTCATTAAATAAAGTATTAAAATCTTGTTACAGTTTAAGTCCCCAATTAGTTGGAATATTTAACTTCGGGTATAAGGATAATTTGACGAGGATACTCGCACTTTATATTTATGACTGATGGACTGTTATGGATAAAAACCAGACGGACATATTAAATAATCCAGGACAAAGGACAATTAACCCATGGGCATAAAACTAAAATCAACACGTCAAACATCATGATTACGGAAGTTTAAATAAGCATAATTCTTTTATTTCATATTTAATTTCCTTTATTTTATATTTAATTGCACTTCTAATTATCGCATTTTTATTTATTGTTATTGTATTTAATTGCACTTTTAATTATCGTACTTTTTAATTATCGCAAGTTTATTTTATCGCATTTTTATTATTCGCAATTTCATTATCGTTATTTACTTTATGCTTTAATTTAAGTCTTGTATTTATTTTTAATATTTTACATTTAGTTTTAACTGCGACTAAAGTTTTAAAATCGACAAACCGGTCATTAAACGGTAAAAACCCCCCTTTATAATAATAATATTACTTATATATATATTTGTATTTTTATAAAAGTAAACTAATATAGCGTTAAGCTTTGTTTAAAAAGATTCCCTGTGGAACGAACCGGACTTACTAAAAATTACACTACTGTACGATTAGGTACACTGCCTATAAGTGTTGTAGCAAGGTTTAAGTATATTCATTCTATAAATAAATAAATATCTTGTGTAAAATTGTATCGTATTTAATAGTATTTCCTGCTAAACTTTAATAGTATTTTATACCCCTTAGCTTTAACATCAAGTATTTTTGGCGCCGCTGCCGGGGAACTCTCGTAAACGCCGGAAGCGCAACGCTATAAAAAAAAAAAGATTTTTATTTTACTTTTATTAAAATTCATTTTTATAAAAGTACGTTTTAAATATTCGAAAATATAAAAAGAAAAACAAAAATTTATATATTTTTAAGAGTTTGTTAAAAGTTTTATAAGTTTCTTTATTTTTATTTTAGTTTATAAAAATATAAGTTTTATTTAAATATCTTTTATTTATATAAAAACAGAAAATTAGAAAACATAAAAATAAAAAATAAAAACGTGTCGAATTTTTAAACCTGTCAGTTGAATTTTGAAACCCCGCGAGTCGCGGGGTTTGCTGCATCGAATACCGCAAGCCGCGGAGATAACCTGACACGCCGACAGAACCCTAATCAGGCATTAATTACGAATTATTATTATAATTATTAATATAAAACCCTAATTAGGTTTTAATTAAATATGTATTTTAGTTTTTATTAATATTTTGTTTAATTAGTTTAATTAAATTGTAAAATTAATAGTTTTATAAAATAAATAATATAAAAATAATATTTTTATAAAAAAATTGTACTTTTTACAACTTTTTGTATATTTTTATATTTTGTCCCTTTTCAATCGTTTTAGCGTAATAATTGTATTTTTAGCTCATATTTAGTTTTAAACTTAGTTTTTGCAATAGTTATTTTTACTTCTAGATTTTTAGGCTTTGCCGTAGAATTCCTTAAGTGCTTTTTCTTTAGACTAAGATTTAGGTACTTTAGAATTTTGCGACGCCTTTTTAAGTTTTAGTTTCTTTTTAAGTTATTTCCATTTGGGATTTAGTTTTCCTGTAAGCTTTAATATTTTTAGACGACTTTTACCTATGTATCAATTATCATTCCAATTAGTAATCTCAATTTGCGATTATAATTTTAAGTTAGTTGTAGTAATAAGGTTAGGTTAGTCAAGTATTTTTAAGTTTTATAAGTTTCTTTAATTTTTCCGTCACCTTTTATTTTTCAACCATTTTTCTTTTTCGACCTTTTTTGACGAACTCTTTTTCTTTCTTATTTCTCGCTATTCTAGTTTTAGGACATAGATTTTTATTCTACTTCTTATCTAAAATTCTTAAAATTACGAAAATTTGTTTTAAGTGGTTAAATTAATAGACATCAAAATTTTCTGGTTCGTAGTAATAGTTGAATTTGTACGTGGACCGGGTTATTGGAGCCAAACAGTCCTCAATTATATTGAGACCAAATGAATCCTGCCCCTCTGCTGCATCTTTTGGCTATTCGAAACGTGGGCAAAATCAGAAAAGTCTATTGATTGGATAACTTATTATAATTTTTCTTTCCTTTTAAAAACTAATAGGATATTCAATGAATGCACCGAGCAAGACGTTCACCACCTTTTGTACGTTCACCACCTGTAACTAGATCAAGACATTTAGCAAATATTACTGCCGTTGATTTTTCTTTAGAATCGTCATCCAGTCGACCAAGTACTTCAGTTCAAATTTCCGATAATCCATTTTTTGAACCCGACCTCACAATTGAGAATCCGGAGAATATTCAGGAACGGTTCGTAGATCCTGAACCACTAAACTTTCCTCCGGAACCACCAATCATTCAAACAGAGATTGTTGAGGAACGAACCATTAAATCAGAATCCTCTAGTGATTCAGATTCAACAAATTCAATTATGGAGAATCTGGAACCTTTAAGTATGGAAGACCGAATGAGAGCTAAACGCACTGGCCAAGGTCACGCAATTACTCATCCAGACATTAATGCGCCAGATTATGAAATCAAAGGACAAATTCTACACATGGTGACTAATCAATGCCAATTTAGTGGTGCGCCGAAGGAAGATCCAAATGAACATCTACGTACCTTTAATAGGATCTGCACACTATTTAAAATCCGAGAAGTGGAGGATGAACAGATATATCTCATGTTATTTCCCTGGACTTTAAAGGGAGAAGCCAAAGATTGGTTGGAATCGTTACCTGAAGGGGCGATTGATACATGGGATGTTTTAGTTGAAAAATTTCTTAAACAATTCTTTCCTGCATCTAAAGTCGTAAGACTTCAAGCAGAAATTGTTACGTTCACACAAAAGCCGAATGAAACTCTATATGAGGCGTGGACTAGATATGGAAAGTTATTAAGAGGATGTCCGCAACATGGTTTAGACACCTGTCAAATAGTACAAATATTCTACCAAGGATGCGACATCACTACAAGAAAAGACATAGATATAGCAGCTGGTGGTTCTATTATGAAGAAAACCGAAACTGATGCTTACAAAATTATTGATAACACTGCTTCCCACTCACATGAGTGGCACCAAGAAAAATATATCGTTAGATCATCTAAAGCAGCTAGAGCCGATTCTAGCCATGACTTAGATTCCATTTCCGCAAAGATAGATGCTGTGGAGAGACGAATGGAAAAGATGACTAAGGATATTCACTCAATACGAATTAGTTGTGAGCAGTGTGGAGGACCACATTTGACAAAAGATTGTCTCAGTATTGAATTAACAATGGAACAAAGAGAGAATATTTCATACATAAACCAAAGGCCTGGAAATAATTATCAGAATAATTATCAACCGCTAAGACCAATTTACAATCAAAACCAGAATTATAACCGAAATATTCCATACAACAACCAACAAGGTCCTAGCAATCAACAAGTATCCAATAATACTTACAATCAGCAAAGACCTAATTTTCAAAACAAACCACCACAACAAACCGATGATAAAAAGCCGAATTTAGAAGATATGATGACGAAGCTAGTTGAAACTCAAACGCAGTTTTTCACATCTCAGAAACAAACCAATGAACAAAATGCTCAAGCATTTAGAAATCAACAAGCTTCTATTCAAAATCTGGAACAAGAAGTAAGTAACCTAGCAAGGTTAATAGGTGAAAGAAAACCGGGAAGTCTACCTAGTGATACAAATGCTAACCTCCGGAATGAAACAGCTAAAGCCATTACCACAAGAAGTGGTACAACACTTAAACCACCTGAAATACCTGTAACTTCTGATGAAGCTATTCCTACTCCACAAGAACCACAACCTGATCAAGATAAGGAAAAAGAACCGGTAGTTGAAAAGGTTAATGAAGATAACACAGTTAAGGATAAACCTTATGTTAAACCATACCAACCACCACTTCCTTACCCGAGTAAAATGAAGAAAGAGAAACTTGAAGCCGAGCAATCCAAATTCTTGGATATGTTTAAACAGATAAATGTAAATCTTCCTTTCATTGATGTGATTTCAGGAATGCCTAGATATGCTAAATTCTTGAAAGATCTAATCTCAAATAGAAAGAAAATGGAAGAACTCTCGGCTGTTACTATGAATGCTAATTGTTCAGCAGTGCTGTTGAATAAGATACCAGAAAAACTATCTGATCCAGGAAGTTTCACAATTCCATGTTTTCTGGGTAGTCTTAGTTCAATAGAAGCATTGGCAGACTTAGGTGCAAGTATAAATCTAATGCGGTATTCACTATACGCTAAACTAGACCTTGGAGAATTGAAACCAACCAGAATAAGCATACAACTAGCCGATAGATCAATAAAATATCCTAGAGGGATAATGGAGAACATGCTAGTTAAAGTTGGTACTTTAGTATTTCCAGTAGATTTTGTTGTTTTGGACATGGAAGAAGATTCTCAAGTTCCACTCATATTAGGAAGACCATTCTTAAACACGGCTAAAGCAATGATAGACGTGTTCGGTAAGAAACTGACCCTAAGTATAGAGGATGAGAGTGTTACCTTTTCAGTTGATAGAGCAATGCAACAACCGCAATCTGCAGATGATACATGTTATTATATTCAAACTATAGATGCACATACAGAATTATTAGAAGAATTTCCAGAATTACAAGGAACAGGAGAATGTTCTTTAGGAGAAGGTAATGAACCAATTGATGAAGCTGAAATGTTAGCTACACTTATAGCTAATGGATATGAACCAACAACAGAAGAAATTCAAATGCTAAAAGAAGAAGACAGATATCGATATAAATCATCGATAGAAGAACCTCCGAAATTAGAGTTAAAGCCACTTCCAAACCATTTGGAATACGCTTATTTACATGGTGAATCTGAATTACCTGTAATAATATCGTCTTCTCTTACTGAAAATGAGAAATCACAACTCATTTCTGTGTTGAAAGCTCATAAACCAGCCATTGCATGGAAGATTCATGATATTAAAGGAATAAGTCCTTCGTATTGCACACATAAAATCCTTATGGAAGAAGGTCATAAAACGTATGTGCAACGCCAACGAAGACTAAATCCTAATATGCAAGATGTAGTTAAGAAAGAGATTATTAAACTGCTAGATGCAGGTTTGATATATCCAATCTCTGATAGTCCATGGGTAAGCCCAGTTCAATGCGTGCCTAAGAAGGGTGGCATGACTGTCATTACAAATGAGAAAAATGAGCTTATTCCTACTAGGACTGTAACAGGATGGCGTGTATGTATTGATTATAGAAAATTAAATGACGCCACCAGAAAAGATCACTTTCCCTTACCTTTCATAGATCAAATGTTGGAAAGATTAGCCGGAAATAGTTACTATTGTTTTCTAGATGGATTTTCCGGATATTTTCAAATTCCAATAGCACCCGAAGATCAAGAGAAAACCACATTCACGTGCCCTTATGGTACTTTTGCTTACAAACGCAGGCCATTTGGACTTTGCAACGCCCCTGCAACCTTTCAAAGGTGTATGATGGCGATTTTTCACGACATGATAGAAGAATGCATGGAAGTATTCATGGATGACTTTTCAGTCTTCGGTGATACATTTGAATCATGTCTAGTTAATCTTGAAGGAATGCTTATTAGATGCGAACAATCAAATCTAGTACTTAATTGGGAGAAATGCCATTTCATGGTTAAAGAAGGCATCGTTCTTGGTCATAAAATTTCAAAAGAAGGAATTGAAGTGGATAGAGCTAAAGTAGATGTAATTGCTAAACTTCCACATCCCACCAATGTTAGAGGAGTTAGGAGTTTTCTAGGGCATGCCGGTTTTTACCGACGTTTCATAAAAGATTTTTCTAAAATTGCCACTCCTATGAATAAACTCCTAGAAAAGGATGCTCCATTCATCTTTTCAGATGAGTGTATCAAATCTTTTAATATTCTTAAAGAAAAACTTACTAATGCGCCGATCATGATAACACCAAACTGGAATCTACCATTTGAACTAATGTGCGATGCAAGTGATTTTGCAGTGGGAGCCGTTTTAGGATAAAGGATTGAAAAACGATTTCAACCTATATATTATGCTAGTAAGACATTACAAGGAGCACAAACGAACTATACAACTACTGAAAAAGAACTCCTTGCTATTGTCTTTGCTTTTGACAAATTTCGATGATATCTCGTTCTAGCAAAAACGGTGGTCTATACCGACCATTCTGCTCTTAGATACCTATTTTCGAAACAAGATGCTAAACCAAGATTAATCCGTTGGATCTTACTCTTACAAGAGTTTGATATTGAAATCCGAGATAAAAGAGGAGCAGAAAATCTCGCCGCTGATCATCTTTCTCGTCTTGAAAATCCTGAGTTAGAAGTTCTAAATGAATCGGCCATACAAGACAACTTTCCTGATGAATATCTATTGAAGATATATTATAAAGAAATTCCATGGTTTGCAGACTATGCAAACTACTTAGTTTGTGGATTTATTGAAAAAGGATTATCGTACCAAAGACGAAAGAAATTTTTCAGTGATATAAAACACTATTTTTGGGAAGATCCACATCTATTTAAAAGTTGTCCCGATTGAATAATACGCCGATGTGTATTTGGAGATGAAGCTAGTAAAATATTAAACCATTGTCACACAGGACCAACAGGAGGGCATTATGGGCCTCAACTAACAGCAAGAAAAGTTTATGATGCTGGATTTTATTGGCCTACAATTTACAAAGACGCATACCTTCTTTGCAAATCCTGTGATGCTTGTCAAAGGGCCGGAAAAATAAGTCAACGTGATGAAATGCCACAAAATGTCATCCAAGTATGTGAAGTATTTGACATTTGGGGTATTAACTTTATGGGTCCATTTCCAAAATCTCATAATAATCTATATATACTCGTAGCCATTGATTATGTATCTAAATGGGCGGAAGCACAAGCTCTCCCAACTAACGATGCACGAGTTGTAGTCAATTTTTTAAAACGTCTTTTTGCAAGGTTTGGAACACCGAAAGCTTTAATAAGTGATCGGGGTACTCATTTCTGTAATAATCAACTTGAGAAAGTTCTTAAAAGATATGGAGTAACGCATAAAATCTCCACCGCATATCATCCACAAACAAGTGGACAAGTTGAAAATACCAACCGAGCTTTAAAACTTATTCTAGAGAAAACCGTAGGATCAAATATGAAGGAATGGTCCATTAAATTGGAGGATGCACTCTGGGCTTTTAGAACAGCCTATAAAACTTCAATTGGAACCACACCTTTTAGACTTGTTTATGGAAAAGCATGTCATCTTCCAGTAGAAATTGAACACAAAGCATTTTGGGCTTTGAAGACATGTAATCTTGATTTACATGAAGCCGGACGTCTACGATTAAGTCAACTAAACGAATTAGAAGAATTAAGACATGAAGCATACCAAAATTCGTTAATCTATAAAGAAAGAACGAAAAAATGGCATGATAAAAGAATCAGAAGTTCAAAAGAATTTAAGGAAGGAGACAGAGTTCTTCTTTTCAATTCATGATTCAAGCTATTTCCTGGAAAATTGAAATCAAGATGGTCTGGACCATTCATAGTCAAAAGAGTTTTCCCATACGGAACAGTAGAATTGATAAATTCAAATGGGATTGAATTTAAAGTTAATGGTCACAGAGTTAAACATTACATACATGGTCCGATGGAAGTCGACAACGAAGTTAATCACAATTTCGACACCACAACTAACTAAGTGTGGGGAGAATCAAGGGGTTTATGTATTTCTGTTAGAGTTAGATTATCTGTTTTCGTGTAGTTCTCGAAAATGGAACCCGAATGGTCTTTCCCTAGCAGACCCTAAAGAACTAGTCTTCTCCCCCCATTCTGAATTTTTATTTTTTTAGGTTTTTACAAAATGAAGACTGCCTGTGAACTAAACCATGGTCTAATGCTACACGCTTTGATCAGTAAATGTAATAATGACACACTTCCGAGTGAAATAGTATCAGTAATCAGAGAAAGAATGGACGGAGTTAGAAAAGAATCCAGATGCGAAGATAATAAGTTACAATTTGGTAAAGGAAAATCAAAATCCGCAGCGAAAAGAAGAGCACGACACCTAGAAAGATGTCACAAATGCGGAAAATGGTCACATGAAGACTGAAAGGGATGAATCTTCATCCCAAGCTCGCAATGCTCCTGCTGAGAATGCGGAACAACAGGAGGTGGATAACTACTACAAGCAGGATATACCTCATCCAGTCATGACCTTTTCTGATATGCACTTGGAAGAGTTGCACCCGAACCTGAGATTTGACAGACTTTGGATAGATTATCCAAAATACCAAAGGGGTTTGCATACTCTTCATTCTAAGGTTGTTGAGGTACCGAGGGTCATAGAATGGGGACCCTTAGAAGCTGTAGAATTGGCCGGGCCAATTAGGGAATTACTTGTACAGAGGTTTGGTAATTCTACTTTTAATGACTGGGTACGTTTATTCACCATGCGTAGACCTGTATATAAAGTAGGGTGTGAAGAATTGTTATGTAGTATAGAATTAAATGATCGGGTAGCTAGTTTAACCGACCGATCATTTATTAGATTTTTGTTAGGAGGTTCGATGCGCCACATGTCTTTAATAGACATGGCTCAGGCTTTACATATATATACGCCTGAGGAGTTAGCATCTGCCGATTGTAGAGGGTTGATACTAAACGGTAGAAAGATAGATGAAAATTTTGATACACACGGTGTGTGGAGTCAAATGACAAGCCATCACCGTTTCAAAGGGGGAAATTACTCTTATTTAGATATAGATAGAGCCGAATTAAGAGTGATTCATAGGTTTTTAGCTAATTCGATTACACAAAGAGGTAAGAACAAGGAAAAGGTAAATGAACAGGATTTGTTTTACCATATGTGTATTCGAGACCCACAAAGCGCTGTAAGTATACCGTATTGTGTGGGTTATTATTTATCAGCTATGGTTAGGGGGATGAGACCGCATAGCATAATAGGAGGTGGTATTTTTATTACTTTGATTGCTGAATATCTCGGTGTGGATATAAGTCGGGGGGGATTATTAGTGGAAGAACCAGAACTCCGCGATACTATAGGTTTAAATGTATACCATGGTGCGAAAGTTTTGAAGAGGCGAAATAACGCCGCAGTACAATACCATGGTAGACATCCACAGGTTGAGAGAAACCAACAGCAAGGTAATGTAGGAGGGGGAAATGAGATGCAAGAAATGCAAAGGTTTATAGCTTCACAGGAGTACGAAAATGCTAGACAGAGAGCATTTGAAGATTGGCAAGTTCATCAGAACCAAATCATAGCTCATTGCCAACATATAGGTAGAAACTATATTCCTACACCAAAACCCATCTTCCCTCCCTGGTCTATAGAGATGCAACCACCGTATCCTACGTATAACCCTGCCGAAGCATTCTATAGCACCTATGGTTATGCCTGGAACCCCTATTGGTACCAGTATCATCCCTAGTCTACTTAGTTTTTTTTTTATTTTGTAATTTGTAATGTTGATACGTTTAATACTTATGTTAATATTGTAATAGTTTTTATAATTTTCTAACTTTTATTCTTAGATTTTAATAATTTTTGAATGTGGGGTAATATTCCAAACTTCAAAAATATGTATATATGTTTGCAGTTTATCTTATATACAGAACAGGGTAAAACAACGCATTTTCAAAGACTGGCATTAAGTTCAGCAAAAGCAACTAATTTTGACGACAAGATGCAAAATATATGTGAAATAACAACGAGACGGAATGAACAAATGATGTGCACCATTTATCATTCAGCAAACAAACGCCAATATATTTGGAAACTTTGGTAAAAATTTAATCATTTTCACACAAATCACCCTCAATAATTTAAATTGTTACTGATTTCTTGCAAATGAGGGCATTGCAAGATCTTAAGTGTGGGAAGGGGTTAAAGTCTTTCGGATTTTAAAATTTTTATCTTAAACACTTGGTTACCATTAAAAATACTAGTAAAGCAGTAGTTGTATTAGAATCTAGTGCTCTCTGATAATAAAGAACAGCCCTAGTCTTATATACTGACTACCCAATTCTAGTAAAATTTTTAAAAATTTTCAATTAAATGAACTCAAAATCATGTTTATACATATTTATGAACGATAAAACTAGGTTTTAACACCGAAATTATTGTTACCTCGGAAAGGACATAAATTGAGAAACAAACCAAAATGTTAAAATTAATCTAAAATGGAATAGAGGACGATAAAAAGGAAAATAAAAGCCAAGTGTGGGAAAATTTACCAAGTTATCTTAAACATATGTCACATATATCTGTAACAAATAACTGAAAATACTTTTGCTTTGGACTAAACTAAACTATTTTACCCGATGAAAGAAAAGAAAGATGGATCTACACGATGAATCAATTCCATCATTAAAAGGAAGTAAAGTCTTCCGAAAAAGAAATGCGCTTCTTGATTTAGGTCATGAAGTTGTCGTCCAGACCAGCTGTAGGTTGACAAAAAATCTAGAAAAGTCATCACTAAAATCAGCAGGAAATCCACGGACCTCAGCATTAAACAGGGTCGCCAAGTGGTCAGATTTATCCTAACCATGAGAAGGATTTATCTCGTAAAATGGGGGGGGCACCATGCAAATTAGCTGGATAAGACTAATGAATCAGATCCCCAGAAAGGATAATCTCCTTAAAGATTAAAAATCAGCTTTTAAGCCTGATATTACTCAATCCTAGAGATTGACCTTAAAGATTGAGAATTCAAACTCATGGAATTCAATGATATCTAAACTCGAGCTTGAACGAGAAAATATTTTGATCAAAATTACAAACCGATTTGTTTTCTGAAAACCCTATTTTCAAAGCGTTCATTACCATTGAACGTAAAATCCTAGGAATTCACCTGGAATTCATTAGGTCACCTGAACCAAATCGGGTGTCAACCGTAAGAACGGTGGTTGCATAGCATGGTCAAAGACAAGACCTCGTGCCAGATCGAAAAATTATAAGGGTGAGCTTTACTATTGCTCCTACCAAGGATAGTAATTGCGTCCGACACGTTATAGACCATAATTAAAAGCAAGTCACAGGACATTGCCTTAACAGTTGCTTGTTCAACGCTTTCCTTTACAACCGGATGGTAGTTTACCGAAAGGTAATATACGGGACAAGTAAACTGGACGTGTTGCTTTCCAAATACAAGGTTAGCAAGTGGGTGACACAAAACCGCAAGTTTTGAGCTAAAATTTTCAATTCTGAAACCCACCAAACCCACAAAAATATTTTGTAAACACCGGTAAAGGGTTATTCCGGAAAACTTATCTAGGGTAAAAACTAGATTTAATTTTCAAAAGATCAAATGTTTTCATAAAGATCCAATTTCCTTAATGGATCTAAATTTTTATAGTCATGTGGGACTGTAAACCATATCGTTACTACCATTGTTTATACCGCCGTATAGAAATCACTGATGTACAAAGTGTGAAGAATAAAGAAGTGATTCTTGTATTTCAAGACGATATTGCTTGAGGACAAGCAACGCTCAAGTGTGGGAATATTTGATAATGCTAAAAACGAACATATATTTCATAGCATTATTCCTCAAGAAAGACAAGCTTTTAGTTGCAATTGTTCTATTTACAAGTGATATTCGTTTAAATATTAAAAGGTGAAGACAAAAGACAGATTTTACGAATTGAAGACGCAAACGACCAAAAAGCTCAAAAGTACAAAAGACAATCAAAGAGGTTCCAATTATTGATAAGAAACGTCTCGAAATTACAAGAGTACAAGATTCAAAACGCAAAGTACAAGATATTAAATTGTACGCAAGGACGTTCGAAAATCCGGAACCGGGACCAGAGTCAACTCTCAACGCTCGACGCAACGGACTAAAAATTACAAGTCAACTATGCACATAAATATAATATAATATTTAAACAATTCTTATAATTATTTATATATTATAATAAATAATAAAAACCGTCGGCAAGAAAGACTCCAAACTGGACTGAGCTGTAATTTCAATCTCCGCGACTCGCGGAGTTTGAAGGCCAAAAATGCCGCGAGTCGTGGAGCCCCAAGTTTTGAAAGTCCCTATAAAAGCAACCGAATTCTGAGCATTTTTCATCCATCATATATCAATCTCTCTATCTAAACGTATACATTTATATTTATATTATAATTTTAATTTTAATTTTAATTCTAATAATAAGGGTATGTTAGCGAATGTTGTAAGGGTGTAAGTCGAAATTCTGTCCGTGTAACGCTACGCTATTTTTAATCATTGTAAGTTATGTTCAATCTTTTTATATTAATGTCTCGTAGCTAAGTTATTATCATGCTTATTTAATCCGAAGTAATCATGATGTTGGGCTAATTACTAAAATTGGGTAATTGGGCTTTGTACCATAATTGGGGTTTGGATAAAAGAACGACACTTGTGGAAATTAGACTATGGGCTATAAATGGGTTTTATATTAACTAAACAATACCTTGTTAATTTAATATACAAACTTATAATTTGACGTATTTATATATAACCACATACGCTTGACTGGGTACGGTGGGCGGGATATCTATAAATACCAATAATTATTCATTTTACCGGATACGGAACTGGATTAATAGTTAATAGACTTGTTGAAACAGGGGTGAATTACATTCAAGGGTAATTGGTGTAATTGTTAACAAAGTAGTAAAACCTTGGTTTACACGCAGTCGATAACCTGGTGTATTCATTAAACAAAGTATTAAAATCTTGTTACAGTTTAAGTCCCCAATTAGTTGGAATATTTAACTTCGGGTATAAGGATAATTTGACGAGGATACTCGCACTTTATATTTATGACTGATGGACTGTTATGGATAAAAACCAGACGGACATATTAAATAATCCAGGACAAAGGACAATTAACCCATGGGCATAAAACTAAAATCAACACGTCAAACATCATAATTACGGAAGTTTAAATAAGCATAATTCTTTTATTTCATATTTAATTTCCTTTATTTTATATTTAATTGCACTTCTAATTATCGCATTTTTATTTATTGTTATTGTATTTAATTGCACTTTTAATTATCGTACTTTTTAATTATCGCAAGTTTATTTTATCGCATTTTTATTATTCGCAATTTCATTATCGTTATTTACTTTATGCTTTAATTTAAGTCTTGTATTTATTTTTAATATTTTACATTTAGTTTTAACTGCGACTAAAGTTTTAAAATCGACAAACCGGTCATTAAACGGTAAAAACCCCCCTTTATAATAATAATATTACTTATATATATATTTGTATTTTTATAAAAGTAAACTAATATAGCGTTAAGCTTTGTTTAAAAAGATTCCCTGTGGAACGAACCGGACTTACTAAAAACTACACTACTGTACGATTAGGTACACTGCCTATAAGTGTTGTAGCAAGGTTTAAGTATATCCATTCTATAAATAAATAAATATCTTGTGTAAAATTGTATCGTATTTAATAGTATTTCCTGCTAAACTTTAATAGTATTTTATACCCCTTAGCTTTAACATCAAATATCTCAAAAAATTACAAAAATATGAGTAATCATTCATGACTTATTTACATGAAAATAAAATTACATATCCTTTATATCTAATCCATACACCAACGACCAAAAATACCTACAAACACTTTCATTCTTCAATTTTCTTCATCTAATTGATCTCTCTCAAGTTCCATCTTCAAGTTCTAAGTGTTCTTCATAAATTCTACAAGTTCTAGTTTCATAAAATCAAGAATACTTCCAAGTTTGCTAGCTTACTTCCAATCTTGTAGAGTGATCATCCAACCTCAAGAAATATTTCTTATTTATAGTAAGATATCTTTCTAATATAAGGTAATACTCATATTCAAACTTTGATTCAATTTCTATAACTATAACAATCTTATTTCGAGTGGAAATCTTACTTGAACTTGTTTTCGTGTCATGATTCTACTTCAAGAACTTTCAAGCCATCCAAGATCCTTTGAAGCTAGACCCATTTGTCTCTTTTCTAGTAGGTTTATCCACAAAACTTGAGGTAGTAATGATGTTCATAACATCATTCGATTCATACATATAAAGTTATCTTATTCGAAGGTTTAAACTTGAAATCACTAGAACATAGTTTAGTTAATTCTAAACTTGTTCGCAAACAAAAGTTAATCCTTATAAATTGACTTTTAAAATCAACTAAACAAATGTTCTATATCTATATGATATTCTAACTTAATGATTTAAAACCTGGAAACACGAAAAACACCGTAAAACTGGACATACGCCGTCGTAGTAACACCGCGGGCTGTTTTGGGTTTGATAATTAAAAACTATGATAAACTTTGATTTAAAATTTGTTCTTCTGGGAAAATGATTTTTCTTATGAACATGAAACTATATTCAAAAATCATGGTTAAACTCAAAGTGGAAGAATGTTTTTCAAAATGGTCATCAAGACGTCGTTCGTTCGACTGAAATGACTACCTCTTACAAAAACGACTTGTAACTTATATTTCCAACTATAAATCTATACTTTTTCTGTTTAGATTCATAAAATAGATTTCAATATGAAACCATAGCAATTTGATTCACTCAAAACGGATTTAAAGTGAAGAAGTTATGGGTAAAACAAGATTGGATATTTTTTATTTTTGTAGCTACTGGAAATATTAACAATTCTATACAAATTATATCCTAGCTAAATTATATTGTATTATACATGTATTCTAATATATTATGTAATCTTGGGATACCATAGACACGTATGCAAATGTTTTGACATATCATATCAACCCATGTATATATATTATTTGGAACAACCATAGACACTCTATATGCAGTAATGTTGGAGTTAGCTATACAGGGTTGAGGTTGATTCCAAAAATATATATACTTTGAGTTGTGATCTAGCCTGAGACATGTATACACTGGGTCGTGGATTGATTCAAGATAATATATATCGATTTATTTCTGTACATCTAACTGTGAACAACTAGTTGTAGGTTACTAACGAGGACAGCTGACTTAATAAACTTAAAACATCAAAATGTATTAAAAGTGTTGTAAATATATTTTGAACATACTTTGATATATATGTACATATTTGTTATAGGTTCGTGAATCGACCAGTGGCCAAGTCTTACTTCCCGACGAAGTAAAAATCTGTGAAAGTGAGTTATAGTCCCACTTTTAAAATCTAATATTTTTGGGATGAGAATACATGCAGGTTTTATAAATAATTTACAAAATAGACACAAGTACGTGAAACTACATTCTATGGTTGAATTATCAAAATCGAATATGCCCCTTTTTATTAAGTCTGGTAATCTAAGTATTAGGGAACAGACACCCTAATTGACGCGAATCCTAAAGATAGATCTATTGGGCCTAACAACCCCATCCAAAGTACCGGATGCTTTAGTACTTTGAAATTTATATCATATCCGAAGGGTGTCCCGGAATGATGGGGATATTCTTATATATGCACCTTGTTAATGTCGGTTACCAGGTGTTCACCATATGAATGATTTTTATCTCTATGTATGGGATGTATATTGAAATATGAAATCTTGTGGTCTATTGTTACGATTTGATATATATAGGTTAAACCTATAACTCACCAACATTTTTATTGACGTTTTAAGCATGTTTATTCTCAGGTAATTATTAAGAGCTTCCGCTGTCCCATTCTTAAATAAGGACAAGATATGGAGTCCATGCTTGTATGATATTGTGTAAAAACTGCATTCAAGAAACTTATTTCGTTGTAACATATTTGTATTGTAAACCATTATGTAATAGTCGTGTGTAAACAGGATATTTTAGATTATCATTATTTGATAATCTACGTAAAGCTTTTTAAACCTTTATTGATGAAATAAAGGTTATGGTTTGTTTTAAAATGAATGCAGTCTTTGAAAAACGTCTCATATAGAGGTCAAAACCTCGCAACGAAATCAATTAATATGGAACATTTTTAATCAATAAGAACGGGACATTTCATCATACACTTATGTTGGATCTAAGATTCTATAGCTTATGGTCTTCCAATTTTGTTGTAAACAAAAGCTTACAAGCTTACATACATTTTCAAGATGAAAATCTAAGTTTCATAACTTATGGTTTCATTAAAGTAAAGATCCAAATTCTATAACTTAGGGTTTAACTTAAGAACACTAGATCTAGACTTTTTAGTCTATGATCTTTAAGATCTAACTAAGATCTAAGTTCTACAACTTAAGATCTTGTTTATTTAGTTTACTTTCAAGTTTATAGCTTAATATTACTACTAGAACTCATGTATGTGTCGGATCTAAGATCTTGATGTAACTTTGGTTCATCAACCTACTTGCAACCCTTAAATTAGTTGTGCTACTTATCTTAGACATACACTAGAATTTTTATGGTCAAAACTTGGTTAAGATGATGCAAACGCATCAAAAAGTTGTACACTTGAAGCTATAAGCATCAAGGATGAGAACCGTGATGAGCATCAAGCACCAAGAACCCACATGAACACTTTGCTTACTATTTTCTGGGTCTGATCAGGCTACCTGTGCTAATGTAAAGTTGATTTCCAATTAGTTCGGTTTGATTAGATAATTTTCCGTTTAGGCCTCGTCTTAATCCGACTTACGGTTTAGGATTTATAGCCTACCGAAAGTCACTACGCCCTATTAACGTTATGCTGAAATTTATGACCTACTCGCACTTAAACCGTCACCACGGTCAAATGAAGACAAGTTTGGTTCTAGAAATTGGTCAGAAACTAGGGGACTCATATACGGAGCCATGGCCACTGGTCTCACCTCATTTCAGTTTGTATAGAGGTCGTGGCGACTGAACGAATCAGCCTTTGTTTCGAACTCTATTCTTGATTGAAACTTACTTTACACTTTTTGATTAATGATGAATGATGATGATACTTAATACCTAATTTACATACTTTTAAAACTTTGGGAACGATTTAATGACTCAGTAACTTTTGACTTAGGTTGAGAACCTTTCGGACCAACTACTTGCTTACTTATCTCGTACCGACTTTACTACTTTTCACTGTGAGTTATAACATCCCTTTTTACTTTAACTATTTTGGGAACTGAGAATACATGCGCGTTTTACGTTTTACATACTCGGCACGAGTACTTAAACTTTATATATGTGTGGGTTATACAACGGCATAAACTTTCCCCTTAGCTTGGTAACGTTTAGTCATTGGTCTTTGAACCGGTGAACGCGAATCTTAGATATGGATCCATAGGGTTTGACATCCCCACTCGGGCTAGTAGCGCTAGCATTTAACGGGTGTTTAATACTTTGTAAATATATGCACTCGCCAAGTGTACTTTTAGGGGGTGATATTACGTTAAGTTAGTTACCAAGTTCCCACGGTTGAACATATACTTTTCATACTGTTTTGAAACACTGAAATCTCGTGACCTACCTTACATTACTGTGTACTTAAACTATAGCTCACCAACATTCGTGTTGACGTTTGTAAGCATGTTTTCTCAGGTGCTTAGAGGTTTGATTGCTTCCGCTGTTGTAGTATTGCTGTGTAGACACCCGCTGCTTCTGTTAGAGATGTCTCCGCATGAAACATTTATTTTGCATTCAAACTATGTTACTTTTGAAACAATGAATTTGTAATGACCATTGGGTCACGTACTATTATTATTGCCTTCTATTCGTAGAAGCACACTATTGTATGTTAAACATTTGACGTTGGTTATGACGTCACCTTTTCTTATGAATACAAACTTATTTTAAAACAGCATATAGTGTTTGACCTTGTAATGATCCTGTTGTTGATGATCCGTACACGTTAATTTTGTACGGGGCATCACACCAACCACCCGTAACAAACCAAACACCATTCATGCACCTTTACGGTAGTCATCCCCGAAGACATACAGCTAAAAGAAAACCAACCAAGCCCCAGAGCAAAGGAGGTCATCCTTAGCCATAACGACCCCAAGATGTACCGAACGATGCGAGACACAAATATACCTGAGTACATTATCATGCACGACCCTAAATATGACCACATACACACATATAGATTAGTTCATAATAAACATTTGATATGTTCATCCAGCAGTGTCCTAAAGATGTACTCATTTAATGACGATATGGCTTGGAGGATTAAGTCTGACAAGCCCATTTAACAATTGCAAAACACAGCTCCAAATTGTATGCCGAAAATAATAATTCGAGTGTTGATCAGTCAAACACTTCATACGAACTAAAAAACTTGAAGTGTCTGTTGGTCGGCCGAACCTAACGAAAAGATCTATAATGTAGCAGCAGCAAACCAAACCAACCAAGTGATAACTTTTAGTTCATAGTAAAGGTATTAAGATAACCTGTCAATGGCCGTTTATTTTGCTTGAAGAATAGCAACCTGCCTCTATTTTCCTGTAGTTCTGCATAAAGAAATTACTATTAAGCTTTAAAATGAAGGAGACATATCTTAGTATAGATAAATCTCAACCATTGGATCTAAATCAAAATTACTTTTTAATGGTGGGGATTACCCCTTAAATGATTTTTTATTAAAATTAAAATCTTACCTAATATAGGCTTTGCTTTAATATGTAGTAGATAGATGTAGATTGTAAAGAAATAACTGCCACAGACTTCACATATACTTTGTGCATTCTCTTACCATGTAAAGTAAACCATGGCAAAACTTCAGTAGTTGACATAAAAACATGCCCCTTCTTCTCTATTATCTTTTTATTGACTTTAAGGTCATAAGTGTCATGTATCCACTAAAGTAACACCAACCCTATTTGAACCGTTTTCTTATTGAGGTTCGGATAGCCACATCTAAATAGAAGAAATAAACACATACCTGTAACTTAATAAGATCATAATGAGCACATGAAACCAACATAAAGACAAATCTGAAACCAAGTAGATTTTATTATATTCTAAGCACATTTAGCATGTCTTCCTTTATATAAATGAGAAACTTACTTTGCAGAAAGATTAAATGCCCTGAACATTGCCATAGATAAATCAACAACCTCACTAAAATTTAATCACCAGTTCATACTTGACGATATTTAGAGACAAAATCAACATATTTTCTATACTAAGAACCTAAATACATGTAAACACCTCCAAACTTACCTCATCTGGAGTCCCTTCATAGAATTCAAGAGTTGTTGCAAATGCTAAACAAAACAATCTTTCATTGATGAAACTTCTAATGCAGAAGTGACGATTAAAAAGCCATCAGAAAAAGATATAATGGTTACTAATTATAGAGGTGTCAACGAAAAAAGGTGATAGTAAAACAAGTGTACCAATAGAAGTAAAGGAGTCAAAACATCTAATGTAAGATTTGCGACTGTTAAAAACTTCACCAAATTTGCAAGCAAACGTGACAGGAAGGAAGGCTGTACCACAAAAAAAAGAGCATAATTGCACGTGTAAGTAACAATAGGCATGTTCGCTTCATTTATAAATTTCTACATAACCTTAACTTCAAATTTCTAAACATTCTAAAAGAGTTTTATAATTAGTAGTTTGAACAAACTTTTGTACTAATAAAAAAAATCTAGAACATATCTTACAAGTATATGCACGTGTACACTTACACCTTAAAGTAAACAAAAAGTTCATATCAAGAGCAATATAATAGGGATTCAACATAACCGGACAACAAATTCACAAACAATCGTCAATTTATAATCAAATAAGACATATTAGAAACATTAAACAGAAAAATCAAACGTTATACCTTGATGTGTGTGCAATCAGTTAAAACAAACCAAAAAATAATCAAAATTCTTACCTGGAATGCGAATGAAAACCCTAATGAAAGAATAATGATATATAATGGTTTCGGTTGTCAGATTTTACCCATAGACCAAGGTTTAAAAAATTTTCATTCAGATGGCGTTAAATTCAAGTAGATTTGATTTTAAAAGAATTGAAGATTAGAAGGAAAGAATTTGATATGAGATTGGTTGAATGGATACGACGTTTTTTTTGATTTTTTTGATTTTGAATACGCAGAAAATACGGAGCAACTAGCAAGCGACGGATACGGGAACTTTGATATTAAGTCGTGTGAGAGAAGAATTGTAACCGTATACAGGGGGCATATTGGTAAATTACTATTACTAATTACTAATATAACTAATAGACAAAATTTGTCTTAATAATTATGAATAGTACTATTTAATAGTATTTCATTTTTCACACACCCAACTCCCTAACTTTCATTAAAATACAAATCGAATCCCCCATTTTATAGTACTACTAATATAACTAATAGACAAAATTTGTCTTATTAGTTATGAATAGTACTATTTAATATTTCATTTTTCATACACCCAACCCCCTAACTTTCATTAAAATACAAATCGAACCCCCCATTTTATAGTACTATTTAATATTTCATTTTTCACACACCCAACCCCCTAACTTTCATTAAAATACAAATCGAATCCCCCCATTTTATACCTATATTCTAAAATATTATTTATCCCATCACTAACACTAAAAATATTGAATAATAACACTCACCACGCTACTACTGTGCTACTTTTTTTTTGTCTCAAACGATAAAAAAGCACATTTCATAAAAGGAACAACCCTTCAATGCTACCAAAAGATGTCGAAAAATATTCTTTTTTACAAAATAGACCAACTAACTTAAAAAAAAAAAAAAAACCGAACGCTAAAAGAAGCAACTTTCACAAAGGAACAACCCTTCAACGTTAGATGTCAAATTTTTTTTTTACAAAATAGATCAACACCTTTTTTAAACACGCATTCAAAACGGAGCCCCTGGCGGGAAGCGAGGGCTCCACAACTAGTTTATTCTAATCTTACTAAGAAAGAGACAATTCTTAATGTGGATAAACGTGGACCATCAGATTTCTTTGAAATATTTCTATTGTATGGTTAGGATTGGATCTGGTAAGAAATATTTTTTTAATCTTATATAATATGGTCCGTGCTTTAATATATAGATAGGATTGCGACATAGTTACTGAAATCGTCCTTGGGGTTTGCACCATTTTTCTGATTTCGTCCCTATCATTTTTTAAAGATATTATCCTCATAGTTTGCAGATGCTGCCGATATAGACCCTGTGTGTGGCGTACGTTAATTATCTTCGTTAAATCAGAGTCATGTGCGATGCAAGTGAGGGTAATATAGTCTTTTTAATCTATCTCTTCACTTCCCTTTTCTTTTTCCTTTTTTGTTCCCCATTTCTTTTCCTTTTTTTTTTCCTTCTAAACCCCACTACCATGGCATGTTACAGAAACTCAAATACTCTGTATAAGTAAAAATATAAATCTCAAACACATCTATTTTCAATAATGCAAAATGAAATTAAGCAGAAACTGAAGAATGAAAACAAAATAGCGAGTAGTGTTGCTTTGAAGTTTAGTGGCTATTAGTCATAAATAGGTTACATGCTACTACCGTGCTACATTTTTTTTTTTTGTCTCAAACGATAAAAAAAACACCTTTCATAAAAGGAACAACCCTTCAATGCTACCAAAAGATGTCGAAAAATATTATTTTTTACAAAATAGATCAACTAACTTAAAAAAAAAAACAAAAAAAAAAAACCCGAACGCTAAAAGAAGCAACTTTCACAAAGGAACACCCCTTTAATGTTAGATGTCAACTTTTTATTTTTTTTTTACAAAATAGATCAACACTTTTTTTAACTCGCATTCAAAACGGAGCCCCGGGCGAGAAGCGATCGTTACACAACTAGTTTATTCTAATCTTACTAAGAAAGAGACAATTCTTAATGTGGATAAACGTGGACGATCAGATTTCTTTGAAATATTTCTATTGTATGGTTAGGATTGAATCTGGTAAGAAATATTTTTTTAATCTTATATAATATGGTCCGTGCTTTAATATATAGAGAGGATTGCGACATAGTTACTGAAATCGTCCTTGGGGTTTGCACCATTTTTCTGATTTCGTCCCTATCATTTTTTAAAGATATTATCCTCATAGTTTGCAGATGTTGCCGATATAGACCCTGTGTGTGGCGTACGTTAATTATCTTCGTTAAATCAGAGTCATGTGCAATGCATGTGAGGGTAATATAGTCTTTTTAATCTATCTCTTCACTTCGCTTTTCTTTTTCCTTTTTTGTTCCCCATTTCTTTTCCTTTTTTTTTTTCCTGTAAACCCCACTACCATGGCATGTTACACAAACTCAAATACTCTGTATAAGTAAAAATATAAATCTCAAACACATCTATTTTCAATAACGCAAAATGAAATTAAGCAGAAACTGAAGAATGAAAACAAAATAGCGAGTAGTGTTGCTTTGAAGTTTAGTGGCTATTAGTCATAAATAGGTTACATTATGTTATTGGTTTGAAATAAACTAGTTTAATACCCGCAACCTTGCGAGTTCGAATCAGAAAATACTATTTGGAATCATTATTATGATACTATATATATCGAGAAATAATTTTCAAACTCTTTTTTTAGAACGACAATTTTGGCATCGCATCCTCTCATTTGTCACTCACGCACCCGTTAGGAAGAAACTCTTCACATCTATCGTGCAAAGCGTATGAACATGAATGCAAGTTAGGAAGAAACTTAAATGCTTTAAGTTGTATGAACATGACCATTTGCATACCAAAAACAAATAAGAAACAGTGGAAAAAAAAAGCTGAAAGTAATTTTGAATCTGACTGTCAATTATATATCCATTTTAAATTAGATGGTTCATTTTATAATCAAATATTTTTTTATATAATTATGTAGAGACCAAAATTCTGTGATATATCCGATTAAAAATCATTTAAGAGATTAAAATGGACAAGTAAACAAAGCAAATTGTAATACAGGTTCTAGCAAGGCAATACATAACATTAAGATGCAATACTATCAAATTTCTCAAGTCAAAAAATCGTCATACACTCTCCAGTATCATATCTAAGAGCTCATAAAGTGACAAAGTAAACATGCATATTATGAAATCCATTATTTTCTTTCCAGACTTGAGATCAGAAACGCACTTTCCTTGCAGGCAGTGTAGTTTGAGTCTGGTGGGATAAAGTTTCCTTTGCTCGCCATTTGTTCCTGTTTCTTAAGTAACCATGATCGCGTCTTCCCTTCTTTCGTAAATGTTTGCTTTTTTCGAGACACGTGTCTATATGATAAACACACCTGCACAAAGAGAAAATGCAACTTAGCAACGATCCGACATTTTGGTGCATATTAGAGCAGAGATTTAATGCTCATCAATTCTAAGAAATCAAAGGGATAAAACTTACAGTTTGAGTTTGGTCATGTTCATCGTCATTGCTCTCATCGTCTGAACAACTGTTCTCCTTTGGCACTTGGTATCCTGGTGCTCATTGAAGGTGGCACACACGTAAGGACAAGGTACTCTTTTCTTTTCTTTGAGTTGTCCCAAATCAGTGGACAAATAAATTTCAAGATAAAGTGACAAACACAACTAAATATGAGACTTAAGATATTTGCTACACATACTTCATTTCATTATTCCAATGTACAATATTATCTAAGTGACAGGCACTCCCATAAGCCTCAGAAGTTATTACAATCCTCATTATGTTGTTTTGTAACCAAAAAATACATATATATTAATTAGCGACTTTATTACATTCTTTTATTCTTATGTGTTATTTAGTACTGACCTTAGTTGTAGGTTTACTAAATTTCTTACTATCATCCTTGTTGCCAGACTACAATATGAAGAGATTATGTTTATGAAAAAATATAAGCGTGTTACATAACAATAAAAATATGTAAATGTAGACAAATAGTACCTTGTAAAGGTCTTGCAGCAAACTAATTCTTTTAGTCTGTTGGATTTCATCCACAATTTCCTTCTTTTCTTGGTAAGAAGACAGATGATAAATTCAAGAAATAAAAAATGTATAATCAAATCTTAACCCTATTTATATGTAGTATGCCACAAAAAGTAAGCACAATAGATAAAAAAAAAATAGATTAGAATTTATCAAGCGGTATAAACATGTTACCTACTTTTAAGAGGTAGTAATACCCTCTCTTGCTCATCTAGTGACTCTTCGGTCCTTCATACGACTGGCACTCTCATATGACTTACTGCATATAAAACCAGTCAAGAATACCCATAAATTTTACAAAATGGTTTTTTTATAAAACCAGTCAAGAATGACTGATTTCGGGTCCCACAAAATCAGATATAATCCCTTAGGCATGACTATTTAAAAGTAGACACTTCCACCTTACTATAGATAGTTTATTTGTCGAAAACGGAATTATGGTTTGAAATTAATGACCTTATGAAAACAGCCTCCCAAAACAAATACTACAACTGTTATGCTCTGACCTGGTGCTGTTATCAGCACGGGATCAGCAAGAATGTCTCATTTTTATACTCGTTTTAAACCTCTTTAGACTCGACAAACCCATACATGCCTATACCATTTCGAAGCCCGACGGGTCTACTTTCTGTCCAAATTATTAGTTTTCACCAAAACCTAATCATTTTCAACTTGCGAGCCAGCGAAGTAGGCCCGAGAGACATTTTAACACTTTTACTAAAATAATAAAATTTTCCATTCACAACTCAAATTTCCCAACCACAATTCCTGGGCATGCCAAGTTCATGTTACAAGTCCAAAATGACATTTTAGATGTGTTAGTCGCTTCCGTTTCGTAAAATCACGCATATGGTCAAAATGGGCTCATATGCTAACCAAATGGATCACAAATTCCTATATTAACCAAAATATGCTCAAAACTCATTTTCAAAATACCAAAACCTTTGGTTTCACTTATTATATCATAAATGACGTGTCAAAATCAACAATTGCTCAATTAGACACCAAATGGCCCAAATGGGTCAACGGTCAAAATGGACGATTAACACTCTTTTAACTATATAACCTTCAAACGACTACTATTTCCTTTCAAATACTAAGCATAAAAAATAAATCAATCGGAACAATCTAACCATTAAATGTGGATCTGGAAAAGCATAATTTAGAAAGAGCGTTTACCTGGAATGTGGATTTAGGATCACATCTGAATTCTGAGCGAAAATAGGGGGAAAAAGTGGACCTAAAAACTCTCTGTATCAATTCATTCCATCTATATATAAGCAATGATTAGCTATTAGCATTAAAAACAACAATCATTATCCATAATAAACGAAATAATCAAAACAAATCATACTACATATATCTCCAATTAGTATCGAGATAGAGCACATACACCAATTAGTAGCTCTAACCTTCTGCCGTGCAAGCGTATCCCAGTTGATATCCCTGAAAAATAGGTGCTGCTTCACCTACAAAGTAAAGGTATACCAAATTATCTGGCATATTCTTCACTTGAATCATACGTGTCAAGATGATATGAAATACCAACAATAATAAACAATAATCAAGAATACCTCAGTTGTTCCCCTAGCCCCAAGTCTCTGGTTTGGATCTTCAGTTAATAATCTGCGCTTGAACATATAAATTAGTGTTTACAATTTTTTTTGATCATTTGTGTTAATTGACATATACAAAAACAAGGTAGTTTGTTCTTTCTGTCTTTAGATATACTGATAGTTCAGCAAAATAGAAGTTAAATAGTTTCTCTTACTGATCAATTAGGTCTGCTGCTTCCGGGCTCATTTCATCAGGTACCAATGGCCAGGGTATATTACGATTAAGAATATTATCAAATATTGTCAGAACCAAACATGAAAATAACAAAATAAGTAAAGCAACAACAATGGGGTACAATAAAAAAAGGTTTACTTGTATAACATGTGTGTATAGAAAACTGACAAGACGAACACGATCAAAAATGAAAAACCAGATATTCCAATCTCCTAAAAGGTGCCCCACTAAAGAACATTAGAGCAATTATTACATAACGGAAAAAAAGAAAACATTTTTTTTTTTTAATTTCTTCATCAGAAAGAAGCAACATTGGTATCCAAATCATAGTTCAGTGTAAAAATGTAAGACAATCTGAGTGCTATATTTGGAAGTTGGTTGGTTTTACTAATGTGTATAGGGTCTAGAGATTGAAAAAACTACCTATGAACACAAATTGAGTATTAGTTAATGCGGGGTAATAAACCTGAGGACGCTCGGCATTAAAAGGAGGAATACCAACAATCAACTCAAATAGTATCACACCAACTGACCATCAATCCGCATACGTACCTAAAAAAAAGATGGTAACGGGTAACCAATTAGCAAACTTTCATATTTATTCAAATCATAATGTTCTATGAATATATATAATAAAAGCAAATTGTCAACAAACCATGTCCAGTCCCAAAAGAATCTCGGGTGCCAAATAGTCAGGTGTACCCACAGCAGATCTCTTTTTACGCCTTTCATCCTGATTTTCACAAAGTATATACTAAGTAACCTACTCAGAAAGGGGTTAACTCAATTCAGACGCTCGTCTTGAGTGAAGGGATACCTTCTCCGATCATAATTGGACCCGAAATGACAGGCATTAACTTGTGCCGTTTCTCGTAAATTTGTGTTTTCTATTTCTGAGTATTAAAATAGAACGAAATAACATCCCCGGTCCACAACTGAATGTAGCTAGTTTCCTCCTGTGACAACCCGGAAATTTTTGACCAAATTTAAACTTTATCTTTAAATGATTTAATGTTTTCGACACGATAAGCAAAGTCTGTAATGTTGAGTCACGAAAGTTTTGGAACTATATTCATGTAATCAATTATTCTTTGACTCTTCTCGAAGATTCACGAACAATATATGTATAACTTAATGTGCATATATATATATATATATATATATATATATATATATATATATATATATATATATATGATTTCAAGTTATTTAGTAAACGATAGTAACATTCGATTATTGATTCGATTGATATTTAGATAAGTTAACTAAAACGTTTAAGATGAACCAGTAAAACACTAATTTGCTACAGTATTTTCGAATTGCTACAGTACCCGAAAAGCTACAGTGTTTTTGAAAATCACTATTTGCTACAGTAAAAAAAACTTTGCTACATTAACTTTGCTACAGTAAAACACTATTTCAAAATGAAAATGTATATATGTATATGTATATACTACGAGACGATGATTTATAGAAGCAAATAACCAAAACACTTAATTGATTCAAGCTACACTTCGAGTGACATAGTTTATCAATGATTAAGTTTAATTTTTGATAAAGGTACACGTCGCGTAACGAAAAGTACTAGTTTTCTAAGCGTACGAAAATGCATTCGAGAAACCGAAAGCGGGACATAAGTCGAACGTAAACGTACAAGACATCGGAACCAAGATTACAAGTTAACTAGGCACGAGAATATAATATAATATATAATTAATTAATTTAAATTGTATATTATATTAATTTAATATTATGTCGACGAGGAAAATAACAAAAATCACGTGAGCTGGAAAAGGACCCCATGCGATCGCATGGGAATCCCTCTACCAAGCCATGCGATCGCATGGCACATGGATTCAGCAAAAGTCCTATAAATGCTCCAGTTTTTGCCGAATGTTTTACACTTTCAATATCTCTGCTCTCTCTATATATAATTATATTTATATTATTATTATTATTATTATTATTATTATTATTATTATTATTATTATTATTATTATTATTATTATTATTATTATTATTATTATTATTATTAATCTTATATTCCGGAGTATTATTAATTAGTATTATACATAAAATACTACGACGAGGTCATGAGCATGTCACTTTCAATACAAGTTTTCAAACGGATTTAAGCTAAGGAAACTATGGGTTATAGCTATGGAGATTATGGGTAATGTTCATGGGTATTATTCGCAAGTCTAACCTAGTGTTTATCATATCCGTTGCGTTTACGTACTTTTCTGCAATATTGAATCACAATATTGATACGTGAGCATTCATATCTTATCTTTTATATATTAATAGTGTATACATGTCTAGTGCTCGAGTATATATGTTTATGCATGCTAGTATGCTAAATTTCGTCGTTAAACAGTTTCTGATGAATCACGAATTAAATACATATATTACTAATAAAAGGTATATGATATGCATGTTTTTGGAAAACTGGCGAAAAATCAATAACTTTTCATTTAGATATCGTATGATTTCGATGAACGAATTAAAAGATATGATCAACTGAATTATGATTGACGTTAATTGAAATTGTTTTTGAATCTGCAATTAATATTTAAATAACTTGTTTATAAGATTGATAAATTGAATATTTATATATTACCAGCGGAGTAATTGAATTCTTATATAAGACACATCTCGTTTTGTTGAACAATAGTCAAAATTGATTGTTTATCATATTATAAAGCCTTATAAAAACTATAGTTTAATTTTACAAGAATTGAGAAACTATGTGAAATGTTAGAATGTTTCGATTGCCATGATCATTCAACTATAGTATTGAGTCAGATTGACTTTTTGAAACGACTTTTAATAACTTTTGTATGTCGGTCTCGAACATTAGGATTGTGATACACTATGACCTGACCTAGTTTGATAGACATTTATTGACCAACATATGTTCTCTAGGTTGAGATCTACGGTTATTTGGTATTCCGAGTTTCGGTCACATTTCGGTGAACGATTTTATGTGCTGCTAAGGTGAGTTTCATTTGCTCCCTTTTTAATTGCTTTTGCAATATATATTTTTGGGCTGAGAATACATGCACTTTAATTTAAACGTAATGGATACAAGTACATACTAAATTCTACACCGAGTTTGAACCGAAAATCCCTTAGCTTTGGTAACTAGTAACTGCCAGTTATAAGAACTGGTGGGCGTGAATTGCTGTATATGGATCCATAGGGCTTGACATCCCCATCTGTTTCAGGTATAGAAACCCTAGCCTGAACTATAAAACAGACGTATGCTATTTGAGTTTAGTACACGTTGGTTTGCATGTATTGTACATGTTGGTTGCATGTATGTTAAAACAGGGGTACTTATTATGTAGACGTTAAAGTTTAGTTACCAGGGTGCTCAATCTTGTAGAATATTTTGATAAACGTTTCTGGATGAAACAACTGAAATCTTGTGATCCAACTTTATATACAGATTATACGAAACATTAAAACTATGAACTCACCGACCTTTGTGTTGACACTTGTTAGCATGTTTATTCTCAGGTTCCCTAGAAGTCTTCCGGTGTTTGCTTATATGTTATACAAGATATATGCATAGAGTCATACATACTTTATTTTTGAAAACGTTGCATTCACAAATCATCACCATCTATCTTATTTTGACTACATTGTCAACAGAAGTATTATTGTAAACTATTATATTACGGTGATTGTCTATATGTAGAAATCATCAGATGTCGAAAACCTTTGATTTAAATATTCATTTATGGTGTGTCTTTTCAAAAGAATGCAATGTTTACAAAACGTATCATATAGAGGTCAAATACCTCGCAATAAAATCGATGAATGACGTGTTCGTCCAAGTGGATTTGGAGCGATCGTCACACCTGCTCTACCTTAAATCAATTCATTATATCATTATCAAGCTAGATAATTACGTCAAATACAAAACCTATCAAAATTTTTGACCCATTTCAACCAGAATAGTTTTGACCCATTATTCAACGTAATGGGTTGTAGGTCAACCCATCCTATTTCAACCAACTAATTTGTGGCTTAGATGTTTTGTTCGTAAAAGACAGATTATTTAAACAAAGATCATCAACCCCCAAAATAATCAAACGACTGAATTCATAATAGTAATTACAACCCACATTTGAAAGTGCAAATGTGCATCTTAAGTAAAATTCTTATTAAATCAAAATGTTGGGTTGACTATGTACACTATATGTACAAAAAGTTAAGACACGGGATAAAATAATTAGTATTCAAATAAGTGAAGTTACCTTGATGAGCATAGTTGCCTCATTGCTCTCTCCATCTTCATCAATTTCCTATAGGAAACTTGCATATGCTGCAAGCACATCGCGGTCATATATACTTCACTTAAAATGTATAACATTTTAAAGAGCATTGCATATTCAGCTTCGAGGATGTGCCCAAATTTACATGCATGTTTAAGTAAGCAATATATGAAAGCTTGAAAATAAATACCTGCAAAGGAAGCAAGCGAGCGTAGGTATTATAAGGTCGCATTCAAAAATGATACTTGAGGAATATGGCCCACACTTTACCCTGCACTTAAAGATATTTAAAACTCAGTTAAGTTAAAAGACTGAGAAGACAACCACAGATAAGGTGATATAGCAGGCAAAAATAATGCGAAGAGCATCATTATACATCACATCAGCATCGATTCCTAGATCTGTTTATGATAAGATTCTTAAGTCAGAGTAGGTGCATCAAATCGACCCGTTTGATCTATACGACCTGTAGCTATACTTTTTATTTGAACGGTTGAGACAGAAAACATTTAAAATCCACCCATATGTAAGTAAATGTATATAATCCTCTTACATATGTTATATAACCAAATATCATGCATACATATATATTTATACATTTAATTAGACTAAATTTTCAGAACCTGGATTGCACATACATATATGAATTATGAAGAAAGAAACCTGTCTGAAGTGTTGGAATCTCAAGAGGGAAAATTGAATGGTATCCTAAATGCAACACGTAACAAATATGATTCACAAAGTAAAGTATAAAGATAATGAAGTTACCATGTTATTTGACAAAATGAGATAAAACTATATCTCAATATTTACCTATGTTCCTAAAATGCAAAAGTGCAGCAAATCAATAATACCAAAGTTTGTTCCAGTCAAAGTTTGTTGTGTTGTGTTGCTGTCGGATCAAAAAATGCAATAATCATTAGTAAATTTACCTGAGGTCGATTGATCTTCGTAATTTTATCTCCTCATTTGGTCCCTTGCTTTCTTGTACTTACAACCAATGTGTTGGACGCAGCTTATGTAGTCTGTTTGATATCATTGTTTATGTAGGTAAGGAACTGAATGGAAATATTACATATTGATACTAAGAGTTGAAATTTGACGAATCACCAATATCACCATACATATTAGTTACACCCATCATAAAAATCATTAAAAAAATATATCTCATTACCATATAATGAGTATCGCACCCTTTTTATATTCTTAAATTGTAATATATAAATTATAGATACTTATTGAAGTTAAAACAAACACTTACTATTGATATGAATTTAGTCCAAAATCAGATTAGAGGAGTAATTTGGTTTGAATAGCAAGCAATAAACAATAGATGTTTTGTTATCTATAAATGTGTACAGGGGATATGCATAATAGTCTAACACTCACAATGACATGAACAATAACAAAACTAACCAATGTCAGTGTGTTCTACAAAACTTTGATACATGAATCAACCAATGTCAGTGTATTGACAATAACGATAACACAATTAACCAATGCATAAAACTTTAATAGTGTGTCTATCCAACCCAACTTATTTTTAAAATGAATCAAAATCAATCACACAAAAATAATGTGTTTCTTAATCAAAAGATAATCAATAAGTAATTAAGTTTTCAATTCTTCTGTGATTAAAACATAAAAAAAGAAGTAATGTTGTAAATCTATCATAAACTTCAAAACCATATAATAAACTATCTAATCCCAATTAGAATATTTTCATTGTAATCATTTATTGCATTAAATTAAATATCGTTCAAAAAATACGGAGTAAAAGATAAAACAATATTTTTTTATTAATTCAATAACATATCAAAGTATCATCGTCGATTACCCAAGAACTATTTTTAAAATATAGATACGATATGAGACAATGCAGTAAATCACATACCAAAATCTCAGGGTTACGAATCCTCAGTGCTTAATCAGAAGATATCGAAAGAAATAGGTTATCTTCATGTCGAGGGTTAAAAACATCCAATTTTTTCTGCAACTTACCGATGAAACATGATTAACTATAGATGATATATAGAAAACCAAATTAACATAAAGTGCACAGTAGGCGTTTAGATAATTTGGATTTCGAATTTTGAATGTGAACGAAGGCGATGAATAGGAAAATCGATTGAACATTTCGAATATATACGAACGCAATGGATACAAACGAAAATCGTTCGATAAGTTGTCATCGAACCGAATTTGATTTGGAGAAATCGAAATCGAAACCCTATTATTTTGCTTCAATTGAAACCTTAATAGGAGTTGCACTTTGTTTGAATCAAAACAGGTGAAATCCAATTGCTAAACTAATTAATCTGTAACATGGATTGATTAATAATTCTTGGAAATGAGGATTTACAAATGGGGAGTTAGAATTGGGAAGTTGTAGTTTTGGATTTGAGAGTACAGAGTATAGATGGGGAGTTAGAACGGGATATTGGAAGATGTATGGTGAATTTGATAGCAGTTTTTTGGATAGCAGTTGTTAGAAGGGTATTTTAGGAACCACACTTAAATCTAACATCAGACACTGAATTCTGACATCAGGTAAATGTGAGCCATTGGATCAATCAGGAATATTCTATTTTAAGGGTGGGGATCTGTTTTTGACATGGAATATTCAAAGATCTGACTCAATTAAAGCTTTGCTTTAATATATAGAGTAGACAAGTAAATGGGTGTTGTTTTCTAATTGTAATTCTTTTGTTATATATATCAGCATAATTGCTTCGATTTATATATATGAGCGTAAATTTTGATTATGATTATTGTTAGGTTTGTTTATATGAATTTTGTTATGTTCTTAAGGAAAAAGAAATTAAGATGAAGCTTACAAAGGTTAAAGAGGATAAGTGAAAGAGAATGACGAGGACGGTAGGCAAATTGACTAAAACACCCTCATGTGAAGGGCAAATGATGTGGTTTAGCAGAAACTTTTAACGTCTGTCTGTCAGCAGTACTATATCAGCACCTTCTGCAAATCACGGGGACGGAATTCATCAAAAAAAAGCTTAGGGACGTAACTAGAAAAATGATACACCACAAGGTCCATTTCAGTAATAACGTCTTTAATTTTCTAACTATTTTTTTGATGTATGGAGTATTACAACAGAGACAAATATGAGTGTTTAATATCTAGTTTATTATTATTTATATTGAATATCGAAGTCAATTCAAACTAGTTATAGCCAAACTAAATTAAAAAAGTAATTTTTAAATGATTAAAATCGAAACCGATTAATATTCGATTTTTTATTCGGCTTTCAATTTTGAATTCACATAACATCAAAGATAGTCTCGTACGTTTGTAATAAAAATCAATGCTAGTCCTTGTCCTTTTTTTAATCAGGGATAGTCAGGTGGTTTGCACTTCGATCAAAGATAGTTCCTTTGACTAACAGTCGTTAATTATTTTCGTTAAATCTAATCATGTGTCGAAAATGTGAGTGTATTTTTCTATTTTATATATCCATTCTCTTATTAACATTTTTCATCTTCATCTCTATTTCATCTTCATCCATAACTTAAAAAAAAAAAAAAAAAAAAAAAAAAAAAAAAAAAAACCTAAAATTAATATCAAATTACCTTATCTATAACGAAATAAACATATGTGGTTTAATTACAAATCAAATATAATTTGGACGAGAAATCTAATAAATCAAATATAATTTGGTAGAGAAATCTAATACTCGCTAATTGTTTCGTGACATTACATGTATATATAGATTAAACGAATGTTTTGTGAACAGGCCTACCATTTGGTTAAACTAACACGAACAGACCTACCATTTAGTTCTTGAAAAAAATAAACATAAATCCGTAAAATATAAACACACTTAGATTCCGGTGGCGGCGGCTCAGATAGTTGCGAATGAGATCCACCACTGCAACCCGTTGGTAGCTCCGACGACCCCAAAAATACTCCGACCATCTCTTCCACACCATTTAGGTTACGAACTCCAACTTTCAGTTTGCATATTTATTCCGCGTTTGTGCGAATCAGATACGGTGGTTATGCAAAATGGAGGATAGGGTTGTCGGTGCGATCTAGATCTGAAGATTTAAGATGATGATGATTTATTGTGTTCTTTTTTATTGATATTAGGTGATGATGATGGTGATTTAAGATGGTGATGATTTAAGGTGTTCCATTTTATTGTTTTAGATTTAGAATTTAGATGATGACGATTTAAGATGATGAAGATGGTAATGAAGATAGGAGAGCTAAAAATATAAGAGAAAGGTAAAATACAAGAATACCCTCACAAATGACAGAATCTAACAGATATAGTTAACGTTCGTTAGTGATATGGGCTTTTCCTGATTGAAGTGCAAACCACAAGACTATCCGCAATTGAACAAAAAGTACAAAGACAATTACTGATTTGTGTTACAAACCAGAGAGACTATACTTGATGTTATGTCTTCTGAATTTTGTATACATGTTAAACAGAATTCAACATTCAACCTAATAATAGTATTTATTTAAATATATTTATAAAAATATGCGATTATTCAAATTTGATCGAAGTAAATTAAATAGTCTAGAGTTTCAAAAATTTAAAAATCTAACTGGAATGTTCAAACGACCTGAACTCGTTTTCGAAAAATAACACTGATATATATATATATATATATATATATATATATATATATATATATATATATATATATATATATATATATATATATATATATGGTCATCATAAAGAGGAATATACTTTTTTGAGGGGAAGTAAATTTTTTCATTTTTTTTTCGATTTTTTTTTCAGACATCAAATTTAGATGAAAATATGAACATTTAAAAAAGACAACATGTTATTATTTAGGCAGGAAAACGATCGAAGAAATAATTAATAATATTCATCATTAGTAATGTTTTAATTGAAGTTTATTTGCATCGTTTTATTTTCATCTTGTGTGAAGTGTTTTATTTTCAAAATTTAGCCCGATTTAGAGTTTAGGGTTTAGTGTTTTGGGTTTAGTCCCTAAACCCTAAACTCTAAACCGTTCATGTTAAAAATTCAATCTAAACCCTAAACCCTAATTTCTAAACCAAAAACTCTAATTTCTAAACCCTAATTTTTAACCCCCTAATTTCTAAACCCTAATTACTAAACCCTAATTTCTAACCCCTTAAGAAAAACATAGAAACAAAACATTCATTGCATTGAATGTTATCATTTATTTCTTCGAGCGTTTCCCGCCAAAATAATAACATTTATCACAAAGTGTCTTTTTTAAATATTCATATTTTCATGTGATCTTAATGTTTGAAATTTTTTTTTTAAAAAAATGAAAAAAATTTACTTCCCCCACTTCCCCCCAAATAAGTGCTCTCCTCTTGATTAAAACACTATATATATATATATATATATATATATATATATATATATATATATATATATATATATATATATATATATATATATATATATATATATATATATATATTGCGCGGCTTGCCACTCTACTGAAATCCCAGATCTCTGACGAACATGTTTACTGTTTCTAAAACAAGTGTTACTGTGCGGTGCGCCAAGATATGTGCGGCGCGCGGTAACACTGCACAGACCTGCAGTTTACAATAATAAGTTTAACCCAATCCGAATTGCACCATAATTGATCAAACACATTCAAAGTTGTCCAAATCTTGTTTTAACACTCAATATACCTCAAATCGCATGTATGATAAAAGACCAACTTTAAAACGCCCATTAGGATCTTAATGACCTGTTAATTAACCAAAAGAGTGTATTTTGACCCAAATTACAAGACCAACGGTCTAAGAATCAATTACCCCAAATCGATACGAAGAGCATGATCCGGGGGCTATCTATCCCCAACCCGTGTTCTACAATCCAAGAGCAATCCCACCATGAGCTCAAGCAACTCTAAAGCATCTAGTCTAACACGTCAACAAATCATTACCTGTAAAAAAGTAAACAACGAGAGGGTAAGCTAATTGCTTAGTGAATATAGTAATCATATACATATATACATAAATCATAAATATAACCTCGACATCACCTAACATGTGATCAAACAATCATGTGATGCCACCCAAGAACATGTAATACATTAAAACACGCAACACCACGTTATTTACATATAAACTATTACTATACCTATGGATATCTATAGTCACCGAATGGCCATCGACACACGATGTTGAGTGAACCGACACACGATCACAACCATTCCACCGGTGGCCATCGACAACTGAAATTAAGTGAACCGACACATGGTCACAACCACCACCCCCGGTCCATCGACACACGATGTTAAGTGAACCGACAAAAATCACAACCCCCGCGTGGTCAAATATTCGCCGGTTGGACCATAAGGCACACATACAATCAATGCACACACATATATAACTATTACACTCACCTTGAAATGTGCGCACGTGACATGTAATCATGATCATCGTCCTCTCATTCAAGTAAGTAACCACCTACCTATTTAACATATAGGTATAACATAAACATCAAGACCCATTCTCATAAGAGAATTCGTCACCGCCATCCCTTATCCGAGGGATTATACCTTGCTCGTCAAAATTCACCAATTAAAAACCAAATGAGCACACCCCAATTACCACTTCAAGTGGTAATTCAAACACACACTAACAAGTATAATTTTGAACAAATTGTACTTGACCTAACTATAAACCAACTTAGGTATCGACCCATAATCACTAGCTAGATAGTGATCATGCTCAAGGCATTACTCAAACACCATTAGTTCAAGTGCTTATGCACAATTTCACCAACCTTGACTCAAACCCTAGTTTGACACAAATTCAAAGTCAACATTTAGTTTTGACACACAAAACAACTTCTATGACCTTCTTAAACATCAACCACAAGATTACAAGCTAATTAACACTCAAAAACCATGACCAATTTCTAAATTGGCCATCTAACTCAAAGCCACCTTCAAAGGGGTTCACATACACCAATAGACACCATCACCCCAAAATTTTAAAAGAAAAGGGGTTTATTATCATCATCCACCCAAACCCTAACCCTAATTTCATAAATTCCACATCAAATTTAGATTTTAGGGTTACCTTGAAACAACAATTGCAACCTAGTAGCTGGAATACCCAAGATGCACCTCAAAATGGGTTAAATTCATCACCTTCTTTAACCTTGAGCATCTTCTTTCTCACCCTACTCTCTCTAGGTTGGGAGAGGAGTTCTTGAACATGAAGAGCATCAAGTGAAAGCTTCCGGATCTGTTCTAGGCCTTTAAACCCATTTTTAACATAATTACACAAAAATCCCCCAGTGTTACACATTGCTGTAAAAACAACCTGAAATACCAGCTATGTGGCGCTGCGCGCCTAAACCAGTACGGCGCTTTAACGACCCGTCCTAATCCATCTGGATGAATACATTACATTTGGTTACATCGCGAGGTACTTGACCTCTATATGATACATTTTACAAATATTGCATTCGTTTTTAAAAGACAAACTTTCATTACATCGAAAGTTGACGGCATGCATACCATTTCATAATATATTCAACTATAATTGACTTAGTAATAATCTTGATGAACTCAACGACTCGAATGCAACGTCTTTTGAAATATGCCATGAATGACTCCAAGTAATATCTTTAGAATGAGCAAATGCACAGCGGAAGATTTCTTTCATACCTGAGAATAAACATGCTTAAAAGTGTCAACCAAAAGGTTGGTGAGTTCATTAGTTTATCGTAATCAATCATTTCCATAATTTTAATAGACCACAAGATTTCATTTATTCAATAATCATACACTAGCAAGTGTTTAAAATTCATTCATATGGATTGAACACCTGGTAACCGACATTAACAAAATGCATCTAGAATATCCCCAAACATATAAACATCGAAGTACTAAAGCAGTTCAAATTCTCTGACTGGGGCGTGTCAAAGCCCATAGATCTATCTTTAGGATTCGCGTCAATTGGTGGAAATTATAATAAACACCAATTCTTAGGCTACCAAGTTCAACAAGGGCGATATCCGGTATAACAATTCAACCATAGAATGTAGTTTCGAGTACTTGTGTCTATTTCATCAAACATTTATAAAAGCGCATGTATTCTCAGTCTCAAAAATATATATTGCAAAAGCATTTAAAAAGGGAGCAAATGAAACTCACTATACGATATTTTGTAGTAAAAATATGCATACGACGGAACTGAACAATGCAGGGTTGGCCTCGGATTCACGAACCTATATCATTTATATATATATATATATTAATACCTATAATCGTAATTGAACAATTTCATATATTATAACTTATTTATATATATATATATATATATATATATATATATATATATATATATATATATATATATATTTAATTTTCGTATATACATTTATAATGACTAATATTTATATAGTTATATTAATATATATTTGGTTAATTTTATATTAAAAATACTTAATTTGTTATATATGAATATCTATATAAAAATGTTAATGTGATTAATACCTACTTATATGTAATATTACTAAAAGTATATTTTTATATACGAAATGTTTATTTGGTAACATAATATCAATAATAGTAAAAGTTGTTTTTGATTATAATGATAATAATACTTACTAATAATAATAACTATAAAAATAATGATTTTAAAAATAATAATAATACTAATATTTATTCTAATATCTATAATGATAATAATACTACTAATAATAATTCTAATACTTATGATAATGATAAAATTAATAATAATAATAATAATAATAATAATAATAATAATAATAATAATAATAATAATAATAATAATAATAATAATAATAATGGTAATAGTAATACTACCTCAAAGAATAGCTTCCTAAAAAGATGTCGTAGCCCGGGCTCGAACCCAAGACCTCTCGCTCACTCATCAACACCCCTTAACCATGGCTCCAGTTGTGTTTTTCCTGATTAATACTAGACTTTGATTTATTTAACCCGTTACTATCGTAGTCCACTTAAAGCCCAAGGAACAAATCACCAAGCCCAATCATAACAATGATCACTGCCCAATTTTCCTTGGCCCAATATTGGTTAGTCTAATAGCCGAAACAGTTTAAGAGTTTTGGATTCGTTTAAAAAAATTAGAAACCCTCGAGCTTTCCAGGTTATCCCCAATATCCTCCACCGATAACATACTCTATCATCGTTCTTCTTGATTCGTTTAGCCGGTTCATTATCATCGTGATTCATCCCCAACATAAAATCACGATTCATCGTTCATGGCTTTCTTCATTTAACCAACAACGGCAGTGACAATCTAATTGGGTTTCAAGCTTTTGGGTAAATTTGTTTGAAATAGAAAAGAAAGACGTAGCAGATGAATCACGTATCAAATTGGGTTTGGTGTTGTGATGTTCGAATAAGAAGGTCAACAAACAGCCGGTAATCACAATCATCATCTTTATCGAGTGATCATCATCATATCAATCATCATCTTTATTAAAACAGGAAATGGTTGGATAGTAACAAGCAATATAGTGGTGGCGTTTGTTGTGGTGATTAGTCAGAAAATCGAAACAATACGTAGCTGTTGTAACGGGGTAATAGGTGGTGGTCATAGGGTTGAAGAAGGTCGAAGATGAAGGGAGAAGAACAAGAAGAGAGGTGATTTGCAATTAGAAAAAAAAACAGAAAATTTGTCGAGTAGCTGTACAGTAAAGTGATGGTGATTAGAAAATGGTTTACAAGTAGGAATAATAACATTAGTGTAGCAACATTGGTGTATGTGTGGTGGTTACAGACCTTAACCGAAACAGGATGAAGCAGTAAGACCTAAACAACTTGTGGTGTTGTGGTTCTCGACTTGAAACAGAAGTAGAAACTGTAGCAACAGCAGTAGTGATGGATGTGGTTATTCACGTAAATGAAATAGGGGAGAGAGAGAGAGAGAGAGAGGATGAGAGAGAGTAACGGTGGTGTGTAGTGATGAGGGTGGTTTGGAGGTGGTGAAGTGGGTGGTGATCGTTATGGTTAGTGGGTTCTCGAAGTAGAAGGTGATATTGCTTTAAACATACATATAATTCGATGCAATATCATTTATATTTCATCAGCTTTTATCATTTACAAAGACATTCAAATGTATAAATCACGAGAAAAACGACAAAAGATAATACGAGCTCGAAGTTTGAAGAAAAGACGATAAAAGATGGATTTAAACCAAATATATATCGAGATAACGTTACCCGAATAGAAGTTCAAGATGAGCAAATAAAAAAAAGTTCAAATGAAAAGTTCCAAATCGATAAACGTCAACGCGGGATCGACATAGAACAAAACATAAAATAAAAATGAGAAAACATTCGACAACTCTTACGCGAATCGTGTGGCCATCTACGCGAAACGCGTAGTATTTAAGCCGTACGCGTATCGTGTGGGAATCTACGCGAAACGCGTAATCTCTTGATCAGATCCAGATTCCAAATGTAAATGGGACGGTTCCTTTTCTGTTTAATATTACTTCTTTTTTTAGTGGTACAGCAAGAAAAGCAGTACAATCATTTCACCTACTACTTGAATCTCATAATACGGAATACTTATACAGAGAGTTGAGAAGAGAGGAGTGCACACATTTAGAAGAGAATTACATTTACACACATACATTTTAACGTAGTGCACATCAAATTTATTTTCTAGTATCTTTTGTAATTTGTATTAATTTCAGTTTCAAGGTTCAATATTTAGGATAGTTTCAAATATTAAAGGTGTATTGTTCGTGATTAAGAGTATTATTGTACGCGTGAAAGGGTGTTGTTATTGTAATTTTCTACCATTGAAGTTAATGAAAGTGAAGAATTTTTCGTAAGTATATTCTGTTAAAATTATCGTTATCAGTTTTTATCATTATTATTATGTTTGTATATTTATATTTTTATGTTTACCCTAGTATAACGAGTAGCTAATTTCCCTAGTGTTTGCTTAGATGTAGAGCCCCTAGTGAAATGGATTGTTATTATTTGTAAAAATTAAAATGTAACTTTAGTATTTTTAACATTGAGCCTAATTGAAAGAACCATTATTATGTATTTGGATATTTAACCCTTGTCACTTAATTTGTTAGATTAAAAATAACGAAAGTTATTTTTATTTATATAAATTAAGCTTCAACATTAAAAGTGATCTAGACGAACTTATAACTAATTTACTAACACTAAATTAAAAAGTAAAGTTCGGTGGTTTGGGTAATATCACTAGTCATATAATAGTGAAATTGTAAAAAGGGAAACCGTTATGATTTGGTTTTTGGCGAAGGTCAAAATTGGGTTGGGTCTCAATTTAAATACTTAAAGATTAGTAACTATCTAAATATAATCCAATGAAAATTAGATTTAATTTAGTTAGCTAAAACTTATTATTTATTCGAAAGGAAAATATAAGTTTTATACTAAACATTTTAATACGAGCTTAAACTTAAAATAATCCATGGACCTAGAGGTGACACATTTAAGTAAACACTCCCTTTTATTTTATAAATCATTATTATTATTATTTACGTTTATTTATTCAGTAAAGTTAAAAATAAAAAAAATATATACACAACATTATAACCAAGTGTATTCATTACTGTTTTGTCACCTGGATTATAACATACGCGGATCGCGTATAAAACTACACGATACGCGTACGTATTAAACCATACGCGAAACGCGTAAATCACTACACGAAACGCGTAAATACAAATACGAGTACTGTAGCGAACTAGGTTAAAATTTAGGGTTTTAATTATTTTATTATTATATTTAAGTTGTTAGTTTATAATTAGTATTAATTTATAATTAGTAATTAGTTTATAACTAGTTAATTATTATAATTCCTATTAATTTATATTAATTTAGTTAAAACATGTTATTTAGTTAGTTTAAATAAATTTACATTATAATTACTCAAAACAAAATTCTAAACAATTAGTTTTATTAAAAGTTATTATTTAATTAATTATCATTTAGTAATAAACTGATTAGTATAATTTCAATTAATTCACTTTTAAGTTAATAATTATAAATAATGTATTCGTATAAATTAATAAGTAGTTCAATTAAATTAGGATTAAGTTATATTTTATTATTATGTAGTATTATCAATTCCTAATCCAAAACCCCCTTAAAATAAGTTTAACTTCAAAGACTATTAAAAAACATTGAACACTGTCTCCCTGTGGAACGAACCGGATTTACCACCAAACTAAACTACACGGATAGGACTAATTGCCTATATATGTTTGAAACCAACCTAAAATCGTTAAAATACCATATATACAATAAATCAATTCGTGTAACAAAACAACTCAAATCCGCTCATAAATAAAGGTACCGTTTCAACGCATCAACTTTTTGGCGCCGCTGCCGGGGATCAGTTACGTTTAAAAGATTTTAATAGACTTTAGGTTATTCGATCCTTTTATAGGAATTCATTCCTAGAAAAGCTTTTAATGTTATGATAGAAATTAATGCATGAATTTACGTTCCTCCAACACTGAATTAACTCCTCCATATCCTGAACACGAAAGAGAATTTCACGAACGCTTAAGAGCTCAAGAAGTAGAATCTCTCACTGAGGATTTAGAATCACTTTCATTAGATTCTAACTCTGAACCAGATATTCAACAAATCATAGAACCAGATATGGCTGTTACAAATCAAACGATGGAAGCATTAATGAAGGCGACCAGAACAGGTCAAGGCCACGCAATCATCCAACCTACGATGACTGACGGCTTTGAAATAAAAGGTCAATTCCTTCACATGGTGACTAATACATGCCAATTCGGTGGAGCTCCAAATGAGGATGCTAACGAGCATCTTCGTAAGTTTGTAAGCATTTGAAAACTATTTAAAATTAAGGATGTCTCCGATGAAGTCGCATGTTTGAAAATCTTTCCATGGTCCTTAAAAGACGATGCAAGAGATTGGCTAGACTCATTACCAGAAGGTTATATCGAAAACTGGAATGACATGATGGACAAATTTTTGTCAGAATTCTTCCCTGCTTCAAAAGCAGCAAAATTGCAAAGTGATATAAATCACTTCAAACAAAAGCTTAACGAAACCCTTTATGAAGCTTGGACCTGATTCAACAAAATGTTTAGGGTATGTCCTCAACACGGGTTGAATACATTCCAAAAAGTCCAAATATTTTATAAAGGAGTAAATGTTGCTACTAAAAAAGATATCGATGTTGCAGCCGGTGGTTCGATAATGAAGAAAACACCAGAAGACGCTCACACAATCATTGCCGATATAGCAGCACATTCCCATAATTGGCATTAAGAGATAGAATTCTCTAGATCATCAACCGTTGCTAATATCGAAAGCAATGATGAAATTGCTTCGTTAAAAGTACAAATGGCAAATCAAGCAAGACAAATTGAGAAAGTAACCAAGGAAATGCATGCTATCAGGGTAGGATGTGAAATGTGCCAAGGCCCCCATCTTACTAGAGATTGTGATAAAACAACGATGGAAGAACAAGCAAATTTCCTAGGTTACTTGCGAAAAGGTGAAATGAATTTCAACGATTTTTCCAGCGATAGAAGCAAATAACCGAAAATATCCTCCAATTAACAACTATCAAACAGGAGGACCTTCAGGTTTAAATAATAATAACTATCAAGGAGGAAATCCAGTTTACCAAAATAACCGAAATTTCCAAAATCAAAATCAAAATCAAAGAAATCCACCACCAGGTTACAATAACCTAAACAACCGAAATCAACCTCAACGAATTTATCAAAATAATTTCCAACAAAATCAACCACAACCACAAGCACTTATACAGCCACAACCCGAGAAGAAATCCGGTTTAGAAGATCTCTTAAGAGATTTTATGGTTAAGCACGAGCAAACTGCGGAAATTCAAACTCAACAAATTCGAAACCAACAAGCTACGATTCAGAATTTAGAAAGAGATGTTGGAAGGATCTCACAGTTACTATCAGAGAGGCCACCAGGCGCTCTCCCCTCAAATACTCAAGTGAATCCTAACAACAATCAAACAAGGAATGAGCATGTAAATGCTATAACTACTAGAAGTGGTTTAACTGTTAACCCAGAAACTAGTAAGACTTTAGAAGTTCCTTTATCTTCTTCTAGTTTACATGAACCATTTAATATAGATGAACATGTTGAGAAAGAACAAGAGAAAGATGATCCACCTGAGATCATATCAAAGAAAATTGAAGAACCACCATTGAAGGTGCACAAAGCACCTATTCCATACCCGAAAGCATTAAAGAAAGACAAACTCGCGAGCCAATATCAAAAATTTGCAGATATGATCAAGCAAATTAGCATTAACATGCCACTCGCGATAGTTCTTAGGGGTATGCCAAATTATGGAAGGTTTATTAAGGATCTCATAGCCGATAAAGGTAAATATGAAGAAGTTTCAACCACATTTCTCAATGAGGAATGCTCAGCAATTTTGCAAAAGCAAAAGATGCCGCCGAAACTCAGAGATCCTGGTAGTTTCATTATTCCGTGTCTGATGGGAGATTCAGTAATGTACGATGCATTAGCTGACTTAGGCGCAAGTATCAATCTTATGCCACACTCCTTATACTTAAAACTAAACCTAGGTGATCTAAAACCAACTAGGATGTGTATACGCCTAGCAGATAGAACTTTTAACTATCCTATTGGTATTGTCGAAAACCCACCAGTTAAAGTCAATCATTTAATCTATCCTGCCAACTTCATTGTCCTTGAAATGGAAGAAGATAGCAAGGTTCCCCTAATTCTAGGGCGACCATTTTTAAATACCGCTGAAGCAATTGTGCGTGTTAAAGACAAAAAGCTTAGTCTAGGTGTAGGGGAAGATAGAGTTACCCTAAACATAGATAAAGCTATGAAACAACCTATCTCTTCCGATGACGAATGTTATAAGGTAGATATTGTTGATTGTTGTGTCGAAAAAGAATTACAAGAATTACTAAATGTCGACACCTCGAACTTCACCTCAGTGAGTGAAGGTGATGAATTCGATGTAGAACTTGAACTTGACGAATTATTGAAAGTAGTAATCGATGAAGATTATTGTGAGGAAGAAACTCCCAAAGAAGATGAACCCTTTGAAGAAATTACCGATGGTAACAGGTTCCGAATAAAATCTTCCTTGGAAGAACCGCCAACCTTGGAACTTAAAGAACTCCCGGAACATTTGGAGTATGCTTTTCTTCAAGGTACGTCACAATTACCTGTTATAATTTCATCAAAACTTTCCGATAACGAAAAGAGTAGGTTAATGTCCGTTTTAAAAACTCATAAGAAAGCAATTACTTGGAAAACAACCGATATTCCAGGGATTAATCCAGCTTATTGTACTCATAAGATTCTAATGGAAGAAGATTTTAAACCCGTGGTACAAAGACAACGAAGGTTAAACCCTAACATGAAAGAAGTTGTCAAGAAGGAGGTTATCAAGTTACTTGATGCCGGGTTAATATACCCTATATCTGATAGCCCATGGGTTAGTCCTGTACAAGTAGTACCCAAGAAAGGAGGTACAACTGTCGTTCTTAATGATGATAATGAACCTGTTACTACAAGAACAGTCACTGGCTGGAGAGTCTGTATAGACTACCGTCGTTTAAACGACGCCACAAGGAAAGATCATTTCCCACTTCCTTATATTGACCAAATGCTAGAACGTTTAGCGGGAAAAGAATATTATTGTTTCCTTGATGGATTCTCAGGTTATTTTCAAATTCCCATTGATCCAAAAGACCAAGACAAGACAACATTTACTTGTCCATTTGGTACATTCGCATATCGACGAATGCCGTTCGGATTATGCAACGCGCCAGGCACCTTTCAAAGATGTATGATGGCAATATTTCATGACATGATAGAAGGAAGTATGTAAGTCTTTATGGACAATTTCTCTGTTTTTGGAGACTCCTTCGATTCATGCCTTTCCAACCTCGAGCGAATGTTAATTCGTTGTGAGGAATCAAATCTTGTTTTAAATTGGGAAAAATGCCACTTCATGGTGAAGGAAGGCATTGTTTTAGGACACAAGATTTCTCGAGATGGAATGGAAGTAGACAAAGCTAAGATCGATGTAATCTCAAAGCTTCCTCCTCCAAATAACGTTAAAGGAATTCGTAGTTTCTTAGGTCATGCGGGATTCTATCGATGATTCATAAAGGACTTTTCCAAAATCGCTCGACCCATGACTAAACTTCTCGAGAAAGACAGTACATTCGACTTCAATAACGAATGCTTACAAGCTTTCTCCATTCTAAAAAATAAACTTATGAATGCACCCATTATGGTATCACCCGACTGGTCCAAACCTTTCGAACTAATGTGTGATGCTTGTGATTTCGCGATGGGAGCTGTTTTAGGTCAACGTCAAGATAACAAATTTCAACCAATTTACTACGCAAGTAAAATGCTTACAGGAGCTCAGTTGAATTACACGACTACTGAGAAGGAGCTCCTTGCAGTAGTTTTTTCTTTCGATAAGTTTAGATCTTACTTAGTGTTATCTAAAACAATTATTTATACCGATCATTCAGCCCTAAAGTACTTATTCAAAAAGAAAGATGCTAAACCTAGACTAATTCGTTGGATTCTTCTCCTACAAGAATTCGACATTGAAATTAAGGATAAAAAAGGTGCTGAAAATCTCGCTGCGGATCACTTATCCCGTCTTGAAAATCCTAACTTAGAAACACTCGAAGAATCTGTTATTCACGATACTTTTCCAGACGAGTTCCTTATGAGAATTGAAATAGAAGAAGAAATTCCATGGTTTGCGGGCTATGCTAATTATCTAGCCGCATGAATTCTTGTTAAAAATTAAACTTATCAGCAAAAGAAGAAATTCTTTGCTGATCTTAAGTTTTACTTTTGGGAAAGCCCTAATTTCTTTCGTATAGGGGCGGACCAAGTTATACGTCGATGTGTATACGGCAAAGAAGCGCAACAAATTCTAGAGCACTGTCATGAAGGACCGGCTGGTGGACATTTCGGACCTAGCTATACAGCCAAAAAGGTTTTTGACTCAGGTTTTTACTGGCCTATAATTTTTAAAGATGCATACAATATGGTAAAAACTTGTGATTCTTGTCAAAGATCTGGAAATATCTCCAAGAGAGACGAAATGCCACAACAAGGCATCTTAGTATGCGAAGTATTCGACATATGGGGTATTGACTTCATGGGTCCATTCCCCGCTTCTAACAAATGCAAATATATTCTCGTGGCAGTCGATTACGTTTCTAAATGGGCTGAAGCAAAAGCCCTACCCACTAACGATGCTCGAGTTGTTGTCAACTTACTTAAAAATCTTTTCTCGCGTTTTGGGATTCCAAAAGCATTAATCAGTGATCGTGGAACTCATTTTACAAATCAACTACTTGAGAAAGTTCTTAAAAAGTACGAAGTTAATCATCGTTTTTCAACTTCTTACCACCCTCAAACGAGTGGTCAAGTTGAAAACACGAACAGAGGTCTTAAACGAATTTTAGAAAGAACGGTTAAAAATAATCCAAAAATCTGGCATCGAAAGCTAGATGATGCACTTTGGGCATTTAGAACTGCATTCAAAACACCCATCGGTACTACACCTTTCCGATTGATTTACGGTAAGGCGTGTCATCTACCTGTCGAAGTTGAACACAAGGCATACTGGGCTCTGAAAGAATGTAATACCGACCTTGTAAAAGCCGGAGAAAACCGATTCTTGCAACTGAATGAATTAGATGAATTAAGACTACAAGCATATGAAAACTCTAAAACATATAAGGAGAAAACTAAAAGATGGCACGATGCACGGTTAAAAGAAAAGAAAGAATTTGAACAAGGAGATAAAGTATTTGTATTCCAATCACGTTTTAAGTTTTCACCTGAGAAACTTAGATCCTGATGGACTGGGCCATATATAATAAAACAAGTTTTTCCATCTGGATATGCAGAATTATATAGCAAAGAAGGTGGAACTTTCAAAGTGAACGGTCATCGACTCAAATTATACTTTGAAGGAATCAATACTACGGAAAGAGACGAGATCACATTCTACCCTAAGGACAAGTAAATTCAGGGTAACTTTAAGGTTTTCAACTTCATTCTCGAACTTTATTTTCATCTTTAAGAGTGGGGTTTGATTGGTCTTTCCCTAGCAGACACTAAAGAACTAGTCTTCTCCCTCCATTCTACCTTTTTATTTTCTTCTTTTCGTTTTTATTTATTGTTTATTTTCAAGATGCGCAATCAATATGTCTACAACCACTTCTTTTTAATGTACGATAAAATTTTACCGAGATATGTGGTGTTAGATATAAAGAGAAGATGCGATCAGGCGAGTAAAGAAATAAGGCAAGAACTTAACGAGAAAAATTATGCCAAAGGAAAATCAAAATCAGCAAAGAAACGTCGAGCGCGTCATTTGGGAAAATGTGTAAAATGTGGAAAACCAGCTCATTACGGAAATTGCTCAAAGAACCAGACGAACTCTAATTTCGAGTACGTAACCTTATGCCGAGAAGGGCCTTTTAAATATTCAAAGGAAAACCTCTTAAACCAACGAGGTTACGCATACGAAGCCATGGGGGGCGAAATGATGCGACTCCACTACGAGGCGAGTCAACGCGGTTTCACAATCTAATCCTTTTTCTCGCCAATTGTGTTTTTGTGCATTTTTTGTATTTTGCGCATTTTTGTATTTTTGAATTTTTGTGTGTTTATGTTTTAGTGTGTTTTAGTTTGTAATTGTTTGTTGTGTTTTTATTAAAAAGGGTCTACCATTTAAAATTGATAAACCTTGAGTTTAACCTGTTTTCATTAAAAACGATAATGCTAAGTGTAATAACTGAATTGTCGTCCTTCAAATTGCACGAAATTTATTGTTGGATTCATAATATATTTTTTAAATGGTAAACCACCAAAAACAAAAGAAAAATTAAAACTATTAAAAATATACTTTTTATCAATAACCGTAAAGATATATAACTTATAAACCTTTGTCGTGGGTAATGATAGGTGTAACAACCGAGATTGTCTCTACCTAGTTGATAGGAAACAAAGTTTTAAGTTTGAAAATTAGTTGATTTAAAAGTATATATATAAAAAAAATATATAGAGTGTATTTTAAATTCATTTAATTTTTATTTTTTATGTACTTGTTTTTAATTCTAAATATTAATTTTCTTTTATAAAATTTAAAAAAATAAAAAAATTAGAGTGTTTTATTTTCAAGTTGTTTTTGAAAAATATTAAAACTTTAACTTTTAAAGTATTAAATTATAAATTGAAATTAAAAATTTATAAACGGATAAAGACTAGGTATACCAACCGAAATTTCCGTTACATCAAATATAAATTTAAAATTGATATTTTGAAATTTAAGTACTTATAAAGTTGAAAAAAAAAATATATATATAATAAAAAAATTAAATAAATAAATAAGAATGTTTTTTTTGTTTTATTTTTATTTTCATAAAATATTAAAAACTTTGACTTTTAAATTATTAAATTTTGTAAATTAATTTTTAAAATTTATAAAACTGATAAAGACTAGGTATAACAACCGAAATTTTCGTAGCTACAAATATAAATTTATAAAAGGAATTTTAAAAGTTTGATTAATTATAAAGTAGAAAAAAAAAGGTCAGAACACCTACGCGAAACGTGTAACATTCCACACGAAACGTGTATAATTAGAATCTACGCGAAACGCGTAGAGCTACACGAAACGCGTAGGTTCAAAATCAGTCCAGATATCTGGTCGAACTCTTTTCTCTCCTTCACACATTATTATTGTTTTTGCTTACTGAGAGGACGAAGGAGAAGCACAAAAATCACCAAAATCACACCCAAACACTAAATTAACACTATCAATCTCCTCCAATTCATCTATCTTTCAACATGCCGAGATTGGTAAGGGTCCTAAACCCGTTTTTACCACTTGTTTTTCAAGTTTTTCATTTATTATTTTTATGGCTTTAATCCGAATTAATGCATGATATTGTTGAATTTTGTTTGATTAATGCTATATCTATGTTGTTAGTGTGATGTTAAACCCGATTAGCATAAGAATTTAATATTTAATGGATTATTGAAAAATTAGGGTTTATGTAAATTGGGGAAATTGAGGAATTACTATTATATTGTGTTATTTTGGGTCTTTTTAGATGTTGTTAGATGTTTTGATAGTAGTAAAAGCTTTGAATATAAGTTTGTTTGATTGATTTTGTGATTTTAATTTTCGTATAAATTGATAATTTTTTTTGAATCGGGTATAGATTGTATTGAAGTTTAGAAGCTGGATTATACGCAATGTGATTGAATTGGATTTTATATGCTTAGCTCATTGCGTATTTCCACTTGTGATTTACATTTTGTTTTTGAAACTCGATTTTTGATTAGGAATTTTTGATTTTTTTTTTGTTTGTTTTAATTTGTTGATTCATGTGGTGTTGAAACAAACTTGTATGTCAAGAATGAGTTCTTTGCTAACATTAACATACCCAATCGGGACAATTCTCTTGTTTTAAAATGTTATGCAGGGATTATTTAGAATGAGAGCTGTTAACCAACAGTAAGGGGAAGAGCAAGTAACACCAGAAATGGAACAACAACTACAGAATCTACACCCAAACCTGAGATTTCCTGATGATGTACCTAACCGATTACAAAAGGTTAAGGACTTACTTTCTCTGGTCAGTAGAAACATCTCTCCAGTATACGTTGTGGACTGGGTTCCTTTAGGACCCCTAGTCAATTTAGATGTGCAAATAAGGGGAATTTTAAACCAAAGTTTTACAAACGAATTTGGAATGACTTTGGTTTTTAATGATTTTGAGAGATTGTTTAGTTTAAATAGCCCTGTATATAGAGAATGGTGTTTAGAGTTCTATTCTACCGTTAGAATAAGTTTACACCCAGAAAATATCGATGATATTAATTTTCTACAATTTAGGCTGGGTGGGGTAGATAGAGCAATGTCCCTAAGCGACGTAACTACCGCATTAGGGATTTACACCATTGAGGAGATGATAGCTCCCGGTTTTAGGGAATATATTTTTACAGGGGCTAGTTATACAGGTAACTATGATTCTGGTTTAGTCTGGCAATCTTTCACTAATAGAAATACTTATGAGCCAGGCCAGGAATCTTATCTAAAGATCACTGATGCTCGCTTTAGAATAATTCATAAGTTTATAGCGAACACAATAAACCAAAGGTCGTTTACTAATACAGATACAATTAATTATATTGACCTTTGGTACTTGGATGCGATCAGAGATAGGGATACATTTATTAGTATTCCCTATGGAGTTGCTTACTTTTTGGCCCATGTTGGTAAGGGTGCTCGAGGGACGAGTGACATGTCGGGGGGTCACTATATCACGTGTCTAGGAAGCTGGTTCGGGCTCGACCCGAGTGAATCAGAACCTCCAATCCAACCGGTAGATCAAGCTATTAAAACTTTAGGATTGGACGTGTATAGGACGGCTAAGGCTATATAAGTGAGGGGTGGGGTAATTAGTTTGAGACGGCAAGAAGTTGTCGCTCACGCTCCTATGGAGAAGGATGAGGAACCCGCTAGGGAAACTAGGAGGAGACGAAGACAGCCAGATGAGGCTAGTACATCTAATGTAGGTGTTTCTGATTTCGATATGCTACAAAATTCGTTTAATTCATTAAGTTTAGATTTAAGGAACTCGTATGATAATTGGGGACGGAGATCAGAAGAACAATACACTAGTTTGTCTAGGCAAATAGGGGATATTAGGCATACCTGTAACGACCCGACCAAAACCGTTATTGACGGCGCCGTTAACTTAGGTCCCGTTGCGTGGTCGTAGTCCCTATATGAGACTCGTTTGACCAAAATTATGTCGCATTCATTTGAAAGGTACAAGACTTGCAAGTTTAGTTTACAAAACCGTTCGACAACAAGTCTAAGTTTACAAAAGTCATAAAGTATAAATGAAATAACTTGCGACATAATTAGTTTAAAAACACAGTTGCTGTAAATAGCGTAAGTATGTAAACAAAAGTTTGAATCCAAAGGTGCTATCACTAGCGTATGCATGTATGTATGCTTGACCCCAAGCAAGAAATCAAAGTGTGCGGAAGCATGTATCAAGTAGCCGAGTATGAACCTGAGAAACATATAGAAAACTGTCAACGAAAAACGTTGGTGAAATCATAGGTGTTTGTAAACGTTGTTTTTGAACCACAAGATTTAGTATTCCCATAGTTGATTATCAAAATCGTTTGCATTCCAAAAGTATTGTTCGCGAGCACCCAATTATCAAGACTTAACGTTTCCTCCCATAGAACCCCATCACAATAGTGTTAGAACATACACTGTTTCTCGAAAATATATTTCATCCGTAGACGGTAGCGAACCGTCCGTAATGAGGGTTTGTCAAACCCGTATGGCCACACAATATAAGTTCTCGCTTACACCCTGCAAGTGTAACTAATGATAATCGAATTGAGGATTTTTGTTCTAACTCGCTGTGGAATGTTTGTTTCCTTGTACTTGTGTTCAAAGTATAAAAGTATGTAGTATAAAACTGTATATGTTTCTCATCCCATAATTTAAAAGTATAAAAGTTGTTGAAAGATGGGACTATGATCTCACCTCGAGTGCACGAGTATAAAAGTACTTCACAAAGTAACGTATGCATGAAAGTTGCTTAGCCTTGACCTAAACAAATAAGTTGTATCAATTAACCGGTTACGACACAAGGTCGGGTGAAATGTGTTCAATTAGTCCTATGGCTCGTTACGACTCGAATAGTATAGCATGTGAATCACGTTGTCAAGTTTCATGCAAGAATCACGTATAAAAGCATGTTAGAACGTTTGCATAAAAGTTTGGTTAAGTTTGACTAAAAGTCAAACTTGGTCAAAGTCAACGAAAAAGTCAACACGTTCGGGTCGGGCCCCGGACTATTTTTCTATGCTAGTTATTCATATACAAGTATATTAAAACAAGTTTCATGTGAATCGTAGGTCGATAGCTAGTCAAACATTTCACGTGAAATGGGTCCAAGAGGTCAGAATCTGGCCAGGTGATTCTGCGCGCCGCGCGGGTATGTGGCGCGCCGCGCCACTACCTGGGCAGAGAATTCTGGTCAGTTTTTCCAAGTGTGCACGAACCAAAACCTTTTCTAACACAACACTTGACCCGCAAACACTTATAACGCCTATCATACATCGTTGGAAAGGTATTTTGACGAGGAATGCAACTAAGTATATATTATCAATCAAAACATGCATTTAAAATAATAAAATTCTCGTCAAATGTTCAATGAACGTTCATAATCAAAGTTTCAAGTTCGTAAAACGTATTTTATGATCCGGGAATCCAATTTACACATACGATATGCCGTTTTGAAGGTAATGAAACATACATTACAACTAAACACTAACAATTAACATTCCATGGCATTCGAAATATCAAAAGCTCGTTTTAAGTCTACCAAACCCTAACCAAAATCCGCAAAAATCAATATTCATGTTTTTGAAGTTTCCTTAATCAACCTACGCATCAAAACGAAGCTAGTGATACTAGTAACACAATTAAAACATGAACTTTAACAATTAAACAACTTTTAATCATCCAAAATCAAAGATTAAGCTAACCCACTTCAAAAGTTCAAACTAGTTACTCAAATCAACAAATCGAGCAAACAAAACATATATTCATATTATACACGAGCCATAGACACTAACTAACACAATTTCAAGTCAAAAACACGAATTTAAAGAAAATTAGTGATTTTAGAAAGTTACCCAAAATGGATGAATTTGGTACCAAATCGAAGAGGATGATGAGAGGATCACGAATATGTAATTTGTTTTGAAGTTTGCTTCCCGATCCGGATTTAGATGATGATTTTATGAAGTTGGGGTTTGTGTGTGTGTTCTTGCTAGAGAGAAAGAGAGAGAGAGGGAGATGGTTGAATGGTGGTGATTGGGGTGGACTAGTTGACCTAGTCAACTAGTTTGCCCCGTGTCAATTTTAGTCCCTCGAGTTTAGAAGCGGGTGCGGGATTTTACCGAACGAATATTTTGAAAACGCTCGAGTAAATGAGTGATGTTATAATTAAATAACGGAAATATTATGAACGTTAGTCAACGGAAATTGGGAATTTAAATAGCGAAAGATATTTATAAAAAAAAAAGACGGTGTTAAAAATAAATTTAACGGAAAAACGCGGGATGTTACATTACCTACACCTTAAAAGAAATTTCGTCCCGAAATTTAGTTGGAAGTAGTAGTTGTTGAATCTTCCTCGAGATCTTGCGTTGTAAATTCTACGGATAAGTGAAGGTACGTCCTTGGGCATTTCAACGAACTTGACGGTCGGGATCATATGTTGTTTACGGTTTGGTTTCACGATTTATGGTTTCAACCGGTCCTCCTAGGAAGTGAGGGTTATCGTCGATAGTGAGTTCATCAAAGGAGATAACAAGTTCCCGTTTCGCAAAACACGTCTTTGAGTTGATACATCGAATGTAGGATAAACGGAGACCCAAAATGAGTCGGAAAAGTCTAAACGGCTAGCGACGGGTCCAAAACACCCCAAGAATTTAAAGGATCAAAATATCGCGGATTTAGCTTCCTACGTTTCCCGAAACGGATTGCACCTTTCCAAGGTGCGACTCTTAACGTGACGCGGTTTCCCACGTGGAATTTGAAGTGTTTACGTCTAAATCGGCGTAGCTCATGGTGATTACGAGTCGCGTAGGGTTTTACCTGAATATGAATAAATTTTCTCGGTTGCTCATGAATAATCTCGGTCCCGGTGAATTGATCATCGTTTACTTGGTTCGTCAAAGGAGAATGACGTTTCCGGTCACATGTGGTTTCAAAAGGTGTGACGTTAAAACTCGAATGAAGATCATTGTAGTACGAGGATTAAGCTAAAGGAAAATACTTTCCTCAAGTAAATTTGAAGTTGGTAATACAAACTTGTATTATGGTTTCCAAGGTTTAAATCGCATGTTTGTTCGGTCCGTCGGGTTGTGGATGGTACGCGGTACCCATGTCTAAATGCGGTCCCGAGGCTTTTTGTAAGGTACTCCAAAATCTAGAAGTGAAACGAGGATCTCGATCCGAAACGGGGTACATTTCCCTAAGGCATATAGAACAAGTTTGCTAGGAATTGAAAACGTTAGCTAGGACAAGTTTCTCAAGAAAATTCGCGTCGCGGAAGATTTATCGGTTTCCAAAAACGTTCGTCGGGGCAAGTTCTTATCGGGTTTTGAAAACGATTGTTAGGACTATCCACCCTCGCGGCGAATACTTGTATGACGTGAAGAGTCGCTCTCCTTTGAGAATTTAGAATAAGGACCTCCTGAACCGGAAGTACGAGGGTGATGCAAGAGAAGTTTCCGCCCCGATGTGAGCATAACGAGTAAATTGTAGTTAGTCAATAAGACTGCGCGAGGACGAGCTAGTATACCCGTGCGACATACGGTTGAAGTCGAATGAAATCGGTAATTCATTCGGAAGCATAAATATAATTCGACAATAATTGAAGGTGTGTCCCCGGTATGGTTGTTATAAATATTCTCGGAGTTTTCGGATGTCCAAACATGAAAAGATGAAGTCATGTACATGGCACATGGTGGTGTTTAGGTTGATCGAGTCTAACCACCATCACGCGTCACTAGAACTTTGGTATGTCTTACCGTAATATAACCACGTTGATCGAGTGTCGTTATATTACGCTAACTCATACCTCCATTCCCACATCACTCTATAGATTCAAGTTCGTGTAATCGTGAAGTTTAAAATAAACAAAGTGTAACAACGTCTCTAACGTGACTCGTATTGAATCGAAAGAATTAGTGCAACTATAAAGAAGCGTTCCCCGAGGGAAGTGTATAAATGATTGTCCACGGCAATGTGGTTCGAGTCAGACAATAAGGTATTCAGGTATGAAAAGAGTAACGAGTCATGATAACGAGTAGCACGCAACCGTAGTGGTAAATGTTGATGACGATACTCACCTAGAGTAGTGATGGTAGTAACACCAAAAGTAGATAGTAAGAAACACCAGTGGGAAACCGATAGTAAGTTGAAACGGTGGCAAATAACAATCCGGGAGACAGAGTTCTCGAACAAGTGTGACTAATGAAGTCGTCGTCATCCATACGTGTATGAATCATGAATTTACGTGTGTTACCAAAAAGTGGCGGAATACGAGTTCGTATGATGAAGGTTGGGTACCATTAAAAAGTTTGCCTAAGAATGATTCAAGTATAATGCACAAGTAGTCAAGTAAGTGCTATCTATAGCAAATGTATGTCAGAATGCAAATGCTAGCTATCCGGTTGTAGTCTAGACTCACTAATGCGTCCTAACGACTCTGTTAGACACACTAATGCACGTCCTAGTTCCCTACAACCAACGCTCTGATACCACTTGTAACGACCCGACCAAAACCGTTATTGACGGCGCCGTTAACTTAGGTCCCGTTGCGTGGTCGTAGTCCCTATATGAGACTCGTTTGACCAAAATTATGTCGCATTCATTTGAAAGGTACAAGACTTGCAAGTTTAGTTTAAAAAACCGTTCGACAACAAGTCTAAGTTTACAAAAGTCATAAAGTATAAATGAAATAACTTGCGACATAATTAGTTTAAAAACACAGTTGCTGTAAATAGCGTAAGTATGTAAACAAAAGTTTGAATCCAAAGGTGCTATCACTAGCGTATGCATGTATGTATGCTTGACCCCAAGCAAGAAATCAAAGTGTGGGGAAGCATGTATCAAGTAGCCGAGTATGAACCTGAGAAACATATAGAAAACTGTCAACGAAAAATGTTGGTGAAATCATAGGTGTTTGTAAACGTTGTTTTTGAACCACAAGATTTAGTATTCCCATAGTTGATTATCAAAATCGTTTGCATTCCAAAAGTATTATTCGCGAGCACCCAATTATCAAGACTTAACGTTTCCTCCCATAGAACCCCATCACAATAGTGTTAGAACAAACACTGTTTCTCGAAAATATATTTCATCCGTAGACGGTAGCGAACCGTCCGTAATGAGGGTTTGTCAAACCCGTATGGCCACACAATATAAGTTCTCGCTTACACCCTGCAAGTGTAACTAATGATAATCGAATTGAGGATTTTTGTTCTAACTCGCTGTGGAATGTTTGTTTCCTTGTACTTGTGTTCAAAGTATAAAAGTATGTAGTATAAAACTGTATATGTTTCTCATCCCATAATTTAAAAGTATAAAAGTTGTTGAAAGATGGGACTATGATCTCACCTCGAGTGCACGAGTATAAAAGTACTTCACAAAGTAACGTATGCATGAAAGTTGCTTAGCCTTGACCTAAACAAATAAGTTGTATCAATTAACCGGTTACGACACAAGGTCGGGTGAAATGTGTTCAATTAGTCCTATGGCTCGTTACGACTCGAATAGTATAGCATGTGAATCACGTTGTCAAGTTTCATGCAAGAATCACGTATAAAAGCATGTTAGAACGTTTGCATAAAAGTTTGGTTAAGTTTGACTAAAAGTCAAACTTGGTCAAAGTCAACGAAAAAGTCAACACGTTCGGGTCGGGCCCCGGACTATTTTTCTATGCTAGTTATTCATATACAAGTATATTAAAACAAGTTTCATGTGAATCGTAGGTCGATAGCTAGTCAAACATTTCACGTGAAATGGGTCCAAGAGGTCAGAATCTGGCCAGGTGATTCTGCGCGCCGCGCGGGTATGTGGCGCGCCGCGCCACTACCTGGGCAGAGAATTCTGGTCAGTTTTTCCAAGTGTGCACGAACCAAAACCTTTTCTAACACAACACTTGACCCGCAAACACTTATAACGCCTATCATACATCGTTGGAAAGGTATTTTGACGAGGAATGCAACTAAGTATATATTATCAATCAAAACATGCATTTAAAATAATCAAATTCTCGTCAAATGTTCAATGAACGTTCATAATCAAAGTTTCAAGTTCGTAAAACGTATTTTATGATCCGGGAATCCAATTTACACATACGATATGCCGTTTTGAAGGTAATGAAACATACATTACAACTAAACACTAACAATTAACATTCCATGGCATTCGAAATATCAAAAGCTCGTTTTAAGTCTACCAAACCCTAACCAAAATCCGTAAAAATCAATATTCATGTTTTTGAAGTTTCCTTAATCAACCTACGCATCAAAACGAAGCTAGTGATACTAGTAACACAATTAAAACATGAACTTTAACAATTAAACAACTTTTAATCATCCAAAATCAAAGATTAAGCTAACCCACTTCAAAAGTTCAAACTAGTTACTCAAATCAACAAATCGAGCAAACAAAACATATATTCATATTATACACGAGCCATAGACACTAACTAACACAATTTCAAGTCAAAAACACGAATTTAAAGAAAATTAGTGATTTTAGAAAGTTACCCAAAATGGATGAATTTGGTACCAAATCGAAGAGGATGATGAGAGGATCACGAATATGTAATTTGTTTTGAAGTTTGCTTCCCGATCCGGATTTAGATGATGATTTTATGAAGTTGGGGTTTGTGTGTGTGTTCTTGCTAGAGAGAAAGAGAGAGAGAGGGAGATGGTTGAATGGTGGTGATTGGGGTGGACTAGTTGACCTAGTCAACTAGTTTGCCCCGTGTCAATTTTAGTCCCTCGAGTTTAGAAGCGGGTGCGGGATTTTACCGAACGAATATTTTGAAAACGCTCGAGTAAATGAGTGATGTTATAATTAAATAACGGAAATATTATGAACGTTAGTCAACGGAAATTGGGAATTTAAATAGCGAAAGATATTTATAAAAAAAAAAGACGGTGTTAAAAATAAATTTAACGGAAAAACGCGGGATGTTACAATACCCAACTAGCTCAGGGTAATGTATTAGAAAACATCCGCTACGATCAGAGGGGCCAGGGAGCACAGTTAGAGTGGGCGCATCATCAGGCTTATTTATACGCAGCTAACCCACAACAATACGCACCCTCAGTCTTCCCATCATACCCCCAATGGCAGGGACACGGTGACCCTCTACCTCCACCTTATGATCCCAACGCTGCCTTAGCCGCAAGTCAGGAAGCCTATAGGCGTTTTTACGAGGAACAACGCCTAAATGAACAACGGCAGCAACAGGAGCGAGAACATGAAGATCAGGGAGGCCCTGCGTGGCAATTTTTCTAGTTTTTCTTTTTATTTTTAGAATTATTTATTTTGTATTTGTTTGTATAAAATTATTTTTATGGTGTGTTAATTTATTTTTACCTTTATTTATCTTTACAAAAACTTCTAGTGTGGGGTAAAATTTTTGTACTATTAAAGTACAACCCCATCTCATTTGTGATTGACATATTTGTTGGCAGGTACTTATGATGATGAGATTCGACATAGCAAAACACGAAAGTATTATTGTGATAAAACGGATTGGATATGTTCATACGATATTTTACAATATCCAATTTCTTAAAGGAAGTTCTAAACACTTTACATTTTTTTGTCCTCTCTAATTTATAATTTTAATCTGATTTTATGTAATGAGGGCATTACATAATCTTAAGTGTGGGGTGGAACTATATAAATTCTCGAGAACTTATAATTTAGTGGTTTTTATGAAAATTTTTTACAATTTTTAAACAAATATAACTAATCAATTTTTAAGGTATTTACGAGCAATTAAAGATTAGGTGTCAAAAACCGAAATTATTGTCTCCATACATTAAAAATACATAAGTTTATTTGATTGAAATATATAAAAGAAAACCATGTATAACAGAATTTATAAACCCCATATGTTTAGAACAATTTATCACATGTTTCTATGAAGTTTATTGCAGATATCATCGCTTTGGAATGTATAAACCTGAATATCTCGTTAAGGAAGTAAAGTCTTCCAAAATGACACGCTTGCTAACTTATGTTAGAAGATGTAGTCCAGAACAGTTGTAGGTTGACGAAAAATCTTGAAAAGTCATCTCTATCATCGGCTGGAAATCCACCTCACCTCAGCATCAAACAGGGTTTTTGGTGGTCAGACTTATCCTAACCATGAGATGGATCTGTCTCGTACAATGGGGGGCACATTGCAAATTAGCTTTTAAGACTAATGAATCTAATCCCCAGATGGATGATCTCCGTAAAGATCAACCGCATCTATGTTTGACCGCAGTCAACATACATATGCCATAACAAATTGAGGTGTGCAAACTCATGGTTCACCGATGATATTTGGACACGATATAATTTTACTCTAAAACTTGTGCTATTTTATGAATTATATTGTGTAAAACCATTTTTAGGACATTCGGTTTCAAGTTCCATGATACTTCAATTATGGGGGCGGATAGCTTGCTAATCGCCGACTGAGACTACGGTATTCAGTTACCCTCAATCGGAATTTGAGGTTAAAACAGGAAAACGTGTCTAGTGTAAAAACTAGCATGACATTTTATAAAAATCATAAAATGTTTTCACAAGGTCCAATTTTTCCTAAGGATCCAAATTTTTAAACCTTAATCACAAGTTTCAACTTTGTTTCTGTTGTCAGAATTTTATTTCGTGTGGTGTGCGTGTGATTCAATAAAAAAATTGTGTAGTGTTTCCAACTTATTCCATATAGCGTGTGTTTCATTTCGTGTAGCGTGTGTTGTGTGATTTAATGTTCGATAAGGAAAAATATGTAATGTTCCAGTTCTGTTTAAAAGATGTGATTGCTTGAGGACAAGCAACGTTCAAGTGTGGGGTATTTTGATATTGCTTTAAACATACATATAATTCGACGCAATATCATTTATATTTCATCAGCTTTTATCGTTTACTAAGACATTCAAATGTATAAATCACGAGAAAAACGACAAAAGATAATACGAGCTCAAAGTTTGAAGAAAAGACGATAAACAATGGATTTAAACCAAATATATATCGAGATAACGTTACCCGAATAGAAGTTCAAGATGAGCAAATAAAAAAAAGTTCAAATGAAAAGTTCCAAATCGATAAACGTCAACGCGGGATCGACATAGAACAAAATATAAAATAAAAATGAGAAAACAGTCGACAACTCTTACGCGAATCGTGTGGCCATCTACGCAAAATGCGTAGTATTTAAGCCGTACGCGTATCGTGTGGGAATCTACGCGAAACGCGTAATCTCTTGATCAGATCCAGATTCCAAATGTAAATGGGACGGTTCCTTTTCTGTTTAATATTACTTCTTTTTTTAGTGGTACAGCAAGAAAAGCAGTACAATCATTTCACCTACTACTTGAATCTCATAATACGGAATACTTATACAGAGAGTTGAGAAGAGAGGAGTACACACATTTAGAAGAGAATTACATTTACACACATACATTTTAACACAGTACACATCAAATTTATTTTCTAGTATCTTTTGTAATTTGTATTAATTTCAGTTTCAAGGTTCAATATTTAGGATAGTTTCAAAAATTAATGGTGTATTGTTCGTGATTAAGAGTATTATTGTACGCGTGAAAGGGTGTTGTTATTGTAATTTTCTACCATTGAAGTTAATGAAAGTGAAGAATTTTTCGTAAGTATATTCTGTTAAAATTATCGTTATCAGTTTTTATCATTATTATTATGTTTGTATATTTATATTTTTATGTTTACCCTAGTATAATGAGTAGCTAATTTCCCTAGTGTTTGCTTAGATGTAGATCCCCTAGTGAAATGGATTGTTATTATTTGTAAAAATTAAAATGTAACTTTAGTATTTTTAACATTGAGCCTAATTGAAAGAACCATCATTATGTATTTGGATATTTAACCCTTGTCACTTAATTTGTTAGATTAAAAATAACGAAAGTTATTTTTATTTATATAAATTAAGCTTCAACATTAAAAGTGATCTAGACGAACTTATAACTAATTTACTAACACTAAATTAAAAAGTAAAGTTCGGTGGTTTGGGTAATATCACTAGTCATATAATAGTGAAATTGTAAAAAGGGAAACCGTTATGATTTGGGTTTTGGCGAAGGTCAAAACTGGGTTGGGTCTCAATTTAAATACATAAAGATTAGTAACTATCTAAATATAATCCAATGAAAATTAGATTTAATTTAGTTAGCCAAAACTTATTATTTATTCGAAAGGAAAATATAAGTTTTATACTAAACATTTTAATACGAGCTTAAACTTAAAACAATCCATGGACCTAGAGGTGACACATTTAAGTAAACACTCCCTTTTATTTTATTAATCATTATTATTATTATTTACGTTTATTTATTCAGTAAAGTTAAAACTAAAAAAAAAATATATACACAACATTATAACCAAGTGTATTCGTTACTGTTTTGTCACCTGGATTATAACATACGTGGATCGCGTATAAATCTACACGATACGCGTACGTATTAAACCATGCGCGAAACGCGTAAATCACTACACGAAACGCGTAAATACAAATACGAGTACTGTAGCGAACTAGGTTAAAATTTAGGGTTTTAATTATTTTATTATTATATTTAAGTTGTTAGTTTATAATTAGTAATTAGTTTATAACTAGTTAATTATTATAATTCCTATTAATTTATATTAATTTAGTTAAAACATGTTATTTAGTTAATTTAAATAAATTTACATTATAATTACTCAAAAAAAAATTCTAAACAATTAGTTTTATTAAAAGTTATTATTTAATTAATTATCATTTAGTAATAAACTTATTAGTATAATTTCAATTAATTCACTTTTAAGTTAATAATTATAAATAATGTATTCGTATAAATTAATAAGTAGTTCAATTAAATTAGGATTAAGTTATATTTTATTATTATGTAGTATTATCAATTCCTAATCCAAAACCCCTTAAAATAAGTTTAACTTCAAAGACTATTAAAAAAACATTGAACACTGTCTCCCTGTGGAACGAACCGGATTTACCAACAAACTAAACTACACGGATAGGACTAGTTGCCTATATATGTTTGAAACCAACCTAAAATCATTAAAATACCATATATACAATAAATCAATTCGTGTAACAAAATAACTCAAATCCGCTCATAAATAAAGGTACTGTTTCAACGCATCAGAAGGAAAGTGAAGAAAGGTGATCGGTTTAGTGGTGGTGAGAACGTGGTGACCATGGTGAAGGTGGCCGACGATTGCAGGTGGTGGCGGGGTGAAAGTTTGAAGAAGAAGGAGAGTGGTGGTGTTCGATTGTTATCATGTAAGTTTAGGGATACAAACAATGATGCTTCAGTTGTGTAAGTTGCATAATTTGAGGCATTGTTTGTTATGGTTCGATGGATACTTTAACAAAAAAATAAAATGGCAGCAACCATGGGTTTTTGTGTGATTAAAATAGAAACTAATTAGTTGATAGTGGTGTCTCTTTTCAAACAAGAAACAGTGGTTGTTTGTTGGGTGGTAAGCGAATAGAAAGAAACAGAAAGTGAAAGATATGTTTTAATGCATGTATCATATCTCATATCTCATATATATAATAATAATATAACTTAACCGATGACGTAGTCACGGTTGATTTCCTGAATTTAAGGGATTTTAGAGGAAATATTTGTGACAAGATTTGATTCTTCGGAACTTAAGAAAATTAGAATCCTCTTTGGTTAAATGCGATGATTTGTCTCGATTGCTTTGTCTGATATTTCACTATAAATCCACCCTCTTCGTTTCCTTTATATTTTGGAGTTCCATCCCTTTTGTTTTCTCTTCCCGACTTTAAGTCAAGCGAATAATGGTCCAGAATTCGTAGGTATGGAGTTTTCGAATGGAAATGACTAACGTTCTAAGAAGGAAATTGTAATGGCACGATCTTGATTTGTCAAATTACCAGAATTCAAAAGAAAAGATAGGACTATCAAGAGAATATGTTCTCGATATATTTATATACTAGATAGAGTGCAAGAGTCGTGTAACATGGCACATGATGACGTTATGATCTGTGAATCATCACATTCCATTAGAAACTCAGCATGACTTACTGTAATATAATCACGTTGATCAAGTGTCATTATATTATACTAACTCATGCTTCAGTTCCCAACACTACTTCAAATCATTCATATTTTAAATTCGAAATTTTTCAGGATTAAAACAGTTTCCTTTCTGATGCAACATTGATATCATGAAGAGATAAATGATTTCAGATAAGAATAGTTATGAAAATATCTTCATAAATATTGAGGATATTTATACTGAAGGATACGATGATATCTTAGAATTTATAATATCGATGAATGATGAAGAAGATTTGTCCGTAAGAGTTTGGAGTCAGGAGCAAAGTATTTGAGAATAACTTCAGTAGATACTGAATCATTTGGATCCTATGAAGGCAGGTTTAGCCTTTGTGATCTGTCCATAGCCTCCTTCATAGTTTGCTCAATCCGTTTTTCAGTACCAAATTTTCTCATCTTTTGAGCTTCTTCAGCCCCTATTCTTTATCATCAAACTTTTGACGGTTAAGGTTGTTTGCGGTTGTCTACAATTTCTGCTGCTTCATTCAGCTTTTTCAGAATAGAAGATCATAATTCTTAGAGATAAATGTTATATGTATACATATAACTGTTGATGTAAAAACGCTACGAGATTCAAAATATTGATTTACTGATTCCCGGTGATTGGTATGGCAATTCCTGCTACAAGATGTGGATGAGTATATGATAAGTTTTTAATGAACAATTATAATGGTTCTTCAGGGAGACTTAAGCCGATGAGTAATGAAGTTGCTGGTAAGTTTACTGCTAATGTGGTGGAATATAAATGGTTCCCCGGTAACGATGACGAAGAGCAATTTATATATCAAGGTTATGATAAGGTTAATCCGGATGAAAGTCGAAGTTGACTTGCTGGAGCTGTAACAAAACTGGCTAATTTGAAAAGGAATTGCAAAGTTATTTTCGGTAATAACAATCGCCAAAAGAAGCTAGCACATATACGTGTTAAACGTTTACTCAGGTTCCAAGAGTTTTTCAGGTGCATAACTATATGCATAAATCTTTCCTTCCGTAAATGAGATGCAGTTGATTTATTCTCTCGATTGGGGTGTTTTCAAGAATCATGAAAGGTTTGAATGCAGATTGTAATCGCCAAGATATAAACGAGGTTTAAAATGAAATCAAGTGGCAAACTTGAAGAAATGTTTAGTTTCATATGTTATAATCAATTTTTAATTCATTTTCATTGTCCAAAGTTGGTAGTCCATAGTTAATAGTCCACAGTTAGCAATTCAATAATTCATATATAGTTTAATATATAAAATTCGAATTAATTAATACGTATCGTGACCCGTGTACATGTCTCAGACTCGATCACAACTCAAAGTATATATATTATTGTAGAATCAACCTGATGTGTGCGAGGCGTACTAGGAAATAGTTATATATTTATTAGGAAAAACTATTAAATACGATACAATTTTACACAAGTTATTTATTAATTTATAGAATGGATATACCTAAACCTTGCTACAACACTTATAGGCAGTGTACCTAATCGTACAGTAGTGTAGTTTTTAGTAAGTCCGGTTCGTTCCACAGGGAGACTTTAAACAAGCTTAACGCTATATAATTGTAAAAATACAAAAATATATATAAGTAATATTATTATTATAAAGGGGGGTTTTTACCGTTTAATGATCGGTTTGTCGATTTTAAAACCTTAGTCGCAGTTAAAACCTAATGTAAAATATTAAAAATATAAAAGACTTAATTTAAAGCGTAAAGTAAATAACGATAATGAAATTGCGATAGATAAAATGATAATAAATAAAGTTGCGATAATTAAAAAGTACAATAATTAAAAGTGCAATTAAATATGAAAACAATGAATAAAAGTGCGATAATTTGAAGTGCAATTAAATATGAAAACAATGAATAAAAGTGCGATAATTAGAAGTGCAATTAAATATGAAAATAAAGGAATTATGCTTATTTAAACTTCCATAATCATGATGTTTGATGTGTTGATTTTAGTTTATTACCATGGGTTAATTGTCCTTTGTCCTGGATTATTCAATATGTCCATCTGGTTTTTGTCCATAACAGTCCATCAGTCATAAAGTGCGAGTGTCCTCGTCAAATTATCCTTATATCCGAAGTTAAATATTTCAACTAATTGAGGACTTAAACTATAATTACACCAATTTTCCTTGTATATAATTCACCCCTGTTTTAATAAGGCCATTGACTATTAATCCATCCCCGTGTCCAGTTAAATGAACGATTATTAGTACTTATAAATATCCCGCCCATCGTGTCCGATCGAGTGTATATGGTTATTTATAGGTACGTCCAATTGTAAATATTTATATTAAATTAACAAACTATCATTTAATTAAACAAATATAAAGCCCATTAATAGCCCATAATCTAATTTCCACAAGTGTCGTTCTTTTCTTCAAACCCCAATTATGGTACAAAGCCCAATTACCCCGTCTTTAATATTTAGCACAACATCATGATTACTTCAATTTAAATAAGCATAATAATAACTTAGCTACGAGACATTAATTTAACAACAAAATTAAACATAACTTACAGTGGGTGTTATTAGTGTAGTGACCCGAACTTTTCCATGTTTATATATATTAATTGAGATTGATATTTACATGATTAAATGTTTCCAACATGTTAAGCAATCAAACTTGTTAAGACTTGACTAATTGAAATATGTTTCATATAGACAATTGACCACCCAAGTTGACCGGTGATTCACGAACGTTAAAACTTGTAAAAACTATATGATGACATATATATGGATATATATATATATAGTTAACATGATACTATGATAAGTAAACATATCATTAAGTATATTAACAATGAACTACATATGTAAAAACAAGACTACTAACTTAATGATTTTTAAACGAGACATATATGTAACGATTATCGTTGTAAAGACATTTAATGTATATATATATCATATTAAGAGATATTCATACATGATAATATCATGATAATATAATAATTTAAAATCTCATTTGATATTATAAACATTGGGTTAACAACATTTAACAAGATAGTTAACCTAAAGGTTTAAAAACAACACTTACATGTAACGACTAACGATGACTTAACGACTCAGTTAAAATGTATATACATGTAGTGTTTTAATATGTATTTATACACTTTTGAAAGACTTCAATACACTTATCAAAATACTTCTACTTAACAAAAATGCTTACAATTACATCCTCGTTCAGTTTCATCAACAATTCTACTCGTATGCACCCGTATTCGTACTCGTACAATACACAGCTTTTAGATGTATGTACTATTGGTATATACACTCCAATGATCAGCTCTTAGCAGCCCATGTGAGTCACCTAACACATGTGGGAACCATCATTTGGCAACTAGCATGAAATATCTCATAAAATTACAAAAATATGAGTAATCATTCATGACTTATTTACATGAAAACAAAATTACATATCCTTTATATCTAATCCATACACCAACGACCAAAAACACCTACAAACACTTTCATTCTTCAATTTTCTTCATCTAATTGATCTCTCTCAAGTTCTATCTTCAAGTTCTAAGTGTTCTTCATATATTCTACAAGTTCTAGTTACATAAAATCAAGAATACTTTCAAGTTTGCTAGCTCACTTCCAATCTTGTAAGGTGATCATCCAACCTCAAGAAATCTTTGTTTCTTACAGTAGGTTATCATTCTAATACAAGGTAATAATCATATTCAAACTTTGGTTCAATTTCTATAACTATAACAATCTTATTTCAAGTGATGATCTTACTTGAACTTGTTTTCGTGTCATGATTCTGCTTCAAGAACTTCGAGCCATCCAAGGATCCGTTGAAGCTAGATCCATTTTTCTCTTTTCCAGTAGGTTTATCCAAGGAAATTAAGGTAGTAATGATGTTCATAACATCATTCGATTCATACGTATAAAGCTATCTTATTCGAAGGTTTAAACTTGTAATCACTAGAACATAGTTTAGTTAATTCTAAACTTGTTCGCAAACAAAAGTTAATCCTTCTAACTTGACTTTTAAAATCAACTAAACACATGTTCTATATCTATATGATATGCTAACTTAATGATTTAAAACCTGAAAACACGAAAAACACCGTAAAACCGGATTTACGCCGTCGTAGTAACACCGCGGGCAGTTTTGGGTTAGTTAATTAAAAACTATGATAAGCTTTGATTTAAAAGTTGTTATTCTGAGAAAATGAGTTTTATTATGAACATGAAACTATATCCAAAAATTATGGTTAAACTCAAAGTGGAAGTATGTTTTCTAAAATGGTCATCTAGACGTCGTTCTTTCGACTGAAATGACTACTTTTACAAAAACGACTTGTAACTTATTTTTCCGACTATAAACCTATACTTTTTCTGTTTAGATTCATAAAATAGAGTTCAATATGAAACCATAGCAATTTGATTCACTCAAAACGGATTTAAAATGAAGAAGTTATGGGTAAAACAAGATTGGTTATTTTTTCTCATTTTAGCTACGTGAAAATTGGTAACAAATCTATTCCAACCATAACTTAATCAACTTGTATTGTATATTATGTAATCTTGAGATACCATAGACACGTATACAATGTTTCGACCTATCATGTCGACACATCTATATATATTTCGGAACAACCATAGACACTCTATATGTGAATGTTGGAGTTAGCTATACAGGGTTGAGGTTGATTCCAAAATATATATAGTTTGAGTTGTGATCAATACTGAGATACGTATACACTGGGTCGTGGATTGATTCAAGATAACATTTATCGATTTATTTCTGTACATCTAACTGTGGACAACTAGTTGTAGGTTACTAACAAGGACAGCTGACTTAATAAACTTAAAACATCAAAATATATTAAAAGTGTTGTAAATATATTTTGAACATACTTTGATATATATGTATATATTGTTATAGGTTCGTGAATCAACCAGTGGCCAAGTCTTACTTCCCGACGAAGTAAAAATCTGTGAAAGTGAGTTATAGTCCCACTTTTAAAATCTAATATTTTTGGGATGAGAATACATGCAGGTTTTATAAATGATTTACAAAATAGACACAAGTACGTGAAACTATATTCTATGGTTGAATTATCGAAATCGAATATGCCCCTTTTTATTAAGTCTGGTAATCTAAGAATTAGGGAACAGAAACCCTAATTGACGCGAATCCTAAAGATAGATCTATTGGGCCTAACAAACCCCATCCAAAGTACCGGATGCTTTAGTACTTCGAAATTTATATCATATCCGAAGGGTGTCCCGGAATGATGGGGATATTCTTATATATGCATCTTGTTAATGTCGGTTACCAGGTGTTCACCATATGAATGATTTTTATCTCTATGTATGGGATGTGTATTGAAATATGAAATCTTGTGGTCTATTGTTACGATTTGATACATATAGGTTAAACCTATAACTCACCAACATTTTTGTTGACGTTTTAAGCATGTTTATTCTCAGGTGATTATTAAGAGCTTCCGCTGTCGCATACTTAAATAAGGACGAGATTTGGAGTCCATGCTTGTATGATATTGTGTAAAAACTGCATTCAAGAAACTTATTTTGTTGTAACATATTTGTATTGTAAACCATTATGTAATGGTCGTGTGTAAACAGGATATTTTAGATTATCATTATTTGATAATCTACGTAAAGCTTTTTAAACCTTTATTGATGAAATAAAGGTTATGGTTTGTTTTAAAATGAATGCAGTCTTTGAAAAACGTCTCATATAGAGGTCAAAACCTCGCAACGAAATCAATTAATATGGAACGTTTTTAATCAATAAGAACAGGACATTTCAGTTGGTATCAGAGCGTTGGTCTTAGAGAACCAGAATTTTGCATTAGTATGTCTTATCGAGTTTGTTAGGATGCATTAGTGAGTCTGGACTTCGACCGTGTTTACTTGAAAAATGATTGCTTAACAAATTTTGTTGGAAACTATATATTTTTAACATGTGAATATTATGTGATATATTAATCTCTTAACGCGTTTGATATTATGTGATAGATGTCTACCTCTAGAACAAGTCCCATTGACTCACCTAATAATAATGAAGAGTCAAATGTAAATTGGAATGATTCGTGGACTGATTCACAAGTTCCCGAAGAGGAACCGGAAGAAGAGTCGGAACCGGAAGAAGAATCGGAACCGGAAGAAGAATCGGAACCGGATGAAGAAATAGAACCGGTGGGGGAAATAATAAAACGGTTAAGTAAAAGAAAATCCTCAACCAACCGACCAAGGTTAATTATGGTCAATGGTGTTTCCGCCAAGGAAGCAAAATATTGGGAGGATTACCAATTCTCCGATGAATCGGATTCCGACGAGAATTCCGATGATGTTATAGAAATTACCCCAACTGAATTTAAAAAGGCAAAAGAAAATAATAAGGGAAAGGGCATAAAAATAGAGAAATCTAATTCCAACCCCGATGAACTTTATATGTATCGTCAACCCCCGAAGTCCTTAAGTTGTAACAATGACCCGGGAACCTCTAAACACCAGGTTTTTCTAAACCAATGTGGATAACGACGGCTCGTATTAGGGGAAAATCATATATCCCTAGAAACTTGGCAAAACGAACCAAAACCGAAGAAGAAGAAGAAACAAGCGAGTCGGAATAAGATAGTTGTATTCATGTGGTGTAATATATGTAATATAGTGTGCTTATGCTTTATGATATATGTAAAAATTGCTTGTATTAATAAGTATTTTTTTTTATGAATCTAACTCTTGTCTATTTTACAGTATAAAAATGCAAAATGGATAGACAACCCAATATTTTAAGAGACCTACCCGGAGACATGATTGATGAAATCTTGTCTAGAGTCGGTCAGAATTCCTCGGCACAACTATTTAAGGCGAGATCAGTTTGTAAGACATTCGAAGAACGTTCCAAGAATGTCTTGGTTTATAAGAGACTTTCGTTTGAAAGATGGGGGATATCACATTGGGAAACCCATAAGTTACGATGTGTTTACTTTGACGCATATATTGCGGGGAACCCAAATGCTATTTTACGCAACGGGTTAAGAAATTATTTTGACTCAATGTATCCGAATATAGGACTTCATGATTTAGAAAAAGCGGCTAACATGCAACATAAAGAAGCATGCTATGCTTATGGGTTAGTAATGTTCGCTTCTCACCAAAGTGAGAAAAAGAACATCGGGCTACAGCTATTAAACAAAACGTTCCCACAAGTGACGGAGTCGGTAATTGGGGTAAGAAATGAGGTTTTTAGATTGTTACGGGACTGTTGGACATTACGTAACCCTCGTCCCTTTGACGACGTTACAACACGCTGTCTTATCAACGGCCATAATGGTTATGTTGCACAAGACCAAGGATGGGAAGTAGTCCTAGTAAAACCAGAATGCATGACTTGTTTCTGGACGTATGAATTACGTGTCTTTATTGCCTTTGCTGAACGACTTGTGTACTAGCTAGAATTATCTTCACAACTATCTTGTATCAAAGTTATTGTGTGCTATATTTCATGCTTTATGTAAAATAAGCGGTATTGTAAGTTTGTAAAATATTGTATAAAAGTTTGAACGCGAAATATTATTATAATCAGTTTTTCATATAGAATTGTAGTAGTTGAATTGTATATTAGCTACTAAGTATGAACTTAACGGGTAGGTACTACCCGAATTTAAACTTATAAAACGCTAATATGAAGAAAAAGCTTTTATAAATGAGTTCATATTATGCTACGAAATACTATTAACTACTCTTAATATTCTGTATGATTAACTTGTTCCATTTGACTATTTTGAAGGAAATGGCACCGACTACTCGACACACCGTGAATATGAATGAAGAGGAATTCCGTACTTTTCTAGCTTCAAACATAGCCGCAGTACAGGCTGCGCTACATACCAACAATAACCTTGGATCTAGCAGTACAGGAAATCGTGTAGGATGCAACTACAAAGAATTCACTGCCTGCAAACCTTTGGAATTTGATGGAACCGAAGGACCGATCGGATTGAAACGGTGGACCGAGAAGGTTGAATCGGTGCTTGCCATAAGTAAGTGTACTGAAGAGGACAAAGTGAAGTACGCTACGCATACCTTCACAGGTTCTGCGTTAACATGGTGGAATACCTATCTAGAGCAAGTGGGACAAGACGATGCGTACGCACTACCGTGGTCAGCATTCAAGCACTTGATGAACGAGAAGTACCATCCCAGAACCGAGGTCAATAAGCTCAAGACAGAACTTAGAGGGTTACGAACCCAAGGATTTGATATTACCACGTACGAAAGACGATTCACAGAATTGTGCCTATTGTGTCCGGGAGCATTCGAAGATGAGGAAGAGAAGATCGACGCGTTTGTGAAAGGATTACCGAAAAGAATCCAAGAAGATATAAGTTCACACGAGCCCGCCTCCATACAACAGGCATGTAGAATGGCTCACAAACTAGTGAACCAGATTGAAGAAAGAATTAAAGAACAGACTGCTGAAGAGGCCAATGTGAAGCAAGTCAAAAGAAAGTGGGAGGAAAACGGTGATAAGAATCACCAATACAACAACAACAGCAATTATAACAATAATCGCAACAACTATCCTAACAATCGCAACATCAATCGCAACTACAACAAACGGCCCAACAACAACAACAACAACAACAGCAACCACAACAATCATCTTAACAACAATAATAACCGCAACAACAACAACAATCAGAAGCCGCTATGCCAAAGGTGTGAAAAGTATCACTCGGGGTTCTGCACCAAATTTTGCAACAAGTGTAAAAGAAATGGTCATAGCGCGGCGAAGTGTGATGTCTACGGACCAGGGGTTAATAGAACGAAAGGAACAAATGGTGTCGGAACGAGTAATGGCGGAGCAAGTAGTGTCGGAGCAAGTTATGCCAATGTAGTTTGTTATAAATGTGGAAAACCGGGCCACATTATTAGAAATTGCCCGAACCAGGAGAACACGAATGGACAAGGCCGCGGAAGAGTTTTCAATATTAATGCGGCAGAGGCACAGGAAGACCCGGAGCTTGTTACGGGTACGTTTCTTATTGACAATAAATCTGCTTACGTTTTATTTGATTCGGGTGCGGATAGAAGCTATATGAGTAGAGATTTTTGTGCTAAATTAAGTTGTGCATTGACGCCTTTGGATAGTAAATTTTTACTCGAATTAGCAAATGGTAAATTAATTTCAGCAGATAATATATGTCGGAATCGAGAAATTAAACTGGTTAGCGAAACATTTAAGATTGATTTGATACCAGTAGAGTTAGGGAGTTTTGATGTGATAATCGGTATGGACTGGTTGAAAGAAGTGAAAGCAGAGATCGTTTGTTACAAAAATGCAATTCGCATTATACGAGAAAAAGGAAAACCCTTAATGGTGTACGGAGAAAAGGGCAACACGAAGCTACATCTTATTAGTAATTTGAAGGCACAAAAACTAATAAGAAAAGGTTGCTATGCTGTTCTAGCACACGTCGAGAAAGTACAAACTGAAGAAAAGAGCATCAATGATGTTCCCATTGCAAAAGAATTTCCCGATGTATTTTCGAAAGAATTACCGGGATTACCCCCACATCGATCCGTTGAATTTCAAATAGATCTTGTACCAGGAGCAGCACCAATAGCTCGTGCTCCTTACAGACTCGCACCCAGCGAGATGAAAGAACTGCAAAGCCAATTACAAGAACTTTTAGAGCGTGGTTTCATTCGACCAAGCACATCACCGTGGGGAGCTCCTGTTTTGTTTGTCAAGAAGAAAGATGGTACTTTCAGGTTGTGTATCGACTACCGAGAGTTGAACAAACTTACCATCAAGAACCGCTACCCACTACCGAGAATCGACGACTTATTTGATCAACTACAAGGCTCATCTGTTTATTCAAAGATTGACTTACGTTCCGGGTATCATCAAATGAGGGTGAAAGAAGATGATATTCCAAAGACTGCTTTCAGAACACGTTACGGTCATTACGAGTTTATGGTCATGCCGTTTGGTTTAACTAATGCACCAGCTGTGTTCATGGACCTTATGAACCGAGTGTGTGGACCATACCTTGACAAGTTTGTCATTGTTTTCATTGATGACATACTTATTTACTCAAAGAATGACCAAGAACACGGTGAACATTTGAGAAAGGTGTTAGAAGTATTGAGGAAGGAAGAATTGTACGCTAAGTTTTCAAAGTGTGCATTTTGGTTGGAAGAAGTTCAATTTCTCGGTCACATAGTGAACAAAGAAGGTATTAAGGTGGATCCGGCAAAGATAGAAACTGTTGAAAAGTGGGAAACCCCGAAAACTCCGAAACACATACGCCAGTTTTTAGGACTAGTTGGTTACTACAGAAGGTTCATCCAAGACTTTTCCAGAATAGCAAAACCCTTGACCGCATTAACGCATAAAGGGAAGAAATTTGAATGGAATGATGAACAAGAGAAAGCGTTTCAGTTATTGAAGAAAAAGCTAACTACGGCACCTATATTGTCATTGCCTGAAGGGAATGATGATTTTGTGATTTATTGTGATGCATCAAAGCAAGGTCTCGGTTGTGTATTAATGCAACGAACGAAGGTGATTGCTTATGCGTCTAGACAATTGAAGATTCACGAACAAAATTATACAACGCATGATTTGGAATTAGGCGCGGTTGTTTTTGCATTAAAGACTTGGAGGCACTACTTATATGGGGTCAAAAGTATTATATATACCGACCACAAAAGTCTTCAACACATATTTAATCAGAAACAACTGAATATGAGGCAGCGTAGGTGGATTGAATTATTGAATGATTACGACTTTGAGATTCGTTACCACCCGGGGAAGGCAAATGTGGTAGCCGATGCCTTGAGCAGGAAGGACAGAGAACCCATTCGAGTAAAATCTATGAATATAATGATTCATAATAACCTTACTACTCAAATAAAGGAGGCGCAACAAGGAGTTTTAAAAGAGGGAAATTTAAAGGATGAAATACCCAAAGGATCGGAGAAGCATCTTAATATTCGGGAAGACGGAACCCGGTATAGGGCTGAAAGGATTTGGGTACCAAAATTTGGAGATATGAGAGAAATGGTACTTAGAGAAGCTCATAAAACCAGATACTCAATACATCCTGGAACGGAGAAGATGTACAAGGATCTCAAGAAACATTTTTGGTGGCCGGGTATGAAAGCCGATGTTGCTAAATACGTAGGAGAATGCTTGACGTGTTCTAAGGTCAAAGCTGAGCATCAAAAACCATCAGGTCTACTTCAACAACCCGAAATCCCGGAATGGAAATGGGAAAACATTACCATGGATTTCATCACTAAATTGCCAAGGACTGCAAGTGGTTTTGATACTATCTGGGTAATAGTTGATCGTCTCACCAAATCAGCACACTTCCTGCCAATAAGAGAAGATGACAAGATGGAGAAGTTAGCACGACTGTATTTGAAGGAATTCGTCTCCAGACATGGAATACCAATCTCTATTATCTCTGATAGGGATGGCAGATTTATTTCAAGATTCTGGCAGACATTACAGCAAGCATTAGGAACTCGTCTAGACATGAGTACTGCCTATCATCCACAAACTGATGGGCAGAGCGAAAGGACGATACAAACGCTTGAAGACATGCTACGAGCATGTGTTATTGATTTCGGAAACAGTTGGGATCGACATCTACCATTAGCAGAATTTTCCTACAACAACAGCTACCATTCAAGCATTGAGATGGTGCCGTTTGAAGCACTTTATGGTAGAAAGTGCAGGTCTCCGATTTGTTGGAGTGAAGTGGGGGATAGACAGATTACGGGTCCGGAGATTATACAAGAAACTACCGAGAAGATCATCCAAATTCAACAACGGTTGAAAACCGCCCATAGTCGACAAAAGAGCTACGCTGACATTAAAAGAAAAGATATAGAATTTGAAATTGGAGAGATGGTCATGCTTAAAGTTTCACCTTGGAAAGGCGTTGTTTGATTTGGTAAACGAGGGAAATTAAATCCAAGATATATTGGACCATTCAAGATTATTGATCGTGTCGGACCAGTAGCTTACCGACTTGAGTTACCTCAACAACTCGCGGCTGTACATAACACTTTCCACGTCTCGAATTTGAAGAAATGTTTTGCTAAAGAAGATCTCACTATTCCGTTAGATGAAATCCAAATCAACGAAAAACTCCAATTCATCGAAGAACCCGTCGAAATAATGGATCGTGAGGTTAAAAGACTTAAGCAAAACAAGATACCAATTGTTAAGGTTCGATGGAATGCTCGTAGAGGACCCGAGTTCACCTGGGAGCGTGAAGATCAGATGAAGAAGAAATACCCGCATCTATTTCCAGAAGATTCGTCAACACCTTCAACAGCTTAAAATTTCGGGACGAAATTTATTTAACGGGTAGGTACTGTAGTGACCCGAACTTTTCCATGTTTATATATATTAATTGAGATTGATATTTACATGATTAAATGTTTCCAACATGTTAAGCAATCAAACTTGTTAAGACTCGACTAATTGAAATATGTTTCATATAGACAATTGACCACCCAAGTTGACCGGTGATTCACGAACGTTAAAACTTGTAAAAACTATATGATGACATATATATGGATATATATATAGTTAACATGATACTATGATAAGTAAACATATCATTAAGTATATTAACAATGAACTACATATGTAAAAACAAGACTACTAACTTAATGATTTTTAAACGAGACATATATGTAACGATTATCGTTGTAAAGACATTTAATGTATATATATCATATTAAGAGATATTCATACATGATAATATCATGATAATATAATAATTTAAAATCTCATTTGATATTATAAACATTGGGTTAACAACATTTAACAAGATCGTTAACCTAAAGGTTTAAAAACAACACTTACATGTAACGACTAACGATGACTTAACGACTCAGTTAAAATGTATATACATGTAGTGTTTTAATATGTATTTATACACTTTTGAAAGACTTCAATACACTTATCAAAATACTTCTACTTAACAAAAATGCTTACAATTACATCCTCGTTCAGTTTCATCAACAATTCTACTCGTATGCACCCGTATTCGTACTCGTACAATACACAGCTTTTAGATGTATGTACTATTGGTATATACACTCCAATGATCAGCTCTTAGCAGCCCATGTGAGTCACCTAACACATGTGAGAACCATCATTTGGCAACTAGCATGAAATATCTCATAAAATTACAAAAATATGAGTAATCATTCATGACTTATTTACATGAAAACAAAATTACATATCCTTTATATCTAATCCATACACCAACGACCAAAAACACCTACAAACACTTTCATTCTTCAATTTTCTTTATCTAATTGATCTCTCTCAAGTTCTATCTTCAAGTTCTAAGTGTTCTTCATATATTCTACAAGTTCTAGTTACATAAAATCAAGAATACTTTCAAGTTTGCTAGCTCACTTCCAATCTTGTAAGGTGATCATCCAACCTCAAGAAATCTTTGTTTCTTACAGTAGGTTATCATTCTAATACAAGGTAATAATCATATTCAAACTTTGGTTCAATTTCTATAACTATAACAATCTTATTTCTAGTGATGATCTTACTTGAATTTGTTTTCGTGTAATGATTCTGCTTCAAGAACTTCGAGCCATCCAAGGATCCGTTGAAGCTAGATCCATTTTTCTCTTTTCCAGTAGGTTTATCCAAGGAAATTAAGGTAGTAATGATGTTCATAACATCATTCAATTCATACGTATAAAGCTATCTTATTCGAAGGTTTAAACTTGTAATCACTAGAACATAGTTTAGTTAATTCTAAACTTGTTCGCAAACAAAAGTTAATCCTTCTAACTTGACTTTTAAAATCAACTAAACACATGTTCTATATCTATATGATATGCTAACTTAATGATTTAAAACCTGAAAACACGAAAAACACCGTAAAACCGGATTTACGCCGTCGTAGTAATACCGCGGGCTGTTTTGGGTTAGTTAATTAAAAACTATGATAAGCTTTGATTTAAAAGTTGTTATTCTGAGAAAATGAGTTTTATTATGAACATGAAACTATATCCAAAAATTATGGTTAAACTCAAAGTGGAAGTATGTTTTCTAAAATGGTCATCTAGACGTCGTTCTTTCGACTGAAATGACTACTTTTACAAAAACGACTTGTAACTTATTTTTCCGACTATAAACTTATACTTTTTCTGTTTAGATTCATAAAATAGAGTTCAATATGAAACCATAGCAATTTGATTCACTCAAAACGGATTTAAAATGAAGAAGTTATGGGTAAAACAAGATTGGTTAATTTTTCTCATTTTAGCTACGTGAAAATTGGTAACAAATCTATTCCAACCATAACTTAATCAACTTGTATTGTATATTATGTAATCTTGAGATACCATAGACACGTATACAATATTTCGACCTATCATGTCGACACATCTATATATATTTCGGAACAACCATAGACACTCTATATGTGAATGTTGGAGTTAGCTATACAGGGTTGAGGTTGATTCCAAAATATATATAGTTTGAGTTGTGATCAATACTGAGATACGTATACACTGGGTCGTGGATTGATTCAAGATAATATTTATCGATTTATTTCTGTACATCTAACTGTGGACAACTAGTTGTAGGTTACTAACAAGGACAGCTGACTTAATAAACTTAAAACATCAAAATATATTAAAAGTGTTGTAAATATATTTTGAACATACTTTGATATATATGTATATATTGTTATAGGTTCGTGAATCAACCAGTGGCCAAGTCTTACTTCCCGACGAAGTAAAAATCTGTGAAAGTGAGTTATAGTCCCACTTTTAAAATCTAATATTTTTGGGATGAGAATACATGCAGGTTTTATAAATGATTTACAAAATAGACACAAGTACGTGAAACTATATTCTATGGTTGAATTATCGAAATCGAATATGCCCCTTTTTATTAAGTCTGGTAATCTAAGAATTAGGGAACAGAAACCCTAATTGACGCGAATCCTAAAGATAGATCTATTGGGCCTAACAAACCCCATCCAAAGTACCGGATGCTTTAGTACTTCGAAATTTATATCATATCCGAAGGGTGTCCCGGAATGATGGGGATATTCTTATATATGCATCTTGTTAATGTCGGTTACCAGGTGTTCACCATATGAATGATTTTTATCTCTATGTATGGGATGTGTATTGAAATATGAAATCTTGTGGTCTATTGTTACGATTTGATACATATAGGTTAAACCTATAACTCACCAACATTTTTGTTGACGTTTTAAGCATGTTTATTCTCAGGTGATTATTAAGAGCTTCCGCTGTCGCATACTTAAATAAGGACGAGATTTGGAGTCCATGCTTGTATGATATTGTGTAAAAACTGCATTCAAGAAACTTATTTTGTTGTAACATATTTGTATTGTAAACCATTATGTAATGGTCGTGTGTAAACAGGATATTTTAGATTATCATTATTTGATAATCTACGTAAAGCTTTTTAAACCTTTATTGATGAAATAAAGGTTATGGTTTGTTTTAAAATGAATGCAGTCTTTGAAAAACGTCTCATATAGAGGTCAAAACCTCGCAACGAAATCAATTAATATGGAACGTTTTTAATCAATAAGAACGGGACATTTCAATTAGCATAGCGGTACACGGACAGAAGTCCGACTTTAAAACCCGTAAAACATTTCTTACAATAACTAATTATTATTTAAATTAAAATTAAAATTAAAATTATAAATATAAATATTTATTATGATTACATAAAGGAAAGAAAATAAGAGAGTGAAGGTGTACTCCGAATTGAAACTTGTCCGTGCTTTTTACAGGCAATGAAAATATTGTTCCCCGTTTTAGTTGAATTGAAACAGATGATTGAGCATGATTGATTTGTTGATGCAAGTTGGACACTTTGTTGACAAATTTTACGTGCATAATTTCCACTTTCTCATTTGATATAATATTATATATATTATTATTATTATTTTCTGGTCGACATAATAATATATATATAATATATATAATTAATATTAATTATATATATATATATATTATATTATATTTTTGTGCATAGTTGACTTGTAATTTTTGCTCCATTGACTTGTACGTTGAGCTCGGTTCATGTCTCGATTCCGAATTTTTGATCGTCTTTTAGTATGCTTAGATATCTTGTATTTTCTGTTTCGCGACTTGTACTCTTGTAATTTTTAGACGTTTCTCATCAATAATTTGAACCACTTATATTGTATCTTGTTCCTTTGAGCTTTTTGGTCATTTGCGTCTTCAAATCGTCATTTGCGTCTTCAGTCTTCGCACTTATTTATTTAAACGAATATCACTTGGAAATAGAACAATTTCAACTGAAATCTTGTCTTCTTGAAAGGATATTGCTATGAAATATATGTTCCTTTTTAGCATTATCACAACCTCAACCCTGTATAGTTAACTCGAACATTACCGCATATAGAGTGTCTATGGTTATTCCAAATAATATATATATAGATACGTCGATATGATATGTCAAAACCTTGTATACGTGTCCCGATATTTAAAGTACGTAAAATAAATAACAGAAATTAAATGACGATAAATAAAATTGCGAGAATATAAATTGCGATAATAAATTGCGATAAATAAATGTAATATGGAATCAACAGTTAGCTAGGAACAGTTAGCTAGGATTTTGTTAGCGTGGATTCTTAACCAAATTTCTCATAGTTAATTTGTTTGTTTCTAACAAATTTTATTTTGTCCAATGTTTTCTTCATTATGCCACTTGTTGGATTCTGGTAAGTCAAAATCCAAATATGAAATTGAATGAAAATGGTTATTCTGTAGTGAACGGATTCGTATATCTGTGAATGTAAGTAGGATAGTAAATGATCGTTGAATCAGATTCGAAGAATGTACAATGTAACTTATTAATGTGAAATCTAAATATTCCTCGGGTATTACCTACCCGTTAAAATATTTTCACCATTAACTGTTTGTACAAAAGAAATTTTAATTACAATCTTTATGAAAACATATATACATATATATTTTCTTCATATGTAATCAGGGATTTAATGAGTTAATATAATATTAATCTCATTTGCTTTTCGATTTGAGCTAGAATACATAATCTCTAAAACATTAGAGATTACATAATCGCCATGAAGAACGAAGATAATTGATGTAGGACGATAGGTAGAACGATGATTATACTCGAGGTACAGAATAAGATGTTGAGGCATGGATTGTTGATGGTACTGGTGCTGTTACTGATGGTACTGCTGGTGTCGGTGATGTTGTTGAAGCTGGTAAATTTTTCACCATATTCTCCAAATTGATTACTCGAGCGCGAAGTTCGTTGACTTCTTCTATTATTCTGGGATGATTTTCGGTCGAAACGAGCGGATGAATACGGTTTAGAATTTTAGATAGAATATAATCGTGGCGAGATATTCGGGAAATGAGGGTGAAAATGGTGTTTCGGATTGGTTCACCGGTAAGTGCTTCGGGTTCTTCATCAAGAGGGCAATTTGGTTAGTGGAAAGGATTGCCTTCTTTGCGTTTCCATTGATTTAGTCGACTACGAACCCATCTCCAATTCATCCAGAATAGATGATGGCTAATTAGTTGATTCATTCCGGTTACACTGCTTTCGGAGCTCGAGTGAAAATCCATATCGGAATTGCTGTCGGAATCGGAGGAACTTGAGCTAGTTGCAATTTCCGTCTTGTACGGTTAGATAAAGAGCTTTCGATATGAAATGATTTTTGGATATCGGGTGATATTCTAATTACATAGAATATCTATGTTTAGTACAGAAGATCCCGTAAATTACGGAGAAATTTACGGGATATGCCAGGCAAAGTTTACAGTAATAGATACGCTAAGATATGAATTTTGTCTATACACTATTCATGCAATCAATGCAGTAAGATGTGTCTAGACTTTAAGAATGATAAGCAAATAATTTATGACACGAAATGATAAGCAAAACTTTTGACACGCAGACACGGTCGAAGTCCAGACTCACTAATGCATCTAAACAACTATCAGTTAGACACACTAATGCAAGACCTGGTTCGCTAAGACCACCGCTCTGATACCAACTTTAACGACCCGTCCTTATCCATCTGGACGAATACATTACATTTGTTTACATCGCGAGGTACTTGACCTCTATATGATACATTTTACAAACATTGTATTCGTTTTTAAAAGACAAACTTCCATTACATCGAAAATTGACGGCATGCATACCATTTCATAATATATTCAACTATAATTGACTTAGTAATAATCTTGATGAACTCAACGACTCGAATGCAACTTCTTTTGAAATATGCCATGAATGACTCCAAGTAATATCTTTAGAATGAGCAAATGCACAGCGAAAGATTTCTTTCATACCTGAGAATAAACATGCTTAAAAGTGTCAACCAAAAGGTTGGTGAGTTCATTAGTTTATCATAATCAATCATTTTCATAATTTTAATAGATGATATTGTGCATTTTTCATATATTTATCATGGCAATATCCGTCATTTTTAGTCCATTCGGATTCGGTTTTGGTTATTATTCGCGAATATTTGGAAGATTATGATTTAAGAGCCGAGAAGTGTCAAATGATTGAATTATGGTGTTTATGGCACGTTTACAGCAGTTTATGTGTTATTTGTGGATTTGGGACGTGACCAGGACTTGTTATGTTTAAAAATGGGCAAGAATTGCTGAAAATAGTTATGCGCACCGCGCATTGGGGTGCGCACCGCGCGGTTCTACTTCAAAACAGATCAGAAGTTATTAATTTTCGAACAGCACTTTTTACGTAGAAGTGCGCGTCGCGCACGTACCTGCGCACCGCGCATTTGGAGTCGGCCAGATTTCTTTTGCTATAAATAGGGAGCAGTTTTCTATTATGAGGGTAATCTTTTTGGCAGCCGATTTTGAGAGCATTAGGGGCGATTTTCAGTCACTTTTGGGGAATTCCAAGGTCACTTAAATGCTCAAATCATTCCAATTTCAAGGATCAATCTCAGCACTCATTAAGATTCATCGTGTTAGGTTGATTCTATTTTATCAAACAATGTTTTCTTTATTATTTGTTATTTTGATTTCTATTGTTGCCATGGTTATTGGCTAAGTTATTTAATGTTTGTCTAGACTTATAAACCTATGTATTAGATGCTACTTATCAGTTATTCTTTTACTTAATGATGATTTGATGTTTGAATTAAAGAACGATTCTTATTAAAGCTAGACTTTTCGATTCAATTGGTTGTGTACTTGTTTGATAGGACGAGAGTTCATTAATTTAGTACATAAATTTACAACTGGTTTGTCTTAATTGGTTGTTTGCTTTAAAGGAGATGAGAGTAAATTGGATTCAAAAGGCTAGATGAAATAGGGGTGAATTATACGCAACGAGAGTTGGTGTGATTGTGATTCAAGTATTCATCTCAGTCGAAATATTTGGTCACAATTAGGAGCTCTTAGACTACGGGGAATTCTGTGTTGTGTAATCTTAATTGAAGTGTTTGCACTGGGGAATTCCAGGTGAACCGATTATATAATTCACATTAGTTAGATAATAATTGGGGCTTAATCTAAATGCATCCAATACTATGTGTAAAAGGTCTAGACAAGCATTCGTTCTCCTATTTGTTTACAACTATCTTATTTTTACTTGTTTGTTTGCTTTAAAGCTTAAATCTTAAAATACCAAAAATATTGTTCTTTCTTGTTATTAATTAAAGCTATCTTTGATTTGGCTAATCGTTAAATAGCCACCAAAACTATTATCTCGTAATTTCCATTTTCTAGATTAACTTAGTTTATTTCCATTAGTTACAATCTTAATTTTCACGTCTAAACTGTCCTTGGAACGAATACGGATTTACCAACTTTATACTATTGCACGATCGGGTACACTGCCCGTTAGTGTGTAGTAATCCTTTTAACCGGTATTTCCCATTATATAAATTATAGACGCGATTTCACACATCAAGTTTTTGGCGCCGCTGCCGGGGACAGCTGTGTCGAAAATTAAGATTTGTTATCTAATTGTTCTTAGTTTAGTTTAGTTATAGTTATTTATTTCTTTTTGATTATTCTCAGTTGAATCGGTGCGTTTAATCAGATGTTAGTTATGATTTCGCAGATAACAGGTAGTGCATGCCACATCGCGTTCTTCTAATTCTCCGATTCTTCAACCATTTGCAGAACCCGAAAGAGAGTTATTCAGAGCGTTAAGTCAAGAGCAACAGTCTACAGTGGATTCATGTTTTTCTTCGAGTGCTAATATAATTAATTTGGGTAGTAGTTCTGAGACTGTGGTGCCCGATACACCACCTGAAATCAGAGAAGAAGAAGAATCTTACGTTTCATTAGATTTTTTCGTGACTGAAGATATGGCTAACCAAGCTGATCAACCAAATCGTCCTCAGACTATGGCGGAAAAGTTGCAGGCCACCCGAGGGGGCCAAGGCAATTCGATTACTCAACCGAACATCACTCAGCCTTTTTAAATTACAGGGCCGATCCTGAGTTTGATTTCTTCTGATTGTCAATTTCATGGTAAGGATAGTGAGGATGCTAACGAGCATCTTCATATTTTCAATGATGTTTGCAACTTATTTAAGCTGCATGAGGTTGCCGATACTTCGATCAAGACAAGGCTTTTTCCCTGAACTCTTAAGGGAGAAGCTAAGAGATGGTTAGATAAGCAACCGGAAGGAGCGATTACTCTTGGGATACGTTGGTAGATAAGTTCTTATCAAAGTTTTTCCCTGCGTCTCGAGCTGCTAGACTTCAAACAGATATTTCTCAATTCAGACAAAAGAGCATCGAGACACTATTTGATGCTTGGGACCGTTATTCTAATATGTTACGCTCGTGTCCGCAACACGGGTTGAATGATTTACAAAAGGTCCAGATTTTCTATAAGGGGTGTGACATACCAAATCGTCAGAGTATTAATCAAGCAGCAGGTGGAACTTTAATGGATAAAATCGAAGAACAGGCACTAGAGATTATTGAAAAGCAAGCTGCTTACACTCACGAATGGCATCAAGATCATGAGTCAACTCGTTCAGCTTCAGTTAAGATAACCGAAGCCACTGGTGCATTTGATGATTATGGATCTATTAATGCTAAGTTAGACAAGTTTGGTAGACACTTGGAGAAGTTGGAGAAGGATATGCATGGTATTAAGGTTGGTTGTGAATTTTGCGGGGGATTACACTTAGGAAAAGATTGTGATGCGGGTTTGACTATGAACCAGAAAGAAGAGATCGCTTATATTAGTCAACAGAACAACAATCAGTTTCAGGGACGTGCGCAGTTTAATAGGAATTTCAACAATCCCTATAATCCTCAAGGTAATCAAGGTTCGATGTTCCAGCCAGGTTCTAGTGGAGAATATCAACAGCAAGCTCCTGGGTATTTTCAGAAACCCTAAGCCGAAGAGAAAAAGTCTAAGCTTGAAGCTATGATCAAAAAGCTTGTGATGTCTCAAACTCAGCTTGTTACAACTGTTACTCAGAATAATGAGAAGAATGATCAAATGTTTCGAAATCAACAAGCGGCTATTCAGAATTTGGAGAAACAAATTGGTCAACTTGCTAATCAAAATAATGAGAGGAAACCGGGGGAGTTACCTAGTAAGACAGATAATAACACGAAGAATGGGCACGTTAATGCTATCACTACCCAAAGTGGTTTAGCATATGATCCACCGAGGAAGCCCGATGAGTATGATTTGCCAGTGCCGTTGGTTAAGGATAGTGAGCCGGTTGTTATTAGTGAACCGGAGGGGGAAAAGGAGCTGGAACAGGTGATTGAGAAAGTTGTGAGGGTACCGGAAACTGTTACTGCTAAACCGGTAGTTAAAGAGTATCAACCACCGCTCCCATTCCCAAGGAAGCAGAGATTGGAAGAAGCTTGAGGCGGAAAAGTCCAAGTTCATGGACTTGATTAAAATAGTTAATATAAATTTGCCTTTTATTGATGTGTGACAACCCGTAAATTTTCGGCAAAATTTAAACAAAAATCTTTATATGATTTCATTTAACCTCGACTAATTCTGACGATTCACGAACAATTATTTGTAAATAATTACGCATTAATTTGATATATTAATATTATTATTATTAATATCCTTTTTAAACAAGATATCAATAATTAATATCTTTATTATCAGTATTGTTATTATGAATAAAAAAAATATTGATAAATATTCTTGGAAAAGTAGTAAATCAATTTGTTTATTTTAAAAAAAAATAAAAAAAAATCCTTAAAATAAATGATTTTTTAATAAAATAAATTAATAAATAAATAAATTACTTTTTAATTAAAAATTATAATGGAAAACTACTTTTATTATTTTATTTTATGCATTATCCCATGACCTAACATTTAATACTTTTGAATTTTAAAATCCCATTAAAAATTAAAATATTTCTTTTTCTTTTAATTATTTTATTCTTTTTACCTAATTTTTTCAAGTATAAATACCCCTCATTTCTCATTCAAACACACACCAAAATTTCTCTCATTCTCTCTTTGAAGAATTACTACTAGTAAGTATTCTTTTCTTACTTTTTACTTTTTACTTTTTACTTTTTACTTTTTACTATTTACTTCGGTTTATTATTTTTTACCGAAACATGTAAATAATGTTATAAATTATATGCAATTAAAATTAAAATAAATAACATGTTATAATTAGTAATATATGTTACTAAAAATTATAAAAGTATTTTTATGAATTAATATATAGAAGTTATAATTAAAATCGAATTAATGAATATATATGTATATACGCACCTAACGTGAAGGTTATAATTAAAGATAGCGTACAAAGACTACAAACATCACCGCTACTTGTGGCATAGGGTGATCCTTGTTACCATTATGGGACGCTTGTGGATCTCGAATGCCAAGACTTAGATTCTGGTCAAGAGATCCTGGGCCGCTCGGTAACAATAGATCATTCGAGTGACTTGCATGTTAGCGACGAAGTTTGGGCGAGATTGTACAACATCTTTGTTAAGAATTATAACCCGAACATTCTTAAATGAGAAGCTTACTATAAGTCGAAGTTTTTCATAAATAGTAGGTTTCCAAAAATAGAAACTTTTGAGAAATAGGAACTTTTCTCGAAAACCGTCACTGTCAATATAGTTACTATATTAATAAACATACTTTATGTCAAGTTAGACATTAACTTATCAAACGTTATACCTCAAGGTTGATATCCAGATCACTTACTTGCTTTACTTTCCTTCTTGCGTGGAATACCTCAACTACTATTTAATGTGAGTTTCATATGATCCCTTTTACTCTTTACATTTTTGGGCTGAGAATACATGCGCAACTTTTATAACTGTTTCACACGTATCAACTATTAAACTGTGATATGTTGGGCTATGACCAGCAAGTCCCCAACTGACAAGTATAAATGATAACTTGTTACTGGGCAAACTTGAAAGTCTAGTCTAAATACAAGTACCAACTATTAAACTGTGATATGTTGGGCTATGACCAGCAAGTCCCCAACCGACAAGTATAAACGATAACTTGTGACGGGGCAAACTTGAAAGTCTAGTCTAAATATCAGTACCAACTATTAAACTATGCTATACCCGGCTATGTCCGACTAAGTCCATACAGTGATATTTTTAATTGCTGCGGCATTCTTAATTATTGGGGATAGGCCTATCGGGAGTAACGTCCCCGATACATTTGACTAAGTCTTTGTATTACTTGATAATGAAATTAAACGACAAGGACATAACAACTTGTCACGGGGCAAACAACGTTTAGTCTAAATATCACGCACTGGCATAACTTTTTGATCCTGCGGGAAAACAACGACAAACTTTTTGTTAAACCTATGAACTTCACTCAACCTTTTTGGTTGACACTTTAGCATGTTTTGTCTCAGGTACTGTTTGATTCAAGCTCTTATACTTACTGCTTATGTGATGCTACTTGGACATAGGATCAAGAGATATCGCATTTATTACTTCTGCATGTGAACATTTACGATATTGTTATTCCTGTCATTGTAACGATATTTCATTTTCCGCTGCGTACTCATTAAAGTTAAATTCATCATTTAGTATTGTTCTCGTTTATTATAATATGTTGGTATGTTTTGATATTAGTGACGTTCCTTCCAGACCCTATTGGGAGGACGTTACAGATTGGTATCAGAGCAGGTTGTTGTAGAGAACCAGGATTGCATTTTATGTGTGCCTTATACAATTAGGTACCTTAGCAATGTAGGACTATAACTTTCCTTGACCATAGTGCCTTTAATTGTTGCCTTTAACTGTTAAATGCTATACTATACTTTAGAAAGTTTACTTATCTTAGAATGCCGAGCCAATCTAAGAACTCTGCTCATTCTCCTAAGTACTATCCAATTCCGCCACCACATTTAAATACGACACGTCATACTGCCATTATTTCATAAGTGGAGTATAGAAACATCATATCTTATCATATCTTATCATATCTATCTCAATAGACTTTGTCTAACACTTTTCCTAACTTTCTTCCGTAAATGACGGAAATCTTTTTGCTATATATACTATTCGAGGAGACGAAGATATCATTCAATATTCAACACCCATTTCATATCAAACCCTATCCCAAACACATAATATGGATTTCTCGAACTCTTCGAGCTCCAACGGAAGCGTAACCGGAACAAACGAACCAATCAGCCATAATCTTTTCTGGATGAATTGGGGATGGGTTCATAGCCGACTCAATCAATGGAGGCAAGAAGAAGGTGATCCCTTCCACCAACCGAATTCACCTCTTGGCGAAGAACCTGAAGCACTTACCGGTGAACCAGTCCGAAACACCATTTTCTCTCTTCTTTCCAGGGTATCCCGTCACAAATATATAATATCAAAGATTCTAGATCTTATTCACCCCTTGTTCCAACCGCCAATCATCCCGGAATAGTAGAAGAAGTCAATGAGCTTCGCGCTCGAGTGGTGGCTCTGGAGAATATGGTGCGAATTCTACAAGCATCAACAGCACCAGCAGCATAACCAGCATCACCACCAGTACCATCAGTACCATCATCACCACCAACAACAACATCCGCATCCCACGCCTCAACATCACACTCAGTACCTCAAACATCAACATCATACTCCCATAGATACCAAGGAATATTAGTAATAATGAGTTAAGATGTATTGACTCATTCTTCGTGAAAAATTATGTATGTATACCTTATATATATGATTTGGAACAATAATAAATCTTGTCGTACTAAGCAATTACGTGTGAATCTCAACTAGCATGTACTACTTGGTCAATTCATATCACTAATATGCTATGATGTACACCCTTCGTTAATGACTTAACAATTGTTAATCACTGCTTCAACACAATAAACTCCATTTCATAATAAATCAAGTGTAACGATGAATGTATTGATTCATAACTTCATTAGCGAAATATTTCGCGACAATTATGAAATCTCTAAGGTTTTGGAGATTATTCATTCTCGTTTCAACCGTAAATCAAATGAGTTTAATATTATACTAACTCATTAAATCCATGATTACATCTAAAGGAAAATATATATGTATGTATATTTTCATAAAGACCGTAATTAAAACTCTTTTGTGCATACTGTTAATTGTGAAAATATTTTAACGGGTAGGTAATACCCTAGAAATATTTATATCTCACATTAATATGTTACATTGTACATTCTTCAATTCTGATTCTCATGAATTGTATTCATTCATATTCTATGATGAATTATCATATCAAACCACCGAAATTATCATTCATTACTTTTAAAATCAATAATGCATATTCGTTAACCATTAGATCCATTGACGATTACAATCAGCATTTAATCATCTAAAAATAAAATTTCTTGAAACCATCTCATATTGATAACCAATGATTCAGATATGGTAGCATTAAATGCAGAGGAAACAGAAGAATTTTCCTCATCATTGGATCTTAGAAATTCTAAGATATCACTGTATCTTTTGTTATAAATATCCTCTATATTTCTGAAGATATCTTCATAACGATTCTTGACCGCAATTAATTGTCTCCTTGCGATATCTTTATCACATCATAAAGGAAACTGTTTTAGTTTCTATATTCTGTAAAATTCAAGTTTAAATTATGAATGATTTGAAGTAGTGTTGGGAATTGAAGCATGAGTTAGTATAATATAATGACGTCAGGCAAACGTGATTATATTACAGTAAGTCATGCTAAATTTTTAATGGAAGATGATGATTCATAGACTTTATAATCATCATTTGCCATGTTACATGACTCTTACATTCTACCTAAATCTCTAAACATATCAAGAACATATTTTCTTGATAGTTCTATCTTTTCGGATATTCTGATAATTTGACAAATCAAATCGTGCTATTACTTTTCCTTTTGCTTTGAATATTATGATCATTTCGAAACTTCATACCTACAAATTCTGGATTCATTACTCGCTTTACTTAGAGTCGAGAGGAGAATAAAAAGGCAAAGAGCTTCGACATATAAGGGAAAATATAAAGCCCGATAACGATACCGAAATTACAAACCGTGTATATCAATGCGTATAGCGACATAAAGACACGGGAGAATTAAAAACACTATAATCCCAAGATAAAAGTAGAAGAAAAAAAATTCCTCTGGTGGTAAATGAAAAAGAAGAATGACTGAAACAATAGTCAGAAAAATATCCAGGATAAGAACTAGATGGAGCATTTTCACAATCTTTGGAAGTATGAATTGAGAAAGAAAGTATGAATTGAGAAGTGGTGAAAATAATGAAACGGAAGAAGCTAATTTATAGCAAAATTCCAGACACGTCAATCGAGACAATTTCACCGCATTTAATCAAAGAAAATCTCAATTTCCGTAATTACCGGAGAATCAAATCTTATACAGATTATGAAGATTTTCTTTAAACCCTTGAATTCCGAAAATCAACTTTAACCGTATCAAAAATTAAGGCAAATATTTAATTTCCTCATAGCTTCGTTTATACTCTTTCTATAATCGAATCGTTTTATCCATATTATTTAATGTCGATAAAACTCTAATTTTCAACTCATATTCATCATTCTTGTTATAAACAATGACGATCTCTATCAAATTTCATGATTATGATTTTCATGAACTCCTCTCTATTTTGTCTACCCTAATATTGTGGCATAAACGCTCAAGGTTTAAATAAGCTCACTATTATTCATCACACATTTCATGTATATTGAAATGCTTGTATAACGTCATCATCTCTTTTTGAGGAAAACCTAATCAATGACACTCTTGTTAAATCCTTTAGATAACCTCCGCATTAATAATAAAATGCACTTCGTAGAATTTATGGATCGTAAGATTTAAACGCTAGAAACAAAACAATATCCTATTAGTTGGAATTCACGAAAGGCCCCGAGCATACCTGGGAACGTGAAGACCAAATAAAACGAAAATATCCTCACCTGTTTACAAACATCGCCGACTGATGGCAACAACTAAATTTCGGGACGAAATTTCTATTAACAGGGGGATACTGTGACAACCCGTAAATTTCCGGCAAAATTTAAACAAAAATCTTTATATGATTTCATTTAACCTCGACTAATTCTGACGATTCACGAACAATTATTTGTAAATAATTACGCATTAATTTGATATATTAATATTATTATTATTAATATCCTTTTTAAACAAGATATCAATAATTAATATCTTTATTATCAGTATTGTTATTATGAATAAAAAAATATTGACAAATATTCTTGGAAAAGTAGTAAATCAATTTGTTTATTTAAAAAAAAATTCCTTAAAATAAATGATTTTTTTAATAAAATAAATTAATAAATAAATAAATTACTTTTTAATTAAAAATTATAATGGAAAACTACTTTTATTATTTTATTTTGTGCATTATCCCATGACCTAACATTTAATACTTTTGAATTTTAAAATCCCATTAAAAATTAAAATATTTCTTTTTCTTTTAATTATTTTATTCTTTTTACCTAATTTTTTCAAGTATAAATACCCCTCATTTCTCATTCAAACACACACCAAAATTTCTCTCATTCTCTCTTTGAAGAATTACTACTAGTAAGTATTCTTTTCTTACTTTTTACTTTTTACTTTTTACTTTTTACTTTTTACTATTTACTTCGGTTTATTATTTTTTACCGAAACATGTAAATAATGTTATAAATTATATGCAATTAAAATTAAAATAAATAACATGTTATAATTAGTAATATATGTTACTAAAAATTATAAAAGTATTTTTATGAATTAATATATAGGAGTTATAATTAAAATCGAATTAATGAATATATATGTATATACGCACCTAACGTGAAGGTTATAATTAAAGATAGCGTACAAAGACTACAAACATCACCGCTACTTGTGGCATAGGGTGATCCTTGTTAACATTATGGGACGCTTGTGGATCTCGAATGCCAAGACTTAGATTCTGGTCAAGAGATCCTGGGCCGCTCGGTAACAATAGATCATTCGAGTGACTTACATGTTAACGACGAAGTTTAGGCGAGATTGTACAACATCTTTGTTAAGAATTATAACCCGAACATTCTTAAACGAGAAGCTTACTATAAGTCGAAGTTTTTCATAAATAGTAGGTTTCCAAAAATAGAAACTTTTGAGAAATAAGAACTTTTCTCGAAAACCGTCACTGTCAATATAGTTGCTATATTAATAAACATACTTTATGTCAAGTTAGACATTAACTTATCAAACGTTTTACCTCAAGGTTGATATCCAGATCACTTACTTGCTTTACTTTCCTTCTTGCGTGGAATACCTCAACTACTATTTAATGTGAGTTTCATATGATCCCTTTTACTCTTTACATTTTTGGGCTGAGAATACATGCGCAACTTTTATAACTATTTTACACGTATCAACTATTAAACTGTGATATGTTGGGCTATGACCAGCAAGTCCCCAACTGACAAGTATAAACGATAACTTGTTACTGGGCAAACTTGAAAGTCTAGTCTAAATACAAGTACCAACTATTAAACTGTGATATGTTGGGCTATGACCAGCAAGTCCCCAACCGACAAGTATAAATGATAACTTGTGACGGGGCAAACTTGAAAGTCTAGTCTAAATATCAGTACCAACTATTAAACTATGCTATACCCGGCTATGTCCGACTAAGTCCCTACAGTGATATTTTTAATTGCTGCGGCATTCTTAATTATTGGGATAGGCCTATTGGGAGTAATGTCCCCGATACATTTGACTAAGTCTTTGTATTACTTAATAATGAAATTAAAACGACAAGGACAGAACAACTTGTCACAGGGCAAACAACGTTTAGTCTAAATATCACGCACTGGCATAACACTGGCATAAGACCGGGTCGTTGGTTTTCCCGGCCGATTTCGTGGTGTTGGATATGGAAGTGGATGAGAGGATTCCACTTATTTTGTAGTGACCCGAACTTTTCCATGTTTATATATATTAATTTAAATTGATATTTACATGACTAAATGTTTCCAACGTGTTAAGCAATCAAACTTGTTAAGACTTGATTAAATGAAATAAGTTACATATAGACAATTGATCACCCAAGTTGACCGGCGATTCACGAACGTTACAAATTTGTAAAAACTACATGTTGTGGTATATATAGACATATATATGGTTGACATGAGATTGTGATGAGTAAGTATCTCAGTAAGTATATTAACAATGTGTGATATACATAAGAAATGAGAATACTAAGTTAAGAAACTCGAAATGATATATATAACGATTATCGTTATGATAACGTCTACTAAATACATATGTATCATATTAAGATATTGATACCCTATATTTAACATGATAAAATGATATTTAAATATATCATTAAGTGTGTTAACAATGAACTACATATGTAAAAACAAGACTACTAACTTAATGATTTCGAAACGAGACATATATGTAACGATTATCGTTGTAACGACATTTAAATGTATATATATCATATTAAGATATATTAATATATCATAATATCATGATAATATAATAATTTAACATCTCTTTAGATATAATAAACATTGGGTTAACAACATTTAACAAGATCGTTAACTTAAAGGTTTCAAATCAACATTTACATGTAACGACTAACGATGACTTAACGACTCAGTTAAAGTGTATATACATGTAGTGTTTTAATATATATTCATAAAATTTTGAAAGACTTCAAGACACTTATCAAAATACTTCTACTTAACAAAAATGCTTACAATTACATCCTCGTTCAGTTTCATCAACAGTTCTACTCGTATGCACCCGTATTCGTACTCGTACAATACACAGCTTTTAGATGTATGTACTATTGGTATATACACTCCAATGATCAGCTCTTAGCAGCCCATGTGAGTCACCTAACACATGTGGGAACCATCATTTGGCAACTAGCATGAAATATCTCATAAATTTACAAAAATATTAGTAATCATTCATGACTTATTTACATGAAAACAAAATTACATATCCTTTATATCTAATCCATATACCAACGACCAAAAACACCTACAAACACTTTCATTCTTCAATTTTCTTCATCTAAGTGATCTCTCTCAAGTTCCATCTTCAAGTTCTAAGTGTTCTTCATAAATTCCATAAGTATAGTTTCATAAAAATCAAGAATACTTCCAAGTTTGAAAGTCTACTTCTAAGCTTTCTAATCCATTTCAAGTAATCATCTAAGATCAAGGAACCTTTGTTATTTACAGTAGGTTATCTTTCTAATTCAAGGTAATATTCATATTCAAACTTTGATTCAATTTCTTCAACTATAACAATCTTATTTCGAGTGAAAATCTTACTTGAACTGTTTTCGTGTCATGATTCTGCTTCAAGAACTTTCAAGCCATCCAAGGATCCTTTGAAGCTAGATAAATTTTTCTCATTTCCAGTAGTTTTATCCAGAAAACTTGAGGTAGTAATGATGTTCATAACATCATTCGATTCATACATATAAAGCTATCTTATTCGAAGATTTAAACTTGTAATCACTAGAACATCGTTTAGTTAATTCTAAACTTGTTCGCAAACAAAAGTTAATCCTTCTAAATTGACTTTTAAAATCAACTAAACACATGTTCTATATCTATATGATATGCTAACTTAATGATTTAAAACCTGAAAACACGAAAAACACCGTAAAACCGGATATACGCCGTCGTAGTAACACCGCGGGCTGTTTTGGGTTAGTTAATTAAAAACTATGATAAACTTTGATTTAAAAGTTGTTCTTCTGGGAAAATGATTTTTCTTATGAACATGAAACTATATCCAAAAATTATGGTTAAACTCAAAGTGAAAGTATGTTTTCCAAAATGGTCATCAAGATGTCGTTTTTCGACGGAAATGACTACCTCTTTAATAATTGACATGTAACTTAAATTTCCGACTATAAACCTATACTTTTTCTATTTAGATTCTTAAATTAGAGTTCAATATGAAACCATAGCAATTTGATTCACTCAAAACGGATTTAAAATGAAGAAGTTATGGGTAAAACAAAATTGGATATTTTTGATCTTTTTAGCTACGGGAAATGTTTAACAAATCTATACAAATCATATCCTAGCTAACTTATATTGTATTATACATGTATTCTAATATATTATGTAATCTTGAGATACCATAGACACGTATGCAAATGTTTTGACATATCATATCGACCCATGTATATATATTATTTGGAACAACCATAGATACTCTATATGCAGTAATGTTGGAGTTAGCTATACAGGGTTGAGGTTGATTCCAAAAATATCTATACTTTGAGTTGTGATCTAGCCTGATACGTGTATACACTGGGTCGTGGATTGATTCAAGATAATATATATCGATTTATTTCTGTACATCTAACTGTGGACAACAAGTTGTAGGTTACTAACGAGGACAGCTGACTTAATACACTCAAATCTTTAAAACATAATAAAAATGGTTGTAATTATATTTTGATCGACAATCCGATATAGCTGAAACGACGACGGTTCCCATCACTTTTAGTATGTAAGGTTACTTTAATATATATGTACATATTTGTATAGGTTCGTGAATCGATCCATGGCCAAGTCTTATTTTTGAGGAAGGAAATATCTGTGAAAGTGAGTTATAGTCCCACTTTTAAAATCTAATATTTTTAGGATGAGAATACATGCAGGTTTTATAAATGATTTACAAAATAGACACAAGTACGTAAAACTACATTCTATGGTTGAATTATCGAAATCGAATATGCCCCTTTTTATTAAGTCTGGTAATCTAAGAATTAGGGAACAGACACCCTAATTGACGCGAATCCTAAAGATAGATCTATTGGGCCTAACAAACCCCATCCAAAGTACTGGATGCTTTAATACTTCAAAATTTATATCATATCCGAAGGGTGTCCCGGAATGATGGGGATATTCTTATATATGCATCTTGTTAATGTCGGTTACCAGGTGTTCACCATATGAATGATTTTTATCTCTATGTATGGGATGTGTATTGAAATATGAAATCTTGTGGTCTATTGTTACGATTTGATATATATAGGTTAAACCTATAACTCACCAACATTTTTGTTGACGTTTAAAGCATGTTTATTCTCAGGTGAATACTAAGAGCTTCCGCTGTTGCATATTAGAATAAGAACAAGATTTGGAGTCCATGCTTGTATGATATTATGTAAAACTGCATTCAAAAAACTTATTTTTGATGTAATATATTCTTATTATAAATCATTATGTAATGGTCGTGTGTAAAAGGTATATTTTAGATTATCATTATTTGATAATCTACGTAATGCTTTTTAAACCTTTATAGATAAAATAAAGGTTATGGTTGTTTTAAAAATGAATGCAGTCTTTGAAAAACGTCTCATATAGAGGTCAAAACCTCGCAACGAAATCAATTAATATGGAACGTTTATAATCAATATGAACGGGACATTTCAGTTGGTATCCGAGCGTTGGTCTTAGAGAACCAGAAAATTTGCATTAGTGTGTCTTATCGAGTTTGTTAGGATGCATTAGTGAGTCTGGACTTCAACCGTGTTCTCTTTAAAAAATGATTGCTTAACATTTTTGTTGGAAACTATATATTATTAACATGTAAATATTATGTGATATATTAATCTCTTAACATGTTTGATATTGTGTGATAGATGTCTACCGCTAGCACAAATCCCATTGACTCACCTAATAATAACGAAGAGTCGAATATAAATTGGCAAGATTCAAAAGTTCCCGAAGAATCGAAAGAAGAGGAAACGGAACCTGAAGAAGAGGAACCGGAAGAAGAGGAACCAGAAGAAGAGGAACCGGAAGAAGAAGAGGTTCCGGAGGGGGGAATAGTAGGAAACACAGAAAACCGGTCAAATAAAAGAAAATCCTCAACCAATGGACCAAAGTTAATAATGGTCAATGGTGTTTTCGCTAAGGAAGCAAAATATTGGGAAAATTATCAATTTTTCGATAAATCGGATCCTGATGAGGATTCCGATGATGTTATAGAAATTATCCCAACCCAATTTAATGAGGCAAAAGAAAGTAATAAGGGAAAGGGCATCAAAATAGAGAAATCTGATTTCGACCCCGATGAACTTTATATGTACCGTCAACACCTGTATTTTCAATATCATGACAATAACCCGGGAACCTCTAAACCACCCGGTTTTTCTAAACCAATGTGGAAAATGACGGCTCGTATTAGAGGAACATCATATATCCCTAGAAAATTAGGGAAAAGAACCAAGTCCGAAGAAGAAGAAACCAGTGATTCAGATTAGAGGGTTGTAATCATGTTGTGTATTATATGTATTGTAGTGTGCTTGTACTTTTATGTTCTATGTAAAAATTGCTTGTATTGTTTGTTAATTATCTTTTTCGAATCTAATCCTTGTCTATTTTATAGTACAAAAACAAAATGGACGTTAAGGGTAGACAACCGAATATTTTAGAAGATCTACCAGAGGATATGATTGAGGAAATCTTGTCTAGAGTCGGTCAAAATTCATCAGCACATTTAGTTATGGTGAAATTAACTTGTCAAACATTTGAAAGACTTTTCAGAAATGCCTTAGTTTATAAAAAGCTTTCCTTTGATAGGTGGGGTATATCACATTGGGGAGACCGTAAGTTACGCCGTGTTTTCTTTAAAGCGTTAAATGCGGGGAACCCAAATGCAATTTTACGCTACGGGTTAAGAACCTATTTTGACTCAACATATCCCAACATAGGATTTCATGAATTAGAAAGAGCTTCTAACATGCAACATAAAGAAGCATGTTATGCTTACGGGTTAGTGATGTTCGCTTCTTACCAAAGTGAGAAAAAGAACATCGGATTGCAACTTTTTAATAAAACCTTCCCACAAGTGACGGATTCAGTAGTTGGGGTGAGAAACAAGGTTTTTAGATTATTACGGGGCTGTTGGACATTACGAAACCCTCGTCCTTTTGACGACATTACAACATGCTGCCTAGCCAATGGTCATAACGGTTATTTTTCACAAGACCAAGGATGGGAAGTCGTCTTAGTAAAACCAGAATGCATGACTTGTTTCTGGACTTATGAATTACATGTCTTTATTTTCTTTGCTGAACAACTTGCGTATTAACTAGATTTATCTTCAAAACTGTCATGCATCATAGTGTACTATATTTCATGTTATATGTAATATAGCGAAGTTGTAAGTTTGGAGAATATTTGTATGTGATATATTATTATAATCAAGTTTTTCATATGGAATTGTAGTAGTTGAATTGTATATTAGCTACTAAGTATGAACTTAACGGGTAGGTAGTACCCGAATTTAAACTTATAAAACGCTAATATGAAGAAAAAGCTTTTATAAATGAGTTCATATTATGCTACGAGATATTATTGACTACTCTTAATATTCTGTATGATTAACTTGTTTCATTTGACTATTTTGAAGGAAATGGCACCGACTACTCGACACACCTTGAATATGAGCCAAGATGAATTTCGTGCCTTTCTTGCTTCAAACATAGCCGCAGTGCAGTCCGCGCTACATACCAACAATAACTCTGAATCTAGCAATACTGCTAACGGCGCAAGAAATCATGTAGGATGCTCCTACAAGGAATTCACTGCCTGCAAACCTTCAGAATTTGATGGGACCGAAGGACCAATCGGATTGAAACGGTGGACAGAGAAAGTTGAATCGGTGTTTGCCATAAGTAAGTGTGCTGAAGGAAACAAAGTGAAGTACGCTACGCATACCTTCACAGGTATTGCATTAACATGGTGGAATACCTATAAAGAGCAAGTGGGACAAGATGCTGCTTACGCGCTACCGTGGTCAGCATTCAAGCACTTGATGAACGAGAAGTACCGTCCCAGAACCGAGGTCAATAAGCTCAAGTCAGAACTTAGAGGGTTACGAACATAGGGATTCGATATTACTTCGTACGAAAGAAGATTCACATAATTGTGCCTATTGTGTCCGAGAGCGTTCGAAGATGAGGAAGAGAAGATCGACGCTTTTGTGAAAGGGTTATCGGAGAGAATCCAAGAAGATATAAGTTCACACGAGCCTGTCTCCATACAAAAGGCATGTAGAATGGCTCACAAACTAGTGAACCAGATGGAGGGAAGAATTAAAGAACAGGCGGCTGAAGAAGCCAACGTGAAGCTAGTCAAAAGAAAGTGGGAGGAAAACGGTGATAAGAGTCACCAATACAATAACAACTATCCCAACAATCGCAACAACAACAAACGGCACAACAACAACAACAACAACTACAACAATCATCCTAACAACAATAACAACCGCAACAACAACAACAATCAGAAGTAGCTATGCCAAAGGTGTGAAAAGTATCACTCGGGGTTTTGCACCAAATTTTGCAACAAGTGTAAAAGAAATGGTCATAGCGCGGCGAAGTGTGAGGTCTACGGACCAGGGGTTAACAGAACGAAAGGAACAAATGGTGTCGGAATGAGTAATGGCGGAGCAAGTAGTGTCGGAGCAAGTTATGCCAATGTAGTTTGTTATAAATATAGAAAACCGGGCCACATTATTAGAAATTGCCCGAACCAGGAGAACACGAATGGACAAGGCCGCGGAAGAGTTTTCAATATTAATGCGGCAGAGGCACAGGAAGACTCGGAGCTTGTTACGGGTACGTTTCTTATTGACAATAAATCTGCTTACCTTTTATTTGATTCGGGTGCGGATAGAAGCTATATGAGTAGAGATTTTTGTGCTAAATTAAATTGTCCATTGATGTCATAACCCGTCCTTAACCATAAGAACGAGTTAGATAACGTATGATTTCATTGCGAGGTATTGACCTCTATATGCGACATTTTTAAAAGAACAACTGCATTTATTTTACATTACAAACCATAACTCTTATGTTAATACAAGCTTTAGACAATATAAAGATGATTATCGTTTAGCGATAATCTTAGACTTACAAACTTTACATGTGATGATAACAATACGATTTCTAGCATATTTTACATTACAATTCCTCGGATATGCAGTTTTATATTTGACACAAATATGCATATTCAAGATCTTGCTTAAATTCAACATGTTGCAGCGGAAGCTTCTAATTATCACCTGAGAATAGACATGCTTAAAACGTCAACATAAAGTTGGTGAGATATAGGTTTAATGCCGGCAGCGATATAAATATATACCACAAGATTTCATATATAAACATTTTAATAAAAATATTCTAAGTGGTTGAGCACTTGGTAACCATACTTAACATTTAATCACGTCGCATATTCCCTTTATTATGAAATCTTACTACACCGTACCAAGTGTAGTCACAAAACGAAGTACTGTGCAACCGTTGAATACTGGTCGTCCAGCCCGGTTGGGGTTGTCAGGCCCGATAGATCTATCAACAGGATTCGCGTTTACAATACCGCTGTAAATAACAGTTACCAAGCTACAGGGAAGTATGCCAGTGGTACAACTCAACGTAGAATATATTTTTCAGTTACTTGTGTCCATAACGTAAAACATAAAATACATGTATTCTCATCCCGAAATACTTAGAGTTTAAAAGTGGGACTATATACTCACTTTCGTCTTGAAGATATGTAATTTTGACTTGGTCTCCGATTGATATCACGAACCTATCCATATATAATATATCAATACCTTTTCTTTTTAAACAAACGTCACATATATATACTTATAATACTTTTAATACTTTTAATAATTCCTTAGTCCGTAGTTAGCAGTCCGATGTTAGTAATTCAATTTTAATGGTTTATTTTTAGGTGTTTAATAAACCCCCAATGAAATAAATAAAAACCCCCATCGTATATGTATTGGTCGAGATTAATCTTGACCCACGGTACCGGTGTTGTCAAATGACGTGTTGCGTACAATCATGGGATCTTATGATTAATCTTCTCGTATTGTTTACGGGTGATCCTGAACCATATAAAATTAAATTATGAGTACATATATATAAAATATCATGTTATTTTAAAAAGATGTGATTTATTTAATTTTCTCCAATTATTTTCGTAGCTAAACTAGTCTTAGATATCCGATCTCGTTTTGGTCATAGTTTCTTCGTTACAACTCCGTTTTCGTTGATTCAACTTGCCACTTCCTTGGATCGAGTCCCTCTTTAAGACTATGAACTGTAAATACCTTAGTTTGTATTCGAAATCACAGGTCATAGGTCAAACTTTAGTGAAACTTATGAAGTTAATCATTTTCCATCATGTAAACAACCTTAAATGATTATTTTTCTAAAAATACTTATACTTTGAGTTAAATCATGAAATTTTTATGTGTTATCATATTCATAGTAAAAATCATTTTTCCAGAAAATAAACCTCCAATTCAAAGTTTAAGATGGTTTTTAATTATCCAACCCAAAACAGCCCCCGGTTGCACTCCAACGTCGTAAATTCAGTTTTTAAGGTGTTCTTTGAAAAACCAAGTTATACCTTGTTAAATTAGCATATATTTATGAAATATTACAGGTCTTGAAGTATTTTAAAAGTTAAGTTAGAAGGATCTATTTAGTTTGCAAACAAGTTTGAAAACATTCAAACTATGTTCTTGTTGTTAAAATTTTATACCATAAAATAAGATAGCTATACATATATGAATCGAATAAGGTTATGAACATAGTTACTACCTCAAGTTACTTGGACAAGATTGCTGTAAAAGAGGAGTAAAGACCTAGAACCAAAAGAGTGATGGAATTGGATGAAAGATTGGAAGTAAACTTGTGTTCTTGAAAGGATTCTTGAAGTGTTTTTGTAAGGTTTTTCTTATGGTGTTTAAGTGATGTTTTTATGGCTAGATCTTCATGGATACTAGCTGAATGGTTATGGAGTTTCTTAAGAGTGTGTTTTAGTTAAAGGAAATGTGTAGTAAAATGAAAATGGAATGGAGTATAAATGGTGGTGTAAAAGGTGTATAAGTTTGTAATTTTGTGAAAAAAATCTTTTAATCATGTGAAATTGTCATACTAGATAACAAAAGTAGTTACCTTATACATAAGGCATTGAACAAGGGCTGGTTGGTGGTGATTTTATGTGTATATACCAATAGTAAATACGTATAGAAGCTAGGTATGATACGAGTACATATACTCTAGATATACGTATAGAAAATCTTGTGAAAAATGGAATGAGAATTCAAATATAGCTATCTTTTGTGAATATACTTATATTGTTTTATGTATTTAAGTCTTTAAAAGTGATTAAATACATTACATATACGATATATGTATAAACATTATATGTTATAAGTATTTATGTCAAATAACGTTACGTATGGTTATCGTTTTGAAAACTTAAGTTAGTAGTTTCAAAATATACTTATAACTTATTGTTATTAATACAAAATGAGATATTAAAACATCCTTAGATCATGTTAAATATGTATATATACATATATATACACAAACGTATAATTATCATATGTTATATAGTTCGTGATATCATCGGTCAAACTAGACGGTCAAACGTTGTGTAAAACTCATTTCAAAAACATAAGTCTCAACAATTTGGATTGCTTATCATGTTGGTAAGGTTTAATTTATGTAAATATTAATCTTATAAGTATAGAACGATCGAAAAAGTGCGGGTCATTACAGTACCTACCCGTTAAATAAATTTCGTCCCGAAATTTTAAAATTGTACCTATTTTGCGTCATCGAGAAACAAGTGTGGATACTTTTGTTTCATCTGATCCTCTCGTTCCCAAGTAAACTCGGGACCCCTTCGAGCATTCCAACGAACCTTAACGATCGGTATGTTGCTCTGCTTGAGCTGTTTAACTTCACGGTCCATGATTTCGATTGGTTCTTCGATGAATTGTAGTTTTTCGTCGACATGGATTTCTTCAAGAGGAATGGTGAGGTCTTCCTTTGCAAGACACTTCTTAAGGTTCGAGACGTGAAAGGTATTATGTACTCCGGCGAGTTGTTGCGGTAACTCGAGTCGATAAGCTACCGGTCCAATGCGTTCGATGATCTTGAACGGGCCTACATATCTTGGGTTCAGTTTACCCCTTTTTCCAAAACGTATTACACCTTTCCATGGTGACACCTTTAACATAACCATGTCACCGATCTGAAACTCTAATGGTTTCCTTCGGACATCGGCGTAGCTCTTTTGGCGACTACGGGCTGTTTTCAATCTCTCCTTGATTTGTACTATCTTTTCAGTAGTTTCATGTATGATCTCGGGACCAGTTAATTGTCGATCTCCTACTTCATTCCAACAGATAGGAGATCTACACTTCCTTCCGTACAATGCTTCGAATGGTGCAGCTTTAATGCTCGCATGATAACTATTATTATACGAGAATTCTGCTAATGGTAGATACTTATCCCATCCGTTTCCAAAATCGATCACACATGCCCTGAGCATGTCTTCAAGAGTCTGAATTGTTCTTTCACTCTGCCCGTCCGTTTGCGGATGATATGCGGTACTCATATCCAAACGAGTTCCTAGTGCCTCCTGTAGTGATTGCCAGAACTTTGAGGTAAATCTACTATCACGATCAGATATAATGGAAATAGGTATTCCATGCCTTGAAACAATTTCCTTTATATACAATCATAATAGTTTCTCCATCCTATCCGTTTCCTTTATAGGCAAGAAATGTGCAGACTTGGTGAGACGATCAACAATCACCCAAATGGTGTCGTATCCCCAGGCAGTCTTTGGTAACTTCGTGATGAAATCCATGGTAATACCATCCCATTTCCATTCTGGGATTTCTGGTTGTTGAAGTAACCCTGACGGCTTCTGGTGTTCTGCTTTGACCTTAGAACAAGTTAAACACTCCCCAACATATGTTGCAACGTCTGTCTTTAAATTAGGCCACCAATAACGTGTCTTAAGATCTTGGTACATCTTTCCAACTCCAGGATGTATCGAGTATCTTGTCTTATGTGCCTCATTCAATATCAACTTCCTTAATCCACCCAACTTCGGTACCCAAATACGGTTTGCAAAATATCGAATTCCGTCTTCCCGTATAACGAGTTGCTTCTCATACTTCTTCATTATTTCATTTCTTATGTTTTCTTTAGTAAGTGCTTCTCGTTGAACTTCTTTGATTTGTGAGTTGAGATTCATGCAAATTTTTATGTTCATCGCTCGTACTCGAATTGGTTCTCGTTCCTTTCTGCTTAGTGCGTCAGCCACCACATTCGCTTTCCCGGGATGATAACGAATTTCACAATCATAGTCGTTTATTAACTCGACCCACCTACGTTGCCTCATGTTCAGCTGTTTCTGATCAAAAATATATTGAAGGCTTTTATGATCAGTAAACACAGTGCATTTAACTCCATACAAGTAGTGTCTCCACATCTTCAATGCAAACACGACTGCTCCCAATTCTAGATCATGCGTCGTATAATTTCGCTCGTGAATCTTCAATTGTCGGGATGCGTATGCAATAACTTTCTTCCGTTGCATAAGAACGCAACCAAAACCTTGTCGCGAAGCGTCACAATATATTTCAAAATCATCGTTCCCTTCTGGTAACGATAAAATAGGCGCCGTAGTTAACTTCTTCTTCAGTAATTGAAATGCACTCTCCTGCTCAGAGGTCCATTCATATTTCTTCCCTTTTTGCGTTAATGCTGTCAACGGCTTAGCTATTCGGGAAAAATCTTGAATAAACCTTCTATAATAACCGGCTAAACCCAAAAATTGGCGTATCTGCGTTGGTGTCTTGGGAGTCTCCCATTTTTCAATGGCTTCAATTTTTGCTGGATCAACCTGAATTCCTTTGCTACTAACAACGTGGCCAAGAAATTGCACTTCTTTCAACCAGAAAGCACATTTAGAAAATTTAGCATATAGCTGTTCTGTTCTCAACAACTCTAATATCAACCTTAAATGCTGTTCATGCTCTTTCTCACTCTTGGAATAGATAAGAATATCATCAATGAAAACGATAACAAACTTATCTAAATATGGACTACAAACTCGATTCATGAGGTCCATGAATACAGCTGGCGCATTCGTCAATCCAAACGGCATGACCAAAAATTCGTAATGACCATAACGTGTCCGAAAAGCAGTTTTCGGAATGTCCTCTTCTTTGATACGTAGTTGATGATAGCCCGATCTTAGGTCGATTTTCGAATAAACACATGATCCTTGTAATTGATCAAATAAGTCATCAATTCTCGGTAGTGGATACCAATTCTTGATAGTTAACTTATTTAATTCACGATAATCTATACACATCCTAAAAGATCCATCTTTCTTCTTAACAAACAAAATTGGAGCTCCCCACGGTGAAGTGCTTGGTCGTATGAATCCACGGTCTAGTAATTCTTTTAACTGACTTTGAAGTTCTTTTAATTCGGACGGTGCAAGTCTATATGGAGCACGAGCCACTGGTGCAGCTCCTGGTACTAAATCTATTTGAAATTCTACAGATCTAAATGGAGGTAATCCCGGCAACTCTTCCGGAAAAACTTCAGGAAAATCTCTTGCCACAGGCACATCGTTGATGCACTTCTCTTTTTCTTTCTTTTCAACTTTATTAACATGTGCTAGAATAGCATAACATCTCTTTTCTAAACACTTCTTGGCTTTCAAACAGCTAATGAGTTTTAGCTTTGAATTACCCTTCTCTCCATAAATCATCACCGGCATTTTATCCTTACCAGGAATGCGAATTGCCTTCTTGGCACACACAACTTCAGCTCCTACTTTGGACATCCAGTCCATGCCGACTATTACATCAAAACTTCCTAATTCTACGGGTATCAAGTCAATTTTAAACATTTCTCCGGCTAAATTTATTTCACAATCACAACAAATTTTATCGGCTTTAATTAGTTTACCATTAGCTAACTCAATCATGTACTTAGCATCTAGAGGTAATGATGAACAATTCAATTTAGTGTAAAAATTTCTACACACGTAACTTCTATCGGCACCAGTATCAAATATAATAGACGCTGATAAGTTATTAATGGTAAACGTACCCGTAACAAGCTCCGGGTCTTCACGTGCCTCTCTAGCATTAATAATAAATGCTCTCCCACGTGCAGGTCCGACATTCTTCTCTGGATTCGGGCACTGGCTCTTATAGTGACCTTGTTTTCCACACCCAAAACAAGTAACGGTAGCCAAAGCAGTTCTATTTGCATTGGTGGCAGGAGTCTTGGTACCATTTGTATTTGTAACGAGAGCCCTACAATCTTCAGCAAGATGACCCTGTCGATTACACTTGTTGCATACAACACTACAGTAACAAAAATGATGTTTGTGGCATCGGTTGCATAAAGGACTTTGTCCTTTGTAACCAAAACCTGAACCACTACCCGCACCTTTCGTGGTTTCTTGTTTCTTAAAAGATTGTTGTTGGTTACCTCGATCATAATTTCCATTCCACTTTCTTTTGTTACCCAATACCTTCACATCAGTATTGGATGATTTCTTATCCAAGATGACCTGATCCATTAGCTCGTTTGCCATGGTTATAGCTTCATGAATTGTCTTAGGTCTCGATGCTGTAACGTTTGCCTTGACCTTTGTGGGCAAACCATCTTTGTACATTTCAATCTTCCGTTCTTCGGTTGGAACCAATTCAGGACATAGCAAAACTAATTCCATGAATCGCTGATTGTAGTTGGTGATTTCAGTACCAACAACCTTCAGACTTCGTAATTCATCTTCCAACTTCCTAACCTCGTTCCTTGGACAATATTCGTTGATTAACATTGTTTTGAATTCTTCCCATGGAGTATCATAAGCTACATCTCCTCCTACAGCCTTCACATAATTTTTCAACCACGTGAGTGCACTATCTTGTAAAGTGCACGATGCACACTTGGTCATGTCCTTTTCAACACAACCACTGATTTTAAACACAGTCTCCATCTTTTCTATCCACCGGGTTAAACCGATCGGTCCTTCCGTTCCACTGAATGATGAGGGCTTGCAAGCTTGAAAAGTTTTGTAAGTGCACCCCACACGAGGATTTGGGTTAACTGCAGCACCTCTTGCAGCCTCGACCCATAACATTCTGTCGTTCACTCGCTGATTGATGAGTTCCTGGATTTCTTGTTCCGTCATTCGGTTCAATCGCGCCATAATCTTCAATAAGAATGAAAAAAATAATTATTCACATGGAATATTATAGATATAGTATGTATTTACAGTACATCGTAGCTTATTAATAATATGAACGAGTTATTATTATAAAAGCCTTTTCTTCTTATTAGCATTTTATAATTATATCTAGGGTAGTACCTACCCGTTAAAGTTCATACTTAATAGCTTAGTACGAAAATCATTTACTACCACCCAAATAATACTTAACCATGGAAAATTATTGCATTTCACACTTCACTATTTTACATATGCTTATCTTACATCGAACATTAAGCAAACCACACTAATAATATTATACAAAACATTATATGATCCCATGGTTTAATACGGCAGCGCATCGTTTGGTCTATTTTCTAGGACGTTTAGGTTCAAAGAATCGCTTAACGCTTATCCTGGCTGTCTGCCTATATTTTGGCTATGGGGCTGAAGAACTGGATGCCGGGATAGAACGAATAGGAATAGCGGGAATAGGGGTGGTAGTGTCTAGTGGAGTTGGTGCCACATCATCCTTACTAAACTCAGGATTTGAATTTTCTAATTCATTAGCCTTTCGTTTCTTTCCTAGTTCGAACTTGTCTTTCGTAATTTCTTGTATTTCTTCCTCGGATTCACTTTCCTCCTCGGGTTCACTTTCCTCCTCGGGTTCACTTTCCGGGTTCTTTATTGTTGGTTCATCCGGAATTTATGAGTCTTCCCCAAAGATATTATTTTCGTCATCGGATAGGTTAATGACTGAAACACCATCTGAAGATTCTGATTCGGAGTCGCTGAATGTGATAATAAGTTTTGAGCCTGACATCTATCACACAACAACTAACCCATTAGTACTACATAATATTTACATATAAATTTTAACCAACAATGATAAGCAATGGTTGTTAAATCAGATCCGGTCAAAGTCCAGACTTACTAATGTATCCTAACGACTTATCAGTTAGACACACTAATGCAAACCTGGTTCGCTAAGACCACCGCTCTGATACCACATTTCATAACCCGTCCTTAACCATAAGAACGAGTTAGATAACGTATGATTTCATTGCGAGGTATTGACCTCTATATGCGACATTTTTAAAAGAACAACTGCATTTATTTTACATTACAAACCATAACTCTTATGTTAATACAAGCTTTAGACAATATAAAGATGATTATCGTTTAGCGATAATCTTAGACTTACAAACTTTACATGTGATGATAACAATACGATTTCTAGCATATTTTACATTACAATTCCTCGGATATGCAGTTTTATTTTTGACACAAATATGCATACTCAAGATCTTGCTTAAATTCAACATGTTGCAGCGGAAGCTTCTAATTATCACCTGAGAATAGACATGCTTAAAACGTCAACATAAAGTTGGTGAGATATAGGTTTAATGCCGGCAGCGATATAAATATAGACCACAAGATTTCATATATAAACATTTTAATAAAAATATTCTAAGTGGTTGAGCACTTGGTAACCATACTTAACATTTAATCACGTCGCATATTCCCTTTATTATGAAATCTTACTACACCGTACCAAGTGTAGTCACAAAACGAAGTACTGTGCAACCGTTGAATAATGGTCGTCCAGCCCGGTTGGGGTTGTCAGGCCCGATAGATCTATCAACAGGATTCGCGTTTACAATACCGCTGTAAATAACAGTTACCAAGCTACAGGGAAGTATGCCAGTGGTACAACTCAACGTAGAATATATTTTTCAGTTACTTGTGTCCATAACGTAAAACATAAAATACATGTATTCTCATCCCGAAATACTTAGAGTTTAAAAGTGGGACTATATACTCACTTTCGTCTTGAAGATATGTAATTTTGACTTGGTCTCCGATTGATATCACGAACCTATCCATATATAATATATCAATACCTTTTCTTTTTAAACAAACGTCACATATATATACTTATAATACTTTTAATACTTTTAATAATTCCTTAGTCCGTAGTTAGCAGTCCGATGTTAGTAATTCAATTTTAATGGTTCATTTTTAGGTGTTTAATAAACCCCCAATGAAATAAATAAAAACCCCCATCGTATATGTATTGGTCGAGATTAATCTTGACCCACGGTACCGGTGTTGTCAAATGACGTGTTGCGTACAATCATGGGATCTTATGATTAATCTTCTCGTATTGTTTACGGGTGATCCTGAACCATATAAAATTAAATTATGAGTACATATATATAAAATATCATGTTATTTTAAAAAGATGTGATTTATTTAATTTTCTCCAATTATTTTCGTAGCTAAACTAGTCTTAGATATCCGATCTCGTTTTGGTCATAGTTTCTTCGTTACAACTCCGTTTTCGTTGATTCAACTTGCCACTTCCTTGGATCGAGTCCCTCTTTAAGACTATGAACTGTAAATACCTTAGTTTGTATTCGAAATCACATGTCATAGGTCAAACTTTAGTGAAACTTATGAAGTTAATCATTTTCCATCATGTAAACAACCTTAAATGATTATTTTTCTAAAAATACTTATACTTTGAGTTAAATCATGAAATTTTTATGTGTTATCATATTCATAGTAAAAATCATTTTTCCAGAAAATAAACCTCCAATTCAAAGTTTAAGATGGTTTTTAATTATCCAACCCAAAACAGCCCCCGGTTGCACTCCAACGTCGTAAATTCAGTTTTTAAGGTGTTCTTTGAAAAACCAAGTTATACCTTGTTAAATTAGCATATATTTATGAAATATTACAGGTCTTGAAGTATTTTAAAAGTTAAGTTAGAAGGATCTATTTAGTTTGCAAACAAGTTTGAAAACATTCAAACTATGTTCTTGTTGTTAAAATTTTATACCATAAAATAAGATAGCTATACATATATGAATCGAATAAGGTTATGAACATAGTTACTACCTCAAGTTACTTGGACAAGATTGCTGTAAAAGAGGAGTAAAGACCTAGAACCAAAAGAGTGATGGAATTGGATGAAAGATTGGAAGTAAACTTGTGTTCTTGAAAGGATTCTTGAAGTGTTTTTGTAAGGTTTTTCTTATGGTGTTTAAGTGATGTTTTTATGGCTAGATCTTCATGGATACTAGCTGAATGGTTATGGAGTTTCTTAAGAGTGTGTTTTAGTTAAAGGAAATGTGTAGTAAAATGAAAATGGAATGGAGTATAAATGGTGGTGTAAAAGGTGTATAAGTTTGTAATTTTGTGAAAAAAATCTTTTAATCATGTGAAATTGTCATACTAGATAACAAAAGTAGTTACCTTATACATAAGGCATTGAACAAGGGCTGGTTGGTGGTGATTTGATGTGTATATACCAATAGTAAATACGTATAGAAGCTAGGTATGATACGAGTACATATACTCTAGATATACGTATAGAAAATCTTGTGAAAAATGGAATGAGAATTCAAATATAGCTATCTTTTGTGAATATACTTATATTGTTTTATGTATTTAAGTCTTTAAAAGTGATTAAATACATTACATATACGATATATGTATAAACATTATATGTTATAAGTATTTATGTCAAATAACGTTACGTATGGTTATCGTTTTGAAAACTTAAGTTAGTAGTTTCAAAATATACTTATAACTTATTGTTATTAATATAAAATGAGATATTAAAACATCCTTAGATCATGTTAAATATGTATATATACATATATATACACAAACGTATAATTATCATATGTTATATAGTTCGTGATATCATCGGTCAAACTAGACGGTCAAACGTTGTGTAAAACTCATTTCAAAAACATAAGTCTCAACAATTTGGATTGCTTATCATGTTGGTAAGGTTTAATTTATGTAAATATTAATCTTATAAGTATAGAACGATCGAAAAAGTGCGGGTCATTACAATTGATGCCGTTGGATAGTTAATTTTTACTCGAATTAGCAAACGGTAAATTAATTTCAGCAGATTATATATGTCGGAATCGAGAAATTAAATTGGGTAGCGAAATATTTAAGATTGATTTGATACCAGTAGAGTTAGGGAGTTTTGATGTAATAGTTGGCATGGACTGGCTGAAGGAGATGAAAGCAGAGATCGTATGTTACAAAAATGCAATTCGTATTGTACGAGAAGAAGGAGAACCCTTAATGGTGTACGGAGAAAAGGGCAACACGAAGCTACATCTTATTAGTAATTTGAAGGCACAAAAACTAATAAGAAAAGGTTGTTATGCTGTTCTAGCACACGTCGAGAAAGTACAAACTGAAGAAAAGAGCATCAATGATGTTCCCGTCGCAAAAGAATTTCCCGATGTATTTCCGAAAGAATTATCGGGATTACCCCCACATCGATCCGTTGAATTTCAAATAGATCTTGTACCAGGAGCTGCACCAATAGCTCGTGCTCCTTACAGACTCGCACCCAGCGAGATGAAAGAACTGCAAAGCCAACTACAAGAACTATTAGAACGTGGTTTCATTCGACCCAGCACATCACCATGGGGAGCTCCTGTTTTGTTTGTCAAGAAGAAGGATGGTACATTTAGGTTATGTATTGACTACAAAGAGTTGAACAAACTTACCATCAAAAACCGTTATCCACTGCCGAGAATTGACGACTTATTTGATCAACTACAAGGCTCTTCGGTGTATTCGAAAATCGATTTACGTTCTGGATATCATCAAATACGAGTAAGGGAGGATGATATTCCAAAAACTGCTTTTAGGACGCGTTATGGTCATTACGAGTTTATGGTTATGTCGTTTGGATTGACTAACGCACCGGCTGTGTTCATGGACCTTATGAACCGAGTGTGTGGGCCATATCTTGACAAGTTTGTCATTGTTTTCATCGATGACATACTTATTTACTCAAAGAATGGTCAAGAGCACGAAGAACATTTGAGAAAAGTGCTAGAAGTATTGAGGAAAGAAAAACTGTACGCTAAGTTTTCAAAGTGTGCATTTTGGTTGGAAGAAGTTCAATTCCTCGGTCACATAGTGAACAAAGAAGGTATCCAGGTGGACCCGGCAAAGATCGAAACCGTTGAAAAGTGGGAAACTCCAAAAACTCCGAAGCATATACGTCAATTTTTAGGATTGGCTGGTTACTACAGAAGATTCATCCAAGATTTCTCCAAAATAGCAAAACCCTTGACTGCATTAACGCATAAAGGGAAGAAATTTGAATGGAAGGATGAACAAGAGAAGGCATTTCAGTTATTGAAGAAAAAGCTAACTACGGCACCTATATTGTCATTGCCTGAAGGGAATGATGATTTTGTAATTTATTGTGACGCATCAAAGCAAGGTCTCAGTTGTGTATTAATGCAACGAACGAAGGTGATTGCTTATGCGTCTAGACAATTGAAGATTCACGAGCAAAATTATACGACTCACAATTTGGAATTGGGTGCTGTTGTTTTTGCATTAAATACTTGGAGGCATTATTTATATGGGGTCAAAAGTATTATATATACTGACCACAAAAGTCTCCAACATATATTTAATCAGAAGCAACTGAATATGATACAACGCAGGTGGATTGAACTGTTGAATGATTATGATTTTGAGATTCGATACCACCCGGGGAAGGCGAATGTGGTAGCCGACGCTTTGAGTAGAAAGGATAGAGAACCTATACGGGTAAAAGCTATGAATATAATTATTCGTACTAACCTTACTACTCAAATAAAGGAGGCGCAACAGGGGGTTGTAAAAGAAGGAAAGTTGAAGAATGAGATACCGAAAGGATCAGAGAAACATCTTAATATTCGGGAAGACGGAACCCGATATAGGGCTGATAGAATTTGGGTACCAAGGTTTGGAGATGTGAGGGAAATGGTACTTAAAGAAGCACATAAAACCAGATATTCAATACATCCCGGAGCGGGAAAGATGTATAAAGATCTCAAGAAACACTTTTGGTGGCCAGGTATGAAAGCCGATATTGCTAAATATGTAGGAGAATGTTTGACGTGTTCTAAGGTCAAAGCTGAACATCAGAAACCATCAGGTCTACTACAACAACCTGAAATCCCGGAATGGAAATGGGAAAACATTACCATGGATTTCATTACTAAATTGCCAAGGACTGCAAGTGGTTATGATACTATTTGGGTAATAGTTGATCGTCTCACCAAGTCAGCACACTTCCTGCCAATGAGAGAAGATGACAAAATGGAGAAGTTGGCGCGATTGTATTTGAAGGAGGTTATCTCCAGACATGGAATACCCTTCTCTATTATCTCTGATAGGGATGGTAGATTTGTTTCAAGGTTCTGGCAGACGATGCAATAAGCATTGGGGACTCGTCTAGACATGAGTACTGCCTATCATCCACAAACTGATGGGCAGAGCGAAAGGACGATACAAACACTTGAAGACATGCTACGAGCATGTGTTATTGATTTCGAAAATAGTTGGTATCGACACCTACCGTTAGCAGAATTTTCCTACATCAACATTTATCATTCTAGTATTGAGATGGCGCCATTTGAGGCACTTTATGGTAGAAAGTGCAGGTCTCCAATTTTTTGGAATGAAGTGGGGGATAGACAGATTACGGGTCCGAACATAATAAAAGAAACTACCGAGAAAATCATCCAAATTCAACAACGATTGAAAACCGCCCAGAGTCGACAAAAGAGCTACGCGGACAGTAAAAGAAAAGATATAGAGTTTGAAATTGGAGAAATGGTCATGCTTAAGGTTTCACCTTGGAAAGGCGTTGTTCAATTTGGTAAACGGGGGAAACTAAATCCAAGGTACATTGGACCATTCAAGATTATAGATTGTGTCGGACCAGTAGCTTACCAACTGGAGCTACCTCAACAACTCGCGGCTGTACATAACACTTTCCACATCTCAAATTTGAAGAAATGTTTTGCTAAAGAAGATCTCACTATTCTGTTGGACGAAATCCAAATCAATGAAAAACTTCAATTCATTGAAGAACCCGTCGAAATAATGGATCGCGAGGTTAAGAGACTTAAGCAAAACAAGATTCCAATTGTTAAGGTTCGATGGAATGCTAGCAGAGGACCCGAGTTCACCTGGGAACGAGAAGATCAGATGAAGAAGAAATACCCACATCTATTTCCAGAAGATTCGTCAACACCTTCAACAGCTTAAAATTTCGAGACGAAATTTATTTAACGGGTAGGTACTGTAGTGACCCGAACTTTTTCATGTTTATATATATTAATTGAGATTGATATTTACATGACTAAATGTTTCCAACGTGTTAAGCAATCAAACTTGTTAAGACTTGATTAAATGAAATAAGTTTCATATAGATAATTGATCACCCAAGTTGACCGGCGATTCACGAACGTTACAAATTTGTAAAAACTACATGTTGTGGTATATATAGACATATATATATATATATATATATATATATATATATATATATATATATATATATATATATATATATATGGTTGACATGAGATTATGATGAGTAAGTATCTCACTAAGTATATTAACAATGTGTGATATACATAAGAAATGAGATTACTAAGTTAAAAAACTCGAAATGATATATATAACGATTATCGTTATGATAACGTCTACTAAATACATATGTATCATATTAATATATTGATACCCTATATTTAACATGATAAAATGATATTTAAATATATCATTAAGTGTGTTAACAATGAACTACATATGTAAAAAAAAGACTACTAAATTAATGATTTCGAAACGAGACATATATGTAACGATTATCGTTGTAACGACATTTAATATATATATATATATATATATATATATATATATATATATATATATATATATATATATATATATATATATATCATATTAAGATATATTAATATATCATAATATCATGATAATATAATAATATCGTTGTAACGACATTTAAATGTATATATATCAGATTAAGATATATTAATATATCATAATATCATGATAATATAATAATTTAACATATAATTAGATATAATAAACATTGGGTTAACAACATTTAACAAGATCGTTAACTTAAAGGTTTCAAATCAACATTTACATGTAACGACTAACGATGACTTAACGACTCAGTTAAAATGTATATACATGTAGTGTTTTAATATGTATTCATACACTTTTGAAAGACTTCAAGACACTTATCAAAATACTTCTACTTAACAAAAATGCTTACAATTACATCCTCGTTCATTTTCATCAACAATTCTACTCGTATGCACCCGTATTCGTACTCGTACAATACACAGCTTTTAGATGTATGTACTATTGGTATATACACTCCAATCATCAGCTCTTAGTAGCCCATGTGAGTCACCTAACACATGTGGGAACCATCATTTGGCAACTAGCATGAAATATCTCATAAAATTATAAAAATATTAGTAATCATTTATGACTTATTTACATGAAAACAAAATTACATATCCTTTATATCTAATCCATATAGCAACGACCAAAAACACCTACAAACACTTTCATTCTTCAATTTTCTTCATCTAAGTGATCTCTCTCAAGTTCCATCTTCAAGTTCTAAGTGTTCTTCATAAATTCCATAAGTATAGTTTCATAAAAATCAAGAATACTTCCAAGTTTGCAAGTCTACTTCTAAGCTTTCTAATCCATTTCAAATAATCATCTAAGATCAAGGAACCTTTGTTATTTACAGTAGATTATCTTTCTAATTCAAGGTAATATTCATATTCAAACTTTGATTCAATTTCTACAACTATAACAATCTTATTTCAAGTGAAAATCTTACTTGAATTGTTTTCGTGTCATGATTCTGCTTCAAGAACTTTCAAGCCATCCAAGGATCCTTTGAATCTAGATCCATTTTTCTCATTTCCAGTAGTTTTATCCAGAAAACTTGAGGTAGTAATGATGTTCATAACATCATTCGATTCATACATATAAAGCTATCTTATTCGAAGGTTTAAACTTGTAATCACTAGAACATAGTTTAGTTAATTCTAAACTTGTTCACAAACAAAAGTAATCCTTATAACTTGACTTTTAAAATCAACTAAACACATGTTCTATATCTATATGCTATGCTAACTTAATGATTTAAAACCTGAAAACATGAAAAACACCGTAAAAACGGATATACGCCGTCGTAGTAACACCGCGAGCTGTTTTGGATTATTTAATTAAAAACAATGATAAACTTTGATTTAAAAGTTGTTCTTCTGGGAAAATGATTTTTCTTATGAACATGAAACTATATCCAAAAATTATGGTTAAACTCAAAGTGAAATTATGTTTTCTAAAATGGTCATCAAGATGTCGTTTTTTCGATGGAAATGACTACCTCTTTAATAATTGTCATGTAACTTAAATTTCCGACTATAAACCTATAATTTATCTATTTAGATTCTTAAATTAGAGTTCAATATGAAACCATAGCAATTTGATTCACTCAAAACGGATTTAAAATGAAGAAGTTATGGGTAAAACAAGATTGGATATTTTTGATCTTTTTAGCTACGGGAAATGTTTAACAAATCTATACAAATCATATCCTAGCTAACTTATATTGTATTATACATGTATTCTAATATATTATGTAATCTTGGGATACCATAGACACGTATGCAAATGTTTTGACATATCATATAGATCCATGTATATATATTATTTGGAACAACCATAGACACTCTATATGCAGTAATGTTGGAGTTAGCTATACAGGGTTGAGGTTGATTCCAAAAATATATATACTTTGAGTTGTGATCTAGCCTGAGACGTGTATACACTGGGTCGTGGATTGATTTAAGATAATATATATCGATTTATTTCTGTACATCTAACTGTGGACAACTAGTTGTAGGTTACTAACGAGGACAGCTGACTTAATACACTCAAATCTTTAAAACATAATAAAAATGGTTATAATTATATTTTGATCATACTTTAATATATATGTACATATTTGTATAGGTTCGTGAATCGATTCGTGGCCAAGTCTTATTTCCGAGGAAGGAAATATCTGTGAAAGTGAGTTATAGTCCCACTTTTAAAATCTAATATTTTTGGGATGAGAATACATGCAGGTTTTGTAAATGATTTACAAAATAGACACAAGTACGTGAAACTACATTCTATGGTTGAATTATCAAAATCGAATATGCCCCTTTTTATTATGTCTGGTAATCTAAGAATTAGGGAACAGACACCCTAATTGACGCGAATCCTAAAGATAGATCTATTGGGCCTAACAAACCCCATCCAAAGTACCAGATGCTTTAGTACTTCAAAATTTATATCATATCCGAAGGGTGTCCCGAAATGATGGGGATATTCTTATATATGCATCTTGTTAATGTCGGTTACCATGTGTTCACCATATGAATGATTTTTATCTCTATGTATGGGATGTGTATTGAAATATGAAATCTTGTGGTCTATTGTTACGATTTGATATATATAGGTTAAACCTATAACTCACCAACATTTTTATTGACGTTTAAAGCATGTTTATTCTCAGGTGAATACTAACAGCTTCCACTGTTGCATACTAAAATAAGGACAAGATTTGGAGTCCATGCTTGTATGATATTATGTAAAACTGCATTCAAGAAACTTATTTTTGATGTAATATATTCTTATTGTAAATCATTATGTAATGGTCGTGTGTAAACGGTATATTTTAGATTATCATTATTTGATAATCTACGTAATGCTTTTTTAACCTTATAGATAAAATAAAGGTTATGATTGTTTTAAAAATGAATGCAGTCTTTGAAAAACGTCTCATATAGAGGTCAAAACCTCGCAACGAAATCAATTAATATGGAACGTTTATAATCAATATGAACGGGACATTTCATATTTTGGGTCGGCCATTTTTAAATACTGGTAGGTGTATCATTGATGTCTATGGCCAACAGTTGACCCTTAGGATAGATGATTTGCATGCGACTTTCTCAATCGACCATGCTTTAAAATACCCTGCCTACACTGATGATACATGTTATTTTCTTAACACTGTGAATGTCCAGTCTGAGTTTTTGCAGGAATTCCCAGAGTTACAGGATTTAGAAGAATGTTCATTGGTCAAAATTGATGAAGAGTTGCAGGTTGAGGAGGTGGATATTTTGACCACCTTGTTGGAAAACGGCTATGAGCCGACTGAGGAGGAGTTCAAAGAACTCGAACGTGATGCGGATTACCGGAGCAAGTCTTCAATTGAAGAACCTCCCGAGTTAGAATTGAAGCCACTTCTAAATCATTTGGAATACGCTTATTTGCAGGAGGAATCTAAGCTCCCGGTATTTATTTCTTCTTCTCTTACTACAGGTCAGAAAACTGAACTTGTGACCATGATAAAGGCCCATAAACTGGCATTGCGTGGAAAATTCACGACATTAAGGGTATTAGTCCCTCCTATTGCACCCACAAAATCCTAATGGAGGATAACTCCAAGCCTGTGGTGCAATGACAAAGGAGGTTGAACCCGCACATGCAAGATGTCGTGAAGAAAGAGATCATTAAGCTCCTCGATGCAGGTTTGATTTACCCGATTTCTGACAGTCCATGGATTAGCCCAGTACACTGTGTACCTAAAAATCTAGAAATAAAAATAACTATGGCAAAAACTATATTAAAACTAAAAACGAGCGAAAAATACAAATATTACGCTAAAACAAATAAATAGATACAAAATATAAAAATAAACTTAAAGTTGTAAAAAGTACAATTTTTATAAAAATTTTATTTTTATATTATTTATAAAACTATTAATTTTATAATTTTATAAAACTAAATAAACTAAAAATACAAAGTAATTAAATAACACTAAAACTTAAATAATAAAATATGTAAAACCTAATTAGGGTTATAATTAAATAATAATAATAATTAATACACCGTAATTATTACAGAATTCAGTCAAATGTGGCGTGTCAGAAGGGCTCATGCGATCGCATGAAGTTTTGCCTTCGGGCTCATGCGCTCGCATGAGCTAGGGTTTCGGGCCAGAGCTGGGCTGCTACAGTACCGGGCCTCGAGTATTTTTATATTTTTTTTTTCAGTTTTTAGTTTTATATTAATACAAAATATTTAAATAAAATTTATATTTTTACAAACTTAAAATAAAAATAAAGAAACTTTATAAAACTTAAATATTTAACAAACTCTTAAAAATATATAAATTTTGTTTTTCTTTTTATATTTTTGTATTAAAACGTATTTTTACAAAAACGTATTTTTACAAAAGTAAATTAAAAATCTTTTTTTTTATATAGCGTTTTGCTTCCGGCGTTTGACTATTCCTCGGCAGCGGCGCCAAAAATACTTGATGTGTGCGAGGTGATGTGTAAAATACTATTAATTTTTACAAGAAACTACTATTAAATACGATACAATTTTACACAATATATTTATTTATTTATAGAATGGATATACCTAAACCTTGCTACAACACTTATAGGCAGTGTACCTAATCGTACAGTAGTGTAGTTTTTAGTAAGTCCGGTTCGTTCCACAGGGATCTTTTAAACAAGCTTAACGCTATATTTTAAAAAACTATATTTGTAAAAATACAAAAATATATATAAGTAGTATTATTATTATAAAAGGGGGTTTTTACCGTTTAATGACCGGTTTGTCGATTTTAAAACTTTAGTCGCAGTTAAAACCTAATGTAAAATATTAAAAATAAATATAACTTAATTTAAAGCGTAAAGTAAATAACGATAATGAAATTGCGATAAATAAAAGTACGATAAAATAAAATTGCGATAATTAAAGAGAACGATAATTAAAAGTGCAATTAAATACGATGACAGTAAATAAAAGTGCGATAATTAAAAGTGCAATTAAATATGAAATATATAAATTATGCTTATTTAAACTTCCGTAATCATGATGTTTGACGTGTTGATTTTAGTTTTATTACCATGGGTTAATTGTCCTTTGTCCTGGATTATTCGATATGTCCATACGGATTTGTCCATAATAGTCCATCAGTCATAATCATAAAGTGCGAAAGTCTTCGTCAAATTATTCTTATTCCCGAAGTCAAATATTCCAACTAATTGGGGATTCGAATTGTAACAAGGTCTTAATACTTTGTTTAATGAATACACCAGATTATCGACTGCGTGTAAACCAAGGTTTTACTACTTTGTTAACAATTACACCAATTATCCTTGAATGTAATCCACCCCTGTTTCAACAAGTCTATTAACTATTAATCCAGTTCCGTATCCGGTTAAATGAATAATTATTGGTATTTATAGATATCCCGCCCACCGTACCAGTCAAGCATATGTGGTTATATATAAATACGTCAAATTATAAGTCTATATATTAAATTAACGAGGTATCGTTTAGTTAATATAAAACCCATTAATAGCCCATAGTCTAATTTCCACAAGTGTCGTTCTTTTGTCCAAACCCCAATTATGGTCCAAAGCCCAATTACCCGATTTTAGTATTTAGCCCAACATCATGATTACTTTGTTTTAAATAAGCATAATAATAACTTAGCTACGAAATATTAATTTAAAAATAACATTAACCATAACTTACAGTGATTAAAAAATAGCGTAGTGTTACACGGACAGAATTTCGACTTACACCCTTACAACATTCGCTAACATACCCTTATTATTAGAATTTAAAATTAAAATTAAAATTTTAATATAAATATATATATATATATATATATATATATATATATATATATATATATATATATATATATATATATATATATATATATATATATATATATATATACGAGTGATAGATAGAGAGATGATGGATATTGTGTTTAAATCGTTCGACAAGCTGCCTTTTTATAGCAATGTGGCCCGACACTGTACACCATGCGATCGCATGAGTTTTCCTCTTCGAAGCCATGTGATCGCATGGCCGTATTTCTCAGCTAACATTCACAGGTTCAATAGTTTGCCGACACTTTTATTAATATAAATATAATATATATAATTTTAAGTAATTATATATATATTATATTATATTTATGCGCATAGTTGACTTGTAATTTTTGCTCCGTTGCGTTGCGCGTTGAGAGTTGACTTTGGTCCCGGTTCTGGATTTTCGAGCGTCCTTGCGTACAATTTAATATCTTGTATTTTGCGTTTTGCGTCTTGTACTCTTGTAATTTTGAGACGTTTCTCACCAATAATTTGAAACCACTTTGATTGTACTTTGTACTTTTGAGCTTTTTGGTCGTTTGCGTCTTCAATTCGTCGAATCTGTCTTTTGTCTTCATCTTTTATTATTTAAACGAATATCACTTGTAAATAGAACAGTTGCAACTAAAAGCTTGTCTTTCTTGAGGGATAATGCTATTAAATATATGTTCGTTTTTAGCATTATCAAATATTCCCACACTTGAGCGTTGCTTGTCCTTAAGCAATATAGTCTTGAAATAAAAATACTAGAATCACTTATTTATTCTTCACACTTTGTACATCATTGATTTCTATACGGCGATATAAACAATGATAGTAACGTTGTGGTTTATAGTCCCACATGACTATAAAAATTTAGATCCTTAAGGAAATTGGATCTTTATGAAAACATTTGATCTTTTGAAAATTAAATCTAGTTTTTACCTTAGATCGGTTTTCCGGAATAACCCTTCACCGGTGTTGCAAAATGTTTTTGTGGGTTTGGTGGGTTTCAGATTTGAAAATTTTAGCTCAAAACTTGTGGTTTTGTGTCACCCACTTGCTAACCTTGTATTAGGAAAGCAACACGTCCAGTATACTTGCTCCGTATATTACCTTTCGGTAAACTACCGTCCGGATGTAAAGAAAAGCGTTGAACAAGCAACTATTGAGGCAATGTCCCCTGACATGCTTTTAATTATGGTCTATAACGTGTCGGATGCAATTACTATCCTTGGTAGGAGCAATAGTAAAGCTCACCCTATAGTTTTTCGGTCTGGCACAAGGTCCTGTCTTTGACCATGTTATGCAACCACCGTTCTTACGGTTGACACCCGATTTGATTCAGGTGACCTAATGAATTCCAGGTGAATTCCTAGGATTTTACGTTCAATGGTAATGAACGCATTAAAAACGGGTTTTCAGAAAACAAATCGGTTTGTAATTTTGATCAAAATATTTTCTCGTTCAAGCTCGAGTTTAGATATCATCGAATTCCATGAGTTTGTAATTCTCAGTCTTTAAGGTCAATCTCAAGGATTGAGTAATATCAGTCTTAAAAGCTGATTTTTGATCTTTTAAGGAGATTATCCTTTCTGGGGATCTGATTCATTAGTCTTATCAAGCTAATTTGCACGGTGCCCTCCCCATATTACGAGACAGATCCTCTCATGGTTAGGATAAGTCTGACCACTTGGCGACCCTGTTTGATGCTGAGGTCCGTGGATTTTCTACTGATTTTAGTGATGACTTTTCTAGATTTTTCGTCAACCTACAGCTGGTCTGGACGACAACTTCCTGACCTAAATCAAGAAGCGCGTGTCTTTTTCGAAAGACTTTACTTCCTTTTAATGATGGAATTGATTCATCGTGTAGCTCCATCTTTCTTTCAAATATATTACAGTAAATCGGGTGAAACTGATTAGTTTAGTCTATAGCAAAAGCATCTTCAGTTATTTGTACAAAAATATGTGATATATGTTCAAAATAACTTGGTAAATTTTCCCATACTTGGCTTTTATTTTCCTTTCTTTGCCTTTTTATTGTCCTCTATTCCATTTTAAATAAATTCTAACATTTTGATTTGTTTCTCAATTTATGTCATTTCCGAGGTAACAATAATTTCGGTATTAACACCTAGTTTTATCGTTCATAAATATGTATAAACATGATTTTGAATTCATTTAATTGAAAATTTTGAAAATTTTACTAGAATTGGGTAGTCAGTATATAAGACTAGGGCTGTTCTTTATTATCAGAGAGCACTAGATTCTAATACAACTACTGCGTTACTAGAATTTTTAATGGTAACCAAGTGTATAAGTTAAAATTTTAAAAATCCGAAAGAATTTAACCCCTTCCCACACTTAAGATCTTGCAATGCCCTCATTTGCAAGAAATCAGTAACAATTTAAATTATTGAGGGTGATTAGCGTAGAAGAATGATTAAATTTTATCAAAGTTTCCAAACATATTGGCGTTTGTTTGCTGAATGATAAATGGTGCACATCATTTGTTCATTCCGTCTTGTTGTTACATCACATTTGTTTTTCGTTTTGTCGTCAAAATTAGTAGCTTTTGCTGAACTTAATGCCAGTCTTTGAAAACGCGCTGTTTTACCCTGTTGTGTACAATTAACAATATACATATATACAAATATAAACATGCATGGTAATTTGAAATGGGACTTAAAATCCCACTTTCAAATCAAATATGAAATATTAGTAAAACATAAAAAAAAATATTAAACATTACAATAAAAGTATTAAAATATAATGTGTTTAAACATAAATAAACAGAAATAAAAAAAAGATAAAAAAATCATAAAAATTACCAACAGGAACTAAATCAATCTGGATAGGGGTTCCAGTTCATGTCATCATCCGGGTTCCATGGTTGGTGATAGGTGTACTGGTATGCTTGGTTAGGGTCGTAGAGAGTAAATGGCGTTCTCATCTCGGGCTGGTGTGGAGGATAGTAAGTGGGTAGGGTCGGAACGTAGTGATCCTGAGGTGACAGCCAGCTCATAATCTGATGCTGATGATAGTCCCATCTATCATGATGTCGTTGCCTGGAATGCTCGTAATCATTCCGGGCTTGCCACTGCTCCATCCGACGAAATCTCTCCGCTTTTGTCATATCTACCTCATCTATATGCTGGTAGACTTCAGTCATAGCCTCCCGAATGACATCCCTAATGTCATCCGCTTCCTCCATTTCCTTGTCTGAGCCTCTCTCTACCTGAGGATGACTACCTTCATAGGGTATTACCTGGTTGCGTCTACTCTTTAATACCTTAGCACCCGCATAAATCTTCAATCCTAAAGGCTCAACCTGTTCCCTACATTCCAAAAGTGGACCCCCTTGGTTCCTATCTACACCTAAGTACTCTCCTATGAGAGTAACAAAAATACCTCCTCCTATTATCCTCCCTTCCTGTATTCCTTCCACCATCTTAGACAAATAAAAACCAACACAGTAGGGGATATTAACAAAGCTTCTTGGGTCTCGAATACACTTTAGGTAAAATAAATCATGTAAGGTCATTTTCTCCTTGTTGTGACCTCTCTGTGTAATCGAGTTAGCCAAAAATCTATGAATTATACGAAGCTCGGCTTTGTTAATATGTAAGTAGGAGTGTTTTCCTCCCAGTGTAAAAACATTATAGTTTGACATACGCCTCCAGACGGCGTTCGTGTCAAAATTCCTATCTACCCTTTCACCACGATAAATCAAATTCATACAATCGGGTAGTAGCAATTCACTATGAGTGTAAATCTGTAATGCCCTGCCCATGTCCAGCATGGACATCCTGTACATCCTACGGCCAAGTATAAACCTAAGAAAACTTCTATCATCTAATCTATCTACATCTACATTTAACGCTATAGTACTCATCAGCTCAACACATCATTCCTTATATACTGGTCTACGAATGGTGAATAGACGTTCCCAATCGTGAAAAGAAGAACTGCCATACCTTTGGATCAGATGCTCCCTAACCTAGTTAGCTAGTTGGACCCTTTCCAAAGGATCCCAATCGATTACTCTTGGCACCTCTACATTTTTCGATAGCAGTTTGAATTTGTTACTTTGATATGTCAGGTAATCCCTCTAGCTTCTATCGAATCTCAGATTAGGATGCAACGTGTGTTCAGGAATTGTTGGGTATTCTACTGGTGGATGTATCGAAAATACTGTGAAGGCATCAACAAATTGTAGCGGATCATAATAAGGTACGTGTTGATCAGGTTGTTGTTGTGGTTCCTGTTCATATTGCATTTCTGGTTCAGGTTCTAGTTGTGGTTGTCTAGATGATGATGTTGCACCATCAGTATCTGTAAATCTTTGCAAAACACATTAAACACAAAATTTGTGCATCCAAATATGCATTAGTGTTAGCAAAATAACAAATTAAAACAATTACAATAACATGTTAAATCAAAATTAAACTTATACACATTTTCACAATTTTTACAATTCTACACTTTTTCAAATAAGCATATATGAAAATGTATACAAAGTTCATAAGCATTTAACTCAATTAACATGTCAAAATAGTCATTACTAGCAATTAAACAAGTCTCAAATGGCAATTATATCAAATTAATCAAGTTCATGAATTTTATACCAAAAAAGTCCACTTTAATCTTCAAAAATCATGTTTAGGATCAAAGTTTGGATCATTTAGCTACCTAAACATGTTACACTACTTAATTTAGCAATAATTCATGACAAAAATCAGCCATAACCTGTTTATATCAAAAAGCTCCAAATTGCTCAAGAACACAAACCCTAGATTTTTAAAAATTTTGAAGTTTTTGGCTTCAAATCATGTTAAATAGCATCAATCTAGGTTATACATGCATAAAATACTAACAATTTAACTCTAATTACACTAGAAATTAACAAAATCAAATAAGGAAAAATATAGCTCAAGAACACTAAAAATCAAATTTAAAGAGGTTTAGGGATGTAATTGTTACCTTTCTTGATAAACTTCTGAACAATTTCATGTTTAGAGCGGATTGTAGCAAGAAATGAATTTTGGTGTTAAAATGGTGATTTTAGGAGATAATATGTGTATGTGTCCGTGTATGTTGTGTGTGTTTAGTGTGAAGACAGACCGCTCGCTGGACTTTTTCTATCTGACCTGAATTCCAGCCTCATGCGATTGTATGAGGCTCCAGTGCAAACCCCATGCGATCGCATGGGGTCCGGGTACAGTGATTTTTCCCCTTTTTTTTATATAAAACCTTATACTTAATAAAACATATAATTAATTAAAAATTAAAATTTAGTTTCTTTTTAGGATGAGGGCGTTTCGGAACGATGTCCTAGTCCGTCCCTCGACAAAATTTTAAAATTTGTCAATTCAAAGCGTTGTTTTAAAAGCAAAGATTTTTGGGTTTTTTTTAATATTTTTGGCATACTTTAATTCAATAAGATTAAAAATAATGATAATAAAAGTTCTCGTCCCTCCCTTGGGTAAAGCAATTTCGGTTGAACGACCTAGTTTTCAACTTACGACGAATTTTAAAAATCATATTTTTGACTTAGTGAAATAAAGTAAATTTTTGTTTTTAAATTCTCACCAAACTTAAATTTAAAATGCATAAAATTAAAAATTCACACTAAACTTAAATTATATTTTTTTTGTACATACAAACTTATATTAAAAATATTAATTTTTCAAATATTTACAAATTTAAATATATTGATTTTAAAAAGTTTATAATATTAATTTAATTTTTAAATATTAATTTTAAAAACAAAGTAAAAATAAAATTAAAAATCTTTTTGGTCTTTTATCCCACTTTAATCAATCAAATATTATCAAAAATATACGCCCCTCTTTTCGGTAAAGTAATTTCGGCTATATTACCTAGTTTTACTCCTGACGAATTTCTGAAATATTTTGGGTTGATTGATTAAAGATATTTATACCTTAAGAATAAACGGTAAATTTCGCAGTGATGTAATAAATTTTTGTATGATATCAATAATTCGGTCGCAAAACCTAATTTTATTGAGTATCAATTTAATACTTTATAGCGAACAATTTAGCGTTTAATATCAAAAGGTTAAAAGCAAAATAAAAATAAAAACTGTACAAACTTACCTGTGAAATAGAATTCTTAGTGACCTGCTTTATCCCACTCATAAGATAGTCGGACTAATTGGTTTTCTATAGCTACATAGGCATAACCTCGAGCATTCAACGTTTTTTCTTCGAAACATATGAACGGTCCATCTCTGCATAAAGTAACGAATTCGGTATTGGAATATGTCTGATTCGTCGAGCATTTTCCTTCGTGTGACCATTTTTCGCATTTGTGACATCTTTCAAGGTGTCGTGCTCTTCTTTTCGCTGCGGATTTTGATTTTCCTTTACCAAAATGTAACTTATTATTTTCGTTCCTGGATTCTTTTTTTACTTCGTCCAATTTATCTCTGATTAATGATACCAATTCACTTGGAAGGGTGTCATTATTACGTTTAGTGATCAAATCGTGTAGCATTAGACCATGGTTTAATTCACAGGAAGTCTTCATCTCGTAAAACCTAAAAAAATAAAAATTCAGAATGGGGGGAGAAGACTAGTTCTTTAGGGTCTGCTAGGGAAAGACCATTCGGATTCCATTCTCAAGAACTATACGAAAACAGAAAATCTAACTCTAACAAAAATATATATTACCCTAAAAAGATTCGAACCTCCCCACACTTAGTTAGATGTGGTGTTGAAATTGTGATTAACTTCGTTTTCAATTGGACTAGCAACAACTTGTATATCTTTGACTTTTGCTTCAAGCCAATTGTTGATTTCCTCCGTAACTTTCACAAATTCAACTATCATCACCTTTTCTTTTGGCGATAAATTGGATACTAATCGGTTACATAATTTAAAGTTTCCCTTAATCTTAGCATCGTGAATCCATTTATAAAGTTTCTTCGTTGAACTGTTAAAAACGGGTTCATCTAATTTCGTATCATCAACGGGGTTCTTTGTGATTGGATCATCATTAAGTGTTTCTTTATCTTCCCCACACTTATGCATTTTTATTGGTTTAACAGTTTTGGTTGGTGGAGATCTAAACTTTCGGTTCACAAAGGTGATCGATGTATCACCATCCCTAAGTGTCATTCTACCTTCTCTTACATCAATGAATGCCTCGGTGGTTGCTAAAAATGGGAGACCTAAAATTAGAGGAATATCAAGGTTTTCCTCCATATTAATCACTATGAAGTTTGCAACAAAGGTCAAACTTCCCACGTTAACAAGTAAATTATTTTCTATTCCAACCGGGTGTTTAATGGTTTGGTCAAATGATTGAACACCTATTTTGGTTTGTTTTAATTTACCCATACCTAATCTTTTGTATAAGGAAAGAGGCATAATATTTGCACTTGCTCCTAAATCTGCGAGTCCATTATATACAGCACCATCATTGAGCAAGCAAGAAATGATAAATTCACCCGGGTCTCCTGCTTTAGTAAGTCGAGTTGGTTTGTAAACCTTTTTCGGGTGTTCTTTTCTTGGTTCTTTCACTTCTATTTGAACTTCTTGTTCACATTTTTCTTCGTTTCTTGGAATGGGAGGTTTGTATAAGAATTCTTCTTCATCACTCCAATTTGAATCCTCTCTATTTTCTAATTTTGATTTTTCATATGTTGTTGATAACATATTTATGTTTTCATTTTGAAGGTTTTCTTGGGTGATGAAATTATGATTGACTTCATTGTCAACTTCCATCGGACCATGTATGTAATGTTTAACTCTGTGACCATTAACTTTAAATTCAATCCCATTTGAATTTATTAATTCTATTGTTCCGTATGGAAAAACTCTTTTGACTATAAACGGTCCAGACCATCTTGATTTCAATTTTCCAGGAAATAGCTTGAATCGTGAATTGAAAAGAAGAACTCTGTCTCCTTCTTTAAATTCTTTTGAACTTCTTATTCTTTTATCATGCCATTTCTTCGTTCTTTCTTTATAGATTAACGAGTTTTCGTATGCTTCATGTCTTAATTCTTCTAATTCGTTTAGTTGACTTAACCGTAGATGTCCGGCTTCATGTAAATCAAGATTACATGTCTTCAAAGCCCAAAATGCTTTTTGTTCAATTTCTACTGGAAGATTACATGCTTTTCCGTAAACGAGTTTAAAAGGTGTGGTACCAATTGGAGTTTTGTAGGCTGTTCTAAAAGCCCAGAGTGCATTCTCCAATTTCATGGACCATTCCTTTGGATTTGATCCTACGGTTTTCTCTAGAATACGTTTTAAAGCTCGGTTGGTATTTTCAACTTGTCCACTTGTTTGTGGATGATATGCGGTGGAGATTTTAAGAGTTACTCCATATCTTTTGAGAACTTTTTCAAGTTGATTATTACAAAAATGAGTACCCCGATCACTTATTAAAGCTTTCGGTGTTCCAAACCTTGCAAAAAGATGTTTTAAAAAGTTGACTACGACTCGTGCATCGTTAGTCGGGAGAGCTTGTGCTTCCGCCCATTTAGATACATAATCAATGGCAACGAGAATATAGAGATTATTATGAGATTTTGGAAATGGACCCATAAAGTCAATACCCCAAACGTCAAATATTTCACATACTTGAATGACATTTTGTGGCATTTCATCACGTTGACTTATTTTTCCGGCCCTTTGACAAGCATCACAGGATTTGCAAAGAAGGTGTGCGTCTTTGAAAATTGTAGGCCAATAGAATCCAGCATCGTAAACTTTTCTTGCTGTGAGTTGAGGCCCATAATGCCCTCCTGTTGGTCCTGTGTGACAATGGTTTAAGATTTGACTGGCTTCATCCCCGAATACACATCGGCGTATTATTCCATCGGGACAACTTTAAACAAATGTGGATCTTCCCAGAAATAGTGTTTTATATCACTAAAGAATTTCTTTCGTTTTTGGTACGATAATCCTTTTTCAAGGAATCCACATACTAAGTAGTTTGCATAGTCTGCAAACCATGGAATTTCATTATAATCGATTTTCAAGAGATATTCATCAGGAAAGTTATCTTGTATGACCGATTCATTTAGAACTTCTAATTCAGGATTTTCAAGACGAGAAAGATGATCAGCGGCGAGATTTTCTGCTCCCTTTTTGTCTCGGATTTCAATATCGAACTCTTGTAAGAGTAAGATCCAATGGATTAATCGTGGTTTAGCATCTTGTTTCGAAAATAAGTATCTAAGAGCAGAATGGTCAGTATAGACCACCGTTTTTGCTAGAACGAGATATGAACGAAATTTGTCAAAAGCAAAGACAATAGCAAGGAGTTCTTTTTCAGTAGTTGTATAATTTGTTTGTGCTCCTTGCAATGTCTTACTAGCATAATAAATAGGTTGAAATTGTTTTTCAATCCTTTGTCCTAAAACGGCTCCCATCGCAAAATCACTTGCATCGCACATGAGTTCAAATGGTAGATTCCAGTTTGGAGTTATCATGATTGGTGCATTAGTGAGTTTCTCTTTAAGAATATTAAAAGATTTGATACATTCATCTGAAAAGATGAATGGAGCATCCTTTTTTAGGAGTTTATTCATAGGAGTGGCAATTTTAGAAAAATCTTTTATGAAACGTCGGTAAAAACCAGCATGCCCTAGAAAACTCCTAACTCCTCTAACATTGGTGGGATGTGGAAGTTTAGCAATTACATCTACTTTAGCTCTATCCACTTCAATTCCTTCCTTTGAGATTTTATGTCCAAGAACGATGCCTTCTTTAACCATGAAATGGCATTTCTCCCAATTAAGTACTAGATTTGATTGCTCGCATCTAATAAGCATTCGTTCAAGATTAACTAGATATGATTCAAATGTATCACCGAAGACTGAAAAGTCATCCATGAAAACTTCCATGCATTCTTCTATCATGTCGTGAAAAATCGCCATCATGCACCTTTGAAAGGTTGCATGGGCGTTACAAAGTCCAAATGGCATGTGTTTATAAGCAAAAGTACCATAAGGGCACGTGAATGTGGTTTTCTCTTGGTCCTCAGGTGCTATTGGAATTTGAAAATATCCGGAAAAACCATCAAGAAAATAATAGTAACTATTTCCGGCTAATCTTTCCAACATTTGATCAATGAAAGGTAAGGGAAAGTGATCTTTTTTGGTGGCGTCATTTAATTTTCTATAATCAATACAAACACGCCATCCTGTTACAGTCCTTGTAGGAATAAGCTCATTTTTCTCATTTGTGATGACAGTCATGCCACCCTTCTTAGGTACGCATTGAACTGGGCTTACCCATAGACTATCAGAGATTGGAAAAATTAAACCTGCAACAAGCAGTTTAATTATCTCTTTCTTAACAACATCTTGCATATTCGGATTTAGTCTTCGTTGGCGTTGCACATACATTTTATGACCTTCTTCCATAAGGATTTTATGTGTGCAATACGAAGGATTTGTTCCTTTAATATCATGAATTTTTCATGCAATAGCTGGTTTATGAGCTTTTAACACAGAAATGAGTTGAGATTTTTCATTTTCAGTAAGAGAAGACGAGATTATTACTAGTAATTCAGATTCACCATGTAAATAAGCATATTCCAAATGGTTTGGAAGTGGCTTTAACTCTAATGTCGGTGGTTCTTCTATCGATGATTTATATCGATATCCGTCTTCTTCTTTTAGCATTTGAATTTCTTCTGTTGTTGGGTCATATCCATTAGCCATAAGTGTAGCTAACATTTTAGTTTCATCAATGTTCAGTTCCTTCTCCTAAAGAACATTCTCCTGTTCCTTGTAATTCTGGAAATTCTTCTAACAATTCTGCATGTAAATCTATAGTTTGAATATAATAACATGTATCATCTGTAGATTGCGGTTGTTGCATGACTCTATCAACAGAAAAGGTAACACTCTCGTCCTCTATACTTAGGGCCAGTTTCTTACCAAACACGTCTATTATTGCTTTGGCCGTGTTTAAGAATGGTCTTCCTAAAATGAGAGGTACTCGAGAATCTTCTTCCATGTCCAGAATAACAAAATCTACTGGAAATACTAAAGTACCAACTTTAACTAGCATGTTCTCCATTATCCCTCTAGGATATTTTACTGATCGATCGGCTAGTTGTATACTTATTCGAGTTGGTTTCAATTCTCCAAGATCTAGTTTAGCGTATAGTGAATACGGCATTAAATTTATACTAGCACCTAAATCTGCCAATGCTTCTATTGAACTAAGACTTCCCAGAACACATGGAATTGTGAAACTTCCTGGATCTGATAATTTTTCTGGTATCTTATTCAACAGCACTGCAGAACAATTAGCATTCATAGTAACAGCCGAGAGTTCTTCCATTTTCTTTCTATTTGTGATTAGATCTTTCAAGAATTTAGCATATCTAGGCATTCTTGAAATCACATCAATGAAAGAAAGATTTACATTTATTTGTTTAAACATATCCAAGAATTTGGATTGCTCGGCTTCAAGTCTTTCTTTTCTCATTTTACTCGGGTAAGGAAGTGGTGGTTGGTATGGTTTAACATAAGGTTTTGCCTTAACTGTGTTATCTTCATTAACCTTTTCAACTACCTGTTCTGTTTCCTTATCTCGCTCAGATTGTGGTTCTTGTGGAGTAGGAATAGCTTCATCAGAAATTACAGGCATTTCAGGTGGTGTGTAATACCACTTCTTGTGGTAATGGCTTTAGCTATTTCATTCCGGGGGTTAGCATTTGTATCGCTAGGTAGACTTCCCGGTTTTCTTTCACCTATCAACCTTGCTAGGTTGCTTACTTCTTGTTCCAAATTTTGAATCGAAGCTTGTTGATTTCTAAATGCTTGAGCATTTTGTTCATTCGTTTGTTTCTGAGATGTGAAAAACTGCGTTTGAGATTCAACTAGCTTCGATATCATGTCTTCTAAATTTGACTTTTTATCATCGGTTTGTGGTGGTTTGTTTTGAAAAATAGGTCTTTGCTGGTTGTAAGTATTATTAGGTACTTGTTAATTACTAGGACCTTGTTGGTTGTTGTATGGAACATTTCGGTTATAGTTCTGATTTTGATTGTAGATTGGTCTTGGCGGTTGATAATTATTCTGATAATTTTTTCCAGGCCTTTGGTTCATGTATGAAACATTCTCTCTTTTTCCATTGTTGGTTCAATACTGAGACAATCTTTTGTCAAATGTGGTCCTCCACACTGCTCAAACTAATTCGTATTGAGTGGATATCTTTAGTCATCTTTTCCATTCGTCTCTCGACAACATCTATCTTTGCAGAAATTGAATCGAAGTCATGGCTAGAATCGGCTCTAGCCGCTTTAGATGATCTAACGATTTCTTTTTCTTGGTGCCACTCATGTGAGTGAGAAGCAGTGTTATCAATAATTTTGTAAGCGTCAGTTGCGGTTTTCTTCATAATGGAACCACCAGCTGCTATATCGATGTCTTTTCTTGTAGTGATGTCGCATCCTTGGTAGAATATTTGTACTATTTGACAAGTGTCTAAACCATGTTACGGACATCCTCTTAATAACTTTCCAAATCTTGTCCATGCCTCATATAGAGTTTCATTTGGCTTTTGTGTGAACGTAACAATTTCTCCTTGAAGTCTCACGGCTTTAGATGCCGGAAAGAATTGTTTAAGAAATTTTTCAACTAAAACATCCCATGTATCAATCGCCCCTTCAGGTAACGATTCTAACCAATCGTTGGCTTCTCTCTTTAAAGTCCAGGGAAATAACATGAGATAGATCTGTTCATCCTCCACTTTCCTTATTTTAAATAGAGTACAGATCCTATTAAAGGTTCGAAGATGTTCGTTTGGATCTTCCTTCGGCGCACCACTAAATTGGCATTGATTAGTTACCATGTGTAGGATTTGTCCTTTGATTTCATAATCTGGCGCATTAATGTCAGGTTGAGTAATTGCTTGACCTTGGCCAGTGCTTTTAGCTCGCATTCGGTCTTCCATACTTAGAGGTTCCAGATTCTCCATGATTGAATTTGTTCTTTCTGAATCACTATAGGATTCTGATTTAATGGTTGGTTCCTCGACAATCTCTGTTTGAATGATTGGTGGTTCCGGAGGAAACATTAGTGGTTCAGGATCTCTGAATTGTCCCTGAATATTCTCCGAATTCTCAATTGTGACGTCGGGTTCAAAAAATGGATTATCGGAAATTTGAATTGGAATACTTGGTTGACTTGATGACGATTCTAAAGAAAAATCAACGGCGACAATATTGGCTTGATGTCTTGATCGAGTTACAGGTGGTGAACATATAAAAGGTGATGAACGTTTTGCTTGGTGCATTCACTGAATATCCTATTAGTTATAAAAGATAAAAATTATATAAGTTATTAAATTAATAGACTTTTCTGATTTTGCCCACGTTTCGAATAGCCAAAAGATGCAGCAGGTAGCCAGGACCCTTTAAATCGGAAGCCCACAACTACCCACTAACAAATCCAACTATTACTATGAACCAGAAAATTTTGGATGTCTATCAATTTAACCACTTAAAATAATTTGTCGTTGAAATTTAAAGATATTTTAGAGAAGAAAAAGAAAATTCTATATCCTAAAAACTAGAGCGTCGAGAAATAAGAAAGAAAAAGAGCGTGTTGAAAAATGTCGAAAAATAAAAGGTCAAAAAATAAGAAAATCGTAGCGCGTCGAAAATTAAAAAGGGATTCTAAACGAAAAACGGGAATTACTTAAAAGGATACTAAAATTTTAACACGGCGTCGCAAAATTTTAAGGCACTTAAATCTTAGTCTAAAGAAAAAGCACTTAAGGGATTTTACGGCAAAGCCTAAAAATCTAGAAATAAAAATAACTATGGTAAAAACTATATTAAAACTAAAAACGAGCGAAAAATACAAATATTACGCTAAAACAAATAAATAGATACAAAATATAAAAATAAACTTAAAGTTGTAAAAAGTACAATTTTTATAAAAGTTTTATTTTTATATTATTTATAAAACTATTAATTTTATAATTTTATAAAACTAAATAAACTAAAAATACAAAGTAATTAAATAACACTAAAACTTAAATAATAAAATATGTAAAACCTAATTAGGGTTATAATTAAATAATAATAATAATTAATACACCGTAATTATTACAGAATTCAGTCAAATGTGGCGTGTCAGAAGGGCTCATGCGATCGCATAAAATTTTGCCTTCGGGCTCATGCGCTCGCATGAGCTAGGGTTTCGGGCCAGAGCTGGGCTGCTACAGTACCGGGCCTCGAGTATTTTTATATTTTTTTTTTTTCAGTTTTCTGTTTTATATTAATACAAAATATTTAAATAAAATTTATATTTTTACAAACTTAAAATAAAAATAAAGAAACTTTATAAAACTTAAATATTTAACAAACTCTTAAAAATATATAAATTTTGTTTTTCTTTTTATATTTTTGTATTAAAACGTATTTTTACAAAAACGTATTTTTACAAAAGTAAATTAAAAATCTTTTTTTTTATATAGCGTTTTGCTTCCGGTGTTTGACTGTTCCCCGGCAGCGGCGCCAAAAATACTTGATGTGTGCGAGGTGATGTATAAAATACTATTAATTTTTACAAGAAACTACTATTAAATACGATACAATTTTACACAATATATTTATTTATTTATAGAATGGATATACCAAAACCTTGCTACAACACTTATAGACAGTGTACCTAATCGTACAGTAGTGTAGTTTTTAGTAAGTCCGGTTCATTCCACAGGGATCTTTTAAACAAGCTTAACGCTATATTTTAAAAAACTATATTTGTAAAAATACAAAAATATATATAAGTAGTATTATTATTATAAAAGGGGGTTTTTACCGTTTAATGACCGGTTTGTCGATTTTAAAACTTTAGTCGCAGTTAAAACCTAATGTAAAATATTAAAAATAAATATAACTTAATTTAAAGCGTAAAGTAAATAACGATAATGAAATTGCGATAAATAAAAGTACGATAAAATAAATTTGCGATAATTAAAGAGAACGATAATTAAAAGTGCAATTAAATACGATGAAGGTAAATAAAAGTGCGATAATTAAAAGTGCAATTAAATATGAAATATATAAATTATGCTTATTTAAACTTCCGTAATCATGATGTTTGACGTGTTGATTTTAGTTTTATTACCATGGGTTAATTGTCCTTTGTCCTGGATTATTCGATATGTCCATACGGATTTGTCCATAATAGTCCATCAGTCATAATCATAAAGTGCGAAAGTCTTCGTCAAATTATTCTTATTCTCGAAGTCAAATATTCCAACTAATTGGGGATTCGAATTGTAACAAGGTCTTAATACTTTGTTTAATGAATACACCAGATTATCGACTGCGTGTAAACCAAGGTTTTACTACTTTGTTAACAATTACACCAATTATCCTTGAATGTAATCCACCCCTGTTTCAACAAGTCTATTAACTATTAATCCAGTTTCGTGTCCGGTTAAATGAATAATTATTGATATTTATAGATATCCCGCCCACCGTACCCAGTCAAGCGTATGTGGTTATATATAAATACGTCAAATTATAAGTCTATATATTAAATTAACGAGGTATCGTTTAGTTAATATAAAACCCATTAATAGCCCATAGTCTAATTTCCACAAGTGTCGCTCTTATGTCCAAACCCCAATTATGGTCCAAAGCCCAATTACCCAATTTTAGTATTTAGCCCAACATCATGATTACTTTGTTTTAAATAAGCATAATAATAACTTAGCTACGAGACATTAATTTAAAAATAACATTAACCATAACTTACAGTGATTAAAAAATAGTGTAGCGTTACACGGACAGAATTTCGACTTACACCCTTACAACATTCGCTAACATACCCTTATTATTAGAATTTAAAATTAAAATTAAAATTATAATATATATATATATATATATATATATATATATATATATATATATATATATATATATATATATATATATATATATATATATATATATATATATATATATATATATATATATATATACGAGTGATAGATAGAGAGATGATGGATATTGTGTTTAAATCGTTCGACAAGCTGCCTTTTTATAGCAATGTGGCCCGACACTGTACACCATGCGATCGCATGAGTTTTCCTCTTCGAAGCCATGCGATCGCATTGCCGTATTTCTCAGCTAACATTCACAGGTTCAATAGTTTGCTGACACTTTTATTAATATAAATATAATATATATAATTTTAAGTAATTATATATATTATATTATATTTATGCGCATAGTTGACTTGTAATTTTTGCTCCGTTGCGTCGCGCATTGAGAGTTGACTTTGGTCCCGGTTCCGAATTTTCGAACGTCCTTGCGTACAATTTAATATCTTGTATTTTGCGTTTCACGTCTTGTACTCTTGTAATTTTGAGACGTTTCTCACCAATAATTTGAAACCACTTTGATTGTACTTTGTACTTTTGAGCTTTTTGGTCGTTTGCGTCTTCAATTCGTCCAATCTGTCTTTTGTCTTCACCTTTTATTATTTAAACGAATATCACTTGTAAATAGAACAGTTGCAACTAAAAGCTTGTCTTTCTTGAGGGATAATACTATTAAATATATGTTCGTTTTTAGCATTATCAGTGGTCTTTTCGTTTGATAAGTTCCGGTCCTACTTAGTCTTATCTATGACTATAGTCTTTACGGACCATTCTGCTCTAAAGTACCTTTTCGCTAAACCGGATGCTAAACCTAGACTTCTTAGATGGATCTTGCTTTTGCAAGAATTAGATGTTGAGATCCAGGATAAAAAGGGTGCCGAGAACTTAGCGGCCGATCACCTTTCACGTCTTGAGAATCCCTCCCGTGAGGTTCTCGATGAGACTACTATTCATGATGATTTTTCCGATGAATATCTCATGAAGGTGGAGGAGTGTGAAGACCCTTGGTTCGTTGATTTTTCTAATTACTTGGTTGGGGGGGGGGGTTCTTAGAAAAAGGTTGGTCACATCATAAACGTAAGAAATTCTTTAATGACCTTAAGTATTATTTTTGGGAGGACCCTTATCTCTTTAGGTGGTGTTCCGATGGAATGATCCGCCGATGTGTTTTCGGAGAGGAATGCGAGCGCATTCTTGTCCAATGTCATCATGGACCGACGGGTGGGCATTATGGTCCCCAAGTTACGGGGCAAAAAGTCTTTGAGGCTGGTTTTTATTGGCCTACTATCTTCAAGGATGCCCACCGAATTTGTCAATCGTACGATGCTTGTGAACGGGCGGGCCAAATCACCCAACGAGATGAGATGCCTCAAAATGTCATCCAAGTTTGCGAGGTTTTTGATATATGGGGGATTGACTTCATGGGCCCGTTTCCAAAATCTAATAATAAGCTCTACATTCTCGTTGCCATCGATTATGTTTCAAAATGGGTCGAAGCGCAAGCTTTGCCCACTAATGATGCACGGGTTGTAGTTTCGTTCCTTAAACAACTCTTTTCTCAGTTTGGTGCCCTGAAAGCTTTAATTAGTGATCGGGGAACTAACTTTTGCAATGTCCAACTTGAAAAGGTGTTGAAGCGATATGGGGTGACCCATAAAGTTTCAACATCCTACCATCCTCAAACCAATGGGCAAGTCGAAAACACCAACCGAGCCTTAAAGAGGATTCTTGAAAAAACAATTGGTTCTAATCCTAAAGAGTGGTCATTTAAGCTTGATGATGCCTTATGGGCATTTAGAACGACGTACAAAATGCCAACCAGAACCACTCCTTTTCGTTTACTCTATGGTAAAGCGTGTCATCTCCCGTGGAGATTGAACACAAAGCTTTTTGGGCTCTCAAAACGAGCAATCTTGATCTTAAGGAGGTGGGATGCCTTCGTTTGAGCCAATTAAATGAGCTAGAGGAGTTAAGGCTAGATGCTAATGAAAACTCGTTGATTAGTAAGGAAAGGACAAAGAAGTGGCACGATAGTCGTTTAAAAGATCCTAAGGAATTTAAAGAGGGGGATCATGTGCTTCTTTTCAATTCACGGTTTCGTTTGTTTCTGGGAAAGTTAAAGTCTAAGTGGTCGGGACCCTTTATTGTTCGTAAGGTTTATCCCCATGGGGCGGTTGATTTGGTTAACTCAAAGGGGGAAGAATTTAAGGTTAACGGTCATTGAATAAAGCATTATGTCGATGGACCGCAAGAGGTGGATGATGAGGTTAAACTCTTCTTTACCTCTACCGACACGTGTTAATCTTGGTGGTAATTGTTTATTGTAGAGTTTGTATACTTTTTGCTTTTTTTTGTATATTTATTGCTTGAAATAGGTGCAATTTGATCAACGGTATTGTTTTGGTTCATGGAGAATTGATTTAGATGAGTAAAATGAGCTAAGTGTGATAAAAAGATTGAAAATTCGAGTTTGGGCATATGCGCGATGCGCAATTCCACGCGCACTGCGCGATTGTGAAGGAAAATAGCAGGAAGTTTTGTGAATTCTCTGACCTCGTTTCATGTTATAACACACACCACGCATAACTACGCGAACCGCACAACTCGTATACGCTATAAAGCGCGCCGTGCGGGTCCTTGCTCGCCGCGCATAACCCCTTATCAGACCCGTTCGCTGTTTTTAGGACCCGAACCAAACTTTTATAACCCGAATTCCAAATGGGTCCAGTCGATTTTAAGGGTTTTTAAGGCTATTTTATACCATTTTACACCCACTTTAACACACACAAACATATACAAACGCATCCTAAGCTAAGGGTTTTTTTTTCAAAGTTCAAACTTTTTGTGATTTTCTCTCTAATTACTTGTGAATCATGCCTCCTAGGGTCCGTTTCTCTTACTCTTACACTTAATTTCATCTCTATTTGTGCTAGTTATGCTTTAATTGATGATTAATTGAAGTTCAAGTGTGGGGTTAACCCTAATTCGTTTAATGCTTAATGATTCACATGATTAGTGTTAATAATGCCTAATATGCTTTGTTTGTATGATGTTTACATGTGATTAGTGCATATTATTGATGCTAGGGTTTGCTATGAGATTAAATCCGAATTTGGAGTTTTAATTTAGGGTTTTGTGTGTGAGATGGTTAATGGAGGTAGTTCATGATAGTGTGGGGTAATTTGGGCGGGTCATGTACGAAGTTACTTGGTTTTTGATGTTTTGTGTTGGATTGCTAATTAAGTTAATAATTTTGAGTATGTTTGAGCATGTTTGGAGCTTTTCATGCGTTGTAGTGTTTTCAAAGACGATTTTGAGTTAGTTCAAGTTTATATACATGAATTGCTAAGCCTAGTTTGTTTGGAAATTGAATTTTATTGATACTTTGATTCGAGCTTTTCATGTAACATGGCATGATTGTTTAGTTGGTTGCGAAGGATAGTGTTATTTTGAGACATGCTCTTATGTGATGTTTAATTAGAAAAGGAAAATGAGTAAAAGAGGATGTTTGCGAGTTTAAATTTAGCTAAATCTAACTTTTGAGCTTTTGTGGTTGTTTTGTGGTTAAAAATGTGAATGCAGAGTCAAGCAAAGCGTTCTAGAACTGCACCAAGTGCTTCAGCAGAAGCACAAGCACCGCAAGAGGATATGCGGGATTGGATTGAGTACGTCAGGAATGAGTACCTGACTGAGTTTGCAAGGATAAATGATCGGGTTATTGGTCTCACTTGGTACTTTGATTAGAGCTTTCTTAAGGAAGCTCAAGTTCGTCGAGAGTTTGATTCTATGCTAATGTTGTCCTATAACAACACGATTCTCCGCCCGTGGGAGAGGGTGTTTTCGCTTCATGATGATATTTATCCGTTGTTATGCAAGGAGTTTTCTCTTCTTTGGTGGTTACTAATACCCGGGATCCGAATGAGCGTAACTTTATGCGGTTTCGTTTGGGTGGCCAAAATCAAGCGATGAGTCGGTCTCAAATTGCTCGTGCTTTAGATTTGTATCCGGAATTGGATAATATCCGACTTCCAAATTATTTGATTAGGACTGAATTTTACAAGTAGGAGCCTTTTAATACTGTTGCTTTTTGGGATAGATTGACTGGAGGTGAAATTTTTCATGCAGGAAGAGTAAGCTATGAGAAAATTAAATTACCGTTCGATCGGTTGTTGCAAAGGTTGGTGGCTTGTACTTTTAATGCGCGGGTAAATGGGAATGAGAAACCAAATAATAAGGATTTGTGGTACATGAATCAAATCAAGAGGGGGAAGCATACTGACATTGTTGGTTCTATAGCTACTTACTTGAGCAAATGTGCAAGCGATACTGCTCCGAAAAAGAAGCTCTTGGGTTGCCATTATATTAACATGTTTGCGAGAAAGTTGAATGTGAATTTGAGCAGGTTGCGTACGACAGATCAGAGTATGCCAGTTTTTGGTTCGATGTTCTATATTAATGGGAAGATTTTGATGAACGGTTTTGAAAATCGATTGGTGATGTATCGGGAACCTGTGGGTTCTGGTGCGGCAGGTACGAGTGCAGCTGGGGCTGCAGGTGGTTCTTCATCGGGACCTAGCACGGGAGCAGGTCCATCTGCTAGTACACATTTTGAAGGTTCTTGGTACCCGAGTCAGGAAGGTTGGTACAGTCTGATAAACAGTGTGAACAGAATGGGTTTAGATTATGGCGATGTTGCAGGTCAGGTAGAAAATCATGTGTATCAGTATACTATGGATCAAGCTGATAATGCGGAGTTTCATCGTGACATTCGTAGGCATACCGAGGTGGTGGAAAAGCATAATGATGAGGTTAGTTGACACAATGCTCAGATGTGGGAGAGTCAGCAGCGAACGAAGAAGCTCACAAGAGCTAATCATTATGATACAGGGATGATTGCATATGGTATCGATTGGCTGCGCCATAATTCGCGTTTGTATTTTTCTAACCCTGAGCAGTATTATGGTACGGCGAGTCAGGATTCGGTTTATTATTATGATCAGAACCGTCCTGAGCGTCCGCCGCGTTATAGAGAGACAGAGGCTATGAGGGACGCACAGTTGAGGTTCCAGCAGGAGTATCCGGGCGGGCGTCCGAGCAGGAGCGGTTCGGGAACCTATGGATGGCCGTTTGATGATTACCAGGGTTGAGGGCCTGCGTGCCTGTTGATCATGTTGTATTTGTTTGCAAACATTTTATTTGGTTCTGTGCTTTGATAACTATTTTCTTTAATTATGTACTGTGGATTTATTCGGGAACAAGGCATTTCGGTACCGGGTGGTGCCACCTTGTCCCTTTTTATGTAGTTTCTTTTATGTTTCTTAGGTTTGATGGTGAAACGATTTTTCAAGTCTGGCATCAAGTTCAGCAAAACTACATGATTGATGATATTGGTGTGATGATCGGGAATGGACGATGTTCTTATGCTGGCAGTCAGTTCAGCGCCATCTGTCACTGTCATTCCACGATCAGTGGTTAACTCGATAAGTTTTTTATTTTTCTTACCCTTTCGATTTTAATATGTTTTTGATCTCAAGTAATGGGGAAATTACTTGATCTCAAGTGTGAGGTGGGGGATGTAAAATCTCTCGGATTGGTTGTTAATGGAATCATCATCATATTAGTTTTGATTTTTGTTTTAGAAAAAAGAGACTAGACATTTCACGGGTTTTGGTCGTAAAAAAAATATATATAAAATTAGGGGTAAAATAAAAAAAAATAGAAAAGTTAGTTTAAATATAAAAAAAAGTAGAAAAACAATTGAAAATTCGGCCAAAACCTTTATTATGAAAATTGGCTTGGTATTTTATGGTATATTTCGTGATTTAAAAGAAGCCAAAATTGTCCCACATGTTCATTATTTTGGACATGAAATCCTACGAGTTCGGGAAACTCAATAATAGGTCACCTGTACCAAAACGGGTGTAAACCGTGAGAGAGCGGTGATTGCATAGCGTGATTGTGACCGAATCACGTGTCAGATCAAAAACTTTTGGTTACTTGGTATAGCAGACTTCCGAAACTATATCATTTTATTATTACATCATCTAATGGTGTGATACTGTGGGAAGAGGAGCCTAGAGCTTCACCAGTGTTATCCTTTTTAGGAACAATAGCTACGTGCTTGTGTTTGCTTAGACAACACAACCCATAGTCAAAAGCTATGGCACCCAAAGGTTTTTGGGATTTAAATCAAGTGTCAATTGAAATAGATTGGCACTTTCGAGTGACTCAGATCCACTCATTAAGGAAGTAAAGTCTTCTGACCATTTCACTTGGTACGTATACCTCTTAAGCGATACCATTTCATTACCCATCATTTCACGATGAGGTACTGTTAGAGGAGAAAGTCTTGAACTTTCAAAACATGTTCATTATTTTGAATGTGAAATCCTACATGAACATAAAAATTCATACGTAGGTCATCTGCACCAAGGCGGTTGTCAACCGAATGAAAGGTTATAGTAACGTGTGGTCGAAACCGGACCATGCGCTAGATCGAAAACTTTAACAGGGGGATCCTCATTGTTTCTCCTAACAAGGACAATGTTGCACCCGACCACTTTATTTAACTACACAGAATGTATCTATTCCATCCTAAAGGGAGTCAAGTCTCCCGAACGACACACTTGCTGATTTATTTCAGAAGTTGTAGTCCAGACCAGTTGTAGGGTGACGAAAAATCTTCAAAGGTCATTGCTAAAATTGACTGGAAATCTACCAGGCCTCAACATCAAATAGGGAAACTGATAGTCAAAGCTTATCTCAATGAGGGAGATTTGCTAGCCAAATGGGAAACGTACCATGATACACAAAATGTCAGTGATTGATCAGATTCCCAGTGGATAACCTCCGGAAAGGTAAGATATCAGCTTTTAAGCCTGATGAATTTCAATCTTTATGGTTGACGTAACGGATTAGATGATTACCTCATGATTATCGATGATATCTGGACGTAATGTGTATCCTCCTAAGCACATTATTTTCTTACCGACATCTCACGATGTTAGGTACTGTGGGAGGCATTGGCTTGACCAATCGCGGGGTAACCCGTACGGTTCTTTAGTTCGTGTGTTTCACCTTCTCGGCTTATGGCTTCCACTTGTATCCCTTGTTTCATATATTTGAAGACATTATCAGGTTCGAGATTCTCTACATTTATTTGGATTACATATTTAGTGCACGTTGTTCGAGTAATTTTTATTGTGGCGATACTTTAATTGGGGATGTTGGAGATTTCGGGATTACAAGTGGAAGCCACATGGTTAATTTGTTCTCTATAAACCGTACCCACGCTAGTTTCTCTTTTGGTTCATGTTCGTTGGTTCTACTTACACTTATGAAGATGTTATCATTTAGTAGAAGATTATTTTTGAGTCGACTTTGCTTGAGGACAAGCAAGACTCTAGTGTGGGGTGATTTGATATTGCGCATTTCTCATATATTTATCATGGCAATATCCGTCATTTTTAGTCCATTCGAATACGGTTTTGGTTATTATTCGCGAATATTTGGAAGATTATGATTTGAGAGCCGAGAAGTGTCAAATGATTGAATTATGTTGTTTATGGCGCGTTTACAGCAGTTTATGTGTTATTTGTGGATTTGGGACGTGACCAGGACTTGTAATGTTTAAAAACGGGCAAGAATTGCTGAAAATAGTTATGCGCGCCGCGCATTGGGGTGCGCACCGCGCGGTTCTACTTCAAAACAGATCAGAAGTTATTAATTTTCGAACAGCACTTTTTACGTAGAAGTGCTCTCCGCGCACGTACCTGCGCACCGCGCATTTGGAGTCGGCCAGATTTCTTTTGCTATAAATAGGGTGCAGTTTTCTATTATGAGGGTAATCTTTTTGGCAGCCGATTTTGAGAGCATTAGGGGCAATTTTCAGTCACTTTTGGGGAATTCCAAGGTCACTTAAACGCTCAAATCATTCCGATTTCAAGGATCAATCTCAGCACTCATCAAGATTCATCGTGTTAGGTTGATTCTATTTTATCAAACAATGTTTTCTTTATTATTTGTTATTTTGATTTCTATTGTTGCCATGGTTATTGGCTAAGTTATTTAATGTTTGTCTAGACTTATAAACCTATGTATTGGATGCTACTTATCAGTTATTCTTTTACTTAATGATGATTTGATGTTTGAATTAAAGAACGATTCTTAGTAAAGCTAGACTCTTCGATTCAATTGGTTGTGTACTTGTTTGATAGGACGAGAATTCATTAATTTAGTACATAAATTTACAATTGGTTTGTCTTAATTGGTTGTTTGCTTACTCGGAGACGAGAGTAAATTGGATTCAAAAGGCTAGACGAAATAGGGGTGAATTATACGCAATGAGAGTTGGTGTGATTGTGATTCAAGTCTTCATCTCAGTCGAAATATTTGGTCACAATTAGGAGGTCTTAGACTACGGGGAATTCCGTGTCATGTAATCTTAATTGAAGTGTTTGCACTGGGGAATTCCAGGTGAACCGATTATATAATTCACATTAGTTAGATAATAATTGGGGCTTAATCTAAATGCATCCAATACTAGGTGTAAAAGGTCTAGACAAGCATTCGTTCTCCTATTTGTTTACAACTATCTTATTTTTACTTGTTTGTTTACTTTAAAGCTTAAATCTTAAAATACCAAAAAATATTGTTCTTTCTTGTTATTAATTAAAGCTATCTTTGATTTGGCTAATCGTTAAATAGCCACCAAAACTATTATCTCGTAATTTCCATTTTCTAGATTAACTTAGTTTATTTCCATTAGTTACAATCTTAATTTTCACGTCTAAACTGTCCTTGGAACGAATACGGATTTACCAACTTTATACTATTGTACGATCGGGTACACTGCCTATTAGTGTGTAGTAATCCTTTTAACCGGTATTTCCCATTATATAAATTATAGACACGATTTCACACATCAATAGACCACAAGATTTCATTTATTCAATAATCATACACTCGCAAGTGTTTAAAATTCATTCATATTGATTGAACACCTGGTAACCGACATTAACAAAATGCATCTAGAATATCCCCAAACATATAAACATCGAAGTACTAAAGCAGTTCAAATTCTCTGACTGGGGCGTGTCAAAGCTCATAGATCTATCTTTAGGATTCGCGTCAATTGGTGGCAATTATAATAAACACCAATTCTTAGGCTACCAAGCTCAACAAGGGCAATATCCGGTATAACAATTCAACCATAGAATGTAGTTTCAAGTACTTGTGTCTATTTCGTCAAACATTTATAAAAGCGCATGTATTCTCAGTCCCAAAAATATATATTGCAAAAGTATTTAAAAAGAGAGCAAATGAAACTCACTATACGATATTTTGTAGTAAAAATATGCATACTACGGAACTGAACAATGCAGGGTTGGCCTCAGATTCACGAACCTATATCATTTATATATATTTATTAATACCTATAATCGTAATTGAACAATTTCATATATTATAACTTATTTTATATTTTATATATATATATATATATATATATATATATATATATATATATATATATATATATATATATATATATATATATATATATATATATATATATATATATATTTAATTTGTGTATATACATTTATAATGACTAATATTTATATAGTTATATTAATATATATTTGGTTAATATTATATTAAAAATACTTAATTTGTTATATATGAATATCTATATAAAAATGTTAATGTGATTAATACCTACTTATATGTAATATTACTAAAAGTATATTTTTATATACGAAATATTTATTTGGTAACATAATATCAATAATAGTAAAAGTTGTTTTTGATTAAAATGATAATAATACTTACTAATAATAATAACTATAAAAATAATGATTATAAAAATAATAATAATACTAATATTTATTTTAATATATATAATGATGATGATAATAATAATAATAATAATAATAATAATAATAATAATAATAATAATAATAATAATAATAATAATAATAATAATAATAATAATAATAATAATGGTAATAGTAATACTACCTCAAAGAATAGCTTCCTAAAAAGATGTTGTAGCCCGGGCTCGAACCCAAGACCTCTCGCTCACTCATCAACACCCCTTAACCATGTGATGTCGTAGCGGAGGGGTACGTGATAGTACTATATTTTTAATACAGAATGCTACAAAATTTAACAAGTTTTAATTAAATATTTACAAAATGGATATACCAAAACCTTGCTACAACACAATAGGCAGTGTACCTAGTCGCGGAGTAGTATAGTTTTTAGTAAGTCCGGTTCGTTCCACAGGGAGACGGGCTTATGAAACACTTATTTTTATATAATTATATTTGTACAAAAATATATAAATATATATATAATAATATATAAAAGTGGGGGTTTTACCGTTTAATGACCGGTTTGTCGATTTTATATCTTAAAGTCACAATTAAAGTCTAATGCAAAAATATAAATGACAAAAATTAAAGTGCGTAAAATAAATAAAATAAAATAATTATTATGGTTATTTAAACTTCCATAATCATGATATTGGCGTATCGATTTTAATTTTATGCCCATGGGTTAATTGTCCTTTGTCCTGGATTATTTAATCTGTCCGTCTGGTTTTTGTCCATAACAGTCCATCAGTCATAAATATAAAGTGCGAGTGTCCTCGTCAAATTATTATTATACCCGAAGTTAAATATTCCAACTAATTGGGGATTCGAATTGTAACAAGGTTTTAATACTTTGTTTACAATTACACCAATTACCCTTGAATGTAATTTCACCCCTGTTTTAATTATTCTAGTGGCTATTAATCCATTCCCGTGTCCGGTTAAATGAACGATTATTCGTACATATAAATACCCCGCCCATCGTGTCCGATCGAGTGTATATGGTAATTTATAGGGACGCCCAATTGTAAATCTTTATATTAACATTAACAAACTATCATTTAGTTAAACAAATATAAAGCCCATTAATAGCCCATAGTCTAATTTCCACAAGTGTCGTTCTTTTGTCCAAACCCCAATTATGGTACAAAGCCCAATTACCCAATTTTAGTATTTTAGCCCAACATCATGATTACTTCGGTTCAAATAAGCATAATAACAACTTAAGTACGAGACATTAATTTAAAAAGAAGAACATAGCTTACATTGATTATTTATCGCGTAGTGTTACACGGACAGAGCTCCGACTTTAAAAACTCGTAAAAATAACCTTTACATAACCCAAACTAATCTAATATAACACTAATCTATACTATATATACATATATATATTTATTTATATTATGGAGTATTATTATTATTATTATGTGTGTGGTGTTGTAAACTGGCAAGAAAACGTTGCAATTTATAGACCTGGCCAGATTTTTGGGCTCATGCGACTCGCATGAGAATGGCCATCCAGCCATGCGACTCGCATGGCTACCAGGGACAGCTCACATACTTTTTGTTTTTACGTTCGTCGACATATTTATTAAATATATATAAAATATAAATAATTTTAATAATTATTTATATATTATATTATATTTATATGCATAGTAGACTAGATATTTTTGGTCCATTGCGTCGGGCGTTTCTTCTTGGCTCGGGTCCCGGTTCCGGATTTTCGGACGTCTTCGCGTATTATTTTATATCGTGTACTTTGTGTGTTGTAACTTGTACTCTTGTCATTTTTAGACGTTCCTCATCAATATTTTGAACCTTTTTAATTGTATCTTGTACATTTGAACTTTTTGGGCCTTTCCGTCTTCAATTCGTCGTTTTCGCCTTTTGTCTTCGCACTTATTTAAAATAAACGAATATTACTTGAAAATGGAACAATTGCAACTGAAATCTTGTCTTTCTTGGGGAATAATGTTATGAAATATATGTTCCTTTTTAGCCTTATCAATATCCCCACACTTGAACGTTGCTTGTCCTCAAGCAATACAGTCTTGAAATAATATAATACATCACACGAATCACTTCTTTATTCTTCACACTTTGTACATCAGTGATTTTGATAGAGCGGTATAAACAATGATAGTAATGATAGAACCATGGTTAAAGGTGGGTGTGTCATCCACAGTTGCCTTGGGTTTAGGTCAACGACACTTGCAATCAAATAGTCGATTTACTTTAGGTTTTCAAAGCAAAGTGCACATTTGAAAGGTGGTTTACAGTCCCACATGACTATAAAAATGTAGATCCTTAAGGAAATTGGATCTTTATGAAAACATTTGATCTTTTGAAAATTCAAGCTAGATTTTACCCTAGACAAGTTTTCTGATTTGACCCACCATTGGTGTTGCAAAATATATTTGTGGATCAATATTTTGGCTAAAACTTTTAGGCTCGTGTAATCCACTGCTATCCCAGTATCGGAAAGCACACATCCAGTTTACTTGTTCCGTATATTACCTTTCGGTAAACTACCGTCCGGTTGTAAAGGAAAGCGATGAACAAGAAACTGTTAAGGCAATGTCTAATGACATGCAAATTTTCATGGTCTTTTTAACGTGTCGGATGCTAGAACTATCCTTGGTAGGAGCAATAGTAAAGATCATCCTATAATTTTTCGGTCTGGCACAAGGTCCTGTCTCCGACCATGCTATGCAACCACCGTTCTTACGGTTAACACCCGATTTGGTTCAGGTGACCTAATGAATTCCAGGTGAATTCCTAGGATTTTACGTTCAATGGTAATGAACGCATTGAAAATGGGTTTTCAGAAAACAAATCGGTTTATAATTTGATCAAAATATTTTCTCGTTCAAGCTCGAGTTTAGATATCATTGAATTCCATGAGTTTGTAATTCTCAATCTTTAAGGTCAATCTCAAGGATTGAGTAATATCAGGCTTAAAAGCTGATTTTTAATCTTTAAGGAGATTATCCTTTCTGGGGATCTGATTCATTAGTCTTATCAAGCTAATTTGCACGGTGCCCCCCCATTGTACGAGATAAATCCTTCTCATGGTTAGGATAAATCTGACCACTTGGCGACCCTGTTTGATGCTGAGGTCCGTGGATTTCCAGCCGATTTTAGTGATGACTTTTCTAGATTTTTCGTCAACCTACAGCTGGTCTGGACGACAACTTCATGACCTAAATCAAGAAGCGCGTGTCTTTTTCGGAAGACTTTACTTCCTTCTAATGATGGAATTGATTCATCGTGTAGATCCATCTTTCTTTCAAAAGTATCACAATAAACCGGGTAAAACTATTAATTTAGTTCAAAATAAAAGCACCTGCAATAACTTTACAGAAACATGTGATAGATAATTTTTAATTGAATAACTTGGTACATTCTCCCCACACTTAGTTTATTTCTTTGCCTTTTTATTCTCTTCTATTCCATTCTTAAATGAATTCAAGCGTTTTGGGTTGTTTCTCAATTTATGTCCTTTTTAAGGTAACGATAATTTCGGTATTAACACCTAGTTTTCATCGTTCATAAATATGTATAAACATGATTTTAAATTTATTTAGTTGAAAATTTTTCAAATTTTCACAAAATTTGGCAAATAAACCAAGTGTAAACCCGAGAGAATTTATAACCCTTCCCCACACTTGAGATCATGCAATGCCCTCATTTGCATGAAATCAGACTCTAATTATAAATTCATGAGGGTGATTAGTGTAGAAAAGTGATTAAGAATACCTAGTTTGTACTTACAAAGCTCGTCGAATGATAGATGGCGCGCCTCATCGTTCCTTCCTTTTTGTTTTATCACACATGTTTTTTCTTCAAAAATGGTTGCTTTTCTGAACTGTTTGCTAATTTTTTTGAAAATACATATTTTACCCTAACTTATCATGCATGGTTATTAACGAGTTATGCACTAACCCGAACCCCTAATTTAACGTTAAGTGGGGTTAGACTTCCCCACACTTTAGCTGACGATATGTGAAGTCGGTGGAATAAGTTCCTCGAATTAAAATAGTGAGCCAGTTATTTACATCTCGAGTGGTATATAATATATCAACGGTTTTAAAGTTTAGACCCACCCGAATATCACTACTTAATTCTTTTTTAAGTGTAGCTTTTAGTAAATAGATATGTCTCTTTTCTGGTTCTTGATCAAATGGATCGATATACATCGACATACATATTATAGGGCGGACAATTCCTAACATTTCCTTCCTTTTATTCTCGAGATCAAAGTTTTCACCTCTATTACCCGATTGGGTGAAATTCGAGGTGTCATTATCTATTACAGCTTGTAGTTCATCTTTGGTAGATGACTCGTCTATTGAGAATATTGGGTTGGAAGGTTGTGGAATGGTGAAGTTAGGTTTGGCCTCGGGGGTAAAATTTTCAACGTTATCGTATTCCCAAGAGTACCAATTTGTCACCCTTACTTCTTCTTTATCCATTGATGGATCGATGATTTCGTCGGTAGAGGCTAATGTGTCAATATGTTGTGAAATTGGTAAGGCTGAATAAGAATTATCATCGGGATAGTTGGTGATTTCGGAGCTCTCGAATTCATCAAAATTCGATGATTTGAGATTTTCTTGAACAATACTCCTCAGATCAATAGGTGTGTAGTCTGATAGAGTTTCAGCTTGCCGGTTTACAAACTCTCTCATTTGTTCCTTTTGAGCATCAAGTTCTTCGAGTTTGATTCTCATATAATCTAAAGAATTTTCGGACACGTAATTTTCCTCATCTTCTGGTTGTTGAGTTTGGATATATTCTTGGGAATAATCCCAATTTGAATTGTGTTCTTCATAATCGTTCCATTCAGGTTCCGTGGGTGCGTAATTTTCCATAGGAACGTAATAGTAACATTCCCATGTTGAGTGATAATCTCCACAGATTTCACAACCAGTTATTGTTTCGTCGTTCGCGATCCAAGATTGACTGACCGAATTGTCATCAACACTCGTTTGAGAGTATTGATTTAATTGATTTTGGAGTTCAAAAAGAGTTTCCAAGGCCTTGTTTTCAAAATTTTCCATTTTATTGCGATGGCCAAATTTTAGCTACATTCACAAATGATCCTATTAGTTATAAAAATAGAAAAACTTATATAAGTTGTCCAATTAATAGACTTTTCTGATTTTTGCCCACGTTTCGAATAGCCAAAAGATGCAGCAGGTAGCCAGGACCCTTTAAATCGGAAGCCCACAACTAGCCACTAACAAATCCAACTATTACTACGAACCAGAAAAATGTCAACGTCCATTAATTTAACCGCTTAAATAATTTTTCTTTCTGTTTGAGATATTAGATAAGAAATAGAGAAAATTTCTAAGTCCTAAAAACTAAAATGTCGAGAAATAAGAAAGAAAAAGATTGCGCGTCGAAAAGTGTCGAAAAATAAAAATAAGAAAGAAAAACGTCGGAACTTAAAAGTCTAAAAATTATATCTAAAAAGTTGCGCCTAAAGGTCTACAGGTAAAACTAAAGCGAAAAACGGCGTCGCAAAATTCTAAAGCACCTAAATCTTAGTCTAAGGAATAAGCACTTAAGGGATTTTACGGCAATGCCTAAAAATTCTAGAAATAAAAATGAAACTACGGCAAAAACTAGACTTAAAACTAAGCACGAATGATAAAAATACAAAAATTACGCTAAAAATAAATAAAAAGGCACAAAATATAAAAGAGATAAAAAGTTATAAAAATATTAGATTTTATAAAAATATTATTTTTATATTTTATATATTATAGTATTAAGTATTATATATTATAAAACTAGTTTAAAGTAATAAAAATAAAATAAACTAAAAACTTAATTATAATAATAATAATAGTATTAGGGTTTAAGTAATAATAATATTAAAATCCGTATTTAATGCGTAATTAGGGTAAGATGTGGCCTGGCAGACCCTGTCATGCGAGTCGCATGATTTAAGGCAGGGGGTCATGCGAGTCGCATGACCTGTCTTGCAGGTTCAAACCAGGGGGGTCAATGACAGGTTCAAACGTAATATTTATTATTTATTTATATTTTCTGTTTTATATTTAAATAAAATATATATATATATATAATTAAAATAAAAACTTAATTTTAAAAACTAAAATAAACTAAAAATACTTAATAATTTTATAAATAATAAAAACTTAAAAATAGATTTTAATATATATTTTTTTTCGGTTTTAATAGATTTTATATTATTTTTTTTTTTAATTTTATATTGTTTTTCTAAAAATCATAAATAATGTTTTGCCGACTCCCCGGCAGCGGCGCCAAAAACTTGATGTCGTAGCGGAGGGGTACGTGATAGTACTATATTTTTAATACAGAATGCTACAAAATTTAACAAGTTTTAATTAAATATTTACAAAATGGATATACCAAAACCTTGCTACAACACAATAGGCAGTGTACCTAGTCGCGGAGTAGTATAGTTTTTAGTAAGTCCGGTTCGTTCCACAGGGAGACGGGCTTATGAAACACTTATTTTTATATAATTATATTTGTACAAAAATATATAAATATATATATAATAATATATAAAAGTGGGGGTTTTACCGTTTAATGACCGGTTTGTCGATTTTATATCTTAAAGTCACAATTAAAGTCTAATGCAAAAATATAAATGACAAAAATTAAAGTGCGTAAAATAAATAAAATAAAATAATTATTATGGTTATTTAAACTTCCATAATCATGATATTGGCGTATCGATTTTAATTTTATGCCCATGGGTTAATTGTCCTTTGTCCTGGATTATTTAATCTATCCGTCTGGTTTTTGTCCATAACAGTCCATCAGTCATAAATATAAAGTGCGAGTGTCCTCGTCAAATTATTATTATACCCGAAGTTAAATATTCCAACTAATTGGGGATTCGAATTGTAACAAGGTTTTAATACTTTGTTTACAATTACACCAATTACCCTTGAATGTAATTTCACCCCTGTTTTAATTATTCTAGTGGCTATTAATCCATTCCCGTATCCGGTTAAATGAACGATTATTCGTACATATAAATACCCCGCCCAATGTGTCCGATCGAGTGTATATGGTAATTTATAGGGACGCCCAATTGTAAATCTTTATATTAACATTAACAAACTATCATTTAGTTAAACAAATATAAAGCCCATTAATAGCCCATAGTCTAATTTCCACAAGTGTCGTTCTTTTGTCCAAACCCCAATTATGGTACAAAGCCCAATTACCCAATTTTAGTATTTTAGCCCAACATCATGATTACTTCGGTTCAAATAAGCATAATAACAACTTAAGTACGAGACATTAATTTAAAAAGAAGAACATAGCTTACATTGATTATTTATCGCGTAGTGTTACACGGACAGAGCTCCGACTTTAAAAACTCGTAAAAATAACCTTTACATAACCCAAACTAATCTAATATAACACTAATCTATACTATATATACATATATATATTTATTTATATTATGGAGTATTATTATTATTATGTGTGTGGTGTAGTGACCCGAACTTTTCCATGTTTATATATAATAATTGAGATTGATGTTTACATGATTAAATGTTTCCAACATGTTAAGCAATCAAACTTGTTAAGACTTGATTAATTGAAATAGGTTTCATATAGACAATTGACCACCCAAGTTGACCGGTGATTCACGAACGTTAAAACTTGTAAAAAACTATATGATGACATATATATGGTTATATATATAGTTAACATGATATTATGATAAGTAAACATATCATTAATTATATTAACAATGAACTACATATGTAAAAACAAGACTACTAACTTAATGATTTTGAAACGAGACATATATGTAACGTTTATCGTTGTAACGACATTTAATGTATATATATCATATTAAGAGATATTCGTACATCATAATATCATGATAATATAATAATTTAAAATCTCTTTTGTTATTATAAACATTGGGTTAACAACATTTAACAAGATCGTTAACCTAAAGGTTTCAAAACAACACTTACATGTAACGACTAACGATGACTTAACGACTCAGTTAAAATGTATATACATGTAGTGTTTTAATATGTATTTATACACTTTTGAAAGACTTCAATACACTTATCAAAATACTTCTACTTAACAAAAATGCTTACAATTACATTCTCGTTCAGTTTCATCAACAATTCTACTCGTATGCACCCGTATTCGTACTCGTACAATACACAGCTTTTAGATGTATGTACTATTGGTATATACACTCCAATGATCAGCTCTTAGCAGCCCATGTGAGTCACCTAACACATGTGGGAACCATCATTTGGCAACTAGCATGAAATATCTCATAAGATTACAAAAATATGAGTAATCATTCATGACTTATTTACATGAAAACAAAATTACATATCCTTTATATCTAATCCATACACCAACGACCAAAAACACCTACAAACACTTTCATTCTTCAATTTTCTTCATCTAATTGAACTCTCTCAAGTTCTATCTTCAAGTTCTAAGTGTTCTTCATAAATTCCAAAAGTTCTAGTTTCATAAAATCAAGAATACTTTCAAGTTTGCTAGCTCACTTCCAATCTTGTAAGGTGATCATCCAACCTCAAGAAATCTTTGTTTCTTACAGTAGGTTATCATTCTAATACAAGGTAATAATCATATTCAAACTTTGGTTCAATTTCTATAACTATAACAATCTTATTTCAAGTGATGATCTTACTTGAACTTGTTTTCGTGTCATGATTTTGCTTCAAGAACTTTGAGCCATCCAAGGATCCATTGAAGCTAGATCCATTTTTCTCTTTTCCAGTAGGTTCATCCAAGGAACTTAAGGTAGTAATGATGTTCATAACATCATTCGATTCATACATATAAAGCTATCTTATTCGAAGGTTTAAACTTGTAATCACTAGAACATAGTTTAGTTAATTCTAAACTTGTTCGCAAACAAAAGTTAATCCTTCTAACTTGACTTTTAAAATCAACTAAACACATGTTCTATATCTATATGATATGCTAACTTAATGATTTAAAACCTGGAAACACGAAAAACACCGTAAAACCGGATTTACGCCGTCGTAGTAACACCGCGGGCTGTTTTGGGTTAGTTAATTAAAAACTATGATAAACTTTGATTTAAAAGTTGTTATTCTGAGAAAATGATTTTTATTATGAACATGAAACTATATCCAAAAATTATGGTTAAACTCAAAGTGGAAGTATGTTTTCTAAAATGGTCACCTAGACGTCGTTCTTTCGACTGAAATGACTACCTTTACAAAAACGACTTGTAACTTATTTTTCCGACTAGAAACCTATACTTTTTTTGTTTAGATTCATAAAATAGAGTTCAATATGAAATCATAGCAATTTGATTCACTCAAAACGGATTTAAAATGAAGAAGTTATGGGTAAAACAAGATTGGATAATTTTTCTCATTTTAGCTACGTGAAAATTGGTAACAAATCTATTCCAACCATAACTTAATCAACTTGTATTATATATTATGTAATCTTGAGATACCATAGACACGTATACAATGTTTCGACCTATCATGTCGACACATCTATATATATTTCGGAACAACCATAGACACTCTATATGTGAATGTTGGAGTTAGCTATACAGGGTTGAGGTTGATTCCAAAATATATATAGTTTGAGTTGTGATCAATACTGAGATACGTATACACTGGGTCGTGGATTGATTCAAGATAATATTTATCGATTTATTTCTGTACATCTAACTGTGGACAACTAGTTGTAGGTTACTAACGAGGACAGCTGACTTAATAAACTTAAAACATCAAAATATATTAAAAGTGTTGTAAATATATTTTGAACATACTTTGATATATATGTATATATTGTTATAGGTTCGTGAATCAACCAGTGGCCAAGTCTTACTTCCCGACGAAGTAAAAATCTGTGAAAGTGAGTTATAGTCCCACTTTTAAAATCTAATATTTTTGGGATGAGAATACATGCAGGTTTTATAAATGATTTACAAAATAGACACAAGTACGTGAAACTACATTCTATGGTTGAATTATCGAAATCGAATATGCCCCTTTTTATTAAGTCTGGTAATCTAAGAATTAGGGAACAGACACCCTAATTGACGCGAATCCTAAAGATAGATCTATTGGGCCTAACAAACCCCATCCAAAGTACCGGATGCTTTAGTACTTCGAAATTTATATCATATCCGAAGGGTGTCCCGGAATGATGGGGATATTCTTATATATGCATCTTGTTATTGTCGGTTACCAGGTGTTCACCATATGAATGATTTTTATCTCTATGTATGGGATGTGTATTGAAATATGAAATCTTGTGGTCTATTGTTACGATTTGATATATATAGGTTAAACCTATAACTCACCAACATTTTTGTTGACGTTTTAAGCATGTTTATTCTCAGGTGATTATTAAGAGCTTCCGCTGTCGCATACTTAAATAAGGACAAGATTTGGAGTCCATGCTTGTATGATATTGTGTAAAAACTGCATTCAAGAAACTTATTTTGTTGTAACATATTTGTATTGTAAACCATTATGTAATGGTCGTGTGTAAACAGGATATTTTAGATTATCATTATTTGATAATCTACGTAAAGCTTTTTAAACCTTTATTGATGAAATAAAGGTTATGGTTTGTTTAAAAATGAATGCAGTCTTTGAAAAACGTCTCATATAGAGGTCAAAACCTCGCAACGAAATCAATTAATATGGAACGTTTTTAATCAATAAGAACGGGACATTTCAGTTGGTATCAGAGCGTTGGTCTTAGAGAACCAGAAAATTTGCATTAGTGTGTCTTATCGAGTTTGTTAGGATGCATTAGTGAGTCTGGACTTCGACCGTGTTTTCTTTAAAAATGATTGCTTAACATTTTTGTTGGAAACTATATATTTTTAACATATGAATATTATGTGATATATTAATCTCTTAACGTGTTTGATATTATGTGATAGATGTCTATCTCTAGAACAAGTCCCATTGACTCACCTAATAATAATGAAGAGTCAAATGTAAATTGGAATGATTTGTGGACTGATTCACAAAGTTCCCGAAGAGGAACCGGAAGAAGAGTCGGAACCGGAAGAAGAATCGGAACCGGAAGAAGAATCGGAACCGGATGAAGAAATAGAACCGGTGGGGGAAATAATAAAACGGTTAAGTAAAAGAAAATCCTCAACCAACCGACCAAAGTTAATTATGGTCAATGGTGTTTCCGCCAAGGAAGCAAAATATTGGGAGGATTACCAATTCTCCGATGAATCGGATTCCGACGAGAATTCCGATGATGTTATAGAAATTACCCCAACTGAATTTAAAAAGGCAAAAGAAAATAATAAGGGAAAGGGCATAAAAATAGAGAAATCTAATTCCAACCCCGATGAACTTTATATGTATCGTCAACCCCCTAAGTCCTTAAGTTGTAACAATGACCCGGGAACCTCTAAACCACCAGGTTTTTCTAAACCAATGTGGACAACGACGGCTCGTATTAGGGGAACATCATATATCCCTAGAAACTTGGCAAAACGAACCAAAACCGAAGACGAAGAAACGAGCGAGTCGGAATAAGATAGTTGTATTCGTGTGGTGTAATATATGGAATATAGTGTTCTTATGCTTTATGATATATGTAAAAATTGCTTGTATTAATAAGTATTTTTTTATGAATCTAACTCTTGTCTATTTTACAGTTTAAAAACACAAAATGGATAGACAACCCAATATTTTAAGAGACCTACCCGGAGACATGATTGATGAAATCTTGTCTAGAGTCGGCCAGAATTCTTCGGCACAACTATTTAAGGCGAGATCAGTTTGTAAGACATTCGAAGAACGTTCCAAGAATGTCTTGGTTTATAAGAGACTTTCGTTTGAAAGATGGGGGATATCATATTGGGAAACCCATAAGTTACGATGTGTTTACTTTGACGCATATATTGCGGGGAACCCAAATGCTATTTTACGCAACGGGTTAAGAAATTATTTTGACTCAATATATCCGAATATTGGACTTCGTGATTTAGAAAAAGCGGCTAACATGCAACATAAAGAAGCATGTTATGCTTACGGATTAGTAATGTTCGCTTCTCACCAAAGTGAGAACAAGAACATCGGGCTACAACTATTAAACAAAACGTTTCCACAAGTGACGGAGTCGGTAATTGGGGTAAGAAATGAGGTTTTTAGATTATTACGGGACTGTTGGACATTACGTAACCCTCGTCCCTTTGATGACGTTACAACACGCTGTCTTATCAACGGCCATAACGGTTATGTTGCACAAGACCAAGGATGGGAAGTAGTCCTAGTAAAACCAGAATGCATGACTTGTTTCTGGACGTATGAATTACGTGTCTTTATTGCCTTTGCTGAACGACTTGTGTACTAGCTAGAATTGTCTTCACAACTATCATGTATCAAAGTTATTGTGTGTTATATTTCATGCTTTATGTAAAATAAGCGGTATTGTAAGTTTGTAAAATATTGTATAAAAGTTTGAACGCGAAATATTATTATAATCAGTTTTTCATATAGAATTGTAGTAGTTGAATTGTATATTAGCTACTAAGTATGAACTTAACGGGTAGGTACTACCCGAATTTAAACTTATAAAACGCTAATATGAAGAAAAAGCTTTTATAAATGAGTTCATATTATGCTACGAAATACTATTAACTACTCTTAATATTCTGTATGATTAACTTGTTCCATTTAACTATTTTGAAGGAAATGGCACCGACTACTCGACACACCGTGAATATGAATGAAGAGGAATTCCGTACTTTTCTAGCTTCAAACATAGCCGCAGTACAGGCTGCGCTACATACCAACAATAACCTTGGATCTAGCAGTACAGGAAATCGTGTAGGATGCACCTACAAAGAATTCACTGCCTGCAAACCTTTGGAATTTGATGGAACCGAAGGACCGATCGGATTGAAACGGTGGACCGAGAAGGTTGAATCGGTGTTTGCCATAAGTAAGTGTACTGAAGAGGACAAAGTGAAGTACGCTACGCATACCTTCACAGGTTCTGCGTTAACATGGTGGAATACCTATCTAGAGCAAGTGGGACAAGATGATGCGTACGCACTACCGTGGTCAGCATTCAAGCACTTGATGAACGAGAAGTACCGTCCCAGAACCGAGGTCAATAAGCTCAAGACAGAACTTAGAGGGTTACGAACCCAAGGATTTGATATTACCACGTACGAAAGACGATTCACAGAATTGTGCCTATTGTGTCCGGGAGCATTCGAAGATGAGGAAGAGAAGATCGACGCGTTTGTGAAAGGATTATCGGAAAGAATCCAAGAAGATATAAGTTCACACGAGCCCGCCTCCATACAACAGGCATGTAGAATGGCTCACAAACTAGTGAACCAGATTGAAGAAAGAATTAAAGAACAGACTGCTGAAGAGGCCAATGTGAAGCAAGTCAAAAGAAAGTGGGAGGAAAACGGTGATAAGAATCACCAATACAACAACAACAGCAATTACAACAATAATCGCAACAATTATCCCAACAATCGCAACATCAATCGCAACTACAACAAACGGCCCAACAACAACAACAACAACAACAACAACAGCAACTACAACAATCATCTCAACAACAATAATAACCGCAACAACAACAACAATCAGAAGCAACTATGCCAAAGGTGTGAAAAGAATCACTCGGGGTTCTGCACCAAATTTTGCAAAAAGTGTAAAAGAAATGGTCATAGCGCGGCGAAGTGTGAGGTCTACGGACCAGGGGTTAATAGAACGAAAGGAACAAATGGTGTCGGAACGAGTAATGGCGGAGCAAGTAGTGTCGGAGCAAGTTATGCCAATGTAGTTTGTTATAAATGTGGAAAACCAGGCCACATTATTAGAAATTGCCCGAACCAGGAGAACACGAATGGACAAGGCCGTGGAAGAGTTTTCAATATTAATGCGGTAGAGGTACAGGAAGACCCGGAGCTTGTTACGGGTACGTTTCTTATTGACAATAAATCTGCTTACGTTTTATTTGATTCGGGTGCGGATAGAAGCTATATGAGTAGAGATTTTTGTGTTAAATTAAGTTGTCCATTGACGCCTTTGGATAGTAAATTTTTACTCGAATTAGCAAATGGTAAATTAATTTCAGCAGATAATATATGTCGGAATCGAGAAATTAAACTGGTTAGCGAAACATTTAAGATTGATTTGATACCAGTAGAGTTAGGGAGTTTTGATGTGATAATCGGTATGGACTGGTTGAAAGAAGTGAAAGCGGAGATCGTTTGTTACAAAAATGCAATTCGCATTATACGAGAAAAAGGAAAACCCTTAATGGTGTACGGAGAAAAGGGCAACACGAAGCTACATCTTATTAGTAATTTGAAGGCACAAAAACTAATAAGAAAAGGTTGCTATGCTGTTCTAGCACACGTCGAGAAAGTACAAACTGAAGAAAAGAGCATCAATGATGTTCCCATTGCAAAAGAATTTCCCGATGTATTTCCGAAAGAATTACCGGGATTACCCCCACATCGATCCGTTGAATTCCAAATAGATCTTGTACCAGGAGCTGCACCAATAGCTCGTGCTCCTTACAGACTCGCACCCAGCGAGATGAAAGAACTGCAAAGCCAATTACAAGAACTTTTAGAGCGTGGTTTCATTCGACCAAGCACATCACCGTGGGGAGCTCCTGTTTTGTTTGTCAAGAAGAAAGATGGTACATTCAGGTTATGTATCGACTACCGAGAGTTGAACAAACTTACCATCAAGAACCGCTACCCACTACCGAGAATCGACGACTTATTTGATCAACTACAAGGCTCGTCTGTTTATTCAAAGATTGACTTACGTTCCGGGTATCATCAAATGCGGGTGAAAGAAGATGATATTCCAAAGACTGCTTTCAGAACACGTTACGGTCATTACGAGTTTATGGTCATGCCGTTTGGTTTAACTAATGCACCAGCTGTGTTCATGGACCTTATGAACCGAGTGTGTGGACCATACCTTGACAAGTTTGTCATTGTTTTCATTGATGACATACTTATTTACTCAAAGAATGACCAAGAACACGGTGAACATTTGAGAAAGGTGTTAGAAGTATTGAGGAAGGAAGAATTGTACGCTAAGTTTTCAAAGTGTGCATTTTGGTTGGAAGAAGTTCAATTCCTCGGTCACATAGTGAACAAAGAAGGTATTAAGGTGGATCCGGCAAAGATAGAAACTGTTGAAAAGTGGGAAACCCCGAAAACTCCGAAACACATACGCCAGTTTTTAGGACTAGCTGGTTACTACAGAAGGTTCATCCAAGACTTTTCCAGAATAGCAAAACCCTTGACTGCATTAACGCATAAAGGGAAGAAATTTGAATGGAATGATGAACAAGAGAAAGCGTTTCAGTTGTTGAAGAAAAAGCTAACTACGGCACCTATATTGTCATTGCCTGAAGGGAATGATGATTTTGTGATTTATTGTGATGCATCAAAGCAAGGTCTCGGTTGTGTATTAATGCAACGAACGAAGGTGATTGCTTATGCGTCTAGACAATTGAAGATTCACGAACAAAATTATACGACGCATGATTTGGAATTAGGCGCGGTTGTTTTTGCATTAAAGACTTGGAGGCACTACTTATATGGGGTCAAAAGTATTATATATACCGACCACAAAAGTCTTCAACACATATTTAATCAGAAACAACTGAATATGAGGCAGCGTAGGTGGATTGAATTATTGAATGATTACGACTTTGAGATTCGTTACCACCCGGGGAAGGCAAATGTGGTAGCCGATGCCTTGAGCAGGAAGGATAGAGAACCCATTCGAGTAAAATCTATGAATATAATGATTCATAATAACATTACTACTCAAATAAAGGAGGCGCAACAAGGAGTTTTAAAAGAGGGAAATTTAAAGGATGAAATACCCAAAGGATCGGAGAAGCATCTTAATATTCGGGAAGACGGAACCCGGTATAGGGCTGAAAGGATTTGGGTACCAAAATTTGGAGATATGAGAGAAATGGTACTTAGAGAAGCTCATAAAACCAGATACTCAATACATCCTGGAACGGGGAAGATGTACAAGGATCTCAAGAAACATTTTTGGTGGCCGGGTATGAAAGCCGATGTTGCTAAATACGTAGGAGAATGTTTGACGTGTTCTAAGGTCAAAGCTGAGCATCAGAAACCATCAGGTCTACTTCAACAACCCGAAATCCCAGAATGGAAATGGGAAAACATTACCATAGATTTCATCACTAAATTGCCAAGGACTGCAAGTGGTTTTGATACTATTTGGGTAATAGTTGATCGTCTCACCAAATCAGCACACTTCCTACCAATAAGAGAAGATGACAAGATGGAGAAGTTAGCACGACTGTATTTGAAGGAAGTCGTCTCCAGACATGGAATACCAATCTCTATTATCTCTGATAGGGATGGCAGATTTATTTCAAGATTCTGGCAGACATTACAGCAAGCATTAGGAACTCGTCTAGACATGAGTACTGCCTATCATCCACAAACTGATGGGCAGAGCGAAAGGACGATACAAACGCTTGAAGACATGCTACGAGCATGTGTTATTGATTTTGGAAACAGTTGGGATCGACATCTACCGTTAGCAGAATTTTCCTACAACAACAGCTACCATTCGAGCATTGAGATGGCGCCGTTTGAAGCACTTTATGGTAGAAAGTGCAGGTCTCCGATTTGTTGGAGTGAGGTGGGGGATAGACAGATTACGGGTCCGGAGATTATACAAGAAACTACCGAGAAGATCATCCAAATTCAACAACGGTTGAAAACCGCCCAAAGTCGACAAAAGAGCTACGCTGACATTAAAAGGAAAGATATAGAATTTGAAATTGGAGAGATGGTCATGCTTAAAGTTTCACCTTGGAAAGGCGTTGTTCGATTTGGTAAATGAGGGAAATTAAATCCAAGGTATATTGGACCATTCAAGATTATTGATCGTGTCGGACCAGTAGCTTACCGACTTGAGTTACCTCAACAACTCGCGGCTGTACATAACACTTTCCACGTCTCGAATTTGAAGAAATGTTTTGCTAAAGAAGATCTCACTATTCCGTTAGATGAAATCCAAATCAACGAAAAACTCCAATTCATCGAAGAACCCGTCGAAATAATGGATCGTGAGGTTAAAAGACTTAAGCAAAACAAGATACCAATTGTTAAGGTTCGATGGAATGCTCGTAGAGGACCCGAGTTCACCTGGGAGCGTGAAGATCAGATGAAGAAGAAATACCCGCATCTATTTCCAGAAGATTCGTCAACACCTTCAACAGCTTAAAATTTCGGGACGAAATTTATTTAACGGGTAGGTACTGTAGTGACCCGAACTTTTCCATGTTTATATATAATAATTGAGATTGATGTTTACATGATTAAATGTTTCCAACATGTTAAGCAATCAAACTTGTTAAGACTTGATTAATTGAAATAGGTTTCATATAGACAATTGACCACCCAAGTTGACCGGTGATTCACGAACGTTAAAACTTGTAAAAAACTATATGATGACATATATATGGTTATATATATAGTTAACATGATATTATGATAAGTAAACATATCATTAATTATATTAACAATGAACTACATATGTAAAAACAAGACTACTAACTTAATGATTTTGAAACGAGACATATATGTAACGTTTATCGTTGTAACGACATTTAATGTATATATATCATATTAAGAGATATTCGTACATCATAATATCATGATAATATAATAATTTAAAATCTCTTTTGTTATTATAAACATTGGGTTAACAACATTTAACAAGATCGTTAACCTAAAGGTTTCAAAACAACACTTACATGTAACGACTAACGATGACTTAACGACTCAGTTAAAATGTATATACATGTAGTGTTTTAATATGTATTTATACACTTTTGAAAGACTTCAATACACTTATCAAAATACTTCTACTTAACATAAATGCTTACAATTACATTCTCGTTCAGTTTCATCAACAATTCTACTCGTATGCACCCGTATTCGTACTCGTACAATACACAGCTTTTAGATGTATGTACTATTGGTATATACACTCCAATGATCAGCTCTTAGCAGCCCATGTGAGTCACCTAACACATGTGGGAACCATCATTTGGCAACTAGCATGAAATATCTCATAAGATTACAAAAATATGAGTAATCATTCATGACTTATTTACATGAAAACAAAATTACATATCCTTTATATCTAATCCATACACCAACGACCAAAAACACCTACAAACACTTTCATTCTTCAATTTTCTTCATCTAATTGAACTCTCTCAAGTTCTATCTTCAAGTTCTAAGTGTTCTTCATAAATTCCAAAAGTTCTAGTTTCATAAAATCAAGAATACTTTCAAGTTTGCTAGCTCACTTCCAATCTTGTAAGGTGATCATCCAACCTCAAGAAATCTTTGTTTCTTATAGTAGGTTATCATTCTAATACAAGGTAATAATCATATTCAAACTTTGGTTCAATTTCTATAACTATAACAATCTTATTTCAAGTGATGATCTTACTTGAACTTGTTTTCGTGTCATGATTTTGCTTCAAGAACTTTGAGCCATCCAAGGATCCATTGAAGCTAGATCCATTTTTCTCTTTTCCAGTAGGTTCATCCAAGGAACTTAAGGTAGTAATGATGTTCATAACATCATTCGATTCATACATATAAATCTATCTTATTCGAAGGTTTAAACTTGTAATCACTAGAACATAGTTTAGTTAATTCTAAACTTGTTCGCAAACAAAAGTTAATCCTTCTAACTTGACTTTTAAAATCAACTAAACACATGTTATATATCTATATGATATGCTAACTTAATGATTTAAAACCTGGAAACACGAAAAACACCGTAAAACCGGATTTACGCCGTCGTAGTAACACCGCGGGCTGTTTTGGGTTAGTTAATTAAAAACTATGATAAACTTTGATTTAAAAGTTGTTATTCTGAGAAAATGATTTTTATTATGAACATGAAACTATATCCAAAAATTATGGTTAAACTCAAAGTGGAAGTATGTTTTCTAAAATGGTCACCTAGACGTCGTTCTTTCGACTGAAATGACTACCTTTACAAAAACGACTTGTAACTTATTTTTCCGACTAGAAACCTATACTTTTTTTGTTTAGATTCATAAAATAGAGTTCAATATGAAATCATAGCAATTTGATTCACTCAAAACGGATTTAAAATGAAGAAGTTATGGGTAAAACAAGATTGGATAATTTTTCTCATTTTAGCTACGTGAAAATTGGTAACAAATCTATTCCAACCATAACTTAATCAACTTGTATTATATATTATGTAATCTTGAGATACCATAGACACGTATACAATGTTTCGACCTATCATGTCGACACATCTATATATATTTCGGAACAACCATAGACACTCTATATGTGAATGTTGGAGTTAGCTATACAGGGTTGAGGTTGATTCCAAAATATATATAGTTTGAGTTGTGATCAATACTGAGATACGTATACACTGGGTCGTGGATTGATTCAAGATAATATTTATCGATTTATTTCTGTACATCTAACTGTGGACAACTAGTTGTAGGTTACTAACGAGGACAGCTGACTTAATAAACTTAAAACATCAAAATATATTAAAAGTGTTGTAAATATATTTTGAACATACTTTGATATATATGTATATATTGTTATAGGTTCGTGAATCAACCAGTGGCCAAGTCTTACTTCCCGACGAAGTAAAAATCTGTGAAAGTGAGTTATAGTCCCACTTTTAAAATCTAATATTTTTGGGATGAGAATACATGCAGGTTTTATAAATGATTTACAAAATAGACACAAGTACGTGAAAGTACATTCTATGGTTGAATTATCGAAATCGAATATGCCCCTTTTTATTAAGTCTGGTAATCTAAGAATTAGGGAACAGACACCCTAATTGACGCGAATCCTAAAGATAGATCTATTGGGCCTAACAAACCCCATCCAAAGTACCGGATGCTTTAGTACTTCGAAATTTATATCATATCCGAAGGGTGTCCCGGAATGATGGGGATATTCTTATATATGCATCTTGTTATTGTCGGTTACCAGGTGTTCACCATATGAATGATTTTTATCTCTATGTATGGGATGTGTATTGAAATATGAAATCTTGTGGTCTATTGTTACGATTTGATATATATAGGTTAAACCTATAACTCACCAACATTTTTGTTGACGTTTTAAGCATGTTTATTCTCAGGTGATTATTAAGAGCTTCCGCTGTCGCATACTTAAATAAGGACAAGATTTGGAGTCCATGCTTGTATGATATTGTGTAAAAACTGCATTCAAGAAACTTATTTTGTTGTAACATATTTGTATTGTAAACCATTATGTAATGGTCGTGTGTAAACAGGATATTTTAGATTATCATTATTTGATAATCTACGTAAAGCTTTTTAAACCTTTATTGATGAAATAAAGGTTATGGTTTGTTTAAAAATGAATGCAGTCTTTGAAAAACGTCTCATATAGAGGTCAAAACCTCGCAACGAAATCAATTAATATGGAACGTTTTTAATCAATAAGAACGGGACATTTCATGTGGTGTTGTAAACTGGCAAGAAAACGTTGCAATTTATAGACCTGGCCAGATTTTTGGGCTCATGCGACTCGCATGAGAATGGCCATCCAGCCATGCGACTCGCATGGCTACCAGGGACAGCTCACATACTTTTTGTTTTTACGTTCGTCGACATATTTATTAAATATATATAAAATATAAATAATTTTAATAATTATTTATATATTATATTATATTTATATGCATAGTAGACTAGATATTTTTGGTCCATTGCGTCGGGCGTTTCTTCTTGGCTCGGGTCCCGGTTCCGGATTTTCGGACGTCTTCGCGTATTATTTTATATCGTGTACTTTGTGTGTTGTAACTTGTACTCTTGTCATTTTTAGACGTTCCTCATCAATATTTTGAACCTTTTTAATTGTATCTTGTACATTTGAACTTTTTGGGCCTTTCCGTCTTCAATTCGTCGTTTTCGCCTTTTGTCTTCGCACTTATTTAAAATAAACGAATATTACTTGAAAATGGAACAATTGCAACTGAAATCTTGTCTTTCTTGGGGAATAATGTTATGAAATATATGTTCCTTTTTAGCCTTATCACCATGGCTCAAGTTGTGTTTTTCCTGAATAATACTAGACTTTGATTTATTTAACCCGTTACTATCGTAGTCCACTTAAAGCCCAAGGAACAAATCACCAAGCCCAATCATAACAATGATCACGGCCCAATTTTCCTTGGCCCAATATTGGTTAGTCCAATAGCCGAAACCGTTTAAGAGTTTTGGATTTGTTTAAAAAAATTAGAAACCCTCGAGCTTTCCAAGTTATCCCCAATATCCTCCACCGATAACATACTCTATCATCGTTCTTCTTGATTCGTTTAGCTGGTTCATTATCATCGTGATTCATCCCCAACATAAAATCACGATTCATCGTTCATGGCTTTCTTCATTTAACCAACAACGGCAGTGACAATCTAATTGGGTTTCAAGCTTTTAGGTAAATTTGTTTGAAATAGAAAAGAAAGACGTAGCAGATGAATCACGTATCAAATTGGGTTTGGTGTTGTAATGTTCGAATAAGAAGGTCAACAAACAGCCGATAATCACAATCATCATCTTTATCGAGTGATCATCATCATATCAATCATCATCTTTATTAAAACAGGAAATGGTTGGATAGTAACAAGCAATATAGTGGTGGCGTTTGTTGTGGTGATTAGTCAGAAAACCGAAACAATACGCAACTGTTGTAACGGGGTAATAGGTGGTGGTCATAGGGTTGAAGAAGGTTGAAGATGAAGGGAGAAGAACAAGAAGAGAGGTGATTTGCAATTAGAAGAAAAAAATAGAAAATTTGTCGAGTAGCTGTACAGTAAAGTGATGGTGATTCGAACAATTTTCAAGTAGGAATAATAACATTAGTGTAGCAACATTGGTGTATGTGTGGTGGTTACAGACCTTAACCGAAACAGGATGCAGCAGTAAGACCTAAACAACTTGTGGTGTTGTGGTTCTCGACTTGAAACAGAAGTAGAAACTGTAGCAACAACAGTAGCGATCGATGTGGTTATTCACGTAAATGAAATAGGAGAGAGAGAGGATGAGAGAGAGTGATGGTGGTGTGTAGTGATGAGGGTGGTTTGGAGGTGGTGAAGTGGGTGGTGATCGTTATGGTTAGTGGGTTCTCGAAGTAGAAGGAAAGTGAAGAAAGGTGATCGGTTTAGTGGTGGGGAGAACGTGGTGACCATGGTGAAGGTGGCCGACGATTGCAGGTGGTGGCGGGGTGAAAGGTTGAAGAAGAAGGAGAGTGGTGGTGTTCGATTGTTATCATGTAAGTTTAGGGATACAAACGATGATGCTTCAGTTGTGTAAGTTGCATAATTTGAGGCATTGTTTGTTATGGTTCAATGGATACTTTAACAGAAAAATAAAATGGCAGCAACCATGGGTTTTAGTGTGATTAAAATGAAAACTAATTAGTTGATAGTGGTGTCTCTTTTCAAACAAGAAACAGTGGTTGTTTGTTGGGTGGTAAGCGAATAGAAAGAAACAGAAAGTGAAAGATATGTTTTAATGCATGTATCATATCTCATATCTCATATCTCATATTATATATATATATATATATATATATATATATATATATATATATATATATATATATATATATATATATATATATATATATATATATATATATATAATAATAATAATAATAATAATAATAATAATAATAATAATAATAATAATATAACTTAGTGCATTTAAACTGTAGAAAATAGTAAGCAGCCTAAACTTTGGATGTTTTCAGTCGACATCTATTTTAATTTAGGGATATATATCGTAGTCCGTTGTTAATCAGTGGCAGATAAAAGTCTTCAGAAAAATCTCATATTTTTAAATTAACTATATTTATTTATTTTGGTTATTATGGTATAAAATTCGATCATAAATTATTAAATAAAAATTACATTAATTATTTACTCCCAACCCCTAAGTAAAATATAAAAAGTTTTAAAAATTTAACAAATACATTTTAAATACATTTTTAATAAGCCTATAATTTGTAAAACTCATTTTGGGCTAACCGTTTATTTTAAAATCACATAAGTTTCTTTTTAACTCGTTTACTGTCAATCAAATGACAACTGAGTGTTACTTTCGTTTACTAAATAACTTCGAAATCCTATTTACATATTCTATATGTTTTATTTATATAGATAATAATTATTTTATGTTATTATTATATTACATAAATAATTCCAACAATTACAATATACAATATTTTATATTATTATATACATATATATATTTTAATGTATGCATATCTATCTAAGTAATCGTATTGTGAGTCATCGAGAATAGTCAAATGTTTAATGAATTCATGAAAACAGTTCAAAGTTGTTGAGACTCAACATTACAGACTTTGCTTATCGTGTCGAATTCACATAAAGATCAAGTTTAAATTTGATCGGAAAATTCCGGGTTGTCACAGGCGCGCCGTTTGCTTATCCTGAAATTCAGCGGGTGTTACAGACTTGATTATACAGACTTTTAAATTTACATATATTGATATTTTCATGTTTTGTGAACTCAAATTTGGTTATTAAACAACATATTAATGATTATATATAAGTAGTTTGTATTATATAATTATGCATAGTTTGCAACTGGTGTTTTTAATAAAATTTTAATTTAGTTTGCTATCGGATTTAACTGAACCGAAACCGAATCTAAATTTGGTATGGTTTCGATTCAGTTTTGACAATTAATTTTGGTTTTTCGATTCGGTTTTCATTTTGCTTTTAGAAGTTTCCAAATTCGATAAACCGAACCAAGTAGTATCTTAGTTAGTTAACAAATAGTGGTTTATTTTGAATTTATCTTACTTAAAAATATGATTAGTAGTTTGAAATGTTACGGGTGACGCTATGAACACTATTAGTAGATTAAAGATAAAATGTTATAACTAACATCCCTACAAAAGATCTCAGGTTCAAATCTTGGAGTGGTCAGGGAAGGGATGAAAACAATTAGGGAGTAATCTTGATGGGCTGCATACAGTAGAGTATGGGGTCGGATTACTCGTCATCCCGGGTAACTCGAACAGGAAAAACCTTAGAACTTAAAGTTGAAATAGATTAAAATATGATAATATATATTTTTCATCTTACTAAAATATTTTAATATAAATACAATGTAATTATAAACCTTACCGAATGAATACTAGAAAATCAAACACTAAATTAATAGATTATCATTTTTATGTATTGATAAATTGTACGAATAACTTATCAGCTTATAAAAGTGACGGATCTATCATTTTCACTGTTGTATTTATTAACACTATAATTTTTTTTATTTTTTTTATTATTTTTTTTTTGTGGCAGACAAATTGTACGTCATCACTACTTATTTTTAGGGTATTAAATACTGATTTTTATTTTTAATATATTTACCGGGGAAATTACCGTTAGAAAAGAAAAAAAAACCAAGAAAAAAATTTATAGTGTTGTACTGCATAATTTAGGAGATTATGTAGAATCAAACTCTCTCGTTGTAACGTGAAAACTAATAAGATGTGTCCTTATCTTTAAACTCACAATTTAACCACACGATCTTCACCAACTATTATATGTGTCACACTCAACCTTTCTTGTTATGGTTCATGAAATCCCTAGTGATTGATACCTTAGATAATATTTTCAATGACAAATTGTCATGTATACACGTTTAATTCTTCAGCTAGATGAAATCTACAAAAGGCTTCGAGAACACCAAGTTTGCTAGGCTCGTTAATTTGATTAATTAGACATATAATTGTATTCAAAATTATTATGAACGTTTGTATGTTAAGTTGATGGTGTTGATGGTTTCCATGGTGATATTTTCTTTCTTCCTTTTTCTCTTATGACTTGGTGACCGAAAATAGTCTTTCATGATAGAAACTAGTACTCAAAGAAAATGAAATATTTATATTTAGATGTATTTGGTTAACGGGGTTATTTCATTATCATTTTTTTTTTATTACTGTTTTTACTTTTTTCCCCCCTTTTTTTAGACACTTAAGATGCGTTGCTGGTGAATTTGAACTGACATCTTATAAGATATTAGAACCCTAGTTGCTAGAATATAAATTGGAGGACTTAAAGTGTCATTTAAATGAACTCAGAGACCACTTGTGTAATTTAATTAGTGTAGTTGGGAGTGGGACAATGAGTGAGACACCCTCTGACTCCTTTAGGTGTCTATGGCGAAAAAGTATATGTCGGTCCATACCATAAAAGAAAGATGTATGAAATTAATTCAAATTGCACAAAATATTACTCCATGCAATTACATTATTTTTTTAAAACGACAAAATTTTTATTAATCACCTCCCTAGTGAGAAATTTAAAAAGAAAACATCAACAACATTACAGTGACTTTAATTGTCAATCGTTCCAACAAACATTTTGTTTACCTCTACCGATAATTCAATTAAAAAAATACAATCGAACGTAATCAAAAAGCTCTTGTTTCTTCAAAGTCGCATGATATCGGCAAAAAAGTCACGTTTGTACCCCCGATATTAGGCCCTAAATTCATAAAGTTCAAAACTTTATCGCAAAAATAAACTCTTTGTCGGTTGATTTTGTAGTTTTAGTAATTACAAAGGCGATGCAAAAAGAATCAAGTAAAACGGAGTTAAAACGAAGATTCTAGAGCGAAAACGGTGAAAGACAAGAAATCAAGTTACGATCCAGTGATTTCAGCTGACCAGGCAAGCCAAACGGGCTGCCAAACGGGCTGCCAAACGGCTTGCCTGTATGGGAAACGGCTTGCCACACCGCCAGAACAAACGGGCACAACAAACGGGTGATTTGATCAAACGGGCACAACAAACGGCTTGCTAAACGGCCTGCCAAACGGTCTGCCAGCCGTTTGCTGGCAAATTTCAAAGTCTATTTAAAGGGCTCTTTCCATCAATTTCAACACACTCAATTTGCAATTCATTTTATATTTTCAAGCTTTTTAGTTAGTTTTAAGTAGTAGCTAGCTTAGTTTTTATTTTTCGGAGGATATCCCGGCGAGTCCCTGCGATCTCGGGCAGATTTCTTTAGCCTTCTCAGGTTTTTATCCGAAACGCTTATCTTTTGTATTAAACATGTATTCTTATCTTTTATGTTTAATAATGCGTTTCGATATTACCATGTTAGCTTAATTAATTTGTATGTTGCCATGATAGAAGTTTGGGTTAGCGTAGTTATGTTAAATTAGTACGGTTACTATTGTTATGCTGAACTTGTGAGTCTGATAGATTTGTATGCTAGCATCTTAAAGATTGACCAACCTAGGCTGTGATCAGGACTTGTCCACCTATATGAACTTAGCTACTTCGTAGGATTAAGACCCATGGTTATACTATATCTGAAGATTCTATGAACTCGGCATGGCCGGAGTTCTCGAGAGGCATCTAATGCGCTTTTAGGACAAGGAACTTAGGAATTGAGATATGAATGATCTAGTATTCCTATTGACTGTTCCAAGGAGACCTCTTTTAAGCTGTTAAGATCTAGCTAGTGCCTTGACTGTATGATCCAAACCTATCGCATGTTCTTGTTTGATTGTTGCCCTAGGATTAAGTCATATCAACTGTTTAGGTATCTGCTAGGTTTCTATATGCTTTACTTTCAGTATATCAATTGTAATGCTGTATAATGTTTGATTTGGTTTGATCTCATTAGTATGATGAAATGGTTGTTAGTTTTCATTTAAGGTTTTGTCAACTTAACCTGACGGACTCCTTCCGTTTGTGATCAGTGTTTAATCAACACGGCACGTTGTTATTCAGTTAACTAAACTGTTAACGAGGGTTAGGATTAGAACTCAACTCACTAATAAACCTAGTGCTTTACTAAGGATAACCTCCGAGGTATGGTTACCTTTTAATTATACAACCAAGTGACATACTTTTCACTACTCAACGAGAACTCTGAGAGTCTAGAGATAAGTAGGTCTGTGTAATTGGCCCATCCAACCAGGTCTACACCATTCCAATCATAGCTTTAACATCAACATAATTACCTTTCCCTGGCCCAAATTAATATCTTGGTCAACATTTCCTTGATCTGCATACTCCGGATATCCTTCCACTTTATTTACTTTTTCGCATTTAGGACCATTAGGTTAAAACAAACTACTATCTTTACCCAGGTAATTTAACCAAAGACAATTATCCACTTTATCTTCAATTCGTTAAACCATTCAAAAGCATGACCCTAGGTTAACTTACACCTTCTACCATTAGAAACTCAAAAGTAAATTTAGGCCCCACAAAATATAAATAATAAACCACTTATCGCTACTCCGATTACCTGATTCTGACTTCCTGCAACCTAACGACATCGCATGAATAAAACCGTCTATTTCGATCGTATCTTAGTAGTGACATAACCGCCAAATCAAAGAGCATGGAGTTAATACTGAGTACACCAACTACGTTATACCAATAGTCAGAGGCGGATGTATTGTTATCCGAGTGATTGCACGGGACACCACTGAAATACGCGATGTAGTGAACATTTTTCTGGTTTTTAACTAGTGACATCAGTGGATAGTGTAAATTTTTTTGGGGTGATACCATGAAATAAGTCATCTAGTAGAAATATGTTTGGGGTTTTAATAGTGACATCAATAACTATCAATCCTAGATCCGTCACTGCCAATAGTATAAAATTACATCAATCATTTTTACCTATTAAAAAATACAGCGATCGGTAGTTTAATACTGAGTAGATTTCATCAATCGTTCCAAGATTACACATATTGTCCCTGACATATATAAATTTGTACGATGATGGCTCATGACTTATTCAATTTGTGCATTCACATGACCATCAACGTACACTTTTAGGTAAGTCAGGGACATTCAATGTAACTAGTAAAAAATAATGATGATTGGTGTAAATTAATGAAAATTAAATGGACCATCGCAACAATTTCCAAAACATAAAAACAATTGATGTAATTTCATTTAAACCCTAAGACTAATTAGTACTCCGTATAATTTACCCTCCAAAGGCAACAATCAATCAAAGTTACAAAAAATATTTGAACTTTTGGCATCGTAAAACAATAGAAGAATCACAAGATATAATCCTTCAATCACAGAAGGATAAAACCTCTAATCACAAGAGGTTAATCAAATTAAACAAAGAAAACAAAAGATCCAGTTTACTCAATTACACAATGATTCACTCTTAACAAGATCAATACAGTTTGATATTGTTATCACTCACAATTTAAACCAAATAGTAAACCTTAAATTTGAGAGAGAGAGAGAGAGAGAGAGAGAGATAGAGAGATATCGATATAGATGAAAACTGAATAATAATAAATTAAAAGAAATAAATTAAATATATATAAATTAGATAAATTGCATTCAGTTCCTCCAAGTCTTCAAGTCTTCATTTTAGGTTTAGCACAAAAGTTTATCTTTTCAAGATTCAGCCCCAAAACCAACTTTGAAATAATGACTGCAAGACCCCTGCACATTACTTAACCCATAAGTAAATAACAGACTTAAAACAAGGAAAACATATTTAGTTTGTAAACATATAATTTGAAATCCCCCCCCCCCCCCCTTCAAACTAAACATGGAAAACATTTGTTAAAGTAAGCTTATCATATAACAATTTATGTTGTGATCCTCCCAAACCTTTTGTGAAAATATCAGAAATGTTTTCACTAGATGAAATCTGTTCAGGTTGAATAGTACCCAACATAATTTTTTCCCTAACAAAATGAAGATCAATTCCAAAGTGTTTAGTTTTTTCATGAAAAATTGGGTTTCTGGCTATCTGCAAAGCAAACTTATTATCACAAAAAACTTTTGTAGGTAATTTTGTTTTAATATTCAAGTCTGTAAGAATTTTTAAAATCCATATAATTTCACATGAAACTGAAGCAAGTGTTCTATATTCTGCTTCTGCAGAAGATCTAGAAATTGTAGACTGCTTTTTACTTTTTCAGGAAACTAAAGAATTTCCAAGGAAAACACAATAACCAGTAACAGATTTCCTTAACATATACCCTTTTGCATAATCAGAATCAACATATGCATATAATTCAAAGTTATTACTTTTAGAGATAGAGATACCTATACCAGGTGAACCTTTTAAATACCTCAACACTCTAAAAGCAGATTTAAGATGAGAATTTAGAGGAGCATGCATAAATTGACTCAAACAGTGAACCAAATATGCAATATCAGGTCTAGTCAAAGTAATATAAATTAGTTTTCCAATCAACTTTTGATATTTTCCAATATTTTTCAATGGAAAATCTGAATCAATAAGTTCTTCAATATTAGAAAAGTTCATTTCAGTTTCCATAGGAGTTACAGCTGGTTTACTAGCAAGTAAACCAAACTCATCAATGAACTCAAGACAATACTTTCTTTGAGACAAAATACATGAATCATTTTTCTCAAGTAATTCAATCCCAAGGAAATTCTTTAATTTTTCAAAATCTTTTATTTTGAACTTTGTTTTTAAAAAACTTTTACAATTTTCAACACAGTCATTAGAACTTCCAGTTATAATTATATCATCAACATAAACAAGCAAGTATAAACAATTAATATCATCACATTTTGTGAATAATGAATAGTCATTTACACTTTGCACAAAACCATATTCAAACAAGGCATCACAAAACTTTTCATTCCATTTTCTAGGAGCTTGTTTCAAACCATATAATGACTTAACAAGTTTACAAACTCTTTTATCATTTTTATCAAAGTAACCATCAGGTAAAGACATATAAACTTCTTCAGTTAAATCACCATATAAGAAAGCATTATTAATATCAATTTGAAACAAAGTCCAATCATTCTGCAATGCAACAGTAATAATAATCCTAACAGTAACCATTTTCACAACAGGAGAGAAAGTTTCATCAAAGTCTATACCTTCTCTTTGATTGTAACCTTTTGCAACAAGTCTAGCCTTATATCTATCAATATCACCTGTTGAATTATACTTAATTCTATAAACCCATTTACATCCTATTGGCTTTCTACCAGCAGGTAAGTCAGTGATAATCCAGGTGTTATTTCTATTTAAAGCTTACATTTCCTCATTCATGGCTTCCACCCATTTTGGATCTTGGAAAAGCTTCCTTATAAGACTTAGGTTCATGACCTTTGTTTAAACAAGTAACAAAACAATAGTTTTCTGAGCCCAATTTTGAATAATTCAAGTATTTATTTAAATCATATTTGACATTACCAGTTAAGATAAAATCTTTATAATTTGATGGTAAATTAATTTGTCTACTTGACCTTTTAAAACGTGCTCAGGACTATTATGAGTTACTGTTTCAGTTCCAGTTTCAAGAGTGCCCTCAGGGACAGATTCTATCACAATACTTTCAGCATTGAAAGTTGCTGGTACACCATCACCAAGTAACCTGTTAGAGGTGATACTTAGTGAGGCATGGTTGCCTTCATCCTCAGTATTATCTCTCCCTTCATCATGGGACTTACATTATTTTTATTAGTAAAAAATTCAGTTTTTTGAAAATCACAGTGAAAGAAATCAAAAAAATTAACAGTATTTAACTCCTTTTCATTAAAAACAGTTTTGTACATAGAGTCAAGTTTGAAAGGAAAAACATTTTCATAAAATTTTACATCCCTTGAAAAAATAAAACATTTATCTTCAAGAGAAAACAGTTTATATCCTTTTTTAAAACTTGAATAACCCATAAAAACACATTTAACAGATCTGTTAGAAAATTTATTATGATTGTTGATAATGCTAAAACGAACATATATTTCATAGCATTATCCTTCAAGAAAGACAAGCTTTTAGTTGCAATTGTTCTATTTTTCAAGTGATTATCGTTTAAATAATAAAAGTTGAAGACAAAAGACAGAATCGACGATTTGAAGACGCAAATGACCAAAACGCAAAAAAGTACAAAGTACAATCCAAGTGGTTCAATTTATTGATGAGAAACGTCTAAAAATTACAAGAGTACAAGCCGCGGAACGCAAAGTACAAGATTTTAAAGCGTACAAAAGGACGTTCGAAAATTCGGAACTGGGACATGAACCAACTATCAACGTACGACTCAACGGACCTAAAATTACAAATCAACTACGCACAAGAATATAATATAATATATATATATATATAATTATATAAAATTATATATATATATATATTATATATTTATATTTAAAAGTGTCGGTAAAGCTAGCAAACAAAGTAATGTGAGCTGTCTCAAGAGGCCATGTGATCGCATGGTCTGGAAGAAGAAAAATCATGCGATCGCATGAAGCCAAATGCCTGGCAAAGTTCTATAAATAGCAACGAAATTCGACGAGTTGGAGCACACCATCTTCTATCTTATCTCTCACTCTCTCAATATATATTTATATTTTAATTATAATTATAATTTTAATTTAAGTTAATAATAATAATAAGGTTATTGTAGCGAATGTTTTAAGGTTTTGTAAGTCGAAACTCTGTCCGTGTAACACTACGCGATTAATACTCATTGTAAGTTATGTTCAACCTTTTTAAATTAATGTCTCGTAGCTAAGTTATTATTATGTTTATTTAAGCCGAAGTAATCGTGATGTTGGACTAAATATTAAAGACGGGGTTATTGGGCTTTGGATCATAATTGGGGTTTGGACAAAAGACCGACACTTGTGGAAATTGGACTATGGGCTATTAATGGGCTTTATATTTGTTTAACTGAATGATAGTTAGTTAATTTAATATAGAGAATTACAATTTGACATATCTATAAATAACCACATACACTCGATCGGATACGATAGGCGGGATATTTATAAATACTAATAATCGTTCATTTGACCGGACACGGGGATGAATTAATAGTCAATGAACTCATTAAAACAGGGGTGGATTACATACAATGATAATTGGTGTAATTGTTAACAACGTATTAAAACCTTGGATTACACACAGTCGACAACCTGATGTAATTATCAACAAAGTATTAAGACCTTGTTACAGTTTAAATCCCCAATTAGTTGGAATATTTGACTTCGGGTATAAGGGTAATTTGACGAGGACAATCACACTTTATATTTATGACCGATGGACTATTATGGACAAAAACCAGATAGACGTATCAAATAATCCAGGACAAAGGACAATTAACCCTTGGTAATAAATTAAAATCAACACGTCAAACATCATGATTACGGAAGTTTAAATAAGCATAATTCCTTTATTTTATATCTCATCGCACTTTTATTTATCGTCATTTTATTTATCGTACTTTAAATTATCGCACTTTTAATTATCTTCATTCATTTTACGCTTTAAATTAAGTTATATATATATATATATATATATATATATATATATATATATATATATATATATATATATATATATAATATTTTGCAATAGGTTTTAACTGTGATATAAGACTTAAAATCGACAAACCGGTCATTAAACGGTAAAACCCAACTTTTATAATAATAATAATACTACTTATATATATATATATATATATATATATATATATATATATATATATATATATATATATATATATATATAGGAGCAGGATCAATGGGGAAGTAACCAATCGGGGGAAAGCGGGGGGAAGCAAATATTTTTTTTCGTTTTTTTGGATTTTTTTTTCCGGCATCAAGATCACACGAAAATATGAACATTTAGAAGAGACACTTCATGATGAATGTTATTATTTAGGCGGGAAAACGATCGACAAAAATAACATTCAAGATAATATTGTTCGTGAAGAATATGAACGTTTTTTTTTCTTCATGTTTTGTGAAGTAAAATTTAGCCCGATTTAGAGTTTAGGGTTTAGAGTTTAGGGTTTAGGGTTTAGGGTTTGGTGTTTTGGGTTTATTCCATAAAATCAAAACACCAAACTCTAAATCCTAAACCCTAAACCCTAAACTCTAAACCGTTCGTGTTAAAAACTCAATCTAAATCCTAAATCTAAACCCTAAATCTAAACCCTAAACCCTAAATTTCTAAACCCTAATATCTAAACCCTATAAACCCCAATATCTAAACCCTAATATCTAAACCCCAATAGCTAAAACCTCAACATACGCTCGAAAAACACGATAATTGATATATATTACTTCTTCGAGCGTTTTTCCGCCAAAATAAAAACATTTATCACAAAGTGTCTCTACTAAATGTTCATATTTTTATCCCATCTATAATGTTCGTGACCAAAGTTTTTTCAAAAAATGAAAAAAAAAAGTTTTTGCTTCCCCCCGCTTCCCCCCGATTGGTTACTTCCCTCTTGATCCTATATATATATATATATATATATATATATATATATATATATATATATATATATATATATATAGTTGTGAAAAATAGGGTACGCAATAAGTGGATCTCTGTGAAACGAACCGGACTTACTAAAAACTACACTACTCTACGATTAGGTACACTGCCTATAAGTGTTGTAGCAAGGTTTAGGTATATCCATTCTATAAATAAATATATAACTAGTGTAAAATTGTATCGTATTTAATAGTATTTCGTAATAAAATAAACAGTATTTCGTATACACTGCTGCACACATCAAGTATTTTTGGCGCCGCTGCTGGGGAACATCACGCAGAAGCGAAACGCTATAAAAAAAAAGTTTAAGCTATTTTTGTAAAAATATAATAAGTTTTAAACACAAAAATATAAAAAAATAATAATAAATATATATATTTTTATATTTTTAAGTGTTTAAATTAAAAAGATTTTTTAAAAGTTACAAAAACTAATAAGTATTTTTTTTAAATATAAGTTTTATTTAAATTATATTTTCTATATATTAAAATCAGAAAATAAAAATCAAAAAAGCAAAAAAAAAAAAAAAAAAAACTGAGCCTACGAATTTTTTTGCCTGCATATAAACTGAACCTGCATACCATGCGATCGCATGGCTGTAGGGTATAAAACTCATGCGTTCGCATGAGGTAGTCTGACAGCAGAAACCTAGTACAACATTAATTACCTTTAGGGTTTTTAATTTATAATTATTATTAATTAGGGTTTAGTTATAATATTAATTAGTTATTCTAGTTTTAATTTATAATTAGTAATATTAAGTGTTATTATTATTATTAATTATATATATTAATATTTTTATAAACTAATAATATAAAAATAATATTTTTATATAAATTATATTTTTTATCATTTTAGTTTATATCTTTTTATAATTTTTATCTTTTAATTGTTTAATTCGTAATTTGTATATTTTTCGTTCGTAATTAGTTTTAAACTTAGTTTTTGCCGTAGTTATTTTATATTTCTAGATTTTTAAGCTTTGCCGTAAAATGTGCTTTTTCTTTAGATTAAGATTTAGGCGCTTTAGAAATTTACGACACCGTTTTTCGCTTTAGTATTTAATAGTAGATTTTAGTGCCTTTTAAGTAATTGCCGTTTTGGATATAGAATTCCTTTTAAGCTTTAATACCTTTAGATGCAATTTTTAATTTGTAATTTTTAGACCTTTTAAGTTTCGACGCTTAACTTTCTTATTATTATTTTCCGACTTTTTATTTTTCGACGTTTTTCGATGCACACTTTTTCTTTCTCATTTCTACGCTCTAGTTTTTAGGACTTAGACTTTTTATTTTCTTTAAACTTCGACGGAAAAATTATTTTAAGCGATTAAATTAATAGACATCCAAAATTTTCTGCTTCGTAGTAATAGTTGGATTTGTTAGTGGCTGAGTTGTGGATTTTCTGATTTAAAGGATCCTGGCTCCCTGCTGCATCTTTTGGCTATTCGAAACGTGGGCAAAAGCAGAAAAGTCTATTAATTTGATAACTTATATAATTTCTAATAAGATATTCAGTGAATGCACCGAGCAAAACGTTCACCACCTTTCATAGGTTCACCACCTGTAACTCGATCAAGACATCTAACCAATATTGTCGCCGTTGATTTTTCTTTAGAATCATCATCTAGTCGAACGAGTACTTCAATTCAAATTTCCGATAATCCATTTTTTGAACCCGACTTCACAATTGAGAACACGGAGGATATTCAAGGACAATTCAGAGATCCTGAACCACTAATCATTCCTCCTGAACCACAAATCATAAAACCGGAGATTGTCGAGGAAGAAACCATTAAATCAGAACCCTCTAGTGATTCAGATTCAACAAATTCAATCATGGAAAATCCGGAACCTCTAAGTATGGAGGATCGAATGAGACCTACACGCACGGGCCAAGGTCACGCAATTACTCAACCAGACATTAATGCACCAGATTACGAAATCAATGGACAAATACTACATATGGTAACTAATCAATGCCAATTTAGTGGTACGCCAAAAGAAGATCCAAACGAACATCTTCGAACCTTTAATAGGATCTGTACTCTATTTAAAATCAGAGAAGTTGAGGATGAACAGATCTATCTCATGTTATTTTCCTGGACTTTAAAGGGAGAAGCCAAAGATTGGTTATAATCGTTACCTGAAGGAGCAATTGATACATGGGATGTTTTAGTTGAGAAATTTCTTAAAAGATTCTTTCCGGCATCTAAAGCCGTGAGACTTCAAGGAGAAATGGTTACATTCGCGCAAAAGCCAAATGAAACTCTATATGAGGCGTGGGCAAGATTCGGAAAGTTGTTGAGGGGATATCCTCAACACGGTTTAGACACTTATCAAATAGTACAAATATTCTACCAAGGTGTCGACGTCACCACACGAAAAGACATCGACACAGCAGCTGGTGGTTCCATTATGAAGAAAACCGCAACTGAAGCTCACAAAATTATTGATAACACGGCATCCCACTCACATAAGTAGCACCAGGAAAAAGATATCTTTCGTTCATCTAAAGCGGCTAGAGCCAATTCTAGTCATGACTTTGATTCCATTTCCGCAAAACTAGATGCTTACGAGAGACGAATGGAAAAGATGACTAAAGATATTCACGCAATACGAATTGGTTGTGAGCAGTGTGGAGGACTACATTTGACAAAAGATTGTCTCAGTATTGAACAAACAATGGAACAAAGAGAGAATGTTTCATACATGAACCAAAGGCCTGGAAATAATTATCAAAATAATTATCAACCGCTAAGACCAAACTACAATCAAAATCAGAATTATAACCGAAGTGTTCGATACAACAACCAACAAGGTCTTAGCAATCAACAAGTATCTAATAATACTTACAACCAGCAAAGACCTATTTTTCCAAATAAACCATCACAAACCGATGATAAAAAGCCAAATTTAAAAGATATGATGTCAAAGCTAGTTGAATCTCAAACTCAATTTTTCACATCTCAGAAACAAACTAATGAACAAAATGCTCAAGCATTTAGAAAGCAACAAGCTTCAATCCAAAATCTGGAACAAGAAGTAAGTAACCTAACAAGGTTGATAGGTGAAAGAAAACCGGGGAGTTTATCCAACGATACAAATGCTAACCCCCGAAATGAAACAGCTAAAGCCATTACCACAAGTAGTGGTATTACACTTAAACCACCTGAAATGCCTGTAATTTCTGATGACTCTATTCCTACTACACAGGTACCACAGTCTGAGCAAGAGAAAGAACCGGTAGTTGAAAAGGTTAATGAAGATAACAAAGTCAAGGCTAAACCTTATGTTAGACCATACCAACCACCGCTTCCTTATCCGAGTAAAATGAGAAAAGAAAGACTTGAAGCCGAGCAATCCAAATTCTTGGATATGTTTAAACAGATAAATGTCAACCTTCCTTTCATTGATGTGATTTCAGGAATGCCAAGATATGCTAAATTCCTGAAAGATCTAATCACAAATAGAAGAAAAATTGAAGAACTTTCGGCTGTTGCTATGAATGCTACATGCTCCGCAGTGCTGTTGAATAAGATACCAGAAAAATTATCAGATCCAGGAAGTTTCACAATTCCATGTTTTCTAGGTAGTCTTAGTTCAATAGAAGCATTGACAGACTTAGGTGCTAGTATAAATTTAATGCCATATTCATTATATGCTAAACTAGACCTTGGAGAATTGAAACCAACACGAATAAGTATACAACTTGCAGATCGATCAATAAAATATCCTAGAGGGATAATGGAGAACATGCTTGTTAAAGTTGGTACTTTAGTATTTCCAGTAGACTTTGTTATTCTGGACATGGAAGAAGATTCTCGAGTTCCTCTTATATCAGGAAGACCATTCTTAAACACGACTAAAGCAATAATAGACGTGTTTGGTAAAAAACCGACCCTAAGTATAGAGGACGAGAGCGTTACCTTTTCTGTTGATAGAGCCATGCAACAACCGCAATCTGTAGATGATACATGTTATTATATTTAAACAATAAATTCACAAGCATAATTGTTACAAGAATTTCCAGAATTACAAGGAACTGGAGAATGTTCTTTAGGAGAAGGAACTAAACCAATTGATGAAATTGAAATGTTAGCTACACTCATGGCTAATGAATATGAACCAACAACAGAAGAACTTCAAATGCAGAAAGAGGAAGACTGTAGTGACCCAAACTTTTCCATGTTTATATATATTAAATGAAATTGTTATTTACTTGATTAAGTGTTTCCAACATGTTAAGCAATCAAACTTGTTAAGACTTGATTAATTGAAATACGTTTCATATAGACAATTGACCACCCAAGTTGATCGGTGATTCACGAACGTTAAAACTTGTAAAAACTATATGATGACATATATATGATTATATATATAGTTAACATGATATTATGATAAGTAATTATCTCATTATATATTTTAACAATGAGTTATATACATAAAATTGAGTTTATTGAATTAAGAAACTCGAAACGATATATATAACGATTATCGTTATAACAACGTCTTACTAAATACATATGAATCATATTAAGATATTGATATACTATGTTTAATCATGATAAATGATAAGTAAACATGTCATTAAGTGTATTAACAATGAACTACATATGTAAAAACAAGACTACTAACTTAATGATTTCGAAACGAGACATATATGTAACGATTATCGTTGTAACAACATTTAACTGTATATATATCATACTAAGATATATTAATATATCCTAATATCATGATAATGTAATAATTTAACATCTCTTTAGATATAATAAACAATGACATTTAACAAGATCGTTAACCTAAAGGTTTCAAAACAACATTTACATGTAACGACTAACGATGACTTAACGACTCAGTTAAAATGTATATACATGTAGTGTTTTAATATGTATTCTTACACTTTTGAAAGACTTCAAGACACTTATCAAAATACTTCTACTTAACAAAAATGCTTACAATTACATCCTCATTCAGTTTCATCAACAATTCTACTCGTATGCACCAGTATTCGTACTCGTACAATACACAACTTTTAGATGTATGTACTATTAGTATATACACTCCAATGATCAGCTCTTAGCAGCCCATGTGAGTCACCTAACACATTTAGGAACCATCATTTGGTAACTAGCATGAAATATCTCATAAAATTACAAAAATATTAGTAATCATTCATGACTTATTTACAAGTAAACAAAATTACACATCCTTTATATGTAATCCTTATACCAACGACCAAAAATACCTTCAAACACTTTCATTCTTCAATTTTCTTCATCTAATTGATCTCTCTCAAGTTCTATCTTCAAGTTCTAAGTGTTCTTCATAAATTCTATAAGTTCTAGTTTCATAAAATCAAGAATACTTCCAAGTTTGCTAGCTTACTTCCAATCTTGTAAAGTGATCATCCAACCTCAAGAAATCTTTATTATTTACAGTAAGATATCTTTTTAATACAAGGTAATACTCATATTCAAACTTTGATTTAATTTCTATAATTATAACAATCTTATTTCGAGTGGAAATCTTACTTGAACTTGTTTTCGTGTCATGATTCTGCTTCAAGAACTTTCAAGCCATCCAAGGATCCTTTGAAGCTAGATCTATTTTTCTCATTTCCAATAGGTTTACCTACTAAAATTAAGGTAGTAATTATGTTCATAACATCATTCGATTCATACATATAAAACTATCTTATTCGAAGATTTAAACTTGTAATCACTAGAACATAGTTTAGTTAATTCTAAACTTGTTCGCAAATAAAGTTAATCCTTCTAACTTGACTTTTAAAATCAACTAAACACATGTTCTATATCTATATGATATGCTAACTTAATGATTTAAAACCTGGAAACACGAAAAACACCGTAAAACCGGACATACGCCGTCGTAGTAACACCGCTGGCTGTTTTGGGTTTGATAATTAAAAACTATGATAAACTTTGATTTAAATGATTTTATTCTGGGAAAATGATTTTTCTTATGAACATGAAACTATATTCAAAAATCATGGTTAAACTTAAAGTGGAAGTATGTTTTTCAAAATGGTCATCAAGACGTCGTTCTTTCGACTGAAATGACTAACTCTTACAAAAACGACTTGTAACTTATATTTCCGACTATAAACCTATACTATTATGTTTAGATTCATAAAATAGAGTTCAATATGAAACCATAGCAAATTGATTCACTCAAAACGGATTTAAAACGAAGAAGTTATGGGTAAAACAAGATTGGATATTTTTTGATTGTTGTAGCTACGGGAAATATTGTAACAATTCTATACAAATCATATCCTAGCTAACTTATATTGTATTATACATGTATTCTAATATATTATATAATCTTGGGATACCATAGACACGAATACAATGTTTTGACATATCATATCGACCCATCTATATATATATATATTTCGGAACAACCATAGACACTTTATATGCAGTAATGTTGGAGTTAGCTATACAGGGTTGAGGTTGATTCCAAAATATTATATACTTTGAGTTGTGATCTAGCCTGAGGCTTGTATACACGAGGTCGTGGATTGATTCAAGATATTATATATTGCTTTATTTCTGTACATCTAACTGTGGACAACTAGTTGTAGGTTACTAACGAGGACAGCTGACTTAATAAACTTAAAACAGTAAAACGTATTAAAAATGTTGTAAATATATTTTGAACATACTTTGATATATATGTACATATTTGTTATAGGTTCGTGAATCGACCAGTTGCCAAGTCTTACTTCCCGACGAAGTAAATCTGTGAAAGTGAGTTATAGTCCCACTTTTAAAATCTAATATTTTTGGGATGAGAATACATGCAGCTTTTTAAATGTTTTACAAAATAGACACAAGTACATGAAACTACTTTCTATGGTTGAACGATCAAAGCCGAATATGCCCCCTTATACTTGGTAACCTAAGAATTAGTAAACCAGTCTACTAATTGACGCGAATCCTAAAGATAGATCTATTGGGCTCAACAAACCCCATCCATTGTAGTGGATGCTTTAGTACTTCGAGTTTTTATATCATGTCTGATGGATGTCTCGGAATGATGGGGATATTCTTATATGCATCTTGTTAATGTCGGTTACCAGGTGTTCACCATATAAATGATTTTTGTCTCTATGTATGGGATGTATATTGAAATATGAAATCTTGTGGTCTATTATTATGATTTGATAATATATAGGTTAAACCTATAACTCACCAACATTTTTATTGACTTTTTAAGCATGTTTATTCTCAGGTGATTATTAAGAGCTTTCGCTGTTGCATACTAAAATAAGGACAAGATTTAGAGTCCATGCTTGTATGATATTATGTAAAAACTGCATTCAAGAAACTTATTTTTGATGTAATATATTCTTATTGTAAACCATTATGTAATGGTCGTGTGTAAATGGTATATTTTAGATTATCATTATTTGATAATCTACGTTATGCTTTTTAAACCTTTATCAATAATATAAAGGTTATGGTTGTTTTAAAAATGAATGCAGTCTTTGAAAAACGTCTCATATAGAGGTCAAAACCTCGCGACGAAATCAATTAATATGGAACGTTTATAATCAATATGAACGGGACATTTAAGTTGGTATCCGAGCGTTGGTCTTAGAGAACCATAAATTTGCATTAGTGTGTCTTATCGAGTTTGTTAGGATACATTAGTGAGTCTAGACTTCGACCGTGTTTTCTTTAAAAACGATTGCTTAACACTTTTGTTGGAAACTATATATTATTAACATGTAAATATTATGTGATATATTAACCTCTTAATGTGTTTGATATTGTGTGATAGATGTCTACCACTAGTACAAATCCCATCGACTCACCTAATAATAATGAAGAGTCGAATATAATTTGGGAAGATTCACAAATTCCCGAAGAGGAACCGGAAGAAGAGGAACCGGAAGAAGAGGAATCAGAAGAGGAGGAACCGGAAGAGGATGAACCGGAAGAAGAAGAGGTTCCGGAGGAAGAAATATTGATACCTACAATAAATCGATTAAATAAAAGAAAATCATCAACCAACGGACCAAAGTTAAAATTGGTCAATGGTGTTTCCGCCGAGGAAGCAAAATATTGGGAAGATTACCAATTTTTCGATGAATCGGATCCCGATGAGGATTTCGATGATGTTATAGAAATTACCTCGACCCAATTTAATAAAGCAAAAGAAAATAATAAGGGAAAAGTTATAAAAATAGAGAAACCTGATTCCAACCCCGATGAACTTTATATGTATCGGCAACGTCCGTATTTCCTAAATTGTAACAATAAACTGGGAACCTTTAAACCACCAGATTTTTCTAAACCATTGTGGAAAACGATGGCTCGTATTAGAGGAACACCATATATCCCTAGAAAATTAGGAAAACGAACCAAGTCCGAAGAAGAAGAAACCGGTGATTCAGATTAGAGGGTTGTAATCATGTTGTGTATTATATGTATTGTAGTGTGCTTGTACTTTTATGTTCTATGTAAAAATTGCTTGTATTATTTAGTAATTATCTTTTACGAATCTAATCCTTGTCTATTTTATAGTATAAAAACAAAATGGACGTTAAGGGTAGACAACCGAATATTTTAGAAGACCTACCAGAGGATATGATTGAGGAAATCTTGTCTAAAGTTGGTCAGAATTCATCAGCACATTTAGTTATGGCGAAATTAACTTGTCAAACATTTGAAAGACTTTCCAGAAATGCCTTAGTTTATAAAAGGCTTTCCTTTGATAGGTGGGGTATATCACATTGGGGAGACCGTAAGTTACGCCGTGTTTTCTTTAAAGCGTTAAATGCGGGGAACCCAAATGCAATTTTACGCTACGGGTTAAGAACCTATTTTGACTCAACATATCCCAACATAGGATTTCGTGAGTTAGAAAGAGCTTCTAACATGCAACATAAAGAAGCATGTTATACTTACGGGTTAGTGATGTTCGCTTCTTACCAAAGTGAGAAAAGAAACATCGGATTACAACTTTTAAATAAAACCTTCCCACAAGTGACGGATTCAGTAATTGGGGTGAGAAACAAGGTTTTTAGATTATTACGGGGCTGTTGGACATTACGAAACCCTCGTCCTTTTGACGACATTACAACATGCTGCCTAGCCAATGGTCATAACGGTTACTTTCCACAAGATCAAGGATGGGAAGTCGTCTTAGCAAAACCTGAATGCATGACTTGTTTATGGACTTATGAATTACGTGTCTTTATTTCTTTTGCTGAACAACTTGCGTATTAACTAAAATTGCCTTCATAGCTGCCGAGTAGCAAAGTTATTATGTGCTATATTTCATCCTATATGTTTATTAGCGGTATTGTAAGTTTGTAAAATATTGTATAAAGTTTGAACGCGAAATATTATTGTAATAAGTTTTTCATATAGAATCGTAGTAGTCGAATTATATAATAGCTACTAAGTATGAACTTATGGGTAGGTACTACCCGAATTAAAACTATAAAATGCTAATATGAAGAAAAAGCTTTTATAAATAAGTTCATATTATGCTACGAAATACTATTGACTACTCTTAAATTCTATATGATTAACTCAATTCTTTTGGCTATTTTTGAAGGAAATGGCACCGGCGACTCGTCAGAACTTGAACATGAGTGAGGAAGATTTCCGTGTTTTCCTTGCTGCGAACATAGCCGCAGTGCAGGATGCGATGCAAAATAACAATAACTCTGGATCTAGCAGTGGAACTAATTCCGCAAGAAATCGTATAGGATGCTCCTACAAAAAATTCACTGCCTGCAAACCTTTGGAATTTGATGGAACCGAAGGACCAATTGGATTGAAACGGTGGACCGAGAAGGTCGAATCGGTGTTTGCCATAAGTAAGTGTACTGAAGAGGACAAAGTTAAGTACGCTACACATACCTTCATAGGTACGGTGTTAACATGGTGGAATACCTATCTCGAGCAGGTAGGACAAGATGCTGCTTACGCACTACCATGGTCAGCATTCAAGCAATTGATGAACGAGCAGTATCGTCCCAGAAATGAGGTCAATAAGCTCAAGGTAGAGCTTAGAGGATAACGAACACAAGGTTTCGATATCACCACGTACGAACGAAGATTCACAGAATTGTGCCTATTGTGTCCCAGAACATTCGAAGACGAAGAAGAGAAGATCGACGCATTTGTAAAAGGGTTACCGGAAAGAATTCAAGAAGATGTGAGTTCACACGAGCCCGCCTCCATACAAAAGGCAAGTCGAATGGCTCACAAATTAGTGAACCAAATTGAAGGAAGGATTAAAGAGCAGGCGACCGAAGAGGCTAACATGAAACAAGTCAAGAGAAAGTGGGAAGAAACCAATGACAAGAGTCACCAATACAACAACAACAACAATCACAACCACAATCGCAATAACTATCTCAATAACCGCAACATCAATCGCAACAACAATTTCAACAAACGTCCCAACAACAACTACAATAACCGTCCCAACAATAATAACAACAACAACAACAACAACAGCAACAATAACAATCCCAACAACAATCTCAATAACAACAATGGCAATAAAAACTAAAAACAGCCATGCCAAAGATGTGAAGAGCATCACCTGGGGTTCTGCATGACATTTTGCAACAGGTGTAAAAGAAATGGTCATAGCGCAAAGAAGTGCGAAATCTATGGACCAATGCATAACAGAACTAAAGGAACAAATAATGTCGGAACCAATAACACCGTCATAGTTTGTTTTGGATGTGGAAAATCGGGCCACTTTAGTAGAAATTTCCCGAATCAGGGGAATACTAATGGGCAGGGCCGCGGAAGAGTTTTCAATATTAATACGGCAGAAGCGCAGGAAGACCCCGAGCTTATTACGGGTACGTTTCTCATTGACAATAAATCTACTTATGTTTTATTTGATTCGGGTGCGGATAGAAGCTATATGAGTAGAGATTTTTTTGCTAAACTAAGTTGTTCACCGACGCCCTTGGATAATAAATTTTTACTCGAATTAGCAAACGGTAAATTAATTACAGCAGATAATATACGTCGGAATCGAGAAATTAAATTGGTTAGTGAAACATTTAAGATTGACTTGATACCAGTAGAGTTAGGGAGTTTTGATGTGATAATCGGTATGGACTGGTTGAAAGAAGTGAAAGCAGAGATCGTTTGTTACAAAAATGCAATTCGCATTATACAAGAAAAAGGAAAACCCTTAATGGTGTACGGAGAAAAGAGCAACGCGAAGTTAAATCTTATTAGTAACCTGAAGGCACAAAAACTAATAAGAAAAGGTTGCTACGCTGTGCTAGCACACGTCGAGAAAGTCAATTCCGAAGAAAAGAACATCAATGATGTTCCCGTCGTAAAAGAATTTCCCGATGTATTTCCGAAAGAATTACCGGGACTACCTCCACACCGATCCGTTTAATTTCAAATAGACCTTGTACCGGGAGCTGTACCAATAGCTCGTGCTCCATACAGACTCGCACCTAGCGAAATGAAGGAATTCAGAGCCAATTACAAGAACTTTTAGAGGTGGTTTCATTCGACCAAGCACATCACCATGGGGAGCTCCTGTTTTGTTTGTCAAGAAGAAGGATGGTACATTTAGGTTATGTATCGACTACCGAGAGTTGAACAAACTTACCATCAAGAACCGCTACCCACTATCGAGAATCGATGACTTATTTGATCAACTACAAGGCTCATCGGTTTATTCTAAGATTGATTTACGTTCTGGGTATCATCAAATGCGGGTGAAGGAGGATGATATTTCAAAGACTGCTTTTAGGACGCGTTACGGTCATTACGAGTTTATGGTTATGCCGTTTGGGTTGACTAACGCACCAGCTGTGTTCATGGACCTCATGAACCGAGTGTGTGGACCATACCTTGACAAGCTTGTCATTGTTTTTATCGATGACATACTTATTTACTCAAAGAATGACCAAGAGCACGAAGAACATTTGAGAAAAGTGCTAGAGTTGTTAAGGAAAGAAAAACTGTACGCTAAGTTTTCAAAGTGTGCATTTTGGTTGGAAGAAGTTCAATTCCTCGGTCACATAGTGAAAAAAGAAGGTATTCAGGTGGATCCGGCAAAGATTGAAACCGTTGAAAAATGGGAAACCTCGAAAACTCCGAAGCATATAAGCCAATTTTTAGGACTAGCTGGGTACTACAGAAGATTCATCCAAGATTTTTCCAGAATAGCAAAACCCTTGACTGCATTAACGCATAAAGGGAGGAAATTTGAATGGAAGGATGAACAAGAGAAAACGTTTCAATTGTTAAAGAAAAAGTTAACTACGACAACTATATTATCATTACCTGAAGGGAATGATGATGTTGTGATATATTGTGACGCTTCAAAGCAAGGTCTCGATTGTGTATTAATGCAATGAACGAAGGTAATTGCTTATGCGTCTAGACAATTGAAGATTCACGAGCAGAATTATATGACGCATGATTTGGAATTAGGCGCGGTTGTTTTTGCATTAAAGACTTGGAGGCACTACTTATATGGGGTCAAAAGTATTATATATACCGACCACAAAAGTATTCAACACATATTTAATCAGAAACAACCGAACATGATGCAGCGCAGGTGGATTGAATTGTTGAATGATTACGACTTTGAGATTCGTTACCACTCGGGGAAGGTGAATGTGGTAGCCGACGCTTTGAGCAGAAAGGACAGAGAACCCATTCGAGTAAAAGCTATGAATATAATGATTCACAATAACCTTACTACTCAAATAAAAGAGGCGCAACAAGGAGTTTTAAAAGAGGGAAATTTAAAGGATGAAATACCCAAAGGATCGGAGAAGCATCTTAATATTCGGGAAGATGGAACCCGGTATAGGGCTGAAAGAATTTAGGTACCAAAATTTGAAGATATGAGAGAAATGGTACTTGGAGAAGCTCATAAAACCAGATACTCAATACACCCTGGAACGGAGAAGATGTACAAGGATCTCAAGAAACATTTTTGGTGGTCGGGTATGAAAGCCGATGTTGCTAAATATGTAGGAGAATATTTGATGTGTTCTAAGGTCAAAGCGGAACATCAAAAACCATCAGGTCTACTTCAACAACCCAAAATCTCGGAATGGAAATGGGAAAACATTACCATGGATTTCATCACTAAATTGCCAAGGACTGCAAATGGTTTTGATACTATTTGGGTAATAGTTGATCGTCTCACCAAATCAGCACACTTCTTGCCAATAAGAGAAGATGACAAGATAGAGAAGTTAGCACGACTGTATTTGAAGGAAGTCGTCTCCAGACATGGAATACCAATCTCTATTATCTCTGATAGGGATGGCAGATTTATTTCAAGATTATGGCAGACATTACAGCAAGCATTAGGAACTCGTCTAGACATGAGTACTGCCTATCATCCACAAAATGATGGGCAGAGCAAAAGGACGATACAAATGCTTGAAGACATGCTACGAGCATGTGTTATTGATTTCAGAAATAGTTGGGATCGACATCTACCGTTAGCAGAATTTTGATACAACAACAGCTACCATTCAAGCATGGAGATGGCGCCGTTTGAAGCACTTTATGGTAGAAAGTGCAGGTCTCCGATTTGTTGGAGTGAAGTAGGGGATAGACTGATTACAGGTCACGAGATAATACAAGAAACTACCGAGAAGATCATCCAAATTCAACAACGGTTGAAAACCGCCCAAAGTCGACAAAAGAGCTACGCCGACATTAAAAGAAAAGATATAGAATTTGAAATTGGAGAGATGGTCATGCTTAAGGTTGTACCTTAGAAAGGCGTTGTTCGATTTGGTAAACGAGGGAAATTAAATCCAAGGTATATAGGACCATTCAAGATTATTGATCGTGTTGGACCAGCAGCTTACCTACTTGAGTTACCTCAACAACTCGAGGCTGTACATAACACTTTCCACGTCTCGAATTTGAAGAAATGTTTTGCTAAAGACGATCTCACTATTCCGTTAGACGAAATTCAAATCAACGAAAAACTTCAATTCATCGAAGAACCCGTCGAAATAATGGATCGTGAGGTTAAAAGACTTAAACAAAACAAGATTCCAATTGTTAAGGTTCGATGGAATGCTCGTAGAGGACCCAAGTTCACCTGGGAACGAGAAGATCAGATGAAGAAGAAATACCCGCACTTATTTCCAGAAGATACGTCAACACCTCCAACTGCTTAAAATTTCGGGACGAAATTTATTTAACGGGTAGGTACTCTAGTGACCCGAACTTTTCCATGTTTATATATATTAAATGAAATTGTTATTTACATGATTAAGTGTTTCCAACATGTTAAGCAATCAAACTTGTTAAGACTTGATTAATTGAAATAGGTTTTATATAGACAATTGACCACCCAAGTTGACCGATGATTCACGAACGTTAAAACTTGTAAAAACTATATGATGACATATATATGATTATATATATATAGTTAACATGATATTATGATAATTAAGTATCTCATTAGGTATTTTAACAATGAGTTATATACATAAAATTGAGTTTATTGAATTAAAAAACTCGAAACGATATATATAACGATTATCGTTATAACAACGTCTTACTAAATACATATGAATCATATTAAGATATTGATACACTATGTTTAATCATGATAAATGATAAGTAAACATGTCATTAAGTGTATTAACAATGAACTACATATGTAAAAACAAGACTACTAACTTAATGATTTCGAAACGAGACATATATGTAACGATTATCGTTGTAACAACATTTAACTGTATATATATCATACTAAGATATATTAATATATCCTAATATCATGATAATGTAATAATTTAACATCTCTTTAGATATAATAAACAATGGGTTAACGACATTTACCAAGATCGTTAATCTAAAGGTTTCAAAACAACATTTACATGTAACGACTAACGATGACTTAACGACTCAGTTAAAATGTATATACATGTAGTGTTTTAATATGTATTCTTACACTTTTGAAAGACTTCAACACACTTATTAAAATACTTCTACTTAACAAAAATGCTTACAATTACATCCACGTTCAGTTTCATCAACAATTCTACTCGTATGCACCCGTATTCGTACTCGTACAATACACAGCTTTTAGATGTATGTACTATTGGTATATATACTCCAATTATTAGCTCTTAGCAGCCTATGTGAGTCACCTAACTCATGTGGGAACCATCATTTTGCAACTAGCAAGAAATATCTCATAAAATTACAAAAATATTAGTAATCATTTATGACTTATTTACAAGTAAACAAAATTACACATCCTTTATATCTAATCCATATACCAACGACCAAAAACATCTACAAACACTTTCATTCTTCAATTTTCTTCATTTAATTGATCTCTCTCAAGTTCTATCTTCAAGTTCTAAGTGTTCTTCATAAATTCTATAAGTTCTAGTTTCATAAAATCAAGAATACTTCCAAGTTTGCTAGCTTACTTCCAATCTTGTAAAGTGATCATCCAACCTCCAGAAATCTTTCTTATTTACAGTAAGATATCTTTCTAATACAAGGTAATACTCATATTCAAACTTTGATTCAATTTCTATAACTATAACAATCTTATTTAGAGTGGAAATCTTGCTTGAACTTGTTTTCGTGTCATGATTCTGCTTCAAGAACTTTCAAACCATCCAAGGATCCTTTGAAGCTAGATCTATTTTTCTCATTACCAGTAGGTTTACCTACTAAAATTAAGGTAGTAATAATGTTCTTAACATCATTTGATTCATATATATAAAACTATCTTATTCGAAGATTTAAACTTGTAATCACTAGAACATAGTTTAGTTAATTCTAAACTTGTTCACAAATAAAGTTAATCCTTCTAACTTGACTTTTAAAATCAACTAAACACATGTTCTATATCTATATGATATACTAACTTAATGATTTAAAACCTGGAAACACGAAAAACACCGTAAAACCGGACATACGCCGTCGTAGTAACACCGCGGGCTATTTTGGGTTTGATAATTAAAAATTATGATAAACTTTGATTTAAAAGTTGTTCTTCTGGAAAAATGATTTTTCTTATGAACATGAAACTATATCCAAAAATCATGGTTAAACTCATAGTGGAAGTATGTTTTTTAAAATGGTCATCAAGACGTCGTTCTTTCGACTGAAATGACTACCTCTTATAAAAATGACTTGTAACTTATATTTCTGACTATAAACCTATACTTTTGTGTTTAGATTCATAAAATAGAGTTCAATATGAAACCATAGCAATTTGATTCACTCAAAACGGATTTAAAACGAAGAATTTATGGGTAAAACAAGATTGGATATTTTTTTATTGTTGTAGCTACGGGAAATATTGTAACAATTCTATACAAATCATATCCTAGCTAACTTATATTGTATTATACATGTATTCTAATATATTATGTAATATTGGGATACCATAGACACCAATACAATGTTTTGACATATCATATCGACCCATCTATATATATATATTTCGGAACAACCATAGACACTCTATATGCAGTAATGTTGGAGTTAGCTATACAGGGTTGAGGTTGATTCTAAAATATTATATACTTTGAGTTGTGATCTAGCCTGAGGCTTGTATACACGAGGTCGTGGATTGATTCGAGATATTATATATTGCTTTATTTGTGTACATCTAACCGTGGACAACTAGTTGTAGGTTACTAACGAGGACAGCTGACTTAATAAACTTAAAACAGTAAAACGTATTAAAAATGTTTTAAATATATTTTGAACATACTTTGATATATATGTACATATTTGTTATAGGTTCGTGAATCGACCAGTGGCCAAGTCTTACTTCCAGACGAAGTAAATCTGTGAAAGTGAGTTATAGTCCTACTTTTAAAATCTAATATTTTTGGGATGAGAATACATGCAGCTTTTTAAATGTTTTACAAAATAGACACAAGTACATGAAACTACTTTCTGTGGTTGAACGATCGAAGCCGAATATGCCCCTTTTTACTTGGTAACCTAAGAATTAGTAAACCAGTCTACTAATTGACGAGAATCCTAAAGATAGATCTATTGGGCTCAACAAACCCCATCCGTTGTAGCAGATGCTTTAGTACTTCGAGTTTTTATATCATGTCCGTTGGATGTCCCGAAATGATGGAGATATTCTTATACGCATCTTGTTAATGTCGGTTACCAGGTGTTCACCATATGAATGATTTTTATCTCTATGTATGGGATGTATATTGAAATATTAAATCTTGTGGTCTATTATTATGATTTGATAATATATAGGTTAAACCTATAACTCACCAACATTTTTGTTGACGTTTTAAGCATGTTTATTCTCAGGTGATTATTAAGAGCTTTCGCTGTTGCATACTAAAATAAGGACAAGATTTGGAGTCCATGCTTGTATGATATTATGTAAAAACTGCATTCAAGAAACTTATTTTTGATGTAATATATTCTTATTATAAACCATTATGTAATGGTCGTGTGTAAACGGTATATTTTAGATTATCATTATTTGATAATCTACGTAATGCTTTTTAAACCTTTATCGATAAAATAAAGGTTATGGTTGTTTTAAAAATGAATGCAGTCTTTGAAAAACGTCTCATATAGAGGTCAAAACCTCGCGACGAAATCAATTAATATGGAACTTTTATAATCAATATGATCGGGACATTTCAAAGACAGATATCGATACAAATCATCGATAGAAGAACCACCGATATTAGAGTTAAAGCCACTTCTAAACCATTTGAAATACGCTTATTTACATGATGAATCTGAATTACCTGTAATAATATCGTCTTCTCTTACGGAAAATGAAAAATCTCAACTTATTTCTATGCTAAAAGCTCATAAACCAGCTATTGTATGGAAGATTCATGACATTAAAGGAATAAGTCCTTCGTATTGCACACATAAAATCCTTATGGAAGAAGGTCATAAAACATATGTGCAACTCCAACGAAGACTAAATCCTAATATGCAAGATGTTGTTAAGAAAGAAATTATTAAACTGCTCAATGCAGGTTTAATTTATCCAATCTCTGATAGTCCATGGGTAAGCCCAGTTCAATGTTAGAGGAGTTAGGAGTTTTCTAGGGCATGTCGGTTTTTACCGACGTTTCATAAAAGACTTTTCTAAAATTGCCACTCCTATGAATAAACTCCTTGAAAAGGATGCTCCATTCATCTTTTCAGATGAATGCATCAAATATTTTAACATTCTTAAAGAAAAACTCACTAATGGATCGATCATGATAACTCCAAATTGGAATCTACCATTTGAACTCATGTGCGATGCAACTGATTTTGCAATGGGAGCAGTTTTAGGTCAAATAATTGAAAAACGATTTCAATCTATTTATTACGCTAGTAAGACGTTACAAGGGGCACAAACGAATTACACAACTACTGAAAAAGAACTCCTTGCTATCATCTTTGCTTTTGACAAATTTCGTTCATATCTCGTTCTAGCAAAAACAGTGGTCTATACCAACCATTCTGCTCTTAGATACCTATTTTCAAAACAAGATGCCAAACTACGATTAATCTGTTGGATCTTACTCTTACAAGAGTTCGATATTGAAATCTGAGACAAAAAGGGAGCAGAAAATCTCGCAGCTGATCATCTTTCTCGCCTTGAAAATCCTGAATTATAAGTTCTAAATGAATCGGCTATACAAGACAAATTTCCTGATGAATATCTTTTGAAAATCGATTATAGTGAAATTCCATGGTTTGCAGACTATGCAAACTACTTAGTATGTGGATTCCTTGAAAAAGGGTTGTCGTACCAAAAACGAAAGAAATTCTTCTGTGATATAAAACACTATTTTTGGGAAGATCCACATTTATTCAAAAGTTGTCCCGATGGAATAATATTCCGATGCGTATTCGGGGATGAAGCTAGTCAAATCTTAAACCATTGTCACACAGGACCAACAGGAGGGCATTATGGGCCTCAACTCACAGCAAGAAAAGTTTACGACGCTGGATTCTATTGGCCTACAATTTTCAAAGACGCACACCTTCTTTGTAAATCCTGTGATGCATGTCAAAGGGCCAGAAAAATAAGTCAACATGATGAAATGCCACAAAATGTCATTCAAGTATGTGAAGTTTTTGATATTTGGGGTATTGACTTTATGGGTCCATTTCCAAAATCTCATAATAATCTCTACATTCTCGTTGCCATTGATTATGTATCTAAATGGGCGGAAGCACAAGCTCTCCCAACTAGCGATGCACGAGTTGTAGTCAACTTTTTAAAATGTCTTTTTGCTAGGTTTGGAACACCGAAAGCTTTAATAAGTGATCGGGGTACTCATTTTTGTAATAATCAACTTGGGAAAGTTCTCAAAAGGTATGGAGTAACTCATAAAATCTCAACCGCTTATCATCCACAAACAAGTGGACAAGATGAAAATACCAACCGAGCATTAAAACGTATTCTAGAGAAAACTGTAGGATCAAATCCGAAGAAATGGCCCATGAAATTGGAAGATGCACTCTGGGCTTTTAGAACAGCCTACAAAACTCCAATTGACACCACACCTTTTAAACTCATTTACAGAAAAGCATGTCAGTAGAAATTGAGCACAAAGCATTTTGAGCTTTGAAGACATGTAATCTTGATTTGCATTAAGTTGGTCGTCTACGGTTAAGTCAACTAAACGAATTAGGAGAATTAAGACATGATGAATATGAGAATTCGTTAATCTATAAGGAAAGAACGAAGAAATGGCATGATAAAAGAATCAGAAGTTCAAAAGAATTTAAGGAAGGAGACCGAGTTCTTCTTTTCAATTCACGATTCAAGCTATTTTCTGGAAAATTGAAATCAAGATGGTCTGGACCATTCATAGTCAAAAGAGTTTTCCCATACGAAAAAGTAAAATTAATAAATTCAAATGGGATTGAATTTAAAGTTAATGGTCACAGAGTTAAACATTACATAGATAATCCAATGGAAGTTGAAGATGAAGTTAATTACAATTTCGACACCACAGCTAACTAAGTGTGGGAAGATTCAAATATTTTAAGATTATGAATTTCTGTTAGAGTTAGATGTTCTATTTTCGTGTAGTTTCCGAGAATGGAATTCGATTAGTCTTTCCCTAGCAGACCCTAAAGAACTAGTCTTCTCCCTCCATTATGAATTTTTGTGTTTTTAGGTTTTACGAGATGAAGAATTCCTTTGATTTGAACCATGGTCTACTACTACACGCTATGATTACTAAACGTAATAATAACACCTTCCCGAGTGAACTGGTATCATTCATAAGAGGCAAAATGGACGAAGTGAGGAAAGAAATCAGGAAAGATCATAATAAGATACATTTTGGTAAAGGAAAATCAAAATCCGCAACAAAAAGAAGAGCACGACACTTTGAAAGATGTCATAAATGCGGAAAATGGTCACACGAAGGGAAATGTTCGAACAATCAAACACATTCCAATTCTGAATTCATTACTTTATGCAGAGAAGGACCATTCATATGTTTAGAAGAATAGTTATTGAAAACTCGAGGTTACGCTTATGTAGCTATGGAAAACCAAATCGAACAACTCTCCTATGAGTCGACTAAAGCATGTCTCTGAGAATTCTATCTCACAGGTAAGTATGTACAGTTTTTATTTTTTTATTTTTATTTTATTGCTTTTAACATTTTGTTAATAAACGCTGAATCGTTCACTATAAAGTATTAAATTGATATTCAATAAAATTAGGTATAATAAACCGAAATTATTAATATCGTACAAAAATTTAACTCATCACTGCTAAATTTACCATTTATTCATAAGGTATAAATATCTTTAATCAATCAATTCAAAATATTTCAAAAATTCGTCAAGAGTAAAACTAGGTAATATAACCAAAATTACTTTACCCAAAAGAGGGACGTATATTTTTGTTAATATTTGATTGATTAAAGTGGGATAAAAGACCAAAAATATTTTAATTTTATTTTTACCTTGTTTTTTAAATTAATATATAAATATTAATTTATTATTATTGTAAATTTATAAAATATATAATATTATATTATTTTAAATGTAAGTTTGTAAAACTAATGTATAAAAATATTAATAATATTTATATACAATTTTATTAATATGCATTTTAAATTTAAGTTTGTTGTGAATTTAAAAACAAAAATGTACTTTATTTCATTAAGTTAAAAATTTGATATCTAAAATTCGTCATGAGTTAAAGACTAGGTTGTGGAACCGAAATTGCTTTACCCGAGGGCAGGACGTGAAATTTTATTATCATTATTTTTAATTTTAATGATCTAAAGTATGCCAAAAAAAAAAAATCTTTGCTTTTAAAACAATCGATTTAAAATGACAATTTTTAAAATTTTGTCGAGGAACGAACTAGGTGAATATACCGAAACTACCTCAACCCAAAGACTAAGAAAATAAAATTTTAAATTAATCACTTATTTGTTTTATAAGTTAAAGATTTTATAAAAAAAAAATAAATACAATATTACACCGCACTGGGAAACCATGCGATCGTATGGGGACCCTGGACTGGTCAGATGCTTAAAAAATGAAAAAATTCACAGAACCCTCATTTTATGCACACACATACATGAACACCACTCCCAAACTCTCCCTAAAATCATCAATTTTTCACCAAATCACTCAAATTTCGTGCTACAAATCACTCTAAAGATGCCGTTGTTCGGATTTGGGAGGAAGAAGGTAACGATTTCACCCCTAAAATCTTTAAATTCGAATTATAGTGTTCTTGAGTAAATTTTTACCTAATTCAATTTTGATTATTTCTAGCTTAGTTATAGTTAAATTGTTAGTATATTATGCTTGTATAACCTAGATTGATGCTATTTATTATGATTTGAAGCCTTAAACTTCAAATTTTTTAGAAATATAGGGTTTGTGTCCTTGAGCAATTTGGGCCTTTTTGATATAAACAGGTTATGGCCAATTTTTGTTATGAATTAGTGCTAAATTAAGTAGTGTAACATGTTTAGGTTGCTAAATGATCCAAACTTTGATCATAAACATGATTTTTAAAGATCAAAGTGGACTTTTTAAGTCTAAAATTCATGAACTTGATTATTTTGATATAAATGCCATTTGAAACTTGTTTAATTGCTAGTAATGGTTATTTTGACATGTTATTTGAGTAGAATGCTTATGAACATTGTATACATTTTCATATATGCTTATTGAAAAAGTGTAGAATTGTTAAATTTATGAAAATATGTATAAGTTTAATTTTGATTAAACATGTTATTGTAATTATGTTAATTTGTTATTTTGCTAAAGACTAATGCATTATTTGGATGCACAAAATTTTGTGTTTAATGTATTTTGCAGAGAAATACAGATACTGACGGTGCATCATCGTCTAGACAAGCTGATCCAGAGCCACAACCTGAGCTGCAACCTGAGCCACAACAAGAACAACAACATCACTATGATCAACACCTACCATATCATGAGCCGAAACCACTATTCATAGCCAATTATCATCAATTTCAGCCTCACGAGAGGATTATGCACCCACTTATCAACGAACAACAATTACACTCCACCCTAAGATTCGATCGTTGTTGGATTGATTACCCAAAATTTCAAAAGAACATGCACATCCTCTACCTTAAAAATATTGAGGTGCCACGAGTAATCAATTGGGAGCCTTTGGAAACGGTTGGCCTAGCCGACTTGGTAAGAGGTTTACTAGTTCAAAGGTATGGTAACTCTATATTTAACGACTGGATTCACCTATTTTCCACGCGTAGAACTGTATATAGAGAATGGTGTGTTGAATTGCTTAGCACTATAGAGTTAAATAATCAGGTTACTATGTTAGAAAATAAGAGTTTTATTAGATTTTTGTTAAGAGGTAGGATGTACAGGATGTCCATGTTGGACATGGCTAGAGCTTTACTTATCTACACGCCCACTGAGATTATTACACCTGATTGTAGTAGTTTAATTTATGAAGGTGAAAGAGTAGATAGGAATTTTGACAGTAACGCCATATGGAGGCGTATGTCAAATTTTAATGAGTTTAAGCAGGGAGGAAAACACTCCTACCTAGATATTGATAGAGCAGAGCTCTGTGTAATACATAGATTTTTAGCAAACTCAATTACACAACGAGGTAAAAACAAGGAGAAAATGACCCTAAACGATTTATTCTACCTTAAGTATATTCGAGACCCGAGGAGCTTTGTTAACATTCCTTATTGCGTTGGCCACTATTTGTCTAAAGTTGTTGAGGGTATACAAGAAGGAAGTATAATAGGGGGAGGCATTTTTGTTACTCTCATTGGAGAGTATTTAGGTGTAGATAAAGAGCAAGGGGGTCCGATGCTCGAGATTGGGGGACAAGCCGAGAGTATAGGATTGCAGGTTTATCATGGGGCACAGGAACTGTTAAAAAGACATAATAAGGCAGTACCATATCAGGATCCCCGACCACAGGTAGAAAGAGGGTCAGACGAGGAGATGGAGGAAGCAGATGACGTTAGGGATGTCATTAGAGATAGTTATACTGATGTTTTCCAGCGTATAGATGAGGTGGAAATGAGCAACGAGGCTCGACATCGTCAGTATGAGCAGTGGAGAGCCGCGAATGTGTACGAGCAATCCAGGCGATGCCAATACGATAGATGGAATGTTCATAAACACCAAATCATGAGCCATCTATCATATCAGGTACCACAAAATTACATTCCGACTCAGCCTGCATACTATTCACCATATCAGCTCGACATGCAACCACCCTATAACATATACGACCCCAACCAAGCCTATCAGAACACCTACAACGAGCCATGGAACCCGAATGATAATATGAACTGGAATCTATATCCAGATTGATAGTGTTTGAAATGTCCCGTTCTTATTGATTAAAAACGTTCCATATTAATTGATTTTGTTGCGAGGTTTTGACCTCTATATGAGATGTTTTTCAAAGACTGCATTCATTTTTAAACAAACCATAACCTTTATTTCATCAATAAAGGTTTAAAAAGCTTTACGTAGATTATCAAATAATGATAATCTAAAATATCATGTTTATACGCGACCATTACATAATGGTTTACAATACAAATATGTTACAACGAAATAAGTTTCTTGAATGTAGTTTTTACACAATATCATACAAGCATGGACTCCAAATCTCGTCCTTATTTAAGTATGCGACAGCGGAAGCTCTTAATAATCACCTGAGAATAAACATGCTTAAAACGTCAACAAAAATGTTGGTGAGTTATAGGTTTAACCTATATATTATCAAATCATAATAATAGACCACAAGATTTCATATTTCAATACACATCCCATACATAGAGATAAAAATCATTCATATGGTGAACACCTGGTAACCGACATTAACAAGATGCATATTTAAGAATATCGCCATCATTCCGGGACACCCTTCGGATATGATATAAATTTCGAAGTACTAAAGCATCCGGTACTTTGGATAGGGTTTGTTAGGCCTAATAGATCTATCTTTAGGATTCGCGTCAATTAGGGTGTCTGTTCCCTAATTCTTAGATTACCAGACTTTAATAAAAAGGGGCATATTCGATTTCGATAATTCAACCATAGAATGTAGTTTCATGTACTTGTGTCTATTTTGTAAATCATTTATAAAACCTGCATGTATTCTCATCCCAAAAATATTAGATTTTAAAAGTGGAACTATAACTCACATTCACAGATTTTTTACTTCGTCGGGAAGTAAGACTTGGCCACTAGTCGATTCACGAACCTATAACAAATATGTACATATATATCAAAGTATGTTCAAAATATATTTACAACACTTTTAATACATTTTGATGTTTTAAGTTTATTAAGTCAGCTATCCTCGTTAGTAACCTACAACTAGTTGTCCACAGTTAGATGTACAGAAATAAATCGATATATATTATCTTGAATCAATCCACGACCCAGTGTATACATATCTCAGTATTGATCACAACTCAAACTATATATATTTTGGAATCAACCTCAACCCTGTATAGCTAATTCCAACATTCACATATAGAGTGTCTATGGTTGTTCCGAAATATATATAGATGTGTCGATATGATAGGCCGAAACATTGTATACGTATCTATGGTATCTCAAGATTACATAATATACAATACAAGTTGATTAAGTTATGGTTGGAATAGATTTATTACCAATTTTCACGTAGCTAATATGAGTAGTTTTTACCAATTTTGTCTTGCTCGCCATTTCTTCGTTTCTAATCCGTTTTGAGTGATTTAAGCAGCCACAGTTTTGTATTGAACTTGAATTTATGAAACTAAACAGAAAAGGTATAGGTTTATAGTTGGAAATACAAGTTACAAGTCATTTTTGAAAGAGGTAGTTATTTCCGTCGAAAGAACGACATCTTGATGACTGTTTTGAAAAACATACTTTCACTTTGAGTTTAACCATGATTTTTGGATATGGTTTCATGTTCATAAAAAAAATCATTTTCCCAGAAGTATAGCTATTAAATCAAAGTTTTTCATAGTTTTTAATTATCCAAACCAAAATAGCACCCGATTGTAACTACGACGGCGTAAATCCGGTTTTATGGTGTTTATCGTGTTTCCGGGTTTTAAATCATTAAGTTAGCATATCATATAGATATAGTTCATGTGTATAGTTGATTTTAAAAGTGTAGTTAGAAGGATTAACTTTATTTGCGAACAAGTTTAGAATTAACTAAACTATGTTCTAGTGATTACTAGTTTACCACTTCGAATATGATAGCTTTTTATGTTTGAATCGAATGATGTTATGAACATCATTACTACCTTAAGTTCCTTGGATAAACCTACTAAAAAATAGAAAAATGGATCTAGCTTCAACGGATCCTTGGATGGCTCGAAGTTCTTGAAACAGAATCATGACACGAAAACAAGTTCAAGTAAGATCATCACTTGAAATAAGATTATTATAGTTATAGAAATTGAACCAAAGTTTGAATATGATTATTACCTTGTATTAGAATGATAACCTACTGTAAGAAACAAAGATTTCTTGAGGTTGGATGATCACCTTATAAGATTGGAAGTGAGCTAGCAAACTTGAAAGTATTCTTGATTTTATGTAACTAGAACTTGTAGAATTTATGAAGAACACTTAGAACTTGAAGTAAGAACTTGAGAGAGATCAATTAGATGAAGAAAATTGAAGAATGAAAGTGTTTGTAGGTGTTTTTGGTCGTTGGTGTATGGATTAGATATAAAGGATATGTAATTTTGTTTTCATGTAAATAAGTCATGAATGATTACTCATATTTTTGTAATTTTATGAGATATTTCATGCTAGTTGCCAAATGATGGTTCCCACATGTGTTAGGTGACTCACATGGGCTGCTAAGAGCTGATCATTGGAGTGTATATACCAATAGTACATACATCTAAAAGCTGTGTATTGTACGAGTACGAATACGGGTGCATACGAGTAGAATTGTTGATGAAACTGAACGAGGATGTAATTGTAAGCATTTTTGTTAAGTAAAAGTATTTTGATAAGTGTTTTTAAGTCTTTCAAAAGTGTATGAATACATATTAAAACACTACATGTATATACATTTTAACTGAGTCGTTAAGTCATCGTTAGTCGTTACATGTAAGTGTTGTTTTGAGACCTTTAGGTTAACGATCTTGTTAAATGTTGTTCACCCAAAGTTTATAATATCAAATGATATTTTAAATTATTATATTATCATGATATTATGATATATTAATATATCTTAATATGATATATACATTTAAATGTCGTTACAACGATAATCGTTACATATATGTCTCGTTTCGAAATCCTTAAGTTAGTAGTCTTGTTTTTACTTATGTAGTTCATTGTTAATACACTTAATGATATATTTAATTATCATATTATCATGTTATATATAATATAACAATGTATTAATATGCTTCATATATATATTTGGTAAGACGTGGTTATAACGATAAGCGTTATATGTATCGTTTCGAGTTTCATAGGTCAATAGTCTCTTTTTTAAGTATATAACTTATTGTTACTATTTTTAATGAGATACTTGATGATCATTATATCATGTTAAACATATATATTTATTCATTTATGTATCATCATGTCATATACAACTTATAGCGTTCGTGAATCAATGGTCAAACTGGGTAATCAGACGTTTACAAAATTTCCGTTTCAATTAACCAAGTCTTAACAAGTTTGATTGCTTAACATGTTGGAAACATTTAATCATGTAAATATATTTTTCATTAAACATATAATCATAGAAAGGTTCGGAAAAGTTCGGGTCACTACAGTACCTACCCGTTAAATAAATTTCGTACCGAAATTTTAAGCGATTGGAGGTGTTGGCTCATCTTCTGGAAATAAGTGCGGGTACTTCTTCTTCATCTGATCTTCTCGTTCCCAGGTGAACTCGGGTACTCTACGAGCATTCCATCGAACCTTAACAATCGGTATCTTATTTTGTTTAAGTCTCTTAACCTCACGATCCATTATTTCAACGGGTTCTTCAATGAATTGAAGTTCTTCATTGATTTGGATTTCGTCCAATGGAATAGTGAGATCTTTTTTAGCAAAACATTTCTTCAAATTCGAGACGTGGAAAGTGTTATGTACAGCCGCGAGTTGTTAAGGTAACTCAAGTCGGTAAGCTACTGGTCCGACACGATCAATAATCTTGAATGGTCCAATATACCTTGGATTTAATTTCCCTTGTTTACCAAATCGAACAACACCTTTCCATGGTGCAACCTTAAGCATGACCATCTCTCCAATTTCAAATTCTATATCTTTTCCTTTAATGTCGGCGTAGCTCATTTGTCGACTTTGGGCGGTTTTCAACCGTTGTTGAATTTGGATAATCTTCTCAGTAGTTTCTTGTTTTATCTCCGGACCCGTAATCTGTCTATCCCCCACTTCACTCCAACAAATCGGAGACCTTCACTTTCTACCATAAAGTGCTTCAAACGGAGCCATCTCAATGCTTGAATGGTAGCTATTGTTGTAGGAAAATTCTGCTAACGGTAGATGTCGATCCCAACTGTTTCCGAAATCAATAACACATGCCCGTAGCATGTCTTCAAGCGTTTGTATCGTCCTTTCACTCTGCCCATCAGTTTGTGGATGATAGGCAGTACTCATGTCTAGACGAGTTCCTAATGCTTGCTGTAATGTCTGCCAGAATCTTGAAATAAATCTGCCATCCCTATCAGAGATAATAGAGATTGGTATTCCATGTCTGGAGACGACTTCCTTCAAATACAGTCGTGCTAACTTCTCCATCTTGTCATCTTCTCTTATTGGCAGGAAGTGTGCTGATTTGGTGAGACGATTAACTATTACCCAAATAGTATCAAAACCACTTGCAGTTCTTGACAATTTAGTGATGAAATCCATGGTAATGTTTTCCCATTTCCATTCCGGGATTTCGGGTTGTTGAAGTAGACCTGATGGTTTCTGATGCTCTGCTTTGACCTTAGAACACGTCAAACATTCCCCTACGTATTTAGCAACATCGGCTTTCATACCTGGCCACCAAAAATGTTTCTTGAGATTCTTGTACATCTTCCCCATTCCAGGATGTATTGAGTATCTGGTTTTATGAGCTTCTCTAAGTACCATTTCTCTCATATCTTCAAATTTTGGTACCCAAATCCTTTCAGCCCTATACCGGGTTCCATCTTCCCGAATATTAAGATGCTTCTCCGATCCTTTGGGCATTTCATTCTTTAAATTTCCCTCTTTTAAAACTCCTTGTTGCGCCTCCTTTATTTGAGTAGTAAGGTTATTGTGAATCATTATATTCATAGATTTTACTCGAATGGGTTCTCTGTCCTTTCTACTCAAGGCGTCGGCTACCACATTTGCCTTCCCCGGGTGGTAACGAATCTCAAAGTCGTAATCATTCAACAATTCAATCCACCTACGCTGCCTCATGTTCAGTTGTTTCTGATTAAATATGTGTTGAAGACTTTTGTGGTCGGTATATATAATACTTTTGCCCCCATATAAGTAGTGCCTCCAAGTCTTTAATGCAAAACAACCGCGCTTAATTCCAAATCATGCGTCGTATAATTTTGCTCGTGAATCTTCAATTGTCTAGACGCATAAGCAATTACCTTCGTTCGTTGCATTAATACACAACCGAGACCTTGCTTTGAGACGTCACAATATATCACAAAATCATCATTCCCTTCAGGCAATGACATTATAGGTGCCGTAGTTACCTTTTTCTTCAATAACTGAAACGCCTTCTCTTGTTCATCATTCCATTCAAATTTCTTCCCTTTATGCGTTAATGCAGTCAAGGGTTTTGCTATTTTGGAGAAATCTTGGATGAATCTTCTGTAGTAACCAGCCAATCCTAAAAATTGACGTATATGCTTCGGAGTTTTTGGGGTTTCCCACTTTTCAACGGTTTCGATCTTTGCCGGGTCCACCTGGATACCTTCTTTGTTCACTATGTGACCGAGGAATTGAACTTCTTCTAACCAAAATGCACACTTTGAAAACTTAGCGTACAGTTTTTCTTTCCTCAATACTTCTAGCACTTTTCTCAAATGTTCTTCGTGCTCTTGATCATTCTTTGAGTAAATAAGTATGTCATCGATGAAAACAATGAAAAACTTGTCAAGATATGGCCCACACACTCGGTTCATAAGGTCCATGAACACAGCTGGTGCGTTAGTCAATCCAAACGGCATAACCATAAACTCGTAATGACCATAACGCGTCCTAAAATCAGTTTTTGGAATATCATCCTCCTTTACTCGCATTTGATGATATCCAGAACGTAAATCAATCTTCGAATAAACTGACGTGCCTTGTAGTTGATCAAATAAGTCGTTAATTCTCGGCAGTGGATAAATGTTTTTGATGGTAAGTTTGTTCAACTCTCTGTAGTCAATACACAACCTAAATGTACCATCTTTCTTCTTGACAAACAAAACAGGAGCTCCCCATGGTGATGTGCTTGGTCGAATGAAACCACGTTCTAATAGTTCTTGCAGTTGGCTTTGCAGTTCTTTCATCTCACTGGGTGCGAGTCTGTAAGGAGCACGAGCTATTGGTGCAGCTCCTGGTACAAGATCTATTTGAAATTCAATAGATCGATGTGGAGGTAGTCCCGGTAATTCTTTCGGAAATACATCGGGAAATTCTTTTGCGACAAAAACATCATTGATGCTCTTTTCTTCAGTTTGTACTTTCTCGACATGTGCTAGAACAGCATAGCAACCTTTTCTTATTAGTTTTTGTGCCTTCAAATTACTAATAAGATGTAGCTTCGTGTTGCCCTTTTCTCCGTACACCATTCTTATTGATTAAAAATGTTCCATATTAATTGATCTCGTTGCGAGGTTTTGACCTCTATATGAGACATTTTTCAAAGACTGCATTCATTTTTAACTAAACCATAACCTTTATTTCATCAATAAAGGTTTAAAAAGCTTTACGTAGATTATCAAATAATGATAATCTAAAATATCATGTTTACACCCGACCATTACATAATGGTTTACAATATAAATATGTTACAACGAAATAAGTTTCTTGAATGTAGTTTTTACACAATATCATACAAGCATGGACTCCAAATCTCGTCCTTATTTAAGTATGCGACAGCGGAAGCACTTAATAATCACCTGAGAATAAACATGCTTAAAACGTCAACAAAAATGTTGGTGAGTTATAGGTTTAACCTATATATTATCAAATCATAATAATAGACCACAAGGTTTCATATTTCAATACACATCCCATACATAGAGATAAAAATCATTCATATGGTGAACACCTGGTAACCGACATTAACAAGATGCATATTTAAGAATATCCCCATCATTCCGGGACACCCTTCGGATATGATATAAATTTCGAAGTACTAAAGCATCCGGTACTTTGGATGGGGTTTGTTAGGCCCAATAGATCTATCTTTAGGATTCGCGTCAATTAGGGTGTCTGTTCCTTAATTTTTAGATTACCAGGCTTTAATAAAAAGGGGCATATTCGATTTCGATAATTCAATCATAGAATGTAGTTTCACGTACTTGTGTCTATTTTGTAAATCATTTATAAAACCTGCATGTATTCTCATCCCAAAAATATTAGATTTTAAAAGTGGGACTATAACTCACATTCACAGATTTTTTACTTCGTCGGGAAGTAAGACTTGGCCACTGGTCAATTCACGAACCTATAACAAATATGTACATATATATCAAAGTATGTTCAAAATATATTTACAACACTTTTAATACATTTTGATGTTTTAAGTTTATTAAGTCAGCTGTCCTCGTTAGTAACCTACAACTAGTTGTCCACAGTTAGATGTACAGAAATAAATCGATATATATTATCTTGAATCAATCCACGACCCAGTGTATACATATCTCAGTATTGATCACAACTCAAACTATATATATTTTGGAATCAACCTCAACCCTGTATAGCTAACTCCAACATTCACATATAGAGTGTCTATGGTTGTTCCGAAATATATATACATGTGTCGATATGATAGGCCGAAACATTGTATACGTGTCTATGGTATCTCAAGATTACATAATATACAATACAAGTTGATTAAATTATGGTTGGAATAGATTTGTTACCAATTTTCACGTAGCTAAAATGAGTAGTTTTTACCAATTTTGTTTTGCTCGTCATTTCTTCGTTTCTAATCCGTTTTGAGTGATTTAAGAGGCCACAGTTTCGTATTGAACTTAACTTTATGAAACTAAACAGAAAAGGTAAGGTTTATAGTTGGAAATACAAGTTACAAGTCATTTTTGAAAGAGGTAGTTATTTCCGTCGAAAGAACGACATCTTGATGACTGTTTTGAAAAACATACTTTCACTTTGAGTTTAACCATGATTTTTGGATATGGTTTCATGTTCATAAGAAAAATCATTTTCCCAGAAGTATAGCTATTAAATCAAAGTTTTTCATAGTTTTTAATTATCCAAACCAAAACAGCCCCCGGTTGTAACTACGACGGCGTAAATCCGGTTTTATGGTGTTTATCGTGTTTCCGGGTTTTAAATCATTAAGTTAGCATATCATATAGATATAGATCATGTGTATAGTTGATTTTAAAAGTGTAGTTAGAAGGATTAACTTTATTTGCGAACAAGTTTAGAATTAACTAAACTATGTTCTAGTGATTACTAGTTTACCACTTCGAATATGATAGCTTTGTATGTATGAATCGAATGATGTTATGAACATAATTACTACCTTAAGTTCCTTGGATAAACCTACTGTAAAAGAAAAAAATAGATCTAGCTTCAACGGATCCTTGGATGGCTCGAAGTTCTTGAAGCAGAATCATGACACGAAAACAAGTTCAAGTAAGATCATCACTTGAAATAAGATTGTTATAGTTATAGAAATTGAACCAAAGTTTGAATATGATTATTACCTTGTATTAGAATGATAACCTACTGTAAGAAACAAAGATTTCTTGAGGTTGGATGATCACCTTACAAGATTGGAAGTGAGCTAGCAAACTTGAAAGTATTCTTGATTTTATGTAACTAGAACTTGTAGAATTTATGAAGAACACTTAGAACTTGAAGTTAAAACTTGAGAGAGATCAATTAGATGAAGAAAATTGAAGAATGAAAGTGTTTGTAGGTGTTTTTGGTTGTTGGTGTATGGATTAGATATAAAGGATATGTAATTTTATTTTCATGTAAATAAGTCATGAATGATTACTCATATTTTTGTAATTTTATGAGATATTTCATGCTAGTTGCCAAATGATGGTTCCCACATGTGTTAGGTGACTCACATGGGCTGCTAAGAGCTGGTCATTGGAGTGTATATACCAATAGTACATACATCTAAAAGCTGTGTTTTGTACGAGTACGAATACGGGTGCATACGAGTAGAAATGTTGATGAAACTGAACGAGGATGTAATTGTAAGAATTTTTGTTAAGTAGAAGTATTTTTATAAGTGTTTTGAAGTCTTTTAAAAGTGTATGAATACATATTAAAACACTACATGTATATACATTTTAACTGAGTCGTTAAGTCATCGTTAGTCGTTACATGTAAGTGTTGTTTTGAGACCTTTAGGTTAACGATCTTGTTAAATGTTGTTAACCCAAAGTTTATAATATCAAATGAGATTTTAAATTATTATATTATCATGATATTATGATATATTAATATATCTTAATATGATATATACATTTAAATGTCGTTACAACGATAATCGTTACATATATGTCTCGTTTCGAAATCCTTAAGTTAGTAGTGTTGTTTTTACTTATGTAGTTCATTGTTAATACACTTAATGATATATTTAATTATCATATTATCATGTTATATATAATATAACAATGTATTAATATGCTTCATATATATTTAGTAAGACGTGGTTATAACGATAATCGTTATATGTATCGTTTCGAGTTTCATACGTCAATAGTCTCCTTTTTAAGTATATAACTTATTGTTACTAATTTTAATGAGATACTTGATGATCATTATATCATGTTAAAAATATATATTTATTCATTTATGTATCATCATGTCATATACAACTTATAGCGTTCGTGAATCATTGGTCAAACTGGGTAATCAGACATTTACAAAATTTCTGTTTCAATTAACCAAGTCTTAACAAGTTTGATTGCTTAAAATGTTGGAAACATTTAATCATGTAAATATAGTTTTCATTAAACATATAATCATAGAAAGGTTCAGAAAAGTTCGGGTCACTACAGTGTTCCATTGGTGATTTCTTATCTTTTTATCATTTTATCTATTTATGTTTTAAACATTTAATATTTTGATATTTTTATGTAATTTTTAACATTTTTATTATTTTTTTACTAATATTTCATATTTATAATTTGAAAGTGGGATATTAAGTCCCATTTCAAATTACCATGCATGTTTATATTTGTATTGAATGTATATTGTCAATTGTACACAACAGGGTAAAACAGCGCACTTTCAAAGACTGGCATTAAGTTCAGCAAAAGCTATTAATTTTGAGGACAAGACGAAAAACAAATGTGATATAACAACTGCAGGAATGAACAAATGAAGTGCACCATTTACCATTCAAATAAAGAACAATATATTTGGAAACTTTGGTAAAATTTAATCAATTTTCTATGCTAATAGCCCTCATGAATTTAAATTTTTACTGATTTCTTGTAAATGAGGGCATTGCAAGATCTTAAGTGTGAGAAGGGATTAAATTTTTTCGGGTTTTAAATATTTGACAAGTAAACTTGGTTTAATAGCCACCGTTAAATTTTACTAGTAAAGCAGTAGTTGTATTAGAATCCAGTGCTCTCTGATAATAAAGAACAGCCATAGTCTTATATACTGACTACCCACTTCTAGTAAAATTTTTAAATTTTTTTCTTCAAATAAATGAATTCAAAATCTTGTTTATACATATTTATGAACAATAAAACTAGGTATTAATACCGAAATTATTGTTACCTCGGAAAGGACATAAATTGAGAAACAACCCAAAACGCTTGAATTCATTTAAAATGGAATAGAAGAGAATAAAAAAGCAAAGAAAGAAATATAAAAGCCAAGTGTGGGAAAAATTTACCAAGTTATTCAAATTACATATCACATATTTTTGTACAAATAATAGGAAGGTACTTTTGTTTTGGACGCTACTAATAAGTTTTACCCAATTTCTTATAATATATTTGAAAGAAATGTGTCACTTGATTTAAAAGGAAGTAAAGTCTTCCGGAAAAAGAAGTGAAGGAAGTAAAGTCTTCCGAAAAAGACACACGCTTCTTGATTTAGGTCAGGAAGTTGTCGTCCAGACCAGTTGTAGAGTCTACGAAAAACCTTGAAAAGTTTTCTCGAAAATCACCTGGAAATCCACGAACCTCAGCGTCGAACAGGGTCGCCAAGTGGTCAGACTTATCCTAACCATGAGAGGATCTGTCTCGTACAATGGGGACACCGTGCAAATTAGCTTATAAGACTAATGAATCAGATCCCCAGAAAGGATAATCTCCTTAAAGATTAAAAATCAGCTTTTAAGCATGATATTACTCAATCCTTGAGATTGACTTTAAAGATTGAGAATTACAAACTCATGGAAATTCAATGATATCTAAACTCGAGCTTGAACCAGAAAATATTTTGATCAAATTAAAATCGACTTGTTTTCTGCAAATCTATTTTCAATGCGTTCATTACCATTGAACGTAAAATCCCGAGAATTCACCTGGAATTCATTAGGTCACCTGAACCAAATCGGGTGTCAACCGTAAGAACGGTAGTTGCATAGCATGATCGAAGACAGGACCTTGTGCCAGACCGACAAATTATAGGGTGATCTTTACTATTGCTCCTACAAAGGATAGTAATTGCATCCGACACATTTTTTGGACCATGAACATCTGCATGTCATTAGACATCGCCTTAACAGTTGCTTGTTCAACGCTTTCCTTTATAACCGGACGGTAGTTTACCGAAAGGTAATATACGGGACAAGTATACTGGACGTGTTGCTTTCCTAATACAAGGATTAGCAAGTGGGTGACACAAAACCTCAAGTTTTGAGCTAAAATTTTAAAATCTGAAACCCACAAAACCCACAAAAACATTTTGCAAATACCGGTGAAGGGTTATTCCGGAAAACTTGTCTAGGGTAAAAGCTAGAATGAATTTACAAAAGATCAAATGTTTTCATAAAGATCCAATTTCCTAAAGGATCTAAACTTTATAGTGATGTGGGACTGTAAACCACAATGTTACTATCATTGTTCATACCGTATCAAAATCACTTATGTACAAAGTGTGAAGAATAAAGAAGTGATTCAAGTATGTTTTTATTTCAAGTTCTATATTGCTTGAGGACAAGCAACGCTCAAGTGTGGGAATATTTGATAATGCTAAAAACGAACATATATTTCATAGCATTATCCTTCAAGAAAGACAAGCTTTTAGTTGCAATTATGCTATTTTCAAGTGATTATCGTTTAAATAATAAAAGGTGAAGACAAAAGACAGAATCGACTATTTAAAGATGCAAATGACCAAAACACTAAGAAGTACAAAGTACAATCCAAGTGGTTCAATTTATTGATGAGAAACGTCTAAAATTACAAGAGTACAAGCCGCGGAATGCAAAGTACAAGATTTCAAAGCGTACAAAAGGACGTTCAAAAATTCGGAACCGAGACATGAACCAACTATCAACGAACGACTCAACGGACCTAAAATTACAAATCAACTACGCACAAGAATATAATATAATATATATATAATTATATATATATATTATATATTTATATTTAAAAGTGTCGGAAAAGCTAGCAAACAAAGTAATGTGAGCTGTCACAAGAGGCCATGCGATCGCATGCCCTGGAAGAAGAAAAATCATGCGATCACATGAAGCCAAATGCCTGGCTAAGTTCTATAAATAGCAGCGAATTTCAACGAGTTGGAGCACACCATCTTCTATCTTATCTCTCACTCTCTCAATATATATTTATATTTTAATTTTAATTTTAATTTAAGTTAATAATAATAATAAGATTATTGTAGCGAATGTTTTAAGGTTTTGTAAGTCGAAACTCTGTCCGTGTAACACTACGCGATTAATACTCATTGTAAATTATGTTCAACCTTTTTAAATTAATGTCTCGTAGCTAAGTTATTATTATGTTTATTTAAGCCGAAGTAATCATGATGTTGGACTAAATATTAAAGACGGGGTTATTGGTCTTTGGATCATAATTAGGGTTTGGACAAAAGACCGACACTTGTGGTAATTGGACTATGGGCTATTAATGGGCTTTGTATTTGTTTAACTGAATGATAGTTAGTTAATTTAATATAGAGAATTACAATTTGACGTATCTATAAATAACCACATACACTCGATCGGATACGATAGGCGGGATATTTATAAATACTAATAATCGTTCATTTGACCGGACACGGGGATGAATTAATAGTCAATGAACTCATTAAAACAGGGGTGGATTACATACAATGATAATTGGTGTAATTGTTAACAACGTATTAAAACCTTGGATTACACACAGTCGACAACCTGGTGTAATTATTAACAAAGTATTAAGACCTTGTTACAGTTTAAATCCCCAATTAGTTGGAATATTTGACTTCAGGTATAAGGGTAATTTGACGAGGACACTCGCACTTTATATTTATGATCGATGGAATATTATGGACAAAAACCAGATAGACGTATCAAATAATCCAGGACAAAGGACAATTAACCCTTGGTAATAAATTAAAATCAACACGTCAAACATCATGATTACGAAAGTTTAAATAAGCATAATTCCTTTATTTTATATCTCATCGCACTTTTATTTATTGTCATTTTATTTATCGTACTTTAAATTATCGCACTTTTAATTATCGTCATTCATTTTACGCTTTAAATTAAGTTATATTTATATTTAATATATTGCATTAGGTTTTAACTGTGATATAAGAATTAAAATCGATAAATCGGTCATTAAACAGTAAAACCCCCTTTATAATAATAATAATACTACTTATATATATATATATATATATATATATATATATATATATATATATATATATATATATATATATATATATATATATATATATATATATATATATATTTGTATACAAATATAGTTGTGAAAAATATAGTGTACGCAATAAGTGGATCCCTGTGGAATGAACCGGACTTACTAAAAACTACACTACTCTACAATTATGTACACTGCCTATAAGTGTTATAGCAAGGTTTATGTATATCCATTCTATAAATAAATAATTAACTTGTGTAAAATTGTATCGTATTTAATAGTATTTCGTATACACTGCTGCACACATTAATTGTTTAAAACAGTTGCAAAACAAAGCCATCCAAATGTTTTTAAATGGGAGAGATTTGGACTTTTATTATATATTAACTCATAGGGACACTTTACAGGTAGAACAGAAAATGGTAGCCTGTTTATGATATAAGTAGCATTTAGTACACATTCAGACCACAAATACAAAGGAATTGCACCTTGAAACATTAGAGCCCTAGCAACATTTAATAAATGCCTATGTTTTCTTTCAGTAATACCATTTTGCTGAGGTGTATATACACAAGAGGTTTGATGAACAATACCTTTGGATTTAATAAATTGATGCATTTGATTATTTAAAAATTTAGTTACTTTGTCACTTCTAATAGTTTTTATTTTAACATCAAATTGATTTGAAAGTAAATAATAAAAACTTTCAAAGTTTTCAAAAACTTCTTTAGTTTTTAGCAAATAGGTCCACACAGCTCTTGAGTAATCATCAACAATGGTTAAAAAATATTTATACCTATATTTACTTTTAACCCTGTAAGGACCCCATGTGTCTAAATGTATGATTTCACCAATTTTCATAGTTTTATGATCACTTAAAGGAAAAGGTTCTCTAGTTTGCTTAGCAAGATGACATATGTCACAAGCATCACTACTGTTAACTTTATTAAAACCAAGATTTTCTCCTAAAATGGACAAGACTTGATCTGCAGGATGACCAAGTCTAAAATGCCAATTTTTTTGTTTAGTCATATTATGCACAGACATATTAGAAATAATCTGCTTACCACTCAAACAATCATAAAAAAAAATTACAGACCATCACTTTCACTACCAGTCCCCATCAATCTTTTTTGAATCAAATCCTGTATGTAACACTTTTTAACATCAAAACTAACAACAAGGTTACTATCCTTAACAAGTTTATTTACAGAAAGAAGACTAACATTGTACTGAGGTATAACAAGCACATCATGTAATTCAATTTTGTCAAAAAGTTTCATATTTCCCATTTGTAAAATCTTTGCCACAGTACCATTAGGGTGATTATCAGTTAGATTTAAATCACTCACATCAATAACATCATTAAGTTTATGAGAATTTGAAACCATGTGCTGGTTACCCCAGAATCAATGATCCAACCTTTAGACAAAGGTTGATTCATATGAATATAATTTGAAGAGAAAAATTTATTAAAGTTGGAATTGAAAAACACATTGTTGTTTTGAAAAATACCTGCCATATTGGCATTGGTATGATGGGACACAGGTTTATTGTAACACCGGCCATTTTTTTTATAACACAGCGGAAGTCTTACTTAATAAAACACCACATTAATTACATTAGTACAAAATCTTAAGTTTAACTTTTACAAACGATGTTACGTTATTACAAACACGGTTACAACTGTCCACATCAGAGTTACTAGTCAAACATATCTTCTACATCATGGCCCGATCCCGTCAGCAGTACCTAAAACCTGCAGGGGGAGGAATGTGGGGGATTAGCGCACCGCTAAGTGAATGGAATCTATCTACAGATTGAGCTTAAGCAATCCATCATACAACAATCAGCTAACATGCTTACAACCAATAAGCATACGAATAAGGACAATATTAGGATCGGCGGCTTGTACCGGCACACGATCCTAGCTGATTGGGCTAGGATATACCAATAGTCCTTCCTATCAAGTCTCTGCATAACTATCCAAACACAACACATGCATTCTTCTATGCTATACTAAATAGACTGTAGGACTTGGACTCAACCGCCCTTAGAATGGTTGACCTCACAAGGACTTCAACCACCTTAGGAATGGTTGAAAGTCCCCAACTACCCTAGGAATGGCTGGTGTCAAACACAGTACACATATGCAACATATATAGATCAGATAGCATGCAAATATCCACCTAGCATGGCAATCACTACACTACACAAGGTAATCAGAGTAATCCACAGTAGCATGATTTGCTACTTAAACTCTATCCAAAGATAGACCCACTCACCAATTACTAGGAACGGCTTTGATTCTAACTACTGAGCTTTCTCTTTATCTTTTTCACCTGAGAATAGAAATAACACAGTCAGTACTCATGTCTTGATAACAATCCGACAACAAGAAAATAATACCAAATACCAACACTTAAGCACTTTACGACTTTCTTAACAACCGTACGAGTAACACCCTCACTCGAACATTTGAGAACACTCAACCATGCGGTTGACAACTTACTCCTACGTTTGGTCTATAACTGAACACCTATCAATAACTCAAATGATTCGTACGGTTCACCACGCGAGTGACCAGTGACTCGTACGAGTCACATCTCAACCGTACGTATCATTCTAACCAAAACAATAGTTCTCCTTAACCACTCACTTGCAGGGTTCATCACACGGTTGACCGCCACAACCGTACGAGTGAAGACTCACTTATGCGAGTGATGAAGAACCGTAGCAGCAATTATTTAGACGATTTTCAATCCAAAATGCACAACATGAAACATCAATACATGCTGTAAATTAACATATACAATCATGTATTCACTATATGATAAGTCTACATCATAAACTCAGTCAATAACAACATTCACATGTGTGCAAAACAAGGCAAACACTCTAAAACCCCTTTTTCTGACCAAAATAAAATTTTATCTAGCTTTTTAAAACCTTATCATTGGAAATTAGATCTCAAGACGATTCCAACAATAGTTTATTCATCGAAAATGGAATTACGGTTTGAAAGTTATGCCCTTTTCAATTTTACCAAAAGCTGACCAGTGCTCAACCGCGTGGTTGAGCCTTTAACCGTTCAATTAAGCCCTCAACCATGTGGTTGAGCCCTCAAACGCGTGCTCAACCACATGGTTGAGCTGTCAAAAGTGTGGGAGCTAATGAACAGCTCCAGCTCGCTGGTTTTCGCGTTTTTGACTCCAAATCATGATTTTTGCAAGTTCTAACACCAAAACCACTTCAAAACATCATATAAACTATATAGAAGCTATTTCCAACAACAATTGAGCATCTCTAACACATAATCATAAGATTCAAGCTCATATTCATCAAAAAAACTCATTTACACCCAAAACCCAATTTCTATGAATTAAAGCACGAATTCAAGCAAACAACCTGGATGAATGCTTACAATGATGCTAAGAATCAGTCACTAAAGCCTCTTGTTTAATTTCTCACTTGGATTAGATTGGGGTTTGTAAAATGGATAAAGGTTAGGTACGGTGTTTGTTTAGAAGCTTCAAGAAAATGAAAAGAGTGAAGCAGATTACACTCTAAATGGGTTATTAAAACCCATACTCCACAACACACGGGTATTTATCAGTTATCTGATATTCTTTCGTACTATGTTAGGAAGTCCTAACAGAGTCTAAATTTAACAAGCGAACAATTTTTGTGACCCTTGTCACAAACTGGTCTTAACCACATATTCAATTAATAATAAACATATTATTAAGATAAAAGCATATTTTAAACACAAATATAAACCTAAGGGCAATTAAGTAATCTTACTTCTAACCCCGGTTTCAGTCTGTTACAAATTAACCCCTTAAAGAGATTCCGTCCTCGGAATCTGGTCTTGGTCAAACAGATGAGGGTAACGGGTCTTCATCAACTCTTCTGTTTCCCACGTCAAGTTATACCCTAAACTGTGTTTCCATTCTACTAAAACCATCAGGATCTCTTTCTTTCTTTACTTAGTAACCTTTCTGTCAATCACTCGAATTGGTTCCTCAACCATCGTGTTACTCAAATCAACTTTCAAATCTACTAGCGGTACAGTCTGTGTCTCATCATCGACTTTACACTTAGGCAAATAACACACGTTAAAGGTATTATGAATACCAGCTAACTCAGAAGGAAGATCTAACACAACTGTCTGGTCATTCAGAATCTCACTAATTGGAAACGGCCTAATGTACCTTGGTGCAAGCTTACCACGTTTACCAAATCTGATAACCACTTTCCATGGTGAAACCTTAAGATGCACACGATCGCCCACATTAAAAGTTATCGGACATCTACGCTGATCTGTATACATCTTTTGTCTATCTATGGCAGCTTTCAACTTTTCCCGCACAATAGCAACTTTTTCGGCTGTCATTTGAACAATTTTGGGACCAGCAAACTGTTTCGATCCAGCTTCTAACTAACAAGTCGGAGTTCTGCAATGACGACCATATAACATTTCGTAAGGCGGCATTCCTATGCTCGAATGATAAGAATTATTATACGCGAATTCAACCAATGACAAAAGTGTATTCCATGAACCACCATATTCTAATACACATGCTCTCAACATATCCTCTAGCATTTGTATCGTTCGTTCACTCTGACCATCTGTCTGAGGATGATAAGTTGTACTCAGATTCACATGTGTAGCTAGATTCTGTTGTAGACTGTTCCAGAAGTTTGATACAAATCTAGAATCTCAGTCAGAAACTATAGATAACGGCACACCATGATGACTAACCACTTCTTTCACATACAAATCTGCTAACTCACTCAACGATGCTGTTTCACGCGTAGCCAGAAAATGAGCACTCTTGGTCAAACGATCAACTATTACCTAAATCATATCGTGTTTTCTCCTAGTTCTAGGTAATTTTGTCATAAAATCCATCGTGATATGCTCCCATTTCCACTCTGGTATCTGTAACGGATGTAATGAACCATACGGTTTCTGGTGTTCCGCTTTAACTTGAGCACAACCATGGCAGTTTTCAATATACTGAGCAATATCTGCTTTCATAGTCGGACACCAATACATAGACTTAAGATCGTGATACATCTTATTACTACCTGGATGCACGGTCAATCTGGATTTATGAGCTTCAGTCATGATTAAATCTCTCAAAACTCCAAGTATAGGCACCCAAATACGATTATTTAAAGTCTTAAGTCCACGAGAATCATCAATTAGGTCAAATTTTCGTTTAATCATAAGTTCAAATTTAATATGTTCATCCTCCAAAGCACAGGCTTGAACAGTTCGTAATTGATCGATCAAATCTGAATTTATACTCAAATGCAAAAATTTCACATTCTCACCTGACTTTTTACGACTTAGCGCATCTGCTATGACATTTGCTTTACCCGGATGGTACTTGATTTCACAATCGTAGTCTTTAATCAGCTCTTGCCACCGTCTCTGACGCATATTCAATTCTTTCTAAGAGAAAATATATTGTAAAATCTTGTGATCTGTACATATTACACAATGTGTTCCATACAAATAATGTCTCCATAGCTTCAAGGAAAACACTACGGTAGCCATTTCTAAATCATGTACAGGATAATTTCTTTCATGAAATTTCAACTGTCTGGAGGCGTACGTGATCACTTTTTCTCTCTGCATCAATACACAACCCAACTCGGTGAAGGACGCATCACAATAGACCACGAAGTCATCTAAACCTTATGGTAATGCTAACACTGGGGCCTGACATAATAACTGTTTCAAAGTCTGAAAAGCCTTCTGTTGATCATCACCCCATCGAAAAGCCATGACTTTTCGAGTCAACTTAGTCAATGGACCCGCTATTTTCGAAAAATCTTTTATGAACCTTCGGTTATAACCAGCTAATCCCAAAAAGCTCTTAATTTCTGTCGGATTTCTTGGCGATTTTCAATTCATAACCGCATCAATCTTTGATGGATCAACTTTTATATCCTCGGCACAAATTACATGACCCAAAAACTGAACCTCTATCAACCATAATTCACACTTAAAATTTTTTGCAAACAACTGTTCCTGTTTCAACAAATTTAACACTTGTCTTAAATGTTCAACGTGCCCGACCTCTATCTTTGAATACACTAATATCTTGTCTATAAACACAATCACGAATTTATCTTGAAATGGACGACACACCCTATTCATTAGATCTATGAAGACTGCTGCCGCGTTCGTTAATCCAAACGGCATGACCAAGAACTCATAATGACCATACCTAGTGTAGTGACCCGAACTTTTCCATGTTTATATATATTAAATGAAATTGATATTTACATGATTAAGTGTTTCCAATATGTTAAGGAATCAAACTTGTTAAGACTTGATTAATTGAAATAGGTTTTATATAGACAATTGACCACCCAAGTTGACCGGCGATTCACGAACGTTAAAACTTGTAAAAACTATATGATGACATATATATATATATATATATATATATATATATATATATATATATATATATATATATATATATATATATATATATATATATATATATATATATAGTTATAGTTATAGTTATAGTTATCATGATATTATGATAAGTATGTACCTCATTAAGTATTTTAACAATGAGTTATATACATAAAAATGAGACTATTGAATTAAGAAACTTGAAAACGGTATATATAAATATTATCGTTATAACAACGTCTTACTAACTACATATGAATCATTTTAAGATATTGATACACTATATATAAACATGTTAAATGATAAGTAAACATATCATTAAGTATAATAACAATGAACTACATAATTAAAAACAAGACTACTAACTTAAGGATTTCAAAACGAGACATATATGTAACGATTATCGTTGTAACGACATTTAACGATATATATATCATATTAAGATATATTAGTACATCATTATATCATGATAATGTAATAATTTAACATCTCATTAGATATAATAAACAATGTGTTAACAACATTTAACAAGATCGTTAACTTAAAGGTTTCAAAACAACATTTACATGTAACGACTAACGATGACTTAACGACTCAATTAAAATGTATATACATGTAGTGTTTTAATATGTATTCATACAATTTTGAAAGACTTCAAGACACTTATCCAAGTACTTCTACTTAACAAAAATGCTTACGATTATATCCTCATTCATTTTCATCAACAATTCTACTCGTATGCACTCGTATTTGTACTTGTACAATACACAGCTTCTAAATGTATTTACTATTGGTATATACACTCCAATAATCAGCTCTTAGCAGCCCATGTGAGTTACCTAACCATGTGGGAACCATCATTTAACATCTAGCATAACTTATGAGCAAGGAAACAAAAATAAGAACTCCTTTTAACCCCACTCACCTTCACCACTCACCACCTACTCCATTTCACTTCCAATTTTCTTCCCAATTCTCTCTCAAAACACACACACTCTTCCATGAATGTCTAAGTTACTATTTTTACAGCAAAAAATCATCAAATACAAGCTTTGGTTATTATCTATAATCATCATAAAAACAATTACTCAAGAACACATCAAGAACACTTCCAAGTTTACAAGTTTACTTCCAAGTTTCCTAATCCATTCCAAGCAATCATCTAAGATCAAGAAACCTTTGTTATTTACAGTAGGTTATCTTTCTAAATCAAGGTAATATTCATATTCAAGCTTTGATTCAATTTCTATAACTATAACTATCTTAATTCGAGTAATAATCTTACTTGAACTTGTTTTTGTGTCATGATTCTATTTCAAGAACTTCCAAGCCATCAAAGATCCTTTGAAGCTCGAGTTATTTTTTCATCATTTCCAGTAGGTTTACCTACTAAAATTGAGGTAGTAATGATGTTCATAACATCATTCGATTCATATATGTATAACTATCTTATTCGAAGATTTGAATATGTAATCACTAGAACATAGTTTAGTTAATTCTAAACTTGTTCGCAAACAAAAGTTAATGCTTCTAACTTGAATTTTAAAATCAAATAAACACATGTTCTATATCTATATGATATGCTAACTTAATGATTTAAAACCTGAAAACACGAAAACACCGTAAAACTGGATATACGCCGTCGTAGAAATACCGCGGGCTGTTTTGGGTTAGTTAATTAAAAACTATGATAAACTTTGATTTAAAAGTTGTTCTTCTGGGAAAATGATTTTTCTTATGAACATGAAACTATATCCAAAAATCATGGTTAAATTTAAAGTGGAAGTATGTTTTCCAAAATGGTCATGTAGACGTCGTTCTTTCGACTGAAATGACTACCTTTACAAAAATGACTTGTAACCTGTATTTCCAACTATAAACTTATACTTTTTCTGTTTATATTCATAAACTTAAGTTCAATATAAAGCCATAGCAACTTGAATCACTCAAAACGAATTTAAAACGAAGAAGTTATGGGTAAAACAAGATTGGATATTTTTTGCTTGTTGTAACTACGTGAAAATTGGTAACAAATCTATATTAATCATATCCTAGCTAACTCATATTGTATTATACATGTATTATAATATATTATGTAATCTTGGGATACCATAGACACGTATGCAAATGTTTTGACATATCATATCGACCCATGTATATATATTATTTGGAACAACCATAGACACTCTATATGCAGTAATGTTGGAGTTAGCTATACAGGGTTGAGGTTGATTCCAAAAATATATATACTTTGAGTTGTGATCTAGCCTGAGATGTGTATACACTGGGTCGTGGTTGATTCAAGATAATATATATCGATTTATTTCTGTACATCTAACTGTGGACAACTAGTTGTAGGTTACTAACGAGGACAGCTAAGTTAATAAACTTAAAATAGTAAAACGTATTAAAAAAAGTTGTAAATATATTTTGAACATACTTTGATATATATGTACATATTTGTTATAGGTTCGTGAATCGACCAGTGGCCAAGTCTTACTTCCCGACGAAGTAAAAATCTGTGAAAGTGAGTTATAGTCCCACTTTTAAAATCTAATATTTTTGGGATGAGAATACATGCAGCTTTCTAAATGTTTTACAAAATAGACACAAGTACGCGAAATTACATTCTATGGTTGAATTATTAAACCGAATATTGCCCCTTCAAGTCTGGTAGCCTAAGAATTAGGGAAATGACCCCTAATTGACGCGAATCCTAAAGATAGATCTATGGGCCTAACAAACCCCATTCTGGAATTTGGAATGCTTTAATACTTCGATTTATATGGTAATTGTGATTTCCAATTTATGACATACTTGCGAGTATGCGGCGAATATTCTATATGCATTATGTTAATGTCGGTTACCAGGTGTTCATCATAGAATGATTTTTATACACTTGCGAGTGTAGGATTATTGAATAAATGAAATCTTGTGGTCTATTATATTAATTTGATAATATATAGGTTAAACCTATAACTCGCTAACATTTTTGTTGACGTTTAAAGCATGTTTATTCTCAGGTGATTATTAAGAGCTTCCGCTGTTGCATGCTAATATATGGACAAGACTTGGTGTCATCATGCTTGTATAATATTGTTTAAAACTGCATTAGAGTTTTACTTTGTTGTAACATATTAATATTGTAAACCAATATGTATTGGTAGTGTGTAAGTGTGATATTTTTAGATTATCATTTTTGATAATCTACGTGGTGTTCCTTTAACCTTGTCGATAAAATAAAGGTTATAGTTTGTTTTAAAAATGAATGCAGTCTTTTAAAAACGTCTCATATAGAGGTCAAAACCTCGCAACGAAATCAATTAATATGGAACGTTTATAATCAATATGAACGAGACATTTCAGTTGGTATCCGAGCGTTGGTCTTAGAGAACCAGAAAATTTACGTTAGTGTGTCCTATCGAGTTTGTTAGGATGCATTAGTGAGCCTGGACTTCGACCGTGTTTTCTTTAAAAATGATTGCTTAATATTTTTTTGTTGTTGGAAACTACAAATTGTAACATGTAAATATTATGTGATAAATTAATCTCTTAACATGTTTGATATTGTGTGATAGATGTCTACCTCTAGTACAAATCCCATCGACTCACCTAATAATAATGAAGAGTCGAATATATATTAGGAAGATTCACAAATTCCCGAAGAGGAACCGGAAGAGGAGGAACCGGAAGAGGATGAACCGGAAGAAGAAGAGGTTCCGGAGGAAGAAATATTGATACCTACAGTAAATCGATTAAATAAAAGAAAATCCTCAACCAATGGACCAAAGTTAAAAATGGTCAATGGTGTTTTCGCCAAGGAAGCAAAATATTGGGAAGATTACCAATTTTCTGATGAATCGGATCCCGATGAGGATTCCGATGATGTTATAGAAATTATCTCGACCCAATTTAATATAACAAAAGAAAATAATAGGGGAAAAGGTATAAAAATAGATAAACCTGATTCCAACCCCGATGAACTTTATATGTATCGGCAATATTCGTATTTCCTAAAATGTAACAATAACCCGGGAACCTCTAAACCACCAGGTTTTTCTAAACCATTGTGGAAAACAACGGCTCGTATTAGAGGAACCCCATATATCCCTAGAAAATTAGGAAAGCGTGCCAAGTCCGAAGAAGAAGAAACCAGTGATTCAGATTAGAGGGTTGTAATTATGTTGTGTATTATATGTATTGTAGTGCGCTTGTACTTTTATGTTCTATGTAAAAATTGTTTGTATTTTTTGTTAATTATCTTTTACGAATCTAATCCTTGTCTATTTTACAGTATAAAAACAAAATGGATGTTAAGGGTAGACAACCGAATATTTTAGAAGACCTACCAGATGATATGATTGAGGAAATCTTGTCTAGAGTCGGTCAGAATTCATCAGCACATTTAGTTATGGTGAAATTAACTTGTCAAACATTTGAAAGACTTTCCAGATATACCTTAGTTTACAAAAGGCTTTCCTTTAATAGATGGGGTATTTGCATTGGGGAGACCGTAAGTTACGCCGTGTTTTCTTTAAAGCGTTAAATGCGGGGAACCCAAATTCAATTTTACGCTACGGGTTAAGAACCTATTTTGACTCAACATATCCCAACATAGAATTTTGTGTGTTAGAAAGAGCTTCTAACATGCAACATAAAGAAGCATGTTATACTTACGGGTTAGTGATGTTCGCTTCTCACCAAAGTGAGAAAAAGAACATCGGATTACAACTATTAAATGAAACATTCCCACAAGTGACGGATTCAGTAGTTGGGGTGAGAAACAAGGTTTTTAGATTATTACGAGGCTGTTGGACATTACGAAACCCTCATCCTTTTGACGACATTACAACATGCTGCCTAGCCAATGGTCATAACGGTTACTTTCCACAAGACCAAGGATGGGAAGTTGTCTTAGTAAAACCAGAATGCATGACTTATTTTTGGACTTATGAATTACATGTCTTTATTTCTTTTGCTGAACAACTTGCGTATTAACTAGAATTGCCTTTATAGCTACTGAGTAGCAAAGATATTATGTGCTATATTTTATCCTATATGTATAATAGTGGTATGGTATGTTTGTAAAATATTGTATAAAAGTTTGAACGCGAAATATTATTGTAATAAGTTTTTCATATAGAATAGTAGTAGTTGAATTGTATATTAGCTACTAAGTATGAACTTAACGGGTAGGTACTACCCGAATTAAAACTATAAAATGCTAATATGAAGAAAAAGCTTTTATAAATGAGTTCATATTATGCTACGAAATACTATTGACTACTCTTAATATTCTATATGATTAACTTAATTCTTTTGGGCTATTTTTGAAGGAAATGGCACCGACGACTCGTCAGAATTTGAACATGAGCGAGGAAGACTTCCGTGTTTTCCATGCAGCAAACATAGCCGCAGTACATGTTTAGACCCATCCTAATCCATCCTGACGAATACATTACATTTGGTTACATCGCAAGGTACTTGACCTATATATGATACATTTTACAAACATTGCATTCGTTTTTAAAAGACAAACTTTCATTACATCGAATGTTGACGACATGCATACCATTTCATAATATATCCAACTATAATTGACTTAATAATAATCTTAATGAACTCAACGACTCGAATGCAACGTCTTTCGAAATATGTCATGAATGACTCCAAGTAATATCTCTAAAATGAGCAAATGCACAGCGGAAGATTTCTTTCATACCTGAGAATAAACATGCTTTAAAGTGTCAACCAAAAGGTTGGTGAGTTCATTAGTTTAACATAAATAATCATTTCCATTATTTTAATAGACCACAAGAATTTCATTTCCAGTTCTCGTAAATATACGTCCCATGCATAGAGACAAAAATCATTCATATGGTGAACACCTGGTAACCGACATTAACAAGATGCATATAAGAATATCCCCTATCATTCCGGGAAATCCTTCGGACATGATAAAAACAACATCGAAGTACTAAAGCATCCGGTACTTTGGATGGGGTTCGTTAGGCCCAATAGATCTATCTTTAAGATTCGCGTCAATTAGTAGATCGGTTTACTAATTCTTAGGTTACCAAGCAAAAGGGGCATATTCGGCTTCGATCATTCACCCATATAATGTAGTTTCAATTACTTGTGTCTATTTCGTAAAACATTTATAAAAATTGCGCATGTATTCTTAACCCAAAAATATAAAGAGTAAAAAGGCAAATGAAACTCACCATACTGTAATTTGTTGTAAAAATACATATGACGACATTGAACAAGTGTAGGGTTGGCCTCAGATTCACGAACCTATATCATTTATATATAAATTAACACATCTAATGGTAATTAACTAATTACATCTATTAATTATATAATATTTATATATTTAGTATTGTAGTTTATATAGAATTTGTACTATATTTTATCTATATATTATATCTTAAATTATATACTATATATATATATATATATATATATATATATATATATATATATATATATATATATATATATATATATATATATATATATATATTTATTTATTTTGTATATACATAATAAAAATGTTAATATGTTTAATATATATAATTATAGGTAATATTAATATACTTATGGTATATGTAATAAATATATTTTATGTACAAAAATCTTTATTTGTTTTAATATAATAATAATAATAATGATGATAATGATAATTTTAATAAAAATAATAGTTTTAATAGAAGTGACAAATTTTATAATAATGATACTACTAATAATATTCTTATTCATAATACTAATACTAATGTTAATAATAATAATAATAATAATAATAATAATAATAATAATAATAATAATAATAATAATAATAATAATAATAATAATAATAATAATAATAATAATAATAATAATAGTTATCTTAAAATCGTGTTGATACTAATGATAATAATAATTCTAATAGTAATACTAACTATAATAATAACAATTTTTCTACTAACGATAATAATACTAATATTTATATTAATAACTATAATGATAATAATATTACTAATAATAATACTAATACTTACGATATTAAGAATGATAATAATAATAATAATAATAATAATAATAATAATAATAATAATAATAATAATAATAATAATAATAATAATAATAATAATAATAATAATAATAATAATAATAATAATAATAATAATAATAATAATAAAATTTGAATGACTACCTCAAAGGCTTTCTAAAAAGAACATATTTGCCCCGACCCAGGCTTGAACCCGCGACCTCCCGCTAACCCGAAACCCCTTCTAACCAATCCTCCGCTCCTTATTTTCTGTTCTAATTAGCACCTAAAACTCTTTTATTTCGTAATACTTGTCACTCTAGCATCATCATCTTAATCATAACCGTATTCCTTATACATCGATTTATCATCTTTGTGTCATCATCATCTTGATCGGTATTATCATTATCATTTTCTTTCATCTATCATATACTTCAATCATCACCAATTAATCGAACTCTTTGGCCCACCAACCAAAATCACACGGCCCAAGTATATATCCAACAATAGCTCGATACATAATCGTAACAGCTCATTTTCCCAGTAATTTAAATTCGCCATTTTAAAAGGTAACAACATGGTGGGGTTTTCTTTGTTAAAAAAAAAAATCGTACACTAGTCCAAAAATTTCGGCATAAGCAACCTTTATATCTAACCACTCCACTTGTTAATAGCACTCACATTCTATTCCATTACCTTCACTGGTCGGCAAAAAAATAAATATATAACAAGTATTATATTAGCATGTGGGTTTTGTTGGTTGTTGTGATTTTGGTTTCGACATGAGCAGAAATCACAAGGTGGTGTTCGGTTATATTCGATGAAGGTGGTTAAATGGGTTCATTGTGGTGTTCCGTTGATGGAGGTGTTCAAAGGTGGTGAGGTGGCGTACATTTTCTTTTTGGATTCTCGAAGAAACATAAGGGCTGGGTTTGGGCTGTAAAAGTCGACTTGGTTTGTTCTTAGCTGTAATAGCAGCAGCCTGTAAGTAACAGCAATATCCGATGGTTGTTTGGTGTTATGACGTTAGGAATAGTATTAGACAGAAACAAGATCAACGATTATTAATTATCACCTCATCAATCCATCATCATCTCATCATCTTCCATTCATAAAACATCATTATTAAAAAAAAAATGTTTTCACACGTCAACTTGCAAAATGGGTAGGCCATGATCTAGAGTTTGTCCCATAAGCATTATACGAGCACTTATCTTTTTTTTTTCTTTTTTTTTATAAAGAGAACAAGACTTAATGAGTGAGGTGGGGTTATATGATTTGTAGGTGTCGGCCAAAAAGAACAAGAGGCATACAAGCAGTTCAATCATTGTCCTTCTCATCTATTAAATGGGTTGGTGTTTTTCGAATCCAAAACAGAAAAATAATGGCAGGAGCAGCAGATAATTATTGGTGGATTCATGTGTTGATTTTTGAGGTTTATAGTATTAAGGACATGAAATGGGTGTCGAGTGATTTGTGTGATAGTAACCTTAATTTGTACAGGAAAATAGGAGACGATTTGCAGTTGTTTGTTGTTGTTCGATTAGAAAAAGAAACGTGTAATGGTGGCGGTAGTTACATGATGTAGAATGAAGAGGGTGATGGTTATTTGTCACGGTGATGGTAGCCGGTGAGGTGGTGGATAGAGATGGACGACCGAGGGTGTTGAAGTGGTCGTGTGGTTTGGTTGTGATCAAATCGTGAAAGAAGAACAGACATCGAGCAGTAGAAAAATAATCCAAATAGTAGTGGAACAAATAAGATGGTGAGTTGTTTGGGTTCACAATTCAAACAGAGAACTGAGAAAGAAAATGGATAGAGAGATATGTGATATTCTAAGGACTGTCAATTATACGTATATGTACATAATGCATATGATTGAAGAAACATCATTCAATCTGGTGCAGTAACCCCATTTCAAATAATTAGATTCACGGATTAAGTTTGTCTATATAATTCCAAAAGTGGAGAAGCATTATTGAAAAATTTGATATAATATATTTATAAAATTTTAAAACATGATTAAACAAGAGTAAATTGAAAATATCAATCGAATTTGGACCTGTACTTGAACCATATGACGTTACCATAATTATAATGTAAATATTCGAATTACGCCTAAATAACTCATATTGTAAATGTGAATTTTCATATGATTCTAGCTCCATCCAATGAATGAGCTCAAATTTTTACTATGGGTTGAGTTCAATACCTAAAACCTTAAGTCCAACTGATTAACCTCTTTCACTTGCCTTTACAAATCTATTTACTTCATATGAAAGATTAATGCTTCTTGATGGATCGCATATCTGTTTCTTTTGCTCACACATACACATTTATACGTGCAAAAGTAATTAATGACACTTCATATAATAATAAGATGGTATCATTTATAAAATTCACATCTTAACAATTTACTGATAAAGTGTAACTGCAAAACTGCACAATATCTAACATGCAAAGTGCATATATTATCCAGCTTCTACGTGTGAAATATCATTAAAATAAAGAGACCTCGCATAAATTCGTTTTTAACCTTTTTAATATCCATCGAATGGAAATTGAGTGTTACCGTCGTTTACTAAATAGGTTCGATATCACAAAATATATATTTAATATACTTTATATATATATATATATACATATATATATATATATATATATATATATATATATATATATATATATATATATATATATATATATATATATATATATATATATATATATATATATAGATATGTTTTAAATAATAACTATTGTTATATCATATTTATATTTTATTACTTTTAATAACAACATCATATAATACTTCAAATTATTATTTATATATATATATATATATATATATATATATATATATATATACACACACACACATAACTATTTATAATTAATTGTTCGTGAATCGTTGGGAATGGTCGAAGGTCAATCGAATAGTTCAAAATTTTTAAGACTCAACCTAACAGACTTTACTTATTGTGTCGAAATTAAATAAGGATTAAGTTTAAATTTGGTCGGAAATTTCCGGGTCGTCACAGTACCTACCCGTTAAAGAAATTTCGTCCCGAAATTTGAGTGTGGTCGTCATGGCTAACCCTAAAAATGTTTTCATGACGAATTTGAGTTGATAAATAGAGTTTTATCATTAATGAGAAATGTAGATAAAACGATTCGGTTACTCGAAGCGTATGGGTGAAGTTATCACAAAAGAGTGAAATGAGAAGATAAAGTTTCGTCATAACCTTTGACTAGTCATGGGTGAATTCCGAAATTCAAAGGATTCAAAAGAAAATCTTGGAGATCTGATTCTTCGACGAGTAAGGAAATTAAGATCTCTATAATTAAATATTGTGATCTGCCTCGATTACTCTGTCTGATATTTCCATTATAAATTAAACTCTTCCGTTCCATTATTCTCACCATTCCTATATTTTCTTTCTTAGTTCATACATCCAAAAGATTATGAAAATGTTTATTCTAGTTCTAATCCTTGATATTCTCTCAATTATCATTTCTGTCATCCTTCTTTTCAATCTTCCACAAGAAAATCTGTTTACTTCTACTATTTCCTTGGGGTGATACTATTCTTAATTATACCGTGTCTTTATATTGCTATTCGTATTAATATCCACGGTTTTTAACTTTCGTGTTGTTATTGGACTTCATATTTTCTCTTATACTTTGGAGCTCTTTGCCTTTTTATTATCCTCCCGATCTCTAGTAACGCGAGTAACGGTCCAGAATTCGTAAGTATGGAGTTTCGAATAATTATAAAATTCTAAGCACGAAGGAATATATTCTCACGAATTGATTTGTCAAATTACCAGATTCACTGAGGATAGAACTATCAAGAATATATTTTCTTGATATGTTCGGAGATTGAACAGATTGAACGAGTCGTGTAACATGGCACATGATGACGTTATGATCTGTGAATCATCATGTTTAATTAGAACTTCCAGCATGACTTACTGTAATATAATCACGTTGATCAAGTGTCATTATATTATACTAACTCATGCATCAGTTCCCAACACTACTTCAAAAGCATTCATAGTTTAACTTGAAAGTTTACAGAATATAGAAACTATCAGTTTCTTATATGATGTAACACTGATAGCGCGAAGAGATAAATGATTTCAGACAAGAATATTTATGAAAATATCCTCAGAAATATCGAAGATATTTATGATGATATTTTGGAATTTCTAAGATAGAAGGTTGATGATGAAAAATTTTCCGCAAGATTTTAATATGACTTCGGAGCAAGATATTCTCTAAAGATTTCAACAGATCCAGAATTACCTGGATTCTTTGATTATAGGGTTTGGTCCTTGTATTTGTCCTCGGTCTCCTTCATGGTTAACTCAATCCGTTTTTCAGTTTCAACTTTTCTGAGCTTTTTCAACATGCTATTTTTTTTATCAACAAACTTCCGACAATTAAGGTCGTTTACGGTTGTCTAGAGTTTCTGCCGCTTCATTCAGTTTTTTGTTTTTCCAAAGTTCAATGCTTTGATTCGTAGGCTGGGTGCTTTTCAAAATTTCTGAATGGAATATCATAATTCTAAGAGATAAATGTTATATGTATGTAGAAATGCTGCGAAATTCAAAATACTGATTGCTGATTCTCGATAATTGGTATGGCAATTATCGTTACAAGATGCGGATAAGGTTTCGATAATTATAATGATTTGTCGGAAAGTCAAAGTTCAACGAAGTTGTTGGTAAGTTTACTACTAATGTGGTGGAATATAAACGGTCCCCCGGTAACGATAAAAGAGCACGCATATATATCAAGGTTATAATAAGGTTGTTTCGAACGAAAAGTCGAAGTTGACTTGCTGGAGCTGTGACAAAATTGACTAATTTTGGAAAGGAATTGAAAAGTTATTTTCGGTAATAACAATGCCAAAAGAGTTAACACAGATACGTGTTTAACGTTTACTCAGGTTCCGAGTGTTTTCAGGTGCATAACTATATGCATTAATCTTTTCTTGCGTAGTTGAAGTGCAGTTGATTCATTCTCTAGATTGAGGTGTTTTCAAGAATCATGAAAGGTTTGTACGCAGATTGTAATCGTCAAGATACAATTGAGGTTTAAGATGAAATCAAGTGGCAAACTTGAAGAATTGTTTAGTTTCATATGTTATAATCAATATTTTAATTCATTTTAATTGTCCAATGTTGGTAGTCCACAGTTACTAGTCCACAGTTAGCAATTCAATAATTCATATATAATATTCGAATTAATTAATACGTATCGTGACCCATGTACATGTCTCAGACTCGATCACAACTCAAAGTATATATATTATTTAAGAATCAACCTCAACCCTGTATAGTGAACTCGATCATTACAGCATATAGAGTGTCTATGGTTATTCCAAATAATATATATAGATGCGTCGATATGATATGTCAAAACCTTGTATACGTGTCCCGATATTTAAAGTGGGTAAAATAAATAACAGGAATTAAATGACGATAAATAAAATTGCCAGAATATAAATTGCGATAAATAAATTGCGATAAATAAAATGTAATCAGTTAGCTAGGAACAGTTAGCTAGGAACAGTTAGCGTGGATTCTTAACAAAATTTTTCTCATAGTTAATTTGTTTGTTTCTAACAAATTTTATTTTGTCCAATGTTTTCTTCTTTATGCCACTTGTTGGATTCTGATAGGTCAAAATCCAAATATGAAATTTGAATGAAAATTGTTATTCTGTAGTGAATGGATACGTATATCGGTGATTGTAAGCAGGATAGTAAATGACTGTTGAATCAGCTTCGGAGAATGTATAGTGTAACTTTATTAATGTGAAATCTAAATATTCCTCGGGTATTACCTACCCGTTAAAATATTTTCACCATTAACAGTTTGTACGAAAGAATTTTTAATTATAATCTTTATGAAAACATATATACATATATATTTTCTTCAGATGTAATTAAGGATTTAATGAGTTAACATGATATTAAACTCATCTGGTTTACCGTTAGATCTAGAATACATAATCTCTAAAACATTAGAGATTACATAATCATCATGAAGAACGAAGATGTAGAACGTCATGTAGAATGATAATTATACTCGAGGTACAGAATGAGGTGTTGAGGCATGTGATGTTGAAGCTTGGGTTGTTGGTGGTACTGTTGGTGCCGGTGATGTTGCTGAAGCTGGTAAGTTTTGCACCATGTTTTCTAAATTGATTACTCGAGCGCGAAGTTCGTTGACTTCTTCTATCACACCAGAATGATTGTCGGTTGGGACGAGCGGATGAATAAGATTTAAAATCTGAGATAAGATATAATCATGACGAGATACTCTGGAAATGAGAGAGAAAATAGTATTACGGACAGGTTCGCGGGTAAGTGTTTTAGGTATTTCGCCAAGAGATGAATTCGGTTGGTGGAAGGGATCGCCTTCTTCGCGTCTCCATTGATTAAGTCGACTACGAACCCATCGGATGAATTGGGGATGGCTGATTAGTTGATTCGTTTTGGTGACACTGCTTCCGGAGCTTAGGTGAATATCCATGTCGAAATAGCTGTCGGAATAACTATCGGAATTTGAGGGACTCGAACTAGTTGAGGGATTCATCTCGTACGATCAGATGAAGGATTTTCGATAAGAAATAGATTATAGGATGTAGATTAGTACCCTGCAATACATAATTTACATATACATATATAATACTAAAATCCCATAAGTTACGGAGGAATCTACGGAAACTGTTAGACAAAGGTAACAAAAACAGATACGCTAAGATATGAATTTATCTATACACTGTCTATGCAATAGAGGCAGTAAAACGTGTCTAGACTTTAAGGATGATAAGCAAATAATTTCCTAAGGATGATAAGTAGATGATTTTCGACACAAAATGATAAGTAAAACTTCTGAATTGCAGACACGGTCGAAGTCCAGACTCATTAATGTGAAATGCCCCGTCCTAATCCAACTGGACGAAGTCATCAACATTTGATTCCAGAGCGATGATCGACTCCAAGTAATGTCCTTAAAATGAGCAAATGCACAGCGGAAGATTTCTTTCATACCTGAGAATAAACATGTTTTCAAGTGTCAACCAAAAGGTTGGTGAGTTCATAGGTTTATCATAAAACAATCAAATTCATCATTTTGATAGACCACAAGATTTAAATGCTGCATGGTACAAATGGGCCCGAATCCTATACCCACATGTAATGTACATGCGATATCTTTTAAATACAGTACACCTTTATCGTGTACGAAATCATCTTTCATAAATCTTAGTAACCGTACACATATCTCGTGCACAAAAATTAATACACATAACCTGTGTATAAAAATCATTCTCTCGATACATAACATTCACATCAATTGGTGGCAATTATCATGTCCACATAATTTAATGGTGGCAATTATCATGTCCACATAATTCAACGGTGGCAATTATCATGTCCACATAATTCAACAGTGGCAATTATCATGTCCACATAATTCAATGGTGGCAATTATCATGTCCACATAATTCAATAATAATCCGCAGAACTTCTGTCTGCATAATAATTCATTCGAGGAATATTTTGCTTGTGTCTATCTCGTCAAACATTTATAAAAGCATTCCATGTATTCTCAGTTCAAAATATATTTCAAAAGTATTTAATAAAGCAGTTGTAAAAACAGCGCATGTATTCTCAGTCCCAAAAATGTAAAGAGTAAAAGGGAGTAAATGAACTCACCGTACTGTATTTTGTAGTAAAAATACATATAACATCATTGAACAAGTGTAAGGTTGGCCTCGGATTCACGAACCTATATTAGTTGCATATATATTAACACATATTCCATTTAATCAACTAAGTTTACTTATGTTTAATAATTTATTATTAGTATCTTTAAATATAATTATGCCCATAATAAATATATGATATATAGTTTAATTAAAGTTTTATCAATATAATTGGTAATATATTAGTTAAAAACATTTTTTAATATGTAGTATTAGTTGTCTTGGTATATATTTTTATATAGATAACATTTGTTTGCTAAAAATAATAGTTATAATAATACTAAAAATAATAATAGTAATAATAAAAATAATGTTTATGATAAAATAATAATAATACTAATAATGATAAATAAAATGATAGTTTTAGTAAAATGATAACTTTATTAGTAATGAAAATCTTAATAAAAAAGCTATCTTTCATAATAAATGATAATTTTTAATAATAATAATAATAATAATAATAATAATAATAATAATAATAATAATAATAATAATAATAATAATAATAATAATAATAATAATAATGATGATGATGATGATGATAATAATAATAATAAAAATAATAGAAACCACCTTTAAAGTAATAATCTCCAAAAATATGTCAAAGACTGGGCTTGAACTCGTGACCTCTTGCTTAAACCAAACCGTCTCAACCAATACACTAACGCTTGTCTTTCTGTTCTAATTTAACTGTTAAATTTATATAACCAGTTTTGTTTTCTGTTACTATTTCTAACCTACTAAACTAGAATTCGGCCCATTAATAGCAGTAGCCCAGTTAGATAAAAAAAATATATGTTTACAGTTGCCTAGATTCGAACTCAAGACCTCTTAATCAATAGACTCCCACTTAAGCCAATGCTCTACTTCTCTTTTTCTGTTTTAATTATCTGCTAACCTTCTTTTAATTGGCCTGTCATCTTGATCTAAGATTAAACCCATTTATCCTTTTCACAGATATATCATCATTCCTAATCGTCATCATAATCATTTTATTATTATCAACAACGTAACCATTGTCATCATAATACCCTAATTATAATAAGGGTCATTAACTTAACTATCATCACCATCTCTTCATCATTTTACTATACCCAATACTAGTCCCATTGAACTGGGTCACAGCCCACTAATACAACCACGACCCACGTAATAAAAATCAGCCCAACATAAACCTGCATGTACTCGATTCAGTCCAGGTCAGGAAACAGAAACTAAAACTTTCGTAAGGATTCCTATGTAATTTAAATATCTAAAGAATCAAAAACCACAATCTTTTTAAGTGGGCAACTGGAAACCATTATTATGTTCATCCTATAATCTATATCCATAACCTCTAGATAATATGCTCAACATAATAATGCTAAATTAAATAATACTGCGTAATATACCTTTATCTTTTAAAAATAACTCAAGTGGTAGTGAGTAATTCGAAAACATGCTGGGACCTAGGATTCAATATAGAAGATATAAACCGTCCCTTTTCTTAGTCCCATTTTGGTAGGCCATCGACTTAATTGTGAATATATTCTTATTTTATCACGTGGAAGTCAAAAGTAGAAGTAGAATAAACATCATCTAACAAATTAAAGTGATTCTTGGTGGAGTGTGGGGTTGTCAAGATAAATGGCTGTATGCACAAGTACACGACAATAATATAAAGTGGTGTGAGTGCTTCAGTTGCAGCAGAAGAAAGAAAAAAAATATACATCATCAATTATTACTAACGACTGATGTTGAGTTGTTGATCATAAACAAGAGGGTGTTCGTGGAAAAGGTGGTGATTTTATTTCAACAGTCGATGGGTTACAATCATGGGTGTCCATGATGGATAAAAGGTTTTTGATTAGGGTGATTAATGAGTGTACGTTTGTATATATGTATTGAGATAAAGGGTGATGATCGTTGAGGTGATGAACGAGTGAAGGTGGTGATTATTTATTTCGTTGAAGATGAAGGGTGGTTCGTTGGTAGATAGTTTATGGTTACAACCGAATACAGTGACAATTAACCTGCGGTTTATGATAATAGCAATAGCAGGTTAGCAACTAAACGATTGGGTTTTAATGCTTGACAACCGAAGGCAAAAGTGGTGTTCGAGTTGAAGATGGATGTTCATGGAGATATGAGTGTTGAGTAAAATAGAATTTGAACACAGTAATGATAATAGCTGTTGAATGATTTTGTCAATGATCGAATTGCTATATACTAAATGGGTGTCGACAGAATATTCTTCAATCAATAAGAAGACAGAAGTAAAAGAAAATATGAAAGATTACATATTCTTCAATCAGAAGAAGAAGACATAGTAAAAGAAAAGAGAATGTAAAGTAGATAGTGATTCGAAACTGAATTTGGATTATTCTTTTATTTTTATGTAGTGATTGGTACTTGATAGATTTAAAAGATCAATCACACACAGTAGAGGAGATATAAGAAATTGATTACGTTCTATTCTGTATTTGTAACTATATATATATATATATATATATATATATATATATATATATATATACACATCTATAATCATGTATACATATGTATGGATATCTATTCTTATATATATTCGTAATCTGTATGTATATAGGTATATTTATATGACCGTAAATATACGATTCAGTAATTATATATTATAATTAGTTCTTTTATATAATTGTATTAATATTACACTTAATATTATAAATGATAATAAAAGTAACAATGTAATAATAAAATTAGTAATAGATATAGAAATAATAATAATAATAATAATAATAATAATAATAATAATAATAATAATAATAATAATAATAATAATACATAATACATAATAATAATAATAATAATAATAATAATAATCACATTATTAATGTTAATAATAATAAAATATATTATTTTCTAATGATAAGAATAATAATAATAATAATAATAATAATAATAATAATAATAATAATAATAATAATAATAATAATAATAATAATAATAATAATAATAATAATAATAATATCTATTCATAGTACTAATATTAATCATGTTACATGTTTAAATTTTATATAAGAATATTAATAATACAAATATTAATGAAAATAATAATAATAATAATATTGATATAACAATTTATACATATCAAATCTCATATATATATATATATATATATATATATATATATATATATATATATATATATATATATATATATATTTACATATTTACTTATACACACTTGTTCGTGAATCGTCGGGCATAGCCAAGGGTTAAATGGATATATGAAATAGTTCAAAATTTTCGAGACTCAACATTACAGACTTTGCTTATCGTGTCGAAAACATATAAAGATTAAGTTTAAATTTGGTCATAAATTCCCGGGTCGTCATAGTACCTACCCGTTAAAGAAATTTCGTCCCGAAATTTGAGTGAGGTGGTCATGGCTAACAATAAAAATGTTTTCATGACGAATATGAGTTGATAAATAAAGTTTTATCATCATTGAGTAATATGGATAAAAATAATTCGATTATTCGAGGAGTACGAATGAAGCTATCACAAAAGATCGAAATGAAGAAATGGAGATTTTCCATAACTTTTGACGTAATCGCGATTGAATTCCGGAATTCAAGGGATTTAAAGAAAATTTTCGAAATCTAAAGGATTTGATTCTTCGGCGAGTAAGGGAAATTAAGATCTCTAAAATTAATTTCGGTGATCTGCCTCGATTACTCTGTCTGATATTTCCATTATAAATTAAGCTCTTCCGTTCCTTTATTCTCATCATTTCTATACAATCCCCAAATTCAAAAGATTATGAAAATGCTTAATCCAATTCTAAACCCTGATATTTTCCTAATTATCATTTCTGTCATCCTTCTTTTTCATTTACTGCCAGAGGAATCTATTCACTTCTACTATTGCCTTGGGGTGATACTATTCCTAATTATACCGTGTCTTTATATTGCTATTCGTATTAATATTCACGGTTTGTAACTTCCGTGTTGTTATTGGGCTTTATATTTTCTTTTATATTTCGGAGCTCCATGCTCTTGTTTTCTCTTCCCGACCCTAAGTTAAGCGAATAATGGTCCAGAATTCATATGTATGAAATTCTGAATGATCATAATATACTAAGCAGAAGATTTGTAATAGCACGATTTGATTGGTTAAATTACCACAATTACAGAAGATAGAACTATCAAGAATATATTTTCTTTGATATGTTCGGAGGTTAAATAGAATGAAAGAGTTATGTAACATGACACATGATGACATTAGAGTCTGTGAATCATCATGTTTCATTAGAAACTCAGCATGACTTACTGTAATATAATCACGTTGATCAAGTGTTATTATATTATACTATCTCATGCATCAGTTCCCAACATTACTTCAATAATATTCATATTTTAAGCTCGAAAGTTTACAGAATATAGAAACTAACAGTTTCTATATTATGTAACACTGATAGCACGAAGAGATTAATGATTTCAGATAAGAATAGCTATGAAATTATCTTCAGAAATATGGTGGATATTTATAACGAAAGATACGGTGATATCTTGGAATTTCTAATATCGAAGGATGGTGAAGAAAATTTGTCTGCAAGAGTTTGGAGTAAGGAGCAAGATATTCGCTAAAGACTTCAGCAGACATTGAATCATTTGGATTCTTTGAAGTCAAACTTATTCTTTGTGGTTTGTCCACGGCTTTCTTCATAGTTTTGCATAATCTGCTTTTCGGTACTAAATTTTCTATTGAATGTTTCCAATATAATGATACACAAGAAGCACGAAGAGGTATATAATTTCGGACGAGAATATTTATGAAAATATCCTCAGAAATATCGAAGATATTGATGATGATATTTTGGAATTTCTAAGTTCGATGGTTGGTGGAGAGAAAAATTTTCCGTAAGATTTTAACACGACTTCGGAGCACGATATTCTCTAAAGATTTCAACGAATCCAGAATTACCTGAATTCTTTGAATATAGGGTTTGGTCCTTGTATTTGTCCTTGGTCTCCTTCGTGGTTAGCTCAATCCGTTTTCCAGTTCCACTTTTTCTGAGCTTTTCCAACATACTATTCTTTATCATCAAACTTCCGATGATTAAGGTCATTTACGGTTGTCTAGGGTTTCTGCTGCTTCATTTAGTTTTTTTTTTTTTTTTAACATTCAGAGTATTGATTTGTGACTGGGTGCTTTTTAGAATTTCAGAATGAGAGATCGTAATTCTTAGAGATAAATGTCATACATATAACTGTTGATGTAGCTATGCTGTGAGTTTTCAAAGTACTGATTGCTGATTCCCGGTAATTGGTATGGCAGTTCTTGTTACAAGATGCGGATGATTATATGATAGGGTTTCAATGAATAAATATAATGATTTGTCAGAGAGATTTATGCCAAGAAGCAACGAGGTTTCTGGTACGTCTGCTAGTGATATGGTGGAATATAAAAGAATTCTCCGGTATCAAAAGGGTAATCGTATATATCAGGATTATAGTATGGCTACTTCGAATGACAAGTCAAAGTTGACTTGCTGGAGCTGTGACAAAATTGGCTACTTTGAAAAGGGATCGCAAAGTTATTTTTGCTAATAAATGCCAAAGGATCTGATGCGGCTACGTGTTAAACTTTTACTCAATTATCGAGAGTTTCTCAGGTGCATAACTATATGCATAAATTTTTCCTTCCGTAGATGAAGTTCTGTTGGTTCATCCTCTCGATTGAGGTGTTTTCAAGAATCATGAAAGGTTTAAACGCAGATTGTAATCATCAAAATACAAATGAAGTTTAAGATGAAATCAAGTGGCAAACTCGAAGACTTGTTTAGTTTCATATGTTATAATCAATATTTTAATTTATTTTAATTGTTTAATGTTATTAGTCCACAGTTGATAGTCCAATAATTCATATATAATATTCGAATTAATTAATACGTGTCGTGACCCGTATACGTCTCAGACTCGATCACAACTCAAACTATATATATTATTGTAGAATCAACCTCAACCCTGTATAGAGAACTCGATCATTACTGCATATAGAGTGTCTATGGTGATTCCAAATAATATATATAGATGCGTCGATATGATATGTCAAAACCTTGAATACGTGTCCCGATATTTAAAGTTCTTAAAATAAATAACAGAAATTAAATAACGATAAATAAAGTGTGTAAAGTAAATAACAGAAATTAAATAACAATAAATAAAATTGCGAGAATTAAATTGCGATAAAATAAATTACAATAATTAAATTGCGATAAAATAAAATGTAATACGGAATTAACAGTTAGCTAGGAACAGTTAGCTAGGATTTTGTTAGCGTGGATTCTTAACAAAATTTCATATTTTTAATTAGTGTGTTTCTAATCAATTTTTATTGTGTCCATTTTTTCTTCATTATGCCACTTGTTGGATTCTGATATGTCAAAATCCTAATATGAAATTTGAATTTGAATGAAAATAATTATTCTTTGGTGAACGGATACGTATATCGGTAGATGTAAGTAGGATAGTATATGACTGTTGAAACAGATTCGAAGAACGTACAATGTAACTTATTAATGTGAAATTTAAATATTCCTCGGGTATTACCTACCCGTTAAAATATTTTCATCATTAACAGTTTGTACAAAAGAATTTTTAATTACAATCTTTATGAAAATATATATACATATATATTTTCTTTAGATATAATCATGGATTTAATGAGTTAATATGATATTAAACTCATTTGGTTTACCATTAGAACTAGAATACATAATCTCTAAAACATTTAGAGATTACTTAATCGTCATGAAGAACGAAGATAATCGATGTAGAACGATACGTACAACGATGATTATACTCGAGGTACATAATGAGATGTTGAGGCATAGATTGTTGATGGTACTGGTGCTGTTACTGATGGTATTGTTGGTGCCGGTGATGTTGCTGAAGCTGGTACATTTTGTACCATATTCTCCAGATTGATTACTCGAGCGCGAAGTTCATTGACTTCTCCTATTATTCCAAGATGATTGTCGGTCGGAACGAGCAGATGAATATGGTTTAGAATTTTTAGATAGAATATAATCGTGACGAGCTACCCTGAAAATGAGGCTGAAAATGGTGTTTCGGATAGGTCCGCCGGTAAATGCTTCAGGTTCATTGTCAAGAGGTGAATTCGGTTGGTGGAAGGGATCGCCTTCTTCGCGTCTCGATTGATTAAGTCGACTACGAATGCATCAGATGAATTGGGAATGGCTGATTGATTGATTCATTCTGGTGACATCGCTTTCGGAGCTTAGGTGAATATTCATGTCGGAATAGCTGTTGGAATAACTATCGGAATAGCTATCGAAATCTGAGGGATTCGAACTGGTTGAGAGATTCATCTCGTACGATCAGCTGAAGGATTTTCGATAAGAAACAGATTATAGGATGTAGATTATTACCTTGCAATACATAAGTTACATATGCATATAATACTAAAATCCCATAAATTACGAAAGAATATACGATAGTTGTCAGGCAAAGCTACAGTAACAGATACGCTAAGATATAAAGTAGCAGATACGCTAAGATATGAATTTTGTCTATACACTATTCATGCAGTCAATGCAGTAAAACGTGTCTAGACTAAGAATAATGAGCAGGTAATTTCCTAAGGATGATAAGCAGATGATTTCCGACAAAAATGATAAGCAAAACTTTTGACATGCAGACACGATCGAAGTCCAGACTCACTAAAGCATCCTAACGACTATCAGTTAGACACACTAATGCAAGACCTGGTTCGCTAAGACCACCGCTCTGATAACAACTGAAATTCCCCGTCCTAATCCAACTGGACGAAGTCATCAACATTTGATTCCAGAGCGATGATCGACTCCAAGTAATGTCCTTAAAATGAGCAAATGCACAGCGGAAGATTTCTTTCATACATGAGAATAAACATGTTTTCAAGTGTCAACCAAAAGGTTGGTGAGTTCATAGGTTTATCATAAAATAATCAAATTCATCAGTTTGATAGATCACAAGATTTAAATGCTGCATGGTACAAATGGGCCCGAATCCTATACCCACATGTAATGTACATGCGATATCTTTTAAATACAATACACCTTTATCGTATACGAAATCATCTTTCATAAATATTAGTAACTGTACACATATCTCGTGCACAAAAATTAATACACATAACCTGTGTATAAAAATCATTCTCTCGATACATAACATTCACATCAATTGGTGGCAATTATCATGTTCACATAATTCAATGGTGGCAATTATCATGTCCACATAATTCAACGGTGGCAATTATCATGTCCACATAATTCAACGGTGGCAATTATCATTTCCACATAATTCAACGGTGGCAATTATCATGTCCAAATAATTCAATGGTGGCAATTATCATGTCCACATAATTCAATAATAATCCGCAGAACTTCTGTCTGCATAATAATTCATTCGAGGAATGTTTTACTTGTGTCTATCTCGTCAAACATTTATAAAAGCATTCCATGTATTCTCAGTTCAAAATATATTTCAAAAGTATTTAATAAAGCAGTTGTAAAAACAGCGCATGTATTCTCAGTCCCAAAAATGTAAAGAGTAAAATGGAGTAAATGAACTCACCGTACTGTATTTTGTAGTAAAAATACATATAACATCATTGAACAAGTGTAAGGTTGGCCTCGGATTCACGAACCTATATTAGTTGCATATATATTAACACATATTCCATTTAATCAACTAAGTTTACTTATGTTTAATAATTTATTATTAGTATCTTTAAATATAATTATGCCCATAATAAATATATGATATATAATTTAATTAAAGTTTTATCAATATAATTGGTAATATATTAGTTAAAAACATTTTTTAATATGTAGTATTAGTTGTCTTGTATATATTTTTATATAGATAACATTTGTTTGCTAAAAATAATAGTTATAATAATACTAAAAATAATAATAGTAATAATAAAAATAGTGTTTATGATAAAATAATAATAATACTAATAATGATAAATAAAATGATAGTTTTAATAAAATGATAACTTTATTAGTAATGAAAATCTTAATAAAAAAGCTATCTTTCATAATAAATGATAATTTTTAATAATAATAATAATAATAATAATAATAATAATAATAATAATAATAATAATAATAATAATAATAATAATAATAATAATAATAATAATAATGATGATGATAATAATAATAATAAAAATAATAGAAACCACCTTTAAAGTAATAGTCTCTAAAAATATGTCAAAGACTGGGCTTGAACTCGCGACCTCTTGCTTAAACCAAACCGTCTCAACCAATACACTAACGCTTGTCTTTCTGTTCTAATTTAACTGTTAAATTTAAATAACTAGTTTTGTTTTCTGTTACTATTTCTAACCTACTAAACTAGAATTCGGCCCATTAATAGCAGTAGCCCAGTTAGATAAAAAAAATATATGTTTACAGTCACCTAGATTCGAACTCAAGACCTCTTAATCAATAGACTCCCACTTAAGCCAATGCTCTACTTCTCCTTTTCTGTTTTAATTATCTGCTAACCTTCTTTTAATTGGCCTGTCGTCTTGATCTAAGATTAAACCCATTTATCCTTTTCACAGATATATCATTATTCCTAATCGTCATCATAATCATTTTATTATTATCAACAACGTAACCATTGTCATCATAATACCCTAATTATAATAAGGGTCATTAACTTAACTATCATCACCATCTCTTCATCGTTTTACTATACCCAATACTAGTCCCATCGAACTGGGTCACAGCCCACTAATACAACCACGACCCACGTAATAAAAATCAGCCCAACATAAACCTGCATGTACTCGATTCAGTCCAGGTCAGGAAACAGAAACTAAAACTTTCGTAAGGATTCCTATGTATTTTAAATATCTAAAGAATCAAAAACCACAATCTTTTTAAGTGGGCAACTGGAAACCATTATTATGTTCATCCTATAATCTATATCCATAACCTCTAGATAATATGCTCAACATAATAATGCTAAATTAAATAATACTGCGTAATATACCTTTATCTTTTAAAAACAACTCAAGTGGTAGTGAGTAATTCGAAAACATGCTGGGACCTAGGATTCAATATAGAAGATATAAACCGTCCCTTTTCTTAGTCCCATTTTGGTAGGCCATCGACTTAATTGTGAATATATTCTTGTTTTATCACGTGGAAGTCAAAAGTAGAAGTATAATAAACATCATCTAACAAATTAAAGTGATTCTTGGTGGAGTGTGGGGTTGTCAAGATAAATGGCTGTATGCACAAGTACACGACAATAATATAAAGTGGTGTGAGTGCTTCGGTTGCAGCAGAAGAAAGAAAAAAAATATACATCATCAATTATTACTAACGACTAATGTTGAGTTGTTGATCATAAACAAGAGGGTGTTCGTGGAAAAGGTGGTGATTTTGTTTCAACAGTCGATGGGTTACAATCAAGGGTGTCCATGATGGATAAAAGGTTTTTGATTAGGGTGATTAATGAGTGTACGTTTGTATATATGTATTGAGATAAAGGGTGATGATCGTTGAGGTGATGAACGACTGAAGGTGGTGATTATTTGTTTCGTTGAAGATGAAGGGTGGTTCGTTGGTAGATAGTTTATGGTTACAACCGAAAACAGTGACAATTAACCTGCGGTTTATGATAATAGCAATAGCAGGTTAGCAACTAAACGATTGGGTTTTAATGCTTGACAACCGAAGGCAAAAGTGGTGTTCGAGTTGAAGATGGATGTTCATGGAGATATGAGTGTTGAGTAAAATAGAATTTGAACACAGTAACGATAATAGCTGTTGAATGATTTTGTCAATGATCGAATTGCTATATACTAAATGGGTGTCGACAGAATATTCTTCAATCAATAAGAAGACAGAAGTAAAAGAAAATATGAAAGATTACAGATTCTTCAATCGGAAGAAGAAGACAGAGTAAAAGAAAAGAGAATGTAAAGTAGATAGTGATTCGAAACTGAATTTGGATTATTCTTCTATTTTTATGTAGTGATTGGTACTTGATAGATTTAAAAGATCAATCACACACAGTAGAGGAGATATAAGAAATTGATTACGTTCTATTCTGTATTTGTAACTATATATATATATATATATATATATATATATATATATATATATATATATATATATATATATATATATATATGTATTTATACATCTATAATCATGTATACATATGTATGGATATCTGTTCTTATATATATTCATAATCTGTATGTATATAGGTATATTTATATGACCGTAAATATACGATTCAGTAATTATATATTATAATTAGTTCTTTCATATAATTGTATTAATATTACACTTAATATTATAAATGATAATAAAAGTAACAATGTAATAATAAAATTAGTAATAGAGATAGAAATAATAATAATAATAATAATAATAATAATAATAATAATACATAATACATAATACATAATAATAATAATAATAATAATAATAATATACATAATACATAATACATAATAATAATAATAATAATAATAATAATAATAATAATCACATTATTAATGTTAATAATAATAAAATATATTATTTTCTAATGATAAGAATAATAATAATAATAATAATAATAATAATAATAATAATAATAATAATAATAATAATAATAATAATAATAATAATAATAATGATAATAATAATAATAATATCTATTCATAGTACTAATATTAATCATGTTACATGTTTAAATTTTATATAAGAATATTAATAATACAAATATTAATGAAAATAATAATAATAATATTGATATAACAATTTATACATATCAAATCTCATATATATATTTATTTACATATTTACTTATACAGACTTGTTCGTGAATCGTCGGGCATAGTCAAGGGTTAAATGGATATATGAAATAGTTCAAAATTTTCGAGACTCAACATTACAGACTTTGCTTATCGTGTCGAAAACATATAAAGATTAAGTTTAAATTTGGTCGGAAATTCCCGGGTCGTCACATAATGCATCCTAACAACTATCAGTTAGACACACTAATGCCAGACCTGGTTCGCTAAGACCATCGCTCTGATACCACCTGTAGAGACCCGTCCTAATCCATAAGAATGAATACAATAACATTTAGTTACATCGCGAGGTACTTGACCTCTATATGATACATTTTACAAACATTGCATTCGTTTTTAAAAGACAAACTTTCATTACATCGAATGTTGACAACATGCATACCATTTCATAATATATCCAACTATAATTAACTTAATAATAATCTTAATGAACTCAACGACTCGAATGCAATGTCTTTAGAAATATGTCATGAATGACTCCAAGTAATATCTCTAAAATGAGCAAATGCACAGCGGAAGATTTCTTTCATACCTGAGAATAAACATGCTTTAAAGTGTCAACCAAAAGGTTGGTGAGTTCATTAGTTTAACATAAATAATCATTTCCATCATTTTAATAGACCACATGAATTTCATTTCCAGTTCTCATAAATATACGTCCCATGCATAGAGACAAAAATCATTCATATGGTGAACACCTGGTAACCGACATTAACAAGATGCATATAAGAATATCCCCTATCATTCCGGGAAATCCTTCGGACATGATAAAAATAACATCGAAGTACTAAAGCATCCGGTACTTTGGATGGGGTTCGTTAGGCCCAATAGATCTATCTTTAAGATTCGCGTCAATTAGTAGATCGGTTTACTAATTCTTAGGTTACCAAGCAAAAGGGGCATATTCGGCTTCGATCATTCACCCATATAATGTAGTTTCAATTACTTGTGTCTATTTCGTAAAACATTTATAAAAATTGCGCATGTATTCTCAGCCCAAAAATATAAAGAGTAAAAAGGCAAATGAAACTCACCATACTGTATTTTGTAGTAAAAATACATATGACGACATTGAACAAGTGTAGGGTTGGCCTCGGATTCACGAACCTATATCATTTATATATAAATTGACACATCTAATGGTAATTAACTAATTACATCTATTAATTATATAATATTTATATATTTAGTATTGTAGTTTATATAGAATTTGTACTATATTTTATCTATATATTATATCTTAAATTATATACTATATATATATATATATATATATATATATATATATATATATATATATATATATATATATATATATATATATATATATATATATATATATATATATATATATATATATATATATATTTATTTTGTATATACATAATAAAAATGTTAATATGTTTAATATATATAATTATAGGTAATATTAATATACTTATGGTATATGTAATAAATATATTTTATGTACAAAAATCTTTATTTGTTTTAATATAATAATAATAATAATGATGATAATGATAATTTTAATAAAAATAATAGTTTTAATAGAAGTGACAAATTTTATAATAATGATACTATTAATAATATTCTTATTCATACTACTAATACTAATGTTAATAATAATAATAATAATAATAATAGTAATCTTAAAATCGTGTTGATACTAATGATAATAAAAATTCTAATAGTAATACTAACTATAATAATAACAATTTTTCTACTAACGATAATAATACTAATATTTATATTAATAACTATAATGATAATAATATTACTAATAATAATACTAATACTTACGATATTAAGAATGATAATAATAATAATAATAATAATAATAATAATAATAATAATAATAATAATAATAATAATAATAATAATAATAATAATAATAATAATAATAAAATTTGAATGACTACCTCAAAGGCTTTCTAAAAAGAACATATTTGCCCCGACCCAGGCTTGAACCCGCGACCTCCCGCTAACCCGAAAACCCTTCTAACCAATCCTCCGCTCCTTATTTTCTGTTCTAATTAGCACCTAAAACTCTTTTATTTCGTAATACTTGTCACTCTAGCATCATCATCTTAATCATAACCGTATTCCTCATACATCGATTTATCATCTTTGTGTCATCATCATCTTGATCGGTATTATCATTATCATTTTCTTTCATCTATCATATACTTCAATCATCACCAATTAATCGAACTCTTTGGCCCACCAACCAAAATCACACGGCCCAAGTATAAATCCAACAATAGCTCGATACATAATCGTAACAGCTCATTTTCCCAGTAATTTAAATTCGCCATTTTAAAAGGTAACAACATGGTGGGGTTTTCTTTGTTAAAAAAAAATCGTACACTAGTCCAAAAATTTCGGCATAAGCAACCTTTATATCTAACCACTCCACTTGTTAATAGCACTCACATTCTATTCCATTACCTTCACTGGTCGGCAAAAAAATAAATATATAACAAGTATTATATTAGCATGTGGGTTTTGTTGTTTGTTGTGATTTTGGTTTCGACATGAGCAGAAATAACAGGGTGGTGTTCGGTTATATTCGATGAAGGTGGTTAAATGGGTTCATTGTGGTGTTGCGTTGATGAAGGTGTTCAAAGGTGGTGAGGTGGCGTACATTTTCTTTTTGGATTCTTGAAGAAACATAAGGGCTGGGTTTGGGCTGTAAAAGTCGACTTGGTTTGTTCTTAGCTGTAGTAGCAGCAGCCTGTAAGTAACAGCAATATCCAATGGTTGTTTGGTGTTTTGACGTTAGGAATAGTATTAGACAGAAACAAGATCAACGATTATTAATTATCACCTCATCAATCCATCATCATCTCATCATCTTCCATTCATAAAACATCATTATAAAAAAAAAAATGTTTTCACACGTCAACTTGCAAAATGGGTAGGCCATGATCTAGAGTTTGTCCCATAAGCATTATACGAGCACTTATCTTTTTTTTTTTTCTCTTTTTTTTATAAAGAGAACAAGACTTAATGAGTGAGGCGGGGTTATATGATTTGTAGGTGTCGGCCAAAAAGAACAAGAGGCATACAAGCAGTTCAATCATTGTCCTTCTCATCTATTAAATGGGTTGGTGTTTTTCGAATCCAAAACAGAAAAATAATGGCAGGAGCAGCAGATAATTATTGGTGGATTCATGTGTTGATTTTTGAGTTTTATAGTATTAGGGACATGAAATGGGTGTCGAGTGATTTGTGTGATAGTAACCTTAATTTGTACAGGAAAACAGGAGACGATTTGCAGTCGTTTGTTGTTGTTCGATTAGAAAAAGAAACGTGTAATGGTGGCGGTAGTTACATGATGTAGAATGAAGAGGGTGATGGTTATTTGTCATGGTGATGGTAGCCGGTGAGGTGGTGGATAGAGATGGACGACCAAGGGTGTTGCAGTGGTCGTGTGGTTTGGTTGTGATCAAATCATGAAGAAGAACAGACATCGAGTAGTAGAAAAATAATCCAAATAGTAGTGGAACAAATAAGATGGTGAGTTGTTTTGGTTCATAATTCCAACAGAGAACGGAGAAAGAAAATGGATAGAGAGATATGTGATATTCTAAGGACTGTCAATTATACGTATATGTACATAATGCATATGATTGAAGAAACATCATTCAATCAGGTGCAGTAACCCCATTTCAAATAATTAGATTCACGGATTAAGTTTGTCTATATAATTCCAAAAGTGGAGAAGCATTATTGAAAAATTTGATATAATATATTTATAAAATTTTAAAACGTGATTAAACAAGAGTAAATTGAAAATATCAATCGAATTTGGACTTGTACTTGAACCATATGACGTTACCATAATTATAATGTAAATATTCGAATTACGCCTAAATAACTCATATTGTAAATGTGAATTTTCATATGATTCTAGCTCCATCCAATGAATGAGCTCAAATTTTTACTATGGGTTGAGTTCAATACCTAAAACCTTAAGTCCAACTGATTAACCTCTTTCACTTGCCTTTACAAATCTATTTACTTCATATGAAAGATTAATGCTTCTTGATGGATCGCATATCTGTTTCTTTTGCTCACATATACACATTTACACGTGCAAAAGTAATTAATGACACTTCATATAATAATAAGAAGGTATCATTTATAAAATTCACATCTTAACAATTTACTGATAAAGTGTAACTGCAAAACAGCACAATATCTAACATGCAAAGTGCATATATTATCCAGCTTCTATGTGTGAAATATCATTAAAATAAAGAGACCTTGCATAAATTCATTTTTAACTTTTTTAATATCCATCGAATGGAAATTGAGTGTTACCGTCGTTTACTAAATAGGTTCGATATCATAAAATATATATTTAATATACTTTATATATATATATATATGTTTTAAATAATAACTATTGTTATATCATATTTATATTTTATTACTTTTAATATCAACATCATATAATACTTCAAATTATATTTCAAATTATTATTTGCATAAATATATATATATATATATATATATATATATATATATATATATATATATATATATATACACACACACACACATAACTATTTTTAATTAATTGTTCGTGAATTGTCGGGAATGGTCGAAGGTCAATTGAATAGTTCAAAATTTTTGTGACTCAACCTAATAGACTTTACTTATCGTGTCGAAATTAAATAAGGATTAAGTTTAAATTTGGTCGGAAATTTTCGGGTCGTCACAACAACATCGCACCTTCATACCACAATTACAAATAACAGTCCTTCACCGTTCGCAAAGCGAACTCCACCAAAGTCTCACATACACCTCTACGACTAGGCATATGCCACTCCGCCTAATTAGTCGCGCATCTCAATCGAGATCACCCGACCTTCTTCGCAACGAACCTTTATTAACAATTGCTCACTCTCATGGAGAAGAGTGACCAATCCGGCGCAATAATTATATCGACCGCAATATCAACTCTTCATCAAAACCTTTGGCCTAACCGACCATTAAGTCCATCACCAGCTCACCAGTCATCTTTACCCGTCTATCACTTAAGAGCAACAAGCTTCGTGCACCCGTCACTTCATAAGAAGTATTTACCGCAATGTTCTTAAACTTCAACTCTTGCAACCGTCGAATTACTATCACTCATCGATCATTATTATAACCTTCGATGCTTCCAAGGGTATCTCACGGCACCCTAAGCATAAAATGATCAAACCATCACCGGAGTTGAACATTACACTAGCAGGTATAAGAAGGCATCGGACGCCGTGTCATGCAAACTCCCACCGCAATCAACCGAATCTTAGAAACTCGATCTTTAGGTTCCATACAACCGATGTCACCCATTTCTCCATAATAATGACCCGAAGTCATACCTACCCGACAAACCTCACAGTCTATCGTCTTATCGAAAGTTTCTACCGATCACACGCTACCCGCAATTTCCACAAGGCCAAACGATATAGCCTCACGAAACCTTTCATCTAACACTAATGAGATGCTTGGAAACACCAAGTCTTACACTCTTTCGCACAATGACACAACCACATCATCAAGGGGTATTCCATTAGGAATGTCACCCTGTAATCCACAACACGCTAACACACTAGGGAAATATCATCATACGGGTCCCACTCCCACAAGTTTAATGACCCGAAGACTCCTCGGTTTGCCAATTCCAAGGCGACTCACAACTAGAATCCCTACACGATTCTCTAACCGCACACTCTTCCGAGTGTGACCTAATACCACAATCATTAGACTTGTTACATCCCATTACGGGATTAAAGTCCTTGTCGCACACACATACACACTAATCGGTCATCCAAGTTACGATGGGTAACTACAACTAATGTCAATCTCAATAGTGCACCCACTACTTAGGGTGACTAAGTACGCGCCGAACTCGTGTGTTTGCTCACTCACCTTAACTAACCGAATCCACCGTAACACTTCCCGACTAAAAAAATAACCCGATGTGACAACAAGCACATCACCCGAGACAACCATATCCTAGGAACCAATAAAAGATTCTTTATTTATCCTGAATCTACCCCAACCATGCCACGTTTCCTCCATTCGATATTCATCATGTCATGCTTGATGTCAAGATACACGGTTGTAATAATGGTGATCAGTCACTATTACAATTGCGTACCTTACCATTTTCGCATGGTCACGCAAAGTACTTTACCCAGACTGACGCGACATTCACACAAAATAACACGCGATTAACTCCTAGTACCCGAATGACCAAAGTCCTTACCGTGAACTTGATCACTCAAAACCGCCAAACATTCGAATCTCTCCAATAGATTCATCCCTAGGACACCGCACCAATAGATACCTGTATATACACCAATATACAATATAATAATAAATGTACATAAGTACACCGCGCAACGAGTCAACCTATAACCTAGGTGACTATCACCAAAACATTGTTCGGGTTCACCTACTTACATTTGGCACTTTCAAATCTCAGTTTGACCCGTATTCCTACAAGTCCCGCATATAATGCATAAAAGTCAATAAGTCTAAGACTAGGCACCTATTCTAAGGTCACCTAATTCCCTTAGACTATGCTCTGATACCACTTGTAACGACCCTACTTCGTTATTCCAAAAACACACTAAAAAAAAATTTCTGATGCAGTACATCTGGACGGCGTCCAGTTATCTGGATGGCGTCCTGCAAAGAAGACCTGGACGGCATCCAAATAAACTAAAGTTTGCTGTTTTCGGGGTCAAACTTACATGAGCGGAAAACCCGCTTCCCGACACTTTTAAACGAAAACCTTTTCACAACATGACATATTAAGTAAAACTAAGATATTTCCACAATAAAAACAAGTTTTACTACACCGGGCCCACAACGACCCGTCTTACAATAATATAGCGATTTTGACCCATTTATATCTTTATACAGATTAGGACTCTACAACCCAACCCGATACTAAGAGCATAATCCCGTGGACTACCGATCCCCCAATCCACATTCATCTATCCAAAAGCTACCCCATCGAGCCCAAGCGCTCCTAAGCATCTAGTCTAGCAACTAGTTAGCTTCGTAACACAATACCTGTAAAAAGGTAAACAACGAGAGGAGTAAGCATAAAGCTTAGTGAATGCAATAATTATACATATACATATATAATGTACCAACTTGCATACACCTACTCACATACCGCATACATGCTAGCAATATTATTAGCAAACCATCTCAAGTATAAAGCTAATAACCTCCAATACCGCAAGCTAGCATAACCAATAGCATATACTCAAACAATATAATATAATATGCTAAACAATCAACAAACACAATATGGTTAACCATAAACGCTATGGTGCTACCGGCTCGTGGTTCACACCATACGTATTTGAGTCATACTCTTTTATAGTGCTACCGGCTAGTGGTTCACACTTTGGCGCTACCGGCTCGTGGTTCACGCCTCATTTTATAGTGCTACCGGATTTGTGGTTCACACTTGATGCTACCGGCTCGTGGTTCACATCTCATTTTATAGTGCTACCGGCTCGTGGTTCACACTTTGATGCTACCGGCTCGTGGTTCACATCATGTTTATAGTGCTACCGGCTCGTGGTTCACACTTTGACACACGTCACATACATGTTATGGCACTACCGGCTCGATGGTTCATACCATAACATTCACAAATAAATACACTATATAAATACATGCATAATTATTCCACTCACCTCAAAATGCCCGCACAAGTCATGTATGTAAATCGCCTCCACTTTTAACCGACCAACCTTTTACCTATAATACGCATATAGATATACAAACAATCAACATACATTCTCTACGAGAGAATTTGACTCCAACACCCTCAACCAAGGGTTTATACCAACCTCCACAAACCGCCCATTTAGACACCTAAAGGGGACTTCACCAATTACCACTACGGGTGTTAATTTTGGCCCATCACACGAGTACAATTTAACCTAAATTATACTTGGCACCATTTAAACCAAACTAGTGTCATTACCAATTTTTGACCCATCAAAGTCAACCCATTTTGACATAAGTTCCAAAAACGTCTTTAATCACTAACAGCTAGTGATTAACTTTCCTAAAACACCAACTAACACCTAAATCAAGTATTTACATACTTGATTTACCAAAACTTGACTCAAAACTTAATTTGACACCGAATCAAGCTTACTTGACCCAAAATACCCATTTGACCCAAATTAGGGTTTACACCCAAAATCAAGTCAACACACACCAAAATCACTAGTACACAAGTGTTCTAAGTTTAACCAACACATGCAAGATCCAAACTCACAATTTCATCAATCAAAACCCTAAGTCACCAATTCGGGTTTACTTACATGAATCTTACCCAAAAACCCCCAAATTTCACAATAAGTGGGTTATAACTCTAACTAGCACAAACTCTAACTCAAACAATAATCTTAACAATGAAATTCGGATTTAGAACTTACCAACACTACCACAACGTAGCCGTGAACGAGGTGAACAACATTAACACTCGCGACTCAACCCGATTCACACTTCTTCTTCCCCAAACCAAGAGCGCTCTCTCTCTCTCTCTCTAATATGGTCCCTCTCTCTCTAGGAATGGATGAGAGTGTTTGGGAAGGTGGAAATGGGGATAAGAATGAATTTGGATCAGTTTTGATGGCCCAAATGACCCTCAAGTGAAAAGACCCAAATACCCTCTTTTAAAAACTTCAAAATATCACAGCTGGCCAGTCAGGCCATTTGGACGGCATCCAAAACGGCTGGACGGCATCCCAATGAACTGAGACAGAAACTGGAACTTGTTTTTGTCGTAACTTTCAAACCGTTGCTCCGTTTTTGATGAATCAAATATCGTTGGAAATCTAATGAGATTTACTATCCAATGGTAAGGTTTTAGAACCTCAACTCCAACTTTATTTGGGATCCAAATATACGCTTACGTGCCTCGTATTTCGAATGACGTTCGAAATAACGTGTAACTGAAAAACGGGGAGTTACATAAGTGGGCTCAGCCAATCCATTCCTAACACTACATCAAAACAAGGAATGGGTAACACTAAACAAGTCATAGGAAATGACTTTCCTTCAATATCAATACTAACCCCAGTCACAAACGTTCTGACGGGTGTGATATTTCCATCACCTACCTCTACTCTAACCGGTTCAGGCATCACAGTAGTAGGTAAATTCAACTTAGCACAAAAGTCTAATGACATAAAAGACTTATTCGTACCATAACCAAACAATACACGAGCATGTATTGAGTTGATTAAAAACATACTGGTGATCACATCGTCAGTTTCAGTAGCCTTCTCAACTGACATCTGAAAAGCTGTGGCCTCTACTGTGGGAGGGTTCTTCCTCTTCTGCCCACTCGAGGCACTAGACCCTCCAACTGATGCTGAACGTGCACCTGACCCTACCCCAGAACTCACACTCTTGGACAGACAACTTACAGCACGATGCCCGAATTGATGGCAACTCCAACACACATTTCCTGGAAACGAACACTTTTGGGACTCATGTCCTACTGCTCCACATCTCAAACATCTTCTGGTAGCCTCTGAGCATTGACCACTGTGTGTTGACTTACAAGTGTGGCACCAATTCCCTCTACCTGATCCAGACCCTGAACCACTCTGTCAACTCTTACTTTTCTGTCTAAACCCAAATGATTTCTTTGACTTACCACTGGATTGACCACCCGTTTGACCACTCGGAGTCATCATACTCCCTATCATCATTCCTCTTGCTGCTTTCAAATCACTTTCCACCATTCTGGCTATAACAAATTCCTGAGACAAGCTCGTTGCCATTCTCACTAACATTCTGTATTCTGGCAATATCACATTAACAAAATGTTGAATCCTTGATGCTTCATCTGGTACCCACTGAGAGACAAATCTCAACTTATTCATAAACTGACCAATCACTTCATCGATTGACATCTGAGGCGTCATTCTCATTTCTAAAAAATCAGTCTTCAATCGGTTAAGATCAAACGAGGAACAATACTGTTCACCAAATTTCCATTGAAATTGTCCCCAAGTAATATGCTTAACATTCTCCTTTGGAATACTTGACGTCAATGCATTCCACCAAACCATAGCTTTACCCTTTAGCAATCTACAAGCATACATAACCCGCAACTCAGGTTCACACTGACAGGCTTCCAAATCCTTTTAAACCTCCATCAACCAATTCATAGTTTCTGTCGGGTCAGAACTTCCCGAATACTCTGGGGTTTATAATCTAAGAACTGTTTGTACGTACATTTCTTATGGGGTTGGACAAAGGGTTATTGAAACATCTGCATTTCGTACGGGTTCATTAACATCGGATTTTGAAAAGGAAAAGTATTTTGTGGTGGCATGTAGTACTGTTGAGGTGGTTGATTTTGCACTGGGTATTGGAATTGAGTCTAGTTCATGTTGAGTACTGTTTGGGATTGTGCTGTCAATCCAGGTGGCGTATCATTATTTCCCACAGGATTTACCAGTTCGAGCTCAATAATGTTATCCTGAGCTTCTTTCAGTTTACTTTCTAACTCATGAATATAACTCTGTTGATCATCATCATCAGACTCAACACCCTCGTCTGGTGCTCTGTATGTTCCGGGATTTGTCGGGCCAGTAGCGTTTGCATATCTGTTAGCCATACCTGTGCTACAAAACAACTCACACAAAAGCTTAGTGGATAATTGGTTAGCTCAACACAACTAACGTACACGTATCCCTGCATTCACTTAGCCCCACCCACGGACATGTTTGACTCCACTCAAGGTTTGAGAACAAGATACACACATGTACTTGCTGTCAAACCTATGCTCTGATACCAACTTGTAACACCGGCCCTTTTTTTTATTTTTATAACACAGCGGAAATCTTACTTAATAAAACACAACATTAATTACATTAGTACAAAAGCTTAAGTTTAACTTTTACAAACAATGTTACGTTATTACAAACACGGTTACAAATGTCCACATCAGAGTTACTAGTCAAACATGTCTTCTACATCATGGCCCGATCCCGTCAGCAGTACCTAAAACCTACAGGGGGAGGAATGTGGGGGATTAGCGCACTGCTAAGTGAATGGAATCTATCTACATATTGTGCTTAAGCAATTCATCATACAACAATCAGCTAACATGCTTACAACCAATAAGCATACGAATAAGAACAATATGAGGAACGACGAATTGTTCGGGCACACGACCCTAACTGATCGGGCTAGGATATACCGATAGTCCTTCCTACCAAGTCTCTGCATAACTATCCAAACGAAACACATGCGTTCTTCTATGCTATACTAAACAGAATGTAGGACTTGGACTCAACCGCCCTTGGAATGGTTGACCTCACATGGACTTCAACCGCCCTAGGAATGGTTGAAAGTCCCCAACCGCGCTAGGAATGGCAAGTGTCAAACACAGTGCACATATACAACATATATAGATCAGATAGCATGTAACTATCCACCTAGCATGAAAATCACTACACTACACAAGGTAATCAGAGTAATCCACAGTAGCATGGTTTGCTACTTAAACTCTATCCAAAGATAGACCCACTCACCAATTACTAGCAACGGCTCAGATTCTAACTAATGAGCTTTCTCTTTATCTTTTTCACCTGAGAATAGAAATAACACAGTCAGTACTCATGTCTTGATAACAACCCGACAACAAGACAATAACACCAAATACCAACACTTAAGCACTTTACGACTGGCTGACCAACCGTACGAGTAACACTCTCACTCGCACATTTAAGAACACTCAACTGTGCGATTGATAACTTACTCGTACATTTGGTCTATGACTGAACACCCATCAATGACTCAAATGATCCGTACGATTCACCACGCGAGTGACCAGTGACTCGTACGAGTCACATCTCAACCGTACATATCATCCTAACCAAAACAAGTTCTCCTTAACCACTCACTCGCACGGTTCATCACACGGTGGACAGCCACAACCGTACGAGTGAAGACTCACTTATACGATTAATGAAGAACCGTAACAGCAACTGTGCACAATATGAAACATCAATACATACTGTAAATTAACATATACAATCATGTATTCACTATATGATAAGTCTACATCATAAACTCAGTCAATAACAACACTCACATGTGTGTAAAACAAAGCAAATACCCTAAAACCCCTTTTTCTGACCAAAATAAATTTTGATCTAGCTTTTCCAAACCTTATCATTGGAAAGTAGATCTCAAGACGATTCCAATGATAGTTTATTCATCGAAAACAGAGTTACGGTTTAAAAGTTATGCCCTTTTCAATTTTACCAAAAGCTGACCAGTGCTCAACCGCGTGGTTGATCCCTCAAACGCGTGCTCAACAGCGTGGTTGAGCTGTCAAAAAGTGTGGGAGCTGATGAACAGCTCCAGCTCGCTGTTTTTCGCGTTTTTGACTCCAAATCATAATTTTTGCAAGTTCTAACACCAAAACCACTTCAAAACATCATATAAACTATATAGAAGCTATTTCTAACAACAATTGAGCATCTCTAACACATAATCATAAGATTCAAGCTCATATTCATCAAAAAAACTCATTTACACCCAAAACCCAATTTCTATGAATTAAAGCACGAATTAAAGCAAACAACCTGGATGAATGCTTACAATGATGCTAAGAATCAGTCACTAAAGCCTCTTGATTCAATTTCTCACTTGGATTAGATTAGGGTTTGTGAAATGAATAAAGGTTAGGTAAGGTGTTTGTTTAGAAGCTTCAAGAAAATAAAAAGAGTGAAGGAGATTACACTCTAAATGGGTTATTAAAACCCATACTCCACAACACACGGGTATTTATCAGTTATCTGATATTCTTTCGTACTATGTTAGGAAGTCCTAACGGAGTCCAAATTTAACAAACGAACCATTTCTATGACCCTTGTCACAAACTGGTCTTAACCACATATTCAATTAATAATAAACATATTATTAAGATAAAATCATATTTTAAACACAAATATAAACCTAAGGGCAATTAAGTAATCTTTGTAACATCCCGCGTTTTTCCGTTAAATTTATTTTTAACACCGTCTTTTTTCTTTAGATAATATCTTCCGTTATCTAAATTCATATCTTTCATTAACTAACGTTCATAATATTTTCGTTATTCGATTTTAACATCTCACGTTTACTCTAGCATTTTTAAAATATTCATTCGGTTAATTCCCGCACCCGCTTTTAAACTCGAGGGACTATTAGCATCAAGTGGGCAAACTAGTTGACTAGGTCAACTAGTCAACCCACCTCTCATCCATTCATTTCACTTCCACTCCACCTCTCATCTTTTCTCTCTAGTTCAAGAACGCTATCTTCATCCAACTCACTAATTCATCATCTAAATTGGATCTAGCAAGCAAACATCAAAACAAATTACATATTCGTGATCCTCTCATCATCCTCTACATTTTAGTACTAATTTCATCTCGTTTGGGTAACATTTCTAAAACTCTAGATTTCTCTAATTCATGTTTTTGACTTGAAATGGTGTTAGTTAGTGTCTATGGCTCAAGTCTAACATGAATATGTATTTAGTTTGCTCGATTTGTTGTTTTGAGTAACTAGCTTGAATATGAAAAATGGTTGTGCTTAATCTTGAATTTTGGATGATTAAATGTTGTTTTAATGTTAAAGTTCATGTATTAAATGTGTTACTAGCATCATTAGCTTCATTTTGATGTGTATGTTGATTTAGAAAAGCTTCATTTACAAAATGATTTAATTCATGATTTTGATTAGGGTTTGATGAACTTTGAAATGAACTTTTGATGCGTTGAACACTATGAAATTTTGTTAGTAAGTGTTTAATTGTATTGTATGTTTAATTACCTTCGAAATGGCATATCATATGTGTGTATTGGATTCCCGAGTCAAGAAATGCATATTATGAACTTGAAACTTTGCTTTTGAACGTTTAACGATCATTCGACGAGGTTTTTGTTTTTGTAAATAATGTTTTTGTTTGATGAAATATGTTTAGTTGTATTCCTCGTCAAAATATCTTTCCAACGATATAAGATACGTGTTTTGAATGTTTACGGTTCATAAGTTATGGTTGTTTGATGTTGAAATCGTTTAAGTGTTTAAAACTGCCAAGAATTGCTGAAACAGACATAGATGCAGCGCATCACCTCTGGATGTGGTGCATCAGTGACAGATGCGGCGCATCTGTAAGTGATGCGGCGCATCTGATGCTGACTGCCCAAAAATTTCGATTTTCGTTTAATTCTAACTATGCTACGCACCCCCGATTGACATGAAACTTGGCCAACATGCTCATATATGATTTCTAAGCTTAGGAAAATAGTTCGGACCAGACCCAAACGTGTTTACTTTTTCATTGACTTTGACTTTGACCAAGTTTGACTTTTAGTCAAACTTAACCAAACACTTATGCAATCGTTCTAACGTGCCTTTATACTTGATTCTTGCATGAAACTTGATAACGTGATTCACATGCTATACTATTCGAGTCGTAACGAGCCATAGGACTAATCGAACACATTTCGCCCGACCTTGTGTCGTGACTGATTAATTGATACAACTTACTTGTTTAGGTCGAGGCTAAGCAACTTTCACGCACACGTTACTTTGTGAAGTACATTTATACTCGTGCACTCGAGGTGAGATCATAGTCCCATCTTTCAACAACTTTTATACTTTTAAATCATGGGATGAGAAACATATACAGTTTTATACTACATACTTTATACTTTGAACACAAGTACGAAAACAAACATTCCACAGCGAGTTAAAACAAAATTCTCAATTCGATTATCATTAGTTACATTTGCAGGGTGTAAGTGTAGGCGTGAACTTATGTTGTATGGCCATATGGGTTTGACAAACCCTCATTCGGATGGTTCGCTACCGTTATTCGGATGAAATATATTTTCGAGAAACAGTGTATGTTCTAACACTATTGTGATGGGGTTCTTGGTAACATTAAGCCTTGATAATTGGGTGCTCGCGAACATACTTTTGGAATGCAAATGATTTGGATAATCAACATTATGGAACTACTAAATCTTGTGGTTCAAAAACAACGTTTACAAACACCTATGATTTCACCAACGTTTTTCGTTGACAGTTTTCTATATGTTTATCAGGTTCATGAATGGCTATTTGATACATGCTTCTGCGTACACTCATACTTGCTTGGGGTCAAGCATACATGCATACACTCTGATTACTTGCTTGGAGTCAAGCATAGATACATACTTACGCTATTTATAGCAACTGTGATTTTAAACTAATTATGTCGCGAGTTATTTCATTTATACTTTATAACTTTTGTAAACTTAAACTTGTTGTCGATCCGTTAGTAAACTAAACTTTGCAAGTCTTGTACGTTTCAAATGAATGCGACATAATTTTGGTCAAACGCATCTCATATAGGGACTATGACCATGCAACGGGACCTAAGTTAACGGCGCCGTCAATGAAAATTTTTTCGGGTCGCTACAATCTTACTTCTAACCCCGATTTCAGTCTGTTACAAATCCACCCCCTTAAAGAGATTCCGTCCTCGGAATCTGTTACAAATCCACCCCCTTAAAAACTACATAAGCTTTAAAAATTGATTATGTTCTTGAAAAGATTTATTAGCAGACACAATATCATCAATTTTAATCATATCATCAAATTGTCTCCACATAGCATTCAACTTATGATAATAATCAGATAATGGTTGACCAGATTGACTACATGAATTAATTTTTTGATATAGATTAAATGTAACAGAAGCATCTACTTTGTCATAGGTTTCTTTCAATTCATTCCAAACAGATTCAGCAGTTTTACAGAAAATTTGACCATTTTACACATCCTCAGATAATGACATTAAGATCCAAGTTAAAACAACAGAGTTACATCTATTCCATTGACCTAATAACACTTCATCATCCTCATATTCATATCTAACACATGTACCATCAATGAAACCTAGTTTATTTTTAGTTTGTAATGCAAGTTTCATAGCACAAGACCAAACATTATAATTTTCAGTTCCTTTTAACTTTTGTGTGATTAAAGATGCACCAGATGTGTCACTAGGATGCAGATACAAAGGATCATTAAATTCAAACTTACTAATCTTAGTAATACCAGCAGAACTAACAGAACTATCATCAGACATGGTTGCAGTAACAAGAAGATAATAAATAAAGATAGACACACAAGTATAATCAGATCTACACAAACATGAAAACAAATAATCATGCAAGGATTCAAATTCACAGTTTAAGCAATTAGAACAGTAAACTTAAATAAATAGCACACAATAACCTCAACAATTTCACGGTTCAGACACCTGTAATGAAAGAAAACAAACCCCAATCGACTGGTTACGAACCAGGCAACTTGTAGAGATGATTTACAGTATAAGTGATCAAGATCAATCTACGCTTGATCAGGTTTTCATAGATCTCAAAGGATCTAGATCAGGAGTTGGGCGTAGAGATCAAGTCAGGGTAAAATGAAAGCACGAATAAACACGAAACTCCCCTTTGAAGACAAGTTTGCAGCGGAAGAATAAGAAGATCAAAGATGAACAAACCATAATTTTCCAAAAATAGGGTTTTCAACCAAATAGCTTCTGATTAGCAAAATTGACCCAAAAATAGAATCCACAAGTCGTTGTCGAACCCAAACACAGCAATAACAGTAACACTTTCAACCAATCTTGAAAGAATCGATTGAAGAACAGAAACCCTAATTTTCAGATCTGAAAATTAGTCATCAACGAATCAATACATCGAACGAAATCAACCTTGCCGCTTTGATACCATGAACAAAACAGTAGAAGAATCACAAGATATAATCCTTCAATCACAGAAGGATAAAACCTCTAATCACAAGAGGTTAATCAAATTAAACAAAGAAAATAAAAGATCTAGTTTACTCAATTACACAATGATTCACTCTTAACAAGATCAATACAGTTTGATCTTGTTACCACTCACAAATCAAACCAAACAGTAAACCCTAAATTTGAAAGAGAGAGATATTGATACAGATGAAAACTGAATAATAATAAATTAAAAGAAATAAATTAAATATATATGAATTAGATAAATTGCATTCAGGTCCTCCAAGTCTTCAAGTCTTCATTTCAGGTTTAGCACAAAAGTTTCTCTTTTCAAGATTTAGCCCCAAAACCAACTTTGAAATAATGACTGCAAGACCCTTGCACATTACTTAACCTAGAAGTAAATAATAGACTTAAACAAGACAAACATGTTTAGTTTGTAAACATATAATTTCAATATTTATTGTATTCAAAAAGGTTATATTACTGATGGATATCGACTTGATACGTAATACATCTAATGAAAAACTTAAGATGTAGTAGGAAGGTATCGTTAATTTCAAGTTAGGTTTATATGAAAAATGACGCATAGGATGTACGAATGTGGTAACACGTAAACATCATTTATGTATAATAATACACGTATAATATATAAAGTAATAGAGATCATTAAAATAAATTTAATGAATAAACTTTCTTTTGCCGAAATAATGAATACTATAAATAAAGGATAACTCATTAAAAGATAAACAAACCGAACAAAGATACAACAAGGTAATTGTAGGCTTGAAACTAGAAATCGAAACTTTATCCGCTATTTACAGCCGAGCTTACCGTACCGAATATAACAAGCTTCACAATCAACACAAGCGATGGAAAAAAATCAAACACCAAAGCAACCGAAACAAACATAAGGAACCAATAACAAGACAGAACACAACCACCACGAAACCAAATAAAAGGAAAAAATCATAACAAAGCGAGGGCTTAACCATTCTTAGACCTAGGATTAAACATCTTGCAGTCGACTGTGTCACACCGAACCTCTTTACCCAAACGATTATCAAACCTGTACAATAAAACGTGTGACGATCAGAAACCAACCAAAATAGCCGATGAGGAATTACACCCCTTTTCATAAGTCCATCAAAAATGTCAACACCATTTATGTCCACTTCAATCTTCTCCGCTTCATCACCATCCGCAGCCCTCTCAACTCCCGCTTTATTTTTTTTTCTAACCGACTTCTTTTAAATTGTCGTAACCCGTCCTAATCCATCTGGACGAATTCATTACATTTGGTTACATCGCAAGTTACTTGACCTCTATATGATACATTTTACAAATATTGCATTCATTTTTAAAAGACAAACTTTCATTACATTGAAAGTTGACGGTATGACTACCATTTCATAATATAACCAGCTATAATTGACTTAATAATAATCTTGATGAATTCAACGACTCGAATGCAACGTCTTTTGAAATATGTCATGAATGACTCCAAGTAATATCTCTAAAATGAGCCAATGCACAGCGGAAGATTTCTTTCATACCTGAGAATAAACATGCTTTAAAGTGTCAACCAAAAAGTTGGTGAGTTCATTAGTTTATCATAATCGATCATTTTCATCATTTTTAATATACCACAAGATTTTCATTTCCATTTCTCATAAATATACGTCCCATGCATAGAGACAAAAATAATCATTCATATGGATTGAACACCCGGTAACTGACATTAACAAGATGCATATAGAATATCCCCAAAACAGAAATCCATCTGTATAATATAAACTCGAAGTACTAAAGCATACCATTTTCCAGTATGGGGGGTGTTAGTGCCCGTAGATCTACCTTTAGGATTCACGTCAATTAGGGTGTCTGTTCCCTAATTCTTAGGCTACCAAGCTAAAAGGGGCATATTCGATTCGATAATCCAACCACAGAATGTAGTTTTGATTACTTGTGTCTATTTCGTAAAACAATTATAAAAACAGCGCATGTATTCTCAGCCCCAAAAATATATATTGCAAAAGCATTTAAAAAGGGAGTAAATGAAACTCACTCTACTGTATTTTGTAGTAAAAATACATATGACGTCATTGAACAAGTGTAAGGTTGGCCTCGGATTCACGAACCTATATCATTTGTATATCTATTAAAACATAATTGTAGTCGAATAAACTTATATATATTTAGTTATGTATTAAGATTAGTATTTATATATATAATTTATTAATACTTATAATATCCTATAATGTTTATTTGATATATAATTTAATAAATGTTATATCAATATAAATGATATTATATTAGTTAAAAAGTAATATTATGTAATATCGGTATACTTATATATTCTTATATAAATTTCTTCTGTTTGCAAAAAATATTTATGATAATGATACCAGAATAAGGATATTAATAGTTATGATACTAATAATAGTAATAATGATAGTGATAATAATAAGTTCAATAAAGATGATAATTTTGATATAATAATGGTATGATAAAATGTTAGTTTTCATAAAAACAATATTTTTAATAGTAGTAGTGATTTTGATAAACATGATGGTTTTATTAGAAATTTTACTAATCATATTATTAATAATACTAATACTAATGTTTATAATAATAAGTTGTTTTATTTTCATAATAATAATAATAATAATATTAATAATACACTAGTAATACTTATATTAATAATATTAGTTATAATACTTATAACAATGACAATAATAATAACTATATTAATAACTATATTAATAATAATATTAATCATAATAATATTAATAATACTAATAATAATAATAATCATAATAATAACAATAATAGTAATGATTGTAATAATAATACTTGTAATAATAATAACAATTACTAATAATACTAGTAACATAACAATAATATCAATCATAATAATAATAATAATAATAATAATAATAATAATAATAATAATAATAATAATAATAATAATAATAATAATAATAATAATAATAATAATAATAATAATAATAATAGTAATAATAATAATAAAAATTTTGATATGGAAACTACCTCAAAAAAGGCCTTAAAAAGAAACTGCGGCGAACCAGATTTGAACCCCCGACCTCTCGTACACGCTAACACTCAAGACCATTGGGCTGTTGCCCATTTTCTGAATATATTTACGACCCATATATATATATATATATATATATATATATATATATATATATATATATATATATATATATATATATATATATATATATATATATATATATATATATATATATATATATATATATATATATATATATATATATATCGATTATCTTTCTGAAATCATTCCATCTTCTTCATCAAAATCCAATAACCAAAATGTCACAAAGATTATGATAATGATTTCACAGTTTTGTTCAAGACTTATAAACAACTCGTATAACATAAAATTGTGTTATTTATAAACAAGGCAACCGAAAAAAAAAATACAAGCTGCTGCAGTCGCTGACTTGCAAAGAGAAAAAAAAAATGAAATCCATTTAGAGAATGTTTGAGACCAAGCTTATAACATAAAATAGATTTTAATCCACTCCTATAAACTATTGGTATCGTTAATTGCAAGTGATTCGCAACAATAAACTCGAATTTCTTCAAGAACAATTTCGTTGACTTTTTGGAATTAAGGTTTGACTCTCAAATTCGTAATCAATAGAAAGAATTGAAGGTTGAATTTTTACAGATAGTTTAAGTAAAAGATTTCAAACAATCCTACATTTATAGATTTTGCTAATTGATTCGAAATTCAATTAAGAGAAAAAAAATTGAAGCGTACAGATAAAAAAAGAATAACAAAAAATAAATAGCTGTGATCTTCAATTCAATTTGGACTTCCTTTTATTTGATTTGCAGTGATAATAGTCGTTATCTAAACGTTGTCAATAATAGAGATAGACTGATTATTTGTTTTATTGTGGTGATTAATCCGACCATATATCACGAGCTGAAGAATAAAATAAATAAATAAATAAAAGTGAAGATTATAGATATTTGGTACGCGTACAAATATGTATATATGTATATATATATATATATATATATATATATATATATATATATATATATATATATATATATATATATATATATATATATATCTGTAATATCAAACTTTGTAATATTAATTAATAATATGAGTCTATTATTAAAAATCTCTTAATATTATTAATATTAGATATAATAATAAGTAACAATAATAATAATAATGAAAATGATAATCATAACATTATTATTGATAATAATAATACTAACTAATAAAGATAATAAATATAAGTAATAATAATATATCAATTTAATAAATATAAGTAATAATAATATATCAATTTATATCAAATTCCATATTTATATGTTATGTCTTTAAAATAATAATATTAATGATATTAATAATATTACTATTTATAATAATATTAATATTATTGATGATAATAATAATATTAATAATAATAATAATATAACAACTATACATCTCAAATTTCATATATATATATATATATATATATATATATATATATATATATATATATATATATATATTTCATATTAGAAATAATAATATTACTAATACAAATATTTACATTAATATTATCAATAATAATAGTAATGATAATAATATTAATATGTCATTTATATTCAAACTTGTAATTTAATGTAATACCATTTATTAATTATATCATATTTACTGATTATCATATATTGAATCTTTAATATTTATTCAATTTATATATAATATATAATATTACTTATATATATATATATATATATACACACACACACACACACACATATATATATATATATATATATATATATATATATATATATATATATATATATATATATATATATATATATATATATATATATATATATATATATATATATATATATATATATATATATATATATATAAATTTAAAATAATATCATATATTTATACTCATTCAAGTATTAATTTAATTATTCTAATATTATTTTTCATTTTAAAGTGTACATTATAGATTCACAATTATATATACATTTTTATTTATTCATATATTTATCTATATATATCTATATATTTACATATTTATTTACACACGATTGTTCGTGAATCGTCGGGAATAGTCAAAGGTCAAATGAATTCATGTAAACAGTTCAAGAACTATTTAGACTCTACAATATAGACTTTGCTTATCGTGTCGAAATCATATAAAGATTAGGTTTAAATTTGATCGGAAATTTCCGGGTTGTCACATAAATACCCTCGAAACCAACCGAACCCCGAAGCAAGGACTACAACCGAAGGGGACTTCTTCTTCGAAATTGCAACCATATGAATCGGAGAAGAAACCAAAAGAGAGCTGTTAGTTTCACTTACAATATCATCCCGATGTAAACTGCCAAAAATGTTCTCACTAATGTCTTCGATCGTAGTATCCAACTCTATACCTGACTTGCCATTGATCTTGTCATTCGAACAAACCTCGGAACCTTTAACGCTTCCATTCTTATTTGTCTCAAAATGATTTCGATACACCATGTCAGAACGGACAATTCTTATCTTAAAATGTCTCAAAACCACTTAAATAATTTTTTCTTTAAATAATTAATCACGTCCTTTTAGCAAGATTTAATTAGGGTTCATTCATTATATACAAATTTTTATATAAAAAATCATGTCCATTTTCAAGTACAACCTTTAAGAAAGTGAATTATTTGTTTTTTTTAACGGCCAAACTTTTATTGAAAAACTAGCAAGAAGTTAGAAAATTATAAAACGATAAAGAAAAACATGACAAAGGGCATGAGAGCCCGTCGTTCCATGAAGGAGTTATCTTACTTCTACCTTTTAACCAAGTAAAAGAAGACATTCTAATGCTATCAAAAATGTCACTTCATTTTATATTCTTGGAGCCAAAAAGGTTGTCGTTTTGGAAGCGCCAAATCCACCAAAAAGTTAAGACAAGAATGCAATAGAGACGAGACTTATACAATGAGTGAATTATTTTGGAATTTTTATTATACAATGAGTACTTTGGATCTCATACGAATGTCATATATTATCAGTGGCGATTCTAGAATCAAAACCCAATGGGGTCCCAAAAAAAACCATCTGATAACTTGCTTGCACAAAATATTGAATGTGTCGGGTCAAGTCGGGCCGGGTCGGTCGCACTTAAAACACAAACATAAAATTGGATAGTACTCGCAAAATATAACGTTGTTCACATTTTTTTACTATTGTCATTACAACAACCATCATTTTAGAAGTAAGTTTTTACTTTTGTATACGAAGTTTCATACGATTAAATTCATCCATAACTGTCCTATATATGCAAGTAGACAATAATTCATAAATTGAAGTATCTTAACATGTTAATAATAGCTGTCAAATTCAAAACCAAAAGACAATTTTATTGATACATCAGTATCATAAAAGATCAATTATTTAAGAAAACTAATTATACACATATATACATGATACATCAATAAAATTAAAATATGTACAAGATACATCGGCACTAAAAAATTGCAATTATAAACATACATACTTAAATGAAAGATTAGTACCCAAAAATTACAATTATAAATATAAACTAAACATATATACTTAAATGAAAGATCAATCATTTGATGAATCTAATTATAAACATGATACATCAATATCAAAAAAGCTTAACTAAGCTATATTTTATTTAGAAAAGGCAATTTGATTAAAATTAAACAATAATACAGATGTACATCTATACAAAAGAAATAGTGTAGTCTCATGAATGTGCAGGTACTTACATAATGATGGACGACTCAGATGAAGAGGGAAGGACACGAAATTAGAAATGACGGAATGAAATCACATATGATCGTCGATTGTCGCTAGATATAAAGGAAATAGAAAATTGGATAGGGCTAAGTTTATTTTTGCTTATTTTTTAATATTTAAATAGCTCATACTATAAAATTATAAGCGGACTAATTTCAAATATTTTAGTAGTCCAAATTATCAAATTCTAAATTCTAAAAATATATGGGGACCATTATTATATATACCGAGTCCTATACAAAAAAAAATAAAATTTTTTTTGATAAATTTCGAAAAAGTAGTGGTGTCACAGGACCCCCTCTGGATTACACATACACTCGCCACTGTATATTATAATAACAGCTATACCAATTCATGTAAAATACGGGGAACAAAAGACGTAAACATACCAATATCGCATCATCATATATCATATATATCATTAACACAAAATGTCGCATTTTAGGTAATAAATAAAAATAAAAATAAAAATTATGTTCAAATGTTTGCAGTTTGATCGATTTTTATCGATTTTTATGTAACCGTTCTTGACACGTGCACCGATCAATCTAAATTATGCTTTTAGTGAGATTTGATCATAAGATAACACTTAAAGTTGTCATTAAGAAGTTTTTAAATGCAAAAAGAGTTGTACATTTGTAAGTTAGAAGGTAGTTTTTTTTCATGGAAATAGGTGGTTATTGAAAATGTATAATGAAAACATACATGTTTAAATTTCTTAATGACAACCCTTAGGATTGTCATTAGCATTTTTCTTTGTATAATATCATATTTTCAACTACTATACTATATAAAATACTTTTTGTAATAATATCATAATTTCAACTACTATACTATATTATATGTTAATCAGTTAATGTAATAAGATACATGAGACATTTGAGAAAATATATGTGAAGGTATGGATATGTAATTTTTCCCTACCCACTTTACAACTAAAAATCGAATGTTGAGGAAATACGCTATCATGGATGACAATGGTAGTCGGTTTGATTGCCGCTTTATAGTTAGCATCAACGATCTAAATAGACGTATAGTGAATTAAATATGTATGAAAATTAGCATTATAGATATACTCATTATCATACATAAACATATACATAAATGCATACATTTTAAAGTGTCGTTAACAAGTAAAGTGTCATCGAACATAAATGCATACATATATCACGTTCAGCCATATTTTACGTCAACCGTATAGTGAAGTCACAAATGACTAGAAAATATTTGTAATTAACTCAATAACATAAAGATTAGATGACTGCATTTGTCAAATTCTTGTTTTATTCTACTTGTTGCAAATTATGGTCAATTGACGACAATTATTACACGTTTTTGTGATTGAAGTTTCTTATATCATGTCATATTAGAAAATATTTAAACTCTTCTCAAGTATTCATTAACCCACTTAATCCAACAAATATGAATACAGACGAATGAACTAAAATTAACTAGATACGAAAGTTAATTAAATAATGAACGTGGATATCGTGCATTACTCAATTTATAGGATAGATTTTCATTTATAATCTCTGTAACATCTAGTACCCGCCCTTGTGGCGTAGTGGTACACCCAACACCCTATGTGTTGGATGTGGGTGAGAGATCTCAAGTTTGGGTCCACTCCCTTAACATATTCCAGAATATTTATTCGATTTATGGAATGACCCCCGGGAGGTTTTATCGACCCGTATTTATGAAGTTCAGTCCGCTACGCCTGCCTCTCGAAATGGTGTAAGAATAATGTTTATATAATGCGGTTCAAATTTCTGCTCGAAAAAAGTATCTATACGTAAAAAATGATCGACGTTAGTGATTAACATTGCTATTTACAAAAATATGTGTAACATCTACAACCCCCACTTGTGTCTCTTACCCGGGCCCGCCTCCTTGTATGTTGGTGGCTTTTGTTTTAAGGGGTGTGTTTGGCGCGTAGCTTATTGAAGCTTATGGAAGCTTATGGGAGCTTGAACTTATGATTTTAATAAGCTCCAAGTCATAAGCTTCGTTTGGTAGACAAAAAAAGTAGAGCTTATGAAAATCATAAGCTCTGAAAAAATAAGCTACTTGTAGTAGCTTATGAAAAAAAAGTAGAGCTTATGAACTGAAAAATAAGCTCCAGCTAGTTTATCAAACATTTATAAAAAATAATAAGCTCCAGCTACCAGTTTTAAAAATAAGCTCCAGCTCCTGCTCATAAGCTCCAGCTCCAGCTCCAGCTCCAGCTCCAACTATAAGCTTCAGCTCCAGCTACTTTCGGCCAAACACACCCAAGGTGCTTGATTTATATTCACGACTACATTACACACAACAACACTAACAACAAAACTCAATACCAGATAAGTGGTGTGTGAGAAAGGTGAGATGTAGACAATCATTTCTCAATCCGAAAATAAAGAAAAGTCATTTCTCCACTCAGAGTGAAAAACACTCTCAAAAGTAGAGAAAGTCATCCCTCTCTCTATTCGACGGGTAGGGAGATTGCTTCCGAGTGGACCTCCGGCCAAAAAGAAGAACAAAAACAAAAGTTTTTTTTTTAAGTAAAAAAAAATAAAAAATAAATAATAAAAATAAAAAATGTATATTTTTTTTAATTACAAAACTATATGTATGAGCCATTCAATCGTATGAAATGTGATTATAGTTGCGTATTTTAACTTTTTAAATTATTCTGTCGTTGGCCAAATAATGTTTAGTGACTTTTCAAATCAAGTCAATTTTGTATCCGACAAATGGCAATTGCGACTTATGTTTTTGTTGGAATTTGATTTTACAGAATATACTCCGTATAATGTAATGGAATGTAACTTATGCTTGGTTTGACTATAGATAAATTCGACGTCCTAGAGTCGTTTAATAAACTCCAATGACTAAAATAGACAAAAACGAAAAAAATAAAAAAAACAAAAAAAAAAATTGAAAGAAAGGGAAAAAACAACATATAAAAGGTAATCACAGGTTTAGAATTATTATTAGATATATACTATTAGCCTCGTTTTATCTATCATGTACTCTTATACGCATGTGCAAAAAAAAAAAAAAAAAAAGAAAGAAAAAAACACACACATATCTTCTCTACATTTTACAAAGCATGAATATTAAATCTGATGTGTCAGTCTGTCATTTAATTTGAATCCTTACTGCCACATGTAATTTAGTGGGTAATTACAATTAATTAAATATAATCACATCTTAATTACACGTGTCCCCAATCACACCCAATATTATACCTAAATAAATAATAAATAAATCTTAAACCGTCCCTCTCTCTCTCTCTTCAAAAACCGTCCATCTCTCTCTCTTCAAAATTCCTCAAACCTCCAGAGCTTTTCCACCGTCGATTATGGCTTACTGACGGCGTACTAGGCGATGCCACTACCATCAATCAAACCGTCACGTTTTTCTCGACATAAACATACAGATTTTGTAAATTAATGTCAGATTCTTCGAAAGCGACGGATTAATCTCCGCTCCGGATTCTCCGGTGACTGGAATGTGACGAAGACGACGACGTTAACAAAAAGGTACCCTTGGTTCTGAATAGTTTTATGGTTCAATTAGTGTTTGCAGCGATTTAGGGTTCGATTTAGGGTTCAATTAGGGTTAAATGTGAAGATGAATATGCAGAGAGTTCTTGTGATGCTGTACGTGATTTAGGGTTCAATTAATTGATGTTTTTACTAAAAATGAAAATGATGATTTTGTTAATCCATCGATGTTGATTGTTAAAAAATACTTTTGTGCATTCACTATATTTTAATAATTATACCGATATTCAATTTTTATTTTTTAAAATTTTAATGAAACGCGTTTTGTGTGAATAATTACTGAATTATTGATATTGATTATTAATTACTGATTTAAAATAATGTTTAAACGATTTTAGGATTTCAATCATGAAAGATGTGACTAAGTATGATTTTTTCAATTATAGTTGCTGCTGGATGATTTTGAATAATAGTTATTGTGTTGGATGATTTTGAGTAATAGTTGTTGCGAAAAGTGTATTCTTGTTTTTGGTACAGAGTACAAGTTTTGGTGGTGTTGAGATGGTTATATTTGTTTTCATTGTGATTGTAGTTACTGATACGATGATAGTATGCTCAAAAGTTACTATAAAGTCTCAATCCGAAGTTTTGGAATCAAAATGGAATATCAAAATTGTATGGGTTGTGATTTTTGGAGCGATTTTACAAGGTTGCTCACTTCCACATTTGGTAATAGTGGTATGTATTTTGTTGATAATATAAGATATAAACTGCAGGAAAACAGATTATAGTTTATTGTAACACTCGTTTGACCATAATTAGTCATCTGGAAACTCATTTGCAGGTCCATGGTTTTCAAGTTAGTTTATTTATTGTATAGATTTGGTTTAAGCATCACGTTGTCGACGAGTTGCCCATCGTTTCCGTCAAGATTTCCGACCGGAGACTCGCATTATGGAGATATCAGCGTTCGAACCGGTATAATCACTCATGTATAAATTTAAATCTATGATGATCGATATATCAATTAATTTGAATTTATGTTAACTTACAGTGCTCAATTTAGAAGGGACTTTTGTCTATTGATCGAATACATTACAACACCCATCATCTGTTTCAAAAGTAGGTATATCTCTATCATTATATCACATATTCAGTTATTCACGTTAGGCTATATTTGACTTATAAGTTCATTCAGTGCTCAATTTAGAACATCAAGATGAATAAAGTAAGGCCTGGGAATTTTAAAACCAATTTTGGTATGAAGCCCATCGTTGTTGTGACTCAAAAAGGTTATTCTTATTTTTTATTTATTAAATAATGCTTCTTTGTGGTAATACTCTATAATTCCCTAGAGATTGTGATTTAAATGGGTTTTTTTTTACGTAATCTTGAATACGTGTATTTGAATCTGGTTGGGTGCAACACTATGATCGTGAATGTGAGGTTTTTGGTGGGTTGGATCCTTTTGAAGTTTTGGTATTGTGTTGTAAACTGCAAATTATACCTCTTTTTCGAAAGTTTACATATTACTCGTCCGATATTGATTGTACTTTGTAATAGTTTGGCTCTTCTTAGCCTTTTTACCCACAGTCTACTCGTTGAGTCCATTTAGACCTGAACCTATTCTATCTTGACATTTGATTATGGTTTTCTACTGAATCCATATGCTTTCGTTGTTTATTCAGTTTCTGCAGTTTTGGTGTGATCTATCGATAATAATTTGTTTGTCAACCTACTTGGCTAGCAATATGGGCAAGTTGGCCGGGTTGATAATGGCCAGTGGGTCAAAATGTTCATACTTAGTTGTTTATAAATAAATAATTTTTAAACTGCTGTAAGGTTTATATATATATATATATATATATATATATATATATATATATATATATATATATATATATATATATATATATATATATATATATATATATATATATGCTTGTATTATGTTTCTTACGTAACTCATTTGCAGGTCCATGGTTTTCAGGTTAGTTTATTTATTGTATAGATTTGGTTTAAGCATCACGTTGTCGACGAGTTGCCCGTCGTTTCCGTCAAGATTTCCGACCGGAGACTCGCATTATGGAGATATCAGCGTTCGAACAGGTATAATCACTCATGTATAAATTTAAATCTATGATTGTCGATATATCAATTAATTTGAATTTATGTTAACTTACAGTGCTCAATTTAGAAGGGACTTTTGTCTAATGATCGAATACATTACAACACCCATCATCTGTTTCAAAAGTAGGTATATCTCTATCATTATATCACATATTCAGTTATTCACGTTAGGCTATATTTGACTTATAAGTTCATTCAGTGCTCAATTTAGAACATCAAGATGAATAAAGTAAGCCCTGGGAATTTTAAAACCAATTTTGGTATGAAGCCCATCGTTGTTGTGACTCAAAAAGGTTATTCTTATTTTTTATTTATTAAATAATGCTTCTTTGTAGTAATACTCTATAATTCCCTAGAGATTGTGATTTAAATGGGTTTGTTTTTTTACGTAATCTTGAATACGTGTATTTGAATCTGGTTGGGTGCAACACTATGATCGTGAATGTGAGGTTTTTGGTGGGTTGGATCCTTTTGAAGTTTTGGTATTGTGTTGTAAACTGCAAATTATACCTCTTTTTCAAAAGTTTACATATTACTCGTCCGATATTGATTGTACTTTGTAATAGTTTGGCTCTTCTTAGCCTTTTTACCCACAGTCTACCCGTTGATTCCATTTAGACCTGAACCTATTCTATCTTGACATTTGATTATGGTTTTCTACTGAATCCATATGCTTTCATTGTTTATTCAGTTTCTGCAGTTTTGGTGTGATCTATCGATAACAATTTGTTTGTCAACCTAATTGGCTAGCAATATGGGCAAGTTGGCCGGGTTGATAATGGCCAGTGGGACAAAATGGTCATACTTAGTTGTTTATAAATAAATAATTTTTAAACTGCTGTAAGGTTTATATATATATGCTTGTATTATGTTTCTTACGTAACATGATATTTTTTTTGTGCAGTACATCAGTTGGCTACTTGATTCCAGTTTTCGTCGGTTGTAGCTGGTCAAGGACTACAATTTTGGAGCGTTCAGTTCTCTGAAACGATTTAGGGTTGCAGCGATGTAACAACCCAACCCGATAACCGACCATAAACGGTCCCAAAAAAAAAATTAAAAGCTGCTGGACAGGGGAGTGCGCGGCGCGCATCCCCTGTAGTGCGCGGCGCGCACAGAGCATTCCAGCTTCTGTCCGAACTGTTTTTAACACTCAAAAAGATGGACCACTTCCCGACGTTTTTAGACCGAACGCTTTTCACAACTAACTTATATATGTAAAACTAACACGAATCAAACATAAAAATGATGTTTTACAAGCGGGGCCCACACGACCCAAAATACAAGTTTAATACAAGTTTAGAGTTTCGACCACCAAAAAGTTTAAGTTCCAAACTACACAATGAGCATGGCGTTTGGGATTAAACTACCCAACTACCGGTCAAACTCCAAGAGCTACTAAAGCCAAAAGCGTCCCCTAGTATCAAGCGGGATCTCTAGTCCAATACGATGCCCTTACCCTTGTCCAAAACCGAACCTATAAAATGGTAAACAACGAGAGGGTAAGCAAAGCTTAGTGAATGCAATAATTATACGAATACATATATAATTATACCTACTTGCGTACACTTACACAAACCGCAATCATGCTAGCAACACAATTAGCTTATCGTCACATTAACAAGCTATAATCTCCAATACCACAAGCTAGCAACAACCGCATAATAATATAACTCGAAATGATATAATATGCTTACAACACAAGTAACCATGGTCGACCAATAGTACAAGGGAACGGCGCTCGCGAAAACGCCATCGGTGTTCATAATATCCATTAGGGCACTTAACACCTCGCACCACTAACCCCTAGGGTGGCACCTTAACACCTCGGCACATCACCCCGAGTGGCATCTTAACATCTCGATGCAACACTCATTATTTTACGGAGTGGTGTCTTAACACCTCGACACTACACTCCTAGGTGGCATCTTAACACCTCGATGCTACACCCGAGTGGCATCTTAACACCTCGATGCTACACCCTTCACGTGAAACGTGGTGTCTTAACACCTCGACACTACACCTTTCACGCTACAACAAATAGATACATTATATACATACGCATATAATTATTCCACTCACCTTAACAATTAGATGACGATTTCAACCTCCACAAGCTTCAAAGCAAAGTACCTAATATAATAAGTACTCGATCAACACACAAGCTAAGTGGACTCAATACTAACACTTACACATGAGCATTTAATGACTTAATGTATTAAATCGCCCATTTATACCAAAACCGCCCAATTAAAGTCAAGACCACCACTAATCACTTAAAAGCTAGTGATTAAGGTGCAACAACACCAACTAATACATAATTAGGGAAATTCATACCCATCTTTCCAAACTGCGTCAATTTATTACCCAAATAACCATTTTTAGACAACACACCCATTTCGGGTCATCTACTAACTAACCAACACCCATTTACTAAATAACTAGGTGTGTTAGCAATTAACTCACCAATTAGGGTTCATAAACATCATTTAATACTTTGAAACCCTAGACTAGTCACCAATTAGTATTCAAGACTCAATTTTACCCAAAAACACCCAAAATCACCAATAATGGGTTTTGTGTTCATCATTTACTCAAACCCTAACCCTTACACTAAATCAAAGTAAGGAAAATAAAATTAGAACATACCACAACTACCACAACGAAGCTAGAGATAAGATGAACGACTTTAATGCTTGAACTTTAACCCAAAACAAGCTCCTTCCTCTTGGATTTAAGCTTTCTCTCTCAAAAATCACAATCTCTCTCTAGAATTAAAGTTAAAGTGATAAGGTTGTTGATAATGGAGTAATGGTGCTCCACAAACTGACCTATCTGTCTTTAACCCGTCCATAAGTGAATTTACCAAAATGCCCATCAAAATATCTGATTTAAAAAGCTGGAACCCGGCTACAGTAAGGGGTGCGCAGCGCGCTCCCTTTAGTGTGCGCGGCGCACACTAGGCCCAGCTCACTCAGTGACTTCTGTTTAACTGCAAAACATCACCCACACTCTATGTAACATATTTACACTACTGTACAAACTGATTAGGGTCTTACAACTCTCCCCCACTTATTCGGAGCGCGTCCTCGCGATCCAAGCCGCATGACAAGAGGGAAGATAAACCAACACGAATTCTTCAGGCTCCCAAGTAAACTCGGAACCCTTACTACGACGCCATTGAACTTTAAAAGTCCTAACCTCTTTATGCCTCAACCTTTTGACCTTCTCATCGAGTATGGCAATCGGCTCCTCAATATACTCTAACTTATTGTTTAGCTCAATTTCGTCTAACGGCACCCATGATGAATCATCCGCAAGACACTTACGGAGATGGGAAACATGAAATGTATTATGAATCCTCGCAAGCTCTTCGAGTAATTCCAAACGATACGCGACTTCACCAACACGAGCTAAAACTTTAAAGGGACCAATAAACCGAGGAGCTAACTTTCCCCGTTTTCGAAATCGAATAATACCCTTCCATGGAGAAACCTTAAGCATCACCATATCGCCTTCTTGAAATTCGATCGTTCGTCTACGTTTGTCGGCATACGACTTTTGTCTATCTTGAGCCTTTCTCAAATGTTCCCGAATAATATCAATCTTGTTATTCGTCTCTAAAACCAAATCGGTACTCCTGATTTCTCTTTGACCCACTTCTCCCCAACAAATGGGAGTTCGACACCTCCGCCCGTAAAGCATCTCATAAGGTGGCATCCCGATACTAGTATGATAACTATTATTGTACGAGAATTCCACCAAAGGCAAATGCTCATCCCAACTACCACCGAAATCAATAATGCACGCTCGTAACATATCTTCCAAAGTTTGGTTCGTACGTTCGGTTTGACCGTCCGTTTGAGGATGATACGCCGTGCTCAACTTCAATTGTGTACCCATATCCTCATGAAACTTTTCCCAAAATCTAGATGTAAAACGGGTATCTCGATCCGAAATAATAGATATAGGAACCCCATGTCGAGCGACCACTTCCTTGATAAACAACTTAGCCAAGGTCTCCGACGACATCACTTCTTTAATGGGAAGAAACAAAGCACTTTTCATCAACCGGTCAACTATCACCCAAATCGTATCAAATTGGGTTCTCGCCGTCTTAGGTAACTTTGTTATGAAATCCATGGTAATGTGCTACCATTTCCATTTCGGAATTTCTAACGGTTGCAATTTACCATACGGCTTTTGGTGTTCGGATTTTACTTGCAAACACGTGACGCATTGCTCAACATACTTCACAACATCACGCTTCATGCCCGGCCACCAATAATCTTTCTTCAAGTCAAGATACATTTTCGTCGCGCCCGGATGAATGGAATATTTTGACTTATGTGCTTCATCAACTAGCACTCGTCGGTAATCACCCATCTTAGGCACCCACACCCTTCCTTGGAAAGACAACAAACCACGCGGACCCATAGTAATAAACTCCGATTGGCCCACGATTCACTCCGTATGCTTGTTGTGAACATAAGCCTCTCTTTGAATCTCACCAAGCTTTTCAAGAAAATCGTTGGTAATAATCAAACGTAACGATCCAACTCGTATCGCCGGATGTTGACTCTTTCGACTCAACGCATCCGCGACAACGTTCGCCTTACCCGGATAATAAAGTATCTCACAATCATAGTCTTTCACCACATCCATCCACCTACGTTGGCGATAATTCAAATCTCGTTGATTAAAGAGATGTTTCAAACTCTTATGATCCGAATAAATCGTACACTTGACACCATACAAGTAATGGCGCCAAATTTTCAACGCATGCACAACCGCCGCCAACTCAAGATCATGAGTCGGATACCTCGTTTCATGTTCCTTTAATTGTCGAGAGGCATAAGCGATGACTTTACCTCTTTGCATTAGAACACACCCGAGACCATTTAAGGAAGCATCACAATAAACCACCATGTCTTCAACACCTTCCGGTAACACTAACACCGGAGCTTGGCACAACTTCTCTTTTAACAATTGAAAAGCAATTTCTTGCTCGTTCTCCCAAACAAACCTCGCATTCTTCCTTGTCAATTTCGTCAACGAAGAAGCGATCTTAGAAAAATCTTGGATAAACCGACGATAATAACCGGCCAATCCGAGAACACTTCGGATTTCCGTAGGCATAGTCGGTCGTCCCCAACTCTTCACCGTCTCGATCTTCCCCGGATCTACTTGAATACCGTTTTCGTTCACAATATGACCAAGGAATTGAACTTCCCTTAGCCAAAATTCACATTTGGAGAACTTTGCATACAACTTCTCCTTTCGTAGCGTCTTCAATACTTCACACAAATGATGTTCATGTTTGTTCATACTTTTCGAGTAGACTAGTATGTCGTCAATGAACACTATTACCGACTTGTCCAACATAGGTTGGCACACTCGGTTCATAAGATCCATGAATGCCGCCGGTGCATTCGTAAGACCAAAGGGCATAACTACAAACTCATAATGCCCGTAACGCGTTTGAAAGGCCGTTTTCTCTATGTCTTCCTCACGGACCCGCATTTGGTGATAGCCGGACCGTAGGTCGATCTTAGAGAAATACGTTGCACCTTGAAGTTGATCAAATAAATCGTCAATCCTAGGTAATGGATAACGATTCTTGATCGTCACTTTATTCAACTCACGGTAATCAATGCACATACGCATACTACCATCTTCCTTCTTCACAAATAACACCGGAGCGCCCTATGGCGAAGCACTCGGTAGAATAAAACCCTTCTCGAGCAACTCTTGGGTTTGATTTAATAACTCTTGCATTTCTGTTGGTGCTAAACGATAAGGAGTTTTAGCTATGGGAGTAGCTCCCGGAACCAACTCAATACGAAACTCAACTTGTCTTTCCGCCGGAACACCCGGTAATTCGTCCAGAAAAACGTCTTCGAATTCACTAACAACCGGAATTTCACGAATAGGTGGTGGCTCATTGCGAGTATCAACAACATGAGCAAGGAAAGCCATGCCACCGGTAACAACAAAACGACGTGCCCGTGCAAAAGTGCATATCGGCACCGGTCTCCTTCGCTTATCACCATGAATAATTAACTCTCCCCCACTTAGGGTCTTCACAAGAATAAACTTATCATGGCATGCAATATCGGCTCTATAACGATCGAGCCAATCCATACCAACGACAATATCAAAGTCGCCCAAGGTCATTGGAATAAGATCAATTTTAAAGGTTTCGGCACCAAAAACAACATCACAATTTTCACACACATCAACCACTAGCACCGTCTTGCCGTCCGCTATTTCGACTTCTATCGGACGACTTAACTTAGCTAACGGTCTATTAAGTTTAGGCACGAATTTAGGAGACACAAACGACAAATTTGCACCTTTATCGAAAAGAATCCTTGCCGGATTAGAATTAACCATGTAAGTACCTGAGACAACTTCGTGCGATTGTTTGGCTTCATCATTGGTCATCAAATAGTTGCGACCCCTAGTCGTACCCGCCGCCCTCTCTCACCGCTTCACATTGTCGTTTCGCAAGTCGGGACACTCCGGCTTCTTATGCCCCTCTTTGCCGCAATTAAAACAAGTGACCTTGCTTCCGGAAGATGGTTTCGGACACTCACGAGCCATATGACCCGGTTGCTCACAATTGTAGCACGCATAAGAAAACCCACCGGTAGTGCCCTTCTTTGCACTATTGACACTTTCGGCCCCCCTATTGCTCTTGCTCTTCTTGCTTGAGGCGTTAGAGTAACTAAAACCTTCAAACTTTCTTTTGGAAAACATGAAATCACTCTTTCTTGGAACCTCCGGCTCAAAACCCCGAGCCAACTCAAACAATTCATCAAAAGTCTTAGCCATACCCCGACTAATCTTCCCCTTGTACTCATCATTCAAAGTACGGTAGAAATCCTTCATGAGCTTATGATCATCACCAACATATTCCGGGCAAAAACGAGTCTTTGCCAAGAATGTAGACTTGAGGGTAACCAAATCCATGGAACCTTGTTGCAAATGGTGCAACTCGTCCCGGATTCTATCGAGGTCAGAAGAAGTTCGGTATTCTTTGAAAAACTCTTTCTTGAAGTCTTCCCAAGTCAAACCCATACATTGTTCTTCACCATACAAGTTGATTTTATCGTCCCACCACAACTTAGCTTCTTCGCGTAACATGCTAGAACCATACCTCGTCTTCTTTTCGGGAAGACATTCCGCGGTACGGAAAGCTCCCTCAATATCGGAGATCCAACATGTACTTTTTAAAGGATCCCACACCCCATTAAACATCGGGGGTTGAGCATCCTTGAAGTTCTTGTAGTGGAAGTCCCGCCTTCCTTCGCCTCCTTCACCGCGAGGATAGATATTCCTAGCGTCAAGGGCCTCTTCGATAGTGGCCTTCATTCGTTCATTAATTAGATCGGTTATTTGCTCATCAACCGAATCTTGAAAGACCTTTCGGACCTCCGTTAGAAAATCCGCTTTTAACTTTTTAAAGACGGCCTCAACCTTGGCCGAAAACTCGGCGTCCTCGCTTGTACTTCCGTTATCATGATCGGGACCGTTTCTCGTCTTCATTCAATAAAACGAAATAGGTTAAACCACAAAAACGAAAGGACAATTACATGTGTATATACATATATGCCACACTACTCCATCTCGCTCAACAATCGTCGTACATTGCTTGTTTAACACGACTTGCGCCCGTAATAATGGTAGCTAGTCATTACTACGCGAGCACGTCGCATTAACTCGCTAGTACAACGCCTATCTCGTTTGATGCTTGATAAACACAACACAAACAATTAGCACAAGGTTAATTCTCATAAACCAATGCACTAACAATTCCCGATTAGACCCAAAGTCCTACAAGTCCCGCATAAAGCGCTCACACAATAAGGTCTAAGTCTAGGCACCTATCTCAAGTCGCCTAAATCCCTTAGACCATGCTCTGATACCACTTGTAACAACCCAACCCGATAACCGACCATAAACAGTCCCAAAAAAAAATTTAAAAGCTGCTGGACAGGGGAGTGCGCGGCGCGCATCCCCTGTAGTGCGCGGCGCGCACAGAGCATTCCAGCTTCTGTCCGAACTGTTTTTAACACTCAAAAAGATGGACCACTTCCCGATGTTTTTAGACCGAACGCTTTTCACAACTAACTTATATATGTAAAACTAACACGAATCAAACATAAAAATGATGTTTTACAAGCGGGGCCCACACGACCCAAAATACAAGTTTAATACAAGTTTAGAGTTTCGACCACCAAAAAGTTTAAGTTCCAAACTACACAATGAGCATGGCGTTTGGGATTAAACTACCCAACTACCGGTCAAACTCCAAGAGCTACTAAAGCCAAAAGCGTCCCCTAGTATCAAGCGGGATCTCTAGTCCAATACGATGCCCTTACCCTTGTCCAAAACCGAACCTATAAAATGGTAAACAATGAGAGGGTAAGCAAAGCTTACTGAATGCAATAATTATACGAATACATATATAATTATACCTACTTGCATACACTTACACAAACCGCAAACATGCTAGCAACACAATTAGCTTATCGTCACATTAACAAGCTATAATCTCCAATACCACAAGCTAGCAACAACCACATAATAATTATCTCGAAATGATATAATATGCTTACAACACAAGTAACCATGGTCGACCAATAGTACAAGGGAACGGCACTCACGAAAACGCCATCGGTGTTCATAACATCCATTAGGGCACTCAACACCTCGTACCACTAACCCCTAGGGTGGCACCTTAACACCTCGGCACATCACCCCGAGTGGCATCTTAACACCTCGATGCAACACTCATTATTTTACGGAGTGGTGTCTTAACACCTCGACACTACACTCCTAGGTGGCATCTTAACACCTCGATGCTACACCCGAGTGGCATCTTAACACCTCGATGCTACACCCTTCACGTGAAACGTGGTGTCTTAACACCTCGACACTACACCTTTCACGCTACAACAAATAGATACATTATATACATACGCATATAATTATTCCACTCACCTTAACAATTAGATGACGATTTCAACCTCCACAAGCTTCAAAGCAAAGTACCTAATATAATAAGTACTCGATCAACACACAAGCTAAGTGGACTCAATACTAACACTTACACATGAGCATTTAATGACTTAATGTATTAAATCGCCCATTTATACCAAAACCGCCCAATTAAAGTCAAGACCACCACTAATCACTTAAAAGCTAGTGATTAAGGTGCAACAACACCAACTAATACATAATTAGGGTAATTCATACCCATCTTTCCAAACTAGGTCAATTTATTACCCAAATAACCATTTTAAGACAACACACCCATTTCGGGTCATCCACTAACTAACCAACACCCATTTACTAAATAACTAGGTGTGTTAGCAATTAACTCACCAATTAGGGTTCATAAACATCATTTAATACTTTGAAACCCTAGACTAGTCACCAATTAGTATTCAAGACTCAATTTTACCCAAGAACACCCAAAATCACCAATAATGGGTTTTGTGTTCATCATTTACTCAAACCCTAACCCTTACACTAAATCAAAGTAAGGAAAATAAAATTAGAACATACCACAACTACCACAACGAAGCTAGAGCTAAGATGAACGACTTTAATGCTTGAACTTTAACCCAAAACAAGCTCCTTCCTCTTGGATTTAAGTTTTCTCTCTCAAAAATCACAATCTCTCTCTAGAATTAAAGTTAAAGTGATAAGGTTGTTGATAATGGAGTAATGGTGCTCCACAAACTGACCTATCTGTCTTTAACCCGTCCATAAGTGAATTTACCAAAATGCCCATCAAAATATCTGATTTAAAAAGCTGGAACCCGGTTACAGTAAGGGGTGCGCGGCGCTCTCCCTTTAGTGTGCGCGGCGCGCACTAGGCCCAGCTTACTCAGTGACTTCTGTTTAACTGTACAACATCACCCACACTCTATGTAACATATTTACACTACTGTACAAACTGATTAGGGTCTTACAAGCGATTACTGCTCTGCAACGAATTAGATCGGTGTATCAGGTTTTAATTCGAATGTCCATTCATAAATACATTCTATTTCAATTTAAATTTTTTCCTCTAATTATGTTGAAATTAACTTTTTTACTCTCACTTATATTTGTTACTGTGTTTGTTTACTTAGGTTACTTATTATAAACTCTTTTCATAATGGTAGTGGTACTATAAAGTTTGAAACTGTTATAGATTTGTTTATGGTTGAATGTGCATATGTAATTTAATCCCAAAAACATTATAAATGAAAAAAGAAAAGAAAAATGTTCATGTGTTTTGCACAAATTGTTCGGTTCATGAGTCAACACAGTCATTCTCAATGTGTGTAATCTAACTATTTTTTGAAAACTATACCTGCATATCAAATTGAATTCGTGTAAACAATGAGATAGTATCATAATGAGTACTTTAAAGTTAGTAAGGTGATTATGTAAATGAATTTTCTAATTTGTTTTTTTTAATTTTTTTTTTCTTTTTGCAGAAAAAGACAACTTATGTCTATATGTGGCATGTGGGACTTGATGACCTGATGAGACTAGAGCTGATGGATGGATGGCTCCTGAGGTACTCTTTATTTCACCCTAGAGTTGTTTATTAAGAATTCTACAAAGTCATAAAGTGATAATAGTTGGGTTTGATGGGCTGATAGATTTCAAATTGTTTTTTTACAACGAAAGTGAAACTTCTTGCAAGCGGATCTTAATGATAGCAAAGTCATTGTCTGAATCACATAGCTATTAAGTGCATACAAAAACCTAAATTCTTGAGTTGGAGGTTTTGATTAATCAGAATAATCACCATCTTCTATTAATCGATTACATATTCATTTTTTTATTCAGGAATAATGATCATCATCTACTAAAAAAACATCGTTTGATTAACTCTTGGATTAATTAAATTTTTCATGTATTCCCGTTCTTTAGTATTTGTATAATCATCTTGATTAATTCCTGATTGAATCCGCTTCAGGATAAGGTTTGTGTTGTTTTTTTCTTTTATATAATTACTCTCATATACAATTTTTAGTGTGTTATATATATGTTGATTATTGATTTAACAAAACCCTTTAGGATCGATGTGAGTGATGTAGCGACCCGTCCCAATCCATAGGAACAAATACAACAACATATGATTACATCGCGAGGTACTTGACCTCTAAATGATACATTTTACAAACATTGCATTCGTTTTAAAAGACAAACTTTCATTTACATCGAAAGTTTACAGGTATGCATACCATTTCCTAATATCCAACTATAAATGACCTAATCCGTCATTTAGTTAATAATAATCTTTAATGAACTTCAACGACTCGAATGCAACGTCTTTTGAAATATGTCATGAATGACTCCGAGTAATATCCTTAAAATGAGCTAATGCACATCAGAAGATTTCTTTCAAACATGAGAATAAACATGCTTTCAAGTGTCAACCAAAAGGTTGGTGAGTTCATCAGTTTATAATAATCATTTCATTTTCATCATTTTAATAGACCACAAGATTTTAAGTATTATAATAAATGTGCAGAAGTCCCATTCCAACTGCACAAACAAAATATCATTCATATGAAGAACACCTGGTGAGGATTCCAAAATATAATAGTAACCATCTGTGCCGGTCTTTCACCCCACGGCTGAATACATGTGCCTTCAAAATATAGAACCTTTGTGCCGGTCTTTACTCCCCCACGGCTGAACACGTGTATATAAAATATAGGACAACCGGTGCCAAAATACAAAACCATTCATTCAACTCGGGAGCTCATTCGCTCTAACCGAAATAAACGAGTGATAAAACGTGCCATAATAATCAATCCCAACCCCAGATAATTCTATCATAGAATGCAATTCGATTACTTGTGTCTATTTCGTAAAACAGATATAAAAGTTGCGCATGTATTCTCAGCCCAAAAATGTAAAGGGTAAAAAAGGCAAATGAAACTCACCAAACTGTATTTTGTAGTAAAAATACATATAACATCATTGAACAAGTGTAGGGTTGGACTCGGATTCACGAACCTGTATTAATTATATATATTTATATGTCGGTCAATATTTGTCTAACAATTTAGGCCAAGTCATAGTGTACCACAAACCTAATGCTCGAGTCTGACTCAACAGTATAGTAACATGTTATATTACTCATGCTCAGTTAAAATTCTAGTAAAAGGTGACGTGTGAAACAACGTAGCACAAATGGTTTCATAATCATAAAATAGTATTTTAGTTTTTAGAGAAAGTCAACATAAAAAAAAATTAACTGAAAAGTTAACGGGAAAAGTCAAAGTTCAAAGTCAAAAGTCCAAGGTTAAAGTAAAAACGAGGTAGCATGCAAAAATACAATAACTTATACAAAAATGATTTTCGGTCAAACATGACTAAACGGCCACTTCAGCGATTTTAGAAAAATTATCGGAGCTCCGATTGATAAACGGCCAAAGATAAAAGTTACACATTACCAAAAAGATTAAGCATAAATGTTACAGAAGTAAACTAAACCTAGACAACTCGTAGTTGCCAACGCGGTTTCGGCGTTTCAAAGTTAATTTTTCAACTTTAATAAATTTACAAAAGTGACCGAGTAGCCTACTTTGGAGATTTTTAGAAAATTCCTCAAAACTCGGATTGACAAACGGTCAAAGCCTTCAAATTCTCGTTACCACAAAGATATAACATGATTTTTGGTAAAAGTAAACACACATCAGGCCGACCATGACAACTGATACAAAACTGACATTTTTAATAAAAAAGTTCCAGCTCTTTTCAGAATTTTAAAATGTGACCAAACAGTCAACTTTGACGATTTTTAGAAAAATCGTTGAGACTCGAATTGACAAACGGCCAGAGTCGTTTGTTAGACTTTACAGCAAAGAATTCAGTGGTATTTTTGTTTTAATCTGAAACAACGCAGATCAGCAAGAATTTCAGTTTCCGTTTTGACATTTCATCAAAATTTACAAAACTTCTTTTGTCCATAACTTGACAACCGTTCAACGAAACGAAACGTGCTTTATATGAAAATTCATCTACTCGATGAGTAGGATCCAAATAACCACTTTTTATAACCCAGAAAATTAGTTCACTAATTATCATCAGCAATTTTAATTACGAAATTAATTATGCAATTTGTTTATTTCATAATTTTCTAACTGTTACTTGGATTCAAGCGATTCTTAAACCAAAATTCAACTATTTTTTCTAGTTTTCCAACAACATGCATATCTTGTACCTTATCTCAACCGCATATGTAACTAATTCAGGATTTAACATAACCTATCTAATGGCAATATCAAAAGGACAAGCATGCATAATCCTATTTTTTTGAGCATTAGTCAGGGATACACTATTAGTATGTAAAAATTAAATTATGAGTGCTTACGTATCAATATTGAGGTTCAATATTGCAGGAAAGGTACGTAGACGCAACAGAGACGCTAAACACTAGATTGACCTCGCGATCATGACCCCCGAACATTACCCATAACCTCCATAGCTATAACCCATAATTTTCTTAACCCTATCCCACTCATAAAAATCCATTTTGAAAACACTCAAGCAGAACCTCGTCGTAGTATTTTACGTAAAATACTTAATACTAATAATACTACTAATATTAATCTCATAAGATTAATAATAATAATTCTTAATAATAATCATAATAATATTATGAATATATATTTATGTATAAGGGAATACGAGAGATAGGATGAAGTGAACCAGAGAGATCGAATTTGTTTTATAAGTAAATTGGCCACCTACCCACTCATTTCCAATTCATGTTACATAACTATGCAACCGACACTTCACTTAACTAATATTATATATAAATATATTATTTAATCTTTATAATTAATTATATATTATATTATATTTACGGTCATGGTAAAAATATAATTTTTACAAAAATGACACGGTCGTGGTCTCACGACTCATGTACCACTTTCGGTTTTTCGAGCGCACTTTCGTACGTTTAGAAAACTAGCCTTTTACGTTACGCGACGTGTACCTTTTACAAAAATTAGACTTACTTATCGATAATTTATCTTTATAAAAATATCACTTATAAAATTTAGCGTTGTGGTCATTTACTTATTTAAAATCAAAGTCTCGTTGTTTATCAAAATATTTTATTTTAAATTAAACATTTTGTGACATGTACCTTTATTAATAACTAGACTTAAAAACTAACCCACTCAAAGTGTAACTTAATCTTTTGAGTGTTTTGGTCATTTCCTTTTATAATTCATAATCTTGTTATTTATCAAAGCCTATTTATTAATATTAGTTTAAAATCAAAAAGTTTTATGACTAATTTAAAATATAGATATATATTTAAAATTTATTTAATAACATACTAGTTAACTTTTCAAAACCAATTATATTTCAAAGTTTGTTTTATAATCGTTTAGAAAATATTATAACACGTTTTGTTTATTCTTTAAGGCTTTAAATAGATCCAATTTCTTTATGCACTAACGTTTTTAAATATCAACCGCATCACTAAGAGCGTGTTACTATCGTGTGCTTAATGAATCTAGAAAACATATATTCTAAATACAAGTCGCAGGTTTTCTATATATATGACTAATAATCGAAATACCAACTTACGTTATTTAAATAAATATATTTTAATAACCAGTTCTATTATATCGAAAAACGTTTTCACACGTTTGAAAATAGATCAATCAATGTATTATGAAATTCAATTCTCCAATAACTTTTGTCTAACTCTCGATAAGTGACACCTTGTTCTTATTTGAAGATCACTTCACCATTATTTCCGAATACCGTTAAAAGTAAGAGTTCTCTAATTCAAAGTGGACCTCATAACAGAGACTCGTAATCATAATTCAATGTATCTGATAATTCAATCATATGATATTATCTTTTACTCTCGTTGATAAACTTACATCGAACAAATACGTTCATGTAAAGTATTATTATTCAATCAATACCTTGATAGCATTTTCAAGTTCATAAAAATAGATCTCATAGCTTATATTCATATTGACTATACCGTTCAATGTTTTATTAATATTTCACAATTTAAAAAACACATATATGTATATGTATATATATTCATTTACACATAATTGTTCGTGAATCGTTAGGCATGGTCAAAGGGTATGTGATTACATGAATATAGTTTCAAAACTTTCGAGACTCAATATTACAAATCTTGCTCATCGCGTCGGGAACATATAAAGATTAAAGTTTAAATTTGATCAGAAATTTCCGGGTCATCACAAGTGATACCTCTGAAAGATAGGTTTCAGTAATGTAAGTAGAACGTACTAAATAGGACAATAAATTACCACCATCACTCAAATGTAGAACTTAAGTGAGTTTTAAGAATCCCTTTACGATGATTACAACGAATCCCTTCACTATTTTTAAACCATTGGGATTTACGTTGTTAAACCATTGTTAATAATAACTAAATCTTTTGATAACCAAATTCTTTAATAACTATAAAGCTCAAAGCAAAAAGTATTCAACTTGTGGCGGGTTGGCGAATTAACTAAAGTGTCAAAATGGGTTCGAGTAGTTGGTAACTACCTGACAATTGACAATTTGAGTACGCACTTATAATTTGTATCTCACAAGTTGCCATGTTACTTAATGCCTTACACATTAAAGCACTACGTACATTGTGGATGTGTTTTCATCGAATTTAGCCTTTACTTGCTTAAATTTGTTGGTTTATTGATTGTGTACGCTGTATTATGAACTTGATCATTCTATTTGTCTTACTTGATGTATGCAGTAAACAAATTCAGAAATGTACTAGAGGATGAGGTTTGTCATCTTAAATGCAGACGAGGTTTGTCATTGAATTTATGTTGTAACAAAACTTTATTTGACTTCCAATATATGGTTAGTTGTAACGGATTTTTGTTCCGATTGCTGGAAATATTATGACTCTATAGTCACTTGTCGTGACTATACATAATCACAATTCTGTGTTGCGATTTAATAACTTCAAATTCACCGTCGGCCTACACGAAAAAGATTTCAGATGGGCGAAGGGGTATGGCATTTTTCTAAATACCATGCTGTATATGGTTGTGTAGTCCGATATTTTGACTAATTTCTCTACTCCTAAATTGGTGGACTGTATAGTTATGACCAACTCAACTTACTCATTTTAGATATCTGAGGTACATGATTTAAATTTTTTTTTTTTCAAGTGATAATGCAGGAACTGAAATACTGTAGCAATAATTTCTTTATTGCAACACTATTAGATATTTTATAATGTGCATTTTTCTATATTTTTGTATCTCCCTTTCGTTGAACCATCTCTTATCTCACTATTAGGTTTTCATACAGGGCTTAGTGAACTCTTGCAACTGGTGCTACATACTTTGGTGTCATTGAATCGACCAAAATGACAATTGAAGAATTTTAACTTTGTTGGTTATTGGGCTCATTTCATTCATGATGCTCTTGACAAGTGACTTTCAACTTGCATATGGTAGTTTGTTTATCCTCTATATTTAATACTTATTAACCTTTTGCATTGTCGTGAGCTATGTATTTTACCAAAGTTGTAAATTTCACGTTTTCAAAATGTAGTGCCTCCATGGATTTGAACCCGAAATTGATTCATTGCAAAAAAATGGGTGTTTTAATAATAAATGTTTTTCTTTCCTTTTATTTCGGTGGAGCCTATTGCGTTATGCATTCATAAATAGCTCATAGCTTCCACATTCAAAATACTGTTAATGATTTCAACAACTTACTTGTGTATCTCTGCATAACCTAAGATACACTTAGATCTTTTATGTGTCACATCCAAGGTGATTATGCAATGTATGCAGGTTCAAAGAACGATTGACTACCATGCTTTTAAAGGTGTCACACGTTTTAATTTTGATGTCGGTATGTATTGTTACTATTCGTGAATGTTTCAAGCTGGTTGTTCACTTTTTTTTTGCTTTTGGGCGATAGTTTCCTGCAAAAAATTAAACACATGTACTTCTAACATTTAACATGTTTAAATGAGGTTAATTGATTACTCACAACATTAACTGTTCGGAAAGCTCACAACTGCATGTATTTTATTGGTTATTTGAATATAACCCACGACTTCACTGAAGATTTGACATGTTTGTTATCTATCATTAACAGGTTGTTAAGAGGTGGTGCTGTAATTGCACTTAGGTTAACATTACGGACTTCTCATTTCTCTTTTTAGCCCCCATTTTGCAGACATAATTTCACCTCCGTAATGCTGAACAAATAGTACTGATTACAAAAACTAATTTTTAGAGATACCGTGCAACGCACGGGCTCTTAAAATCTAGTATATATATATAATATATGGTAGAAAATTTAAAGAATAACTAATACATTATATAAACCTATACTTTCAATGGGGTGTGTGAGAGAGGGTGTGAGGAGAGAGAATGTGAGGAGAGGGAACTTTTCAGGTCATGGCGGCACGACATGGAAGCGAGATCGGTACAACGGAAGACTCCAAGATCGCTTAACAAGACTATTCGGAACACATTTGACATCTTTCATGTTCTTCAACTTCCCGGATAATTGGGTGGTTGCTGACTTATGGAAGGTATTCAAATAATATGGTGACATTCGTGATATTTATGTTGCCGGTAAAAGGTTAAGGAATGGCAACAAATTTGCATTCGCAAAATTCTGCAACGTGAACAACTCAGATCAAATGTTGACTGCACTGGAGAAGATAACCTTTCATGGAGCACCAATCAGAATCTACAAGGCTAGGGAGAGAGAGGAACCAATGGGTAATGAACGACAGGCTCATAATCAAACAAATGGGAATTGGCAACACCTCTCAAATGCATTCAGGGACGACAGAAATTTTCGAGATGTTGTTAGTAATCAAAAGGAAGATCTAAGGACGAAGCTCACAAGGAAGAATGAGGAGATTGAAGATTTAAGAATTAAACTCACAAAGCTTAAGGAGGGACAGAAAGATAAACCCTCAAATGGGCCTATGCCCAGCAAAGAAGAAAGAACCATTAACATCAAAAATCATCAATTTAACTCTGGTTTGTTAGGAAGATCTATTCTGTGTGAACTATCTGGGTTGGAATATCTATATCAGTTTGAAGATCTCTGCACCGCAGAAGGAATACATAACTTTTCTCTAAAATATTTAAGGGAATTGTGTATACTATTAGTGTGTGAATCCACTACCGCAGCAAGCTACATATTAGAGAACACAAGGCATTCTATATTTAAATGGTGTAGTAGTGTAAGGGCTCTAAAAAAATTACATAGATCTCCTGGAAGACTAGTCTGGCTATCCATTAAAGGGGTACCGGTTACTAGATGGAACGAAGAGACCTTTAAGACTATTGCAAGTTGGTGGGGTAGAATTCTAGAGATGGAAAACTGTTCCATTGAAGGTGGAAACCAACATCTAACAGAGGGAAAAGTCCTGGTTCATGTTCGAAACAATTTAATGCAAATTGATGGTTGGGTTAATATGCTTGATGACGAGGAGATGGTGTATGTTAGGATCAGAGAGGACTCAAACAGTGTGGTTCAATTCTTTTTCGAGCAACCAAGTGTCGTTGAAGAAACCAAATCAAAAAACTCTAACTCAGATGATGATTCTATAGGATGACGAGTTTGTGGATGACACCTTCGAATGGTCAGATGGAGAAAATATCATATTCAATTTAGATCCAGAAGTAGAAGCATCTGACAAAGATGATACGACCATTGAGAATGAGGTAAATGAACAAGAACATCATAACAACTCCAGTGATCCATGCCGGAAGTGTAACATTCCGGTAGCCGAAGATGAAGAGTCAGGTTGTGGCTTTTTTGGGAACATGTTCCAAGACAATAATGATGACGTGGGTACAGAGAAAGTTGATGCTTCGGTTCCCGAAACCCTAATTAATAGGGTAGATAATACGGCGCCACTCTCTAGAGATTTACAAAATATGAATCAAGAACAAGATTTGGAGGGTACTTCGAGGTTAAAGCAATGCAATGAGTCGGACACAATTCCACTGGGCCCAAATGATACAGAATCCCAACAAAACCCAACATTAGCTAAAGATTCATTGGGCCAACTAGATTGTGAAGTGAAAGATCCAGCAGGGCCCAATGCACATGGGCCTTTTAATATGGATACTAGTAGTCCACCTCCGAATAAAATCCAAAAGAAAAAGGTGCATCTGGGACAAATTCCAAGTTAAATGCACGTGACAACACCAGAAGGGAGATTCCTAAATTGATGAAAAATATTGAATCAAACAAGAAGGATTGTTGCTGGTCCAGTATTCGTCGGTGGAAAACCTCATCCAGAATGTTGAACATTAAAAGCGTAGCAAGGAAAGGCAGACAAGACAAACCCCTAATTCGTTCCCGTTGCACATCTTGTGCTTCTTTGAGTCAGAAGGGTAATCAATCGAACTCAGGTATTTCAATCTCAAGACCCAAATCTTGTTCCTTGGGTAAAAACGATGGTCTGAACAAAGAAAAGTCAGATTCCTACTGCTCTGTCAACACTGAAGGGGTTCATGAATTTGGATGTCGTTTGGGTCTCAAATGGCAGAAGAAGACATCTATGCAGTAGGTACCTTCCCTCCTTTCGTATTCAATTTTGTTTTAATGAAGATTCTTTCTTACAACATTAGAGGATTCGGGTCTGGGAAAGAAAGTAAATTCGGCCCTGTAAAGAATTTAATCTTGCATGAGAAACCTTCTTTTGTCGCCCTTCAGGAAACAAAAATTAGACTTGTTAACAGTTCGTGGATTCAATCGCTATGGGGCTCTAGTAATTGTGAGTTTATTCAGTAAGAGATGATAGGTAAATCGGGTGGACAACTCTTAATTTGGGATCCCAATTTATTTGAGGCGATAGATGTCATTAAGTTTGATCGGGTATTAGGGGTTTGTGGAAAGTGGAAAAGTAATGGTTTTAATTTAAACATCCTCAACGTTTACGGTCCACATGATGATGAGAAGAAGAAATTACTATGGGATTCCCTTGCTAATCTGATTTCAGGTACGGACGAAGCTTGGGCAATATGTGGTGATCTAAATGAAGTCAGGGATCAAACTGAACATTTCAATTGCGAATTCGTGGCTAATAGAGCGAGGTGGTTCAATGATTTCATCCTACATAACAACTTAATTGACATTCCATTAGGTGGTAGGGCTTACACGCGTGTTAGTGATGATTGATTGAAATATAGTAAACTGGACCATTTTCTAGTATCAGAAGAGTTTGTTTCGCTATGGAATAATTTATCAGGTTTGGTACTCGAGAGAAGGGAATCAGACCACTGCCCAATGGTGTTAAAAGATGAAGATAAAAACTATGGCCCTAAACCCTTTAAAATTTTCGACGCTTGGTACGATGATGAAAGTAGTGAACAAGTTATATCTGAAGCGTGGTCTAAAGATTCATCTCAAGGTTCACGTTTGGATCGTTGTTTTCTGAAAAAGCTGAAAAGTGTAAAAGCAGCCCTTAAAGATTGGAGCAGGCAGAAATTTGGTCAGATTGATGGCGATATCGAGTTACACAAAAAGATAGCATAAGAACTTGAAATCAAGGCAGAACACACCATTCTAAATTCAGAGGAGCAGACAATGTGGAAAAACGCAAGGAAAAGTTGGTTTGAAAAGGAAAAGGCAAAAACGAGCATGCTAAAACAAAAGGCTAGGGTTCGTTGGATGCTTGAGGGAGATGAAAACACAAAATTCTTTCACTCAGTCATCCAGGTTAAACACAACAGATGTAATATTCGAGGCTTAATTATTGATGGAGCTTGGAATGATAACCCTACCGAAGTCAAAAATGCTATTTATAATCACTTTAGCCGAATGTTTGAGGAACCCAAGTTTGACAGACCGTCGTTGGAAGATCTTAGGTATCCTGTGATTAGTACAGAGGAAGCCGCTACCTTAGAATACAACTTTACTGAATCAAAAATCCTAGACGCTATTAACAATTGCGATAGTACGAAAGCTCCGGGTCCTGACGGTTTTAACTTACGATTTTACAAGAAATTTTGGACTTTAATCAAAGATGATCTCGTAAGTGCAATCTCGTGGTTTTGGGAAAAAGGCGAATTCTCTAGAGGATGTAACGCTTCTTTTGTAACACTCATCCCCAAAAAACCAGATCCATTGGGACTTGGTGACTACAGACTGATACGTCTTATCGAAAGCTACTACAAGATTGTTTCTAAATTGCTTTCTAACCGGCTTCGGAAGGTATTACCATCACTTGTAGGTGTAGAACAAAGTGCGTTTCTAAGAGGTAGATACATTTTGGATGGTGTTTTAATCACCAATGAAACGGTGGATTTCTTGAAGACAAGTAAAAAAACAGGGTCTAATTTTCAAAGTAGACTTCGAAAAAGCCTTTGATAGTCTAAACTGGAATTTCTTGTTCGAGGTAATGAAGAGTATGGGTTTCGGGGATAAGTGGAGACAGTGGATTTCGGCATGTCTAAATTCGGCATCTATTTCTATCCTCGTCAATGGTGCCCCGACTAGTGAATTTTCTCTTGGTAGGGGTGTTCGACAGGGAGATCCACGTTCTCCCTTTCTTTTCATTCTAGCAGCAGAAGGGTTGAATATACTTACCAAATCGGCAATAGATAGAAATCTTTTTAAAGGCGTCGAGGTCGGGAGAGACCGTGTCCTTGTTTCGCATCTTCAATATGCGGATGACACCATTTTCTTTGGGGATTGGAGTCGCTCAAATGCTTCAAATCTTATGAATCTTCTTAAGTGTTTTGAGCTTGCGTCGGGTTTAAAAGTCAATTTTCTTAAGAGTTGTATTTACGGGATTGGGATCGATCAAAGGGAACTTAACTCACTAGCACATCATATGCGTTGCCAAGTTGGTAAGTTTCCCTTCACGTATCTAGGTCTACCCATTAGTTTGAAAATGAAAAAGTTGGAGGATTGGCGTCCGGTCATTGATAAATTTAATAGTAGAATTTCGAGTTGGAGGATGATGTCGATGTCATTTGGGGGAAGACTAGTTCTTATTAAAACGCTTCTCACAAGTCTACCATTGTACTATTTCTCGCTCTATCATGCCCCGGCTTGTGTGATTAAACTACTTGAGAGTGTAAGGCGCAAATTTTTTTGGGGAGGGTCGGGTTCGGGGTTAAAAATGTCATGGGTCAAATGCGATATTGTCTTAAATTCTTACGAAAATGGGGGGGGTTAAACATCGGGTCTTTAAAAAACAAAAACTTGGCTCTTTTGGGGAAGTAGTGGTGGAGGTTTAAAACCGAAACCGACTCACTTTGGGTTAAAATAATTCGAAGTATTCATGGTTCGTATGGTGGCTTGTTGTCAGATAGTGTAATATCACACTCTACGACAATAGGTACTTGGCGAAACATTATCTTAGCAGGTTCGGCTATGGAAGATTCTCATGTACCATTCAAAGGCTCTTTCACCAAAGTCATCGGAGATGGAAGTAATACTCTCTTTTGGCATGATCACTGGATTGGCGAAGTCAAACTATGCATGATGTTCCCTCGGTTATACAACCTCGAGCAATCTGCCCTGGTTACTGTTTCTGACCGTGTACCCGAGGGAGGATTTGCTTGGAACTGGAGAAGAACACCCACTGGACGAGCAGCAAGAGAATTCGAAGACCTAATCCTTTTGTTATCCTCTTTTATTTTTGATCGCAGGCAGGTGGACAAATGGAAGTGGTCGATTGCATCAGATGGTATCTTTAGAGTGAAGACGCTGGCGACTGAACTCGACATGCATTCTCTTCCAACGTGCACCGCTCAAAATAATACTCTGAGGAATAATCTTGTGCCAAAAAAAATAGAAATTTTTGTGTGGAGAGCGCTCAAGAAAAGGCTTCCCGTTAGGCTCGAGCTAGATAAAAGGGGGATCGACCTTCATAGCGTGAGATGCCCGCTTTGCGATGATGATTTGGAATCCGTAGATCACTCACTCATCTTTTGTAAGAACGCTTTCGATGTTTGGGAGCGTGTTTTCAAATGGTGGAACTTGGGTAATTTTTTGCTACTAAGTCTACATGAAATCTTCGAAGGAAATGCAAATTTGAACAACACACTTTCGGGGTTCGGTAAGAAAATTTGGCAAGCTTCAATGTGGTGTTGTGCGTACCTAATTTGGAAGAACCAGAATAATATGGTATTTCAAAATAAATGTTGGAACGCACCGTTAGCGCTTAACGAAATTCAAGTCAAATCTTTCGAATGGGTGGCAACGAGATCGGCAAGAACGAAAATTGATTGGCACACGTGGCTGTCTAATCCAAGCTTCTACTTTTCGATTTCTTAGGTTTTAAATCCTTTGAGCTGCAGCCTTTGTAACCCAAGGATGTTCATGTTGTAGTGTATAGTTTTTTCTTTCTTTTCATGTTCTGTTTTGGTCGAGTTTTGTTGTAGCATAGTCGTGTCTTCCTGATGTACTGTTTCGATGCATAGGATGTTCCTATGCCTCCTGTTTTTCCTGTTTAATACAATTTGCTTTTCAAAAAAAAAAAAACATACTAACTAAATATTTTATTATTACTGTATTATTTATAGTTTTATTCTATCCAGACTCGGCATGTCCCACACAGACAGAGTCTTCCAGGTATATCTACTTCACGTATGACACAAATTCAAATCCACGGTCGTTAAAGAATTAACGAAAAAATGAGGGTCGCTACACTACCTACCCGTTAAAGAAATTTCGTCCCGAAATTTAGCTGGTGGTAGTCGTTGTTGCATCTGAGAACAAATGCGGATACTTCTGCCTCATCTTGTCTTCATGCTCCCAAGTAAACTCGGGTCCTTATATAGCGTTCCAACGATCTCTAATGATCGGTATATTGCTTTGTTTAAGTTTCTTGACCTCTCGATCCATAATCTCAACAGGTTCTTCGACGAAGTGAAGTTGATCATCAATCCGGATCTCGTCAAGAGAAATTGTAACATCTTCTTCAGCCAAACATTTCTTCAAGTTATACACATGAAAATTGTCGTGAATACTACTCACCTCTTATGACAATTTCAGCCGATAAGCCGATGGTCCAATCGTTTCAGTGATTTCAAACGGTCCAACATATTGAGGGCTTAACTTACCTCATTTACCAAAACATACAACACCTTTCCAAGATGATACCTTCAACATAACACAGTCGTCGACCTGAAACTCGAATGGTTTCCTTTGAACATCAGCATAGCTCTTTTGCCGACTTCTGGCCGACTTAAGTCGTTTCTTAATATGAACAATCTTCTCTGTAATCTCTTGAATAATCTCTGGGCCTGTTCATTTTCGATCCCCAACTTCCTTCCAACAAATGGGAGATCTACATTTTCTACCATACAGTGCCTCAAATGGTGCAATGTTAATGCTCGCATGATAATTGTTGTTGTAAGAAAACTCAGCTAACGATATATATTTATCCCAAACATTTCCAAAATCAATTACACACGCGCGAAGCATGTCTTCTAAAGTCTAAATGGTCCTTTCACTCTGACCATCTGTCTGTGGGTGATAAGCGGTACTCATATCCAGCTGAGTTTCCAAAGCTTCCTGTAACGATTACCAAAACCTTGATGTAAATCGACTGTCTCGGTCAGAAATAATGGATATAGGAACTCCATGTCTAGATACAATTTCTTTCAAATATAAGCCAGCCAACTTCTTCATTTTATCAATTTCCTTCATAGGCATGAAATGTACAGATTTCGTGAGTCGGTCAACAAATACCCATATGGTGTCATAACCACCCAAGATTTACATTAACTTAGTAATAAAGTTCATTGTAATGTGTTACCACTTCCACTCGAGAATCTCGGGTTGTTGTAAAAGTCAATTGGTTTCTGATGTTCGGCTTTGACTTTCGAACAAGTCAAACATTTTTTCACATACGTAGCAACCTCTTCCTTCAAATTAGGCCACCAATAGTGTTCTTTGAGATCATGGTACATCTTCCCAGATCCAAGATGATTCGAATATCCAGATTTATGAGCTTCATCTAGTACAAGCTTTCTCAGTTCACCAAACTTTAGAACCCAAATCCGTCGTGCAAAGTAACGAGTTTCATCTTCTTTTACTTCAGATTGTTTATCAAAACCATTAATCATCTCACCCTTCAGATTCTCTTCCTTTAGGGCTTCCCGTTACGCCTCAAGGAATTCTTTAGTGAGATTTGTTAATATAGTCATGTTTAGAGCTCGAACTCTTAACGGTTTAACTCTTTCCTTTTGACATAAAGCATCAGCTACTACATTAGCCTTTCTGGAATGGTAGCGAATCTCACAATCATAGTCATTCAATAACTCAACCCAGCGGCGTTGCCTCATGTTCAGTTGCTTCTGGTCGAAAATGTGTTGGAGGCTCTTGTGATCGGTGAATACAGTACATGTGATTCCATATAGATAATGTCTCCACATCTTAAGTGCTAAAAATAAAATACCCAACTCTAAATCATGAGTTATGTAGTTATGTTCGTGAATCTTCAGTTGTCAAGAGGCATAAGCAATAACCTTGGTTCATTGCATCAAAACACAACCAAAATCCTGGCATGAAGCATCGCAATATATGACAAAGTCATCGTTCCATTCGGGTAGTGACAAGATAGGTGATGAGGTCAATTTCTTCTTCAATAGTTGGAACGTGGTTTCCTGTTCAGAAGTCCAGTCATACTTCTTTCCTTTATGTGTCAATGTTGTCAACAGTTTGGCTATTCGAGAAAAATCTTGAATAAACCTCGAATAGTAACTAGCTAGACCTAAAAATTGACGTATCTGTGTTGGAGTCTTCGAATTTTCCCATTTCTTAATGGCTTCAATCTTAGCAGGGTCAACTTGAATTCACCGACTACAAACAATGTGACCGAGGAATTGCACTTCTTTCAACCAAAAGTCACACTTGGAGAATTTAGCGTATAGCTCTTCTTTTCTCAATAATTCTAGCACCAATCTTAAGTGTTGTTCGTGCTCTTGGTCATTCTTTGAGTAAATCAGAATGTCATCTATGAAGACAATAACAAACTTGTCCATGTACGGGCTACACACGATTCATCAGATCCATGAACACAGCTGGTGCGTTAGTTAATCTGAACGACATAACCAAAGACTCATAATGACCGTAGTGTGTTCTGAAAGCAGTTTTAGGAATATCAACTTCTTTCACCCTCAACTGGTGATAACTTGGCCTTAGATCGATCTTTGAGTAAACACTTGACCCTTGCAACTAGTCAAATAGATCGTCGATTTTTCAGAAGAGGGTATTGATTCTTAATTATCAACTTGTTCAGTTTACGGTAATCGATACACATTCGGAAAGATCCATCTTTCTTCTTAACAAACAAAATCAGAGCTCCCCACGGTGAAGAAATTAGTCGAATAAATCCTCGATCTAACAACTCTTGTAATTGGCTCTTCAGTTCTTGCATCTTAGTAGGTGAAAGTCTATATGGTGAACATGCTACAGGTGATGCTACAGGTGCAGCTCCAGGCACTAGATCAATTTGAAACTCTACCGATCTATGCAGGGGTGATCCGGGAAATTCCTTCGGAAAGACTTTGGGAAATTTCTTTTACAATGATCACATCATCAATGCTCTTTTCTTCGGTTGTATTCTTCTTCACGTGAGCCAAAATAGCATGACAACCCTTTCTCATAAACTTCCGTGTATTTATACAGCTGATGAGATTCAACTTTGGGTTACTCTTCTCCCCATAAACCATTGACGGTAATCCATTCTTGCGAGGAAAACGGATCACCTTCTTATTAGAAATAATCTCCGCTCTCATCATAGACATCCAGTCCATACCGACTATCACGTCAAAACTTCCCAATTCCACGGGTATTAAATCAATTTCAAATGTCTCCTCAGTCAGAAGAGTCTTACAATTACGACAAATCTTGTTAACTTTAACCAACTTACCATTAGCTAATTCAACAATGTGGTTATCATCTAGGGGTAATAATGAGCAGTTCATCTTAGAGAAAAAAGCTCTACATATATAACTTCTATCGGCACGAGTATTAAATAGGATATAAGTTAATACATTGTTTATGATAAATGTACCCGTAACAAGCTCAGAGTCATCTCGTGCATCTTTAGCATTGATGTTAAAAGCTCTTCCACGTGCTTGATCATTGCCTTTCTTCTTGGTTGGACAATGGTTCTTGACATGACATGTTTTCCCGCACACATAACAAGTCTTAGTAGTTGGAACGGTTGGCTTGACTACAGGAGTTTTGACTCTACAATCCTTAGCTATGTGTCCCGTATTCTTACAGTTGTCACAACCACAGTGCATAATCCCGAATGGTGTTTGTAGCATCTTTTGCATAAGGGTTGAAATCCCTTGTAGTTGGAACTACCAATTGCTCCATCACGGTTATTATGGGAGGTCTCTTATCTCCTGGGGTGTTGTTGATAACCACACTTATTCTTATCATCATCCCATTTTTTTTTCACTTCACTTGTCTTCACATCAGTAGACGATGTCTTTTTCGTACGATCCATAAGTTGGTGCGCCATCCTGATGGCTTATTGCATCATTTTCGATTTGGATGATGTTACACCACCCTGAATATCCTCTGATAAACCCTCAACATATAACTCTACCTTTGGATCTTCGGTAGCTACCAGTGTAGTACACATTAAGTCCAGATCCATAAAATGTTTTTTATAAGTAGTAAGGTCAGTACCAACGACCTTCAAGTTTCGCAACTTAGTTTTCATCCTCTTAACTTCATTCCGAGGACAATACTCATCAACTAGAATTCTTTTCAACACATACCAACTAATTCCATAAGCCGTATCCATACCTACACCTTGAGAATAAGTATTCCACCACATAAGTTCACTGTCCTGAAGCGCGCATGTGGCATATTTGACTCTGTCATCATCATTACAACCACTTATCTTGAACACTGATTCCATCTTTTCGATCCAACAGGTCAATCTGACAGGTCCTTCAATTCAACTAAAATTTTGTGGCTTGCATCCCATAAACATCTTAAATGAGCATTTAGTAGGTGGATTTCCTTTTCCAGTAGCAGCTCTTGCTGCCTCAGCCACAGCCAATCCTTCAGACACATGTTGGGCCATCATAGTCTCAATCTGAGCATACGGCATACGAGGCATGTTTCTTCAAAATAAAAAAAAACAATGAACACATGTTAATTACAATATACAAAGATATAACCATTGCAATATATATATATATATATATATATATATATATATATATATATATATATATATATATATATATATATATATATATATATATATATATATATATATAGTAGCAATGAACTATAACAGCAACCACACACATTTATTAAAACAATCAAACCAATATTCATATTATAAAATCCCATATATAGAAATAGATGAGCATTTTAGTACAAATGTCTAGGGCTAATACACTCCCTTTAGTTTAATCGTAATAAATAAAATGAATGTCTACTATATTCAAAATAAATAAAGTAAATAAACTGAATGTCTACTATATTCATAATAAATAAAGTAATGATTCTACTCAGAAGTTGAATCCTTCTTAAGTAGGTATGTAACATCCCAATATTTTTGTTCCAGCATCGAGTCTCGCCGTGGGCTAACAAAGGAGCTGATGGTGATTTCCTTTAAAAAGGTCGACATGGCTTTTCAGCTTTAAGCCGCGCCGCGGCCTATAACGGCAGAAAGTGCTGATCAGCATTTTTAAATAAGGGTTTTCGAGGGCATTTTGGTCTTTCCGCATATTAGACAGATCATATCTATGAGATCTGGTCCATCCACCTCATTTATTCATTTCTTTTCCTTTTTCTTCTCCATTTTCTCTCATTCTCTTCAAACCCTAATACGTTCAAAGTGAGATTTGGAAGTGAAGAAGTTATATTCGATCTTTGGAGCAAGAAGAAACATTGTTCTCCTCATTCTTAGCTACACGGTGATACTAGTGGTAAGTACTATCTCCAAAATTCATTCTTTTGATTCATTGTTCATATCTAGGGTTTGAATGTTTGTTCATGAGTAAAATCCTATTACTTCATTAATGGAAGATGTGAACTAGAAAACGGGTTTATTGGTGTTGTAGGCGGGTTTTGGGTTTGGTGAGCAAGTTTATATATGTGAGACTTGCAAATGAGTGTAATCACTAGTATTTAGTGATTATTGAAATAATGGAAGCCTTTTGTGTTCATTTAGTTGACTAATTTTGAATAGAGTCAAAATTTGGGTTTGTTGGTGATTTTGATTTGATTGTCGTTGTACAAGGTTATAAACTTAAAATGAGTTAAGTTGAAATATAAACTCGAGTTAATGGCGTTTTGAAGTCAAAACTTGTAAATGGTGAGATTTTAACTTTTAAGGGTCAAAATGGGTTTTCAAGCGAAACTCGAGTTATAATTCGTTCGAGTGCTAAAGTTGGTACAATTAGGTATTTCGGGTACGCGGGAATTGGTCTTGTTGGTTTCGGACCTTCGAGTAGCGTTAAAAGTGCAAAAGGGTGTAATTTGCACTTGTTGTTCATTCGGGTGGGTCGAGAGTCCAAATGAGTTTGTATTGATGATTATGTGATAAATGGAATAGGTACGTTCCATTTGCGAGTTGCGGGTTTGGATTGCACTTCATCGAGGCATTTAAGGTGAGTGTAAATATATTACATGCGTATGTATGCATAGGATGGGTGCGGGTGGGGTAGAGTGATCCTTGGGCGTTCGGGTTCAATCTACACGTGTATGAGATGTTGGACTCTATGAGTTTTGGGTCCTTGAGGCACATTTGTGCATTTTGGGTTACCACCCTTGGGGTAGTGAATTTCGGGCGATACGAATTCACGTTGACAAGTAGGTCAACCCCGTGATGTTGTTGAGGTGATGTGGATAGTGACTCGAGTGTAGTTCGGCTTCACTATTGAATCTCGTATAGTTCGGGTTCACGATGTCGCGTATAGTTCGGGCGTCCCCATTGTTGTTGTGTTGCGGCCTAGGGTAGTGATTCTCGTGTAGTTCGGCTTCACTAGTGAATCTCGTATAGTTCGGATTCACAATGTTGCGTGTAGTTTGGGCATCCCTATTGTCATTGTGGTGAAGGTAGTGAATCGCGTGTAGTTTCGGATTCACTTAGGCACGTGTAGTTCGGCCAACCTTCATGTGTTTAGGGTTAAGGGGTTAACCTTGTTGTATCGGTTATATATTGTATATGCGTATATATACATATTGTATGTTGTAGCTAATCTTGAGGATTTGGCTTGGTGGTACGTTACGTATAGCTTTGCTTAGTTATACTTGGGTTGTGGTATGTGTTTACTAATTGTGTTGGTATTACGTATTCATTTTATGCATATGTATGTATATAGTATGTTTATCCTCACTAAGCTTTCATAGCTTACCCTCTCGTTGATATTATTTTTATAGGTTCGCAAGGTGGTGGCTTGGGTAAGTGTGGGAACTAGTGGTGTGACGACCAGGAAAATTTCGACTAATTTTAAACCAAACTCTCGATACGATTTAATATTTTTGACACGATAAGAAAAATATGTTTGGTCGAGTCTCAAAAATTTTGAACTGTTTCATATATTCAATTGATCTTCGACCATTTCCGACGATTCACGAAAAATTGTGTGTATATATGTAAGTGTGTATATATATATATATATATATATATATACATACATATATATATGATATTTATATAATGGATGATTATATGTATATTGTAATATATTAAAATGTATAAATATTAAATATATATAATATATATTATGTAAATAATTAATACCATATAAATAAATGTAAATGTAAGTTAAAATATAGTTGATGTAGTAATATTATCATTACTTTCATTATTATTATTAATACTAATATCAATATTTGTATTATTAACTATTATTACTGTTATAAATGGTAATTAATAAAATTTAAATAATTTTGGGTTTACCAAAATATAAATATTATTATAAGAATAATTGAAATTATAAATTAGTTATGAATTAAATAAATTATTAGTTTTTATTTTCAAAAATATCATTTTTATTATTATTATTATTAAATATAATTCTTATTATTAGTATTAATTTGATATTATTATTATTAAGTTATTATTATTTCTATTATTATTATTACTAGTTTATTAACTGTATTTTATTTATGAATTAGTAATAATACAGATATTATCAAATGGAAACAAATTTTGTTAGCCATTTATATCATCTAAATGTACGAATCTGTTCCAATCACTATCTGCTTTTATTTATATATTTTTTTCTTCTTCTTCTTTTCTCTGTTCTTGTTCTTCTCCTGCTCATGATTCTTCCTATCTAATATTATTAGATATCAAAATCAAAGAATTGTACGAATAAGTTTTCCATTACTATCACAAATTTGTTTCCTGTCTAACCTTTAATATCTGTCGATTTCAATTTCACTATAAAAAAAATGTGGATAGAAATCAGTAACAGAAAAATGTACGAATTTGCTACAGGTAACAATCTGACTTAATTTTTCTTGTTTTCTTCTACTTGTTTGAAGAACCCTGTCTGCGTTCTATTACACGTCCACTTCACAAATCATTTGGGATCAATCATAACTGTTATCTCAGGACTTCAATCCCTCTATATATGTACTGACTGGAAAATTGAATGGGAGGAGAGAAAAAGAGAAAGAGAGAGATCATCACGGACTACTACAACTTCATACATCTCTACCATCAAAAAACCAATCTCCATCTTCAAATAAGCATCATCGTTATCTTCTTCTTTTCTGCCGAACACTACTGAGATCATACCACCTTTGGCCGATGGTCATCACCGTGAACGAACACCACTTAACCAACTCCGGCATACCACCCATATACCAACCACTTAAAACCATAATCACGACCACTAACCCCAATAGAACGCCATCTTGCTTACCTCCATGATCACCTCACCCACCTTGAAAATTAACCGAAGCACCACCCGAGATAAACCACTACGACTGCATCTGCTTCCTCTTCGGTTTTCTGATGCAACCAAGTGTCGTGAACCAGCTCGTTTACTACTACCATTCATGTTCCTGCTCATCTGGAACTAATCACAGCTAAAGCTGCAACTGTCACTGTTACCGCTGCTATTTTGTTTCATTTCAGCCACCTTCTAACACCGTAAGCCACCACCCCGATCTCCTATTCATCAGTTTCTTTTACTGTTGTTTCCGTTTATTAATCCACACCCGCCAACCTAAACAGTCGATAATAGCTGCCATGTTCGTGAACTGCTACTGTTATGATTACGACTGCTGTACAGCTACTTGGTCTGGTTCCTTTCTTTTCCTCTCGTTAAACTGCAAACATCTCAACCCATCGCCACCAAACCTACAGGTACTTTCATGCTACATCTATTACTTTTTCTGTTTTAGCTACACAAACATCAACCCACCACCTTTATCATCTTCATCGATCCTATACCACAAAACCACCTTCATCCACCATTGATCACCACCCTTGTTAAACTCTTCATTAGCTTGAACTATCCTACAACTTGCTACTAATAAACTGCTTCGGTTTAGAAGCTAGATAAAAGCATCATGAGAACCACTTGCTAATAAACAAATAATACTTTTATGTTGGAGTGTTATTTTTTTTCCTTATTAGCCGACAATCACAAAATGGATATTCCCCACTTGAATTATTAAAGGTGTAATATAATGATGAGGATGAGTGTATAATAACGATTACACTTTTATGTTACAAATTTTAAACACTGTAACATCGAGCCACATCCTTCTGTTTTTATATTTGGGCCATAAACCCCTAAACAGACTAGTAACAGTTTTATCTCGTTAGGCCTGACTTGGGCCAATTCCTGATTCGGTCGTGAGCCAACCCTAACCCATACACCATCATCGAACACCTCTGTTGCAACACCTATTATTTTTCTTTTTCTTCTTTCGTTTCTAACGGCAAGGTTACTATTTCTGTGAGAATTAAACACGAAGAAAAATGATAATGGTTTGTTAATTGATGATGACAATTAGAAGATAATGATTAAATAATAATAGTGATAGGTTAAACGAGTTATGATGATGGTTATAATGGAATGTTGATAATTAGATGATTAGAAAATAGAAAATGATGATGATGGCGACAATTATGAGAATGATTGATATTGATAATCGTGATAATGATACGTGAAGAATACATACGATGATGAGGAAAATTACTTGTTTCAATTATACTCACCTGCAAACTTTCTGTTTCGATAACCTCTATAAAATCGAAAGCTATATTTGTTGTTGCTTCGTGAAATTTATGCAAACCGAAACCCCATCGAAATACTGCTGCTGTACACTCCTTGTTTCTGTTTTAATGATGATACGATGAAGATGAATCGAAACTTGTTAGTTGGTCGCTGTTACACTTCCTATTATTGCTCTTTAACCTAACAGTAGAAGCGAAATTGTCACATGATTGGGTTGGACCGGGATTTAATTTAATGGTTGAGTTTATTAAGTTGCAACTGGATCGGGCTTGTTCATGGAATTATAATACAACTTGGGCCGAAGTTAAACATGGGCTAAAATAATGTAGATGGACTGCCATGTTTATGGTTGGGCCGAAATGAAACTAAATAGGATTAAATATAATTTAGGGGTAATTAAAGTCAGGAAAACAGGAATGGAGGTGTGGTTTAGGAGTGGTGTGGGTGTTTAGCAAAAGGTCGCGGGTTTGAGCCTGGCCAAGTGCACTTATTTTTTTAACTTATTCTTTGAGGTAGTTTTCTATTATTATTATTATTATTATTATTATTATTATTATTATTATTATTATTATTATTATTATTATTATTATTATTATTATTATTATTATTATTATTATTATTATTATTATTATTATCATAAGTATTAGTATTATTATTAGAAGTATTATTATATAGTTATTAATATAAATATAGTATTATTATTAGAAAAATCATTATTTTTATAATTATTATTATTACTATTATTATTATTATCATCATTTTTATCAAAAATTTATATTATTATTAAAATTATCATTTAGATTATTATTAGTATCAATATTATTATTATTATTATTATTATTATTATTATTATTATTATTATTATTATCATTATTACTTTCATATTAACAATATTATTATAACAAATAAATATTTTCTATATATGAGTATATTATTTACAACTACCATAATACATCTAATTATATATATATTAAGTTTATTTATATAAATATTTACATATAACAAATTGTTGATTTTTAATATAATATTAATCATATGTATATATAAAACTATATAAATATTAACTATATTAAATATATACAAATTAAATATATAAGATATATAATTTAAGATATAATATATAAATTGTTCGATTACGATTATATGTATTAATATATATACCTGATATAGGTTCGTGAATCCGAGGCCAACCCTGCATCGTTCAGTTCCGTCGTATGCATATTTTTACTACAAAATATCGTATCGTGAGTTCATTTGATTCCCCTTTTACTCTTTACATTTTGGGACTGAGAATACATGCGCTATTTTTATAACTGTTTTATTAAATGCTTTTGCAATCTATATTTTTGGACTGAGAAAATGAAATGCTTTTATAAATGTTTGACGAGATAGACACAAACAAAACATTCCTCGAATGAGTTATTATACAGACAGAAGTTCTGTTGATTATTATTGAATTAGTTGGACGTTATAATTGCCACTAATTGATGTGAATATTTCCCCTTGATTATTATAGCTTGGTAACCTAAGAATTAGGAAATGGGTATGGCCCCTAATTCACGTGAATCCTAAAGGTAGCTACCGGGTTTAACACCCCCACCCAGAATGTTTTCTAGACGAAAGAGGTAGTGGGCGTGGTGTTTAGTACTTCCAAGTTTATATATTTATTACAGACTGAAAGTTCTGTTTATTTTGGGGATATTTTGATGCGCATTATATGTTAAGGTCGGTTACCAAGCCAAGCAAAGAAAGCAAAGCGAATATTATATATCGAGAGAATGATTTTTATACAAAGGTTATGTGTATGATATTTTGTACACGAGATATATGAACGGTTATAAAGAATTATTGAAAAAAGATTTCGTACACGAGATATGTGTAATGTATTTAAAGGAAATCGCATGTACATTACAGGTGGGTATAGGATTCGGGCCCATTTGTACCATGCACATTTAAATCTTGTGGTCTATCAAAATGATGAATTTTACTATTTATGATAAACCTATGAACTCACCAACCTTTTGGTTGACACTTTTAAAACATTTTTATTCTCAGGTCTGAAAGAAATCTTCTACTGTGCATTTGCTCATTTTAAAGATATTACATGGAGTCGTTCATGGCATATAGATGTCAGTACCTCGTAATGGGACCATCTGTTGAAGACTTCGTCCAGGTGGATTAGGACGGGTCGTTACAGGTGGTATCAGAGCGGTGGTCTTAGCGAACCAGGTCTTGCAATAGTGAGTCTCGACTTCGACCTAGTAGTTGTTAGGATACATTAATGAGTTTAGACTTGGACCTTGTATGCATGTCAAAAATTTGCATATCATTCCTTGTCGAAAAATATCTACTTATCATTTTCAGTCTCGACATGTCTTACTGCAATTATTGCATAGCTGGTGTACAGACAAATTCATTTCCATCACATTAGACCTTGTCTGACACGTTTCTTTAAGTTCCTCCACAATCTACGGGATCTTGTGTACTATATATAGGTATTAGGTATTCTATGTAATTAGAATATCATCTGAAATCCGAAAATCATTTCATATCGAAAAATCATTTACCTGATCATACCAGATGGGACTCGCAACTAGTTCAAGTTCCTCAGATTCCGATAGCTATACCGATATGGATTTCTACTAGAGCTCCGAAAGTAGTGTAACCGGAATGGATCAACCAATTAGCCATCATCAATTCTGGATGAATTGGGGATGGGTCCATAATCTACTTAATCATTGGAGACAAGAAGAAGGCGATCCTTTCCATCCACCAAATTTCCCTCTTGACGAAGAAACTGAAGAACTTACCGGCGAACCAGTCCGAAACACCATTTTCACGCTCATTTCCAGAATAGCTAGCAATGATTACGTAATATCTACTATTCTAAATCTTATTCATCTATTCGTTCTAACCGTCAATCATCCCGGAATAATAGAAGAAGTCAACAAACTTGGTGCTCCAGTAGTCGCTTTAGAGAGTACGACGGACAACTTGCAGGCATCACCGTCAACACCGTCATCAACAGCAACACCAGCATCAGCACCAACAACACTAATACCATCAACAACACAAGCCTCAACATCACACGCCTCAACATCACAATCTATACCTCGAGCATAATCTTCATTCTACATATCGTTCTATATCTTGTTTTACATCAATTATCTTCATTCTACAACTTGTTCTACATCAATTTTCTTCGTTCTACACCTTGTTCTGCGTCGATTATTTTCATTCTACATATCGTTCTACTTCATTTATCTTCGTTCTACATGGCGATTATGTGATCTCTAATGTTTTAGAGATTATGTATTCTAGATCTAACAGTAAATCAAATAAGTTTAATATTATATTGACTCATTAAATCCATGATTATATCCGAAGAAAATATATATGTATATATATTTTCATAAATATTGTAATTAAAAGTTCTTTTGTACAAAATGTTAATGGTGAAAATATTTTAACGGGTAGGTAATACCCGAGGAATATTTAGTTTTTACATTAATAAGTTACCATGTACATTCTTCAATTCAGATTCAGCAGTCATTAACAATACTGTCCAGATCCACACACATACGTATCCATTCACCAAAGAACAACTATTTTCACTCAAATTCAATTTCACATTCGGATTTTGACCAATCATAATCCAAGTCAAGATTTAACATGTGGCATAATGAAGAAATTATTGACAATATAAAAATTGATTAGAAATAAACTAATTAACTATATGAAATTTTGTTAAGAATTCACGCTAACAATATCCTAGCTAACTGTTTCTATATCCGTTATCACTATTTCCTTATTACATTTTATTTATTGTCATTTTAGTTGTCGCAATTAATTATTGCAATTTTAATACTCCCAATTTTATTTATCATCATTTAAATACTGTCATAATATACTAGTATTGGTTAATTACGAGACAATATAATATAATCTTGATTAATTAGATTATATATTGAACTATTGGACTATTGGACTATATTTGGACTACTAACAATGGATTACTAACATTGGACAATTAAAAAGGTATTAAAATATTGATTATAACATATCGTTATATCGTCTTTAAATCTTTGATATCGTTATATCTTTCTTAATTGTAAATATCCTCAACATCCTGAAGGAATCCTTATATCATTCACATTCGTAAATTATCTTCGCATTCATTCAATCCTTAGTATATCATATCGAAAACTGTTTTGATTTCTAAATCTCAGTGAAACCCTGAAGTTTTAAATCCTTCAATATTTTAGAGTAATATTTGAATGAAAGCATGAGTTAATGTAATATAATGACACTTGATCAACGTGATTATATTACAGTAAGTCATGCGGAAGTTCTAATGGATTGTGATGATGGTAATGCTTGATCAACCTTATTATCACCACGAACCGTGTTACTTGACTTGTATTCATCATGAACCATGTTACTTGATTCGAATTCATCATGAAACAGAACTTGACCCAACAGAGGCATTCGTAAAACTATCTACGTATCAATCTTGAAGAAATCCTTAATCTTAGCATATTCTTCTTCGATGAAACATTCATTGACGACTAAAATCTTTCTATAAAGAATCTAAGTTCAAATCTGGTACTAAAACATTCTCGATTTCAATTCCAACTGTCACCACTCAAATTACGAGACAAAATTTCTTTAACGGGTAGGTACTGTGACGACCAGGAAAATTTCTACTAATTTTAAACCAAACTCTCGATACGATTTAATATTTTTGACACGATAAGAAAAATCTGTTAGGTCGAGTCTCAAAAATTTTGAACTGTTTCATATATTCAATTGATCTTCGACCATTTCCGACGATTCACGAAAATTGTGTGTATATATGTAAGTGTATATATATATATACATACATACATATATATATATATATATATATATATATATATATATATATATATATATATATATATATATATATATATATATATATATATATATATATATATATATACACACACACACATATATATGATGTTTATATAATTGATGATTATATGTACATTGTAATATATTAAAATGTATAAATATTAAATATATATAATATATATTATGTAAATAATTAATACCATATAAATAAATGTAACTATAAGTTAAAATATAATTGATATAGTAATATTATCATTACTTTCATTATTATTATTATTATTAATACTAATATCAATATTTGTATTATTAACTATTATTACTGTTTTAAATGGTAATTAATAAAATTCAAACAATTTTGGGGTTACCAAAATATAAATATTATTATAAGAATAATTGAAATTATAAATTAGTTATGAATTAAATAAATTATTAGTTTTTATTTTCAAAATTATCATTTTTATTATTATTATTATTATTATTATTATTATTATTATTATTATTATTATTATTATTATTATTATTATTATTATTATTATTATTATTAAATATCATTCTTATTATTAGTATTAATTTGATATTATTATTATTAAGTTATTATTATTTCTATTATTATTATTACTAGTTTATTAACTGTATTTTATTTATGAATTAGTAATAATACAGATATTATCAAATGGAAACAAATTCTGTTAGCCATCTATATCATCTAAATGTACGAATCTGTTCCAATCACTATCTGCTTTTATTTATATATTTTCTTCTTCTTCTTCTTTTCTCTGTTCTTGTTCTTCTCCTGCTCATGATTCTTCCTGTATAATATTATTAGATATCAAAATCAAAGAATTGTATGAATAAGTTTTCCATTACTATCACAAATTTGTTACCTGTCTAACCTTTAATATCTGTCGATTTCAATTTCACTATAAAAAAAATGTGGATAGAAATCAGTAACAGAAAAATGTACGAATTTACTACAGGTAACAATCTGACTTAATTTTTCTTGTTTTCTTCTTCTTGTTTGAAGAACCCTGTCTGCGTTCTGTTACACATCCATTTCACAAATCATTTGGGATCAATCATAACTATTATCTCAGGACTTCAATCCCTCTATATATGTACTGACTGCAAAATTGAATGGGAGGAGAGAAAAAGAGAGAGAGAGATCATCACGGACTACTACAACTTCATACATCTCTACCATCAAAAACCAATCTCCATCTTCAAATAAGCATCATCGTTATCTTCTTCTTTTCTGCAAAACACTACTGAGATCATACCACCTTTGGCCGATGGTCATCACCGTGAACAAACACCACTTAACCAACTCCGGCATACCACCCATATACCAACCACTTAAAACCATAATCATGACCACTAACCACAATAGAACCCCATCTTGCTTACCTCCATGATCACCTCACCCACCTTGAAAATTAACCGAAGCACCACCCAAGAAAAACCACTACGACTGCGTCTGCTTCCTCTACGGTTTTCGGATGCAACCAAGTGTCGTGAACCAGCTCGTTTACTACTACCATTCATGTTCCTGTTCAGCTACAACTAACCACAGCTAAAGCTACAACTGTCACTGTTACCGCTGCTATTTGGTTTTATTTCAGCCACCTTCTAACACCGTAAGCCACCACCCCGATCTCCTATTCATCAGTTTCTTTTACTGTTGTTTCCGTTTATTATTCCACACCCGCCAACCTAAACAGTCGATAATAGCTGCCATGTTCGTGAACTACTACTGTTATGATTACGGCTGCTGTACAGCTACTTGGTCTGGTTCCTTTCTTTTCCTCTCGTTAAACTGCAAACATCTCAACCCATCGCCACCACACCTACAGGTACTTTCATGATGCATCAATTACTTTTTCTGCTTTAGCTACACAAACATCAACCCACCACCTTTATCATCTTCATCGATCCTATACCACAAAACCACCTTCATCCACCATTGATCACCACCCTTGTTAAACTCTTCATTAGCTTGAACTATCCTACAACTTGCTACTAATAAACTTCTTCGGTTTAGAAGCTAGATAAAAGCATCATGAGAACCACTTGTTAATAAACAAATAATACTTTTATGTTGGCATGTTATTTTTTTTCCTTATTAACCGACAATCACAAAATGGATATTCCCCACTTGAATTATTAAAGTGTAATATAATGATGAGGATGAGTGGATAGTGACGATTACACTTTTATGTTACAAATTTTAAACACTGTAACATCGAGCCACAGCCTTCTGTTTTTATATTTGGGCCATAAACCCCTAAACAGACTAGTAACAATTTTATCTCGTTGGGCCTGACTTGGGCTAGTTCCTGATTCGGTCGTGAGCCAACCCTAACCCATACACCATCATCGAACACCTCTGTTGCCAGACCTATTATTTTTCTTTTTCTTCTTTCGTTTCTAACAGCAAGGTTACTGTTTATGTGAGAATTAAACACGAAGAAAAATGATAATGGTTTGTTAATTGATGATGACGATTAGAAGATAATGATTAAATAATAATGGTGATAGGTTAAACGAGTTATGATGATGGTTATAATGGAATGTTGATAATTAGATGATTAGAAAATAGAAAATGATGATGATGGCGACAATTATGAGAATGATTGATAATCGTGATAATGATACGTGAAGAATACATACGATGATGAGGAAAATTACTTGTTTCAATTATACTCACCTGCAAACTTTCTATTTCGATAACCTCCATAAAACCGAAAGCTATATTTGTTGTTGCTTCGTGAAATTTATGCAAACCGAAACCCCATCGAAATACTGCTGCTGTACACTCCTTGTTTCTGTTTTAATGATGATACGATGAAAATGAATCGAAACTTGTTAGTTGGTCACTGTTACACTTCCTGTTATTGCTCTTTAACCTAACGGTAGAAGCGAAATTGTCACAGGATTGGGTTGGACCGGGATTTAATTTAATGGTTGAGTTTATTAAGTTGCAACTGGATCGGGCTTGTTCATGGAGTTATAATACAACTTGGGCCGAAGTTAAACATGGGATTAAATAATGTAGATGGACTGCCATGTTTATGGTTGGGCCGAAATGAAACTAAATCGGATTAAATATAAATTAGGGGTAATTAAAATCAGGAAAACAGGAATGGAGGAGTGGTTTAGGAGTGGTGTGGGTGTTTAGCGAAAGGTCGCGGGTCTTGAGCCTGGCCAAGTGCACTTATTTTTTTAACTTATTCTTTGAGGTAGTTTTCTATTATTATTATTATTATTATTATTATTATTATTATTATTATTATTATTATTATTATTATTATTATTATTATTATTATTATTATTATTATTATTATTATTATTATTATTATTATTATTATCATAAGTATTAGTATTATTATTAGAAGTATTATTATATAGTTATTAATATAAATATAGTATTATTATTAGAAAAATCATTATTTTTATAATTATTATTATTACTATTTTTATAATTATTATTATTATCATTTTTCTCAAAAATTTATATTATTATTAAAATTATCATTTAGAGTATTATTAGTATCAATATTATTATAATTATTATCATTATTACTTTCATATTAATAATATTATTATAACAAATAAATATTTTCTATATATGAGTATATTATTTACAACTACCATAATAAATCTAATTATATATATTAAGAATATTTATATAAATATTTACATATAACAATTTGTTGATTTTTAATATAATATTAATCATATGTATATATAAAACTATATAAATATTAACTATATTAAATATATACAAATTAAATATATAAGATATATAATTTAAGATATAATATATAAATTGTTTGATTATGATTATATGTATTAATATATATATATATATATATATATATATATATATATATATATATATATATATATATATATATATATATATACCTGATATAGGTTCTTGAATCCGAGGCCAACCCTGCATTGTTCAGTTCTGTCGTATGCATATTTTTACTACAAAATATCGTATCGTGAGTTCATTTGATTCCCTTTTACTCTTTACATTTTAGGACTGAGAATACATGCGCTATTTTTATAACTGTTTTATTAAATGCTTTTGCAATCTATATTTTTGGACTGAGAAAATGAAATGCTTTTATAAATGTTTGAAGAGATAGACACAAACAAAACATTCCTCGAATGAGTTATTATACAGACAGAATTTTGTTGATTATTATTGAATTAGTTGGACGTTATAATTGCCACTAATTGATTTGAATATTTCCCCTTGATTATTATAGCTTGGTAACCTAAGAATTAGGAAATGGGTATGGCCCCTAATTCACGCGAATCCTAAAGGTAGCTACTGGGTTTAGCACCCCCACCCAGAATGTTCACTAGACGGAAGAGCTAGTGGGCATGGTGTTTAGTACTTCGAGGTTTATATATTTATTACAGACTGAAAGTTCTGTTTATTTTGGGGATATTATTGATGCGCATTATATGTTAAGGTCGGTTACCAAGCCAAGCAAAGAAAGCAAAGCGAATGTTATATATCGAGAGAATGATTTTTATACACAGGTTATGTATATGATATTTTGTACACGAGATATGTGTACGGTTATAAAGAATTATTGAAAAATGATTTCGTACACGAGATATGTGTACTGTATTTAAAGGAAATCGCATGTACATTACAGGTGGGTATAGGATTCGGGTACATTTGTACCATGCACATTTAAATCTTGTGGTCTATCAAAATGATGAATTTTACTGTTTATGATAAACCTATTAACTCACCAACCTTTTGGTTGACACTTTTAAAACATGTTTATTCTCAGTTCTGAAAGAAATCTTCCGCTGTGCATTTGCTCATTTTAAAGATATTACATGGAGTCGTTCATGGCATATAGAGGTCAGTACCTCGCAATGGACCATCTGTTGAAGACTTCATCCAGGTAGATTAGGATGGGTCGTTACAAGTGGACTCTTGTAGGTTGCTTTAGAAGACTTTGCTTTTGGATCGATTTAGGATTGGGTAGTGTTTTCCCAATGACCATGCTCGGTTTTGTTGGAGATTAAACTAGCCAGGTCGAAACTATCTTTTGATGATATAAACGGGTTATGTGAATGCCCGTTTGGATATTTAAACTTATGTATTAAACGTTTTAAAGTTGTCCAAACTTACTATTGTAATGGAAGCGTTTTGGAAATATAAATGGGACCTTTAATGTTAATAAGATTAATGTATTATGAAAGAAAAAATTTTATGGGCCGTAATACAACGGGTTGGGGCGTTTCAAGGTCCTTAACATAGTCCACTAGCTTGGCATTCATATCCAACAAGTCTTCAACAACTTTCTTTCAATCGTCTTCAGTAGGAAGTGGTGGTCTTGCAGTACTAGTAGAGGGAATGTCAGTACAACAACGGAAAACACGGGGTAAATTTTCGGTGTCATCATCAGAGGTGCATTTGAGTGTAGGTTTAGGAATAGGAGGAGCAGCTACCGGGTTAGTATTACAATACTTTTGAAGAGTAATGTTGTCATAGTCAACACTCCTATAAACTGGGTCCTTTAAAATAGCATGACTATGGTACATACGACAAACCTGACGTGTGTAAGGGTAGTCCAGAGATGATGTAGGGTCATATTTGTGATATGAATCAGTTCTGGTGGAGATGGCAGGCGAAGATGGTATAGGGGTAGCATAGGCTCAATCAGGTTTTCTGGACTCGACTCATCGGGGTAGCCCAAGTGGGACAAGTGGTGTCGAGATTCTTTTTTCTAAATTTATGGCACGAGCATATAAAAAGCCTTGTGATTTACGGTCTCGTAAAAGTTAAAATATTAACGGTCTCTAACGGTCGTCGATTTTAAACCGCACACAATGAAAAATAAAAATTCTTAATAAAAATTATAAGTCCTAATATATATAAAAACTAATATTTCTCCAAGAAAGATAACATAAAAATGCTATTTTTTGAAATCGTAACTAAAAAGCCGGTAACGGCCGTTAAGCTACACTTAACTAATAATAAGAATTCTTATCAAAGTTTGGCACATAAATATTACAAATAATTTTTATAATTATATATAACTTGAAAATATTATCTACTTCACGTATAACACGAAAGTATAATTAACGGTCGTCAAAGAATTAACGGAAAAAGAAGCGTCGTTATAGAATAAGTAAGAGAAGACGATGCATACCTAAAAGAAGTTGTGCGAGCATCAGGAAAAGAAATTATATATATATATATATATATATATATATATATATATATATATATATATATATATATATATATATATATAACAACGTGAGTAACATATAGTAGGAGCGAGTGCAGTCGAGTATAAATCTTGTGACCTGTCACGACCCTACTTTTTCCGTTATCTTTTACCGTTTATTATTTAACGTCCGTTGATTTTTATTCGTGCCATGTCATTTATATGACCTATATTATTATTTTAGTAATAATATATTAATTATTATGAGTTATGTGAATATTTGTATTCATATTTAAAGTTGTACGTTTCTACGTGTCGTGGATTTCTATCAGGCGAATCTTTTCGATTTTCAAACCAACGGTTAGAATTTTGAGATTTTTGAATCCCAATTATTTTCAATATGATATTTTTATGTCATATGAATATATATAGTGTTTATATATTTTATTCGTCGCGTGTGCATTATCTCTCCGAAAATTTAATCGTGTAACGGTGTTTTCGCGTTCGGGCTTCGTTTGGGAATTTGGGCCACAAGAAATTATCCATATGATCAAAGTGGGCCATGTGGGACCCACCCCTTGCCAATTTTGGGAGAACATAGGCCTACACCCCCACCATTTTTCATTTTCCATTTATTTCTAATTTACACTTCTAATTTTCACCTAAAACCTAATTTTGTGTTCTCTCCTCTCCCTCCCTTCATTTTGGCCGAACCCTAGCACACTTCCATCACCAAAATTGGCCAACATCATCAACCAATCAATTCTTCATCATTTTTCAAGACTAGTGACATAATCGGGTTGCTATTTTCACGTTCTTTCATCATCTTCTTCTCGATTCTTGATTAGGGTATAAACCCTAAACCTAGATTTTTTAATTTTAATTATTTTTACTGATTTTTATATGTATGATGATGTTATAGTACTTGTGGATGATTGTATTGTTGTTATTATGTGTAGAAATGCTCGATTTACTATGTTTTCGGTATAATTAAAAGCGGACAGCAGCTATTTGTTTAAAATCAGTAAACTTAACAGATTTTTTTGGTTAGATAAAGTGCGTAGATGAGTTTCTATCATTAAGACAATAATTTTAGGCTTTGGATTCATGTTGTTTTGAGTTTCTGATCAAAAGTTATGCCTGATTTAGGGTTTTGATGAAATTAAAATATGAAAACTTGTATGATCAGTTGGGGTCCGACTTTGTGACAATTTTTGAAGGATCTAGGGTGTACTAGTGGGGTAGGATTGATTATTGTATGAACATTCATGTTCAGGTCATCAAAATCCGAGGCACGGATTACCGGGAATGGCCAAAACAAGATTTTGAACGGATTAATGTTCCAAGTTGATTCATGGCTGTAGGTCACGAATTGGGGACTGACTTTAGGGTGTTCTTGAGTACACTAAGGTTTCAGGTGGTTTGGTTAGACGAGGATATATATAAGACTCGTCGAAAACCGACACCCGGGGCTTAAGTTATGACCCGACGAACGTTTAATTAAACTTATGGTTATAAAATTCGAACTTATGATATAAATAATGATTTTCATTATTATTAAATTACTTATGACATAAAAGTAATTATTTTAATTTAATACTTATGATATATATATTTATTATATCATTTATTAATTACATTATGATTTAATTAAACTTTTAATTAAACTTATGATTAATAATACTTTTATTATTAATGAAAAATACTTATGGTAAGTATTAGACTTATGATACGAGATTATTATATTAAGACTTATAATAAAGATTAATTAATTATTTAATTATTATAAGGCTTAGTTATTATTTAATTACAATTTAATTATTAGATACTTATAGTTTAATAATTATAATTAAAACTTTTGATATGATTAATAATTTATTTTAATTAATAATACTTATGATGTGATTAAAATTTATTATTAATTAATAATAATTATATTATGAGTAATATTTAATTAATTAATTAATTAAATACTTATGTTATATTAATTATATCATTTAGACTTATGTTAACTTTAACAATTCAATTTAATTTAATTAAACTTATGATATGACATAATCATACATATATGACTTTAAATAACATTATAACTTATATTATTAATATAATTTACATTTAATTTCAATGTTGACTAAGTTTGACTATGGTTGACTTTTGAGTTGACTTTCGGTTGACTTTGACTTTCATTGACTTTTGTTGACTTTTCTAATTAAGGAAACTTTCCTAATTTAATAACTTTCCAAAAATAGCAACTTTCTAAATATTGAAACTTTCTAAAAATAGAAACTTTCCTAAAATAGAAACTTTCCTAAAATATAAACTTTCCAAAAATGAAAACCTGCTAAAAATAGAAACTTTCTAAAAATAGAAAGTACATGTTATACGATGTCCTGATCATACTAAAACCTACCGAGTGTTGTTCTATGCTTATTTGCAACATGTACTATAATATCATACTAAGACTTGACCTAAATTAGTTATTTATATCGACCTGCTTTATTTATAGGTCGGCGTTGTGACCATTCTTGATCACTTTATCATTTGCGGTTCACGTTTCTGTGTTGTTACTTTGTTTACATTAAGGTGAGTTATAGTCCAATTTTTCTATTTTAAATCTTTTGGAATGAGAATACGTGGATTTTATTTTCATATTGGACACAAGTGGAAGTTGGTTTAAATTATTCATTGTGAGTCGAACGAAAAGATTCCCTAATCTGGTAATTTTAATCACTGGTTTCTACTGGTGAACGCGAATCCTATGGATAGATCTATCGGGCCTGACAACCCCATTTCGTGCTAGTCGCGCTAGCATTTACAGACGGAATGTATTAGTACTTCGTATTTTGGAAGATACACATGTTCAGTGTATATTTTAATATTGGTTTTGTTAAGGGTATGGAGTTGTTAAGTTATTACCAGGTGGCTCACGGGTTAATGGAATAATATTTTTATATGTTTTCGAGCATATGATTTTTGTGGTCCAAAATGAGTCTTTATGTTTTCAAACATAAATCTTTATGGTTTAAATTAAATATTGTTTGCAATGATTAAACCTATAATTCACTCAACATTTTTGTTGACAGTTACTCGCATGTTTTATTCTCAGGTTCATGCATGATTGCTTCCGCTGTACTTAGAGAGTCTGTATATTTACGATGGCAGCTTTTGTTAAACATTAACTTGCATTCTATTTTGATACATTAAATTGTGGGTGTTTGTTGACTTTGTTTTGGTCAACTTTTGGTTAAGTAATTATGTATGATTTTTCTAAACTTACATATTTTGGTAGGTTTCCTTTATAGGAAATCATTTTTAAATAAAGAATACAAGGTTATTTATTAAATTCATTTAGAGTTATGATCAAGCTGTGGGACCAAGATAATGATGGTCGTCAAGTGTACTTTGACGGGTCGTTAAATGACCTAAGGACCATACGACTCCTATAAAAAAGAACATCTAAAAACTAATTTATTCAAAAAATAGTGAGGACTCCATGACTACCTGACTAAGCAAATAAAACTATAAATTCTCACAAAAGAATCAACTAGTCAAAGTACCTACATACCAAATACACAATTATAAATAAGTATAGATTAAAATAAAAGCAATCAGTAACAAAGATATAATATTATATCTTACTCATAATTCTAATTCTAGACCTTCATACATTTCTGTAAGTAACTAGGGGGTGAATAGTTACTTAATACGATTTTAAAACTTTTTTCGATGATCAACAAGATTTAATCAACCTTGATTAACTCAAACTCAATGTGTGTAGTGTTTATGTTTGAAGTAATGCAGAAAGTAAAGTAAAGAACATAAACACAAGGATTTATAGTGGTTCGAGTGGATGTTAACAAATCCACCTTAATCCACTCCCCGATTCACTAATAAGGAGTTTGCTTCACTAAGCCTTTTCTCCGAACCCGGTGGAGATCCGATTTACAAATCTTGTACTATTTGCAGACAACACATCTAATCTTTCTATCCCTTCGAAAGACTACTTCCAACTTAGATCCACTTGTCTTCACCTTGGACAAGTATTAATTTCCAATGGAATTAATCAACCTCCTTGTTCCCTTTAAGGAAAATGATCCCTAAGCTAGCTTTTGCTTCTATTACAAAGTAAAAGATTCACCCTTCTAGTAATGATATTCCTAAGACAATTCAAAGGATAATATCATACTAAGTAAAATCACAAAGATAGTAATTTGAAAGTAAGTTTACATTAATTCTACAATCTATGATATTGTAGAATATCTATCTTGCCAATCACAAACATACATGAATGTAGCTCTTATGATTCTTCTGATATGTTTAGGTTGAAGCTTGAAAGAGATTCCACATTTGAATCTCTCAAAGTCTTGCTATTTATAATGAGAGAGAAAAATATATCCGTTGCCACGGCTCAACCCATGGTCGACCGTGGGTCGACCGCATGTCATCAGGTCATTTTCACCTAACCGTTGTATGGCCATTTGAATCCATTCAAACCTGATTCTTTTGGCCTATTTACTTCATTTAATACTCGCAAAAGATACCCATCATCCTATACAAGTACTATATGCATTAAGTGCTTGATTCCTCTTGGATGTATTACCTTTATAGTGACTTGTCAATACCAAAGAGGCAAGTCTACTTTTCTTGGATACACTTCTTGATAATCATTTGAGGTAACCATTTTTTTGTATTAACACATATGCTTATTGGCTAGTCATTTGTTTGTATTCAATACACATGCTTAAGTGCTATTGGCTAGTCAACATGTCATGAACAACATTCTCCTAATTAATCACTAAGCATATTCATATTTAAGCTTGCACATAGATTAATTTGATGTGCTTATGATATCTTACTAAATGAAACATAAAATGTCCCGTTCATATTGATTATAAACGTTCCATATTAATTGATTTTGTTGCGAGGTTTTGACCTCTATATGAGACGTTTTTCAAAGACTGCATTCATTTTTAAAACAACCATAACCTTTATTTTATCAATAAAGGTTTTAAAAAACATTACGTAGATTATCAAATAATGATAATCTAAAATATACTGTTTACACACGACCATTACATAATGGTTTACAATAGAAATATATTACATCGACATATGTTTCTTGAATGCAGTTTTTACACAATATCATACAAACATGGACTCCAAATCTTGTCCTTATTTTAGTATGCAACAGCGGAAGCTCTTACTATTCACCTGAGAATAAACATGCTTTAAACGTCAACAAAAATGTTGGTGAGTTATAGGTTTAACCTATATATATCAAATCGTAACAATAGACCACAAGATTTCATATTTCAATACACATCCCATACATAGAGATAAAAATCATTCATATGGTGAACACCTGGTAACCGACATTAACAAGATGCATATATAAGAATATCTCCATCATTCCGGGACACCCTTCGGATATGATACAAATTTCGAAGTACTAAAGCATCCGGTACTGTGGATGGGGTTTGTTAGGCCCAATAGATCTATCTTTAGGATTTGCGTCAATTAGGGTGTATGTTCCCTAATTCTTAGATTACCAGACTTAATAAAAAGGGGCATATTTGATTTCGATAATTCAACCATAGAATGTAGTTTCAAGTACTTGTGTCTATTTTGTAAATCATTTATAAAACCTGCACGTATTCTCATTCCAAAAATATTAGATTTTAAAAGTGGGACTATAACTCACTTTCACAGATATTTCCTTCCTCGGAAATAAGACTTGGCCACGGATCGATTCACGAACCTATAAAAATATGTACATATATATCAAAGTATGATCAAAATATAATTACAACCATTTTTATTATGTTTTAAAGATTTGAGTGTATTAAGTCAGCTGTCCTCGTTAATAACCTACAACTAGTTGTCCACAGTTAGATGTATAGAAATAAATCGATATATAATATCTTGAATCAATCCACGACCCAGTGTATACATGTCTCAGGCTAGATCACAACTCAAAGTATATATATTTTTGGAATCAACCTCAACCCTGTATAGCTAACTCCAACATTACTGCATATAGAGTGTCTATGGTTGTTCCAAATAATATATATACATGGGTCGATATGATATGTCAAAACATTTGCATACGTGTCTATGGTATCCCAAGATTACATAATATATTAGAATACATGTATAATACAATATAAGTTAGCTAGGATATGATTTGTATAGATTTGTTAAACATTTCCCGTAGCTAAAAAGATCAAAAATATCCAATCTTGTTTTACCCATAACTTCTTCATTTTAAATCCGTTTTGAGTGAATCAAATTGCTATGGTTTCATATTGAACTCTAATTTAAGAATCCAAACAGAAAAAGTATAGGTTTATAGTCGTAAATTTAAGTTACATGTCAATTACTAAAGAGGTAGTCATTTCTGTCGAAAGAGCGACATCTTGATGACCATTTTGAAAAACATACTTTAACTTTGAGTTTAACCAAGATTTTTGGATATAGTTTCATGTTCATATGAAAAATCATTTTTCCAGAAGAACAACTTTTAAATCAAAGTTTATCATAGTTTTTAATTATCCAAACCAAAACTGCCCCCGGTTTCACTACGACAGCGTATATCTGATTTTATGGTGTTCATCGTGTTTTCAGGTTTTAAATCATTAAGTTAGCATATCATATAGATATAGAACATGTGTTTAGTTGATTTTAAAAGTCAAGTTAGAAGGATTAACTTTTGTTTGCGAACAAGTTTAGAATTAACTAAACTATGTTCTAGTGATTACAAGTTTAAACCTTCGAATAAGATAGCTTTATATGTATAAATCGAATGATGTTATGAACATCATTACTACCTCAAGTTTTCTGGATAAAACTACTGGAAATGAGAAAAAATGGATCTAGCTTCAAAGGATCATTGGATGGCTTGAAAGTTCTTGAAGCAGAATCATGACACGAAAACAGTTCAAGTAAGATTTTCACTCGAAATAAGATTGTTATAGTTGTAGAAATTGAATCAAAGCTTGAATATGAATATTACCTTGAATTAGAAAGATAACCTACTGTAAAAAAAAAGGTTCCTTGATCTTAGATGATTACTTGGAATGGATTAGAAAGCTTGGAAGTAGACTTGCAAACTTGGAAGTATTCTTGATTTTTATGAAACTATACTTATGGAATTTATGAAGAACACTTAGAACTTGAAGATGGAACTTGAGAGAGATCAATTAGATGAATAAAATTGAAGAATGAAAGTGTTTGTAGGTATTTTTGGTCGTTGGTATATGGATTAGATATAAAGGATATGTAATTTTGTTTTCATGTAAATAAGTCATGAATGATTACTAATATTTTTGTAATTTTATGAGATATTTCATGCTAGTTGCCAAATGATGGTTCCCACATATGTTAGGAGACTCACATGGGCAGCTAAGAGCTGATCATTGGAGTGTATATACCAATAGTACATACATCTAAAAGCTGTGTATTGTACGAGTACGAATACGGGTGCATACGAGTAGAATTGTTGATGAAACTGAACGAGGATGTAATTGTAAGCATTTTTGTTAAGTAGAAGTACTTTGATATGTGTCTTGAAGTCTTTCAAAAGTGTAAGAATACATATCAAAACACAACATGTATATACATTCTAATGGAGTCGTTAAGTCTTCGTTAGTCGTTACATGTAAGTGTTGTTTTGAAACCTTTAAGTTAACGATCTCAATTAATGTTGTTAACCCAATGTTTATTATATCAAATGAGATGTTAAATTATTATGTTATCTTGATATTATGATGTATGAATATCTCTTAATATGATATATACATTAAAATATCGTTACAACGATAATCGTTACATATAAGTCTCGTTTCGTAATTCTTGAGTTAGTAGTCTTGTTTTTACATATGTAGTTCATTGTTAACACACTTAATGATATATTTAAATATCATTTTATCATATTAAATATAGTGTATCAATATCTTAATATGATACATATGTATTTAGTAGACGTTATCATAACGATAATCGTTATATATATCATTTCGAGTTTCTTAACTTAGTAATCTCATTTCTTATGTATATCTGTCACACCCCCAAATAGGGCCTGGGGTATTTGTGACTAATTACATCAAATCACAGTTGTATAAATGAGAACGACTCTATATGAGACGTTATATTGAGTTTTGCAGCGGAAGATAAATAGATTACATTGTATATAATAAACAACGCATTAATTATTTTTAATTGATATGATATGTAATGAAGACTCCAAGGATAGCAAGCAATCATCATCAAATTAGCAAATGCAAGTCCTTCAAATTATCCATGAATGACTCATTGAAATGTTGCTTTCAATTAGCAAATGCACAGCGGAAGCATTATGTAGAACCTGAGAATAAACATGGTAAATAGTGTCAACCCAAAAGATTGGTGAGTTCATAGGTTTATCATAAATAATGATTTCAATAATAGTGTTAGACCACAAGATTTAATAAAGTTGATATAGAAATATCAATATAAAGTGTTGATTGATATAGAAATACCAATCTAAAAGTAATGCCGAATTTGTAATATCGCGACTAAACAAAAGTTACCCCGTGACACTTGTTATTCATGTCGTTGAATCATTATTATATAGTCAAAGACCAGCGGTCAACTGACTAGAGACGTCACTCTCAGTAGCGCTACTCACAACAACTAAGTTTGCATCTTATACCTCAGCAATTAACGATATTACGGTAGGGATTTAGCATGACAAAGCATGTATATAGCATAAAAGTTTGAGTACTTGTGTCTAAATGTAAAACAGTTATAAAAGTTGCGCATCTATTCTCAGCCCAAAAATATAGATAAAAAGGAGCTATGAAAACTCACGATACTGTATTTTGTATTTTACGAGTATGATGGCACTGAACAAGTGCAGAGTTGTCCTCGGATTCACGAACCTATATCAAGTATATATATTAACACATATACTCGTAATCGAAGAAGTTTATATATATTATTTCAATTGTTATATATTTCTATATATATATATATATATATATATATATACTTATATATATTATATATATCAGTATTTGTTTGATAAAATAATATTAAGACCAATTTCGATTTTTAATATAAAGATGTTTTGAGACCTCAAAACCTTCATGAAATATCTTCCTAATCGTTCTAAGAAACTTTACGAACCATCTATTGATCCAGAAACAACAAACAAAAATCGAATTTTAAGATGAACACAATATTTGACTTTTACAAACCGAAACTTTGACTTCGAAATTAGGACTCGATATCAGGAATTGGAACCTAGGATTTTACAGATAGTTTGAGTAGGAGATTATTAACACAACTGCAATAACACATTTTGAAATTTCATTTGATTTCGAGTTTTGAAAAAAAAATATGAAACAGAGACCGACGGCTTTAAAAAAAATATACAATTCAGTTTAATTTGATGGATTGCAGTAATTATAATTCATAACTGATTATATAGATCAGAAGTATTTGATATAATAGCACACCAAAGAAGAAGATAATAAAAAATTAAAAGGTATGATAATTAAATATATATCACGATTAAATAAAAAAATAAAAAGCTGAATCATGTTGATTTATAAAATAAAAAAATATATACGAAACAGGTCACAAAGAAAAAAAAATGGCGACCTACTATTAGGTATATGTCTGATTCTTTATATATATATATATATATATATATATATATATATATATATATATATATATATATATATATATATATATTTAGTATTAATAATTAATAAGTATTTTAATACTACACATAATAATAATTATGTTAATAATAATAATAAATATAATTAATAATGAGAATAATAATTAATATTAATAATAATATTAATGATAGTAAGTATAACAATAATATTAGTAATAATACTAATAATGATAATACTAAGAATAATAATTATAATAATAATTATTATTATAATAATAATATTGATACTTTTAATACAATAATAATATAAATAACAAGAATAATGATATTTGTTAATAATTATGTTAATAATAATAATATCATTAATAATAAATGATATTTTTATAATAATACTTATGAATGAATAATATTAATGTTAATATTAGTAATCATAATATTATTACTAATGATAACAATAATACTAGTAATAATAATAATAATATATATTATGTTAATGATATTGATAATCATATTAATCATAATAATAATAAATGATAAATGATAATAATAATTTTGATAATAATGATAATGATAACACTGATAATGATAATTACAAATAATAATAATACTAATAATAACAAATAATAATAATGATGATAAAAAAATAAAATATTAATATGACAATAAAAATGATAAGTTTAATTATAATTAATAATAATGATATTAATTATTGATATATTGTTAAAAAGGATATTAATAATAATAACATTAATATATCAAATAATTGTGTAAATATTTACAAATAATTGTTCGTGAATCGTCGGAATTATATAAAAGTTAGGTTTAAATTTTGTCGGAAATTTTCGGGTTGTTATAGTACCTACCCGTTAAAAGAAATTTCGTCCCAAAATTTAGTTGTTGCCATCAATCGGCGTTGTTCGTACATAGAAGAGGATATTTACGTTTTTCACTTTCCCAGGTATACTCGGGGCCTTTCGTGAATTCCAACGGATAGAATATTGTTATGTTTCAAGAGTTTAAATCATATGAACCATAATTTCTACAGGTTCTTCTATGAAGTGTATTTTATCATTAATGTGGCGGTTATCTAGAGGATTAACAAGAGTGTCATTTGACTAGGTTATCCTCAAAGGGATGATGGTGCTATACGAGCATTTCAGAAAACTGAACACATGAAATGTGTTATGAATAGTATTAAGCTCATTTAAAACTTTGAGCGTTTATGCTACAATATTAGGGCAGGCAAAATAGAGAGGAGTTCATAAAAAATCATAGTCATGAAATTTGATAAAGATCGTTATTGTTTACAACAAGAATATTGTAATGATGAATATAAGTTGAAAAATAAAGTTTTATCGCCTTTGAATAATATGGATAAAATGATTTAATTATAGGAAGAGTATAAACGAAGCTATCGTAAAAGAGTGAATGAGAAAATTAAATGTTCGCCTTAACTTTTGACGTAGTCACGATTGATTTTCGGAATTCAAGGGATTAAAGGAAATCTTCGTAATCTATAAGATTTGATTCTCCGATATCTACGGAATTTTGAGATTTCTTTGATTAAATGTGGTGATTTGCCTCGATTGATGTGTTTGGAAATTTTGCTATAAATTAGCTTCTTCCGTTTCATTATCTTCACCACTTCTATACTTTCTTCCTCAATTCATACTTCCAAAAGATTTGTTAATATACTCAATCCCGTATTGATACTTGTTATTATATTGACCATATATGCAGTCATTCTTCTTTTTCTTTTACCACCAGAGAAATTTGTTTACTTCTACTATGCTCTTGGAGTTATAGTGTTTTTAATTCTCCCGTGTCTTTATGTTGCTATACGCATTGATATACACGGTTTGTAATTTCCGTGTTATTTTCGGGCTTTATATTTTCCCTTATATGTCGGAGCTCTTTGCCTTTTTATTCTCCTCTCGACTCTAAGTAAAGCGAGTAATGGTCCCGAATTCATAGGTATGAAGTTTCGAATGATCATAATATATAAAGTATAAAGGAAAGGTAATAGTACGATTTGATTTGTCATATTACCAGAATATCCGGAAAAGACCGAATCATCAAGAAAAATATTTTCTTGATATGTTTAGAGGTTAAATAGAATGTAAGAGTCGTGTAACATGGCGAATGATGATTATAAAGTCTATGAATCATCATCTTCCATTAAAAATTTAGCATGACTTACTGTAATATAATCACGTTGGCCTGACGTCATTATATTATATTAACTCATGCTTCAATTCCCAACACTTCTTCAAAACATTTATAATTTAAACTTAAATTTTACGGAATATAGAAACTAAACAGTTTCCTTTATGATATCGCAAACAGATAATTAATTGCGGACAAGAATAGTTATGAAGATATCTTCAGAAATATAGAGGATATTTATAACGAAAGATATGATGATATCTTATAATTTCTAAGATCGAACGATAATGAGAAAAATTCTTCTGTAAGGATTTTGAATGCGTAAGGAGATTATATGTCTTTTGTAATTTCCATCAGAAATTGAACATCTGGATTCCTTGAGTATAAGTTTAGTCCTTGTGATTTGTCCACAGCCTCCTTCATAGTTTGCTCAATCCGTTTTTCAGTTCCAAATCTGAGCTTATACCATTCTTTATTATCAAACTTTTGGCCCTTAAGACCTTCTACAATGTTTCCTCTGCATTTAATGCAGCCATATTTGAATCATCGGTTATCAATCTGAGATGGTTTCAAGAAATTTTGTTTTTAGATGATTAAACGCTGATTGTGATCGTCAAGATGCAAAGGATGTTTTCAAGAATTTTAAATTTGAAGTGTTTAAGCGTAAGATGCATTCATCAATGGATCTAACGGTTGACGAAGAAATGTTGTGATTTTCAAAAGTAAGGAATGGTAAGTTTGGTGGTTTGATGTGATAATTCATCATAGAATACAAAGGAATATAATTCATGAATGTAGTGATCTTTAGGAAGATAACACTTTCTAAAGCTTTACTTAAATTCCGATATGTCAAAATCAGAATATGTAATTGAATTTGTATGAAAATGGTTGTTCCTTAGTGAACGTATACATATATCATGTGAATGTAAGTAGTATAGTTAACAACTGCTGAATCAGAATGGAAGAATGTACAATGTAACATATTTATATGAGATATGAATATCTCTCGGGTTTTACCTACCCGTTAAAATATTTTCACAATTAACAGTTTGTACAAAAGAGAAGATATACGTTCATATATGTATTCTTCAGATATAATATAGATTTAATGAGTTAATATAATATTAAACTCATTTGATTTACGGTTAAACGAGAATAAATAATCTCCAAAACCTTAGAGATTTCATAATTGTCGCAAAATATTTCGCTAATGAAGTTATGAATCAATACTTCATCGTTCATTGTTATTGATATACCTCGGTATATAATGTTGGTGCTCGTGGAATCCTTGTGATCTTCGCAAGGCACGAATAATGTTTTGTAAAAAAAAGTTTCGAGTGCATCGAAAATGAAAGTATACAATCAATCATGTATTTGAGTAATACACTTGGTTTGTTATGAAATGAAGTTTATTGTGCTGAAGTAGTGATTAATGATTGTTAAGTCATTAACGAAGGATGTACATCATAGCTTATTAGTGATATGAATTAACCAAGTAGTACATACTAGTTAAGATTCACACGTAATAGCTTAGTACGAAAAGATTTATTATTGTTCCAACTCATATATATATATATATATATATATATATATATATATATATATATATATATATATATATATATATATATATAAAGTATATATATATATATATAATTCTTCAGGAAGAATGAGTCAATACATCTTAACTCATTATTACTAATATTCCTTGGTATATATGGGGCGTATGATGTTGATATCCGAAGTACTGAGTGTGATGTTGAGGTGTGGGATGCGGATGTTGTTGGTTCACCGATGCTGTTGGTGGTGATGCTGATGGTACTGGTTATGCTGTTGGTGCTGCTGCTGGTGTTCGTAGGTTTCGCACCATATTCTCCAGAGCCACCACTCGAGCGCAAAGCTCGTTGACTTCTTCTATTATTCCGGGATGATTGGCGGTTCAGACAAGTGGATGAATAAGATCTAGAATTTTTGATATTATATATTCGTGACTGGATATCCTGGAAATGAGGGTGAAAATAGTGTTCCGAATGGGTTTGCCGGTAAGTGCTTCAGGTTCTTCACCAAGAGGTGAATTCGGTTGATGGAAGGGATTACTTTCTTCTTGTCTCCATTGATTAAGTTTACTACGAACCCATCCCCAATTCATCCAAAATAGATGATGGCTGATTGGTTTGTTTGTTTCGGTTACACTGCCATTGGAGCTCGAGGAATCAGTTGAGAAATCCATATTATGTTATTTGAATTAGGGTTTGATATGAGATTATTGTTGAATGCTGGATGATATATTCATCTCTTTGAATATGTATATGTAGCAAAAAGATTTTTGTAATTTACGGAGGAAATTTAGAAAAAGTGTTAGACAAAGATTATTGGGATAGATATGATAAGATATAATAAAATATGATGTGTCTATACTCTAATAATGGCAGTATGATGTATCTAGATGATAAGTATGTAATCTGATAATCTTTTGATTAAAGATTTTCAATTCGTAATGTCCTATTCAGGTCCAGGGACTTGAGCTATAGGATCCTTTAAATCAGTAATCCAAACGCTTTCTATTCTATAGTTTCGTAGACGTCATCCGTCAGGAAAATTTAATGATCAAAACAACAAGAAAGCAAAGAAAGTAATGAATACGAATAGTGATGACATTATAATGACTTTGAGATTCTCGATAACTCAATAACATTTTCTGATTCGCAAACCAATGCATAAAGGCATAAGGCATATAGGTACGTGATATAACAGGGAGTTATATACGTTTGAGTATGAATAGTAATAAATATAGGAGTTTCAAAATTCATGGATAATATTTCATGTAATAAATATGTAATACACAAACCATGATAGATGACTTAGGAATGTCAAGAATTTCAGAAATCATATTGTCGCATTTAGATGCGGTGGCATAATTGGATAATACTTAGGGGAATTAGCAGAGTTCTTAGATTGGCTCGGCATTCTAAGATAAGTAAAGTTCCTAAAGTATATTGTAGCATTTAACAATTAAAGGCAACAATTAAAGGCACTATAGTCAAGGAAAGTTGTAGTCCTACATTGCTAAGGTACCTAATTGTATAAGGCACACTTAAAATGCAATCCTGGTTCTCTACAACAGCCTGCTCTGATACCAATCTGTCACACCCCCAAATAGGGCCTGGGGTATTTGTGACTAATTACATCCAATCACAGTTGTATAAACGAGAACGACTCTATATGAGACGTTATATTGAGTTTTGCAGCGGAAGATAAATAGATTACATTGTATTTAATAAACAACGCATTAATTATTTTTAATTGATATGATATGTAATGAAGACTCCAAGGATAGCAAGCAATTATCATCAAATTAGCAAATGCAAGTCCTTCAAATTATCCATGAATGACTCGTTGAAATGTTGCTTTCAATTAGCAAATACACAGCGGAAGCATTATGTAGAACCTGAGAATAAACATACTAAATAGTGTCAACCCAAAAGGTTGGTGAGTTCATAGGTTTATCATAAATAATGATTTCAATAATAGTGTTAGACCACATGATTTAATAAAGTTGATATAGAAATATCAATATAAAGTGTTGATTGATATAGAAATACCAATCTAAAAGTAATGCCGAATTTGTAATATCGCGACTAAACAAAAGTTACCCTGTGACACTTGTTATTCGTGTCGTTGAATCATTATTATGTAGTCAAAGATCAGCGGTCAACTGACTAGAGACGTCACTCTCAGTAGCGCTACTCACAATAACTAAGTTTGCATCTTATACCTCAGTAATTAACGATATTACGGTAGGGATTTAGCATGACAAAGCATGTATATAGCATAAAAGTTTGAGTACTTGTGTCTAAATGTAAAACAGTTATAAAAGTTGCGCATGTATTCTCAGCCCAAAAATATAGATAAAAAGGGAGCTATGAAAACTCACGATACTGTATTTCGTATTTTACGAGTATGATGGCACTGAACAAGTGCAGAGTTGTCCTCGGATTCACGAACCTATATCAAGTATATATATTAACACATATACTCGTAATCGAAGAAGTTTATATATATTATTTCAATTGTTATATATTTCTGTATATATATATATATACTTTTATATATATATATATATATATATATATATATATATATATATATATATATATATATATATATATATATATATATATATATATATATATATATATATATATATATATATATATATATATTCTATATATCAGTATTTGTTTGATAAAATAATATTAATAATGATAATGAATAATGAGTTGTATTATTTTGTAATAACAACAATAATACCAGTAGTAAAATGATAATAATCATAATAAGGTTTAAAAATAACAATAATAATAATATAGTTTTGATGATGGCAAAAACGTTAATTTTTGTAAAAATGATATTAACGGTAATTATTTTAATAATAACAATACTAGTAGTAAAAATAATACTATAGTTTTAATGATAACCAAAATGATAAATTTTGTAAAAATGATAATAATGATAATACTTTTTTATAATAACAATAGTAATAATCATATTAGTAATAATAGTATTTATGATAAAAATAAATCTTAATATTTAGGAAGTGATACTAATACTAATATTTATAATAATAAGTTGTTTTGTTTCCAAATAATAATAATAATAATTCTAAAGTGGTAACTAATACTTTTACTAGTAATAATACTAGTAATACAATAATAATAATACTAATAATGATAATTTTAGTAATGATAATCTTTTTAGTAACAAAAATAATAATAATCATAATAATCATAATTGTAATTATAAAGATGATAATAATAAATAGTAACTTATAATTACTAGTAATAATAATCATAATAATGACTTTAATACTTAGTGATAATAACGATAATAATCTTAATAACAATGTTAATAGTAATAATGATAATGATAATAATAATGAAAAGAAAAATAATAGTAAGACTACCTTATAAAGCAGTTTCCAAAAAAATATGTCACGGACCAGAATTGAACCCAGACCTCTCGTTAACCCGACACCCACTCTTACCACTCTGCTGTCTGATTCTTTCTTATTTAAAACCCCATTTTATTTCTTATAACCCATATATAATTTCTGTTTCCATCTTCTTCATAACTAAACTCGATCGAAATATTATCCAATCATAACAGCAAGATAACGATTATGTTTGGAATTTTGTAACTTAAAATATCAACAATTAGAACAAGGTGGATAGGGATTAATGAAACGGTAAACAAAAAATATATATATTTCAGCAGTCGCTGAAGAAAAAAAATGAAGAACACCAATTTCGATTTTTATTATAAAGATGTTTTGAGACCTCAAAACCTTCATGAAATATCTTCCTAATCGTTCCAAGAAACTTTGTGAACCATCTATTGATCCAGAAACAACAAACAAAAATCGAATTTTAAGATGAACACAATATTTGACTTTTACAAACCGAAACTTTGACTTCAAAATTAGGACTCGATATCAGGAATTGGAACCTAGGATTTTACAGATAGTTTGAGTAGGAGATTATTAACACAACTGCAATAACACATTTTGAAATTTCATTTGATTTCGAGTTTTGAAAAAAAAATATATGAAACAGAGACCGACGGCTTTAAAAAAAATATACAATTCAATTTAATTTGATGGATTGCAGTAATTATAATTCATAACTGATTATATAGATCAGAAGTATTTGATATAATAGCTCACCAAAGAAGAAGATAATAAAAAATTAAAAGTTCGATCACTGGAATCAAAAACAGAACCAGTATGATAATTAAATATATATCACGATTAAATAAAAAAAATAAAAAGCTGAATCATGTTGATTTATAAAACAAAAAAAATATATACGAAACAGATCACAAAAAAATAAAAAAATGGCGACCTACTATTAGGTATATGTCTGATTCTTTTATATATATATATATATATATATATATATATATATATATATATATATATATATATATATATATATATATATATATATATATATATATATATATATATATATATATATATATATATATATATATATATATATATATATATATATAGTATTAATAATTAATAAATTTTTTAATACTACACATAATAATAATTATGTTAATAATAATAATAAATATAATTAATAAGGAGAATAATAATTAATATTAATAATAATATTAATGATAGTAAGTATAACAATAATATTAGTAATAATACTAATAATGATATTACTAAGAATAATAATAATAATAATAATAATAATAATAATAATAATAATAATAATAATAATAATAATAATAATAATAATAATAATAATAATAATAATAATAATAATAATAATAATAATAATAATAATAATAATAATAATAATACTTTTAATACAATAATAATATAAATAACAAGAATAATGATATTTGTTAATAATTATGTTAATAATAATAATAATATCATTAATAATAAATGATATTTTTATAATAATACTTATGAATGAATAATATTAATGTTAATATTAGTAATCATAATATTATTACTAATGATAACAATAATACTAGTAATAATAATAATAATATATATTATGTTAATGATATTGATAATCATATTAATCATAATAATAATAAATGATAAATGATAATAATAATTTTGATAATAATGATAATGATAACACTGATAATGATAATTACAAATAATAATAATACTAATAATACAAATAATAATAATGATGATAAAAAAAATCTTAATATGACAATAAAAATGATAAGTTTAATTATAATTAATAATAATGATATTAATTATTGATATATTGTTAAAAAGGATATTAATAATAATAACATTAATATATCAAATAATTGTGTAATTATTTACAAATAATTGTTCGTGAATCGTTGAAATTATATTAAAGTTAGGTTTAAATTTTGTCAGAAATTTTCGGGTTGTTATAATATCACACATTGTTAATATACTTAGTGAGATACTTACTCATCATAATCTCATGTGAACCATATATATATATGTCTATATATACCACAACATGTAGTTTTTACAAATTTGTAACGTTCGTGAATCGCCGGTCAACTTGGGTGATCAATTGTCTATATGAAACTTATTTCATTTAATCAAGTCTTAACAAGTTTGATTGCTTAACACGTTGGAAACATTTAGTCATGTAAATATCAATCTCAATTAATATATATAAACATGGAAAAGTTCGGGTCACTACAAAACATGTAAGTTCAATTAAGTTTATTATAAGCAAGACATCATGTTAAACAAGACTAAATCATACTTGGATATGTTGATAGACTTAAACATGTTTCTTGTGATATTTTAATGTGTGTTAATAATCTTTTAAGCATACAAGACCATTTGGTTATGAACCTTCAAAGGTTATCAACCAAGTTCAACTTAATGCATTTGGGTAAGCTAAGCATACTTATAGCAAGACAATGATATTATCATTCATATATATTTAATGAGTACAATCAAGTTGGCATTTAGCACATAGTCAAGTAATACTCATGTAATATTAGTAAGTAATCAAGTAATACTTATGTAGTGATAGCAAGAGTTCACTAGTGATCAATCTAGGATCAAACACATAGAGGTGACATAGCAGTACACTAAGGCTATGTAAGTTTGCTTGCAATGTGGCACTTTGCAAATTTAATGTATAAATATACATTAATGTCCAAAACATGTACAAGGAAGGAGCAACTCTTGGTTGGGACTTGATAACCATCCTAAGTATGTATAGATACATTTTAGGAGCACAATTTATTTTGAAACACTTATGTGTTATCCTTAATCTGTGACAACCCGGAAATTTCCAACCAAATTTAAACTTTATCTTTATAATATTCCGACACGATAAGCAAAGTTTGTAAAGTTGAATTTCAAAAATTTTAAACTTTGTTCATACATTCATTCAACCTCGACCAAATTCCGACGATTCATGAACCATTATATAAATGGATATGATTATATATATGATGTGTGCAGCGGTGTATACGAAATACTTATATTTTTATTACGAAATACTACGAAATAGGGTACAAATTACACAAGTTTTAATTATTTATTTAACAAATGGGATATACCTAAACTCTGCTATAACACTATAGGCAGTGTACCTAATCGTAGAGTAGTATAGTTTTTAGTAAGTCCGGTTCGTTCCACATGGAGACGACTTATTTTACACTATATTTTAAACAACTATATTTGTACAAAATATATATAATTATTTATAGTAATAATATAGAAAAGGGGGATTTACCGTTTAATGACTGGTTTGTCAATTTTATATTTTAAGTCAAGCATAAAGTAAATGATGATATTTAACTAACAATAAAATAAATACCTATAATTAAAATAACAATAAATAAAAGTACGAGGAAATATGAAATAAAATATATTATGCTTATTTAAAATTCCGTACTCATAATGTTTGACGTTTTGATTTTAATTTATTACCCTGGGTTAATTGTTCTTTGTCCTGGTTTATTTGAAACCTATCTGGTTTTTGCCCATAATAGTCCATCGGTCATAATTATAAAATGCTCGTCAAATTAACCTTATTTCTGAAGTCAAATATTCCAACTAATTAGGGATTCGAACTGTAACAAGGTTTTAATACTTTGTTAATAATTACACCAGGTTATCGACTGCGTGTAATCCAAGGTTTTAATACTTTGTTAACTATTACACCAATTACCCTTGTATGTAATCCACCCCTGTTTTAATGAGTCCATTAACTATTAATTCATCCCCGTGTCCGGTCAAATGAACAATTATTAGTATTTATAAATATCCCGCTCACCGTACCCGATCAAGCGTATGTGATTATATATAAATACGTCAAATTATAAATCTATATATTAAATTAATGAGATATCATTTAGTTAATATAAAGTCCATTAATAGCCCATTGTCCAATTTCCACAAGTGTCGTTCTTTTGTCCAAACCCCAATTATGGTCCAAAGCCCAAAAACCCCGTCCTAATATTTAGTCCAACATCACGATTACTTCAGCTCAAATAAGCATAATAATAACTTAAATACGAGACATTAATTTAAAAAGAATAATTTAGCTTACAGTGATTATTAATCGCGTAGTGTTACACGGACAGAACTTCGACTTCAAAACCCGTAAAATAACTGTTACATTACCCAAACTAAACTAATATTATATATATATATATATATATATATATATATATATATATATATATATATATATATATATATATATATATATATATATATATATATATATACAGAGGGAGAGAGATATTAATGATGGTGTGTGTTATTCGGCTGAAATTGCTGGCCTTTTATAGACCTGACCAACATTTAGGGCTCATGCGATCGCATGGGTTCCTAGTGCATTAGCTATGCGATCGCATGGCCAGGCTGGCATGCTCCAATCTTTGATTAAAACGTGGGCGGCTTGATTTATTTATTATATTATATATTATATTATATTCTTGTGCAAAGTAGACTTGTAAATTTTTAGCTCCGTTGAGTCGTACGTTGATAGTTGGTTCATCACTCGGTTCTGAATTTTTGAACGTCTTTTTGTACGCTTTGATATCTTGTACTTTGCATTCCGCGACTCCTACTCTTGTAATTTTTAGACATTTCTCATCAATAATTTGAACCACTTTGATTGTATCTTGTACATTTTAGCATTCTGATCATTTTCATCATCAAATCATCGTTTTCTTCTTTTGTCTTTGCACTTATTTATTTACATGATTATTACATAAAAATAGAACAATAGTAACTAAAAGCTTTACATATTAGAAGGATATTGATACTAAATATATGTTTATTTAGAGCACTATCAAATATCCCCACACTTAAGCGTTGCTTGTCCTCAAGCAATACAGAACTTGAAATTAAATTACACTTCACTCGAATCACTTTTTTATTCTCATACTTTATACATCAGTGATTTTCATACGGCGGTATGAAAAATGATAGTAACAATGGAACCATGGTTAAAGGTGGGTGTGCCATCCACAGTTGCCTCGGGTTCAGGTCAACGACACTTGCAATCAAATAGCCGATTTACTTTCGGTTTCCAAAGCAAAGTGCACATTTGAAAGGCGGTTTAAAGTCCCACGTGACTATGAAAATTTAGATCCTTAAGGAAATTGGATCTTTATGAAAACATTTGATCTTTTGAAAATTTAAGCTAGATTTTACCCTAGACAAGTTTTCCGGAATAACCCTTCACCGGTGTTTGCAAAATATTTTTGTGGGTTGCGTGGGTTTCAGATTTTAAAATTTTAGCTCAAAACTTGCTGTTTTGTGTCGCCCACTTGCTAACCTTGTATTAGGAAAGCACACGTCCAGTATACTTGCTCCGTATATTACCTTTCGGTAAACTACCGTCCGGTTGTAAAGGAATTCGATGAACAAGCAACTATTAAGGCAATGTCTAATGACATGCAGATATTCATGGTCCATAACGTGTCGGATGCAATTACTATCCTTTGTAGGAGAAATAGTAAAGATCATCCTTTAATTTTTCGGTCTGGCACAAGGTCCTGTCTTTGACCATGCTATGCAACCACCGTTCTTACGGTTGACACCTGATTTGGTTCAGGTGACCTAATGAATTTCAGGCGAATTCCTAGGATTTTACGTTCAATGGTAATGAACGCATTGAAAATAGGTTTTCAGAAAACAAATCGGTTTGTAATTTTTGATCAAAATATTTTCTCGTTCAAGCTCGAGTTTAGATATCATCGAATTCCATGAATTTGTAATTCTAAATCTTTAAGGTCAATCTCAAAGATTGAGTAATATCTGGCTTAAAAGCTAATTTTTAATCTTTAAGGAGATTATCCTTTCTGGGGGTCTGATTCATTAGTCTTATCAAGCTAATTTGCACGGCGCCCTCCCTATTTTACGAGATAGATCCTCTCATGGTTAGGATAAGTCTGACCACTTGGCGACCCTGTTTGATGCTGAGGTTCGTGGATTTCCTGCTGATTTTAGAGATGACTTTTCTAGATTTTTCGTCAACCTACAGCTGATCTGGACGACAACTTCCTGACCTAAATCAAGAAGTGCGTGTCTTTTTCGAAAGACTTTACTTTCTTTTTATGATGGAATTGATTCATCGTGTAGATCCATCTTTCTTTCAAATATATTACAGTAATTCGGGTAAAACTGTTAATTTTGTCCAAAACAAAAGCACCTGCAATAACTTTACAGAAACAAGTGATAGATGGTTTTTATTTGAATAACTTGGTACATTCTCCCCACATTTGGATTTTTTTTTTTTTTTTGCCTTTTTATTCTCCTCTTTTCCATTTTAAATGAATTCAAGTATTTTAGGTTGTTTCTCAATTTATGTCCTTTTCGAGGTAACGACAAGTTCGGTATTAACACCTAGTTTTTATCGTTCATAAATATGTATAAATATGATTTTGAATTCATTTAGTTGAAAATTTTTCAAATTTTCACAAAATTTGGCAAATAAACTAAGTGTAAACCAGAGAGAATTTATAACCCTTCCCCACACTTGAGATCATGCAATGCCCTCATTTGCATGAAATCAGACTATAATTATAAATTCATGAGGGTGATTAGTGTAGAAAAGTGATTAAAGATACCTAGTTTGTAATTACAAAGCTCGTCGAATGATAGATGGCGCACCTCATCGTTCATTCCTTTTGTTGTTTTATCACACATGTTTTTCTTCAAAAATGGTTGCTTTTCTGAACTGTTTGCTAATCTTTGAAAATGCGTCTTTTACCCTAACTTATCATGCATTTTTGTTAACGAGTTATGCACTAACCCGAACCCCTAATTTAACGTCATGTGAGGTTAGACTTCTCCACACTTAGCTGGCAACATGTGAAGTCGGTAGAATAAGTTCCACGAATTAAAATAGTGAGCCAGTTATTTACATCTCGGGTGGTGTATAATATATCAATGAGTTTAAAGTTTAGACCCACCCGATCGTCACTACTTAATTCTTTTTTAAGTGTAGCTTTTAGTAAATGTATATGTCTCATTTCTGGTTCTTGGTCAAATGGATCGTTATACACCGACATACATATTTCTATAGGGCGGAAAATTCCTAACATTTCCTTCCGTTCATTCTTGGGATCAAAGATTTCACCTCTATTACCCAATTGGGTGAAATCCGAGGTGTCATTATCTATTACAGCTCGTAGTTCATCTTCGGTAGATGACTCGTCTATTGAGAATATTGGGTTGGAAAGTTGTGGAATTGTGAATTCCGGGATCGAAGCAAATTCTTCTTCATTAATGGTCCTTATTGATCAGGTCTTAAACGCCGATCATGATTGATGTTAAGAGGTGAATTTTATGTGTACATTTGAGGCTTAAAAAGCTATTTCATGTGGTTTTTATAACGAGTAACTATTTGGGATGAAAACATGAAAACGGGGGTTAAAACAAGAAAAAAATGTGAAAACTGGAACCCAGCCGCAAGGAGGCGGCTGGTGGGCGCATGTAGGCACCTGGCAGGGTGTCGCAAATCTTTTCAGGTGGAATTCGGGCATAAGGAGGCGCCTGGATTTGGCGCCCGGCGTAATTTGCGCCCGGTGAGCATAATTTGCGGCTGGAGCTATTTTTGGATAAAATTTGAGGCCGAATTTGAGGGATTTAATGCTTGGGGGTTACCCTACTTCACCCCTATATAATGAAAACCCTAGGCTACGAATTTATAACTTTTTCCATCAGTTTTTAGAGCATAAAACACACAAAAATACACCATCAATCATCATCAAATCAAGATGCAAGCTAGGTTTCAAGGAGTGTTCATCATGCAACTTCAAGAAGCAACCATGATCATCATCACCAACATGCTTGGATAGTTTCTTTCACTTTATTCCTTGCATGAACAATTATGTTATGTTTAGTTCTTCATTTACTTATGTGACTCTTGAATTTGTAATCCTTACGTCTTTTGGTTTATAATTTCATTGAATCTTTTGAATTATCATTTAATGCAAGTTTGAAAGTTATTGATTGTTGCAAGACAAGTGATTGATATTTAACATCATGTGCTTAATCCAACCTAGTTACAATTTAGTATAAGGATAAAGACAACATGTGTAAGTAGCATTGCTTGTGACCAAGATAATCATAAATTGGAAAACTAAAGAAGTCTTGTCTATGAGATTTAGTTAATAATTTGATAGCATAAGGATTTGTTGAACTAATGCATGCATAATTGGGATTGTCAAGGAATAAAGACTTTCATCCAATTGATTACAACCTTTTTAATTAGCTCATTGTTTATGCTCTTAAATATTCAAAGTTTAACTTGCTTAGTAATTGTTAATCTAGTCTTTACTTTAGTTAATTTTAGTTAATCACATACAAACAAATCCTGAAATTGCTTGCTAGTTAACCATAGCTTCCCGTGGAACGAATCCTGATTACCCTATCTAAAGTAGAGTAATTAGGCTATTTTTGACCGGCCCTTCGACACCGATCAAATTTTGGCACCGCTGCCGGGGACGTGTGCGCTTGATTGCAAGCTCTTATTTTATTGCTTTCGTGTTAAATTAAAAAAACCATAAAAATTATAAAACCAATAAAAATCCAAAAATAGTGTTTTGTTTATTTTTTTTTGTCAGTTTTACGCTCGGTGTTCTTGTTTTTGTTGAAGTGCAGGTTAGTGTATGCAACTCGGAGTTCGGGAGATCAAAATCTGAAGCCTTTAGACCTAAAAATCGAGAAATCCGCAAAAGCTAATTAAAAAGCTACAAGGATTCTAAAAAGCTCGACGGTGGCTTCAGCATCCACTCAACCACAGTTAGAGTCACATTCGATTGTTCCACCAAACTCTCCTAAATCAGATTCTGATACTGAAGAGGAAGTTTTTGATCAACGAGACGAGATGGCCGAACTATAGAGAGGAGTAGATACTTACTACCAACCAGGTGATTTTGAGGATCACTCACCCATCGTTTATCCTGCACCGGCAGGAGGAAACAATCGACGATTTGAGGTCCAACCTCAACTCATTTCGATCTTGCCAACCTACCGAGGTATGGCTAACGAGGAACCATATGAACACATCACTGAGTATAATGAGATATGTGCTACTAATCAGGTAAATGGTTTCACTGATGATGAGGTACGTCTGCGATTATTTCCTTATTCACTTAAAGATAAGGCAAAATGATGGTTTCTCTCTTTACCCGCCTGGAGTATTAATACTTGGGCGGTGATGAAAAAACGGTTTTTAGAGGAGTTTTATCCCATAAGTAAAACTTCAGACATGCGTACGCAAATAAAATCTTTTAAACAATTACCGGGTGAATTATTTCATGAAGCGTACGAGCGTTTGAAAGAGTTACTTAGAGCATGCCCACACCATGAGATACCAAAGTGGGAATTGGTTAAAATTTTCTATGATAGTTTGGATTCCCAGAATAGACAATTCCTTTTGGCGGCTAGTGGTGGGGGGCATTTTTAACTCGATCTAGTGATGACGAGTGGACCTTCTTTGAGCAATTAAGCAAGGGTTCAAAAACCCAAGCTTCGGTTAATCGTAAACAACCTAGTACCTCTCGGGTGAATCATGTTTCCGACTTGGGTGGTTCATCTAGGAACTTAGAGCAAGAATTAGATGATTTGAAAATGCTTATATTTAACAACCCAAACCAGGGTCTTGCTTGTAATGTTTCGCAGGTTCAGGAAGTTTGTGAGATTTGTGGAGATCCTTCTCACTTTGCGTACGGATGTAGAAATGGGATTCCACCGGTAAATCAACAAATAGTGGAGGAACAAGTTAATGAGGTCCAGGGACGAATATTTGATCCATACTCTAACACGTATAATCCGGGTTGGAGAAACCATCCTAATTTCAGTTGGAGCAATAACAATGCTCTAAATACCACCCAATGGACCCAACAAAGACCTCAAAACAACTTTAAAAACCAAGGGAACTTTCAGAATCAAGGCAACTATCAAAGAAACTATCAAAATCCTTATCCCAATAACCGAAACCAAAACCAAAATAATTACCAGAATCAAAGCCAAAACCAAAACCAAAGTCAAAACAGTTCTCCACCCAATCAGCCATCAAGCTCGGATGTCAAGATGGACGCGTTTATTTCCTAAATGCGTAAAATAGTGGAAGTGCAAAACAAGTCTATTGGTGCATTAGCTAAAGAAATTGGTAATGTAGCGGAGAGTAAGGGAAATCAGGAGCCGGGTACTATTCCGAGTTATACAGTATTAAATCCAAATCATAAGGACTCGGGCAAAGGACATAGTGTGAATATGGTAGGAACCTTGCGAAGTGGAAAGAAGTATGACAATAAGGTTGGTGAGAAAGAGGTAGCTCAACGCGATGCACGTAAGTCTCCTATCGTTCTTGATGAGGAGGATGAGGTAAGTGAAAATAATGACTTTAGGAAAGGGGTGGAAAATAAAGAACCCATCATTGAGAAAATTGGGAAATCGGGTACGAAACCAAAAACCGTTCCATTTCCCAAGGCCTTAGAGTCCCCGAACCAATTCCCTTATGGGAAAAAGGGACCAAAAACGGATGATATGTGGGAGGCATTTAAATAAGTAAAAATAAATATTTCACTTATTGATGCAATCAAACAAATTCCAGCATATGCTAAGTTTTTAAAAGATTTGTGTGTTCAAAAGCGTAAACTCGACGCATCGTTGTCCAAAAAGGTAAAATTAACTGAAAAAGTGAGTGCTGTAATTTCGGGTTCACTTCCACCTAAGTTTAAGGACCCAGGAACACCTTTAATTTCCGTTACGTTGGGTAATGTTAATGTCAAAAAGGCATTATTGGACTTAGGGGCTAGTATTAACATACTTCCATCGAACCTTGTTGACCGATACGAATTGGAAACTTTAAAACACACAGATATTCTCATCCAACTTGCGGATCGGTCAATGAGAATTCCACGGGGTATGTTGGAAAATGTGATTGTGAAAGTGGAAGACTTTTATTACCTGGTAGATTTTATAGTTATGGACACAGAGACCACCTTTAGGTATACCCAACTGACGATCATTCTTGGTCGTCCATTTTTGGCTGCAATTGATGCTCTTATCAATTGTAGAACCGGGGTAATGGACATTTCTTTTGGTAATAAGAGATCAAGGATTAATATTTTTAATTCATTACATACACCGAATGTCTAGGATTGTTTTTTGTTGGATACTAACCATGAATAGGTTCAAAAGTATGCACCGGATGTGAAAGAGAAATAGGAGGTAAAAAAATCTAGTAAAAAGGGTATGACGAGTGAATTCATGGAATCTCAAACTGAAATGTCCCGTTCATATTTATTATAAACGTTCCATATTAATTGATTTCTTTGCGAGGTTTTGACCCCTATATGAAACGTTTTTCAAAGACTGCATTCGTTTTTAAAACAAACCATAACCTTTATTTTATCGACAAGGTTAAAAGGACACCACCTAGATTATCAGAAATGATAATCTAAAAAATATCACACTTACACACTACCAATACATATTGGTTTACAATATTAATATGTTACAACAAAGTAAATTTCGAATGCAATTTTAAACAATATTATACAAGCATGCTGACTCCAAATCTTGTCCATATTTAATAATCACCTGAGAATAAACATACTTTAAATGTCAACAAAAATGTTGGTGAGTTATAGGTTTAACCTATATATTTATCAAATCGTAATAATAGACCACAAGATTTCATATTTCAATATACATCCCATACATAGAGATAAAAATCATTCATATGGTGAACACCAGGTAACCGACATTAACAAGATGCAAATAAGAATATCCCCATCATTCCGGGACATCCATCGGACATGATATAAAACTCGAAGTACTAAAGCATCCGATACTTTGGAGAGGGTTCGTTAGGCCCAATAGATCTATCTTTAGGATTCGCGTCAATTAGGCGTGCACTAATTCTCAAAATTAGTGATGTTCCCTAATTCTTAGGCTACCAAGCAAAAAGGGGCATATTCGACTTCGATCATTCAACCATAGAAAGTAGTTTCATGTACTTGTGTCTATTTTGTAAAACATTTATAAAGCTGCATGTATTCTCATCCCAAAAATATTAGATTTTAAAAGTGGGACTATAACTCACTTTCACAGATTTTTACTTCGTCGGGAAGTAAGACTTGGCCACTGGTCGATTCACGAACCTATAACAAATATGTACATATATATCAAAGTATGTTCAAATTATATTACAGTATTTTTAATACGTTTTAATGTTTTAAATATTTTCAGTCAGCTGTCCTCGTTAGTAACCTACAACTAGTTGTCCATAGTTAGATGTACAGAAATAAATTGATATATATTATCTTGACCCAATCCACGACCCAGTGTATACACGTCTCAGGCTAGATCACAACTCAAAGTATATATATTTTTGGAATCAACCTCAACCCTGTATAGCTAACTCCAACATTACTGCATATAGAGTGTCTATGGTTGTTCCAAATAATATATATCGTTGGGTCGATATGATATGTCAAAATATTTACATACGTGTCTATGGTATCCCAAGATTACATAATATATTAGAATATATGTATTATACAATATAAGTTAGCTAGGATATGATTAATATAGATTTTTTAAAAATTTTCACGTAGCTACAACAAGTAAAAATATCCAATCTTGTTTTACCCATAACTTCTTCGTTTTAAATCCGTTTTGAGTGATTCAAGTTGCTATGGTTTCATATTGAACTTAAGTTTATGAATCTGAACAGGAAAAGTATAAGTTTATAGTCTGAAATACAGATTACAAGTCATTTTTGTAAAGGTAGTCATTTCAGTCGAAAGAACGACGTCTAGATGACCATTTTGGAAAACATACTTCCACTTTGAGTTTAACCATGATTTTTGGATATAGTTTCATGTTCATAATAAAAATCATTTTCTCAGAAGAACAAATTTTAAATCAAAGTTTATCATAGTTTTTAATTAACTAACCCAAAACAGCCCGCGGTGTTACTACGACGGCGTATATCCGGTTTTACGGTGTTTTTCGTGTTTTTAGGTTTTAAATCATTAAGTTAGCATATCATATAGATATATAACATGTGTCTAGTTGATTTTAAATTTCAATTTAGAAGGATTAACTTTTGTTTGCGAACAAGTTTAGAATTAACTAAACTATGTTCTAGTGATTACAAGTTTAAACCTTCGAATAAGGTAGTTTTATATATATGAAACGAATGATGTTATGAACATCATTACTACTTTAATTTTAGTAGGTAAACCTACTAGAAATGAAAAAAATAGATCTAGCTTCAAAGGATCCTTGGATGGCTTGAAAGTTCTTGAAGCAGAATCATGACACGAAAACAAGTTCAAGTAAGATTTCCACTCGAAATAAGATTGTTATAGTTATAGAAATTGAATCAAAGTTTGAATATGAGTATTACCTTGTATTAGAAAGATATCTTACTGTAAATAAGAAATATTTCTTGAGATTGGATGATCACTTTACAGGATTGGAAGTAAGCTAGCAAACTTGGAAGTATTCTTGATTTTATGAAACTAGAACTTTTAGAATTTATGAAGAACACTTAGAACTTGAAGATAGAACTTGAGAGAGATCAATTAGATGAAGAAAATTGAAGAATGAAAGTGTTTGTAGGTGTTTTTGGTCGTTGGTATATGGATTAGATATAAAGGATGTGTAATTTTGTTTACTTATAAATAAGTCATGAATGATTACTAATATTTTTGTAATTTTATGAGATATTTCATGCTAGTTGCCAAATGATGGTTCCCACATGTGTTAGGTGACTAACATGGGCTACTAAGAGCTGATCATTGGAGTGTATATACCAATAGTACATACATATAGAAGCCGGGTATTGTACAAGTACGAATACGGGTATATATGAGTAAAATTAATGATGAAAATGAATGAGGATGTAATTGTAAGAATTTTTGTTAATTATAAGTACTTTGATAAGTGTCTTGAAGTCTTTCAAAAGTGTAAGAATACATATTAAAACACTACATGTATATACATTTTAACTGAGTCGTTAAGTCATCGTTAGTCGTTACATGTAAATGTTGTTTTGAAACCTTTAAGTTAACGATCTTGTTAAATGTTGTTAACCCATTGTTTATTATATCAAATGAGATGTTAAATTATTATATTATCATGATAATATGATGTATTAATATATCTTAATATGATATATATATATATACAGTTAAATATTGTTACAACGATAATCGTTACATATATGTCTCGTTTCGAAATCCTTAAGTTAGTAATCTTGTTTTTACATATGTAGTTCATTGTTAATATACTTAATGATATGTTTACTTATCATAATATCATGTTAATATATATATATATATATATATATATATATATATATATATATATATATATATATATATATATATATATATATATATATATATATATATATATATATATATATATATATATATATATATATATATATATATATATATATGTCATCATATAGTTTTTACAAGTTTTAACGTTCGTGAATCACCGGTCAACTTGGGTGGTCAATTGTTTATATGAAACCTATTTCAACTAATCAAGTCTTAACAAGTTTAATTGCTTAACATGTTGGAAACACTTAATCATGTAAATAACAATTTCATTTAATTTATATATAAACATGGAAAAGTTCGGGTCACTACAGTACCTACCCGTTAAATAAATTTCGTCCCGAAATTTTAAGCAGTTGGAGGTGTTGACATATCTTCTGGAAATAAGTGCGGGTACTTCTTCTTCATCTGATCTTCTCGTTCCCAGGTGAACTTGGGTCCTTTACGAGCATTCCATCGAACCTTAACAATTGGTATCTTGTTTTGCTTAAGTCTTTTAACCTCACGATCTATTATTTAGACGGGTTCTTCGACGAATTGAAGTTTTTCGTTGATTTGGATTTTGTCTAACGGAATAGTGAGATCTTCTTTAGTAAAACATTTCTTCAAATTTAAGACGTGGAACGTGTTATGTACAGCTGTGAGTTGTTGTGGTAATTCAAGTCGGTAAGCAACTGGTCCGACACGATCAATAATCTTGAATGGTCCAATATACCTTGGATTTAATTTCTCCCGTTTACCAAATCGAACAACGCCTTTCCAATGTGCAAATTTAAGCATGACCATCTCTACAATTTCAAATTCTATATCTTTTCTTTTAATGTCGGCGTAGCTCTTTTGTCGACTTTGGGCGGTTTTCAACCGTTGTTGAATTTGGATGATCTTCTCGGTAGTTTCTTGTATTATCTCCGAACTCGTAATCTTTCTATCCCCCACTTCACTCCAACAAATCGGAGACCTGCACTTTCTACCATAAAGTGCTTCAAACGGCGCCATCTCAATGCTTGAATGGTAGCTGTTGTTGTAGGAAAATTCTGCTAACGAAAGGTGTCGATCCCAACTGTTTCCGAAATCAATAACACATGCTCGTAGCATGTCTTCAAGCGTTTATATTGTCCTTTCACTCTGCCCATCAGTTTGTGGATGATAGGCAGTACTCATGTCTAGACGAGTTCCTAATGCTTGCTGTAATGTCTGCCAGAATCTTGAAACAAATCTGCATCCCTATCAGAGATAATAGAGTTTGGTATTCCATGTCTGGAGACAACTTCCTTCAAATATAATCGCGCCAACTTCTCCATTTTATCATCTTCTCTCATTGACAGAAAGTGTGCTGATTTGGTGAGACGATCGACTATTACCCAAATAGTATCAAAACCACTTGTAGTCCTTGGCAATTTAGTGATGTAATCATGGTAATGTTTTCCCATTTCCATTCCGGGATTTCGGATTGTTGAAGTAGACCTGATGGTTTCTGATGCTCCGCTTTGACCTTAGAACACGTCAAACATTCCCCTACGTATTTAGCAACATCGGCTTTCATACCTGGCCACCAAAAATGTTTCTTGAGATCCTTGTACATCTTCCCCGTTCCAGGATGTATTGAGTATATGGTTTTATGAGCTTATCTAAGTACCATTTCTCTCATATCTCCAAATTTTGGTACCCAAATTCTTTCAGCCCTGTACCGGGTTCTGTCTTCCTGAATATTAAGATGCTTCTCCGATCCTTTGGGTATTTCATTCTTTAAATTTCCTTTGGGTATTTCATTCTTTAAATTTCCCTCTTTTAAAACTCCTTGTTGCACCTCCTTTATTTGAGTAGTAAGGTTATTGTGAATCATTATATTCATAGATTTTACTCGAATGGGTTCTCTGTCCTTTCTGCTCAAGGCGTCGGCTACCACATTTGCCTTCCCCGGGTGGTAACGAATCTCAAAGTCGTAATCATTCAACAATTCAATCCACCTACGCTGCCTCATGTTCAGTTATTTCTGATTAAATATGTGTTGAAGACTTTTGTGGTCGGTATATATAATACTTTTGACCCCATATAAGTAGTGCCTCCAAGTCGTTAATGAAAAAACAACCGCGCCTAATTCCAAATCATGCGTCGTATAATTCTGCTCGTGAATCTTCAATTGTCTAGACGCATAAGCAATTACTTTCGTTTGTTGCATTAATACACAACCGAGACCTTACTTTGAGGCGTCACAATATATCACAAAATCATCATTCCCTTCAGGTAATGACAATATAGGTGCCGTAGTTAACTTTTTCTTCAATAATTGAAATGCTTTCTCTTGTTCATCCTTCCATTCAAATTTCTTCCCTTTATGCGTTAATGCAGTCAAGGGTTTTGCTATTTTGGAAAAATCTTGGATGAATCTCCTGTAAAAACCAGCCAGCCCTAAAAATTAGCGTATGTGCTTCGGAGTTTTTGGGGTTTCCCACTTTTCAACGGTTTCAATCTTTGCTGGATCCACTTGAATACCTTATTTTTTCACTATATGACCGAGGAATTGAACTTCTTCCAACCAAAATGCACACTTTGAAAACTTAGCGTACAGTTTTTCTTTTCTTAACAACTCTAGCACTTTTCTCAAATGTTCTTCATGCTCTTGGTCAATCTTTGAGTAAATAAGTATGTCATCGATGAAAACAATGACAAACTTGTCAAGGTATGGTCCACACACTCGGTTCATGAGGTCCATGAAAACAGCTGGTGCGTTAGTCAACCCAAACAGCATAACCATAAACTCGTAATGACCGTAACGCGTCCTAAAAGCAGTCTTTGGAATATCATCCTCCTTCACCCGCATTTGATGATACCCAGAACGTAAATCAATCTTCGAATAAACTGACGAGCCTTGTAGTTGATCAAATAAGTCGTCGATTCTCGGTAGTGGGTAACGGTTCTTGATGGTAAGTTTGTTCAACTCTCGGTAGTCGATACACAACCTAAATGTACCATCCTTCTTCTTGACAAACAAAACAGGAGCTCCCCATGGTGATGTGCTTGGTCGAATGAAACCACGCTCTAAAAGTTCTTGTAATTGGCTCTGAAGTTCCTTCATTTCGAGAGTGCGAGTTTGTATGGAGCACGAGCTATTGGTGCAGCTCCCGGTACAAGATCTATTTGAAATTCAACGGATCGGTGTGGAGGTAGTCCCGGTAATTCTTTCGGAAATACATCAGGAAATTCTTTTGCGACGGGAACATCATTGATGTTCTTTTCTTCGGAATTAACTTTCTCGACGTGTGCTAGCACAGCATAGCAACCTTTTCTTATTAGTTTTTGTGCCTTCAGGTTACTAATAAGATTTAACTTCGCGTTACTCTTTTCTCCGTACACCATTAAGGGTTTTCCTTTTTCTCGAATAATGCGAATTGCATTTTTGTAACAAACGATCTCTGCTTTCACTTCTTTCAACCAGTCCATACCGATTATCACATCAAAACTCCCTAACTCGACTGGTATTAAATCAATTTTAAATGTTTCGCTAACCAGTTTAATTTCTCGATTCCGACATATATTATCTGCTGTAATTAATTTACCATTTGCTAATTCGAGTAAAAATTTATTATCCAAGGGCGTCGGTGAGCAACTTAGTTTAGCACAAAAATCTCTACTCATATAGCTTCTATCCGCACCCGAATCAAATAAAACATAAATAGATTTATTGTCAATGAGAAACGTACCCGTAACAAGCTCCAGGTCTTCCTGCGCTTATGCCGTATTAATATTGAAAACTCTTTTGCGGCTCTGCCCATTAGTATTTCCCTGATTTGGGCAATTTTTAATAATGTGACCCGGTTTTCCACATTTATAACAGACTACGTTGGCAGTACTTGCTCCGACACTACTTGTTCCGACATTACTCGTTTCGGCATTTTTTGTTCCTTTAGTTCTGTTATACATCGGTCCGTAGACCTCACACTTTGTCGCACTATGACCATTTCTTTTACACCTATTGCAAAATGTTGTGCAGAACCCCGGGTGATTCTCTTCACACCTTTGGCATTGCTGTTTCTGATTATTGTTGTTGTTGCGGTTGTTATTGTTGTTGGGATGATTATTGTAATTGTTGTTGTTGGGACGTTTGTTGTAGTTGTTGTTGTTGGGATTGTGATTGTTGTTGTTGCGATTTATGTTGCGGTTGTTGGGATAGTTGTTGTGATTGTGGTTGTAATTGTTGTTGTCGTTGTTGTACTGGTGACTCTTGTCATGTTTTCCTCCCACTTCCTCTTGAGTTGTTTCGTGTTGGCTTCTTTGGCCGCCTGTTCTTTAATTCTCCCCTCAATCTGATTTATGAGTTTATGAGCCATTCGACTTGCCTTCTGTATGGAAGCGGGCTCGTGTGAACTCACATCTTCTTGAATCCTTACTGGTAACCCTTTTACAAACGCGTCGATCTTCTCTTATTCATCTTCGAACGTTCCCGGACACAATAGGCACAACTCTGTGAATAGTCGTTCATACATGGTAATGTCGAACCCTTGTGTTCATAACTCTCTAAGCTCTGCCTTGAGCTTATTGACCTCGTTTCTAGGACGGTACTGCTCCTTCATTAATTGCTTGAATGCTGACCATGGTAGTGCGTAAGCAGCATCTTGTCCTACCTGCTCAAGATAGGTATTCCACCATGTTAATGCCGTACCTGTGAAGGTATGCGTAGCGTACTTAACTTTGTCTTCTTCAGTACACTTACTTATGGCAAACACCGATTCGACCTTCTCGGTCCACCGTTTCAATCCAATTGGCCCTTCGGTTCCATCAAATTCCAAAGGTTTGCAGGCAATGAATTCTTTGTAGGAGCATCCTACACGATTTCTTGTGGAATTAGTTCCACTGCTAGATCTAGAGTTATTATTATTTTGTATTGCAGCCTGTACTGCGGCTATGTTTGCTGTAAGGAAAACACGGAAGTCTTCCTCACTCGCGTTCAAATTCTGACGAGTTGCAAGTGCCATTTCCTTCAAAAATAGCCAAAAGAATTGAGTTAATCATATAGAATTTAAGAGTAGTCAATAGTATTTCGTAGCATAATATGAACTTATTTATAAAACCTTTTTCTTCATATTAGCATTTTATAGTTTTAATTTGGGTAGTACCTACCCGTTAAATTCATACTTAGTAGCTACTATACAATTCAACTACTACGATTCTATATGAAAAAACTTATTACAATAATAATTCGCGTTCAAACTTTTATACAATATTTTACAAACTTACAATACCACTATTATACATATAGGATGAAATATAGCAAATAATATCTTTGCTACTCGGCAGCTATAAAGACAATTCTAGTTAATACGCAAGTTGTTCAGCAAAAGAAATAAAGACACGTAAATCATAAGTCCAGAAACAAGTCATGCATTCTGGTTTTACTAAGACGACTTCCCATCCTTGGTTTTGCGGAAAGTAACCGTTATGACCATTGGCTAGGCAGCATGTTGTAATGTCGTCAAAAGAACGAGGGTTTTGTAATGCCCAACAGCCCCGTAACAATCTAAAAACCTTGTTTCTCATCTCAACTACTGAGTCCGTCACTTGTGGGAATGTTTTATTTAAAAGTTGCAACCCAATGTTCTTTTTCTCAATTTGATGAGAAGCGAACATTATTAACCCGTAAGCATAACATGCTTCTTTATGTTGCATGTTAGAAGCTCTTTCTAATTCACGAAATCCTATGTTGGGATATGTTGAGTCAAAATAGGTTCTTAACCCGTAGCGAAAAATTGCATTTGGGTTCCCCACATTTAACGCTTTAAATAAAACACGGCATAACTTACAGTCTCCCCCAATGTATACCCCACCTATCAAAGGAAAGCCTTTTATAAACTAAGGTATTTCTGGAAAGTCTTTCAAATGTTTAACAAGTTAATTTCTCCATAACTAAATGTGCTGATGAATTCTGACCGACTCTAGACAAGATTTCCCCAATCATATCCTCTGGTAGGTCTTTTAAAATATTCGGTTGTCTACCCTTAACGTCCATTTTGTTTTTATACTGTAAAATAGACAAGGATTAGATTCGTAAAAGATAATTAACAAACAATACAAGTAAATTTTACATAGAACATAAAAGTACAAGCACACTACAATACATATAATACACAACATGATTACAACCCTCTAATCTGAATCACTGGTTTCTTCTTCTTCGGACTTGGTTTGTTTTCCTAATTTTCTAGGGATATATGGTGTTCCTCTAATACGAGCCGTCGTTTTCCACAATGGTTTAGAAAAACCTGGTGGTTTAGAGTTTCCCGGGTTATTGTTACAATTTAGGAAATACGGACGTTGCCGATACATATAAAGTTCATTGGGGTTGGAATCAGGTTTCTCTATTTTTATACCTTTTCCCTTATTATTTTCTTTTTCTTTATTAAATTGGGTCAAGGTAATTTATATAATATCATCGGAATCCTCATCGGGATCCGATTAATCGGAAAATTGTTAATCTTCCCAATAATTTGCTTCCTCGGCGGAAACACCATTGACCATTTTTAACGTTGGTCCGTTGGTTGAGGATTTTCTTTTATTTAATCGATTTACTGTAGGTATCAATATTTCTTCCTCCGGAACCTCTTCTTCTTCCGGTTCCTCCTCTTCCGGTTCCTCCTCTTCTGATTCCTCTTCTTCCGGTTCCTCTTCTTCCGGTTCCTCTTCTGAAATTTGTGAATCTTCCCAAATTATATTCGACTCTTCATTATTATTAGGTGATTCGATGGGATTTGTACTAGTGGTAGACATCTATCACACAATATCAAACATATTAAGAGGTTAATATATCACATAATAATTACATATAGTTTCCAATAAAAGTGTTAAGCAATCGTTTTTAAAGAAAACACGGTCGAAGTCCAGACTCACTAATGTATCCTAACAAACTCGATAAGACACACTAATGCAAATTTTTGATTCTCTAAGACCAACGCTCGGATACCAACCGAAATATCCCGTTCATATTTATTATAAACGTTCCATATTAATTGATTTCTTTGCGAGGTTTTGACCCCTATATGAAACGTTTTTCAAAGACTGCATTCATTTTTCAAACAAACCATAACCTTTATTTTATCGACAAGGTTAAAAGGACACCACCTAGATTATCAAAAATGATAATCTAAAAAATATCACACTTACACACTACCAATACATATTAGTTTACAATATTAATATGTTACAACAAAGTAAATTTCGAATGCAGTTTTAAACAATATTATACAAGCATGCTGACTCCAAATCTTGTCCATATATTAGCATGCAACAGCGGAAGCTCTTAATAATCACCTGAGAATAAACATACTTTAAACGTCAACAAAAATGTTGGTGAGTTATCGGTTTAACATATATATTTATCAAATCGTAATAATAGACCACAAGATTTCATATTTCAATATATATCCCATACATAGAGATAAAAATCATTCATATGGTGAACACCTGGTAACCGACATTAACAAGATGCATATAAGAATATCCCCATCATTCCGGCACATCCATCGGACATGATATAAAACTCGAAGTACTAAAGCATCCGGTACTTTGGATGGGGTTCATTAGGCCCAATAGATCTATCTTTAGGATTCGCGTCAATTAAGCGTGCACTAATTCTCAAAATTAGTGATGTTCCTTAATTCTTAGGCTACAAAGCAAAAAGGGGCATATTCGGCTTCGATCATTCAATCATAGAAAGTAGTTTCATATACTTGTGTCTATTTTGTAAAACATTTATAAAGTTGCATGTATACTCATCTCAAAAATATTAGATTTTAAAAGTGGTACTATAACTCACTTTCACAGATTTTTACTTCGTCGGGAAGTAAGACTTGGCCACTGGTCGATTCACGAACCTATAACAAATATGTACATATATATCAAAGTATGTTCAAAATATATTTACAACATTTTTAATACGTTTTAATGTTTTAAATATTTTCAGTCAGCTGTCCTCGTTAGTAACCTACAACTAGTTGTCCATAGTTAGATGTACAGAAATAAATTGATATATATTATCTTGACCCAATCCACGACCCAGTGTATACACGTCTCAGGCTAGATCACAACTCAAAGTATATATATTTTTGGAATCAATCTCAACCATGTATAGCTAACTCCAACATTACTGCATATAGAGTGTCTCTGGTTGTTCCAAATAATATATATAGATGGGTCGATATGATATGTCAAAACAATTGCATACGTGTCTATGGTATCCCAAGATTACATAATATATTAGAATATATGTATTATACAATATAAGTTAGCTAGGATATGATTAATATAGATTTGTTACCAATTTTCACGTAGCTACAACAAGTAAAAATATCCAATCTTGTTTTACCCATAACTTCTTCGTTTTAAATCTGTTTTGAGTTATTCAAGTTACTATGGTTTCATATTGAACTTAAGTTTATGAATCTAAACAGAAAAAGTATAAGTTTATAGGTGAAAATACATATTGCAAGTCATTTTTGTAAAGGTAGTCATTTCAGTCGAAAGAACGACGTCTAGATGACCATTTTTGAAAACATACTTCCACTTTGAGTTTAACCATAATTTTTGGATATAGTTTCATGTTCATAATAAAAATCATTTTCTCAGAAGAATAACTTTTGAATCAAAGTTTATCATAGTTTTTAATTAACTAACCCAAAACAGCCCGCGGTGTTACTACTACGGCGTATATCCGGTTTTACGGTGTTTTTCGTGTTTTCGGGTTTTAAATCATTAAGTTAGCATATCATATATATATATATATATATATATATATATATATATATATATATATATATATATATATATATATATATATATATATATAACATGTGTCTAGTTGATTTTAAAAGTCAAGTTAGAAGGATTAATTTTTGTTTGCGAATAAGTTTAGAATTAACTAAACTATATTCTAGTGATTACAAGTTTAAACCTTCGAATAAGGTAGTTTTATATATATGAAACGAATGATGTTATGAACATCATTACTACATTAATTTTAGTAGGTAAACCTACTGGAAATAAAAAAAATAGATCTAGCTTCAAAGGATCCTTGGATGGCTTGAAAGTTCTTGAAGCAGAATCATGACACGAAAACAAGTTCAAGTAATATTTCCACTCGAAATAAGATTGTTATAGTTATAGAAATTGAATCAAAGTTTGAATATGAGTATTACCTTGTATTAGAAAGATATCTTACTGTAAATAATAAAGATTTCTTGAGGTTGGATGATCACTTTATAAGATTGGAAGTAAGCTAGCAAACTTGGAAGTATTCTTGATTTTATGAAAGTAGAACTTATAGAATTTATGAAGAACACTTATAACTTGAAGACAGAACTTGAGAGAGATCAATTAGATGAAGAAAATTGAAGAATAAAAGTATTTGTAGGTGTTTTTGGTCGTTGGTATATGGATTAGATATAAAGGATGTGTAATTTTGTTTACTTGTAAATAAGTCATGAATGATTACTAATATTTTTGTAATTTTATGAGATATTTCATGCTAGTTGCCAAATGATGGTTCCCACATGTATTAGGTGACTCACATGGGCTGCTAAGAGCTGATCATTATAGTGTATATACCAATAGTACATACTTATAGAAGCTGGGTATTGTACGAGTACGAATACGGGTGTATACGAGTAAAATTGTTGATGAAAATGAATGAGGATGTAATTATAAGCATTTTTGTTAAGTAGAAGTACTTTGATAAGTGTCTTGAAGTCTTTAGAAAGTTTAAGAATACATAATAAAACACTACATGTATATACATTTTAACTGAGTCGTTAAGTCATCGTTAGTCGTTACATGTAAGTGTTGTTTTGAAACCTTTAAGTTAACGATCTTGTTAAATGTTGTTAACCCATTGTTTATTATGTTTATTATATCAAATGAGATGTTAAATTATTATATTATCATGATAATATGATGTATTAATATATCTTAATATGATATATATACAGTTAAATATTGTTACAACGATAATCATTACATATATGTCTCGTTTCGAAATCCTTAAGTTAGTAGTCTTGTTTTTACATATGTAGTTCATTGTTAATATACTTAATGATATGTTTACTTATCATAATATCATGTTAACTATATATATATATATATATATATATATATATATATATATATATATATATATATATATATATATATATATATATATATATATATATATATATATATATATATATATATATATATATATATAGTCATCATATAGTTTTTACAAGTTTTAACGTTCGTGAATCACCGGTCAACTTGGGTGGTCAATTGTTTATATGAAACCTATTTCAATTAATCAAGTCTTAACAAGTTTGATTGCTTAACATGTTAGAAACACTTAATCATATAAATAACAATTTCATTTAATATATATAAACATGGAAAAGTTCGGGTCACTACAGAAATAAGAACTAATGCAGAAACTTTGCTGAGTAAATAAGAGTCCATACAAAATCTTGAGCGAGAATTGAAAAATCTGAGTCAAGTTCTTGAAACCAAGTTGAGTTCGTATATTAGCACCACTTGTTCATTACCGATGAAAGAAACTATGATGGCAGTATCCACATTTGTTGGGGTAGATGAAAAAGTTTCTAAATGTGAAGAGGATGAATATTTGGTAACCCCAAAGACGATTGGGCCTTCCCAACCACCAACAATGAGAAAATTAAATGAGCAGGTATCTAGTGATAACAAAATGGAGAACATGTGTGTTGGGAATGTGTCTGTTGATACACTTGAAAAGTCTAAAGAATTCGATGGAAAAGTAGTCAAAGTAATGGGGAGAACCGTAGAAAAACTCGTTGAGCGGTTTGGAGGTCACAAGATCAAAGTGAAAAAGAATGAAAAGGTGAATTCTCGAGTTGATTATGAGGTGTTTTTCAATTCAGAGGATCTTAAAGGGCCTAAGTGTGGGGGAGATAGTGAAAACTCGCCACATAGTTCTTTGAGGTATGATAGTGAGTGTAAGGAATATGTGGATGACCCGGTGCTTGATCGTTCCATGAGGAAATTACATAGATGGGTCTATGATGCTAGGAGTATGGGGGATGAAAGCTTAACCAACCGTCTTGTGTGTAACTTGTCTCCTAAAGAAAAAGCTAAATTGTTTGAGTTAAAGCATGTGGCTAAGGAGAATGATGTGTGGTTGGATTCTAAGTTGAGGAAAGTTAGAGATAGTGAAGGTTCTCATAAAGTGAGGGAAGGAGGAACCTTCTATAGTCCTGGAATTAGCTAAAGTGGAGAAAGAGTCGTGTGCACGAGTCGGATATAAAAACTGCACAAACTATGTGTAGAGTTTGTAAGTCTTCTTTATTTTATTTTTACTTTGTTTCTATTTTATTTTTATTTATTTTTAGTTAAATAAACTTTGTGGGTATGTTCACTGCAAGCCCTCACGAGACAAAACTCGTCCACCCGAGGGAATCGGGTGGTTTAAAGGCTTGTTGCACACGCTAAGTGCAATCGTGATCCCTCTGAAAGTGGGCTAGTTAGATTTTACGTTTTTCTTTTGTTTTTCTTTTCTAAGTTGTAATGGAAGGATAAATGTAATCGAATGGAATGCGTGATGATGAATCAAAATGATGTGCGGTGGTTACTATTGGATGGTGAACGTGCGAGTATCTCGGTAATATGTTAAATTTTTCCTTTTCCTTTTCACATAAGTATTGTAATACTTTAAACATGCGTACGAGGGCGTAGCATGGTTCAAGTGTGGGGGAGAGGGGAAAATTAAAATTTTCTTTTGGGATACATTACTTGGGTTTGAAGCTTAAAATGAGTAAAACATTATGATTATTAAAAGTGAACAAAATTTTTATCATAATTTTATAACAAACCAAGTGTGATTCTTGTGAAAAAGAGTTGAAAGAATAAGTGAAGTGACATGATATTAATGGGTATTAAGAAAAAGTTGGTTGTAAACACCTAAATTAAACAAGATTTTTCAAAAGTGGTACAGTTAAGAAGTAAAGTCTTCTTAGTTGTGTTTATCAAGGTGTTTTTCAAATAAGGAAGTAAAGTCTTCCAATTTATGTTTCACAAGCACTTTTTAGTGCAGCTTTTTACCCATGAATTGATGAAATTAAAAAGTACAAAATGTCATTTCCTGTTCATTCACATCTTGTTTCAATACCGGGAACAAATGCTAGTGCTTGAACTTGTTCTGTGTCGCTATCCAAAACCAGGATTAGCTATGGATGACACTAGCCATACCCGCAGTTTGCTGCAAAATAGCCAGTTTAGGGGCTGGATAAATATTCCTAAATGAGAGCCATGCTTGGGGCTAAAACCACAAAACGAGAGCTCGATGGAGCCAAATCCATAAAACAGCCAGTATAGGGGCTGGATAAATATTCCTACACGAGAGCCTTGTTGGGGCGTATAATACCGCTAAAAATAGAGCTAGATGGGGCTAAATCCACAAAAACTATTTCTCATTATAAGTCACGTGGGACTTAAATTCCACGACCCTTCGTCGATTGTCCACCCTGCTCCAAGAGTCACCGAAGGAGTTGTTCGGGCATGAGATGAGTGTCGTGATCCTAAAACACCAGGAGAACTAAAAAGGGTGTCTTCGAGCACTCTGGTACACCAACCTTTTAAACAAAGATGGAATTAACGGTAATGCTTCTAGCCTAACAACTAGAGCGTAGTATGTAACTTGTACCATGGTTCTCTTATCTAGTTCATATGGCGGATGGCTCTCACTTGACTTATGTTTTATTTTAAGATCACCAAGTTTGAAGTTTTGTTACATTTTTGAAGTATGTGCTTGAGATGAGATGTTCATATAATCGGGAAGTTAAAGTTGGTTAAGTGAGAGCCATGTCCGAAGAATTTATGTTTCACATTTAGTTCAAGACGTTGCGGTTTTATACAGTCCTTTGAAGATTCATCAGCTGTTGAAAGCTTAATTAAAGGTTCGAGTCGAAAATTTGAATTTAAGATTGTTTAAGGACAAACAATAATAAGTGTGGGGGAGTTGATCGGGTCTTAAACGCCGATCATGATTGATGTTAAGAGGTGAATTTTATGTGTACATTTGAGGCTTAAAAAGCTATTTCATGAGAGTTTTATAACGAGTAACGATTTGGGACGAAAACGCGAAAACGGGGGTTAAAACAAGAAAACAATGTGAAAACTGGAACCCAGCCGCAAGGAGGCAGCTGGTGGGCGCATGTAGGCGCCTGGCAGGGTGTCACAAATCTTTTCAGGTGGAATTCGGGCATAAGGAGGCGCCTGGATTTGGAGCCCGGGCGTAATTTGCGCCCGGTGAGCATAATTTGCGGCTGGAGCTATTTTTGGATAAAATTTGAGGCCGAATTTGAGGGATTTAATGCTTGGGGGTTACCCTACTTCACCCCTATATAATGAAAACCCTAGGCTACGAATTTATAACTTTTTCCATCAGTTTTTAGAGCATAAAACACACAAAAACACACCATCAATCATCATCAAATCAAGATTCAAGCTAGGTTTCAAGGAGTGTTCATCATGTAACTTCAAGAAGCAACCATGATCATCATCACCAACGTGCTTGACTAGTTTCTTTCACTTTATTCCTTGCATGAATAGTTATGTTATGTTTAGTTCTTCATTTACTTATGTGATTCTTGAATTTGTAATCCTTATGTCTTTTGGTTTATAATTTCATGGAATCTTTTGAATTATCATTTAATGCAAGTTTGAAAGTTATTGATTGTTGCAAGACAAGTGATTGATATTTAACATCTTGTGCTTAATCCAACCTAGTTATAATTTAGTATAGGGATAAAGACAACATGTGTAAGTAGCATTGCTTGTGCCCAAGATAATCATAAATTGGAAAACTAAAGAAGTCTTGTCTATGAGATTTAGTTGATAATTTGATAGCATAAGGATTTGTTGAACTAATGCATGCATAATTGGGATTGTCAAGGAATAAAGACTTCCATCTAATTGATTACAACCTTTTTAATTAGCTCATTGTTTATGCTCTTAAATATTCAAAGTTTAACTTGCTTAGTAATTGTTAATCTAGTCTTTACTTTAGTTAATCACAAACAAACAAATCCTGAAATTTCTTTCTAGTTAACCATAGCTTCCCGTGGAACGAATCCTGCTAACCATATCTAAAGTAGAGTAATTAGGCTATTTTTGACTGGCCCTTCGATACCGATCACTTATCGATCCCACCACTTTGGTCTCGGGGGTAAAATTTTCAACGTTATCGTTTTCCCAAGAGTACCAATTTGTCACCCTTACTTCTTCTTCATCCATTGATGGATCGATGATTTCGTCGGTAGAGGCTAATTTGTTGATATGTTGTGAAATTGGTAAGACTGAATAAAAAGTATCATCGGGATAATTGGTGATTTCGGAGCTCTCGAATTCAACAAAATTTGATGATATGAGATTTTCTTGTACACGACTCCTCAGATCAACAGGTGTGTAGTCTGATAGAGTTTCAGCTTGCCAATTTTCAAACTCTCTCATTTGTTCATTTTGAGAGTCAAATTCTTCGAGTTTGATTTTCATATAATCTAATAAATTTTCAGACACATAATTTTCTTCATCTTCTGGTTGTTGAGTTTGGATATATTCTTAGGAATAATTCCAATTTGAATTGTATTCCTCATAATCATTCAATTCAGGTTCCATGGGTGCATAATTTTCCATAGGAACGTAATAATAACATTCCCATGTTGAGTGATAATCTCCACAGATTTCACAACCAGTTATTGTTTCGTTATTCGTGATCCAAGTTTGACCGAACGAATTTTCATTAACATTCTTTTGAGAGTATTGATTTAATTGATTTCGCATGTCAGAAAGAGTTTCCAACATATTCTCAAAATTTTCAATAATACACTTATTACCAAATTTTAGCTACAGTGTGGTGCATTTACTAATTATTCTATTAGTTATAAAAATAAAAATTATATAAGTTATCAAATTAATAGACTTTTCTGATTTTGCCCACGTTTCGAATAGCCAATAGATGCAGCAGGTAGCCAGGACCCTTTAAATCAGAAGCCCACAACTCACCACTAACAAATCCAACTATTACTACGAACCAGAAAATTTTGGATGTCTATCAATTTAACCGCTTAAAATAATTTTTCGTTGAAATTTAAAGAAGATAAAAAACTATGTCCTAAAAACTAGAACGTAGAAATGAGAAAGAAAAAGTACGTCGAAAAAAATAAGAGGTCAAAAAACAAAGATAAGAAAGAAAAGCGTCGAAACTTAAAAGTCTAAAAACTAAGTATTAAAACTTGCGTCTAAAGGTATTAAAGCTTAAAAGGAATTCTAAACAGAAAACGGCAATTACTTAAAAAGCACTAAAATCTATAAACGGCATCGCAAAATTCTAAAGCGCCTAAATCTTAATCTAAAGAAAAGCACTTAAGGGATTTTACGGCAAAGCCTAAAAATCTAGAAAAATATAAAATAATATGGCAAAAACTAAGTTTTAAACTAATTACGAACGATACGATTAAAAAGATACAATTTATAAAATAAACAAAAAATGATAAATTACTTATTTTTCTAAAAATATTATTTTTATTTTATTTTTTTATAAAAGTATTAAATTATATAATTAATAAAACTAAATAAACTTAATATTACAAAATGTATATTAAAACTAAAATTAAAAACTAATTAAATAATTAAAATCCTAATTAGGTTAAATAATAATAATAATAATAATAATAATAATAATAATAATAATAATAATAATAATAATAATAATAATAATAATAATAATAATAATAATAATAATAATAATAATAATAATAATAATAATAATAATAATTAATTAATTAAAAACCAAAACCGTATTTAATGCTGTACGAGGATTAGGTCTGTCAGACTCACTCATGCGTTCGCATGGGTTTTAGGCACACCAGCCATGCGTTCGCATGGCTATGCAGGTTCATAATTGTATGCAGGTTCAAATCAGTTCGGGTTTGCAGTTTCAGTTTTTTTGTTTTTTTTTTTACAAAGATATATATAGAAAATTTATATAGAATAAAAAAAACTTATATTTTAAAAACTAAAAATAAAAATAAAAATACTTTATAATTTTACATATTTTAAACATACTCTTAAAAATATATTTTTTTTCTTTTTTTTATTATATTTTTACAAATATAAATTATAAATATAGCGTTTCGCCGAGTCCCCGGCAGCGGCGCCAAAAACTTGATGTGTGCAGCGGTGTATACGAAATACTTATATTTTTATTACGAAATACTACGAAATACGGTACAAATTATACAAGTTTTAATTATTTATTTTACAAATGGGATATACCTAAACTCTGCTATAACACTATAGGCAGTGTACCTAATCGTAGAGTAGTATAGTTTTTAGTAAGTCCGGTTCGCTACACAGGAGACGACTTATTTTACACTATATTTTAAACAACTATATTTGTACAAAATATATATAATTATTTATAGTAATAATATATAAAAGGAGGATTTACCGTTTAATGACTGGTTTGTCGATTTTATATTTGAAGTCAAGCGTAAAGTAAATGACGATATTTAACTAACGATAAAATAAATAACGATAATTAAAATAACAATAAATAAAAGTACGAGGAAATATGAAATAAAATATATTATGCTTATTTAAACTTCCATACTCATGATGTTTGACGTTTTGATTTTAATTTATTACCCTGGGTTAATTGTTCTTTGTCCTGGTTTATTTGAAACCTATCTGGTTTTTGCCCATAATAGTCCATCGGTCATAATTATAAAATGCTCATCAAATTAACCTTATTTCCGAAGTCAAATATTCCAACTAATTATGGATTCGAACTCTAACAAGGTTTTAATACTTTGTTAATAATTACACCAGATTATCGACTGCGTGTAATCCAAGGTTTTAATACTTTGTTAACAATTACACCAATTACCCTTGTATGTCATTCACCCCTGTTTTATTAAGTCCATTGACTATTAATCCATCCCCGTGTCCGGTCAAATGAACAATTATTAGTATTTATAAATATCCCGCTTGTAACGACCCGTCCTAATCCACCTGGACGAAATCATCAACATTTGGTCCCATTGCGATTATCGACTCCAAGTAATGTCCTTAAATTGAGCAAATGCACAGCGGAAGAATTAATTCGTACCTGAGAATAAACATGCCTAAAAGTGTCAACCAAAAGGTTGATGAGTTCATAGGTTTATCATAACAATCATTTCAATATATTAATAGACCACAAGATTTCAGTTTCAAAATATATGTACACTCGCAAGTGTATAAAACCGTTCTGCTTATGTTGAGACCTCAGTAACCAACCTTAACAATAATATAATAAGTCATCTTCGCAAAGATGGATATGTACACTCACAAGTGTATAAATAATCCTCGAAGTACTAAACATCCGCCCACTAGCTCTTATGTCTAGCGAAGCCTACGGGATGGGGGTGTTAAGCCCGATAGATCTATCTTTAGGATTCGCGCTCACATGCTCTTATAACATGTAACTAAATTACCTAGCACATCAATCCGCAGAATTATCATTTTTGATCACTTGTATCTATTTCGTAAAGCATTTATAAAAGCAGCGCATGTATTCTCAGCCCAAAAATATATATTGCAAAAGCAATTAAAAAAGGAGCAAATGAAACTCACCATACTGTATTTTGTAGTAAAAATACATATAACAGCATTGAATAAGTTTAAGGTTGGCCTCGGATTCACGAACCTATATCATTTGTATATTCATTAATTTATATAATCGTAATCGATTAAATATATATATATAACTATTGATAGAGTTAAATTAAATATATTTTTATATGGGGATTACTTGTTTCGTAATTAATAATTATGATAATACTAATATTAGTAATAATATTGATACCTTATGTATATTCAATCTACTTTCTATATTCAAAGTAATAAGTCATAGTTATTTTAAGTTATCGTTCATAATAACTAAATCACATACTAGTACATTAATATATTTAGTTTATTATATAAATTTATTTATATATATAATTATATATATATATATATATATATATATATATATATATATATATATATATATATATATATATATATATATATATATATATATATTTCTGATTACAAATAAAGGTTCGTGAATCGTCGGGAATAGTCAAAAGGTCAAATGTTAACATGAACACAGTTCCAAGTTTTCGAGACTCAACATTATAGAGTTTGCTTATCGTGTTAGAAACATATAAAGATCAAGTTTAAATTTGGTCGGAAATTTCTGGGTCGTCACACCGCTCACCGTACCCGATCAAGCGTATGTGGTTATATATAAATACGTCAAATTATAAATCTCTATATTAAATTAACGAGATATCATTTAGTTAATATAAAGTCCATTAATAGCCCATAGTCCAATTTCCACAAGTGTCGTTCTTTTGTCCAAACCCCAATTATGGTCCAAAACCCAATAACCTCATCTTAATATTTAGTCCAACATCACGATTACTTCGGCTCAAATAAGCATAATAATAACTTAAATACGAGACATTAATTTAAAAAGGAGAATTTAGCTTACAATGATTATTAATCGCGTAGTGTTACACGGACAGAACTTCGACTTCAAAACCCGTAAAATAACCGTTACATTACCAAAACTAACTAATATAAAACTAAACTAATATTATATATATATATATATATATATATATATATATATATATATATATATATATATATATATATATATATATATATATATATATATATATATATATATATATTATACAGAGGGAGAGAGATATTAATGATGGTGTGTGTTATTCGGCTGAAATTGCTGGCCTTTTATAGACCTGACCAACATTTAGGGCCCATGCGATGGCATGGGTTCCTAGTGCATTAGCCATGCGATCACATGGCCAGGCTGGCATGCTCTCATCTTTGATTAAAACGTGGGCGGCTTGATTATTTATTATATAATATAATATATATAATTTTATATAATTTGTTAGGACCCCGAAGTTGTATAGTGTTAATGTGAAAATAAGCTTAAATGAAGGTTCCTTAGAAGAGGGCTATATAAGGAACCTAAGTAGTCCTAATTAGATAGCCATTGCATTGTAACCGAGTTCTAGAAGCTGTGGAATGTAATTGTACAGATTCTCTCTAATACCGAGTCTCATGCTTACATACTGAATCTCTCTTTATCTTATCATTTCTCTCAATCTCAACATGATCTGACCTATCATTTGGTATCAGAGCTTCCAGGAAGTGATTCTACATCACTATATCGATCCAGAGATTGTAGATTACAGAATCTGATTACTCTCGGTATTTTGAATCACATTCGGTATCATCGAATTTGATAATATGACGTTCAGATTCTTGTGATAAGTTCAGCAAAGGTGCATTAGGTATTTTAGAAAGAGTTTCGATCATCATTACAGCTTTTTAACTTCAATTATGGAGAATCAAGTTAATTTTTAGAGTTTGTGGCTAAAACTCTCGGTATTGCTTAATTCAAGCTTGATTCTGGATTTTTGTGAAGATTTAAGGATTCAGTTGTGTTCGTGAGGTGTTAAATCACATTTCTGACTGTTCAATTTCTTCAATTCATTAAGTTTTGAAGATTTGATCAACACTTGGTATCGTAACTGTCATACCGAGTCTGCTTCATTACTTAAATTCATCTTAAGTGTTGCAGATTGTGGTGTGATTGTGATTCTATCACATTCGGTTTGATTATACGCAGCTAATTGGTGTGGTTTGAGAAAGGATTCTGTCATATTTCTAAATTTTAAACTTAGACTCGGTATTGTCAACTGCTACAGTTGACATTCGGTATCCTATACTTTCGGTATCTTTGATATTTTGTGTGATACTAACGTGTTTCCTTGTGCAGCAAGGTTACAGAATCTAATTCAAAAGGATTGAATTGAGTTTGAACTTCAAATTCATACAGAATCTGACTACCGAATCAAATACAGAATCTGAGTTTCTGTATCACTTAATCCATTATTTTAAGTGGTTACAGGCTACAATTCTTGTGATTACCGAATCTATACTGAATCTGGGTGTGTCTCTTGTATTTCTGATCAGTTTCTTTTACAGAATCTGATATACAGAATCTTTACCGAATCTGCTACTTTACCAAATCTGCTACAGTACCGAATCTGTTACAGAATCTGACATTCTGATCAGATTGTTGTGATTTTTCATCTTAGATTTGTGTAATACAGAATCTTTACCGAATCTACCTCATTTTCAAGATGTCTACTCAAGATACTTTGATCATTGGATCAGATTCCCGTCCTTCAGTGTTGTTTGATGGCAAATACACTCAGTGGCTTCACCGTATCACTCAGTACATAGACTATAAGAGTGAGAAAGCAAAACACATTTGGGCTTCTCTGAGAGATGGTCCAGTTGTTGATTATCATCCGGATACTGGTATGCCAATTCCAGTCTATGAACTTTCTGGTGATAAGCGTGAGAGAGCTCAGGGTGACATAGAGGCAAAGAATATTGTTATGCAAGCTATCCCGTATGAATTATTTGAAAATGTTGATAGCAACACAACAGCAAAAGATATATGGGATGAGATCAAACGACAGCAAGAAGGTTATGACATGTCAAACGTTACTAAATTGAATAAGGCTCTGGGATTCTGTGAAGATTTCAAGCAGGAAACTGATGAACCACTCAAGGATACCTATCGTCGTTTCAATGGTGTTCTCAATGAGTTGAAAAGGTGCAAGATCATAAAAGTAAATGTTGAAGTCAACATGAAGTTTCTCAAAAAGCTCAATGCTGATTGGCTTCCTTATGGAACCATTGTTCGATCTACTAAAGAGATTGACAAGTTGACTATCCATGAGCTTGTTGGAGTTCTTATGCATTATCAACCTGAAGTGTCTAAACTTCAAGAATGAAGGAAAGAGTCTTCTCCGGGTGATCCACTTGCCCTAATTGCCAAAAAGAAGAGCAAATCGTTGACGTCTTTCAAAAGCTTGTCCAAGAAAGTGCTTGTTGAAGAATCAACTGATTCAGAAGATTTGAATCTTTCTGATGTTGATGATTCTCATCTTGAATTAGTCAAGATGGCAGCCATGTTCACAAAAGCCTTGAACAAACACAAGTTTAAAGGCAAATCAAGCAATCAACGTAAAAACTCGTCATCTTCCTCGTACTACAAGAAAGCTGATCAATCTAAACAACAACGTGGTGATGATTCCAAGAAGGAAGATTCAATTTGTTTCAATTGTGGCAAAGCTGGTCATTACTCTCGTGAGTGCAAGATGCCTAAGAAGAAGGACGCAGCTTACTACAAGAAGAAAATGTTGATGGCTAAGATTGTGGAAACTGGGGGAGAGCTAAAACCGGTTGATGATACTTGGTTTAACTGGACTGACGATTCAGATTCAGAGGTGGAACATGCAAATGTTTGCAAGGTGACAAAGCTCATCAAAGCTAAGGAAGCAATGGAGAATTCTGACTCAACATCCGATGATGATGGGGTACAATCATCTAAAATCTCACCTGATTTTATAAAAATACAAAATGACTTGATGAAGAATCTGGTCTCAATGTCAAAAGAAGTCAAAGGCTTAAAATCTGAAAACAAAGTTTTAAAAGATAAAATCAAAATGAATGAGACCAGACCTTCCTCATCCAAATTGCAAACGGATGTGCAACAATTGACTCTCCAACTCAACTCTAAGGAAACTGAGTTGGAAGATCTGAAAAAGACAATTCATCCAATTAAAGTTGAAAGAACTGATTATCGTTTAAAACCGGAACGACTTGCAGAAATGTTCAATTTTTAGAAAAAGATCTTTCTGATTTGAAAAACCAACATGAACCCACACTTTTAAAGCTAAACAAGAAAATTATTCATTTGGAAAACGCAATAATTGAAAAAGACACTGAAATCTCTTCATTGTCAAAAGAGTCTGTTCTAATGAAAGCTCAACTTGCTCGATATGAGGAAAAACTCTATCAAACAGAGCAATCCAAAGCTATCATGGATATGGAACTTTCAAAACAAACGATTTTCATGAATAGACCAAAAATGATTCATGGTGAAAAGTGGGGGTTGGGTTATGAAGATCCGAAAATTTTGGAAGATGCTTCCAAAAAGATTCCAGGATTATATCATTCTGATTATTTTCAAGCTGGTTTACCATTGCATTTTGTACATGCTTCTGATGCTGATTTTGATGATATTATTGTAAATCGTAAATCTAGGAAATACCATCAAATTAGCTTAATGTATGAAAAAATCAATGCTAAGATAGGTAAATCGAATCCTGATTTCTTGAAAAATCTTGTTGAAACTAAAAAGAACATGCAACGTGAAGATTATGTGCCTAAGCGTAGACTAGTTTATATCCCAACACTCATGCTAGAGAAATACATTTTAATGCTTGAGAATGAAGTGTTTAACAAACCTAGTTCTAGCATTACTGCAATAGATGAGGTGTTTGATGAACCAATTTTTGATGTGAAACCAATTCTACCAACTTTACCTGCATGTCCAGATGATGTTTTCCGTGCAGACCTGGCACATGAACTAACTGTCTTCTTTGAGACAGATTCTCTAGGTCAAAATTCTTTAGATGATAAAGTAGAACCTCAGGATGAACCGAACATTGAACCTTTGATAGATTTTGAAAGTCAGCTTGATCCTTTGCATGATTATTACTTGCATTTTCCTGCTGTACGTAATTTGAATCGTATAGTAGCTCAACTTGAACAGGAGAATATTGACTTGCAACTTAAGTGCCAATCATTAGAACAAATGCTTGCTTTGTGTGATAAATTGCCTTCACTGCCTAAGAAAGAATGTACTTATGCTTTTAAGGAGGGTGAAGTGATAGTTTCTGCTGAAGAATTATGTCTTGAGATTAAAAGCTTAAAACAAAAGATAATTCAAATGAAACAGGCTAACACACTTAAGCAAACGTCTAATGTTGCAACCAATGTGCTTGAATGTACTGGTGGGATTACTAAGAAGGGGAAGGTGAAATTTCCCGTTCTTATTGATTAAAAACGTTCCATATTAATTGATTTCGTTGCGAGGTTTTGACCTCTATATGAGAAGTTTTTCAAAGACTGCATTCATTTTAAAACAAACCATAACCTTTATTTCATCAATAAAGGTTTAAAAAGCTTTACGTAGATTATCAAATAATGATAATCTAAAATATCCTGTTTACACACGACCATTACATAATGGTTTACAATACAAATATGTTACAACAAAATAAGTTTCTTGAATGCAGTTTTTACACAATATCATACAAGCATGGGCTCCAAATCTCGTCCTTATTTAAGTATGCGACAGCGGAAGCTCTTAATAATCACCTGAGAATAAACATGCTTAAAACGTCAACAAAAATGTTGGTGAGTTATAGGTTTAACCTATATATATCATATCATAATAATAGACCACAAGATTTCATATTTCAATACACATCCCATACATAGAGATAAAAATCATTCATATGGTGAACACCTGGTAACCGACATTAACAAGATGCATATATAAGAATATCCCCATCATTCCGGGACACCCTTCGGATATGATATAAATTTCGAAGTACTAAAGCATCCGGTACTTTGGATGGGGTTTGTTAGGCCCAATAGATCTATCTTTAGGATTCGCGTCAATTAGGGTGTCTGTTCCCTAATTCTTAGATTACCAGACTTAATAAAAAGGGGCATATTCGATTTCGATAATTCAACCATAGAATGTAGTTTCACGTACTTGTGTCTTTTTTGTAAATCATTTATAAAACCTGCATGTATTCTCATCCCAAAAATATTAGATTTTAAAAGTGGGACTATAACTCACTTTCACAGATTTTTACTTCATCGGGAAGTAAGACTTGGCCACTGGTTGATTCACGAACCTATAACAATATATACATATATATCAAAGTATGTTCAAAATATATTTACAACACTTTTAATATATTTTGATGTTTTAAGTTTATTAAGTCAGCTGTCCTCGTTAGTAACCTACAACTAGTTGTCCACAGTTAGATGTACAGAAATAAATCGATAAATATTATCTTGAATCAATCCACGACCCAGTGTATACGTATCTTAGTATTGATCACAACTCAAACTATATATATTTTGGAATCAACCTCAACCCTGTATAGCTAACTCCAACATTCACATATAGAGTGTCTATGGTTGTTCCGAAATATATATAGATGTGTCGACATGATAGGTCGAAACATTGTATACGTGTCTATGGTATCTCAAGATTACATAATATACAATACAAGTTGATTAAGTTATGGTTGGAATAGATTTGTTACCAATTTTCACGTAGCTAAAATGAGAAAAATTATCCAATCTTGTTTTACCCATAACTTCTTCATTTTAAATCCGTTTTGAGTGAATCAAATTGCTATGGTTTCATATTGAACTATATTTTATGAATCTAAACAGAAAATGTATAGGTTTATAGTCGGAAAAATAAGTTACAAGTCATTTTTGTAAAGGTAGTCATTTCAGTCGAAAGAACGACGTCTAGATGACCATTTTAGAAAACATACTTCCACTTTGAGTTTAACCATAATTTTTGGATATAGTTTCATGTTCATAATAAAAATCATTTTCTCAGAATAACAACTTTTAAATCAAAGTTTATCATAGTTTTTAATTAACTAACCCAAAACAGCCCGCGGTGTTACTACGACGGCGTAAATCCGATTTTACGGTGTTTTTCGTGTTTTCAGGTTTTAAATCATTAAGTTAGCATATCATATAGATATAGAACATGTGTTTAGTTGATTTTAAAAGTCAAGTTAGAAGGATTAACTTTTTTTGCGAACAAGTTTAGAATTAACTAAACTATGTTCTAGTGATTACAAGTTTAAACCTTCGAATAAGATAGCTTTATATGTATGAATCGAATGATGTTATGAACATCATTACTACCTTAAGTTCCTTGGATAAACCTACTAGAAAAGAGAAAAATGGATCTAGCTTCAACGGATCCTTGGATGGCTCGAAGTTCTTGAAGCAGAATCATGACACGAAAACAAGTCCAAGTAAGATCATCACTTGAAATAAGATTGTTATAGTTATAGAAATTGGACCAAAGTTTGAATATGATTATTACCTTGTATTAGAATGATAACCTACTATAAGAAACAAAGATTTATTGAGGTTGGATGATCACCTTACAAGATTGGAAGTGAGCTAGCAAACTTGAAAGTATTCTTGATTTTATGTAACTAGAACTTGTAGAATATATGAAGAACACTTAGAACTTGAAGATAGAACTTGAGAGAGATCAATTAGATGAAGAAAATTTAAGAATGAAAGTGTTTGTAGGTGTTTTTGGTCGTTGGTGTATGGATTAGATATAAAGGATATGTAATTTTGTTTTCATGTAAATAAGTCATGAATGATTACTCATATTTTTGCAATTTTATGAGATATTTCATGCTAGTTGCCAAATGATGGTTCCCACATGTGTTAGGTGACTCACATGGGCTGCTAAGAGCCGATCATTGGAGTGTATATACCAATAGTACATACATCTAAAAGCTGTGTATTGTACGAGTACGAATACGGGTGCATACGAGTAGAATTGTTGATGAAACTGAACGAGGATGTAATTGTAAGCATTTTTGTTAAGTAGAAGTATTTTGATAAGTTTATTGAAGTCTTTCAAAAGTGTATAAATACATATTAAAACACTACATGTATATACATTTTAACTGAGTCGTTGAGTCATCGTTAGTCGTTACATGTAAGTGTTGTTTTTAAACCTTTAGGTTAACGATCTTGTTAAATGTTGTTAACCCAATGTTTATAATATCAAATGAGATTTTAAATTATTATATTATCATGATATTATCATGTATTAATATCTCTTAATATGATATATATACATTAAATGTCTTTACAACGATAATCGTTACATATATGTCTCGTTTAAAAATCATTAAGTTAGTAGTCTTGTTTTTACATATTTAGTTCATTGTTAATATACTTAATGATATGTTTACTTATCATAGTATCATGTTAACTATATATATATCCATATATATGTCATCATATAGTTTTTACAAGTTTTAACGTTCGTAAATCACCGGTCAACTTGGGTGGTCAATTGTCTATATGAAACATATTTCAATTAATCAAGTCTTAACAAGTTTGATTGCTTAACATGTTGGAAACATTTAATCATGTAAATATCAATCTCAATTAATATGTATAAACATGGAAAAGTTCGGGTCACTACAGAAGGGAACAACAACATCTAAGGATGTAAAACCCATTACTATTCTTAAAAATCCTCTACGTTCTCAATTTGGCAATCATGGTTCGAAAGTTGTTTATACAACTCAGTATATTGTTAAAAAGGTTCATTCTCCAAATGGTTCTGTGTTAACTGAAAAGATTCCTATGATTCCTATGACAAAAACTTCAAAAGAGAGTCTTTTAAAGAAATCAGTTAAGTCCACAACACACACAAGTTCTAAACCTGATTTAAGTGAGTATGATGCAAAAGAACGTACAATCAAATTGGAAATTCTGCAAAATCAGTCATCTCATGTGTCAACTGAAAAGTTTGGACGTCTAACTAACAAAGGTGTTTTTCGTGTCACAGGTCATAATCCAAACATGAATTACAAATATGTATGGGTTCCTAAGTCCACGACTAAGAAAGTAGCAACCAAACCAAAGCAATCTGCTAGTCGGCCTAGGAAATCATCTCATGTTTTTCAATTTTCGCCTGTGAACAAAACACACTTGGAATAAATTGTGTGTTAAGACTTCTGATAACGATGTAAAGATTGATATTGCGTATGATACTTCATGTAATGTGATTTTAAATGAAGCTTTATTGTCTAAACTGCATGATGCTTTACGTGATTATTTCATCATTGATCCAAAGTTTGTTGTTAATCCAAAGTTTATTGTTGGTACTAACCGAAAAGGACCAAAAAAACTTTGGGTACCTAAACTCTAGGAAATTCACATTTACAGGGTTTCGACGTCTGTGTTTGGTATATCGATTCCGGTTGTTCTCGACACATGACGGGCGATAAATCCTTGCTTGTCAACTTCATTGACAAATTCCTAGGAACGGTTACATTCGGAAATGATGAGATTGCAACAATAACGGGTTACGGAGATTTTGTGCAAAATGGCATAACAATCAAACGTGTTTCATATGTTGAGGGTTTGGAGTGCAGTTTATTTAGTGTGAGCCAATTCTACGATGGAGATCTCAAAGTTTTGTTTGAACGTCGACAATGCTCGGTGCAATCCATCGGAGGGAATGATCTTCTTGTTGGTAAACGTTGTGCTTCACTATATACTATTGACCTCAATGATGCACCATCACATGCAACCATGTGTTTGGCCACTCGTTCTACCAAAGAAAATTCATGGTTATGGCATCATCGGATGTCACACCTGAATTACAAGGGTATCAATCGACTAGTCTCTAAAGATTTAGTTGATGGTATTCCAACCTTTCAATATGATAAGCATCATGTGTGTCCATCATGTGCGATGGGTAAGCTGAAACAGACTAATCATCCGCTTAAGCAAAACCCCAGTACTTCATCGTCTTTGCAATTATTGCATATGGACTTATGTGGACCCATGCGTATTTCTAGCCTCGGTGGCAAGAAACATGTGCTTGTCATTGTTGATGACTATACCCGGTTTACATGGATTTTTCTTTTGCGAACTAAGTCAGAAACCCCCGCCATTATCATTGAATTCAATAAAAAGATTCAACGCTCTTTTAACAAACATGTTAAGAGCATCAGAACTGATAATGGGACGGAATTTAAGAATGGCCCGCTTGATAGTTATTTGAAAGACAAAGGCATTGAACATCAGTTCTCTGCTGCTCGGACCCCCCAACAAAATGGAGTAGTCGAACGACGTAATCGTACGTTGTGCGAAGCAGCACGAACGATGCTTGCCTACTCCAAATTACCTCCAAAAATGTGGGGGGAGGCCATTTCAACTGCATGCTATACCCAAAATCGTTGTATTGTAAACAGACGTTTTGATAAAACTCCATATGAGTTATTATATGGTAGACGCCCGAATGTCAAATATTTCTGTGTTTTTGGTTGTATATGCTATGTGCTTAACGATTTTGACAGCCTCGGAAAGTTTGATCCTCATGGCGATCAGGCCATATTTCTTGGTTATTCCTCGAACAAAGTTACTTATCGTGTTTATCATAAGCGGACAAAGATGATTAAAGAGAGCATTAACGTCAAGTTCGATGAATTTTTGGGAATGGCTTTTGAACAACTCAGTTCAAAACCCGATCCTAACCTGGCTATTACTTCTTCTGCGCAAAACTCAATTTTCTCGAAGAAGGGTGTTCCTACGGTTACATCAGAGGAACTGGATATCTTGTTTGATAGTCTTTATACTCCTCAACGGGATTCAAATGTTCAAGTCGTACCGGTTACACCATCACAGTCAACTACTGTGGAGACTCTTCAAAGTCTTTTTGATGAAGATTCAACACCAACTGATTCACCTGTTGCTTCTTCATCCTCCCTCCAACCTCCTGTTACTGATAATCTTGAACCAATTCAAGATTCATCAGTTGATACAACTCCAGCAGTTTCTCCAGAAACTCTATTGAATCCATTAGATAATGATACATCAGATCCAGTAGATCAAGGCTCAACGTCAACAACGGTTGATGTTTCAATGGATACCACTGATGTACAACCTCTTCCACACACCCGATGGACTAAAAGTCATCCAATAGATCTTATTATTGGTGATGCATCTGCTCCAGTGTCAACTCGAAGGGCTACTCAGAATATGTGTCTATTCACAGCTTTTCTTAGTAAGATTGAACCAACAACGGTTGCTCAAGCTTTACTAGATCCATACTGGTTAGTTGTAATGCAAGATGAGATCAATCAATTTGAACGATTGAAAGTATGGCGATTAGTTCCAAGACCAACGGGTCAACGACCAATAGGGGTAAAGTAGATTTTCAAGAACAAGAAAGATTCTGATGGAATTGTGGTTCAAAACAAGGCACGTCTTGTGGCCAAAGGATATCGACAACAAGAAGGCATTGATTATGATGAAACGTTTGCTCCGGTTGCTAGGATTGAGGCAATTCGTCTTTTCCTTGCATTTGCTTTTCATATGAAGTTCACAGTGTTTCAAATGGATGTCAAAACTGCTTTTCTGAATGGTTATCTTCAAGAGGTAGTCTATGTTGATCAACCAGAGGGCTTTGTCGATCCCATTCATCCAAACCACGTTTACTACTTGAAGAAAGCTTTATACGGTCTGAAGCAAGCACCGCGTGCATGGTACGAGACCTTAACAAAGTATTTGCTGGACAATGGCTTCTCTCGTGGAATGATTGATACAACGCTATTCATCCGTAAAAACCACGGTCACATTCTCTTGGTTCAAATTTACGTTGATGATATTATTTTTAGTTCCACGTCCCCGGCCTTATACAAAGAATTTGGTGACCTTATGGCCAGCAAATTCGAAATGAGCATGCTTGACCAGTTAATTTTCTTCTTGGGGTTACAAGTAAAACAATTACCAAATGGGATTTTTATCAGTCAAACAAAGTATATCAATGATATGCTAAAACGTTTTAAAATGACTGCTTTAAAACCAATGACAACCCCAATGAGGACTTTACTGGATGCTGATACTAATGGGGAACCCTTTGATATTATACTTTATCGAAGAATGGTTGGTTCTTTAATGTATCTGACTGCAAGTCGACCAGACATTACACTTGCCGTAACTGTCTGTGCCCGCTTTCAGTCCAACCCTAAGAAATCTCACTCCAAAACGGTTGTTAGGATTTTTCAATACCTTAAAGGTACACCTAACCTTGGGATCTGGTATCCTCATGGATTCGATTTCAATCTTACTGCTTATACTGATGCGGATCATGGTGGTTGCCATGTTGATAGAAAAAGCACATCTGGATCAATTCAGATGTTGGGGAATAGGCTAGTTGGTTGGTCATCCAAAAAGCAGAACTGTGTGTCTTTATCAATAGCTGAGTCTGAGTACATTGCTGCAGCTCACTGTTGTTCACAAGTTTTGTGGATGCAAACTCAACTCTTGGACTATGGCTTTAAGATTTCTAAGACCCCGATCTATTGTGATTCACAAAGTGCTATTGCAATAACAAGCAACCCGGTTCAGCATTCTAAAACTAAACATATAGATATTCGTTATCATTTCATTAAGGACCATGTAGAGAAAGGGGATGTAGAATTATACTTTGTGCCTACTAAAGTGCAGTTAGCTGACATGTTCACTAAACCTTTAGATGAACTTAGGCTAAAATTCTTGATCAAAGAGATTGGCATGGTAGAGTATAGTGCTTGATATTCCTTAGATCTGTTGGGACTTATTTTTGGGATCTTGTGTTTAGGGGGAGTAGATACTTTCTAGGGGGAGCAACTAAGTTTCAGTGCTTTAGATAATTTTTCTTTAAGGGACTGCCTTTAGATTAATGATAACTTCCTAGGTACATCTGTTCAATGGTTACGCAAGGAGGAGGTAACTCATTGATATCCTATTTCAAAGGGGAGTTGATTCATTTTCTTGGGAACATAATCAAAATGTTGATTTACTTTCTTGTATATCACATTTTGAGGGGGAGAAAAAGGGAGAAAATGAGAAAATTATTCAAAAATATTGTTTTTCAAAAGTGAATTCAAAATTTCTTTGTTTTTATCTGAAATAATTCACTATGGCTTGTATACATCTCAGTATGCAACCCGTGTCAACAATTGGTATCACTGGAGATTTGTACTTTGTATAAAATTCAAAGTTCTTTTAAGTACAAATCTTATTTTGAAAAATTCATAAAAATTGGAAAAGATAAAATCCAAAAATATTTAAATTTTTACTAAATAAATGCTATTTTTAGCATTTTACCGAGTCTGACAACCAACTGTACAGATTCGGTAAGTTCAAAGTTTTCAAAAAAATTGTCTCAGAATTGTTTTTCATGAAAATATTGAAATGAATTTCAAGAGGAAAAATCAATTTGTCAAGATTTGGAGTTAAATTGTTTATGTTTTAAAAAATTGGACTGAATTCGGTATATTAGGCCCATTCTGTAAAGCCCATTCGGTATTTTACCTTCGGTATCTATAAAAGGAGAGTCAAAGTCAAACATTACTCTTACTGTTATTAATTACCTACCGAGTCTGTTGATTATACCGAATCTGCCTAATTCTACCGAGTCCGTCATTCTGTTTCTTCAAATTCTTGGTAATTGTTCATTTTAATCAATGTTTAAGATATATTATTGTAGATCTGAGATAATTATGTTTTTATCAACCAGAAAAGTTCAAAATAACTGGATTATAATCTTTAATTTTTGAAATCTTGTTGATTATACCGAGTCTGAGTCGATTTCAATTAATCTTTGATTAAACTCAATTGATTTGAAAAATCAACATGAAATCTTGTCTAATCTGAGTTAAATTGACTGATCTATCATTTGACCGAGCCTGATTACATGTTTAATTGCTTATTTGATGGATTCTGTATCTACCGAATGTGTTCTTATCTTGATACCGAATTTGTTCATACAATTAACATGTTAATATGCTTGTAATTGAATGGTTGTTTGATCATGGTTGTGAAATTACATGATATGTGATAGAATATGCATGTTTGAGTGACTTCCTGTTAATTGTTGAAGATACCGAATCTGGTTTTCCTTCTTGATACCGAGTCTGAAATTTGGTACCTTGAAATTTTCTGATTTTTATCTTCAAATACTTAACATGTTTATTCTATATTTTTCTGATATGAAAACTCAAGCTTATTTGGTTACAGAATCTAAAGTTTTCATAACTACCGAATCTGCTTGAATTGTGCTGAAATTGACTAAGTGTTGTTTTGATTCCTTGTGTTATATAATTGACTTTGCATGATGATTTTGTACTAAGATGAATATCATATGAATGTCATGGTTGTCAATTATTTGTTCATATTTGAGAATAAAAGATTTTTATATTTGAAAAACCATAAAAATCTTAAAATTGAAAAATATAAAAAGGATTTCAAAGGCAAATAAGAATAGAGATATATGCTTTTTGTTAAATATCTTGTGGTCTTCTATTTCTTATTTATACAGCTAAATGGCGAACAATCACTTTATCAACTCTGAAACCAATATTCCCTGCAAATATTGGACTGCAATTCTAGAGAGGCATACTTTATGGCCTGCTCTGAGCTCCACAGTTAGTGTGCCAGAAACAGACTTGGATATTCTTAACAGACCAATCAGATTTGTGGAGGCCACACAACCAAATGCTACTAATCCACAGGGCGAACCAGCCAGATTTGAATTTAGGCTGAGAGGAGTACAAGGATTCAGGAGTATCACAAAAGCAGACTTCAGGAGGATATTCAGACTTCCTCTTGTACAGAATGCTCCTGCTTTTCCTGCTACTCAGCAAATGATGACTTCTGTGTTTGATCTTGGTTATGTTGGAGCTACCAATGTTCCACCAGCTAAGTTTCAGAAGAAATATCTGCACTCAAGGTGGTATGTGATCTTCTCAATCATCAACAGATGCTTGTTGATGACAAGAAGTGGATCTGATAGCTTAACTGTGCCGATGCTCAAACTTTTCTACTCATTCACAAGAGTAGAGAACCCTGATTATGCAGAACTTATATGGGATTTGGTTCAGGCACAGGTTGAAAAGCCAAGGGGTTCATAGATCCCTTGCGAAAGGTTTTTCTGTATCTTTATCCATGATGCTATCAATGCTTGCAGAAATGCAAATATCTTTGTACCAGGTACACATGGATTACAGATGAAAAGGTTTGGAGAGCTGAAGATGAACACCCCTATGGTGTCTGATAATCAATTCACTGCGCCAATTCCAAATTGGCTAGTGAGGCTAGCTGAACCCCAAGACGCTCGTATGCGTTCTTATTTTCAGGCTGTAGGAATACCTCTTTCGAACCCGGTACAACAAGAACAAGTTGAACCTGCCGTGGTTCCAGCTCCAGAGGTTGTAGAGGAACCTGTAGTTCAACCACCCGGGCCAGCTAATCCTCCACTTAGGGTGAACCTCAAATGATCTAGGGTAGCATACCAAGCTCAACCCGTGAGGATCAGGGAACCTAGTCCAACTAGGATTGAACCAACCCTTTCCACAACACCCGAAGTAAGCAGTGACACTTCAGCAATAGCATCTGAAACATCTCCTGAACATTCTCCTAAGAGAACTCGATACATGCCTGATGAGATGATTCAGACTCTGCCAACCCAACGAGTAACTAGATCTAGGACTTCGACACCCATCGTCCACCAAACAGTTACTCTAACCAGTGGTGATACGGACCAAGACCTAGAGCCAATTAGGTCACCCTCACCCATCTCCGTATCACATTCAATAATAACAGTAAGCCCTACGCTAAATGAAGCGCAAGCTTCGGTAGGCAAGAGATCTAAACGCACGGATGGTAAAACGACCACTAAGCCCATCCAATCTAAACAGGACTTAATAATAAATCCTACAAAGCAAGGTGCTTCGGCATCTAAGAAAGTAAAGTCTTCCTCTGCAGTAAAGTCTGCGTTGACTCAATCTATTGAGGAAACTCAATCATTGAAGTCCAGAACGGCCGAAGGGGAGCCGAAAAAATCTTGAAAAGGCACCCTGCGTATCGGCTGGAAATCCTCCTGTACTTCAACGTACAACACGGTCTCGAGGTCCGGCTTATCTTGATGAGGAAGATCTGCCGCGTCCCATGGAAACGAGTCAACATGACAATCCTTCGGGATATTTATCAGACTTCTAGCAGACTGTTCCCTTGGTTCATGAAAGTGATCCATTGGTTCAAACCACTTCTCTTCCGGATTATGAATCTCAGGGTCTGGAGGAAGAGTCTTTAACTGAAAGAGATGTGCCACCTCATGGTATATCAATGATTTCAGGAGTCGGGGATAGCAATATCTCTGCGAGAACTAAACAGACGGGTAGTTCTACTACTCTGTCAGAGTCCCATGAGACCAAAGTCATGGAGGCGGATGCTTCGAAAGAAACTTCGCCGATGACAACTCCGGTTGTTACCCAACCTCCATCAGAAGGGGATATCACGAATCTGACTAGTAGTATGTACAGCCCTACATATAAGAATAATATCGCACAATCATCCTTACCTGCCCTCATGGCAACTCAAACACTTCCACCGACATCGCCTTCCACAGTTGCTGCTGATGCTGCTTTTGTTCATGGATACACTGTTGTTTCACCAACTGGGTCACCTTCTCGAAGTTCAAATAGATATGGATTACAGTATCTCTCTGACAATGAGGTGGAGGAGCTCTATCTTGCTGAGTTTGCTAAACGAACTGATCTTGATGAAGTTCGCGAAACTATGATGATTTATCTTGAGCAAGCAAGGATAGTGTATCCTTTATCTCCATGCAAGTCACTTGGACCAATTCACATGCCTGATCATGATGATTTCGATCCCGACAATCTTCATGAGGGGGAGAATAGACAAGGTGGTTATCGGTCCAGTGTTTTTCAAAGATCAACTTATGAAGCTGGTACATCTAGTCAACAGAAGGATAAAGATGTTGTTGATATATCTGATTCCAGTGATGAAATTGAAGAAATTCAGTGTGAAAGTTTTCTAGATGAATCGGAAATTCAGAGAGAGGGTGACTCAGGAATGTTAATGATTATGGATTCAGCTGATCTATCAGAGAAAAAGTTAACTCAAGATGACAATCAAAACTTTGACAACATTGAAGATATTTTGAAAGGGTCATCGAGTGTCACCAATGAATTCAATGATCATCAATTTTTTAATTTGACATCTCCAACTGACGAATTTGGAATACACTTCGAAAAGGAGATTTTCTCTAATGGCAAAGAAGATACCACGACTCCTCCCAATTTGAATGTTCCTTTTCAAATTGCAGAGATTGTTCTTGAACGTGATGCAAATTACCAACTGAGTGAGGATGAAGAGAAAAATATTCTTCGTTCACCATTCATTGAACAACAAGCATATAGAATTTATGGTGATTCTGATCTCGTCCTTTCTGCATCAATGAGTGTTCTGGGTGCATGGAAATATCATAAGAAACCAGAATTTCTCAAAGCTTATCTGAGTGTTCGTGACAAATTCAAATTGAAGAATGAAGAGAAACTTCAAATTCAGCGGAGTTCAGAGATTAAAAGCATAACTAAGATTTTGATGATTAATAAGGATGGAGTGAAGATGCCATTGTTTCAAGTTACAAGAATGGATGATGAGAATTATCAATTCTCAGAAGCGGATTTTGATAAACTAAAGATGGATGACATTATTTTCATTTACAACTATCTGATTAACTTGAATGAATCTGCAACAATTTATCATGCTACTGCAATGAAGGCAGTCTACAGGTTTATTCTTGATTCGATGAGATGGATGTCAGTTCATGATTTTTAGTTGGGATTGGAATCTGGACACAAAACGCTCGGAATCAAACCACCAAATCAAGTGATTTAAGAGCTAAGATACATGTCCTTACTTGAAGTGAGCGACTGTCCATATGGGTTTGTATTTGTCAATTCTCACTATACAAAGATCTTCATCAGAGTCTTAGATTTCAGAAGATACTCAGACGGAACGTTGATGTATGCTTTCAAGTACATGAGATGGAGATTGATCAATAACTGCTATTCAACTGAAGATATTGAGATTGTCAAATACATTCTCACAAGATTAAAAAGTCGTCTCAAAACAAGAGTGAATATACGAAGATATGAGAATCTCAAGGGATTCAAATCTAAAGTTCACTTCAGAGGAACAAAGTTCCTTTAGATGT